>NC_053389.1:138080061-142880061 GCF_905171765.1 Bufo bufo
AATTGGTCTGGGCATAACATTTTCAATAGATGTTTATGCAAAAACGGAACGGATACGGAAGACATACGGATGCATTTCCGTATGTGTTCCGTTTTTTTTGCGGACCCTTTGACTTGAATGGAGCAACGGAACGTGATTTGCGGGCAATAATAGGACATGTTCTATCTTTCAGGCCTCATGCACAGGACCGTTGTGTGCATCCGCGTCCGTTCCGTCATTTTTCACAGGTTAGCGGAGGTCCCATTTATTTCTATGGAGCTGTGGAACAAAAACTGATAGTCCTCCGTTTTTTCTCCGTGTCCGTGATCCCTGATTCCAGTCTGTCAAAAAAATATAAACTGTCCTATTCTTGTCAGTGGAAAACGGAGGACGGACCCATTCAAGTCAATGGGTCTGTCAAAAAAACGGATGCACAACTGGTATGTCATCCGTGTCCGCGTCCGTGTCCGTTTTTTTCTACAAGATCTTGGTGCAATAAAATTACACTTTTCATTAACCTTCCTTTTTTTCCCCCTGTGAGACAAAAAAAAAAGGAAGACACAAGGAAACACAACTGAACCAAAATCGGACACGGACCACTGAAGCCAAATCACTGACAGTGAAAAACTACGGTTGTGTGCATGAGGCCTTCAACGGAACGGAAATACGGAAACGGAATGCTTATGGAACACATTCCGTTTTTAATGCGGAACCATTGAAATGAATGGTTCCGTATACGGAACACAAAAAAACGGCCCGTACACTCGCAAAAAAACCGATCGTGTCATATCTTGTAGAGTTGATGCAGTGATGTAGAGTTTTTTTTTAGATGTAGTAGGGCTGAGTATGTCACTCGGCTCATCTCATTATGATATAATTTTGTATTATCTGGGCAGGTAAACCTCCTGCATTATTGTTCACATGGTTGCTCATACACTACAGCCGCACAGAGTTAAATTGCGATTTCAGCTCTGCTACCTCTGTGTGATAATTGGAAACTATGCAAAGTGTGCAGCAGGTGTGTGCGAGCATCGGAGTGTAAACAGGAATGATATTCTACTTTAGGACTCTGCAAGTAGGCGGAGCCTGTTATATATAGTCAGAGCCTAATGTCTTGTAATGTGGGAAGTCACTAGGATGGAGCTATAGCATAAAGGGACCAATAGCCACCTGGGTGCTGCCTGGTAATGTAGACGATTTAAGCTGTACAACTAGTTGCTAGCAAACTAAGGGCTCATGCACACAAACGTATTATCTTTCCGTGTCCGTTCCATTTTTTTTTGCGGACCGTATGCGGAACTATTCACGTCAATGGGTCTGCAAAAAAAAAATACGGAAGTTACTCCGTGTGCATTCCGTTTCCGTATGTCCGTATTTCCGTTCCGCAAAAAAATAGAACATGTCCTATTATTGTCTGTATTACGGACAAGGACAGTACTGTTTTATGAAGGACCAGCTGTTCCGTTCCGCAAAATACAGAATGCACAAGGATGTCATCCGTATTTTTTGCGGATCCGTTTTTTTGCAGACCGCAAAATACATACAGTCGTGTGCATGAGCCCTAATTCTGTTCCTTTAAGGGGGGTTTTACCCTACAGGGGTCAGCAACCTTCGGCACTCCAGCTGTTGTGATACTACAATTCCCAGCATGCTCCATTCATTTCTATGAGAGTTCTTAGAAGGGCTGTGCAAGGGTGCATGCTGGGAGTTATAGTTTCACAACAGCTGGAGTGCTGGGTGTTGCCTACCCCTGCCCTACATTTTCACATTGGGTCTACCGTTATGAAGAGATCATATCCCTCTTAGTTATAGTTAACCAATATTTGGTTCCAAATTGCGGCAATACATCTAGATATAGTAAAATAAGCAAACCTAATATCAATTTGCTGTGCAGTTCCATCTATTGTTCGCGGTTATCAGTCATTTCAAGTTGTGAAGAGGAGTATCTTCTATTATTGACTTTATAGTTTATTATATCCTTTATTTCCAGCTGCTATCACTGTTGAGGCATTGGTGCAGCATCGAGAACAGGAGCAACTACAGATGTAGCAGAGCTGAATGTCCTATTCACAGGGATCACTGGAAAATAGTGCAGTAGATTTACTAGCAGCCTTTTAGAAAATCACCAATAACATATATTGTAATGTCGTTGCACGTTGTATCAGCTGGCAAAGTGAGCCCCACTGCATGTAAATGTATGTAGCAGAGCCAAGTTTGTCATTTACCCCTTTGGAGCTGTATTGTTACAATTTGTCCAAATTCCAGATCTTGGATAAGGTAACCATTCAAATGCAGTGTTTCAATCCCTTTGCAACACTAATTTATGGTTCACTTCCAGCCAATTCACAGTGATGTGCTTAGTAACGAGGAGGTGGTGTGTATTTCTAGGAACTGTGGAGTAATTGGTGGTACAAGGGAGGCTGCACAGACAGGAGAGGCCCTGAAACACAAATCAATGTGTATCTGTCAAGAGCTAGTTACAGCAAGCGAGTGTCCATTTAGTCAGAAGTTATTGCTTAGATGTAGCAGGGCTGAATATGTGTTCTGACTATTCCTTTCGTGCTCCTGTATTAACGCAGTAGCTTTACCAGTTGACAATGCATAAAGCATAAAATGAAAGCTACCTATGGAGTTACTGCACATCCCCTTACCGACAATCATCAACCTGCAACTCTCCAGCTGCTGCGAAACTACAACTCCTAGCATGCCCTCACAGCTAAAAAAAAACTGGTATGATGGGGGTTGGAATTTTGACAGTCGGTGACCATGACTCTAGAATATGATTGAGAATGGTGTAAGTGGACTACTGCTTTAATTAAATACAGCTAAGTCCAAACCATCAGGATCTATGGGGAGAGAGAAGGACCAACTGGCAAGTTATTTGGGGAAAACCCCTTACTGAAAACAGAATAGCTAAGATCTGGATTCTCATTATTGCTTAAAGGGGTAATCCAGGATTTTAAAATGAATGGCCTATTATAAGGACAGGCCATAAATATCTGATCAGCGGAAGTCCAATACCCTACACCACTTATCGGTCAGTTGTCCCTGAGCAGCTCCAATGCTGTAAGGGATGTAAGGTTGTGCACCTGTAGAGCTGTGTACCAGTGGGGCTGTGGAGCTGTGCACCAGAGGGTGGTGCAGCTGTGTACCAGAGGGTGGTGGAGATGTGCACCAGTAGGGCTGTGGAGCTGTGCACCAGAGGGGTGGTGGAGCTGTGCACCAGTAGGGCTGTTGAGCTATGTACCAGTAGGGCTGTGGAGCTGTATACCAGAGGGGTGGTGGAGCTGTGCACCAGAAGGGCTGTGGAGCTATGCAACAGAGGGGTGGTGGAGCTGTGCACCAGTAGAGCCGCGGAGCAGTGTACCAGTAGGGCTGTGGAGCTCTGTACCAGAGGGGTGTTGGAGCTCTGTACCAAAGGGGTGTTGGAGCTCTGTACCAGAGGGGTGTTGGAGCTGTGCACCAGAGGGGTGGTGGACCTGTGCACCAGAGGGGTGGTGGACCTGTGCACCAGAGGGGTGGTGGAGCTGTGCACCAGAGGGGTGGTGGAGCTGTGCACCAGAGGGGTGGTGGAGCTGTGCACCAGTAGAGCTGTGGAGCTGTGTACCAGTAGGGCTGTGGAGCTCTGTACCAGAGGGGTGTTGGAGCTGTGCACCAGAGGGGTGGTGGAGCTGTATACCAGATGGCTGTGAAGATGTGTACCAGAGGGGTGGTGGAGCTGTGCACCAGTAGGACTGTGGAGCTGTGTATAAGTAGAGCTGTGGAGCTGTGTACCAGAGGGCTGTGAAGCTGTTTACCAGAGGGCTGTGAAGCTGTGTACCAGAAGGGTGGTGGAGCTGTGCAACAGTAGGGCTGTGGAGCTGTGTACCAGAGTGGTGGTGGAGCTGTGTACCAGAGGGGTGGTGGAGCTGTGTACCAGAGGGGTGGTGGAGCTGTGTACCAGAGGGGTGGTGGAGCTGTGCACCAGTAGGGCTGTGGAGCTGTGTACCAGAGGGGTGGTGGAGCTGTGCACCAGTAGGGCTGTAGGGCTATGCACTAGTAGGGCTGTGGAGCTGTGTACCAGAGGGGTGGTGGAGCTGTGTACCAGTAGGGCTGTGGAGCTCTGTACCAGAGGGGTGTTGGAGCTGTGCACCAGAGGGGTGGTGGAGCTGTGCACCAGTAGAGCTGTAATCCTGTGTACCAGTAGGGCTGTGGAGCTGTGGACCAGAGGGGGGCGGAGCTGTGCACCAGTAGAGCTGTGTACCGGAGGTGTGGTGGAGCTGTGCACCAGTGGTGTGGTGGAGCTGTGCACCAGTAGAGCTGTGGAGCTGTATACCAGATGGCTGTGAAGATGTGTACCAGAGGGGTGGTGGAGCTGTGCACCAGTAGGACTGTGGAGCTGTGTATAAGTAGAGCTGTGAAGCTGTGTACCAGAAGGGTGGTGGAGCTGTGTACCAGAGGGGTGGTGGAGCTGTGTACCAGAGGGTGGTGGAGATGTGCACCAGTAGGGCTGTGGAGCTGTGCACCAGAGGGGTGGTGGAGCTGTGCACCAGTAGGGCTGTTGATCTATGTACCAGTAGGGCTGTGGAGCTGTATACCAGAGGGGTGGTGGAGCTGTGCACCAGAAGGGCTGTGGAGCTATGCAACAGAGGGGTGGTGGAGCTGTGCACCAGTAGAGCCGCGGAGCAGTGTACCAGTAGGGCTGTGGAGCTCTGTACCAGAGGGGTGTTGGAGCTCTGTACCAGAGGGGTGTTGGAGCTGTGCACCAGAGGGGTGGTGGACCTGTGTACCAGAGGGGTGGTGGAGCTGTGCACCAGAGGGGTGGTGGAGCTGTGCACCAGTAGAGCTGTGGAGCTGTGTACCAGTAGGGCTGTGGAGCTCTGTACCAGAGGGGTGTTGGAGCTGTGCACCAGAGGGGTGTTGGAGCTGTGCACCAGATGGCTGTGAAGATGTGTACCAGAGGGGTGGTGGAGCTGTGCACCAGTAGGACTGTGGAGCTGTGTATAAGTAGAGCTGTGGAGCTGTGTACCAGAGGGCTGTGAAGCTGTTTACCAGAGGGCTGTGAAGCTGTGTACCAGAAGGGTGGTGGAGCTGTGCAACAGTAGGGCTGTGGAGCTGTGTACCAGAGTGGTGGTGGAGCTGTGTACCAGAGGGGTGGTGGAGCTGTGTACCAGAGGGGTGGTGGAGCTGTGTACCAGAGGGGTGGTGGAGCTGTGTACCAGAGGGGTGGTGGAGCTGTGTACCAGAGGGGTGGTGGAGCTGTGTACCAGAGGGGTGGTGGAGCTGTGCACCAGTAGGGCTGTGGAGCTGTGTACCAGAGGGGTGGTGGAGCTGTGCACCAGTAGGGCTGTAGGGCTGTGCACTAGTAGGGCTGTGGAGCTGTGTACTAGAGGGGTGGTGGAGCTGTGTACCAGTAGGGCTGTGGAGCTGTGCACCAGTAGAGCTGTGTACCGGAGGTGTGGTGGAGCTGTGCACCAGTAGAGCTGTGAAGTTGTGTACCAGTAGGGCTGTGGAGCTCTGTACCAGATGGGTGTTGGAGCTGTGCACCAGAGGGGTGGTGGAGCTGTGAACCAGTAGGGCTGTGGAGCTGTATACCAGATGGCTGTGAAGATGTGTACCAGAGGGGTGGTGGAGCTGTGCACCAGTAGGACTGTGGAGCTGTGTACAAGAGGGCTGTGAAGCTGTGTACCAGAAGGGTGGTGGAGCTGTGTACCAGAGGGGGTGGTGGAGCTGTGTACCAGAGGGGTGGTGGAGCTGTGTACCAGAGGGGTGGTGGAGCTGTCCACCGGTAGGGCTGTGGAGCTGTGTACCAGAGGGGTGGTGGAGCTGTGTACCAGTAGGGCTGTGGAGTGTGGAGCTCTGTACCAGAGGGGTGGTGGAGCTGTGCACCAGTAGGGCTGTGGAGCGGTGTACTAGAGGGCTGTGAAGCTGTGTACTGGGGGGGGGGGGGGGGGGTGGAGCTGTGCACCAGTAGGGCTGTGGAGCTGTGTACCAGAGGGGTGGTAGAGCTGTGCACCAGAGGAGTGGTCGGAACTGTGCACCGGAGGGGTGGTGGAGCTGTGCACCAGTAAAGCGGTTGCACTGTGTAATCATCTGGTTCTCAATGGAAAATGTAGTATTACCGGAAAATCCCACCCTTAATTCCTGCATTATTTAATTTTCCCAGAAACTCTTAGTGAATGGTAACTGACATCACTGACTTATGTCCAGTCTATTTCCAAACTATTGACCATCAACATAAACACTGGCCAAATGCCAGCTAGAGCAGTATGCAGTGAGCTGGAGCGCTGCTGGTCAATAGGAGATTTTATATTTTCTTCCAAGGGGATAGATCTTCTTTTTCGAGGAAATCTTCAGCCAGTTCCTGGACATTAGAAAAAAAAATCATTCTGCAGCCCGGGATCTCTTTGTAGCTCATTATCTCCAATTAGCAGTCTCTTAATGGTGGAAGATAAAGAGCAAAGATGATGTCATGACTCTAGTAATGAATGGGTCACATGACCACGAGCGTCGCTCTTCCCTGTGCTGCTGCCTTTTGCTAAGGAGCGGGAGATCAGCCCTCCCTGATGTTATTCTTCGCCTCCTGATCCACCTGTACTAACAGCTCAATAAGAACCAGGTTTACTGTCAATTTAGTGCCTGGCTGCGTTTTAAGACTGTTTTAAAGAAACGCACAAGAGAATGGAACCTCTCACTGAATGGATTTAATGTGGTTATTTTCATATATATTGTTACCATGGGGCCTTGGGTGAGTATTAGCATGTTGATGAATCGTATGCATCACTGCCTCCCATTGAGGATAAAAATCTGATTATAATGTGTTCTTTCTGATTTACGGAAACCCTGAAGCAATAGCTTTTGCATGGAAGGTATGCCAATGGGCCTCGACGCCTTATTTGCAGGTATTTTAGGGCATACACATTTAACCTATTACAACTGATAAGTTACAAAAACAAAAGTCACACATATAGATGCAAATGTATCTGGAAGTTTTCTCCACTGAAGATATATGACATTAAGCTGCAATCTTAAGAAATTGTTGTGGAACACTGGATTCAGTGGAACGCACTTTATTTTACTTTACTCGATTGGTTTTCTTCCAGCCTATCTTTTTAGCTTGCCCTAAAGTTAGTTCTTAGACTAGGGCTGCAAGGACGCATCCATGACGAAAGCCCCACAACAGTACTGGCAACAGGTGAAGCTGCGAGATGCGATGCATCTCTGTTTAAAGCTAGTGTCTATATACTTTAAGTTTAGTCTAATTAGGATGGGCAATACCCAACAAGTTGGGCGCTGATTGAAACCACGTGGTCCCCTTCCACCCCATGACTGCAATTAAGTAATTTTCTTTGGACACTAAGCTATGAATATATCCAATAAAATATTATCTGGCCTAATTAAAAAGTAATGGCAGGCAGCAGTGTGTTGTGTGCTTAGAAAAATAAAAAGGACCTTACCCACCCTTCACAACGCCTTCCATTCTATTGCCTCAGCTTCTGGCAGTCCCCACTGGACAAGAAGTGAGGGGACCTGTTCTTGACCATAAAATCACTGCAGCCACTCAGTAGACTCAGAAGTCACATCTGCAAGAATGTTACACTGCTAGTGACATACTCTTGCACATGGCTGTTGTGGCTGTGATCAAGGATGGGTCCCATCACCCCCTGGGGACTGCCGGGTGCCTCAGTGCCGCTAGCGTTTTTTGCACACATGACCACTGAGGCTATTCACTGACTGCAGCTGTCTTATAATCAAGAATGGGTCCTTGTCACTTCCAGTCCGGTAAGAACTAACAGGAGCCACAGCACTGGAACACAGGGCATTTTGAAAGGTAAGTTTTTTTGTTTGTTTGTTTGTTTGTTTTTGGGGGGAAAAAACACTTCTGTCTGCTTTTACTTTTCTAATTAGGCTGGACAACCCCTTTAAGTAAGAGCCCACTATGTTCTGTGACATTGTAAGGCCCAGCGTAGATACTCATGGTGATCCCATCCACTATGAGTAAGCACATGGAACATGTAGATCTGGTGTCCAGTTGTCCATAAAGTCCAGCAGTATCCATTTAATTAATTTAACCCTCTGTGCGGGTCCCACCTGCCAGACCCCTAGCAGCTCTAAAATCAATCATTTTAAACCCTTTTAGATATGACAAATAGCTAATATAACTTATCCATCACTTGTATAATTCTGATTTTACACTCTGTGGTTTTACATGTAAGTTTGATGATTGCAAAGTCATATATATATTTTAAATGTAGAACCATTAAATGAAGAGTGTTTATTTATTTTTTATTAAAGTATAATTTCAGCATGGAAAAACACCACTGAGATTGGCAGATGTGAAATATTGCTTTTCTGCATCCTGTTTATTATTACAATAGCCTTTAGGCACTGAAACAATTCACTTTTTTTTATTAAAGTGAACCTTGCTATATGGATTTCTCCTTCCGTCACCAGCAGGCACAGTGACGACTAAAGCCGGCCTAATAATCAGCTCCTCTGAATCCCGACTTCTATGAGTGGGACATGGAGAACTGCAGCCTTTTCATTCTCAGAATCAGCGGGCGCTCCATAGGTCGGAGCCCACCGATTATAAAGTGATGGTTTACTCAAGCAATATGCTATCAGATTGTCTGTATTACCTGTTCCTGAATTTGTAGGATTTGAATGGAATTAGGTGTTAAAAACATTGATGTTGCACAGATACATCAGCTGAATGTAATGTTACCTACAGTACTTTCACTTAATAATCAATTGTATTATTCTGGATAAAAAGTACTTTAAATCTATGTGCAAATGAACAGTTAAGTGCTCTGAAGGCGAGCCCAAGCTACTCTGTGCACTCTTGCTCTTCCTGCTTCCCCTGCCAGCCTCTCCATCTCCTTATAGATTGACCAGCCCAGGTTCCTGCATATTCATCAACTCAGTTCTCTATATGCTAACTTTTGGCAGGCTTGTGCTTATAAACAGGAGCTAATCTGAACAAGCAGATCTACAGTATAAAGCTTGGTAAGGAACAGACCTACCGATATGGGCTATACAGTACAGACCAAAAGTTTGGACACACCTTCTCATTCGAAGAGTTTTCTTTATTTTCATGACTATGAAGGCATCAAAACTATGAATTAACACATGTGGAATTATATACATAACAAACAAGTGTGAAACAACTGAAAATATGTCATATTCTAGGTTCTTCAAAGTAGCCACCTTTTGCTTTGATTACTGCTTTGCACACTCTTGGCATTCTCTTGATGAGCTTCAAGAGGTAGTCCCCTGAAATGGTCTTCCAACAGTCTTGAAGGAGTTCCCAGAGATGCTTAGCACTTGTTGGTCCTTTTGCCTTCACTCTGCGGTCCAGCTCACCCCAAACCATCTCGATTGGGTTCAGGTCCGGTGACTGTGGAGGCCAGGTCATCTGGCGCAGCACCCCATCACTCTCCTTCATGGTCAAATAGCCCTTACTTTCAAAGTTTTCCCAATTTTTCGGCTGACTGACTGACCTTCATTTCTTAAAGTAATGATGGCCACTCGTTTTTCTTTACTTAGCTGCTTTTTTCTTGCCATAATACAAATTCTAACAGTCTATTCAGTAGGACTATCAGCTGTGTATCCACCTGACTTCTCCTCAACGCAACTGATGGTCCCAACCCCATTTATAAGTGAAATCCCACTTATTAAACCTGACAGGGCACACCTGTGAGGTGAAAACCATTTCAGGGGACTACCTCTTGAAGCTCATCAAGAGAATGCCAAGAGTGTGCAAAGCAGTAATCAAAGAAAAAGGTGGCTACTTTGAAGAACCTAGAATATGACATATTTTCAGTTGTTTCACACTTCTTTGTTATGTATATAATTCCACATGTTTTAATTCATAGTTTTGATGCCTTCAGTGTGAATCTACAATTTTCATAGTCATGAAAATAAAGAAAACTCTTTGAATGAGAAGGTGTGTCCAAACTTTTGGTCTGTACTGTATGTACATGTACTATGCCATATGGACATTAATAAGGGTTTACGTTTGAGCGTTCTTGCTAATCCTTGGTTCCTGGATCAATCAAGGATGTACAGTATCTAGGGCATTTAGGCACACTTCAAAAAATGGGTATTGTAGTACATAGGAAAAGGGGATGCCCGCCATAGATTTACACTGCAGCTAGATGGAGAAAACCAGTTTTGACCTCCTCATGATCTTCAGTGGCCCCGTAGCTATGGAAGGTTTGCTATTGGGGTTAACCAACATCAGTGACTTTATTTCCTGGTAGTCTAGTGTTTTTTTTCTTAGAGTTTTCTATAGTACAGTATATTAAGACCATTGCATTGCAGTCAGTAACATTCCTACCGGGAGGTTTTATGACTGACTGATGAAAGGTCCTATGCAATAAGGTTCCAGAAGTGTTTTTCTCCCTTGCCTCCATTGAATCTGCAGCCATGTTTTTTTTTTTTACTTGATAGGGGCTTAGTTGGGTATTCTCTGTCATAATTTATTAGGCCTGAAATATCAATTAGATAAATGTTCATTATAAAAGTCCATTCTACTCTGACAGGTTACATATTAGTTAGGTTCACAAATTGCCTTCAAAAGTGCCAAGATGTCAGTTCACACCAATAAAATTATAGATATAATATACTAAATTGATTATTTTAATAGAGCTGGGGTCATAAATAAATAGAAAGGAAGACATCAGGCAAAATATATGAAGAATGCCAGAGGACCATAGACCCCCACTGGAGCCTGGTCCAGTCTGAGATCACAGCTAGTCATGGCGGCTCTCTTGCAGGTTGTGAATATGCCATATTATCCTACTGGTGTTGAGTAGAATATATAGAATATAAAAGATAGTGATACCGCGCTCTAGGACTAGATATAGTAAAATGTTATAGGGAACGGCAGGGTTAAAACTTGTACTACCTGTAGTGTAGCACACAAGTATACACCAACCCGGTTATCTCCTAAAACAAGCAGTGTACCTGTATCTAGGTATGTGGATTCCTGCTCGATGCGGATGTCGCACCTTCCTGGAGTCAGGGATTGCCGATTCACTGATGCCAGAGTCCAGGATGTGGAACATGTGGAGTCCGGGATGTGGAACATGTGGAGTCCAGGATGCGGAACACTGACAGGCCCACATCCCGGACTCCGGCATCAGTGAATCGGCAATCCCTGACTCCAGGAAGGTGCGACATCCGCATCGAGCAGGAATCCACATACCTAGATATAGGTACACTGCTTGTTTTAGGAGATAACCGGGTTGGTGTATACTTGTGTGCTACACTACAAGTAGTACAAGTTTTAACCCTGCCGTTCCCTATAACATTTAACTATATTTTGTCCTAGAGCGCAGTATCAGTATCAGTATCTTTTATATTCAGTGTCTTCCCCAGTGCAGCAGATTTTGCGGTTCTGCTGCGATACCGCTGCCACAGTATAGTGCACACACAGAGCGCCATTGAAGCATTAATATTATAGAATATATAGAAGATGAGAGGCAAGGATCAAACTGAGTGTCCCTTTAAAGTGCAGAATATTTCCACCCAGTATAGAAGCGCATGGTCTTGATTCTCCCCTTAGCAATCTATCCAGGACCCTTGGGCCAGTTTTCCAACTCCTCCTTTGCTAATAATGAAGTTAGTGAGCACTTCTTGACTGTAGTAGGTAAGGGGATGGGACCAAGCAAAGGCTCTATAGAAGCTCCATAGTTTGCTTCTATGGTGCATACAGCCTTGCTGACATGATATAGTGCTTGTCCTATCATGTTACTGTGGCACAGAAAGATCGAGTGAGTATCCTCTGTGATAAGATTGTGTATATTTCTACTGGCCTCAGCCTTGTACAGCTCACAGTAATGCGATTTCCTGTCCTAATCAGCATCTTCACTTATTAAACTTGAGATTTATATATTGCTTTGGTGGAAACTCTACACAATACTTTGAGCGGAGATCAATATCAATATTATTAGTACATGACATAAACTCTGAAAAATATAGTTCTGCCCAATTAGTGTCCATTATTTGCACTATTGTGATTTATGTTATTTCATAAATGTAAATACTGTCTTATATTGTAAGTATGGATGCAAAAAGATACAAGCTCTTACAAGATACAAGTGCAGTCAACCTGGATGCAGTACTATGATGAACGCTGTAATGGAAACCTGGCAGACCAAAACTCTGTCAATGGTACCTGTTGGGTTCGTAATGTGACAGACAATTCTAGTACTGCCGTAAATGCAAACACATGTGTGAACCTAGCCATAGTTCTTCCTCAAGTTGTGTAATTGCATTTGAAGGCTACAGAAGCCATGTATGGGATTTACATAACTAGGTCTGATCAGAAATTCCTCATGATTAGGGATGAGTGAACTTTGTGTTTTAAGTTTGGCGTACAAGGTTCGGGTTAGGCTACTTTCACACTTGCAGCAGAGTGATCCGTCAAGCATCTCCGTCGCCGGAGCTGCCTGCCGGATCCGGCAAAACGTATGCCAACTGATGGCATTTGTAAGACTGATCAGGATCCTGATCAGTCTTAAAAATGCCTGATCAGTCAGAAAAATGAATTGAAATGCCGGATCCGTCTTTCCGGTGTCATCCGGCAAAACGCATCCGGCATTTATTTTTTTCACCTTTTTTTCGGTCTGCCGGACCCGGCACTAATACATTCCTATAAAAAAAAATGCCGGATCCGGCATTCAGGCAAGTTTTTTTGGCCGGAGATAAAACCGTAGCATGCTGCGGTTTTATCTTTTGCCTGATCAGTCAAAAAGACTGAACTGAAGACATCCTGATGCATCCTGAACGGATTACTCTCCATTCAGAATGCATGGGGATATAACTGATCAGTTCGTTTCCGGCATTGAGCCCTTTTGACGGAACTCAGTGCCGGAAAAGAAAAACGCAAGTTTGAAAGTACCCTTATCTAAGAATTCCATTATGGATTCTGCTACCACGGACCATATAAGTTATGAAACACAAAGTTCGCTCATCCCTACTCATAATTAATGCAAACCCCAGAAAAGATCTACACTAGTGCATTTCCATTTTGTACTGGGGTCCCACCATATTATGGAAGCTGGACAGTTAAAGGGGTTCTTCGGGAATTAAGAAAATGAAAATACTTAAATATTACTTTATTATAAATATATTCCCAAATACCTTTCAGTAGTTATAATGGCTTGTTTTGTCTATGGAACAATCATTAGGAGAAATAAAATGGCCGCTGTCCTATAAGTACACACAAAATCAGTGTATTACCAACACCGAGGTAATACTTAAGTAATACTTAGGTATTTTCAGTAATTTTATTGTCTTAATTTCCCGGAGAACCCCTTTAAGAAGAAAAAGTATTCACATCTTCAGTTCAAACTTCATGAAAATTATTACTGTACACATGTTCACAAGGCATCTTCCACTTGGAGCAGTAAAGATGCTACAGACTTATGAGGAGACCCGGGTAACTGGAAGAGGGGAAATAAAAAGTGGTCAACCAGTAATAAGATGGATAGAGACCATAATCATGAACATGTCATTTACAAGTCTGAAAATCCACATAGAATACAGTGTTGGAATGATTGGGACCTATAATGTTCCTTACATTGTTGCTATCCCTATACATGGTCCTTTCCCATCTCCGCCCATTTTTTATAGGAGATTAGTGTAATTAGTGGTAACTATTAAGAATTGTTTAGTATAGTAGGGCCCATTATTTTATCTATATACATTAATAAATGTTATGTTTTAAACCTAATAAGCTACCCATTCACTGTGAAGACTATTATTGATTAAAGGGTTTAGCTCATTATCTTACTATAGTCTGACCGACTACAATTGGTTGTGTAATAATACCTATAATGTTCTGCCCCAAGCTAAGTTTGTATACTTAAGTTGAGCTTCAACCTTTTTCTCTACTTCCATGTTTAGGCTCTAAAAATTCCAGACCATAAGAAGGTTATGGATTGCAACTAAGTGGCCAGTTTGAGTACAAAACCATATTTGAGATGTTGAATAATAGACAAAGAAATGTTCATGTTCCCTACTTCAAGGTTCATCTCCTCAGTGGTGTCTAGTGATGATACCTGTGTCTAGGATCTTACTGTAATGGTGGGGGTCCTTCATATCAATGCTGTGTGTTCTGGGCAGTAGATCCCAAACCTTTTGCTGTAATGAAGGGTGTCAGGTTTAGGGTTCTTGAGCAGACTATGTTGAGTCAATGGCCTAACTACCCCTGCTGTTAGACGACCTGAGGCTAGCATTGAATAAGTTAAGACTGAGGCAATAGATTCATTCTTACCATGTGGAAATGCTAATGGGAAAATTGCAATGCCGAGTCTGGCTCACGGTTCTTAATTATATTACTCTGAAGAGGTAATCTATTTTTGATTGCTTGCGGAAACCGTAATCAGTTGCAGATCGTGTCTGCTTTGTCTTTGGTGTAATATATAACCAATCAGTGCACGTTGTGGCTCAGGATCGTGCATCAATAGAACTTGTTACAGCAGTAAATTGGATATTCCTAGCTTCTTATTACCTTATTACAAGTAATGTCATTAAGTTTGAGGTAACTATAAATCAGTTACTTAGGTTCTCATTGCTTAAGAAAACCAATTCCTAAAAGAGGATGAAACTATTAATCAAGGGGCCCAATAATGAGCCAAGGAGCAAACGGCTGCAATGAGTCCATAGCGCTGTAGATCCCATAGAATCTCCATGGTTCACACATGGTGGCAGCATAGAGTCTTCCATTTTGTCTGACAACCTCCCTGTGTTAAGATGGTGAAGGCTATGCTAGTATATACCGTCACTTTATGATCAGTGAGGATCCAGTTCAACAATGCAACCCCGATCTTATGAACAGTGGGGTCCCACAAATTATAAAGTGGTAGCATATCAACAGCATATCTTTATGAGATGGAAATATCTCTTTAAAAGTCAACACAAGTAAACTAAAGATAAACTAACAAAACAATGGCGGAATTATCTGTTATGGGTGGAGTCAGTGGCATACATAGAAGAAACAGGGCTATAGCAAAGAATATAATGGACCTCCCCATTGTGGTACTGGGCTTTGTCACCCAAGGGTCTGCAATTTGGGTCCTCTTGAGGTAACGTCACACCCGCTTGATTGCTTATAATGCAATTCTGCATAGGTTCTTACAAAATAGGAGCAAAGGGAAAGGACTAACCTTGTCTGGTTTCCTCTCTCTAAGGACCACATGGCCTGCCTCTATAGTATATATGCGCTTTGCTGCAGTTAAAGAAGTTCTTCACGACTGTAATATTGATGCATATCCTTAGATATCTCATCATTATCAGATTGGTGAGGGTCTAATTCCCAGCACCGACTTTATTCAGCTATTTGAATGGGTTGCTAAGCTTCAGAGCAGGCACCAGAACAGCACAGCATCATAAATGTCACTGCCGAGCTACTACCGGTTAAGTGAATGGAAGAGGTGCTGAAGTACCATTCTGTAGCCGCCACTTCTGTGAGAAGGTCTGGCAGACGTTCTTCTCTACCTCTTGTATGATGTTCTTTGTTTTGGTTTCACTTTCTCATCTCCTTTCCTTCTGCCAGGTGTCACTTATTTACACATAATCGTCTTCCTTTATATTGCCTCCCATACTGCCTCACTTTGCGGTTTATACTACATCCTGGATGAAGTGTTCACTGCTGGAGGCTGCGTCTGCTGTTTGCTCAGATAAGTCCTTTACTTTATTGTGTTTGCTTGCTGGCTTGATTCTAGGTGACCCTGACTCCCTCCGTATTAAGTGCAGGGAGCCGGTGGTCGTCTCCCCTCACTATTATAGGGTTTTCAGGTGTCACACAGGCTTAGGTACGTGGGCATGCAATCGTCTACCATCGAGACCCTTGTATGTGCATAGCAGTCAGGGAGAGCTCTTAGGGTTTTATAGGGCTCACCTAATAGCTCCTTAGTTTGGGATCAAGCCAATCGCTCATTTATTTATAAGTTTCAGCTATCTGCAAATCTCATCCATGACACATTCACTGCCTCTACCCAATGTACAGAGCTGTGACGTTCTGCAGTCTGTTCCAGAAAACTCACAAATATCTGATATTAAAGGGATTTTCCAGGAGTACAATATTGATTCAGGATAGGTCACCACTATCTGATCAGTGGGGGTCTGACACCCAACGCCCCTGCCGATCAGGTATTTGAAGAGGCTCTGGCACTCTGACGACTGATGTGACCTCCTCACATCATATCAAACACAGCAACGTCCATTGGATAGTGGTTGTGCTTGGTATTGAGGGCTATTCACTTGAATGTGAAAGTGTAGTGCCTAGGCCATGTGACCAATGAATGTGACATCACTAGCCTAGGAAGAGTGCCACAGCAAGTTGCCTGCCCTCTCTTCATACAGCTGATCAGCGGGGGTGCCAGGTGTCGGACCCCAGCCAATCTGATATTGATGACTAAGAATGGGCGAAGCTCCTAGATCTGAAGTCGCTTTGCTCAAAACCTCAGATGAATGCTGTACGGAGATCCGTTCGATGAGGCAAAATCAGTTTAAAAATACCAAAGTTATTCATGAAGTTTTGCGAGACTTTGGGAATAACTGACTTCGTATCATCAGAGGCCATACATTTTAATGCTGTACAGAGACGGATCTCCTTACAGCATTAATCCGAAGTTTTGCGACTTCTGATTTAGGATTCAAAGCACGCTTTTCTCTTCACTACTGATGACCTATCCTGAGGATAGATAAATAAAATATATGTAGAGCAGCAAACAACACCTTCAGATATGGAATGTCAGGAATGCATCAGCCTGTCCAATTCCCCTGATCCATAGGGGTTATGACGATATCAACCACAAAAGATATGACGGGAGCATCTCCAATCCAATAAGGCTTTATTCACACACGGTGCATGAGACAGTACACACGGTCCGGTCACAGCAACGTTTCGGCTACATAGCTTGATAAAGGCTACTATGTAGCCGAAACGTTGCTGTAACCGGACCGCGTGTACTGTCTCATGCACAGTGTGTGAATAAAGCCTTTTTGAATTAGAGATGCTGCTATCCTGAGGATAGGTCATCAATATTAAAAGCCTGGAAAACCTTTTTAATTGGAAAGGTAAGTATATTAGAGAGTTATCTTTTTGCTATATTAGGTCCATATAATCCTATTATGTTTGCGTAGCTTCTTCCATTTACGTTTTCTGAAACTGATTTGACTTTAAGAGCAAACTGCATGCTCTGGTGTATTCTCCGTTCACTTTCCTAGAATGACTATATGAACAGATGGAGTTTATAGAAGTTGGTGTCTGGTATCCCCACCTGTCCAATGTATACTCTGCTGAACTATCTGGTTTAATCCTCCGCTCTGCAGCGCGCTGTGCTGCCTGTCTCCTGCAACCTAATCTGGCCAAGTCTAGACGGGGCTGTTTAGCCTGTAATATGAAATGGTAGAGGGACTGATTAAAGCTGCCTTTGTATCGGGGCTAAGTGCTTCATCAGAAAAACAGAAATATCGGTAACGCGTCCAAAGCAATTCAATCTGCTTGGAGCGGGTGCAGTACACTGAAACATTAGGACCATGGCGATGAGCGCAGTTCAGACGGGCACTTTGGAGCGGATCAGGTTACTCGTTTAACGTCTGCCTACTTGTTTATTGCGCAAAAAAAAAACTTGAATAGACTTAATAGCAGCTGTATTGGTTGCAAGCAAAAAGAACATTATACGCTTTTAGCAGTGGGTTTCATCTAAGAAATGCCAATTCTCAACGCGCCAATGTAAAAAAAAGAAGCTAGAGATGATGTCCTGAGACATGTGTAGACAATGAACTGAATTTAGGAAACAGCTGATCTAAATCCAGGCTAGGAAAGTTACACCGGACCATTCCCCGGGACAATTGTACTTTGTGTCTTTTTCTGTGCACTGATTATTTTTTTATTTTAAAGTACTACCATGTAAATATTCTTGATAATTTGATCTCTAGGTGGCGACGTTGCATTGCTGAAGAACAAGTATTGGAAATGTCTCTGCTCAAAAAAGACATAGGGCTGTGGCGAGATAAGATGTAAATATAGTATTATGGAGCATTTGGGGACTTTACATGGCAAGTTTTACAGCGTAATTTTGGCGCAGACAGCCACAGCTAAATTTCACCAAAAACCCACCAGCAGCCACGTCTTAGCAGCCTCCCATTCATTTTAAGCTACACGCTTGAGGCTGCACTACTGAGAGGTTTAGTGATTTGGACAAACATAAGGTCTCCATGGCAACACAATCAGAACAGGAAATGCTGTTTTCTCAGTAGTGCTGCCTCACACTATGGGCCTGTGACTTCAAGTGACAATATCTTAACATAGACGTAAGAGATTAAAATGCAGTTTTCACTTTTTTTTTTGTTAACAGTAAAGGCTCTAATGTTTAACCTCGGGCACTCCAGCTGTGGTAAAACTACAACTCCCAAGATGCACACTTGCATGGCTGATCGCAGAACTCCACAGAAATGAATGGAGCATGCTGGGAGTCGTAGTTTCACCACAGTTGGAGTCCCGGAAGTTAGCCATCACTGTTCTATGATGTCTTGTACGATTCCATAGTTTGATATAATAAGTGGTTAGAAAGAGTTGAGGGTATACTATGTAACTCTCTGTACAGTGTTAATATGCTAATCTATAGGCACAAGTATATGTAAATATTCCCCCAGAGCTGCAATCCTCAAGACTATGCTTTATATGACATCAACGTCACCCTACATGTTGGTAATGGAGGCAGCCGAGTGCAGAGTAGTGATTCTCCGAGTTGTGTCCATAGGTGGTAGAGCAGTAGCCGCCATGACCGTCCTTCACTCCTGGGAGCCACTCGCTGGATCTAGATGCTACAAAACTGAGCAGCAGTGCTCTACGCGGCCTTTGTATCGACAGTATTTTATATTTGTATTATATTTTAGTCAATACCAGTATAGGCTTCTGATGCCAAAAGAAAAAAACTTCAATAATCTGATCATCTTCTAATGGTGGTTTTCAGCCATCACACAGCAGACAGAACCCCATGTCAGAGCTAATATCATGGTGTCAGTGGTTATAACCTGACAGGCACATCTTTACGTACTGTCAAAGCAGTGTCAGAAACAAATGTTTAATCAATATGGTGTCTTTAGAAGCAGTTTGCTACATAACAGGAATATATTTCAAACATCTTCAGCGTTGATTGACACTTTAGCACTAACAGAGCCTCTTCTCATGACGGACCCTTTAAATAATATATATATATATATATATATATACACTGCTCAAAAAAATAAAGGGAACACAAAAATAACACATCCTAGATCTGAGTTAATTAAATATTCTTCTGAAATACTTTGTTCTTTACATAGTTGAATGTGCTGACAACAAAATCACACAAAAATTAAAAAATGGAAATCAAATTTTTCAACCCATGGAGGTCTGGATTTGGAGTCACACTCAAAATTAAAGTGGAAAAACACACTACAGGCTGATCCAACTTTGATGTAATGTCCTTAAAACAAGTCAAAATGAGGCTCAGTAGTGTGTGTGGCCTCCACGTGCCTGTATGACCTCCCTACAATGCCTTTGCATGCTCCTGATGAGGTGGCGGATGGTCTCCTGAGGGATCTCCTCCCAGACCTGGACTAAAGCATCTGCCAACTCCTGGACAGTCTGCGGTGCAACGTGACGTTGGTGGATAGAGCGAGACATGATGTCCCAGATGTGCTCAATTGGATTCAGGTCTGGGGAACGGGCGGGCCAGTCCATAGCATCAATGCCTTCGTCTTGCAGGAACTGCTGACACACTCCAGCCACATGAGGTCTAGCATTGTCTTGCATTAGGAGGAACCCAGGGCCAACCGCACCAGCATATGGTCTCACAAGGGGTCTGAGGATCTCATCTCGGTACCTAATGGCAGTCAGGCTACCTCTGGTGAGCACATGGAGGGCTATGCGGCCCTCCAAAGAAATGCCACCCCACACCATTACTGACCCAATGCCAAACCGGTCATGCTGGAGGATGTTGCAGGCAGCAGAACGTTCCCCGCTGCGTCTCCAGACTCTGTCACATCTGTCACATGTGCTCAGTGTGAACCTGCTTTCATCTGTGAAGAGCACAGGGCGCCAGTAGCGAATTTGCCAATCTTGGTGTTCTCTGGCAAATGCCAAACGTCCTGCACGGTGTTGGGCTGTAAGCACAACCCCCACCTGTGGACGTCGGGCCCTCATATCACCCTCATAGAGTCTGTTTCTGACCGTTTGAGCAGACACATGCACATTTGTGGCCTGCTGGAGGTCATTTTGCAGGGCTCTGGCAGTGCTCCTCCTGTTCCTCCTTGCACAAAGGCGGAGGTAGCGGTCCTGCTGCTGGGTTGTTGCCCTCCTACGGCCTCCTCCACATCTCCTGATGTACTGGCCTGTCTCCTGGTAGCGCCTCCATGCTCTTGACACTATGCTGACAGACACAGCAAACCTTCTTGCCACAGATCGCATTGATGTGCCATCCTGGATAAGCTGCACTACCTGAGCCACTTGTGTGGGTTGTAGACTCCGTCTCATGCTACCACTAGAGTGAAAGCACCGCCAGCATTAAAAAGTGACCAAAACATCAGCCAGGAAGCATAGGAACTGAGAAGTGGTCTGTGGTTACCACCTGCAGAACCACTTCTTTATTGGGGGTGTCTTGCTAATTGCCTATAATTTCCACCTGTTGTCTATCCCATTTGCACAACAGCATGTGAAATTGATTGTCGCTCAGTGTTGCTTCCTAAGTGGACAGTTTGATTTCACAGAAGTGTGATTGACTTGGAGTTACATTGTGTTGTTTAAGTGTTCCCTTTATTTTTTTGAGCAGTGTATATAGATATATATATACAATTGCAGTCTCCTAATCACGGATCTGCAAAATACAGTGGGGGAAATAATTATTTGACCCCTCACTGATTTTGTAAGTTTGTCCAATGACAAAGAAATGAAAAGTCTCAGAACAGTATCATTTCAATGGTAGGTTTATTGTAACAGTGGCAGATAGCACATCAAAAGGAAAATCGAAAAAATAACTTTAAATAAAAGATAGCAACTGATTTGCATTTCATTGAGTGAAATAAGTATTTGAACCCTCTAACAAAAAAAGACTTAATACTTGGTGGAAAAACCCTTGTTTGCAAGCACAGAGGTCAAACGTTTCTTGTAATTGATGACCAAGTTTGCGCACATTTTAGGAGGAATGTTGGTCCACTCCTCTTTGCAGATCATCTCTAAATCCCTAAGGTTTCGAGGCTGTCTCTGTGCAACTCTGAGCTTGAGCTCCCTCCATAGGTTTTCGATTGGATTAAGGTCCGGAGACTGACTAGGCCACTCCATGACCTTAATGTGCTTCTTCTTGAGCCACTCCTTTGTTGCCTTTGCTGTATGTTTTGGGTCATTGTCGTGCTGGAACACCCATCCACGACCCATTTTCAGTTTCCTGGCAGAGGGAAGGAGGTTGTCGCTCAGGATTTCACGATACATGGCTCCGTCCATTTTCCCGTTTATGCGAATAAGTTGTCCTGTGCCCTTAGCAGAAAAACACCCCCAAAGCAAAATGTTTCCACCCCCATGCTTGACGGTGGGGACGGTGTTTTGGGGGTCATAGGCAGCATTTTTCTTCCTCCAAACACAGCGAGTTGAGTTAATGCCAAAGAGCTCTATTTTGGTCTCATCAGACCAC
This sequence comes from Bufo bufo, assembly GCF_905171765.1. Lineage (NCBI taxonomy): Eukaryota > Metazoa > Chordata > Amphibia > Anura > Bufonidae > Bufo > Bufo bufo. The sequence goes on from NC_053389.1 coordinate 138,101,706, forward strand.
AGCACCTTCTCCCAGTCACTCTCTGAATCATTCAGGTGTTCATTGGCAAACTTCAGACGGGCCTGCACATGTGCCTTCCTGAGCAGGGGGACCTTGCGAGCCCTGCAGGATTTTAATCCATTGCGGTGTAATGTGTTTCCAATGGTTTTCTTGGTGACTGTGGTCCCTGCTAATTTGAGGTCATTAACTAACTCCTACCGTGTAGTTCTAGGATGCTTTTTCACCTTTCTCAGAACCATTGACACCCCACGAGGTGAGATCTTGCGTGGAGCCCCAGAGCGAGGTCGATTGATGTTCATTTTGTGCTCCTTCCATTTTCGAACAATCGCACCAACAGTTGTCACCTTCTCTCCCAGCTTCTTGCTAATGGTTTTGTAGCCCATTCCAGCCTTGTGCAGGTCTACAATTTTGTCTCTGACATCCTTGGACAGCTCTTTGGTCTTTCCCATGTTGGAGAGTTTGGAGTCTGCTTGATTGATTGATTCTGTGGACAGGTGTCTTTTATACAGGTGACTAGTTAAGACAGGTGTCCTTAATGAGGGTGACTAATTGAGTAGAAGTGTCTAACCACTCTGTGGGAGCCAGAACTCTTAATGGTTGGTAGGGGTTCAAATACTTATTTCACTCAATGAAATGCAAATCAGTTGCTATCTTTTATTTAAAGTTATTTTTTCGATTTTCCTTTTGATGTGCTATCTGCCACTGTTACAATAAACCTACCATTGAAATGATACTGTTCTGAGACTTTTCATTTCTTTGTCATTGGACAAACTTACAAAATCAGTGAGGGGTCAAATAATTATTTCCCCCACTGTAAATATGCAGTCCGTATGCATCCTGGACTTTTCGCAGGCCCCATTGTGGAAATGCCTATTCTTGTCCTGTTCCGAAAAACAGACAAGAGTAGGACATGTTCTATCATTTGTGGCACGGCCGCATGGACATCCATGTGCTGTCCACATTTTTTGCGACCCCATAGAAATTAATGGGTGTGCATCCGATCCGCAAAAGATGCAGATCAGTGTACAGAAAATACAGAAGCGTGCATTAAACCTTACTGTGAATCCACTCAAGTCAATTATATAGAGGCAAAATAGTCAGATGATACACCAGCATGTTAGACTGGACCACAAAAGAACCCAGTTATTATCCCTTGAGGCATTGTGTGGATCCTAATCATGAGCCACATCAATTTCTACATCCCAACCATGACTGTTTCATTGAGTTTATTGATTTGATGCTGATTTTGGAGCTGCAAATGGCCCTATGACGACCCTGACTGGCAGAGCACAGGACAGGAGGTCTTGTCATGGTGAGAGTGTAGCAGAGGAGCTGCAGGTCAATCAGTTTCTCCACGAAGTATGAAGGGGCTTTAAGTGCTTTTGGTTGTTTTCTTTAAAGAGATCTTAAAGGATTACTTGAAGGGGTCAGTAAGGGGCAGACTCACTCCTAGACATCTGGCACTCTAGGGGGATATTTGGGAAGCAAAATGACTTCCAGTAGTTCTGCATTGTAGAGACAGCCTCTCTTAATATGGACAGGCATCACCCAGACTTCTGAATGGCAGAACTGTGTTACTCAGGGCCTGGTGTATGGGTTCAGTTAACCTTATATTCCATAATCTGAGCTTCTTTATGACCGGGATAGGATGTCTTTCTGACTCACTGTCTATTTCATCTTCCACAATATTAATGTGCACACCAGACCCGACACTAGTGATATTTTCCCTGCCAACAAAAGCACCTGCCCTAAGAATTATCCCTTCAGTGTTAGCAGTAATCTTCACTGCTGGTGCCGACATAAAGCTACTGAGATGAGCAACTGTGTCTTTCTTCTTCCTTCTTAGGATTCATTTTAGTTTGGCAAGAAAGTTTAATGAGAAACTTTCTGATATGTGAACTTTTGGGTTAGATAAATAGAAATGAGAATAGATAAGTTTATGGAAAATGTTGCAGCCTTGTGCTAAAATGAAAAAAGTTCAGGTTTCGCCTCTCACTCTGCACTCAATACCCAATAATGAGAAAGTAAAAATAGAATTTGATTATTTTTTTCTAATTTATTAAAAAGGAAAGACTGAAATATCACATGGACATTCAGACCCTTTGCTAGGACACTTGAAATTTAGTTCTGTGGCCACCCATTTCCCTTGATAATTTTTTAGATGTTTCTACACCTTGACTGGAGTCCACCTAAGTAAATTCAGTTGATTGGACATGATTTGGAAAGACACAACCTTTTCTATATAAGGTCTGACAGCTGTCAATACATTTTAGAGCAAAAAATCTAAGCCAAGAGGAGGAAAGACCTGCCTGTAGAGCTCAGAAACAGGATTATGCGGAGGCACAGATCTGGAGAAGGTTACAAACAATTTATGCTGCATTGAATGTTCCCAAGAGCACAGTCTCTTCCTAGAGCTAGCTGCCCCACCAAACTAAGTAATCGGGGAGAGAGGTGACAAAGAACCCAGTGGTCACTCTGGCTGAGCTTCAAAGAATGGAGAAACTTCCAGAAGGTCAACCATCACTGAAAAACACCAATCTGGGCTTTATCGCAGAGTGGCCATAAAGAAACCTCTCCTAAAACACACATGAAAGCCCACCTAGAGTTTGTAAAAAAAAGCACCTAAAGGACTTTAAGACTGTGAGAAACAAGATTCTCTGGTCTGATGAAACCAGGGTTGAAAATTTTGGCCTCAATTCTAAGCATCATATCTGGAGGAACCTAGGCACTGCTCATCACCTGCCCCGTACCATCCTTACAGTGAAGCATGGAGGTAGCATCATGCTTTGGGGGGAGCAAACCTTGTGGCATCATACCCAAGAAGACTGGAGGCTGTAATCACTGCCAAAGGGGCTTCAACTAAGTCCTGAGTAAAGGATCAGAAAATTTATGTCAATGCAAGATTTTAGTTTTTCCTTTTAATAAATTAGCAAGATTTCTAACATTCAGTTTTCACTTTCTCTTTATGGGAGATTAAGTGCAGATTGATGGGGGAAAACTAGATTTTTTTATTTTTGCACAAGGCTGCAACTTGACAAAATGTGAAAAAAAAGTTAAAGGGTCTGAAGACGCTATAAATGCACTGAATATATAGAGAGATATGGAATAGATAAATGACAGACAGGCAGATAGATAGATAGATAGGTTTAGGAAAATGTATTTTTTTTATCTAGATATGAGATGGATATAGATACAGTTTTGAATTTTGAAATTGTTTTATTGTATATTTAGATGTTTTTTGGAAAATGTTTTATTTTTTATATACATAGATAGGTATGAGACAGATACACCATATATGAGGAAGATATATATAGATATGAGATAGAACTGTTGTCTGGTGTAAATGCAGAAAAATGGTGTTCAGAATTAGACATTTTTCCGCCATAGAAGTTGGATAAAGTGGGTGGAAGGTGACTTTTTTTATTATGATTTTTTTATTTTATGAAAATTTCTTCCAGAAATCTGTGATGTTGCACTTTGTGCTGCTTAGGGGTGATCATTGCATGTGTACTGTGAAACTGGGTAGGGCAGAGGACCCATAGTAAGTTTTGCTATACACCCCTGGATACATTTTCTGGAAATGTGTCATGATTGATAGATAGATAGATAGATAGATAGATAGATAGACAGATACATAGAAGGTGGATATAGACACATTTTGGAAAATGTATTCTTTTATAGATGCTAAAGATCAGAGTGTAATTATTCCAGCTTCACTGCACCTTTTTGGAAAATGTAAGTGGCTGTATTTGATCTGGGTAGAGAATTATCCATTCTAACATTTCCTTGGAGGAACTTCCATTCATGACAGATTTAAATGGAACATTTCCCATTAATAGCTAGTAAACAACCTTAGTCATTGTCACAAGTTTCCTTTCAGGAGTCAGATTTGGGCATTATTTTGTTTTTTTCCATAAGAGAATCTATTATGTGACGCACCAGCAAAACTCGATGTAATGGAGGACGCAAAATAAACCTGCTCATTAAAGCTTCTCTCACTGGGTGTCTATTCTCTGCTCCCTGCAGGGGGCGCTAAGGGAGCCAGAGGAGCAGAAGAAATTCCCATGCTGAGCGTATGATGAACACAGGGACCTTCCGTCATTCCACCCCATCTAACCTGTCACTCAAACACTGGAAAGATGAACTGCCAGCCAAGAATTAGGAACACAACACAAATTACCACACATGGGTCACTACGCCCGCTGAGGGCGGCTCTGCGGTTCATAAAGGACAGAGGAAGTTCAGGATTTCAATAATTAAAAGAAGCCATTTGTAACACGGCCAGGGTCTGACCTTCAATTAACTTTTCTTTTTGATGCTTCAATTACTTCTGACTGCTGTGAAATCCTTAATAAACTATGTGGGGGTGAGGGGAGTCGCTGTCCTTGAGCTGCCACTCGTTTATTAGCAGTTATCAATATTCCTCGCTGTAAAGGAGCCATCAGGGAGCTCTCATATTCTTCCAAAAAAATAATAAAATCACTAGTCCATGCGTTGTCCTTCTCTATATGCAATTTCTGGAGTAGCTGGGTGACAGCCAACATGACTGCCAGGACTGCATTAAACATAGGGCAAAAAGTGCAATTGACCCTGCCTTGTGTCACATAATGATGCCATGTACTAAGCCCTGTGGGGAACTCTGGAGGGTATTGTATGCGCTGTATCGGGGCACCCATGGCAAGCAATCAAGGGATAATCTGAGGCTGAGGCATTATATGGAGTCTTCTCTTGGAGGCATCTGTGGCAAGTACTCGGAGAGCATTTTTGGAAGCTTCTCTGGAGGGCATCTATAGAAGCCACTCTAAGGGAAGAGCATTTATGGCAGGCAGTCTTGGGAGCATTTGTGGCAGGCATTTTGGTGGGTATCTTATACACTGTATCGGGCTGCCTTTGGTTGGTAATCAAGGGAGAATATGAGGCTGAGGTACCTTATGGAGTCATCTCTTGGAGGCATCTGTAACAAGTACTCTGAGGGCATTTGTGGAAGCCTCTCTGGAGGCGGGTTGTTAAGCACTGTGGAGGACATTTATGGCAGGCAGTCTTAGGAGTAGCTGTAGCAGGCACTATGGTGGGAATTATTGGCAGTCACTAGGGGAAGGAATGTGTGTCAGGCCCTGTTGGTTCATATGAGGCACTGGGTGGGGTATCTGAGCCCGGTACACACTGTTACTGAGTTTAAAAAGGCAGTGAGAGGAAATTGTGTTATATAACATAATTTTAAGAACACCATTATCTTCAATCTAGTGGGGCCATTATAGCTCTAAAAGGGCCTGTCACCACCCAGATTTCCTACAATCCTAAACACCCAACAACAGCTCGGCAAGATGCTGTGTTTCCCTCCTCTGTGCAGTCACTGATCCAGCAGAGGCTCAGGGAGGAGATGGAGTTGTGAATGGAGCTACTCCATCACTACAGCTGAGGAGTATCTGTTGCCAACTATATAATTAAGCAGAGCTCTATGCTGCAGTTCCAAAAGGATGGGGAGGACGCTGGGAGTTGCTGCTTTTTAATTTCCTCCTTCTTTGCCGCTCTCCTTATCTCTTATATTATTAAGACGGAGAAGAAAGTAGACGAGTAACTGAAGATCTGAGAGGAAATTACAAAAATATCAGCAAATCAGACAGTATCATTCCTGTCAGAAACACAAAATACAAGTAACACAGCATCAGAACAGACAAAAGGGTTATTGGGTTATTTATTGACAAAAGATGGAGGTAGCAGAGCTGAGTTTGTCAGAAGTATTAGAGTTGAGACTAATACTGTCAATTGTCCATGCTGTGATCACCTCCTGGGGTAGACTATTCCACAAATTCACAACTTGTGAAGGAGCCTTGTGAATGGTCTTCCAACAGTCTTGAAGGAGTTCCCAGAGATGCTTAGCACTTGTTGGCCCTTTTGCCTTCACTCTGCGGTCCAGCTCACCCCAAACCATCTTAATTGGGTTCAGGTCCGGTGACTGTGGAGGCCAGGTCATCTGGCGCAGCACCCCATCACTCTCCTTCATGGTCAAATAGCCCTTACTTTCAAAGTTTTCCCAATTTTTCGGCTGACTGACTGACCTTCATTTCTTAAAGTAATGATGGCCACTCGTTTTTTTCTTTACTTAGCTGCTTTTTTCTTGCCATAATACCAATTGTAACAGTCTATTCAGTAGGACTATCAGCTGTGTATCCACCTGACTTCTCCTCAACGCAACTGATGGTCCCAACCCCATTTATAAGGCAAGAAATCCGACTTATTAAACCTGACAGGGCACACCTGTGAAGTGAAAACCATTTCAGGGGACTACCTCTTGAAGCTCATCAAGAGAATGCCAAGAGTGTGCAAAGCAGTAATCAAAGCAAAAGGTGGCTACTTTGAAGAACCTAAAATATGACATATTTTCAGTTGTTTCACACTTGTTTGTTATGTATATAATTCCACATGTGTTAATTCATAGTTTTGATGCCTTCAGTGTGAATCTACAATTTTCATAGTCATGAAAATAAAGAAAACTCTTTGAATGAGGAGGTGTGTCCAAACTTTTGGTCTGTACTGTATGTAAATTGGTTAATCATATCCCCCTCTTTTCAATAACATATAATTATGATAGTTCTAAACATATAACTAAGACCCTCCATGCCCCCTTATCAGTTTAGTCGCTCTCCTCTGTACTCTCTCCACCTCCAGGACATTCTTGAGGTGGACTGCATATTCCAGATGAGGCCACACCAACACTTTGTAAAGTGGTAATATTACATCCCTGTCCCGCGAGTCCATGCATCGTTTAATGCATGACAGTATCCTGGTGGCGTTAGAAGCAGCTGATTGACATTGTTTGCTGTTATTTAGTCTACAATCTACAAGGACACCCAAATCCTTCTCTATAAGTGACTCTCCCAGTGCTACATCACCTAGGACATATGAAGCACAGAGATTATTACTACCAAGATGCATAACTTTACATTTGTCCACATTGAACCTCATTTGCCAAGTTGATGCCCAATCACTCAGAGTGTTCAAGTCAGCTTGTAGTTTATGGACATCTTCCATAGACTGCACAGTACCAAATAGTTTAGTGTCATCTGCAAAAATAGAAATGGTATTAATCCCGTCCTCGATATCATTAATAAATTAAATAATAGTTGACCCAGCGCTTAACCTTAGGGTATACCACTTATAACCCAGGATTATTCCCAGCTGGACACGTGATGTGGATTTTAGAGCTACAATATATAATTTTTTTCTTTAGATTTTCACAGTGGATTTCACTCTTCGCAATGCATAGGGTGAAATCTGTGGTAAATCGACAGCAAAATTCATTCAGCTCTGCTACATCACCTACATTTCTCAGGATGTTGTTCCTCCCTGAGAAATGGATGATAGATAGACAGACAGATATGAGATAGATAGAAAGATGATAGATTAGATAGATAGATAGTCAGTGTTGCGTGGTTGTCACCAGCTGCCTGCTCTAGATGAAAGCTTGGCCAGCTATAAAAGTTTTTGCAGGCCATATGTGTCTGGTAATTGATATGTCTTTTGGCCTCTGACATGGAATGTAAAATGAAATAGTTTTTCACACTTCAGAGTTTTATTTTTACACCAGTCACAAAGCCCCGAGATGGAAACTTCTGTCCGTTCTTTCCACGATGAGCTGCCTGCATGAGCCAAAACCCAAACGGAGCCCCTCTATTATAGTCATGTTTGCTAAAATGGAAGAAACTAGAGGTGTCTAGAGACCTTATCCTAATACCAGGCGAGAGAAACTGCAAAAAGACAACGCCTGTCAATATGCCTGATTAAGCCCTATTGGGGCACATAGACGCCTCTCTGGATCCGCTTTTGGCAGACCTTACACTGAAGGCTCGGACTCTCTATGCATTACATGTTTTGCCAATCACTTTAATGGGTGGCATGTGGTACAGAGCGAGTTGCATGGAAACAAACAGCTAGACATGGCTACCCAGGTGATACCAGGGGTGAGGTTTTCTAGAATTCTTGGTCCACACCTTGGCATTTGGCTGAGGAAATGCATTGGGGGTAGATGCAAAGGGCACCTAAGTGTATATAGACCGCAAGTTTAAGGAGGCTGTAGGAAGTGAGCAAAAGGAGGGCAGCCATTTGTGATAAGTCCCCCCCTCACACACACACTTTTTGAAAAGTTAAAGAACTCCCACAAAAATCTTCATTTACTGAACAGTTAGCCCATAATGTAAACTGTAGTGAAGGTAATTATTTTACCAGTAACTGTATTTGTGAGTTATAACCTCCCTTCTGATCCTCAGCTGTGTCATATGACCAATACTCTGATCTCCAACTGCCACAGTACAAGAAGTAAATTACTTCTCTAGTCATTCCTATGGGACTGACCATAAGGCTCCCATAGGAATACATAAACAAACGGACTTCCTGTCCACACATAAGATGCTGTGTTATTTGGAAAGTCAAATGCTGGTCACATGACACAGCTGAGGGTCAGAAGGGAGGTTATAATTTACAAATGCAGTCTCCGGTAAGAATATTGCATTCACTACAGTTTGCATCATGTATCTTTCTAACAGGTCAGAGAATATAAAATGTAGCAGGAAGTGCTGCTTTAAGGTAAGGATATAAGGTTAGTGTAACGGTAAATGACTCTAGAGGCTGGATTTCTGTACAGCACTATGGAATATGTTGGAGCTATGTAAACAGTAATAATCATAACTGAAGTGTCTATATGAGCATTAACCATAGAAATCACAGTAAATAGCAGCAGGTAAGACCTTCAGATTATTAACCCCTGCAGTATCTCCAAGAATGGCTTCCAAGCACCTAGCAGCTTATCCCCGTTGTGGGATAGGCATTGTTATGTTTGATACAGCGATGATGTGAGGAAAGGGGCCGTCCCGGTGATGTCAGTCAGATGTCAGTCTCTGCAGAGGACATGCTATGCATGATAATTCAGCTGGAGGAGGAGGTGACATCATCTCCACTGCACCAGACTGCAGCATCAACACAACAAAGCCGCTCACAGAAATACGCGTACAACTGGATGTTTGCCCTGAGCATCGCTTTATGGCCGCTCGCCCATCAATCTATCAGTCAGGTTTACTGGGAGGCAGCTAATGGGGCAATATCTGCATGTAGACGCTCGCCATTAGTGAGCAGTTCAGCATTTTGCACACTTAGCTGATACTTTTATTCAATTATGAATTTTGAGGACATCAAGGACATCATCATAGAAAGGCAGACTGTAGGTTCTCTTTGTAGTCATGCTTTTGCAATTTACTAAATAATTCTATTGTTTTTGTAACAATAACATTGATTAAATATACATTTTGAGCTTTTCTAATAAAATAAGTCATTTAATAATTGTAATTTTAATAATTTTATTGTATGTATTGTTGTCAGTTTTGCAATCTTACTAAGTGAATATATATGAATGCTCTATTATCCATTATGGTGTGGCTCTAAATATGAACCACGCCTGCCCGAAGTTTAAAGGGGGACATTTTTTAAAGGGGTTTTCCGGAAGTTCAGTACTGATGGACCTCAGGATAGGTCATTAATATCAGATTGGTGTGGATCTGACTCCCATCATCCCTCACCTGTTCGAAGAGGCTGCAGCACACCGGTGAGTGCTGCGGCCTCTCTTTAGTCCAGTGACGTCACGGTCATCAGTTACATGGCCTTGGCGCAACTCTGTTCCATTCAAGTGAATGGTCCTGGGCTGCAATACCAAGCACAGCCGCTATACAATGTACAGAGTTGTGCTTTATATACTATGAGGGGTTGCAGTGCTCACAGCTGATCAGCGGAGGTGCTGGGAGTCAGACCCCCACCAACCAGTTATTGATGACCTATGCTGAAGACAGGCCGTCAATATTGAACTTCTGGAAAAAAAACTTTAAGACCGGCGTTTCATACACCAGTCTTAATAAGAAGTGAGCTGAAGTAAGATGCAACACATTTATTAAGAGCCACAGGCGACCAGTTCAAGAAAACAAATTCACTGGTGGGCAAACGCAACACTTACATGGTGACCCCCTTTCCATCTTTTCAACTGCAGATCCACAGATTCCCACACTCCTCTTCTATCATCCAAGATGGCTGAACTTCTTCTCAGACTACTTTATGCACACTGTACATTTGGCAGTCTAAGACACTCCCTGCTTGTGCAAACCTGCCATCGGATTGGCCAGGCAGCTGGAAGGGTCTTGGACTACTAAATGTATGCAGTCTGAGAAGCAGCGCGTCCATCTTGGAAGACAGAATAGGAACCAGGATATTGGTGGTGGATCTCCAGATCAAACATGTAAAGGAGGTCACCATATAAATGTACAGTTTCCCAGTTTTTGTTTTTTCCTTGAACTGGAGGGTCACTAACAGCTCCAGAGTAGGCCAATGAGTCCTGATATTCATGAGCTTACCTCTCTCTCCATCCCCTGCCACTGATTGACAGTTTTTTTTCCCACCTAAACTAGCAGCAGGGAGGAGGAGAAAGCCAGGAGCTCATGAATATTCAGGACTCATCGGCATGTGCTGGAGCTGTTCAGTACAAGATGTTACCAAACTGCAGGATCAATTAAAGAAAGTGATCCAGATCTTTGCTAAGGAGATCTGTCACTAGTTTATGTTGCTCTTAGTTGGGACACCATGAAACTGGTTAAGATTCCCTTGAAAGGGGTTTTCTAGGAGTTGGATATTGAGGAGTCATTTTCACAAATTTGAAGCTGGCATAGATTCAGCTATAATTTACCACAGAGGTCATTCCCCCTCTACTAAGTCACACCCATCCACTTTTCAGGAAACTTGCAACAGTGGATGAATTCAGCATCAGGGGTATGGTATGTCAGACCTCCTGCCGATCAGATAGTGATGGCCTACCCTGAGGATATGATATCACTTATAACGACCTGGAGAACTCCTTTAAAGTGGTTATCCAAGATTATAAAAATCTCCTCCATATGCCGGGCCCCTCACAATGAATATACTTACCTGGCTCCCCGCACCCCTCCTGGTCCCTGCACCACTGCTGCTGCAGCTTCTCCCTGTGCGCAGCTGAAAACATCCAGTGTCGGGGAGGAGCAGCCAATGGCAGGCAGGGACGGGGACGAGCCTCCCTAGCATCACTGGTGATGCTAGGAAGTTGCACCCCCGCCTGCCATTGGCTGCTCCCCCACCAACCCCGACACCGGATGTTTTCATCCGCGCACGCGGAGAAGCAGCAGCAGCAGTGGTGCAGGGACCAGGAGTGGCGTAAGTATATTCACTGTGAGGGGCCCGGAATATGGGGGGCATTTTATAGTCTTGGATAACCACTTTAAGGAAAATTAGTACCAATCTAAGTTGAATAGTGTTGTTGCTTTCTTTTGGAGATTTCAGGATAGGACTGCTTGGTCAAGGTCCATTAGGTGTGCAAAAACAAACGCAACAGCACTCTGCAAACACAAATAAAGAAAATACAATAGTGCCATACTCACTATAGAAATGTACTAATGCTAATGCTATGTTATAAATGTGAGATTCTTGGCAAATACATTTTGTGCAAATCATTTGTGCCTGTCCACCACCGGCAAGGTGATCTCTTTAGGACAGGAACATAACACTAAATACTATCTCCGCTGGTGCCATACTAACCTCCATTACATTCAGGGAATGCAGGTTCCACATGACTGCTGAGCCCACTCTATATTATACCTCTGCTAGTGCCCTATTGGTCTCCATTAAATTCAGGGACAGAAGGCTACAGCTTTATATTTGCAATCATTAAAATCAGCCTGAGACATTAGGCATGAACCTGCTGGACATCTTGCTGTTTCTTTTCTACTTCAATTGTCTTGTATGCTAGAGATCAATATATAATGTTATTAGATATACTGTATGGATACATGCACAGAAACACTCCATTTGTCTTATGTGCTAAAGATCAATATCCACCTCTTATGTTTTGATACAGTATGTGCGCTGTACTATTTCTCTCTTCAGCTGTATCTCTTATCGGTTTCTTTCAGATAAATGTTTGCAGGGTACAAACATCATCTTTTGGACTATTTTACCCACTGCGTACCCCTGCTAAAAAAAGACATGTGAAGAACACTTATGACATTTGTATTTTCTTCCGTCTCTAGATAACCAGTTTAGAATGTCAATTCTGGAACGGTTGGAGCAGATGGAGAGGAGAATGGCTGAGATGACCAGTTCCCAGCAGCACAAACAAAGTGTGGGTGGAGGCAATGGAGGTGGAACTAACAGTGGTGGGAGCCAAGCACAGGTAAAATGCACAAAAAAGTATTCTAGAATATTGATCCTGATGGCAGAGAAGGGATTTCATGTTCTCAGTAATCTATGTGGGGCTTTTTTCTGTGCTCATCATTGCTGTAAAATTTACTATAATACTGTTTGTAGAAGAATATTACTACTATAATACTGCATATAAAAATGTAATCACAATAATATTACTCCATGTGTACAAGAATATAACTACTATAATACAGTCTCCTATGTACAAGAACATAACTACTATAATACTGCCTCCTATGTACAAGAAAATAACTACTATAATAGTGCCCCTATTTAAAATAATGTAATAACTATTAAATTGTCCCCTATATACAAGAATATAACTGCTAAAATATTGCCCCCTAAGTGCAAGAACATAACTATTATAATACTGCCTGGTATGTATAATAATATAAATACTATAATACTGCCTCTATGTACGGTACATGACAAGAGTACTGTCGAGTCGTTCTCCCCTATGTCCCCCCTATTCCCAACCAAATAAAGACACAACACCACAGGTGGATTTTATTGGCCACAGCAGCCATTTTATTAAATAACAAACATACAATAAATAACATAAATAACCAACCCCAAAGGCCTTCCCACCTGAAGGCCCGCCCAAGGAACACATAAAACACAGGGAGGGTCCTTGGAGCCCTGCAAACCTGATGGGTAACTGCCCCGCCCCTCAATTAAATTGAATTACCACTAGCCGATAAACGCAAGTTCACAGGCAGAAAAACAGTAACCATGGGCAACAAACGTGGGCAGATACCAGTCATATCACGCCCCAAATTCCAGTACCTGGGGAGTCCAGAGCCCACTTGGCTCCCTCCCCACCACGGCAGATCCATCTTATCCACCAACTCCAAGGACCCACCACCGCCCCGGCCGCTATGACATTTGAAAACAGTACCTGCCTGACCAAACCAAAAACTACCCATAACCACTGTGCCATAAACCAAGAACCTCCATCACTCCAGGAAACCAAACCATATCTTGAAAAAACGCAGCCGGAAGGGTGGGTGGGTGAGGGCTGCTGCAGATCCGCTGTCCATGCAAAATGGCCCCTTTTCCCGCTCTTCCCACCCCTTTTAAAACCTTAACCCCCTCCCCTAATGCAACGCCCACACTTACCTACCAATTAACCCCATAACTCCCTAACAGCTCCACTGCCTCCAAGCCTCTGTCATGCCAGGCCTCCCCTCAGGCTTGCAGCCCTAAGTCCGGCCTGTACTTGACAAGCGTACTGTCGAGTCATTCTCCCCTATGTCCCCCCTATTCCCAACCAAATAAAGACACAACACCACAGGTGAATTTTATTGGCCACAGCAGCCATTTTATTAAAAAAAACAAACATACAATAAATAACATAAATAACAAACCCCAAAGGCCTTCCCACCTGAAGGCCCGCCCAAGGAACACATAAAATATGGGGATGGTACTTCGAGCTTCGCAAACCTGACGGGTAACTGCCCCGCCACTCAATTAAATTGAATTACCTCTAGCCGATAAACGCCAGCTCAGAGGCAGAAAAACGGTAACCATGGGCAAAAAACGTGGGTAGATACCCGCCATATCATGCCCCAAATTCCGTTACCTGGGGAGTTCGGAGCTCACTTGACACCCTCCCCACCACGCCAGATCCACCATAACCGCCAACTCCAAGGACTCACCACCGCCCACAACCCAAGGCGGTGACACCTCACTTCCTTGCGTCCCGCCACACCCGCAAAGCCAACTCAATCCCGTCCTGCAAAGCCGAACACCATAAATCAATTCTCACCCCGTTCAAGTGTACTCCATCTCCCCTCCAAAACGCCCCCTCTCCCGCTTCCAACTCCCTATGACGCACCGCAAGACCGCCATTCCTCACTACAAAACGACCTACCGCCCTATTAACTTTTATTCTGGCTTTGTTGACCCTCTCCACTGACCTGGCGTCCCTCCACTGTTTCCGCGGCACCATGTCTGACCAGACTGTCACCAAACCTGGAAACTGAGCCCACAAATGCAATAAATCAAATTGAATATCCTTCATGAGCTCCCTAAAGGGGCACACCCCCAAATCATTCCCCCCCACATGTATCATCAGCACCCCAGAGGCAACATCTAACCTTACAAATCTATGGAATTCTGGAAGAACCCGACTCCACAGCATTCCGCTTATCCCCAACCAGCGAATCACTGCCACCTCTCTCGGAAAACCCAGTTCCCTTCCATCAGGCCTAACTGATGCCCGCAATGCTCCCCAGAACACATAGGAATGCCCCATGATCCAAACCAGGCACGCCGAACCACCTGCAGGGAACACAAAATACAACATGTCAACAACAAAAAAAATGGCCCTCACATACCCCCAACCCTGCACAAACACCATTCCCTCCTCTTATAACAACGCAGGCCAATAACAACGCAGGCCTAACATAGGACCGGAACCGGATGGACTCCCATCGACCAATGCGACGAATGACATCATCCTCCAACCCCCTCCTACCGGCCTCCGTGGCCGTGCCAATCCGAAAAGAGTGACCTCCAAACAGCGAGGAGTCTCTATCCAACCTTGCCAAAGAAGCCCGTAGCACTGCTAAAAACTGGAACCATGAAAGAAAAGACCCATCCTCATGAACCAACAGCGGCCCCTCACCCCCAACCTTTTCCCCCAATTCTTTAAAACAGCAAACTGGGCACGCGACCGATCCCACTATCTGGGGGGAAGCAGCTAGGTCAGGATGCCGGGATCAGGTCACCTCCTAAAGCGTCCCTAATCCTCGCCCTATGAGCGGACCTGGATGGTAGGACGGCTCATACCCAGGACACCGAGGACCCTGAGTCGCCCTGATAATCCCTCACATAGGAGCAGGGGAGAGACGACCTGTTCTTCCAAGACACAGATGAACAGGAGTCTCAACCAGCCTAGTTGCAGAGAAAAGCCAAGTGGAACGGCAGGTAAGTATCCAGTGGCAGGGATAACCACTGAACCAAGAACCCAGGAAGGCATGGTAACTTACCTGCCGCAGCTGCTGGACAGCACAACAGAAGACACACCAAGGAGAACTGGAACCAAAGCAAACATACTGCAATCCGAACAACATAGCGGACTCAGTACATACTGACACACCAAGAAACCAGCACTCCAGCAACAGCTCACAAACTTGACTTTTGGTTCCCACTCCAGGGAACCATGAGACCCCCTTCCGGAAGACACAACAGACAGGGGAAATGTCAAGCAACAAACAGGATACGACTTGCATACATGCCGGACATATAACACTAACTGACCAGACATGTAATAACAAGACAAGACACCACACCCTGAACATAAACCCTCACCAAACACCAACACAGGGAAGGAAGGGGGAAAAAGATGGAGAAATAAGGAAGACATCGCTGGAGACATCCAGACAAGGAGCATAACTCCAGCACACACCGAGGCTGGAGTACAACTGACTCCTGACCTTAGGGCTCTTTCACACTTGCGTTGTTGTGTTCCGGCAAAGAGTTCCGTCGTCGGGGCTCTATGCCAGAAGAATCCTGATCAGGATTATCACAATGCATTCTGAATGGAGAGAAATCCGTTCAGGATGCATCAGGATGTCTTCAGTTCCGGAACGGAATGTTTTTTGGCCAGAGAAAATACCGCAGCATGCTGCGCTTTTTGCCCCGGTCAAAAATCCTGAACACTTGCCGCAAGGCCGGATCCGGAATTAATGCCCATTGAAAGGCATTAATCCTGATCCGGCCTTAAGCTAAACGTCGTTTCGGCGCATTACCGGATCCGACGTTTAGCTTTTTCTGAATGGTTACCATGGCTGCCAGGATGCTAAAGTCCTGGTTGCCATGGTAAAGTGTAGTGGGGAGCGGGGGAGCAGTATACTTACCATCCGTGCGGCTCCCGGGGCGCTTCAGAGTGACGTCAGGGCGCCCCACGGGCATGGATGACGTGTTGCATGGATCACGTCATCCATGCGCATGGGGCGCTCTGACGTCATTCTGGAGCGCCCCAGGAGCCGCGCGGACGGTAAGTATACTGCTCCCCCGCTCCCCACTACTACTATGGCAACCCGGACTTTAATAGCGTCCTGGGTGCCATAGTAACACTGAACGCATTTTGAAGACGGATCCGTCTTCAAATGCTTTCAGTTCACTTGCGGTGTTACGGATCCGGCGGGCACCTCCGGCAAATGGAGTGCACGACGGATCCGGACAACGCAAGTGCGAAAGAGGCCTTAAGCCACAGGTAAAAGAAGCACCTAGTGACCACACCCAGCAAGGTAGTTAACCCCTCCAGCACCAAACAGGGGAGGAACCAGGAGAAGGGGAGAAAGGCATACACAAGCTGACAACCACGCGTTGCCCCTGGCAACAGGCATGTACGGCAAACGTGTCACAGCGCACAACTCCGAGGCCGTGACAGATTCCCCCCACATGAGGAACACTCATGCTTAAAGCGAACCTGTCACCATGATTTTGCGCATAGAGCTGGGGACATGGGCTGCTAGATGGCCGCTAGCACATCTGCAGTACCCAGGTCCCATAGCTCTCTGCGCTTTTATTATGTTAAAAAAACGTTTTGAGTGATATGCAAATTACCTGATATGAGTCCTGTAGCCGGAGATGAGTCAAGCGGAAAGGAGCCCAGCACTGCCCCGCGTCCTCCGAATCTCCTCCTTGCCGGCTGACGTCACAGAGCTGGAGCGCCGAAATCTCGCGATGCGC
Source organism: Bufo bufo (assembly GCF_905171765.1). Lineage (NCBI taxonomy): Eukaryota > Metazoa > Chordata > Amphibia > Anura > Bufonidae > Bufo > Bufo bufo. Next base: position 138,118,671 of record NC_053389.1, read on the forward strand.
GAGCTAGCGCATGCGTAGTTCGTTCCCTGTGCTGATGCCAGCACAGGGAATGAACATGATGCCGACACTGCGCATGCGCTAGCTCGCGCATCGCGAGATTTCGGCGCTCCAGCTCTGTGACGTCAGCCGGCAAGGAGGAGATTCGAAGGACGCGGGGCGGTGCTGGGCTCCTTTCCGCTTGACTCATCTCCGGCTACATGACTCATATCAGGTAATTTGCATATCACTCAAAACGTTTTTTTTAACATAATAAAAGCACACAGAGCTATGGGACCTGGGTATTGCAGATGTGCTAGCGGCCATCTAGCAGCCCATGTCCCCAGCTCTATGCACAAAATCATGGTGACAGGTTCGCTTTAAATTTGCACTTATCCCCATACCTGCATCCACCCTCGTTAAACTGGAAACATAAACCCTTTTGCGAGGCCACCGAGCACTCCGATTGTCCAGAACCCCCGCGCCCCCTGGAAAGGACTGCCCTGCCCTGATTGGAGCCATCACCCGCATCCACAAACCTGTATCCTTATGATCCCACCAAATGCTAGACCGAGCTGCTTTTCGTTGCCGAAATTGCTAATCATACCTTAACCACCCCAGCACCCCATATACCCTAGACGCCTCCCCTTTCGCATCCAGATAACAGAAAAGCGCTGAACAATTCTCCTGCGCCTTTTCTCCAATGACACTGGCCAGGATCACAAATGCCTGCATCCAGTTGAAAAAAGTCAGCGGAATCAAACGGTACTGCCGCCTATTTTCGTCTTCCTTCTTTTTATCATCCTGCCTCTCCCTATCCAAATTAACCACCTCAGCCCCCAGTGCTTAAACACCCTGAAAGACCAGGCCACTTTTTACACTTCTGACCTACACTACTTTCACCGTTTATTGCTCGGTCATGCAACTTACCACCCAAATGAATTTTACCTCCTTTTCTTCTCACTAATAGAGCTTTCATTTGGTGGTATTTCATTGCTGCTGACATTTTTACTTTTTTTGTTATTAATCGAAATTTAACGATTTTTTGGCAAAAAAATGACATTTTTCACTTTCAGTTGTAAAATTTTGCAAAAAAAACGACATCCATATATAAATTTTGCTCTAAATTTATTGTTCTACATGTCTTTGATAAAAAAAAAAATGGTTTGGGTAAAAGTTATAGCGTTTACAAACTATGGTACAAAAATGTGAATTTCCGCTTTTTGAAGCAGCTCTGACTTTCTGAGCATCTGTCATGTTTCCTGAGGTTCTACAGTGCCCAGACAGTACAAACACCCCACAAATGACCCCATTTCGGAAAGTAGACACCCTACGGTATTCGCTGATGGGCATAGTGAGTTCATAGAACTTTTTATTTTTTGTCACAAGTTAGCGGAAAATGATGATTTTTTTTTTTCTTACAAAGTCTCATATTCCACTAACTTGTGACAAAAAATAAAAAGTTCTATGAACTCACTATGCCCATCACGAAATACCTTGGGGTCTCTTCTTTCCAAAATGGGGTCACTTGTGGGGTAGTTATACTGCCCTGGCATTCTAGGGGCCCAAATGTGTGGTAAGGAGTTTGAAATCAAATTCTGTAAAAAATGACCAGTGAAATCCGAAAGGTGCTCTTTGGAATATGGGCCCCTTTGCCCACCTAGGCTGCAAAAAAGTGTCACACATCTGGTATCTCTGTATTCAGGAGAAGTTGGGGAATGTGTTTTGGGGTGTCTTTTTACATATACCCATGCTGGGTGAGAGAAATATCTTGGTCAAATGCCAACTTTGTATAAAAAAATGGGAAAAGTTGTCTTTTGCCAAGATATTTCTCTCACCCAGCATGGGTATATGTAAAATGACACCCCAAAACACATTCCCCAAATTCTCCTGAATACGGAGATACCAGATGTGTGACACTTTTTTGCAGCCTAGGTGGGCAAAGGGGCCCATATTCCAAAGAGCACCTTTCGGATTTCACAGGTCATTTTTTACAGAATTTGATTTCAAACTCCTTACCACACATTTGGGCCCCTAGAATGCCAGGGCAGTATAACTACCCCACAAGTGACCCCATTTTGGAAAGAAGAGACCCCAAGGTATTCGCTGATGGGCATGGCGAGTTCATGGAAGTTTTTATTTTTTGTCACAAGTTAGTGGAATATGAGACTTTGTATGAAAAAAAAAAATTATCATTTTCCACTAACTTGTGACAAAAAATAAAAAATTCTAGGAACTCGCCATGCCCCTCACGGAATACCTTGGGGTGTCTTCTTTCCAAAATGGGGTCACTTGTGGGGTAGTTATACTGCCCTGGCATTCTAGGGGCCCAAATGTGTGGTAAGGAGTTTGAAATCAAATTCTGTAAAAAATGACCAGTGAAATCCGAAAGGTGCTCTTTGGAATATGGGCCCCTTTGCCCACCTAGGCTGCAAAAAAGTGTCACACATCTGGTATCTCCGTATTCAGGAGAAGTTGGGGAATGTGTTTTGGGGTGTCTTTTTACATATACCCATGATGGGTGAGATAAATATCTTGGTCAAATGCCAACTTTGTATAAAAAAATGGGAAAAGTTGTCTTTTGCCAAGATATTTCTCTCACCCAGCATGGGTATATGTAAAATGACACCCCAAAACACATTCCCCAAATTCTCCTGAATACGGAGATACCAGATGTGTGACACTTTTTTGCAGCCTAGGTGGGCAAAGGGGCCCATATTCCAAAGAGCACCTTTCGGATTTCACTGGTCATTTTTTACAGAATTTGATTTCAAACTCCTTACCACACATTTGGGCCCCTAGAATTCAAATTTCTGGTTGAAATGGTCTATGAGGGGCCGAATTTTGTGGAGCCGGTCAAAAGCTGGGTGGCCTCTGGGACGGGAGGTGGTGTTGTCGCTAAAATGCAGGAAACGGAGGATGGCCTCAAATCGTGCCCTGGACATAGCAGCAGAGAACATGGGCATGTGATGAATCGGGTGCGTGGACCAATATGACCGCAATTCATGCTTTTTAGTTAGACCCATGTTGAGGAGAAGGCCCAAAAAAATTTTAAGTTCGGAAACTTGGACTGGTTTCCACCGGAAAGGCTGGGCATAAAAGCTTCCCGGGTTGGCGGATATAAATTGTGTGGCATACCGGTTTGTCTCTGCCACGACTAAGTCCAAGAGCTCCGCAGTCAAGAACAGCTCAAAAAATCCCAGGGCCGAACCGATTTGAGCCGTCTGAACCCGAACTCCAGACTGGGCGGTGAAAGGGGGAACTAATGGTGCGGCTGAAGTTGGTGACTGCCAATCAGGGTTTGCCAGCACCTCAGGGATTCTAGGGGCTCTACGGGCCTGTCTGTGCGGTGGCTGCGACGGGGTAACTACTGCACGTGCCACCGTACCAGCTTCAACTGCCCTTCTGGTGCTCGCCACGTCACCATGTTGTACGGCAGTGCTGGTACTAGGTCCAGGGAGGGCTGCGCTGCTGGTGTATGCCTCACCACGTGATCCGGCAGCGACAGCCCCACTCTGCTGCTCTTGAAGCGGATCCTGCATAACCTGTGGTCTAGCGACACGGGGCCTGGTACGCCTGGTGCTATCAGGGACCTCCACCTCCTCGTCCGAACTTTGGGTCAGAGAGCCACTGCTTTCCACAGGTTCATATTCTGACCCGCTAGATTCGTCAGATGAGGGTTCCCACTCCTCATCCGACTGGGTCAGAATCCCGTAGGCCTCTTCAGAAGAATACCCCCTGTTTGACATTTTGGACTACTAAATTTAGGGGTATTCCCTGAGACTACCCAAGAAAAAATGCAAACCTGTCTTACAAAGGGGAGGCTAGCGAAGTACCGGAGGCCGCTGCGGTTGATAAAAAATATCAAAACTGATTTTTTTTATCGCCGCAGTGCGTGTAAAATGAATGTGCAGTGATCAAAAAAATATATATTATTTGTCACTGCGGTGGGGCGGGCGTGGGTGAACGCACGTGTGGGCGACCGATCAGGCCTGATCGGGCAAACACTGCGTTTTGGGTGGAGGGCGAGCTAAGGTGACACTAATACTATTATAGATCTGACTGTGATCAGTTTTGATCACTTACAGATACTATAAAAGTACAAATGCTGATTAGCGATACGCTAAACAGCGAATAAGTGACTGCGGTGCGGTGGGCTGGGCGCTAACTGACGCTAACTACCTAACCAAGGGGCCTAAACTATCCCTAAAACCTAACAGCCAATACTAGTGAAAAAAAAAAGTGTCAGTTTACACTGATCACTTTTTGTCTTTCACTAAGTGATTGACAGGGGCGATCAAAGGGGTGATCAAAGGGTTAATTGGGGTGCAGGGGGGTGATCTGGGGCTAAGGTGTAGTGTTTGGTGTACTCACAGTTCAGTCTGCTCCTCTGCTGGATCCAACCAACGAAAAGGACCAGCAGAGGAGCAGACAAGCCATATAACAGATCATATTTACTAATATGATCTGTTACATGACTTGTGATTGGATTTTTTGAAAATCGCCAGCCTGCCAGCCAATGATCGTTGCTGGCAGGCTGGTGACAAACTTGTTCTTTAAATTTTGCCGGCCCGCGATGCACATGCGCGGGCCGGCTTTGAGCGAAATCTCGCGTCTCGCGAGATGACGCGTATATGCGTGATTGTGCGCAGCGCTGCCACCTCCGGAATGCGAATCTGCGTTAGGCGGTCCGGAGGTGGTTAATCCACTCCAGCGGGAGCAATGAAAAGATGTCCACGTATTCCCCCTTCCAGATTTTTTTCTTTCACCTCCATCTTTAAGTGGGCCCCAAGAGGCCCCTCAAAGCAAACATATACCTCCCCTCTTGCTGCGTCATCTAAACGCCACTCCCCCCCGTCCTTTTCCTTATCACCCTCACTCTCCCTGACCCCATCCATATCCTTCGACCCCTGTAACGGTGCCCCCAACGACCCACTGGCACCCGCACCCACAACCGCACTACCACCCGTCCGTTCTGTAACACCCGACACTACTGACCCCTGCACACCCCAAGTGGCCAACGGTGACCCCGTCCCTGGTCCCGTACCTGCCAGCCCTTTTACTAACTGCCGTAAACCCAATAAGAAATCCCCCAGCCCACCCGCTACGAACACCCCCGGGCCCCTCCCCAAACCCGGGAGCCCCTCCGAGACAAGCAACCGCTAATGAGGACTCCCCATGTATCTCACCTGGCTGCGTGGACGCTGTGATTCCACCAGCCGGAACAGGCGAAAACGGAATTTGACCGGCATTGATCTCTCCTCTGGCTGTCATCTGGTCTTCTGCACAGCCTGTGCCACCACTTGCTGCTGTTGCAGCTGGAGCCTGCACTACCACAGCTCTGCCACTAGAGGCCACCATTGTAAAAGCTGGAGCCAACTCTGAGCCAGCCACACGCTGCCCGATCACCGAAAGAAGCACAGGGCCGCCATCTTGACCCCGCCGACTCGTGGAAGGAACCTGGGCATCTCTACCCCGCCGGGCAAGGTGAGTCCGTCCTGACCCACCAGCCGAACCTGCTCCTGCATCCCCGCCGGCTGAATAAGGTGAGGGGACATCGCGCCTCCCCCACCCAGGGTCCCACCTTCGCACAGGATTCCTCCTGGCACGCGACTTCTATGTATAAGAATATAATTACTATAATATGTCCTATGTATAAGAATATAACTACTATAATATTTTATTGCCTTCTATGTATAAGAATATAACTACTATAATACTGTATGTCCTATGTAGAAGAATATAACTACTATAATACTGCCTCCTATGTACAAGAATATAACTACTATAATACTGCCTTCTATGTTTAAGAATATACGTACTATAATACTGCTCTATGCACAAAAATATAACTGCTATAATACATCTTTCTGTGTTGCATATACCAACTATAATATAGCCCCTATGTACCATAATATAACTGCTATACTACTGATAATAATAGTATAAGAATATGGAACTGAATTTCTGTGACCATGTCTATAAAGTATACACGTTGACCAATCATAATGACATTTTTTGTGTTTTGCTCAGTGTGCCACTGGGCCTGGCTCCATAGGAAGCTGTTTTGAGAGTCGGGTGGTGGTTGTGTGTGAGAAGATGATGGGCCGGGCCTGTTGGGCAAAATCCAAGCACCTGATTCATTCCAAAACATTCAGAGGAATGACCCTGCTTCACCTCGCTGCTGCACAAGGATATGCCACCCTCATCCAGACACTTATCAAGTGGAGGTAACTAAGATGGTCCAAGATTCCTGTAAAGTAACTTGGAATATACTGTACTGTAATATACAAATCAAAGATATCACTAATGCAGGGTGAATGCACTGTACGTTATACAGTCCTTCTAGTTAAATTACACAAGGGACAACTGAGATTAACTAAAATAGGATTACTATTTCGTCCACATACCAAGAGCTATCAATGCAAGTTGTAACCTTGTTGTAGGGTCCATAGTGCAAGTACTGCCCCCTGGAGCAGGGATGGCCAACCTGAGGCTCCCCAGCTGTTGCAAAACTACAACTCCCAGCATGCTCACACTGCCTACAGCTACCAGCCTACAGCACGGTATGGTGGGAGTTGCAGTTTTACCGCAGGTTGGCCATCCCTGACCTAGAGGAATAATGTGAAGGTGCTCATTTATTGCACACTGTGAAAGAATGGTGGCATTAAAATAACCTTTACAATGTTTTTTTTGTACACAGTCTGTAATTAATACAATTTCTTATTTTATGGTCTTCAGATAATGTCTCATTTTCTTCAACTATGTTGTCTATAGCTTTAACCTAAAAAATATTGGCAGTAAAAGGAAAACTACTCTAGTACTCTACAAGAAATGATGGGGGAGATTTATCAAAACTGGCGTAAAGGAAAACTGGATTAGTAGCTCATAACAGCCAATCAGATTCCACCTTTCATTTTCCAAAGGAACTCTAAAAGTGAAAGGTGGAATCTGGTCAGTTGCTATAAGCAAGTAAACTGGTTTTCCTTTACATAGGTTTTGATAAATCTACCCAGCTTCTTTCACTTCTATTGGTTGCTATAGACAGTAGCATCTATTAACCAGCTTCAGTAGATGGTCTTTACCAAAAGTCAAGTTAAAGGGGTTCTGCAGTTTGTTTAAACTGATGATCTATCCTCTGGATAGATCATCAGCATCTGATCGGCGTGGGTCCGACACCCTGGACCCCCGCCGATCAGCTGTTTGAGAAGGCAGTGGCGCTCCAGCAGAGCCGCGGCCTTCTCACTGTTTACCACTGGCCAAGTGACATCACGACTAGTATCATCCATTCAAGTGAACAGAGCTTAGCCACGCCCAGGCAAGTTGATACTAGTCGTGATGTCACTGGGCCAGCGGTAAACAGTGAGAAGGCCGTGGCGCTGCTGTAGCACCGCTGCCTTCTCAAACAGCTGATCGGTGGGGGTCCCGGGTGTCGGACCCCCGCCGATCAGATGCTGATGATCTATCCAGAGGATAGATCATCTGTTTAAACAAACTGCAGAACCCCTTTAAACTTGGACATCTGTCTGAATTTAAAGAGTTATCCCATGTTTAATTTGAAAAATTAAAATCAGACGTCATGTAGTACATGAAAAGCTCTTTCTAACAAAGTTAGAACCAGCCCTGTACCTCACATGGATGAAGACATCTCCCCATTCATTGCTCTGCTACATTTATATCAAGCTGACAGCTCAGGGGAGTGTCTTCTCTGCTGCAGCTCAGGGGGCGTGTCCAAACTGGTGGAGCTAAGGGGGGGTGTTTCAGCTCTTCCTATCACCATTCAGAAGGCAATTGAGGGATGAAACTGAGCATGTGCGGCCTTCTCAATCAGCAGGACAAAGAAATAAGAAATAAAACAAACAGCAGGTGGCACTATACATATACATTTTAGTGAATAACATTTGTAATGACATGCAATTACAAAAATATTTAGATGCAGGTGCTGGTTTGAAATTTGTAGAATATTTTTTTCATGGGACAGCCCCAAACATTCCCAAATACCCCTTGTGGGTCATGATTACCTGTTGATGGAGGTCCACTGCTTGTTAGCTAAGGGCTGATCAGAACAGCTCCACATGAAGGTTCACACTGTAAGTAATAGGTGGCATTGATACTGTACATAAATTACTGGGGTGAAGGCAGCACATAGAACCCCAGATATTTATTTAGTGGATGACCCAGCCCCCCCAGCACCCCCCGGTATCTGGGCTTGCCATGTTTGGTTATATTAGAAGAGACATCCTCAGAGAACTCTCCTGTGTTATAATTGTCAATAACCATAAGTAATGGGATTTTCCATCTCTGTCTACAGGACAAAGCACGCTGACAGCATTGATTTGGAACTGGAGGTCGATCCTTTAAATGTTGATCATTTCTCATGTACTCCTCTGGTAAGAGCACGATCCCTAAGCTGCACCAATATCTTTCTGTCTTATGCCTCATTCACACTTGCCGCACCTCAATCCCGGGTGGAGCATGTACAATAGCACACAATTCCTATTCACTACAATGCAGTGACCACCACGTAGAGTGTGATCCTGACACCATCTTATGCTCTCTTGTTTCCCAGATGTGGGCCTGTGCACTGGGTCACACCGAAGCTGCAGTAGTGCTGTATAAGTGGGACCGACGGGCAATCTCCATCCCCGACTCTCTTGGCAGACTCCCTCTGTCTATCGCCCGTTCCCGGGGCCATGTGAAGCTTGCCGAGTGTCTTGAACAGTTACAAAGGGAAGAACATTCTCAACTGGGGCAAAGTGCACGATTACAATGCCCCCCTGGTGCTGAGGCCAGCGCCGACAGCTGGTTAAACCAGTGGCAGAGTGAGGCCATCAACCCACAGGAGACTCAGAAGGGCGTCACAATTATTTCAAATGCCAATGCAGGTAAGAAGGAGGAGAAGGTGATGGCAAAGGATGAGACGCCAAAAAGCAAAAAGTTATTTTTCTGCAAGAAATTTGAGGCTCCTTGAACCTCAAGACATCAGCTGTTTTCACTGGGGAAAGTTTCATTTGGTCTTACATTAACCCTGCAGCGGCCTCTGCTGGGGAATTGTAGTATTACATGTCAGGTAATAGAAGGAACGACCAGGTCTTCAAGAGTAGAAGGCACTTTTACTTAGTGTCTTTCCACCCTCACTCATGTAGGGGGGGTACCAAGCAAGAAAACTTATACGACATATGGACAGGGTTTATGTTAGAGATTTTGACACAAATCTGCCTAGTAATACAAAGCAGTGCTGTATCGCTGGGCCCACTGGTCCTTCAGACGTCTAGGAAAGCTGCGCAGAAACCCAGCTGAAATAGCAGCCATTGTGGTTTGCTTCAAGATGCCCCCTGTAGTTCTACCAGGACTATATGAAGTTTAGTAGATGCTCCCACTTACGAAGGATCAGCAATGTGTCAGATATGTATGGGAGGCATGACTGTACCAAGCCCACAGAACCATATCTGCAGAGTTTCTGCCACCATTCAGGCATCAAAACATTATTTTTATGGGTAGTAATAAAATGGAAATGGAAAATATAAAGCTGTTATCTTCAAAAGAAAAATGGCGAGTTAGAAATTTGGCTTAATTACCTATAGAGTTTGATTAATCTTTTCATTCCGAGTCAACAAAATATTCTCTAAGAAACTGTAATGAGTCTGCTAGGAATTGTCTCATAATTTCTTGATACTGAGGCATTAAAAAATGTAGTGGATAGATAGACAGATAGATTGATTGATAGATAGATAGATAGATAGATAGATAGATAGATAGATAGATAGATAGATAGATAGATAGATAGAATGGATGGTTATTTTATTAATTTATTCATTTTGACACATCTTTGTTCATTTTTTACAGAATTGAGAAGACCAAGATCAGAGCCCTCTAATTACTACAGTACTGAAAATCCTAAAGATTACCCAGCTGCTAAAAAACACAAGTTGAACCCTGAATATTTCCAGGTTAGGCAGGAGAAGATGATTGCTACAGCTCTAAGCCTGGAGCAGTCAACCATCAGGAAGCAAAGCTGCAGCTCCAAGCAGCCAATGACCGAATCTACCCACGGGGAAGAAATGCGCCACTTTGCCAGAGAGCTTCCTCAACGTACTCCGGATACCTCCGGATACAGAGCAGGACTGAAGTGGAACCAGAAGGAGCTCTACATGGGCCAGGTCACAGGAACATCGAAGGCTTCAGGACTGGGGAAGGATATTGTTGGGCATAGGCTGCGCCAGAGGGAACAGATGAGTGTCTTAATGATGTCTGAGAGGGAAATGGTGGATGCCGATCTACTGTCTTACAGAGAAAACATGGAGAATGATGAATGCTTACAACACATGGATGAGCTTCAGGTAAGGACTAGGTTCTTGCACATGAAGGAACTTAAAATGCCCACCTGACCCATAGAGTAGACGAGTTCCTCTTTTATTCTTTGAGGAAATCTAAATATTGTATACCAGAGGTCCCTACCATATAAAAGAAAACAATCTACAACTATGCACCCACTTGCTTTGAGCATGACTTGCCACCACTGCTCAGTACTATGTTCATGAAACATCTGGAGAACCACTGAGGCAGTAATGTTACCATCATAAGCAGCTTACACCAACCTTCTCTCATAGAAAAGATTGTGTCCACATGTAAGAGTAATCACTGAATAATACAAGATAATGAAAGCAAAGCACTCGATCAGCCACTACTGAAAAATACCTGTAAATGCAACTTTTAATACATACATAAGAACCAATTAAGCTCAATTTGTCATCGAGGGACCCTCACACTAAAAAGCAGTTGACCAGTAGGCAAACCCTTTAAATTTATTGCATCATAGATTGAGACAATTACAGATATGTTAACCTGGGCTCTCGTCTAGCCACACAACGCCATGGGCCTTTAGACTCCAGCAGAGGCCAAGCTCCCAGTTGTCCTCATTTGATCAGCACTTACATGGAATGCTCTTAAAGCTGGCTGCGGCGTCTTACAAAAGGTTGCAGATTGATCATTGGAGTTCATTGCACTCAGAAGGCAAGCGAGTAAAGGTGACTAGAGACTTTTTCGGGTGGATCGCTGGAGCCTCACACTAATAGGTCTCCACATTCATTATAGAAGTTGAGGTTATATTAACACCATCCAACCTAGAAATAAAAGCCTGTACCATATTAAACATATAGGTTTCTATGTTATTCGTCTGTTAACCTGAGCTAATTGCATACATAGCAATTCTCTTAGATTCACCCCCTTTACAAGTGGGATTGTTCTAAGGAAGGCTGTAGAAATTTAGGGAAAATTCTATAGCTCACCTGCCATTTTGTCAGCAGACCAAGACTGTTGGAGTACACACATCTCATAGGGTCCCATAGTGGAACAGGGGCTTTGTAAATGTAGCAGTCATTCTAAACACCATATTTCTTAATGCATTTACACCAGACAACTGGCAAAAATACATTGATATATCTGCTTCCCTGCTATTATAAAGCTGGCTGCCTGCAGCCACCACTAGGGGGAACTCAGTGCATAAGAATGTATCCAGTTACCAATTTACTGGAAGCTGAAATAATATATATCTGCTTCCCTGCTATTATAAAGCTGGCTGCCTGCAGCCACTACTAGGGGGAACTCAGTGCATAAGAATGTATCCAGTTACCATTTACTGGAAGCTGAAATAATATATATCTGCTTCCCTGCTATTATAAAGCTGGCTGCCTGCAGCCACTACTAGGGGGAACTCAGTGCATAAGAATGTATCCAGTTACCATTTACTGGAAGCTGAAATCATATATATCTGCTTCCCTGCTATTATAAAGCTGGCTGCCTGCAGCCACCACTAGGGGGAACTCAGTGCATAAGAATTTATCCAGTCACCAATTTACTGGAAGCTGAAATCCTATATATCTGCTTCCTTGCTATTATAAAGCTGGCTGCCTGCAGCCACCACTAGGGGGAGCTCAGCGCATAAGAATTTATCCAGTTACCATTTACTGGAAACTAGAATCCTATATATCTGCATACCTGCTATTATAAAGCTGGCTGCCTGCAGCCACCACTAGGGGGAGCTCAGCGCATAAGAATTTATCCAGTTACCATTTACTGGAAACTGGAATCCTATATATCTGCTTCCCTGCTATTATAAAGCTGGCTGCCTGCAGCCACCACTAGGGGGAGCTCAGCGCATAAGAATGTATCCAGTTACCATTTACTGGAAACTGGAATCATATATCTGCTTCCCTGCTATTATAAAGCTGGCTGCCTGCAGTCACCACTAGGGGGAGCTCAGCGCATAAGAATTTATCCAGTTACCATTTACTGGAAGCTGGGATCATTATTTTATTTGTTTTTGCATTGGGCTCCCCTTGGGCCGCAATAGCAGTTGTGTGGTCTGCCTTCATTGAAGGTATGCCAATGATTTTAGATATTAAAGGTAAAATGCTGCCCACTCTCCTTCCAAAATTAGAGATGGAGAAATTGATAGGAAGTACTGTATAGCTACTAAAAAGCTGCCACCTACAGTCAGAGAATGGTCCTGCTTGGAGCAAGATCTACCTTACCATCATGGACAGTGTACCCCTGTATTTAGTGATTCATCCTTTCTACTTCTCATGGACAGACAAAGTTATGGGGGTCGTTTAAAGGTTTACTAGTGTACAGAGCACTATATAAAACTGACGGCACTTGCACAGAAACGTGGCATGTCCTGAGCTCTAGCAGTTAGTATTTAGTGCACTGCAGTGTTGGGTATTGATTGGAGATAAAACTGGTCTGTGATTTGAGCCCTGGGGCACAGCTTAAGAGGAAGCGTTTCCAATGATTTCATGTACTGCCAATGGGTTCAGTCTATGTGCTATATTTTCAGCATTAACACAATCAGACCATACGTATATCCCTGCAAAATGGATAGCTCGTCCTTACCTGCACACAATGTAGAGCTAAATCTCAAAAGATGCCCTTGTCTTTAATTCAGGTGAACATGATGAATCTGGCAGAACAGATCATAGAGGCCACACCTGACCGGATCAAGCGGGAGAACTTTGTGCCCATGGAATCTCCACTGACCGAGAGGGCAGACACCGCAGCGCTTAGCACCACCATGAGCTGGCTGGCCAGTTATCTTGCTGATGTTGATCACTTACCTAGTGCTGCACAAATACGGTATGTCATCACAGGAATGGTACATTGTATTCACATCAATATTGGTAGACTGGTTGTTAATTAAATACACTCCTCAACATTGAAATTGCAATACCAAAAAGGACAGGTCATAAGGTTCTGCAAATCCAGGTGATAGCATGTGATCTGCCAATGATTACATTTTCCAAGCACCTAGCTCCAATCTGTGGCATGTGGGAGGGGAGTAAAAGCCAGCATGAAAGTTTTCTAGCGACATGAATATTCAAAAACCAGATCAGGAGGTGTGTGATACCTCCTGTTTGTCAACGTGCCAGTTATTGCCACTTGTCACAAACTAAAGCCTCTATTACACTGCATGATTTTTGGGCAGATAATTGCTAATTATCTGCGTGAACGCTCGTTAGCGATCATCTTGCAGCGATTGCCTGATGAATGAGCAAACACTCGATCATAGGGCAATCCAGATCTTCAGACATGTTAAAAAATTATCGTTTCGTGGTGTCTAATAACGATCTGCCACCGGCAAACCACTATACAGCATGGGGACGAGCGATGGCATTAGCGATCACTCCTCCCCGTGCTGCGCAGAAGATCGCTGCATGTAATAACAGCAGCCTCCTCCATCAGCGAAAAAGCGATTGCCGGGAGTGAACGCTTCCCTCCTGACAATCGTCTGCCACATTGGACTGTCTAATACAGCCCTGAAGAGGGACAGGATCCTTGAACTGTGAGATCTTGGTTTATCAGTCCGGCAGATTGCTATGTGTCTAGGGTAAGATGTCAGCACTGTTCAACATTGCATATCCCTGTGGTTGGGAGAACTAGGATGAACTGGAATGAGAGCAAAAGGTGCATGTTGGCAAACCCATAAAGAGGCCTTCACAAAGGAACATCACTCTGGTCCTGCTCCCAGGATTGTTGTGTGAGGTGGCATAATGTACAGTAGCCAGACCCCTCTAGTCTTCATTTCAGATATACTATCAGATCAGTGTTACGTTGATTTGGTTTTAGAACCAGTGACACAGACATTTCTCCAAAGTGTCCCTGGAGCCGTTTTTCAACAGGACAGCTCCAGGCCACATGTTGCTTGTGCTACTGTGAGCAACCTGTGTGGCCTAAATCTGCTACCATAGTTTGCAGCGTCTCTAGACTTGTCTCCCGTCAAGCACATCAGGGATGTCATTGGTCAGCGGTTTCAAAGGGAGATGCCAACAGCAGATCTTGATGATTTGCGTGCCTAAGTGCATTCAGCGTGCCAGACAAGCATTATTTCTCAGACAACCATTAATAACCTCATTCATAGCATGCTAAGTGCGTGTAAGTGCGTGTATTTCTGCAGGTGGAGCTCATACTCCATACTGAATAAATCTATGTTTTCAATATTTTGTTTACTTGTCTTAATCATTTGCATATCATTAACAATATCGATCCTGCGGTTTGCATAATCCCACAACTTTTCCTTCTTGGTGTTACAATTTCAATGTTGAGGAGTGCATATATCAGAAGATACCCAGGTTATATCACCATGGTTCATATCACTATATACAAGAAGGAATATAGCTTATATACACTGTATATGTATATATAATTATATACAGGAGATACCTAGGTTATACCAGCATGGTCCATATCACTATATAGAAGATGTATAACTTATACCAGCTGCACATATATAATTTTATACCGAAGATACCCAGGTTATACCAGCATGGTCCATATAACCATATACAAGAAGATATATAACTTATACCAGCTGTACATATATAATTATATATTGGAGATACCTAGGTTATACCAGCATGGTCCATATCACTATATAGAAGAAGATGTATAACTTATAATAGATGTACATATATAATTATATACAGAAGATACCCAGGTTATACCAGCATGGTCCATATCACTATATACAAGAAGGTGTATAACTTATACCAGCTGTACATATAATTATATACAGGATATGCCCGGGTTATACCAGCTTGACTAATACCAGTGGCTTACACCATTTTGGTTGGGGTTATTGTCTTCTTGCACAGGTCGCTGTACAGTGAACCACTGACTCCTTCCTCCAACACCAGCTTAAGTCCTGCGTGTTCCCCCATGAGTGAAACAAACTTTGAAAAACCCAGTCTGCCCTCTGCTGCTGATTGGTCAGAATTTCTCAGTGCGTCCACCAATGAGAAGGTGGAAAATGAATTTGCCCAGCTGACCCTGTCCGACCATGAACAGCGAGAACTCTACGAGGCGGCCAAACTCGTCCAGACCGTGTTCAGGAAGTACAAGGTTTGTCTCATTTGTCTTCAGAGTAATATACATTGGCGCACCCGGCGCCTATATCCAGCACCTATACAGTACACCTGTGTAACACACAGAGGATTGCTTTGTTAGGCCTCATGCACACGACCGTTGTGTGTTTTGCGGTCCGCAAATTGCGGATCCGCAAAACACAGATGCGTCCGTGTGCGTTCCGCAATTTGCAGAACGGCACGGACAGCCATTAATATAACTGCCTATTCTTGTCCGCAAAACGCAGACAAGAATAGGACAGGTTATATTTTTTTTGCGGACCACGGAACGGAGCAACGGATGCGGACAGCACACGGAGTGCTGTCCGCATCTTTTGCGGCCCCATTGAAGTGAATGGGTCCGCATTCGAGCCGCCAAAACTGCGGTTCAGATGTGGACCAAAACAACGGTCGTGTGCATGACGCCTCAGGCCTTATTTCCTGTGCACACAGTCTATGTGGGGGCCCACCGACTCCCTATGTTTCTGTGTTATGTAGCTGTAGCATGTGGCGCCATATGATGCCTCTGTGGGGTGCTGTATTCCTCAGTTGGAAGGATATTTTGAAGGTAGAACACTTACATAGAGTTGAGCAAGCCACTTATGAAATCAGGAATACAGTTTGGGCCATAAATTTCTATGGTCACCATGCACCATACCATACAACACAGAGCCATATTTCCTTCATATGAACAAGGCCTTTCAAAAGAATGTTTCCATTCACTGACAACAAACAAATATCTTGAAGTGAAATGTGTTGCATCTTTTTTTTTCAGGAGAGCATTGATAATAAACAGTTATATAGACAATGGTCTAGGCAGGGGAGGGGGTATTTACACCTATGCACTATTGATCCAGCCACTTACTCCTGTACTTACTGTCTTCCTAGGGTCGTCCATTAAGGGAACAGCAGGATGTGGCTGCGGCCGTCATACAACGCTGCTATAGAAAGTACAAACAGGTAATACACAACAAGCTGCAGCTCAGACCTGATCCTTTTTGCGCATTGCAGTGAAATGTGCCTAATTTATTAAAGGGGTTTTCTGACTTTTTTATACTGATGACCTATCGTCTGGATAAGTCATCAGAATCTGATCAGTAGGGGTCCGACACCTGGGACCCTGCTGATCAGCTGTTTAAGGAGACCACAGCATGACGGTGAACGCCGCAGCCTCTTAAAGCTTATCAGGTACAGCCATCACTGGCCTAGGGTAAGGCGCGAGAAGGCCGTGGCGCTCACTGGAGCGCCACAACCTTTTCAGACAGCTAGTGTCCCCCACCGATCAGACCCCCAACGATCAGACATTCATGACCAATACAAAGTATAGGCATCAGTATAAAAAAGTTGGACAACCCCTTTAAAAGGTATGTCTCTTAATAAGTTAAGTCCATGCGCCAGAAAGTCAAATCTACGCCAGCTATGATTTACACCTGGTGCAGATGTAGCAGAGTTAACAGTCACAGTCATAACACGTTCACTAGATGTGAAAACTCACCAAGCGTGTGTGTTAACTCTGCTACATCTGTAAATCTAGCGGGCAACTAGATGCCATGCCCCTCCAATAAGCCAAGTTCCTTTTTCCTAACCACTTTAGGAAAGTTACAAATATAGTGTGCGTGCGCCATACTTTGCAACTTTTTAACGCCACAAAAGTGGCATAAAGCCTGCACAGTCCTGTAGAGTGACTCTGCAGAACATTGATGGCTGTGCTGACAGTCTAAAGCAGCTTTACCCTCTTTCAGTCCTAATAGCACCCCTTCATTGGGAATGTAATCACTTGTCCCCCAGTCCCAGAGCAGCCGTGCTAATGGGACAGGAAGGGGGACAAGCTTAGCCTGTACAGCCACCGCAATGTTCTGCAGCAAACAGCCTGCAGCAACCTGGTGGTCTATGACAGTGAAGGGGCTAAAGTTTAAAGTGGTTTAGGACAGTGAGGGGGTTACTTCCATGTATAACTATGTGTACAGAGATAGCTCTCTATGCATACAGAAATACTGTAGCTGTCAATCACAGAATGGAACCACCTACTGGACTCTGAAGCATATAAAGGGCATGGATGTAAATGGGTAAATTACAAGTCATACGGAATCCTTTCCCATTTGACTACATCTCAATCTGCTCAGCTCTTCTCGCTCTATACCATGCTGCCCACAAATAGAACTGCATGTACAACATGACAGGGTTCCTTGAAGGTTCAGCAAATGTGATCTACGGTATCTTGGAAACCATCAACAAGCTGCTGTTGGCAGATCTATTAATCACATATTATGCGTGTATATAGTCCTCAGAATACAATTTGGTCCTTCAGTCATAAATACGCAGTCAAAGTATATGTGTATGTTTAATGAGATTGTTTGAATGTTGATTGGTCATTGAGCTAGCTGCTCAGCTGTTACCACAACAGCTACATGTTGATGGTCTCCTACTTGTTTATGGTTTCGAAGAGTTGGCTTCTACACAACGAGATTATGAACAGGAATAAGTAAAAAAGAGTAAATCAGGTAATGAAGATTTGTTGATCGCAGAGTCAGTGCTCATTAAAGTTGGAGGTCAACTTTAACTGGCTGTGCTTTCAGGTCCAAATACATTTGTCTAATTTCGTAACCAACTGTACACAAAAACAGAATCGGCAAATGATGCAGAAGGTTTATTTTCATGGCATGGAATATGAATTTCTAAATGTGGCAGAGATAGATGTTGATGTTACTCCTGGAGTGTTGGCTATGAATGAAAAAGACAAAAATAGCCCATTGACTCTTCATTCTGATTCACACTAATTGGGATATGTTCCCGCTTGCTGCAGTTTTTGTTGGGAACAATGCCGGTCGTGTTGGTCTCCTGTGCTTCGTGCAGGTTTTTGTCTCTGCTTCATCAACACATTCGCTTCTGAAAGCTTCACTTCTACTTACTGATTAATCAAATGCTCCAAAAATAGACTGTACTCCGATCTCAGTCCAAATGTCTAAAATTATTTTTTAAAAAAGCAACTGAAAAGACAGATGCATGAGTGATAATTCCCAGCTCACGTCTGCAGCCTTTCAGCACCTTTTATATAATGCCGTTCAGTTTTTTCCCTGCACATTGCTCCCTGATGTCTCACTTTTAGTATATAATCATTCTGCTTCATGCATTGACATCCGGCTGAGCTCTTGTTGGGATTAGGCACGATCTGAAAGACTCAGCCAAGGATAAGACACGTCCAGTTTTTTGTGGCGCGGAGGCACGGACCCGAAAGCAAGCAAAAGGCTTTCCGAGTGTTTCCATGTCCTATCTTTGGCTGCATCTTGTGAATCACGGACTCATTGAAGTCAATGGGTCTGCACCTCGATACAGGGTGCACATGGACGGTGCCCTTTTTTTGCAGATCCACAGTTTGCGGTCCTCAAAATGGGCACGGCCATCACACTTTTGGTGCAGGAGGACTAGCCAGTGCAAACTATCAAAGGAATATGTAAGTACACAGTCGTCATTCTCCATCAAAATGAAGAAAAGTTACAGTATATATGGATGTCATAGAGTGGTCCAAACCCCCTCCCAACAACAGAGAGTAGATTAATTTGAAAGTTTAATATGTAATACGAAATCAGGGACCGTATGGAGCCCGATCAGCATGGGGTTCATGTCCCCATACACCTTAAATAGCTGTTGGCCCAACAAGTATTTGGCTGATGGCTATCTTTTCAAACTCCCCATACACATAGATACTTGGTTCAGCCAAGCATAGGATGAAGTGTATGGGAAACTTAAAGGGGTTATCCTGGTATACATCTTTCCCTTTTACTGTGCTTTCCCTGCCAGGCCCTGCAAATTACTAATGTACTTGCGCTACTTTTTCTGTCTCGGTCGGGAGAGTGGTCATGTGACTGCGCCCTCGGTAGAGACTGCATTTTGTCTAACATCATGACCAGGACTCCCATGATCCCCTCTGTTAGAATCCCTGCCTGAATGGTCCTGATGTCAGACCTGTGTGATCTTGATGCACAACCCGAGTAGGTGGAGTCCACTGCTTGTCATATTGAAGCTGTGTGGGAGGAAACATTAGGAGGAGACGGCAAAAGGATGATGGAGGGTGTAGTGGTGGAGTTTTTGGCCCAGGAAAGGCGTGTAGAAGGCATTTACATTTTTGCCTGGTCTTGCAGCGCACAGGACTATGAGAAGTGTTGTGGCTGCTGCTCATCTACAACCACAACCTGGAAGTTCGGGTTGTAGACAATGGAGCGCGGCGGGAGCATGGAGATTGAAGTGAAAACTCTGAAAATGTTGACACTATTATGCTCTGTAAGGGATAAGATGAGGTTTACACAATTAAATGACATATTTAAGGATCCCACACAACCCCTTTAACAAAAAGCCAGACCCACAGTAATGAATCACTGGGGAGGCCTCCATCTAATAAGGGCTTGTTGATTTACAACACCAACTTTAAGAAACGTTTCATTCTCCTCATCCATAGCTTCCATTAATGTAATCCTTTTATGCATTGATAGCCCCAACGTTAGACTGTTAGGAGTCCTAGCCCTCCTATCCCCCATTTATAACGTGTCATAGAAGCCCCTTTAAGCCTGCAACAACCCAGATGACGTTGAAAAAAATGTAAATTGCTCGAGTGCCGAGGAGTAAGTGAAAGTGAATGTTCCGTGCACACAGTGGAGATTTTCTACAGCTTGATATGAAATTAATTCAGGGGAACAGCCACACACAATGTGTTCAACGCCTATTTTACTTTGTTGCCAATTCAATAAAAATTGCTAAATAGGAACGGACATTAACGTTTTATGAGCGCAATAAACATCAACCAAGCAGAAAACGAGACTGGCTGAAGAGCAGTTAATACAGATCAAAGCCAATGAGCTGCCACCCTGCTATCAAAGGACAGAAATCAGTAAGATGATTCACTCTAATGAGAAGTCACCATCCTCTGCTGAGAACATTAAAGCACTGATTTTAATTTTGTTCAGATAATTAAAGGATTGTCAGAGTCGGTCATTTCAGAGAAAACAGCCACTTGTTGTCTCCCAGTAACCCTCTCTCATATTTGTTGCTCTTTGCTTAATATCTACTCCAATAATTAAAGACTAAAAAAATGATTAAATGTTTTTATTGTTGTTTCTTTTTCTTACTAATACATCGATTTCATTCTTCCCAAAGCTTACATGGATAGCCTTGAAGGTAATAAGATCTCTTTATTGTTTCACGTTTAACATGAGTACCTGTACCACTTATGTGCCAGCCTGCACAGTACAATGAACCTATCAGTTCAACCAATTCATCCTACAGGGCTGCTTGAGAAATTATTTGCATGTAGGGTAGATAAATGTGCTTTTCTAGAGATATAATGATCTTAGAAATCTGTATTAACCTGAGTCTAAAAGCACGCTATCCGCTATTACTAATTTTTATGACTTCACCCTCTGATCCTGTGGGAGCTTGGGTAAGTTATTATTCAGTATTACGGTAAACATCATCCATACATGCAGCAAGCGTTTCTTTCCTAACAGTATTAAATGTTTGTTAGGATCCTCACTGGGAGACTTGCAATGTCAGTGATGTC
Organism: Bufo bufo; assembly: GCF_905171765.1. Taxonomy (NCBI): domain Eukaryota; kingdom Metazoa; phylum Chordata; class Amphibia; order Anura; family Bufonidae; genus Bufo; species Bufo bufo. The sequence goes on from NC_053389.1 coordinate 138,139,596, forward strand.
ACTAAAAGGGAAGTGATTATCTGCTGAGTGGGTCCACATTCAGGACAGGGATTGCTAACTAGACAGAGGTCATATAAATGTGTAACCTTTTTATAAGCAATATATTATTAAGACAAATCATGTGCATTGGTCCTGATAAAGATATACTAGTGGGTATTTTAGCCCTACATTGTATTAACTTGAAGCTTCTGGGTCTCAATGCAAAATCTGTAATAAGCCCCCCCCCCCCCCCTACCTACCATCTGCCATTTATAATACTGTGGTTCGCATATGTCACAGGGGCCTTTGGCTCTCTCAGGCATCAGGGCCTCTATGTGACTGCTATCTCTGCACCATCCATAACTACTACAGTCCGGACTATACCTTTTCTAGAGGCAGACAGAAGGGCCAAGAAGGTTTACACAATTTCCCCTAAACTCATGCCAAACATAGCTTTAAGTCTACTTTCACACTCGCGTTTTGGCTTTCCGTTTGTGAGATCCGTTCAGGGCTCTCCGCTCAGAATGCATCAGTTTGCCTCTGTTCCGTCTCCATTCCGCTTTGGAGATGGACACCAAAACACTGCTTGCAGCGTTTTGGTGTTCTTCTGATGAAACTGAGCCAAACGGATCCATTCTGACACACAATGTAAGTCAATGGGGACGGATCCATTTTCACTGACACAATCTGGCACAATAGAAAATGGATCCGTCCCCCATTGACTTTCAATGGTGTTCAAGACAGATCCGTCTTGGCTATGTTAAAGATAATACAAACGGATCCGTTCTGAACAGATGCAGACGGTTGTATTATCTGAATGCACAAAATGCGAGCGTGAAAGTAGCCTAAGGGTACTTTCACACTAGCGTTTTTCTTTTATAGTATTGAGTTCCGTCCTAGGGGCTCAATACCGGAAAAAAACTGATCAGTTTTATCCTAATGCATTCTGAATAGAGAGCAATCCGTTCAGTATGCATCAGGATGTCTTCAGTTCAGTCCCTCTTAGGGTACATGCACACGGTCAGGATTCATGTGCTGAGAATCCGCACTGAAATCCGCAGGTGTTTGCAGGCAAATCTGTGCGGTCAATCCGCATCAATTGGTGCGTATTTGCATGCAGATTTGGTGCGGATTTTCCGCATGCGGATTTTAGTAAGTGAATGAAGAAAATCCGGTCAAGTAAAATAAAATAAATTGACATGGTGCGGATTTTAAAATCCGCACCGCAGGTCAAAATCCGCACAGAAAAAATCTGCATTGTGTGCATTGAGAATTTCAAATTCTCATAGAATGCAATGTACATGACCTATGGTGCCAATTTTCCGCACGCAAATCCGCGCGGAAAATCCACACGCAATCCTGATAGTGTGCATTTAGCCTTACGTTTTTTGGCCGGAGCATGCTGCAGTTTTCTCTCCGGCCAAAAATCCTGAACACTTGCCGGAATGCCAGATCCGGCATTAATTTCCATTAAAAATGTATTAATGCCGGTTTCCCGATCTGCGCATGCGCAGACCTTTGAAAATTAGCAAAAATAAATAAATACCGGATCCGTTATTGCAATGCATTTGTCAGACGGATCCGCAAATGCATCCGTTCCGGAGACGGAACTGCCTGCCGGAATCCTCTGCCGCAAGTGTAAAAGTACCCTAAGAAAGACCTCATGAAAAGAAAACGATGCATTACTACTCTATGTATGGTATTGTTGTAGAAATATTAATAGTTGTAATCTGCTCTCCAATATCTTTGTGTAAGGAAATGTAAACCCCCTTTCCCTCAGCCGCAGTCAGAGCCAGACCCAGGTGTTACCATCATGAATTCTGAGCAACTCCTCTCCTCCCTGCCCAGTCTGTTTCTTTTATTTACTCACAAAAGGTGTAAAAGGGGCTGGCCCAAGACAAGGATACAAGAAGTGATGACATACAGGAAGTGATGACATACAGGAAGTGATGACATGTCAAAGGACAGGGAAGGGCATCAATGTGGCTGGACAGACAATGCACACGCCCCATCCCTGCATAAGGAAGGATGAGTCATGTCCATTGTCTGACCAGCCAGGTGGCCGCCCACCCCCCCATCACTCTCAGCATGGACCTCATTCAATACTGCTCAAAGCGACCAGTATCTAGTGAAGATCATTCTACTGGTTCTTATAGGTTTGACATTATCTGCGAGACATTGCTACGGCTATTGTCAGTATACGGTACTAGTATACCGACAAGGCAGATATATGCATGTCTTAAAAGCAGATATGTATCCAGAAAGGGATAGCGAAGCCGCAGCAGAGGTATAATATGTATCTCTCGTTATGCAGACTTCACTTCTCTAATGTGTATAGACATTTGAAGGGAAGAAGCCCAGTGCATTGCACTTAGTGCTCACAAACCGGCAAACGCCCCCCTACACACTGAGAACACGTCTCTAAGCCCATGAGAAGGTTTTCATACTGACGGTTTTACCACTGGTCCCGATTCAACCCAAGTACCCTCTGCTAGAGCGTTCTTTGGCCAAATCCGACACAGGGAGACAGATGACAATCTATAAAAACACACACACATCCTAAGATAAAATGTCCGCATAATAAAATTTCCACAACAGTATGTAATAAGGTTAAGGGGGCCTTGATACCGAATTTACACTGGGCAAATGCCCCACTAGTTTACAGTATCCCAGTTAGGAACTCTTCTAGATTAATGGTGCGTTTCCCCTTGCTAATGACATATCCACAGAATAGAGAAGAAGCCAGAACATGGTCGCTGAATTTCATCACCTCATTCAACTCCTCATTCACAGACCTAGGTTTATCTAGATATCTTTTTTTCCTACACGTTTGAAGAATTATTTTTACATCTGACCTTTGGCTCAAATAGCTCTCGAAGAGACGGCTATTTTCCACTGATAAATATGCAGTATTGTTGGTGAGCGTGCAATCTGTGCAGTGTGACAGATGGGTTAGCGCTGCGACCCGCAGCTATGCCATGAGCATCAAACACTGGATGGCCCTGACACATAGACTCGCTGGTAATAGACTATTTATGGATGTATTAATCTTCATTACTGACTGCTAATTGCCCCGCATAACTAAATGAAGAGCTAATTTCCCACTCAAGCCCTAACTATCCAAGGTTATTGCGGCAAATAATATGATCTGTGCAATATATGTCCATCAAATCACAAGGCGGGCAACTTTATGAGACTTTGTGTCATTTTAACTTTTACAGTACCCCCCCCCCCCCCCCCCAACCTTCCCCCGATCCTAAGAATTTGAGTCATCTTCTGCCAAGCTCTTTAGATGTTCATCTGGAAAGCTGGCTGACAGTCAGTATGTCCATCACAACAGCTCTCACCAAGTTTTTCTAGAGTCCAGAATGGCAGCCAGTACCGATTTTCAAAATTTCATCTACACAGTGTGGAAATTTTCAGAGCAGAAATTGACCTACAGGGCAGATTTTGAAATCTGCGACATGTCAATTGTTTGTGTGGGTTTTCAGTGCAGATTTCACCCGTTGCAATGTAAAGGGTGAGATCTAGAGCAAATCCGCAACGATTAATAACACATGCGGATCTGGTTCAGAAACGCAGCAAAAACCGCAAGAAAATCCACATGGAAAATCTGAATAAGCAACATTGCCATATCTGTATACCCTAAGCGCTCTTAGTTCTGCAGCTTACATATAGTTGTATGTTATCTTCTCGTTACAGTATGCACTTTATAAAAAGATGACCCAAGCTGCAATCCTCATCCAGAGCAAATTCAGAAGCTATTACGAGCAGAAGAAGTTCCAGCAGAGCCGGCGCGCCGCGGTGCTCATCCAGCAGTACTACAGAAGCTACAAAGAGTGCGGGAGAATGCGCCAAAAGCGTCGGACGGCTTCACTCGTGCAACACAAACTCAGGTGAGAAAATGCTTATAGTTTTGAGCTTGGTACTGTGGCATTTGACAAACAGTAGTTCTAGACATATATTTTTTCTAATTTGGATCATTACTACTGTATATAAGTGCAAAATTTACTATAGCAGAAAAAACATTAAATTAAAATTTGTCATGTTCAAAAATGTGGACACCGTTCTAGTCATTCTGTATTATCCTAGAACTTAAAGGAACACTCCAGGCACACTGGATACCTAGTGCAGGACCTGAAGAGGTGGAGCATGACACAGTGATTCAAAGGAAGCCCAAGAGAGAAGGCCTGTACTAGGGCATAGCCGAGAGTATACAGAATAAAGATATTCATTATGTGACGTGTCTTGTCCCTACCCTTTGGGGTGGGGTGGTTCGAAGGACTGTTGGCAACAAGCATGGACTGACTCCGTGATATACATATACATGAATTCTAATCAGCCATCTTCCCCTTTTACAGAAGCAGTCTCCTGACAAAAAAACAAGACCAAGCTGCTCGGAAGATCATGAGGTTTTTACGTCGCTGCCGTCACAGGTATGATATTTCAGCAGTAAGGACTAAATATGACATAATATAGATATACTTGATTATAGACCATTGCCAGGTGCCATATATGGTGGGAGCCACTTTGTTGACTGACCCTGTAATTGTCAACATGCTGCTGTGAGAGCATAAGGGAATATATATATATATATATATATATATATAGTGTATATACATATAAACAGCTGCTTAATATAAGGCCACCGTTTGTAATTGATGTACTGTAGATGGGGCTAGTGCTCAGTTCCCATATTGAAAGGGCCACAGGCAACTGCCTAGGTTGCCTTGTTGGTATTTAGGCTTTGCTATGTTAGTATTGCATGGGTGATTGGGGGGGGGGGGGGGCCTGATGAAAATGCCCAAGTACTAAAAGAATGGGCGAGAAATTTGTAATTTCAATTAAAGGGGTATTCTAGCTCAAAACATGCATAATTTATCCACTGGATAAAGATTGATGGTGGTCCTATGGAGTAAGAATGTGCACGCTCAAGTGCTGCTTCTTTTAATTTGCTCCTTGCCGGGGTCTAACAGCTGGGAATGGCCAGAGTAGCTGTCGGTAGAGTTACTATTGGTCCAGTGAATGGTTTAAAAAATTTTTTTTTGGGGTGGACTAATTCTTAAAAAAAACTTGTAGGTGATTTCTGATGACCCGTCTGAGAGCAGGACAGAAGGAGAGGAGCTAAACTCTTTGATAAATAGATTTCGATGACTGAGTTAAAAGCAATGTAAACCCAGACAGGACTCCTAGGAGAGATGGTTAGAGTCCTGCTGACTCCGCTCACACACAGTAATTGACAGTCTTATGTGCACACACACGTATACAGAGAGAACTGTCAATCATGCTTTGTTGGCAGGGTAATCAGGACTCTTATTGCCTCTCTAGGAGTCCCATCTACATTTACTCTGAAATCCTGCTCCAGATCATATACACCTGTACAGCTCAGAGCTCAGCTTCTATCCCTATATCATATTCTGCTCCCAGACAGGTCAGCAGAAATCACCTGATATTTTGCCAAATTTTATTTAAAAATAAAAAAATAATTACAATAATTTTTGAGTCACCCACTTCTGTGAAGCTGTTATGGATTCACTTCATCTGTTTGATCTGTTCCTGGGAATGGTGGGTGACAACTAATTTGGCAGACAGTAAATCATCCATAGGAGTTGTCACTCAACTTTCCCAGAGCTTTAAACACTGTGGATCCTAGCAAAGCAGGCCGCCGCCCTTGTGGGAGCTGTAATGGCATGCGTGTTAGTTGTCACCTAGCTTTCTTAAGAACTTTTCCATATTTCGGAGTAAATTATTTTTTGCCTGCAGCATTTATTAATGAACTTGAATCGTTAGCTGCCACAAATGGTAAATGACTATTCCAGATAAAATATCAAGAGTCATCATCAATCTCTACCCAGGTAAACCAGTCCTAAATATGAGCAACGGCTCGAGCAGTCAAGTTAATTTTGGATATTTTTCATTCGGCCGGTTAGAGAACAGTCCCGAAAAAAGGATTTAAATGATGAGACGGAGGAAGGATACCAGAAAGTAGAGGGGAATACATTGCAAATAATTGAAATGATAGGTGGATCCTTCAGCCAAGTGCCTGAGGGATGGAGGGACTGTCATCATTTTAATGACCATGTCGAAAAAGCAATAGACAAAAACAAAGCAGATTTATGGCTGCAGAAAGGAGCGTCCCTTCTTGAATATAAAAGGGGTGATTACTGGTGGTGACACTGTATAATAAACTATATACAGGGAGTTTCTTGTCTCGCTGCACAAAATATGTGAAAAAGTTTCTACAGTTCAAGACTTGATCTAATTGGCTTATGTATATAGCACAAGTCTGCTTAATGATACAGTATGTGCCCCCATTCTTCCTGCTCTATACCATTAAATATAAAGACAGGCACCTACTTCAGTCCTGTTACGGTCCTGCATATGGTCTCCAAATAGATTTAGTAAGGACAACATGAGTTTTCAGAAAGAAAGTAGTCAGGTTTGTCTAATGCTGGAGAACTCCTTTAAATCAGTATTCCCTGCCCAGAGCTTGATTAGGTTATTTTCAGCGTTGTCTTTACACCAGACACTGTACAGTCATCTGAAATAGGGAAACATAACTGCCCCCCCCCCCCCCCCCCCCCCCCCGCATGGCAGGAGCTCAACGGAATTGTTAGGGGTGTATCTAATGACAAGCGATAATTAGCAGCATTGTGAATGCAGCTCTGGAGCTAAATATAGGTTGTAAATCATTATCAGGACTATTTATATAATATATTGAACTACAAAGACAGTAGGTGCATGCGCTACATTCTGTACACCACCTTATGGGAAGTTTGTTCTTTGGGTGAAGTTGTAATGTAAGGATCTATAGCAAGGTTCAGCAACCTTCCGCACTCCAGCTGGTGTGAAACTACAACTCCCAGCATGCACACTTGCTTAGCTGTTCTTGTAACTCCCATAGAAGTGAACAGAGCATACTGGGAGTTGTAGTTTGAAAATAGCTGGAGTGCCGGAGGTTGATGATCCCTGATCTATAGTTAGGTTTCATAACATGCTGTCTGGTCTGCAAATAGCAACAGCTTCTTTTTATCTATGATTGCTGTATGTTAACAGGGCTGAATCATAGTATATACTGGTGATGCAAATATACTACATTGTTACTCGTATGTTATAGGAGTAGTCATGGTTCTTTAAGTAAATTGATTTCTGCAGTAGTATACAGTATTATAGATATATTTTTCCTTATTAAATTGGGGCGAAAAAACACTAATCTTGGAGAATTCTTTCCTTAAATGTCTTTGTGGTTTAGTGCTTTGATCACTTGTAGTACCACTTTTAACCACTAAGCAAGGTAATACTTTCATAGACAACAATGCAACAGCGCCTCCACATTTCAGTTTGGAATTAAATGTTCCCAGCTTTGCAATTCAATGAAGATGCTTTCTGGCATGTTGAAATATTTGTGCACCAGGCACACAAATAAGAATTTCGATGGTCCAAGGACAGCAATGTCACCTATATGTCTAAGGTCAATCTTCTACATCTCACCATGGAGAATCCACTACAGAGCAGAGCCACCAGTAATATTGTGCTGTCAGGGCTCCCTACTGGCTGCCTGAGTACCACCACCTGCCAGCTTAGGTCACCTGTTGGACCTGGTTGCAGACATGACAGCTTTTAATAAGCTGAAGCACAGCGACTTTTTAATTTACAGATCAAAGTCTAGTATGGTTCAACAAAAATCACACCATACGCTCTGATCTTGTTCTGACAATGTTAATAGATTTTTTTAATCCAGTTTAATCTGCTGTTTAAATGATACTGCTTCTTAACTAAGAGAAGATGAAGATAAATATCGGTGTATGTTTGGTAAAATTGTAATTTCTGTAACCCTAACGGACAAGATTTTTTTTTTTCAAGCTTAAATTTTACTCTTTCTTCTTCTGATTAACCATCTATATAGTTTCAAAAATACTCAATAAAACTAACAGGTCCTAACTTTGATCCATGTTGTGAGCTTAACCATCCAGAAAGCAGTGACATCACTGGAGCCTTTGACAATTATGAGGTCCAGGAGTGTGATGTGACTGCTTCCTAATAAACTGATAGGCTGGATCCATTGACGTATGTATTGGTCTAAATATGGCCTTCTGCTAAAAGAAGATCAGTGCACTTAAAGATATTGTTTTATGTACCACCATTACACTCATTATTGATAATTACAGTGTTTGTTCTATGCTTACGTCAACAAGTAAACTTCTAAACCTGGAGAATAACCATCTTGTGTATCTTTCACTACTGCATGATGTAACATGTGATATTCTGGAACCGGGAAATGACTGATAACAGATTAATAAAATGTATTTTCCAAGCTATTTGTATATATGAGTTCTCTTTCAGTTATGCGCCTTGTGCTAATAGCTGTCTGCTATTGTTTTGCTATCTAAAGCCCTCTGGTGGACCATAGACTGTTCAAAAGGGTGAGTTTAGTTTTTGCAAGTCAAGATTTTCTCTTGCGTTCCTAATTCGTTGCTTTGTGCTTGCTTGCATGGGGCCACAGCCAAGAGCTGTCTGCAAGATACACATCCATTCAATACAGAAACAATAGAATTCATTCTATTGCATTTTCTGATCCAGAACCTATTTGCAGTAGCACATTGGGTATGTCAACAGTAGATTTGCATGACATGGGACCTTATAGAACCATCACTGGGCATGCTTAGAAAGTGGTAGCGGGAACCAGTACCAGATGCCTGTTTCTGCCTTCCCAGAACACTGGGGTTTGCACTATTCTCTCAACCATTGATGTAACATTCTGCTTGTTTACCTAAGTACAACATACCGTAGATTGATGAGGGTACTCATAATACTGCAAGACCTGTAAGATATGTAAGTTAAGGGATATTCCAGTGTCTACAAAAATCCCATATATTTTGGTGGGCTTATATTTTGTTATGATTAGTAACCTGTATTTTGCATGACCTTCATAGTGGTCTTCAACAGAGAAGGATCTAGGACTCACCAAAGAGTTGGGACCACTTCAACAGTGTTTGAGTTTAAAGAACTCATAAAACCTACCAAAGTGATAATCAGTGGAGGAGACATTCAGCCAATCAAGAAGAGGTCATTAGGTTTTATGAGTAATTGGAAAAACCTAAACACTTCCAAGGTCCCCACTCTTTGGCTAGTAGCAAGATCTGCTCAGCAGAAGACAACTGTGAGAGTCTCAAGAGTGGAAATTGGAATACCCCATCAAACAGCACCTGCCATCTTTACACAGTGGAGGCAACCATCTTGAGGGTTGAGTCAGTGTTCATGAGAAGGAAACTTCTAAACCTATTAATATAGTACAGTATGATTGTGGTAATTTTGTGTTGAGCTTGGGTGTCATCTGAGCAGTCTGAAAGTGACTACACACTTTGGGTAGACCAAGTAATTAGCATTTGAGAATGTCACATTATGTGCAAGGGACAGTGACTTCCCCATTACCAGTCTAGTGCTTTATTGCCCCATGGTTGTTTCAGATTATACTTGCATTACATGTAGATGTGGGTCATTTCCCACAGCATCTCCAGGAATGCTCCAGGAAATCTTCATTGCTCATTCAAGGTCCTCTGCAATAGCAATATAAGTGCAGGTACTTTAGTTACCTACTGTCCTGTAGCCAGGAGGAAACTCACAGAGGTTAGGGAAGACACTCATGCATGAGGCCTGACTTAACATTCATTAGGTGCAGGTTTCTATATTAATATTGGCTCAACCCTCAAAATGACTGCCTCTACTTTATATAAAGGGTGCTTTTCAACTTTTAATGTCAAAATACTCATTGCATTGTTTTTGCAAGAGTATATTGCCAAGTCTCATCTTTGATTGCATGCCTATTTCTCTTTTTCCTTTACTCCATGGTAGTTTAAACAGTTAAATGTTGAATTGTATTAGAGGGGGTTTTTTTGTTTGTTTTTTTAATGGCAATTCAGATTTTTGGATATACGGTAGCTGAATGTTTTCTGGAATATTTTTCAAAAAAAACAAAAACATGATACAAGAGGACAATGGGAGTACATTTTTTTGGTGTTCAGAAAAATCCAGATATCAATTCCGATCAAATATAGTGCAATAGCAGGATCTACTGTTACAATTTTTTACTTTAGTATGAAGCACTGTTTCCGATTTCCCCCACAATAACATTTCATAGGCATTTGCTTCCCCTATAGGTCTGATCTACATACAGTATACAGCCTCTAAGGACTTTGGACCCATAGTGGTGGCAGCAGAGCTCCAGATTTTCATGCGAACAGCTGTAGGGGGAATAGGGAATGGTGGTCTTTACTGAAGATGGTTCATCATTGCCTTAAGTCAAAGCTTCATACATTTCATATCATTCTGTTCGCTTTAGTGAGTGCATTTAGAGAACTATACCACTAAGACTTTCTGTAAACCCAGCTGTACCCACATTGTGGTATTGTCCAATAGCTTTTACTCTTCTGCGTGCCGAAAACTGGATAACAATGAATTATATTTGCAACAGTGACATTTACAGGATAAGGGCGGTACTACTCTGCTGAAGACTGAAACTGAGGGAGAGTAGGTCTTTTCAGTCATTGTAATTGGGGATGTATGCAAAAATACGACAATTTTGTAAAGGAACAGGAGTTGTTTTTGTAACTGGTAATTGAGATGCAGATCTCCTAAGCATACATGAATATGCGACCATTTTGAAATATGTATCAAATTGTATTTTTCCTGTCATTTTGAGAAGATACACAAAAATCTATCGTCCCGAAATCTGGACAGACAGGTTCTAAACAATTGGCATTGTCTTATTTCCATCATATACCAAACATCGGATTCGTTTTTCACCTGTGAGAAATACAAAATTGCTAAATACAACATTAACAGAATAACAAAATACGTATATATAAAAAAAATATGAAAAATGACAAAATAAATCATTCAAAACTAAAGAGTTGTTAGGCCCTGGTCCATTTTCCTAGGAGCTGATATTCTGCCTGACATTCCAGGGCCTATGTCTAAGTCAAAATAAATTCCTGAAGCAGAGGGAAGCGTATCTTGTGTTCTCCATCTTTTTTGTTTAGTTCCAAATTGTTTGTCCTAAAGGTGGCTAAAAAAAGAACATTGCATCTTTATTGCTTGTTTCTATAAAGCAAATCTGTCACCAGTGACTTCCCTATCAAACTGTTCACAGCTGTCGTTTACCTGATTAAAGTGCTCTTTTGCTGATCCGAGGCTGTGCTCCTGAGCTTTAATACTTTTTCTCAATATGCAAATTAGGCTTTTGGTGCAATGACGGCATCACCATTGCTCTTGTTTGACCCATGCTTCACCTATTTCTGTGCCCAGCCCCTCCCTCCCGATTGACAGGCAACAGTAAACAGAGAGAAGCGCAGATAGGTACTTAGGACAAGAAGTTACTGTGTAATAGAGGGAAGGCTCACCTTTCGATGTTGCACTAGGAGAGTATTACAAACACCACGGGCTGCCCCCCTGGTGATTGGTGTCCTAGGACAGACCGACTGTATGGGCGCGCTGCCTATATTGGTAAAGAGACTTCAGCAGAAGGTAGGTAAGTATAAGTTGTTAATTTATTGGTTGGGAATTACGCGTTTCAGAGTCCGAGCCTGAAACATGTAATTCCCTACCAATAAAATAAACTACTTATACTTATCTACCTTCTGCTGAAGTCTCTTTACTAATATGAGCATGCTGATTGACAGGCTAGGCCAGGGATGGCCAACCTATGGCTCTCCAGCTGTTTGAAAACTACAACTCCCAGCATGCCCAGACTGCCTACAGCTATCAGCCTAACGCAGGGCATGGTGGGAATTGTAGTTTTACAACAGCTAGAGAGCCACAGGTTGGCCATTCCTGGGCTAGGCAGTGACAAAGCAGCGAGGGCGGGGCTGACCACAGCAAGGTGTGGAACTTGGGTGCAACAAGAGCAATGGTGATGTCTTTATTGCACCAAAGGCCTAATTTGCATAATAAAAAGGTATCATAACTAGGGAACGGAACCTCGAATAAACAAAAGAAAAACATTGTTTTAATCAGGTGATCCACAGATATGTGTCTATGCAAACAGCTGGATAGGGAGGTTTCTGGTGACAGATTCCCTGTAAAGGGGTTGTCCAGTCATTTAATAATGACCTATCCTCAGGACTCCCGCCGATCAGCTGTTTGAAGAGGCACAGCGTCTCTTCCTAGGCCAGTGACCTCACGTTTATCGGTCACATGGGCTAGTCGTAGCTCAGTCCCATTCAAGTGAATGGGACTGAGTTGCAATACTAAGCACAACCGTTATCCAATAGACGGCGCTGTGCCATCAGGGTGCCGCAGCCCCTTCAGACAGCTGATTGGCGGGCTGCTGGGCGTCAGACCCCCAAAAATCATACTGATGATAGATCATCAGTATTAAACCGTCAGACAACTCCTTTAACTACACTGGATGTGTGCATGGGATATTTAAGAGAACCTGTCACCATGAAAATGCAGTGCAGAGATGCTGAGCAAATTAATGTATAGTTTATGGGAAAAGATTCAGTGTAACTTGCAATGATTCCTAAGCATAGAAAGAAAAGTGTTTTTTAACAAATAAATAATGAATCTTTTCCCATAATACTGTAGATCAAACTGACCAGCCCATCCTGCTCGATAACATGTTGCAGACCGGACTGCATTTTCTTGGTGACAAGTTCACTTTAACAAAAATGTAAAGGGAGGCGGTTTTAGTTATGTGGGGTGCGACTGCATATTTTTATTTTGAATAAAGCCTCTACCCTTCCTCCCAACATAGAACGAACCATATTCAATAGAAAAAAGTTAATGTATCTGTCAGATTATAAAAAATAACAGTGCATATAACCCACAACCAAGTTCAACTATATTGGATCATTTTCTCCATAAAGCCGTCCATACCCACTACAAGTCATACCTGATTTTAGAAAGCTCTATTGCCTATTAATAAAGTATTTTCATTCTCCTAACCTTGGTGATTACCTCTGTTCACATGCCCTTTATAGGAACTAGCTAGATAGTCCTATAGGGATTCCGACTTGGGGCCTCTACTTTTAGTACAACTTCTGCCACTAAGGGGTTCACTTATGTAGGCAGTTGCCATATAAATGGTAGTTTCAGTGAAAATGCAAACAATATTCTAATGGGTACTCCGATCTGAGACATTTATGACATATCCACATCTAGGACCCACTTTGCCCTGTCGCACCTGGACAGAAATGGAGGGGTAGCAGCACATATGCGGCTCTCTCCATTCACTTCAATAGCACTTCCAAAAATTGGCGCTTGGTTATATTCTGAGGTGCTAATAAACTGAATGGAGAGAGCCTCATCTCCGATACTGGTGGGGTCCTAATCTGGACAGCAGCAGGGTCCAGGGGTGGATAGGCAATAAATGGGAATACCCATTCAAATATTATTTGCATTTTCACTGAAAAAATCTGTAATTAGGCACCTGCCTCAATCAGTGAACCTCTTAGGCCTCTTTCACACGGGCATCATGTTTTTTGCCCGGATAAGATGCGGGTGCGTTGCGGGAAAATGCACGATTTTTCCACGCGAGTGCAAAACATTGTAATGCGTTTTGCACGCGCGCGAGAAAAATCGGCATGTTTGGTACCTAAACCCGAACTTCTTCACAGAAGTTCGGGTTTTGGTTAGGTGTTCTGTAGATTGTATTATTTTCCCTTATAACATGGTTATAAGGGAAAATAATAGCATTCTTAATACAGAATGCATAGTCCATAGGGCTGGAGGGGTTAAAAAAATAAAAATAAATTTAACTGCAGCCCGGTTTCTCTTCTGTCTTCTTTCTTCAGGACCTGGGTAAAGGACCTGTGGTGACGTCACTGCGCTCATCACATGGTCCATCACATGATCTTTTACTACGGTGATGGATCATGTGACGGACCATGTGATGAGCGCAGTGACGTCATCACAGGTCCTTTACCCAGGTCCTGAAGAAAGAAGACAGAAGAGAAGCCGGGCTGCGCGATCAAGTGGATTAAGGTGAGTTAAATTTTATTTTTATTTTTTTTAACCCCTCCAGCGCTATTGTACTATGCATTCTGTATTAAGAATGCTATTATTTTCCCTTATAACCATGTTATAAGGGAAAATAATAATGATCGGGTCTCCATCCCGATCGTCTCCTAGCAACCGTGCGTGAAAATCGCACCGCATCCGCACTTGCTTGCGGATGCTTATGATTTTAACACACTCCCATTCACCTCTATGGGGCCTGCGTTGCGTGAAAAACGCAGAATATAGAGCTTGTTGCGATTTTCATGCAACGCACAAGTGATGCGTGAAAATCACCGCTCATGTGCACAGCCCCATAGAAATTAATGGGTCCGGATTCAGTGCGGGTGCAATGCGTTCACCTCACGCATTGCACCCGCGCGGAAAACTCGCCCGTGTGAAAGGGGCCTTAGAGTTGTGCTAAAAGTAGAGATCCCAAGGAGGAGTCCCGTTTGGAGTAGTATCCTGTGAATATGCCATAAATGTGCCAGACGGAAATACTTTGTCAGATAAATTTTTGTAACTAATACCCTGATGTTTCAATGCTTGGGTAAGTACCTTTTCAGACATGTCCCGGTGGAAATCAGCAGTTTTACTAGGAAGAAGAAAGAGAAGTCATAACACCACTGCACTGTTTTCCTGATGCAGTAGGGACTAGTCACTGTTGCAGTTACAATTTCGGCTGTGATGACTAGGGTTGAGCGAATCAAAGTGTCTGAAGTGGACTTTGATCCGAATTTATGGGAAAATTTAATTGACTGCGAAACCAAATTTCCTCATGCTTCATGGTAACGAATCAATTTCCCTGAAATGGCATTTAAAAAAGAGAATACATACTCACCTCATCCATATGAGCGTGAAGAGGCCACCGCAGCCACCTTGATTAAAGATCCTGTGCAAAATCTCGTGTGTGGTGACGTATAACGTCGCTACCACGCCGCCCAGCATGATGACGTCATCACGCACTGCGCTAGATTTCGCTCAAATGGATAAGGTGAGTATTTTTTATTTTCTACTGATTAACCCCTGAAAGAACTAATTTGAGAAGTATAACGGGGGGAGGTTCAATTGCCGTTCCGCATCATTGCACCCACTACTTACAAAGACATGCCTTTTGTGATGAAGTAATTTGTCAAGAAGCAAATTATATTTGTGAAATTCGGCGACGCCGCCAAAAGAATTCTTGTAAACTTCGCTCAACACTAGTGATCACAATCACTTTTCTTCAGACATTAATTAAAGGGGTATTCCAGTTGTTAGAAGTTATCCCCTATCCACAGCCACAGGATAGGGGATAACTATCAGATCGGTGAGGGTCCCAACGGTAAGACCCTGTGCACACTGCAGCCCCCTGAAATGAATGGAGCGGCTGGTTGGACATGCGTGCAACCGCTCCATTCATCTCTATTGGAATTCCGGAGATAGCAGAATTCATTTCAGAGGGGCTGAAGGGTTTTGGGGCCCTTGTTCTCGTCCCAGAGACTATGACTCTTCGAGAGCAGCATGCAGCACTGTTTTTCTTTCTTCCTTTTAGTAACACTGACTATTTCCACATGGGTATGTCTACAAGCACTGTAACATTGTGGCATTCATTTAAAGGGGTTGTGTCATCTCATACTTTGATAGCATATCGCTAGGATATGCTATCAAAGTCAGATAGGTGTAGGTCCTACATATGAAACCCGCACCTATCTCCAGAACAGGCCCTTGAAAGGAGAACGCACTGCACATGTGCTGCATGCTCCCAATTCATCTCTATGGGAGTTCCAAAAATAGCATGCTTGGTTATTTTTGGAATTCCCATACAAATGAATAGAGAGATCACTGTGCAAGGACGGCCACCACTCAATTTACTTCTATGGGACTGCTGAAGATAGACGAGTCTGCTCTTGGCAGTCCAATAAAAATGAATGGTGGGAGGCTGCTCATGCGCGGCTGGTCTCCATTCACTTCAGGGGTACGATTCTGGAGATAGGTGGAGGTCCCCGAGGTGTAACCCACACCTATCAACGTGTTTAATTTGGCAGGTTAACCGGCTAAATGGGGGTCCTCCAAGATCAAATCCTGTTTGGGGCCCTTGATGTGTAAGGACATTTTTTTTTTTACTTCTCATAAAAGTTAGTTGTGATTTATCCTTAATGCCTTTGTCTTAATTCAAGTAGTGAATTTATTGTAAGAGCAAGGGTCATATATTCAGCTAGAAAAAGTCTGCTAATTGGAAGAATTAATGATATTTATTGCAGTGGTTGCACACAAAATTAAGAGTCCAAGTAATGAATGGAAACTGGCTGCAAGAACTCGAACAGACACCAAATGTTATCTTCTTATTTTGAAACCAGTGAAATATAATTATTTGTTGCAGTGGACTGGGGGTGGACGGGTTTAGTATGTGGGACATTAATGTACATTTTATGGAACAGTTTTAAAATATATAGTGGGAGACTCTGAAATATCGGGGGGTTTGAAGCTATTTTCATAAAGCCTGTACATAGTCCTTATGGCTCCATACTACAGTCAGAGTACCACCATGTAGAACATTAGGTATCAGGTATTCTCAACCAGAAGCTCCAACAGAGCCACAGATTTTTCAGTTGGATTCATATGGAAAGACCTCTGTGTGCCGCTGTATGCAATCAGCACATATGGAGATACAGTACGGCCCCATACATATTTTTTGAGTGCTGAATTATGGCTCTGTAAAATGTGGAGTTTGTAAAAAACCATATGCACAGTCATTTGTATGAAGTCCTACTCTTGTGCCCTAACTCTGCCCACTTAGCACTGTACCACTCTTTGGTTTCAAATGACATTCCTTATGGTCTATTTCCCATCCAAGGGATTTCCCAACCTTGAACCTTTACTGAACAGCAGAACATTGGGACACTTCTATGTCTGGAAAAAAAAAAAACACTGGAGGGGACTTTAGCAAGTGCCATGTTCCCTTTGTTCTGCTTAGGCTAGTTTCACACTAGTGCTTGAATATCCATCAGGAAACAGACTGCCGGATCCCTATGCATTCCGGCATTGCTGAAAGCTACAGCGGTTCTGTCTAGCCCCAATAACTATAATGGGGACCGGTGGAGATCTGTCCGCAACCTGGCAAATATGCCGAGAATGCAGAGAGATCCGACAGACTGTTCCGACAGGGACATACAAGCGCTAATGTGAAGCTAGCCTTATTGACATCTGCTGTTGTGTAGAAGATAGCTGAAAAGCAGCTGATTTGAATATTGAAAGGCTTCACAAACCAGGATGATACAGGGGCTTAAAGGTTATTAATGTATTTGGGGAGGGTGTTTTTGGAGTTTTTTTTAATTATTTTTTTTAATTTAATTTTTTGGGGGGAAGGGGCATGGAGCCTACATAGAGACAAATGAAGTCTTTATGGCTCCATACTACAGTCAGTGTGCCACCATCTAGTGTGTCCATACAACATTAGATTACGGAGGTATTCTCAACAAGAAGCTCCACAAGAAGAGCCACAAAAGTTTCTATTGGATTTATAGAAAAATATTGAATTCTAAATGACATCTGTCAGCAGATTTGTACCTATGACACTGTCTGACCTGTTACATGTGCACTTGGCAGATGAAGGCATCTGTGTTGGTCCCATGTTCATATGTGCCCACAAAATGATGTTTTAATAGATGCAAATGAGCCTCTAGGAGCAAAGGGGGCGTTGCCGTTACACCTAAAGGCTCTGCTCTTTCTGCACTTTGATTGATAGGACAACGTGGTGAAAACATGATCATGCCTACTTGGCCCTGTCAATCAAAATGGGGAGGGCATGGCAGTTGCATAAAGAGCTGAACCTGTAGGAGTTATGGCAACGCCCCTGTTGCTCCTAGAGGTTCATTTGCACATATGAGAACTTCATTTTTCTCAGGAATGCGGGCACATATGAACATGGGACCAACACAGATGTCTTCAGCTGCCAAGAGCACATGTAACAGGTCAGACAGTGTCATAGGCACAAATATGCTGACAGATGTCATTTCAGGTGAAATGTTCTTTAATGTGTTCCCAGAGCATTAACAGTTAAAGTGGTTGTCTGAGATAATAAAAATTTTAGACAACCCTTACAATAGCGTAAAATGAAAAAAAACCATATACTCACACCTTTCTCTGCCACGCTGGTTCGATACTCCTGTTGCTGTTTATTTTCTAATAGCACTGGTGACATGCTGGGATTCAGCGTGTAACCGCTGCAGCCAACCACTGTCCTAAGCAGTAGACCACTAAGAACAGCGATTGGTTGCAGCATTCCAGGAGTACTGGACCAGCACCATAGAGAACAGTGCTGGAAAAGGGGCTGAGTATATCATAGTACATAAGGCCGAAAAAATACATCTGTCCATCCAGTTCGACCTGTCATCCTGCAAGTTGATCCAGAGGAAGGCAAAAAAAAAACCTGTGAGGTAGAAGCCAATTTTTACCCACTTAAGGGGAAAAAAAATTCCTTGCCGACTCCAATCAGGCAATCAGAATAACTCCCTGGATCAATGACCCCTCTCTGGTAGCTATAGCCTGTAATATTATTACACTCCAGAAATACATCCAGGCCCCTCTTGAATTCCCATTTCTCCACAGAGGACTGACCATTTTATTTTAAGCAATTGCAGGTGTTGTCCAAGATTTTTATCATGATCTTGAACAATCCCTTGAATAATAAACTGTTAACTTCCTGCTTAAGGGGGTCGTCTCATGTCAGCAAATGGAAGTTATCATGTTAACACATGGCAGTTACTAATGTACTGTGATTGTCCATATCGCCTACTTTGCTGGCTTGAATTATTTTCCAGGGGTTATAGCCACTGCAGCAGCTCAGATACGAGGTGGCTGGGATGGGAGCTGCTGCGCATGCGTGCCTATGTGCGCTCTCACAGTCCCAGCCAACAGAAAGCCTGGCACTTTTTTCTTATAGTATGCAGGCACGACCACCTTTAAGCCAAATGGATTTATGATCAATAATTCCTTCATTAGGCTCCTAAACTCGCCCTAGTGGTTGGTAGAGCCAGGGATTTGTAGCATTTAATTATATGCCTGAAGCAGGGGATTTGGAGTTCTGTAAAGAAGGTCAGACCCCTATAAAGATTCATCATGAAATATATATTTAGATTACAAAAAAAAATTATAGGTACACATAGATTTAGATAAGCCGAATAATTTAGGTAGCAGTGATGAACTTTATATATGTGCAGCACCACTACCTTTATGAAGATCTTTATATCTTGTTTAACCAAAAATTAAAAGGGTTGTATGGGCTGTTGTTTATTCGGTAACAGATGTAAGGCAGTATAGACTCAGAGTCAGACTACAGAGGATTTGTTTGTAGTCTGTAACCATGGAGACACATATTTCTATATAGAAACAGTAAACACAAAATGATGGGTATTTCTAAAGACTATTAGTAATATTGCTGTAAGTGAAACCATATTGTACATACCCTTTATATGATCAGAAAGGCTCCATTTGGCCTACAGTCAAATAAATGTATGTAAAATTCAAAAACTCTGTGGTTTCTATAGATAATAGATCTATAGATAGATAGATATGAGATAGATAGGTAGATAGATACAGTGTCGGACTGGGGTGCCTAGGGCCCACCAGTAATATTTATTTTGGGGGCCCAGCGTACGGATACAGTCAGATATTACCTGATCACACAGAAACAAGATGCTACCAGATGATTGAATATGGGGGTCCCTGCAGCACCTCTGAGAAGGTAGGTCCTGGGGAGAAGAGGAGAAGAGGACACTGGCAGCTTTCCTCTATACCTAGAAGTTACCTTAGCTCTGATCGTGTCTATAATAATAAACTGGGGAGTTTTTTTTTAATAATCTATCACGTTTTTTTTATGAACATAGGCTGGTTGAGGTGCTGCACACTGAATATATGTATGTAGTGCAGTAAATCTGCTGTGTTATGTGCCACTTGTGCAGGGGGTGGGAGACTATGGGCCCACCAGGGGATTCACCTGTACCTCTGTGGGCCAGTCCGAGCCTGTATATACATGATTGATAGATAGATAGATAATAAAATTATGAAAGAATCAAATTTTTCTCCACAGAGGACTGACCATTTCAATAGAGTGGAACCTGCAGAGTGGTTGATCCATTTTTAGTTGTTTTTTTTTTTTTTAACATGTTCCTTTTATTCACAAACAATGCTTGGATCAACCTGTTGTATAACATTGTATTGCTCTGTGTTGCAATAATGAAGATTTTTAAAAATAATTTTCTTTCGTTTACTTCTTGCAGGGTCTGAATGTTTTTGGAGCAAACATGTGTATATTAAATTGCAGAAAGAATGCTCAGAGGTGTCAGTCTTTTTGGGCCACTCTATCTTTTTTACTTTCCATTCCTAATGAGATTTCTGGAAAATGGCAAGATATCAAATTCCCC
Organism: Bufo bufo; assembly: GCF_905171765.1. Taxonomy (NCBI): domain Eukaryota; kingdom Metazoa; phylum Chordata; class Amphibia; order Anura; family Bufonidae; genus Bufo; species Bufo bufo. Next base: position 138,159,974 of record NC_053389.1, read on the forward strand.
AAATACCCCACATGCACTTTCAGCTCTAAGAGCAACAGGTAACTTAACAAGATGTCTCAGCTCGCCTGAGGTCTTATTCTTTTATAAATTACCCCTAGCAATGCGACAATTCCTCTCTGTGCCATACATCCACTTTGTGAACCCCTTTTTGTGCTGAAACTGTCAAAACAAAATTCAAAAAAATTAGGCAAGGTCTGTTTGGGACACAGTCTGTTGCTTACAGGAAGGTGATCATAGAGGAAGGAATCTTTTAAAATTCAGGTTTATATAGATGATTTTATATATTTAAATCTTATTAACAATGACAAAAAATGCAATAGTTGAGACTTAAAAGAAAATCAATTTTTTTATTAATATAAAATATGAATTTATTAGGGTAAAAATGTAATTCTAAATGTATGTTTTAGGTTTTTTTAGGTATCATTCACCTTTTCTTTATGTAGGCTTATTAGTTGTTATGCACAACATAGATAAAGAACCTGTACCCATGCCACACACAGTCCCTACACATCCGTAGCCACGCCCTGCCATACGATATATTCTCCCATTCAAGGGGAGAATACCTTCACTATGCAGCATCTGATGAAACATGGAACAATCTTCAAAATCCCTCAGAAGAATCTTATTCCTCTATAAAATTGTGGCGGTGCAGAACAGCCCTATAGGCTTGTAGATGCAGCATATATGGCTTGACACAACTTAGCTCCTACAAAGTCATAACGCAGCAGTATCAATATAGTCTTACATAAGGCTGGGTTCACACCTTAGCGTTTTACAGCGCGTTCCTACGCGCTGTAAAACGCTCAACAGGCAAAAACCAATGATTCCCTATGGGCATGGTTCTCACCTGAGCGTTTTACAGCGCGTACGAACGCGCTGTAAAATGCCCTACGCCCTAAGAAGTACAGGAGCTTCTTTGGGGCGTATTGTCGCGCGTTCCCACACATAGACTTAGCGGGAACGCGTGACAATGAGCGTTTGCTTGTTTCCTCGCGCGTGAGTAAACGCCCGATAAAAACGCCTGTAAAAAGCGCATACAGAGTACGCTCAGGTGTGAACCCACACTAAAAGTTATGAACAAATTTGACCCCTGGTTTGTTCTTGTTTTACTTTTACTTTGTTTACATTTCAGCTTTTTGGATTTTTGAGATGTTTTATAGATTCTTTTATATTTCATATATTCTTCCATTCTATATTTAATACATTCAGTATAAACTACTAAAAGAGAACCTTTCGTGTTTTTTTAAAATTCTAGATAAAAACCTTTACTTGCAGGGTACTGGCTAATGCTGCCACCCTGCCTGTTTTTTTTTTTACATCGCTCCTACGCCCCGCTGTGCCCCCCTGTAGTTTTCCCGCTCAGTATGTTAATACTGAACATCGGTACAGGGAGGAGGAGACGCCAGGGTTTCTCAATGGGCGTCTCCTTCTCCCTGGCTGTGCCGCCATCCAGTCAGAGCGGAGAGCATTACAGCCAGAGAGAAGGAGACACCCATTGAGAAACCCTGGCGTCTCCTCCTCCCTGTACTGATGTTCAGTATTAACATACCCCGCAAGTAAAGGTATTTATCTAGAATAAAAAAAATCCATGAAAGGTCCTCTTTAAACAGAATGTTTTACATATTTTTACTTTATAATATATCATGTTTTTTAATTTTTTGTTTACTATCTGTCTATACTGAATAAACATTATTATTATTATAGTTTAAAGAATTTTAAGGAATTTGAATATTGATGACCTATCCTAAGGAAAAAATTCAATATCAGATTAGGGAGGGACTGACTCCTTGCACCCCAACAGCTGAGTGAAAGGGGTGCCTTCAGTCCCATTCATTGTTAACAGACACAGCTTCGTACTTCACGTAGTGACTGTTCCTAGTATTGATGCAGGTCCTATTTACTTTAGGCTGGGTTCACATCACGTTTTTGCCTTACATTTAAAAGGGTTTTGTCACTTCTGCATGTGGCATTTATCATGTAGAAAAAGTTAATACAAGCCACTTACTAATGTATTGTAATTATCCATATTGCTTCCTTTGCTGGCTGTATTCATTTTTCCATCACATTATACACTGCTCGTTTCCATGGTTACGACCACCCTGCAATCCATCAGTGGTGGTCGTGCTTGCACACTATAGGAAAAATTGTGGCCTCTGTGGCCGGGACCGTGGGAGCTCAGATAGGCTGGTGCCTTTTCCTATAGTGTGCAAGCACGGCCACCGCTGCTGGATTGCAGGGTGGTCGTAACCATGGAAACAAGCAGTGTATAATGTGAGGGAAAATGAATCAAGCCAGCAAAGGAAGCAATATGGATAATAACAATACATTAGTAAGTGCCTTGTATTAACCTACTCTGCATAATAAATGCTATTTGCTGAAATGACAAAAACCCTTTAATGTATACGTTTGGGAGAAAAAAGGATACAAAAGCGTAGTACACTATACTTTTCCACTCTACAGAGTCTGGTAAAATACAAAAGTATACGTTAATACATATGTCTTTTACAATGAAGCTCTATGGTGAAGGATGCGACTGTATGGCATACGTCAGAGGCATCTGTTTAATGTATACAGTTTTTGTAAATGTTAAATGTAAGACAAAAACGTGACGTGGAATCAGTGTAAATGGGACAGAGTTGCAGTGGCACCAGGCACAGCCAATACAAAAAGTACAAAGTTGTGCCAGGTAAGCAATGAAGGGGATGCTGCGATACCTTCAATCAGCTGATTGATAATAAGTATTAAAAAAATCCATATATACGACAAAGTAGAAAGTACATATATTTTTAATTGGCAACAGTTGGTCTCCCAGATCTTCTCTACTTAATACAAAACAATTAATGTCAGCACTAAAGGGATTACAAAATCTGACCTGGCTGGGCATTACACTTTTATTTTTTACCAGGGCTTTTGTCATACATATTAGAGATCATCAAATAGACTAACATTTTTTCCACTTCCACCCCAGGGAATTTATTTGTTTGGATTCTAAGATAACGGAAAAAAGTTATCCCTTGTCTGTGGAGACATTTTCTAATTAAAGAGAGAGGAAATATGAGTTATTACAGGTCAATGAATGAGAAACAGACATTAATGTGTTAATTTTTAAACAAAAAAATTCCTGGGGAACTTGCTTGATAATGGCTTCCAGTATCCATCATTTTTGCTTCGTAGGAGAAATGTCTATGTATTACGGATTGTTTTTGTGAACAATTAAGCAGTTGGTTACCTGTAAAATGCCTTTCAATACAGTGGTGTTAACAAATTTTTAAAAAAGAATAAAATTAAAATACCTCATCCCTTGTGATGTCATGGGAACAGTGATGTCACTACCATTTTCCTTTTGTCAATAGGAATTTTACTATTGACAAAAAATATTACAAATATTGTTTTTATTTTTTATGTTTTCAACGTTGAAGTGATACGTTACATAGTCCCATAGGTGGATTTAAGCTCATATTTCACATTAAAGTATTTTTGGGGTAATTATGAAACACAGCTTAAATAAAGTAGAATATGGGGAGCTGCAAGTTTGCAGAGAAAAGTGAAAACAATGCAAGTTTTGGGTAAGTCCAATTTTTAAATTGCATTAAGAAATCGCCTAGAATTGATGGCTGGATTATTGGTTTTAAAGGGATGCTGGTTTAACACCTACTTATTTTCTAGGTCTAATATTCTGGGCTGATAATGTTTTTAACAGGGATCAGTGCTTAGTTTTTCTGATACAGTGCTCCAAATTCCCTGACAGAGAGTCAGAAGTTAAAATTCTGCATGCGCTCACCACTAGAGGAAATTTCAAGTATCACTGAGCATTCAACAAACACGTGTGTGTATATGAGGAACAACACTATTTGTGGCCATCATAATCACTTGTATCTAGCATTTTTAACAGTTTTCCTCTGTGTTTGCTGAATATGTGGTTTGCAGTTCTCTCAGACATGGTGGGTACAGACTAGCTCCCATCCACTGCACACAGAAAGTAAAGGATAATCTCCTTTATAACATTCTCTTACTGAGAAGCAGTCCCAGAAATTTTGACTTGTATGCTTGTAAATTAAAGGGGACCTGTCACATTGAACATGGTGTTTGAGCCGCAGGCAGCATGTTATAGAGCAGGAGGAGCTGAGCAGACCGATTATATAGTTTTGTAGGAAAAGATTCAGTATAACTTCTAATTTATACATTTAAATTCCTGCTCACTCTTGGCTTTGGAGTCCAGGAGGCGGTCCTATCAGTGATTGACAGCCTTCCCTCTATGACTGTGTATACAGAGATGGAAGTCCAGGAGGCGGTCCTATCAGTGATTGACAGCCTTCCCTCTTTGACTGTGAATACACGGATAGCTGTCAACCACTGAAAGTTCTGCCTCCTTGACTTCAAAAGCCAGAATAAGCAGGAATTTAAATAAATAGAACACAAGTGGTTACTGAATCTTATCCTGCAAAACTATATATCAATCTGCTCAGCTCCTCCTGCTCTGTAACAAGCTGCCTATAGCTTACATAAAATTTTCATGATGACAGGCAGTGATGGCCAGTTTGCAGTGTTCGCCAGCGAACACATGCGGGCTGCCGTCTTAACTCACAAGTCCGGCGATGCATAGGTAAGTTACCGGGAGCAGGCAGTTCCGAGAACAGCCCGATGAAGCCCCCCGGCGGCTGTTCTCGTAACTGCCTGCCTCCGGTGACTGCATTTGTTTCAGACCGGCTCGCAGCACAGGCACAGGTAAGGGCTTACCTGTGCATCGCCGGACTTGTGAGTTAAGATGGCAGCCTGCATGTGTTAGCTGGCGAACACTGCGAACTGGCCATCACTGATGACAGGTTCCCTTTAAGCACTTGTGCTCTGCTACTGTATAACCGTCTCATGTACACTGTGCACTTTTTGTCTGTGCCTGTGTCCTCATCTTCAGCCCACTCTTTACCCTCCCCTATTCATAGGCTTGTACCATAAAAACCTTTTTGCACTGACATTTTTGTTGTTGTTCATATTCTTCCTAAATGCAAAATTAAGCAACTTTCAAAATAGTATTCATTACAAATTTACTACCATTTTTCTTTAGTTTAAGTCTTTCACCTAGCGGCTGCTGAATCTGATATAAATCCTTCAAAGGACTGCTGCAGTTTCTGACAGTTCTCGCTACTCTCCTCATGCCTTCTCCCTGCGCACAGAGAGACTAGCGCTCAGAGATCTAGCAGGCTATTCTGGCAGGCAGCAGCCTACTGGAGCTCTTTGTATCCGGCATTGCCAGAAGCTGTCTGAATGCCCGCTGGATACATTAACTATAATGGGGACCGGTGGAGATCCAGCCACAACCCAGTAAATGTGCCGAGAATTGGCCGAAATAAAACCTCTGCGTGGAACAGCCCGCCGGGTCTCTGAACACTATTGTGAAACTAGCCTTAGAAAGAATAGTGGAGAAAGAATGCAAGGAGAATAGCTCATTCAGGTTGTACAATAAAACACGAACAAGGCAAGGGGGAAGACAGCAGCATCCTGGACACACAGATCCAGCATGTGTTACTGGAGGAAAATGTCCACCTGAGCAGTCTGAAACAAAGACCATGTTGCAAACTGAATATCAAGGAATCTGAAAATAATGAAGGACTAAAGATTGCAGTCTGAAAAGGAATCGGTCACCAGTTTTATGTTGCCCAAACTTAGGACAGCATAAACTGTTTACAGATACCCTTAGCAAAATTCTGGGTAAATCACTTGAATTGACCCAGCCAATTGCTATTATCAGCTCCAGTGTAATCTGAGTGTTCTAGTTGCTCAATACCCAGCACACGCTGGGGAGTCATCACATTCATGAGCCCTTGGTTCTCCCTGGCGCCCATCTGTATTGAACAGCTCTAGCTTGCACCAGACCTGTTCAACAGAGATTTTATCAAAACAGCTGGGTCAATCCAAGTAATTATCTGCATACTGCCTTCTCTTAGTGCAGCGTAAAACTGAAATTTACTTCAACTTTTTTTAATCTGAAATTTGCTGAAGTAAGATTCCAAGTTTATTAAGAGGTGCACGCGTCTTAATACATTTTCTACATCTCGGGGTGTAAGGCTAAAGTCACATCTCCGTTTGGCATTCTAGTAGTCTGTTCTTTCAGAGGAACAGACAACCGAAATTACAATTTTCTGGCAGTATGCCAAAAATCTGGAAACCTTCTGGATCCCTGACAGATCCTATAATAGTGAATGGGGATGTGGCTTTGTCTGGCTATGCCGGATACAGTAATTCTGGTAATCTGCTCCTCTGACAGTACAGAATACTCAAATGCCAAACATACACGTGAACCTAGCCCTAGCAAGAAAATCAAATCTATGCCAGCTATAAGCAAGTGAAAATTAGTATACATTTATTGATAAATCTCCTTCTATGTGTTAGTATGGCAGCCTGCCGCTGTCCTGCTCTTCTGGGTGGGCATAAGAGCCTCTGCTGCCTTTTACTGACTTGCACATGCTCTGCCTGCCCTGACCTTGGCCTGTTTCCTGACTATGAATATTGCCTGATCCCTCAGTGCTTTGCACCAGTGTCTCTGACCTCCGTGGGTCCCGTGGGTCAGCAGCCATCCACTAGGACAATACCATGAGGTAGCAGCCTTTTTGCTCCCCTGCAGAGAGGACTAGGTCCCTGTATACGGTTTAAAGGGTGAAAACCAAGGTACTACAAGGATAAAGCCCTTAGGAATAGCCCAAAGTCAACCTGTTGATTTGGCACAGTGGTTCCACATACACTATGTGTATCCAAGGGATTTGAAGCTTTGTATCAGAACAGAACAGGGTTCTGACCATTATAGAGATATATATTAAAAAAATAATCAGCAATTTTGAATTATAGCAATAACACCATTAGCCCAGCTGCAGCATAAATGTTTGGGCATTATTGCTTTTGATGAGGTCAAACCAAGTTAAGGGCAGGTATGTGGCCTGTCGCATAAAAAAAACCTTCGTAGAGGGGTTCGTTCAAGGCTGTTTGTACAGATCCATAATACATCCATGTGCATGAGCCCTAAGTGTCAATTCTATTTTACTAATCTCCTTGAATGAAATTCCCTTCTTGGCAAGGTTATGCCACTAACTGACCATTAAAGGGGTTATACAACCCCTATAAAGCCCCCCAAAATGCCTGGGTGCCTAATACAGGTTATACTTACTCTGCTCCATGGCACCCGCGTCTCTATTGCTTCCCGCACAGCCCGCTGCATCTCCCTGTAGTGCGGATCAAAACATCCGATGATGAAGGGGGGAAGTCTTCAGCCAATAGCAGGCCACAACGGGAACGAGCCTCTCTAGCATCCATCACGATGCTACAGAGGCTTTTCCCCATCTCAGCCTGCTATTGGCTGCTCAAACCCACCTCGTTGCCGGATGTTTGGATCCACGGGACTGGGAGATGCAGTGGTGGCCGTGTCGGGAGCAGGAGCTACACGGGTGCCGGGGAGCGGGGTAAGTATAACCGGGCATTTGGGGGGGCATTATAGGGCTTGGATAAAAGTAAGTTGTAGACTGGATCTAAAGCATTTGATACTTTACCAGATAAAAGGTTGGTACATAAAATGAGAATGCCTGGACTGGGCGGAAATGTGTGTAAGTGGGTAATTAATCAGTGATGGAAAACAGAGGGAGGGCACAGCAATTGTTCTCAAAATATTTTAAATATTTTTGTTACTTTTTAAATATATTTTAAAACTTTATTAAACCGATTTTTTTACATTTTTTAGCCCCCCTAAGGGAATTTGAACATGCGATCATTTGCACTATGCTATATACTTCTATATTACAGTATATAGGGATTTTTACTGACATTCTATTACATCCTGCCAGGCAAGAGGTGGGGTGTAATAGGTACTGTAAGATGGTTTGCCTGAGGACCTTGAGAAGACCCCAGCTGCCATGAAACCTGCTCTGTATCCTGCGATTGCGCTCCCCTAACTACTTAGATGTCGCGCTCGCTATTATCTATTATCTTCAATCCCAGCAGTCAGAGCAGGGTACCAGCTGAATAATATAACTGACACCTGCAAACGATGGTGAGCAAGAGCATTAATAGTACTTAAGCATAATAGACAGTATGCGCTGAAGGGAAGGGGTTACTGGTACACTGATCATCGGTAGCTCCAACACACCTGAAGACACCACTGGTGTTGGGGGTGCTAGTGTAGGGAAGTTTTAATAAACCAGTGCGCTGACAATGATAGGGAGTTAGTAGTGGCACCATCTAACTGCAGCAAACTGAGGTGCCAATATATGTACCAGTGAAGTGGCCAATTTGAGAATACACAGTGTAAAGTAACACTGTATAGCATAAATTACATATGATACGAGTATATGCTGGTCAACACTGACTTATGCATGTAACAACATCAGACCTTAGAGGTTTTTAATTTTAGTGACAATTAGAATATATAAATAAAAGTGACAGTTTAACGTGGAATTTTTGGATTTATTACCCTTATGGTGAATTGAAAATAGAAGGTATAGCTGTTGAATACACCTCAATAGGGTCACTTTTTGTAAATGAAAAGAGTTAGGCTACTTTCACACTTGTGGCAGAGTGCTCCGGCAAGCAGTTCCATCGCCGGAACTGCTTGGCGGATCAGGCAATCTGCATGCAAAAGGACAGCATTTGTAGACGGATCCGGATGCGGATCCGTCTCACAAATGCATTGCAAGAACGGATCCGCCTCTACGTTAGTCATATGGACAAACGGATTTGTTTCTATTTTCTTCATATTTTTACCGGTCTGCATTTTTCGAGATTCCGGTATTTTTTATGCCGAATCCGGCACTAATACATTTCAATGTAAATTAATGCCGGATCCGGCATTCCGGCAACTAATCAGGAATTTTGGACGGAGAGAATACCGCAGCATGCTGCGGTATTTCCTCCGTCCAAAACGCTGTTCAGTGACTGAACTGAAGACGTCCTGATGCATCCTGAACGGATTACTCTCCATTCAGAATGCATGGGGATATAACTGATCAGTTCTTTTCCGGTATTGAGCCCCTAGGACCGAACTCAGTGCCGGAAACAAAAACGCTAGTGTCAAAGCTCTGAGTATGACATGACCAACTTTTGCATTTCCGAGGTCATGTGTTAAGCTGACCATATGGTAGGCATTTTAGATGGACATTTTCTAGATGACTAGTCGTTCACGGTTGGTCTGTGAAGATTGGCATCTTAGATGATAATGCATTCGTTAAAACGACAAATCACTGATTGAGCTCTGCCATGACCTGTGGTTTGATCTGGGCCTTAAGTCGTATGATGCAGGATGCTTGGAATCAACAATTTTTCAATTACAGCACCCAAAAATTACCCAAAAAATCCAACACGCAAATCAGTTTTTTGTCAGATATCTGCGTTCGGTTGGCATTTATTGGGCTCATTTGTGTCACGAAAAAGCCCTGATGGTTGGTAGAAAATGGTCCAAATTAGCCCATAATTTAGTGTATGGCTAGCTTCAGTCCATTTCTTCTTCCTCTTATTCTACTGTCTGTCGATTATCAAAATGAGGCAAGGGGAATGGAATAATACATGACTGCAGAATTGGACTACATAGAGGGTTTGTTTGCTCTGTGGCCATGAAGATACCTCTATATAAGGCTGCATAGAAGCTGTATACACAAAATGGTAGATTTTTAATCGCGACTATTTGCAAAGTTTAAAAAAAAATGTTTTGAGATTCTGTATATCCTTTAAGTATGACATACATGTGCAGAGCCTAGGTTTATGTCTCTCTTTTCAACTATACATTAGTATACGGTATATTGCAAAGTGTTTTTGTCCAGGTTCTCAAGGAACTATGTGTCTTCCTGTCTTGGTGACTACCTTTTCAGTACGTGCACAATTTGTACTAATGTGGTCACTCACCGCCTTGCTTTAGTGGCGTCCCACAGACACTAGGAAGCACAAGAAGACTGCATAAGGAATCGTGAAGAGAAAATGGATACGGTTGTTTGTTACGTACTTGTGTCTTAAGAAGGATAGGGCAATGTGTTGAAACCTACAACACCCAGCATGTTATGACAGCTCTGTGTTAAGTGGAGGTGCGATTTAACCAATTACTAATGTAGCTGTATAAAATATTTTCAGTGACAACTGTTTTCCTGTATTGCAAATTTTCACCAATGTTACGTTATCAATCAGGGTTTGTATATTCATAGAAAACCAAATACCTCAAGTTTCCCCAAAAATGAATAAACGTATGTCATATGCTATTATCCAAATCTCATGAAACACCAATCTAAAGCATATGAACTGATAATAAATAAAATGGTAATCACACCAAAAGTAATCAGTGTGCAAAATTTATTTTATTGAAAACAATATAAAACAATATTGAAGGCACAAACCAATTACATGATAAAAAAATAAAAAAAACTATTAAAACATCTCCAGTTTGGTTGGTCTTTGCATCATATTATTTACCACTTGGCTATTAACTTATGTACTGCAGTTTCCAATCATGTATGTATACCTTTAAATATATATTATTAGCTCATGTCACTCTTGATTTATCATGCTATATACTATTATGATTTCTATCTTCTGTTCCCTGATCACCACTGGCAATAGATGTTTTTAACAGTTTTTATCATGTAATTGTGTTGTGCCTTCAATATTGTTTTCGATCTTCAATAAAATGCATTATATACACTGATTACTTCTGATGTGATTAACCTTTATTATCAGTTTATATGCTTTATGTTGGTGTTTCACTTGTATAGTCATACTCTCCAAATGTACAAGTTATTTTGGATACTGAGCGGCTCTAATATTGTACCAGGTAGAAATCATTTATTTCAATGATTACCTTGAGCTTAAAAACTAGCATTTTAAGTATGGTTAATATATTTATTGATTGATTTATGTTATACTGTTCTCTAATGTGGTTGTTTATTATGTGAAAACATAAAAAATATCATTTAAAATTCAGTGTGGTACCCATAAAATATTAGTGCAGAATGCTGGGTCAAGGGATATCAGCCTCCGATGGATCTTTTTTTTATTTATTTTTTATACTCAGATGTAGACAACGTAGAGTTAGACTAGACAGTCTAAACATTTATCAAATTGACTGATGCTAGATGATAAATTTCAGGGCATCTTTAGACCTTTAGACTGGGGAGACTGCAGTACACTTATGACTTTCTGAGATGATATGCGTCTTTTGTTATTTTGAGGAACAATAATAAATTTGACTAAAAATAGAGTCCTGCCCACAAAATATCAGTTCGACCCCTAGTAAATGCAATTAGCTGGTCATGGCACAAACCACCCTAAAAATGTCAAAAATACATTTGAAATTTGGTGTAATTGTCTACTCCATCTACAAAACATCCCAAATCACTCCATGATACTTTACATTTATATCAACTATTAGGCGGCATCTTTTGCCGCCCCATTGAAGTAAACGGGTTCGTATCTGACCCGCAATAAAAACGGATCGAATGTGCATGAGCCCTAAAGGCTGTATTACACAGCCTGATGTGGCAGACGATTGTCAGTAGGGAAGCGTTCCCTCCCGGCAAGCGCCTGCTCACTAGTGGACGAGACCGCTACTATTACATGCAGCAATCTCCTCCACAGCATGTGCCATCGCTCTTCCCCATGCTGTATAGTGGTTTGCCGGCGGCAGATCGTTATTAGACACCACGAACACCGGCTGCCACCTGCATACAATAATATTTTAACGTCAAAAGATTTGGATTGCCCGATAATCGGGCAAATGTCGGCAGTATTACACTGCCAGACGATTGCTAACGAGCGTTCAGTCGAACGCACCTTAGCGATTATCTGCCGAAAAATCGGTCAGTGTAATAGAAGCTTAACTGTGAGTTGAGCTCCTACCATACAATGAACATGATACAATAGGAAAGAGCAATAAAAATAGGAGACAATAACAATAGAAAATCTATAACAATAGACAATCTGTTCTAAATATGTACAGCTGAATATTTTGTAAAACCACAAGTAAACAACTTTAAGCACCACATTTTTTATTTTTATTTTAGCAAATAACACTATTATTGATAAATATCCTCACCAGTAAGTTCAAAGCTCTCAAAATCATGACAAATGGCAAAACAGTGCACATAGTGTGATACAGTTTCAGACTGTTCCTTTGGTCAGTAAAGTGCCGTTTTTATTATACTCACAAACAGACAGCAAAATCTCGGCATATACTATCATAAAAAGGTCTGAAGTTCATACACATCCCACTCAGAGTTTTCCCATCTTCTCGACTTCCTCTGAGGCTTGTAATCTAAAAAATACATTACAAAACAAGGCAGCACTCCAAGTAAGTGAAAATAGTGACCTTGTCTATTCACCCATAGCAATGTCTCAGCCCAAACACGTGCTAATACTGAGTTTTTATACATAAGGGAAGTGCCATATATTAGTTGTATCATGAGTAACATAGCATTTATTGGTTAACGCAGCATAATTAATTGGATAATGAATAAAAGTGCTATATAATGTGTAAATAATACATCCAATATATAAATTAAAATACACAAAGTGTGACCATAAAGTGAAATAAAAAATAAATTATATGATAATGATGCCTCCAACGCACTTGGCAGAATATGAAACGGTATGCATAGTTAGACAGTTACACTAATGCACAGGGTTCACCATATTGGGTACTCCAAAAGGAACCATGAAGAAAATGGCATCTGTGCCCAGCAAGCCAGCGCGCAGGCACCAATAGTAAAGTCGGCGCATGCGTTCCAGACACTATGTCAAATGAAAAAATGGTAGTGCTAAGCAAGGGGACATACGTCTGCGCATGCGCGGCAAACCAGAGGTAAGTATAGCACCACTCCATATCGCTAGAAGGCAATGTATAACCAAATATAGGAGATGCAGGCAAGTGGTGAATCCTGATTCAGGTAATAAGTATCATGATTTCAGAAACTGTCATCGGGGAGCCCAGTGGTATCTCCTTGCAACCATAGAGTGACTTCAAGGCATATGGGGGAAGGGAAGAGGGGCCTATCTATTTCAATAGATATTCACTATTCCATTCCTATATACCTTAGTAGAACCCAGTCACTAGTAAAGAGACCATTATACTACCACTACCTGCCCACCCTCCATCCGTACATAGCATGTAGATATCGACTTATTATTGCATTATCATTGTACACAGAGGAAATATAATAATAAAGGGTTGATGGGTTATTTGTACATCATTCCATATGAAATAGACCCCAGTGGCAAGTCCTTGGCTCCAGTTCACCTCCAGATGGGGTTATCTTCTGCTGGATTTATGGGGCCCATTACTGCATCAGAGGCTGGGCCCACTGAAGGATCTTGTGGCAAAGTAGTGAGCGAGTCCAAACCTGACTACAGATTGTGCAGTCACTACTGTGAAGATGTTCTTGGATAAATAAATAAAAAATCAGCTGACATAGATTAATTCCTAAAACATAACTATGCATGCTCTGGGAATTATGGGGGGAAGCAAACATTTTTTTTGGCAGTTGACAAGTCCAGCCTCCAGGATATGGTGAATTTTACCTACTATATTTACACTGGTGTAATGTTCTATAAAACCATTGAATTATAGCCATGCATAGAAGACGATCTCGCCGTAACTTGTCTTCAGTTGTAAAAAAGCAGAAAAAATGACTAAAGAAATAAAAGTGAAAAATAAATGAAAAATGGAAAACTTTCCCCTCCTGCTGTATGATAACAATCATCGGATTTATAAATGATTTTTCTGCTGTTTTACAAAGTAGATGCTTGCATAAGTACAACTATACTGTTTCTTTTGGTAAGACGTCACAGAAATGAAGGTCCCTAAAATTGTAACGCTATAGATTTTTTATTTTTATTTTTTTCCAGAGTGAAAGAATTGAAAAAGGCCAAGGAACTTGAAGAACTAAAACAACGTCCCTTAGCAATGTGACAGCGCTTTTTGGACTGTTTTCATTTTCTGTTTTTAGCAGAGACATGCAACAAAAAAAATAAAAAAACGTGAAAAAAAAAATTAAAACACTGCAGTTTTCGAGAGATCACCTGCAGGATTTTAACAGTAATCTTTTTGGTCATTGCATTTGCACTTTCATGGACAACTTTTGCTTTGTTCAGCAAGACATCTCGGATTTTAATCTTCTGTTGAATCATGGGAAACGAAGTAAAAGAAAAAACTTTAAAGAAACATAAATGGCGCCAGAGGAGCTCTGATCTCTGAGGTGGGAGCAGTGTTAATTCAACATAGGGCTGAATTCAAACAATGTGTGGAACTGTACAAATATTATACCAAAAAAAAAATTGAGGAAAGGTGGAAATGCACAAGCAAGACCTGAATGCAAAACCCAGAGCCATCGATCACTCACAAGGAGCTTTGAAGGAATGTAAAATTGAAGGGTCCGGACTGTCTTATGTTCTTAATGTCTGTACCTAAGCTGTAACTTGTAGATCTCTGAAGTATTCCCCATATTGTATGCCATATAACATATGCAATATATATAGATATATATATATATACATCCATACAAGATTATGTATATTAATGCTTTACCTACTAGAAAAACACAAATCTGCCAAAAATGGTGGACTTCTTCATGTGCCATCTAATGTGGTCTAGGAGTCATATTGACCATATGTAATGTCATCTACTCCTATTTCATTTTAATACGGCTTTCCCATCCGTGTAAATAGACATATCTATGCATTATGTAATTTATATTTTCCGTGGGAAGAATTTGAAGTCCATGATATATATTGCTAACACGGAGGTACAGTACATGCATAAGATTTTTTTTTCTTAAAGGTTGGTACCAAAATAATTGGGTCATATAGAGTCAATTCTGTCTCCTACGTAAAAATGAATAAAAAAAACAACAAAATGAATTAAGACCGAATATATAGAACCAAGCCAACACACCCAATTCCAGCTTGGTCATGTAAAGCTATTGTTCTATAGATACTGTCTGGTCTACAGAATGCTTATAGAGGACAGATCACCATTTGAGTTGTTTTTTTTAAGAGTGATTTCTACAATAGAGATATCATAGAATTGAAGAATGTTTTCTTCTATGGCAAACAAGGGCATAGCTACAGTACAGCAGGTGCATAGGTAGCTGTTGCATCCAGGCCCTGGAGTCTGAGAGGGCATAAAGTCTATCTTCCACATAAGAGGACAGTATTATAAATAGTACATGGAAGGTAGGGGGCCTTGTTACAGATTTTGCGATGGGGTCCAGGAGCTTCAAGTTGTGCCTCTGATGCAAAATCGGTAGGGGGCCCTGTTACAGATTTTGCGATGGGGTCCAGGAGCTTCAAGTTGTGCCTCTGATGCAAAATCAGTAAGAGGTCCTGTTACAGATTTTGCGATGGGGTCCAGGAGCTTCAAGTTGTGCCTCTGATGCAAAATAAAAATGTTAAAAATAGGAAAACAAAATGGCCATTATCTGTATTTTCATCACTTTTACTGTTCATATACCAAATGGTATTAGTCATAGGCAGCTGGAAAATAAATAAAACCTTGCGTCTATCGATTGCTTATAAACCTATACTGCCCATAACGGTTGCATTTACATTGCCTGAACATTTTACCACCTAAGAATCAATGTGGTGCTGTGTGCTGGCCAGTTAGTGTATTGGAGGGGGGAGGGGGTTTCACACAAAAGTCCTGAGAAAGATTTGTATATAGAAGGCGGGATTGGAAATGAGAAAAACTATTTGAAAGAGATTATTAATGAGTATGGAATGAAATGCGGGTCAATAACATGGCTGGAGATTATTAATATTTGTATAGTTTGATGGAATGAATCGGAAAAGTTTGGTTGTGCTGTTTGTATATATTGTACATACTAAAAAAATAAAAATAAATTAAGATATGTGCATGAAACCAAGAACACAAAAGAATTGACAAAAGCAAAGCATTAGTGGCTATGGTCTGTAAAATGAGACAAAAATTTTATTTCACTATAAGAGTACTTTATTTTAAATGTTCTGTAGAAGAACATTTTGCTGAAGCATGATAAAGCTGCAAAAAAAGCTACTGTATTTAGACTTAGAAAAAAAGCAAAGTGACATTATTAAACTAATATGTTTACATTTAATTTTGGCTACCAAAACATACCGTAGTTTCATCTTATAACTTTTTCATTTATTTATTTTTCTTTTTTTCTTTTAATTTTGCCAATGGTGCCAAGTAATGTGAATGCTATATCGCTTAAAGAAAAATTAAGTTGCATTTGCAAAGCAGATACTCTTAGAAAACTATATGCGCTTAAACACCATACACCCACACCAATATAAAAAAAATATGTAGAATGAAATTCAATTTAAAAAAATGTTAAAAAAATATTTTAAAAAATCTATTACAAAAAAAAGACATAGTAAGAAAGTAGAAATATGTTTCACATTTTCATATCTCCCTGCTGAAAGTCTGAAAATGTTAATAATTGCACACAAAAGTCTAAAAAAAAAAAAAAAAAAAAAAAATAAATGATGCAAACTGGTCTTGTAGGGAACTCATGGTATATGATTATTTCCACACAGAGATAAGCCAAAGTCATCCGATTATGAGGTATTTCTAAGATGGAATAAAATGCAAACATATCTTCAGTATGAAACTTTTTGGCACTCATTGCCAATACCTGTCTAAACTGTTTGGAATACAATCTGCTATGTATTTGATTGTAAGAGGAAAAAAGTACTGTTCAGGGGTGCGCTAGCCTTTTTTTCCCTACCGAAACAGTTTCTATTGTATAATTTTTTTATACTAAGAAGTAACATGTAAAGATTACACAATGTGCATATGTAAGAAACTTTTAATCAGGTTGTTAGAGATGAAGGTTCAAAATTGAAGCCGAAAAAAAAATGATGAGGTCAGTACTCTTGCTGCAATTTTTTTAAACAGTTAATTTCCTTTCACGTGGGATGTACAGATAGGAACAAACGAAAAACCACTAATGTATATGTTATATAAATTCTCATGAGATCACGCACAATTCACCATTATGAATAGTCTGTACATTAAAAAAAAATAATAGTTATATACTGCTCTTTTTTGACGGGACATTGATTGTCCCTAAAAGAATGTATTTTATTATGTATTCATGAGGAACTGGAAGAAATAATAAAAAAAAAAACATCAAAACGCCTTTTTTGGATAAATAAAAAAAATCACTGCTTACTTATGTATTAGTAATGGCATTAGTGGATCTTTTAGAATTTTGTTATCTGGAATTGTATATTAATATTTCCACTTTTCATGACGAATGTAACTTTTTTGTCACCCTGGCAAGAGTACTGGTCTCAGTTGTTATGCTGTATTATCTGTATATTTGTACTAAAAAAAAACAAAAAGGTCAGTGTTGTGCAGTGTGTTAATAATGTTATCAGATTCAGTAACATGCAGGACCTCTCCGAGTAACTGTTCCAACATACAAGCAGTCACAGGGGCCTGTTCTAGTGCATCAGATGCATCATGCTTTTAAGAGAAAAACTAAAAAAGGGGGGCATCTGAGAAAAGCAAACTTTTTGCAATAGACCTTTCCTTGGCTGTGAAATTTTAGGCTTTTGAATGTAAGATGCATTGCATACTAACAGTTCACTTGGATGGGGTACATGAAATTTCCCAAGTGCCAGGAGTCTGTCATAATATGTAACTGTTAAATCTATACTGTCTCTCAGCATTTTATTTTACGCTTCTAGTGTGAGCATTAAAACAACACAAAAACAACAAAAACCACATCTGTACTGTGTGAGAGAAATAGACTATATAACGTGAAATCCCTACATGGTTGCACGCTTACGGCAGTTCCACACAGTAGTTGGCGCCAACGGGGGTTCCCAAGGCTTGCATGTAAAGCTAATATAGATGTCTCCTTTTTTTTGTAAGTTTTATTTTTGTAATTGTGCATGTAAAAAACTAAAAAGAAAAAATACATCACTGAAATCAATGGATCTGTTGAAGAACTCTGCTGCTGGAACCATGCAAAATGTTTTGAATTGCCCTTAAAACTATGAACAATGTTTTCTGAATGCTTTCTATCCTTTCTGCTGTAAATTAAAAACAAATTAAATTTCCCCATATTACATGTTTTCTCTCATTATTTTGAATACTAATTTTATAACTAAGATGCTTTTTATGTTTTGTTTTAATTTTTATTTTTTGTGAAAGTACAGTATGTACAGAAAGGTTTGAAGAAAATAATTATCAGCATTTACTTTTTTTAAGGTATCAGGGACCATTGCAAAGATAGTAAAAAATGTTATTTAATTTCTATGCAATAATCCACCCCATACATTTCCATGGGGGGCAGTATTATAGTAATTATAATATTGTTCACTGGGGGCAGTGCTATAGCTGTAACAGTCTCATACATAGGAATCATTACCGTATAATAATATATTCATATTAAAGGCTATGAACACCTTCAGGGGCATTTTTGCACATTTTTGTCCTATAGAGTTAAAGGCTATGTATACCTATGTAGGCAATTTTTGTTTATGATTACATTTTACTCATTTTTGGTAAAAAAATCATATTTTCAATTGGCCTTTATTAAAAAAAAATATTGAGCCATTCTGTCACAAAAGGTTAACTGTTTTTCTGTGTGACTGGTAGTTTAACTTTCACTTTGTGCCGGTCATCTAATAAATCTTATCTTTAAATTACTAAGAGGTAATAAACACTTATTTAATCCAAATTCTTATCAGTAAGATAAGAACTAAGCTATAATGAGTGTTTATAATTTCAGAGAGCAGAGATAAGGAACCTGTCATCTCCCCAACTGACAGAAGAGAGAGAAAATCCAGAGGCTGCTTCTAGAGCATCTCAACCCTGTACAGAAAAAAATTAATTTTATCTCAAAATAAGTACAATGCAATAATTAAAAAAAAAAATTGGCCCCAAAGGTATACATAGCTTTTAAAGTTTCACCCTATTGGCAGACTATCTTGCTTTCGGTTTCGTACTGCTGCTGTTCTGACCACCCGGTGTATAGATCTTATCTTAGAATTTCTGACAGCTCATAAACACTTAATATAGTTACATTTGTATCAAACTGATAAAAAATGAGTTTTTATGAGCTGTCAGGAAATCTGATATAAGGGCTATACATCCAGTCATCAGAGCAGCAACATGATGGCTTATTATAAAAAATGAATGTAAGATACTCTGCGGATAGGCTTAACCCCTTCCCAACCAGCGCCGTAAAAGTGCAGAGCTGCGGGAAGTGACTTGCCGTCCAGCGCTGTACTGCTACAGCGCGCTGATCAGGCGTGTGCAGGAGATGTGCTCCGCCAATCAGCATCAGAGGTCCGGCTGTTCCTGACAGCTGTGCCCCTGCTGTATGCGCCAACATCGGCGATGTCTGTGTAGAGTCCCCATTCCAATCGGGTCCTCGCACTACTGTGACGGGGACCCGATGGCTGGAAAGGCAGCCTAATGCCTTCCATAGGCCTCGTGGCTGCCTTCCATGTAAGCCTGTGAGACCCAGCCCCCTGGGTCTCACAGGCAAGCAGGCTGTAAGTGTATTACACTGTGTAATACACCTACAACCAATGCATTACAATACACATGTATTGTAATGCATTGTAGAGGGGATCAGACTCCCAAAAGGCCCATAGTGGGACAAGAAATAAAGTAAAAAAAAGTTTTAAAAAATTGTTTTACATAATTAAAAAAAAGTTTCAAGTAAAAAAATGCATCTTTTTCCCAAAAAGAAAAGAAAAGTAGACATATTAGGTATGCCCGCGTCAGTAAAAATATCACATGATCCATCCTGTCAGGTGAACGCCTTAGAAAAATAAAATAATAACAGTGATCAAAAAGGCATAAGTACCCCAAAATGATAACAATCAAACCTTCATCTCATCCAGCAAAAAATTAGACCCTACCTAAGACGATTGCTAAAAAAATAAAAAAAATATGGCTCTCAGAAAATGGCAACACAAAAACAAGATATTTTTCTTGTCATAAATGCTTCTACTGTGTAAAACTTAACAAAAATAAAAATAATAGACATATTAGGTATCACCGTGTCCGTAACAACCTGCTCTATAAAAATATCACATGATATGCCCTGTAAGGTGAACGCAGTAAAAATAAATTAATAAAAAGTGTACTAGAACAGTCATTTTTTTTGTCACCTTGCCTTACAAAATGCATAATATCGAGTGATCAAAAAGTCATATGTACCCCAAAATAGTACAATTAAAATGTTACCTCATCCCGAAAAAATAAGCCCCCACATAAGACAATTGCTCCAAAAATAAAAAACCAATGGTGCCCATAAACCAATCCATCAAAATCTGCACTGCAAAAGCCATATCACGCTCCTTCCTTTCTGAGTTCTGCCATGTGCCCCTACAGAGGTTTACCACCACATATGGGGTGTTGCCATATTCAGGAGAAAATGGATAACCAATTATGGGGTGCCTTTTCTCCTGTTACCCCTTGTGAAAATAAAAGATTTGGGGCTAAACCAACAATTTATTGGAAGAAATTAAAATTTTCATTTTCACTGCCAAGTGTTTCTAAATTCCGTAAAACACTTCAAAGTGTTCAGTACACCCCTTAATAAATTCTTTGAGGGATGTAGTTTCCAAAATGTGGTCACTTTTTGAGGGGTTCCACTGTAGGGATATGTCAGGGTCTCTTCAAATACAAAATGGTGCCCAAAAACCATTCTAGCAAAATCTGCCTCCAAAAACCTTATGGCGCTCCTTTCCTTCTGACCACTGCCACGTGCCCATAGAGCAGTTTACTACCACATTTGGAGTATTTCTGTAAACTACAGAATCAGAGTAATGCATATTGAGTTTTATTTTGCTGTTAACCCTTGCTGTGTTGCAATAAAAAATTAACAATTGATTTTTCTTTTAAAGGGGAATTACCATCACAATGATCACTGTTAAATCTCTTAATGATTTGACAGTGATCATTTTTGTAAATACATTTTATTACCCATTTCCCACCCTTTTTGAGAAAATAAGTCCCCTCTTACCTGATTGTTGTTTTTAGTCTCCCCTGGTTACGGCCACCTCTCCTGTCGAATCCCGCCGGGCCGCGCTTGCGCAGAAGACTGAAGATTTTCTCCCGGCCGGGCCGCAAAATGTCCTGAACGCGCACGCCGCCGCGCATGCGCCATGATGACTTCTTCCTGGCCAGTATAGTACAGAGCCGCAAACGTGCACGCCGGCTCTGTACTATACAGGCCAGGAATAAGTCACCATGGCGCATGCGTGGCGGCCGTGCGCGTTCAGGACATTGCCTGGCCAGGAGAAAAACTTCAGTCTTCTGCGCAAGCGCGGCCTGGCCGGGAGAAGGCGTCAATCAAGCCCAGCCGAATCCAGGAAGTGAACGTCGCGCTGGACGCAGGTAAATATGAAATCTGAAGATGGGAATACCCCTTTAATTCTTGTGGAACACCTAAAGGGTTAACAAAGTTTGTAACATAAGTTTTGAATAATTTGAGGGGTGTAATTTCTAAAATGGGGCCATTTATGGGGGGTTATTACGTAAGCCTTTCAAAATCACTTTATAACTGAATTGGTGCTTAAAAAAATGGTTTTGGAAATTTTCTTTCAAATTTGAAAAATTGCTTCTTAAATTCTAAGCCTTCTAACATCCTAAAGAAATAAAATGACATTTACAAAATGATGCCAACATAGTAGACATATGGTGAATGATGACTGATAACTATTTTATGAGGCATTGCTATCTGTCTTAAAAGTAGAGAAATTCAAATTTAGAAAATATTCAAAAATTTCGGGAAATTTGGTATTTAAAAAAAAAATAAAGGTGAAATATATTGACTCAAATTTACCACTGTATACAATATATCGATCGGCACTGCAGGAAATAGAGTGACGGTGCAGGTGTCCCAGGGCAGGCGTCCCATGTAGATCAAAGGAAGAACGGATCGGCACTCGCTGTTAGTATATAATCTTGTGATTTATTGTCACATTCCAGTCACTGTTCTTCCTTCAAATTTACCACTGTCATGAAGTACAGTGTGTCACGAAAAAACAAACTCAGAATGGATTAGATAAGTAAAAACGGTCCAAAGTTATTACCAAATAAAGTCACACATGTCAGATTTGCAAAAAATGGCCTGGGCAGGAAGGTGAAAACTGGACCAGGGTAGAATTGGTTAAAATTAACCCTGTAGGACAAAAACTGTTGAACATTTTTTTAAAAGACCAATTAAAAAATTATTTTTAGGCCAAAATGAGTAAAACAATTATAAAAAAATTGCCACCGAAGGTGTTCATGGCCTTTAACGGGTAACTGTCATATTTTTTTTATTTGCTAGTTTATTAGAGCTAGGCATGTATACCTGAGTTAGTCTGTCAATGATTGTCAAAAAATCTGTTATTACCTTATAATGACAGCTTTCATTAATGTCCCCTGTCCCTTTCCACTGCTCCCTTAAAAGACAGTTGCTATGGCTTGTCTGTCTCCGGCTAAGAAGACAGGAAGACAGAGGGGCGGTCCTTCACACTGCATGCCTGCATTAGGCTTCAGAGTGAAGAGGTGTGTCTCTCAGTAATCCAATCTGATTGGCTGGAAGGGAGCTGCTGGCTACAGCAAGTGTGTATGTGAAGTGAGGGAAAGCAGTTTTGGCCTCAGAGAACTGGCAGAGGAGCCATCTTGAGAAGATCCTCATATTGTAAATGTTTAAACAGCCGTAAGCCATAAGTGAAAAACTCAAGGAGAACAAGAACAGTGGTATGTGAAGAAACTAAAGATTGCTTTATGCATAATGCTGCTGCATCAGTAACATATGCAAAAATAGATTTTTGATGAAAACATCACAGTTACCCTTTAAATAAGTATTTCCACAAAAAATGTGTTCCCTGGCTCATAACAAAGGTATATGATGTAAATTGTAGTGAATGTAATTTTTTTTAACAATGCCTGTATTTGTGAGTTATCCACTCCCTTCTGATTCTCAGCTGTGTCATGTGACCAACACTCTGTCTCTCCAACTGACACAGCGTCTTATGTGCGGACAGGAAATAAGATTCTTTATTCATTCCTATGAGACAGACATCGAGGTTCCTATAAGAATGGACAGTGAAACTGACTTCCTGTCCACACATAAGACACTGTGTCAGTTGGAGACTGGAGAGTCACAATGTCAGTCACACAAATACTGGCACTGGTAAAATATATTCATTACAGTTTATCTCATGTACTGTACCTTTGTAATGGACCACAGAATAAAAGTTTTTGTGGGAGTGCTTCTTTAATATAGTTATACTGTTGTAGATAGGAAGCAGTATAACTGTATGGACACTATAAATACATGTCAGTTTGCATGCCACAAATCTGCCTGTGGATTTAGCCCCATTAAATGAGACTTATTCATGTGAGGACACCTGCCGCAGCTTCAGTGCAAAAAATGTGCATGCTGCTTTTTTTCCGCAACGCATTTTTATAAACGGTGCAAAAAAAATCTGCATCATATAAACTAGTGCACAGATTTCTCTTGATAGAAGTAAGGGGGATATCATGTGGCTTACAGCAAACTCCATGAGAAAAAAAGCTTGTTTAAACATCACTATAGTAGTTATATTCTAGTAGCTAGGAGTCAGTAATATAGTAGATATATATTAGTACACAGGAGGCGGTATTAAAGCTGTTATATTTTTGTACATAGAATGCAATATAATAGTAGTTATATTCTCTTACATAGGGAGCAGTATTATAGTAATTATATTCTTGTACATAGGAGACAGTATTATAGCAGTTATATTCTTGTACATGGGGCAGTATTATAGTAGTTAGATCCTTGTACATAGGAAGCAGTATTATAGAAAGTTATATTCTTGTACATAGTGGTCAGTATTACAGTAGTTATATTTTTGTAAAAGGGAGCAGATATATAGTAGTTATTTTCTTGTACATAGGGCGGGGCAAAAAAATAGTAATTATATTCTTGCATATAGGAAGCAGTCACATTATTGTCCATAGGGAATGTGTTATAGTAATTATATTATTGTACACAGAGGGAAGTATTTTAATAATCATATTCTTGTTCATAGGAAGTAGTATTATAGTGGCTATATTCTTATGCATTGGGAACAGTATTTTAGTAGTTATATTCTTGTAAAGGCTTAGAATTTTAGAAGCAATTCTTCAAATTTTTAAGAAAATTTCCAAAACCCACTTTTTAAGGACCAGTTCAGTTCTGAAGTCACTTTGTGGTGCTTACATATTACAACCAAACCATAAATGACCCCATTTTAGAAATGACACCCCTCAAACTATTCAAAACTGGTTTTAGAAATGTTGTTAACCCTTTAGGTATTCCACGGGAATTAAAGCAAAATAGAGGTGAAATTTCAAAATGTCACATTTTTTTTCAGATTTTCCATTTTAATAAATTTTTTCCTGGAAGACATCAAGGGTTAACAACAAAACAAACCTCAATATTTATTACCTCGATTCTGCATATGGTTTTTGGAGGGCAGATTTTGCTGGAATGGTCTTTGGGCACCATGTTGCATTTGAAGAGACCTTGAGGTACCCCCACAGTGAGAACCCCCAAAAAGTTACCACATTTTGTAAACTACACCACCGAAGGAATTTTTAAGGGATGTAGTGAGCACTTCACTCAACAGCTGTTTCATAGAATTTTTAATACTTGGGTGTGAAAATGAAAAATTTAGGCCCAAACTTTCTTTTTCACAAAAGATAACAGGAGAATATCCCCCCCCCCCCACAATTTGCTACCCACTTTCTCCTGAATACAGTAACACCCCAATTGTGGTCGTAAAGTGTTATTTGGGGATACGCCAGGGCTCAGAAGGGAAGGAGCGGCATCTGGATTTTCTAACATGTCATGAATTTTAAGAGCAATAACTTTTTTATTTTTGTTGAATGAGCTGCGTGAGGGCTTATTTTGTGCGAGACAAGCTGTAGTTTTTATTGGCACCATTTTGGGGTACATTTGGCTTTTTGGTTGCTTTTTATCTCATTTTTGGGAGGTGAAGTCACAAAAAAGCTGTTTGGTGTCATTTCTTTTTACACCGTTCACTTGATGCGGTAGATCATGTGATATTTGCATAGATCCGGTCATTACGGACATATCTCTAGTCTAGGGGTCAATTACCACACAAAGACCTTACAGGTGGGATTTTTAGTAGTCTACCAAGGCTTTTGGGATGGCAGCTAATGAAGACTGGGGCTGTGTTGATCTATTTAAGAATGTTAATAGATATGTATTAGAATTTGTGTAAGTATTCCTCAAGATTAGGTTATCAGTATCAGATCAGTGGTGGTCTGACTTCATTCGAACAACCCTTTTAATGATTCAATAATATCACAATCAAAATCTGTCTTCAGATACAAGAAAGTTGTTGGCAATACCCACCTATAGTGTAATATTTGTGTCCACTGTCAACAGCCTTCCAGACAAAGGAGAGGGAGCGGCTGACAGAGGAAGCAGGAGAATAGAGCAATGGATCACTAAGTGAAAGGTATCAGGAGAGCTAGCACTACAAGGCCATGTCCCTGAATTTCCTGGTGCCAGACTTCCTTTAAGGGTAGGTGAAGCTTTGGACCTGGCTGAGACTGTGGTGTATTCATTTTATGAGCTAAATGATTCCCTGTTCTGTTTGCCCTGCTATTCCAAAGCTTCCTTTTGTTTCTGATATGACTTCCTTCTATTGTTTTCTATCTTTGTATCCACATTTGCAAACTTTTTCCAAACTCATGACCACTGCAACAAATACACATCCAATACATCTGTGACATAGCAGCTAGCTAAAGTTGTAGATATGAAAACACAATGAAATTCCAGCACTCACGATTTTGGTAGCTAAAGTTGTAGTTGACTCCAGCCTTCTACTGATTGTAACATTGGTTTAATAAGATGCAGCATTGTATAGATTTCCATTAAAGGAGTTTTCAAATTGATGGCTGGGATTCTCATATCCTCAGGAAGCAGCGATACTCACCTGAGCTCTTGGGAGTGCTGTGGCCTCTTCACAGCTTACCAAGAACAGCACCACCCATTTTATAGCGGCAGTGCTTGGTATCGCAGCTCAGCCCCATTCTCTTCAATGGGAATGAGCTGCGCCTAGGCCATGTGACTGATTAACATGACTTCAAACGGCCTAGAAAGAGGCCTAAGTGCTCACGGAGCGTCGCGTCTCTTTATACAGATGATCGGTGTGGGTGTCAGGTGATGGACCCCCCCCCCCCACCTATCTCCGATTAATGACCTATCCTAAGGATAGGCCATCAATATGAATGTCCCAGAAAACTCCTTCAACTACAGGACTAAATGGAAACCTGTCATAGTTGATTTTCACTCATTTCTATGTATATATTACAAACAGCCATATAACTATAGCCCTAGATGCACCTACCTATAGTTTACTGTCTAGCCCAGTGCTTCTTAAACTGTGAGATTGAGCCCTCTGATGAAGCTTCTAATGTCTACTGATGGGGCACATCATATGCTGCATAAACCGTTCTCTGGCTGCACCGATTATCTGGTTTTGTGCTTATTTCAATGTTATACAGAGTTATGGAGACCAGTGGCGTGCCTAGGGTGTTTGGCACCCGGGGTGGGTCCTTTCTCTGGCCTCCCCCCCCCCCCCCCAATACTTAAAAAAAAAAATGGTACCCCTGCACAGTAGTATTGCCCTCATTGTACAACCTTCACAGTAGTTTTGTACAGATGTGCCCCCTCACAGTAGTTATGCCCACATTGTGCCCTCTCACAGTAGTTATGCCCACATTGTGCCCCCCTCACAGTAGTTATGCCCTTTCTGTGCCCCTTTCACAGTAATAATGCCCATTGTGCCCCCTTCACAGTAATAATGCCCATTGTGCCCCCTTCACAGAAATAATGCCCACTGTGCTAGTAATGCCCTCTGTGCCCCCTCCATAGTGGAAATCCCCATTGTACCCCCTTTACAGTAATAATGCCTATTGTGCCCCCTTCACAGTAATAATGCCCATTGTGCCCCCTTCACAGTAATAATGCCCACTGTGCCCCCTTCACAGTAATAATGCCCACTGTGCTAGTAATGCCCTCTGTGCCCCCTATATAGTGGAAATCCCCATTGTACCCCCTTTACAGTAATAATGCCTATTGTGCCCCCTTCACAGTAATAATGCCCATTGTGCGACCTTCACAGTAATAATGCCCATTGTGCCCCTTCACAGTAATAATGCCCACTGTGCTAGTAATGTCCTCTGTGCCCCCTCCATAGTAGAAGTCCCCATTGTACCCCCTTTACAGTAATAATGCCCATTGTGCCCCCTTCACAGTAATAATGCCCATTGTGCCCCCTTCACAGTAATAATGCCCATTGTGCCCCCTTCATTGTAATAATGCCCTCTGGCTCTATGCCCTCTCCAAAGTAGAAATGCCCATTGTGCCCCCTTCACATTAGTAATGCCCTCTGTGCCCCCTCCATAGTAGTAATGCCCTCTGTGCCCCCAGCTGTTTGAAGAGAGGGCAGCGCTCATATGAGAGCTGCTTTATCTGCTCTGTTCACCTGCTCGCTGTAGAATTTGCAGTGATGAGCAGGTAAACAGAGCAGAGAAGGCAGCACTCATACAAAAAAAAAAGCGGACAACCCCTTTAAAGACATACTTGGAAAACAGTACATACAGAACTACAGAACATACAGGATAATACAGCGCCACATATGTACCTCTTACATCCAGTGACTTCTCTGATGTAGATATTCTCTTTCCTCTTCTTCTCCTGTTTGACCAGACCACCATGGTAACTTCTTTTAGCCATGCCTCGTCTCTGCAAACAGACATTTTACTTTCCTACTTTTCCATCATCCTCCCACCTTCTCAACACCCCATCCTGGTAGCCCCAATACTGTGTCCACTATGCTCCCCAATACTTTCCTGCAGAAACAGTCCCCCTGAAAATACTGGTACCACACAGTGTGTCAGTACAAAAACACCCCTTTATATTGTGCGCTAGTGATAAAAAAAACACCTTCCTTTCAGATCAGACCCCCATATAAAACCCTAAATCTCAGACCAAACCCCCTTTAGACCTCTGTCAGACCCCATATAAGACCCCAGTTTTAAACATCAGATCAGACCCCATTAGACATCCATGTAAGACCCCAACCAAATATCAGACCTCAGATAAGACCCCCATATAAGACCCCCATTAGACCTCAGACCCACATATCAGACCTCAGACCAGACCTCCATATCAGACCTCCAGACCCCCAATCAGACCCCCATTAGACCTCTAGACCCCCCCAGTCAGACCTCCAGACCCCCAATCAGACCCCCATTAGACCTATAGACCCCCCAGTCAGACCTCCAGACCCCCATTAGACCTCGAGACCCCCCCACAGTCAGACCTCCAGATCCCCAATCAGACCCCCATTAGACCTCCAGACACCCAGTCAGACATCCATACCCCCCTGTTAGACCTCCAGACCCCCAATCAGACCCCCATTAGACCTCTAGACCCCCCCGTCATACCTCCAGACCCCCATTAGACCTCTAGACCCCCCAGAAAGACGTCCAAACCCCCAATCAGACCACCATTAGACCTCTAGACCCCCTAGTCAGACTTCCAGACCCCCAATCCAACCCATTAGACCTCCAGACCCCCATTAGACCTCCAGACCCCCAATCAGACCCTCATTAGACCTCCAGACCCCCAATCAGACCCCTATTAGACCTCCAGACCCCCAATCACCCCCCCATTAGACTTCCAGACCCCCAATAATACCCCCCAGTCAGACCTCCAGACCCCCAGTCAGACGTCCAGATCCCCAATCAGACCATCATTAGACCTCTAGACCCCCCCAGTCAGACATCCAGACCCCCAATCATACCCCCATTAGACCTCCAGACCTCCAATCAGACCTCCAGACCCCCCAGTCAGACCACTAGACCCCCCCATTAGACCACTTCAGACCCCCTAGTCAGACCTCCAGACCCCCCCAGTCAGACCTCCTGACCCCCCCAGTCAGACCTCCAGACCCCCCCCCCCCCCGTCAGACCTCCTGACCCCCCATATACCGCTCTAGACCCCCATTAGACCTCTCCAGACCCCCCATTAAACCTCCATATCATACCTCAGATCAGACTGTAAAATAATAAAGTCACTTACCTCTCCTGTCGCCACTCTCCCTGTTCTGGCTGTCTTCTCTTCTCAGGGCCCGCACTTCAGTCACCTGACCTCCTGCAGCGTCAGGTCAGAGTGCACTCTGTACGTCCTGACGCGCTGCAGGTAGCCAGGACACAGCAGCGCAGGCCCTGAGAAGAGCGAGCATGAGGAGCATTATGGAAGCACTCACTAGTATTCCCTTTATAAGATGCACTGCATTTTATAAAGGGAAAAGCAATGAGCACTTCCATCTGCATTGATGGAAGCGCTCATTGCTTCTGTTCTGGCACCCCCCTGAGAGCGATGAGAACCGGCACCCCGCCCCCCGCGCCCCCTGGGCACACCATTGATGGAGACAAATGAAAAATACATCGAAATACATCTTCAATATGAACTGTGACTACTGGTGAGGCCCATACTTTACTGTTGTCTAGCCCAAGAAAAAAAAAGGTTAAGAAGCCCTGGTAAAGCCTGTGCAAGATCAGCCAGGAAGAATTCTTTGGAAAAGATAATACCAATATATATATATTGAGAGGTAAAAATAGAGAGTCTGCCACTTTTTTTTATCCTAGGCAACTGTGTTTGTACAGATAGAAAAAGCAAACAGAGGTTTCCGTGCATTTATTGTTAAGGGTTGGTCATCAATGTTCAACTCAACAGCCATTGCCCTTGTGCAAGAGACAGAGGTATGGAAGAATATAGAGGTAACCATCCGGGACCACCACCAGAAAAACTCTTAATCTGCTACCCATCTTCTTTCACCTTTTTGGTTAGTAGATCCCACTGCTAGGGACCAAGGATACATCTGCACAGCCAGGTGGCAGAAAACAAGTGAGAGCTTACAGGTAGCAGACCTATAAGATGTCAAGGAGTAGCAGTAGAGAAGTACAAGCCAGAGTCAAAGCCCGGAGAGTCAGAGGAAGCCAAATCAGTAGAATAAGGGCTAGTTCAGAAACAAGCCGAGGTCAGTACACAGGAAGGTCTGACTGGAATGCAATGCTGACTGAACACCGAGAACAAACTAAGGAATCAATTAATCACAGCCACTAACAAGAAGTAAAGTCCACTGCCTAAAGCCTCATTCAAACATCAATGTTTTGGTCACTGATTTCCATTGGCGATTGTGAGCCAAAACCAGGATTGGAGCCTCCACAGACATAAGGTATAAGGTAAAGATCTGCACCTGATCTGTGCTTAGAGCCGCACCTGGTTTTGGCTCAAAATCACTGATGGAAATCACTGACCGAACACTGACTGTGTGAATGAGGCATAACTCTAGGATTGGAAGCTGAGCCAGGAACCTAACCTCACTGATTGAGGTCAATTAATCAGCTTGGCTGGTCAGTATAACAAGTCTTTTGGAACAGCCATGCCTTGGATTGTGGCTGAGTAAGTTCTTGACACCTTGCTAATTAGTTAAATCTAAATGAGGCCTCTTTTCCGTCAAAGACCTCTGAACTGCTGTGCCAATACTGACCAATTCTAACAGCAAGTAGGCCGATGCGGAAAATAAATCCTTCCCCTTTTATCCCAGTTTTCAACCCTTAAATCTAGAGTCAAGGAGCACAACCTCTGTGCTGAAATATTCTTCTCCAAAGTGTTTATTATGCTATGAGGAATTAAAGGGGTTGTCCGGGTTGAGAGCTGTTCACTAATGTCCTTGGTTGATGTCAATGGCGGGAGAAGGAGTAGGAGATCACTGCCTAGGGCACCACTGAGTATGTAGGTATCTGTGAGTGAGTCTTGATTTGGTTTTAAATCAACAAACAGAAAAAACTATCTACTTTCATGTATTTGAAAAGATACAAAGGGATATGAATGTTACACAGACAGAATAAAATGTAGGTTCAGCAAAGCCAAACATCTAAGTTACTGGGACAGAATCTTTGCTCAATGTCAGGGACCAAAGGGAAGGGGGCGACATTCTGACACCCCTATCAATCAGGAGCTTGATTAGGGGGTTATAGTTCTTTCTGTGGAAATATTTGGTGCAGTTATATCATGTATGTACAGTATTTATTACTTTTATACTTGTAAAGTCAGAATGTAATGGCGGGAAGGGAATTCTGTTACATAACTTTCCTGTTATTGGATTCTCCTCTCCCAATAAGCTTGCTTTATGCATCATTATCCTGTCAAACAGACTTCAGATAGTATGGGGATTAGGCAAGAGCCCCAATGTGAGTGTTTCTGTGACCTTTTAAGGGTTAATGAGAGTATTAAAATGTTGTGTGAATGGGGAGGTATATTGGTGGTAACATTTCAATTACAGGAATGGGGAGGTATGTTGGTGGTGAAATTTCAATTACAGGAGACATCTTTGGTCATATTGGACCTCATGTTTTAAAGTTAGTGCACATAAGAACTGGATGTATTGCTCATCGCAGTAAGATTGCTGCTTATATTTTAGGAGCCTCTTTGAATAGTTGAAATCTCATTGATTGCTATAGATAACTCGTCAAGTTCTTGTCCACACTAGTTTTTATACATGAGAGGTCAGCATCAAATCACACCTTCCCCAAGCTTAAAGGGGTTGTCCGGGTTCAGAGCTGAACCCAGACATATCTCCTTCATCCCCAACTCAGCCTCTCTGACATGAGCATCGGAGCATTTTATGCTCCGATGCTCTCCCTTGCCCTGTGCTGTATTGCGCAGGGCAAGGGCTTTGTTATTTACATTTTTACAGGCTAGGGCAGCGCTAAAGCCCGTCCATTAGTGCCGGTGACGTCACGGGGTCACTGCTAGGTGGAAGCCTCTGCCTAGTTTACTCATGGAGAGCCCCAAACATCACCGGATATCCAGAAAAAGCTGTTGCCCTGCGCGATTCAGTGCAGTGCAAGGGAGAGCATAAGAGCATAAAATGCTCTGATGCTCATGTCAGAGAGGCTGAGTGGGGGAAGAAGGGGATATTTCCGGGTTCAACCCCTTTAAGCTTGGAGAAGGTGTGATTTGATGCTGACCTCATGTATGAAAACTAGTGTGGACAAGAACTTGAAGAGTTATCTATAGCAATCAATAAGATTTCAACTATTCAAAGAGGCTCCTAAACTATAAGCAGCAATCTGACTAGTTGTGATGAGAAATACATCCAGTTCTTATGTGCACTAACTTTGAAACATGAGGTCCAATATGACCAAAGATGTCTCCTGTAGTTGAAATTTCCCTACCAACATACTTCCCCATTCCCGTAATTTAAATGTTACCGGCAACATACCTGCCCATTCACACATTTTAACCCCTATACATAATACTCCTATGAACCCACAAAACCTCACAAAAATACCCACATTGGGGCTCTTGCCTAATCCCCATACTATCTGAAGTCTGTTTGACAGGATACTCATGCATAAAGCAAGCCTATTGGGAGATGAGAATCCAATAACAGTGGAAAGTTAGGTTACAGAATACATTTATAAGCCCGTCTGCTCACCTTCAGATTAAAAAATATATAGGAAGGAAATGTTAAACAATAAATGATGTAAGGACAGAAGAGGATAAAATGCAAATTAAATAACCACACTCCAAAAATCTCTGTATTTAGCAATAAAAAGTGGTTTCCATCAAATTTCTCTTAACTCAAAAACTTGAACTTCAACTTGATGGGACACTGAGATTCTTCTGCTGCCTCTAAAGCTGGATCTGCATTAGATTATACAAATGTCGGACAAAACTGACAATTTTAGCATTACTGAATAAGGCCTCTTGCACACGAACGCATTTTCTCTCCGTGTCCGTTCCATTTTTTTGGGGTGGACCGTATGCGGAACTATTCTTTTTAATGGGTCAGGGGGAAAAAAAAACTGAAGTTACTTCGTATGTCCGTATTTCCGTTCCGCAAGAAAATAGAACATGTCCTATTATTGTCCGCATCACGGACAAGGATAGTACAAAATACGGAAGGCACACGGATGTCATCCGTATTTTTTGCAGATCCACTTTTTTGCGGACCGCATAATACATACGGTCGTGTGCAAGAGGCCTAACTATCTAGTGTGTATGGGTACCTCCCGAACCTCCCTGAAGTCAGATGTCAGAAGAGATAAGGATCAGGCAGTTGGATCTGAACTGCCAATCTTTTTGTTCTCACAGAGTTAAGCCCCTACCAGAGGTGTCTGGCAGCAGCTTTCTCCTCTCTCCCCATTCACAACACATGCATGATTGGCATTTTTATGCAGTTTGACACACAGCTTTTTCTGTTCAAGTGAGAAGTAAATACTTTATATTCCTACTCATTTTGAATCCACTCCTGTTTTCAGAACAAAAAAACTACATCAACTACTACAATGTGTTATTCCATCTGAAAATGTATATTCTGCATTTTGTGGCCATAAATAGTGGTTGTCTAAACTGGCAAACAGATAGAAAAAATATGTACAAAATCAAAATAAAGTGAATAAGTTATCAGATTCAGTAGTAATCAAGGGGTTAAGTGTTGTGCTTGCATCATGTGATGATGTAATCATCTATACACTTGTTATAAAACTGGGCCTAAAGCTTAATGTCAACTAATGACAATAACATCAATGTATATGCAAGTCCTCAGCAGAGAGCAGTCACTCACTAATTTAGCGGCTGCTATATCCAGAGATAGATGGTGTAGCAGCACTAAGGGTATCCCGGCCTTAATGTGGTAGTGCACGCGGTGTCAGTCTGTAGCGTCCCTCCAGGTAAGCATCCAAAAATAGTAAAACCGCAGCACTCTCTTGTCTCTTTAATCCCTTTATTCTATCAAATTCATGCATGAATTTGATGGAATAAAGGGATTAAAGAGACAAGAGAGTGCTGCGGTTTTACTATTTTTGGATGCTATATCCAGAGGATGTATCTCCTAATTGGATACCCAAACCTACCTAAAAGAAGAGAAGCCATCATCTCATAGGAAATCCAATTGTGACCAGCAGCTGCTGGTCCCTGCACTCTTCTACTGAATGTTGATCGGTTTCATTCTTCTGACCTGATTCAAGAGATTACAAAGAAAGTGGACAAACACGGTTGAGTGTCCAGTTTCCTGACCAATAAATCTGTAATGCTATCAGTCCAAAGCCGCTGACATCTTCTCTCTTCCGCCGGTCACAGCCACTGGAGTACTCACTTCTACTGCATTGCAATCTGCGTCACTGTCCCCGCTTCCTCCTGCCCCTGCCTGTGTGTGCTCCCATAGGGCGCACACATGCTACCTGGCTCCTAAAGGTCTAACATTTTTCTAGACCAATCTGTCCCCAGCCTATTACAGAGGTTTCCTAGCTTGTGAAGATATTCACAGCATAGGCTTGAGTCATATCTGGAAACATGGAGAGTTCCTATTTTTTCTAGGGACTATGAAGAGCCTGATCGGACTGCTTCAGCTGCATCTTCCCTGTTGTGTCTCCGCCAGGACAACCTGGTTGTGGGCCTGTAAGCCATCCAATTTCACACACTGTCTTGAATTATGCCTTATTCATATAGTCAGTGTTCGGTCAGTTATTTCCATCAGTGACGATGAGCCAAAACCAGCTGTGGGTGAAAACACAGAACAGGTTCAGATCTTGCCCTTACACCTTATGTCTGTGGAGGCTCCAATCCTGGTTTTGGTTCACAATCACTGACGGGAAACACTGATCAAAACACTGACTTGTGAATCAGGCATAAGGCTTTCTCCTGGAATAACGAAGCCCTGGTAGCAGCCTTCTGGGAGGGTCTGACAGGTTGAATTGAAGATGAGCTTGCAGGTTACCAACTACTCTGGACAAGTTAATTACTTTACTATGAATACTTTAGAGAGCTCTAAGAAAGTCTACTCATGAGAGAAGAACTCCCTGTTTGGCACTAATGTTCAAAAAGCCATTATTCCTCTCCTGTCTCTCAAGAGAAACCATATAAGTGGGATGAATCAAGCTGTCTGAGGAGGAGCATCTGCGTGGACACAATAACATTTTATGACTCTACTGCGGTGGCAAGGCTTACCATGTAAGGAGTTGCCTACTCAAACCAGGAAACTCCAACATCTAGGGTTAGTGGGAGAGATGACCCTAGGCAAAGAAGACCTTTTTTTTCTAAACTATTCATGTAGTTCTGTCCTGCTGTAATGTCTTTTTCTCTGAACAGGCCTTCCTGGACTGTTTCTGCTGGCCACTTCATACATCAGGCCTTGGTTACCCAATACCACATTCCTACTATATGTCTGGAGAAGTCCTTGGTAGTGGCTTCAGTCAATGGAATACCTCTTCCTGAACATATGGTATTCTATTATACCAATGGATGTCCGGACTTCTGCATGTGGAAAATATTTCCTTTAATTTCCTTCCCGAAATCATTAGCCCATTACTTTTAGGTTTATCTTGGCTAGGACTTCACTCTCTTGTCATTGAATGAGACACAGGCAAGTTAATTGATAAGGCTCCCAATGCGAATCTTGTTGTCTAGATACATTCAATCTGGCCTTGAGGCTTCATGTTCTTCCAAAAGAGGATTCATCCGCAAAGCTTCTCACCATCAAGTTGACATTGGATTATTGGAGACATATGCCTGATGCTGCTTGTCATCCAGTGGTTATCTATACCGACTACACTTATCTACAAACTGCTCAGCGTCTGAATCCTCTACAAGGCAGATCGTGTTTCTTATTTGCCAACTTCATCCTCCATTTTCATCCTGTGGTGAAAAATATTGAGGCAGGTGCCCTCCATCGTTACTTTACTAGCAAAAACTTGTGGATCTTCTCCTTCCTTCGCCAGATTCTTAGTGGTAATATATCACAATGGACTTAATCACCATTTTGCCTTCATATTCTGGCTGTACTGTAATCTGGATGGTTGTGGACCGTTTTTCCAAGATGGCTAATTTTATTCCTCTGACTGGTCTTCCTTTTGCTGTTCACCTTGCCAACCTGTTTATTAAGCACATTTTTCATTGACACAGTTTACCCCAGCACCTCATCTCTAATAAGGTTCAATTCACATCCATGTTCTGGAAGACTGCTAAATGTCAAGTAGGACTTTTCTTCAACATATCAATCTCAGTCCATTTGACAGGTACAGCATATAACAGACAAACATAATCAGCACACCTTTGCAGGAACCTAGCTTACTAGAACCTATTGCTCAGACACCAATAGGGGAAGACACCTTAAGTACCCTAGAATAGCCAGCCATTGGCTGGAAAAGATTAAGATGGATGCGCTGGCTCTTTAGGAACCAGTGTGCGTCCTAGAAATAGTGAGAGACATTGCCAGCAAGAGGCAAGCAACAGCCTGCATGGAGGCAAGAAGCAGACCTACTCCGACTGCCTGGCCTGCCAGGAAGAAGAAGAGAGACGCAGGCAGGTCCAACCCACCAGCACCCGGGAGAAGTGGAGCAGGTGAGTAGAGTTGCAGACATGCCTGCTGGAGGGAGTAGCAGTGGGCACAGACTGCCACCATTCTCCCTTCTACATCATACTGTATATAGACATCTGTGGAATCCACTTCCAGTTTCTGTTTCCTCTAAGGTCTTTTGTTATAAGTGATTTGTGCCAAGTGCCAGTTTTCTGTCGTATATCTGCCCCAGATTGCAGTGCAAAGGTTATTTGCGCAGCAATTTGCAACTTTTCCTGAGTCTAAAAAGGGGACATGGTGGGAAAGGGCCGGCCCGTCTTGTTTATCATTTTCTGTGCCTGTTTTAGATGTAGAAAAAGGTCTAAATTTAAGCCAGCAAGGAAGTTGGCTTACATTTAGACCGGCGGTGGATGCACTGAAGTTATGTAGAGGCCGGCACCTCTTCATAACTTCGGTGGATCCAACTCCAGCACAGGGGTTATTAAGACTGGCGTCTAAAATGCCGGTCTTAATAAATGATCCCTTAAATCTTTACTGGTCCAAGTGACTGAAACTATAAAAAAAAATCTCTTGACCAGAGACACAGGTCACCACCACAATTCTCCCCCAGGAGACAAAGGCTGGTTCTCCTCAACAACAACATCCATTTGAGAGTACCCACCAAGTTTCTGCCTCGATTCCTGGGTCCTTTTAAGCATTTTAAAGCAGATGAACCCTGTATGCTACAATATACGCCTTCCATCTTCTCTTCATATATCCAATTCTTTCTGTGTTTCACATGTCGAACTGCTGGTTCTTAACCACTACTCCAAGTTTCCAGTCGCTCATCTCACTCCAGTTGGTCCTAAAGATGAGTTCAAGGTGTAGAGCATCCTTGATGTAGAGAAGCTGTCACGGCTGAGGATGGGGAAAACCCTCAGCCGTGCGATGCCCGATGATGTTATGGCTGCTCGGCCAGGACAACAGGATTAGCGAGCAGGTCACCTCCTACAGCGTCCCTAACCTGACCCTAACTCCTAGCTGCACGGGCCGACCTTTAAGGTAGGAGGACCCGTGCGCAGGAACCTCGGATCCCTGTCTCAGCCTCCGGCAGGTCCCTGGACTAGGAGTCAAGATAAGACAACCTGTTCCTTCTGAATACGGAGGAACAGGGGTCTCAATGGCCAAGCTGCAAGGAACAAGGGAACTAAAACAGACTTACGGATATGGCAGGCGAACTAAATAGTTCTACCTACCTGCCACAGCCTTGCTGACAGGATCCCTGTGAACACAGGAATCCAGATCCATAAGCTGCACAAAACAACATAGGAAAGGAAAACATCAAATAGACATCACACATAAACTTCACATAATCTTAAATGTGACATAATGTTTATGACCACAAGGGTGGCTCTCACTGGCAGGTAGAATACAACAAGAGGCTGCTCCAGCTAAGCATGGCTAAAACAACCTTCAGACCTGGGATAACAGTGAGGCTATATAGGCCAAGAAGCCACACCCAACAGTCGGACACACCCAGTGACTAACAGACACACTGGGAAGGGAGTTAACCCTTCCAGCACCAGGGAAGGGAAACATAAATTAAAAGGGAAAGTGTCCAACTCAGTAACACACTGTGGCTGCTGCCGCAGGCAACGACATGGGTGGCAACCATGTCCTGGGAGTCAGCCCGAAGGCCGGGACACTGCCACCACATGTACACAATGCAACCAAACGTTGCCACGGGCAACCACAGTGAGGAGAAGATGTAAGTGCACACCACACAAAACACAGAGTGCACACAGACATACAAAAGTGCATACATACACGCACACAACTCCAAGGAAACCACACATATAGCTGTTGTCCGCGGCAACCGCACTTGAGGCAAACAACATTATGCCTCCAGCTGCGGTTGACACTACAACCCAAACCGCGGGCAACTGTATGCGGCACCCAAGGAGTCACGGCCATAAACATGGTCGCGACAGAAGCTTGGGAGAACAATATACCATTTCGTGGATTGGAAGGGATTTGGTCCTGAGGAAAGATCTTGTGAGCCTATCAACATCATTGCACCAGTTATTTTCAGAAGACTCCATCTAAAATCTGGACCAAAAAAAAGAAGGCATAAAGGGGGTATTGTAGTGCTAGCAGTCTGTGGCCACTGGCATGTCATCTCTTCCGGCAGTCGCAGCCGCCAGAGTAACCACCCCTCCTGCTGGGATCCATGTCACTCAATGACCCTCCTCCTTCCTCCTAACCATGTGCACTCTCATAGGATGGGCTCCCCAGTCCTTAAAGAACCAGTGCATGAACTGACTAATGTTTCCCCAACCTGTTACACTGGTTCCCTCAGATATTTATGGGACGGTGTGTGAGCAATAAAGCTCCTAGTTTGTCTAGTTCCTGTTAAGGTATTCTGCTACTGTGTATTCTGACCTCACAAGATCTGACCTCTACCCGATAACTGTATTGACCCTGCACAACCTGTCCTGGACAATTTAAGCATTTTGCACAACCTCTGCCTGTCCAGACCTTGTGGCACGCACAACAAACAATATAACAAAACAATAACAAGGACAGGTGGACTCTGCAGTCTCATTAGACCCTCAAACTGATTTTAAAATTGAGAGATTAGTCAACATGTCCTACAGTGTAGAACATGTCTAAGCCCGGACACCACGCCAAGGTTTCTCAAGTAGCCCGGGACCTAACACTCTCCTACCTGAGCCGTATGGGCGATACCAGGAGCCAGTGGGCAAATTACAGGAGCATAAGGCCGACTCACAAACAGCTCACCAG
Organism: Bufo bufo; assembly: GCF_905171765.1. Classification (NCBI taxonomy): domain Eukaryota; kingdom Metazoa; phylum Chordata; class Amphibia; order Anura; family Bufonidae; genus Bufo; species Bufo bufo. Next base: position 138,199,148 of record NC_053389.1, read on the forward strand.
TTACCTCCAGCATGTAGCCATGCTTCCAATGGGAGGAGGGAGGAGTCTGCGAGTCCCACTCAAGACTGGCTGATATGTCCCAGGCCTCACAGGTGCACCTAAACAAACAGACAAACAAATGTTCAGCTGACTGCTATTGCAGGCTGAGCCTAAGGAAGCTGTGAAGGCCTCTGATGATGCTTGAACCATATAAGGAAAATACCTACCTCCATTAGACTCAATATAGGACATTGCCACCAGCTAAAAAGTTGCATTAGACCCCAATTCTGTCTTAGTAACACAGGTTGTAGTTAAGGCTACTTTCACACTTGCGTTTTGGCTTTCCGTTTGTGAGATCCGTTCAGGGCTCTCACAAGCGGTCCAAAACGGATCAGTTTTGCCCTAATGCATTCTGAATGGAAAAGTTTCCGCTCAGAATGCATCAGTTTGCCTCCCATCAGTCTCCATTCCGCTCTGGAGGCGGACACCAAAACACTGCTTGCAGCGTTTTGCTGTCCGCTTGACGAAACTGAGCCAAACGGCTCAATAGAAAGCGGATCCGTCTCCCATTGACTTTCAATGGACTTCATGACGGATCCGTCTTGGCTATGTTACAGATAATACAAACGGATCCGTTCATGACGGATGCATCCTGTTGTATTATTGTAACGGATCAGTTTTTGCAGATCCATGACGGATCTATGCCAAAACGCGAGTGCGAAAGTAGCCTAACTGGGAGCTAAAGACCATTTTCTGCAATCAGATCAATTTACAGAATAAGTGAATATTCTGCTGCATCAACCTCCTGTCACATGTTGGCTCTCTATACCACAGCCCAGGGAAAGGGAAGTTCTTCAGGCATGTTTCCCTAGATGTTCCACTGTGGTTTTTCCTCTCCTGAATGTTGAAGGACAACTCTTTTTGAGTCAGGGTCAGTGGCATAATAATTATGGAGGGTGACCATATAACTGCTGTGGAGCCTTGGGTAAATGGGAGCCCAGTGCTGAACTCCTTCTCCCACACCAACAGAGATCCACAGCTACCACTAGGGGAGGATCAGTGCAAAGCCATTTTACAGCTTCCATTGAGTTCAGTGATAACTACTGTGTAAATTTCTATGCACTGAAGTCCCCTAGTGGAATCTGTATGCAGTCAGTTTATTCACGTACTGAAGGGAAGCCACAAATTTACAGATGTCTGAGAAATGTATCAGTGCATTTATGGCAGTTGTCTGGTGTAAATACATTGAGAAAAATGGCGATCAGAGCAAGCGCCATATTTATGAAGAAACTGTTCCACTTTTTCTGACAAAGATGTAATGGGATTGAGCGTGAACAAAATATTCCAGAAATTGTCAGAAATGTCACTAGTAGCCCACACTAAGTTTTGCTTTGGCGACCTTTGAGATTTGTGTATGCCCCTGGTTTGGGTTCCAACATCATCAGCACCATTGCATTAGCACTGCCTGGACTTCTTGAAAGCAGTTAATAGATAAGAAGTCAGTGTTGGAGGTAACAAATAATGTACCCAAGCTGCTTTATAGATCATTATAGGCAACTTATTGTAATTAAAGAGGACCTGTCATCTCTCCTGACATGTCTGTTATATAGCTACATGCATTCCCCATGTGGAGCATCTATTCTTATGTCTGTATGCTGTGCCATTACTTTATTATTTCTACTAGAAGCAGGGGCCGATTAAGTGCATGATAGGCCCGGGGCTGTCTACCCAAATCAGGCACTCCCTTCATTTTAGTTTAGTTTTTATTTTCTGTATGAGGCTGCAGGTCTTCGTGAGCGTCACAGTCTCTTCCTAGGCCATATGACATCACATTCATCATTCATGTGGTCTAGGTGCAGCTCTATTAACATGAACACCTTCCCATATTTCTAAAATATACCTTTTATTAAACAATCATATAAAAATTGGCCAACGGCCGGACTTAGTTCCAAGGATCAAGATAACACATACAAATACAGAAAAAACTCACTATGTAATTGTCCTCAGTATTGAAGATACTCAATGATTACTCACGGTTAGCTGAAATCACGTTAGGTAGTTTCGACCGAATGGAGGGATAGAGATGATGTACAGGAGATGGTCCATGGATAAAAATGATACACAGGTCCTTTATAAATGGTGTCAATGGTTGAGAAGCCCAGGGACACCCCTTGAAGGTAGGGGCTCCCTGCCCTCGTACCTTGTCTAGTATCCCCTAGAAAACCCTATCCTAAGGTAGACTAAGCACAAATACATAAAAGAAGGACATACTGAATGACAAACAACACAAACAATTCCCAACGTTACGTTTCCCCAGCCGTTATAGATCACGACTGGTTCGTCAGGGGAGGAGGAGGATGATACTCCAACAACAAGGTCTCACAATGAAGATTTACATTCAGTGTCCCACAATCGAGACCCTCTAGGAAAAGAAGCCTCAGGATGTAGGCTCAAGATGACCAGTGTCCCCATGTCTGTTCAAAAACTGGCACCTTATAACAGGTCCTCCCATGATTAGTCCCTCCCCCTCAATTGGCCCCATCAATCGTTCCTCCAATATTAATCCCAGACTAATTCACACAGAGAGCCCACTCATCCATCATCCATATTATATAAATAATAAAACCAGAGTAAGAATCGAGGGGTACCTTCAAAGAAAAATCACATAATAGCCCAGGCAGGACGCCGCTTTGGAAAGCATATGCGTTCCACCAACTGGAAATGAAGTACAGAGCCGGTGACCAAAGCGGAAATGACGTCAGTCGCTACAACCCTGCAAACAGGAAATAGCTCTGGAACGCACATGCGTTTCACCGAGCGGATGTAGGAGCGATGTCAGGCTCAGGGACTGGAAATGAATATATCCCCATGCGTTCCACAGTCTGGAACATACATTTTATTACTGATTAATGGTGCATTTCATCAGGGACATTGATGTATAGCCATAAAGGACAAAAATATACTGTTACGCCCTATCCAGCCAGGATACTATTTATATACAGTACCCCCAATCATACATATCTTTTTAATCCCTTAATTATACAGACTACGGGAGAGACTCTAGGTTAACATAGTGTTTCAGGATACATATTTAAATAGAACATAGCAGGACGGAGGGAACTCCAAAGACCGATAGGGGTGAAGGGGGAGGACAAATAGTAAAAATATCAAGGAGGAAAAGCCAAAATATCCAATTCACCGGACATTTACTTAAGTTGCCCACATATACCAAACCACAGAAAGGACAACCACATATGAGAAGGTAAACCCAGTTGTAGCTTTAGGATAAATTTTTTAGATCTTTTTCGATCCGAAAATAAGTAAAATGGCATGGATAACAATGTGTATAGGATCCCCATTTGGAGCTGGGAACATGAAAGGTAGAGAAGGAAGGGGAGAAAAAGGGGGGGGGGGACAAACGGAGAAGAAAAAGGAAAATAATAAAATAATAAAGAACAGGAGGGTATATATACCAGAACGAGCAGGGTATGAGGAGGAGAGAGAGAGCATCCGGGTATTATAAGAAACAGCCAAATGATAGCTGTTCATTCAAGCCATCCGGACTAGATGATTTTAATCTATAGATCCATTGGCATTCTTTCTGTAAAATCCTCTTATCCCAATCGCCCTTGCGTGGAGAGGATAGGATAAGCTCAATGATCTGAAAACCTAAAGAATTGGCATTTCCCCCATGAAACTCATTGACATGGTTTGCTACAGGTTTATCTCGTCCATGCTTGATATCTCCAAGATGCTCCCCCACTCTCCTCCTCAATTGCCTCTTAGTCTTGCCCACATAATTCATGGGGCACTGACATGTAATCAAATACACCACTCCACAACTTCTACAATTGCCGAAATCCCTCATTTCAAAGATTCTCCCCGTTGAGACACTTCTAAATGTTTTTGATACAGTAATGTATGGACACGCTATACTTCCACTGCACTTAAACATTCCTAACGGTCTTCTTTCTAGCCATGTTCCTTCAGTTCTTGGTGTGGTATAGAGACTGTGTACTAGATGATCGCTGATGGATCTCCCCCTCCTAAAGGTAATCCCTGGTTTTTGCGAGAGTGCATCAACGAGGTTCCTATCAGTCCGTAGGATACCCCAGTGTCTTCTAAGGATTTCAAAAATCATCTCATGGGAGTTATCAAATGTCCCGATCACTCTTATGACTTTATCCTGCAATTTACCCTTTTTCTGTGGCCAGGGAATGTTTAAAAGCTTTTTTCAGTGTCTCATCCGGGTAGCCTCTACTCAGAAACCTGTCTCTTAAGTCCCTTGATTGTGTCACGAATGTTGATGTACTAGTGCAATTCCTTCTAATTCGAATGTATTGGCCCTTTGGGATGCCTTTCTTGACTGGGTTTGGATGGAAACTTCCCCAGTGCAAGAGGCTATTAGTAGCTGTTGGTTTCCTGAAAGTCTCAGTACATAACACACCATCCCTTTTAGAGATTTTAATATCCAGGAATGAGATTTCACTGTTGCTGATCTCACAGGTAAATCTCAATCCAATTGGATTGTGATTAAGTGACGTGACAAATGACCTAAAGGCAACCTTTGGACCATCCCACAGTAGAAATATATCATCAATATACCTTCCCCAGAAGGTGATGTGGGTGGTCCAGGGTTCTTCCACGTCACTAAACACAAGTTGGTCCTCCCACCAGCCCAGGAGCAAATTTGCATAAGTTGGTGCACAGGGGCAGTTAGTACAAATCTCAGGATAGATAAAATAAAAGAATTATGGGCTCTATACTGAATGCCCCTAGTTGCCAAGAAGGAATGCACTGCCTTTATTCCCCATTCGTGAGGTATACTGCTGTAGAGGGCCTCGACATCAATAGAGGCCAAGAAAGTGTTCTCCTCTACAGAAGAATCCTGAATGCGCAAAAGCAAATCAGTTGTATCCCTAATGTAAGAGGCAACAAAAAATGTCTAATAGGACAGCACCACTTACTTGAAAACATTCAAGAGACTCTGCGGCGGTGCTCGTGGCGTCAGGTCTCGGCCTCAGAGACCCCCAATATACCAGCAAAGATGAAGAAGGTCACGGCACTCCAGAAGTATGTAGCTTGAAAAAGACTGTTGTCGAAACGTTGCTGCTGTACATTTGGTGGATTAAAACACATTGAATTTGCTTCTGGAGTGCCGTGACCTTCTTCATCTTTGCTGGCCTAATGTAAGAGGGTAACGCAGAGACAAAGGGTCTCAGGACTCTATCAATATAGATGCTAGTATTTTGAGAAAATGAGTCCACCCCAGATACTATCGGTCTTCCTTTCAACGGGTCTACTCCCTTATGGATTTTCGGGAGTGAGTAGAAAGTTGGAATTTGTGGGTTTCTTGGAGTCATGAATTTCAAAAATGAACTTGAGTAAGCCAAAATCCTTCTGGGAAAACGTCTTGTACCTTTTTGGTAAAGCACATCATTCTACTGTTTACCGAAAACGGAATGAGGCCTGCTAAGAAAAGAACACAGTACCTACAGTGAAATATAATGGAGGTTCATTTATGTTTTGGGGTTGTTTTGCTGCCTCTGGCACTGGGTGCCTTGAATGTGTGCGAGCAGGGGCGTAGCTATAGGGGGTGCAGAGGTAGCAGTCGCTACTGGGCCCAGGAGCCTGAGAGGGCCCAAAGACCCTTGTGCCACATAAGACACTGGCATTATAGAAAGTGCATACTGGTCAATTTATACATCTGGCTGGAGGGAAGGGGTTAGGTTAAGAATTTGGCATGAGGTGGTGCCCTTTCAATGTTTGCCTCAGGCACCAGGAAGGCTATGTGCTCCCCTGCCCCTTGCCAACAAGCACTGAGGGACGGGGGCCCAAGCTGAACTCTTGCACCAGGGCCCATGAGCTTTTAGCTACGCCCCTGTGTGCGAGGCATCATGAAATCTGAGGATTACCAACGGATTTTGGGTCGCACTGTAGAGCCCAGTGTCAGAAAGCTGGGTTTGCGTTTGAGATCTTGGGTCTTCCAGCAGGACAATGACCCCAAACATACGTCAAAAAGCACCCAGAAATTGATGGCAACAAAGCGCTGGAGAGTTCTGAAGTGGCCAGCAATAAGTCCAGATCTAAATCCTATTGAACACCTGTGGAGAGATCTTAAAATTGCTTCCCTTCCAATAAGAGAGACCTGGAGCAGTTTGCTAAGGAACAGTGGTCCAAAATTCCGGGTGAGAGGTGTCAGAAGCTTATTGATGGTTATAGGAAGCAACGGATTTCAGTTATTTTTTCCAAAGGGTGTGCAACCAAATATTAAGTTAAGGGTGCCAATAATTTTGTCCAGTCCATTTTTGGAGTTTGGTGTGACATTATGTCCAATTAGCTTTTTTTCCTCCCTTTTTTGGTTTTGTTCCAATACACACAAAGGGAATAAACATGTGTATAGCAAAACATGTGTTACTACAATACTTTTCTGTGAGAAATACTTCATTTTCTTGAACATTTTCAGGGGTGACAACATTTACGGCCATGACTGTATATGTATGAAGTTTTGGGCATTTTATAGGTATTATAAATGTTACTCTGAATGTTTAGCTCCCATCCATAGAAGCTGATAAGATGGAAGTGGGTCAAGTTTTTAATGACTTGTGAAGAATACAGGTTGTCAAAAATATTGCACAATGCACATCCCACAGAGGCAGATCAGTCATGAAATGAGGTCGGAGACATTAATCATAAGGAAGTCTAACCAAGAGTAGTTGCCGCTGGTTTCAAGTATGTCTTATAGTTGGGGAATGGAAATAACAACCGTTGGTCATGGTGGGGCTACCAAATACCAGATGGCATCCCCAAGGGTAAAAGTTATACCCAGAAATCCAGAAATGTAAAATAGTACCTACAAGCTTTTCTAAAGGTCGTGCAAACTGTTGCATTAAGCAGAAAAACCACTCCTCCTCAACTGGCTGGTCACTGGTTGACACACCCTATGTGAAAATGAAACATGCCGACGCCTAGAAGTGAAAGGTATGTCACTGGAAATAGGCACATGGCCTTTTATTCAGATTTCAAACAAAGGTGTCCAGGCCTGACTTGTGCATATTTATTTTATGAGTTATAATGAGATGTTAAAATGGTAAAATTATTCCCAGGTTTATTCGTGTGGGTAATTACCTAAAACAGTCGAGTTGGCAGAACAAATAATAGATATATCATGAAACGTTCATGAAACAATTAGAAAATAAATTGGAAAATCAGACTGGCTTTAATCAGAACAGCATCATATTGTAAATAATTACATGGAGGGGACTAATGGAATAAACGATGCAGTTATTTAAAATGGAAGGAATCCCTCCAGCTTTATGACATTTAACACTTTGTGCTATATGGGTGACATTTTTGCCAAAAATAACTAGGCATATTGCAGCAACATACATTGTTTCATGATTTCTGGTCCATGGCTGAAGATGGAGCATGCATGCAATGCATTATGGAAGGACCAGAAGATGTGCTGCAACATATCTATATAGATACACTGCATTCCCTCATGGCCACTGCTTTGCAATAGGCTCGGGCAAGGAAGGGACTGCAGCTGCAGATGCATAGAGGTGTTGCAGGAATTAGAAATGTATACTGTATTCCCATAGCTTAAAGTGTCGTAATGCAACTCAATGGGTGACATCGGCACTTTTTGGGGGGCAAATGCACAGCATAGAACTCTAAAATGAGGATCCCTGCACCCTGGATGTGTTTTTTTTTTTAAACTAAAACAATTGCCCTGTCAGCAGTGACCACCATCTCTATGGCCAAGGTTAGTTATAACTAGATGTCAGTGCCAAAGCTGGTCAGCTGCCATGGTGGCAGTATTCAGGTCATATGACTGCGATGCTGGTACAGTATGTTGGTAGTGCCACAGACAAGTGGACACAACCATTAAAGGGGTTCTCCGGGAATTAGGAAAAATATAAATACTTAAATATTACTTTATTATAAATATATTCCCAAATACCTTTCATTAGTTATAATGGCTAGTTTTGTCTGTGGAGCAATCATTAGGAGAAATAAAATGGCCGCTGTCCTATTAGTACACACAAAACCTGTCCTAATCACACAGAAGGACAAGTTACTTCAGAGCAGTGAGTTAAAGAGCTGCCTCAACTTCTTCTATGATCCTAAATACAGTTTAATATTATCTTCAGCTAAATCTCTGTAGAAATGGAGTTCATGAGGAGGCATGATGTGGGTGGGGGTGATGTGGCTGATGAGGAGCAGCTCTTGTACGCAGTCTCTATTACCACAGTCTGTCCTGTCCGTCTTCTCTGTACTTCATGTCTCCTCATAAACTCCATTCCCACAGAGATTAAGTTCAAATTCTTATAATCTGTATTCAGGATCATAATCCCTGACAAGTAGGAGAGGAGGATGAGGCAGCTCTTTACCTCAGTGCTCATGTCCTCCTGTATGATTAGGACAGGTTTTGTGTGTATTAACAAGACGGCGGCCATTTTGTTTCTCCTAATGATTGCTCCCTAAACAAAATAAGCCATTACAATTAATGAAAGGTATATTGGAATATATTTACAATAAAGTAATATTTAAGTATTTTCATTTTCTAAATTTTCAGAGAACTCCTTTAACAAACAGTAGAGAGCTACCACTTCTTTCACTAGATATCTGCACAGTCCTGCCACTGTTTTATGGCACTTTTATGCACTGCTTTTTAAGGTTTGGATTACTCACTAGAAAAAAAGTATATTACAAAAAGTGTAGGTATGGTCCCTGATGGACCCAAGCATATAGTTTAATGGCATACGTAACCGATAGGGACCCATTGTAAAAATCTACACCATCTGGTTTTTCCCTCTTCCTTTACAGTTGGAAAAGGGTATACAGATGGATAGCGGCTGGCTTGGTTTAAATTCTCTTGTGGATTTGGGGTTCAGATGTCTGAATTTGGCACAGGGTCTGCAAGGGGCCCCGTTTGGTGTCAGAATTAATTTAAGGCTCTGGTCTGGGATTTGATTTAATTTAAAGGGCTTGTCCAGGCTTTTAATATTGATGGATAGGTCATCAATGTCAGATCGGTGGGGGTCCGACAACCGGCATCCTCGCTGATCAGCTGTGTGATGAGAAGGCACACGCTGTGTCTCTCTTCCTGCTTAACATAGACATAGCAGCGGCGAGCAGGAAGAGGGACAGGAGACGGCACACGTGCACCTTCTCTTCATACAGCTGATCGGCGGAGGTGCTGGGTGTCGGACCCCGCCAATCTGATATTGATGACCTATCCTGAGCAGAGGTCATCAATATTAAAAGCCTTGAAAACCCATTCAATTGTCTGGCCTGGGATCTAAATTAAAGGGATTGTCCAGGATCAGAGCTGAACCCACTTTTTTACCCAGGCAGTCCCACTAAAATATTTAATGTTCACGCAGGGCAAAGGCATTTTATGAAGATCTGGTGACTTACCAGGCTCTGGACTGCTAGGCAGAGGCTTCTGCCAGCATTGAGCCCATTGACGTCACTGGCACTAATGAGCGGGCTTTAGCGTTGCCCTAACGTGTAAAACGGCTAGGGCAGCGCTGTGAGGAATGTGGAGTTTTGATTTAATTCCGGCGATTTGCTCTAGGAGTGGGCAGAAGAAATTAAACTCCAAGGGGGGCCCTGCTTCAAAGGGTGGCCACATATTTATCTTTCACACCCCACTCAGCCACACTGGCAACTCAACTCCTCTGGCTGAGTTGGTCAACAGAACAAAAGAATTCATCAGACATCATGGAACCGGGAGTTCATAAGGGATTATGAATTGCCCGTCCATCCCAGAAATAAACCAGTTACATATCTGCAATCCTGGGACCAAGGCAGACATGCTCCTGGTTGTCGTTTAGGGGTTGGGTGCAAGGAAGGGGAGATACAGAGATCTCCCAGTAGGAACCTTATAACAGCGCCATGTTTGGTCTCCACTTGTAGCCGAAACCCAGCTGGATACAGTGCTGCCAGAACCATCTCCCTGTGATCTTCCGGTGAGGAGCTATGATCCATAATGGGTAATTCTAAATTGCCTCACCGGACACAGGGGAATATGTGACGAATACCGCACTTCGCAGCCCCGCCTGACATCAACTACGTTAGGGTTGCCATCCGTACGGGATTGACCCGGACAGTCCGGGTTTGTAATCCTGTGTCCAGCTGCAAGCCTTTCTCAGACCCGGACACAGGATTCATTTCAAACTGCAGTGCAGACTGTCTGACTTGCTCGCTCACGGTCCTGACAGCTGGCGGTGAGTGAGTGACGGCGAGCTGTGAGCAGCCGGCACTCCGGGACCGGCTCGAACCTGAAGAGGACGAAGCCGCCGGTCAGGATGGATTGGAAGCCAGAGAGCCGGGGGCTGCGGGTGGTCAGGAGCAGGAGCACGAAGACGCTGCTGAAGGAGAGCAGTAAACCCTCACCCCACAGCATGGCGGCCGCGCCGGGACTGAGCCGCTCTCACTCCCAGATCAGGCCGGATAACAATGAGACGAGCCGCGGGCCTGCGCTCCTCCCGTCCCCGGCTCTTCTGCTGCGCTCCTTTCCTATCACGACACCTCCCCTCTCCCCCAGTCTCCGTTACCGGGCCCAGGAAAGCTGCCGGACTCTCACACAACACTCTACAGTCAGTGTGCCGGCCCCGAGTGACGGTTCCCGGGGGATGAGGGCCACATTACTCTAACTGGGGGTCACTAATGGGGCATTATTCTTAATGGGTGGCACTAATGGGGGCATTATTCTTACTGGGGGGCACTAAAAGGGCCATTACTTTTACTGGGGCACACTAATGGGGGCATTACTATTACTGAGGGGGCATTACTATTACTGGGTGCATTACTATTACTGGGGGCGCTAATGGGGGCTTTAATATTCCTGGGGAGCCACAGTATGACAGCGACTTCACACCCCGTGTTAAGCCACGCCCCCACAACCACACCCCCTTTGGGGTGTGGCTTAACTTGCCCGGTATTTTTTGTTGGGAAAGGTGGCAACCCTAAACTATGTCGAGCTCACATGGTACGGTTTTGTCACTGGTTACCCTCCCTGGGGGAGGGGCGTGGCCGACTACAGGTGGAAAGGCCCATGCAGGCCAGAGGCCAGGGTCTTTCTCTGAAGGGGGCCACATCGTGTAATGTGTTTGGGGAGACCTGGATCTGCTGACATCATTGCCCCCATGTGACTACAGCTAAGGACTATAGCAACCAAGAATTCATCATCATAACACAAAGGACTACTCATCTGTATTTGCACATCTGACCACTGTATATCTTCTTTGTCTATATAGTGTTATTTCTAGTGAGCCCTTAAGGCAATTAAATATATAATTTAATCTTGCGCTGTTCTTGTATCTCGATCACGAATCCCCACGTCCATGTTTCGGCATAGTTATACGCTACTGCATGTTGGTTTCTGACCCGATATAATCCCGCTAGCAGACCGGGCTTATATCTAACAAGGAACTGGTGGCAGTCTACCCAGCTGGCAGGGCGCTGTTTCACTAGGGCAGTGAAAAGGCCCTCTCAGCTTGTCAGGGTTGTGAGTGAGTGTGGAGTCACACCGGAGGTAGCGTGGACCACCATCTCTCACTCCCCTGTGCATCCCTGTGCCTGTGTGGACAGGAGGTTTCTGTGTAAGCTGACCTTACGTACTCCCAGGGAGGGCGTAACGTCATGTTTTTTTCTAACCAGTGACGAAACCATACCACGTGACCTCGGCGTAGTTGACGTCAGGCGGGGATGCAAGGTGCGATATTCGTCACGCGCTAAAGCTGGCCCATCAGAGGCAGTGACGTCACCAAATATACTGCTGGGTAGAAGCTTCCACCGGGCAGTGTACCAAAGTAAACCAAAAAAATGTCATTGGTGTGCATGTCACATTCAGGCTTCTCCTGTAAGGCAACTTCAATATTCCATGATCTCCTCATGTCCTCAAAGACGTGAGATTTTTGACTGGTTCTTCTGAAATCAGCTTGATTGACACACAAAAATTTCAGTATAAGAAGCTACAAAAAGCTCAGGGTGGCGGAGATTTAGCAGAACTGGTGCAAAGCAAAAATGGAGCCATTGCCCATAGCAACCAATCAGATTCCAGCTCTCATTTCTCAGAGGCCTGAATCTGATTGGTTGCTAAGAGCATTTTTCCCTTAGTAGCAGTTTTAATTAAAGGGGTTGTTTGCCTTTTTCTTACTGATGATCTATCTTTGGGATAGGTCATCAGCATCTGACTGGCAGGGGTCCTGGGTGTCAGACCCCCACCGATCAGATACTGATGACCTGATGAACCCTATCATTTCTCCATCTGTTTATTAAAGGGCATCTATCAGCAGATTTGTACCTATGAAACTGGCTGACCTGTTAGATGTGCGCTTGGCATCTGAAGGCATCTGTGTTGGTCCCATGTTCATATGTGCCAGGTTTGCTGAGAAAAATGAAGTTTTAATATATGTAAATGAGCCTCTAGGAGCAACGGTAGCATAGCCATTACACCTAGAGGCTCCGCTCTCTCTGCAACTGACACGCCCTCTGCACTTTGATTGACAGTCCAGGAAGTGTAAACATCATCACACCTGGTCCTGTCAAAGTGCAGAAGGGGAAGCAGTTGCCTCTAGGTGTAACTGCAACGCCCTCGTTGCTCTTAAAGGGTCATTTGCATATAAAGATCATTTTTCTCAGCAATACAGGCACATATGAACATGGGACCAACACAGATGTCTTCAGCTGCCAAGTGCACATGTAACAGGTCAGCCAGTTTCATAGGTACAAATCTGTCGACAGATGTCCTTTAAAGGGAACCTGTCACCGGGATTTTGGGTATAGGGCTGAGGACATGGGTTGCTAGATGGCCGCTAGCACATCCGCAATACCCAGTCCCCATAGCTCTGTGTGCTTTTATTGTGTAAAAAAAACGATTTGATACATATGCAAATTAACCTGAGATGAGTCCTGTCCCTGACTCATTTCACGTACAGGACTCATCTCAGGGTAATTTGCATATGTATCAAAACGTTTTTTTTTTACACAATAAAAGCACACAGAGCTATGGGGACTTCTGTATTTAGCGGCCATCTAGCAACCCATATCCTCAGCTCTATACACAAAATCCCGGTGACAGGTTCCCTTTAAGGGAATGATTTTAATTCACTTATTTTAATTATATTAATACAATGTAACTATAAAATGTCTCCAGTTGCTCAGGACCATATGATGCGGAACTAACAATACTCCCTGCTGAGGTCTCTGCGGAGAGGATAGGATGGAATTATTCAAGCTTCAGTAAATTATTGATATATGACCTTTATGCTGGAATGCTACATACTTCTTAATATGCGCTTAATGCCTTTAATTTTCCAGGAGGATTAAGCCGCGGGTCAGTGTGTGCCGTAACTATTATATGCAAGGTTACGCATTCAATCATTTCAACATCTGCACATCAGGAAGGAGACAAATGTGGGTTGTTAAGTGAACTTTTATTGCACAATTTTACCACAACTTATACCGACTTAGGTTTGTATAGGGTTTTTTAGTGCCCTACAGCAAGCAGAGATCTTGAAAATGGTGAGAAATTACATGGAGAGCCCACTGATTTCAATGAGGATTCAGGATGTAATTCTTCATTTGTCCTGTGGTGGCGCTGCTGCCAGGTTGCTAACAACACTTGCTGCTGGGTTTCCCCACAAATTATAATTGCCGCCAAAGTAGGTAAGCCCTATATGCATCCTATAATACCCATAACTTTACAATCTGTGCAGTGGACAAGGTGCCTTCAGTTATTTAGCGTGCTCCTGTACACCCGTGGTCCCTGGGGGACAGAAGTGCCTTTGTGCAGATCTGTGAATGAGCCTAATGGTATGGTCACAAGCCAAAATAAAAAATACGCCATGGAATCTACAAGCTTCGGGTTAGGCTACATTCACATGAACGTATTTTGTTTCCGTGTCTGTTCGGTTTTTTTTGCGGATTGGATGATGACCCATTTATTTCAATTGGTCCGTAAAAAATTCGGACAGCACACGGTGTGCTGTCCGCATCTGTATGTCAGTTCCGTAGCCCTGCAAAAAATATAGAGCATGTCCTATTTTTGTCCGTTTTGCGGACAAGGATAGGCATTGTTACAATGGATCTGCAAAAAAACGGATGCCAAAAGGACGTAATCCGTATTTTTTCGGATCAGTGTTTTGCACACACGATGTGCTGTCCGCATTTTTGGTGGATCCATTGAAATGAATGGGTCCTCATCCAATCCGCAAAAGAAAGGGAACGGAAACAAAATACGTTCGTGTGAATGTAGCCTTAGCCCAATTCAGCGAGACTAATGGCTGCCTTACACTGGCCGATAATCGCTAACGAGCATTCACATGAACGCTCGTTAGCGATTATCTTGCAGTGTAATACTGCCACCGATTGCCCGATGAATGAGCAAATGCTCGTTAATCTGAAAATTCATATTTTTAAGCAGGGTTCAGCAAAAACGCTTCCGTTATGAGCGGATCCAGTTGTATTATCTTAAAATAGCCATGACGGATCCAGCAATAAAACCATTGTAAGGGCTCATGCACACGAACGTATGTACTTTGCGGTCCATAAAAAACGGATCCGCAAGAAATACGGATGACATCCGTGTGCATTCTGTATTTTGCGGAACGGAACAGCTGGCCCTTCATAGACCTGTACTATCCTAGTCTGCAATGCGGACAATAATAGGACATGTTTGATTTTTTAGCGGAACGGAAATAAGGACATATGGAAACGGAATGCACACGGAGTAAGGCTACATGCACACGAACGTTGTTTGTTTCCGTTCCTTTTTTTTGCGGATAGGATGCGGACCCATTCATTTCACTAGGTGCTGTCCGCATCAGTATGTCCGTTCTGTTGCCGCACAAAAAAGAAATTGTGCATGTCCTATTTTTTTCTAGTTTGCGGACAAGGATAGGCATTATTACAATGGATCCGCAAAAAAAACTGATCCGCAAAAAAATGGATGCCATACGGAACATCATACGTTTTTTTTGCGGATCCGCATGTTGCGGACCGCAAAACACATACGGTCATGTGCATGTAGCCTAAGGCCTCATGCACACGACCGTTGTTCGGGTCCGCATCTGAGACGCAGTTTTTTGCGGCTCGGGTGCGGACCCATTCACTTCAAAAATATAACATGTCCTATTCTTGTCTGTTGCCCGATGAATGAGCAAATGCTCGTTAATCTGAAAATTCAGATTTTTAAACATGCTTAAAAATCAGCGCTTGCCGGCGGCAGATTATGCTGTCTAATAGCAAGTTGCCCCCGCCAAACCACTAGTCCAGGGGTAGGCAACCTCCGGCACTCCAGCTGTTGTGAAACTACAACTCCCAGCATGCATACTTGCTCTGCTCTTCTAAAAACTCTTATACAAATGGATGGAGCATGCTGGGAATTGTAGTTTTACAACAGCTGGAGTGCCAAAGGTTGCTGATCCCTGCACTAGTCAGTATGGGGACGAGTGATGGCATAGCGATCCCTCCTTCCCATGCTGTGGAGGAGATCGCTGCATGTAATAGCATCGGTCTCCTCTGCTAGCGAACAGGCGATTGCCGGGAAGGAACGCTTCCCTCCCGACAATCGTCTGCCGCATCGGCCTGTGTAATACAGTCTTAACACTCCACCGAAATACGTTATTTCCTAATGCGCATTTCAGATCCATGGTCGTATGAACACCGCAGATTCCCACTGGAAAGAATGGGGCATGGATTTCATGTAGGGATACGTACTGAAATCCAGGTGACCATACTCTAATCATTTAAAGGGTACTCCCGTCTTCTACAGTTAGAGTACATCCAAAGCCGTACATGCCCGACAGCAGCATGTTCCGCCAGTACAGTAGTGAGAATGGGCTTCCTGTGAGCGTCATTCGCCAGTGGAGATGTGGCTGTACGCTGTCCTCTTCAGTGAAGTCTATGAAAGTTCTGAACAGAGAGCAATTTCCTCAGCTTTTTGCATAGCTTTCCATTGAAGTCTATGGGGAGAGTGGCTGAAACACTGAACCACTTTCACATCAGCGTTTTTGCTGGATCCGTCATGGATCAGCAAAAATGCTTCCGTAAGGCTACATTCACACGACCGTATGCGTTTTGCGGTCCGCAAATTGCGGATCCGCCAAAAAAAAGGATGGCATCCGTTTTTGTTTTTTTTGCGGATCCATTGTAACAATGCCTAAAACAGCTGGCCCTTCATAGACCTGTACTATCCTTGTCCGTAATGCGGACAATAATAGGACATGTTCTATTTTTTAGCGGAACGGAAATAAGGACATATGGAAACGGAATGCACACGGAGTAAGGCTACATGCACACGAACGTTGTTTGTTTCCGTTCCTTTTTTTTGCGGATAGGATGCGGACCCATTCATTTTACTAGGTAGGTGCTGTCCACATCAGTATGTACATTATGTTGCCGCACAAAAAAGAAATTGTGCATGTCCTATTTTTTTATAGTTTGCGGACAAGGATAGGCATTATTACAATGGATGCGCAAAAAAAACGGATCCGTAAAAAAATGGATGTCATACGGAACATCATCCGTTTTTTTTTGCGGATCCGCATGTTGCGGACCTCAAAACACATACAGTCATGTGCATGTAGCCTAAGGCCTCATGCACACGACCGTTGTTCGGGTCCGCATCTGAGACGCAGTTTTTTGCGGCTCTGGTGCGGACCCATTCACTTCAATGGGGCCGCAAAAGATGCGGACAGCACTCCGTGTGCTGTCCGCATCCGTTGCTCCGTTCCGTGGCCCCGCCAAAAAAATATAACATGTCCTATTCTTGTCTGTTTTGCGGCCAAGAATAGGCATGTCTACAATGGGCCGCCCGTTCCGTTCTGCAAATTGCGGACGGCACATGGGCGGCTTCCGTTTTTTGCGGACCGCAAAAAATGGAACGGTCGTGTGCATGAGGCCTAACTTCTGTTTTTTTTGCGGACCCATTGAAGTGAATGGCTCCGCATACGGTCCGTAAAAAAAACGGAATGGTCACGGAAAGAAAATACATTTGTGTGTATGAGCCCTAAGTCAATGGGTGTTGGATCCGTTTTCTATTGTGTCAGAGAAACCGGATCCGGCACCAATGCATTGTGTGTCATGCCGGATCCGTTTTGCTCCGCATCCCATGCCGGACAGAAAAACGCAGCTTGCAGCGGTTTTCTGTCCGGTATGGGAATGCAACCAAACGGAACAGAATGTATTCTGTTCTGTTCAGTTCAATTTTGCCCCCTTTGACAATGAATGGGGAGAAAACGGAAGCGTTTTCCTATGTACTTTGGTGTATAAATATAAATATGTGAATCTTCAGATACTGTCTTAAAAGGTGCCTGAGGAAGGTGCATGAGTAATCTCAGAAGCTTGCAATTGTGTCATCGTCTTTTCAGTTAGCCATTAAAAGGGATCAACAACCGAGGAATCTCAATTTTTTGGGATTTGGATTTCCAACAAATCCAAAACTTCTGGATTTTTGCAAATCTGGGGTCACAGTCACGGCAGCTTGCAACTCGTTCTGTGACCCCATTCAGTTCATCATGCGATGTGTCACAGCCAAGATCATCATGGAGCACCAGCCTTAGGCCTCATGCACACAGCCGTTGTTTTGGTCCGCATCCGAGCCGCAGTTTTGGCGGCTCGGATGCGGACCCATTTACTTACTACTTGGTCCGCATCCGTTGCTCCGTTCCATGGTCCGCAAAAAAAATATAACATGTCCTATTCTTGTCCGCGCTTTGCAGACAAGATTAAAGGCTGTCCGTGCCGTTCCGCAAAATTGCGGAACGCACACGGACGCCATCCGTGTTTTGCGGACCGCAAAACACACAACGGTAATGTGCATGAGGCCATAGGCCTCTTGTACACGAACATTTTTTTTCCCGTTTCTGTTCCGTTTTTTGCATTCCGTGTACGGACCGTATGAGGAACCATTCATTTCAATGGATCTGCAAAAAAACCGGAAGGTACTCCGTATGCCTTAGGGTTTTCGTATTTCCGTTCAAAGATAGAACATGTCCTATTTATTGTCCGCATAACGGACAGGGATAGTACTGTTCTATCAGGGGCCAGCTGTTCCGTTCCGCAAAAAACTAAATGCACATGGAAGTCATCCGTATTTTTTGCGGATCCGTTTTTTGCGGACCGCAAAATACTGAAAAAGCCATACGGTCGTGTGCAAGAGGCCTCACATGGCGCCTATGCAAATAAACGGGGCGCACATCGAACACTTTGATCACGACGAGTCTTCCAGTGGGGAGCCACTGTTAAAGAGGTATTCTCACAACAGATATACTATGGTATAGTCACAGGATTTTCATTGGAAATATTCCTTTAAAGGCAACCCATCGTCAGTGGGCAAGGCACGGTGCCCAAGTCCAAAAAAGACCCTCCTGTCACAAGCACTCTGGGTCCACAGCCAAGCTCCCGTCTCAGCCGCTCCCAGTCTATGCTGGACTGTGATGCAAGTGAGATGTGCTGCTGCCAGCCAATCAATGCCCTCAGCAGTGACCTGTTCCCGAAACGTTACTGCTGCGGTCAGTGATTGGCTGGTACGTGCATATAGACAGCACAGAACCAGGAGTGGCTGAGATGGAGCTTGGCTCTGGACCGCTTGTGACAGCCCGGGTTCACATTTGAATGATGGCCTTTTGGATTCTTGCAGGCGCGATTCCATCCTGAGATTTCGCGCATGCGCCGTGTGATAACCTTTCAGGCGCCTGCGTATTGATTCCCAACTGCAGTGTGCTTGGCTTCAGTGAGTCAGTGCACAGGTGCAGACTCACGTGGGTAGGAGCTTCAGAGAACATTACTCCACATCAGTGTCAGTCACAGAATCAGGAGCGCCTGCGCACTGACTCACTGAATCCAAGCACACTACAGCGGGGATCAATGCGCAGGAGACAGAAACGAGATCATGCGGCGCATGTGCAAAATCTCAGAATGGAATCGCATCTGAAAGAATCCAAAAGGCCGTCAATTAAATGCAAAGGGGTGGGATAGGGGCGCGGTGAGCTTAACTTTAAGAACCTCACTTGCATACGACCTGGGAGGGAGTAAAAGTTGTTTTACAGCGATCATGCGCCTCGGACATCTTACACAAGAACGTCATTAGAAACCTGATATCAACGGCTGTAAGGTACCGCCGGCGGTTTATGGTCGATTCTGGTGCTGACAGGTTCTCTTTAAGTGTGGCGCTGTTTCTGTGGAAATAAAAAACTAAACTGAATTTTTTTCTTCTAATTTTGCAGCTATTATGGCAAACCAGAAAAAATTAAAACTGATCGCCAACTGCAGATCCAAGGTACACTGCATCAGAAAGACAGGCTTATTTTAAAGGGCTACAACCTTTTTATATACGGTGGGGATTTTCTTGCACCACTTCTCCCACTAAAGAGTCTCACCTTAGGGTACTTTCACAGTAGTCTTAAAAGAATCCGGAACTGCCTGCTGGATCCGGAAATCCGTATGCAAACGGATAGCATTTGTTTCCGGATCCGTCTGACAAATGCATTGCAATACCGGATCCATCTCTCCGGTGTCATCCGTTAAAACGGATCCGGTATATATTTTTTTTTCACAGATTTAAAGGTCTGCGCATGCGCAGACCGGGAAACCGGATCCATTTTTCCAGAACACTTGGTACCCGATCCGGCATTAATACATTTCAATGGAAAGTGTTTTGGAATTTTGGCCGGAGAAAATACTGCAGCATGCTGCGGTATTTTCTCCGGCCAAATAACGTAAAAGGGACTGAACTGAAGACATCCTGATGCATACTAAACGAATTACTTTCCATTTTAGAATGCATTGGGATAATTCTGATGCATTTTTTTTCCGGTATTGAGCCCCTATCAAGGAACTCAATACCGGAAAACTGGGGTATTCCCATCTCAGACAATGGGGGCATATCGCTAGGATATGCCCCCATTGTCTGATAGTTGTGGGTCCCACCGCTGGGACCCGCACCTATAACGAGAACGGAGCGGGGGAGAGCTGTGGCTGGAGGACCCCAGATTTCCCAGGGTTCGTCCACCACCAAGCGCCGCTCCCATAGAAGTGAATGGGAGCGTACCGTGCATGCGCGGCCCAGGCTCCCATTCATTTCTATGGGGCCGACGGAAATAGCCGAGCCAGCGCTTATAGAAATTAATGGAGGGCGGCTGCGCATGCGCAGTGCACCCTACTTTGCTTGTGGGCCCCGTTTGCGATATAGTTGCGGGTCTCAGTGGTGGGACCCGCACCTATCAGACAATGGGGGCATATCCTAGCGATATGGCCCCATTGTCTGAGATGGGAATACCCCTTTAACGCTAGTGTGAAAGTACCCTAAAGTCTGATATGGTTGAGACCAGAGAACAATATAAAGCAACTGTACAAGTAACTTCAAATGCACTTCCCTCCAACCACAGTGCAGAGTATAATATCATACCTGCCCCTGTTCTGTACGAGCCATAGGCTTACTACTAAACCAGGTCTTCATAAATATGGCGGCCGTCCTCCACAGAACTAGTCTGCACTGGAGACAAATTCCTGACAGAAGAGTATAGCCCTATCCGCCAACGGCCCATCCCGTCCGGGTGACGTCATATAAGCCTCGCCCAATCAGCTGTCACTTCCAGTTGTGTCGCTGTGACAGAACCCACCGGTCTCTGACGGTGCCAGGATAGTTCGTGTCGGTCCCGCTCCCGCCTGACGCCGTCATGTGAGTGTGTGAAGGGGTGGAGGTGTTTATTGGGCTGTGGAGGGCCACGGACGCCCCATTCCTGGCTTCTTTGGCTCCACCCTTAACCCCATGTTGTCTGGCTCAAAGTTCTGTAACTTCCCTGTTTTCTCCTTTTTGCGTCTATATTTTGAGGTGTTTTTAATAGAGTGCGGTATAAACCTATGTGATCTGTCTGTGGGGCGAGTGAGGGGTCAGGCAGGCCTCCCAAGTGTCCTCCTTGTGGACCCAAGTCCCTCTGTGACCCTTAAATCTCCCTCTTTTTGACCTGGGGAATTAATGTATAAATGTCCATTTATAAATTTACTAAAGTGTCTCTATGGTTTCTACCTGTTTATTTCACCATAAGTTAATTATTTTAGTGCAATTTCTACCTTACAATAGTTATAATCCGATGATTTATGTGCTAATATTTAAACGGATATTGAAGCGCAAGAACAAAATAGTCCGAGGGGCTCCTCCACATGCTGTAAAGAACACTCCCCTAATAACCGATCCCCAGGTACTGCCGCTGTGACGGGGGTCAGTAATTGTGCTTTGGGCGAAGTTAGAGGCGTGGCCTAGTATGGAAAAAAACTCCGGCATATATTGTTCTTCTTTGCGATTTTTCAAAAGTTGGGCGGTATGGGTCAGGAGATAGACCGTATATAATATACACACCATATTCATTAAAGGGGTTCTCCAAGTTTTTATGAATGTTGTTCAACAGGAAAGGGTTATAAAAAATATGACTTGTGCCTCCTATTCACCACCGGTCCGGGCCAGTCTGCGATTCTGTACGTCAGTCATGTGACTGCAGCAGCCAATCGCTGACCTCAGCAGGGATCCGTGCATGTAGGGCAGGTGACTGTGCCAGGACAACTGCCAAATGTCCACCTAGGGTTTTCGTTAACCCCCTATTTTTGCCCAACCTCAGTTGGGTTCTATAGAAAGCCGTACACGGCGGGGTTGATCTCGGACGTTCCCGTGGAAGTTTGCTGTGAAAATCTGAGCGCCATATTCCTGATGGAAAGTTACAGAATTGCCAGTCCCCTAATCAGATGAAGGGCAGCACCCAGTGACTGAGCAGCAGCCGCCACCCTGCACGTCTGCCTGCAGAATATAGGCTGTCCTGTCCAGTCTCCTGCCTTATGTCTAGGGCCTGCAGAATACAGGCTGTCATAAAACATAACGTGTCTAGTGAATGGGAGGCTGTGGGGACTGGATGGTCCTGCTCACATTAGGGAGCCCATGACAACCAATCGGATTGATCCTTTCATTTTCCAAAGGAGCTCCGAGAAATGAAAGGTGGAATCTGGTTGCTATGAGTAACTAAGCCAGTGTTCCTTTGCAGTAGTTTTGGTAAATCTCTCCCCGTCCTGAGCTTCTGTCCCTCTTCACATTACGCCCCCCGCCTTTGTTGATTGACTGGGCCAGTGTCTGTATCCTGCTATCGCCTGGCCCCCTAATCTCTCACCTGAGTCGGGAGCCAGAATTTCAGCGCATGCGCAGGGCAGCTTTTTTCCAGACTGTAGGGGTCCCTGCTGATCACTAGCACGGGAGCCTGTGCCCCCCTGCTTGAATCGAGTAGCGGACACACTGCCGCTCCATTCAACTGTATGGGACAAGTTCTCTGCTGTATCCGGCAGTCCCATAGCCGTGTGTGTCGACCGCTCCATTCGAACGGGAAACATGGGCCCCCATTCTAGTAATTGGCAGGGGCCCCAGCTGTCGGACACCTGACATGCATCCTCTATCGGATCCTGTGGATAAGTTGCTGTAATGGGACGACCCCTCTAAAGGACACTTCAGTGCATTTTATACACAGGGTCGGTGCAGTCTCCATAGGAAACGCAGGTCTTCCTCCTGTGCAGGGAGGTGACAACCATTGCGGCTGCTGCAAACTGCTTCCTAGAGTACTTGTCGCATTTTAGCCCATCAGATGGCTGGAAATTAGTGTCTCTGTACTTTAGGAAAACTTCTGATATGTCATAGAGACTTGATTGGTGGGGGGTCTGAGCACTGAGACCCCCATCAATCATTAGAACGAGGAGAGAGCTCACGTAGTGCTGACCCTCCTCGCTGCAGGAGATCGAATTGAGGTGGGACCATGGACTTTCTGGCGAGGCAACACACTACATGAACACCTCTCTCCTCGTTCTAGCGATCAATGGGGGTCTCCGCACTTGGGCCTCCACTGATCAAAACATTTGATATGTCGCTATGTCATATCAAAAGTTTTCCCAAAGTGCAGGAACACCTTAAAGGACATCTGTCCTTTGACACAGGCTGACATGTGCTCTTGGCAGCTGAAGACATCTGTGTTGGTCCCATGTTCCTATGTGTCCACATTGCTGAGAAAAACGCTGTGCTTGGTGTGCAGAGAGAAGGTTGCGGCACTAACAGGGGCGTCAGTGCCTTCTCAAACAGCTGATCAGTGGGAGTCCTGGGTTTTGGACCCCCACCCATCAGATACTGATGACCTTTCCTGAGGATAGGTTATCAGTATCAAAATCCCAGAAAACCACTTTAATATATGCAACTGAGCCTCTAGGAGCAACAGGGGCGTTGCCGTTACACCTAGAGGCTCCGCTCTCTCTGCAACTGCCGCGCCTTCTGTACTTTGACAGGGCCATGCAGGGAAAATGTGATCACACCTGCCATGCCCTGTGAATTACAGTACAGAGGGCGCAGCTGTTGCAGAGAGAGCGGAGCCTCTAGGTGTAATGGCAACGCCCCTGTTGCTCCTAGAGGCTCAGTTGCATATATTAAAGTGGTTTTCTGGGATTTTGATACTGATAACCTATCCTCAGGATAGGTCATCAGTATCTGATGGGTGGGGGTCCAAAACCCAGGACCCCCACCGATCAGCTGTTTGAGAAGGCACTGACGCCCCTGTTAGTGCCGCAACCTTCTCTCTGCACACCAAGCACAGCGCCGTGCACTGTATAGTGGCTGTGCTTGGTATCTCTTCTGTGGGGCTGAGCTGCCACCAGGCCGCGTGGCCGATGTACGGTGACGTCTAGGAAAAGCTGCCAGAGGACTGGAGGGAGCGTTTGTGCCTTCTCAGACAGCCTAAAATCTCCACTGGCTGCAGCAGCCCCCCTGCAGTAAAGGGTGCCATGTTGCAGCCGATTACCGCCTGGTATCGGAGAAGGGTTCACTGAGCAAGGGGGTGCGGTATAGCTCTCTGTAGCATGGGGTGGTTAGCTTGGTGCAAGTGGCACAGACTAACTTCCTGGCTCTGCAGAGTACCTTTCTGAGTAACAGGCGGAGCTGGGTGTTGTTACTGGCTGACCTCTGTGATGTGTGACTCACACTTCTGCTTCATTTCAATTGTGATCACTTTTCACCGCATTTTATACAGCCCGGGTTTATTTTGGGGCTGGAACATGACTTTTATGGGACTAGGTTATTATGACTGACAGCTGCGGTACTATAGATGATGGGGGGGGCAGATAATAAGGCATCCTGTGAGCCGAGGCTTCCGGTCACTGGATTGTTACTGAATGCTGGAGGCTGTAGATAAGAGGTCAGCTGCCTCGCTCACACGTGACTGTAGAATGTAGCGTGTTCTTGTTACTAGACGGCGTCACATGAGGAGCTGCAGTGTAACCCCCATCGTGTTGGCCTGCCCAGCTATTCGATGCTTAGGAATTATCATCCCCAGCGATGTATGGTATCATGTCTGTAATAGAGAGATCGGGTACCGCTCACCCCTCTCCCTGCAGGAGGGATCACTCCTGGGTCCTGTCTGCTGGGATGCCAACACTTGGCACAAGATGTGAGTAGCCAGTGACATGTAACTGGCATAGGGAAGCATACAGCGGCCGTGGAGGGTGGCCTGCCATAGTGAATAGAGGACAGTAACACTACACAGGGGCCATTTCTGGATGGTATTCTGGCCAACACCCTTGTGGGGAAGGTATGGTAATCTGCTGCCGCACCTCAATTGGAAGAGGAGGGCAAACCAACGGTAAAAAAAAAAAGTTTCTGCAGCTGATAGTGTGGTTTGAAAGAGACCCCGTACAGTTACTACAGCCACGTACTGTTGTCTCAGAACCACGTGGTGGTTATCACTATTTTCATTTACAATTGTGGGGTGGGTATATTATCCCATATAGGCGGGTGTAGAGGATGGGAGTGGTAGTGGCCCTGATGAATTATCCCATATCGCTGCTCTGTCTGCTAAAGCCTCAAATGGTATGGATTTTACCAGGGAGCTGGTTAAACGCCCCCAGAAGTACCAGTCACAGGATAAAATACATGTTGGCTGTTTGGTCTAAAACTACCTCCAGAGCCCTGTGTGCCGGCTCCGTAGTCCCGTACACTGCCACGTATGAGCATGTGGGTTCTAAAGCAAAATAGGCCACTATTTCATTGCGAAAAGTAAAAAAAAGTACATTACAAAAATCCTCTAAATCACATTCAGAACAGGTTATAGTAAAGTGCGTGTGAAGGATCATTTACACTCAGATAAGCTGACCAATGGAGAACGGGTACGCCGGGCACCTAAAAGGTCTCCTCTGCTCCATTGCCAATGTGTGCTCTTCACTGCGTCTGCCTCAGAATGTCCGATGGTAAGATGGGAGCAGTGATGGCCAGTTCGCCCGCGAACACATGCGGGCTGCCATCTTGACTCACAAGTCCAGCGAGGCGCAGATAAGAGCTTACCTGTGCCTCGCCGGACTTGTGAGTCAAGATGGCAGCCCGCATGTGTTCGCGGGCGAACTGGCCATCACTGGATGGGAGCGTTTCTCTATTACCTGTAGATAATCTCTATGAAGCCAAGACATTGGGGCAGGCTTACTGACCCTGTAGATGGGGTAAGCTCCTGCCCCAGATTTATCACTGGGAGGATGGGTGAGGTGCTGGGACAGAGGCTTTTCTCTGACTCCACACCAGTTATTGGTTGGCTTATCATCAGACAGAATTCTGCACCAGAATTGTTGATCAGTTTTGCATCTTAGGCCACGCCCCTTTCACATGAAGTCACTGTCTCTGCTAAGCCACACCCCTTTTCCAGTGAGTCACATGACATTGTAGAAACCTTACTTGAGCCAATTTGCGCTACTTTTGAGACAGATTCTAGGTGCATGCACGTCAGTAAATCTGGGCCATGATTTCCATAGGTAAAATTTTTGCTTAAAGGGGTTGTGCCACAAAAGAGACTATACTTTTTTTTAAACCCAGCACCTGGATCTGAATAAATTTGTAATGCCATGTAACAAAAAATTTAGCATAGCTCCTGAGCTATTCAATATAATGTATCTGTATAGCGCCACCTGCTGTTTGTTCGTTTACTTATTACTCCCTCCCCCTAACTGATGTGGTCGCATGCGCTCAGCTTAAATCTTTAAGGCCCCTTGCAGACAAGCGAGTATTCCGCGCGTGTGCCATGCGTGATGCAAACGCATTGTGCCCGCACGGAATCCGGACCCATTCACTTCAATGGGGCTGTGTACATGTGCGTTAGTTTTCACGCATAATGTTCTATATTCTATAGGGCCAGCGTTGCGTGGAAATTGCAGAAGTGAATAAAGCTGCGTGAAAATCACATCCGCAAGCAAGTGCGGATGAGATGCGTTTTTCACGGATGTTTGCTATTAGCTGTTTGTATACCTTCAGTTTTTTTTTAATCACACGCGTGTAAAACGCATAGCACCCACGCGGTGAACTGAACGCGATCGCAGACAAAACTGAATGACTTTGCCTGCAAAATCGCGCATTTTTCACTAAACACATTCGCAATGCATCATCCGGACACGCTCATCTGCAAGGGGTCTAAGGCCTCTTGCACACGACCGTATGGCTTTTTCTGTATTTTGCTGTTTTTGTTTCAGTAGTGTTTCCATTCTGCTTCCATTCTGTTTTTCTGTGTTTTGCGGCTCGCAAACGGAAGCATGGCGTATGCAGTAATTACATAGAAAAATTGGACTGGACATAACGTTTTCAATAGATGGTTCTGCAACAAACGGAACGGATATGGATTGACATACGGATGCATTCCGTATCCATTCAGTTTTTTTTTTACAGCTCTATTGACTTGAATGGAGCCAAGGAACGTGATTTGTGGGCAATAATAGGACATGTTCTATCTTTGAACAGAAATACGGAAACTGTGCATACGGAGTACATTCTGTTTGTTTGTTTTTTTGACCCATTGAAATGAATAGATCCGTATACGGAACATAAACTGGAAAAAAACCATGGCCTAACTCTCACCAACTGTATCTTCTGTTAGAAGCTGTGGCACCTACTTGTTACGTGCTATATGATGTCTGATTTTATTGCATAGCCCCTTTAACGTGACAATGTAGCTGTTAGATCTTGTGACTGTGATTTTTATTTATTTTTTATGGCTCAGCAGAGAAGTCTTGTGTTTACAGCTTTCCCTATAAACCTTGTGGAGTATTGCCAGGGAAATTCCTTGCATAAAGTTCGCAAGCCATCTTGGCAGGGATTCATAAATTGATTTACTGGAAGCTGACATCTAGTGGTAACTTGTTGTATTGCAGTTAGAATATTTGCAGGAGTTATCCATTCTCCCTAAAAGAATCTGTGTTGTCAGAAACTTGCGATTGCATTGTCGCTGTTTGACTATTCTAGTGGCGTTATTTGCATAGGAGTCTCATACGATTAAGTATTTTCACATATTTCAACTATAAGGTTAAAGGCTATGGGCACTCAGAAATGCTCTGATAAGAGTTTTGTTCAGTGCTGTCCTCTCCTTGGCGATTCTGTGGGCGTTCCTGTTGATTTCACATGCACCAGCACAAGCTCTGCTGCCCCGCCCCCACCTCCTGTTACACAGCGCAGCAGCAGCTACTTGTATGCTACAACCTGTAATCGGCAGATCTATTTCTCACTTTCCATTCAGTAGAAAGTCCATTATTTGTAGACAGCAATAGATATTTCTGCTGGATCTACAGTCAGAAGCATGGCGTTATAAGCCTGATAGATCTCATTATTGACAGATCTCACTACATGCACTCCCTTCTGAACACAGTATTGTGTGCAGTCCGCACAGTGAGCGCTCACTTGTCCCACACAGATTAGTACAGTGTGATGATACACAATGCTATGTGCGTGTGGTGGGCGCCATGTGGCGGAGCGGTGCGTGCGGTGGGCACCTCGCTGTATACACCCCCTGTTCTTTGAGTATGTATGTGTGTGTATATATATATATATATATACATACCTACCTACCCCCCCCAGCTCTGTTTATATATTCCTCCTCATGCCCAGCACTTTTTTGCAGGCCTGGGCCAGAGGGGCACAGGAAGCAGGCACATACCTGAAAAAGGCGAGTGATGTGTGCTGCTCCTTTTCACTGCTGCGCTGCTTCTCCTGCCTGCCACTCCATCTGGTCTTCAGGAACTTGGTGAGCATAGTGTGCTGCCAACTAGTACTGTTCTCTAGCTGGTGGCAGGCACTGGCTGCTGCATTATGGGGGTAGAGTGGGCGGCCTTCTTGTATTTGTGTTTGAATGGGAGGATGAACAAGGGGCAGGGAGCGGTCCCCCAATGTCACCGCACTGTATGTGAAAAGGGGGGGGGGGGGGTGTCAGCGCTGTCAGCTGTCATTATCATACACTGGGTATGGGATGTGTTTTACAGCCCCTAATAGACATGGCAAAGTGCCGATGCCTGGGATGTGTATTGGGAGCTGTAAAACACCTTGCAGACTGGGGCTGTCATTAGCGGGGAGGAAGACATTGCACTCCCGTGTGGAGCGAGGAGGAGTTGGAGAATCCGTCAGATGAGAGCCGCCTGCTGTACATAGGAGGTACATGCAGCTGTAGAAGGAAAACTAAGAAAAAAATAACACAACCAATTGGAGAATTATATTTATATATATATATATATATATATATATATATATATATATATATATATATATATATATATATATATATAAAAAATTTTTTAACAAAGGTGTTTGTATCATTTTAAAGAAAAAAAATCAGACCTTTCACACTCGGCTTAGGCTACTTTCACACTAGCGTTCGGGGCTCCGCTTGTGAGCTCTGTTTCAAGGGGCTCACAAGCGGCCCCGAACGCATCCGTCTGGCCCTAATGCATTCTCAGTGGATGCGGATCCGCTCAGAATGCATCAGTCTGGCAGCGTTCAGCCTCCGCTCCGCTCTGCAGGCGGACACCCGAACGCTGCTTGCAGCGTTTGGGTGTCCGCCTGGCCGTGCGGAGGCAAACGGATCCGTCCAAACTTACAATGTAAGTCAATAGGGACGGATCCGTTTGAAGTTGACACAATAAAGCTCAATTTTCAAACGGATCCGTCCCCCATTGACTTTCAATGTAAAGTCTGGACGGATCCGTCTGAACTACTTTCACACTTAGAAAAAATTCTAAGTTATAATGCAGACGGATCCGTTCTGAACGGATCCAAACGTCTGCATTATAGGAGCGGATCCGTCTGTGCAGACACCAGACAGATCCGCTCTGAACGCAAGTGTGAAAGTAGCCTTATATGTAAGGCTGTTTCCAGCTGATCTGTACTTTTGTTACTGATGCGTCAGTCACGTTAGGGCAGAGCACCACCACGTTCGCAGTCATTACTTGCAGTCTTTACGTTCAGTGACCAAGGTCACCGATTAGCAAGATTCTTTGTGTGCCTGGTCTCCTATTCTAGACTGGCAGCAGGGCAGAGCTCCTGTTGGAGGAAGTTACAGCCAGAGAAGCAAATTAACCCTTTAGGACCTGACCTGTTTTAGCCCTAATGGTGTTTTCCAGCTTCATAAAGCCTTTTACATTTGGTCAGTACTATGCTCTGCCTAAAACAAAAAAAAGTATTCATCTGCTCCTTTCCAGTTCCTAGGGCCTGATTTGTGCTCCTTCTGGTCCCTGGCCTGTGCACCTCCGAATGGGGTCCATTGTGCCACTGGAGCTATCGGTGGCCTTAGCAGTGTCAGTATGTGGCCCGGTGGTATCCAGGAAAAGATATGAGTTATCCTTAGGATAGGTCATCAGTATTAGATCTGTGGGGGACCCCCCATCGATCAGCTGTTAGAAGAGGTCTTGAGCACCGCAGCCTCTTAGGCCAGTGACATCACTCTACATTGGTCACATGGCCTAGTTACAGCTCAGTATCATTAAAGGGAACCTGTCACCAGGATTTTGTGCATAGAGCTGGGGACATGGGCTGCTAGATGGCCGCTAGCACATCTGCAATACCCAGTCCCCACAGCTCTCTGCGCTTTTGTGTTAAAAAAACGTTTTGATCAATATGCAAATGAACCTGATATGTGTTCTGTATCCGGAGATGAGTCCAGCGGAAAGGAGCCCAGCACCGCCCCGCGTCCTCCGAATCTCCTCCTTGCTGGCTGACGTCACAGAGCTGGAGCGCCGAAATCTCGCGATGCGCGAGCTAGCGCATGCGTAGTTCGTTCCCTGTGCTGATGGCAGCACAGGGAATGAACATGATGCCGACACTGCGCATGCGCTAGCTCGCGCATCCTGAGATTTCGGCGCTCCAGCTCTGTGACGTCAGCCAGCAAGGAGGGCACAGCGGCTCCCTGAAACAGCTGATCAGCGTCCCCAACCCCCTCCCCGGAGATTGTGATAATCGGAACCTATCCTGAGGATAGGTCAAGTATTCTGATTTGGGTGAGTACAACTATAGCGATATGAAATGTGTAGTTTGTTTTACTGCTTTTTCACAAAAATGGCACATGGCATGGAAAAAGTTTTTATGTTGCCACAGTCTTTGCTTTTTTATATTTACATTTTGTAGGAAGTCATTTATAAAAAAAAAAATAATGGTTTTATTATGGTTACAACCACCCTGCCATCCATCAGTGGTGGTCGTGCTTGCACACTATAGGAAAAAGCACTGGCCTCTCTCGTGCCCGCGACTGTGGGAGCGCAGATAGGCTAGTGCGTTTCACTATAGTGTGCAAGCACGACCACCACTGATGGATTGTAGGGTGGTCATAACCATGGAAACGAGCAGTGTCTAATGTAATGGAAAAATGAATTCAGCCAGGAAAGGAGGCAATATGGACAATCACAATACATTAGTAAGTGCCTTGTAATAACTTTCTCTACATAAGTGTCATTTGCTGAAGCGAGACAACCCCTTTAAGGCAGATGGAGTTGCCATGAATTTAACTGAAAAAAGGTCTTTCCGGTTCATAAAAACCTTTTGTTCTTTTATTAAAAGGGAATGGAAGGTTCCTGATGGGGAAACTCTTCATTCCTAGAACCATTAACAGACTACCCTATAATGAAGAGGGTGAAAAGTCACTGCTAGAATGCCCAAACTTAGATGTACCCTCGACAAATGCTTTACCCTTTAAAATCATTAAAAGATCCCATGGACAAAAAAGTTGATGTGTCTAAAAAGATTCTGGGAATCGGTGTCAGTGTTATTTAGACCTAATCTGGCTTAAACTTCAGTGTCCACATCTCTTAAAAGGTGGTTCTTGGTCGAGGGATGCTAGTTCTAAATTTAGGTTATGTATTCTCCCTTTTCATAGAGATCTTTTGTTTGGCCAAGATTTGGAGAAGATTTTACAGAAAGCTAATGATTCTAAAAAATCTTTTCTAGTCAATTCCAGGAAAAGGAAGTATACCTTTTGAAAACGGGGAACTTCTTTCAGTCAAAAAAGGAAAAGAACCAGGCCAGGGAAAACCAAGGGTTCCTTGTTTAATCTCAAAGGTTCTGAAACTCATAACAATGACGCCAGGCTTCAGGTAGGGTGAAGGCTAAAAGTTTTTATTTAACATTGGAAGAAAATTACAGAAAACCCTTGATTTCTGAACACTTTGGGAAAAGTTACATCTCCTTTCGTCTTCCTCCTTAGTTCAGAGCTCTCAAATGCTACAGCAGGCATTGGAGAGTGATATTTTAAAACTAATTGCACTGAAGGCATTAGTGCCAGTTCCTCAGGATCAGTTGGAAATGGGTTATTCAGTTGTATTCCTATTAAAACAGCTAAACGGGTCACATCAAATAAAAATAAATCTAGGAATGAAATAAAGTCCACAATAAACTCCTGAAGGATGGAGTCTTCATAGCTTCTTTTGAACCTTCAGGATGCTTACTACCATGTCCCAGTTTGTCAGGAGGATCAAAAATTCTTCAGGCTTGCAATTCATCTGGGGGGCAGATTTGCCTTTTTTTTAATTCCAGGCTTTACCATTTGGGATAACATCTGCCCAAAGGATATTCACGAAAATAATGGTGGAAGTAGCGGCCCATTTAAGAAGTTCAAATGTGATAATTGTCCCATGCTTGGTCGATCTTCTCACTGTGGGCAGTTCGGCAGCAGGCCCGGAAAACTGTTCTTCGGACTTGCCAGCTTCTGGGTTGGATCATAAACTCCCTGCTCAGAGAGCAGTGTTTCTTGGAATCCTCCTGGATTGCAAACGATAAAAAAGCTTTTTCACTTATCAGAAAACTTTGAAAGTCAGATCAGGTGGATGTCTTTCGGAGTCATCCTTTCTGTTCAATCAGGGAAGCCATGTCACTCCTCGGTACTCTAACCTTGTGTATCCTGGCAGTCAAATGAGCACACTTCCATTCTCAAATTCGGCAGCATACTGTCCTAACAAGCTGGGACAAGAATCTTTGGAAAACAAGGTGTCCATCTACCCGGTAGTGACCCAGTGTTTAAAGGGGTTCTGCAGCTTGTTTAAACTGATTATCTATCCTCTGGATAGATCAGCATCTGATCGGCGGGGGTCCAACACCCGGGACCTCCACCGATCAGCTGTTTGAGAAGGTAGTGGTGCTCCAGCAGGGCCGCGGCCTTCTTACTGTTTACCGCTGGCCCAATGACGTCACGACTAGTATCACTGGACTGGGCGCGGCTAAGCTCCATTCAAGTGAACAGAACTTAGCCGTGCTCAAGCCAGTGATACTAGTCGTGACGTCACTGGGCCAGCGGTAAACAGTGAGAAGGCCGCAGCACTGCTGGAGCGCCGTTGCCTTGTCGAACAGCTGATCGGCAGAGGTCCCGGCTGTCGGACCCCCGTCGATCAGATGCTGGATATCCACTGGATAGATCATCAGTTTAAACAAACTGCATAACCACTTTAAACTGGTGAAAATCCCTAGATCATTTGGAGAAAGGAGTCTCCTGGATAATAAAAGATCTACAGATGCGAGTCAGTGGGGTTGGGGGGCTCACTGACCACTCCCCTGAAAATAACATAAAGACCCAGTCCAGAGAGTCCTCAAATTTGAGTGAGCTGTCTGGAAGATGTTGAAAAATCTTACATTAGAACTAACAGGGAAAGATGTACAGATAGGATCTGATAACCCTTCAGTTGTAGCATATCTAAACCACTAAGGAGGTACCAAAAGTATGGCCTTTTTTTATAAAGCAGGGTCCATCCAGGGGAGTGGAGACTCAGCGATATAAGTCTTCCATCAAGTAACTAAGACTGTGGATTCTCAGGTAGATCTCTTTGCTTCAGCCAAGAACATGAAGCTCTTGATATTTTTCTCTCCGTCCCAACAGGTGAATGGGGATGGATGCGGCCTCTACGAAAAGGAAAAACTTAAAGGGAACCTGCTTTTACCATTTTAAGCTGTCACCATCGCTATGTTCACTAAAGTACCTTATTTCCAGCAGTCTTCTTTTTACTTTATTTCGTTTTGTCCTTTTGATATAAAAGCCCTTTTTATGATATGCTAATGAGGGTCCAAGGTGCCCAGAGGGGCGTTTTTTTTTCCCTCTCCGGTGCCCAGTGACGCCCCCCTGCAGTGCCCAAGAATGCCTCCTGATCGGCCGGAAAACTCGCTTAGGCGCAGTACCGCCTGCGCGATCATCAACCTCCTGAGGGCAACAGCCTCAAAAGTCTCACTGGGCATGCGCCGAGCCCAGTGATGTAACCTGAGCGCTGTTGCCCTGAGGAGGTTGATGATCGCGCAGGCGGTACTGCGCCTGAGCGAGTTTTCTGGCCGCCGACAGGAAGAAGGACGGGGCATTTCTAGAAGGTAGACTATGACGTGGGGAGGGGGCGGAACCGTTTGCCGGGCTGTGGGAGGTTATTTCAGGATTAGGAGGCGTTCTTGGGCACTGCAGGGGGGCGTCACTGGGCTCCGGAGAGTAAAAAAAAACGCCCCTCTGGGCACCTTGGACCCTCATTAGCATATCATCAAAAGGGCTTTAATATCAAAAGGACAAAATGAAATAAAGTAAAAAGACGACTGCTGGAAATAAGGTACTTTAGTGAACATAGCGATGGTGATAGCTTAAAATGGTAAAAGCAGGTGACAGATTCCCTTTAATTACTCTTTGGTAATTTCCTTTCCTTGAGTCCTCCACAACAGCACACTATGTGGAATCCTTCATATCAATGGGTCCGCAAAATAAAACTGAAGTTACTCTGTGCATTCAGTTTCTATATGTCTGTTCAGCAAAAAATAGAACATGTCCTATTAATGTCCGCGTTACGGACAAGGATAGTACTGTTCTATTAGGGGCCAGCTGTTCTGTTCTGCAAAATTACAGATGACGTCTGTGTGCATTCCGTATTGTTTGCGGACCGCAAAATACATACGGTTGTGTGCATGAGCCCTAAGGGAAAGATCTGCACCTGTTCTGTGTTTTATAGCCTCCCCTGGTTTTCGCTCACAATCGCTGATGGAAATCACTGACTGAACACTGACTGTAAATAAGGCACAATGCTGTTGTGGAGTACTCAAGAAAAGGAAATTACCAGTTAGGTCTTATGCACACGACCGTTCCGTCTTTTGCAGTCTGCAAACCGTGGATCTGAAAAAAAACGGAAGCCTCCCGTGTGCCTTCTGCAATTTACGGAACGGGCGGCCCATTGTAGAAATGCCTATTGTCCGCAAAACGGACAAGAATAGGACATGTTATTTTTTATTTTTTTTGCGGGGCTACGGAACAGAGCAACAGATCAGACAGCACAGTGCTGTCTGCATCTTTTGCGTCCCCGTTGAAGTGAATGGTTGGTTGGTTCCGCATCCGAGCAGCGAAAAACTGCGGCTCGGATGCGGACCAAAACAACGGTCGTGTGCATGAGGCCTAAGAGTACGTTTTCTCATGCCACTGTCATGGGCTCTGTTCAGAACATCCCTCAACAGTTCCTTCATATGTGATGAAAAGAATAGCACAATATGCAGCACTTATTTTCCTGTCAAAATGACAGACTCCAAATTTGGATCCTTGATGGATGACTATTACTTATAAAATCTCCTCCTGTGATGTAAACGTTCTTTTATCTTCAAGCCCAGACCGCCATGATGACTTCTTCCAGCCACATCTTGTCTCTGCAGAGTTTGCCACACAGACATCTTATGTTCCTGACTTTTCCATCGTCCTCCCCACTTTCTCAACACATACTCCCTATTCTAGTGTCCGCACGGTGGCATCCAGTGGCCACCCTGAATACTGTGCCCGCTGTGCTCCCCAATGCTACCAAATGCATCTCTGCAGAAACAGAACCCCTGAAAATATTACAGAAATATTACCTCTTAAAGGGAACCTGTCACCTGCAAAACGCATATTAAACCGACCACAGTACCTTACAGTATCCCCCAGTGCGTTGCTAATCATATTTTTCTTTGCTCTTTGCGTTTCTTCATACTTGTTAAAAACGCTGTTTTAATGTCGGTTGGCGCTGTCTCCGAGTCAGGCTTGAAGTCAAGGGGGCAGCGGCCTCCTTGCTTCAAGTAAAGCTAAGCCCGCCCCTTACCCCTCCTCTACAATTAGATGGACATGCTAGATGGATCCTCACTCACCCGCCTACGTTTTGCTGACTGTGGATGCTCCGGACAGTTTGATTGCGCGCCCGGCCGTCATGCTGTAACAGGCAGCGTACAGCGCATGCGCTAGAAGAGCGCGATCCCGGCAGCATGTCCATCTAATTGTAGAGGAGGGGTAAGGGACGGGCTTAGCTTTACTTGAAGCAAGGAGGCCGCTGCCCCCTTGACTTCAAGCCTGACTCGG
Organism: Bufo bufo; assembly: GCF_905171765.1. Classification (NCBI taxonomy): domain Eukaryota; kingdom Metazoa; phylum Chordata; class Amphibia; order Anura; family Bufonidae; genus Bufo; species Bufo bufo. The sequence continues at coordinate 138,234,766 of NC_053389.1, forward strand.
AGACAGCGCCAACCGACATTAAAACTGCGTTTTTAACAAGTATGAAGAAACACAAAGAAAAATATGATTAGCAACACACTGGGGGATACTGTAAGGTACTGTGGTCGGTTTAATATGCGTTTTGCAGGTGACAGGTTCCCTTTAAATAATTACAACACAGTGCCTTCAAAGATTGCCACTGACCGACACAGTTCTGCAAACCTGGTGTTGCACAAAAATAATGTAGACAAGCTGATACTGTGCCAGGGCGTCCCCCACTGTAATAAGTCCTCTCAGAACTAAGTCCCATCAATAATAGAAATTCTCGGTCAGAGTTTTTCATAGGATCTTTCATAGTGTGATTTAGATGCCCAGTGTCCTAGGAACCTGAGGCATATCTTAAACATATGTTGTGGTCCTGTGGGGGTCTACATATAATATGAAGATCTGTGTTTTTAGGTTCCGCAAAAATTACATGGTTTTGTGATTCCCAGGACTCCATTGGTTGGACTTTTAGAATATGTACAGAATCTGCAGGTTATGGATGGTCGGTAGCAGGCGATAGCTAAAATATGGGACTTAACACACACAATAATTGCACAATACTGGCTTCAGCCTACCTATCATATAATATTGCTGTGGGGGGGGGGGGATCATTGTAAAGGGTAACACTTAGTAAATGTTCAAAGCAATTGAATTACTACATGGCAAGCCCAGGATTGGCATCTCCAGCGTTGGTAAGGGCGTGAATGTGGGATACAGCAGATTTCAGTGTCTTTGTGGAGAGGAAGGCGTCCCTAGATAATATTGGAAGATAGGTGGTACCTAGTAATGGGCATACTGTAGATATTGCTCGCTTGTACCGAGCTGGGGACACTGCACGGAGGGGGGTGGGGGCTCATATTAAAGGTTTAATTTTTGTCGTGTACTTGTACTGTATATACTGTACCATTGATATATTTGAAAAACTTAATAAAAACTGTTTGTTTAAAAAATGGTAATAATTTGCCTCCAGTGGTAATAATTTCCCCCCCAGAGTGCCCACATTAGTCATAGTGCCTTCCATAGCAGTAATAATGCCCCCATAGCTCCTCTTGTAGTAATAATAACCTCCTAGGGCCCAAAGTAGTAATGTTTCACATTCAGTGATTTCCATTGGTGATTCTGAGCCCAAACCAGGATTGGAGCCTCCACAGACATAAGGTATAAGGGAAAGATCTGCACCTGTTCTGTGTTTAGAGCTGCACCTGGTTTTGGCCCCAAATCACTGATGAAAAACAGACGTGTGAATGAGGCAGCATGGGTACAGTACAGAGGATTTACCCACCAAGGGGCACGGCTTATATAATCAAACGGCACAGAAAACAGACTATATTAGTGCCGTATAGTAATCTTACATACACATTAGTCACATCTAGCCAAAAAGTGGCCAACTCCTTAAAGATTTTGATGATGATAAAAAAAGTCTAGGTGTAGAGCCAACAATAACCCCTTAAGTACTGGGACCATTTTTGGTTCTGCATTTTCGCTTTTTCCTCCCCACGTTCCAATAGCCGTAGCTTTAACTTTTCGTTCATATAATCATGTGAGGGCCTATTTTTTGAGGGGCAAGATGTGTGTGTGTGTGTGTGTATATATATATATATATATATATATATATAATTTTTTTTTTTCTTTGAATGGCACCATTTACTTTACCATGTCATTGAAAAGCAGGAAAAACATTTGTAGTTAAATTTAAAAAAAAAAATTCCACCAAGGTTTTGGGGGTTTTGACATCAGTGTTCACTGTGTTCTAAAATTGACATGTCGTCCTTATTCTGCGGCTTAATGCGAATACGGCGATACCAAAGTTGTATAGAAAAACATTAGAAATTATTATTATTTTTTTTTTCTTTGAATCACCATTTTTTTTGCCAGCTATAATTTTTTTATTTCTGCTCACAGAGCTGTATGTGGGCTTGTTTTTTGCCGGGAGGGAGGTGACTAAAAAAATCGTGGCACCTGAGGAGATGGCGGAGTTCGGTGGGCTTGCCATTCCCAGTCAGTGCGGCTGTATGATACAGCAGGCACCCACCACATATGGAGCGGGCTCACCGCAGCAGCCTACTCCATACATTTCCTCTACTAGTGTGACGTACGTCATGGTGGTTGGAGGGGTGAAGGCCCTTTTACATGGGCCAAGGACTGGGGAAATCCTGAATTCTTGATTTCCTTGTGTAAAGGTACGACCGATCACCCGACAAGCATTCATCAGGTGATTGCATCAGCACATAAAATCGTTTTCTGCCTTATTGTCTGGGGTAAATGGGGCTCTACTGCCCACAAGCTTTGAATCTGCATGAGGAAGTCCTCCCCATACGTAGGAAGTGTTTGCTGCCTGTAAATCCAGCTATCGCCTCTGCTGATGATTAGGTTTCGTGAGCAGAGGTGATGGCTAGATTTACATGCAGCTAATCTTCTCCTCTGTATGGGGACCGCTGCTGTGTAAACGGGGTCATCTGCTGCTCATGCAGAATGGTTTTAGGTGCAGTCGCCCGATTCGTTCGTTTACACATTTGAATTGGCCGGTGTGCAGTTACCGCCATGACTGCATCTTTCATGCAGCAACATCATACTTGCCAACAGTTCTGAATTTGCAGTATTGTCCATAATTTTCAGAGACAATCTCTGCAAGTTTGGGCTGTCCTGTACTGAAAAATGGGTGAGGCTTATGTGAGCCCCACCCATAAATGGGTGTCTGTCTTGTTTGGCCATTACCAGGGCAGAGCCTATTTGTCTCAAATTTACCAACCACAAAGTTGTTTAATTTTCACCTAAAATCCTAGTGTCTCAATAATATACAATGAGGGAGATTTATCAAAACTGGTGTAAAGTAGAACTGGCTTAGTTACCCATACCAACCAATCAGATTTCATCTTTCATTTTCCAAAGGAGCTCTGAAAAATGAAAGGTGGAATCTGGTTGCTATGGGCAACTAAGCCAGTTCTACTTTACACCAGTTTTGATAAATCTCCCCCATTGTCCTGTATAAAAAGTGCAGCTAATAACAATGTGTATGTATGGGGATGAATGATCGTAATGACAGCGGTGATCATTGCTGTGTGTAAATGCAGCAATGAATGTTCCTCATTGCCCGCCCTCAGCCTATGCCCTAAATCTCTCAATTGGGAATACCTCTTTAGGTGTTATTGCAGCCCTTGGTTCAGTACGACTGTGTCCTTCAGACAAAAGATTGTTGGACCCTGCTATAAGCATTATTGGCCCCAGTTTAGCCATGGGAACGCCTGAATGAGGTGGAGGTACACAAGTATAATATGCTTGGGATCTCAAACTGGAAAAGTTGTAAAAGGCCTTGAAGCCTACGTGAGCTTTCTCCTCTACTGGGTCATCATCAGTGCTGGACTATGTGGTGTGTGTTCTGTCTACTTAACACCAGAGGGCAGTATTGCTTCAGTCATTCTAGGGTTCAAGAGCTAAACCTCACATTATAAATGTCATTGACTCTCACGTGCCTTACTGTATCATTTCTCCCCCCCATATTTGAGAATTTGTAGTTTGATAGATTGACTAAGGGAAGATGGTCTGAGATGCGGCAAAATTATTTAGAGGTGTGCACTTCCTAATAGTTCTTCTGCTATTAGACAAAATTGATTCGCAGGAAGCTGTGGCAGTGGGTGACTGCAGCGGTCATGTCTCGTATACGGGTAGATCACTGCTGCAGTTTATAATCGAGCAGTAGCAGGACAACCAAACCAGCAGCCCATAGAACGATGCTGGAGAAAGCGGTATGGGTAGCTCTCAAAGGCATTATCCCTTGGAAAATATTACAATGCAATGAATAGAGCTTTTCAATTATGTAGTATTACAATATACATGCAATAACTTAAAAAAAAAAAATTGTACATTACATTTTCCTCTCTTGTAGCGCCCCCTTTTTTTCCTTCTTGGCCCACCTTCTCCTTCATTCAGAGGCGGACTGACATGCTCAATAGCTTTGCTGCTTTCTTCCTCGCTGCAGGTGTAGTGATCTCATAGTGGATTGGCTGAGACACCTTACATTCATTCATCACGATTTCTAAGTTCCTACAGATGTATAGCTACGGTATATCTTTCTCTGGACAAAAAGAAATTGGGGGGGCATAATGTTCGATATGTGTCTCTGGGGTTATAGGTACTATTTTCTATGCAGGGGAAGAAGGGGTTAACTGATAATTTCAGTGCTTCCTGGGAGATGCAGGTGCTTGAGCTACTGCCCACCCGCAGAAGGTGAAGAAAGTGCTCCACATAAAGCCTCAATTACACGTCAGTGATTTCCATCAGTGATTCTGAGCCCAAACCAGGTGCGGCTCTAAACACATAACAGGGGCAAATCTTTCCTTTATACCTTATGTCTGTGGAGACTCCAATCCTGGGTTTGGCTCAGAATCACTGATGAAAAACACTGATGTGTGGAATGAGGCTTAAGGGTAAATGAGTAAGGGGTGTTTTTTTTGTTTTGTTTTTTCAATTTGTTGGGATAACACCTTTTAACCACTTGCCGCAACGCCGAAAGGAGTCATCGCGGCGGCTCCCCCAGGCTACGCTAACGCCGATTGGCGTCATCTCGCGTGAGCCGAGATTTCCTGTGAACGCGCGCACACAGGAACGGAAGGTAAGAGAGTGGATCTCCAGCCTGCCAGCGGCGATCGTTCGCTGGCAGGCTGGAGATGTGATTTTTTTTTAACAGCGTCTAATATACCTGCTACCTGGTCCTCTGGTGGTCCCCTTTGTTTGGATCGACCACCAGAGGACACAGATAGCTCAGCAATATGTTGCACCAAGCACCACTACACTACACCCCCCCCCCCCTTGTCACTTATTAACCCCTTATTCACCCTTGATCACCCCTGATCACCCCATATAGACTCCCTGATTACCCCCCTGTCATTGATTACCCCCCTGTCATTGATCACCCCCCTGTAAAGCTCCATTCAGATGTCCGCATGATTTTTACGGATCCACTGATAGATGGATCGGATCCGCAAAACACATACAGGCGTCTCCCTGGAGCCTTCCAGGGGGGGTGATCACCCCATATAGACTCCCTGATCACCCCCCCTGTCATTGATCACCCCCCCTGTCAGGCTGCATTCAGATGTCCGTATGATTTTTACGGATCCACGGATACATGGATCGGATCCGCAAAACACACATGGACATCTGAATGGAGCCTTATAGGGGGGTGATCAATGACCAGGGGGGTGATCACCCCATATAGACTCCCTGATCACCCCCCTGTCATTGATCACCCCTCTGTAAGGCTCCATTCAGACATTTTTTTTGGCCCAAGTTAGCGGAAATTTTTTTTTTTTTTTTCTTACAAAGTCTCATATTCCACTAACTTGTGTCAAAAAATAAAATCTCACATGAACTCGCCAAACCCCTCACGGAATCCAAATGCGTAAAATTTTTTAGACATTTTATATTCCAGACTTCTTCTTACGCTTTAGGGCCCCTAGAATGCCAGGGCAGTATAAATACCCCACATGTGACCCCATTTTGGAAAGAAGACACCCCCACGTATTCCATGAGGGGCATATTGAGTCCATGAAAGATTGAAATTTTTGTCCCAATTTAGCGGAAAGGGAGACTTTGTGAGAAAAAAATAAAAACAATTTCCGCTAACTTGTGCCAAAAAAAAAAAAATTCTATGAACTCGCCATGCCCCTCATTGAATACCTTGGGGTGTCTTCTTTCCAAAATGGGGTCACATGTGGGGTATTTATACTGCCCTGGCATTTTAGGGGCCCTAAAGCGTGAGAAGAAGTCTGGGATCCAAATGTCTAAAAATGCCCTCATAAAAGGAATGTGGGCCCCTTTGCGCATCTAGGCTGCAAAAAAGTGTCACACATCTGGTATCGCCGTACTCAGGAGAAGTTGGGCAATGTGTTTTGGGGTGTCATTTTACATATACCCATGCTGGGTGAGATAAATATCTTGGTCAAATCCAACTTTGTATAAAAAAAATGGGAAAAGTTGTCTTTTGCCGAGATATTTCTCTCACCCAGCATGAGTATATGTAAAAAGACACCCCAAAACACATTGCCCAACTTCTCCTGAATACGGCGATGCCACATGTGTGACACTTTTTTGCAGCCTAGGTGGGCAAAGGGGCCCACATTCCAAAGAGCACCTTTAGGATTTCACAGGTCATTTACCTACTTACCACACATTAGGGCCCCTGGAAAATGCCAGGGCAGTATAACTACCCCACAAGTGACCCCATTTTGGAAAGAAGACACCCCAAGGTATTCCGTGAGGGGCATGGCGAGTTCCTAGAATTTTATATTTTTGTCACAAGTTAGCGGAAAATGATTTATTTTTTTATTTTTTTTCCTTACAAAGTCTCATATTCCACTAACTTGTGACAAAAAATAAAAACTTCCATGAACTCACTATGCCCATCACGAAATACCTGGGGGTGTCTTCTTTCCAAAATGGGGTCACTTGTGGGGTAGTTATACTGCCCTGGCATTCTAGGGGCCCAAATGTGTGGTAAGAAGTTTGAAATCAAAATGTGTAAAAAAAATGACCAGTGAAATCCGAAAGGTGCTCTTTGGAATATGGGCCCCTTTGCCCATCTAGGCTGCAAAAGTGTCACACATGTGGTATCTCCGTATTCAGGAGAAGTTGGGGAATGTGTTTTGGGGTGTCATTTTACATATACCCATGCTGGGTGAGAGAAATATCTTGGCAAAAGACAACTTTTCCCTTTTTTTTTTTTATACAAAGTTGGCATTTGACCAAGATATTTCTCTCACCCAGCATGGGTATATGTGAAATGACACCCCAAAACACATTCCCCAACTTCTCCTGAGTACGGAGATACCACATGTGTGGCACTTTTCTGCAGCCTAGGTGGGCAAAGGGGCCCACATTCCAAAGAGCACCTTTCGGATTTCACCGGTCATTTTTTACACATTTTGATTTCAAACTCCTTACCACACATTTGGGCCCCTAGAATGCCAGGGCAGTATAACTACCCCACAAGTGACCCCATTTTGGAAAGAAGACACCCCAAGGTATTCGCTGATGGGCATAGTGAGTTCATAGAAGTTTTTATTTTTTGTCACAAGTTAGTGGAATATGAGACTTTGTAAGAAAAAATAAAAAAATTATCATTTTCCACTAACTTGTGACAAAAAATAAAAAGTTCTATGAACTCACTATGCCCATCAGCGAATACCTTAGGGTGTCTACTTTCAGAAATGGGGTCATTTGTGGGGTGTTTGTACTGTCTGGCCATTGTAGAACCTCAGGAAACATGACAGGTGCTCAGAAAGTCAGAGCTGCTTCAAAAAGCGGAAATTCACTTTTTTGTACCATAGTTTGTAAACGCTATAACTTTTACCCAAACCATTTTTTTTTTTTTTTTTACCCAAACATTTTTTTTTTATCAAAGACATGTAGAACAATAAATTTAGAGAAAAATTTATATATGGATGTCGTTTTTTTTGCAAAATTTTACAACTGAAAGTGAAAAATTTCATTTTTTGCAAAAAAAAATAGTTAAATTTCGATTAATAACAAAAAAAGTAAAAATGTCAGCAGCAATGAAATACCACCAAATGAAAGCTCTATTAGTGAGAATAAAAGGAGGTAAAATTCATTTGGGTGGTAAGTTGCATGACCGAGCAATAAACCGCTAAAATTGTGGAGTGCCGATTTGTAAAAAAGGGCCTGGTCTTTAGGGGGGTATAAACCTGTGGTCCTTAAGTGGTTAAAACATTTGGGGGCTCGCCATAGATTTTTAATTATCTTGGACAACCTATTACCCTGATAACTATAACTGGGTCTCCCCTGGATGTCAGTTACAGTGGAAAAGTCCCCAAAAAATTAGGGGGGGGGGGGGGGGAATAACTCCCGCACCAACGCCCTGTGTATTTCTGATCACCGCCGCACGTTGGGCGGTGATCGGAACAGATTTCCTGCTAAAATCATTCAGCAGGCACTCTGTAACAATGCTAAAGGGGGGTCCTGTGTGCTGTCCGCATCCGTTTTGCGGACAAGAATAGGCATGTCTACAATGGGCCGCCCGTTCCGTTCCGCAAATTGCGGAAGGCACACGGGCGGCTTCTGTTTTTTGCGGATCTGCAGTTTGTGGACCGCAAAAAAAACAGAACTGTCATGTGCATGTAGCCTTAGGGAAAGGTTAGATTAGGCAGGGAGACTGAGGGGTAGTTTTAGGGAAAAAAAGCTTTATTTTTGGGCTTCACCCTTTTATTTTATTTATTTTTTATATTTGTGTGCGTGCGCTGACTCTTGGCGTCCGCCTACTGTTAGCGCATCGCCCACCCCACCGCTGATCAGCTTAAATTTTTGGGGGCTTTAATTTTATTTTTAAATAAATATTATAAATATTTATTTATAAATAAAGATTATAAATATTTTTTTTCTGTTAGGTTTAGGGTGGGTTAGGCCTTGTTCACATCAGCGTTCAGCCTTTCTGTTCTCCTGCTCCGCTATAGGAGCAGGAGAACGGAAAGGACGGATTCGGGTAATAACTGAGCCGAGCGGAGCCTACAGACCCCATAGACTATAAATGGGGTCCGTTAGGTTTCCGCTCAGAAGATTATTTTGGAGCGGAGACAAAAGTCCTGCATGCACAACTTTTGTCTCCGCTCCAAAATCATCTTCTGAGCGGAAACCAACGGACCCCATTTATAGTCTATGGGGTCCGTAGGCTCCGCTCGGCTCAGTTAAGTGCCGAATCCGTCCTTTCCGTTCTCCTGCTACTATAACTGAGCAGGAAAACGGAAAGGCTGAACGCTGATGTGAACTAAGCCTTAGGGTAGTGAACGTGAACACTTGTCCCCCCACCACACACTCACACTAAATAAAGTTTTACACACAAACACACGCACACACACTCCCCTATGGCCCGCCAGGCGTTCTCAGCCAAGGAGGCATACGCCCTGCTTGTCTCTGACTCAGAGAGCCCCAGTGAGGACGAGGATGACCCCACTTTCCTCTTGTCACCCGCGTCCTCCTCATCTAGTGAAGATGATGAACCCCCCCCCCCCCCAAGGCGGCAGAGACGCTGCCAGGTGGAGCCAGGGGACCCCCATGCCAGGGACCCTGTGGCCCACACTAGTATGAGCCGCCCTGGGGCTCGTACTAGTTTTCCGGTCCACCTGAGCCCCCTACCGGTGAACTTGTCTGGTGTACCCCAGAGGACTTTGAACCCGTGATTCCTGACTTTGTTGGCCAACCAGGAATCCAGATTCCCACACTGTATATGACTCTCTCTTTTTTTTTTTTTTTTTTAAGTACCTCGGGAACTGGAGGCGCCCGGATCTTCCATGGCCAACACTTTCCAGGTGTGGTCCCCCATACTGGAAAGAAGGGACGGTACCAAAAAAAGTGCAGTGTGCAGGAGGGGGATACGGAAGGCTACCACCACTCAGTGTGACACGTGCCCCGATCATCCGGGCCTCTGCATTGACTGTTGCTTCAGGGAGTACCACACTTCCATGGAGTACTAAATTTATAATCCCCCTTCCCCAATTTTAATTCTATTTGGCCAGACAATCGCCCAGGGGGGAAAAAAAAAACTGTCTCTCAGACTTTGGAGACGCTAAAACAAAATTTAAATTTTTCTTTCAAAAGTGATATCTTGTAAAACTAAAAGAATAGTATACATATTAGGTATCGCCACGTCCGTAAGAACCTGAACTATAAAAATACCACAAGACCTAACCCTTCAGATGAACAGAATAAAATAAACTGTGCCAAAACAGCTATTTGTTTTGCAAACTTTTCCATTTTAATCCTTTTTTTTTTCCCATTTAACAAAGCAAGGGTTAACAGTCAAACAAAACTCTATATATTTATTGCCCTGATTCTGTAGTTTACAGAAACGCCCCATATGTGGTCGTAAACTGCTGTATGGCCAGGGTGCACAAGGAAATGTAATGAGCGCCATATGGTTTTTGGAAGGCAGATTTTACTGGACTGTTTGTTTGTTTTTTACACCATGTCCCATTTGAAGCCCCCCTGATGCACCCCTAGGGTAGAAACTCCATAAAAGTGACCCCATCTAAGAAACTACACCCCTCAAGGTATTTAAAACTGATTTTATCAGGGTTAAGGAATTAATTTGCACTCCATGGCAGCGGTGCAGCTCTGTTGTCTATAGAAGCAACCCTGTTAAAAATTTAACTTCTGGCCCCTGCGGCAAAGCTCGTACTGGGTCCCTTGCAAGGACTCTGCAGTGTGTGTGTGTGTGTGTGTAAAATGTATATCTCCAGTACAAGTCTCATGATCTAGTCACCTCTGCGCTGACCACTATAGTCCACTCTTCTCGTCTTTTGCCTTCAGGGGTGGACTGGGAACTTAGTGGCCCTGGAAACAAACCTAAACATGGCCCCATACTGTAGGCAGGTCCAAATTGACAAAAGGCAAAACTGACAGGAAAAAATGAGTTGGTTGCATACCTTGCTGGCGGCCGTGACAAGTGCTTGGACAGCACCATAAGCATCGGCCCACCAGGAAATTTCCCTGTAGGGTCTATGGCCAGTCCGCACATCTAGGAAATGATCCCAATGATAACATTGTAACCAGGTTGTCGCACAAAGACCCCTCCAGTTCATATAGTCTCTCTTGATGAATGGCTACCATGTCACCCCCCTCGCTGAGAAAACCACCTCCAGCCCTGCTCAGAATCTTTTCTTGTCCTACAGACCAGCTTGGTCCAGGCTCGGACTTCTTGGCACCCCTCTCCATCACACTCTCGGATATTTGTATTTCCAGGCGTTATGCTTTTTAGTCAGGTGTTCTCCCCCTCTGTTCTTGGTTTTCCGTCTGCACTAATTGCCTACTGTCACCAGTCTGGGACTGTGTCTCTAGCTGGAGCACGTGGAACATAGTGCTTTAATGGGTGTTCTCTGTTTCAGAAATGTACACGTGAAACCTGGAGGGATCGGCCAGGAGACTTAGAGATTTACATATGGAACAGGCTGAACTGTACTTGGCTTTGTTTCAGAGGTTTCAATGAAAACTCCTCTGAACTGTTGCGTAATGCGACGGCGCGACGATCTGTAACCTCCTGTACATTAGCCTGCAGCCACACACTGCTGTACTGCTCCTCCGTATGTAAGTCATCAGATGCTCAATGCTTCTCTGGAAGGGGAAGGATGTAAGCTCCTATGACAAGATCTCTACTGCAGTGTCCTCCAGCCTACTCTTGTGACTGGTAGGCAGCTACTAAGACAGTAGGGTAGCTTTTCCAACACTTTTGAGGTTGTATGTTTGTCCTGAACTTAGCTTTAGCGGTAGAAGTGGCAGCAACTTTCCTGACTTGAGTCAGTCCCAGTCCTATCCAGACGCAGCTTTAATTTGGGGTGCACAAGTGGCCTGCACTTTGGATGCATTGAGAACTTCCACACTGTGCCTGTTTTCCCCAACCTCGTATGAAATACAAAAAAACTTCAAGTACATCTGACTATTGGCCTGCATTAATAATGTATACATTCTTGCAATGCTTGATGCTAATGAGATGAAGTAAGCGGCTTTGATGTAACCTGTTGGGCAAGAATTTTACAACCTTCCTCTGAACATTTAGTTTCCGTGTACTTGGTGCCAAGCCAGCACTTCCCTCCCCGTGGGTATACTGTAGCTGGGCATAGTACAGTAGACATGTGCTGCAGTTATGTAAATGTACAGTACATGGCTGGGCTCCATCACACCTTGTACTATACAGGGCTTGGTGTGTGGGGAGTTATTGTAATTTCTACCTCTACTGGTTGGAATTCCCTGCACCACATCATACTGGCAACATGATAACATAGTTTATAAGGCAGAAAAAATACATCTGTCCATCCAGTTCGGCCTGTTATCCTGTAAGTTGATCCAGAGGAAGGCAAAAAAAAAAACCCAGTGAGGTAGAAGCCAATTTTCCCAACTTAAGGGGAAAAAAATTCCTTCCTGACTCCAATCAGACTAACTCCCTGAATCAACGACCCATCTCTAGTAACTATAGCCTGTAATATTTATTACACTCCAGAAACACATCCAGGCCCCTCTTGAATTCCTTTATTGTACTCACCATCACCACCTCCTCAGGCAGAGAGTTCCATAGTCTCACTGCTCTTACCGTAAAGAATCCTCTTCTATGTTTGTGTACAAACCTTCTTTCCTCCAGACGCAGAGGATGTCCCCTCGTCACAGTCCTGGGGATAAATAGATGATGGGAAAGATCTCTGTACTGTCCCCTGATATATGTATACATGTAGTTATTAGATCTTCCCTCCCCCCCCCCCCCTTTTTTATTTTTTTATTTTTTTTTTATTTTTATTTTTTTTCTAAAGTGAATAACCCTAATGTTGATAATCTTTCAGGGTTCTGTAGTTGCCCCATTGCAGTTATTACTTTAGTTGCCCTCCTCTGAACCCTCTCCAGCTCTGCTATGTCTGCCTTGTTCACAGGAGCCCAGAACTGTACACAGTACTCCATGTGTGGTCTGACTAGTGATGTGTAAAGTGGTAGGACTATGTTCTCATCACGGGCATCTATGCCCCTTTTGATGCAACCCATTCTCTTTTTGGCCTTGGCAGCAGCTGCCTGACACTGGGTTCTACATGTCAGTGTTACCCAGTGTTTTACCATTTAGTATGTACTGGTGACTTGTATTATTCCTTCCCATGTTAATAACCTTACATTTGTCAGTGTTAAACCTTCTCTGCCCAAGCCTCCAATCTATCCGGATCCATCTGTTGCAGTATACTGACCTCACCTGCAAAAATGTATATTTTACTGTGCAAGCCTTCTACAAGATCATTAATAAATATATTGAAGAAAATAGGGCCCAATACTGACCCCTGAGGTACTCCACTAGTGACAGGGACCCAATCTGAGTGTGTACCATTAATAAGCACCCTCTGTTTTCTATTACTGAGCCAGTTACTTGCCCACATACAGACATTTTCTCCCAGTCCAAGCATTCTCATTTTATATGTAACAGGAGGGATAGTTTAAGTGGCACTACACACTGATTTCCTCTTTATAGTACTCCCATATGGGTGTGCTGGCAGTCACTCAATTGGCAACAAGGGTGCATAGATTCACAACCTGGCGGTGCTCCACTGTATAGACTGTTATAGAAAACAAATATGTGCGGCTTTGAGGAAAAGCAAAAAGATGCAGTGGCACTCACCATAAGTTGCAGTTCTTCTTTATAAATTTCACAGCTGAGATAAAATGTAAAAGAACAGACAGCAGCAGGTGGACATAATGTACTTGCAGTGCAAAGGGATTGCGGCGACGGCCGTTTCGCGCGTACAGTGCTTTGTCGGGCCAGCAAATACTTAATTCTCTTAGGATACGGGGGTGCATGCCATCTGGTCCTGGCGATTTGTCTATTTTAAGCTGTACTTCTTCCTGGGTCAGACAGGCTACTTTTAATGGGGAATTTACTTTTACATTCTGCATTTCATCTCAGTTTATTTTCTTCAGTGAATACAGTGGGGGAAAAAAAAGTAATAGCTTTGCTTTCTCCTCATCACTCTCTGCAATTCCCCCCTGTAACTCTGTAGAGGGCCGACGCCTTTAGATTTATACTTTTTACCATTTATATAATAAAGAACTTTTTAGGGTTCTCTCTTTGGCAATTTAATCTTGGTCTGCTTTAATTTAATATATAATAGTTTTTCAGTGCTTCCTCACTTTTTATTTTTTTATTTTTTAAATGCTTTCTGTCATTTATTGTTTTCTTTACAGTTCTATTTATCCACATTGGTGGTTTCTTGTTCCTTAACCTTTTATTCCCATAAGGTATGTACCTCTCACAATTAGATTTTAGGATGCTTATAAAAATATCCCATTTTGTGGCTGTATTTTTATTTTTGAGGACTTTGTCCCAGTTAGTTAGGCCTATGGCCTCTCTTAGTTGGCTACATTTATTAGTAGTAGTATTAGTATTTTTGTTCCTTCCTGAAGAAATACTCTTTTGAATGATAATTGGAAGGTTATTACTTTATGGTCACTATTTCCTAGGTGTCCCCCGACCTGCACATCTGTTGTTCTGTCAGGTCTATTGGTTAATACTAAGTCCAGTATGGCCGTCCCTCTAGTCGGGTCCTGATCCAGTTGGGAAAGGTAATTGTCTTTGGTTATTGCCAATAACCTGTGCTTTTTGAGAGATACAAGTTTCAGTTTCCCAGTCTATATCTGGGTAGTTAAAGTCTCCCATAATAACCACCTCATTATGATTTGCCGCCTCATCGGTCTCGTTTAGCAGCAGATTTTCTGTGGACTTTGGTATATTAGGTGGTTTATAATAAACTCCTATTAGTATTATTGCCTCCATGTATTTATACCCACAGTGACCTCACATGTTTATGTCCCTCACTTATATCTTCTCGGACTGTGGGCTTTAGACAGGACTTTACATAAAGGCAGATCCCTCCCCCTCTCCGGTTTTAACAATCCTTTCTAATGTCTGTTATTCCACTATGTCATAGTCCTCCACACATATCACTAATTCCAGTTCACCAGTTTTATTAGTCAGGCTACTGGCATTAGTATACATACAATTTGGAGGTTTATGTAATTTTTTTTTTTTTTTTTTTTTTACCCTACGGCTTTCCTTCTGAACTGTTCTAGTTCCTCCCCAGTCCCAGTCCAATTACCTCGCCCCGGTCTCTTTCTGCACTATCTTCCCATCCTATAACATAATTACCCCAGTCTCTAGTTTAAACACTCCTCCAACCTTCTAGCCATCTTTCCCCCCAACACAGCTGCCCCTTCCCCATTGAGGTGCAGCCCATCCCTACGATAGAGCCTGTAGCTGACCGAAGAGTTGGCCCAGTTCTCCAGGAACCCAAACCCCTCCTTCCTACACCAGTTATTGAGCCACTTGTTAACCTCCCTAATCTCCCGCTGCCTTCCTTGTGTGGCTCATGGTACCGGTAGTATTTCGGAAAACACTACCTTTTTGAGGTCCTTGCCCTAAGCTTGTGACCTAAATCCCTAAAATTATTTTTAAGGACGCTCCACCTACCTCTAACTTTGTCGTTAGTTCCAATATGGACCATGACTGCTGGATCTTCTCCAGCCCCTCCCAGTAATCTGTCAACCCGAACCGCGATGTGTCGAACTCTAGCGCTAGGAAGACAACACACTGTTCAACGATCCCGGTCTTTGTGACAGATCGCCCTATCTGTACCCCTGATAATTGAGTCTCCCAGTACCAGCACCTGTCTGGCCTGCCCTGCTCTCCTGGTCCCCTGCTTACTGGAGCTGACATTTCCCTGACTGGCAGAGGAAGGGTCCGGCTGCAGCAGTGCTCTCCCTGAACTGACATTCCCCTCATCTGCCAACCGTGCAAACTTGTTGGGGTGTGTCAGATCAGGGCTAGCCTCCCTGGCACTCTTCCCCGCTTTCTAACTGTTATCCAGCTAGCTACCTCGCTACCACCCTCCCCCACATCTACCCCATAGAGTGCTTGCTCAGTGAGCAGCAAACTCTTTTCCAAATTGTCAACACTTCTCTGTGTTGAAACTCACCCGTTTAGACACTGTGTGATTCCAAGCGGGCGATTTTGCTCACATTTTTAACAAAGATACGCACCCTCAAACGGCTGTTCCAGGACTGCATACATTTAGACAAGATGTGCACTGGACTGCGCTGTCAATAATGGAACACGTACTAAGTAGGGATTACGCAAGAAAAGAGAAAAAAATACCATATGTTGAAGTGAAAAGAATCTAACTTACTTTAGTCCCCTCCAAAAGTCCCTGAATCTCAAGTCACGTAATCTAAAGTCACAAACTTAATACAAACACACACTGGAAATCAAACATGCGAAAGTTCACAAACTCTCAAACCAGACAGCTTCTTTTTTTTTTTTTCCCCTCTGGATTCAAAGGACTGAGCTGCCCTCAAGACTGGCTATTTAACTTCTCCTAATTAGATAGCCACACCCTAATTACTCGCCTGTGCAACACCCTGGAGAAGGAAGAGAAAAAAAATTTCATCACAGTATACTCTCAGC
Source organism: Bufo bufo (assembly GCF_905171765.1). Classification (NCBI taxonomy): domain Eukaryota; kingdom Metazoa; phylum Chordata; class Amphibia; order Anura; family Bufonidae; genus Bufo; species Bufo bufo. The sequence continues at coordinate 138,250,778 of NC_053389.1, forward strand.
TGCTATGAAATAAACCTGGCAGCAAAAGCAAGTCACAGTGTATAAACTAGACTACGCTGCTCTGACTTGTTAGGGAGTACAATAAGGTCAGGCACAGCCACTCAGCAATGCACACAAATTAATTTAGCTCTCACAGATACTCACGTAATCTAAAGTCACACACTTGATACAAACACACAGTGCAGCTCTCAAACCAGTCTGCTTTTTTTTTTTTTTTCCTTCCTGGATTCAAAGGGTGATCATGTGAACAGCTAGATTCTGCCACTAGCTCAGAATGCCACAAAAATGCTTAATCGTTGTACAGTATGGGCAGTTGTGCCCACTGCACAAGCCACCAGACTTGCTGATTAGGGCCAGCATCCATCTTGCAGTATATGCCAGAGGTTGAAGGGTCACGTGACTCTGTTCAGACTTTGGGCACAGATCACTTTCTGATTTTTAAGTAAAGCTGTTCTGATGAATTTATATGCTGTTCCATCATGCTCTGCATGCGTCGGGGCCTTCACCTGCCTCTTGGGCATGCTGATGATATGGGTGTGGTAGTGGAGGCATAAGAGACTTCTCTATTGCACTCAGAACTATTGTGGAGGTACTAGGCAGCAGAATAAGGGCTCATGCACACAAACCTATTTTTTGTCCGTTCCGTGTTTTGCGGCCCGTACGGACCCATTCATTTTAATGGGGCCACAAAAAAACGGAGATGACTCCGTGTGCATTCCATATCATATGTCCGCAAAGATTGTCCTATTGTCTATTTTGTGGACAAGGACAGGGATTGTTACAATGAATCTGCAAAAAAAGAGGATGCATCACTCGGATATTATCTGTGTGCATGAGCCCTAATGAATATGCTTGTGGTTAGTAAATGGTGGCATACAGTAATGGCATATTTCAAAGCGGTCAGCAACTTGGCATCACTGGAAAACTTCATTGAAGCTAAAACACTGGGTGAAATAAGTGTGTATTCAATAACAGACACTTCCATTTGTATCTTATGGCATATCATAGCCTCAAAATCAATGCATTTTTTTGGAAAACTTCTTAATTAAAAAGCTTATAATTTTGTGCCTACAGCTCCTATGTAATCCTTGGTGCTTGCATGGTGGCCAAGTACAAACAAATCTAGTAATCCCCCTCCATTATATCTAGTCCCTACATACGGAAACCTAGCAGGGAAAAGGGGACAAATGGATGGCAAATCTGACTGTAGGATCAGACCACACATGGTTTGTTTGTAGTCTGTTACAATGGACATACACAGGTCCACCTCGGAGAAGTATGCACAAAGCAATCTTCAATTTAGATGGATTGTAATTTTAAAAAAAATTGGTTGCAGAGTTGTACATATCGGATGGAGCCAGGTAAGTTGATGCCGCATGTTCATAGCCAACTCTCTACCTCATTCATTGGGTTTTACTTCTGTACAGATATAACCAGACATTTGCCATTGGGAGAATACATTTTTTATTTTTTTTATCTAATTTTAAACCGCTGCATTTCTAATCCTTTGGTTCTTTCAGGTCATCCCCTGCAGCATCCGGTGATGGTGCGAGCAGTAACCGGCGCCTCCAGCAGACACAAGCTCAGGTCAATGAGGTGAGCATTCGGTTCATCTGCTCCAATACATTAATGGCTGTCCTGCAAAATAGATCATGTGTGCAAACCACGGGACAGCGACTTAATTTCAGCCCGTTGATGATTTACTGCCGTCATCTACATCCTAATTTATTTTGAAGCGTATGGCGGTGCTTGTAGAGGGGTTAATGTGCCTGACGTCAGCCATAGAACAATATTATTTCAGTCACTTGATTGCTGTGTCAGAGGGTAATGGCATTGTCACGCTGCAAGTATCTCCTCGGCAGTGTTCACAGACCTAGTTCTGATGGACGCTTTATTTATCCAGCATCAAAGCAGATAATTCATGCAGAGAATGGGTTTCCGGCAAACGTCTATTTTTGGCCATCGCTTTTGTCCAGTTTTCTCTGCGTCTATGTATTTTTATTATTTATTTCTCACTGTGTGTCAGTGGCTTGAAATACTACTCCAGCCCCGTGTCCTGCAGCTCCAAATTACTCTTCTCCTTTTCTTCAAGCCAATTACCGTACCCTTCCTCAAGCTGTGCTTCAGCTGATCATATTGATTCAGAGTCGAGGGACAGAGATTTTGAAGAATGGATTTTCCCATTCATAATTTTCAGAATGACTTTTTGCAGGAAGTAATTTCTTTTGTTGGCAGTTTTTTTTATTTTTTTGTCAACCTTTCAGTGCTGTACTGCAAAGCTTAGGGTACTTTCACACTAGTGGTGTTCGATTTCGGCTGGCAGTTCTGGCAACGAAACTGCTTGCCGGATCCGGCAAACCGTATGCAGATGGAAATAGTTTTTTTTCCGGATCTGTTAGACAGATCCAGTGAAAAAACAGATCCGGCAACGCGGCAATTTTTGGAACACTTGGTACCGGATCAGGCATTAATACATCTCTATGGAAATTAATGCCGGATCCGGGAAGTGTGGTAGTGCTCCAGGATTTTGTCCGGTCAAATACCGTACAAGGAACGGAAGACATCCTGATGCGTACTCAACGGATTGCTTTCCTTTCAGAATGCATAAGGACAAAACTAATGCGTTTTTGTTTCCGGTATTGAGACCCTTTACCGGATTTCAATACCGGGAAAGAATAACTCTAGTGTGAAAGTACCCTTAGGGTTCAGTGCATGACCTCAAGTTTCTAATCACAAGAGAGCCTTGCTGTAACTGCAGGTTATAAATGGGAAATGGGCAAAGATGTTAGTTTTGGAAGAAGTTATGCTTGAAGCGGTGCCATATCCTCAGACTCGCTCATGTCTGTAGAATGGAGGCCTGCTACCACATCAAAGCGTCCGCTTGAATGCAAAGCTGGCCGGGATTCCAGAAACGGCCAAGCTCACTGTGCTACTGTTGAGGTAACACTTATCCACTTTTATGGGATCTATGGAAAAAATGTAGCACCGCACGCTTGACTATTTCCATAATCCTGGCCACCTCTGCATTCATTTCCAGACAGAGGCCTCCATTCTTGAGATAGGTGCTGGTCCCAGAAATGACACCTATATCCGTCAACTGATTATGGCACATCCTCTGGATAGTCCCCATTCTGTTGCTGAAGCTTGTTACAAAGCTCCAAATCCCCTGCATAGACATGGGGGAGAATTTATTAAGACCAGATTTCAATACGCTAGGCTTACTTTACACCACTACTTTTAAACACTGTCTAGTGGGGTATAAAACATGTAATAAATTTGGTGCAAGGCATATACACCAGTTTTTGTCCTCCCATTGTGCCAGGAGTCTGGTGCATTATGTGTATTACAGTTGGATAGACCTATTGGTTCTTTTATTCTTGTATTGCCTTTTTAGTGTTCTTTTTATTTTTTTATTTTTATGTCCAAAAAAAGGTTTTGGAAATTAGTCTTCATGCAGTGTGTTGGAGTGGTCACTATGTTTCTCTTAAATCGTTAGGTGGTTGACATCATGAGAGTCAATGTGGACAAAGTCCTGGAGAGAGACCAGAAACTTTCTGACCTGGATGACCGAGCAGATGCTTTGCAGGCTGGTGCCTCACAGTTTGAGACCAGCGCGGCCAAGCTGAAGAGGAAGTACTGGTGGAAGAACTGTAAGGTAACATTCTCTTGGGCGATCAAGGAATTGCTGGTAACTGCACTGCCTGCAGTAATAGTACATGGAAGATGGAACAAGCTTCCTCCTCATCTGATGCACTGGTCCAAGCAATCCAAGAAGGAGGGAAGGAATGTTTGTTCCTCAGACAGGCTGCTGGTTCTTATGTCTAATAAAGGACGTGGTGACTGATCACTTATTGAGGCTGGGAGAACATGGAGAGCTCACTTGGTATGCTGATAATTAGAAGCTAGCACAGAACTGTGAGCTGGCAGTGCACTGCTCCCGATTTGTGGGAGAACAGTCTTTGCCTACACATTCTGGATCAGAGCTCATGAAAAACTGCAAATTAGAGATGGCGCCAGGGAGAGGGATGAGAGTATGAGTGCTGCTGAAAATCACATCATGCAGGTGTCTGTGGTCAGAAGTACTGTAGTTAGAATTCAAGCACACACATCATGGCTTATTCTAAAAATGTATCTGGGATGATCGGTACATTTTTATGCAATCATTATCCCACAGGCTGTAAAGTAAAAAAATATTTAGTGTCCGCAGGCAATGTCCTGTTCATAGAGGTTCCCTCATACTAACTGTGCTTCTCTCTACAGATGTGGGCAATATTAATTGCAGTCATTGTGATCATCATCATTATTATCATTGGTGAGTACAAAACTTGGACAGTAGGATGACTTTGAACAAAATGATATTAGGCTATGTCTACACGACGACATTTGTCACGCGACATTTTGTTGCACCAATGTCGCGCGACAATTTTTATAATGGCAGTCTATTGTATCGCACTGCAACATACTGGATTTTTCTGCGACTGTTGCGTTGCAGTCGCTGCATGTTGCAGTGCGACACCATAGACTGCCATTATAAAAATTGGCGCGCGACATTGGTGCAACCAATGATTCTACTTTATAATACTGTGGTTTGGGAGGGGGGGGGGGGGGGGTTGGTGCACTGTGCAACCAATGAATATAGTTTACGCCTGCGTTTGTATTCAGGCATACACTATATTCATTGGTGGTGCAGTGGCCACAGCCCCTGCTATCAGCCCATTGGTGGCAGCGGCACAGAAGGGAGGGACTGCCTCCTTCTCCCCTGTGCTGTTGAGAAGATCTTTTTACTACAAAACGACAGTGACAACTTTAAGACACTGATTTTGAAGTAAAAAGATCAGAGCGGCACGGAGCATTATCAATCATTTTCAGGCATCCGCTCGTGTGAAACATCCCTTAGTTCCTTTTCAGATGTCTTCAGCCTAGCACCCTCGTCTGCATTACACCACTTCCATTGACATCGATAAGCTGTATGTGCAAAGCCTAAAAATAGTCCGCCCTCTGGATTTAGTTATGGCCTTTACCTGGACGGTCTTGCTAATAGCAGGGAATGCCAAATGGTGAACCTTCCCCATTATCTGGATATGCTTCTGGGAATGGATTTTCAGAGTTAACTCTCAAAGAAATACTCGGCACTGTTGTGTCTGCGTGTATATTAATGCTTATAATATACTTTTTGTGAGCAATTTTCATTTATTTCTTGCAGTGTGGAGCGTGTCCTGATGTCCAGACCACTGCTAGATGTCAGCTGAAGTTGGCCTACATGACGACGCAGCTCACCATATCCAATCTGCTGTAACCAGGAGTCAATATTCTGATGTCCAATTCTTTTTATTAGTTTAGGATTGTGTTCTGTTTTTTTGTGTTTTTTTTGCATTTCTTGTTCAGAGTTAAGTGCCTTTTCTGAAATATTGTACCCTCCATATTTTAAATGCTATTTAGGACATTCTGCACAGTCTTAACACAACTTGTTCACCCTCTTGTTCGTGCTTTGGTGATTATATATTATAATTTAATTATTTTTGTTATCTTCAGTCAAAAATAACCTGTGAGTCAAATATTTGACAAACAGCCAGCCTCCCTGCCAGGGCTTATGCCAGCTCTCCTGATATGTCTTTATTACAAATACTTGAATTCCCCATGGTATAGCTATTCTGGGGCATGATGTTGTTGGTGGTTTAAGCTCTTTATGTACACATTAGTGTATTGTTGGCTGAACCCGCTGAGAGTGGTGGGTTCGGCCAACAGTCTAATGCTTTTGGGGAGTTCCGAAAAGATGTTAGGGGGGAGAAGGATCAGGCAAAATTTATATTTGTTCTTCCTAGAGATAAGCCACCACCACTAGTAGTGTCTGGGAGTGACGTTCTGCCCTCTTAGGGTACTTTCACACTAGCTGTTTTTCTTTTCCGGTATGGAGTTCCATCACAGGGGCCCAATATCTGGAGAGAAAAAAACTGATCAGTTTTATCCTAATGCATTCTGAATAGAGAGCATTCCATTCAGTTTTCTCTCCAGCCAAAAATACTGAACACTTGCCGGATCTGTCATTAAAATTGCAGCATTGACGGATCCGTTCTTCCGGTCCGCGCATGCGCAGACCTGTAAATCTGTGGGAAAAAAAAAACTCTGCTGCAAGTGTGAAAGTACCCTTAATATACATAGATGTTTAGCCAAGTCAAACGTGTATTTGTATGGGGGAGTCAGGAGAGAGCTGGCGGCTGAACTATCGTTTGCTATTGAATCAGCTGATCATTAAAGAGGTTATCAAACTCTTTTTAACGGGTGAACTATCTTCTGGTTAGGTCATCGTAATCTGATAGGTGGGGGGCTGACACCCAGGACCCCCACCGATCAGCTGTTTGAGAAATCCGGCATTGGGACTGAGCTGCTCCTTGCTCCAGTGCCTTCTCAAACAGATGATCTGTAGGGGTCCCCGGTTTCAAACCCCCACCGATCAGATGCTGACGACCTGTCCAGAGGAAATCTATTACAAAGAGTTGGACAACCCATTTAATTCTCCCTTGCCATAAGAGGGAGTGGAATGACCATGCAGAGTTCTATGAAAATATCATCCACAATTGTTGTTTAATGGGAATTTCAAATATTTAATGAAACCATTGTGTCAGAGGAACAGGCAGACATCTGTCCGCAGTTGCCATAAGCAACCTTTTTGTGTTGCCTTGAATTTTCTAGGATAAGCGTCTGTGACCTATGGCTCTCCAGCTGGAATTAAACTGCTGCTCCCTGACTGGCAGTGGCGTACTGTCAGGGCATTCAAGGAGTTGTAGCTGGAGAGGCACAGGTTGCAGATTTCTGTTGTAGCGTCTTCAACCCAGTTCCCTAGAGGTGCCTATTCTAGAGCGAAGCGTCGTCCATCTCTCATCTCCTCATACTTTAGCAACCCCACTATGCTGGGAGTGGTTGCCCAAGGGTTGCACTTGGATGTACCAGGTATATGCAGAGTAGTTGCTGGCGACCTATTTAATGATGCTGCTTTACCTGCAGCTGATGAAATATAGGTTAGGTAATACTTGATGACTGACGTGCTGCATCAGAATGATTGCATATTCCTAAAGCTGCATTTTTACTTGTCGTCTTATACCTGCTGACTTTTAGTGTGCCAGTTTATCTGGGCACCGTGTGAATATGGGCACACTTATTGCCAAAGAAACTAGCTAAAGACTTGTCTAACTCGCTTTCCTAAAACCATTTTCATTATGGGGACGAGTGAAGTCCTGTAAAGCTTTTTACATACAGAAGGCATATCCTTATGCATATGATGCCAATGTAACTATGCCATCCTTCCCATCAGCCAAAAACTTCAAGGTCCTTAAATAGATGCCATGTGCCTTTGTGTGCTCCTCTTACCTATTAGTGCCTTACTGTCAGATCAGAATTCCACCTGACAAGCTTATGTCATAAAAATGTACCTTCTCTATCTCTCGTAGTTCCAAACTACGCTGACAATTCTTGTGACTTCTCACAGTCCTCCTATCTATTCCATTGGCTTTCACCTGTTTACCTGACAGAGGTAAATTGTAAGGTTGGGAGCAAGCTGTAGATCGGGCATCATAAGAACTGTAAGGGGGGGGGGTTTTGTGCACAGTTTTTGTGAAATTATTATTTTTTTTTTTATTTTTTTTTTGAGCCAGAAGTGGATCCAGCAGGAGTGACAAGTCCTTAGTTTATATTTCCCTTTTCTTTCCATTGCATTTCTGGATTTGGCCCAAAAACTGTGCCATAAACCTGTGCGCAACACCACCCTTAAAGGGGCTGTGCTTGGTATTGCAGCTCAGGCCCTATTCACTTGCAGCTCAGCCTAGGCAATGTGACAGAGGATTGTCACTGGCCTAGGAAAAGCAGAGAGAAGGACGCAGCGCTCACAGGAACGCTGCTGCCTTCTCAAAACAGCTGATTGACGGAGGTCCCGGGTGTCTGACCCCAACAATCAGTATTGGTCTTGGAAAACCCCTTTAATTCTGTGTCTCTTCAGGGGTTTTGGAGCTCTGTAGCAGGAAAGACAGATCAACCTACTTAAACATATAGTAATACATTGGCACAGAATCCAGTGGAACCCCGTACCCTGTTCACGAATTCTTCTTCTTCTTTTTTTTTTCTTTTTTTTTTTAAATGCTGAGCCCATGATTTAAATGGATAGGTCAGCCTAGACCGGAGGGGCAAGATGTGTGCAGAACTGGCCTAAAAGGAAGGTTTAGTGCCAACTGTTTTACCTAACAAAGATCTCTAGATTAATATTTCTATAATACATTTTTGTGACTTTATATTTTTATTACCAGAAATTAAACTTGAGAATTTGATTGTGCAGCACTGGGACAGGGGATGTTAGACAGTTATTTAATGTCCTGTTAGTTTGTAAGGGCTATCTCCAACGTTTCTTTTGTGAATAGCTGAAATTGTCACTTAGTTACTTCTGCTTATTATTACTTGAAGTGTGTAATCTTTATGAAATTGTAGCCTCAATGCCAATGTGACATGCTGAAAGCTGCAGAGTTCTACAGAAAAGGTGAATGACTCGTCACACCAGTCTCCTTTAGTTCTGCAGAAGTGCCTCAATGGTTTCCAAAGCTGCCTACAAATGCAGATTGCATAGAGTGTTTACTGCTTCTAATTGCATCACGCTTGCACTGTGTTCTTGGGCTAGAGCTAGATGGACTCGTACGGTATATATTGTGGTTACTTCCATTCACTTCTATGCCTCCATCTGCAGATTTACAGTACATCATGGATATGTAGTTAAGCCATTATGGGATGCAGAAATGTAATGTCACATCCCAGAGTTTTGTTGATGTAACCGTCTGTCTCTAGCCTTTAAAGGGTTGTATGCGATTAGACTGGAGGGTGTGCTCCCTTCTCCAGAAACACTACTTTCACATTGGACTGTGTCACAGCCCATGGACAAGAGGTGTGCTGTTTGTGAGTGGAGGGGAAAGCATACCTGTTATTTTATATTTATTTTTTCTAAGCTCCTACAATCCTTTAAAGGGAACCTGTCACCTGGATTTTGTGTATAGAGCCGAGGACATGGGTTGCTAGATGGCCACTAGCACATCCACAATACCCAGTCCCCATAGCTCTGTGTGCTTTTATTGTGTAAAAAAAACCTTATTTGATACATATGCAAATTAACCTGAGATGAGTTGTGTACAGGACTCCTCTCAGGTAAATTTGCATATGTATCAAATCAGGGTTTTTTTACACAATAAAAGCACACAGAGCTATGGGGACTGGGTATTGTGGATGTGCTAGTGGCCATCTAGCAACCCATGTCCTCGGCTCTATACACAAAATCCAGGTGACAGGTTCCCTTTAAAGGATTGTAGGAGCTTAGAAAAAATAAATATAAAATAACAGGTATGCTTTCCCCTCCACTCACAAACAGCACACCTCTTGTCCATGGGCTGTGACACAGTCCAATGTGAAAGTAGTGTTTCTGGAGAAGGGAGCACACCCTCCAGTCTAATCGCATACAACCCTTTAAAGGCTAGAGACAGACTGTTACATCAACAAAACTCTGGGATGTTCATGTAAAAAAGCAAATCTTAAAATATATATTTTTTTTTTTTTCCAAAGTGCTCTTCCTGCCAGTAGTGCCTAACCCCTGTGATGGATGCTGGTATATTGTATCATTTTTTAGTATACTATTTCTGAATGCCGGTCCATCTTTGTAGACCAGATGTCCGTCATACTCTGATAAGCCAGCCTTTCAGTTAAGAATAAAAAATAAAAATAAAACTGGGGAAAAAGTCTGTATTTTCATGAATGGAGGAGGTCAATTCTGATGGCAAATTTTAAACCTGTGGTAGATGTAAAATTGTGAACAATAAAGTTGTTTTCTGCAGTTTGGTTTTTGGCTATACTTTCTATTGATTAACACTGGCATCGACAGATTGTAAAGAGATTTTGCATGTCCTCTTGGGTGCTTTCTTATATCTACATGTCTGCATCTGAAGCCCCCGCATCACGGACAAGAATAGGACATGCTATTTTTTTATATTTTTTGCGGAGCAACGGAACAGAGCAAAGGATGCCGACAGCACACTGTCGTGTGCATGAGGACGAAGTCCTCAATTTCCCCAGTCGTCTCCATGACCGCACATCCTGAGACTGACTTCCTCTGATAGGACAGGAAAAAACACAGGTTTAAAAACCCCACCCCTACCCCTCATTGCCAGTGTTTTTTCCTTTATTGCCAAGGAAAGAAGACCAGAGGTGCTGGGAGCTCTTTTGGGTTCCTAGCCTAATTTTGATACCTGGATCATCTTGCACTGCAGACCAGCTCTTCCCTCCTCCTGTGTGGTCTGCGCCCGGGCCCCTTTATTTTACAGTGGCCCCAGTGAAGCTCCCTCCTGCGGCGGTCTAGGAGGGCTTAATGCGGAGTGGAAGGCGGCTTCCTCTTCCTCTTCTGCCAAGGTTAAACCCAGGAAGTGTGGTCTCTGTTCTAAATGACTACCTTTCTCAGGGTCTAAACCTTTATGCAAGGAGTGTACTGCGCCTGTTGTCAAGAGGAGCTAATCAAAGCTAAGAGGCAGAAATCTGTATTCCCAGTTCCGGATAACATACAGAAGATCATAAGAGCGGAATAGGATAAACCTGAAAAAAGGCTCCTTTATTCCCTGTGTCCTAAAAAGGCGTTACCCCTTTAACGAGGCAGATTGTACAGACTGGAAGTCCATTCCCAGAGTCGATGCTCCAGTGGCCAAGGTCGCAAAGCGCACTTTCCTTCCCTTTTGAGGATGCTGTGCAGCTAAAGGACCCTATGGACAGAAAGCCTCCTTAACAAAACGTGGGAAGCTATGACTGCTTTTTTAAAACCCGGAGTAGGGGCGACATGTGTAGCTCGTACCTTATCGGTGTGTCTGGAGCAATTAGAGCTTCACTTAATTAACAAGCCCCCCCAAGAGAGCAGATCTTAGACAACCTTCCCCCTGCTTAGAAAGGCCACTAATTTCCTGGCATACTCCTCCTCTGAGTCTGTAAGACTTTATGCCTGTACAGTAGTACTCTCTAACACCATCAGAAGAGTCCTGTGGTTGAAGGCCTGGTCCGGTGATATGACCTCTAAAAACAAATTAATATCCTTACCGTTCCATGGGCAGTATGTGTTCTGCCCTGATCTTGATAAGATCTTAGAAAATACTACAGACCACAACAAAAGTTTTCCGAAGACGGATCCAAAAATAGAAGGCAGTTTTTTCGTAAAGGAAGGAATTTTCTTTTTATCCCCAACAAAGGAGATCCTTCCTCCTCCAAGCAATGACTCCATTCTTGTTTGGGGGGGGAAGACTCGGCTCCTTCATAAAATCCTGGGAGCAAGTCATCGCAGACCCATATATAAACAGTATCGTAAAAAACTGTTATGCTATAGAGTTGGATTCTCTTCGCCCACAAAAATTCATGATAACCCTACTCCCCTGGCCTCAGAGGTCCTCGGTGTCCGCAGGCATAAGGGAATTATTATGCCTGGGGCAATAGAGTTTTCCCAACAGGGAAATAGGAAGGGGTCACTATTCTCCATTGTTTCTAATTTAACCACCTCAGCTACCCTAGCTTAAACACCCTTAATGACCAGACCACTTTTTACAATTCTGCACTACACTACTTTCACCGTTTATTGCTCGGTCATGCAACTTACCACCCAAATGAATTTTACCTCCTTTTCTTCTCACTAATAGAGCTTTCATTTGGTGGTATTTTATTGCTGCTGACATTTTTACTTTTTTTTGTTTATTAATCGAAATTTAATGATTTTTTTTTTTTGCAAAAAAATTACATTTTTCACTTTCAGTTGTAAAATTATTTTTCAAATAAAACTACATTTCTATTTAAATTTTTCTCAATTTATTGTTCTACATGTTTTTGATAAAAAAAAATGGTTTGGGTAAAAGTTATAGCGTTTACAAACTATGGTACAAAAATGTGAATTTCCGCTTTTTGAAGCAGCTCTGACTTTCTGAGCACCTGTCATGTTTCCTGAGGTTCTACAATGCCCAGACAGTAGAAAAAAAGCCACAAATGACCCCATTTCGGAAAGTAGACACCCTAAGGTATTCGCTGATGGGCACAGTGAGTTCATGGAACTTTTTATTTTTTGTCACAAGTTAGCGGAAAATGGTTTTTTTATTTTTTCCTTACAAAGTCTCATATTCCACTTACTTGTGACAAAAAATAAAAACTTCCATGAACTCACTATGCCCATCACTAAATACCTGGGGGTGTCTTCTTTCCAAAATGGGATCACTTGTGGGGTAGTTATACTGCCCTGGCATTTTAGGGGCCCTAATGCGTGAGAAGTAGTTTGAAATCAAAATGTGTAAAAAAAAAAAAAAAAATGCCCTGTGAAATCCTAAAGGTGCTCTTTGGAATGTGGGCCCCTTTGCCCACCTAGGCTGCAAAAAAGTGTCACACATATGGTATCGCCGTACTCAGGAGAATTTGGGCAATGTGTTTTGGGGTGTCTTTTTACATATACCCATGCTGGGTGAGATAAATATCTCGGCAAAAGACAACTTTTCCCATTTTTTTTTTTTTTTATACAAAGTTGGCATTTGACCGAGATATTTATCTCACCCAGCATGGGTATATGTAAAATGACACCCCAAAACACATTGCCCAACTTCTCCTGAGTACGGCGATACCACATGTGTGACACTTTTTTGCAGCCTAGATGCGCAAAGGGGCCCAAATTCGTTTTAGGAGGGCATTTTTAGAAATTTCAATTCCAGACTTCTTCTCATGCTTTAGGGCCCCTAAAATGCCAGGGCAGTATAAATACCCCACGTGACCCCATTTTGGAAAGAAGCCCCCCAAAGGTATTCAATGAGGGGCATGGCGAGTTCATAGATTTTTTTTTTTTTTTTTTTTGCACAAGTTAGCGGAAATTGATTTTTTTTTTTTTTTTTTTTCTCAGTCTCCCTTTCCGCTAACTTGGGACAAAAATTTCAAACTTTCATGGACTCAATATGCCCCTCAGCGAATACCTTGGGGTGTCTTCTTTCCAAAATGGGGTCATTTGTGGGGTGTTTGTACTGCCCTGGCATTTGAGGGTCTCCGCAATCATTACATGTATGGCCAGCATTAGGAGTTTCTGCTAGTCTCCTTATATTGAACATACGGGTAATGATATATATTTTTTTTCCGTTCAGCCTCTGGGCTGAAAGAAAAAATGAACGGCACAGATTTCTTCATTCGCATTGATCAATGTGGATGAAAAAATCTCTGCCAAAAAAAGAGAGGAAAGGCGTCTGCCAGGACATAGGAGCTCCGCCCAACATCCAAACCCACTTAGCCCGTATGCCCTGGCAAACCCGATTTTCTCCATTCACATCAATCGATGAATAAATCATTGCCAGGTTTTTTTATTTTATTTTTTATATACAAAGTGTTTGCCAAAGCATATGAACACCGCGCCCCTCAGCTCATATGCCTCGGCAAACGTATCTTTTACTGCAGAGGAGAAATCTCGTCTTGCAGCGCCGCATACACTGACTTTTGTGTAATCTGACAGCAGCACAATGCTTCTGTCAGAATGCACATCAGTGCTCCAGCTGGTTCATCGGTTGGTCCACCTAGAAGGTAAAAAAAAAAAAAAACAGGCCGCAATGCAATAAATTTATTTTACATTATATAACATTTGAACGGAACATTTAACTTTTATAAACTTTTACTTTTTGAACAGAACATTAACTTTTTTGCTTACTGGTGATTTTTTTACCTTTTTATAGGACAAACCTCTCCTTCCCCATGGGACAATGTGCAAAGCGCAAATCGCCCAAAGATGTGGCAAAGTACATTATGCACTTTGTCCCAGGTGAAAGGAGAGGTTTGCAACAGCTGTGAGGGAAAGGGCCCTAATAGCCCTGTGTGCCTGTCCTGTGAAACGCAATCACTATGCTAAGTGTACCTGTGTGTGTGGTACTTCCGGAAACACTCCCTAAAGCATAGGGCAGGGTGGTCAGGACAGAAATAGCGGGTTGTCACGCCTTATTCCACTCCTGCTACAGACACATCTGCAAATTTGGTGTTGAAGTGGTCTATAAGGGGCCGAATTTTGTGGAGCCGGTCAAAAGGTGGGTGGCCTCTGGGACGAGAGGTGCTGTTGTCGCTAAAGTGCAGGAAACGCAGGATGGCCTCGAATCGTGCCCTGGACATGGCAGCAGAGAACATGGGCATGTGATGAATTGGGTTCGTGGACCAATATGACCGCAATTCATGCTTTTTGGTTAGACCCATGTTGAGGAGAAGGCCCAGAAATTTTTTTAATTCGGAAACTTGGACGGGTTTCCACCGGAAAGACTGGGCATAATAGCTTCCCGGGTTGGCGGCTATAAATTTAGTGGCATACTGATTTGTTTCTGCCACGACTAAGTCCAAGAGCTCCGCAGTCGAGAACAGCTAAAAAAAAATCCCAGTGCCGAACCGATCTGAGCTGTCTCAACCCGAACTCCAGACTGGGCGGTGCAAGGGGCAACTACTGGTGCGGCTGAAGTTGGGGGCTGCCAATCAGGGTTTGCCAGCACCTCAGGGACTCTAGGGGCCTGTCTGTGCGGTGGCTCGACGGGGTAACTACTGCACGTGCCACCGTACCAGCTTCAACTGCCCTTCTGGTGCTCGCCACTTCACCATGTTGTACGGCAGTGCTGGTACTAGGTCCAGGGTGGGCTGCGCTGCTGGTGTATGCCTCACCACGTAATCCGACAGCACCAGCCCCACTCTGCTGCCCTTGAAGCGGATCCTGCGCAACCTGTGGTCTAGCAACACGGGGCCGGGTACGCCTGGTGGTATCAGGGACATCAACCTCCTCGTCTGAACTTTGGGTCAAACTGCCACTGCTTTCTACAGGTTCATATTCTGACCCGCTGGATTCGTCAGATGAGGGTTCCCATTCCTCATCCGACTGGGTCAGAATCCTGTAGGCCTCTTCAGAAGAATACCCCTTGTTTGCCATTTGGTCAACTAAATTTAGGGGGTATTCCCTGAGACTACCCAAGAAAAAAAGCAAGCCTGTCTTACAAATGGGAGGCTAGCGAAGTACCGGAGGCCGCTGCGAAATATCAAAACTGATTTTTTTATCGCCGCAGCGCTTGTGAAGTGATTGTGCAGTGATCAAAAAATAAATTGTCACTGCGGCCGGGCGGGCGTGGGTAAATGCACGTGTGGGCGACCGATCAGGCCTGATCGGGCAAACACTCCGTTTTGGGTGGAGGGTGAACTAAGGTGACACTAATACTATTATAGATCTGACTGTGATCAGTTCTGATCACTTACAGATACTATAAAAGTACAAATGCTGATTAGCGATACGCTAATCAGCGACTGCGGTGCGGTGGGCTGGGCGCTAAAGATCACTAACTACCTAACCAAGGGGCCAAAACTATCCTAAAACCTAACAGTCAATACCAGTGGGGGAAAAAAGTGACAGTTTACACTGATTACTTTTTTTCCCTTTCACTAGGTGATTGACAGGGGTGATCAAGGGGTTAATTGGGGGGATCTGGGGCTATGTGTGGTGTTGGTGTGTACTCACTGTGATCTGTGCTCCTCTGCTGGGACCAACCGATGAAAAGGACCAGCAGAGGAGCACAGAAGGCATTTAACACCTTATATTTATAAATATAAAGTGTTAACTGGCTTCTGATTCGGTTTTTTGAAAATAATCAGCCTGCCAGCGACTATCATTGGCTGGCAGGCTAATGGCGACCTTGTCCTGTAACTTTTGCCGGCCCGCGATGCGTATGCGCGGGCCGGCTGTGAGCGTAATCTCGCGTCTTGCGAGATGACGCGTAGATGCGTAAACGCGATCCTGCGTTAGGCGGTCCGGAGGCGGTTAAAAATTGAACTGCAAATTCTGGACCATTATAAATCTGAATCCACTAGACAGACACACAACCTATTGCAGGTTCAAAATGGAAACTGTCAAATCCGCCTTGAAACTCCTCAAAAAGGGAGCTATGATGGCCACAATAGACCTCAAGGACGCCTATTTTCATGTTCCTATCCATCCCCTATCCAGAAAATATCTGAGGTTTACAGTGAAGCTGAAAGAGATTCAGCACTTTCAATTCAACTGTCTTCCTTTCGGAATATCTTCTGCTCCTCACATCTTCTCCAAGATTTTGGCAGAAGTAGTGGCTTCCCTAAGCCAAAAGAGAATATTAATCCATATCTGGACGATCTGTTAGTTATAGCAGAAACGTTGGATCTCCTACAAGCTCATCCTAAGGTGGTCCTATCTGACCTTCAGAACCTGGGCTGGATAGTTAACTGGGAGAAATCCAATCTTATCCCAAACCATCAAAGAATATTTTTAGGCATCCCCCTGGATTCAGTCCTCCAAAAATCCTTTCTTCCATCTCCGAGGGTCTAGGATCTAAAGTTAGGGATCCAACAATTTTTAAGAGAGCCCTTTTGTTCGATCAGAAAGGCCATGAAGATTTTAGGTCTCCTATATTCTTGCATTTCAGCTGTCGCCTGTGTCCAATTCCACATGAGGCCTCTGCACGACCTCATCCTCAGGAAATGGAACAGATCTCAGTTAACCCTATACCAGAGGATGTCTGTAACCAAAGAGGTAAAGACCTCCTTACAGTGGTGGCTTAGAGACAAAAATCTGGAGTCAGGAGACTCTTGGAGCCAGGAGGAGGTGCTATTGTTGACAATGGGCGCCAGTTCCTGGGGCTGGGGTGCCCTTACTGCCACAGGTTCCTTTCAGGGGACTTGGTCCAAAGCTCAGAGGAGGATGTCATCTAACTACTAAGAACTTCGGGCTATATGGGAACGCCTCAAAGCAACTCGGACCCAATACAAGAACCGTCATGGGATATATCAATACCAGGGTTCTCTCTATACAGGAAAGACAGAGAAGGCAAGAAGGGGGGAGGGGTGGCCCTGTATGTGAAAGATAACATAAAATCTAATTTGATACAAGTTAGCGAGAACAATTTAGAGTCAGTTTGGGTTACCGTGCAGCTTGATAATCATAAGGTAACTCGTGTAGGTGTGATATATAGACCACCTAGCCAAGTCAAAGAATTAGATGATCTACTAGTTGAGGAAATAGCTAAAATGACATTGAAGGGGGAAGTTATCATTATGGGAGACTTCAATCTTCCAGATGTAAACTGGAAAACCAAAATAGCTAGTTCTGCCAGGAGTACAGATATTCTAAATTCCCTACTGGGATTATCTCTACAGCAAGTAGTGGAGGAGCCAACCCGGAAGGAGGCCATTTTAGATTTAGTATTCACAAATGGGAATTTGGTATCTGATATTACTGTAGGGGAAAGCTTGGGATCTAGTGATCACCAGTCAGTGTGGTTTACTATAAGTACAGTGACTGAGTCACACCACACAAAAACAAAAGTTTTAGATTTTAGAAAAACAGACTTTTCTAAAATTAGATTAGTGGTATACAAGTCCCTATCAAACTGGAACAGTTTCATTGGAGTCCAGGAGAAATGGGACTACTTAAAAGTGGCACTATTGAAGGCAACAGAAAATTGCATTAGGCTTGTCAGTAAAAGCAAAAAAAGGAAGAGACCACTGTGGTACTCAGCAGAAGTGGCCAAAATCATTAAAAACAAAAAGATAGCATTTAGGAATTATAAAAAAAAACAAAACGAGGATGACAGACAAATTTATAAGATTAGGCAGAGAGAGGCCAAACAAGTTATAAGAGCTTCCAAAGCACAGGCAGAAGAGAAATTAGATCAGTCAGGGAAAAAAGGCGAGAAGGCATTCTTCAGATACATAAATGAAAAAAGGAAACTAAAACAAGGAATTACCAAATTAAAAACAAAAGAAGGAAGGTATATAGAAGAAGATAAAGAACTAGCTGACTGCCTCAATGAATATTTCTGTTCAGTTTTTACAAAGGAAAATGAAGGAGAAGGACCTCAGTTAGGAAAGAAGACTAATGAATCTTTTGATGCATGTGTCTTTACAGAGGAAGAGGTTCTAAGTCAGCTGTCTAAAATTAATACAAATAAGTCACAGGGGCCTGATGGGATACACCCAAAGCTATTAAAAGAGCTCAGCGTTGAACTAGCAAAACCATTAACAGATTTATTTAACCAATCGCTGGCAACAGGAGTCGTCCCAGAAGATTGGAAATTAGCAAATGTTGTGCCCATTCACAAGAAAGGTAGTAGGGAGGAATCGGGCAACTATAGGCCAGTAAGCCTGACATCAATAGTGGGGAAATTAATGGAAACCATACTTAAGGAGAGGATTGTGGAACATCTAAAATCCCATGGATTGAAAGATGAAAAACAGCATGGGTTTACTTCAGGGAGATCATGTCAAACTAATCTTATTGATTTTTTCGATTGGGTGACTAAAATAATAGATGGAGGAGGTGCAGTAGACATCGCTTATCTAGACTTTAGTAAGGCTTTTGATACTGTCCCACATAGAAAGCTTATCAATAAAGTGCAGTCTTTGGGCTTGGACTCCCATATTGTTGAATGGATTAGGCAGTGGCTGAGGGACAGGCAACAGAGGGTTGTAGTCAATGGAGTATATTCAGACCAAGGTCTTGTTACCAGTGGGGTACCTCAGGGATCTGTTCTGGGACCCATATTGTTTAATATCTTTATCAGCGAAATTGCAGAAGGCCTCGATGGTAAGGTGTGTCTTTTTGCTGATGACACAAAGATTTGTAACAGGGTTGATGTTCCTGGAGGGATACACCAAATGGAAAAGGACTTAGGAAAACTAGAGGAATGGTCAAAAATATGGCAACTAAAATTTAATGTTGATAAGTGCAAGATAATGCACCTGGGACGTAAAAACCCAAGAGCAGAATATAAAATCAGTGATACAGTCCTAACCTCAGTATCTGAGGAAAGGGATTTAGGGGTCATTATTTCAGAAGACTTAAAGGTAGGCAGACAATGTCATAGAGCAGCAGGAAATGCTAGCAGAATGCTTGGGTGTATAGGGAGAGGAATTACCAGTAGAAAGAGGGAGGTGCTCATGCCGCTCTACAGAGCACTAGTGAGACCTCATTTGGAGTATTGTGCTCAGTACTGGAGACCATATCTCCAGAAGGATATTGATACTTTGGAGAGAGTTCAGAGAAGAGCTACTAAACTGGTACATGGATTGCAGGATAAAACTTACCAGGAAAGATTAAAGGACCTTAACATGTATAGCTTGGAAGAAAGACGAGACAGAGGGGATATGATAGAAACTTTTAAATACATAAAGGGAATCAACAAGGTAAAAGAGGAGAGAATATTTAAAAGAAGAAAAACTGCTACAAGAGGACATAGTTTTAAATTAGAGGGGCAAAGGTTTAAAAGTAATATCAGGAAGTATTACTTTACTGAGAGAGTAGTGGATGCATGGAATAGCCTTCCTGCAGAAGTGGTAGCTGCAAATACAGTGGAGGAGTTTAAGCATGCATGGGATAGGCATAAGGCCATCCTTCATATAAGATAGGGCCAGGGGCTATCCATAGTATTTAGTATATTGGGCAGACTGGATGGGCCAAATGGTTCTTATCTGCCGACACATTCTATGTTTCTATGTCATGTACTAGTCCACTCGGACAATTCCACAGCTGTAGCCTTCATCCAACATCGGGGAGGTACAAGGCATGGTCACCTTCAGAATCTCTCAAAACAGATTTTTGTATGGGTAGAGAAGAACCTAAAATCTGACTGTGGTACACCTAAAGGGTTCTGTCAATCTTCAGGCGGACTTTCTCAGTCGACAGACTGGATCCAGGTGAGTGGTCCCTATCCCAGTCGGCCTTTCAGCGGATCCTAAATCAATGGGGCAATCCGAGTCTAGATCTGTTCGCCTCAAGAAGAAACCACAAAGTACCACATTATTTCTCGCTCAATCCAAGGGATCCCTGTGTGGCAGTAGACTCCTTCACTCAGAACTGGACATCTGGATTGGTTTATGCCCCCCATTCCTGATGATCCCAAAGGTTCTGCAGAAATTCCAATCTGAAAGATGTGTCCTTATCCTGGTCGTCCCCTTTTGGCCTAAAAGGGGCTGGTTCGGTCTCTTAAAATCCGTCAGCCAGGAAGATCCAATCCTGTTCTCCCAGAGGAAAGATCTTCTAATGCAGGGTCCAATCTCTTATCCGAACCACAGTCTTCTCAAGCTGTCAGCCTGGTTACTGAGCAATCCATCCTCTTAGGTCTGGGTCTATCACAAAGGGTTGTAAATACCCTTTTGCTCAGTAGAAAATCCAATACCTCTAAGACCTATCTTAAGGTTTGGAACAAATTTACATCCTTGTGTGGTGTTAGGTTTAACCCATCTACCCCCAATATCCCTCTCATCCTGGAATTTCTCCAGGACGGGGCGGATATGGGTCTCTCCCCGAATACCCTGAAGGTTTTAGGTTTCCGCATTAGGTGCCCCATATAACACTAGTCTTTATGAGGTCTCCTGGGTGTCTAGGTTTTTAAAAGCAGCTGATAGATTGAAACCCATAATTAAAAATATGGTCGCTCCATGGAACCTGAATACTGTTCTTACAGGATTGTCAGATTCTCCATTTGAGCCTCTGGACTCCCTGACTATTAAGTGGCTTACCCTTGACCATTTTCTTAATAGCAATATCCTCTGCGAGAAGTTTGTGAGCTTCAGGCTTTATCTATCCAGGAGCTCTTCCTTAGAGTATTTGAAGACAAGCTCATATATTCAAATTAGATCCCAATTTTCTCCCTAAGGTGGTTTCTACTTTCCACAGGTCACAAGACATTGTTATTCCCTTGTTTTTGTGCCAACCCCAAAAACGAGCAGGAAATAAGATTTCATAATTTAGATGTTAGAAGAAGTGTACTTCATTATCTAGATGTCATCAGGGATTGGAGGATTGACTTATTTATTCAGTTTTCCGACCCAAATAGGGTAAAAAAGCGGCAAAAAGCTCTATATCCCGCTGGATTAGGTGTGCCATTTCTGAGGCCTATAGAGCCTCCAGTAAAGAAGCTCTTCCGTCCCTCAGAGCCCATTCAGTAAGATCCATGTCTACTTCCTGGGCTGAAAGTGCCTCTGCGTCTTTAGAACAAATTTACAGAGCGGCCACTTGGAAGAGGGCTCACACCTTTACCAAGCATTATAGGGTTGATGTATTTGCCAATGAGGACATGGCCTTTTGACGCAAGGTTCTAGGTGCTGTTGTTGTCCCCCCCCCCTTCCCTTAAAGTTTACTTTGTTAGTTCTCAGGATGTGCCGTCATGGAGCCGACTGGGGAAATGAGTATTAGGGCTTGTACACTGTGTGAAGCCCGTTCTGTGTAACGCAAATGCGGTCCGCAATGCACGGGCACTGTCCGTGGGGCAGGCGCATGGGGATTGCAGACCCATTAACTTGAATGGGTCTGCGATCCCTCCGTCCCGCAAAAAGATAGAACTTGCTCTATCTTTTTGCGGTGCGGAAGCACGGAACGGAACCCCAGAAAGCACTCCGTAGTGTTCCGTTCCGTTCTTCCCTTCCACATCTCCGGATTTGCAGACCCATTGAAATGAATGGTGTCCGTGTATTGCGGATCCGCAATACAGAAACGGGCAGCACACGTTCGTGTGAACGAGCCCTTACACTCGCCGGTAATCTGGTTTCCTGGAAGTCTCCATAACAGCACATATATTCCCACCCTTTTGCTGGTAATTTTACTTTGGTTTATGTTCTACCCCTTTTTCTGGTTTCGTTAAAAATACACTGGCAATGAGGGGTAGGGGTGGGGTTTTTAAACCTCTGTGTTTTTTCCTGTCCTATCAGAGGAAGTCAGTCTCAGGATGTGCTGTCATGGAGACTTCCAGGAAAGCGGATTACCAGTGAGTGTAATACTCATATCAGATCTATGGGGGTCCAACACCTGGCGTGCCCACCAGTCAGCCTTTTCAGGCAGCCATATCACCTATACAGTTGTCAGTGCTGTGGCTGCCCAAAACAGCCGATCAATGGTATGTCAAGCCCCTACGGAATTGATTTTGATGATCTGTCCTGAAGATCCTGAGAATATTTATACCCTGGACAACCCCTTTTAAAGGGGTTGTCCCATAACAAACACATCCCCTATCATAGGATTGGCTATAAATGTCTGATCAGCAGGGGTCTGACCACTGGGATTCCAGTCGTGTACAAGCGCTTGGTTATCTCCACTAGTCCCGTGGAGCCAAATGGAATTGCACCGTGCACTGAACACATGGTGCCCCTGTTCTTGAAACTGGAGGTGGCCCTAGTAACCAGACACCCAACAGTTATACATGCCCTATCCTGAGTTCTTATGTCCTTTGAGAAATCGAAAGCACAAGGATGTTTTTTGTTTTGTTTCTTATTCTTAAATCTGGCAAACTGATTTTGCAGTAGCCTTATTGAGTTGTATGGTGCTTTAAAAACTAGTAGCACACTGAATAAAAATACTGTTGTATAAATGACCACAAATGCTTAACTTGCCCTTTAGTGGTGCATCAGGGAAACTGAATACTTAGGGGGACTGCACACATTGTAATACACTCAGAGTAATGCAGTACCAGCAACATGTATGAGATTTAACAAATCTCATGTACACTTTGCTTTTTTTTTTTCTTAGGTGAGGTCCTGCTGTGTGGAAATTGAAATCTGCAGCATGTCCATTGTTGCAGTTTTTTGTGCGGATTTCACCCTTTTTAATAGAAGGATGAGATCTGTGGCAAAACCGCATCAAATCTGCAGCAAAAACCACATAAAAACTGAGTCTCAAAAACCTCCAAATAGTGTGTGTTTTAATTTTGTTTTGTTTTGTTTTTTTCTCTGTGGTTTTTGTGCAGATTTCCTGCACACAAATTGACACCACGTGCAGCCCACCCTTAGGGCTCTTTCACACAAGCATGTGCAGTCCGGAAATCGCACCCTATGTGAGAGTGATCCTCTGTTCCGGACACTGCTCATCTTGCCGGAGCGCACGGCCCTATACTGATTTATAATGCTATGTGCTTCTGCATGACCTTATTCCTACAGGATCATAGTTACAGCTTTGTCAGTATGTTCCATATTGATTTATTTTTCCATCACACTGTACATTGCTCATTTCCATGGTTATAACTACCTTGCAATCCACCAGCGGTGGACGTGCCTGCACACTACTATAGGAAAAAGCTCTAGCCTTTCTGGTGGCTGGGACATTACAATCCCACATAGGCTAGTGCTTTTTTCTATAGTATGTAAGCACATTCAGTTATGGATTCCTCTACCACGGACCATAACTTATGGTCCGTGGTAGCAGAATCCATAACAGAATTCTTAGATAACCCGAACCTTGTACGCCGAAATTGAAAACACAAGTTCGTTCAACACTAGTTGTAACAATGCAAATGAGCAGTGTATAATGTGATGGAAAAATCCAGCCAGCAAAGGAAGCAATATGGACATAAACAATACATTAGTAAGTGGCTTGTATTAACTTTCTCTACATGATGAATGCCATTTGCTGAAGTAAGACAACCCCTTTAAAGTTAGATAATCTAAGGTTGGGTAGTATTACTGATTTGTACATGGTCAGGAATGGTAATCTTATTTATGTATTTTTGGGCATGTAGCAGTTTAACCCCTTCCCGACACATGACGTACTATTACGTAATGGAAGCCACTGCGTTCCAGGATTTGACATAATAGTACGTCATGGTGATCGGGCAGGCACCAGAGCGATGCGCGCCTGATCACTGCAGGGGTCCGGCAGTCCCTGGTAGCCTGGCCCCTGCTGTATCCGCCTGCATCGCTGTAAAAGCCAATGCCGGCGGATTAACCCTTTCTATGCCGCGGTCCGCGCTGACCGCGACATAGAAGGGGTTTGTGTCGGGTGAGGGAGAGCATCGAGTCCCCACGCTGCTGTGGCGGGGACTCTATGTGTCAGAAGGAAGCCCGATGCCATGCAGAGGCTGCCCAATGCCCTGCACGGCATCGGGACCTGCCTTCTACGGGTGCCCAGGAGATCCAGCCTCAGGCTGGGTCTCCTAGGCAACCTGTTAATGTACTACTTGCTGTAGTACACGAACAGGCAATGCATTACAATGCAGAGGGGATCAGACCCCCAAAAGTGATTTTTATTAAAATGTAATAGTTTTTAAGGAAAAAAATGGAAAAAAAAATGCCCCTTTCCCCTTATTTTATAATAAAAAAACAGAAAAAAAAACATATTAGGTATCGCCGCGTCCATAATGACCGGCTTTATAAATGTATCACATGATCCACCCTGTCCGATAAACACCATAAAAAAAAAAAAATGGTGTAAAAAATAAGCCATTTTTGTCACCTTACATCACAAAAAGTGCAACACCAAGCAATCAAAAAGGCGTATGTCCCACAAAATAGTATCGATAAAACAGCCGCCTCATCCTGCAAAAAATTAGCTCCTACCGAAGACAATCGCCCAAAAAATTAAAAATAAATATAGCTCTCAGAACATGGAGACACTAAAACATCAATTTTTTTTGTTTCAAAACTGCTATTGTGCTAAATTGAAATACATAAAAAAAAAAAAAAAATTACATATTAGGTATCGCTATGTCCGTAACAACCAGCTCTATAACAATATCACATGACCTAACCCCTCATGTAAACACCGTAAAAAATGTAAAAAAATGTTTTAAAAAAATGCAATTTTTGTCACCTTACATCACAAAAATGACAACACCAAGTGTTCAAAAAGGCATATACTCCCAAAATAGTACCAATCAAACCGTTACCTCATCCTGCAAAAAATGAGATCTTACCTAAGACAATCGGTGAAAAAATAAAAAAGCGATGGCTCTCAGACTATGGAGACACTAAACATCATTATTTCGGTTTCAAAAATGCTATTATTGTGTAAAACTTAAATAAATAAGAAAAAGTAGACATATTAGTAATATTGCCATGTCCGTAACGATCTGCTCTATAAAAGTTACATGACCTAATCCCTCAGGTAAACGCTGTAAAAATAAATAAAAACTGCGCCAAAACAACCATTTTTTTTTTCACCTTGACCCAAAAAATGTAATAATGAATGATCAAAAAATCATATGTACCCAAAAATAGTACCAATAAAAACATCAACTCTTCCTGAAAAATACGAGCCCCTGCACAAGGCTATCGGCAGAAAAATAAAAAAAATGGGGCGTTCAGAAAATGGAGACACAAAAATTTTTTTTTTTTCAAAAATGCTTTATGTAAAACTGAAACAAACCTATTTGATCACTTTTTTGAGTTTCTACTGTAAGGGTGCATCAGGGGGGCTTCAAATGGGACATGGCATCTAAAAACCAGTTCCGCTAAATCTGCCTTCTAAAAACATATGGTGTTCCTTTCCTCCTGCACTCTGCCGTGTGGCCATACAGCAGTTTATGACCACGAAGGGTGTTTCTGTAAACCGCAGAATCAGGGTAATAAATATTGAGTTTTGTTTGGCTGTTAACCCCTGCTTTGTTACTGGAAAAAATGGATTAAAATGTAAAATCTGCCAATCTGCCAAAAACGTGAAATGGGTTAACAAAGTTTGTAAAATCAGTTTTGAATACATTGAGGGGTGTAGTTTCTAAAATAGGGTAATTTTTGGGTGGTTTCTTTTATGTAAGCCCCACAAAGTGACTTCAGACTTGAACTGGCCCTTTAAAAAGTGGGTTTTGGAAATTTTCTGAAAAATTTCAAGATTTGCTTCTAAACTTCTAAGTCTTCTAACGTCCCCAAAAAATAAAATGTCATTTTCAAAATGATCCAAACATGAAGTAGACATATAGAAATGTAAAGTAATAACTATTATACAGTCCTGATCAAAAGTTTAAGACCACTTGAAAAATGGCAAAAAAATCATATTTAGCATGGCTGGATCTTAACAAGGTTCCAAGTAGAGCTTCAACATGCAACAAGAAGAAATGGGAGTGAGACAAAACATTTTTTGAGCAATCAATTGAATGAAAACAACAAATAAACTGAAGCAGGCTGTTTTTCAGCTGATCAAAATTTTAGGACCACATGCCTTTAAAAGGCCAAATCTGTGCAAAGATGTGGATTCATTGTCATTTTCTGTCAGGTAGTCACACGTTTTGAACGTGGTCGGGTTGTTGAACTGCATAAGCAGAGTCTCTCACAGCGCGCCATTGCTGCTGAGGTGGGACGCAGTAAGACAGTCATTTGAAATTTCTTAAATGATCCTGAGGGTTATGGAACAAAAAAGTCAAGTGGAAGACCCAAAAAAATTTCATCAGCACTGAGCCGGAGGATCCAATTGGCTGTCCGTCAAGACACTGGACGATCCTCAACCCAAATTGAGGCCCTTAGGCCCCTTTCACACGAGCGAGTATTCCGCGCGGATGCGATGCGGGAGGTGAACGCATTGCACCTGCACTGAATACCGACCCATTCATTTCTATGGGGCTGTGGACACGAGCGGTGATTTTCACGCATCACTTTTGCGTTGCGTGAAAATCGCAGCATGCTCCTCTTTGTGCGTTTTTCACGTAACGCAGGCCCCATAGAAATAAATGGGGTTGCGTGAAAATCGCAAGCATCCGCAAGCAAGTGCGGATGCGGTGCGATTTTCACGCACGGTTGCTAGGAGACGATCGGGCTGGAGACCCGATCATTATTATTTTCCCTTATAACATGGTTATAAGGGAAAATAATAGCATTCTGAATACAGAATGCATAGTAAAACAGCACTGGAGGGGTTAAAAAAAAAAAATCATTTAAAGGGCTTCTGTCAGCCCACTAAACCGTTTTGTTTTTTTTTGCTTAATAATAACCCCTACACTGCGATTTATCCATACATAAGTAAAATAATAATTTTGGTTCAGTAGAATTTGCTAAAACCCTATTTTTATAATATGTAAATTACCTTGCTACCAGCAAGTAGGGCGGCTACTTGCTGGTAGCAGCCGCATCCTCCGATGGTAATGACGCCCCCTCCGCTTGTTGATTGACAGGGTCAGCGGACGGGATCTTTCTCCGCTGGCCCTGCCTGTTTTCATTCAATATCTGGCGCCTGCGCCGCGGCCGTACCTCTCTTCAATCGGCGCAGGCGCACTGAGAGGCGGCCACTCACTCGGCGCTTCATCCTCAATGGCTCTACAAAGTATTGACTTTAGGGGGGTGAATAGTTATGTACATTGACTTTTTCATTTTTTTTCCTATTTGTAAACATATTCAGAGTTGTGGGCATGTTCTGTAAATTAAATGATGCAAATCCTCAAACAATCCATGTTAGGCTTCTTGCACACGACCGTATGGGTTTTTCAGTATTTTGCGGTCCGCAAAAAATGGATCCTCAAAAAATACAGATGACGTCAATGTGCATTCCGCTTTCCGAAACAGAACAGCTGGCCCCTGATAGAACAGTACTATCCTTGTCCGTTATGCGGACAATAATAGGATATGTTCTATCTTTGAACGGAAATATGGGAATACGTTTTTTTTTTGTGGATCCATTGAAATGAATGGTTCCGTATACGGAATGCAAAAATGGAACATAAATGTTCGGGTGCAAGAGGCCTTAATTCCAGATTGTGAGGCACCAAAAAAGGAAAAAAAGTCAAGAGGGGTGAATACTTTTGCAAGGCACTGCAAGTATTCAGACCATTTAAGCCTCATGCAGACGTCTGTGAAACATACGAGTGTATTACTGTACAGCTGCGGCACGAAGCACACGGAGTCATAGCAACCAATGACGCTGTGCGCTCCTGCACTAAGCAGGATGCCAGTCCGGTATCTCACGGACGTCTGCATGAGGCATTACTCAGGACTTACCTGTAGATGAGGGACTTTTGGCAGTGATTACAGCCTTTAGTCTTCTCAGATATTATGCCTCAAGATTACCACACCTGGATTTGGAGATTTTCTGCCATTCGTCTCTGCAGATCCTTTCAAGCTCTGTCAGGTTGGATGGGGACCCTCGGTGGACAGCCATTTTCAGGTTTCTCCAGAAATGTTTGATTGGGTTCAAGTCAGGGCTCCTGTGTCTTGGCTATGTGCTTAGGATCATTGTCTTGTTGGAAGGTGAGCCTTCAGCCCAGTCTCAGGTCCAGAGCACTCTGGATTGAGTTTTCATTAAGAATATCTCGGTACTTTGCCTTTCAGCTTTCCTGCCACTCTGACCAGTCTCCCTGTCCTAGCCGCTGAAAAACACCTCCACAGCATGATGCTGCCACCACCGTGCATCACTGTAGGGATGGTATTGGCAGTTGATGAGTAGTGCCTGGTTTCCTCCAGACATGAGGCTTAGGCCTCTTGCACACGAACATTTTTTTTTGTGTACGTTCTGTTTTTTGCGTTCTGTATACGGAACCATTCATTTCAATGGATCCACACAAAAAAATGGTACTCCATATGCCTTCCGTTTCCGTATTTCCGTTCCGTTCAAAGATAGAACATGTCCTATTATTGTCCGCGTTACGGACAAGGATAGTACTGTTCTATTAGGGGCCAGATGTTTCATTCCGCAAAAAACTGAATGCACACGGATGTCATCCGTATTTTTTGTGGATCCATTTTTTGCGGACTGCAAAATACTGAAAAAGATATACGGTCGTGTGTAAGAGGCCTTAGAATTGAGGCCAAAAAGTTCGATATTTAATCATTAATCATCAATCATCATATTCCATTTATTTCATCAGACTAGAGAATATTGTTTCTCATGGTCTGAGAGTCCTTTAGCTGCTTTTTTTTTGCAAACTCCAGACAGGCTTTCATGTATCTTTTACTGAGGAGAGGCTACTTTCTGGCAACTCTGCCAATAAGCCAAGATTGGTAGAGTGCTGCAGTGGTGGTTGACCTTCTGAAGTTTCTCCCACCTGCACACAAAATCTTTGGAGCACAGCCAGAGTGACTTGGGTTCTTGGTTACCTCTTTTGCCAATGCTCTTCTCCCCCGATTACTTAGTTTGTTGAAGCGGTCAGCTCTAGGAAGAGTCCTGGATGTTCCAAACCTCTTCTGTTTGGTAACTTTCAGTTCAGCAGAAATGTTTTTCTACCCTTCTCCAGATTTGTGCCACCACACAATCCTGTCTCTGAGTTCTGCAGGCAGTTCTTTCTCATTACTTTGTTTTTGCTCTAATATGTATTGTCAGCTGTGAGACCTTATATAGACAGGGTGTTGTCTTTCCAAATAATGTCCAATCAACTGAATTTACCCCTGGTGGACTCCAATCAAAGTGTAGAAACATATCTAAGATGATCAAGAGAAATGGAAGGTACCAGGGCTAAATTTCAAGTGTCACAGCAAAGGGTCTGAATCAGTGGCGTAACTAGTGTTATGGGCCCCAGTTATGGGCAGATTTTCTTTACAATATGGGCTCTTTCACAAGAGCGGATGCCGGGTGGGTAATCCGCTGCGTGAAAGAGAGCCAAGCCCCGTTCTGGACAGCAGAGACACGGAGCAGTAACGTGATTGATAATGCTCTGTGCCTCTCTGTGATCTTTTTACTACAAAATCGCAGTGAGATAAATTTGGCACTGTGATTTTGTTGTAAAACAGGATCCGCTCGTGTTGAAGAGTTCTAAGCCCAATGTATGGCTACATTCACCCAGTCCTAATAAAATCTGGTCCTACCTAATCCAGGGTGTCACTGGTGTCTGCGTAATGTCCATTGGATCCGGAACAAGGTCCCTGTGGTCATAGAGAAAAAAAAAAGAATAATCACGTAAGGAAGGGATGGTGACTGCCTCTGTAAAATCACCAGCAGGGGGTGCTGTGCTGGCCTGTAAAACGGAGCCTTGCCAATGAATAGCAGGGTAATCTAGGACATTTCCCCTAAGTGCTACCACACAGTCCACCTTACTGTGAGGGGCCACCTTGTGGCCCCTCACAGTAATTAAGCCCACCTTGTGGTCCCTTCAAAATAGTTATGTCCTCCTTGTGGCCCCTCACAGCAGTTATGCCCAACTTTGTTCCTGTCACAGTAGTTATGCCTACTTTTGTGCCCCCTCACTGTAGTTATGAACAGATATGTGCCTCCTCACAGTGGTTATGGCCAGATATGTGCCCCCTCACAGTGGTCATGGCCAGATATGTGCCCCCTAACAGTCAGGGCCGGATTAACGTAGGGGCTGATGGAGCTGCAGCTCCAGGCCCCTACCATAAAATAGGCCCATCTGCCAGCCAAAAGGCCGTCGGGAGGGTTCAAAGTCCTGTGTTGTACACAGCGCAGCGTCACACAGCAGCACACAGACAATGACGCTGGCAGCAGGAGCCTGAGGGAGGGACTCCGGAGGAGCGTAATATGAGCCTAGAGTGGAAGCTGCTTCTGCCAGCCCCTCCCCTCCCCGCCCACCAACCAATCAGAGCTGAGGCAAGGCAAGCCCTAGCAGCTCTGAGTCATCTGAGTAGTACAGGGAGTCTTCACAGGTCCTGTAAGGGAACTGCACAGTGTAAAGTGTAGTTCTCAGGTTAGAACAGTGCATCTGCCAGGACCTGTGATGACATCATCTTCAGCATCACAGGTCCTGCAGAATCTAGCAAAGGAACTGCACCAAAAATGGTGTAGTTCCTAGGTTTGAAAGGTACATCTGCCAGGACCTGTGATGACATCATCACAGGTCCTTCAACCCCTAACAGAAAGTATTAGAAGTTCACAAGCAGCTCTGCATTGATCCATACAGACTGGAATGGAGTGGTAAGAGGAGGTCCTCCACTTTTCATCATTTACCCCCCCCCCCTCCATGCCCTGTTTTTACTCATTGCTCACTCATGTATCATACTTCAGACAGGTACAGTGACCACTACCTCATGTACTTCACACACACATGCATAACTGACCACATATTTCTGTAAACACTGCATCTACAGTATTATACCTTGTATGCCTCACATATATATATATACACACACTGCATATATTGCCCAGTATTATAGATGCAATATGTACAGATATATAATATATACAGCAGTGTACTGATATGTTAGGTACGAGGTATAATAGATGGTGTGTACAGGTATATTGTATATACAGTATTGGATTGATATGTGAGGTACGAGCTGTAATTTATACCTCATATATCAGTACACTGCTGTATATACTATATATCTGTACACACTACATCTATTATACCTCGTACCTCACATATCAGTACACTGCTGTATATACTATATATCTGTACACACTACATCTATTATACCTCGTACCTCACTTATCAGTATACTCCTGTATATACTATATATCTGTACACTGCATCTATTATACCTCGTACCTCACATATCAGTACACTGCTGTGTATACTATATACCTGAACACACTGCATATATTATACCACGTTCCTCACATATCAGTACACTGCTGTATACACTATACATCTGTACACACTGCATCTATTATGCCTCTTTTGTGTGCCAGGCCTGTTTTGTAATCCCAATCCGGCCCTGATGGCATAAATTATAAAACAGCAGCGAACTTAGTTCATGGAACAAAGAGAGAGGCCTGGAATGGGTAGTGGGAGGGGCTATGAAAGGGGAATGGGGGCCCAATTTAGATTCTTGCTATGGGGCCCAGTGATTTCTATGTACGCCTTTGACAGGAGCAGAGAGATAAGAGAAGTGACAGATGACACAGAGTTTAGATTACAGGTTGAATTAACCCTTTAGGATCAAATTGGCTTCTCAGGAGATATATATGTTAAAGGCATCTCATTCAGTAGCTATATAACTAAGGGTGGGTTCACATCTCCTTTATGGATTCCGTTAAGTGGGGACTATTTTATTATCAGCCAGTGACTGTGTTACTGTAATACTGTTATCAATTCAGCACATAGTTTTCCCTGTGCATTCACATTTCACTTCACTTGGTTCGTTGTACTACTGTCAGTGTCAGACTGCTGTCACTGTGGGTAACAATGCACAACAGACAACAATGCACACCACAGTGACCGCTCCTGAGTCCTCCTGTCCGGCGTCAGCCTCAGCTTCCCTTCACTATCACTATAATCAATCACTCTTCCTGATCCTGACTCACTCATTAGAGAGCTGAAGAGCCGACTGAGTCAGCAGCAGCAAGTGAATCGAATGGATAGCATCTGCGCATGCGCACCGGTACCTAGAGTCTTCGGTTCACTTGCGAGTCAGCTCAGCAGTCAGTGACTCAGCAAGTGAACCCAAGATCCGATTCATGAATCGGTTCATTTGAATGAGCTGGTTCAAATTAAGCGATTCATCTGAAAGATCCGAACTTCCCATCACTACTGAGGCCATATCCGGCGGGCCGCAGCATTACAGGAACAGCACCAGCTGCTCTGACGTCCTGCCGCCGGATATACGTCACAGGATATCCGGCGGCAGGACGTCAGAGCAGCTGGTGCGGTTCCTGTAATGCCGGCCCGCCGGATATGACTTCAGTGCGCCCGTGGTTATCCCTCCTGCACGCTGCGCTGTGTACAACCTACTCAGCAGTTTCGACCAGCACATGGCCCACAGCGCTCAGCCACACCAGCCCGTGAGACAGCAGGAGCTTCTGGAGCAGGGCAGGTATCAGATAAACTCATCTAGTTGGAAGGGAGGGCAATCATAGTGTTGTTATGATTTATGGACACAGCTCTCAGCATGCTTAGCCTTCTATCTGGCTGTTTCTGAGCCTGTGGACTGTGACTCTCAAGAAGCACAGCCAGATAGAAGGCTGGCTAAGCATGCTGAGAGCTGTCTCCATAAATCATAACAGCACTATGAAAATTACTGACTGGCTAAGCATGCTGAGGGCTCAGTCTCTATAACATAACACATTAAAGAAATTACTGTTTCTAGCTGCTAGTCCACAGTCCACAGTCCACAGCAGCTAGAAACAGTAATTTTCTTTAAAGGGATTCTGTCACCAGGTTTGACCCCTGTCAGCTAAACATATGCTGATGTTCAGGGCGTCTTCACGATTCCTAATGTGGGCTTATAAATGTCATCTGTGGGCTTATTTAGCTAAAAAACAGCTATTACTAACCTGTCAGTCAAACAAATAAGGTGCCCAAGGGGATGTTAATGGGTGCAAGATGCCCGCCGCACCCGCCGCCGTTCGTGCCCAGCGCCGCCTTTCTGGACTTCTGCACCGCCTCCTAATCCTCTGTGCCGCCTCTCGCTCTCCCTCCCTCCCCCCTCCTTCTGCTGTAGGATCTCGCGCTTGCGCACAGGGCTCTGCCTGATGCGCCCGTGCAGACTTCTCCATTTGGCTTCTTACAGCGAAGTGCGCATGCGCCGGCACTTCACTCAACCCCTGTATGCGCGAGATCTTACAGCAGGAGGTGGGGGGAGGGAGGGAGAGCGAGAGGCGGCACAGAGGATTAGGAGGCGGCGCAGAAGTCCGGAAAGGCGGCGCTGGGCACGAACGGCGGTGGGTGCGGCCGACACCTTGCATTCATTAACATCCCCTTGGGCACCTTATTTGTTTGACTGACAGGTTAGTAAAAGCTGTTTTTTAGCTAAATAAGCCCACAGATGACATTTATCAGCCCACATTAGGAATCGTGAAGACGCCCTGAACATCAGCATATTTTTAGCTGACAGGGGTCAAACCTGGTGACAGAATCCCTTTAAAGGGTTTCTATCACTTGGTATCACATATTTAGGTGTCAGACACTAGCGATCCGCTAGTGTCTGCTCTAACAAACCATCCTAATATGATAGGTTTTGGGGCAGCCGTTTTGCTAAAATAACAACTTATATCTATATGCTAATGAGCCTCTAGGTGCTATGGGGGCGTCATTAGCACCTAGAGGCTCCGTCTACCTTCATAAACTGTCGCCGCCCAGCGCGTCCCTCCAGCCCGCCCATCTCCTGCTGAATGCGATCCTCTCCGTGCGCGTCTCTGTTCTGCGCATGCGCAGTGAATGTCTGACCGCTTCCCTGCTCAGACATCTCCACTGCGCCTGTTCCTCGGAGCACTATGATGTCATCGGCGCAGGCGCAGTGGAGATGTCTGAGCAGGGAAGCGGTCAGACATTCACTGCGCATGCGCAGAACAGAGACGCGCACGGGGAGGATCGCATTCAGCAGGAGATGGGCGGGCTGGAGGGACGCGCTGGGCGGCGACAGTTTAGGAAGGTAGACGGAGCTTCTAGGTGCTAATGACGCCCCCATAGCACCTAGAGGCTCATTAGCATATAGATATAAGTTGTTATTTTAGCAAAACGGCTGCCCCAAAACCTATCATATTAGGATGGTTTGTTAGAGCAGACACTAGCGGATCGCTAGTGTCTGACAGCTAAATATGTGATACCAAGTGATAGAAACCCTTTAATGTGTTATGTTATTTAGACACAGCTCTCAGCATACTTAGCCAGCCTTCTATCTGACTGGCTAAGCATGCTGAGTGCTGTGTCCATAAATCATAACACAGCTCTATGAAAATTACTGTTTCTAGCTGCTGTTGTCCACAGTCCACAGCAGCTAGAAAACAGTAATCTTCATAGTCATGTTAAATGATCACTATAGTGTCAGGAAAACAAAGCGGTTTTCCTGACACTATAGTGCCCTGAGGGTGCCCCACCCTCAGGGTCCCCCTCCCGTGGTCCCCCTCCATGTTGCCAAGATAGACGCCAAATGAAGGGGTAGTTGCAGGAACAAAATACTTTAATGGTATCGATAAAATATATATGTAATTAAGACACTGAGTGCAGTTCCATAAAAAGGCCCAGCAAAATCCTCAGCACCAGGCCCATGATGCTCTTAATCCGGCCCTGCTAACAGTGGTTATGGCCAGATATGTGCCCCCTCACAGTGGTTATTGCCAGATATGTGCCCCCTCACAGTGGTTATGGCCAGAAATGTGCCCCCTCACAGTGGTTATGGCCAGATATGTGCCCCCTCAGTAAAGATGCCCACTTTTGTGCCCCCTCACTCTAGTTGTTGCCCCCCATTTGCCTCCAGTCTGCAGCTTTATGGGGGGGGGGGGAAACACATAGTTACCCTCTTCCCTGATGACGCGCTCCCACACTCACATCGCACTGCTGGCTGTGCTGAAGGCTGATTCCTGGGCTTTCAGCGCTCCTTCCACAGCCAGCAACGCGCCTGAGCTCAGAAGAACAATGAAGCAGGGAGCCGAGATGTCGCCCTGCTTTACTCTGAAAACAGCCTGGCAGTGACAAGAACTGCCAGGAGAGTGTGCTTACTCCCCCCCCCCTTCCTTGCCTCGGCACTCCCCCTGCCTCCTGCACCCCCTCATGTTTGAAGAGCACTTTGACGGGGCCTGGCATTCTCACTGTACTTCACGCCGGGCCCCGTCAGAGCGCTCCCATTACATGTGAGTGCAGTGGGCCCCTCCCCCCGCCGGGTCCGGTCCGACCGCGATCATTACGCCCCTGGTCTGAATACTTATGTCAATGCAAAATTTTTAGTTTTTCATTTTTAATAAATAAGCAAACATTTCTAAAACTCTGAGAAGCAGTAATGGATGTGGCGCACAGTATTCACTAGAACCAAAATGAGGTTCTCTCAGAAAAGAGGACTCACCCTATCCTCAAGGGGTGAGCTACTGAGGAAGGGGTGACCAGATACCCCGAAACGCGTTTAGCCAGGACCCCAGTGACCGTGACCAGCCTGCTGTAGATTGTAATACCGTCTGCCTCGTGAATGGGAAG
The DNA here is from genome assembly GCF_905171765.1 of Bufo bufo. Lineage (NCBI taxonomy): Eukaryota > Metazoa > Chordata > Amphibia > Anura > Bufonidae > Bufo > Bufo bufo. The sequence goes on from NC_053389.1 coordinate 138,286,312, forward strand.
TTGAATCATACAGCGTAAGACTAACCATATGAGCCGGAGTCTAGCTGCACGTGGCAAACAAACCACCATCGCGGGAGAACGTAGACGAGAGACGCTCGTGAGTATTGGCCTGACAAACACAGGACCACCGAGCCGAGCACCTTTGGGACATTTACTTACACGGTAAGACCGCCCTGATTCTTCCGGCAGGCTGTCACAAGGAGCACGAGAAAGTTTTCCCCAGTGGGACGCCGCTGGTGATAGCATATAGCGGGATGCCGCTATCTCTCTGTGTGTATGTACACACTATTTTCATTTGACTTACAGGATACAGTTTGTGACACCATTGAAGGAGAAAATGAGAAATATATAGTATAATGCCGCCTGATTATACCAGACAATTAGAGTTGAGCGAACACCTGGATGTTCGGGTTCGAGAAGTTCGGCCGAACTTCCCGGAAATGTTCGGGTTCGGGATCCGAACCCGATCCGAACTTCGTCCCGAACCCGAACCCCATTGAAGTCAATGGGGACCCGAACTTTTGGGCACTAAAAAGGCTGTAAAACAGCCCAGGAAAGAGCTAGAGGGCTGCAAAAGGCAGCAACATGTAGGTAAATCCCCTGCAAACAAATGTGGATAGGGAAATGAATTAAAATTAAAATTAAAAAAATAAAAATGAACCAATATCAATTGGACAGAGGTCCCATAGCAGAGAATCAGTCTCTTCATGCCATAGCAAAGAATCTGGCTTCATGTCAGCAGAGAATCAGTCTCTTCATGCCATAGCAGAGAATCTGGCTTCATGTCATAGCAGAGAATCAGGCTTCACGTCACCCACCACTGGAACAGGCCACTGTCACACATTTAGGCCCAGGCACCCAGGCAGAGGAGAGGTCCCGTAACAGAGAATCTGGCCTTATGTCAGCGCAGAATCTGTCTTCATGTCATAGCAGAGAATCAGGCTTCACGTCACCCACCACTGGAACAGGCCACTGTCACACATTTAGGCCCCGGCACCCAGACAGAGGAGAGCGGTCCCGTAACAGAGAATCTGGCCTTATGTCAGCGCAGAATCTGTCTTCATGTCATAGCAGAGAATCAGGCTTCACGTCACCCACCACTGGAACAGGCCACTGTCACACATTTAGGCCCAGGCACCCAGGCAGAGGAGAGAGGTCCCGTAACAGAGAATCTGGCCTTATGTCAGCGCAGAATCTGTCTTCATGTCATAGCAGAGAATCAGGCTTCACGTCACCCACCACTGGAACAGGCCACTATCACACATTTAGGCCCCGGCACCCAGACAGAGGAGAGCGGTCCCGTAACAGAGAATCTGGCCTTATGTCAGCGCAGAATCTGTCTTCATGTCATAGCAGAGAATCAGGCTTCACGTCACCCACCACTGGAACAGGCCACTGTCACACATTTAGGCCCAGGCACCCAGGCAGAGGAGAGAGGTCCCGTAACAGAGAATCTGGCCTTATGTCAGCGCAGAATCTGTATTCATGTCATAGCAGAGAATCAGGCTTCACGTCACCCACCACTGGAACAGGCCACTGTCACACATTTAGGCCCCGGCACCCAGACAGAGGAGAGCGGTCCCGTAACAGAGAATCTGGCCTTATGTCAGCGCAGAATCTGTCTTCATGTCATAGCAGAGAATCAGGCTTCACGTCACCCACCACTGGAACAGGCCACTGTCACACATTTAGGCCCAGGCACCCAGGCAGAGGAGAGAGGTCCCGTAACAGAGAATCTGGCCTTATGTCAGCGCAGAATCTGTATTCATGTCATAGCAGAGAATCAGGCTTCACGTCACCCACCACTGGAACAGGCCACTGTCACACATTTAGGCCCAGGCACCCAGGCAGAGGAGAGAGGTCCCGTAACAGAGAATCTGGCCTTATGTCAGCGCAGAATCTGTATTCATGTCATAGCAGAGAATCAGGCTTCACGTCACCCACCACTGGAACAGGCCACTGTCACACATTTAGGCCCCGGCACCCAGACAGAGGAGAGCGGTCCCGTAACAGAGAATCTGGCCTTATGTCAGCGCAGAATCTGTCTTCATGTCATAGCAGAGAATCAGGCTTCACGTCACCCACCACTGGAACAGGCCACTGTCACACATTTAGGCCCAGGCACCCAGGCAGAGGAGAGAGGTCCCGTAACAGAGAATCTGGCCTTATGTCAGCGCAGAATCTGTATTCATGTCATAGCAGAGAATCAGGCTTCACGTCACCCACCACTGGAACAGGCCACTGTCACACATTTAGGCCCCGGCACCCAGACAGAGGAGAGCGGTCCCGTAACAGAGAATCTGGCCTTATGTCAGCGCAGAATCTGTATTCATGTCATAGCAGAGAATTAGGCTTCACGTCACCCACCACTGGAACAGGCCACTGTCACACATTTAGGCCCCGGCACCCAGCACCCAGACAGAGGAGAGGTTCATTCAACTTTGGGTTGCCCCGCAATATAATGGTAAAATGAAATTAAAAATAGTATTGAATGAGGAAGTGCCCTGGAATAGAATAATATATTGTTAAGGGGAGGTAGTTAATATCTAATCTGCACAAGGGATGGACAGGTCCTGTGGGATCCATGCCTGGTTCATTTTTATAAACGTCAGCTTGTCCACATTGGCTGTAGACAGGCGGCTGCGTTTGTCTGTAATGACGCCCCCTGCCGTGCTGAATACACGTTCAGACAAAACGCTGGCCGCCGGGCAGGCCAGCACCTCCAAGGCATAAAAGGCTAGCTCTGGCCACGTGGACAATTTGGAGACCCAGAAGTTGAATGGGGCCGAACCATCAGTCAGTACGTGGAGGGGTGTGCACAGGTACTGTTCCACCATGTTAGTGAAATGTTGCCTCCTGCTAACACGTTCCGTATCAGGTGGTGGTGCACTTAGCTGTGGCGTGTTGACAAAACTTTTCCACATCTCTGCCATGCTAACCCTGCCCTCAGAGGAGCTGGGCGTGACACAGCTGCATTGGCGACCTCTTGCTCCTCCTCTGCCTTCCCCTTGGGCTTCCACTGGTTCCCCTGTGACATTTGGGAATGCTCTCAGTAGCGCGTCTACCAACGTGCGCTTGTACTCGCGCATCTTCCTATCACGCTCCAGTGTAGGAAGTAAGGTGGGCACATTGTCTTTGTAACGGGGATCCAGCAGGGTGGCAACCCAGTAGTCCGCACACGTTAAAATGTGGGCAACTCTGCTGTCGTTGCGCAGGCACTGCAGCATGTAGTCGCTCATGTGTGCCAGGCTGCCCAGAGGTAAGGACAAGCTGTCCTCTGTGGGAGGCGTATCGTCATCGTCCTGTGTTTCCCCCCAGCCACGCACCAGTAATGGGCCCGAGCTGCTTTGGGTGCCACCCCGCTGTGAACATGCTTCATCCTCATCCTCCTCCACCTCCTCCTCATCCTCGTCCTCCTCGTCCTCCAGTAGTGGGCCCTGTCTGGCCACATTTGTACCTGGCCTCTGGTGTTGCAAAAAACCTCCCTCTGAGTCACTTCGAAGAGACTGGCCTGAAAGTGCTAAAAATGACCCCTCTTCCTCCTCTTCCTCCTGGGCCACCTCCTCTTCCATCATCGCCCTAAGTGTTTTCTCAAGGAGACATAGAAGTGGTATTGTAACGCTGATAACGGCGTCATCGCCACTGGCCATGTTGGTGGAGTACTCGAAACAGCGCAACAGGGCACACAGGTCTCGCATGGAGGCCCAGTCATTGGTGGTGAAGTGGGTCTGATCCACAGTGCGACTGACCCGTGCGTGCTGCAGCTGAAACTCCACTATGGCCTGCTGCTGCTCGCACAGTCTGTCCAGCATATGCAAGGTGGAGTTCCACCTGGTGGGCACATCGCATATGAGGCGGTGAGCGGGAAGGCCGAAGTTACGCTGTAGCGCAGACAGGCGAGCAGCGGCAGGGTGTGAACGCCGGAAGCGCGAACAGACGGCCCGCACTTTATGCAGCAGCTCTGACATGTCGGGGTAGTAGCGAATGAACTTCTGCACCACCAAATTCAGCACATGCGCCAGGCAAGGGATGTGCGTCAAACCGGCTAGTCCCAGAGCTGCAATGAGATTTCGCCCATTATCGCACACCACCAGGCCGGGCTTGAGGCTCACCGGCAGCAACCACTCGTCGGTCTGTTGTTCTATACCCTGCCACAACTCCTGTGCGGTGTGGGGCCTGTCCCCCAAACATATGAGTTTCAGAATGGCCTGCTGACGTTTACCCCGTGCTGTGCTGAAGTTGGTGGTGAAGGTGTGTGGCTGACTGGATGAGCAGGTAGAAGAAGAGGAGGAGGAAGCTGAGTAGGAGGAGGAGGAGACAGGAGGCAAAGAATGTTGCCCTGCGATCCTTGGCGGCGGAAGGACGTGCGCCAAACAGCTCTCCGCCTGGGGCCCAGCCGCCACTACATTTACCCAGTGTGCAGTTAGGGAGATATAGCGTCCCTGGCCGTGCTTACTGGTCCACGTATCTGTGGTTAGGTGGACCTTGCCACAGATGGCGTTGCGCAGTGCACACTTGTTTGTGCAGGGAAGGCACGGCTCTCTTGGAGAAGTAGTGGCGGCTGGGAACAACATACTGTGGGACAGCAAGTGACATGAGCTGTTTGAAGCTGTGTGTGTCCACCAGCCTAAATGACAGCATTTCATAGGCCAGTAGTTTAGAAATGCTGGCATTGAGGGCCAGGGATCGAGGGTGGCTAGGTGGGAATTTACGCTTTCTCTCAAATGTTTGTGAGATGGAGAGCTGAACGCTGCCGTGTGACATGGTTGAGATGCTTGGTGACGCAGGTGGTGGTGTTGGTGGTACATCCCATGTTTGCTGGGCGGCAGGTGCCAACGTTCCCCCAGAGGCGGAGGAAGAGGCCGAGGCGGCGGCAGCAGCAGCAGAAGAGGCCGAAGCGGCGGCAGCAACAGAAGAGGCCGAGGCGGCAGCAGCAGAAGAGGTAGCAGGGGGAGCCTGAGTGACTTCCTTGTTTTTAAGGTGTTTACTCCACTGCAGTTCATGCTTTGCATGCAGGTGCCCGGTCATGCAGGTTGTGCTAAGGTTCAGAACGTTAATGCCTCGCTTCAGGCTCTGATGGCACAGCGTGCAAACCACTCGGGTCTTGTCGTCAGCACATTGTTTGAAGAAGTGCCATGCCAGGGAACTCCTTGAAGCTGCCTTTGGGGTGCTCGGTCCCAGATGGCGGCGGTCAGTAGCAGGCGGAGTCTCTTGGCGGCGGGTGTTCTGATTTTGCCCACTGCTCCCTCTTTTGCTACGCTGTTGGCTCGGTCTCACCACTGCCTCTTCCTCCGAACTGTGAAAGTCAGTGGCACGACCTTCATTCCATGTGGGGTCTAGGACCTCATCGTCCCCTGCATCGTCTTCCACCCAGTCTTGATCCCTGACCTCCTGTTCAGTCTGCACACTGCAGAAAGACGCAGCAGTTGGCACCTGTGTTTCGTCATCATCAGAGACGTGCTGAGGTGGTATTCCCATGTCCTCATCATCAGGAAAAATAAGTGGTTGTGCGTTAGTGCATTCTATCTCTTCCACCCCTGGGGAAGGGCTAGGTGGATGCCCTTGGGAAACCCTGGCAGCAGAGTCTTCAAACAGCATAAGAGACTGCTGCATAACTTGAGGCTCAGACAGTTTCCCTGATATGCATGGGGGTGATGTGACAGACCGATGGGCTTGGTTTTCATGCGCCATCTGTGCGCTTTCTGCAGAAGACTGGGTGGGAGATAATGTGAACGTGCTGGATCCACTGTCGGCCACCCAATTGACTAATGCCTGTACCTGCTCAGGCCTTACCATCCTTAGAACGGCATTGGGCCCCACCAAATATCGCTGTAAATTCTGCTGGCTACTGGGACCTGAGGTAGTTGGTTCACTAGGACGTGTGGCTGTGGCAGAACGGCCACGTCCTCTCCCAGCACCAGAGGGTCCACTAACACCACCACGACCATGTCCACGTCCGCGTCCACGTCCCTTATTAGATGTTTTCCTCATTGTTCCCGTTCACCACAATTTTGAGAATGGCAAATTTGGGAATGCTTTTTCAACCCAGAAAAAAAAGTGTGCTTTTACGGTCACTACAAATAACTTGACCAGCTAAAACAGTGCAGATTTGGTTGAATAGAGATGTGAGACCTGTTTTTTTTTTTGCGCCGTGTGACAGGTATAGGTTTAATCACAGAATCACACTTCTATCAGCACGCTAGCGTGTGTCTTAGGTTTTTCTGAATGACACTATCAATACCTTCAATGTAAGATTTTCTTTTTGGGATAGATTTCAAGTAGGCCTCAAATACCAGAAACTAGTTATTTTGAGAATGGCAAATTTGGGAATGCTTTTTCAACCCAGAACAAAAAGTCTGCTTTTACGGTCACTACAAATAACTTGACCAGCTAAAACAGTGCAGATTTGGTTGAATAGAGATGTGAGACCTGTTTTTTTTTGCGCTGTGTGACAGTTATAGGTTTAATCACAGAATCACACTTCTATCAGCACGCTAGCGTGTGTCTTAGGTTTTTCTGAATGACACTATCAATACCTTCAATGTAAGATTTTCTTTTTGGGATAGATTTCAAGTAGGCCTCAAATACCAGAAACTAGTTATTTTGAGAATGGCAAATTTGGGAATGCTTTTTCAACCCAGAACAAAAAATCTGCTTTTACGGTCACTACAAATAACTTGACCAGCTAAAACAGTGCAGATTTGGTTGAATAGAGATGTGAGACCTGTTTTTTTATTTGCGCCGTGTGACAGGTATAGGTTTAATCACAGAATCACACTTCTATCAGCACGCTAGCGTGTGTCTTAGGTTTTTCTGAATGACACTATCAATACCTTCAATGTAAGATTTTCTTTTTGGGATAGATTTCAAGTAGGCCTCAAATACCAGAAACTAGTTATTTTGAGAATGGCAAATTTGGGAATGCTCTTTCAACCCAGAACAAAAAGTCTGCTTTTACGGTCACTACAAATAACTTGACCAGCTAAAACAGTGCAGATTTGGTTGAATAGAGATGTGAGACCTGGTTTTTTTTGCGCTGTGTGACAGGTATAGGTTTAATCACAGAATCACACTTCTATCAGCACGCTAGTGTGTGTCTTAGGTTTTTCTGAATGACACTATCAATACCTTCAATGTAAGATTTTCTTTTTGGGATAGATTTCAAGTAGGCCTCAAATACCAGAAACTAGTTATTTTGAGAATGGCAAATTTGGGAATGCTTTTTCAACCCAGAACAAAAAGTGTGCTTTTACGGTCACTACAAATAACTTGACCAGCTAAAACAGTGCAGATTTGGTTGAATAGAGATGTGAGACCTGTTTTTTTTTGCGCTGTGTGACAGGTATAGGTTTAATCACAGAATCACACTTCTATCAGCACGCTAGCGTGTGTCTTAGGTTTTTCTGAATGACACTATCAATACCTTCAATGTAAGATTTTCTTTTTGGGATAGATTTCAAGTAGGCCTCAAATACCAGAAACTAGTTATTTTGAGAATGGCAAATTTGGGAATGCTCTTTCAACCCAGAACAAAAAGTCTGCTTTTACGGTCACTACAAATAACTTGACCAGCTAAAACAGTGCAGATTTGGTTGAATAGAGATGTGAGACCTGTTTTTTTTTGCGCTGTGTGACAGGTATAGGTTTAATCACAGAATCACACTTCTATCAGCACGCTAGTGTGTGTCTTAGGTTTTTCTGAATGACACTATCAATACCTTCAATGTAAGATTTTCTTTTTGGGATAGATTTCAAGTAGGCCTCAAATACCAGAAACTAGTTATTTTGAGAATGGCAAATTTGGGAATGCTTTTTCAACCCAGAACAAAAAGTGTGCTTTTACGGTCACTACAAATAACTTGACCAGCTAAAACAGTGCAGATTTGGTTGAATAGAGATGTGAGACCTGTTTTTTTTTGCACTGTGTGACAGGTATAGGTTTAAACACAGAATCACACTTCTATCAGCACGCTAGCGTGTGTCTTAGGTTTTTCTGAATGACACTATCAATACCTTCAATGTAAGATTTTCTTTTTGGGATAGATTTCAAGTAGGCCTCAAATACCAGAAACTAGTTATTTTGAGAATGGCAAATTTGGGAATGCTTTTTCAACCCAGAACAAAAAGTCTGCTTTTACGGTCACTACAAATAACTTGACCAGCTAAAACAGTGCAGATTTGGTTGAATAGAGATGTGAGACCTGTTTTTTTTTGCGCTGTGTGACAGGTATAGGTTTAATCACAGAATCACACTTCTATCAGCACGCTAGCGTGTGTCTTAGGTTTTTCTGAATGACACTATCAATACCTTCAATGTAAGATTTTCTTTTTGGGATAGATTTCAAGTAGGCCTCATATAACCGGAAACTAGTTATTTTGAGAATGGCAAATTTGGGAATGCTTTTTCAACCCAGAACAAAAAGTGTGCTTTTACGGTCACTACAAATAACTTGACCAGCTAAAACAGTGCAGATTTGGTTGAATAGAGATGTGAGACCTGGTTTTTTTTGCGCTGTGTGACAGGTATAGGTTTAATCACAGAATCACACTTCTATCAGCACGCTAGCGTGTGTCTTAGGTTTTTCTGAATGACACTATCAATACCTTCAATGTAAGATTTTCTTTTTGGGATAGATTTCAAGTAGGCCTCAAATACCGGAAACTAGTTATTTTGAGAATGGCAAATTTGGGAATGCTTTTTCAACCCAAAACAAAAAGTCTGCTTTTACGGTCACTACAAATAACTTGACCAGCTAAAACAGTGCAGATTTGGTTGAATAGAGATGTGAGACCTGTTTTTTTTTGCGCTGTGTGACAGTTATAGGTTTAATCACAGAATCACACTTCTATCAGCACGCTAGCGTGTGTCTTAGGTTTTTCTGAATGACACTATCAATACCTTCAATGTAAGATTTTCTTTTTGGGATAGATTTCAAGTAGGCCTCAAATACCAGAAACTAGTTATTTTGAGAATGGCAAATTTGGGAATGCTTTTTCAACCCAGAACAAAAAGTGTGCTTTTACGGTCACTACAAATAACTTGACCAGCTAAAACAGTGCAGATTTGGTTGAATAGAGATGTGAGACCTGTTTTTTTTTGCGCTGTGTGACAGGTATAGGTTTAATCACAGAATCACACTTCTATCAGCACGCTAGCGTGTGTCTTAGGTTTTTCTGAATGACACTATCAATACCTTCAATGTAAGATTTTCTTTTTGGGATAGATTTCAAGTAGGCCTCAAATACCAGAAACTAGTTATTTTGAGAATGGCAAATTTGGGAATGCTTTTTCAACCCAGAAAAAAAAGTGTGCTTTTACGGTCAATACAAATAACTTGACCAGCTAAAACAGTACAGATTTGGTTGAATAGAAATGTCAGGTCTATTTTTTAGGCGCTGGGTGACAGGCTCAACTTGCCCCTGATGTAATATATGGCCAAAAAATAACCACACTGTTGATGGTTAAATGCACTTGGGTGACACAGGCTCAGCCTGCACCAGATGTAGTATATGGCCAAAAAATAATCAGACTGTTGATGGTTAAATGCACTTGGGTGACACAGGCTCAGCCTGCACCAGATGTAGTATATGGCCAAAAAATAATCAGACTGTTGATGGTTAAATGCACTTGGGTGACACAGGCTCAGCCTGCAGCTGATGTAGGATATAGCACAAAATAACCACACTATCGATGGTTAAATACACTTGGGTGACACAGGCTCAGCCTGCAGCTGATGTAGTATATGGCCAAAAAATAATCAGACTGTTGATGGTTAAATGCACTTGGGTGACACAGGCTCAGCCTGCAGCTGATGTAGTATATGGCCAAAAAATAACCAGACTGTTGATGGTTAAATGCACTTCGGTGACACAGGCTCAGCCTGCAGCTGATGTAGGATATAGCACAAAATAACCACACTATCGATGGTTAAATACACTTGGTGATAGCTCGTGCTGGCGCACCACAAGTCACAAAATGGCCGCCGATCACCCCAGAAAAAAAGTAATCTAAAAACGCTCTGGGCAGCCTCAAAAAAGTGAGCAAGTCAATAATAGCACTTCAATGATCCACAGCTGCAGATCGATCACAGAATGAAGTCTTTTGGAGGAGTTAATCTGCCTAATCTCGCCCTAACGTCGCAGCTGCAACCTCTCCCTATACTGATCATAGCAGAGTGACGTGCGGCGCTACGTGACTCCAGCTTAAATAGAGGCTGGGTCACATGGTGCACTGGCCAATCACAGCCATGCCAATAGTAGGCATGGCTGTGATGGCCTCTTGGGCCAAGTAGTATGACGCTTGTTGATTGGCTGCTTTGCAGCCTTTCAAAAAGCGCCAAGAAAGCACCGAACCCGAACCCGGACTTTTACGAAAATGTTCGGGTTCGGGTCCGTGTCACGGACACCCCAAAATTCGGTACGAACCCGAACTATACAGTTCGGGTTCGCTCATCCCTACAGACAATACATTCCCAAATTTTATGTGTGTGTACACATTTCTGAGGTGGAGGATAGCTCACTTGGGTGAGGGGCTATAGATTAGATGAAGCAAGCATTGGTAATGAATAACAGATGTTGGCCAAGAAAAACATGAAGCGAGCACGCATTATGCATATATGGAGATGTCCAATGGGGTTGTAGAGAGAGTTTAACCTATCCAATGAGGATAAGAGAAGAATGTAAAGTTTAGGGTGGTTATGTGTATAAGACGAGTGTGGGCCTCTCCCCCTTTGAGCATTTTCCTTTGTGCGATTGAAGCTGTTAATGCTCCCGGCTAGCCGCAATAAACCTTATTCTTCCTGAAGAATGCGTTTCCTGAATGGTTTTCCACAACACCATACCAGGAACATTTATAGATTTTTTCCAGGATATTTTGAAAGTATCAATTACGTTTGGGACTATATAGCAAGTGTTACCCATTTACCTCATTGACAGTATTGTTTTATTTGTAGCGATATTTTGTTACTTGTGGCTACTTGTTTTGGATTTTATATTTATCCCCATATTTTAAGGGTATTTTAGGATTTTTCTTGTTGGCATTTATATTCCTGTCTTTTAGGAGCATCTATTAGGACGTGTATGGGTAGCAGAGTTTTCATGAATTTGTATTTTATTAACTAGTATTTTATTTATTTGTGTAGTTATAAATTCTTTATCGTCTGATTATCCTGAGAGTGCCCAGATTTCTCTCTGCTATACATTTCTAAAACTCTGTTTTCACCTTCTCATTATGGAGTATTGAGTACAGAATGATGGAGGAAAACTTGATATTTCTTTTTTATTTTAGCACAAGGCGCAACGTAACAAAATGTGAAAAAATCTAAAGGGTCTGAAGACTTTCCAAATGCATTTTTTTTTTTTCTTTTCATAAGCAAAGGACAAACATTGTTCTGCACTTTTCCTACTTCTTGGGTTCACACGTTTGCATTTACATGTCCATTTGACATACCCTGTGGTATTTCCGTCCGTGTTTCATCCGTGAAGAATCATTTTTTTTAGTTTTTTTAGTTTTGCCCTCTGTGTGTCATCTGCATTCCACAGACACTGTTCAGCTGAAAATACATTTCCAGATTATCTCCAGATGCCATGCGTGTTGTGTTAATGGTTTTGCACGGACCCAAAGACTGGTCACATGATGCAAGAGGAGCAGGTTACTGCTGCGGCCTGTGATTGGCTGCAGTGGTCACGTGCCCCCCTCCCCCTGTCGACACATGTTGTTTTCAGCGCTGCAGGGGGAGGAACAGCCGGCCCGGTAGCAACAGAGACTGAACCCAGTGGCAGGGACCAGGTAAGTATTGATCACCACTGTGGGTCGGCCACTCTGGGAGGTCTGTATTAGTCTTGAATAACCCCTTTAATGGCTGCACATTTTTTCTAGTTACCACATGGCCTTCGACAATGAACACTGAATAAACAATTCAGTTCTAATTGGTTAATATGATGCTCCTGCAGCACATCCCACCCACAGCACAGCCGCATCATGCGGCCGTATTATTCCCCTTGTAAATAAGGAGTGCCCCTTTTACAGTCCAACACTTTCAGTACTTATTGGACAATTGCAGAGTATGTAGCTTCATGCCCTATTAACAAGAACCGGGTACCCACTTGTCAACTTATGTTGGATGCTTTCCTGGCTTTGGCAAAAAAAGGAAAAAACGCACCAAACAATGAACTTGTGATTCCAGCCAAATAATGTAGTCCCATCCTCAAACTCATCATGTCCCCCTCAATATTCTTTAGCTTGGCTTATCACGTGAAAATGGCACTGGTACCTACAAACCTAATTGCTTTATTTCTTCTACACGCTGCTCATCTTGTCTCCTTGTCCTTTTCCAGGGCTGGACAGTAGGAAGTCCCATATAAGGACCTGTTCCCAGTGTTAGAGGACAGAAGAATTTCAGCATATGACTAATGACATTCTTATATAACTCCTCATCTACTCTTGGCAGTGGATGCTGTGAACTCCACGTGTCTGCAGCATGTTTCTTGTTCTTCGAAACACTTCTATCAAAGACATACGTGTTTGTACACTGGAGGAGCTAGAATGGTTCCTGTCATGCTTTACATCCTTTCAGGTTTATTGATATTCTTACTGAGCGGAGAACAATAGTCTGAGTGATTATCTCTGCAGTTCTGTCTATCAGCAAAGAATTCCAGCCATCCTGTAACTTTCCACTCAAGACATCTTTATCATATGTTGAAGGAGCTAAAAATATTAGAATTTTACTATCTGACATTGACTTTTTTTTATTCATGGCTGTTTTATCTTTGTGTTCCAATCTTGCCCTTATTCCATCAGTTTTCCAATCAGGTTTCATCTCTATTACCCCTCTCCATATGGTATTCTAGGGCACATTACTCAAGACCCCCATCTATCAGTCAGAAGAAACTATTATTGATTCCCATGAACTTGGCCCTCTTATGCTTTATATTCAAATTAGCAGAAGGACCCAGCTTCGCTCAGGTATATTTTAGCTATTTCATTTAATGTTTTTGTGTGTCGTTAAAAGATATCAACAGTATCCACTATAACAGTGACATCTACAGTACCCCGCCCCTTTAACAGTGACCTTCACAGCGGCCTGCCCCCTTAACAGTAACATCCACAGCGCTCTTCCTTTTAACAGTGACCTCCACAGCGACCGCCCCTTTATTAGTGACCTCCACATTCCCTCTCATGAACAGCTCACTCTTAGACAGCAGCACTGTGCTGTCTGAGCATGAGCTGCAGGGAGAAAGTCGACCCTCCCTCCCACCCCTGCAGCTGACAGAAGTTGATTTTTAACTTCATTTTTTTAATCCCTGTCGGCTGCGGAGTGGGAGGGGGCATGGCTTAACGGGACCGGGGGTCAGAGCTTTTAAGTCCGTCTTTTGAGGGTGGCCTGAATGGCCACCCTACCTGCCCCTTAACTGTGACCTCCACAGCACTCCGCTCCCTTAAAAGTGTCATCCACAGCGCCATGCCCCTTTAAAGCTGACCTACAGCAGTTAAGAAAAATGTCTTGGTTGTTATGGAAACCTGTAAAACTGTGTATGTGGAGACTAAGGGCCTGCGAGCTTCTATTGGCTGATATGGGTCATGTGACCAAGCTTCTATTGGTTAATGCATTTTTTTGGGAATATCTCACACACATACACTCAGCTTTATATATTAGATGTACAGACAGATTTGGCTTCAACTACTGATAACAGCTGATTGCCAGGGTTAAAGGGCTTCTGTCACCCCCCAAAAGTCATTTTTCATTTTTGGGCTAATTAAAATTCTTATAGTGCGATTATTCAATATATAGTGCTCTTACCTTTTTCTGTGGCTTAGTTTCTTTAAAAACCGCACTTTTATAATATGTTAATTACCTTGCTACCAGCAAGTAGGGCGGTTACTTGCTGGTAGCCGCCGCCTACTCCTTTCAAAAAATCGCCCCCTCCTCCTGTTGATTGACAGGGCCAGCGAGCGCTCTCCTCCTCCGGCTGGCCCTGTCTGCAATTCAAATACTTTTTTTTCCCCCCAATTTATACCAATTAAATTTTTTTGAACTTTATTTGGGGAAAATGACGTTTTTGTTTATTTTTACTTGAAACTTAATTTTTTGGGGGGAAAACTTTTTTTTTCAACTTTTTTACGTGTCTTCATTCGGCGCAGGCGCTCTGAGAGAAGGACGCTTGCTTCCTCAGCACTTCCTCAGTGCGCCTGCGCTGATGACGTCACCTCTAAACCCGAAAGAGAAGACGTCATCGGCACAGGCGCACTGAGGAAGTGCTGAGGAAGCGAGCGTTCTTCTCTCAGAGCGCCTGCGCCGAATGAAGACACGTAAGGCGCAGGCGCGGGATTTGAATTGCAGACAGGGCCAGCTGGAGGAGGAGAGCGCTCGCTGGCCCTGTCAATCAACAGGAGGAGGGGGCGTTTTTTTGAAAGGAGGATGTGGCGGCTACCAGCAAGTAACCGCCCTACTTGCTGGTAGCGAGGTAATTAACATATTATAAAAGTGCGGTTTTTAAAGAAACTAAGCCACAGAAAAAGGTAAGAGCACTATATATTGAATAATCACACTATAAGGATTTTAATTAGCCCAAAAATGAAAAATGACTTTTGGGGGGTGACAGAAGCCATTTAAGGCCCCTTTAGACTGTTTGGGTATATTATTGCTAACAAGCATTTGTACAAATGCTCGTGCTGCCAATTCCCATTTGAACAATGGAAACGCCTGTTCATCAGGTGCTAGGATTGTTTTAGTGTGGACACCTAAATCATCATTGTTTACTGGCAGCAGAATGCTATTTAGATGGCACGGTCTGCTGCCGGCAAATAATGATTCTATATTGGGATAAGCGATGGCATTAGCGTTCATTCTTCCCCATACTGTGGAGGGGATTGCTGCAAGAACATGCAGAGGTCTGCTTCACTGCTGAGCAGGAGATTGTCGGGAAGGAATGCTTCCTTCCCAGCAATCGTCTGCTCCATCGAACAGTGTAAAGGGACCTTTAGAAAAGCTGACTTGAGGCAACCCCTTTTATTGGAGTTGTCCCACAATTGACATTTATCAGTTAGAGCCTACAATAACCCAAAAACCGAACCTCACTCCTCAACCTACTGCAACTTGTACAAAAAAAGAGCAAGGATTTAACAAGGTAAAAAGAATCTCATTTTATTAATTATAAATCACATGAACATTACAGGTGAGACGCAAAAGGGACAGAACATGGAGACTGGGCCACAAAAGGGCTCTGCAATGTGGAGAATCACAATGGGGGATAATGTGACCATATACAGCAGGTAACAGACAATAAACAGAAGCTGTGAATATTGGAGTAGTTGCGGGTGCAATTGCTGTCCCCTAGTGTTGAACAACTACCTAGCTCTTATTCACAGCGTCCAAGCAATGGATGCTGTAGGGTGTAATTGGACGGTGCATACTACTCATAAAAATGGCATATAACAATGACTGTAAGCCACTAGTCCCACCCTAATCCAGATACCATGTTACCTACCCATGTTACTGCTGAAAAATGGTGACACGGTTCCCCCACTGCTTCAACCTCGACACGTGTTTCGCCACGTAGGCTTTGTCAGGAGGTACTGATTTATATTGAATAAAATGAGATTTTTTTTACCTTGTTAAATTCTTGCTCTTTTTTTGTACAAGCCACAATTGACATTTATCACCTGTTCACAGGATAGATCATAAATGCCTGATCACTGGGGACCCCATTGGTCAGTTCTATGGTGCCTAAAGGGTGACTGCACACGGTGCAGATTTGCATGTAGAAAATCTGCAACAAATGTGCACTATTAATCATGGTTTTGGTGCAGATTTTCATGCATTTTTTCTGTTTATGTTAACAACCCTATTGAAGTCTATAAGGAAAACACCTCTACAGAAGGTGCAGAATTACGCAAACAATTTAAAATCCGCACAACAGGTCAATTTCCGCACCTAAGGAAAAAAGCAAAGTGTATAGGAGATTTGTCATATCTCATACACTTTGCTGGTACTGTATTAACCTCTTCAGGACACATGACGTACCGGTACGGCATGTTGTCCTGGTACTTAAGGACACATGACGTACCGGTACGTCATGTGTATTTCCGATCACCGCCGCCCGGCGGGCGGTGATCGGAACCCGGTGCCTGCTCAAATCATTGAGCAGGCACCTTGGCTAAATGCGCGTCGGCGATCACCACAAAACCGCAGGTCAATTCAGACCTGCGGTTTGCGGCGGCTGGCGGCGGTGCCATCAGGTCCCCATGCGGCTGTAGGGTGGACCCGATGGCATGGAAGGCAGCGCGATGCCTAAGGAAGGCATCACGCTGCCTTCCGGTGACGAGCCTGTGAGATCCAGCCCCCTGGATCTCACAGGCCGGAAGCTGTATGAGTAATACTGACTGTATTACTCATACAGCCACTGCATTCCAATACAGAAGTATTGGAATGCATTGTAAAGGGATTAGACCCCCAAAAGTTCAAGTCCCAAAGTGGGACAAAAAAAAAAGTGAAAAAAAAGTTGAAAAAAAAAGTTTTCCCCCCAAAAAATAAAGTTTCAAGTAAAAATAAACAAAAACGTCATTTTCCCCAAATAAAGTTAAAAAAAATGTAATTGGTATAAATTGGGGAAAAAAAAAAAGTATGCATATTAGGTATCGCCACGTCCGTATCAACCGGCTCTATAAATCACATGACCTAACCCCTCAGATGAACACCGTAAAAAATTAAAAATAAAAACTGCTAAATTAACAATTTTTTTATCACCTTACATCACAAAAAGTACAACAGCAAGCGATTAAAAAGGCGTTTGCCCACCAAAATAGTACCAATCTAACCGTCACCTCATCCCACAAAAAATGAGTCCCTACCTGAGACAATCGCCCAAAAAATAAAAAAAACTATGGCTCAGAATATGGAGACACTAAAACATCATTTTTTTTGTTTTAAAAAAGCTGTTATTGTGTAAAACTTACATAAATAAATAAAAAAGTATACATATTAGGTATCGCCGCGTCCATATCAACCGGCTCTATGAAAATATCACATGACCTAACCCCTCAGATGAACACCGTAAAAAATAAAAAATAAAGACTGCTAAATAAACCATTTTTTGTCACCTTACATCACAAAAAGTGTAATAGCAAGCGATCAAAAAGTCATATGCACCCCAAAATAGTGCCAATCAAACCGTCATCTCATCCCGCAAAAATCATACCCTACCCAAGGTAATCACCCAAAAACTGAAAAAATTATGGCTCTCAGACTATGGAAACACTAAAACATCATTTTTTTTGTTTCAAAAAAGAAATCATTGTGTAAAACTTACATAAATAAAAAAAAAAATTACATATTAGGTATCTCCACGTCCGTGACAACCTGGTCTATAAAAATACCACATTATCTAACCTGTCAGATGAATGTTGTAAATAACTAAAAATAAAAACGGTGCCAAGAGCAACCAAAAATCTTGTTCAAAACTGTTAAAACTAGTTGAAATTTTGAAATTGTATCTCTATTTTCCATTAATTCTTGTGGAACACCTAAAGGGTTAACAAAGTTTGTAAAATCAGTTTTGAACTAGTTTAAACTAGTTTGAACTAGTACCAACAAAACTTCCACTCTATCCCGTAGTTTCTAAAATGGGGTCACTTTTTTGGAGTTTCTACTCTAGGGGTGCATCAGGGGGGCTTCAAATGGGACATGGTGTCAAAAAAACCAGTCCAACAAAACCTGCCTTCCAAAAACTGTATGGCATTCCTTTCCTTCTGCGCCCTGCCGTGTGCCCGTACAGCGGTTTACGACCACATATGGGGTGTTTCTGTAAACTATAGAATAAAAGCCATAAATATTGAGTTTGGTTTGGCTGTTAACCCTTGCTTTGTAACTGGAAAAAAATTATTAAAATGGAAAATCTGCCAAAAAAGTGAAATTTAGAAATAGTTTCTCTATTTTCCATTAATTCTTGTGGAACACCTAAAGAGTTAACAAAGTTTGTAAAATCAGTTTTGAATACCTTGAGGGGTGTAGTTTCTAGAATGGGGTCATTTTTGGGTGGTTTCTATTATGTAAGCCTCGCAAAGTGAC
Source organism: Bufo bufo (assembly GCF_905171765.1). Taxonomy (NCBI): domain Eukaryota; kingdom Metazoa; phylum Chordata; class Amphibia; order Anura; family Bufonidae; genus Bufo; species Bufo bufo. The sequence continues at coordinate 138,304,377 of NC_053389.1, forward strand.
TTCAGACCTGAACTGGTCCCTAAAAATTGGGTTTTTGAAAATTTCTGAAAAATTTCAAGATTTGCTTCTAAACTTCTAAGCCTTGTAACATCCCCAAAAAAAAATATATCATTCCAAAAATGATCCAAACAGGAAGTAGACATATGGGAAATGTAAAGTAATAACTATTTCTGTAGGTATTACTATGTATTATAGAAGTAGAGAAATTGAAACTTGGAAATTTGCAATTTTTTACAAATTTTTTGTAAATTTGGTATTGTTTTATAAATAAAAATTCATTTTTTTCGACTTCATTTTACCAGTGTCATGAAGTACAATATGTGACGAAAAAACAATCTCAGAATGGCCTGCATAAGTCAAAGCGTTTTAAAGTTATCACCACTTAAAGTGACACTGGTCAGATTTGGAAAAAATGGCCTAGTCCTTAAGGTGAAATAAGGCTGTGTCCTAAAGGGGTTAAGCTGCAGTTTTTCCACACAAAATTAGCGCAGAAAAACCACGTGTAATCCGCATTGTGAGCAGTCATCCAAAGGGAATGTGTCACCTATCATTTTTTTCTGCCAATTAAAACCAAATAGTCACACAAATCCTTTTTCTAATCTGCTTTTTTCCTGATTGTAGATTTTTTTTTAAATTCTATTCCTGAACATGATTATGGGGGCTGTTCTTAACAGCATTTAAAGATATGCTTTACTGCAGCCACCATGAGCTACAGACTGGAGGGGACCTCATTGACTTCTATGGAAGATTTTTCTAGGCAAGCTCTGCGACCTGTGCAGAGGTCAGAAGGGAGTAGATAAGCTGTGATATCACCTATTGTAAATGGTGAATCTTGTGTTAGGTATATATAGGTGATATCTATCATTCTAATCCTACCTGTGATGATAACGAGAGGACTGCTGTACAGTCCAAGAAGTGATGCCTTTTATTAGGCTTAGTGGCCATTGTGAAAACTGCAAGATTTTAGGATTTTTGTTAACTAGAGATAGGGACATGGAAAACTAAAAATATCATCACCAACAATTCATTGAAAATATGTTTCAGTGAAAAAAATTGGCTTAAACAATGTCATTTTCTGATTACACATTCCCTTTAAGAAGCTAGGCGTGAGCTGTACTTGGGTATTGTTTTCTGTCCGATATACGTCGAATGGAGTGGCAGTGTGCATTCTTGATCGATGCTCCATTCAAAGTCCTTCTCATTGTGGTCATAGAATCATGGAACAAAACCCCCATTCTAGTGATTGGCCGTGGGTCTCAGCAGTGTCATCTATAACTATTCTGTCTTCATACACATTCACACAGTGTGCAGTCTCACATTCAGCATAAACCATCACTGTCTTCCAAATAAGAGGACTGTTCTTTGTAGTCTATTTTATTTATTAGTCTAGTTTATTGGTCAACAGGTTGTACATATGTGATTGATTGATTATATACGATTGATTGGTAAAACAGGATTGTTTGGTAAAACGACAAGAATACAAATAGCATGTATAAGTATTAAGCATGGATAGCATGTACTATAACATTTGCATTCGACAGTGAAAGCACATGGTAAAATAGCTGCCTATACATAGGATTACATGTCTAGCTAACAGTAGTAACAACTCCCTGAGTAACAATTACAACTAACTGAACAGCTCTGCATAACATGATGTCCCTGAAACAAAGGTAGATATCTCACCAGATATGCTTTTACAAGGATGGTGGAGTTTGAGAAGGAGACACGCATAGAACAGCTCTGAACTGTGTACTGGAGACTGGAGACTTCTCTTTCCAAGAATGCTTTGCACTCCCACAATGCAGTGCACCACCCACAATGCAGTAGTCTTTGTAACAGGAAAAACAAAGTGTATTACAACTTAACACCACTAGATGGTGCTATAACCACACTAAACACTTCAGAAATACCAAGACTGAGGCAGAGGCAGAGGTGATCTGTAATGATTCTCTAACCCAGCTGGGCAGAACACTCCCCACCTGGCGTCAACAGATGCCACTACTAGGTCCTTCATTCTTAGCAGCCTATTTTGGTCAATGATGAGATCAAGCTTTATCAAAGAGCTATTATTGGAGACTGTTTGACCTTTGCTGAGGTAGTCTATTTCCTTAGCATGACATTCACGTTGTATCGTGCAAATTATTATGTTTTTGGACCTTTCCGGATTATGAACGGTAAAGACGTGTTTGCAGTAATGCCAACCTTTGCAGGGCTTCTGGCTCATAGGTAATGTCGACTTGTAAGACTGAGCTATATGAACTACACAGGCTATAGCACAAACGAGCAACATCCAGGTGGAGAACCTGTTGAAACGATGGGATTTGGTGGTCCAAAGTCACCGTACGTAGAACAGATACTTCAGGTCATATTTTTTCATCTGCATCTGGGTCTACCAATTCAAATGTGTCGGCTCTGGTACTGCAAGACATTGAATGATACAGGAATGCAGGACCTGTAAACCATGTTGCGTCCTTAAGGTGGCTTGGTGCGGCGGATCTAGTCGCGTTGTCTGCAGGAGTATGGTGTGTGGGCTCATGACAAACCCTATATGGCATTGTTCTTTGACATCAATGGGCTTTAGGTATTCTACGGCAGCAAATGCCTTGACTGAAGCATCGCAGAAGATATATAGTCTTTGCATCTTGACTTTAGTAGTTGGCATGGAAGCATATGGTCGGCCACATGAAGGCTGGACAAAGCTTCGAGAGACTTTCTCCAACCTGTCCACAGGTCTTTTATCTCCATAGGAAGTGGATCATCCCAATCAGACATCTCTGTGGTGAAGTCTCTTAACATAATTTTCCCTTGGATAATAACAGGCGCTATGAATCCCAGAGGATCATATAAGCTGTTTATGGTGGACAAAACTCCTCTACATGTGAAGGGCTTTTCTTCCTTGCTGATTTGGAAGGTGAATGTATCTGCCTTGAAATCCCAGAGCAAGCCGAGGCTCCGCTGCATGGGAAGGAAGTCGGTGCTAAGGTCTAAGTCCTTTAGATCATTTGAATCATCTTGGGATGAGAAGGCCTCCTTAACTCATGGCTGTTTGAGGCGATTTTGTGCAAACTCAGATTAGATAGAGCATGCATCTCTTGAACCCTTTTCAGAAGACTGATTGCGGTATCGTTCGTGAGATTTCGTCCACATAGAAATCTTTTTCCACAAAGGACCTGACATCTGACCCATACTTTGCTTCACCCTCTCGGGCTGAATGTCTGAGACCATAGATAGCGACTGCAGGGGAAGGACTGTTTCCAAAGATGTGCACTCTCATTCAGTACTTTACAATGTCTTCATTGGTGTCGTTGTTGTGGTACCAGAAGAACCTCAAGTAGTTTCTGTGTTCTTCCTTGACGAGGAAGCAGTGGAACATCTGTTGTATACTCTTGTAAGTATAAGCAAGAAGGCGGCACCCACCAATGCTGTAATTAAAGTCTTCATTTCTTCCTCAAATTACAGATAAAAATGCGGGGCTGGGGCGGACCACTATATTCCACAGGACGTTAAGGTGACGACGGCTGTTTAACGCTGCCACACTTAATCTGGCCACAGACCTCATCGTGCAGACCTGCGCTTCTATATAAGCGTCATCGGAGCCTACGATGCTATTCAGGGATCTTTTTGTTTTCCCTATATAGAAGGCACCACACTGACATAAAATCACATATACTACATACCGTATTTTCCGGCATATAAGACGACTTTCTAACATTAGAAATTATTTTCAAAAGTCGGGGGTCGTCTTATATGCCGGGTATAAGGCAGCACAGGGGAGAAGGAAGCAGTCCCTCCCTCCCCCCTGTGCCGCCACTCCGAATCCTGGATCCCTGTGCCGCCCCTCTCTTAATTTATTCACTGTAGGGCTGCAAGTTAAGTCCCTGATACATCGCTGGCTGCAATGCTTCACAGCGCAGCAATGTATCAGCCGGGAGGGAGGAGGGGCTGGAGGCGGCAACTCGTGGTTCAGTCACTGTACTCTTACACCGGCCCCGCCACTCACAGCAGTATAATATCTAAAGACTATTCCTTAACCAGCAGTAACTTGAACTTTAAATCAACGCTATGATCTTTATTACCTTACAATGAAGCTCCGGTAACAGGCAGAGCGGGCGGCGGCGTAACGTCACTCACTCATGTGATGCGTCTGCTCCGCCCACTGTATGAATGAAGCAGGCGGAGCAGGTGCGTCACGTGAGTGAGTGATGTTACGCCGCGGCCCGTTCTGCCTGTTACCGGAGCTTCATAGTAAGGTAATAAAGATCCGAGCGTTGATTTCAAGTTCAAGTTACTGCCGGTTAAGGAATAGTCTTTATAGATATTATAATAGATATTATATTGCTGTGAGCGGCAAGGCCGGTGTATTGGGGGACACTGTTATGGGGGAGATCTGTGAGTGACACATATAGCATAAGATGCTATATAGTGTCATCCATAGATCCCCCATAGCAGTGTCATCCACAGATCCCCCTCCCGATAGCATGGTCATCCACAGATCCCCCTCCCCATAGCATTGTCATCCACAGATCCCCCTAGAGCCCCCTCCCCATAACGGTGGCATCCGAAGATCCCCCCATAACAGTGCCATCCACAGACCCCCCCCCCCAATAACAGTGCCATCCACAGATCCCCCATGGCAATGAACCCACCATCTTTTCCCAGCCCCTAGTAGTTCCTATGTGGGAAACTGGGAATGTGAAAAGAAAAAGATAGGTTACCATGGCAGCCAGGACGCTACTGAAGCCCTGGCTGCCATGGTCAGTTCCCTGGACTGGAGAAGATAATCTTGGAGACAGGGAGGGCTGGGCAGGCAGGGGTAGTCTTATATTGTGAGTATAGCCCAAACCCTTTATTTTAAATGGAAAAGTTGGGGGTCGTCTTATGTGCCCAGTCGTCTTATATGCCGGAAAATACGGTAATTGCTCCGGCATGTGATAAATTGTGTTACTTTGTGAGAAATACCTCCAAACTCCAATAATTTATTTTGGGAATTGTATCTACAGAAAGAGCAATTGCCGTATTTATAATTGCCTGTAAGTTTTTTCTCTGTTAACCAGTTGCTACTTTTTACTTCTCGAAGCCTGCTCCTGACCAATTTATCTCTTAAAGTATGACATCTTTTAAATGTGACCAAAGGTCTATTTTCTACTAGCGTTTCAGGCTTTCCTCATGCCTCAATATATCCCAGTTGTTTTGGATTATATGTCTGATGAGATCAGCCGCCAGGCTGAATTTAAATGCAAATATGAACCTTCCCTTGTTTTTTTCACTTTTACCGGTTTGAGTAAAAGTCTCTCTGTTTATAAGATTCTACTTATTTTTTAATAGCCACTTCAATATTTTTCAATGGATACCCTCTACTTAGCAATCTTGTTTTCAACTCTTCAGCTTGTTTATTATACCCCTCTGTGGTATTATTGATCATTTTTATCCTAATGAACTGCTCATACGGTATGGACTTCAAACAGATATACGGTACGGCAATGGGTACGCCGGTATCCTGCACTTTTGCGAATTTATATTTAGCAGTGTTTGAGGATAGACATATTTTTACAACCAAGAATCCATACCTGAGTCACATTAAACTCCCTAAAGGCACAATCTTGGCAACCATGGATGTGGAATCCTTGTATTCGAATATCCCGCACAATGATGGATTAACTGCTTGCTGAGTATACTTGGAGGCGAATGGGATCGTCTCTGAGTCTGTAGTACAACTGACCAAATTCATCCTCACCCATAACTATTTCTCTTTTGACAAGGAGATATATTTACAGTGCACTGGGACCGCCATGGGCAGTAAAATGGCACCGCAATATGCAAATTTCTTCATGGCAAAACTGGAAAATTACTTTTTTGTATCCTGCCCCAAAAAACCCTTGGCCTACTTCCGTTTTATTGATGACATCCTAATAATCTGGACCGACTCTGAACATAAACTGATAACATTTCATGAATAATTCAACAAATTCCATACCATAAACCTGACCCTCAACTATTCACATACAGAAGTCAGCTTTCTGGACACCACCATAAAACTTCAAGACTGCTCAATACAGACATCCCTGTATCGAAAACCTATTCATCAGCCTACATACCTCAAATGGGACAGCTTCAACCCCAAACATATTAAAAAGTCCATCTATAGTAAAGCCATTGGATATAACCGAATCTGTTCCAGCCCATCAGACAGGGATGAGCATTTACAATATCTGAAAAGGACGATTTTACACCAGGGCTATCATCCTGCTTCAATTGAAGATCAGATCACAAGAGCCACCAAGATCCCCAGAAGTCAACTTCTCCAATACAATGAAAAGAAATAGAACCAGCGCGTACCTCTGGTTGTGACCTACAACCCACAACTAGAGGTACTGAGGAAAACTGCCAAAAAATTACATCATGTCCTACGTAAGGATGAAAAGGAGCCCATCCCTGTAATATAAGAAGATGCAAAACCTGTTCCCATATAATGACAACAGATAAGATCCAGATCCCCAACACACAGCAGGACTATAAGATCCCTGGGACATTCACATGTTCTACATCTAATGTTGTTTATCTGATTCTCTGCACTAAATGTCCTGTTGGGGCCCTCTATGTTGGAGAAACAGGACAGAAACTCAATGCAAGGATGAGGCCCCACCGCCACACAATTAGGGTCCATTCACACGTCCGTTGTTTCTTTCCTGATCTGTTCCGTTTTTTGCGGAACAGATCTGGACCAGATCTGGACCCATTCATTTTCAATGGGTCCTGAAAAAAATCGGACAGCTCAATGTCTGATTTTTTTTCAGGACCCATTGAAAATGAATGGGTCCAGATCTGTTCTGCAAAAAACGGAACAGATCAGGAAAGAAACAACGGACGTGTGAATGGACCCTTAAAGAGAAGAAGCTACACTTTCCTGTGGCTAAGCATTTCTGTAGCCCAGGACACAATGAAGAACACATGAAAGTTCTCATATTAAAAGGTAACTTCAAATCCCAAAGAACTAGAAGAATTTGGGAATACAAATTTATAACACTGCTTGACACTTTGAATACTGGACTGAATTTGTCCCCGGGATTCATGACACACTACAAGATCTAAAGAGTCTTCTATAGACATAGTCTGGGCACCAGGTCTCTGAGATAACATCAATTTAGAGACTAGTGTTGATCACGAATATTCGAATTGCAAATTTTTATCTTGAATATCGGCACTTCGAGAATTCGCGAATATTTAGAATATAGTGATATATATTCGTAATTTAGAATATTCGAGATTTTTTTTAAATCAGTACACATGATCCCTTCCTGCTTCTAGCTTGTGGGCCAATGAGAAGGCTGCAATATCTTTGACTTTAGGAGTAGTGTTGATTACGAATTTTCGTAATGAGAATCAATGAGATCGTGAAAACTCAGATCCGATGGTATATTCTAACCCCAGGCATTCCCATGGTGACGGGGACTCTTGTCGGGGAGGAGTATGCCAAAGTGGAACAACTGTACAGATTTTATTTTAAAAAGACGAATATTCTAAAAAAACAAATATATTTGTTTTTTAGAATATTCGTAATATTCAAAAACAAGAATATTTATCAATATAGCGAATATTTGAAAGAAAACGAATACAGGGCAATTTTGCTAATATAGTGCTATAATCTTCTTTGTTTAATAGTTGTAATTTTTTTCTCATCTGAAGTTCAGATTGGAAAAAAATTACAACTATTAAAAAAACAGTGGTAGGTTGTGGTGGCTCACTAGCAAGTAGTTAAGGTATGGTGCAGCAAGCTCATATAGAGGGAATCACCCCACCCTCTCTTAAAGGCAAATGTAGTAATAGAGTAATGAGCGAGCACTCATACACTTGGCAACCAAATTGACATGTGCAGAAAATATTTATTATATCCCCATAAAATACAAGTAATAAAATTTATAAGAACAATGTAGCAATAATATACAACATTACAATCACATATATTATGATAGATATGATCGACACTATATTCATATGACTCAATAGTGTCGATAAATTCAATAATATATATCACATCAAGAAACTTCAAGTATATGCTGTTATTTGGGAAAGAGGGGGTATTATCTTCTAGCGCTCTATCCCAATTTGGGAAACTGAATGTCACTGAAAATGTTGTAGGTGTATTCACTGGGAGCGCAACATGTTCATAAAGTGTCCACAGGAATCCTGATAATGTGAAAAGTCTCTTATAGCATATCCTTTTATGGTCGATATGAGCTTTGGATTGAAGAAAACTTTAAATCGATATTTGGCTTACCGTCTAGCGTCTGCTGTCTCCCTATTGCTTCCATGGAGCTTTAAATATTTGCCGGCTTATTCAGTCGCTCCATACAGCAAGCTGGTTTAAATTTCGCGGGAGTTCCAAAGATCGCGGGAGTTGCCACTCTGTTCCGCAATTTCCTTTGGTGCAGCTTTCGACGATAAGAATAGTTAATCCTTTACTGTAGAGATTTTCTTCTGTATGGCCGTACAGTATTATCGGAGGCTTTTCAATGCAGGTACATCACTTGTTTCACCATACGCGTTACGGGTAGATTCACTCTCCCTTCCTCAGTGGTCAAGTGTCTGCCTGCTCTGCCTCCATTTTTATCCATTCCTTTGATTGCTTCCCAAAACTCGGACACCTGTTGTTCATGCTACTCCCAGTTTGCAAGGGAATCCTCCCACATAATCAAGGGATAATTCTATACAGCCTTGATTTAAAAAAAAAAAAAAAAAAAAAAAAATTTTTCTCTTGCAGTTTCCATGCGTTTTTTATGCGTTTTTTTGGGGACACATGCGTTTTTTGGCCCAGATGTCCCAATTGGTGTGATATATCATTATGGGAAATATAAACTTGATATCTGATTGCCAACACTTATAAAATGACTTTTTATAATAAAATATTATTAAACAAATTTTCAAGATTAAAATATCAATATAAGAATATAAAACAATAAATAATAAATGTGAGGAATCTTGAAAGTTTCATAGGAATCCTAGAGTTTGATACAATTATTCGGATCCGAATAATTGTATCAAACTCTAGGATTCCTATGAAACTTTCAAGATTCCTCACATTTATTATTTATTGTTTTATATTCTTATATTGATATTTTAATCTTGAAAATTTGTTTAATAATATTTTATTATAAAAAGTCATTTTATAAGTGTTGGCAATCAGATATCAAGTTTATATTTCACATAATGATATATCACACCAATTGGGACATCTGGGCCAAAAAACGCATGTGTCCCCAAAAAAACGCATAAAAAACGCATGGAAACTGCAAGAGAAAATGTATTTATTATTTTTTTTTTTTTTTAAATCAAGGCTGTATAGAATTATCCCTTGATTATGTGGGAGGATTCCCTTGCAAACTGGGAGTAGCATGAACAACAGGTGTCCGAGATTTGGGAAGCAATCAAAGGAATGGATAAAAATGGAGGCAGAGCAGGCAGACACTTGACCACTGAGGAAGGGAGAGTGAATCTACCCGTAACGCGTATGGTGAAACAAGTGATGTACCTGCATTGAAAAGCCTCCGATAATACTGTATGGCCATACAGAAGAAAATCTCTATAGTAAAGGATTAACTATTCTTATCGTCGAAAGCTGCACCAAAGGAAATTGCGGAACAGAGTGGCAACTCCCGCGATCTTTGGAACTCCCGCGAAATTTAAACCAGCTTGCTGTATGGAGCGACTGAATAAGCCGGCAAATATTTAAAGCTCCATTGAAGCAATAGGGAGACAGCAGACGCTAGACGGTAAGCCAAATATCGATTTAAAGTTTTCTTCAATCCAAAGCTCATATCGACCATAAAAGGATCAGCTATAAGAGACTTTTCACATTATCAGGATTCCTGTGGACACTTTATGAACATGTTGCGCTCCCAGTGAATACACCTACAACATTTTCAGTGACATTCAGTTTCCCAAATTGGGATAGAGCGCTAGAAGATAATACCCCCTCTTTCCCAAATAACAGCATATACTTGAAGTTTCTTGATGTGATATATATTATTGAATTTATCGACACTATTGAGTCATATGAATATAGTGTCGATCATATCTATCATAATATATGTGATTGTAATGTTGTATATTATTGCTACATTGTTCTTATAAATTTTATTACTTGTATTTTATGGGGATATAATAAATATTTTCTGCACATGTCAATTTGGTTGCCAAGTGTATGAGTGCTCGCTCATTACTCTATTACTACATTTGCCTATTAAAAAAACACATTATAGCACTATATTAGCAAAATTGTTCTACATTCGTTTTATTTTTTTTGAATATTCGCTATATTGCTATATATTCGTGTTTTAGAATATTCGAAAAACGAATATATAGCACTATATCGAATATATTTGTTTTTTAGAATATACATCTTTTTTTACATCTGAAGTTATGATTCCTCCCTGCTTATGTAACTTAAGCAGGCAGGAATCATGACTTCAGATGGAAAAAAAGAGGAATATTCAAAAAAAACGAATATATATTCGATATTGTGCTATATATTAGTTTTTCGAATATTCTAATATTCTAAAACAAGAATAAAACAAGAATATATAGCAATATATATTTGTAATTTTTTTCCAATCTGAACTTCAGATGAGAAAAAAATTACAACTATTAGACAAAGAAGATTATAGCACTATATTAGCTAAATTGCTCTATATTCGTTTTTTTCGAATATTTGCTATATTGCTATATATTCTTGTTTTTGAATATTACGTATATTCTAAAAAAGAAAATATATTCGTTTTCTAGAATATTCGTCTTTTTTTTAAAATCTGTAGTTGTTCCACTTTGGCATACTCCTCCGCGACAAGCGCCCCCATCACCATGGGAACGCCTGGGGGTTAGAATATACCATCGGATCTGAGTTTTCACTATCTCATTGATTCTAATTACAAAAATTTGCATCATGAAAATTCTCATTACGAAAATTCATATTACGAAAATTCGCATTCAACACTACTCCTAACGAATATTCTAATTTGCAAATATTCGACGAAATATTCGCGAATTCGAATATGACCCCTGCCGCTCATCACTATTAGAGACCATAAAACTTTCACACCCCTTATCTGTAAGATAATTAAGGACTCATTCTCAAGATCTTTGAAATGTTGTTCTGTTATTTTTCAAATGTCCATTCATTCCCCAATGTCTCTGTTCTTATTGTATATATATTGCTGTTTCTTCATATATTCTTGTAGTACGCCTGATGAAGGGACTGGTGATGTCTCGAAAGCTCCCTATGTAACATCATTACTTCTATTTTTGTTAGCCATTAAAAGGTATCAAACCTGCAATACTCTTATTTTGTTTCTCTTAATGAGAGCACTAAACTTATAAACTCCTTTTACGCTATGTGGACGATGTATTGGTGGTGTGGTCTGGTACTGAATTGGAATGCAAGGGTTTTGTTTCTTTCCTCAATGAGAACAATGATCTGAACATGCGATTCACCCTTAATTTTGGAGGGGAGTTGGTAGAGTTCCTCGACGTTCTTGTTACAGTTAATGAGGGTCAATTGAATACTAATAATTATCGTAAACCCACTGCTACCAATTCACTACTACACCACGATAGTTTTCATCCACATGGCGTTAAGAAGTCCATACCGAATGGGCAGTTTATTAGGATAAAAAGGATCAATAATACCACAGAGGGGTATAATAAACAAGCTGAAGAGTTGAAAACAAGATTGCTAAGTAAAGGGTATCAACTGAAAAATATTGAAGTGGCTATGAAAACAGTAGAATCTTATACACAGAGAGACTTGTTGAAAAAAACCTCGAACTGGTAAAAGTGAAAAAAACAAGGGAAGGTTCACATTTGCATTTAAGTTCAGCCCAGCGGCTGATCCCATCAGACATATAATCCAAAACAACTGGGATATATTGAGGGATGAGAAAAGCCTGAAAACGCTAGTAGAAAATAGACCTTTGGTCACAATTAAAAGATGTCATACTTTAAGAGATAAATTGGTCAGGAGCAGGCTTCGAGAAGTAAAAAGTAGCAACTGGTTAACAGAGAAAAAACTTACAGGCAATTATAAATGCGGCAATTGCTCTTTCTGTAGATACAATTATTGGAGTTTGGAGGTATTTCTCACAAAGTAACACAATTTATCACATGTCGGAGCAATTATGTAGTATATGTGATTTTCTGTGTGGTCCCTTCTATATAGGGAAAACTAAAATATCCCTGTTTGAAAGGTTTAGAGTACATGTGAATTCGCTGAAAACTAGAAAAGGTTGTACGAGACTTATCAACTATGTCCATGAGCTTCATGGGGGCAGCCCGACTTACCTCACCTTTGCAGGTATTGAACTGGTCCCGAACATGCCACAGGGTGGCGATAGGCACAGTTCACTCCTGCAGAGGGAGGCAAGATGGATTATTTGTGTGGCTGCCATGGGTCCCCTGGGTCTAAATGATAGTTATGACTTAAATGTATTTGTATAAGTATATTCTTAGCGTATTGTATAAATGCCCATACTTTACTATGTTTTATGAATGAATAGCATCGTAGGTTGTTATGGTTACCACACACGATGACGCTTATATAGAAGCGCAGGTCTGTTCGATGAGGTCGGTGGCCAGAGGAAGCGAGGCAGCGCAAAATGGCCGTCGCCACCTTAACGTCCCGCCCCGCATTTTTATCTGTATTTTGAGGAAGAAATAAAGAAGACTTTTATTACAGCATTGGTGAGTGCTGCCTTCTTGCTTATACTTACAAGTATTCACAAATTACCTTCTACTATGGACTGAGCACCCGTAGTGGGGTTTACGAGACAGGACATAAGAAAAGTCACCGTGCAGGTACGAGCATTCGACAGTGCCCCTCTTATTCATCTTTTCTATTCATTGGTTGTCAACATCTGTTGTATGTCGGCCATAAATGCTATGGAATCTCTGCGGAAGCGCAGAAGTACCTCAAGAAGTCTGTTGAGGTCTGGACCAGACATTAAAACATCATTTAGCGAGATGCCTTCGCACCTGGCGCTCGCGTCGAATACTACTCGTATCTGCCCTGGTTTTTTAGGATGATACACGCCGAATATGGGTAAGTACCAACACTCCTCGGAGTCTTGGAGCACGGGTGCCATTTCTGCATGGTTGTTCTGGAATATTCTTTCCAAAGGTAAAGAAATTTTATTTCATCTCTGGTGTCCTCTGAAGTTTGTATTTGAGGGAGATAAATCGACTGTAGACAAGTTCTTTGTTGTTAGCGTCGTCTCCGGGGTTTAAATGGTAAAGGTGCGACCCAGCTTTTTCACTTGTCTTTTACTATTCCTTGATCCATGATATCCATGAACAGCCTGTCTTCTATGGACATTGCAACCCTGTTGTCTTCTCTTGTCCTGTGAAAGACTCTGCACCCTAAGTGATCTTTCTCACCATCTCAGGCGTGGTCTTCACAGGAGGGATCTGTGAAAGGACAAGGCACAGAGTGCACAGGAACTCTGTGTGGCAATTCTTTTATCAGGAAACTGCTCTGACATGGCTGGAATAGGGAAGGACGTCCATTTTCAAGTGTGTTAGTGAGCATTCTGTTGACTGAGGTCGGCTTGTGTGCTCCTCCTAGACAGACGTCTCCTATGATGACCCATCCTAGGTCAAATCTCTGGGCGTTTGGAGCGTTTTGGGGACCGTTAATCTGTCTTCTAGCCTTATGAACTTGTAGTATGTCTCTTCCAAGGAGTAAGACTATCGGGGCTTCTGGGTCCAGTTCCAGTATCAGGTGAGCTATGCGCCTCAAGTGGGGGTGGTATGCTGCTAACTCTGGTGTAGGTATCTCAGACCGGTTGTTAGGAATGTGGTTGCACTCCAGAATGGTTGGCAGAGACAAGCAGGTCTGACCATCTATGGACTCTACCTTGTACCCAGTTGCCTTTCTTCCAGCCATCTCAACGATACCAGCACATGTCCTTAAGGAGTAGGGAGAACCGGGCCCTACGATGTTGAAGGTGTCGAAGAAGGTGGATTTAGCTAAAGTCTGGTTGCTTTGATCATCTAAGATTGCATATACCTTGATCGCCTTATGTTGGTGGCCGATCGGATAAACTCTGACAAGGCAGATTTTTTAGCAGGACTTCCCTCCTGCGAGTCCTTTACAGATCTCTGTACACTGAGAAGTGACTACTAAGATGTCTATGTCAGTGTCAATCTGCTTTCCGTTATGCTCCTCTGCTTGGGATGATACCTGAGAGGGTGGTCCAGGGTATAAAGCCGTGTTATGTTCTGTGCTACTGCATTCTGTCCATGTCACGCTGACCTTACAGTTCCTGGCGAAGTGCGATGTTGTAGTGCAGCACCTGAAGCAGACTTTGTTTTCTTTGAGGAATTCTTTGCGGTCCTCTAAAGACTTCTCCCTAAAGGTACGGCATTTTAGTAGAGAATGTGGTTTCTGTTGCAGGGGGCATTGTTTGGTAAGATCTTCGGGTTTGTTCTCTTCTTGAGAAGATTTAAACGGCCTGTAAGGAGATCCTGTGGAGGCAACATTCGTTTTGTGGACTGCCACTGGTGTTTTATGAGGTTTGACACCAAGGGTAGTGGGACATGACAGTGTAAAGTCAAAACTGGGATCATTTCTGATCCTTGCCTGTTGAGTAACAAAGTCTGCAAACACCCTGAAGGGGGGAAATGGTATATTATGAACCTGTTTATAACGGGAACCATGCGTGATCCACTTCTCTTGTAGATTATAAGGGAGTTTTTGGACAATCGAGTTGGCACTTATGGCAGTGTCCAGGAATGCTAGACCTGGCAGATCTTCTTCTGCCTGAGCAACCTGTACCTCTATCAACAAGTCGCTGAGTTCCCTGAGCTTCTGGTAACCCCTACCCACTATTCTGGGAAAATTATCAATTCTCTTATATAAAGCATTTTCTATAGCTTCTATTGACCCATAACACTCATCAAGTCTTTCCCACACCATCTTTAGGCCTTTGCCCGGATAGTTTATGTTAATGTCTCTCTTTCTTTTGCCGTGTTCAGGAGACTCGCTTCCAAGCCACTTTACCAAGAGATCTAACTCATCACTACAGGAAATATCTAAGTCTCTTATGGCGATTTAGAAGGAGGTTCGCCATGCCCTTTAGTTCTCGAGGCGATCGGTAAACTTTGTCTTTGGGAACCAGCTCCCGTTAAGCGAAGTCCATGGGGGCTTGGTTAGCACCAATACTACCCGGTGTGTTGTTATTATGCTGCGTGTGTGGTGTATCACCATACTTTTTAGGGGTTTATGGCATAGGAAGTCTGTATAATACCGTTCTGACTCGAAGGTTGTTCCTTTAAGTCAAAGCGAAGGTTGTAGCTTTCGTTCTGTAGGGCAGTAGTTGCGATCAGCATCGCTTTGTCGCATACTGTCCTGCTCGAGGTCTGACAGCAATATGTCAGTGTGATCCAATACATTCCAGAACTGTAAGGGTTACATAGCATCATAAATCAATGTAATGCTGTGTGACCCCCGTCAGTGCTAGGGAGGTCAGTAGGGGAGCTTCCACAGACACACGCTGCAAGTTCAATGCATTGAACTCGCTTGTGTGAAATCAGCCTGAGAGATCCGTATGATGGCACTCCTAAAGATGTGCATGAGGCCTGAATCTTCATACAAAATTGAACAGCTTTGCAAATAATTTATTGTTTTTGTGCTACTAAAGGCCCCTTTACACGGGCCAAGGATCAGGGCAATTATTGGGAAGGAAATTTCCTAGGAATGCTCCTTCCTGATAATTGCCCTGTGTAAAGGTGCTGCTGATTAACCAAGCTCATTCATCGAGTGAAAGTATTACTGCTTCAGATACCTAAATCATCGTGTCTGGGGAGCAGATTGCGCTGACTGAACAGTAATCTGCTGCCCAGAAATAATGAATATGTAATGGGGACGATCAAGCACTTTAGTGATCGCTCCTCCCCACACAGCAGAGGTGACTGCTGCATGTAAATGGAATTTTCACCTCCTATAAAAAAGCAGGCAATTATCAGGAGTGAACAGCTAGTTCTCGATAATTGCCTGTGATTGTGTAAAAGGGCCTTTAATGTGTAGATATCATCTCAGCTTTAGATATGAGTGAGAGAAGAAAACCTTAAAGGGGATGTCCGGTTTCCAATATTGATCACCTATCCTCAGAGTAGGTAATCAATATCAGATCTCCAGGGGGTCCAACGCCCAGCACCCCTGCCGATCATCAGCTTTTTGAAGACACCACAGCTCTGTTTACCTGCTCACCATCAGCATTGCAGTGGCAGAGCAGTGTAATTACAGTTCCTCCATACAATTTACTTGAATGTGAAGGAGCAGTCGTAGTTACACTCCGTCCCATTTAAGTGAATGGGACGAAATAGCTGTAATTACACCACTCGCTGCTGCAATGTTGACGGCGAGTAGGCAAACAGCTGATCCAGTACCCCCACCTATCTGATATTGATGACCTGTCATGAGAATAAGTAATCAATATCAGAAACTGGACAACCCCTTTAAATTACCCAAAATCAATACAAAGAAAGTCAAGGAGATACACATTTATGCTACTCTCACATAGTCCAAGAAAAGTGTCTGACCGATGGGGGTCGGACTGCTGGGACCCCCCATGATCATGAGAATGGGGTCCTATGTCTCCCAGTATAAAGGGAGCCACAGTTGAGCGTGTACTCTGCCAATTCATTCATTTCTATGGGAATACAGAAGAGAAGCAGAGTACAGCACTGAGTTCGGTGGGGATCCCAGAGGCTGGTAGGTGATACATTTAAATCTTGGTAAAACCATTTTAAGTGAATTATTGTGTATTGCATTTTCCTTTAACGTTCATCAACTTCCCTCCAACAAGTTATGAATTTATTACAAATGGTGTTTATCTGTAAATTAATTATGTAACAGGAAGTAGTGGCGCTCCATAATTAATATTCCGAACAATGCGCCAGAGCGGATAAAACAAAAGGTCATGTTAGCACACTTGTGGGCAGTGTGAACGAGCTGAATGGCCCTATATGCAAATTGTTTCATTACAGAATCCCCCCCCCCCCCCTAACTGTTCAATAGGGATGATGCAATATGATACACAATCTGAGTGTATGGATTTTCTTAATTGCTTATCTGAAAGGAAAATTTGTAATAACGGCTGCCATTTCTGATTATTAACAACTACCAGTGTACACGACATGTACATAATTACAGCTTGACCTCCCTCTCTGGGTACCGATAATAATCAGTAAGGCTAGTTTCACACTAGTGCTAAAATGATCCAGCAGGCTGCTCCGCTAGAGGAACGGCCTACCGGAGTTCATCACATCCGGCATAGCACTGCCAGGCCCCATTATCTATAAGGTGATCGGCAGGGATCCGGCTTGTTTCTGGCATTACTGCCAAGATTCGTCAAGCAGTGGTTTTTGTCTGGTCGAATCCCGACACTAATGTCAGAAGCAAGCCAGATCCCTGCCAGTCACTTTATAGTCAATGGGCTCCAGGGGGGGAAGGTCGAATCTGCAATGCCAGAAACAATGAACTCCGGCAGTCTGTTCCTCGACCAGAACAGATCATTTTAGCGCTAGTGTGACTCTAGCCTGTGTAGACTTTTGCAACAATATGCTTTGATCCATCTGCAATAAAAAATAAAGCAACTTTCGGAGTAAAAGAAATATACTGGTTTGCATCAATATCCTATAATCATTTATGAAGGAAGCTGTAATTTTGTAATGTATTTATTTTACATTTATTGCTCCTATCTTCTGTTCTGGGCTGAGGTCACATGACCATGTCCATGCAGTTCTTTCTCATTTCATGTGATGTTATGTCCATGGGCGGGGCAGTGATAGGGGAGTGTCTATGTAACTAGCTGGGTGGGAGGAGCTATAAACTAGCTGGGCAGTGTTAGGGGCAGTGATAGGGGAGTGTCTATGTAACTAGCTGGTGGGAGGAGCCATAAACTAGCTGGGTGTTAGGGGCGGTGATAGAGGAGTGTCTATGTGACTAGCTGGTGGGAGAAGCTATAAACTAGCTGGGCAGTGTTAGGGGCAGTGATAGGGGAGTGTCTATGTAACTAGCTGGGTGGGAGGAGCTATAAAATAGCTGCGTGTTGTTAGGCTTGGTGCTGGATCTGTGGTAGAGAAAGGAGAAGTACATCATGGGTTAAGGGCTCCTGCACATGACCGTTCTTTGGGTCCACATTTGAGCCACATTTTTTGCGGCTCGGATGCGGACCCATTCACTTCAATGGAGCCACAAAAGATGTGGCCAGAATTCCGTTGCTCCGTTTTGTGGCCCCCCCCCCCCAAAAAAATAGAAATGTCATATTCTTGTCCGTTTTCTGGACAAGAATAGGCGTTTCTATCATAGGCCGAACACGGCCGGCATCTGTGTTTTGCGGTACAGTCGTGTGCATGAGGCCTTAGTTGCATACAGCAAAAGGAAGTGCTACATACAGGATGGAAACATACCTGAGCAGATTATTTACATGATGAAAATGGGTCAAGAGAGTCCAAAGCAAGGGGAAGACGTACATCAGGTAAGCAACTACCTGAGCATATCTGTTAAAACCATAATAATCCCATAATAATCTCACTTCAGCAAATTGCATTTATCATGTAGAGAAAGTTAATACAAGGCACTTACTAATGTAATGTGATTCTCAATTTGTGTCACGAGGGTATCAAGAGCCACGTCTGACTCCGTTATACCCGGGGTCAGGAAGTCGCAGCGGGTGGCTGCGCGCTCTATATCTAAAGATCACGGTGTTTCTTAATGATTGTTTTCTGTGTTTGCCTTGCTATCCTTTTTGTCTCTCTCAGGGATCCGTAGCTTCTCCTCCTCAGCTGTTTCTTGTCTGCCACTCCCTACCTCCTTATATTCTCCCCTCACACTTCTCTAGTTGCCAGTTATAGAGCTTCCTGCCTGGACATCTATACTGACCCACTGGAGTGGTTAATCCTGGTTGTCGTTCCTGTGTGCTACCCTCCGGATCCCTGTTTGGCTTATTGTTGTCTCCTGTTGTCGCCCACCTGGGAATATATGTTAAGTCTGTGTTGTCTGTCCTCCCCTTGGTGTTTTCCCTTAGAGTTAGTGGTGCGGACTAGTGTTCCCATCGCCCTGTTCAGTACCTAGGGCTCAGCTCAGGGAAAGCCAGGGCTTTAGGCACGTGATCGGCGTACGGGTGAGGAACCCGTCTAGGGACGTCAGGGCAGCCAGGTGCCAGCCGAAAGGTGAGTCAGGGGTCACCATCTTCCCTCTCACTTGGGCAGGGCCTTCCTCGTTCCCTCCCTCTGTGTCACGTATGTGATAGCCACGCCGACCGTGATATTATAACTGGCCCTTACTTTTTGAGAAAAAATAATAATAATAATTTATTTTTAATTTTTTGTTTGTTGTTTTTTTTTCTCTCTCTACTTAGAATCCAATATGGATCCTATTGATGCCTTGGCAGAACAGCTTCAAAGCCTGTCTTTGGAGGTGGCAGGATTGAAGGCGTCTGTTCTCCAACAACAGCAGCAAATGCAGCAGACCGCACCCCCAGCGGTTGCTATGGGTAACCAGGTTGTCACTGAACCCAAGGTTGCTCTTCCCGACAGATTTTCTGGGGGAAGGGACAAATTTGCGACGTTCCGTGAGGCCTGCAAATTATATTTTAAGTTGCGCCCTTACTCCTCAGGTCATGAAGAACAGCGGGTAGGGATTGTCATTTCCCTGCTTCAGGGGGATCCGCAATCCTGGGCGTTCTCGTTACCCCCTGGTTCTCAGGCTCTTCGGTCAGTGGAGGGATTTTTTGGGGCTTTGGGTCTCATATATGATGACCCTGACCGAGTCGCCCTGGCTGAGTCGAAGTTACGGAGACTCCTACAGGGAGATCGGTCAGCAGAGGAATATTGCTCAGAGTTCCGTAGGTGGGCTATGGATACTCAGTGGAACGACCCGGCTCTCAGGAGTCAGTTCTGCTCTGGGTTATCTGAAAGGGTTAAGGATGCACTGGCGCTGTATGAGACCCCCCTTTCCCTTGATGCTGTTATGTCCCTCTCTATCAGAATAGATAGACGTCTTAGGGAGAGATCGAAAATTCCGGAGCAATTGGTTACCTCTCCCAAGCAACAGTCAGCCTGTACTGACTTAGATGAGCCTATGCAGCTAGGCGGAACTTCTCGTCAGGTCCGTCCTCCCGAGGTTCGCCGTAGGGGGGGGGCTTGTTTTTTCTGTGGGGGGAGGGGTCATTTCATTAATGTCTGTCCCTCCTTTCTCAAAAACAAAAGACCGTCGGAAAACTACTAACCCCGGGCTGTGCGGAGGATGTCAGCCGGGGGGTATACGTTTCCTCCATACGAACATCTCAATTTGTGTTACCAGCGGTCATTGTTTTTGGTGTTAAGACGGAGTCTATTTCTGTTTTTCTAGACAGTGGAGCAGGGGTAAACTTGATTGATGCCCATTTTGCCCGCACTATGGGTTTGTCTCTCTGTACGCTGCAGAGACCTATTCCCGTATTCGCTATAGATTCTGCTCCTCTGTCTCAGAGAAACCTCACCCACATTGTTCGTAATTTACACCTTCGGGTAGGGGACCACCATAATGAGTGTCTTTCATGTTACGTTCTGGAGGGCCTTCCCTCTCCGGTGGTATTGGGTCTTCCCTGGTTGGTAGCGCACAATCCAGTGGTGGATTGGCAGGCCAGGGAGATATTGGAGTGGAGTGAGCATTGCAGAGAGAATTGCTTAAATAACAATTGCTTAATCGCCTCCATAGCTTCCCTACCTACATTTATTTCGGACTTTGAGGACGTTTTTTCTGAAAAGGGTTGTCAGAAACTACCACCTCATCATCCTTATGATTGCCCGGTTAACCTGATTCCCGGGGCAAAATTACCCAAGTCCAGGTTGTATAATCTTTCGGGTCCCGAGAGACAAGCCATGAAAGATTATATCTCCGAGAGTCTGGCTAAGGGACACATCAGACCCTCTTCTTCACCCGTGGCTGCAGGGTTTTTCTTTTTTAAAAAGAAAGATAGGGGACTGCGTCCTTGCTTAGATTTCCGTGAGTTAAACCAGATAACCATCCGTGACCCATACCCTCTTCCTCTCATTCCTGACCTTTTTAATCAGATTGCGGGTGCTAAGTGGTTCTCCAAACTTGATCTTAGGGGGGCCTACAATCTGATTCGTATCAGGGAAGGGGATGAGTGGAAGACAGCTTTTAACACCCCTGAGGGGCATTATGAAAATCTAGTTATGCCTTTCGGTCTGACCAATGCCCCTGCTGTCTTCCAACATTTCGTTAATGATATTTTTAGTCATCTCATCGGCAGGTTTGTAGTCATATACCTAGATGATATCTTAATTTATTCGGCTGATCTGAAAACACATGAGGTGCATGTCAGGCAAGTACTGCAGGTCCTACGGACGAATAAATTATATGCGAAAATTGAAAAATGTGTCTTCGCTGTTCAGGAATTACAGTTCCTGGGATATCTATTATCTGCTTCAGGTTTCCGCATGGATCCTGGGAAGGTCCAGGCAATTTTAGATTGGGATCTTCCTGAGAACCTTAAAGCCCTACAACTGTTTTTGGGTTTCGCTAATTTCTATAGAAAGTTCATTAAAAAATTTTCAGTGATCGTTAAACCCCTTACCGACATGACTAGGAAGGGGACGGATTTTTCCAAATGGTCTGACGCCGCTAAAGATGCATTTTCCTCTCTAAAGGAGAGGTTTACCTCGGCACCTGTTCTAATTCAACCTGATGTCTCCCAGCCTTTTATTGTCGAGGTAGATGCGTCAGAGGTGGGAGGGGAGCTGTATTGTCTCAGGGTCCGTCTCCTGGCAAATGGCGTCCTTGCGCTTTCTTTTCCAAAAAATTATCTTCTGCGGAGAAGAATTATGATATTGGAAATAGGGAACTGTTGGCGATTAAACTGGCGCTTGAAGAGTGGCGTCACTTCTTAGAGGGAGAAATCCACCCCGTCACGGTGATTACGGATCACAAGAACCTTCTGTACCTAGAATCGGCTAAGCGTCTCACCCCTAGACAAGCTAGGTGGTCGCTATTCTTTACCAGATTTAACTTTGTAATCACCTATCGTCCTGGGGCAAAAAATACCAAGGCAGACGCATTATCTCGTAGTTTCCCTGGAGGGGGTAATGTTTGTGATCCGGTACCTATTTTAAAAAGAGGAGTGGTTGTCTCTGCTGTACACTCTGTTCTAGAGGGAAAGGTGTTAGAGGCTCAGGGGGACGCCCCGGCCTCTTGCCCCTCAGAGAAATTGTTTGTACCGTTAAACCTGCGTCTTGAATTATTAAAAGAACATCATAATTCGGCACTTGCTGGACACCCGGGTAGTAAAGCAACCTTGGAGCTTTTATCTCGTCGTTTTTGGTGGCCAAGGTTGCGTCAGGATGTAATGGATTTCGTGTCTACTTGTTCTACTTGTGCACGCGCGAAAGTCTCTCATACACGTCCAGCAGGGTCTTTATTGCCACTTTTCATCCCCAATAGGCCATGGACACATCTGTCAATGGATTTCATCACTGACTTACCGTTGTCGGCAGGTAAAACAGTTATCTTGATAGTAGTAGACAGGTTTAGCAAAATGGTACACTTTATTGCGCTACCCGCACTTCCTAATGCTAAAACTCTCGCTCAGGTGTTTATCAGTGAAATCGTGAAGCTTCACGGGGTCCCTTCCGATGTGGTTTCGGATCGGGGAACCCAGTTTATTTCTAAGTTTTGGAAAGCTTTTTGTTCCCGTTTGGGGGTTCACTTGTCCTTTTCCTCAGCTTTCCATCCTCAGTCGAATGGACAGACTGAGCGTACCAACCAAAACCTAGAAACATATTTAAGGTGTTTTGTGTCTGAAAACCAAGAGTTATGGTCATCATATTTACCGTTAGCTGAGTTTGCCATAAATAATCATTATCAGGAGTCCACTGGCAAGTCACCATTCCTTGGTGCATACGGTTTTCATCCCCAATTTTGTACTTTCAAAGAGGGGGGGTCTTCTGGGGTTCCCGAAGAGGAAAGGTTTTCTTCATCTCTTTCATCGGTATGGCAGAAGGTGCAAGTTAACTTGAAAAAGATGAGTGGTAAATATAAATGCATGGCCGATAAGAAACGGTCGCCAGGTCCGGACCTAGGAGTGAATGACTATGTGTGGTTGTCTACTAGGAATATTAAGTTGAAGGTTCCTTCTTGGAAACAGGGTCCTAGGTTCATTGGTCCCTATAAAATAGTAGCCGTCATTAACCCTGTGGCTTTTCACCTGGAGCTACCTCAGACTTTTAAGATCCATAACGTCTTCCATAAATCGTTACTCAAGAAGTATGTTCCACCTCTAGAACCATCGCCGCTGCCACCTCCTCCTGTTATTGTGGATGGTAATCTGGAGTTTCAAATAGCCAGAATTGTTGATTCTCGTCGGGTCCGCCGCTCTCTTCAGTATCTGGTGCATTGGAGGGGTTACTGTCCCGAGGAAAGAATGTGGGTTCCAGCGTCAGAGGTAAACGCCAACAGGTTAATTCAGACTTTCCATGCCTCTCATCCGGAGAGACCTGGTCCTGAGTGTCCGGAGGCCCCTCGTGAAAGGGGGGGTACTGTCACGAGGGTATCAAGAGCCACGTCTGACTTCGTTATACCCGGGGTCAGGAAGTCGCAGCGGGTGGCTGCGCGCTCTATATCTAAAGATCACGGTGTTTCTTAATGATTGTTTTCTGTGTTTGCCTTGCTATCCTTTTTGTCTCTCTCAGGGATCCGTAGCTTCTCCTCCTCAGCTGTTTCTTGTCTGCCACTCCCTACCTCCTTATATTCTCCCCTCACACTTCTCTAGTTGCCAGTTATAGAGCTTCCTGCCTGGACATCTATACTGACCCACTGGAGTGGTTAATCCTGGTTGTCGTTCCTGTGTGCTACCCTCCGGATCCCTGTTTGGCTTATTGTTGTCTCCTGTTGTCGCCCACCTGGGAATATATGTTAAGTCTGTGTTGTCTGTCCTCCCCTTGGTGTTTTCCCTTAGAGTTAGTGGTGCGGACTAGTGTTCCCATCGCCCTGTTCACTACCTAGGGCTCAGCTCAGGGAAAGCCAGGGCTTTAGGCACGTGATCGGCGTACGGGTGAGGAACCCGTCTAGGGACGTCAGGGCAGCCAGGTGCCAGCCGCCAGGTGAGTCAGGGGTCACCATCTTCCCTCTCACTTGGGCAGGGCCTTCCTCGTTCCCTCCCTCTGTGTCACGTATGTGATAGCCACGCCGACCGTGATAATTTGCCTCTTTTGCTGGCTTGATTCATTTTTCCATCACATTATACACTGCTCCTATCCAGGGCTTTTTCCTATAGCGTGCAAGCACGGCCACCACTGATGGATTGCAGGGTGGTCATAACCATGGAAACGAGCAGTGTATAATGTGATGGAAAAATGAATCCAGCCAACAAAGGAAGCAATATGGATAATAACAATACATTAGTAAGTGGCTTGTATTAACTTTCTCTACATCCTGAATGCCACCTGCTGGTCAGACAATCCCTTTAAGCAGCAATTCCCTTTTTTAAAAGATCCTCAGTAAAGATACAATCTTGGATCATTTTGTGTCTGGAGAAACCAGGTAACAATGTTACTCTGCCATTGGTTTGAATAATGGGCATATAATGCTATATTTCTCATGCAGAGTCCATTGCAATAGAAAATGTATGTTGTGGATTTCTGTACGCCAAATCAGCTTCACTTAAAAAAAAGAGGGTAATAGATATTTGGTTGGGCCCTACACTGGCTGTTTCCTTATACATAGAGCCTTTTTATGCAGGGGCGTCCTATGAGAATATAAGCTTCATTAATAATAATGATCTATGCCACCAACTAGATGATGTAATGGTAGCATAATATAAAAATGTACGTAAAACCTGAAGACATTTTTCAGAGGAGTTGGGAGTTGCCATAAACGTACTGTATGCGGTGATCTATGCCATGCTGTCAATGTGAGGCATGAGTCACAGTATAATCCTACAGTCTCATCCCACATACAGACTTCTCCTTTTGTCTTAAAGCTGGATGACAAAGACAGCGCTTCCTCCTATGTTATAAGGACACTGACTGAGATGTATGGCATGTATTCGTTGGAGTCCCCGCTATCAGCCGGACATGTCTGTCCCCAGGGGCGTAACGACCATAGCGGCAGACCACGCGACTGCTATGGGGCCCAGGGAAAGAGGGGGCCCAGTCTTAGTTGGGATCATCTCCTCTTCTACTGGAGGTGAAAACTTGGTCAGGACTCTACCCTCTAAAGGAACAACTTTTAGCAAATGAAGCAGTGGAAAAATGGCCCAAGGGTCACTGAAAAGGGTTTAGGCAGAAACCCTGTGTGGGGGGCCTGGTTTTATCCTTTATGGGGCCCTTACTTCTATATGTACACCACTGTCTGTCACTAATGACATGGGGGTGTGCATCCCTTTAATAATTATCCTATCTGAAGAGGACAGTCATATCCTATAACTATCCGTAAGACTAATGGTGATATTACACAGGCCGGTGCAAACAGACTGCAGGAGGAACAATGATACTCTCAAAATCGACTGAAAACATTTTTTTAGCCCAAAATTACTAATATGCAATCATATAAAAATTGCCATGAAGGTGTCCATAGCCTTTAAAGGGGTTGTCCAAGGTAATGAAAAAAATCTGTCAAATAAAAAATGATGTTATACCCTAACCTTTCTCTGGCACATGTTTCTATTCACTGACAGCAAGGATATATCTTAAAATGATTGTGAATTAAAACTTTACAGTTGTATGATAGCACTACCAGAAAATGACCTATGTAGTGCTGGCCTCAAAGCAAAATATTACAGACATGGGTTCTGAAAGAAGACATTTTTATAAAGATTTGGCCACTGACTATGACTATTTTTTATTTGTTTCGCAATTACTTTTGCATGCTAGTGATGCAAAAATGTGCCATAACCCATGTACTGTAAGTATACCATGAGGCCGCAGATAACCTCATTATATTTTTCAGTTGTGCAGACTTGTAATATGGCACCCAGAAAATCGATGACTTTTACTAGGGTTCATGCACACAGCAACGTAGTTTATACATATTTTCTGCACTGATTTTCATGCGGATTTTCCAGCATTTCTGCACCAAATCTGCACCAAATTTCACCCGTGTTACTTGCGGATTTCGTCACAGATTTTGACCCTGATTTGCATTGCAAAGCATGCTGCGGATTTCTAAATTCATACTGTGGGTAAATTTTCAGGTGGAAAATTTCTGCACCGTGTGGATGAGGTTTTAAAACTCTCTTTTACTTAGCTGGTACTGTATTAGGCCTCATGCACACGACCGTTGTGTGCATCCGTGGCCGTTGTGCCGTTTTCCGTTTTTTTTCGCGGACCCATTGACTTTCAATGGGTCCGTGGAAAAAACGGAAAATGCACCGTTTGGCAGCCGCATCCGTGAGCCGTGTTTCCTGGCCGTGAAAAAAATATGACCTGTCCTATTTTTTTCACGGCCAACGGTTCACGGACCCATTCAAGTCAATGGGTCCGTGAAAGAACACGGATGCACACAAGATTGGCATCCGTGTCCGTGATCCGTGGCCGTAGGTTAGTTTTTATACAGACGGATCCGAAGATCCGTCTGCATAAAAGCTTTTTCAAAGCTGAGTTTTCACTTCGTGAAAACTCAGAACCGACAGTATATTCTAACACAGAAGCGTTCCCATGGTGATGGGGACGCTTCTAGTTAGAATACACTACAAACTGTGTACAAGACTGCCCCCTGCTGCCTGGCAGCACCCGATCTCTTACAGGGGGCCGTGATCAGCACAATTAACCCCTTCAGGTGCGGCACCTGAAGGGGTTAATTGTGCTGATCACGGCCCCCTGTAAGAGATCAGGGCTGCCAGGCAGCAGGGGGCAGACCCTCCCCCCCGGGCAGACCCCCCCCCCCCCCCCCCCCGCTTGAATATCATTGGTGGCCTGTGCGGCCCCCCCCCTCCCTCTATTGTAATAATTCGTTGGTGGCACAGTGTGCGCCCCCCCCCCTCCCTCCCGCTATTGTAATAATTCGTTGGTGGCACAGTGTGCGCCCCCCATCGGCCCCCCCTCCCTCTATAGCATTAACAACATTGGTGGCCAGTGTGCGGCCTCCCATCTCTCCCCCCCCCCCCCCCCCCATCATTGGTGGCAGAGGAGTTCCGATCGGAGACCCAGTTTAATCGCTGGGGCTCCGATCGGTAACCATGGCAACCGGGACGCTACTACAGTCCTGGTTGCCATGGTTACGTAGCAATAGTACAATAGTAGAAGATTCATACTTACCTGCTCCAGGCTGCTGCTGCGATGTTAGTGTCCGGCCGGGAGCTCCACCTACTGGTAAGTGACAGGTCTGTGCGGCGCATTGCTAAATGAACTGTCACTTACTAGTAGGAGGAGCTCCCGGCCGGACACGAACCTCGCAGCTCCCAGGTAAGTATGAATCTTTACTATTGTACTATTGCTAGTAACCCGCTG
This sequence comes from Bufo bufo, assembly GCF_905171765.1. NCBI lineage: Eukaryota > Metazoa > Chordata > Amphibia > Anura > Bufonidae > Bufo > Bufo bufo. The sequence continues at coordinate 138,331,875 of NC_053389.1, forward strand.
CCACCAATGATCGGGGGGGGGGGGGGGGGGAAGATGGGAGGCCGCACACTAGCCACCAATGTTGTTAATGCTATAGAGGGAGGGGGGGCCAATGGGGGGCGCACACTGTGCCACCAACGATTTATTACAATAGAGGGAGGAAGGGGGGGGGGCACACTGTGCCACCAACGAATTATTACAATAGAGGGAGGAGGGGGGGGGGGCCGCACTGGCCACCAATGATATTCAAACTGGGGAGGAGGGGGGGGTCTGCCCCCTGCTGCCTGGCAGCCCTGATCTCTTACAGGGGGATATGATAGTACAATTAACCCCTTCAGGTGCGGCACCTAAGGGGTTAATTGTGCTGATCACGGCCCCCTGTAAGAGATCGGATGCTGCTAGGCAGCAGGGGGCAGTCATGTACACAGTTTGTAGTATATTCTAACTAGAAGCGTCCCCATCACCATGGGAACGCCTCTGTGTTAGAATATACTGTCGGAAATGAGGTTTCACGATCTCACTCATATCCGACAGTATATTCTAACATAGAGGCGTTCCCATGGTGATGGGGACGCTTCAAGTTAAAATATACCATCGGATTGGAGAAAACTCCGATCTGATGGTATAAAAGGGACTCCAGACTTTACATTGAAAGTCAATGGGGACGGATCCGTTTGAAATGGCACCATATTGTGTCAACGTCAAACGGATCCGTCCCCATTGACTTGCATTGTAATTCAGGACGGATCCGTTTGGCTCCGCACGGCCAGGCGGACACCAAAACGACTTTTTTTTCATGTCCGTGGATCCTCCAAAAATCAAGGAAGACCCACGGACGAAAAAACGGTCACGGATCACGGGAAAACGGAACCCCGTTTTGCGGACCGCAAAAAAATACGGTCGTGTGCATGAGGCCTTACACTGCAGATTTTCTACATGAAAACCTATTTAGATATGCACTCTGTGTATATAGCCTAATATTTCACAAAGCTTCTAGGGGCACGGCCCTGTGGTCAGGTTTCCTGATGCACTTTGGAAGCCAAAACCAGGAATAAATTTAAAGTCAAGAAGTATTACCTGTCCGTAAAGGGGCTGTCTCACCTCAGACATTGGGGACATATACCCCCAATGTCTTATAGGTGCGGATCCCACCTCTGGGACCTGTACCTATCTTTAGAATAGAGCCCTCAAAGTGGAGGTGGGTACACTACACATGCGCAGCCGCCCTCTCTTCATTTCTATAGGAGCGCCGAAAATAGCTAAGCCAGATAATTCCGTCAGCCCTGTAGAAGTGAATGGAGCGATGGCCGCACTTGCACAGTGTGCTTCCCATTCATTTCAGTGGGACTGCCGAAAAAAGCGTGCCACTCGACTATTTTCGGCGGTTCCATGGTAATTTATAAAGGGCGGCCGCACATGCACGGCGCGCCCTGCTTCACTTTGCAGTTCCGTTCTAAAGATAGGCGCTGGTCCCAGAGGTGGGATCTGCACCTATCAGACATTTTAATACGTTCCACCTTTTATGATCCATTCCTGATTTTCGTTTCCAGAACTATATCAGGAAACCTGACCAAGTGGTCGTTCCCTAAGGCTGGGGCCTGACATTTAAAATAAGTTTCGCTGTGGATTTTTCTGCAACAAAAACGCAAAATCTGGATTTTGTTGCAGATTTTGCTGTGGATTGGATGTGGATTTTACTCCACGGCATTTGCACAACATAATGGGCTGTGGATCTAAAGATGTGCAGAATGCTCTGAGTTAACATGTGAACTTGTATTTTACTGTAAATTGATGCAGATGTGAGGTGTGGTGTAAATGTCTGGACCCATGCACATGACCTTATCAGTTTTGCGATCCACAAATCGCCGATCTGCAAAATACGGATGCTGTCCATGCTGCATCTGCATTTCTTGTGGACCCATTGACTTCAATGGATCTGCAGTCCACATTTTGTGGACATGTATAAGACATGTTGCATCTTTTTGCAGAACAGACATGCAGATGAGGAAAACACACGGATCATCCGTGTGCTTTCCGCATCTATACGTCCATTCCGCAAAAATATAGAATATGTTGCGCAAAATGCAGACCACGGACCATTTGAGAACAATGGGTCTGCAAATAAAATGTGGACCGCACACAGACCGCATCCGTATTTTGTGGATATGCAGACTGCGGACCTCAAAGCGGACACGGTAATGTGCATGGGGCCTAAGTGAGAATACCGCCATAATATAGTGCTTTATGTAGGCCCCATACAAAGGCAGTGTGCTTACAGTAACATAGTACAGAATTGTGACGACTCCATATGCTTCCATGCAGGCCATGTGCCCAAGTCCTAAGGGTCACTGGCTCCCTGTTTATTTGTATGTGCCCTGCCTACACGGGGCCTCTGTTTCAGCCCATGCATTGTGGAGGGAACGTTAAGAGGGGGAACTAACACTTTTTCTGCTACTTTTCTTAGATTCTAAGTTAATAAACTTTTGTTACATGTTCTGACCTTTTCTAACCTACTTCTCTAGCTCATCAAGTGTTCATCATCAAAGCCAATTCTTCATGTAAATTACACAACGGTAACAATGTATCCTGTACAGTGCGGAAATGTTGCTTTGTGATGTCAACCCTAAAATATCTTTCACTACCTTTAAATGAGCTTCATATCTATTTGTAAACTTCCAGAAGAGTAATAACTAGTAATAACTGATGTTTCTCCCCTCCTCTGCTCTCTGTAATAACTCCAGATGTACCAGGCTGCCAATTACAAAGTGAAAGGAATCTAATTTGGATGGGAGTATGACACAATCAGGCGGTGGGAATATTAATGTCTTTGTTATATGTTATTATGAAACATTTTTCCTCCCAGAATAAAACACTCTCCTTCTGGCGTCATCAGACTCTCATGAATGGGAATCGTTATCTTACTGTATCAAAGAGCGGAAATTATTATTATTCAAATGAGTGGATAAGTGTTAGAATGATAGGTGTTATAATTGTAATGGGATACCCCTAGCACAATATCTGCCATGTCCTCTCTTTTGCAAACACAGATCACTTTTGTAAAATAGGAAAAAGTGGATGAGCGCCACTTATGTATGAGTAATCCCACTTCACATAGAATACTCGTGTAAGTACATGAATCCAAAGAGATAATATTTGGAAATACACCACAATGACATAAATCCCAAAGTAATCATGAAATCAACCATTACTTAATGCAGAGGAGATTATTACATACATGGGGGATATCAGATGTATTTATTACATACATAGGTCGAGAAATAAGTTTTATATATTTTACCTTTAACCCACAGTATACATTTGTAGTTTTTTTTTTGGTGTACCTATTTTTACATACATACATAAATGTATACATATTGTACATCCTATGTCAGATTTATCTATTACACAAATAAATCGGAATCAGTTGCACTTACTGCAGGCCTTACAGGCAAAGTATGGAACAAGGTAAATTCACTGGTATCCAACACCCAACCTTGCATCATTTTAGTCTTCTATTTCGCACTTTGCCCTTGACATATGAAGTCATCTCTACACATTGCCAATCACTAATCCTAATACATGTTTCCTAACCTTAAATAAAAGATTTAGGGAGAGATTTATTAAGACCAATGTCTTAATAACCCACCATAACTACTGGGTTTCTGCTGTTTTACACAACAGAAGCTCTGGGGCTAATGGCTGCCATTTAACCACAGATGCTGTGACATCTGGGGCCATAAAACCGGGATCCACACGCTTCCCCGCAAGGGCCACTTTCCACTGGCTGAAATCTGGGGAGGCGTCCCATACAAGTAATAGGCCTGAGCCTGTACAAGGCTAATATATTCCAGTGCAGGCCTTCAGGTGGCAGCACTGCATTGGAATATACTGAATCCTGTATTCTGTAATGTATTAATATTCATTATAGAATACAAGAGGCAATCTAATGACTGCATGTTATAGTCACCTAGGGTAACTTAAAAAATAGTAAAAAAAAGTTTTAAAAAATATTAACCCCTTTCCCAAGAATAAAAAAAATAATTAATAAAAAATTAAACATCTTAGACGTTGCCACGTCCAAAAATACCTACACTGGCGATCAAAATTAGAGAACAATTTATGAACACTTGATTTTTTCAAAAATAATGTAATCTACATTGATCATCATTTGAAGGATTTTTTGTAAGGGGTACACCATGCGATTAGAACAGTGTTTTCCAAAATAACCAAAGTATATCAACATAAAACCTTTATTTTTCAAAAAACATGATGATCATAATTAGAGAACAGCAATGACTGTAGCACAGAGAAATATTCTAACAAAATTTTCTGAAGGTTACAACAATCACCAATCAGTAGAAGTGTACAGGCCCTTGCTTTGAATGACTTCAGTACATCTGTGGCCACAGGACATCACTCGTCTCTCACACTGCTCTGGTGGGATTTTGCTCCACTCTTCTTGTGGGTTTCTTGACCATAACTTTGTCACCAAGGATTTTCCAGATGGTTTTCTATTGGGTTTAGATCAGGACTCTGGGCCAGCCATTTCATTGTTTCAATGTTTTCAGTTTCAAGGAACTGCTTTACCCGTTTTGCTGATTGACAGGGGGCATCGTCCTGCATGAAAAATGCTGATTAAGTGATGAACGCAAGGAAGGAACCATGTGTTGTTGAAGAAGGTTCTGATCCACACTTGCATTCACTCTGCCATGTATCTGTATGAGAGGTCCAACTCCTGCTGCAGAAAACATTCCCCAAACCATGACCCTTCCTCCTCCACCTTTCACTGACTTCTTTACACACTTTGGGTTTAGTCTTTCCCCAGTCTGTTGACGAACATAAGGTTTCCCATCAGACCCAAATAAATTAAACTTGCTTTCATCACTAAAATGAACTCTGATTCTTTCTGCTAATGAGTTAGGCTGCCAGTTAAATAGGGTTTGTCAGATCATTAAGGAAATTAGCACCAGTTGCCAGATCAATAGCATCAATAACTTGCAGGTATCTGAAAGTGTTCTCTAATTTTGATTAGTGTTCTTTTTCAATTATATCATTTACATTTTTATTCTGTGCTTTAGAATAAATGCAATTTATGAAATAATCTTAAAATACTGCTATTTTACTCATGTTAGGATATATTCAAATAGAACTATACTATGACCTTCACATTTCGGAAATTGTGTGTTGTTCTCTAATTTTGATTGCCACTGCATACTATTAAAATATTAAAATATTAAAGGGGTTATCTGAGAGTATACAAAAGCCCCCCCACAGGCCGGGCCCCCGCTCCCTGTGTTGCTCCTGGCCCCTGCTCGCCACTGTAGCTTCTCCCCATGCTCGGATGAAAACATCTGGTGTGGGGGGGGGGGGGCAGCCAATGGCAGAATGGCAGGCGGGGATGGGGACGAGCCTCCCTAGCATCATAGGAGCGGCGCAGGAAGCGGGGAGCCAGGTAAGTATATTCAGTGTGGGGGGCCCTGCATATAGGAGAGCTTTTTATACTCTCCCCTTTAATCCCATATGGCGAATGACGTAACAGAAAAAAATCGAAATGGCCGATAGTTTATTTTTTCATCATTTTACATCCCAAAATTTTTTATAAAAAGTTATCAAAAAGTCATATACATAAACATAACTATAAAAAAGTAATAAATAATACATTTACCAAAGTTTTTTTTCAATATTAAAACACAAGAAAAACTATATAAATGTGGTATCGTTGTAATCCACTGACTTGGAGAATGAAGGTAACAGTTCAATTTTACCACAAAGAGAACGCCATAAAAATACAGTCCATAAAACTGTGGTGGAATAGTTATTTTTTCCATTTCTACCCCATTTGGAATTTTTTTCACGCTTCCCACTACATTGTATGCAATAGTAAATGGTGCTATTAAAAAGTACAACGTGTCCCACAAAAAAACAAGCCCTCATACACCTATTTGAACGGAAAACTAAAAAAGTTATGCCTCCGGGAAGGCAGGGAGTGAAAAATGAAAACTGAAAAATGGAAAATTGCAGGGTTTTGAAGGGGTTAATAATCATGGTGCATATCGGGCCGTCCATGTGGTGTAAAATGCACTATTTTCCTGGTGCACATCTGGTTAAAGGACTCTGGCCATAAAAGTCCCACACCCCGTCTCTTCCCTTTTGGAAAAGTGGTGAAGTTGTTATAGAAAGTTTAAAAACTGCAAATTTTATCGCAAAATGGCACTTGCCACACCAGAAAACTGGCATATAGCCAGAATAAATCTCCCCCTTAAGTCGTTATCTCCCAATTAGTTTGAGTTTCACAGGTTTTCCAAAGTTTTGACCGAGTAGTAATCCAATATTCAAAAGTTGGGACAGCACCCACTTATGAATGATGGGGTACAAAGACTTTATTGGGGCTCCAAATCAAATCAGTGGAACATTTCAGGCATACATCCTTTATGAAGCCTTGTCCATAGTGTACAGGGAGCAGGATCACCCAAGGGCAATACTGGATATAGGGCCATCATAAGCTGGTGCAAGTTTGTGCTCCATGACATGGTGAAATCGCTGGTACTGCCACTGTGCCCACGGGATCAGCACCAGGAGCATGGCTGATAAACATAGTCGGGGTCCTGCTGCAATTGTTGGGATCAGAGGTGACTCCAATCCAGGTAGTTTAACTCCATAGATGTCACAGGTAATGGAGACTATGCCATTTAAGCATTTAGTCAGAGGGAAAGGGTTCCTTTTATCCCCCCCAGCCACCCTAAAATGTAATACTGGTTTGCCGTGGGGGTGTCATGGCAGCTGGAGGCCTAAAAACAGCCTCCAGGTATGCCATTTATGAAAGCCTATTAGGTGTGAAACTGTCAGGTATAATACACTGCAGTACAGACGTATTGCAGTCCATTATATAAGTGATCAAGTGATAGCAGAATTAAGATCCCGTGACCCTGGCTGGAAGTAAACAAGCCGGTGTCCATAAGATTGCCGAGCATAGCCAGTGCACTAAACTAGAGCAGTGGGGAGCAGATAAGTATTCTTCTTTCCTTAGGGAGGACACACTATGGTGCCTAATTAAGGGAGCGGACTCCCTCTGTGGTCTTGGGCTGCGGTGATGAAAACATTTTCTTCCTTTAAAAAAAAAAAGATTTTTATTGTGCAAAAGTAGTAAAATGTAAACAAACAAAAAAAACTATGCATTGGGTATCACTGTAATCGTAACCCAGAGAATAAAGTTATTATGTTATTTAGTCTGAAAAATGAATGCCTCCGTGAACTCAGTGGCAGCATTGCTATCCCCCTCCCAGAAGTTAATACAACTTAATCAGTTATTAAGTTAAGCTATGTGTACCCCATTATGTGTGCACCATTAACCACTTACCGTCACACTAACGCCGAAAGGCGTCATTTCTGCGGCGCTCCCAGGTCACACTAATGCCGATTGGCTTCATCTCGCGTGAGCCAATATAGGTTAAATATCCACGGCACTCCAAAAAGTTTTTGCAAGAATAATTTCATTTAATTCTTAATAAACAGAATGCTGTTAATATACATCCAGTGCAAGTTCATTTACATATAGTAAGTATTTTTTTCTATCTGATATGGCATAAAATACTTACTATATGTAAATGAACTTGCACTGGATGTATATTAACAGCATTCTGTTTATTAAGAATTAAATGAAATTATTCTTGCAAAAACTTTTTGGAGTGCCGTGGATATTTAACCTATATTGTCTAAACCACTCTCACAGGCACCCACACTGGACCCAAGGTGTGCAGAGTACATAATCATTCAATCAATCTCGCGTGAGCCGAGATTTCCTGTGAACGCGCGCACACAGGAACGGAAGGTAAGAGAGTTGATCTCCAGCCTGCCAGCGGCGATCGTTCGCTGGCAGGCTGGAGATGTGATTTTTTTAACCCCTAACAGGTATATTAGACGCTGTTATGATAACAGCGTCTAATATACCTGCTACCTGGTCCTCTGGTGGTCCCCTTTGTTTGGATCGACCACCAGAGGACACAGGTAGCTCAGTAAAGTAGCACCAAGCACCACTACACTACACTACACCCCCCCCCCACCAAGCACCACTACACTACACTACACCCCTTATTAGCCCCTGATCACCCCTGATCACCCCATATAGACTCCCTGATCACCCCCCTGTCATTGATTACCCCCTGTCATTGATCACACCCCTGTAAAGCTCCATTCAGATGTCCGCATGATTTTTACGGATCCACTGATAGATAGATCGGATCCGCAAAACGCACACGGACGTCTGAATGGAGCCTTACAGGGGCGTGATCAATGACTGTGGTGATCACCCCATATAGACTCCCTGATCACGCCCCTGTCATTGATTACCCCCCTGTCATTGATCACCCCCCTGTAAAGCTCCATTCAGACGTCCGCATGATTTTTACGGATCCACTGATAGATGGATCGGATCCGCCAAACGCATACGGACGTCTGAATGGAGCCTTACAGGGGCGTGATCAATGACTGTGGTGATCACCCCATATACAGGGCCGGATTAACGTAGGGGCTGATGGAGCTGCAGCTCCAGGCCCCTACCATAAAATAGGCCCATCTGCCAGCCAAAAGGCCGTCGGGAGGGTTCAAAGTCCTGTGTTGTACACAGCGCAGCGTCACATAGCAGCACACAGACAATGACGCTGGCAGCAGGAGCCTGAGGGAGGGACTCCGGAGGAGCGTAATATGAGCCTAGAGTGGAAGCTGCTTCTGCCAGCCCCTCCCCTCCCCGCCCACCAACCAATCAGAGCTGAGGCAAGGCAAGCCCTAGCAGCTCTGAGTCATCTGAGTAGTACAGGGAGTCTTCACAGGTCCTGTAAGGGAACTGCACAGTGTAAAGTGTAGTTCTCAGGTTAGAACAGTGCATCTGCCAGGACCTGTGATGACATCATCTTCAGCATCACAGGTCCTGCAGAATCTAGCAAAGGAACTGCACCAAAAATGGTGTAGTTCCTAGGTTTGAAAGGTACATCTGCCAGGACCTGTGATGACATCATCACAGGTCCTTCAACCCCTAACAGAAAGTATTAGAAGTTCACAAGCAGCTCTGCATTGATCCATACAGACTGGAATGGAGTGGTAAGAGGAGGTCCTCCACTTTTCATCATTTACCCCCCCCCCTCCATGCCCTGTTTTTACTCATTGCTCACTCATGTATCATACTTCAGACAGGTACAGTGACCACTACCTCATGTACTTCACACACACATGCATAACTGACCACATATTTCTGTAAACACTGCATCTACAGTATTATACCTTGTATGCCTCACATATATATATATATACACACACTGCATATATTGCCCAGTATTATAGATGCAATATGTACAGATATATAATATATACAGCAGTGTACTGATATGTGAGGTACAAGGTATAATATATGCAGTGTGTATAGATATATTGTATATACAGCAGTGTACTGATATGTTAGGTACGAGGTATAATAGATGGTGTGTACAGGTATATTGTATATACAGTATTGGATTGATATGTGAGGTACGAGCTGTAATTTATACCTCATATATCAGTACACTGCTGTATATACTATATATCTGTACACACTACATCTATTATACCTCGTACCTCACTTATCAGTACACTCCTGTATATACTATATATCTGTACACTGCATCTATTATACCTCGTACCTCACATATCAGTACACTGCTGTGTATACTATATACCTGAACACACTGCATATATTATACCACGTTCCTCACATATCAGTACACTGCTGTATACACTATACATCTGTACACACTGCATCTATTATGCCTCTTTTGTGTGCCAGGCCTGTTTTGTAATCCCAATCCGGCCCTGATGGCATAAATTATAAAACAGCAGCGAACTTAGTTCATGGAACAAAGAGAGAGGCCTGGAATGGGTAGTGGGAGGGGCTATGAAAGGGGAATGGGGGCCCAATTTAGATTCTTGCTATGGGGCCCAGTGATTTCTATGTACGCCTTTGACAGGAGCAGAGAGATAAGAGAAGTGACAGATGACACAGAGTTTAGATTACAGGTTGAATTAACCCTTTAGGATCAAATTGGCTTCTCAGGAGATATATATGTTAAAGGCATCTCATTCAGTAGCTATATAACTAAGGGTGGGTTCACATCTCCTTTATGGATTCCGTTAAGTGGGGACTATTTTATTATCAGCCAGTGACTGTGTTACTGTAATACTGTTATCAATTCAGCACATAGTTTTCCCTGTGCATTCACATTTCACTTCACTTGGTTCGTTGTACTACTGTCAGTGTCAGACTGCTGTCACTGTGGGTAACAATGCACAACAGACAACAATGCACACCACAGTGACCGCTCCTGAGTCCTCCTGTCCGGCGTCAGCCTCAGCTTCCCTTCACTATCACTATAATCAATCACTCTTCCTGATCCTGACTCACTCATTAGAGAGCTGAAGAGCTGACTGAGTCAGCAGCAGCAAGTGAATCGAATGGATAGCATCTGCGCATGCGCACCGGTACCTAGAGTCTTCGGTTCACTTGCGAGTCAGCTCAGCAGTCAGTGACTCAGCAAGTGAACCCAAGATCCGATTCATGAATCGGTTCATTTGAATGAGCTGGTTCAAATTAAGCGATTCATCTGAAAGATCCGAACTTCCCATCACTACTGAGGCCATATCCGGCGGGCCGCAGCATTACAGGAACAGCACCAGCTGCTCTGACGTCCTGCCGCCGGATATACGTCACAGGATATCCGGCGGCAGGACGTCAGAGCAGCTGGTGCGGTTCCTGTAATGCCGGCCCGCCGGATATGACTTCAGTGCGCTCGTGGTTATCCCTCCTGCACGCTGCGCTGTGTACAACCTACTCAGCAGTTTCGACCAGCACATGGCCCACAGCGCTCAGCCACACCAGCCCGTGAGACAGCAGGAGCTTCTGGAGCAGGGCAGGTATCAGATAAACTCATCCAGTTGGAAGGGAGGGCAATCATAGTGTTGTTATGATTTATGGACACAGCTCTCAGCATGCTTAGCCTTCTATCTGGCTGTTTCTGAGCCTGTGGACTGTGACTCTCAAGAAGCACAGCCAGATAGAAGGCTGGCTAAGCATGCTGAGAGCTGTCTCCATAAATCATAACAGCACTATGAAAATTACTGACTGGCTAAGCATGCTGAGGGCTCAGTCTCTATAACATAACACATTAAAGAAATTACTGTTTCTAGCTGCTAGTCCACAGTCCACAGTCCACAGCAGCTAGAAACAGTAATTTTCTTTAAAGGGATTCTGTCACCAGGTTTGACCCCTGTCAGCTAAACATATGCTGATGTTCAGGGCGTCTTCACGATTCCTAATGTGGGCTTATAAATGTCATCTGTGGGCTTATTTAGCTAAAAAACAGCTATTACTAACCTGTCAGTCAAACAAATAAGGTGCCCAAGGGGATGTTAATGGGTGCAAGATGCCCGCCGCACCCGCCGCCGTTCGTGCCCAGCGCCGCCTTTCTGGACTTCTGCACCGCCTCCTAATCCTCTGTGCCGCCTCTCGCTCTCCCTCCCTCCCCCCTCCTTCTGCTGTAGGATCTCGCGCTTGCGCACAGGGCTCTGCCTGATGCGCCCGTGCAGACTTCTCCATTTGGCTTCTTACAGCGAAGTGCGCATGCGCCGGCACTTCACTCAACCCCTGTATGCGCGAGATCTTACAGCAGGAGGTGGGGGGAGGGAGGGAGAGCGAGAGGCGGCACAGAGGATTAGGAGGCGGCGCAGAAGTCCGGAAAGGCGGCGCTGGGCACGAACGGCGGTGGGTGCGGCCGACACCTTGCATTCATTAACATCCCCTTGGGCACCTTATTTGTTTGACTGACAGGTTAGTAAAAGCTGTTTTTTAGCTAAATAAGCCCACAGATGACATTTATCAGCCCACATTAGGAATCGTGAAGACGCCCTGAACATCAGCATATTTTTAGCTGACAGGGGTCAAACCTGGTGACAGAATCCCTTTAAAGGGTTTCTATCACTTGGTATCACATATTTAGGTGTCAGACACTAGCGATCCGCTAGTGTCTGCTCTAACAAACCATCCTAATATGATAGGTTTTGGGGCAGCCGTTTTGCTAAAATAACAACTTATATCTATATGCTAATGAGCCTCTAGGTGCTATGGGGGCGTCATTAGCACCTAGAGGCTCCGTCTACCTTCATAAACTGTCGCCGCCCAGCGCGTCCCTCCAGCCCGCCCATCTCCTGCTGAATGCGATCCTCTCCGTGCGCGTCTCTGTTCTGCGCATGCGCAGTGAATGTCTGACCGCTTCCCTGCTCAGACATCTCCACTGCGCCTGTTCCTCGGAGCACTATGATGTCATCGGCGCAGGCGCAGTGGAGATGTCTGAGCAGGGAAGCGGTCAGACATTCACTGCGCATGCGCAGAACAGAGACGCGCACGGGGAGGATCGCATTCAGCAGGAGATGGGCGGGCTGGAGGGACGCGCTGGGCGGCGACAGTTTAGGAAGGTAGACGGAGCTTCTAGGTGCTAATGACGCCCCCATAGCACCTAGAGGCTCATTAGCATATAGATATAAGTTGTTATTTTAGCAAAACGGCTGCCCCAAAACCTATCATATTAGGATGGTTTGTTAGAGCAGACACTAGCGGATCGCTAGTGTCTGACAGCTAAATATGTGATACCAAGTGATAGAAACCCTTTAATGTGTTATGTTATTTAGACACAGCTCTCAGCATACTTAGCCAGCCTTCTATCTGACTGGCTAAGCATGCTGAGTGCTGTGTCCATAAATCATAACACAGCTCTATGAAAATTACTGTTTCTAGCTGCTGTTGTCCACAGTCCACAGCAGCTAGAAAACAGTAATCTTCATAGTCATGTTAAATGATCACTATAGTGTCAGGAAAACAAAGCGGTTTTCCTGACACTATAGTGCCCTGAGGGTGCCCCACCCTCAGGGTCCCCCTCCCGTGGTCCCCCTCCATGTTGCCAAGATAGACGCCAAATGAAGGGGTAGTTGCAGGAACAAAATACTTTAATGGTATCGATAAAATATATATGTAATTAAGACACTGAGTGCAGTTCCATAAAAAGGCCCAGCAAAATCCTCAGCACCAGGCCCATGATGCTCTTAATCCGGCCCTGCCCATATAGACTCCCTCATCACCCCCCTGTCATTGATCACACCCCTGTAAAGCTCCATTCAGACGTCCGCATGATTTTTACGGATCCACTGATAGATGGATCGGATCCGCAAAACACATACAGGCGTCTCCCTGGAGCCTACCCCATATAGACTCCCTGATCACCCCCCTGTCATTGATCACCGCCCCTGTCATTGATCACCCCCCCCTGTCAGGCTGCATTCAGATGTCCGTATGATTTTTATGGATCCACGGATACATGGATCGGATCCGCAAAACACATACGGACATCTGAATGGAGCCTTATAGGGGGGTGATCAATGACAGGGGGGTGATCACCCCATATAGACTCCCTGATCACCCCCCTGTCATTGATCACCCCCCTGTCATTGATCACCCCCCTGTCATTGATCACCCCTCTGTAAGGCTCCATTCAGACATTTTTTTGGCCCAAGTTAGCGGAAATTATTATTTTTTTCTTACAAAGTCTCATATTCCACTAACTTGTGTCAAAAAATTAAATCTCACATGAACTCACCATACCCCTCACGGAATCCAAATGCGTAAAATTTTTTAGACATTTATATTCCAGACTTCTTCTCATGCTTTAGGGCCCCTAGAATGCCAGGGCAGTATGAATACCCCATATGTGACCCCATTTCGGAAAGAAGACACCCCCAGGTATTCCGTGAGGGGCATATTGAGTCCATGAAAGATTGAAATTTTTGTCCCAAGTTAGCGGAAAGGGAGACTTTGTGAGAAAAAAATAAAAACTATCAATTTCCGCTAACTTGTGCCAAAAAAAAATAATTCTATGAACTCGCCATGCCCCTCATTGAATACCTTGGGGTGTCTTCTTTCCAAAATGGGGTCACATGTGGGGTATTTATACTGCCCTGGCATTCTAGGGGCCCCAAAGCGTGAGAAGAAGTCTGGTATCCAAATGTCTAAAAATGCCCTCCTAAAAGGAATTTGGGCACCTTTGCGCATCTAGGCTGCAAAAAAAGTGTCACACATCTGGTATCGCCGTACTCAGGAGAAGTTGGGGAATGTGTTTTGGGGTGTCATTTTACATATACCCATGCTGGGTGAGAGAAATATCTTGGTCAAATGCCAACTTTGTATAAAAAAATGGGAAAAGTTGTCTTTTGCCAAGATATTTCTCTCACCCAGCATGGGTATATGTAAAATGACACCCCAAAACACATTCCCCAACTTCTCCTGAATACGGCGATACCACATGTGTGACACTTTTTTGCAGCCTAGGTGGGCAAAGGGGCCCATATTCCAAAGAGCACCTTTCGGATTTCACAGGTCATTTACCTACTTACCACACATTAGGGCCCCTGGAAAATGCCAGGGCAGTATAACTACCCCACAAGTGACCCCATTTTGGAAAGGAGACACCCCAAGGTATTCCATGAGGGGCATGGCGAGTTCCTAGAATTTCATATTTTTTGTCACAAGTTAGTGGAAAATTATGATTTATTTTTTTTTTTTTCTTACAAAGTCTTATATTCCACTAACTTGTGACAAAAAATAAAAACTTCCATGAACTCACTATGCCCATCAGCGAATACCTTGGGGTGTCTTCTTTCCAAAATGGGGTCACTTGTGGGGTAGTTATACTGCCCTGGCATTCTAGGGGCACAAATGTGTGGTAAGGAGTTTGAAATCAAATTCTGTAAAAAATGACCAGTGAAATCCGAAAGGTGCTCTTTGGAATATGGGCCCCTTTGCCCACCTAGGCTGCAAAAAAGTGTCACACATGTGGTATCTCCGTATTCAGGAGAAGTTGGGGAATGTGTTTTGGGGTGTCATTTTACATATACCCATGCTGGGTGAGAGATATATCTTGGCAAAAGACAACTTTTCCCATTTTTTTATACAAAGTTGGCATTTGACCAAGATATTTCTCTCACCCAGCATGGGTATATGTAAAATGACACCCCAAAACACATTCCCCAACTTCTCCTGAGTACGGAGATACCAGATGTGTGACACTTTTTTGCAGCCTAGGTGGGCAAAGGGGCCCATATTCCAAAGAGCACCTTTCGGATTTCACTGGCCATTTTTTACAGAATTTGATTTCAAACTCCTTACCACACATTTGGGCCCCTAGAATGCCAGGGCAGTATAACTACCCCACAAGTGACCCCATTTTGGAAAGAAGAATCCCAAGGTTCTCGCTGATGGGCATAGTTAGTTCATGGAAGTTTTTATTTTTTGTCACAAGTTAGTGGAAAATGATGATTTTTTTTTCTTACAAAGTCTCATATTCCACTAACTTGTGGCAAAAAATAAAAACTTCCATGAACTCACTATGCCCATCAGCGAATACCTTGGGGTGTCTTCTTTCCAAAATGGGGTCACTTGTGGGGTAGTTATACTGCCCTGGCATTCTAGGGGCCCAAATGTGTGGTAAGGAGTTTGAAATCAAATTCTGTAAAAAATGACCAGTGAAATCCGAAAGGTGCTCTTTGGAATATGGGCCCCTTTGCCCACCTAGGCTGCAAAAAGTGTCACACATGTGGTATCTCCGTATTCAGGAGAAGTTGGGGAATGTGTTTTGGGGTGTCATTTTACATATTCCCATGCTGGGTGAGAGAAATATCTTGGCAAAAGACAACTTTTACCATTTTTTTATACAAAGTTGTCTTTTGCCAAGATATTTCTCTCACCCAGCATGGGTATATGTAAAATGACACCCCAAAACACATTCCCCAACTTCTCCTGAATACGGAGATACCACATGTGTGACACTTTTTTGCAGCCTAGGTGGGCAAAGGAGCCCATATTCCAAAGAGCACCTTTCGGATTTCACTGGTCATTTTTTACAGAATTTGATTTCAAACTCCTTACCACACATTTGGGCCCCTAGAATGCCAGGGCAGTATAACTACCCCACAAGTGACCCCATTTTGGAAAGAAGACATCCCTAGGTATTCGCTGATGGGCATAGTGAGTTCATGGAAGCTTTTATTTTTTGTCACAAGTTAGTGGAATATGAGACTTTGTAATAAAAAAAAATAAAAAAAATTAAAATCATAATTTTCCGCTAACTTGTGACAAAAAATAAAAAGTTCTATGAACTCACTATGCCCATCAGCGAATACGTTAGGGTGTCTACTTTCCGAAATGGGGTCATTTGTGGGGTGTTTGTACTGTCTGGGCATTGTAGAACCTCAGGAAACATGACAGGTGCTCAGAAAGTCAGAGCTGCTTCAAAAAGCGGAAATTCACATTTTTGTACCATAGTTTGTAAACGCTATAACTTTTACCCAAACCATTTTTTTTTTACCCAAACATTTTTTTTTTATCAAAGACATGTAGAACAATAAATTTAGAGCAAAATTTATATATGGATGTCGTTTTTTTTGCAAAATTTTACAACTGAAAGTGAAAAATGTCATTTTTTTGCAAAAAAAATCGTTAAATTTCGATTAATAACAAAAAAGTAAAAATGTCAGCAGCAATGAAATACCACCAAATGAAAGCTCTATTAGTGAGAAGAAAAGGAGGTAAAATTCATTTGGGTGGTAAGTTGCATGACCGAGCAATAAACCGCTAAAGTTGTGGAGTGCCGATTTGTAAAAAAGGGCCTGGTCTTTAGGGGGGTATAAACCTGTGGTCCTTAAGTGGTTAAAATCCTTCAGAGACAATGGACAAAACATTGCACGTGTAACAATAGGCTAGCATATTCCAATGACAATGGACGGACCACTGCGCATGTCACAATGGATCACAATGGATCAGCATTCTCCAGGGATACAGGATGCAATATAGCACGTGTCACAATGGGCCTGAATTCTTCAAGCACAATAGTCAGAGCATTGTGCGTGTCACAATGGGCCAGCATCTTCCAGGGAAAATGGATAGAACACTGTGCATGTCACAATGGATCAGCATTCTCCAGGGATAATGGATGGAATACTGCACGTCAGAATGGGCCAGCATTCTTCAGGAACAATGGATGGAACACTGTGCGTGTCACAGTGGTCCAGCATCTTCCAAGGACAACTGATAGAACGCTACACGTGTCACAATGGGCCAGCATCCTCCTGTGACAATAGACGGAACATTGTCACAATGGGTGAGCATCTTCCAGGGACAACGGATGGAGCACTGCGCACATCACTATGGTTTGGCAATTTCCAAGGACAATGGACAGAACACTGCGCTTGTCACAATGAGCCAACATTCTTGTGGGACAATGGTCGTAACACTGCACATGTGACAATGCGCCAGCATCCTCCTGTGACAATAGAAGAAACACTGTATATGCCATAATCGACCAGCATTCTCCTATGTCAATAGCTGGAACACTACAGCATCTCATGATTACAAGTGACAGAACACTATGTGTGTCACAGTGCGCCAGCATCCTCCTGTAACAATAGATAAAACACTAGATATCTCACAATGGGTGAGCTTTCCCCAGAGACAATGGACAGAACACTGCACATGTCATAATGGACCAGCATCATCTAGGGACAAAGGAAAGAACACTGCAGGTGTCACAATGGGCCAGCATCCTCCAGAAATAACGGGTGGAACACTGCACATGTCACAATGGGCCAGCATCCCCCAGGGACAATGGTCGGAACACTACGCATGTCACAATGGGCCAGCATTCCTCAGGGACAATGGTGGGAACACTGTGCATGTCACAATGGTCCAGCATCCTCTAGGAACAATGGACAGAACCATGCGTGGTTCACAATTGGCCAGTATCCAGAGATAATGGGTGGAACACTGTGTATGCACAATAGGACAGCATTCTTCATGGACAGTGGTCGGAACACTGCACATGTCCAATGGCCCAGCGTCCTCCAGGGATAATAGATACAAAACTGACAATGGACCACGTCCTCCTGTGACAATAGACGACTGTGTATAGCACAATGGGCCAGCATCTTCCAGAGTTAATGGACAGAACACTGTGCATGTCACAATGGCCCATCCTCCTCCTGTGACAATAGATGGAACACTGTATATATGACAATGGGCAAGCATCCTTCAGAGACAATGTACAGTACACATGTGACAATGTTCCAACATTCTCTAGGGACAATTGTCAGAACACTGCACATGTCACAATGGGCCAGCATACTTCAGGGACAATGGAAGGAACACTGTATATTTCACAATTGAACAGCATCCTCCATAAACAATGCATGGAATACTGTGCGTGTCACAATGAGCCAGCGTCCTCTAGGGACAATAGAAAGAACAATGTCCGTGTCATAATGGGCCAGCATTCTCCAGGGACAATGGACAGAACAATGTGAGTGTCATAATGGGCCAGCATCTTCAGGGATAATGCGAATAGCCCAGCATACTTCAGCCACAATGTACGGAACACTCTGCATGTCACAATGGGACAGCATTCTCCTGTGACAATAGACAGAACACGATATATGTGACAATGCGCCAGCATCCTTCAGAGACAATGGACGGTACAGTACGCATGTCACAATGTTCCAGCATCCTCTAAGGACAAATGACATAACACAGTGCATGTCACAATGGGCCAGGATTCTCCAGGGATAATGGATGGAACGCTGTGTATGTCACAATGGGCCATCATTCCTTAGGAACAATGGTGGGAACACTGCATGTCTCACAAGAGCTTTACGATGTATGGACGAAAGTCGAGACTCATGGACCCACCCAGATATATCACCATGCGCCACATAATTCTCTATATATATGTGTACACAGAAATATAGACACATATATACACTTATATTAGACCAAATCCCTCAGCCTTATCTACTCCAAAGATGTATACAAGTTACATCTCCATCCATTCTCTATATATAACCCATATACCCTGTACAATCATACCTCAAGACTGCCAACAGTCTGTCCCTATTTTTAATCTTCACTCTTTAATATTTAATTCTTATTTAACCTCCATTCCCAATTTTTACCCCCAACACTAACTGTATTATCTCCCACTGGATCTTACTCCTGGTTCTACATTGTCAGATCCTGACGTTTCATATTGAAACATTTGTCTCAATCAGCCAAAGACCAACCCACTTTCTAATCAACCCTAAATGATGGGCTGCACCCTAAATTGAATGATTAACTCATAATGGGTCAGCCAATAAATTCCAGGCAGACGCCGCAAGTCCTCCACTTCCTGATGAAGGGACCAAGTGAAGTCCCGAAACGCGTTTAAGGAGTACGGAGGAACATTGCCAATAGAGCAATAGCAGCATACAAAGAAGAAGCTGGAAGTAGAAGCGCTCCCCTAACTTTATTGCCACTCTCAAACCGGCCCGGCAGATCCCGATCACGTGACCAACATTAGGTCAGGTGCACGCTATACACCTAACAACAGCCG
This sequence comes from Bufo bufo, assembly GCF_905171765.1. Taxonomy (NCBI): domain Eukaryota; kingdom Metazoa; phylum Chordata; class Amphibia; order Anura; family Bufonidae; genus Bufo; species Bufo bufo. Next base: position 138,351,338 of record NC_053389.1, read on the forward strand.
CGCACGCTTGGATACCACGTGGAACGCCGACAGCCGGAGAACAGAGCCGCAAGCAACATCTGGTTGGAGCACTGACGGAAGACACCACCGCGTGGTGGGTAAGTGATCTCTGAACCTAAGACAGTACGGGACGCCGTACCGAGGTTCAGAACACCAATTCCCCCACAGGTAGTTGTTGTTTTTTTCCACAAGCATAAGTTCCACATTGTACATTGTACAGGATAGTGCTATTTTTCCCATTTTTTTCCTTTTTAGCGCTACCTTTTATATCCACAAGCAAAAGTCCCACATGGGACCATATTGTGCATGATTATATTTTACAGGACTGTACAACACTTTCTTGCTTTTTAGCACAACCTATACATCCATCTATTAATAAAGGGACATAGACTGATCACAAACTACTGGGAAAGGATATTATATCCACAGGAGCCCACCAGAAAAGACTCAACACATGGTCATTAGCACCAATACTACATTTTATTAATTTTTCCAACCTTTTTCATCCTGGAAAAGTATATAATTTTTCACCATTTCATTTTTATATATTTTATATATTTTTATTTTTATGTCCTAATCTTTTTCACCACTTTTCTCCCACCACTCTATATACCATTTATCTTAATGGACTAGACACCACCAATTTTTTTCCACGGATCCATCCTAAAAAAAACTGGTACCAGCCACCCCTTATCTGGCACCTACAACAAGTGGTCAGATTTCCTCACTCACTCACCTTATGCTCCAAAAATCCCTACCTAATTTTAATTAAGTATTTTAAATAAAACTACCATATTTAATCCCATTTATGAGTGTGCCTGCTATTTCCTTATTTTAAACTCTCTTTCTTTGACTGGGTGAGTCAAACCAGCAGCTCAGCACCTCAGCCATTCTATTGAGCAGTTGAGCCGCCTTATTTCTCTCTTTTTAAATGTCTCACAATAGGCCTACATCCTCTAGGGAAAATGGACAGAACACTGCACATGTCACAACGGACCAGCATCCTCCAGTAACAATAGACAAAATACTGTATATGACACAATGGGCCAGCATCCTCTAAGAACAATGGACTGCACATGTTACAATGGGCCAGGATCATCCAGAGATAATGGGTGGAACACTACACATGTCACAATGGGACAACGTTCTCCAGGGATAATGGATGGAACACTGTGCATGTCACAATGGTACAGCATCTCACGAGTACAAGTGACGGAGCGCTAAGCATGTCACAGTGGGCCAGTATCCTCCTGTGACAATAGATGGAACACTAGATATGTCACAACGGGCCAGTATTCTCCAGAGACAATGGACGGAACACTGCATGTGTCAAAATGGGCCAGCATCCTCCAGGTATAATTGATGTAACACTGCGCGTGTCATAATGGGTCAGCATCCTCCAGGGATAATGGAACACTACACATGCCAAAATGGAACAGCATTCTTCACAGACAATGGTCAGAACACTGTGCGTGTCACATCCTCCTGTGACAAAAGACAAAACACTGCACATGTCACAATGGGCCAGCATCTTCCAGAGATAATGGGTGGAATATTGTGCATTGTCACATCCTCCTGTGACAATAGATGAAATACTGCATATGACACAGTGGGCCAGCACTCTTGAAGGGGGCACCAGATGGCCACCGTAATGATTCATCTGGCTTCCGGGTGCCTAGTGGAATGCCATAGTGAAGCAGGAAGCTGTCAGCCTGTGCTGTGTACAAAGAGTGCACAGAATGGGACTCTGCCTGCGCACTCTACAGCTCAGCAGGCGCGATGATGTCATCACATCGTGCCTGCTGCTGGAGAGAGCAGGATGCCTTCTGCTGGAGAGGCTGCAAGGTAAGTATTAGATTCTTTTTATTACTGGATTGGGGGCACTGAAGGGGGAAAAACTACTGGATGTGGCACTAAAGGGGGCACAACTACTGGATGGCGGCACTAAAGGGAGCAAAACTACTGGATGGGACACTAAAGGGGGCAAAACTACTGGATGGGGCACTAAAGGGGCAGGACTACTAGATGGAGGCACTAAGGGGGCAAAACTACTGGATGGGGCACTAAGGATCAGCATTACTGGATGGGGCACTAAGGGGGCAGCACTACTGGATGGGCGCACTAAAGGGGCAGGACTACTAGATGGAGGCACTAAGGGGGCAAAACTACTGGATGGGGCACTAAGGATCAGCATTACTGGATGGGGCACTAAGGGGGCAGCACTACTTGATGGGCGCACTAAGGGGGCATAACTACTGTGAAACGGCAGGCACATGCCACAGCTGCAACATTCTACAGATGTCTGTATGGCCTCTTCTGGACGGCTTGAATCTGCAAAATGTTGAAGATGGCGCAATGTTTTTGCGCCACTTACATCACAAAAATAGTGCCAAATGTCGAAGCAGGTAACCAGTAGTTCCCTACTGCGCTATTTGGAGCCTTTTTTTCTGATGCCGATGTAACGTTCCGCAGATCTAGGCCTGTGCAGAAGTGGTTATATCATGAGGCACACTATAGGGGGCACAGAACATGAGGCACCAAAGAGGAAAAGGCACTATATAAAGGGGGCACTATATACAGTGGGCACGACACATGTGGCACTATATACAGGGGCTACGGAGCATGAGGCCATATATACATGGGGCACAGAGTGTGTGGCACTACCATTAAGAGCAGTGTGTGTGGTGCTTTATTTTCAGGGGGCATAGCATGTGACATGACTGTATTTAGGGGCACAGTGTATGCTGCTATTATATTGAGGGAACAGTATTTGGCACTAAGATGATTTTGTGTTAGTATATAGGTTGCCGATGTGTTGCCTTGGTGGCAACCTCTGCAGAGACAAGTTGTGGACAGGAGAAGTCATCATGGTGTCTGAACTGGATGGAAAGATGAGGAAAGAGAAGAACTGTCGTGGAGTTCACAGTCACTTTTCAGGCTTGGTGCTTGTTCACACACAGAAAAAATTATTAAGTTCACCTGGTATCCCTGGGTGTCAGTTCACGCCCGGCTGAATGCTCAGCCTCAGAAAGTCCACTTGCAGGCTTTAAGGCGGCCTGATCGCCTGACACATGGTCTTCAGACCTCAGCACAGAGATCTCCAGAGCTCCACTGTCAGAGGGAGGTAATTCACACCACCTGACAGTTCTGGCTGTTTTTTATAAGCCTGCCAAGACCCGGCCTGTTACGTGAGGAGTAGTCACCCACTCAGCAGTTTGACTACTCCCAGTAAGAGCCTTCCCGGATCAGTTATTTACAGCCATACTAAATAGCAAAGTGTCAATCAGCATTAGCTGCCGTTGACACATGAAAATACAGGCTCTTACTTCACTGAGGCCAGGAACCTCGGTGACACATACCTACCATCAATGACGACCCCTTGTACCTTCCTACATACCTTCCCCCTTTGTTCATCCCTGAAGGGGTGAACACACGTCAAACAGTGTACCCGGGACAGGGCATCTGCGTTTCCCTGTAACCGGCCTGCCCTGTGTTTCACCGAAAACTTAAAGTTCTGTAAAGAGAGAAACCATTGGGTGACCCAGGCATTTCTGTCCTTGGCCTGGCTCATCCATTTGAGAGGGGAGTGGTCCGTCACCAGACGGAACTTTCTCCCCAACAAATAATAGCGGAGAGACTCGAGTGCCCACTTGATAGCCAGGCACTCTCTCTCCACTATACTGTACTTGGTCTCGGCTGGGGTAAGCTTACGACAATGGGATTCTTCTCCCAGTTGACTTCCTGAGACAGTACAGCACCGGGCCTACTTCGGAGGCATCGGTCTGTACTATAAACTCCCTTTTGAAGTCGAGCGTCAACAAAACCAGGGACCCACACAGGGCCGACTTCAAAGCAAAGAAAGCCTCTTCCGCCTGGTCATCCCAGTGGACCATCACTGACTTGCATCCCTTCAAGCGCCCTGTCAATGGTGCGGCCACCGTAGCAAAGTGGGGGACAAACCTCATATAATATCCCACCATTTCCAGGAACAACTTTACTTGCCTAGTAGTGACAGGTCGGGGCCAATTCCGTATCGCCTCTATTTTGTTTACTTGGGGTTTGATGGCTTCACGCCCAATGACATACCCCAGGTATTTCATCTCCTCTAACCCTATCATTTTTTTGGGTTAGCTGTTAGTCCAGCCTTTCGAAGGGAGTCCACTACAGCCTGTTCTTTTGGTAGGTGACTTTCCCAGTCGGTACTGTGAATGACAATATCGTCCAGGTAAGCCGAAGCGTACCGACGATGTGGACACAGCACAATGTCCATGAGCCATTGAAAAGTGGCAGGGGCGCCATGCAGACAAAAGGGTAACACCTTATATTGGTACAGCCCCTCTGGTGTGATGAAGGCCATTTTATCTTTGGCAGCCTCCGTCAAGGGTACCTGCCAGTACCCTTTGGTGAGGTCCAAAACAGAAAAATAGCGGGCTTGGCCTAACCTCTCAATAAGCTCATCCACCCGAGGCATGGGATACGCATCAAATTTAGAAATCTCATTTAGTTTGCGGAAATCGTTACAGAACCGTAACGTCCCATCCAGCTTGGTACATTCACTTTTCGACCCCTCAATGACATCTAGTTGTAGCATTTGCTGCACTTCTTCCGAGATGGCTTGTTACCGAGACTCGGGTACCCGGTATGGTTTCAACCGGACTCTGGCCTGAGGCTCAGTTACAATGTCATGTTGGATGGTAAAAGTGCGTCCAGGGAGGTCCGAGAACACATCCGTGTTCCTGCTGACGAACTCCCTGGCCTCCTGAGTCTGTTTAAAGGAAAGGCTGCCAGCAATCTTCACTGTGGCAACTGCTTCCCTTGTATCAGACCATGGGGCTGGAAACTCTTCACGTAGGAAACTCAGCCACTGGCTGTCATCCGTACTGGTCTCCCTATCTTTCCAAGGTTTAATTAAATTCACATGGTACACCTGCTCTGGCTTTCGCCGCCCTGGCTGGTGTACCTTGTAGTTTACCTCACCCATTTTTTCGAGAACTTCGTATGGTCCCTGCCACCTAGCCAGGAACTTACTGTCCACCGTCGGTACCAGAACCAAAACCCGATCTCCCGGGTTAAAGATCCGGACCCGAGCCTGCCGATTATAAACCCTACTATGGGCTCGCTGGGCTGCCTCCATATGTTCCCTAACAAGAGGCAACACTGTCTCCAGTGTGAGTGACATATTCAATTAGACTTTTATACAGTGTAGGTTGTTGATCCCACGCCTCTTTGGCTATGTCCAACAGACCGCGAGGATGTCGGCCATACAGCTGTTCGAAGGGCGAGAACCCAGTAGAGGCCTGGGGCACCTCTCGCACTGCGAGCATGAGATAGGGCAGAAGAAGGTCCCAATCCCTCCCATCCTTAGACACCACTCTTTTTAACATGTTTTTTAATGTTTGGTTAAACCGTTCTACCTGTCCGTCCGTTTGCAGATGGTTAACAGACATCCGTAGCTGTTTTATGTGCAGTAACTTACAGAGTTCCCTCATGAACTTTGACATAAAAGGGGTCCCCTAGTCTGTCAGAACCTCTTTAAGTAGTCCCACTCGGGAAAACATCTCCATTAACTCCTTAGCTATGAGTTTGGCCGATGTATGTAGCAGGGGCACCACCTCCGAGTACCGAGTGGCATAGTCTTGGACGACTAAGATGTGTTGGTGCCCTCTAGCGGACTGGGCCTATGAGATCCATAGCGATTTGCTCGAACGGAACCTCGATAATCGGGAGAGGTACCAGGGGACTACGGAAATGTGGCTAGGGGCTAGTTAGCTGGCAGGTTGGGCAAGACTTACAATATTCTTCCACCTCTCTGAACACACTGGGCCAGTAAAACCGCTGTAGAATCTGGTCCAGCGTTTTCTGCCATCCCAGGTGTCCCCTAAGAACATGTTGGTGGGCTAGTTCCAACACGAGCTTGCGATACGCCTTGGGCACCACCAGCTGTTCAATATGCTCACCCCGTAGTTGGTTTACCCGATACAGCATCTTCTGATGAACCACAAAACGGGGAAACATTACCAGGAGACACCTGGCCGATCCAGTGCTGGAGAGGGTACGGTAAAGCCCTCCAGAATACATCAGCCAACAGACGGTCCAGCATAGCAGTAGAACTCAGATCGTCAGGCTGCAGCCATTTTTGCAACCGGTGTAACAGATCATAATACTGAAGCACCCGCTGGACCCGGACCAACACATTCACCTCCAATCTTGCCAGAATCTCACCCTTTACTGTCGTGTAATCGGCCACTTGATCATCCGGTAAGTCAAAAAACACCTGCTGGGGTCCAGGTGCCAAGAACAGAGCGACGACCTCAGCCCATTGATCTTGGGGTAGCTTCTCCCTCATGGCCACCTTTTCAAACACCGCTAGATAGGTCTCAACGTCGTCCGAGGGGGTCATCTTAAGGATCGCCGCACGAACCGCTTTCCGGGCATCGTGGACGTTGTGGGACGCTCCTGCCGCTTGTAAAGCCATCACATGCTGCAATAGCAGCTGGGTGATTTCCTGCTGCTGCTTATTAGCCTCCCGCTGCTGCAAGTTAGCCTCCACGAGGGCTTTTACGACAGCTTCCATTTTGTCAAGGGACACGGATTGTAATCTCGCCGGTTTGATGTAAGACATACAACCGTGCCCGGAAAATAACTAAAATATTTTTGCCTTCAGGCCAGCCTAACTGCGCTTACACGCATCCTCCACCAATTGTAGGGGGTTCGCTCTGATAGGCAGGTTAGCGGACGCAGTATAGAGGCAAAGGACCAGGTTGTATATCACTCTTCAGTGTTTATTCACACTCAGTGTTTATTCATAACATAACATAACACAACAGTCACTTTTCAGGCTTGGTGCTTGTTCACACACAGAAAAACAAAATAAAGTTCACCTGGTATCCTGGGTGTCAGTTCAAACCCGGATGAATGCTCAGCCTCATAAGGTCCACTTGCAGGCTTTAAGGCGGCCTGCTCGCCTGACACACGGTCTTCAGACCTCAGCGCAGAGATCTCCAGAGCTCCACTGACAGTGCTGGTTGTTTTTTATAAGCCTGCCAAGACCCGGCCTGGCATGTGGGGAGTGGTCACCCACACAGCACTTTGACTACTTCCAGTAAGAGCCGTCCCGGATCAGATATTAACAGCCATACTAAATAGCAAAGTGTCAATCAGCATTAGCAAAATTTAGCATTAGAAAATACCGGCTCTTACTTCACCGAGGCCGGGAACCTCGGTGACACATACCGACCATCAATGACGGCCCATTGTACCTGCCTACAATATATATATATATATATATATATATATATATATATATACACTGTATTGGTTCTGGTGCTGTATTTATATAAGGAGTTTGGTTGTGGTGCTGCGTTTATGTAAGGAGTTTGGTTCTGGTGCTGTGTTTATGTTCCATGTTTGGTTCTGTTATTATGAAATGAGCTTCATTCAGTGCTTTATTTATGTTTCTTGCTTGGTTCTGGTGCTGTATTTATGTGATAATCTTGGTTCTGGTGCTCTATTTGTGAAATTAGCTTGGTTCTGGTGTTGTATTTATGTAATGTGCTTGGTTCTGGTGCTGTATCTATGTGATGAAATTAGTTCTGGTGCTATATTTATGTAGTGAGCTTGGTTCTGGTGCTGTGTTTATGTGATGAAATTGGTTCTGGTGCTATATTTATGTAGTAAGCTTGGTTCTGGTGCTGTATTTATGTGATGAGCTTGGTCCTGGTGCTGGATTTATGTAATGAGCTTGGTTCTGTTTCTGTATATATGTAATGATCTAGGTTCTGGTGCTGTATTGATGTAATGAGCTTGGTTCAGGTGCTGTATTTATGTGATGAGCTTGGTCCTGGTGCTATTTGTGAAATGAGCTTGGTTCTGTGTCACGCTGTAATGTGGGAGGGAAACCCCACACCGAACATAGGAGGGAAAGGGGAAGGGAAATGAGACCTGAAAACTAGGGAAGGAAGATGGACACCTCCTAGGGAAAGCCCTAACCAAAGCCTTGACTGACTACCAGTATGAACAGACCCAAAAAAAAAAGGTACAGTTCATACACAGGAATACCTAAAGTCTTATCTAACCCTAAAGGACCCTGGTACTAATAACAGGAATGAGATAACCTGTTCCTCCAAAAGGAAGAATGAATGGGAGTCTCCCTGTGGCCTAATACAAAACAACAAGAAAATGCAAAACACAGAAAAGACAAAATAAAATACAAAAGGGAAAGGTAACACTTAACTTCCAAGAAGCTATGGCAGCACCAGGAACTCAGCCGAGATCCAAACACCAGCTATCCACAGGTCCAACTGAAGCTATAAACCGCACAGCATTGTCGGAGAAACAACTATAAATAGGGAAAGTTAAATGACCAAAATAGCAACACCTGGAAGTAAAGGGATGTGGCCATTACCAGAAACAACACAGATGCCTATTGATGCACAAGGTAAACATGTAAAATCAAACCACATGTTGCCAATCTCAAAGATCTCCTGCCACTCACTGTCGCGGGGACGTCCGTATGTCTCAGTACGTCCGTGACATTCTGGTGCTGTATTTATGTAATGAAATTGTTTCTGGAGCTGTATTTATGTGATGAGCTTGGCTCTGGTGCTGTATTCATGTAATGAGCTTGGTTCTGGTCCTGTATTCATGTAATTAGCATGGTTCTGGTGCTGTATTCATGTAATTAGCTTGGTTCTGGTGCTGTATTCATGTGATAAGCTTGGTATGGCGCCACTACTTCTGTGCATACACAGTGTGCTCTCCATTCACTGCTATAGGACTGTTAAAAATACCAAGTGCTCAGCTATTTTTGAAAAGTCCCATAATAGAGAATTGAGGAGTGGTCCTACATGGTTGTGGTGATATGTCGGGAGGGGGGGGGCACTTCTTCCACCGAGTGCATTTAACCTAAGGCCATCCCTGGGCCAGCATCCTCTAGGGACAATGGACAGAACACTGCACAAGTTACAATGGGCCAGCATCGTCCAGAGATAACGGGTGGAACACTGAGCATGTCACAATGGGACAACATTCCCCAGGGATAATGGATGGAACACTGTGCATGTCACAATGGGCCAGCATACTTCAGGGATAATGATTGAAACACAGGTCGTGTCACAATGGTTCAGCATCTCACAAGTGACGGAACACTAAACGTGTCAAAATGGTCCAGCATCCTCCAGGTATAATTGTTGCAACACTGCGTGTGTCACAATGGGCCAGCATCCTCCAGGGATAATGGATGGAATACTAGGATGTCGAAATGGGACAGCATTCTTCAGAGACAATGGTCAGAACACTGTGTGTGTCCCATTCTCCTGTGACAATAGACAGAACACTGCACATGTCACAATGGGCCAGCATCCTCCAGAGATAATGGATGGAACACTGTGTATGTCACAATAGGCCAGCATTCTTCAGGGACAATGGTCGAAACACTGCGCATGTCACAAGGGGCCAGCCTTCCTCAGGGACAATGATGGGAACACTGCACGTGTCACAATGGGCCAGTATACTCCACGGACAACGGATGGAACACTGTGCATGTCATAATAGGCCAGCATCCTCCATAAACAATGCATTAAATACTGTGCGTGCCACAATGGCCCAGCATCCTCTAGGGACAATGGAGGGATCACTCTGTGTGTCACAATAGACCAGTATCCTCCTTTGACAATAGACGAAACACTGCACCTGTTACAATGGGCCAGCATCATCCAGGGATAATGATTGGAACACTGCACATGTCACAATGGGCCAGGAACATTCTATATGTCACAATGGGCCAGCATACTCTAGGGACAATGGCCAGAACGCTATGCGTGTCACAATGGACCATCAATCTCGGGGGATGATGGTCGGAACACTGCATGTGTGTCTCAATGGGCATACATACTCCATGGGCAATGGACGGAACAGTAAACGTCTCACAATGGTCCAGTATCTTTCAAGGACAACTGATGGAACACTGTGCGTGTCAAAATGGGCCAGCATCCTCCTGTGACAATAGACGGAATAATGTATATGTGACAATGGGTCAGCATCCTTCAGAGACAATAGATGGACCGTTATGCATGTCACAATGTTCCAGAATCCTCTAGGGACAAAGGTCAGAACATTGCATGTGTCTCAATAGACCAGCATTCTTCAGGGATAATAGTCAGAACACTGTGCATCACAATAGGCCAGCAAAGTTCAGGGACAATGGATGGAGCACTATGCGTGTCACAATGTATGGACTCCAGTGAGGAAAATTCATTACTACCGAAGTCTCACGGGACATCAGTGAATAACTTCAGACTCCAAGATAGTAGTTACAATCATCAATCAGTCGCAGACTACGATTTTTAAACTTAAAAAACATTTTAAAACTTGGATCCGAAGTCGGCTTCAGTACCGAGATGCCAACGGGTACCGAAGCCAACTTCGGATCCAAGTTTTAAAATGTTTTTTAAGTTTAAAAATAGATGGCTAATGTTATTCACTGAAGTCTCACGAGACGAATTTCACCTTGCTGGAGCCCATACATTTTAATGCTGTACGAAGTCAGATTAAAACAAAGTTTTGAATGAATCGACTTTGGATCTTGGATCCGAAGCTCGATTACCTCAACACTAGTGTCAATGAGCAAGCATCCTTCAGAGATAATGGACAGATCAGTGTGCCTGTCACTGGACGGTACAGTACGTGTGTTACAATGTTCCAGCAGAAAACTGCGCGCGGCGGTGCAGGGACCAGGAGCTGCGCCGGGAGCGGGGTAAGTATATTACTGGTGAGGGGCCCAGCACATGTGGGGGGGTTTTGAGAAATTGGATAACCCCATTAAAGGGATATTGAAGCACAAGAAAAAAGCAACAGTCCCAGAGGTTACACATGGGTAAAAAAATAAAGAACTTTTACTCACCTCACCGATCCCCAGCCCCTGCAGTTCTGATGGTGTCAGGTCCTCGCTGCACCTCACCTCTTGCTACTTTCTACAAATGGCTGTTAATTCTGCTCAGTCAATCACTGTCTGCAGCAATGACTCACCACGGACAGTGATCAGATCTTTCACAAATGAGTTGCAAGTGACCCAATTTGACCATCCAAAAGTTGGGCATTCAGGGGCACAGTGTTAATATTATATGCTGCTATTATATTTATACTTAGTGGCACAAGAGGAGTTTGTCTTGGTTTATACCAGATAGTAACGTGTTGGCAAAGTAAAAAGCTGAAGAGATCTTGGTGGCAAAATCTGCAGAGACAAGCTGTGGCTGGGGTCAGTTATCATGAGGAGACGTCACATGTGAGTCAAATGGAAATGTCTGTTCAGCCACTGACTGCGTCTGATCTGTAGTCACCTGTATGATCTACATCTGAGGATGGGTGGTAGCATTCTGTTTTATGAAACAACTTCCAGCATACCTTTAAAACTTTTCAGGACTTACTGGGAGCTGTAGTTTCACATTGTACAATCTTCTAGTTATCTAGTATATGGGAAAGGCTAAGCTGAGTTGCAAATGTTATTTGTACTTAACTTGTTATGGTTAGCTCTAAAGCTGATCATGTAGATATGTTCTGGTTCTGGTGCTGTATTTTTGCATGGAGGTTCATTCTGGTACTGTATTTATGGTATGAACTTCTGGTGCTGCATTTGACTTATGAGCTTGGTTCTGGTGCTGTATTTATGTATTATGCTTAGTTCCTGTATTCTTTTTTTTTTAATCAAATATGTTTTTATTGTTTTCAAACAATGCTATTGATATTAGTACTTTGTACATCAATAAGTTGTTAATTATGCAATACAAGACATTACTTGACATACACTGTTGTATTACAATAAAGTGAAAAGTAAAAGGAATAATAAACTTTTTAACAATTTAACAGTTGCCTTGTCTGTGTTTGTTTTATGTAATACTCATTATCCATTTTTATTCTGGTACCCTCACTTAGTATAAGCAATCCAATTCACAGCAGATCTAGATAATTCTGATACACTATCAAACATTCCCACATGTGAAAATAATGTCAGACATTTATTTAATTTGCACTTTTGGGTATTGTAGCCATGGATCCCATGTTTTTTTTTTTAAAAGACTCGTGGCTGTTTAATTGCCAGCTAGTCAGCTCCTCCATCCAACAGATTTGGTGTGATTTTTGAAGCCATTGTTGTACAGAAGGTGGTTGGGGTTGCAACCATAGCAGCGGAATTAGGCATTTAGCTGCTGCCAATAGGTGTATTAACAGAGAATTTTTTGACGGTCTATATTGTTGTGAGGGCAAAGCCAGTAATACCAACTCCTTCGTCAGGTTGATGATTGATGGATCAAGTGCACGTAGGTACTTTTGTATTTCCTTCCAGAAGGAGCTGACCACCGGGCACGAACACCAAATATGGCTCAGGGTACCAACCTGCGTCTGGCATCGCCAACATTTATTTGAGGGTGATAAACCTATTTTATAAAGCAGTTCAGGGGTTTTATACCATCTGGAAAGGAGCTTATAGTGATATTCTTGTATCTTAACACATGGTGAAAAATCAAATGTACAGATCAGGAAGCGCTATGCACTTCCTGTTCCGGCCCGGTGGTCATGTGACCGCGGGGGCCGGGAGAGTGCAGGAGCTGTCGGGTCTTTCACAGACCTCGATAAGCCCTGCACTGAGGCTGTACAACACAGTATAGTGCTGCACAGCCTCTTTGGGGGGGTGTATTTCCCCTGTAACTGGGGCTACTATGTCAGCCCCAGTTACAGGAGAAATCAATAGTGAAAAAAAAAAAAATAATAAAGTCAAATGTCCCCCCAAAGGTCTTGTATGACCTTTTTGGGACACAAAGTGTAAAATAAAAAAATAAAAAATAAAATAAAAAAAATAAAAAAAGTTTCACATATAAAAAAATAAAAATTCCCCAATTAAGTAATTACAAAAAAATATAAAAAATAGGAAAAAATTAATAAAATAGACATATTTGGTCTGTGACTGCCGGCTCTATAAATATATCACATGATCCACCCTGTCCGATAAACACCACAAAAAATAAATAAATAAAAACTGTCAAAAAAAGCCATTTTTGTCACCTTACATCCCAAAAAGTGCAACACAAAGTGATCAAAAGGACGTATTTCCCACAAAATGGTACCAATAAAGCAGTCACCTCATTCCAGAAAAAAATTAGCCTCTACATAAAAAAAAAATCGCTCAAAAAATTTAAAAACTATAGATCTCAGAACATGGAGACATTAAAACATTTTTTGTTTGTTTCAAAAATGATATTATTATGTAAAACTTAAATAAATAAAAGAAAGTGTACATATTAGGTATTGCCACATCCGTAACGACAGGCTCTATAAAAATATCACATGACCTAACCCCTCAGGTGAACACCGTCCAAAAAATAAAATAAAAACTGTGCTAAAAAAAAACTTTTTTTGTCACCTTACATCACTAAAAGTTCAACACCAAGCGATCAAAAAGGCGTATGCCCCCAAAATAGTACAAATCGAACAGTCACCTCATCCCGCAAAAATTCTTCCCCTAACTAAGACAATCGCCCAAAAAAAAAAAAAACTATGACTCTCAGACTATGGAGACACTAAAATTATTTTTTTTGTTTAAAAAATGATATTATTGTGTAAAACTTAAATAAATAAAAAAAAAGTATATATATTGGGTATCGCCGCATCTGTAAGAACCTTCTGTATAAAAGCATCACATTACTTAACCCCTTTGGTGAACACCGTAAAAAAAAACAACTAAAAAGTGTGTCAAAAAAAGCAATTTTTGTCACCTTACATCACAAAAAAGTGTAATACCAAGCGATAAAAAAGTCATAGGCATCCTAAAATAGTGCAATCTAACCGTCATCTCATACCGAAAAAAATTAGCCCCTACATAAGACAATCGCCCAAAAAATAAAAAAATAAAACTATGGCTTTCAGAATGTAGAGACACAAAAAAATGTTTTTTCAACAATGCTTTATTATGTAAAACTGAAACAAACAACAACAAAAAAGTTGTCATATTTGGTATTGTTGCATCCGTAAAAACCTGCTTTAGAAAAATAGCACATAATCTAACCTGTCAGATGAACATTGTAAATAACAAAAAATAAAAACGGTGCCAAAACAGATATTTTTTGTTTCCTTGCCTCACAAAAAGTGTAATATAGAGCAACCAAAACTCATATGTACCCTAAAATAGTACCAACAAAACTGCCACCTTATCCCATAGTTTCCAAAATGGGGTCACTTTTTTGGAGTTTCTACTCTAGGGGTACATCAGGAGGGGCTTCAAATGGGACATGGTGTCAAAAAACCAGTCCAGCTAATTCTGCCTTCCAAAAACCATATGGCGTTCCTTTCCTTCTACGCCCTGCCGTGTGGCCATACAGCAGTTTATGACCACAAATGGGGTGTTTCTGTAAACTACAGAATCAGGGCAATAAATATTGAGTTTTGTTTGGCTGTTAACCCTTGCTTTGTTACTGGAAAAAATGGATTAAAATGGAAAATTTGCCCAAAAATTGAAATTCTGAAATTTTATCTCCATATTACATTAACTCTTGTGGAACACTTAAAGGGTTACCAAAGTTTGTAAAATCAGTTTTGAATACCTTGAGGGGTGTATTTTCCAAAATGGGTCACTTTTCTGGAGTTTCTACTCTAGGGGTGCATCAGGGGGGCTTCAAATGGGACATGGTGTCAAAAAACCAGTCCAGCAAAATCTGGCTTCCAAAAACCATATGGCGTTCGTTTCCTTCTGCGCCCTGCCGTGTGGCCACACAGCAGTTTACAACCACATATCGGGTGTTTCTGTAAACTACAGAATTAGGGCAATAAATATTGAGTTTTGTTTGGCTGCTAACCCTTGCTTTGTTAGCGGAAAAAAATTATTAAAATGGAAAATCTGCCAAAAAAGTGAAATTCTGAAATTTCATCTCCATTTTCCATTAATTCTTGTGGAACACCTAAAGGGTTAACAACATTTGTAAAATCAGTTTTGAATACCTTGAGGGTTGTAGTTTCTAAAATGGGGTCATTTTTGGGTGGCTTCTATTATGTTAGTCTCATAAAGTGACTTCAGACCTGAACTGGTCCTTAAAAAGTGGGTTTTGGAAATTGTCTGAAAAATTTCAAGATTTGCTTCTAAACTTCTAAGCCTTCTAACGTCCTCAAAAAATAAAATGACATTCACAAAATGATCCAAACATGAAGCAGACATATGGGGAATTTAAAATAATAACTATTTTTGGAGGTCTTACTATCTATAAAAAAAATTGAGAAATTGAAATTTGAAAATTTTTGCTAAATTTGGTATTTTTTTATAATTAAAAATGAAGTTTTTTGACTCAATTTTGCCACTCCACTGTCATGAAGTACAATATGTGATGAGAAAACAATCTCAGAATGGCCTGGATAAGTAAAAGCGTTTTAAAGTTTTACCATATAAAGTGACACGTCAAATTTGCAAAAAATGGCTCTGTCAGGAAGGGGGAAATGGCCCGGATGTGAAGCAGTTAATGATCCTGCTCTGCTCCTCTGCCACAGCTTCCAAGGTCCTGCTGTGAGATCATTTCCTGTTTGTTAAGAGGAATTGTTGGAACGGGATCAATGGGGGATTGGTAAGGTTAATATGACTTAATTTATTAAAGGGACTCTGTCACCACTTTCTAACCCCCCCTTTTAAAAGTATTGTTCTCTCCATGGCGCCCTTGTGATTACAAAGGTGTTGTTATAACATAAATTCGCCGTCTCGTTTTGATAAAAATACCTTTTATCTAACCTGTCAATCTTGTGGATAAGGTGCCCAGGGCGTTTCTGAAGGTCTGAAGCTGCCGCCCGCCGCCGCCGCCGCCGCCGCCGTTGGTGCCCAGCTCCTCCCCTGATCCTTTCAGCGCCGCCTGAATGTAAAGAAATCCGCCTCCGGCTCTCGCTCAGTGCCCCCTCCTCCTTTTCAAAGATCCCGCGCGTGCGCACAGGCCTGTGCCTGATGCGCCCGTGCGGACATTTAGAATCAGCCTCATTGAGCGAAGTGCGCATGCGCGCACTTCGCTCAACCTCCTCATAAGACGAGCACTGCAGCCAGCCACTCAGAGCCTGCCAAGCGCTGTATGGAGCCGCAGGCTCTGAGTGGCTGGCTGCAGTGCTCGTCTGATGAGGAGGTTGAGCGAAGTGCGCGCATGCGCACTTTGCTCAATGAGGCTGATTCTAAATGTCCGCACGGGCGCATCAGGCACAGGCCTGTGCGCACGAGCGGGATCTTTGAAAAGGAGGAGGGGGCACTGAGCGAGAGCCGGAGGCGGATTTCTTTACATTCAGGCGGCGCTGAAAGGATCAGGGGAGGAGCTGGGCACCAACGGCGGCGGCGGGCGGCAGCTTCAGACCTTCAGAAACGCCCTGGGCACCTTATCCACAAGATTGACAGGTTAGATAAAAGGTATTTTTATTAAAACGAGACAGCGAATTTATGTTATAACAACACCTTTGTAATCACAAGGGCGCCATGGAGAGAACAATACTTTTAAAAGGGGGGGTTAGAAAGTGGTGACAGAGTCCCTTTAAGTATACACTATAGCTTTTTTTTCTTCTAAAGATTGACAACCCTTTTAAGCTATAGATACATTTTGCTTGAAAAAATAGAGTTAGTCCATATTAAGTTTTGCACAGCCATGTATAGGGATGCCAGTACTGGGACCTTCCATGATCAAATGGTTATTGCCAGGTACAGTTTAAATTTTGAACAGAAATTTTGCGAAGGGAGAAGATGAAGGGTTAACATTCAGCTTCCTCCTAGCTAGGACAGGAGAAAAGAGAACAGCATCAGTCTTAATTAACATAGTAATTACCAAATTACACGCTCTGATGTCACACTCTATAAAAGCATGCCCTGAGACAATAACCAATTGTGCAATTATACAGTAATAACAGATTTAATACGGAAGGGTAAAATGCACTGCCTTTCAAATCAACAAAACAATACATTTTGGTGAGTAAATTTAAAGGGGTTCTGCACTTTCATTTAACTGATGATCTATCCTCTGGATAGATCATCAGCTTCTGATCGGCGGGGGTCCGACACCCGGAACCCCCTCCGATCAGCTGTTTGAGAAGGCAGCACCGCGGCCTTCTCACTGTTTACCGCCGGCCCACTGTCGTCACGACTAGTATCAACTAGCGTGGGCACGGCTAAGCTCTGTTCACTTGAATGGAGCTTAGCCGCGCCCACGCTAGTTGATACTAGTCGTGACGTCAGCGGCCCGGCGGTAAACAGTGAGAAGGCCGCGGTGCTGCTGGAGCGCCACTGACTTCTCAAACAGCTGATCGGTGGGGGTCCCGGGTGTCGGACCCCCGCCGATCAGAAGCTGATGATCTATCCAGAGGATAGATCATCAGTTAAATGAATGTGCAGAACCCCTTTAAACTTTCCCTATCATCCTAATTTAGCTCATGAAGGGAAAGCAAAGCAATACCACAAAATTGGGAAGTGAAAATACAAAATATTAGCAGCTTCCAGTGCATTTCTGCCATAGGACAACTCTGACTCAGCAGATGTATTAAAGGTACGGATAAGCAAATCAATTTGTCTCATTAACAAGAGCTCTTCACCTGTGAGGGGCTGTCCTCACAGGTAAAGAAGCGTACACCTACCTGTTGATTGACAGGCCTGTACATCTAGCCTGGCACTGACAACTTGGGCCCTGTGGGACAGGCGTCGATGCCGAAATTCGCTTTGGGAGCAGCTTCCTAATGTAATGGATAATGCTTTACAAACGTGCTAGAAGACACCCATGCTGCTGCTTGACCAATGTGCTTCATATCTCCTTTCAGCTCATGGTGTGGAACTGGTTTTATAGCGTGCACTCTGCTGGAACTGTGTTCCTGATTATTACAGAAGATCATCTTTTCTCTAAACTAGTGATTCAAGGAAGATTTTGAAGCTTTTTTTTCCCTTTTATAAGGACCTTGCAATTGGACAAAAGAACTACTAATCTTCTAAACTCTTGGCTTTTGTCCAGATAGCACTGCACTGATCCCTTGACATCTTAACTGTGAGCTTTAGATGTTTTTGACCATATAACTGCCCAATTTTTTTGTTCTCAGGGGGCGACAACTCATGTGTATGGCTAGCTTGAAGGGATTTTCCACTTTGCATAAACATCCCTTAAAATAATCATTTATTATGGTAGCTGTAATTTTGTAATGTACATTATTTCTTTCACCCTCATTGCTCCTATCTTCCGTCTTGGGCTGTGGTCAGATGACCATGCCCATGCAGCTCTTTCTTATTTCCTTTGATGTAATTCCCATAGGCATGTCAAAGCAGAAACAGGGATAGTGGAGTGTCTATGTAACTAGCTGGGTGGTAGATGCTTTAAACTAGCTGGGTGTTGTTAGGGCTGGTGCTGGAGCTATGTCAGAGGAAAGAAGAAATGTATCATGGGTTTGGTTGGATACAGCAACAGGAAGTGCTATATACTGGATATCACCTCCTCTGGTTTGCTTTCCACATTCAAGCCAGTCACAGAAGAATAAGTGTCCAGGATTCTCTCTTCTTCTCACCCTACCACATGCACTGCTTAATTTATTCCCTCACACCTTCACCAGTCTCATTCCCCAGTTGTCACTACCCACTTAACAAAAAATGTTCTACCTTTCCCTCTTTTGGCATGTTCTCTTCCTCTTTCAAACATTCAGTAATCCCAGAAAAAAACATTCAACAGTTCCAGTCAAAGATTTTGAAGTGAAACTAGGAAGAAAAATGTCTTAATTGAAGTTACTCACAGGTGCCACTTTGGGGAGAAAGTCTTGACCATTTCATAGGATAAGATATTTAGGATGGCTCCTAGGCCTCTTTCACACTAGCGTGTGCGCCCCGTTGCTGTATTGCGGACCGCATTTGTGGCGTTTCGTGGGCATTCCGCATCACGGATGCGGACCCATTCACTTGAATGGGTCCGCATATCCGGAGATGCGGAATGGTGTGGAACGGAACCACGGAACAGAATCCTACGGAAGCACTACGGAGTGCTTCCGTGGGGTTTCGTCCCGTACTTCCGTTCCGCAAAAAGATAGAACATGTCCTATCTTTTTGCGAAACGGCCGGATCGCGGACCCATTCAAGTGAATGGGTCTGCGATCCGTGCGGCTGCCCCACGGACTGTGCTCGTGTATTGCGGCCCGCAATACGGCAACGGGGCGCACACGCCAGTGTGAAAGAGGCCTTAAGAAAAGGATCCTTTGATTACAAGTCCTATAATAACCAACCATTTTGATGTTGGTTGTGGACACCAGGAAAAGGTTGTGGACACCAGGAAAAGGATTTTCCAGGCAAAAAAACTGATCTGTATTTTGTAGGGGTTAAAAAGGAAACTCACTAAAAATAGATGTTTCAACACCGACGATAAATCCCAGGAAGACACCAATTTGCCTATATTGAATTCTTGATAAAGAATCTCTTGGCCAACAACTAATTTGAGAATTCATCCTCTGACAAGGCATTAATGCACCTTCAGTGTATTGAAATTAAAACCTTTCTGAAATCTTTCCTGCAAGAACTGAAGAGAAGATAATGCAGAATATGGCAGCTTGTTATGTGCACACCAGATAAAGTATTTCTTCCAAACTCTCCAATAAACCTTGGATGTAGAAGGTGTCTGGGCACAAAGAAGGGAGTTAATAGTTCCTTCGGGAAGGCCTTTGCTATTCAGTTTCCTCCGGTTATCTTCCAAGCAGTCATCTAACTTTAGGGGATCCGCATGATAAATACAGTTGTGTTCAAAATATTAGCAGTTAGAAATCACTACCCTGATCAATCACTGTTTTTGGTAGAAATGATATTTCTACATGGCAAATAATTTACTAGCAGGTGTAGTAGCGTAATAGAAATCTGACCCAACAGTCATGACATGCATGCTGCTGATTCTGTGTAATTGAATCACTAATTGAAAGGGGCATGTTCAAAATAATAGCAGTGTGGAGTTCAATGAGTGAGGTCATTCATTATTTGAAAAACAGGTGCCAATTATTGCCCTTATTTAAGGAAGGAAGGCAGCAAATGTTGTACATGCTGGTTACAGCGCATTTCTCTCTGAAATTCTGAGGACAATAGGTCGTTCCAGACATTGTTCAGAAGAACAGCGTACCTTGATTAAAAAGTTGATTGGAGAGGAGAAAACATATAAAGAAGTGCAGAAAATGATAGGCTGCTCAGCTAAAATGATCGCAAATGCTTTAAAATGGCAACCAAAACCTGAAAGACGTGGAAGCAGAGGCGGCTCTATCATTAGGTCACTTAGGCCGCCGCCTAAGGCCTCGCGCTGTCTTTTTTACAGCGCAGGATCCAATTACCCTTATAGTTTCTATTTTAGATTTTAATTGTTAAGTCCAGGCAGGGCTTTTTATCGGAACCCAACAGCGGCCCCCGGAATTATTCCTAGGGCAATATCAGATACGTAGGTTGCATAGATTAGCATCAGCGCAGGAGTACCCCCCTCCTTTCTGTTTTATTACTCCCCCATGGCATGACCCCCTTGTAGCAGAACCAGCCTCTCCCTGCTCTGCTATCCCTCTGCCCCTTCTCCAAATCCTTATTATGAAATCTTTCTCATTAGGATAAAACACAACATCAGCTCCACCGAGCCCGCGGCCAAAGTGTTGAAGTGGTGTCCGAGATCCCCAAGGACCAAGCCAAGTAATTGTAAGTTTTCATGTGAAATATGTTTGTTATACACATATAGCCTACATTGTGCCACACAAAATACATGTCCCTGTCCTTTACTATGTGCTGCAAGCATGCAGCTGCTTAACCCTGACTGTGATATCACTGTGTATACCCTGTACTGTGATGTCACTCACTGTGCATGTTAACCCTGTACTGTTAATATGCACAGTGATGTCACATACAGTACAGCCAGGGTTAATATGCACTGTGACATCTCAGTATAGCCAGGGTTAATGTAAAGTGTTAATATGCATTGTGCATATTACTCTTTACTGTGATGTCACTGCATATTAACCACCTCAGCCCCCATAGCTTAAACACCCTTAATGACCAGACCACTTTTTACACTTCTGCACTACACTACTTTCACCGTTTATTACTCGGTCATGCAACTTACCACCCAAATGAATTTTACCTCCTTTTTTTCTCACTAATAGAGCTTTCATTTGGTGGTATTTCATTGCTGCTGACATTTTTTGTTATTAATCGAAATTTAACTATTTTTTTGCAAAAAAATGTCATTTTTCACTTTCAGTTGTAAAATTTTGCAAAAAAAACGACATCCATATATAAATTTTTCTCTAAGTTTATTGTTCTACATGTCTTTGATTAAAAAAAAATGTTTGGGTAAAAAAAAAAAATGGTTTGGGTAAAAGTTATAGCGTTTACAAACAATGGTACAAAAATGTGAATTTCCGCTTTTTGAAGCAGCTCTGACTTTCTGAGCACCTGTCATGTTTCCTGAGGTTCTACAATGGCCAGACAGTACAAACACCCCACAAATGACCCCATTTCGGAAAGTAGACACCCTAAGGTATTCGCTGATGGGCATAGTGAGTTCATAGAACTTTTTATTTTTGTCACAAGTTAGCGGAAAATGATGATTTATTTTTATTTTTTTCTTACAAAGTCTCATATTCCACTAACTTGTGACAAAAAACAAAAACTTCCATGAACTCACTATGCCCATCACGAAATACCTTGGGGTGTCTTCTTTCCAAAATGGGGTCACTTGTGGGGTAGTTATACTGCCCTGGCATTTTAGGGGCCCAAATGCGTGCGAAGTAGTTTGAAATCAAAATTTGTAAAAAATGGCCGGTGAAATCCGAAAGGTGCTCTTTGGAATGTGGGCCCCTTTGCCCACCTAGGCTGCAAAAAAGTGTCACACATGTGGTATTGCCGTACTCAGGAGAAGTTGGGCAATGTGTTTTGGGGTGTCATTTTACATATACCCATGCTGGGTGAGATAAATATCTTGATCAAATGCCAACTTTGTATAAAAAAATGGGAAAAGTTGTCTTTTGCCAAGATATTTCTCTCACCCAGCATGGGTATATGTAAAAAGACACCCCAAAACACATTGCCCAACTTCTCCTGAGTACGGTGATACCAGATGTGTGACACTTTTTTGCAGCCTAGGTGGGCAAAGGGGCCCACATTCCAAAGAGCACCTTTCGGATTTCACCGTCCATTTTTTACAGATTTTGATTTCAAACCACCTCTCACGCATTCGGGCCCCTAAAATGCCAGGGCAGTATAACTACCCCACAAGTGACCCCATTTTGGAAAGAAGACACCCCAAGGTATTTCATGATGGGCATAGTGAGTTCATGGAAGTTTTTATTTTTTGTCACAAGTTAGTGGAATATGAGACTTTGTAAGAAAAAAAATAATAATAATAAATCATCATTTTCCGCTAACTTGTGACAAAAAATAAAAAATTCTAGGAACTCGCCATGCCCCTCACGGAATACCTTGGGGTGTCTTCTTTCCAAAATGGGGTCACTTGTGGGGTAGTTATACTGCCCTGGCATTCTAGGGGCCCTAATGTGTGGTAAGTAGTTTGAAATCAAAATCTGTAAAAAATGACCTGTGAAATCCTAAAGGTGCTCTTTGGAATGTGGGCCCGTTTGCCCACCTAGGCTGCAAAAAAGTGTCACAAATGTGGTATCGCCGTACTCAGGAGAAGTTGGGCAATGTGTTTTGGGGTGTCTTTTTACATATACTCATGCTGGGTGAGAGAAATATCTCGGCAAAAGACAACTTTTCCCATTTTTTATACAAAGTTGGCATTTGACCAAGATATTTATCTCACCCAGCATGGGTATATGTAAAATGACACCCCAAAACACATTGCCCAACTTCTCCTGAGTACGGCGATACCAGATGTGTGACACTTTTTTGCAGCCTAGATGCGCAAAGGGGCCCACATTCCTTTTATGAGGGAATTTTTAGACATTTGGATCCCAGACTTCTTCTCATGCTTTAGGCCCCCTAAAATGTCAGGGCAGTATAAATACCCCACATGTGACCCCATTTTGGAAAGAAGACACCCCAAGGTATTCAATGAGGGGCATGGTGAGTTCATAGAAGAAAAAATTTTGGGCACAAGTTAGCGGAAATTGATTTATTATTTTTTTTTCTCACAAAGTCTCCCTTTCCGCTAACTTGGGACGAAAATTTCAATCTTTCATGGACTCAATATGCCCCTCATGGAATACCTTGGGGTGTCTTCTTTCCGAAATGGGGTCACATGTGGGGTATTTATACTGCCCTGGCATTTTAGGGGCCCTAAAGCGTGAGAAGAAGTCTGGGATCCAAATGTCTAAAAAAATTTACGCATTTGGATTCCGTGAGGGGTATGGTGAGTTCATGTGAGATTTAATTTTTTGACACAAGTTAGTGGAATATGAGACTTTGTAAGAAAAAAAAAAAATAATTCCGCTAACTTGGGCCAAAAAAATGTCTGAATGGAGCCTTACAGGGGGGTGATCAATGACAGTGGGGTGATCAATGACAGGGGGGTGATCAGGGAGTCTATATGGGGTGATCACCCCCTGTCATTGATCACCCCCCTGTAAGGCTCCATTCAGACGTCCGTATGTGTTTTGCGGATCCGATCCATGTATCCGTGGATCCGTAAAAAACATACGGACGTCTGAATGGAGCCTTACAGGGGGGTGATCAATGACAGGGGGGTGATCAGGGAGTCTATATGGGGTGATTACCCCCCTGTCATTGATCACCCCCCTGTAAGGCTCCATTCAGACGTCCGTATGTGTTTTGCGGATCCGATCCATGTATCCGTGGATCTGTAAAAAACATACGGACGTCTGAATGGAGCCTTACAGGGGGGTGATCAATGACAGGGGGGTGATCAGGGAGTCTATATGGGGTGATCACCCCCTGTCATTGATCACCCCCCTGTAAGGCTCCATTCAGACGTCCGTATGTTTTTTACAGATCCACGGATACATGGATCGGATCCGCAAAACACATACGGACGTCTGAATGGAGCCTTACAGGGGGGTGATCAATGACAGGGGGGTGATCAGGGAGTCTATATGGGGTGATCACCCCCCTGTCATTGATCACCCCCCTATAAGGCTCCATTCAGATGTCCGTATGTGTTTTGTGGATCCGATCCATGTATCCGTGGATCCGTAAAAAACATACGGACGTCTGAATGGAGCCTTACAGGGGGGGTGATCAATGACAGGGGGGTGATCAGGGAGTCTATATGGGGTGATCACCCCCCTGTAAGGCTTCATTCAGATGTCTGTATGTGTTTTGCGGATCCGATCCATGTATCCGTGGATCCGTAAAAATCATATGGACGTCTGAATGGAGCCTTACAGGGGGGTGATCAATGACAGGGGGGTGATCAGGGAGTCTATATGGGGTGATCACCCCCCTGTCATTGATCACCCCCCTGTAAGGCTCCATTCAGACGTTCGTGTGTTTTGCGGATCTGATCCATGTATCCGTGGATCCGTAAAAAACATACGGACGTCTGAATGGAGCCTTACAAGGGGGTGATCAATGACAGGGGGGTGATCAATGACAGGGGGGTGATCAGGGAGTCTATATGGGGTGATCAGGGGTGATCAGAGGTTAATAAGGGGTTAATAAGTGACAGGGGGGTGTAGTGTAGTGGTGTTTGGTGCTACTTATTACTGAGCTGCCTGTGTCCTCTGGTGGTCGATCCAAACAAAATGGACCACCAGAGGACCAGGTAGCAGGTATATTAGACGCTGTTATCAAAACAGCGTCTAATATACCTGTTAGGGGTTAAAAAAATCGCATCTCCAGCCTGCCAGCGAACGATCGCCGCTGGCAGGCTGGAGATCCACTTGCTTACCTTCCGAACCTGTGAACGCGCGCGCCTGTGTGCGCGCGTTCACAGGAAATCTCGCGTCTCGCGAGATGACGCATACATGCGCGACTCTGCGCAGAGCTGCCGCCTCTGGAACGCGATCCTGCGTTAGGCGGTCCGGAGGCGGTTAAAGGTGAAAAAAGTTCTGAAATGAAAAGACTTTGTCTCATTTTTTTTCATCACAGAAACCTGACATTTTAACAGGGGTGTGAAGACTTTTTATATCCACTGTACATACTGTCAACGCTGACTATTGCAACCCTGCTCCTTTCCCTATCTTCCCAGCGCTAACAGAGACATGATTGTAAGGTAGGAAGAAATAGGTAGCAGAAGTGAGTGATGTTACGCAGCCGGCCGGCCTGCCTGCTACGGTAGTTTTCGCCGGGACACAGAGCTGGCGGAGCAGATCATGTCATTGTGGCTGTCGGCAGTGGCCAGCGGGGCTCAAGAGGCAGCTGCCTTGGGCCCCCAGGAGCAACTGGGCCCGGGGCAGCTGCCACTTTTGCCCACATTAAAGATGGCCCTGATTATACCACCCCAACAGAGCCAAATATGACCTGTCCTAGGTTGCTTATATAGCTTATATGTTTATACAGCTAAATCTGCCAATAACCTTAATATAGTTCCTACGGTATGTTTGTGTGTTAAAGATAAAAGCAGAGTTATTTACAGTGACTTCATGTTTAGATGTCATAAAACTGTTATATATTGTGTTCACAGAAGCAGAAAAGATAATATGCCTTTAAGATTCATTATATAATGTAAGGTAAGCTCAATGACACAGCAGAAACAACAGAAAGCATAGAGTTAAACTGTTGTTGCTGGGCAGGAATCTTAGCCAATCATAGCCAGCCTCAAACACAGCAAGAGTTTTGACCAATCACAGCCAGCCTCACACACAGCCTGTGTGGGAAATTCCCCTAGCAGGAGCTGCTAGAACCATTACACCAGAGGAGAGAAGCTGAACAGACATTCACTCCACTAAGAGCTGTGTTTTATTGAAGCAGAGAGGCCAAAATAGCTATTTAAAACTGTTATATAATGTTCCTACTGTTAATATAGTGATTAAAACTGTATAGTGAAACAGTTATATGTGTGTTTACTTACAGTTCCACCAATTGCAAACTACAAAGTTCCCAATCCAAATTCAAATTCCATATTGCAATCCAAATTGCATACAACCATACCAGATCATACTCAACCAATCCTTCCCAGGATATTTTAAGGAACATGGACACATGTACTGCAGTCACTAAAGATTTAGTAAAGCTCATGAGAGAACTTTCAGCTGCAGCTAATTATGATGAAGTTAAAGCAAGAAGTAGAATGAATGAGCTTTTTATGAGAGACTATGCCACATCACTCCTGTATCCCTCCACTTCCCAAAGCCTACAATTTTTTTTAAGCTCAGGTAAACCATTATGATTCCAGAGCAGGGTGAGCGCATTGCAACCTGAGATATTTGTGATATCTTTTAATTTTTTCCAAACTTTATGGAATAAAAAAATACTCGGGACGGGTATCTGAGCTGAGCTCCAAAATATAATTTGGTGGCTTACCCCCCCCCCTTAAGTGTGAGACTAAAATACCCACTGAATTAAAAGCACCGTCCTTCCCCCACGATTGGAATTGTTGCGCCTGCGATGCCAAAAAATACAACCATGGATTGGGGATTGCAACCTAATTCTGGGAGATTTTTTTTATTCCAAATTAGAGACCTAAATAATCCCTGTATTTTATTAAAATACTTCGTCGTTATCAAAATTGGGCTGTTATGAAGTACATACAGGAACTGCGGCATGAGCACCATTTTCACCAGATTGGCCCTACCTATGATTCAGAGAGGCAGTTTACACCAGCTATTTATTTTTTGTGCACTTTTATCTATTAATAGGTTCAGGTTTAATGCAATATATTCTTGTGGACTGTAAGAAATATTTATCCCCAGGTATTTAAAGGACGTATCCACTCACAGGGGCAGTATTTTATCCCTGACATCTTGTGATATAGGGTCTATGGGCAACATAACATATTTATCGCCATTTATAGAAAGTCCCGAATACGAGCCAAAACTCTCTATCAACCTCATCACATAAGGTACTGAGATTGAAATGTTATCAAGAAACATCAACATATCGTCAGCGTACAGTGCGATTTTTTTCCTCTATATTTTCATACTGAAGACCTGTCACCTGGGGGTCTCTATGCACCATTTGGTCCAAAAGTTCAATGGCCAACGCAAAAAGCAGCGGCGACAGCGGGCAGCCCTGGCGTGAGCCCCTTTCCATGGCAAATGGTTCTGACAGTAACCCATTAGTACGTACCCGTGCCCTCGGTTGGTTGTATAGGAGTTGGACCCACTTCATATATCTAGGCCCAAAACCCATAGTCTCCATTACTTCCCATAGAAGCCTCCACTCGATGCTGTCAAAAGCCTTCAACACGTCGAGTGAGAGGATCGCCCTATGTCCAATCGTGTCTCTAGACATCTGCAGGTTAAGCTGCAGGCGTCTAATATTAATAGCTGTTAACTTACCAGGCATAAAACCCATTTGGTCGCCGTGAATCAAGCTGAGGATAATAGTAGACAATCTGTTGGCCAGAACTTTAGCCAGCAGCTTGACATCTGTACATAAAAGCGATATGGGTCTATATGAGATCGGATCCAAGGGGTCTTTACCTGGTTTAGGCAGTACAATTATAATAGCTTCTCCCATAGATTTTGGTAAGGTGCCGTGTAATTACGCCTGTTCAAACACTGTGA
This sequence comes from Bufo bufo, assembly GCF_905171765.1. NCBI lineage: Eukaryota > Metazoa > Chordata > Amphibia > Anura > Bufonidae > Bufo > Bufo bufo. The sequence goes on from NC_053389.1 coordinate 138,378,953, forward strand.
GGAGCTGTGGCAAAATAAAATCTCCATATTTTTTCAAGAATTCCCCAGGAATCCCATCCGCCCCGGGTGCCTTTTCATTAGGAAGCCCTTTTACCGCTTCTTATAGTTCTTCCAGACTCAAAGGTGCCTCCAAACTTTCCCTTTGCTCCGCAGTTAAAACCGGTAATCGCAGGGGTTCCAAAAATGTTTTGATCTTGTCTCCGGTACGCTGTAGTCTGGTGGTATACAGCTGTTGGTAATATTTGCTGAATACTCCCAGAATACTTTGACTATCTGATACCCGACTACCCCCACTATCCTGAATGCATCCCACATAGGAAGGACCCTGCTGGGCTTTAATAATCGTGGCCAACTTGTGTCCCGCACTCTCGCCCTCTTCAAAATATTTTTCTTACCAGAAAAATCGCTTACGATTTGCAACATTAAGTTGGTGATCCATATACGTCCGTTGCGCTTCGGTCCACCTGGCCCTGTTCACCCCTGTGGGAGTTTCACGTATGTATTTTTAGTGTTTATCACTCTAGACCGCAATTCCTGTAAAAATTCTCTATTTTTGGATTTATGTCGTTGGATACGTTTGATGTATCCTAACGCTAAATCAATGCGGGAAAGTGAGTTATGGGAGCTCGAGTAACATGAAACTTGTTTAGTATCAGGATTGCGTATTCTCCACACATCGCTCAGGTTGGACTCTATGAGGATCTTCGCCATATTAGTTGGGGATGGATTTCCGGGAGTAGGGATTTCCCTATGTCTGTCCAAATTATGATCTAACACCATATTAAAGTCTCCCATTATAAGCACGGGAGTGTTTGGTGACGCCTCCAAAAATGTCAATACATGTTTTAACACTTCGCCCGAGTACGGCGGGGGAACATATGTTGCTACTATTAGCACCGTCACCTGGAATATTGTACATTTCAAGCAGACATATCTGCCATACTGATCTATATTGGAATCAGAGCAACTAAATGGAATCTGCTTGTGTATTCACACACTGACCCCCCCTAGCGTGACTGGAGTACTGCCATGGACTCCTTGGTCAAGTGAGTCTCCGAAAGACAAAAAATGGCCGGTTGAAATTGTTTCAGCTAGTCAAATATTGCATATCTTTTAGAGACGTCACCAAGACCCCTTACATTCCACGCTATCACATTGACCCCCATCTCTAAAACCCCAAAATTGTATGCAGAGGGCTACTTTATCAAACCATCTGGTCCCAAAGAGATACAGTCAGGTCCATAAATATTGGGACATCAACACAATTCTAACATTTCTGGCTCTATACACCACCACAATGGATTTGAAATAAAACAAACAAGATGTGCTTTAACTGCAAACTGTCAGCTTTAATTTGAGGGTATTTACATCCAAATCAGGTGAACGGTGTAGGAATTACAACAGTTTGCATATGTGCCTCCCACTTGTTAAGGGACTAAAACTAATGGGACAATTGGCTTCTCCGCTGTTCCATGGCCGGGTGTGTGTTCTTCTCTCATTATCCCAATTACTATGAGCAGATAAAAGGTCCAGAGTACTTTTCAAGTGTGCTATCTGCATTTGGAATCTGTTGCTGTCAACTCTCAAGATGAGATCCAAAGAGCTGTCACTATTAGTGAAGCAAGCCATCATTAGGCTGAAAAAACACAACAAACCCATCAGAGAGATAGCAAAAACATTAGGCGTGGCCAAAACAACCATTTGGAACATTCTTATAAAGAAGGAACGCACCGGTGAGCTCAGCAACACCAAGACCCGAATGACCACGGAAAACAACTGTGGTGGATGACCAAAGAATTCTTTCCCTGGTGAAAAAAACACCCTTCACAACAGTTGGCCAGATCGAGAACACTCTCCAGGAGGTAGGTGTATGTGTGTCAAAGTCAACAATCAAGAGAAGACTTCACCAGAGTGAATACAGAGGGTTCACCACAAGATGTAAACCATGGGTGAGCCTCAAAAACAGGAAGGCCAGATTAGAGTTTGCCAAATGGCATCTAAAAAAGCCTTCACAGTTCTGGAACAACATCCTATGGACAGATGAGACCAAGATCAACTTGTATCAGAGTGATGAGAAGAGAAGAGTATGGAGAAGGAAAGGAACTGCTCATGATCCTAAGCATACCACCTCATGAGTGAAGCATGGTGATGGTAGTGTCATGGCGTGGGCATGTATGGCTGCCAATGGAACTGGTTCTCTTTTATTTATTGAGGATGTGACTGCTGAAAAAAGCAGTAGGAGGAATTCTGAAGTGTTTCGGGCAATATTATCTGCTCATACTCAGCCAAATGCTTCAAAACTCATCGGACGGCGCTTCACAGTGCAGATGGACAATGACCCAAAGCATACTGCAAAAGCAACCAAAGAGTTTTTTTAGGGAAAGAAGTGGAATGTTATGCAATGGCCAAGTCAATCACCTGACCTGAATCCGATTGAGCATTCATTTCATTTGTTGAAGACAAAACTGAAGGGAAAATGCCCCAAGAACAAGTAGGAACTGAAGACAGTTGCAGTACAAGCCTGGCAGAGCATCACCATCGTCTGGTGATGTCTATGCGTTCCAGACTTCAGGCTGTAATTGACTGCAAAGGATTTGCAACCAAGTATTAAAAAGTGAAATTTTGATTTATGATGATTAATATTATGTCCCATTACTTTTAGTCCCTTAACAAGTGGGAGGCACATATGCAAACTGTTGTAATTCCTACACCGTTCACCTGATTTGGATGTAAATACCCTAAAATTAAAGCTGACAGTCTGCAATTAAAGGACATCTTGTTTGTTTCATTTCAAATCCATTGTGGTGGTGTATAGAGCCAAAAATATTAGAATTGTGTTGCTATCCCAATATTTATGGACCTGACTGTATGTATAAGGTTTCGGTGCGGTTCCCCTAAACTGACAAGTAAAACATTCCAACACGAACTCATACCCTTAACAAAACGGGGATTAAAACAGTGAGGTTGAAACAATACCCAGCTACCGTGGGCAACGTGAGTTGATACTGCGATAAAACAATTGATCAGTAAACACGTAGATCAACAGTTCTATCTTTCAGCCTGTTGCTCTCCCAGGCTATTCTAGCATCTCAATCAGACATGCATCCCTGCCACTTAACTTAATGCAATAACAGTGTAATAAACATAGAATTGTATGCTTCCCTTAAAGATGTAGAACCCATGAGATACAGGAAGCTAACTTTAGAGTCTCAGATGTCCCTATCCCACTTCCCCTCCCCCCATCCCCAAACTAGGGGTAGATGATCTGAAAAATACTTATCGTCCCATGACATTCCATGCTTGATGGACGAGGAGCAATTATGAATGTTTTCTACCGCATGGATTCAACCAGTGGTAGTTGCAGGATCCGCTGACAGATGTGAAGAGTCCAGCCATTGGGCCGCTGCACCTGGTGTTTCTAAGATATGTACTTTTCCTTCCGCCACTACCCTCAATTTAGATGGATACAGCATGGAATATATTATTTGCTTCTCTCGCAGTCTGCGTTTCACCTCAGTAAATTTTGCTCTCTTTTTTTGTGGTCATTCTTTCTTAGTACAAAGATCTTTTAGAGAGAAATTAAATAACTGGCCTAAAATAGGTCCTAAAGGACACTTCAGACTCCAAGAGTATGGTGACTTCCTGCAAGCATGCAGCAATGCCATCCCACATGTTCATGGTTTAGAAGTACTGAACGACTAACTAGAAAACCACAGGATGCTAGCCAAGCTGCCTAAAGAAGTGGCTTCTAGATGGAATCACTATGTGACGGAACAGTTAGGTCTAGGCAAAAACTTCCCAAGTTTTAAAGAGTTCTCTGAGTTCATCAATAAGGAAGCACGGATAGCATATAATCCAGTAACATCATCTTACGTCTTAAAATCCTCAGAAGAAAGGCCTGCAAGAAAGATAAGACATTCAAGAACAACTAGCTTTGCAACCAACACAGCAGCTAAAGGTCCAGATACCTGCAAGAGCAAGTTTAAAGTCACTACTGGGATCAGTAGAGAGACAGAACCAACAAATCTTCAGACTCCCTTCAAGTGTATGTTCTGTGGAGGGAACCACTCCATACACAAGTTCCAACAATTAAAGGAGAAGTCCCCAGATGAAAAGAAAAGGTTTGTACTTGAGAACCAACTGTGTTTCGGTTGTCTAAGAAAAGGCCATGTTACTAAGGAGTGTAAGAAAAAGGCCACATGCAGCATTAGCAAAGGACACCATCCTACACCACTACATGAAGAATGTCCAAAGAAAGATAAATCCTCAATACCTAAAGATACTGAGGAAGGAATGAAAGTATCAGTATTCTCTTGCAAAGTGAGGGAAGGAGAAAGCAACGGCACATCAATGGTTGTACCAGTGTGCATTTCAAATCCTAAAAGGAGGAACAAGAAGGTATACGCCTATGCGCTACTGGATGCCCAGAGTGACGTCACCTTCATTGATCAAGAAATCTGCAAGAAATTACAAGTGGCTACAGAACCAGTGAAGCTCAAACTCACCACGATGACGGGAAGAGACACATTAGTGAACAGTCAAAGGGTCAAAGGACTGAGAATTAGAGGACTTCATTCAAACTTCACATGAGATCTACCTCCAGCTTATACAAAAGACGATATACCTCTAGATCGAGATCGCATACCTACCTATGAAACAGCCAATAAATGGGAGCACCTGTCATATCACATGAAATGTCCCCGCTGAAGGAGTTTGCTGTTGGACTGTTGATAGGCTACGATTGTCCCAAAGCCTTGGTACCACGAAAGGTAATCACAGGAGGAAAGGGTGAACCCAACGCTGTTCAAACTGATCTAGAATGGAGTGTTGTTGGAGGAAAACAGCAGATCACAAACTCAAGACAGGTGACAGGATTGTGTCATCGAATATCTGTCCAAGAGTTACCAACTGTAAGTCCAGCAAAAGTAATCAAGATCCTTGAATCCGACTTTGCAGACATAAGTTCTAAAGAAAAGAGTGTATCCCAAGAAGACATAAAGTTCGTACACACTCTAGAAGAAAGTATTCAGCAGAATCAGCAAGGTCATCTTAAAAATGCCCTTACCTTTTAGAGAGCGACCTCGTCTGCCAAATAACAGAAATCTTGCCCTAGCAAGATTGAAATGTTTGAAGAAAAGGCTGGGAAGAGATCCCAAACTCAAGAATGATTATTTCAAATTCATGGAAGGCATCCTCAAAGAAGGACATGCAGAGTAAAGATGGCCTTGCGGTGCGCCCGGCGGTCATTTCACGGCGAACTTTGCTCGTTCGCTGTTCGCCAAATGGGCGAACATATGGCGATATTCGCACCCACCATATTCTTTTACATTGTGAAGAACTTTGACCCATGACACATCCATCAAGTGGTACAGGACAGCCAATTGAGACGTTTGAGCACATGGACATACCCCCTACCTTATAAATAAACCTGATCTGGGCGCCATTTTACATTCAGTCTTTTGCCAGTGTAGGGAGAGGTTGCTGTGTGGAGCAGGGACAGACTGTTAGGGACACAAAACGCTATCAAATAGGGCCACAAAAGTTCTTTTTAAGGACTGGTATAGGTGTGCTATCGATAGGTGTGACATACTGAGGGGTGTAATATACTTATAATATACTTTCTAACATAGAAAGTATATTATAGTGCAATTGTATTGTGCAGCAGTTGTGTGCGGTTCTGCTGCGATACTGCAGCCACACAGAGTGCCAAACGCTATTGAAAAAAATGATTTCTACTGGTGTGATTTACCCGTTGCCCCCCCAAAAAACTGATTGAGGTAGGGGTGTTATATAGCAATAATATACTTTCTATATAGTTCATTTAGGTAGTGCAGCATTTGTTTGCGGTTTGCTGCGTTACAGCATCTACACAGAGTGACAAACGCTATTGGAAAAAATAATTTCTACTGGTGTGATATACCAGTTGCCCCCCAAAAAACTGATTGAAGCAGAGGTGTTATCTACCAATAATATACTTTCTATATAGTGCATTTGGGTAGTGCAGCATTTGTCTGCGGTTTTGCTGCGTTACCGCATCTACACAGAGTGACAAACACTATTGTAACAAATAATTTCTACTGGTGTGATTTACCAGTTGCCCCCCAAAAAAATTGATTGAAGCATGGGTGTTATATACCAATAATATACTTTCTATATAGTGCATTTAGGTAGTGCAGCATTTGTTTGCGGTTTTGCTGCGTTACCGCATCTACACAGAGTGACAAACACTATTGTAACAAATAATTTCTACTGGTGTGATTTACCAGTTGCCCCCCAAAAAAATTGATTGAAGCATGGGTGTTATATACCAATAATATACTTTCTATATAGTGCATTTGGGTAGTGCAGCATTTGTCTGCGGTTTTGCTGCGTTACCGCATCTACACAGAGTGACAAACACTATTGTAACAAATAATTTCTACTGGTGTGATTTACCAGTTGCCCCCCAAAAAAATTGATTGAAGCATGGGTGTTATATACCAATAATATACTTTCTATATAGTGCATTTAGGTAGTGCAGCATTTGTTTGCGGTTTTGCTGCGTTACCGCATGTACACAGAGTGACAAACACTATTGGAACCCAATAATTTCTACTGGTGTGATATACCAGTTGCCCCCCAAAAAACTGATTGAAGCAGGGGTGTTATATACCAATAATATACTTTCTATATAGTGCATTTGGGTAGTGCAGCATTTGTTTGCGGTTTAGCTGCGTTACCTCAGCTATACAGAGTGACAAACGCCATTGGAACAAACAATTTCTACTGGTGTGATATACCAGTTGCCCACCAAAAAAACTGATTGAGGCAGGGGTGTGATATACCTATAATATAATTTATACATAGTGCATCTGTATTGGGCAGCATTTGTGTGCGGTTCTGCTGAGATACCACAGCTATACAGAGGGACAAACGCTATTGGAACAACTAATTGCAACTGTTGTGATTAGAGATGAGCGAATCAAAGCTGACGAAGTCAAATCCGTTCCGAATTTCAGGAGAAATTCGATTATGAATAAATGCGAATTTCCTCACGCTTCGTGGTAATGAATCGCATTATTAGCAAGAGTTTAAAGTGCCCACATATAGCACATAGTTGGGACACTGCATCAAGATGAATCAGGAATGGATCAGCAAGGATTTCAACACACCAATGCCTGATGCATTTTGACAAAAAAGACAGTTTTCTTCTGGCTACCTGCCTCAGCTACTATTCTGATGCTGTTACCCGCCTGATGCCAAACATCTGATGCCAAGTGCTCTTTCTTTCACCCATCTTCAGCGAGTACTAGTATTGCCACCCACCTCCACACTATGTCACCTTGCCCCTCTGTGGCCTCCTGGTGCTGCCATGTCCACACTATGTCACAGTGCCACTCTGTTGTATCATGCTGCTGCTACCATGTCCACACTATGTCACCTTGCCACTCTGGCCTCCTGATGCTGCCATCTCCACACTATGTAACCTGGCCACTCGCTGGCCTCCACATACTGCTGCCAACTACATACTCTGTGATTGTGCCACTCGGTGGCCTCCTCATACTGCTGCCACCTCCACACTGTCATTGTGCCACTCTGTGGCCTCCTGATGCTGCCGCCACCTCCAGACTTTGTCATTGGGCCACTGTGTGGTCTCCTCATGCTGCTTCCACCTCACCACTCTGTCATAGGGACACTCTGTGGACTTTTCATGCTGTTCACACCCTCCCCACTTCATGACTGGGCCACTAATTTGGCTTTCGGCCTGGCTGACATCATCATTTATTTGACCCTTCTTCTGATCTGTCAGAAGGAAGGAAAAATGAGACGCACAACAGATCCTGTCTGTGTAGCAGCTGTAAGGCCTGTATGGTCCCATCAGAATTGACTTTTGATTTGGTAGACAAAAGCAGGAGTGGGTACAAAACATAGAAGACATGCAAATATTCCATTCACATGTCATCTCTGTTTTAGATCCACTCCTGTTTTTATTGGCATTAGCAATACTGAGCAAATGCTGACCGGGTGAAGGCGTATGCTCCAAAGACAGGATCCGTTTTTTGTGGGTTATTGTTCTGACGGATCAGAGGAAGGGCAAATTAATCAGTGACGTCAACAGAAACTTATTGCTGACATCCTCTCCACTCTGTCAGGGGGGCTCTATTTGTATAAGCGTGTAATACAGTAGAACAGGTTCTGTAGACATCTATGTGGAATCAGATGACAAGGGTGTAAAAGCAGTGCACTTCTTCTTGACACTAACATCGACCTATAAGGCAGAGCTCATACTTGAGTTATTAGGCCAGTTTTGGCAAATTTAAGTATAGTTTTGGTTTAATAAAATTTAATAATAAAAATTAAATGTTGCGTAAGACAGGAGAGAATCGGCCAGTCTTCTGTTTATTCAACGACGTGGTGTTGCGATGGAGAAAGCATTAAAAAAAAATAATAATTACTCTCCACCTGGAGCCGAATCCTGTCAAGATTGATGCAAGTGAGGTATTGGCTGCTCATCCAGCAAGATACTTCTGAGTGCGAAGAGTTGCGAATTTAATCACGATTCAAACCACCCAGGGCCCAGTCTCTTCGTCAGGGGTTCCCAGTCATCATGGAATGGAAAGGAGGGCATCCTTATTATATTTAAGAATAAAATGTTTAATAAATTTTATAATAAAAATTTCATTTTTCCTAACACAGGAGGAGAAGGACATCCTGTGGTGCACGGAGATGGAGATGGTCTTCGGATTACCACACAGACGTCTAAGAAATGAACCTCGGCTCCCAAAAGCAGATCCTGGGAAGATCACGGAGCGTCCTGATCATCCATCATCTATTCGCCCCACTTTATTTTGAATGTGTGGAACCCCCAGGCTGAAGATTGATCATGGAGACACCGAATTTTATGATATATATGGAATAAATTCATAATAAAATGTTTAATAAATATTGATATTAATAATAACATTTAAAAAAAATCTTAGGAGAGAATCGGCCAGTCTTCAGTTTATTCAACGATGTGGAGGGTGCTGCGATGGAGAAAGCATTCCAAAAAAACTATTTCTCTACACCTGGAGCCAAATCCTGTCAAGATTGATGCAAGTGCGGTATTGGCTGCTCATCCAGCAAGATACTTCTGGGGGAACCTGTCTGCCATGCTTAGGCCTCTACTAGCGACAGACAATGAGAAGAAGACAAAGTTAGTTATTTTCTGTACATAGAATGAATAATTTTTGGGGCCTGTACTCAACTGGCCTTTAGTAAAATTGATATCTAATGACCGTTGTGGGGATTTGCTCTGGTAGACAGGTTAGCGGACGCAGTATAGAGGCAAGGAACCAGGATGTAAATCAAACTTCAGTGTTTTATTCACACTCAACAAAAACATAACAGTCTTGGTGCTTGTTCACACACAGCAAAATAACACAGTGTTCACCTGGAATCCTAGGTGTCAGTTCACAGAAAAGTTCACTGGCCTCTTCCAGGTGGCCTGCCCACCTGTTTGCAGTCTTTAGCACAGAGGCTCCACAGCTTCACTGTCAGATGGAGGTAAAATCCACACAGCTAAGACTGCTGGCTGGGTTTTTATATCCCAGACAAAACCCGACCTGGAGCGTGGGGAGCAGCCACCCACCCTGCACTTTGGCTGCTCCCAGTAAGAGCCGGCCCGGATCGGCTTTACAGCCATACTAAATAACAAATAGTGTCAGTCAGCACTAACTGCCGCTAACACTTAAAATTACCGGCTCTTACCTCACCGAGGCCAGGAATCTCGGTGACACATACCTTCCGTCAATGACGGACTATTGTGCCTTCCTACACCGTCTAATATACCTCCAGCCACATAATCACTTGATGTTTTCTGTCTGGTGAATGCCTTATGTTTGGGGCCTGTACTCCCGTGGCCTAAAATAAAAAACTCTAGGCTCCAGCAGGGAACATTTTTGAGAGTTTCAATTTAAGATGCATAAAAATGGCCCCTGAATAAAATACATATTTTTTGTGGGAATTTTTGCCATTGATCGCCCTCTGGTATGTCACTGGGACGATTTGTGCACTTCTTGTAAGTATTTGGTGGCTGCAAATATGAGCTAAAGGTTTTTTTAGGTTCGCCTGCCATTAAAGTGAATGGGGCCCGCCACAAACTTGCGGTTCGCGAACATTTGATCCCGTTTGCGAATCGTCCAGGCCGATGTTCGTCCATCACTAATGCAGAGAAAGTTAATAACCAACCTAAAGAAGGAGAAGTGTGGTACATCCCACATCAAGGTGTTTACCACTAAAATAAACCAGATAAGATTAGAGTGGTATTTTATTGCTCAGCAAAGTACAATGGTGTTGCATTGAATGATCATCTACTAAAAGGACCAGATCTTACAAACTCTGCCTGGAGTACTCTGTAGATTCAGAAAGTATCCCGTAGCGGTCATGTGTGACGTTGAAAAGATGTCCCACCAGTTTCATGTGAAGAATGAAGATATAGACTTCCTGAGGTTTCTATGGTGGGAGAATGGAGATACGGATACAGAGCCAGCAGAATACAGAATTAAAGTACACTTGTTTGGAGCAGCATCGTCTCCAGGTTGCGCCAATTATGGTATGAAGTACCTGGCCAATCAGAATCAAAAGGATTGCCCATCAGCAGCAAATTTTTTGAAGAAAAATGTTTATGTAGATGATGGTCTCATAAGTCTAAAGTCCACAGAATCTGCAATCAAACTAGTGAAAGAAAGCCAAGAGTTATGTGCAAGAGGAAACCTGCGCCCTCATAAATTAATCTCAAACAACAGAGAGGTACTGGAATCCAACAGTTACTCTGAACATGCATCATCAATGAAGAATGTAGATCTCAATTATGATCATCTTCCAGTTCAAAACTGGGATTGGGATGGAATGTAGAGAATGACAAGTTCTTCTTTGAAGTATCTATTGAAGAGAAAGTTGCAACTAGATGTACCATTCTTTCCGCAGTGGCTTTTATATATGATCCATTGGGATTCTTGGCCCCAGTAATCCTCAGAGCAAGAAAAATACTACAAGAATTATGCAGACAGAAGTTAGGATGGGATGAGCCCATATCTGAAAATTTGAGGCCAAGGTGGGAGAGTATAGGAGACTCAAACCTTGACAAAAAAGTAAAACGTCTCACTACTCCACTCAAGTTGGAACGTCCTATACAGAAGTTAGTTGTTCTACTTGAGAGTGATAAAAGACACTTGGAAGTTGAGAACCTGATGGAAAATTACTCAAATTCATGTCCAAGTCCTACCACTAAGAACATAGAATTCTAGGTAATTTTGGTGGGAGTGTAGCTGGCCAGCTAAGACCTGTCCTAGGTTGCTAATATAGCTTATATGTTTATACAGTTAAACCTGCCAATAACCTTAATACAGTTCCTATGTTTATATGTTAAAGACAAAAGCAGAGTTATTTACACTGACTTCATGATTGGATGTCATAAAACTGTTATATATTGTGTTCACAGAAGCATAAAAGATAATATGCCTTTAAGATTCATTATATAATGTAAGGTAAGCTCAATGACAGAGCAGAAACAACAGAAAGCATAGAGTTAAACTGTTGTTGCTGGGCAGGAGTCTTAACCAATCATAGCCAGCCTCACACACAGCAAGAGTTTTGACCAATCACAGCCAGCCTCACACACAGCCTGTGTGGGAAACTCCACTAGCAGGACCTGCTAGAATCATTACACCAGAGGAGAGAAGCTGAACAGACATTCACTCCACTCAGAGCTGTGTTTTATTGAAGCAGAGAGGCCAAAATAGCTATTTAAAACCGTTATATAATGTTCCTACTGTTACTATAGTGATTAGAACTGTATAGTGAACCAGTTATATGTGTTTACTTACAGCTCCACCAATTGCAAACTACAAAGTTCACAATCCAAATTTAAATTCCATATGGCAATCCAAATTGCATACAACCATACCAGATCATACACATCTGCAAATAGTTACTGCTAACTGCATACTGCAAATTGTGACCAAATTCAGCAAGTAGAACTATTAGTTAGACCTCAGATATACCTCTCAGAGAGATCATAAAGTTTTTAAATAACTTAAAGTGAGAGTACAGATACTAAAGAGAGAAATATATCCACCATTTTATGTTGAATGACAAGATTGAACAGTTGAACCACCATCTTATGCATACCGCCATTTTGTGATATCTTTTCAACACGTGTTATGTACATGGACTATCTGCTGCGGAGGCGGCAGTGTTATATATGAAGAAAAGTTGAAGTTAATAAGGAAGTTATTTCAAGCATTTGGTCTGCTCTTTAAACCTACTGTTTCCGTAGAACGGCACTAGAGGAATTACAGAGTAATAGACAGTCTGGTTAGACTAAAAAGTCAGAGATATCAGAATTCTTCTAATGCCACAGCGCAAAAGACACTTTATAGTTCTGCGCCTGCCACACACAGTCCATCACAAAATACTGCCAGCAGCACAAAATACATCCCCAAAAACTTCCACTGGCCGGCCCCCTGGGCATCGGCCCACCGGGAAATTTCCCTGTAAGGTCTATGGCCAATCCGCCCCTGCTGCACCCCTAGACTCTATTAAGGTCTCGGCTCCAGCTCCAGCTGCTAAAGCCACAGCTCCTGCACTGCAGCCAACGCTGTCTCTCATTCCATAGTACCGGACTGCACCTCCTAAGATGGAGATCCCAAGATTTGCTGTGCCTTCCTGAACCAATACACTATTCATTTTGAACTGCAGTTCGCTACAGATCATGCCAAAGAATAGGCATTTTCTATTATGGTTGTGGCCATGTGCGGTCCGCAAATTGCGGAACGCACATGGCCGGTATCCATGTTTTGCGGATCCGGCCGTCTGAATGGGCCCTTAGAAAGCGCTTTAGAGAGTTTACTCTGGAGATAAGAACTCCACGACTATAACCTTCCTTTCAGAAGCGCTTACTCCTCTTCTGCTTCTCAAGAGCAGCCTAGGCAGCTAGAGTCAAGCTGTCTGAGCAGGAGTGCCAGCGCAGACACAGTAACAATGTATGCCTATACTGCAGTGGTAGGGCCCATTACGTGATGAATTGACCTTTCAAGTCGACAGAATTCAGCACCTAGGGTCCATAGAGAGACAACCTTTGGGAAACATTAACTCTCTCCAAAGCTGTTTTTGTGGTTCTGTCCTCCAGTAATATTCGTTTCTCTTTCTGGACTCTGTTTCTGTGGGCAATTTCCTGCATCAGGCCTTAGTTGCCCAATACCAAATAATACCCACTGTACAGCTGGAGAGACTGCAGATAACTAAAAAAAACAACCGCTAACACATGTCTTCCCCGCCTAAACCAAATAACGACAGAGGCACATGTTTTGTGGAGTGAGGATTGGTCACAGCTTTATTTAACATTTTTTAATCTCTTTTTTTTTTTTTTACCAAAAAACACCAAAACTCTTATCACCTGAAACCCCTTCCAGGAGTATGAGAAGCAATATGCCCCACGGAAACCACAGTGGGCAAGTCCGCCTTCTCCTCCGGTCTTAGTAATTTATTTCCACCGACCTCCAGCCGTGACTCGAACCATGACAACTGTAACAGAAAGATACGTGAGACAAAACATCATAGAGAGAACAATAAAAGGGCGGGCGGGTGCTAAAATTCCTGTTGAAGGTGCCGGTGAAAAGAGACCGAGCTGTGATAAGCCCTCCTATTTATTAACTCTAGAGGGAGGGACAGGAGAGACTATAAATCTGAACCAGGGGAAAAGGGGGGGGGGGGGGGGAATAAGGGAGAAAACCAAATACTGAAACAGGCATACACAGTGCTGAAGGAATAACCCCCCCCCCCTCCCCCCATTAGAAGAAACTACAATGCCGGCAGGGCAGGAGACATGAGGATTTAACCCATGAGCTGCCACAGTAGCTGCAGTCAAAAACGCCCTCAGTATATGCTGTGGCGTTAACTAAGTCCATAGCTGTGGCTTCGGTCAGTGGTATACTTCTTTCTCAACCTATTCTGTACTCTGCAGTGCCCATGGATCTCCAGATGGGAGTTATGCAAAAATGAAGAACTCTTTATGTTCTCCCCAAGTCTATTAGACCTTTATTGCTAGGATTTCCTTGGGTGTTCCATGCCCCTGTTATCAATTGGGACACCAGGCAAACTCTGCTTTGGAGGTCTTGATGCCACTAACGCTGTTTGGCTACAGTTCATCCAGTCCTGAGGTCTCTAAACCTCTAGTTATGTGGATGTATTCGACAAGGAGGCCTCTCTCATAGGCCATATAAGTGTTCATTAACCTTTTGCCTGGCACTACTCCCTTTCGCAGTTGTGTACAGTATATCTTCTATTCCTTCTAGAAACTGTCACCATGTTTTCCTACATAAAGAAGAACCTGGAGAGATGATTCATCCACAAATCTTCCTCCCCTGCTGGAGCTGGTTTCTTCTTTGTTAAGAAAAAAAAAGTCTCTCTTCGACCCTGTATAGACTACCATGGCCTCAATAAGATCACTATTGAGAAGTAATCAATTTGCCATTGATATTGGAACTTCTCCAAACTGGATCTTCAAGGTGCGTATAACCTAATATGCATTTGTGAATTTATTTTTGAAAAATCATCTATTCACTTCTTGGGATATAGGATCTTGGAATACGGTCTTCAGATGGATCTTAAAAAGCTGTCTGCAGTTCTACACTAGCCTTGTCCACAAAGCCTGAGGTCCATCCAGCACTTTTTAGGTTTGGCCAACATTCCACATTTCCCCACCCTGGTTATCTGAAACCGAAGCTAGACCGTTAGGCTGAGTTCACACGGGCTTTGCGGGAAAAGGTGCGGGAACATGCGCAATTTTTCCGCGCGAGTGCAAAACATTGTAATGCGTTTTGCACTCGCGCATGTTTGGTACACAAACCTGAACTTCTTCACAGAAGTTCGGGCTTGGGATCGGTGTTCTGTAGATTGTATTATTTTCCCTAATAACATGGTTATAAGGGAAAATAATAGCATTGTGAATACAGAATGCATAGTAAAATAGCGCTGGAGGGGTTAAAATAAATAAATAAATAATTTAACTCACCTTAAGCCACTTGCTCGCGCAGCCCGGCATCTCTTCTGTCTTCATCTTAGCTGTGTGCAGGAAAAGGACCTGTGGTGACGTCACTCCGGTCATCACATGGTCCATCACCATGGTAAAAGATCATGTGACGGACCATGTGATGACCGGAGTGACATCACCACAGGTCCTTTTCCTGCACACAGCAAAGAAGAAGACAGAAGAGAAGCCGGGCTGCGTGAGCAAGTGGATTAAGGTGAGTTAAATTATTTATTTATTTTAACCCCTCCAGCGCTATTTTACTTTGCATTCTGTATTCAGAATGCTATTATTTTCCCTTATAACCATGTTATAAGGGAAAATAATAATGATCGGGTCCCCATCCCGATCGTCTCCTAGCAACCGTGCGTGAAAATCGCACCGCATCCGCACTTGTTTGCGGATGCTTTCGATTTTCACGCAGCCCCATTCACTTCTATGGGGCCTGCGTTACGTGAAAAACGCACAAAGAGGAGCATGCTGCGATTTTCACACAACGCACAAGTGATGCGTGAAAATCACCGCTCGTGTGCACAGCCCCATAGAAATGAATGGGTCAGGATTCAGTGCGGGTGCAATGCGTTCAACTCACGCATCGCATCCGCGCGGAATACTCGCCCGTGTGAAAGGGGCCTGAGCTACTTTCACACTAGCGTTCAGAGCGGATCCGTCTGATGTTTCATCAGACGGATCCGCTCCTATAATGCAGACGTTTGCATCCGTTCAGAACGGATCCGTCTGCATTATAACAGAAAAATTCAAGTGTGAAAGTAGTTCAGACGGATCCGTCCAGACTTTACATTGAAAGTCAATGGGGGACGGATCCGCTTGAAGATTGAGCCATATGGTGTCATCTTCAAGCGGATCCGTCCCCATTGACTTCCATTATAAGTCTGGACGGATCCGCTCGCCTCCGCACGGCCAGGCGGACACCCGAACGCTGCAAGCAGCGTTCAGGTGTCTGCTCACGGAGCGGAGGCTGAGCGCTGGCAGACTGATGCATTCTCAGCGGATCCGCCTCCACTGAGAATGCATCAGGGCCGGACGGCTGCGTTCCCTTTCAAACGGAGCTCACGAGCGGACACCTGAACGCAGGTGTGAAAGTAAGGCCTCTTTCACACGAGCGTGATGGATTAGGTCCGGTTGCGTTCAAGGTGCGTTCAGTGAAACTCGCTCTATTTTGCAAGCAAGTTCAGTCAGTTTTGTCTGCGATTGCGTTCAGTTGTTCAGTTTTTTCCACGAAGGTTTACAAACAACATCTCTTAGCAACCATCAGTGAAAAACGCATCGCACCCGCACTTGCTTGCGGATGCAATGCTGTTTTCACGCAGCCCCATTCACTTCTATGGAGCCAGGGCTGCGTGAAAAACGCAGAATATAGAACATGCTGCGATTTTCACGCAACGCAGAACTGATGTGTGAAAAACAACGCTCATGTACACAGACCCATTTAAATGAATGGGTCAGGATTCAGTGCGGATGCTATGCGTTCACGTCACGCATTGCACCCGCGCGGAAAACTTGCTCGTGTGAAAGGGGTCTAAAGGTTTACGGCTTGATTGAAGTTATCAGACATTCAGAAGAACACTGTAAAGATTGGTACTTTGACAAGTATCAAGAACATATATATCAATGTACTGTTTCTTCTGTGATATACATACACATATATCGCAGAATCCCCATATTTTGAGGTAAAGGGGCCACTGAGGTGAATAAATCTGGTCCATTATCGCTGACTAGGAGGAGTGATCTCCAAGAATCAGCCGCGCCGTTCTGGAGCAGTGGGCGTGCCGTTAGCTCGCCCCGCCCCACTATGTTCAGCTTCCCAGCTGTTTATGTAACGTGCCCGGACAGGTGACAGACTATCGTGTCCGGAAGCCGCACCAATGGTCGGATTTATAAAGATCCTCGTCGGCCACGCCCCCACCAATGAGCGAGAGGGGCGGGGTCTCGTCACGTTGCACGGTGAATGTGTGTTGTGTGTGAGAAGATGGGGAGTCAGAAGAGGAGCGGAGTGTGACGAGGGCGCAGGGCTGAGCGCTGCCTGCTGCTGGGGTCTTACTGCCTGGTCTGGAGCCCTCGGATACGGCATGAGGAGCCAGCTGGGTAAGTGCCGAGCATGTGTGCGCAGCATTGCTGTATTTCTGCATTTGTATGCTGTGTATGTGTATTCTGCATTGTATACCCTGGCATTGCCCATGTGCATGTCATGAGTGCCCATTTACAGGCAGTAGCATGGCAGCCTATGCATACACCCCGCCTGTGGAAAGTTGTAACCCCTTCCCTCACTCATATGACCATTATGATACCTTTCTGTCACCGGAATGGCGTTAATATATGTGCTAAAAAAAAAATAATTACTGCTAAATATCAGCGTAAGAAACGCCATCTGACCGCTGCGGTGGCGCCAGCAATGACTCGAAAGCAAGAAACGTGCCAACGTTCCTCGGATTGGAATTTGTTTTAGTTCACGTTGGTTAGAGGGATGCCAGGCGGGCGGCAGGCAAAACCGACTGACATGGTGCCATTGAAATGGGGGAATTTGCAAGTTTTACGTATATGGACTGAAGGGGGTCCAGCCCTTTACTGGGTGCAGGGACCCTATTTTATTAGGTCCCCAGCTTGCCATTTTTTTGCCAGTTTACATCATTATCTTTTTGGGCAAGTGTGCCAGGATAGGTTGGGAGTTGTAGTTTCAGAATTTGGATCCCCTCCAGGGAGCACCTGGCGCTGGTGTGGACACGTTATTGGGTGCCCAGAGCTGGTAGGGGTTGCTGTGCCCGCTGAACTTGTGACTGGCCGCAGAAGGGGGCGTCTCCACACAGAGGATTTTGCGTGACCGTCAGCGGATTATTTTTCCCATTGTTGGTTGATCAATTAGGACGTCAGAGGCTCCTGAGCGGTGGCAGGACATGTGGATTCCGTGGAGGGGACACATGACAACCTGCCTCCCCTCCTGTGCCTGCTGCTTATCTGTGTCCTTACAGCTCCGACCTGCCACCTGTGGCTCCCCAGCTGCTGGGAACTACAACTCCCAGCATGCCGTGACAGATCATTGTGTTAGCCACCGATGCATTCGGTACGTCCTAACATTTATTTTGCAGCCCCAGAATCAAACAAAAGTTGTACATTTGATGTGAAACTCTGCTGGGATTTGTAGTTCTGGGATCAGCAACCTCCGACCCCCAGCTGTGGTGGAATTACGACTCCCAGCGTGCACTCTTGCTTGGCTATTCTCAGAACTTGCATAGAAGTGAATGGAGCATGCAGGGAGTTGTAGTTTCACGAAGTGCTGGAGGTTGCTGACCCCTGACTACGTTGCTGTAGGGGGCTATTCAGTGCATGCTGAGAGTTGTAGCTCTACAAGAACTGTCGAATGGCATTGCTGTGCTTGGGGCTGGCAGAGAATGCTGGGAGTTGTGGTTATTTCCTATAACTAGGCAGGCACCGTTTGCTCACTGCTTTATCTTATTGCTGTGGTAGGGAAGATCTTGATCTGGGGAGGGCGATTATTTGGGTATTTGAGAGTGGGCAAGGGGTCTTCTACTCGACCCTGTATAGGAGATACAGGGACAGTATGTAAGAATGTGTGCCCCCTCCTTCTGATTGTTTGGCATCCCTTGGCTTTGGGAGCAGTGAGCTGTGTAACGGGACTGTGCCAGACGCATGCAGCAGATTGGCACTGAGGGCAGAGCCAATGAGAGGCGCTCGGCTCAGCCTCCTCTCTCTATTGGTCCTTCACTGATGGGGTCTGGGATTCACGTGAAGCAGACATGCTTTTCTGAGACGCTGGGCTGTGCACATGCCACCACCTCCAGCAGCAGAGGCGTCTCTTCACATATGTGTATAAACGCACATGTATGTGGCGTGTGTGTGCAGATCTATTCAGATTCCTACAATCTGCTAATCCAGAAAGTCTGATCACTCCAGAGTCGCAAGTGATATCTCTATGAATAGGCAGGTTTCCAGAGGTCATCCTATGACAGCCGCAATAGCGAGACCCCCTCAGAAAGATCGCACTTCTAGTCCCCCATTATTTAAAAATTTCACTATGTCGTCCATTTCCAGCCTCTTTCCCGAATATAAAATCCCTTTAATACGGCATCAGTGGGACCTGGATTATCGGACATTCTGGATTAAGGAGTTTTTTGCCTTTAGACTCTGGCATTGCTGCTGCGTGATTGTCATTTCAGCAATATTCCAGTAATATATTGTATGTAAATGACACGTGAAATGTTGGCTTAAAGGGACAGCATTTCTCCCCGATCCACCACAGGGCAGCTGATAATGTATGGTTGTTGGGGGTCCAGACATTGGGACCTCCAGGCCTCTGTGTGAATGGTGCAGTAGTGCGGATGCGGGACCACTGCTCAGATTGCTGTCTATGGGAGTGGTGGAGGCGCTCCTGCACGCTACCACTCCAGTCGGACAGGGGACTTGGGGACATACCTTCTTGTGATCGGTGGGGGTCCCAACAATCATACATGTATTACCTGTCTTGTGGAGCTGGGCCCCATAGTCACACAGATTGTCATTGCATTTTTACTTGAGGGTCAGTCATTTCTGAGGCGTGGCAGCAAATTCCCCTCTATAATACTGCTAAAGAAAGAGAGGAAAAACTTAAAGGGGTACTCCGTTTGTTAGAAGCTATCCCCTATCCGCAGGTTAGGGGATAACTATTAGATTGGTGGGGGTCCCACCAGTCACTAGAACGGGGACACCTTATCCCCTGCATCCCCCTCTTAAATGAACGGAGCGGCCGCTCATTTCTATAGGAATTCTGGAGATAGGCGAGCGCTGTATCAGCTATCTCTGGAGTTCCCATAGAAATGAATGGACCAATCATGCGCATGTGCGACCGTCCACTCCGTTCATTTCAGAGATGCTGCAGGGGATACGGGGTCCCCGTTCTCGTGATCAGTGGAGGACCCCCACCGATGTAATATCCCCTACTAACAACTGGAATACCCCTTTAAATCACCCTTCAGATGTCGATGAATAAAAGGTTCAAGAGGAAAATCTTTACTGATGTAAATTGTGTAATTCGTTAAGAACAAACCTCACGCACGCCGCCGTATATGTTTTGTAGATCCACAAAATACAGATGACGACCATGTTGCATCTGTTTGTTTTTTGCAGACCCATTGACTTCAATAGGTCTGTGGACCAAATGTCTTGGCAAGAATAGGACATGTTCTATCTTTTGCTGAACCAACATACAGATGTGGAAAGAACACAGATGATCCGTGTGGTTTCCGCATCCATGTTGGTTGTGCAAAAGATAGAACATGTCCTATTCTTGGCTGCAAAATACGGCCCTCAGACCCATGGCATCTGCAAAAAAAACAAACGAATTCAGCACAGACGTTTCCCGTATTTTGCAGATCCGCATTCTGCTGGCTGCAAAATACATACGGTCGACATACACGACATCGTCAGAGTCTTTCACATCTGTCACTTTTGCTAAGGCTGGTTTCACACGGGCGTTGCGGGAAAATGTGCGGGTGCGTTGCGGGAACACCCGCAATTTTTCCGCGCGAGTGCAAAACATTGTAATGCGTTTTGCACGCGCGTGAGAAAAATCGCCCATGTTTGGTACCCAAACCCGAAGTTCTTCACAGAAGTTCGGGCTTGGGATCGGTGTTCTGTAGATTGTATTATTTCCCCTTATAACATGGTTATAAGGGAAAATAATAGCATTCTGAATACAGAATGCAAAGTAAAACAGCGCTGGAGGGGTTAAAAATAAATAAATAAGAATTTACCTCATCTTAGTCCACTTGATCGCGGCCCGGCATCTCCTTCTGTCTCCTTTGTTGAATAGGACCTGTGGTGAGCATTAAGTACAGTTACAGGACCTTTGATGACGTCACTCCGGTCATCATATGATCCATCACCATGGTAAAAGATCATGTGACGTAAAATGTGATGACCGGAGTGACGTCATCAAAGGTCCTGTTCCTGTATTTAATGCTCACCACAGGTCCTATTCAACAAAGGAGACAGAAGGAGATGCCGGGCTACGCGATCAAGTGGACTAAGGTGAGTTAAATTATTATTATTTTTTTAACCCCTCCAGTTCTGTTTTACTATGCATTCTGTATTCAGAATGCTATTATTTTCCCTTATAACCATGTTATAAGGGAAAATAATAATGATCGGGTCTCCATCCCGATCGTGTCCTAGCAACTGTGCATGAAAATCACACCGCATCCGCACTTGCTTGCGGATGCTTGCGATTTTCACGCAACCCCATCCACTTCTATGGGGCCTGCGTTGCGTGAAAAACGCAGAATATAGAGCATGCTGCGATTTTCACGCAACGCATAAGTGATGCGTGAAAATCACTGCTCGTGTGAACAGCCCCATAGAAATGAATGGGTCGGTATTCAGTGCGGGTGCAATACGTTCATCTCACGCATCGCATCCGCGCGGAATACTCGCCCGTGTGAAAGGGGCCTAAGTGTGAACACTCTTTCATCCATGAAGACAACAGGGAGTCATTGTCTCACCTGCCAGTTCTGGTGTTCTCAGGCGAATGCCAGTCAAGCGTCACCATCCTGGGTTGTAAGCAGGACAGCGGACCCTCATGCCACCCTCGTGGAGTCCGTTTCTGATAATTTGGTCAGAAACATGCAGACCAGTAGGTCATTTTGTAGGGCTCTGGCAGTACTCGTTCCTCCTCACACAGGAGCAGATACCACATATGGTCACAGGTGCGCACTACCCACCACCATGTCCGGCTCTCCTGGTGTCTTGAGAATGTGCTGTGAGACCTTCTTGCGATGGCATGTATGGATGGTCCATCCTAGGGGTACTTGACTACCTATGAAACCGAATTTGATTGTATGTGGCCACCATCTGCAGGACCATCCACTTTTTTGGTTTCGGTTGTCTCTCCTGTGCATCTGTTGTTACCTTAATTTGCACCAAATTGTGTGAAATTGATTGAGAGTTTATTTTGATTAGGAAATAGGGAGATTGATATCCCTGAAGCTTAAAGGGGCTGTCTCACATCAGTAAATGGCATTTATCATGTAGAGAAAGTTAATACAAGGCACTTACTAATGTATTGTGGTTGTCCATATTGCCTCCTTTGCTGACTGGATTATTTTTTCCATCACATTATACACTGCTTGTTTCTATGGTTACAACCACCTGTAATCCATCAGTGGTGGCCATGCTTGCACACTATAGGAAAAGTGCCGGCCTCTCTGGTGGCCAGGACCATGGGAGCGCACATAAGCTGATGCTTTTTCCTATAGTGTGCAAGCACGACCACCACTAATTGATAGTGGGTTGGTCGTAACCATGGATACGAGCAGTGTATAATGTGATGGAAAAATGAATCCAGCCAGCAAAGGAAGCAATATGGATAATAACAATACATTAGTAAGTGCTTTGTATTAACTTTATCTACATAATGCCATTTGCTGAGGTGAGACAACCCCTTTAAGTGACTTGGGGTTACTCTGTGATGCTTAAGCGTTCCCAAAATTTTTCGAGCAGTACATATCAATGCCACGTGCCCAGGTTGCTGTCGGTAAGCTGTACCCTTTCTGTGCAGTCCTAGGAGTAGGTGTCTCTTGGATAAGTACAGTGTGAACCGTGTACCTGCAGGGTGTGAGAAGAGCGTGTTCCTAAATCGTAAGCCTTTTCCTCCTCCGCTGGGTGTCCACTCTCTGGATCCACCTCCTTCTTGCAGTACTTTGTGCTCTGGGTGGAAGGATGTGCAGTGCTTCTCTTAAACTGGCTCGGATTACTTGTTGTGCTATCCTGATGGTAAGCTCTTGGGACGAATTTCACTTTCTGCTTTCTATGCATTCCGGTGAGTTGCAGAAATTAGTTGTGGCAACAACCTGACCTCTGAAGGTTCTCGGAGTGAGTCAGCTCCTGGCATTTGATGTAGGAGTCGAGAAAGCCGCATTCTCTGTTAGTAACACTTAGGGCTCATGCACACAAACGTTTTTTGCGTTCTGTATACGGGCCGCATTTTGATTCCGTATACGGAACCATTCATTTCAATCCATTGCTCCGTTCCGTGGGCCCGCAAAAATTTTGAGGCATGTCCTATTCTTGTCTGTTTTGCGGACAAGAATAGGCATTACTATAATGGGCCGTCTGTTCCGTTCCGCAATTTGCGGAACGCACACGGGCGGCATCCGTTTTTTGCGAATCCAAAATTTGCGGACCGCAAAAAATGGCACGGTCGTGTGCATGAGCCCTTAGGTCTCCGGTCTGATTGCTCATTATTTTATATAGCACCAGCATATTCCGTAGGGCTTTGCTAGGAGCACACTGACTTTGAGATGCACCTGTTCTCTGAGGTGACCGTGCTGATCTAAGGCACTCTATAAGATTGGTTTCATAGGAAACCCAGTAACCTGTCGCTATGGAAGGAAATCTGAGAACATGGAGAAAATCCACGAGGACAACATTCCCTGCGTCCCTTCCCAAGTTTCCCATACACAGAGGCACCCTGACCACCCCGCTGTGCCCCAGTGAGGGCGGTGTGGCCTTTTCATTCTCCAGATAAGTTCTGGTCCCAGAGGATGGACCCCCGTGATCATAAAGTGATGGCATATCCTACAGATCACTTTATGGCCTTACCCCTTTAAATGTTGTAGACTGAAAATGTATAGTCATTTATCATGTTTTTCAAGACCTCTGCTACTGTCATTGAATGGGAACCTTTAGGATTCTTGCACACAACCGTATCTGCGTATTTCTTTTCGGTGTTCCTTCTGAAGACCTTGTCCTTATTCGTGGATTAGACTACCCCATTCTATCGATGGGAGAAAAATCGGAAGCTATCTTTAATCTGCAAATCCGATTTTGCAGACAGAAATACAGAGATGTCCGTGTGCATGAGAGGCCTTATTGTGGGAGCTCTGAGCCATGTACATGTGTGAGTGTCAATATGGCCATGAGGTTCTATTCAATTACGGAAAGCAGTGATCTTTAAAACTGAGCAGGATTCATATGGAAAATTGATTAACTTTGTATGATTACACTTTATTTTATAACCAGAAGTGAATTTCCTTATATATTCTTGTGTATTCTTTCACTTCCTGGCTGTCTTGGCATGCTGAGAGTTGTAGTTCATTTGTTTTCTGCATGAAATCAGGAGGGACTGATTTTAGTATGAAGTGCCTCGGGCACATGGCCATAGTTTAGGTCTGCATCCAATGGATGCGGATCCATTCAATTCAATGAATAGAACATGTCCTATTTGTTTGGCAGACAAGAACAGACATGTAACATGCTGCGGGACCTGCAGAAGGGTAAATGTGGGATGCACATGGCTGGTATCTGTGTTTTGCAGGCTGCAAAAACGGATACGGTTGTGTGCATGAGGCCTTGGGTTGTACTCGCACGGCCATGTCTGTTTTAGGTACTGCAAACCGCGGACGTCGGTGGTGTGCACCCGCATCACAGTGCGGGCCCATTGACTTCTATGGGTCCATGATCCGCAAGATCTATTGCAGATTGGCCGCACAGTCCCAGAAGCACATGGGATTGCGAACCCATTGAAGTCAATGAGCCCGCACTGCTATGTGCGGTGCACAGGGCCGGTGTTTTCTGGATCTGCGGTTTGTGGTCCGCAGAACGGACACGGCACAGTGTGAATACACCCTTGTGCAGTGTCTACAAATCTTGCTGGACTTGTCTTCTTTATCAAATATGGTGTTCTGTGTATTTTTTACTGAAAATCTATTAGACAGATTTTTCACCTTCTCTAAGTGTAGAGAGATACACAATGTCCCCCTGTGTAACAGGGTAGTCTCCATACAGCATCGTGGACAGCACCACCTAGTGGCTAAATTACAATGGAACATAAGATGGAAGTTTATAATGACATGTTACTCAAGAAGTCAGACTAGCTCCTGGAGCAGGGATCAGCAACCTTCCGCACTCCAGCTGCTGTGCAACTACAACTCCTAGCATGCACACTTACTTGGCTGTTCTTGTAACTTCCATAGAAGTGAAAGGAGGATTCTGGGAGTTGTAGTTTCAGAACAGATGGAGTGCGGGAGGTTGCTGATCTGTCTTGGAGTGAGATGAATGTCTGGAGAGCTGCGGGGTCCAGTGAGTCTGTGTGCCCCCTGGCCCATCTTGCCTATCCTCTATGTTCTTTCATGGTTTTGTCCTATACCTGTAGTTTTTCCTGAATATATTCTGCGCTGATTTTGTTTGAGTGGTATGGAGTACTAACCCCTTCCCACGTGCTGCTTAAAATCTGGCACTCTTCCTTTAAAGGGATTCTGTCACCTCGTTTTAGCCTATAGAGATGTGGAGATGCACGGCTAGATCGCCGCTAGCATGTCCGCAATATACCTGTCCCATAGCGCTGTGTCCTTTTATTGTGTTTAAAAAAATATTTTATAGATATGTAAATGAGTCTGGTAAGGAGCCCAAGGGGCTGCACTAACCTTCCTGGTGCCCAGCCACGCCCCCCTGTGAAGGAGCCAGCACCGCCTATGTCCTCCGAATCTCCTCCTTGCTCACAGTTAAATCGCCGTAATCTCGCCATGCGCGAGCTCACGCATGCGCAGTGCCGGCATAGTGTTCCTTTCCTGTGCTGGCATCAGCCTCGGGGAAGGAACTGCGCATGCGCGAGCTCGCGCATCGCGAGATTATGGCTATCTAACTGTGAGCAAGGAGGAGATTTGGAGGATGCAGGCGGTGCTGGGCTCCAAGAAGGTTAGTACAGCCCCTTGGGCTCCTTACCAGGCTCATTTACATATCTATGAAATCATTTTTTTAAACACAATAAAAGGACACAGCACTATAGGACAGGTATATTGCGGACATGCTAGCGGCGATCTAGCCGTGCATCTCCACATCTCTATAGGCTAAAATGAGGTGACAGAATCCCTTTAACAATAGATTCTGCACCTCTGACAACCTGGAAGAATGGTTGTCAGGACAAGCTGGGGCTTCCCTCTACTTGGGGAGTTAATGCAGTATGTGGATGTCTCAGTTGTACGATATGAGGGTTCCTCTAGGGCTTCTCTGTATGGGCGACCATCGATTTTTGTCTTTTGATATAGAGTTGTGCCCTGCTGTTTCTTACAAAGAGGGTCCTGACTGGCGGACCCCCAGGACACTAATTATTCAGTCTGCAACCCAGTAATTTGCTGGTCCACCAAGACCAGAGAACACCCCCCCCCCCTTCCCCAGAAAAAGGGGGTGCGAGTTTGATCTTTACATAGTGCAGATGAGCTCTCCTGGTAATTTGGGTGTGAAGGCAGTCTATTTACTGTGGCTCGCTGCTGCTATAACGTGCTGACGCCCTGCCAGCTTTCTGTTCTAGCCGTGTGTTGTGCAATGCAGCCCGGACTACACCTGCGGCATTGAACATTGTGTTCACATGTGTTTTCTCTGTTCTGTCCTACAAATGTGCTTTCCTACAAATATTCCCTCTTGATCCAGAACAGGGCACGTGGTTGGGACGTATGGGGATCTGGGTGTGAAGAGGGTTAACCCTTAAAGTGTCTCTAAAGTTTGAAAAAAACTTTGGATATGTTGTACGACATATAAAAGGTTTGTCAGGGGAGCCCTGAGACCCTCAAAGATTGCTAGAATGAGGAGAGAGAAGTGCTTACATAGCTTGTTGTTGCTCCTCGCTGCAGGAGACTGAATCGAGACTGGCCCGTCGAGGAGAGACAACAAGCTATGTGAGTGCTTCTCTGTCCTTGTTCTGGCCATCGACTGCGCTCTCAGCGCTCAGACCCCCACTCCCATCGAGACTGGACCGGCTCTGCAGCGAGGAGAGACAACAATCTATGTGGGTGCTTCTCTCTCTCTTTGTTTTGGCCATCGGCAGCGCTCTCAGCGCTCAGACCCCCACCGATCGAAACCTTTGATGTGTCGCCGTGACATATAAAAAGTTTAAAAAAAAAAAGTTGAGTGACACTTTAATTATTATATAAAGAGTGCCCTCTAGAAACTGGCACAATATATAAAAATCACACTCTGAAAAACATACTGCAATATAGTGTGTGTGTGTCACGTAACCAGAGTTTGTAGGGACTTGTTGTGACTGTAACTTGTTGTGAACTTTCTACCTTTGGGAACAGGCTCACGTGTAGCCGCTGTGTACAGTATGTCCTGCCAGTAGGGGTGTCACCCGGTAACAGCTAGGAAGCGCTTACTGTACAGGGTGTGCTGATGAACACGTCCCTGCCTGCCGTACAGTACCAGCAGATAAATATAACCTCACCGCAGGACCCATGACGTCGCCCCAATACCCTCCAGAAATAAAGTGTTTGTTTATTCCTAAGCAAGCAGAACAATTAAAGTGCCCCCCCTCCCACCCATCTCTGCCATCATACCCGCCGTACGCAACCGCAGATGTCAAGCATGGAGCTAGCACGGCGAAGTGCTGCCTACGACCAGAGTTAAAAATTGCTACAGATTGATGGTTAAATTTAGCCGCCTAATAGAGATCTAATTACAATCATTACTATTCGCATCAGAGATTTTTTTTTTTTACGTTGCACATTAATGTCCCTGGACGGAAGCGGGGATAATGAGAGCGCAGCTCTTATGGAATAGAGTTTTTTGTTAGGCATCAGCGGGAAAGTTTTTGGAGCAAGTTCCTCACTGGTATTATTTAGCACAGACACAGCCAACGTTAGTGGCGCTAGAATGACTGCTAATCCTGCATCCAACCGCCCAGAATGGTCTGGCACGGCGGATAATCTGCAGTCCTGACAAAAGCCTGACGCGTTAACCCTGTGTGATCCCGCTGTCATATGTCACTTCACTCCCTATAGATTGCGTTCAGACTTATAGCGCCATTTATCAAACTGGTGTAAAGTAGAACTGGCTTAGTTGCCCATAGCAACCAATTAGATTTCACCTTGCATTTTGGACAGCTCCGCTGGAAAATGAAAGGAGGAATCTGATTGGTTGCTATGGGCATCAAAGCCATTTCTACTTTACACCAGTTTGATAAATCTCCCCCTGTGTGGGGGGCAGAGCGTGGAATAACACATGACTGCTCACAGGATTTGTTCAGTCTGTGTATATGGAGACACATAGGTCCGCATAGAAGCTGTAGACACAAAACGGTAGGGGATTTTTGGTCTAAAAAGGTTGCAGGCGCGTAGACAAAATTTAGTAAGCTGCCTATGGATTTAAAGATTTGGCACTTGAATAGGGACATACACCTAACTCCTGTGTTTTATTAGACAGAGCACTTGTGGTCCTGGACGTTTACCAGGTTGCGGTGTAATAAGTGTGAGCCAGCAGCGTAGTGCGAAGCACACAGTTACCTGAGGTCCCCACCACCGCGTGGGCAGATAGGTGACAGCTGGGGACCATTCATCATTCATTTCTATATAGCGGTGATCACATCCTATGGCTCTATAATCTACATGGTGTGATTCCCTTCAGCTCACGGTCATTAATGGCGTCCTGCACTTACATACTGGCTCTGGGAGGCAGATTACACCCGCTACAATACTTTTTGTTTTGTAATTTTTTTAAATCCCGTTCACTGTGGTGTAAAATCCGAATACTGAATCAGGGTGTCCCATTTTACACAGCCACGTCGCAGTTACAGGGGGAGATGGAGATTTAATCACTAGACTGTTATACTAGGTGCTCCCGACTGCTGTTAGAGGGCTAGGGGTGCACCTAGCTATTCTGCAATCGCCTCACCTGGCCTCATTGGTGGTGCACCCCTGGGAAGGGGGCCGCTCCCAACTGCTGTTAGAGGGGGCATTCCAGGTTCCAGTTTGTGTACTCTGGGGCAGCCCCCTATCACAGCAGTCTGATTGGAGCTCTCTTATAACAGCAGACGCTCCAGACTACACACCCAGACTGCTGTTATAAGGGGCGATGCAGACTATACGACTTCTTCTTAATATGCAAATTAGGCCTTTGGTGCAAAGAGGGCGTCACCATTCCTCTTGTTACATCTAAACTCCACTCCTTTCTGTGACCAGCCTGTCGATGGCTGCTTTGATTAACAGGGCCAGGCATCAGGGAAGGAGGGGTTGGCCGCAGAAATGACTGGGGATTATTTGCAACAAGAGCAGTGGTGACGCCCTCATTGCACCAAATGTCTAATATGTATATTAAGAAAAAGTATTATAACTCGGGAACAGAGTCTCGGATCAAGAAAAAAAAAATGGTGAACCACAGCTCTGTGTCTATGCAGACAGCCTGATAGGGAGGTCGCCGACAGATGTTCTTTAAGAATTTGCAAAGAGGTAACTCATTCCAGTCTGTCTTTCCATTTAGGAAGTGTATAATACCTCCCCCTCTTTGTGAAGATACTTTGCGTTTGAAGCTACTCAGAAAGTCACTGGAGAACCACAAATGCCACAAAGGTGGAAATCTCCACTGAATAGTTTTGTTCTACCCATCTTATACTGGAGATTAGAAGCACATATACAGACCTGAGCAGTATTATTCCAGATCATCCGCTACCATGAGCACAGAAGTCCAAACTGAGGACTGGTCTACAGCCACTAGAACGAACGGGGGTTGTTCTCCCAAAAAGACATTTAACTGTGAAACCCCTGAGGAGCAAAACTCAGAGCACCACGAGGACATGGAGATGCACTCCAACAGCAATGAGTCCAGTGGCAACGACTGTAACGGCCATGAGTCTAGTGGAACAGACTCCCATATTAACGAATCTAATAGGAGATCAAACTGCACCTTCCGGAGGCCGAGCAAGTCCACTGGCAGCAGCAATAACAGGTACTACTGCACTGGATAGAAGTGTGCCGCATCCGTTGGTCCGTTCCGTGTGCTGTCCGCATCCGTTGGTCCGTTCCGTGTGCTGTCCGTTCCGCGGCCCCGCAAAAAAAACATGTCCTATTCTTGTCCGCAAAACGGACAAGAATAGCCAGTTATATCAATGGCCGCCCGCACACGGGCGGCTTCAGTTTTTTTTGCGGATCCGCGGTTTGTGCGGTTGTGTGCATGTAGCCTAAGTGTAAGGCAGTCTGTTACTGATAATGTAGGGATGCCCTTCTTACATTGGGAGTGTTGATGCTTTGCTGCTAGGATATGGTTACTATTTTTACTAGTGCATACATGGCATATTTAAAAGCCTGTTTTCTTAATCCCTTTAAGTGATCAAATGGATAGGACCCGTTCACACAAGGAGCTGATGAGCATGGTGCAGGAGATGAAACGGCGGTTCCCACCTGAAAAACTGAACTGCAGCAAACCTAGTACTGTGGATGCGCTGAACTACGCCTTGAAGTGTGTGCGACAGGTCCAAGGTGAGAAACGTCTTCACTTTCCTCTTACATGTTATGTAATGTTCAGCTTAGCTGCCGTGGAGGACCGGTCGCCTCTGCTGATGTGTTTGCATTAATAACTACTAGCATTCCCCATGTAATGACAATTCTGGAGAATCCTTACATGTAACTCTATGTTGTCATTCCTCTGCTATTCCTAATAGAAAGTTAGAAATGAGTTGCCAGCAGTCAGCCATAAAGGTTCAATTGGGTGTTACCAGTTAGGGGTGTGTCCCTGCACAGTCCACCACTGGCGCACTGATTGGATAATGTCAGACGGTGTAGGAACACATCCGAACTGGTAACGCCCACCTGGACCTGTATTGCAGACTGCTGGCGGTTCATTCATAAACTTCTACAAGGAATAATAGAGGAACGGCACAACATACGGTTATAGGGAAAGACCTTACAAAATTGTTATTACATGGGGAATGCAAGTGGTTACTAAAATGGACATGTCAGGAGAGGGGACAGGTACATGTTAAAAGGGTTGTCCGCTTATCCCTTATTGATGACCAATCAGATCTGCGGCGCCCAGCTGCTGGCAACGCGCTGTTGTATGAAGAGAATGCAGCACTCTTCCTAGCGCGGTGTTCTCCTCACTGTTTGCCTGCAGAAGTGTAATTACAGCTCATCCGTCCCATTCTCTTCAATGGGACAGCTCTATAATATTCACTTGAATAGGAGGCATAAGATAAAACCACACAAAGCACTAGACTGCAGTATTGCATTGTGGGCTAGTGGTGTTTTTTATTTTGTCGACTTCTCACATTTCACACCAGCAGGACGGGGTCTGTACTTACACTGATGTAATAGGAAGAAGCCAGCAGATTTGTATTTGCAGCTTTGCATGTGACTGGCGTACAGGATGTAGCTGAAGATCACTTCTAAAAAATCCTAGATGCAAACTATGAAATGATGAAAGTGGGAAATTCTCCCAAGCTGTGTTGATGATTTCATGCTGTTTTTCATCTCTGCCTGCGGAGTTACATAAGCTGTTTTTTTTTTTTTCCTGTCTTCAGCAAACAGCGCTTTTTTCCAGGTCCACAGTGACAGTAGTACGTCAAGAGTGGACACAACTGTACATACGATTGAAGATCTAGAGACCATAACATCCGAACATCCGCCAAAGAACACGGTGAGGCCCTCTGCCCTTTATACTTAGAGTGACAGCCATAAGGCTGATCGCATACATTTTACCCATCAGAAAAATACACAAGACCCTGCTGCATGCAGTGGTATTTTGCCTGGCAAAAAACCCGCTGGTCCCCATTATAGGCACGTGACAGATCCAGCGCTTCCAGGTGTTTTTTGTCTACACTACAACCGAAAAGCACTGCCCCTGAAGCCACTGTGCTATAATAGTATTTTGCTGCAAGTAGGTAGTTGCGCTCAGCGATGTTATATAATGGAGCTGTGATGTCAGTAGTTTTAGGACTGTATTACACCAACAGATTATCCAACAGTTTTCTGACCAATCATTGGTCAGATCGTCGTTTACACACACAAACCTTTTGTTACACACACCAACTATTGGTCTGATTGGACAGAAATTGGTCAGATAATCTGTTGGTGTAATACAGCCCTAACCCCCTAGATGCCTCGGTCAGTGCTGACTGTGGCTTCTAAGTCGTTAGCAAGAGGTCCTTTGCCAGGGCTGAATATGCATGTGTATTATGTGAGCAATCAGAGGTTCTCATTCTCAAGTCTCCTACTGGCACATGGAAGAAAAGTAAAAAATTAAAATAAAAAATAAAGTAAAAACTGCCCTTTTAAATTACAAACACATTTATTTATCTATAATAAAATATTTTAAAAAAAAATTATAATTGGCATTACCATACACCATAATGATCCATACAATAAAACAATCCAATTTTTTTATCCCGTGCAGTGAACAGCGCAAAAAATAAAAACAACCAAATTGCTGTTTTCTCTTCATAAAAAGTTATATGTCCCCCGAAATGGCACCCATGGAAACTACAACTTATCCCTCAAAATAATACATTTTCAAGAAAAAAGTTTTTTTTTCATTTTTTATTTTTTGTGTGCAAAAGTAGAAATATATTACAAAAACAATGTAAATTTGGTATTGGTATAATCATACTTGTCTACAGAATAAAGTTATGTCACTTATTCTGCACAGTGAAGTCTGTGACAAATTATTGAAGATTTCTACATACACAGCATTTTTTACACTTTCTGCGTTTGAAGCATATATTTTTTTCAAAATGCAGCATGCCTTGGGTATGTTTTTCTGCCATTTTAAAACAATTTCCATAGCGTGTATATGTATTATAGATGGCCTTCCTGTTTCTGTTGCAGCAGGGCCGTTAGTAATTGGTTATTGAGATTTGTATTGCTCTCCCTCTTCTAGGACACATTTGTAATTGTGTTTTCACTGACCTCTGGGAAGATGGTGTACATCTCTGAGCAGGCCGCCTTCATCCTCAACTGTAAAAAGAAGCTGCTGGACTCGTCACGGTTTGTGGAGCTTCTGGCCCCTCAGGACGTCAGCGTCTTCTACAAGCACACAACACAATCACATCTTCTGCCATGGAATATCGGAGCAGAGACAGGTACGAGCCTCAAAACCCAGCCAATTACGCATACCTTGACCTACTCATTAAAAGGGCTTTAGGCACATGAATACGTATACTGATGATAGGAAGGCTCATTTTGGTAATATGAATAGATGCAGGCCAAGCAACTGCGGCCCCCCCCCCCCCCCCTTCCCCCAGAGGCCTTCCGCAACTTCCACTAGGGGGAGCTCATTGCAAAATTTCGGCTTAGCTCACCCTTCAGTGATTTGATCACTGATTGCCATCTGTAGTTGTGAGCCAAAACCAGGAGTGAAGATCACACAGAGAAGGTATAATGGAAGGATCTGCACTTGTTCTATGTTTACAGCTGCTAGTTTTGGCTCACAATCACTTATGGAAATCGCTGACCAAATTACTGAATTACTGAGTGAACTACTAGGCCTTAGACCGCATTCACACGGTCAGTATTTTACTTTAGTGTTTGTAAGCCAAAACCAGACATGAGACCTAGAGAGAGAAAAAGGAGCAAGGAAATATTTGCTCTTCTTTCATGGTTTTGGCTTGCAGATGCTGATGCAGAATACTAACCAGAGTACTGTGAAACTGGCCTTATACAGATTCAGTTAAAATGAAATATTAGCTGTGTACATTCATATGTAGTCAGCTCCTTTTAGTGGTGGACGCATGCCGCTAGAATTATATAATATATCCAGTCTAAAAATTCTGAGCTCCCTTGTACATATCGGCTCAGTCAGCGTTCTTGTAACAGTGAAGCTCCTTCAGTGCAGGCTGTCTGCAGACACTGAACCAGCAGCGGATGTCGGGAGATTTCAGTTCTGGAGCATTTTTAATTTTTTTTGTAATCCATGTACATTTATATACTAACCTGGGTATGTTGTTACGTTGCAGCTTCCCTTTATGAATACACTCAAGTGAAGTCCTTTTTCTGTAGGATAAGGTAAGATCGCTTCTAGAGAATCTAAATCTAATGTAGCAGTTTCCTTTACTTTTTGTATGATGTAAGAATTGACTTTTTTTTTTCTGTGTCGATTTGCAAATCTCAGTTTAGGACCCATTCTTGTTTGTATTTGTGGATGAGAATAGTCCTTTCAGTTGATGGAAGTGGGAAATGTATGGAATGTACACTGAAGCTATTTGTATTTTGCAGATCCATTTTTCGCAGACCAAAATACGGACACCACCGTGTGCATGAGACCTTAAAGGGGTTGTGCACATTTCTCAAAACCTCCTCTCCTAGGCAGACCTGTGAAGGTCAGCATACTTACCTGCTTCCCGATGCTGGCTCCCGGCTCCTGCACTCACCATCTCCACCCAGGTCCCTGGATGTAAGCTTCCAGTTCGCCGCTGCTGCGGCCAATTGCTGGTCGCAGCAATGATCTGCTCCCCTTGCATCATGTCTAATGATCACGTGACACAAGGGGAGCAGGTCAGCTCTGCGGACAGCGATTGGCTGCAGCAGCGTCAAACCAGAGGTTTACCTTCAGGGACCCAAGTGGAACAGTGAAGGCCAGAGACAGAAGGAGCTGCAAGCCAGCATCAGGAAATAGATAAGTATGCTTCCCTCCGAAGGTCTGCCCAGGATGGGGGGAGGTTTTCCAACCTTATCCCACCCCCCAAAAATGTGCACAACCCCTTTAAAGAGGTTTCCCAGACTACTGATATTGATGACCTATTGTCAGGATAGGTCATTAATATCCAGTTGGTGGGGGTCTGGCATTCTCAGTCAGCTGTTCCCTGCAGCTTCAGCTCCGGCACTTAGAACAGAACAGGAAACACAACTCCTTTCAAACGGTAGTGGCTTTTCTGGGTTCCTGCAGCTCTGCTCCCATTGAAATCAATGGGAGCTGAGCTGCAATAACCTGGCACGGCTGCTGCACCTAGAACTGAGCTGTACCTTTCGGCTCCATTCAGGGTGCTAGTTCTGGTGCTGGAGGCTGCAGGGAACAGCTGATATGGGGGTGCCGTGTATTGGACCCCCCACGATCGGATATTGAAGATCTATCCTGCAGATAGGTCATCAATGTCAAAAGCATGGAAAACCCATTTAAACAGATTTCATGTCTACTGTGATTTCATTATTCGGTGTGATATGAAATGCAGCGCTTGACTTCAGGCAGGAACCTGTGTTATCCGAGAACCTGTAAGGCGAACCAGCATTCACTGCTGGGGGATTATTCCAAAGCAATAAATGCCCCCTTCTCTCCAAAAAGGTGGTCCGGATACGTATCGGTACATTTACTTGTAATGTTACAAAAATAGTACACAGAAATGTACCCTAGATGGGTAGCAATGAGCCGAGCCGTCATGGCAGCTCAGGAGTTTACAGGGCAGAATGTCCCAGACCATAGAAAGAACACAGCTTTGTCTTAAAAGGGCTCTATAGATTTTATGTAATGTTTGGCTATTTAATGTTTTCTTCCACTTCAGTTGTATGATTTATGCATGCTGTCAGTGAATGGAAACTGATAACCCTTCCTTGAATAGCTCAAACGCCGCAGTTGCACGGATCTGGATGCAGACAAGGACGTTTGCTTTCACTCATTGAAAGCGGAGATCTCGATAATGGCAAGGAATTATAAATCAAGTGTATTAGGCATTTGTAGGGCAGTGAGAATTGGCCTAGCTGAAAGGCAACAAGCAGGATTAGGTCATACGCTCCAGGTGGCAGGATGCGGTGCCTGTCTTCATACCTTGTGCCGCAGTCCCTCTGTTGTTATGTCTTTCCCCCCCCACCGTATTACAGACAGGGTATTTCTGTTTCCATGACAACCTGAATGCTGTATTCTGCTGTTTTCTTTACCACATGTGGGGAGCGGAGATGATCACTTCTCTGTTCATAGGAAAGGTCACTGAGCTCTCTGATAATTAAAGGAGTAGAAACTTGAAATCTTCGCCTGGATAGGGTATAGCATGGATTTTCATTAACCTAATGCAGATATGTCTTATAGGCATCCTTTAGGGGCAAGGCTGCATGACAGTGTCCAAGTCTCTACTCATGGGACTGGAAAGGGTTAATGGAAAACACACATGCACACGACAGTGGAGGAAAAAAAGGCCATTAAAAATGACACACTGTCAGTTTTTCATGTCCATTTTTCAACCGTTTCTACATCTGTTTTCTGCCCGTCTGTCCGTTTTTAATGGCCGTTAAAAATGGATGAATTTAATTGGCTTTTTTTCTACAGTTCCAACCCCTGCAGTATAGGCCCACAGCAGTAAATATGTCCCCCATAGTGGCCTTCAGGTGTAATGTTTGTTTTTAGCAGAAAAACAAAAAATTACTCTCCTCATCACGTGCACGCGCAGAGGCTCCTCTCTGGATTCTGAAGGACCTGCGCTCAAGCATGATGATTACGGTAGGCTTGAGCAAATCGACCTTCGGATCATAGATCTGAAGTCAATTCATTCAAAACCTTAGTTTTTAATGCTGTTTCTGTACAGCATTAAAATGTATTGGCTCCATGTAGGCAAAGTTTGTATAGGACGGAGTTGTGCGAGACTTTGAATTACTACTGTATTCATTTCTGCGTATTTAAAAACTGTTTAAAATAGAAATCCGAAGTGGGCTTTGGTACCAAGGTACCAGCCAGTACCAAAGCCCACTTCGGATTCTTATTTTAAAATGTTTTTAAATATGCAAATATGAACACATTAGTAATTCACCGAAGTCTCACGTGACTATGGGTGATACAAACTTTGTCTACACAGAGCCAATACATTTTAATGCTGTGCAGAAGCAACATTAAAAACCAAGGTTTTGAACAAATCCACTTCGGATCTATGATTCGCACAAGCCTAATGACATCACTCGATCGTGCGGGGAGTGCATGGTGACCTCATCATGCTTGAGAGGAGTGACGGCCCCTGCACATGCAAGTAGAGGAGGTGAGTGACTTTTTTTGTTTTTAACCCTTAGAAGGCTTATTGCACTAGTGTACCAGTTTTTAACGGCTGTTAGATGGGTGCACTCCTGTCTAGGCAGCCATTAAAAATGGTCCCAGTGATGGTCCCAGTCTGGCCGAGAAAACAGCCATAAATATGTCCTATTTTTGGAAGGCTGCTATTCACTGGCCATTAAAAAAATAAAATAAAATGCAAGCCTGTGAATAACCTCATAGACTGCAATGGTTCTGAAAACGGCCATGTGACAGCAGCCACATGGAAGTTGTGCATGTAGCCTAGAAATTCTGTGTGTAACAGGTGCCTAGCGCTCCCTTGGTGCCCGTCATTATTGCTCTGCCAGCTGGAAGTGTGGCCATACATGGTGAAGGGGTAGGGCCCAGGTGAGATTTCTACCATCCCCAACTGATCTTTATGCACTTTTGAATATTTGGATGGTCTTGCTTTCTTCAGACACTTTGACCGATCCCTACAAGGGATAATGGTGCTCATAAACACTCGTTTTAAGTCCTATTTTTTTCGTTTTAAGTCCTATTTTTTTTATCAATTTGATAAGAATTTAGCTAAGTGTTTATAAGCTGTCAGGAGTTCAGAGATGAGGGTTACACAATGAGCCAGCTTCCATATGGATTCAGCATAAATCAGAAAGTGAAGACTGCAGAACAAAACTGTTTAAAAAATTTTTTTTATAAATCTTATTTTTATTTTTTTGCCCAAAATTAGCAAAATGCAATGATAAATTCTCCACTGAGCAGAGAAAAAATATTTAATTTTTTCTTACATCCAGTTTATTCCTGTGATGATATATTGCTCTGCGCCTCTTTGTCTCTCTTGTCCTGTAGAACGGAGCCCTTAACAAATCCCAGGAACCTGCTAATGAGTCATCGCTATGGCAGCATCCATCGTTGCGAGTGGTGGTCTTGTTCTGGATTATTTATTTATTCCCGGCTTAATCCAGGCATGACATTAATTAAGTGGCGCTTACGGTGTTACATGCTGGGCAGAGCATTAAATTATTGTTTAAGGCCAGATCTTCTGTAGTGTAGACTGCCAGTGTTAATGAGTGTGAGTACTAGATATTCCAGTTATATAATCTTCCTTTTTTTTTTCTGTGGTTGGCTTTAGAAGTCTCTATTTGTTATTATTTGTTTCTGGATGAAACCAATTTTCACAGTGCAATTTCTGCTTTTCCATCCATAATTCCAAGAGCCATAACTTTTTTACTTTTCGCACTGACCACTAGGCCTGATAATATGTTGCAGCTTCCTCTTCTGAGTGGGTAACTTTTCAGTAGTCATCACCTTATCACAGGCAGGATTACAGTGATTACAGTGATTACAGATATCACCTCACCTCTCCATTCACAGCTTATCTACCCCCCAGCCCCCTAATTCTGCACAGATCACTGAGCAAGCCCAGTAGTCAGAGGTCCCCTTCTGTCCATTTTGTCTATGATCCATGGGGCTGCTCTCAAAGAATAGACAGTCTTGACACATTTTAGGCCTAGTGGCCAATAAAAAAAAAACCTGCAGGATTGATCCACCCCCAGAGGCCCTATATTCGGTATAATACAACATGTTAGAGTGTTCCTTTAGTCCTAGTACAATTATTGCCTGATATAAAGATTGTGTGCGCATGCGCTGCTGTAGAGTCTGTGTGCGTGCCCTCACATAACCGCTGCTACGTACACCTTCTAACAATTAAGTTAGAACGGCCTACATGGTGGGCAATTTGTGGAAACAATCATCCTGCATCTGTCAAATGATGCGCCCCTCTCGTAGTCTTTCAGCTGGGCAAAATGTCTTCAAGTACACTGTAGAGGCATGTTTAACATTCAACAATCTCTCACCAAGAGGTACACTACCCAAAAGAAGCCTCTGAGAGTCTTTTTTTAGGGCAGTGGGGGAAGCACAATTTTGTCCACGGCAAAGGCAGAAACCGCTGTACTTTTCTGCGGTTTCGGCCATGGGTTTTCATGCAGAACCACTCTAGGTTTAGCGCCACTGTTGCTTTTGTGAGGGGTCCGCACAGTGACTGCGCCAAGAATGGATCTGTACTTTCCTGACGCAGTCTTGAAAACTATGCAGCAAAAACCCATGGGCACATGAACTTCAGTGCGGCCTCCCATTGAATAATATTTCCTTATTTCTATGACTTATTACTCGTGGTTGTGTAGGGAGGAAGACCCAGCATTCACTGTGGCTGCACTGCTTGTATTGCGTCCCTGCGGCGTGTGTAATTACATAACAGTAATTGCTTTTAAACGCTTTACCTCGTGTTGAGAAGATTAGATCCACAGCTGGTTTATCTAGGAAGCGTCTAGTGGGAGTCACATGGTTCTACATCCGCATCACAATGCCGGTTGTGGAAATGGAGGTCTGTCCAGTTCATTTTCATTGCGTCCCAAATGTCAGCACATTGCTAGCTTGCAGAGGGGTGAAGGCTGAAAGCCTTGGCATAGCAGTGGGGTAGCTTAACACGCTGCGCTGCCTGATTTTTAACTCTTCCTTTGTCTTAAAGGCATATTAAACCTAGAAGTGAATGAGAAAAAAAAAACATAAAAAAATTAGACTTTTCAGTCTGCAGGGGCGGACTGGCCATGGACCCTACAGGGAAACTTCCCGGTAGCTCAATGCCCAGGGGGCCGTCTGAGCCCTCCACATGACCGTCAGCCAGGTAATGCCTCATTCACACGTCAGTGTTCGGTCAGTGATTTCCATCAGTGATTTTGAGCCAAAACCAGTTGCGGCTCTAAACTCAGATGTGCAGATCTTTCCCTTATAGAAACAGAAACATAGAATGTGTCGGCAGATAAGAACCATTTGGCCCATCCAGTCTGCCCAATATACTGAGTACTATGGATAGCCCCTGGCCCTATCTTATATGAAGGATGGCCTTATGCCTATCCCATGCATTCTTAAACTCCTCCACTGTGTTTGCAGCTACCACTTCTGCAGGAAGGCTATTCCATGCATCCACTACTCTCTCAGTAAAGTAATACTTCCTGATATTACTTTTAAACCTTTGCCCCTCTATTTTAAAACTATGTCCTCTTGTAGCAGTTTTTCTTCTTTTAAATATTCTCTCCTCTTTTACCTTGTTGATTCCCTTTATGTATTTAAAAGTTTCTATCATATCCCCTCTGTCTCGTCTTTCTTCCAAGCTATACATGTTAAGGTCCTGGTAAGTTTTATCCTGCAATCCATGTACCAGTTTAGTAGCTCTTCTCTGAACTCTCTGCACCCC
Source organism: Bufo bufo (assembly GCF_905171765.1). NCBI lineage: Eukaryota > Metazoa > Chordata > Amphibia > Anura > Bufonidae > Bufo > Bufo bufo. The sequence continues at coordinate 138,418,981 of NC_053389.1, forward strand.
TACTCCTTATACCTTATGTCTGTGGAGGCTCCAATCCTGGTTTTTGCTCATAATCCCTGATGGAAATCACTGACCAAAACACTGACGTGTGAATGAGGCTTAAGTAAGGATGTGATGCCCCCATCCGGAGGCAAAAGGAGTAGGAGGACAGAACATGGCCGTTGGCCACCACAGAGTGGTAGATTTTGGGCTGTTGGGTCAGTATTTTGTGATGCACTGTGTTATTTGGCTCTGCTGGGGTGGTATACTGTACCGCAATATGGTATTGCTGGTCCCGCCTACTTATATTGACCCTGCCTTCTGTCAATTTGGACCAGACTACAAAAAGGGGCCACTTTTAGTTTTTTTTTTCCAGGGAAACTTTAAGTTCCCAATCTGCCCCTGCTTGTCTGTTGGTGTGAACGAAGGAGGTGGGACCTAAAGTGGTTGGCCTCAGGATGTGTGATAAATGTATGATCCACAGTAGAACGGGGGGCCCTGAGTGACTGGAGCAGTAACGTGCATATGTGACCTCTGATCCATTTGTTTCTGTGGGACTGACGAGTACAGCGCTGAGCTGTCTCTGGGCGTCTCATAGACGTGAGTGGAGTGATGGTCATGTATGTGCATCCACACTGGATGACTACTTTCTTATGATCAGTAGGGGCGCAGTAGTTGAACCACCAGCAACGTGCATTTAAAAGGGATGTCCCATTAACACCACTTATCCCCTATTCACAGTGCCTAATTGGCAGTGGTCCAACCGCATGGGCACCCATGCAACCCACTTTAAATGGAGCAGTGCCACTCTATGGGACTGCCAAGGATAGCTGAGAGATGTACTACAGCCCCATCATCCAAGTGAAGCTTAGTCGATATAAAAAGTTCTAAAGCTTTCTCATATACTTTATATACCAATTTCTCGCCACTTTGAAAATGACTGCTTGCTGTCAGTGTATGGAAAGTATTGTTGTTTACTTGCAGCTGCTGAAAAGCTGTACAGACCCAACATGGCTGAGAATTTGACATTTATATCTCATCTAGACAAACGCCTGTGAGCTAACCAGCCGCACAAATCTCTTCCCTGTCCTCACTGTTTGCTGCATTGTATTGGCGCAGGTAAAATGCTGTCCAGCCTGTTTGGCTCACCCTGCTTAGGTCTGTAGTGGTTTTTGGCCTCTGGATGTAGACCAGAATGGCCCCATTCATTGACAGCGAGTAATCTTGAAAATAGTGCAAAAGTATATTAGAACGTTGCAGAACTTTTTCATTATGCAATCTTTAAAGGGGTTGTCCAAATTCAGATCATTCTTTCAATTCCCTCTCCTACCAAGCAGGACCTGCCAAGGAAAGCGTATTTTCCTGCCTCCCCCCGATATTTGATTCCGGGATTTGTGGGTCCACTGCTGCCTTCACTGCCCTCCAGTCCCCGCATCTAAGCTTCTGGCACAGATTGGGGTCCCATACCCGGCTGTATCCAATGACAGTGGTGACGTGTGTCAGAAGTGACACACGACCTGTGTCCTTGACAGATTTTTTCATATGTGGACAGAGGTGCAGTGGACCCATGGAGCTGAAATCGAGCATCAGGAAGCAGGTAAGTAGTATGCTTCTCTTCACTGCTGGGTGACTTGGGGTGGGGGGATTAAAAAAATATATATGTTTTTGAAGTTGGTCAACCCCTTTTCAGCAGTTACAGTTTTTAGTTTGAGCACCCGGTAATATTCTGCTGCCTGAAGCTACATGGCTCAGCATCTCCGTTCAGGGCCGGACATGTGATTTATCCCATCGATGTAGCAGGAACAGAATTAAAAAAAAAATTTCTCTCTTCTTGGAACGGTCTCCTTGAACGGCACTAATCAGCCCATTAGCGACCAGTGAGAATGGCAGCTCGTGCTAAGCTTGCGGCCACACTTGTTACAGGAATCAATAGCAACGACTACAAGTTGAACACGATTTCCCTGTCAGTCAGTCTGAAGCATTCAGCAGTGAAAAGAAATGACAATTAGGTGTGGTACATCCATATCGCCCTCTCCCCCTATGCTCGTCTTACATAATCACACTCCAGAATGTGGCAGAAACACGTGTCCTAAAAATGCCGCATCTGCAGCCTTTACAATGGAAGAGCCGACTTTCTACTGAAAAGACTTGAGACCTGTTGTTTTTAGCGCTGATTAAAAATAGATTGCCCGTTCCTGAAATAAACCATTTATTATCACCTCCACAATGTAATGTAATGCTACGGTCTGTTTCATAATGGCTCTCTTCCTCATTGCAATGTATCTTTTGCTGCCGGCTCATTACACAATGCTGAAACTGTGCCACGTAATGGTGCTTTCACGGATATGTTCCCTTTTGCAATGAAACTTGCTTTCTCCAGTGAATCTAAAATAAATAATTTAGCAATGTTGCATATGAAAAATCTCCAACCCTGGCGTGTCTACAGCTCCTCTGTTTGCCAGTTTGTACCCATGGTTACAGACTACAAACAGAAACTTGTGTAGTCTGATTCTGCGGTCATACACTAGCAAGTATTATCGGGCAGATGCAAGGGTGTAGCTTTATTTTTCAGGAAATATAAGCATACAGAGAATATGTGAGCTGCTTCGCATGGTAAGCAGTCGAGTCACTGATCCAATTGCTCCACTTTACAATTTGCATTTCAGTTCCTTATCTTCGAGATCTCAAAGTGTTGGAACCCAGGAGGTTAAAGGGGTTGTTTCACTTTAGAAAATGGCATTTATCATGTAGAGAAAGTTAATACAAGTCACTTGCTATTGTATGGTTATTGTCCATATTGCTTTCTTTGCTGGCTGGATTCATTTTTCCATCACATTATACTCTGCTTGTTTCCATGGTTACGACCACCCCGCAATCCAGCAGAGGTGGCCGTGCTTGCACACTATAGGAAAAAGCACCAGCCTATGTGAGCTCCCACAATCCCGGCCACCAGAGAGGCTGGCACTTTTTCCTATAATGTGCAAGCATGACCACCACTAATGGATTACAGGGTGGTCGTAACCATGGAAACAAGCAGTGTATAATGTGATGGAAAAATTAATACAGCCAGGAAAGGAAGCAATATGGACAATCGCAATACATTAATAAGTGGCTTATGTTAAAGGGGTTGTCTGGGTTCAGAGCTGAACCCGGACATACCCATAATGTCACCCAGGCAGCCCATGTCATGCTCCGATGCGCTCCCTTACCCTGCGCTGGATAGCGCAAGACAAGGTTTATAATAACACACTGCCGGGCAGAGGCTTCCACCCAGCAGTGTCTTCAGTGACGTCACCGGCTCTGATGGGCGGGCTTTAGTGCTGCCCTAGCCTTTTTACAGGCTAGGGCAGCGCTAAAGCCCGCCCATCAGTACCGGTAACGTCACCGGGCTCACTGCTGGGCGGACACCTCCACCTGGCAGCCCCATAGAGAGCCTGGTACGTCAACGGAACTCCAAAAAATGTGAGATTTAGCGCAGGGCAAAGGAGAGCATGAAGTCAGGGGTTCTGCCTGGGTGAAAATGGGGATATGTTCAGAGCTGAACCCGGACAACTTTCTCTACATAATAATTGCCACTTGCTGAAGTAACACAACACCTTTAATTTATTTATCTTGCATTGAGGTGATTGAGCATTGTAATTTTTCTTTAATTTCAGAGGTAGCAAAGACCGGGATCATGAACTCCGATACAATCCCTACCGGATGACGCCATACTGCGTCAGGGTCCGCACTTCTCCTGATGTAGAGCCAGAACCTTGTTGCCTTGCTTTAGTGGAAAAGATTCACTCAGGATATGAGGGTAAGTAGAAGGAAAGACCATGAATTTATGATAGTTGGGGACCCCATCTGTAAAACCCCCCAGTCATAAGCAGAGCGGACAGTGGTGCTCCTTCATAGCCGTGTATTCATGTTGCTGCGTCTGGTACAGTATCTCAGCCCTGCTGACTTTGTGTTGAGCTGCAGTACTAGACACAGCCACATGCGGGTACTACAATAAAGGGGCTATGGTACGCCATAGCACTAAACTGTCCCATCGTTCTGCTGGTCAGGGGTGCTCTGTGGGGTGGGACCCCCACCGATCACACATTGATGACCTTTTGTAAGGACGCAGTCCAGGAAAACCCCTTTGGCCGGATCATCTTGATCAATGATATCCTGTTCACTATATTAAAACTAGTACATATTTGTATTGCAGCTCCAAGAATTCCCCTTGAAAAACGGATATTTACCACGACACATACGCCTGGCTGTGTGTTCCTGGAAGTAGACGACCGGTGAGTTGTTTTTCTTTCTTTTTGTTCTCAAGTGTGAAGAAATCTCTTATAGAAGAGCGAACCAGAAGTCATCTAATCACCAGCTTTGCTGAAACCCTTATTGTCCTGGATCTGGGAGAGGCCTCTCTTATGCATTTCAATTCATTTCCTGATGACTTCTGTCTTTCAGAGCTGTACCGTTATTGGGCTACTTACCCCAGGACTTGGTTGGAACCTCAGTCTTAATGTATTTGCACCCAGAAGATCGTCCTTTAATGCTGGCCATGCATAGGAAAAGTGAGTTGGTTGAAGTTTGAAAAATAATGGAACGATTGCATTCTTGGCAGGGAGATTGTGCTGAATCTCCTGGTGCCCCATGATCGCATTGCCACTGTCTAAAGAAAAGGCAGAGTAGAGCTGAGTTTGTCATATTGAGAGATCTTGCCATAAGGTGGGTTTTCTTGCTGTTCTAAAACTCCCCCTCCCACCACCTCACATGCAGACATAACGTATTGTGATATCATGAGATAAAATGCACCCTAAGAGCTTTGTCTTAATGAAAGGGGTGTTATCACAGGGAAAGTAGTATGGCTTAAATGTGGTACCATGTGCCTAAGAATGCACAAAAATTTGCCACGTGTAAACTAAGCCAATAAATAGTTGGTTGAAGATTTCTCATCCAGCATCAGCCACTGTAATAAATCTGGAACAGTTTACACTGTCTTAGGCCTCATGCACATGGTTGTGTCTGTATTTCGGTCCGCAAACCATGGGTCTGCAAAATACAGATACCTTCCGTGTCCATGACACATTTTTCTCTCCTCATCAATAGTGTTGAGCGCGAATATTCGAATCGTGAGTTTCAATCGCGAATATCGCCACTTGGAGAGTTCGCAAATATTTAGAATATAGTGCTATATATTCGTATTCACGAATATTCGAATTTACTGTGAATTTATCCCGAATATCAGCACTTGGCAACATCCCTAGCACACAATAGGAAAGTTGCCTGTAGGAGTAGTGGATATCGCAAATCAAGAAAATAATGACTGGAGATCTCGAATTCGCGAATATATGACAAATTCGAATATTGCTCATCACTGCTCATCAATAGAAATGACTATTCTCGGCCACGATCCGCACCAGAATAGGCCTTGTTCTATAATTTGCAGAAAGACCAAATGGATCTGCATATGCGTGCTTATGGCCCCATAGAAAGGAATGAGTCTGTCTGCTTTCCACAAATGATGGCACACGGATGAAAAATACGATTGTGTGCATGACGACTTACTTTTAGACAGTATTCCTAAAGGACAAACTCAGCTCTGCTGCATCTGAGTGTAACTACAGTATGTATTAATTTGAATTGATTCTTGCCTGTTCTTCTGCACATTCTGATGTGTTTTCTTCCTCCTCTCTCTTCTCTTCTGCTTTCCTTTAGTCTTAAAGTATGCAGGGCAGCCTCCATTCGAGCATTCCCCAATTCGATTCTGCACTCAAAATGGTGACTACATCACACTGGACACCAGCTGGTCGAGTTTTGTCAATCCCTGGAGTCGAAAAGTGGCATTTATAATTGGTCGCCACAAAGTCAGAACGTAAGTGTCGTTGCTTCTCTTTTTGTAATTCATTTACGCTTCATTAATAGATTTCAGTTGAGTGAGGATGCTGCATTTTTTCTCATCTCCGCACTTAAAAGGCTGTAGCTTTTTCTGTATTTCTGTTGATTTAGACATAGGAGGGCCTTATTTTTTGCAGGTTGAGTTGTACTTTGCAGTGGCACCTCTAACCCAGGGATGCCCAACCTGCATCCCTCCAGCTGTTGCAAAACTACAACTCCCAGCATGCCCGGACAGCCTACAGCTATCAGCCTCCAGCAGGGCATGATGGGAGTTGTAGTTTTACAACAGCTGGAGGGCCGCAGGTTGAGCATCTCTGTTCTAACCACTTCAATAGGCATCATGTCATTAATACTTTCCTAAAGCAGCTAGACCAGGAATGGGGGATGTCCTGCTTAGACCATCCATTTTAAAGGGGGTTCCCAGGACTTTGATATTTATGGCCAATCATTAGGATAGGCCATCAGTATTAGATTGGTGGGGATCCAACTTCCTAATTGAAGGGGTTTCAGCATCCCACCCTCTGTTTACCAGGCACAGCTTTGTGCATTTGGTAGTGGCTGTGTCTGGTATTGCAGCTCTCTGCAGATACTGTACATCCCATTCAAGTGAAAGGGTCAGAGCTGTAAAACCAGGCACAACCACTACAGATATACAGTGTCGGGCCTAGTAAACAGAGAATTTGATGCGGTCATACTGATCGTAGGGGTGTTGGGAGATGGACCTCCACAATCTGATATCAATTGCCTCTCCGAAGGACATCCCATCAGTAGAGTCCCAGACAGCCCCTTTAAGGTCTTTGAATATGAAGTGATGAATGTCGAGTACATTATTATTTTTCAGGGGTCCTCTCAATGAAGATGTCTTTGCTGCCCGAAGCACAGAAATTAACAATGTCGACAAAGAGATTAAAGAATTACAAGGACAGATCTACAAAGTTCTTTTGCAGGTACAGCCACTTGTATTTAACTGTTTCACTTGTAGGCACAGCACTATTTCTTTACTTTGTTTCTGCATTTTCTGTGCAGATCAGCTTTTCCATGGTCTGCATTTGCATCCACTATTATAGGAACTCATATGTTTTATAACAATGTGTGAGATCCTGAGTCATTCAAAACTGCTGAATTGCAAAAATGTTGTGTTTCTCTCTTGCATCTCTCCATTTGTTCTTGGCCGTACATGGTTCGATAAAACACAGACAAGCTCATCCAGGATAGCCAGTGTTATTTCTGTGGCTGCATAGGCGGCTGCTATACAACTCTGGCGACACTTATCTCGGGCAAACAAGAAATCGACGGCTACTATAGCACCTGTGGTTGTAGCTGAGATCTTACTTTTTTCTAAACTCCCCCCTTCCTCAGATATATACACACACACACAGTGGGTTCAGTTCTTCCCTCATCTATACGATGATACCTTTTATGACCACCTTTAACCATTCAAGATACCAACGCACATGCACACCATCCAAAAAATTGTAGGAGCAGAGGTATAAATCAGATGCATTGGGTGTAAGCATTTGGAAATCAATCATCCAAATGAAAAAATTAAAAACAGGCCGTACTCCAAAAATATAGACTGATTGATTGTGCACATTTTATATGAAATTTTTGCTTGATGATGTGCAGTCAATTTGCCCACTTTCTATGAATATGAAATATATATATATATATATATATAATCCATTTGATGCATTGCTTAAAAAAGGCTCTATAGCAGAGCTTAAACGTTGTGTTTGGGTGTGGGCTACGTCCACATCAGCCCTATCATTTTCTGTACTCTGTTATAGGAGCAGAAGAACAGAAATAATGAAAGTGGCAAATTCAGCACATAACTGATACGCAGGCAGATTAACAGATCCCATTCACTATAATGGGATCTGTTCGATTTCCGTTCGGGGGGACATTTCATTTTTATTTTTTTTGCGGAGAATATCCTGCTATTTTTAACAAACTGTGACGGAGGCTCCTGAGGGAGCCTGCAATGCAGATGTGAGCATAGCCTGAGCCACCCTTTTTTTTTTTTTTTTTTTTTCCTTTTACTGAAAATTTTTGGAGTACTGCCTATTTTTGCTCTGTCACTCTTTCTCGCTCTCTGTCACTCTATCTATATATGTATATATGTATGTATATATATATGTATATTGTAAATTTTATTTATCCCGCATGGTGAACACCATAAAAACTTAACCCCAAAAACAATTCCAAAATTGCTGTTTTTTTGTTCATCCTGCCTCCCAAAAATGAAATAAAAAGTTATGAAAAAGCTGTATGTACCCCAAAATAGAGAAATTGCTATTTTCACTGTGCTGCGCATTCATTTCTGTAAAACCATGTGAGGTCAAAATGCTCACTGCATCCCATGATTAATGCCTTAAGGGGTGTTGTTTTCAAAATGGGATCAATTCTCAGGGGCTTCTTTTATTATTTCACCCGAGAGCCTCGATAATTAATTGTTGGCATAAACTGTGTAAATCCCCTCTTTGGACCTGAAATGCGCATGTTGCTCCTGAGGCCTGTCGTATGTCCAGGCAAAAGATGAGACCCAAATGTTGGGTGTTTCTTATTCCAGGAAACACAGCATAATAATGAGAGCAGACTTCTCACAGTGGCACAAGCTCTGCACAGCCATTGCAATTTTCACTTTGCATCATCCAAAAAAATAAAATCTTTTTGTGTTTTTTCACAAATGGACACAGAATATAGCCTTAAAAATTTACTAATAACCTAAAGTATAATGTGCCCCGAAAACATTATTTGGATATGTAAAAGCGTTAAATATTTATTTCCATATAAAGTGACTCATGTCAGATATGAAAAATGGGGCTCTATCACTGAGGCCATAACTGGCTGCGGTTATTGCCCCCTTTGACTATTTCTATTGGTTAGCACTCAATGGATGTCCTCTGAGTATGAGGTCAGATATGCAAAAAAAAAGCTGAAAATCTCCCTTTTGATCAGAAGGATGTATGCCTCCTCGCCCACCTCTCCTGAGATCTAGGGGCCTTTCAGCGTGGCTGCCTGTTGCGCTCCAGAGCCAGGTATGAAGGACCTTATGGATCTCTTGATTGATGGGTCCAGATAAGTACATTGGGTGGGTTATGGTCAGTAATCCAGCATTACATTAGTAAGACGTTCGGCAGGCCATAGTTATTTCACCTCCTAAATATTTGTGGCGTCTCAAAGCAAAGTGCTTATGTAAACAAGTAACAAGTAAAACATGAGAATTGCTTTTAGGGTCTATTTAGGCCAGGGTAATTTTTCTCTAGGCAGTCTCTGAAAGGTCCTCCATTGTTCTCTCCTCCACCGTCATTGTGACCAGTATTTTGCCACTTCAGAAAAGAATGGCGTATTACATCACTACTCCGTCGTGCAGTCTGCTTGCACAAGACACATTTCACTGACCAATCTGCAGCCGGAACGGGGTGACTCAGTGCCATCACATGGATCTGTCTTTGCAGCCTTCGTCTATGCCGCCATTCAGAAATGCCGCTCGGCTTTTGTGTTTCTGGTTGTTTTGTCTGTTTGCATACAATGGGACATGTGTTGAGCCACACAGGAGCTTATAAGAGTAAAGAATCCTTTTCTAGAAGCTTCGAAATTCTGTTGTTCTGAAATACAATTTTAGGATTTCTTTCCATAAACAAGGCTATAATAGCACCAGCACCCTAATGTGCCTGTCGTTTTCTATTCTTATTTAAATGAAACTTTAATTGGCATATAATGGAACGTTGTACAACTTTCTAATAAACTTTGTATCCATTCCTCACAATTAATAAGATCTCTGTTTGCTGTGATTGAATGGGAACTTTCCCGTTTACGTCCTGGACAGATATAAGATTTTTATTTTTTATTATTTTATTTTTTACAGCTTTCCAACAGCAACCAAAGGTTCACAGGGCTCACCAGGGCTCTTCCGTTTTTTTGCGACAACTCAAACTCCCTACACTATATCTTCCTTTATGGAGAATATGAATGTTTTTGAAATCACAGTAACCTTGGACTCACTGCTGCCACTAGGAGGAGCTCACTGCGCTGGAATCCTCCTATTGGCAGCTCCCAGCAACTAGAATTTATATAACTTTTTTTTTTTTGTCTGGCTGGATAGCGACCTCCACTTCCTTTATTTGAGGATGAGCTTTCAGTACTATTTAAGTGAAGCAAATATAAGACACAGTTCATTCATTAACACACACATCAATCATTGTGGCCATCATAATCATCTCCTATATATTTCATTATGATCTTGACGAGGATATGGCTCTCTAGTGTTTTTTCAGACTCTTACCCTCCACTTCACAGACCTAAAAGTGTTAGACTTGTCTTAGAGAACAAGCCCTTACATAAGACACCTCAGTCACTCTTTTCATCCGATATACTCTTAAAGGGGTGACTTCATTAAAGAAACATTCCCACAATTTTTTTTATTCTCAGACCTGTTAGAAAGGTACATGATGTAAACTGTAGTGAAGGTAATTCTCTTACCAGGGAGTGTATTTGTGAGTTATAACCTCCCTTCTGATCCTCTGTGACCAACAGTTTGACTCTCCAAATAACAAAGCATCTTATATGTGGACAGGAAGCCAGTTTCTCTATGTATTCCTATGGGAGCCTCAATATCAGTCTCATAGGAATAAATAGAGAAGTAACTGACTTCCTGTCCTGTATCAGTTGTAGGTCAGAGTGCTGGTCACATGACACAGCTGAGGGTCAGAAGGGAGGTTATAACTCATAAATACAGTCACTGGTAAGGAGATCGCCTTCACTGCAATTTACATAATGTACCTAACAGGTCAGACAATAAATTTTTTTGTTAGAGTGCTTCTTTAAAGGGACCCTGTCATCAACCTTTAAACTGATAACCGAATGGAGTGCAGTCTAGGACGGTGTGCCATCATTTCAACCATTCCTGTTTTACTTTGATTACAATTTGCTTCCTTCAGAATTAGAAGTTTAATTTTGGCTTTTGGCATTTCCAAATTCTATATCTGGACAGTGCCACAAGCCTTGCAGAGTCACGGAGTCCTCTCTGTAAGCAGAACTCCTCCAGGCTGATTGACCTCAGGGATGTCTGAGCCGCTAGCGCCGATGTCAGAAGCAAGGGAGATGTGAATCAGTCTTTAGGAGGTATGCTTGCATTCCCCATGTAATAACAATTCTGGAGCATTTATTCTTATGGCTCTATGTTGTGCCATTACTTTATTATTTCTGTTAGAAGTTATGAATGAATTGCTAGCAGTCTGCAGGAAGAGTACAGGGGGGAGGTAACCAGTTGGGGGGGTGTATCTGCACAGACTCACTCTATCCAATCAGAGTTGCCATTCTCAGTCTGTGCAGGTACACCCCCCCCAACTGGTTACCTCCCCTCTGTACTCTTATTACAGACTGCTAGCAATTCATTCATAACTTCTAGTAGAAATAATAAAGGAACGGCACAACATAGAGCCATAAGAATAGATGCTCCAGAATTGTTATTACATGGGGAATGCATGACGTTATAAAACAGGCAAGTCAGGAGTGGTGACAGGTCCTCTTTAACCTCTTTTTGAAGATAGGGAATTCTAATGGCAGTAACACGGGTATGGTTGAATGATGGTAAGCAGTCATAGCCTGCAGTCAATTACATTTGTTACCAGTTCAGGCGGGGGAGGGTATGACTGTTGTGTTTCGTTACATCATATTTCTAATAAAATGCTCCTCAAATTGTATTAACAATACATGTTGACTATGATGAGACTTGTAGTCTGATGCTGAGGAGCATCTCTCCACTGGATACATTTTAAAGGACATCTGTCAGCAGATTTGTGCCTATGAAACTGGCTGACCTGTTGCATGTGCATCTGTGTTGGTGCCATGTTCATATGTGTCCACATTTATGAGAAAAATGAAGTTGTAATATATGCAAATGAGCTTCTAGGAGGATCAGCGGCGTAGTTGCTTAAAGAGCAGAACTTCTAGGAGTAAAGACAACGCCCCCGTTGCGTCTAGAGGGTCATTTGCATATATTAAAACATAATTTTTCTCAGCAATACGGGCACGTATGAACATGAGACCAACACAGATGTCTTCAGCTGCCAAGCGCGAATGCAACTGGTCAGCCAGTTTCATAGGTACAAATCTGCTGAAAGACGCCCTTTAAAGAGAACCTGTCACCTCTCCTGTCTGTTTTAGTAAGTATTTGTACTCTGCACATGAAATTACACTTCTGATGATTTTTTTTTTCTTGGAACACTGCTTATTCCTCCTTGAAATATAGGAATAAATAGTCAACTGTACTTCCCCATTCCCTTTGTCTGATACGGTCAACACTGATTGGACATGCAGGGACACATCCAACTGGTAGTGCTTAGTTGTTTATTTAGACATTTCCAGGTGGAATAATGGAGGGCTGTCATAGTACAGCATTTCAAGACATAAAAATGCTCCCACATAGAACACCAATGTCGAATACACATATGTACTGTATCAGACATAACAGGAGTGGTGACATTTGCTCTTTAAGAGGTGCAGAGGAAGCAGTTTCTCCAGACTCCTACTGTTGGGGGCCTGTAGGCTGCTCATGGCACATTGGCACCAGTATAGGTTTTGCATTTATATTGGAGCTTTTCTACATTGATCATGCTGCAAATCTCATTGACAGTTTCCCCTTAAGTTGGCCGTAAGGTTGACAGTTTCCCCTTAAGTTGGCCGTAAGGTGCTGTGTACGGTCACCTTTATGTATAATTTGGCTGGATTTGACCTCTTCTGTGATTTTCGTGCAGCCTGTTCACAACAATGGCTCCAGCGGCTACGGGAGTTTGGGAAGCAATGGCTCTTACGAGCATTACATAAGCATCGCCTCGTCTAGTGATTCCAATGGAAATTGTGTGGATGAGACTCACAAAGAACCAGTAAGCAGTGTTAATGACCGTGTCGTCCGTTATTAAATGCATTGCACGTCTTCCAATTTTTGTCACAAGAAACCCCCAAGAACCGCCTTAAACCCAGACCTATTTGGACCTTAATGACCAGCTTTCAATAAGACTTTGTTTTATGTTGGAGAAATTACATTGTTTGGGCAAACATACATTATTAATCAGTGTGATCCATGTAGTTAAAAAAGGCATCATTGGCTTAAAAGGCTAGAATCTGAAGTTCCACCAATCTCGACAATTAGAGCAGTTGTCGCACATCCGTTTTCACAACTAGTAGAAGTCTTTGAGGCTATTCACATGGCTGTTTTTTTTTTTTTTGGGTGGGGGGGGGGGGGGTTTAACAGCAAGCTATTGTTGACTGTTTTCAGGGCCATATGGACCCCATTGAAATGAACGGGCGTTTAGACAGGAGTGCACCCTTATAAGAGTTGCTAAAAACAGGTAAAAGTGCCTTTCAAGGGTTTAAAAAGTTACTCCCCTTATCCACTTGAAAGTGAGGGAACAGTCGCTCTGCACCGGAGAGAGCAGGACCTGAAACTCCCAGCGTCACATGTGAAGTCATGATAAGTGTTAGACCCTGGTGCAATGCGAATGTTCTCTCGCTTTCAAGTGGATAAAGGGAGTATTTTTTTAAATTATTATTATTATTTTTTAAACCCAGCAGAATGGAGGGCACTATTGTGGGCATTTTATATACAGGGGGCACTGTGGGGAGCCTTTATATATACTGGAGCCACTATGGGGGGCATTATAGACACTGGGGATAGTACAGGGAGGGAATTATAGATACTGTGGGCAATATGGTGGCTAATATTTTATACTGGGCACTGTGGGGCTGTATAATCTATATTGGGGGAACTGTGGGGCTCTATATGTTCCCATGACATTCATCCTTTTAAATGGCCACCAAAAATGTATGCAAGGCCATAAAAGACAGGGTGTCCGTTTTTAATAGCAGTTTTTTCACTGTCAAGTAAATGTAGCCTTAAACCCAGACCTATTTGGACATTAATGGATTATAGCAGCCATAACTTTTTTCATAGCGTAGCCGAATAAAACTTTGTTTTCTTTGGGATAAATTGCATTTTTCCAGCACTGTTTTGGGAAACTTACAGTATAAAAAGGTATGATCAAAGGGTTAAAAGGCTGGAATCTGATGTTCCACCGATTTGGGCCTTTAGAGCAGGAGCTCTGCTGTCGGGACATAATGTACAGCCCTGTGAAAACACAGGGCTATAGAATAATGTGCCTTAATGACCGTCGTTTGTTGAGGAGTTAACCCTGGCCTGTAGATTATGGGGTCCTCTCTTAGACAGTTCTTTTTGTATATGCTCTTTTAGAGTATTGGTGTAATAGAATAAGTTCCACTGTTCAGAGTAATAGAGAAGTGTTCTGAACAAAGAGTGACTCCTCTTATGGAGGGACCTTGGTGCCTTACACCCATTGATTTAATTGCGTGCCATATGATGCTTTTTTATGAAGAGCCCCTTTTAAAGAGAACCTGTCACCACAAAATGCAGTTCAATCTGCAGGCAGCAGGTTATAGAGCAGGAGGAGCAGAGCAGATTTATATAGACTTTGTGGGAAAAGATTCAGTAAAATGTACATTTCTATCAATATTTCTGATTTCATTGTTCTTGGGGGAGGTGTTATCAGTGACTGACAGCTATCTCTGTATATGTATTTACACTCCTAAGAAGTCCCTGTGTACAAGTGAAGTCAGAAAGAGCAGACATTTAAATGAATTAAATACAAGTTATGCTGAATCTTTTTGCTATAAATCTCTAGATCAATGTGCTCCGCTCCTCCTGCTCTATAACATGCTGCCTGCAGATTGCACTGCATTTTGTGGGGACAGGTTCTCTTTAAATTTCCAAGGCCTTTCCAGGAATGTTTTCCTTCTCCTGCTATTCTGTATTCTGTAATAGAACGCTTTTGGTATGAGTCATGTCTCGCTCTCCATTTCTCTGGTTATAAATAAATGTTGTGTTTTGTGATGTTTTTGTGTTGTATAATATCTATATACGCAGAAGGCTATTTTCACACTAGCGTTTTCCCTTTCCGCTATTGAGATTCGTCTTAGGATCTCAATAGCGGGGGGAAAACGCTTCCATTTTGTCCCCGTTCATTGTCAATGGGGACAAAACTGAACTGAACTAAACGAAATGCATTCCATTCCATTTAGTTGCGCTCCCATCGTGGACAGAATAACGCCGCAAGCAGCGTATTTTCTGTCCGCGATGTGGTACGGAGCAAGACGGATCCGTCCTGACACACAATGTAAGGCAATAAGGACGGATCAGTTTTCTCTGTCACAATAGAAAACTGATCCATCCCCCATTGACTTTCAATGGTGTTCATGACTGATCCGTCATGGCTATAGAAGACATAATACAACCGGATCCGTTCATGACGGATGCATGAGGTTGTATTATTGTAATGGGAGCATTTTGCAGATCCATGACGGATTTGCAAAAACGCTAATGTGAAAGTAGCCGAAGCCATAGAGTAGTCATGTCTTCACCTCAGTTTTTTTGTGCTGGCTCAACGGCAGCTATGTCAGTGATTCTTCACAATGTAAACCGCGTGTAGACCCTGTGCATGATCAGCCATGTATGTGGGGGTTAGTAATTGCCAAAAGTGGTCCAAGGCAGGACAACTGGTCACAGGGTCATGGACTCCTAGGGCTCATTGATGCATTTGTGGAGCAAAAGATAGCCTGTCTGTTCTTATCTGACAGAGAAGCTCATGTAGCACTTGCTGGAAAAATAAATGCTGGCTATGATAGAAAGGTGTCCAAGCTCTCAGATCATCACCGCTTGCTGTGTAGTCACAGACTAGTCAGTTCCCATGCTGTCCACTGTTTACGGTCAAAATCACCTACAGTGGTCACGTGATTATCAGTATAGGATCATGGGGCAGTAAGGAAAATGTCCTGGTCTGATCTCGAGGGGCGGATTGGGAACTTAAAGTAGCCCCAATAACAAAAAATAAATAAATAAAAGTGGCCCCATGTGGCAGGTGCAGGTCCAAATTGACAAAAGGTGGGCCAACCCAAGTAGGCAGAGCCAACAGAGGTAGACGGGGCCTGCAATACTGTAGCGCAGCACAAAATACCATGCTAGCAGAACTAAATACCACAGTGCATCACAAAATACCATAGTATTCAACTGTATCACTGTCCTGAGGACGGTGATGCAGTTGAGTTCAGGAGGGCACCTGCGGCCGTTGGACAGTTGAATAAGTAACTGATGCTCCTAGTATTAATTAATGCTTACAGCAATAGATGATTATGTACACAGCCAGTGGCCCACCAGGAAATGTCCCTGTAGGGTCTATGGCTAGTCAGCCCCTGGCTCCACCACATAACTTGAAGAACCGTTGAATAACAAAGGACACCTTCAAAAGTCTTAGGGAATCCATGCCTTTTATGAGTCAGAGCTGTTTTGGTGGCCTGAGGGAACCATAACCCGTTGATGATCAGCGTTGTACTAGTATGGCGGAAGCCAACTCTTTAGCCAGGTTTTTGCTGTTTAACAGCCAATTGCAGACATTTAGCCCTACAGATGCCTTTGTCAGTTGTGACCACAGCATCTGGTTTGGCTTTCCACAGGAGTTCTGCTCTCCCAGGGCTTGAATGGCTCCCCCGTTTCTGAAGAAACCACCTAGGCTATTATAGTAGTAGTTCTAATGGTTGATCGCATATTCAAGCACAAAAAAAAATTTACTGCTTTTTTTAAAATATATAAATATGAATCGCCCCCCCTATCCCCATGATAAAAATAAACAAGATAGACATTGCTGCGTCCCAAAATGCCTGAAATATTAAAATACAAACATAGTCATCCCCTATGGTGAACCCCAAAGTTTTTAGGGTATTTTTTCAGTATTAAAACACAAAAAAAAAGTATATAAATCTGGTATCTCTGTAATTGCACTGACCCAGAGAATGACGGGAACAGGTCACTTTTACTGCACAGGGAATGCCCTAAAAGCATAGCCCATAAAACTATTGCGCAATTGTATTTTCTTTTCCAATTTCACCCCATTTTAAAAAAAATCCAGCTTCCCACTACATCATATGCTATATTAAATGGTGACATTAGAAAGTGCAACTTGTCCCACAAAAAAAAACAACCCCTCATCCAGCTATGTGAACAAAAAAATAAAAAAGTTATGGCTCCAGGAAGGCAAGGAATAAAAAACGAAACAGCAAAAACTGAAAATCGCCCGGTCCACTTTGGGTTAGCTGCACAACTAGGCAGCGTTTTGGGTGATTGTTACATATGTATTAATTTATCCATTATTAGTTTACATTAGTTTTTGTTTTTTTTCTGTCACAGCTGTCACTAAAGCAGGTGTGTTCAGACATTAACCGCATCAAGAACACTGGGCAGCAGGTGTACATCGATACAAGAAGCAAATCGCAGCCCAAGAGATGGGAAGTGCAGGAGAAGGAGAGTCAGAAAGGTGAGGATACTTGACAATTTTGTGGACACAATTGGAAGGAGTTTGGCCACTTCGCTACCATACTGTGACCACCCTGGCTGTGTATTTGATTTTAACCCCTAATACATTTTTGGTGAATGTAATAGCTCCACCTAGTGGTGAAGTAGAAGAATACATATAAATATGTACATCTCATCAAATATCTAAAAAAAATATTTTCTAAGGCGGTAGTTCCATTAGGGTCTTCTTTGGTTTACTATTCTTCTCTTGATATGGCTTCTGATTAAATCTGGTGGCATCTCCCAGGTTTCTGACAGCAGGGGAGTTGTGAAAAAAAAAGTGTAAAGTGTAAAAAAAAATTAAAAAAAATTCCAGTATGTGAGTGTTGGTTGACTACCATAAGAAGATGATTTCTGAATTGACTGTATGGCCACATATAAATATATTATTTTTTTTTTTTTGAATAGCCAAACCAAGCCAAAATACTTTATTGAGGCCTCGTCAGGAAAATGTGATGGTGGATGGACACGCTGCATCGTCGTGTGACACCTCCAGGAAGGGACAGCACATCCCTTCATACCAGCAGATTAATTGCGTGGAAAGTATTATTAGGTAAAGATCTGGAGTTGCAAGAAGGAAATGCCAGCATTCGGGACCAATTAGATTTTAATATACTTTTGTACTGATTTTAAGTGATAAGTATTTGTTTCCCCCCTCCTGAATTCTGCTGGTTTCTTGTCATCAGAGAGCAGTGCATGATGGGAGCTGATGTGTATGGATGAAAAGTAGACATGATGAACAGATGGCTGGTGTCCTCATTGACGTGGACACTCAGGTTGACCTCTTGTTTTGGGGGCACCTGTTCACCTCCCTAAGCTTTACACAGGAAAGACATTGACAGATTGTGTCTGTTGCCCAGCAGTGACTCTCCCTGAGGCTGACTGGGGCCGACAGTCAGCCCTTTCATGCTAGTAATTGGTGGGAGTCTTGGCTCCTGCACCCCCACAATCCTATCTTTTAATATGTCTATATGGCATCACAAAATAGAGAATTGATGCACCACTTTGCACATTTCCTATAGTGCTACTGCTTACGTATGCAAAGCAATTTCGCCTAAAGGAGGCCAAACATCAGCCAACTAAACTGTTAAGAGGGTGTGTGACAGCACGTCTACTGTGTCCAGGAGAAACCAGTGAAATTGTGATTGAAGGTCTGGACAAGCTGTAACTAGGGATCAGTATAGTACAATCAAGCTAAAATGCATCTATGCAATGGTCCAGTTATAATCCTGCATGCTGTCAGTGGCTGCGCCTAAATTAGGTGCAGCCTTCGGCAGTATGTGTGCCTCAATCCGGCGTAGATTTCAGTTGTCTTGTATGCTACAAAACTGGTGAAAAAGAAGATAATGTGGCTGGGTAGCTTTACGCGAAAGTACAAGGTGTGCTTTGCGTTTTTTTTTTTGTCACACCCAGAAAATTGGAGAAACTTTATATGATAAAATTAGGCCCAATGGCTCTACCAGTAGAATTGTGAGTGCAGCTCTGGGGTATAATACAGAATGTAACTGGGGATCAATAGACATATAATATAAACTCTTGTAATCCCCCATATATTTTTTCATCTCTAGGTATCTGGAGAGCTATAACATCCCAGCTTTAAAAAGAAAGTGTGAATCCTCCACCAATACCGCCTCCTCCTCTGAAGACGACAAGCAGGGTGTCTCTGGACAGAATGACCTGGAGACTTTAGAAGG
The DNA here is from genome assembly GCF_905171765.1 of Bufo bufo. Lineage (NCBI taxonomy): Eukaryota > Metazoa > Chordata > Amphibia > Anura > Bufonidae > Bufo > Bufo bufo. The sequence continues at coordinate 138,437,947 of NC_053389.1, forward strand.
TAAAAGTTTTCTCAGTGTTGGGGTCATGAGCTGCAGGCTTCATTAGGAACACTAACATTTTTGGCTTCTATAAAATTTGGCAGGAGCATTCACACATATATGTATGTAAATGTTTCAGGACCTTGTCAGAACAGAAGATAGAGAGCTGTGACAGTGCGGGAAGATATTTTCTTACACATTGCAGACTTTCTGTCCAGTAATGCCAAGGTTGCCGCATTCAGCCCTTACTGCAGCCCAAAGTGGAGGAAAACTGAACAGTCTCTATACAGAGGAAGCTGGCCTATGCTGTTCTTGACATGGACACTTTTACATATATATCTCTGTCAATGCTACTGAGCTTTATAGAAGTCGCCCTGGGTATAGCAAATTACTAGCATATTTTTATTCTAGTAACAAATTTGTGCTCGATACACATTTCCCTGTAGAGGATGAATCATTGCCCCCCATCCAACTAAATAAAAGTTCTTTAGTCATCCTGTTCTGTGAATTTGTTAAAAGAAGTTGTGATTGGCTATTTCTTGTATATATTTGTTCTTGGCCAGCCCTTAGTTATGTAGTCATGTATATCTCTACATAACTGAACTTTAGGAGAGCTCATGTCACATTAAATACATTTCCTGAGGTCCCCAGAAATGGAAAAACCCCAAGAAGTGACCCCATTTCGGAATAAGCACCCCCCATACCAACATTTAAAGGGGTGGAAAGGGCACTTTTGACCTAACAGTTGTCTCGCAGAAAAGAATATGGAGTGGTAAAGTGGAAATGTTATAGGGAGCATAAAGGATGAAATAAAATTAATACTCCATGAATGAGTGGTATATTCTGAAACACTCCTGCATGCACAGTAGATATGGCTGCTCTTTCAGCTTTCACAGAGGTGTCATCCAGCTTTCCTCATCTTAAAGGGGTTGTCTGGGTTTTTAATATTGATGACCTATCCTCAGGATAGGTCATCAATATCAGATCGGCTGGGGCCTGACACCCGGCACACCCAACGATCAGCTGTATGAAGGGAAGGCGCGCACAGTGCATGCATGTGTGCCGTCTCCCTTTTTCTTTTCCTGCTCACTATAGACATAGCAGCAGCGAGCAGGAAGAGAGACCGGAGACGGCACGTGTGCACGGCGTGTGTCTTCTCTTCATACAGCTGATTGGCGGGGGTCCTGAGGATAGGTCATTTAATATTAAAGGCCCAGAGAACCCCCTTACAGGGCAAATCTATGCTATGCACTGGTGGCCATTGTAGTTGTCACCCAGACTTGAAACGTTTGCATCGGGAATGCCTGCAGGTGTAAATTTTTGAATTTTACTTTATTTTTTACATAATATTTTTGGCTGATAGATTCGTTAACTAATCTTTGTGTCTTTTTTATTTTATTTTTAATAATGCCAAAGAAATTTTGAAGTGATCTGTTACATTGAATTATCAATCTTCCTATAGCTTATCTCAGCAGTTGTCTGTGTGTTTTAAAGGGGAACAACAGGAATTTAAATTAATGAAATACAACTTATATTGAATTATTTCAAACAAAACTATATATATCAATCTGCTCCAGTCCTCCTGCTCTATAGCATGCGGCTGCATGCAAATTACTTCACACTTTCATAGTGACCGGTTCCCCCCTTCATCAGGCTATGATATTAGCCAGCTTGGAGGAGGTGGGGGATGTGCTGACACGCTGTAGAAGGGGAGAGATGGATCTTGCGCTCTCCCTATATAACTGTAAATTACCCCAGGGGAGGGTAACATGGACTTCTGTGGATGTTATCTATCCCCCTTGTCAAATATGTGTCTTTTTTTGTTCCCCCCCCCCAGAAAAAGGGCGAGAAGATGAGCGCCTGCTCATCTAATCACCTCTGTGCACTTAATTAGGAAGTTCATTGGCACCATGACCCAGATGTTTAACAGTGTCCAGATCACATCGTCAATAATTAGCATCAAACATTTGTACCGCACATACAGAAAAATCTGTAAAGTTTCCATTTTACACTGTCCCTCCTGTCCATATGATCTTTACCAAACAATATGCGGACTGCTTCTCTAGCGATACCTGTTACATGCTGCAGTAATAGCAACGATGATTATCACTGGAGAGAAATTATATATTTCTGACAGATGAGAGGTTTCCGTCAATCAGAAAATATGTTTTCTCTTCTTGACTGTCGCCATAAACGATTGCTTTTAGTTTGTTTTACAAAACGAATCAGTATGACAGTCCAGGGCAAACTGGGCTCTGGCACAAGGTTGTGCCGTTCAAGGGAGGCACCGGAGGTGTAGGGGATTTATTTTTAATTTTTATTTTTTTTATCATCCACACCCAAAAAAATACTAAAATGTATATAATACATTTAAAGGGGTTCTGCGCTTTGTTTTAACTGATAGATCATCAGCATCTGATCGGCGGGGATCCGACACCCGGGACCCCCGCCGATCAGCTGTTTGAGAAGGCAGAGGCTCTCCAGCAGCGCCGCGGCCTTCTCACTGTTTACCGCCGGCCCAGTGACGTCACGACTAGTATCAACTAGCATGGGCGGGGCTAAGCTCCATTCAAGTGAACAGAGCTTAGCCCCGCCCAGGTCAGTGATACTAGTCGTGACGTCACTGGGCCGGCTTACAGTGAGAAGGCTGCGGCGCTACTGGAGCGCCGCTGCCTTCTCAAACAGCTGATCGGCGGGGGTCCCGGGTGTCGGACCCCCGCCGATCAGATGCTGATGATGAGGATAGATCATCAGTTAAAACAAAGTGCAGAACCCCTTTAATGTACCACTAACTAATAGTTTTTTATAAAAACTGCTAAATTTAAGAAAAGATGAAAAAAAAAGCTATGACCGATGGAACACAGATGGGGAGCAATATTACAGGTTATTAATGCTAAAATTAGTTAACTCACTAAGGGGTTAAAATGCACAGTTTCCTGAGTTGTGCGCCAGTTGTATTTATTTGATAGAGAGGTGCAAAATCTCCAATGAAAAAGTGACTTTTTTGGGAGGGATTTTTCAATTTTGATGTGACGGTTGGGGGGGTTCACAGGGTCCACTTTTTACAAATCAAATGTGATATTTTGTTTTCTACATGCTCCAGAAATCTGTCTTCATCCGTCTTGTCCACTCTTGTTTCTCACTGTCACAATTACACCCTGACAGTGGACTACGGGGATAGATATGGTACAACCTCTAACAGCATTTAGGTTTAGTAGGTATCCTGGGGTTGTAGTAGGTATCCTGAATTTTTCCAGTTTGTCCGAAAAGTTTAGTATTTGTATTGTAGTTTTGTACCTGATTTATACTACCAGGATATCATAGTGATAACCTTTTGCACATATGATAAATTGTTTTTTTTATTTATTTTTTTACTTGCCACCCAGCAGAGGCAACGAAGTTATCCGTGTTTTAAATGGGCTTTCTGGGCTCCAAGTATAGATGGCCTATCCTCAAAATAATCACCTAGTGGTTTCTATCCAGAATCCTGATGGAGAATCTTGGGAAAGCCTGTGCTACCACCATTTCCCACCTTGCTTACTCTGTGCAGCGGACTTTTTATAGAAGGCAGCTGCTGACCTGTCTTCAGGCTGTGCTCTTAAATTTTTGTAAGAAACATTAGGCTAGTCTAGTGCTCCACAGCCAGGTACAGCTGGTAAAGAAAGTTGTAAGTGACCTTTAAAAAGGTTAACAAGTAACAAGGTTTTATTTTTTTATTTATTTTTTTGCAAATAATTGAAAGGTTTAAAAAATATATATTGCAGTCCCCCACTAGTTATGGTAATAGCATGGGTTGCAGGTGCCTCCATGGAGCCCTTATCAACAAGGCTGTTTCTTTTGTACCTCTGCACACAAACTTATAAAAAATCTCTGCTGTCTGTTCTCACCACTAGGGGGCAATCTATATGCATTTTTGGCATCAGTAGGAGTCAAGTAAAACTCGAACAGATCACCCTCTTAGTTGTAGAAACAAGCAGCAGATTTTTAACACTGTGTACCGACACTTTCCTCTGCTAAACTGCTGATGCACCGGGACAGCTTCCAGTCGTCTAGCATATCTGATATCTCGTCACTTTGGTGATTGTAAGCATTGCTGATTATGGGAATGTTATTGCACCGGTCAGGGATCCCATATTGAGCTTCCACTAAGGCCTCATGCACACAACCATATTTTTGGTCTGTGCCCGATCAGTATTTTTTTGCGGATCGCACACTGACCCATTGATTTCTATGGGTCAGCGGGAAAAAAAAAAACGTAGTACACGAACGTTATTTGTGTGCTGCCTGCATCCATGCAGCCAGCCCTCAAGTTATAGAACCTGCCCTATTCTTGTCTGTTTTGTGGAAAAGAGTAGTCTTTTTTTACAGTGGGTCCCATGAAAATTGCGGGACGCACATAGACCCAAACGTATTTTGCGGATCCGCGATCTGTGGACTGCAAAATGGATATGGTCGCGTGCAGGAGGCCTAATCTGGAAAGAAAACTGGATATTTAAACGTAAAAACCTCAAGTATCCTCGACTTTCTCTTGTATCGTTGCAAGATGTTCCAGCGCCAATTTCCACGAGTCAATTGTCAGCGGAATCGATGGTCACTGCCGATGCTCAGACAACAGCCGCTGTGGTGGGAGCTCCACTGACCGACCTTACCCTGTCCATCAAGGCAATGAGTGTGGTTTCAGTCACCAGCCAGTGTAGCTACAGCAGTACCATTGTACATGTTCCTCAGCCCGAGTCAGGTACCTATGAGGGGATGCGTATTGGGGAGAATTTTAAAAATGCATTTTGTTTTCTGCAACTTATATTGTCTGAGATATGCTTATTGCAGTTGACGCTTAGGTTGTGCTCAGGGAACAAGCCACACTCACTTGCTCCATAAGAATCATAATGAAATGTAAGTGAAGCCTCTGGATAAAACCCTACTGAATTTCAGCTCATGCAAAGCTGGCTGTAGTCAAGCAAATGATATCCAGATGGAGATAAGCAGAAACTGGATATAGCATACGCCACTTATCGCCAGCAGCAGTTTGGCATGGGCAACCAAAAACACAAATTTGTGGGGGGTTTTTGGATTTTTTTTTTAAAAAACATCTTAAACTCAGTCTTTAGGGGAAGGTCTGGCAGCCCTGTAGGTATTAGAAGATTGGATAGCTGATGGACAGCCTGATGCCAGGTTTATACTGTACATCATTTTTTGCACCATCATCAGGTGGGCATCCAAATGGTTGCCGTTATCAAAACTTTTTTCCCTTGCTTAACAAAGAGAGCTTTTTTTTGGGAAAGGGGATGGATATGCCAATACCCAGAATGGGTTCGTCTCTACCAATTACAATGTCACTGCAGTAATGTTGGTAGAAACTGAATATTTTTTTTCTTGTATGTGAAGTTGCCCTGTCCCTGGTCCTGCCTCTGCAGCTGAATCTCATATTGTAATGCCATATACAGTTCAGGGTGCTGATCACCCTTGTTTGTTTTTTAATATTTTTTTTTCCTTTCCTGTGTTTGTGAAGGAAAGAAGCATGTTCAGCCAAATTTCTCCCATTTCCATATAATAGTGTAGGGTCTGGAAATTTTATACTAGAATAGCAATGAGCGAACCTTCAGGTTCGCTGAAGTTTTTAAAAAAAAAGTTGGTTCAGACACTAATTGATTGAGAGAGCGAGAAGCTCATCCTTTTATGTCATCCAGTATTAAATATTCTTCCTTTTTCCTTTTTTAAATTATTAGTTTTTTTGTTTTTTTCCGCTTGCTCCCATTTCTGTTTGTTTTGTCTGCCTAGGTATAGCCTGTGATTGGGATGTGTAATATTTGGAAATGCTGCTAGCCTCCAGTGCATTATTTAGACAAATAACCTTGTGTTACTTCCCTTTGTCTTCAGAGGTAACAGCCATAGAAGATGCTACAGGTGGTAGTGAACAGATAGACATGAGATCTTCTCAGGCTGCAGGTTCCAGTGTAGCTCCAGAGGAGTTTAAGCAGGTTGGATTAACCAAGGAGGTCCTATCTGCCCATACACAGAAGGAGGAGCAGAACTATGTGGACAGATTCCGGCAAAGGATCCTGCAGTCCCCGTACAGTAGCTATCTACAGCAGGACAGTCAAAGTAAAGTCTGTTCCCATGAGCATGGTGTACAAGGTAGTTGTTATGGCTTTTTGTCTGTTGTCTTCCATCCTCGTGGTGCCAAGCACAGTTGTCTCTTTGACCATTTACCAAATGTAGATCTCTTCCTTTCACGCTAAAAGATGTTTCAGTATGGTGCCATTGCTAAAGCGTTATGTTCCCAGAATAGAGGCAACTTAAAAGGGTTGTCCTGGATTTTTATATTGAGGGTCTATCCTCAAGATAGGCCATCAATATTAGACTGGCAGGAGTCCGACACCCCTCAGCCCGCCAATCAGTTGTTTCCTTGTAGCTCTGGTGGCGGAGGTCAGTGCTGTAAGTTCACAGCTCCATCCATTGTGCAGTGCTGCCTCCATTCACTTCAGTAGGAGCAGCGCTGAAGCTACCAGCTCTGTATACTACACAATACATAGCTCTTTAAATGCCAGAGCTACATCAAAGCAGATGATCAGCAGGGTGTCAGAACTCCACCAAAAGGATTTTGATGTCCTATCTGCAGGATATCCTGGAAACCCCTTTAAGAAATAGAAAGACCCCAATTATAGTAATTACATGTATCATTTTACTGGTTTTGTTTTCTTAGGAGAATATTCATCTCAGCAAACTACTCCGGCTGCTTGCAAAAAAGGTAAAAAACAGGGCAAGCACAAGAGGCAGAAACCTATGGAATCATCGGAAAGTGGATCCCACCCCAATCTACCTCCACGACCAAGGAGGCCAGGACCTTTACCGCCATCTTGGCCATCATCTGAAGTTTCGCACCCAAGCCCTTCAAACATGGCCTTCCCACCTCCAATGATGATCCCAATTCAACCAGCATATCCCATGCCAGGGTTTCAGCTCCCACACATGGGCTCGACGGTAGCAGGAGACTGTACGAATTCAACAGTAGTTCCTGAGTCTATACCACAATCCAACATCTCTTACAACATGCAACCGTTCCCAGCATTCCCATCCCCATACATGGGCACATTCATGGCTGTGTTCCTCCCCAATTATAATATGTACCCACCTATCAACCAACAGATACCTCAGCCTTTCTTTCCCACTCAATACCCTTGTCCGCCTTCTTATCCATACACTGGAATGCAAGTTGCTCCCCAAGTTGTTCCCCAGACTGTGCCATCACAAATTCCCACAGACTTTTTGGACCCAACATCTCGAGCATCTTCTCCCATGTCCGCTGAGGAGCAGCAGGAAATTCTGAGTGATGATCCACATCTTTTTAGTAACTCTAGAAGTAGTTCCCCATTACAGCTGGTCCTTCTTCAAGAGGAGTTACCAAAACCAGCAGAGCCTCCTGAAGGAACTAACACAGAAAACCAAGCAGACATTAAATGTGTGAGTTCTGTTCTTAGTGTGAGAACCTATTGCCTAATTCTTGGCATAACCCAACAAGACTGTAATTCCATTTAGATAGAGTATGTATATATTCCAACTCATACCAAGTTCAACCCTGTAGCTATGTGGTAATATTCTTGTACATAGGGAACAGTAATATAGTAATTATATTCTTGTACATAGGAGCAGTATTATAGTAGTTATATTTGTGTAATTAGGGGGCAGTATTATAGTAGTTATATTCTTGTACATAGGAGCAGTATTATAGTAGTTATATTCTTGTACATAGGAGCAGTATTATAGTAGTTATATTCTGGTACATATAAGGCAGTATTATAGCAGTTATATTCTTCTACATAGAGGGCGGTATTATAGTAGTTATATGCTTGTACAGGGTGGGGGGCAGTATTATAGTAGTTATATTCTTGTACATAGAAGCAGTATTATAGTAATTATATTCTTGTACATAGGGGCAGAATTATAGCAGTTATATTCTTCTACATAGAGGGCGGTATTATAGTAGTTATATGCTTGTACAGGGTGGGGGGCAGTATTATTGTAGTTACCATATATTCTTCTACATAGGGGCAGTATTATAGCACTTATATTCTTGTACATAGAGGGTATTACTATAATATGAATATTATTGTACAGAGGTAGGATTTGAGAATAATAAGCAGATAACTAAGACGGATATTCTTTACATAAAACAGTTAGGAATAGATGCTGGAAGCTGTAAAGCACTTTTCATGATGAGGACAGGAGCTTCATCAGAGTCCTTTATAGTGTACTAGAAAAATTACATGCAGCCACCTTCACCTGACATTTAAAGGAGCATCTCATCCTGCCACAGACTGGGCAGTACAGAACGTGTAGTACTGTAGAGAGGTGCTACTAGACCACTAATACTGGTGTTATACCAGGGAGTATTATAGTGGTTGTATTATTGTATATAGAGGTAGTATTATAGTAGTTATATTCTTGTACATAGGACATAGTATTACAGTAGTTATATTCTTGTACGTAGGTAGCAGTATTATATACTTTCACAGAGGGGGCAGTATTATAGTATATTGTACAATTCATGTAAAGCCATTATACTCATAGTATTTATTCTTACAGGCGGACCCAGCCGAGGACAGTGGGAACAATGACAGCCATTCAGCATCTAGTGAACTCTTTGACCTCTTACTACAGGAGGACTCCCAGTCTGGCACTGGATCGGCCGCTTCAGGAAGCGGATCTGCTAACTCCAGCTCATTAGGGTCTGGGTCCAATGGTTCTACCTCAAATGGGACCTCAGGAAGTGGCTTAGGTATGAAATGACTAGAAGTTTGCTGGTCACCTGTATAAGTAATGTGTTGTTGTTGTTGTTGTTGTTGTTGTTGTAAGTACCCATTATCCTAGTCTGACAATGCTCAAACAATGGACCTGACAGCACAATATGTCTTTTTCTGCTTTGAACTGTATACCAGGCTCCTTGGTATCAGTGCATAACTGAATAAAGCACATACATTCTAGGTGGTGCAGGGCTGGACAGATCAACCTTAGTTACGATATAGCCATGAGCCACGGGTAAGTAACCTGGGACTGCTTTATGTCAAGGCTCTTACTCCTGTGTCTGTCAATAACAATAACTAATTATGGAAATCTCTAATCAAATCCTATAGCTATTTAAGCTGTTTCTTCTCAGAGGTTTTTTTTTTCATTTTTTTTTTTAAATTTTATTATTATTTAATTTTTCTTTTTTTCTTTAACCATAGTTTGGGTATTTTAGAAGGAATCATTTTTATTGGCATTTTTGTAAATTGGCAAAATGAGCCATACTTCGCAATATTTCAAAGTATAACATTAGGTGCCTACGCAGTAGGCTTGCTCTTAAGACAATAGTATACAAGTAGAAATTGCATATCTGGTGAGGTCTGTAACAAATAGACCGTAACAATGAGGGAAAATGGGGGGGAGGAAAGAAAGGGGAGGAGAGAAGGGGTTTGGGATGAACCCTAACTCAGTCTATCCGAGTCAGAGAGACCTATGTCCACTAGGCGTATCCTACTGTCTTCACTCTTAGTGCAGGAACGTCTTGGTTATTCAGGGGGTATAGTTGGAGTTATGGAGCCATGGATCCCAAGTGAGTATCCTGGATTTAAGGGAGATAATCGTGGGAGGCAGTAAACTCTCGTATCTACATGACTTGTTAATCTCCTGTATAACCTCTGTTATAGTCGGTGAGATGGATTGCTTCCAATAACGTGTAACGATCAATTTAGCGCTAAGTAGGACGTGACCTACCAGGTTTCTACAATTTAAGGGGATGGAATGTATACCCAAGAACAAGAGAGCCAACTTAGGGCAAGGATCCACAGCCCGAGCTAGTATCCCAGAGATCAGGTCAAAAACACTGTGCCAGTAAGGGGTAATTACGGGACATGCCCATAGGATATGAAGTAGAGAACCTCTAGAACCGCATCCTCTCCAGCAGTTGGGGGAGGATGTAGGATAAATTGTATTTAGTCTCTGTGGGGTGATTGTTTGGGTATTTTAATGAAGATAATGTCTCTAATGTGTTTTCCAGGTAACTTATGTGGGCTTTCCTCCACTTTCTCTTGCCCAGAGTGACCCTGGCATTTATGTGTCTTTTGTTTGGTTTGTATTCACTTATAACATCCAGACAATTTTAGGGAGCGTACTTAGCGGGTTTAGGTATTGTGGAGGTCACTCTATATGATGTAGCCAGCAGTTACATTGTTAAGAGTCGCTTCATAAGTTTATATAATTAACTACTGTGCATCTCATTTGCCTGGTGACCACCTAAAAATAAAAATGTAATGTTAGAATTTATTTTACTGCTCTAATCACGTTACTAAAAGAGCAGGCTCCCTTTTGAGCATCAGTTTGCACGTACAATCTGCATAATGTTGAGATACTCTGCAAAGGAACTTGAGCTAACCTTGACTTGCATCAAACTACATGCTCCAGCCTCAGAGCTGCATTCAGAAATCTGTTGTATAGCCTGACATTGTGCCTCTCTTGGATGCTGTGCTGTACTGCATTTTTGGATGAATGGTTTTCCGGGGTACTGTAACATAGTATGATTGAGTAAAAGCTGTACTGCAGAATGCAATGCATTATCAGACTTTGGCTTGTTTTTAAGATGGCGCATTGAGGAAGGCCATTCAGCCACATTAGGCCATTCAGCCACATTAGGCCATTCAGCCACATTAGGCCATTCAGCCACATAATGCCATTCAGCCACATAAGTTTATTTGCGCCCAAACTGTCACATAAGGAGGTGATAAACACTTAAAAGATTATATAGCCATTCTCTGCTATGGAGGCCAGGAAAAGTAGTGGCACCAGGAGGACAGAGCTACATGTAGGACAAGGGGCCCCATAGCAAAAAATGAAATGGACCCTTCCCCTATTCTCTGTTAATGTCATGTAACTACTTCTAAGCGGCAACCAGCAAAACTCTGAATGCAGCTCTTGATGGGATTGGAGTACAAAAAAATTGGTGTAATTCAGTATATGAAAAGCAAAGTGGTTTGCAGTGTTACTCATCTGTATCAGAAGTGGAGCTTCCCTCCTAATTATTCTGAACAGGACATATTAAACCGACTCTCCACTAAAACATTCCCCATAAGGTAATGTATGTGGTTAAAAGGACAAATTTTGTTCTCTTAATATTTATCTGCACACTCTTGTCATGTTAGATTTAGCAAAATTTGTGTCCTGCACTATTTGGTTACCTGGCACCCTCTGAATGTGCTGTAATGCCAGGAAGACACCCAAGGGCAACTTTGATTTGACCCCAATTAATAACCTGTATATTCACTAATCTTTAAATATTAGCCCATCATCACACACATGACCTTATGGTGAGAGGAGCTTTTAGCGTAGAGCCCCTTTAATTGTGCCTGTCCATTGTAGAGAGCGCAGACCCGGGGCTCAGACTACAAACAGAGCTTGAAATGGGGACGGTGGACACTGAGACTGCACCGAGATAACAAAGAGATGCAGTACTGTTCAAAAGTTTGGACACACATTTTTCATTACATGTTTTTTATTGTACATTGTAACTTCTTATTAAAGACATGAAAATGTTGAAGGAACAAATATGGAATTAAGTAATAAACAGAAATGTTTCATATTGTAGATTCTTCAAAGTTTGCTTTGATGACAGCTTTGCACACTCTTGGCCTTCTCTTAAAGTATCGGTGGACTGTTGTTTTCCTTTACTTAGTTGAGTGGTTCTTGCCTTAAAGGGGTTATCCATTCCTAAAAAAAGCCCTCCATGCAAGGCCCTCCACGCTGAATATACTTACCCGGGTCCCCGCTCCCTGCGATGCTCCTGGTCCCCGCACTGCCGCTGCTGCTTCTCCTCCCCGTGCATGGGTGACAACACCTAGTGTTGGGGGGAGCAGCCAATGGCAGGTGGGGACGAGCCTCCCTAGCATCGCGGGTGACACTAGAGGCTTGTCCCCGCCTGCCATTGGCTGCTCCCCCCAACACCAGGTGTTGTCATCCGTGCACGGGGAGAAGCTGCGGTGCAGGGAGCATAGGTATATTCAGCGTGGGGGGCCTGGCATATGGGGGGGGGGGGGGCATTTTTTAGGATTGGATAACCCCTTTAATGTGGATTAGAATAGGTCTGTATACTATATTGAACCGTGCACCAATTCTACCTCTGCTCAACATAACTGATGGTCTCAAACACCTTATGAAGAAATGTCTCAAACTTCAGTTCATTACCTGTTAATTGAAAACCATTTCAGGCGACTACCTCATGAAGCTATTTGAGAGAATACCAAGAGTGTGCAAAGTTGTCATCAAAGCAAAAGGAGGTGACTGAAGATTCCTAAATATAAAACCTGTTTTGGTTGAACTCTTTTCATAGTTTTCATGTCCTGTGAATCTGCAATGTAGACATTTAAAAAAATGTAATCCAAGAAAAACTATGGAATGAAAAGGCGTGTCCAATCGTTTGCCACCGTGCATCTGCATCTCCTCCATCATTTATCGACTCTGCATAGGATCTGCAGTCCCCATTTCAAAACCCACTTTTGCTTTCAGATGATCAGAGTGGACACAATGGGGCTGTCATCTGTACTAATTAGACTGCAAATTGTTTGCACTCTGAAAATTGTTTATCATCTGACGTTGTAGACCTGGATAATGGTGAGCTGTGTACCTGTATGCATGAGAGGAAGTGGTCTTCCCCGTCATTGTACCCCATGTTTTATACTTTGTTTTTTTCTTTATTAACGTCTCAAAGGGAGTAGTAACAGCAGCAAGTATTTTGCTAGCAAGTCCTCCGATACCTCCAAGAAGGGGCACAAACGTCAGGAGGTTGTTGAACCAGATTCTTTTCCCAAAGCTGCAGGAGATTCTATATGGACTATGATAGAACGTACACCTACCCCTATTATGATGACATATCAGGTACCCGAGAGGTAAGAAATGCGCATGGCGTCAAGTAGTTTTGGTTCTCTTTATCATCTTAAGCATCCCTGTACTTTGAACAAACTTGAGATATATTATAGTAACATATCTGAGTACTGAGACCCCCATCAATTGCTACATGCTTATAATCTTTCTATTCAGCTTGTCTTCAGCAGTGAGGAGAGACATTGTTCTGTGTGAACGATTCTTCTCATTTTAGCCATTTATGGGGGTCGCAACACTTGGAACCCCATCAATCAAAACCCTTGCTGTATGTCACATTAAAGGGACATTTTAATAAAATGGCAGCATTCTTGACGGGCCGCAGCAGTGATCATGGGTTTACCGGGGGTTAGTGCTTGAACTAGAGATGAAAATGTCTCTTGCAAAAAGTTACGGGATTGGTTGTAGAAGAGCCTCTTCCCTAAAACAGCAATATGGGAGAGGATACATAAATGACTTTGTGCATCCATAACTCCCATGGTATGTGGGATTTGGGGGGGGGGGGGGGGGGGGGCGGTGTTATATATTAGAACGTTTCACCCCTTTCCAGTTGATAATTTTTAACGTATCACCCCCATTACCCATTAAAGGTATCGCATTAGTATTGGGGCTTATTTGAAAGGGTTTGCGCATCAATAAATTTAAATACATTTAAGAATGGATTTTGTATCGATAATAGATTAGGCAACTGATTTTCAAACAAATTTGGTTTTCTAACAGATTTACTTGAAGTCTTCTTAAAGTGCCCCTCTTAAACACAGTAATGACACTTTTATTGTCATTATGTCCATTAAGGAGCATCTCCGCCGAAATTCCTTCCTGGTGCAAAAATCTGTCCTTGGTAGTATATATTATTTATGGGCTCTCGTGCTTCTATTTTGCAGGGATAAGGAGACCTTGTTAAAAGAGGATCTGGAGAAACTGACTGCTATGCGGAACAAGCAGCCATGGTTCACGGAAGAGCAAAAGGAGGAGCTGGCAGAGGTGCACTCGTGGATTCGAAGCCGCACAATCCCACAGGAGATAGACACTCAAGTACGGGTTGGATTTCTGATTCTGTCCTTAAATTTTTCATCTTCTAGGAGAACAGTACAAACTGATTTGTTAATAGGGATTCATATCAAAAATGTGAAATGGACCAGCGTCCTCACCTCACAGGGCAATGTGCACATCATCCTGCACAGTACAGACTGAATGGTCATTCATCTTGTCCAGCTTTTCTTGTCTGGAAGAGGAATGCAGTGATATGGAGTGGTGTGTGTAACAAGTATGAAAAATTGCTGTTCAGGTTGCTGAGAAAGTGAATGACAACCCCTATAAAATTGACCATATTGGTTGTCAGCCAGCTCTCCCAACATTAGAGTTTTTAACAGCGTTCAGAAGGTGATGGTCTTTAACTCTTTAAGGACGGTCCGATTTTTCATTTTTACGTTTTTGCTTTTTTATTTTTCCGTTCACATAGCCATATGAGGGCTTATTTTAAGTGGGACAAGATACATTTTTTAATGCCACCATTTTAATATACCATGTCTTGTACTGTATTGGAAAACAGGAAAAAAATTCTTTGTGGGGTAAAATTGAAAGAATAAAAAATTCCGCCAAGGTTTTTCGGGTTTTGACATCACGCCATTCACTGTGAGCTAAAAATTACATGACTTCCTTATTCTGCGGCTCGTAACAATTGCGGTGATGCCAAACTTGTATAGTTTTTTATTTTGTTTAAATACTTTTAAAAAAAATATAAAAACCTTTGCAAAAAATCTAAATTTTCTTTGCATTGCCATATTCTGGCAGCCATAACTTTTTATATTTCGGTCTACAGAGCTGTTGTTTTTTTGCATAGCAAACTAGTTTTTATTGGTACCATTTTGTGGTATGTATGACTTTTTGATCATTGTTATTCAATTAGGGGACATGATGACTAAAAAATGGCAAATCATGTGTGTTTATTTTTTTCATTACGGTGTTCACCGCACATGAAATTTTTATTTTAATAGTTCAGACATTTTCGGAAGCAACGATACCTAATATGTTTATATATTTTTTTTTGTTTATATTTTTATATGTAAAATTAGGAAAGGGGAATGATTTAAGCTTTCAATATTTTGATGGGGTTTTATTTATTATTTTACTTTTTATTTAATAACTACTAGCCCCTTTAGGGGGCTAGAACCTAGGATCTTTTGATCCCTCGTCCTATTCACCTTAACAGAGATCTATTAGGCCCCTTTTAGACGGGCGAATCCCACACATCGGACTCGCAGCGTGAGTATGCAACAGCACCCAGCCTGCTTTTCCAGCACTGACAGGGTCGCATTATATTGATTTTATGATGCTATGTAACCCTTACAGTTCTGGAATGTATTGTATAACACTGACATAACATTGGCAGTGTTATCAAATACATTCCAGACCTCTAAGGGTTTACATAGCATCATAAATCAATATCATGCTATGTGACCCTGTCGGTGCTGGAAGAATAGGCCGGGTGGTGCTGCTGCATACTCACGCTGCGAGTCTGATGTGTGGGATTTGCTCGTCTGAAAGGGGCCTTTGGGTGAATAGGATTCTTGCATTGTCCCTGCTGAGCTATGCCTTGTGCATAGTTCAGCAGGCAGCTTACAGTGGCAGGCCTGGAAGGCTTCAGCAGCTTCCAGGCTGCCATGGTAACTGATCAGAGCCACAAGATTTCATTGAGCTACATCCCTCTGCCTAACTCCACAGATGCCTCCTCGATCATCGGTGATCGTGGCATCTGAAGGGTTAAATGATGGGGTTCAGTGGGATCGCCGTTCCCCATCATTGTGGCAGAGCGCTGGCTGTATAATACAGCCAGCACCCACCACATATGGAGCAGGCTCACCGCAGCAGCCGACTTCATACAAATGCGGGTGCATAATGCTGTTCTACCGAGCATAACACAGGAGGTCTATTTTACATGAATAGTACCTTTTAAGATGTAGTGAACTCTCTAGACTAGCAGTCCATAGCATGTGGCTCTTCAGCATGTTGGGAATTGTAGTTTTGCTCCAGATGGGAGGCCAGTCATCTAGTGCTTTTAACAGGATAGAATACTCCATGTTGCAATGTATGTATGTTCTGGAATCTCACATCCATGTCTTTCGATGCCCACAGGGATGTGTCACATGTGTGAAGGGTACCACAGCAAATAATAATCTTGAAGAGAAGGAAGAAGACCATGGGAGAGAGGAAGAGCCCACCAAAGCTACAGAACAATCAGTGACACAACAAACTCTGTGCCTGAACAGTCTCTGCGACCCAAGAGAAAACACATCAAACTCAGAGACTTGACTTTTTTTTTTTTTTCTTCTTTGTAAATAAAGTTTTTATTTTATATATAAAAAGTTTTATTTAAGTCCGTTTAATGCAGTATAAAAAGAGGAAGCTTCACGTTTCTTCACGAGTCCTTACAGCCCGGGGAAGAAGCTGACCGATTTCCTGTTTCATGACTGACCCTGTGCCAAGACTTTCACTGTCCACTCCGCAGCCTGCCATTCTGACCAACACAGTGGTAGGCTGCTAGCATTTCCTGGTGGACGTGCACGGTCTTATTTTGGAAAATCCATCCTAAATTTCTGTGAACATTTTTCTTAAGACATGGAGGTCGTTTCCTTGTGCACGTGTCCTGTCTATAAATATCACAGTCATTAGTTCTAGAACGGAGTAAGTGGTTTCAGACGTTTCGTTTTCCTTTTTATTTGTAAATTTCTATATTGATAAAAATGAACTTTGAGGATTATGTTTGTCTAAGCTTGTGTTTTCTTAAATCCTAAAAAAATTCTTAAATGGTGATCCGCATGATTACATTCACTCACCACAGTTCCATTGTACTTTGTATTTGAATTTGTAGATGCGTTACTTACTTTGTACTGATTGTGTGTTAAACTTCAGAGCTAAATTCATAATTCTGCAGGCTTCAGAGCTGAAAAATCCCAGCTTTCCCTTGTTCAGTTTGTGCACAGAGCTCACTCTGATAATTTGCATTCTGGGAATTTTCCCCTTTTAAAACAGGCAACTGATGTAGGAAACATACCCCCGCCCCCTTCCTCTGCATTATAGGATTCAGAAATATAAAGTGTAAAGACTGTAAATGCACCAGTAGAATAATGAGTGCAGCTCTGGAGTGTATTACAAGCTGTAACTCAGGATCAGTACAGGATAAGTAATGTATGTACACAGTGACTTCACCAGCAGAATAATGAGCACAGCCCTGAAGTATAAGGCCCCTTTCACACGGACGAGGTTTCCGCGCGGGTGCAATGCGTATGGTGAACGCATTGCACCCGCACTGAATCCGGCCCCATTCATTTCTATGGGGCTGTGCACATGAGCAGTGATTTTCATGCATCACTTGTGCGTTGCGTGAAAATCGCAGCATGCTCCCCTTTGTGCGTTTTTCATGTAACGCAGGCCCCATAGAAATAAATGGGGTTGCGTGAAAATCGCAAGCATCCGCAAGCAAGTGCGGATGCGGTGCGATTTTCACGCACAGTTGCTTGGAGACGATCGGGATGGGGACCCGATCATTATTATTTTCCCTTATAACATGGTTATAAGGGAAAATAATAGCATTCTGAATACAGGTGGGGGTTAAATAAAAATAAATTTAACTCTCCTTAATCCACTTGTTCGCGCAGCCGGCATCTCTTCTGTCTTGTTCTGTGAGGAATAGGACCTTTTGATGACATCACTACGTTCATCACATGGTCCGTCACATGATCCCATCACCATGGTGATGGATCATGTGACTGACCATGTGATGAGCGTAGTAACGTCATTAAAGGTGAGTTAAATTATTAAGGTGAGTTAAATATTTTTTATTTATTTTTTTTTAACCCCTCCAGCCCTATTGTACTATGCATTCTGTATTCAGAATGTATTATTTTCCCTTTATAACATGGTTATAAGGGAAAATATTAGCAATCTACACAACCTTGAACCCAAACCTGAACTTCTGTAAAGAAGTTCGGGTCTGGGTACCAGATTCAGTTTTTTAGCACGCGCGTGCAAAACACATTGCACACGTGCAATAAAAACTGAACAACGGCATTTACCTAAAACGCAACTGTCTCTCTAAATTTGAAAGTATATGAGGCATTTTGGATTGACAGGTCTGGAGTATGTAGCCCTCGGCTGGCCCTCCAGAGAAGTGGTCTGGTCACTGGGGGTTAGATGTGACATAACTGGATCTACATACAAATAAAGGAAGGAAGGAAAAAGGGGGTGCCCTATGGCCGTTGTGATCAGAACTTACTCTTACCTGACAATACTGGGTGTATGAGTGTTTGGGTGTTTGCTGGGTGCCCGTCGCCGTCCGCTTGTCTGTCCGTCTGTTTATTTGTATATCTGGATTTAGCTCTCCAGGCTATGTGGTGTTCGTTGCCGTCTATATCTAGCTATGGATACAGTTTCTTGGTTCTACATGTGGAATACGTCTCGGCTGGCTGTCCCGGGGTTGTGGAGTTGCTATTGAATTCATATTTCATTACATGTTCTGTAATGTATATATCCCTCTCTGTTTATTGCGGTGGGGTTTGCTTGATAAATCCACTACCTGTACTTAATGTCTTTAACCACTTCCCGCCACGCTAACGCCGAAAGGCGTCATTTCTGCGGCGCTCCCAGGTCACACTAACGCCAATAGGCGTCATCTCGCGTGAGCCGAGATTTCCTGTGAACGCGCGCACACAGGCGCGCGCGCTCACAGGAACGGAAGGTAAGAGAGTTGATCTCCAGCCTGCCAGCGGCGATCGTTCGCTGGCAGGCTGGAGATGTGTTTTTTTTAACCCCTAACAGGTATATTAGACGCTGTTTTGATAACAGCGTCTAATATACCTGCTACCTGGTCCTCTGGTGGTCCCCTTTGTTTGGATCGACCACCAGAGGACACAGGTAGCTCAGTAAAGTAGCACCAAGCACCACTACACTACACTACACCCCCCCCCCCGTCACTTATTAGCCCCTGATCACCCCATATAGACTCCCTGATTACCCCCCTGTCATTGATTACCCCCCTGTCATTGATTACCCCCCTGTAAAGCTCCATTCAGACGTCCGCATGATTTTTACGGATCCACTGATAGATGGATCGGATCCGCAAAACGCATCCGGACGTCTGAATGAAGCCTTACAGGGGCGTGATCAATGACTGTGGTGATCACCCCATATAGACTCCCTGATCACCCCCCTGTCATTGATTACCCCCCTGTCATTGATTACCCCCCTGTAAAGCTCCATTCAGACGTCCGCATGATTTTTACGGATGCACTGATAGATGGATCCGATCCGCAAAACGCATCCGGACGTCTGAATGAAGCCTTACAGGGGCATGATCAATGACTGTGGTGATCACCCCATATAGACTCCCTGATCACCCCCCTGTAAAGCTCCATTCAGATGTCCGCATGATTTTTACGGATGCACTGATAGATGGATCCGATCCGCAAAACGCATCCGGACGTCTGAATGAAGCCTTACAGGGGCATGATCAATGACTGTGGTGATCACCCCATATAGACTCCCTGATCACCCCCCTGTAAAGCTCCATTCAGATGTCCGCATGATTTTTACGGATGCACTGATAGATGGATCGGATCCGCAAAACGCATCCGGACGTCTGAATGAAGCCTTACAGGGGCATGATCAATGACTGTGGTGATTACCCCCCTGTAAAGCTCCATTCAGATGTCCGCATGATTTTTACGGATGCACTGATAGATGGATCGGATCCGCAAAACGCATCCGGACGTCTGAATGAAGCCTTACAGGGGCGTGATCAATGACTGTGGTGATCACCCCATATAGACTCCCTGATCACCCCCCTGTCATTGATTACCCCCCTGTCATTGATTACCCCCCTGTAAAGCTCCATTCAGACGTCCGCCAACTTTGTATAAAAAAATGGGAAAAGTTGTCTTTTGCCAAGATATTTCTCTCACCCAGCATGGGTATATGTAAAATGACACCCCAAAACACATTCCCCAACTTCTCCTGAATACGGCGATACCACATGTGTGACACTTTTTTGCAGCCTAGGTGGGCAAAGGGGCCCACATTCTAAAGAGCACCTTTAGGATTTCACAGGTCATTTACCTACTTACCACACATTAGGGCCCCTGGAAAATGCCAGGGCAGTATAACTACCCAACAAGTGACCCCATTTTGGAAAGAAGACACCCCAAGGTATTGCGTGAGGGGCATGGCGAGTTCCTAGAATTTTTTATTTTTTGTCACAAGTTAGTGGAAAATGATGATTTTTTTATTTTTTATTTTTTTCATACAAAGTCTCATATTCCACTAACTTGTGACAAAAAATAAAAACTTCCATGAACTCACTATGCCCATCAGCGAATACCTTGGGGTCTCTTCTTTCCAAAATGGGGTCACTTGTGGGGTAGTTATACTGCGCTGGCATTCTAGGGGCCCAAATGTGTGGTAAGGAGTTTGAAATCAAATTCTGTAAAAAATGACCTGTGAAATCCGAAAGGTGCTCTTTGGAATATGGGCCCCTTTGCCCACCTAGGCTGCAAAAACGTGTCACACATCTGGTATCCCCGTACTCAGGAGAAGGTGGGGAATGTGTTTTGGGGTGTCATTTTACATATACCCATGCTGGGTGAGAGAAATATCTTGGCAAAAGACAACTTTTCCCATTTTTTTTATACAAAGTTGGCATTTGACCAAGATATTTATCTCACCCAGCATGGGTAAAAAGACACCCCAAAACACATTCCTCAACTTCTCCTGAATACAGAGATACCAGATGTGTGACACGTTTTTGCAGCCTAGGTGGGCAAAGGGGCCCATATTCCAAAGAGCACCTTTCGGATTTCACTGGTCATTTTTTGCAGAATTTGATTTCAAACTCCTTACCACACATTCGGGCACCTAGAATGCCTGGGCAGTATAACTACCCCACAAGTGACCCCATTTTGGAAAGAAGAGACCCCAAGGTATTCGCTGATGGGCATAGTGAGTTCATGGAAGTTTTTATTTTTTGTCACAAGTTAGTGGAATATGAGACTTTGTATGAAAAAAAAAAAAAAAAAATAATAATTTTCCACTAACTTGTGACAAAAAATAAAAAATTCTAGGAACTTGCCATGCCCCTCACGGAATACCTTGGGGTGTCTTCTTTCCAAAATGGGGTCACTTGTGGGGTAGTTATACTGCCCTGGCATTCTAGGGGCCCGAATGTGTGGTAAGGAGTTTGAAATCAAATTCTGTAACAAATGACCTGTGAAATCCGAAAGGTGCTCTTTGGAATATGGGCCCCTTTGCCCACCTAGGCTGCAAAAAAGTGTCACACATCTGGTATTGCCGTACTCAGGAGAAGGTGGGGAATGTGTTTTGGGGTGTCATTTTACATATACCCATGCTGGGTGAGAGAAATATCTTGGCAAAAGACAACTTTTCCCATTTTTTTTATACAAAGTTGGCATTTGACCAAGATATTTATCCCACCCAGCATGGGTATATGTAAAAAGACACCCCAAAACACATTCCTCAACTTCTCCTGAATACAGAGATACCAGATGTGTGACACTTTTTTGCAGCCTAGGTGGGCAAAGGGGCCCATATTCCAAAGAGCACCTTTCGGATTTCACAGGTCATTTTTTACAGAATTTGATTTCAAACTCCTTACCACACATTTGGGCCCCTAGAATGCCAGGGCAGTATAACTACCCCACAAGTGACCCCATTTTGGAAAGAAGAGACCCCAAGGTATTTCGTGATGGGCATAGTGAGTTCATAGAAGTTTTTATTTTTTGTCACAAGTTAGTGGAATATGAGACTTTGTAAGAAAAAAAAAATCATCATTTTCCGCTAACTTGTGACAAAAAATAAAAAGTTCTATGAACTCACTATGCCCATCAGCGAATACCTTAGGGTGTCTACTTTCCGAAATGGGGTCATTTGTGGGGTGTTTGTACTGTCTGGCCATTGTAGAACCTCAGGAAACATGACAGGTGCTCAGAAAGTCAGAGCTGCTTCAAAAAGCGGAAATTCACATTTTTGTACCATAGTTTGTAAACGCTATAACTTTTACCCAAACCATTTTTTTTTTACCCAAACATTTTTTTTTTATCAAAGACATGTAGAACTATAAATTTAGAGCAAAATTTCTATATGGATCTCGTTTTTTTTGCAAAATTTTACAACTGAAAGTGAAAAATGTCATTTTTTTGCAAAAAAATCGTTAAATTTCGATTAATAACAAAAAAAGTAAAAATGTCAGCAGCAATGAAATACCACCAAATGAAAGCTCTATTAGTGAGAAGAAAAGGAGGTAAAATTCATTTGGGTGGTAAGTTGCATGACCGAGCAATAAACGGTGAAAGTAGTGTAGTGCCGATTTGTAAAAAAGGGCCTGGTCTTTAGGGGGGTATAAACCTGTGGTCCTTAAGTGGTTAAAAGAAAATGTTTATTATTGTTTTTTAATTAAAAAAAACATCTGATTAAAAAAAAAAAATGGAACAACGGAACGCAATCGCAGTCAAAACCAGGGCTGTGGAGTCGGTAGATAAATGTTCCGACGACTCAGTTTTATGTACTTCCGACTCCTACTCCTCTGTATTAATATGCGAATGTATTTTATACATTCCTTGAGGGAAAGAAACGCAACCTACCACAGGACTACTGGCTGGGAAGCCAACAGTCTACTGTATTGCACAGTTTAAGCAAAAGACAAACACAATGAAAACAAAGTTTTATAAAAAAAAAAATATTAATCAATCAAGTGACTGGATAGTAGCAGCAGGCATAAACATCAGGAACAGGATCTTTACCAGTTCAAAAATACAAACCACATTATTTGGTTGTTTTAGAACAAAAACAAAGCTTATCTATAATGAACCAAAAACAAAATCTGTAAAACCTAGAAATGGTTTATTACTCTTGAAATGTAGTTATAGGCTTAGCAAATCAATTCAATGTAGAGTTCTAAGGAAGAGAATTGCCTCTGCCAGATCCTCTTTCATAGAGGCTCTTAAGTCAGACTTTATTATTTTTAGGGCTGAAAATAATCTTTCGACACTGACTTGGGTGGGTGGCATTGCAGTAACTATTCTGGCCACATCACTAACGATCTCTGGATAAACAAGGATGGCTTCTTCAACAGTAAGTAAGGACATTTAAACTTGCTTTTTTTTTTTTTTATTCCAATCTAAATTTAGTAGGAGTCGGAGTCGGTGCATGGTTTGCCGACTCCGACTCCAGGTACCCAAAATTTCCCCCGACTCCTCGACTCCGACTCCACAGCCCTGGTCAAAACTGACTGCAATTGCGTACCTACTCGCGCGGGTATCCTGCAATGCACCGGGACGCATCCGGACACGCTTGTCTGCAAGGGGCCTAACACAATATAACTCAGAATTAGCACAGGGTAAGTAATGTATTTGCACAGTGACTTCTCCGGTAGAATAATGGCGCAGCTCTGGAGTATAATACAGGCAGTAACTCAGGATCAGTATACGGTAAATAATAAATGTACACAGTGACTCCACCAACAGAATAGTGAGTCCAGCTCTGGAGTATAATGCAGGATAAGTAATGTGTTTGTAAAGTGTCTCAACATTGTATGTGGATTAATTCTGTATATAAACTAAAGGACATATGCTTTAAGCATATCTAGGAATGGAAACCAAGCTTTTTTTTAACATCTATATCAGGCATGCCCAACCTGCGGCCCTCCAGATGTTGCAAAACTACAACTCCCAGCATGCCTGGACAGCCTACAGCAGGGCATTGTCAGAGTTGTAGTTTTACAACAGCTGGAGGGCTGCAGGTTGAGCATCCCTAATCTATATCTTCCTCCTTATTGATATCTGTACCTATGACACAGGAACAATGTATATGAGCACATTATATTAGATCCATATTTGTATTTCTTGCAGAGCTCATTATGTTGCCCCTGCAGGCCAGTTAGCAAGTAGGGTGTTGGGGTCATCTGAGCAAGGCTCCCTATGCTCTTCATGGGTATCTTAGCAGGCCCATGGGATGCCTCCATGGTACATGATTCTTTGAAAACCATGTAAAATGTAGTACATGTTTGCTGGGCACATATAGAAACCTGAAGGCCTGTATCCGAGCTGATGTCGCTATTATTTTCTGAGCCTAAAGTTAGATCAGTGTAATCTGAAGCTGTAGCTATCCATCCTCCACACGTTGTCATCTGTCAGCAAGGATTAATAATTTCCTGAGAAGTAATGAATGAAAAGATGAGTCCTGTGTCCAGTAAGAGATCTATTGATCTGAGGTCTAGACACGTGGGATGTAATCATTCTGAGGCTCGCACTGTCTTGGGTGTCGTGCTCTACCGTTTTAAAGAACAGATTCAGCCAGTAAATATTTCTCAACTGAATTAAGTAATATTATATACAGGGTGTAGCACTATGCATGCAATTGGGGAGGTCCCCATATCAAAATGAGAATCTTTTCTGATGTCTCTTGATTCATATGTCTGTGAAGGTTCTCATTTATCCAGGTCATGGTATATCTGTAAAGAATAAATCAAGGCAACTGGACTTACTGTAGATTTCTTGAAATTCATAGATGCACATAAAGTAGGGTAAAAGGGTTAGGCTTACTGGCTTTACAGTCACAATCTGCACCCTGTCTACTCCACCTTAATTTTGACAAGCATACAGCAGCCTTCCCCCCGAGCCTTTGGGCACTAAGTGCTGAAGGCAGTTATTTTATTTGAGCACACTGTGGTGGTATTATTTGTGCACTGTATATAGTATGTGGGCAGATAATGAGACTAATTCCATCTTGTCCCTCAGGCTCGGTCAGATTAGCAATTAACCTTCGTGGTAGCCTATCGCCAGGGTGCACTGTCTAATGAAAAGGACTGCACCCGCCTGTATTCCTTTATAAAAAAAATTATCATTAAAGATTATCTTAGTGCATTGTGATCCAGACACCGCAGCAGTATATATGATCCACAGGGTTAAGTGCACATTTCAGGAGCAGATTATGCAGAACCTATTGACAGATTTGTCTTCTTAGACTTGTGGCGTAAACCCAGTCAACAAGATTTATATCATGGGTCTGAAGTGTAGAACTCCCGTCAGTGACTGATGCAGGGTGCTACAGGGATCAATTCAGACTATATATGACAAGAATGTCAGGCATTGATGAGCAATTATGTGGGAATATGTCAGATATCTTCCTGGACCTAACTGAAATGTAGTCAATTTCTGGCTAATAAAGTTGTTCTAACAGCTATAGACATGAATTGTGCATATAACCTCTCCTTTAGTATGTGTATACAGTATGGCTGTATGTGCCGTCAGAGCCTTGGGTGGGTAGTAGCCAGCTGAAGTTCCCACTTCCCCCATAGATTGTGAGAAACGGCTCCCGTCCCCTACTTTCAGAGGCCCTGCCTTAAAGGGTCACTGTACTTTCACACCATTTCTAGATCACTACATTTCAAAATATGCCTGCATCCACCTGAAAAAAGTTGTAAAGTCATGGCCACTAGGGGTCTCAATTCCACCAAATTTGCAGTCCACTGCCTATTGTCAGGCAGGATCTTTCCCTAGTATTAGAGACACAGAAGACGGCTCACAGAAAATGGGGGCATGTCAGAGCAAGCTGAGATCATGAGCCTGATAAATAAACTGCTTCTACACAGCTTTTGAAGATTATAGGAGCGTCCTGTGTATCTGTAAGTGTGATTTGCCATTCCTTATCTGTTCTGTGAGCTTTAGAGCTGAAAACATGCATAGTAGGAAGTAAGGGAAAGAACATCACAGCAGTACAGTGCTGACAGTTTCCACAGAAGGGAGACGCCTCTGCTTCTCAGTGAGGTGCATCTAGCTGTGCAGCTGAAATGGAATAATATGGCTTAAAGAGACATTAGGGGAGCCCAAAAAACAATCTGTTCCTTCACAGTTGTGATTCTACAAAGAAGCACAGCCATTATGCAAACTCCGGTACGATTTAAAGGGATTTTGTCTCTTCAGCAAGTGCCATTTATCACGTAGAGAAAGTTTATACAAGCCACTTACTAATGTATTGTACTGCTTAGTACTGCTAGTATTGCTTCTTTTGCTGGCTAGATTAATCAAATTATACACTGCTCATTACCATAATTATGACCACCCTGTAATCCATCAGTGGTGTGTAACTTGTGGGCCATAGCAGCACCCCATTCCCATTTCCTTGTTGTGATAAAGATACTTAATCTAAATTAGATGTAAGACGGCTCACTCACTGTTACCGTGGTTTGGTGCTCTTGTCTATTTTGAATCACCCCTTTCAAGATAAAGCATATACTAGTAGTTTAAATATAGACAGGCACTCATACAATAGGAGTCACGTGACTCCTATTGTATGAGTGATAAAGATTACTGCTAGACTCTTATGCCCAAAGACAAATGCCGCAGGGACTCAGGCTGCAGGCTGGAAAAGGCCTGTGGCCTGCACTGGAGATGGGTGATTTGGAACGGGCTCAGATATTTAGTTTTTTTCCCCTTGGCCACTTGGGGAGCATAGTACTGGGGCATTACTAGGGGAAGTCCAGGCAGCATGCTGAAGGTGGGGCTGGCTTAGTGCTGTGGTCCACACATAACCTCTTAAGCCCCCTGATCCATATCTTAGAGACAATTGGAGGAGGGGGACAGAACATGGCAACTATTGCTGGCCACCACAGATGGACAGATTCTGGGCAGATATTTTGTGCAGCACTGTGGCATTTGGTTCTGCTGGGACAGTATTTTGTGTTACACCATGGTATAACTGACCCTGCCTAGTTGTGTTGGCCCCATCACTTTGTGTTCACCCCCTGCCTACTTGTGTTGCTCCACCTTCTGTCAATTTGCACCCAACTACAACATGGGGGACACTTTTAAGTTTTTTTCTAGGGTCACTTTAAGTTCCCAGTCTGCCCTTGACCAGCCACCAAATCCTTGACCATTGTTCAGATGCCCAAATGCTCAGTTCATTCCCATTACTAGACACATAATTGGAAATGATGTAGACAGGGCCTTGACACCCATGCGCCCGCACTGATTAAGCATTATTTTTAGACTTGTCCTCTTTGTCTTTCTACAACATCATACACAGTGTGAAAAAAATTCTCAGTTTACCATTGTCATTATTACTTTTATTAAATAGCTTTCATTAAAGAAAAGAAAAAGATATACCAAATATCAGCAAAACATAAAATATTTTTTCTGAAATGTAAAATAAACTATTTTGCAGAGTTCGTCTTCACATTTCTCATTCCATCTTGTGTTGAGATGAGGCAGCATTGTAAATACAGGTTTATTAGAAATAAGCAGAAATCCTGTTGATGCTTCAGGTTCCTCACAATTAAACACAGTATTTCCAAAAACATTCAGACAAATTCCCTGCTCGCTTCTTATAAGGTTTACGCTCTTTAGACTGTAGACGGCTCAAAAGTGACATATGTGGCTGCTTGTCCAACCACTCCTGGAATATAAAAAGACAATTGCCCTCGTTAAGTAATGTGACTGGCCCTAGACTTTTTGAAGTTTGGCACAATTTGGTGCATCTCATTTTACCAAAAAGTACTATAATACTGCCTCCAATGCACAAGAATGTAACTACTATAATACTGCTCCTATGTAAAAGAATAAAACTACTATAATACCGCCTTCTGTATACAAAAATATAAATACTATAATACTGTCCCGTATTTACAAGAATATAACTACTATAATACTGCTCCCCACGTACAAGAGTATAATTCCTGTAATACTTCCCCTATGTACAAGAAAATAATTATAATACTGCCGCCTATGTACAAGAATATAACTACTATAATACTGCCCCTATGTATAACAGTATAATTATTTTCTTGTACATAGGTGGCAGTATTATAACTACTATAATACTGCCCCTATGTACAAGAATATAACTGCTATAATACTGCCCCTATGTACAAGAATATAACTACTGTGAATACTGTAACTTACCTCTTTCATAACATTGTCCATATTATAGGTTCCAAGACTAAGACCTAGCAAAAAGAGAAATACTTTTATTAAAATACAATGAAGTAATTTGTTAACAATACAAATAATTCATTATTCATGTCAGAACACGTAATTTAAATATTTTTAATGTTTAATATTATTATTATGCTCAGCTGGGAGCTAGTACTACGGAATGGTTCATCTTTGAAAAATCTCTGTCGGCAATAATCAACATCTGCAGAATGAGAGATATCTCAGATGGAACCAGGGACTACTTCACCAAACCACTGAAACCTAGGAACTGGTCCAGCATTGTACTGAAGAACAATCACTGCTCCACAAAATTACTGACAACCCAATACTTCTCCACCAAAATACAACCAAGAACTGATCCACCGAAGCAGGGGCGGATTGGGAACTTAAAATGGCCCTGGAAAAACAAAACAAAAGTGGCCCCATGTTGTAGGTGGGTCCAAATTGACCGACGATGGGACAAAGCAAATAGGCAGGGACAACAGAAGTAGGCAGGACCTCCAATACAATAGTGCAGCACAGAAAACCACCCCCGCAGAAACTAATACCACAGTAATCAACTGTATCACAGTTGAGTTCAGGATGGCACCTGCTGTCATTGAGTATCAGATCATTATGTACCTGGCCTGCGGCCATCAAGAGGGCTTGAGTGGCCCCCTGAGCATCGGCCCACCAGAAAATTTCCCTGTAGGGTCTATAGCCAATCCGCCCCTGCACCAAAGACACAGAAAAAGGCCAAGGACCACTTAAAACTGAATACTTCACTACTAAATCAGGGACTAAACCAGTGAAGAAGACCAGGGAGGACTTCTCGACCAAATTAGTGACTGTGGTGGGCTTCCCTAACCATGGTCCTCAATGTAGATGCACCTTCCCATCTATGCACACTAACAGACGTAGGCACATACGGAAAGGGGACTGAGTTTGGGAGTAAAATACAGAAGTTTTGGAAACATGGAAAGTGGAGAGAGCTGTGACTGCTACATCTGCTTTATGGGAGAAGATCCAAATTAAAATATGTAAATTGTTTCATGCACTTCACCTTCTTTGCCGAAAATGTCATCTGTATCAATATCTATGTCTCTGCCCTTGTCCAGAAATGAAGGCAGATTCTGTAATAAGTGGGTGTCATCCCAGCTGCTCACATCTCCAAAATCCATCTTTGAATCTATCAAAAGGAAGATGGAAAATAGACGACTGTCAGCAAAGCGTCGCCATCGAAGAATAATGACCTGAGATGCTAGTGTAAAGAAAATGTGAGCAAAATCTGTAAGGGAAAACAACTGAACGTCTTCCATCTAAACCAGGACATCATAGAATAAGAAATGGTGTATTAGGAGAGCACAACAGAGAAGGAATGTGTTACCATTCTTAAAGGAACACTCTGGCCAAAACTGTGGGGGAGATTAATCTACCTGCGCCTTTTATTGGTTGCACACCCTGCGTTTGCAACATTTTAAATGCAACTTGCAACAAAGTTTGTCACATTTCTGCGCCACCCTCGTCAATTTCTGAAAAGGAGCGTGACGAGGGCAGGGAGTGGATGGGCCAGCGGTATGCCAAATTTATCTTCATTTGCCCCTGTTTTGCATGTAAAACGGCATTCTTTAAAAAAAAAAAAAACTCCCTTTTTGTGTCTAGTGCAAGGTCTGAGGGAATGAAGCATGACATAGGAAGGAACTAAAAGAACACCAAACCCAGGTCTTGTACTGAGTATAATACAGCGTATTAGCTTCACCCATAGTGCTTATGGTTCCACACAGTGACCAAGAAGTAAAAGATGTAAATCTTAACACCAATGGCCAGCCTAAGAAGTTAATAACAAAGATTTAAAGGGAGGTTCCATTTTGTTCTATAAATAAAGCTTAATCATTGAATAAAGAAAAGCTATGCATCTTCCTAATATACTTTGTGTTTCACTGCCTCTCTATTTGCTAGACCTCTGCTTGCTGAAAATGGAAACCTTCTTGTTTAGATCCAGAGTTGGAAGACTCCTCCTGATCATGTACTGCTGCCACAGGTGCATGGCTTGATACAGTGCATCAGAAGCTCTTTGTGTCAGTTGGAGATGATTAGCACAGTTTTCCACAATTTGGAAGTAAACAAGAATGCTTCTATTCATTGACAGCAAGTAACAACCATTATCAATCCCCTAATAACATGAGTAAAACTTATTCTCATATACAACAAAGGCATAATATTTATAGTTAAACTTGTAGAAATAAGTCATGTGCCGGTTACGATCTTAAGTTTTATGTCCCACTAAAGGCCTGCATCCAGTGTTATAACTTTATAACTACAGGTATTGCAGATGCAACCAAGCCCCTATGCCAGGTGTCACACAAGCCCACCTCTGCACCCACTGATTCTCTTTTAAATGACTGGGTAGAGCATTCATGAAACATTCTGCCTGATCATAGAGAGAACAGTGCAGCCATACCATTACAGCTGCATGGTTCTCTCTATCACTGACCTACACTCATCTCTATGATTAATGCAAGGAGGAAACAGGAAGTTACAGCCAGGACTTTGGTGGAACCTGGAGAAGTAAATAACATGGACCTCATGTATGCAGCATTAACCCTTCTATTGCCTTCCTCAAAAATATTCCCGCGATAACTACATATATATATATATATATATATATATATATCACGATAAATACCCATTTAGAAGAAAAAAAAAACTTGGGGCCACAAGGAAACCTTATACTGTATGGGGCATCCACAAGGAGACATTATACTGTATGGGGGCAGCCACAAGGAGACATTATACTGTATGGGGGCAGCCACAAGGAGACATTATACTGTATGGGGGGGCCACAAGGAGACATTATACTGTATGGGACAGCTACAAGGAGACGTTATACTGTATGGGACAGCTACAAGGAGACATTATACTGCATGGGGCAGCCACAAGGAGACATTATACTGTATGGGGGCAGCCACAAGGAGACATTATACTGTATGGGGGGGCCACAAGGAGACATTATACTATATGGGACAGCTACAAGGAGACGTTATACTGTATGGGACAGCTACAAGGAGACATTATACTGCATGGGGCAGCCACAAGGAGACGTTATACTGCATGGGGCAGCCACAAGGAGACGTTATACTGCATGGGGGCAGCCACAAGGAGACGTTATACTGTATGGGGGCAGCCACAAGGAGACGTTATACACTGCGTGCAGAATTATTAGGCAAATGAGTATTTTGACCACATCATCCTCTTTATGCATGTTGTCTTACTCCAAGCTGTATAGGCTCGAAAGCCTACTACCAATTAAGCATATTAGGTGATGTGCATCTCTGTAATGAGAAGGGGTGTGGTGTAATGACATCAACACCCTATATCAGGTGTGCATAATTATTAGGCAACTTCCTTTCCTTTGGCAAAATGGGTCAAAAGAAGGACTTGACAGGCTCAGAAAAGTCAAAAATAGTGAGATATCTTGCAGAGGGATGCAGCACTCTTAAAATTGCAAAGCTTCTGAAGCGTGATCATTGAACAATCAAGCGTTTCATTCAAAATAGTCAACAGGGTCGCAAGAAGCGTGTGGAAAAACCAAGGCGCAAAATAACTGCCCATGAACTGAGAAAAGTCAAGCGTGCAGCTGCCAAGATGCCACTTGCCACCAGTTTGGCCATATTTCAGAGCTGCAACATCACTGGAGTGCCCAAAAGCACAAGGTGTGCAATACTCAGAGACCTGGCCAAGGTAAGAAAGGCTGAAAGACGACCACCACTGAACAAGACACACAAGCTGAAACGTCAAGGCTGGGCCAAGAAATATCTCAAGACTGATTTTTCTAAGGTTTTATGGACTGATGAAATGAGAGTGAGTCTTGATGGGCCAGATGGATGGGCCCGTGGCTGGATTGGTAAAGGGCAGAGAGCTCCAGTCCGACTCAGACGCCAGCAAGGTGGAGGTGGAGTACTGGTTTGGGCTGGTATCATCAAAGATGAGCTTGTGGGGCCTTTTCGGGTTGAGGATGGAGTCAAGCTCAACTCCCAGTCCTACTGCCAGTTTCTGGAAGACACCTTCTTCAAGCAGTGGTACAGGAAGAAGTCTGCATCCTTCAAGAAAAACATGATTTTCATGCAGGACAATGCTCCATCACACGCGTCCAAGTACTCCACAGCGTGGCTGGCAAGAAAGGGTATAAAAGAAGAAAATCTAATGACATGGCCTCCTTGTTCACCTGATCTGAACCCCATTGAGAACCTGTGGTCCATCATCAAATGTGAGATTTACAAGGAGGGAAAACAGTACACCTCTCTGAACAGTGTCTGGGAGGCTGTGGTTGCTGCTGCACGCAATGTTGATGGTGAACAGATCAAAACACTGACAGAATCCATGGATGGCAGGCTTTTGAGTGTCCTTGCAAAGAAAGGTGGCTATATTCGGTCACTGATTTGTTTTTGTTTTTTTTGAATGTCAGAAATGTATATTTGTGAATGTTGAGATGTTATATTGGTTTCACTGGTAAAAATAAATAATTGAAATGGGTATATATTAGTTTTTTGTTAAGTTGCCTAATAATTATGCACAGTAATAGTCACCTGCACACACAGATATCCCCCTAAAATAGCTAAAACTAAAAACAAACTAAAAACTACTTCCAAAAATATTCAGCTTTGATATTAATGAGTTTTTTGGGTTCATTGAGAACATGGTTGTTGTTCAATAATAAAATTAATCCTCAAAAATACAACTTGCCTAATAATTCTGCACTCCCTGTACTGTGTGGGACAGCTACAAGGAGACATTATACTGTATGGGGCAGCCACAAGGAGACGTTATACTGCATGGGGCAGCCACAAGGAGACGTTATACTGCATGGGGGCAGCCACAAGGAGACGTTATACTGTATGGGGGCAGCCACAAGGAGATGTTATACTGTGTGGGACAGCTCCAAGGAGACATTATACTGTATGGGGCAGCCACAAGGAGACATTATACTGTATGGGGGCAGCCACAAGGAGACATTATACTGTATGGGACAGCTACAAGGAGACATTATACTGTATGGGGCAGCCACAAGGAGACGTTATACTGCATGGGGCAGCCACAAGGAGACGTTATACTGCATGGGGCAGCCACAAGGAGACGTTATACTGTGTGGGGGCAGCCACAAGGAGACATTATATTGTATGGGGCGCTGTGGCAGCCACAAGGAGATGTTATACTGTATGGGGGCCACAAGGAGACATTATACTGTATGGGGGTCACAAAGAGACATTATACTGTATGGGGGCCACAAGGAGACATTAAACTTTATGGGGCTCTGGGGCATCCACAAGGAGACATTATACTGTATGGGGGCAGCCACAAGGAGATGTTATACTGTATGGGGGCAGCCACAAGGAGACATTATACTGTATGGGGCAGCCACAAGGAGACATTATACAGTATGGGGCACTAGGGCAGCCACAAGGAGACGTTATAATGCATGGGGCAGCAACAAGGAGACGTTATACTGTGTGGGGACAGCCGCAAGGAGACGTTATATTGTATGGGCAGTGTCGGACTGGGGTACCTAGGGCCCACCAGTAAAATTTATTTTGGGGGCCCACCGTACGATACATTCAAATATAATAAATAATCTAACAAGTTTTTTATAGGCTGGTTAAGGTGCTGTACATTGAATATATATATGTAGTGCAGGAAAATCTAATGTGTTATGTGCCACTTGTGCAGGCGGTGGGAGACTAGGGGCCCACCTTGCTCAGGGGCCCACCGGGGGATTTCCCAGTAACCCTGTGGGCCAGTCCGAGCCTTTGTATGGGGCACTGCGGCAGCCACAAGGAGATGTTATACTGTATGGGGCAGTCACAAGGAGACGTTATACTTGCATGGGGCAGCCACAAGGAGACTTTATACTTGCATGGGGCAGCCACAAGGAGACGTTATACTGTGTGGGGGCAGCCACAAGGAGACATTATACTGTATGTGGGCCACAAGGAGACATTATACTGTATGGGGGCCACAAGGAGATATTATACTGTATGGGGGCACAAGGAGACATTATATACTGTATGGGCAGGCAGCGGGGCACAAGGAGACATTATATACTGTATGGGCAGGCAGCGGGGCACAAGGAGACATTATATACTGTATGGGCAGGCAGCGGGGCACAAGGAGACATTATATACTGTATGGGCAGGCAGCGGGGCACAAGGAGACATTATATACTGTATGGGCAGGCAGCGGGGCACAAGGAGATATTATATACTGTATGGGCAGGCAGCGGGGCACAAGGAGATATTATATACTGTATGGGCAGGCAGCGGGGCACAAGGAGACATATACTGTATGGGCAGGTAGCAGGGCACAAGGAGATATTATATACTGTATGGGCAGGTAGCGGGGCACAAGGAGATATTATATACTGTATGGGCAGGCAGCGGGGCACAAGGAGACATATACTGTATGGGCAGGTAGCGGAGCACAAGGAGATATTATATACTGTATGGGCAGGCAGCGGGGCACAAGGAGATATTATATACTGTATGGGCAGGCAGCGGGGCACAAGGAGACATATACTGTATGGGCAGGTAGCGGGGCACAAGGAGATATTATATACTGTATGGGCAGGTAGCGGGGCACAAGGAGATATTATATACTGTATGGGCAGGCAGCGGGGCACAAGGAGACATTATATACTGTATGGGCAGGCAGCGGGGCACAAGGAGACATTTTATACTGTATGGGCAGGCAGCGGAGCACAAGGAGACATTATATACTGTATGGGCAGGCAGCGGGGCACAAGGAGACATTATATACTGTATGGGCAGGCAGGCAGCGGGGCACAAGGAGACATATACTGTATGGGCAGGCAGCGGGGCACAAGGAGATATTATATACTGTATGGGCAGGCAGCGGGCCACAAGGAGACATTATATACTGTATGGGCAGGCAGCGGGGCACAAGGAGATATTATATACTGTATGGGCAGGCAGCGGGGCACAAGGAGATATTATATACTATATGGGCTGGCCGCTCGGCAGGCAGTGGGCCACAAGAGTCACTATACTGCATGGGGCCACCAGGAGACATTATACTGTCTGGACTTAGGAACTATACTGTAAGGGGGCCACAAGGTGACAATATACTGTATGGGACAACAATTTGTAACCCCTTCGCCATCAGTATAATAATTTCTTGTGGCTCCCATACAGTAATGTCTTCTTGTTGCTCCTGTATGGGGGCAACAGGGAGACATTATAGTTTATCAAGTGCCATCACCATGTGCAGTGCAGCTTGCAGGCAGGGCCAGGGCCGCAGAAGACATAGACAGTACAACCTTTATTTCTGACACCTGGACCGTTAGGGTCTCTCACTCCTCTTTCCCCACCTTGGCTTGGACACGGACTGCTGACTGACTTTGAGCGCCAACGGGCGGAGACTTGAATATGGGAGCGATATTGCCATATCGCTGTTTCTTAATACCGCGGTATATCGTTGACACCGGTTTACCGCTCAACCCTACTCAGGAGCGTATTGGCCATAGACCTTACAGGGAAATTTCCCGGTAGGTCGATGCCCAGGGGGCTGCCTGAGCCCTCCTCATGGCCGGCCAGTGGAAGTTTTTGGGGATGTACTTTGTGCTGCTGGCAGTATTTTGTAATGGACTGTGGTATTTGGCTCTGTTGGGGTGGTATAATGTGCCACAATATGGTATTGCTGGCCCTGCCTTCGATCAATTTGGACCTAACTACAAAGCGGGGCCCTTTTTAGTATTTTTCCAGGGCCACTTTAAGTTCCCAATCCGCCCCTGTCACTAATGATACTGGAATTAACTCCTTCACTGCCCTAGACCACCAGGTATACCGACCTTAACACCTTTACTGCCCTAGACCATAAGGTATACTGGTATTCGTCCCTTCACTGCCCCAGACCAACTGGGCTACTTAAATCAACCATTTTGCTGTCAAAGCAACCGGGTAGCCTTACATTAACCCCCTTACTGTAGTAGATCACCAGGTATATTTACATTAACCCATTTACTGCCCTATTCCACCAGGGATTCTGACATTTATCCTTGACTATTACAAATAGGTTACACAAAACATAGACATACACATAAACGGTAATTGGATGTACTATGTTAAATAGACCCGGAAAGAGTAAGTAAAAACCCACTCAGTGTACTTAAATACACCAAACACCGAAAATGAACTGAGATTAAACGGGTAGATCATCAAAAATAAATCCTTTATTGAATAAATAACATATATAAACGAGAACGTGATACAACAGATAAAAAATGGCTACATCTGAGGAGGCATATCAGCACAGGTGAAACATAGAGGGGAGGAATGGAGTACAGGAATGGAGGCAGAAAAGGAGAGTTCAATGCCTGCCTAACTATTGCATGTACGTCTGTGACCACGATTACTTAGTGTATAGGGGCAAAGAACCACCAACAATACTAAAGTGCAAGTGCAACTAATGAAACACCACATCAATAAATGGTCACAGACTACACCGCAACATATAGATGTGTAATGGTTCCAATAAATATGTATATATGGGAACAAACAACAGCCAAAAGGAGTTAAAGTGCAAATGCATAAGAGGTCACCACATCAATGGTCAAAATACCACAGAAAAATAGATATGTAGTGACGGCTTAAAACTCCATATACATAGTAATATGGCTCAGGTGCACGGCAACATCCACTTATGGATAACCCAAGTGGGTATAGCTAAGTACCAGAGCCAGAAAACACATCCCCAAAGATTCACCAGAGCATTAAATATCTACATACCCATAATATGGGGATATACACCTCAGGAGAGCCACGTAACCCCGACGCGCATCACGTTCTTGTTTATATATGTTATTTATTCAATAAAAGATTTATTTTTGATGATATACCCGTTTAATCTCAGTTCATTTTCGGTGTTTGGTGCATTTATCCTTGACCTAGACCACTAAGAATATTAGCATTACCCTTTCACTGCTCTAGACCACCAGGGATACAGACATCGACCCTTCCACTACCCCTGACCACATTAACCTCTTCAATGTCCTTGACCAATATGGATATAAACAATAACCTTCACCTGGATTCTATGCAGGCCTGTGTAGCTGGCTGCTGTATAATTAGTTATTAGGGTGCTGTACAATATTATTAATTTGATTCAGTTCTCGAAATGCGGTTCTGATGCGGGGAGAGGGAACATTGTCCTGGTTCCTAACTGCCCCCTTTATCTGCTATAAAGGGAACTCCGGCTTTAAAGCACCTAAAAGTTATTGGAGGACCTCAGCCAACAACTGTGAAAAGAACTTGCAGGGGGAATGTGGGGGGCCCTAGCTGAAATTTTGCACTCAGGGCCCCGAAACATCATGTGACCTCACATATGATATTTGTACTACCAGGTGCAACCTCTGTGCAGTCACAAGCCATAAACACTTAGGGACTCTTTTGGTCCTGCACCAATAAAGAGGAAGGAATTTTGGCTACATAATCCCCCCTTCCATACACTGCTATATATGATGACAGGGGATTTTGTTGCTTTAGTGAATAAGTAACAGTTGGTGGGTCAGAGTGAAAAGGCTGGAGCATGTGAAAGGACATGGTCAGTTTTCCCCTGATAACAGGGAGCAAAAGCATTTACCATTGTAAATATTAGGAATTTAAATGGGGTTTCCCACAAACAACATTTTTCAATCATTCCAAAATGAGGGACAATGGAACACAGAGATAAAGAGGTTCCCGAAACGTCGCTGGTCTCTGTGTTCTCTGAAGACTCTGAATTATCAATAAGGACCTAACTGCAGCGTACCTTCCGAGTGTTTTCCCTCATTTTGGATTTCAGACTTATATGGTGATCTGTGATAGGGGATACCACGAGAACCCGGACCACTGCAGTATCTGTACATAGAGGCAAGAGAGTGCTGCTTGCAACTGGATAGGACCTATCTCCCGGATGAGTGATACGTGAACCCCACCTCTGAGACCCCAACAATCATTATTATGGAGACCCCAATGATCAATTTAAGATCCACCTTAGTGGTCATGGTCTTGGGGACAGGGGATACATAAAAGTGGTTTGAAGCAAAGCCCCAAATATCTGCTAGAAAAAAAATATGGATATGTGAAATCTGCCTCAAAATGTATTTTATTTTTAACTATGAAAATAAAACAGTAAAATTCCTTTAATCCAGGGTCAAAGCGACCTGATACAAATAAAAACTGTGCGAATTTACCGGTAGATGTTTAAAATGATTACAAAGCACATGTGTAAATTAGATGAATGTAGAAATGAACACAAAAAAAAGATTAAAGTTTAGAATAAATTTTAAAAAATCAAATACACAAAAATATTAAATAATATACCATTACTATATAATAATAATAATTTATAACTCTGTAATCTGCAAATTTTAATCTTTCGCAAATTTGACATTAAAATATTTTCTATGTGTATGTGAACTTTGTTGCTATGCAGTATAAAGGAAGAAATAGGGACAAAAAAACTAAAACCCTGAAAATAATTAATTAAAAAAATGAAGGTGACTTAAAATGACCTTGTTATTCCGACTCCTTAAATTATCCTTCACTTACAGTCTGGAATATTCACTTTATTTATTATTACAGTAATATCATCTTAAGAAAAGTCATTTCCTTCAGTACATAAAAAATTATTACGTGACTATAATTGAGGCTAATGAAGACATTTTATTCTGGCTTGCTTTCAGCATTTGCAATTTCTGTGACCCCTCTGTATGATCAATCTTTAGAAATTAGCTGCAGGGTAGTCAGACAGTCAGTAATTTAACCTTCAAATTTAAGTAATTTTTTAAGTGGTTGAGGGGATGGTAAAGATAATTCTTCTTACCTGGTATTCGAAAGGAAATCTCGCTAGGGTCCAAGATTGGAAGTGATCGGAGTGGACTGAAGACAATGGCAAGGATGAGCCCGCAGGAGAAGAGTTTGTGCATGGCTGCTGGACCAGGGAGTAGATGCTTCTCTGTCTGGTTTCTAAGGATTCTACCTTAATTGCCGGGTTCATCATTAAAGTGTCAATTCTTATATAGCATTCTATGACGACATAGGAAACATCACACTCCTCCAAAAAGACGGATGACGAGCCAATGGTTCCATCCCAGCAGAATTCTTAATGCCAGGCACTTTGCATTGATGTCATTCTTCAAGGTTCATAGACGATAAATTTACTGTCTCTCAGGTCCTTGCTACAAACTGTTACAGCAAATGTGGCGTAGCCAATGAAACAAAGTAACGTTCTCTTATAAATCACCCAAGTTAGGAAAGGGTCAGCACTTGGTGGACGAGATGACCGGGGCAACGAGGCCGGTGATTTATGGGCTAGCACCTAGTTTGACGTAAAAGACTGGGGCTTTGAAAAGTGGATTTTTTACTGAGGTGGATGGATGAGGTGTCAGGTGGTGTTTGGGGGTGTCGCAGTCGATACTGTGCGAAGATGAAATGGTTGTTGAGATCACATTTGTTGGATCTGATGAACTTGCAATGAATACCTGCTTTTTTCTGATGCTTTTGGAATAATCAATCGGTGTATAAAATTATAGTGATTAACCCTTTCTTTCCTGCATAGATTGGAACACACATATATCAGGGGTGGTACAGTAAAACAGAGTCAAATCAAAGCAACAGGGCAAGGCATGCAATTAAAGGGACACCTGTCAGAAAGGAGTGTTTTTTTAAAACTCCTTATTCATAAAATGCTTTATTTTTATTTTTGGGTGACTTTCTTTTTCATTTTAATAATAGCATAATAATAAAATGTATTTATATAGCGCCACTATATTCGCAGCGCTTTACAAATTCATAGGGTTCATGTACAAAACAAAAGTAACTGGCTAATACATTTTGGCAGTATTACGGTATATCATTGAGATTAAATACAAAATGTTGTCCTTCTGTAATGGTTAGTATAGAGAGATAAAAATGCTATATAGCTAGGATTATCATGACTATTTTATTGCTGCTGTGAGGAAAAGATGTTATCTGCTAGTATAATAGTAGATTGCGGAATTGGGATGACAATATCATGGGTCTATTGACTATTGTTCCCTTGATAGGTATAAAGATGTCCACAGAGGAGCACTGTATTTATCAGTGTAATGTGTGCTGCTCTAATTGCGTCACTCGCCCCCCCCCCCCCCCCCCCCTTACCTCTCTGATCGCAGTGAACGGTCAAACAAGGCTCTTTGCAGTGTTAAATGTGCAACTATAGGCGGAAGTTAAAGAACCGGGTCAGGAAGTAGAATACATGGGATTACTTCAGAAAAACATTTTTACACAGAATATTCCCATATAGGCTGATAATATGTGATTAAAATGTTGATGGTAGTGTCTCTTTAAAGACAGAGATATGAGTGGAACAAGCAAGAGTTTAAGGGATTGTCCAGTTTTTAAGTTGCACCCTTCTTACAGATACAATGTGAGGACTTGTCGGTGCCTTTCCGTTAAGTTACTTGGACAGGAATGTCAAGGGTGTTATTTAGGGCCAGGCTAGCTATAAGGGGTGCTAAAGTAGCTATCACAACAAGGTCTTGGAGCTTGACGGGGGCCCGAAGGCCACTGTCAAATGAGTAGACACCACTATTATAAATGACACATAGTAGGGGAGGTCTATTACAGATTTTACACTGTGGCCCAACAGGTTCAAGATTTACGCCGCTGACCGTAGGCAAAAGCATTGGCATCATAGGAACCATTAGCAAAGATAAAATTAGACTACTTTCAGGTGCTGCTTGAGCATGTATACCCTTGCCCAATCCAACATGGATGGAGATATACTTAGATACTATTTAGCGCTCTCATTTGAACATTGCATGGTATAATACTATAATATATGCACTGGATGGCAGTATTATTGAGCACTGTAGAGTATTTGGTTTGCAATTATAATTTGTGACAGAGTCCTGTGTAGATTTAATCCCTGTTCAGCCCTGGTCCTGCTATATGAAATGTGAAATCATTCAAAGTTATCATTCATGATGCACAATTAATGTAGCCCCAAATAATGAAATGGATTTTCCCTTTAGACTTTCCGTATTCATAGTCCTGAGCATGTTCAGTCCGGGAAAACCGCTCCTTGTGATGGCTGCATTTCCCACACCAAACACTGCTCCTCTGACCCAGAGCATCATAATGACTTACAGTACTGTGCAAAAGTTTTAGGCAGGTGTGGAAAAAGAATATGAAAAGCCTAACAAAGAAATACCAGACCAGGCATAAATATAATTATAGTTTATTAACACAATATAAAAAATATAGTACATACATGAAAATTAGTGCAGGGAAAAGGCGGCATCCACAAGAGGAAGACACAATGGCTGATGGTTCTCACAGATTAAATAACAATAAAAGTGCAAAGTGCAATAATATTCAAGCAATGACAAAGAATCCATTACCCATGATGTGCTTCCTCTGGGATGGCGCCAGTCCCAATGAGCGTTTTGGCGAACCTTTGTCTGGGGGTGAATATGTAAGAATATGTTTTGAAATATTTTTTTTTATTCTTTTTTTACTTTTTACTCAGTAACATAGTGCTATTGAACATGACATTTGAGGGGTTAAATGACCGGTTTCCGCATATTATACAGCCGGCAGCCCATTTCATACAAGCCCTTGCACATAATGCCGCACATGGGGTTAAGGGGTTAAATGTGATTGGCTAATTTTAAACATAACCACATCATTCATTTTGGAATTGTACAGATTATGGGTAGTGTTGAGCGAAGCGAAGCATTCGAAATGGAATTTGGTCTGAAGTTTAGGAAAAATTCGGTTCGCAACAAATCCAAATTTCCTCGCCCTTTGTGGTAACGAATCAGTTTTCCCTAAAATGGCGGCTACACGAGTTACCAAGTCAAAGTAAGAAGCCCGGGAACGCGAGATCTCCCATAATGCCATGCAGCCAGCCAATCAGCAGATAGCCCTCCCCTCTGCTGTCACAGACCCTCATCCTGCGCGGTCTCCGCCATTGTCCTGTGGTATGAGCATAGGAAGGACGTGGCAAGCGCTTATGCGCTCGGGTCAGAGTTTCTAAAAACGATTAATAGCAGAATATTGGGAAGGGAGAGTGCAGGGAGACTGCAGGGGAGTGCAGGGAGACTGCAGGGGAGTGCAGGGAGAGTGTATCTCCATGTGCATCACGTTCTAGTGCACAACATTCAATTCAAAGTTAATCTGTTATTTTAGTGATACATTTACTGTACACTATGGCCAACAGACAGTTGCCAGGGCCCTCCAAGAGAACAGGTAGTGGCAAAAATGTTGCTGTAGCTGGAACAAGTAGCAGCAGAAGAAGGGGTGGTGGTAGCAGCTGCAGCAACATGCCAGAGCTGCCACTGTCATCCAGCGGTCGTGTTTTGACCAACAATCCAGCTGTACTGGAATGGTTGACTCGCTCTTCAACATCATCTCAGGTGACAACAGATACATACAGCCAGGAATTGGTGGGTTCCTCTGACACCACACTTAGTTGGCACGGCTCAGGAACTGCCTCTATGCTTTCACTAGTCCTGAACCTGCCTCTTTCTTTTGCTGCTCCTTCTGCTAGCTAAGTAATGATAGCCGCCGGCTCCGCTTTTCAGAAACAATGAGCTTTGTGAGGATAGTCAGCAGCTACATGCCAGCCTAGACTTGGAGAAGTCTGCTGGTTAGGTGTGCAACTCCCAATGATGACAGTCGGGGGGGAGCATGTTGCAATAGGTCAGGGACGTGCGCAAGAGACAGGTGAGGGTGACACAAGTGACAACCAAACATTTGTAGATGATGATGTAGCTGATCGCACATGGGAGACTGGTGAAGAGGGGGCGAGGGTGGCAGTGTGCCCGTCAGATAGCAGGGTGGCAGTGTGCCTGTGAGGCAGCAGGATGAAAGCAGTGGGAGATATGGAGCCAAACACGGAAGGGGTACACTGTCTGCTACTCGGGAAACTACCTGTGAGGAACACACTAGCAGTGCATGAGTTTGTATAAGTAGCAGCAGGCAGGCATCACGCAGTGGTGGAGGGAAAAGGCCACAGTCGGCAGTGTGGGAATGGTTACCAAGTCACTAGGGGACGTTAGGGTGGCGGTATGCAGGATGTGTGGGCAGAAGGTGAAGTGCTGCCAGGGTTCTAATGTTGGCATGACAGCCCTACGTCAACACATGGAGCCACTCATTTAGTCTTACCGCCTGATGCAGCAACCGCTGCATCTTCCACCAGCTTGCACCTCCTCTCAAGCAGTCAGGGCTCGTCAATGTCAGCAGAAGGAAGCTGCCATTCCTTCCCAACAAATTCAATGTAGTCTATTGGTCCTGATGCTCCTCCTAGTGCCCAGCCAAGGTGAAGTGTCCCAAGCCGACATTACTTTTCCAAAACAAGCTGTACCAGCATTGCATACGTACAATGAGCAGAAGGTGTGCCAGTCCTTGTGCCTCTCAGTATCTGGTAGCACTGACATATGGAGTTGTAACTATGGTCAATGACAATATATGTTATTCACAACCCAATGGGTAAATGTGATTCTGGCCCAGGCACACCAGCAACTTGGCCAGGTGATGAAAATGCCGCCTCTGTGTTGTAATGCTGAGATTTTTGTGCCAATATCCTCCTCATTCTTCACCTTGTCCTCACCCTCCCCTATAGGCACAGTTCACAGTGGTCCTCCAGAATATCACCTATGCAAAGCTAGGAGTTGCCACGTAGTTCTGAACCTGGTCAGCAACTGGAGATAGGAACAATTGTTAATGATAACGGTGAGAACATTTTGTCTGCACTGTGTCAGGGTGGGATGACCCATGTGCCCTGCATGGTGTACGTCTTCAATCTCGTTGTCACCCGATTCCTCAAGTCGTTCACTGAACTGCATGCACTTCAGCCACTCTTACCATGCAAAAAACACCCTCCATGAGCTGCCAAGGCAAAATGCTCTGAGCCAACATGGCCTGATATGTGACGTTTCCACCAGTTGGAACTCCACCCTCCGTATGTTAGACTGCCTGTACGAGCAGAGGAAGGCGGTCAATGATTTCTTAA
The DNA here is from genome assembly GCF_905171765.1 of Bufo bufo. Classification (NCBI taxonomy): domain Eukaryota; kingdom Metazoa; phylum Chordata; class Amphibia; order Anura; family Bufonidae; genus Bufo; species Bufo bufo. The sequence goes on from NC_053389.1 coordinate 138,481,860, forward strand.
TGCTACAGACGGACAGGTTTACTCCATGGTGATACTTGCACATTAGCCAGTGGCAGCTGATACATGCTGACACGTGCTGTGTTCTTAGGCCCTTTGAGGAGGCTATTTTATTTGTCAGTCGGCAGAACTATGGGATGAATGATGTAATTCCACTCCTCCTTCACGTCCTGGAGGGGATGCTGAGAATCTGATTGGTGAGGGGACAGAAGACGTGGCACCCACATCTCATGGCCACCTGAGCCCTGAGGAGGATGAACTAGCAGAGCAGGAGGAAAAGGAGGAGGACATAGGAATTTTATACACAACTAGGTAGTTTATCTGCCTAAGCAACAGGAGAGGAGCATGAGAAGCTGGAGGGCGACGGCAAAGACGACGCAGATGACCCCTACAGACTGTGGCAGTATGCATAGGAGATCGAGACAGGGATGCCCTCCAAGTCCCTTGCGCAAATAGCCAGATGTATTATTATTATTTATTATTAAAGCTCCATTCATTCCATAGCGCTTTACATATTATAAGGGTATACTGTTCATACATAATATAGACTATTGCACTAAGCATAAACAAGACGAGTTTCAAACTGGTACAGAAGGAGAGAGGGCCCTGCCCGTGAGGGCTTACAATCTACATATGCTTCCTTGTCTGCATAGTGACAGCCGCATTGTCAGGATTCGGCAGAGGGATGACTACTGGCTATCCACATTGTTAGACCTTCGCTACTGGTCAAAAATGAGGGCGTTGTTTAGACCTTATGAGGAGGAGGCAAAAATAGACTGCTATAGAGACATGCTGTGTAGTTGGTTGGTTGCTGCCTACGAGCGCCATTGCCCGTCCTCAGGAAAGTCTAACCGGGAGGACCCTCTGCTCTCACTCTCCACTGCCATGATTGGGGGGGGGGGGGGGGGGGGCGGGGGGGGGGGGGGGGCAGGAGCAGCACCAGTTACATAAGCAACAACTTAAGTCTGGAGTCTCTGATGAGCAGTTTTCTTCAGCCGCATTCTGAAGAAACCACCCAGCAGCAGCATGCTTTCCTGCCCGGCCAGTAGTGTGGCATCAGAGTGGGTGTTGAGTGCGGCAGGGGCATGTTTACCCCTAAGGCCTCTTTCACATGGGCGAGATTTCCACGCGGGTGCAATGCGTGAGGTGAGCGCATTGCACCCGCATTGAATCCGGACCTATTCATTTCTATGGGGCTGTGCACATGAGCAGTGATTTTCACGCATCACTTTTGCATTGCGTGAAAATCGCAGCATGGTCTATTTTGTGCGTTTTTCACGCAACGCAGGCCCCATAGAAGTGAAAGGGGCTGCGTGAAAATCGCAAGCATCCGCAAACAAGTGCGGATGCGGTGCGATTTTCACGCATGGTTGCTAGGAGATGATCGGGATGGGGACCCGATCATTATTATTTTCCCTTCTAATATAGAATGCTTAGTAAAATAGTGATGGAGGGGTTAAAAAAATATAATAATTTAACTCACCTTAATCCACTTGTCCGCACAGCCCGGCATCTCTTCTTTCTTCTTCTTTGAGGAAAAAGACCTGTGGTGACATCACTGCGCTCATCACATGGTCCTTCACATGATCCATCACCATCATGTGACGGACCATGTGATGAGCGCAGTGACGTCACCACAGGTCCTTTTCCTCAAAGAAGAAGAAAGAAGAGATGCCGGGCTGTGCGGACAAGTGGATTAAGGTGAGTTAAATTATTATATTTGTTTTTTATCCCCTCCATCAGTATTTTACTAAGCATTCTGTATTAGGAATGCTATTATTTTCCCTTATAACCATGTTATAAAGGAAAATAATAAAATCTACACAACACCTAACCCAAACCCGAACTTCTGTGAAGAAGTCTGGGTTTGGGTACCAAACATGCCGTTTTTTCTCACGTGCGTGCAAAACGCATTAAAATGTTGTGCACTCGCACGGAAAAATCGCACATTTTCCCGCAACGCACCCGCATCTTATCTGGCCCAAATCCGTGGCGCCCGTGTTAAAGAGGCCTTAGAGAACTCGCCTTTCCTCCCAAAATGTTGAGAGACTTACCTTCATAAAGATGAATCAGGCCTGGACCAAACAGGATTTCCAGACGCCTGTGTCTGATGCAACAGAATAGATCATTCTGCCACTAATGATCATACTGTAGTGTGCTGCCACAGCAAAATATTCTGCAAAATGGGCAGATACTGCTTACTATATGCTGCTGCCACCCGCCTGATGCCTCTACTGCCATTCTTACAATGGGGCTTCTAGGCCTACTGATGTGTACATGTTAAATTTTTTAAAGGATATGCATGCCACTGGGCCTTGCTATCATACTGTTGCTTTTGGGTTCTGATACTACTGTGATCTGCCACCATCTTGTGCTGTGTGCCACTGCTGCTGCCATTCTTCCCACTCTGTCATGGGGCCACTACTCTCACTGGTACTGCATAGCCATTTTCTGACAGCCATTTCAGTCTACACAGCTGTATGAGGGATTGTTTTTTGCAGGACGAACTGTAGTTTTTATTGGTACCATTTTTATGGTATGTACCACTTTTTGATCACTGTTATTAAATTTTTTAGGTGGGAAAAGGTGACTGAAAAACAACAAATCGTGTATATTAGATTTTTTGTTTCCGTTACGGCGTTCACGGTACAAGAAATTAAAAGAAATATTTTAATAGTTCTGACTTTTTTGGACACTGCGATAACCAATATGTTTATTTTTTCATTGTTTATATATTTTTATATTTAAAGTAGCCTTAGGCATAGCGCAACATGGAGCTTACCATGGCAAGCCTGACAAGCTTCAGAAGGATCCAGGCTGCCATGGTAACTGATCAGAGCCCCGCGATTTCACTGCGAGGACTCCGATCAGAAGGCAGAGGGAGCCGCATCCCTATGCCTTACCTCAGAAATGCTGCTATTGGCGTTGATTGCTGCATCTGAGGGGTTAAATGATGGGGTTCGGTGGGATCGCCGTTCCCCGTCATTGCGGCAGGGTGTCTACTGTATGATACAGCCATCACCCGCCACGTATGGGGCAGGCTCATTGCAGCAGCCTGCTCCATATATTCCCTCAGCCACAATGACATACGGGTATACCTGATTTAGGCTACTTTCACACTCGCGTTTTGGCTTTCTGTTTGTGAGATCCGACATGAGCACTCACAAACGGTCCAAAACGGATCAGTTTTGCCCTAATGCGTTCTGAATGGAAAATTATCTGCTCAGAATGCATCAGTTTGCCTCCGATCAGTCTCCATTCCGCTCTGGAGGCGGACACCAAAACGCTGCCTGCAGCGTTTTGCTGTCCGTTTGACGAAACTGAGCCAAACTGATCCGTCCTGGCACACAATGTAAATCAATGGGGACGGCTATGTTACAGATAATACAAACGGACCTGTTCATGACGGATGCATGCGGTTGTATTATTGTAATGGATCTGTTTTTGCAGATCCATGACGAGTCCGACCAAAACAAGAGTGTGAAAGTAGCCTCATAGAGATTTATGGCGAATTAATTCGGATGAATCAAATGTCTTGGCTAACTTCAGCAAAGTTGTCGAATTAAATTTTTCAAAACTTCGCTCATCTCTAATTATGAGTCACACTGAAGATGCAAATAAATCTGAAATAATTAGTCTTGGTCTGATTTTTACATGACAAAAACCTGGCATTTTAACAAGAGTGTATAGACTTTTTATATGGATAGATAGATATGAGATAGACAGATAGATAGACAGACAGATAGATAGATAGATTACAGTCTCAGAGAGAGCACAAACTTATTGGTTAGACACAATACCATAGCACAGAACTTGGTGGTTACACACACAGAATTGTGTTACTAAGAGAAACCCTATGTGTGGTTTTCTAAATAACACTACTGTGGTTGCCAACAGTAGTAGAGATTATTTTCTATACCGAAGTAGCTTTCGTAAAGGTCCACATACCTGTGTCTAACTTCAGGTAAAGGTCAGAGCTGAAATAAAATGTAAGGAGGGACAACACCGGTGGCGCACATCGCTCTGTGGCAAGTTGTTTTTTCTAACAATAAGCCACACCTCTAATCCCACCCAATCCCCTTGGTGCTCCAAAACAAAAGGAATGTCCCCTTAGTGCCCCTTAGACAGTGATGATGCCCCTGAGTGCCCCTCAGACAGTGCCAATTTAGTGCCCCCCACAGAGTATGATGTCCCCTTAGTGCCCCCCTAGAAAGTAATGATGCCCCTGAGTGCCCCTCAGACAGTATGATACCCCTTTAGTGCCCCCACAGAATATGATGCCCTCTTAATTCCTCCCTATGCAGTATGATGCTCCTAAGTGGCCCCCTCACAGTAAGATGTTCCCTAAGTGACCCCCTCACAGTAACATGTCCCCTTACATGGGCAGTGCTGTACATGTATGACGCTGGTCAGTAAGGAGTTAAGTGGCCCCTCCACAGTGGTCCCGTTAAGTGCCCTTCACAGTGATGCCATCTTAAGTGCTGCCTCACAGCAATACCCTCACAGCAATGTGCTCCATTAACTGGCCACTGACAAAGAGTGTAGTGATGCCTCCTTAAGTGGCCCCAATGGAGTGATGTACTACATTACCTCCAATTTAAATACTCACCTACCCCAATCCCATGTTCCTCCGCCATCAGCTTCCTACTTGATCATTCACCATCGGTGGTTCAGTGCTGGCAGGTGCGTTGCAGTAATGTCATTGCACCTGCCATGCTGAAGCAAAGGCAGCAGAGCACAGAGCGTAGCTGACTGCTCCTCAGATACAGTTGAAAGTGGACATGACATTGAAAATTTGGGACAACTGTAGCAACTTCTGGACTGTTGCCAACTATGCTTTACTCCTTGGGCTCTTGTTAATGGTAAAAGGACAATATCTGTACTCCACTGCAGGTAGCCACTCAGCAAGACAGTCTCCACACTCTACTGCAGGTAGCCACTCAGCAAGACAGTCTCCACACTGCACTTCAGGTAGCCACTCAGCAAGACAGTCTCCACACTCCACTTACAGGAGACCACTCAGCAGGGCAGTCTCTGTACTCCACTGCAGGTGGCCACTCAGCAGGACAGTCTCTTTACTCCACTGCAGGTTGCCACTCAGCAGGACAGTCTCTTTACTCCACTGCAGGTTGCCACTCAGCAGGACAGTCTCTTTACTCCACTGCAGGTGGCCACTCAGCAGGACAGTCTCTTTACTCCACTGCAGGTTGCCACTCAGCAGGACAGTCTCCACACTCCACTGCAGGTTGTTACTCAGCAGGACAGTCTCTGCACTTCACTGTAGGTAGCCACTCAGCAGGACAATCTCTGTACTTCACTGCAGGCAGCCATGTGAGATTGTGAAACAGCTCTTCCTGTATAATGTTTGTGCCTAAATTGTATTGAAACTGTCATTTGGCATTCCGGGCACTAGACGCCACTGTTTAGCAGCTACAACCAGCACACTCTGGGATTTGCATATGTAAAGCAGGTGATGACTCATGCAGGCTGCTTCTGGGTGAACCAGGAAGTGCTGATCTGACATGGTGGAAGCAATGTTCTGTGAGAGACTGAATCCGATTCCATCTTGGCTTCTGGGTGTCCAGGAGTGAACGGGCACACAGAGGAAGGAGACTAGTTGTTGTCCCTTACTTGGATCCGGCTCTTTGAAAGAGATTGTTCCAGGAAGACAGTTTACAGCGTGTGGGCAGAAGACTGATTACCAAGCAAGGCCACATGGTTGCTGAGAGTTTGGTGGCCATCCCGAGTAAGCGGCGTCCTCGGGCTCAGAACGGACGCAGGTCAGTACACCTGGTTACTCATTGTCTTATACTGAGTGGCGCCTGAAGTAACAGAGACTAAGTCTAGGCCTGAACATAGTTAGATAGTTAGGGTTATATGTTTTGCTAGGCCGGACAGAACTGTTCTGCGGCGCAGTATTTTGACTTGCAGGCTCTGCTGCGTTTGCCACCGGCTAGGTGTGTCCTCTTTAGCGGCACAGTACGACTTGCATGCTCTGCTGTGTACGCCACCGGGTTAGGCCTGTCCCTCAGACAGGGACAGTGACTGGGAGCCAGGGGCATAGCTTAGTTTGTGTATATTCATATTGTTGTGTTATTACTATTGTTAAAGTAAAGTTTCTGTTCTTGCATATAAAGCTGGTGTCAGTGTAGCTTTTCTTGTCTGTAACTTCGCTGTATCCTGGAGAGCCCACCCCAATGCACGGCTTACAGCCACTCAGCAGGACAGTCTCTTTACTCCACTGCAGGTGGTCACTCAGTAGGACAGTCTCTGCACTACACTGCAGGTGGCAACTCAGAAGGACAGTCTTTGTACTCCACTGCAGGTTGCCACTCAGCGGACAGTCTCCACACTCCACTGCAGATAGTCACTCAGCAGGACAGTCTTTATACTCCACTGTAGATAGCCACTGAGCAGGACAGTCTTTGTACTCCATACACGTACACTGACCAAAAATATAAAACGCAACACTTTCGGTTTTGCTCCCATTTTGCATGAGCTAAACTCAAAGATCTGAAACATTTTCTACATACACAAAAGACCCATTAATCTCAAATATTGTTCACAAATCTGTCTAAATCTGTGTTAGTTAGCACTTCTCCTTTGCCGAGATAATCCATCCCACCTCACAGGTGTGGCATATCAAGGTGCTGATTAGACAGCATGAATATTGCACAGGTGTGCCTTAGACTGCCCACAATAAAAGGCCACTCTGAAATGTGCAGTTTGATCACACAGCACAATGCCACAGATGTCGCAACGTTTGAGGGAGCGTGCAATTGGCATGCTGACTGCAGGAATGTCTACCAGAGGTGTTGCCCATGCAATGAATGTTCATTTCTCTACCATAAGCCGTCTCCAAAGGCGTTTCAGAGAATTTGGCAGTACATCCAACCGGCCTCGCAACCGCAGACCACGTGTAACCACACAAGCCCAGGTACTCCACATCTGGCAGGTTCACCTCCATGATCGTCTGAGACCAGCCACCTGAAAAGCTGCAGCAACAATCAATTCGCATAACCAAAGAATTTCTGCACAAACTGTCAGAAACGGTCTCAGGTAAGCTCATCTGCATGCTTGTCGTCCTCATCGGGGTCTGGACCTGACTGCAGTTCGTCGTCGTAACCGACTTGAGCGGGCAAATGCTCACATTCGATGGCGTCTGGCACATTGGAGAGCCGTTCTATTCACGGATGAGTTCAGGGCAGATGGCAGACAGCGTGTGTTGCGTCATGTGGGTGGTTTGCTGACGTCAACGTTGTGGATCGAGTGGCCCATGGTGGCGGTGGGGTTATGGTATGGGTAGGCGTATGTTATGGACAACGAACACAGGTGCATTTTATTGATGGCATTTTGAATGCACAGAGATACCGTGACGAGATCCTAAAGGCCCATTGTTGTGCCATTCATCCACGACCATCACCTCATGTTGCAGCATGATAATGCACAGCCCCATGTTGTAAGGATCTGTACACAATTCCTGGAAGCTGAAAACATCCCAGTTCTTGCATGGCCAGCATACTCACCGGACATGTCACCCATTGAGCATGTTTGGGATGCTCTGAATTGGCGTATACGACAGCGTGTTCCAGTTCCTGCCAATATTCTGCAACTTCGCAGAGCTATTGACGAGGAGTGGACCAACATTCCACAGGCCACAATCAACAACCTGATCAACTCTATGTGATGGAGATGTGTTGCACTGCGTGAGGCAAATGGTGGCCACACCAGATACTGACTGGTTTTCTGACCCCCTCCATCCCCTCCTCCCTTACCCCCCCAGTAAGGCAAAATTGTGCACATTTCAGAGTGGCTTTTTATTGTGGGCAGTCTAAGGCACACCTGTGTAATATTCATGCCGTCTAATCAGCACCTTGATATGCCACACCTGTGAGGTGGGATGGATTATCTCGGCAAAGGGGAGGTGCTCACTAACACAGATTTAGACAGATTTGTAAACAATATTTAAGAGTAATGGGTCTTTTGTGTATGTAGAAAATGTTTCAGGTCACCAGTTACTTCACTGGCTTGTACAATTCAAGGATACAGTTTGCTGGCAGCCGTGGTGCTTGGACAGTACTCACCTTCATATAGTAGATTTTGCCTGTCCATGGCCCTAAACCACCAGTGAGGCAGACATAAACCCCTCCACTGCCCTTTAGGAACCACGGATGGAGGAGTTCACCATACCCAATCTTAGACCACCAGGGAAGCAGGCATTCGCCCCTCCACTACCCTTTAGGAACCAAGGATGGTGGAGTTCACCAAACTACACTCTTAGACCACCAGGGAAGCAGACATAAACCCCTCCACTACCCTTTAGGAACCACGGATGTTGCAGTTCACCATACTACAATTTTAGACCACCAGGGAAGCAGGCATTCGCCCCTTCACTATCCTAGACTACCAGGGTGATACTGGTAATTGCTGCTACTGTAAAATGGGACATGATAAATACCAAATTAGTAGATAATTTGGATTACCAGATGGTCATAAAAAAGAATATAATATTTTCTGGATTATCAGATGTCAGATTAAAGGATTTTTACACAAAAAAAATCACAGTGCCTCTTTATGAGATGTTATGCAATGTTATGCCTCTTGCCTCTCGCTCCATCATAAATATTTTCTCACCACAAAGAGCCTCTTTCAGCCTCTTCATCCTACGATAAACTCTTCCCTAATGGTGCAGATCCTCTCCATTTTTACAGATCACTGCCCTCTGGCTTGGGACAGTGTTATATTTGGCAGAGTTATAGTGTTTGTATGCACACATTGATATCTATTCCATGATGGAGGCCTAGTAAGGGGGTGCCGTGTGTGAGCCCCCCTTGTTCTCTTCAACCAGAGCCTGTCATGCAGGCCTGTGATGTCATTACTAGTTGATTAGTAGGAGGTTGGGAAACAAATGCCTTCTCTTTATCTTGTTTATGTTCATTATGAGCCAAAGTCGATTTGGCATGACCGTAACGTAATGCCCACGCGGGATGTTGTCAGGATGCCAGGGCTTATGAAGATGCTATCTGATGTGCTGGAGCTACATAGGACGCACACTGAGAACTGACTGAAATGTGCTTTCTGTCAGTCTCGCCATATGTTAGAACACTTGTAATCACAAAAACAGAAATAAGTTCTGGCAGCACCATATGGATGTGGGTATTACAGCAAATAAAAGTAATCGTATCACAGTCATAACATGTACAAACAATTATACAATAAATTCGATTATCTCCATTATACAGATAGTTATAGTTATGGAACACTAAATTTGTAAATATTTTAATGTTTTGTGATGTTTATTCAATAAAATTTATCTTAAATAAGTTTTATTGGAAGGCTTTCTCCCAAGATAACTCAAGAAGAGTGGGGAGGGGGGGGGTGTCTCTCTCTCAAAAATGTTGAACCAAATATTCCTCACCACTGAGGGTTTGCTACAATTGTATTCAGTGACAGCTTGATTTCCAGACTGATACATTTTAGGCTACTTTCACACTCGCGTTTTGGGTGGATCCGTCATGGATCTGCAAAAACTGATCAGTTACAATAATACAACCGCATGCATCCGTCATGAACGGATCCGTTTGTATTATCTGTAACATAGCCAAGACGGATCCGTCATGATCTCTATTGAAAGTCAATGGGGGACGGATATGTTTTCTATTGTGCCAGATTGTGTCAGAGAAAACGGATCCGTCACTATTGACTTACATTGTGTGCCAGGACGGATCCGTTTGGCTCAGTTTCATCAAGCGGACAGTAAAACGCTGCAGGCAGTGTTTTGGTGTCCGCCTCCAGAGCGGAATGGAGACTGATGGGAGGCAAACTGATGTATTCTGAGCGGATACTTTTCCATTCAGAATGCATTAGGGCAAATCTGATCCGTTTTGAACCGCTTGTGAGAACTCATGACGGATCTCACAAACGGAAAGCCAAAACGCGAGTGTGAAAGTAGACTTACCTGCACTGATACATTGTAGCAAACGATCAGGACTGGAGAGTGATTTTGTGATCTGCCAATGTGTTGTTTAGACTGGATACAACTGTAGAACATCCTCAGCTGTCAGAAGTATTAGGTATGTGCAGTCTTTCAGCCTCTGGATCTATTCAAGAATGTTCCCATTTTCTGAATGTAAGCAGTTAGGGTTAGGGTACTGAAAATAGCAAAATTGGAATGCAAAGTACATTACAAACTGGCAGAACTTTTATTCTACAATCATTAAGATTTACATATAATACAAAAACCCTCAAGAAGAAGAAGGGGCCCTAAGATCAACGTGCGGGGACCAAGGGGGTCATTTATTAAACAGAAATATGCCTAAATTAGGCGTATTTCTGGCGCAGATTGCTGCGAAAAGGTCCTTTGTGCCGCAATCTGCGACTTCTCTCTGCTCACTCAAGGTTTATAAAAGTGAACGTGGCATGGGTTGGGAAGGGGACGGTCCGGCAGACCCGGCTCATTTACCATTTTCTACGCCTGTTTTAGATGTAGAAAATGATCTAACTGTAAGACAGCAAGGAAGCTTTCTTACATTTAGGGTCCATTCACACGTCCGCAATTCTGTTCCGCATTTTGCAGAACGGAATTGCGGACCCATTCATTTCTATGGGGCCGCACGATGTGCTGCCCGGATCCGGAATTGCGGATCTGCACTTCCGGGTCCGCAATTCCGTTCCCGAATAAAATAGTACATGTCCTATTCTTGTCCGCAATTGCAGACAAGATTAGGCATTTTCTATTAAAAGTGCCGGCGATGTGCGGTCCGCAAAATGCGTAACACACATCGCCGGTGTCCGTGTTTTGCGGATCCGCAAAACACATACGGACGTGTGAATGGACCCTTAGACTGGTGTTGGATGCGCTAAAGTTATGTAGAGGATGGCGCCTCTTCATAACTCCGGCGGATCCACTGCAAGGTATAGGGCGTATTAAGACCGCCTTTTAAAACACCGGTCTTAATAAATGTGCCCCCAAATTTGCACATGCAGCTTGTGTATTGGCACTACCACTGGGTAGAACCTGCCCTTGCTACAGGTGTTAGGAGTTATAGGTCCATCTTCCAAGGGCAGACTCCATGTCAACAAATTGGTTTTCAAGCTGAAATGGGATGGGGAGAGGATCTGACTTTTTGAGAAGGTGTTGTTTTTTGCAGGTGGAATGTACTCTCAATGGGGATTACTTTAAGGGTATGGCCACACTGCAGAGTCTACTGTGGATTTCACCCTTGCACTGTGGATACATCATAAATTGACACACTGCAGACTTAAAATCCACAATTTTTTTTTGTGGATTACATGTATTAAAATCTCATCCGCTTTGCTGGTATTATAGAACAATGTGGTTCGCTGTGGACAAATTCACTGCTGCAAATCCACAACATACATGTTCTATGTGGACCCTTAATGTCTACAATTCTCAAGAACCTCTGCAGCGTGGAGTAACAGACGAGGATAAATATTCCAAGGTCTGACTGGAGAGATAGATGAAGAAGCTGGGAGGTTACGGTGAGTGCCGGGAGGAGATGAAGGGGAATTAGATGCAGGACGGGATGAATCAGCTTATAATTGGAATTATTTTATACAGTAACTTTGGATGTGACAATATCCGCTCATTAATCTGTCTCTGGCAGACACTTGGTACCACCTCACACTAGATGAATCATTTAACTACAAATGCAAACATTAATACACTCAACAGGTTTGTCCTGCAAGATTTATCCTCTGCATTTTCCAACTTTATGGCCTAATGACATCATGTTCGTTAAATGAGGGCTTCTGTATATGCAAATCACTGATGCCGGTGACTCATAACTCTACTGAACCGCCATTGTGGATATATCATGATGTAGCAAGGGCAAAACTAACCAAAGTGTCCCAGCTCATCTCCTGAAAACTTCTTATTTTTAAGAGACTTGAACTCCAAAATTGAAAAATAATCCTGCTGCACTCCAGCTGTTGTGAAACTACAATTCCCAGCATGCCCCATTTATTTCTATGAGAGTTCTGGGAAGAGCAGAGCAAGTATGCATGCTGGGGGTTGTAGCTGCACAACAGTTGGAGTGCCGCAGGTTGCCCACCACTGCGTCCTATATATACTTATATACTGTATCTGTCAAATCAATAAAGGTTTACTCTCATCTCAGACATATGGCATAGCCACTTTATATGGTAGGTGGCAGTCACAAGAATGAGAGGTGACCAGGAGTGGCTGCAATCCTGGTAGATTGGGGTTTAGCTGCCCCAATTCTACCAACAGGTGAGGTTCCCAGACATTACTTAGTTGCGATGACAACTTCTGCAAGGGTTGTCACTTAGCTTTCCCAGACTCCAGCTTAGGCTACTTTCACACGGGCATTTTGGTTTCTGTTTGTGAGATCCGTTCAGGGCTCTTACAAGCGGACCAAAACGGATCAGTTTTGCCCTTAATGCATTCTGAATGGATAAGGATCCGCTCAGAATGCATCAGTTTGCCTCCGTTCAGCCTCCATTCCGCTTTGGATGTTTGTCACCCAGCTTTCCTAGAAAGATATATTAAAGGCTATGTAGACTTTTGGAGGCAATTTTTGTTTATGATTGCACTTTACTCATTTTTGCCTAAAAATCATATTTTCAATAGTTTTATATTAACAATATTGATCCATTCTGGCACAAAGGGTGAACTGTTTTTCTGTGCGACTGGTACTTTCACTTTCACTTTGTGCTGGTCATCTAATAAACCTTATCTCTAAACTACTGAGAAGTCATAAACACTTATTTAAGCCACATTCTTATCAGTAAGATCAGAACTGAGCTATAATAAGTGTTTATAATAACAGAAAGCAGAGATAAGGAGTCCAGCTGCTCAGGACCGATTCTAGCTTTTCTGCTGCCTGAGGCGGAAAATGAAATGCTCAATGCTTTGTGGCCAAGGGCAGGGGAGCACCTAGCCTTTCTGCTGCCTGAGGTAAAAATGTAAACCTCAGCCACTTGCCAAATGGGATGATAGGTCCTACCCCCACTACCCCTTTGTTAACTAAATACCATAATGAAATAAAAACACAACACAAATAATTGTTTGGAAAAATTTTAACAACTTTTGGCCACGGCCTTTATTAGTTAACCTGTGCAATAACTTCAAAGACCACATAATGTTATAAGATCCAACCATACCAATCACAGAAGAACCAAGCTCAGCCATAAGCTCGAGCTCAATTAAACGTTTACATAAAAACCCCAGGTCAACACAACAAGACCGTGACTGAAAACATCTATTTAAAAAAGGGGGGCTTGGGTGGGTGGGACAAACGCTCCTTAGCTTCAAATAAGAATGTACCGCACTCCAGCCCTCTAAACCCACATATTTATTCTCCTGGTCACCCACAGACCACCAATGAGAACTTGTCACTATGGCTAAAATCTGCCTAAACTATAAATAACTATTGGACCATACAGTACCCAATCAAATACCTGTCGCCATGCCGGGTCAAAACTACCCCCAGGCAGTGGCAGACCAATAAGATGCTTGTTGCTGACCCAATAAATCTGCCTAGAGATGACCAACAGAAATTTTGGCGGGGAAATTCCCACCAAAAAACAACCAAGGATCAACATAGGATGACCATAATCCCATGTGGATCCCTCTCTAATGTCCGGGATCCTTCCATTCCGACATCCGGCACCACCGCCAATCAGCTGTTTGAAGAGAAGGCAGCGCTTATATGGGGAAAAAAAAGCAGACGACCCCTTTAAAGACATAGGGAAAAAGTTGAACTGTGGTCAGTGGCTCAAACTCAGTTAGAGCAGGGAATGGAAGCTCACTCAAAAGAAACATACCCAATGCTCAGAAAAAATAGAAATTGTATATAATGGCTGGCACTCACTATCTAGTGCTGCATGGGACATATAACAAATCATATATCAATATTTTTAATATTTATTAGTGCATATAAAACAATATCGGAACAATAATAGAGAAAAATAAATAAAAATAATAAAAATCAATAAAACCTAATTATTTGGGATACTACCGTGTTTCGGACCAACACGGATTAATGGTAGTTGAGTATCTCAAATAAACGTACATAGAAGACTATATACCATCACAGCATCCTTAAATGATATATCACAATTTTCGCGTCTTATAGTAATGTTTAGTTCAGTATCAAACATATACCAGTCGTGAGTCACCCTTAATTTGCTTGTTAATGGCAGTTAGTATTTGTTAAGAAGGTATCACAGTCCTTGCTTCATATCACATGGAGCTCCCCATATGGCAGATAAATATAGTCAATGAGTCTTTATCTGTTGATAAAAGGTTAATATATAGGAGGATCTTGAGAGTGCCCTCTCTTCAGATAACGGGACCCCTCTCTTGCTGTTGTCCTCTATATTAAACCACAAGGTCTATGGATCCAATAGAAGTCACTAGCGCAATATATGTGTGAGCGAAACAAACAATGTTCTGATTACTTTACCGCTCCTGCTCTATGCGCTGTAGTGGAATCCGTTCCCCGCTGTTTTTGCCGGCTTAGTCAGATAGCGTCCCACGTGATCGGAAAGCAGTCTCTGTATTTTCTCACCGGGTCCTAGAGCGGGTAGAGTGTTGGCCTCTGTGCAATGTTAGTATAGAGGTTATAGTACTTAGTAACATAAGTGTTACAATTCTTGCGGATCCACAGTATTGTCCAATTTCAAAGCCCTTTGTAAGTGCCAAATTACTGCATAGGAACACCAAACGCGTTTCGGAGACACATTCTCCTTCTTCAGTGGTGAACAGCAATGGCACATTAATTGCTTTATATAGGTTGGTTGATACCCGAGGGGAGGAGTTCAGATGATATATAGGTATATTCAAACCATGGTCTGGAATTTATGAATCGATTATTCCTTCAGTAATATATACTAAAATGCATATTTGTTTCCAAAAAGTAATAAACTACAATAAATAAACATCCAGTGTCAACATATATTATCGCATATAGGTTTACATCCCAAAATGCAAAAAGTAAACTACAATAAATAAACATCCAGTATCAACATATGTCATCACATATAGGATTACATCCCAAAAAACGCATGTGCGTTTTTGGTGCGGTTCTATTCAAAAACCACTTTTTGTGATTCCATATTGTATAAAATATCAAGCCAATATACGTATGGTATACTTCAGCAATTGCTTAAACATACTTTCCCCTAAAGTGTCACCAATCCCATTGGGAAGAATTTTTGTTATATATATATATATATATATATATATATATATATATATAAATCTGGAAGCTGTTTTCTAAAAGGAAGTATTTTTTTAGGTTCTTTTATATATAGAGTTTTTGTTTATTTTGAAATATTTTAGTTTTTTGTTCTTTATATATATTTTTTTATATATAATGAGATGTTTCTATGCAGAGAAAGAGGGTGGAGGCCGGCCAACGAGGGAACGTCCACGCTCTGAGAAACAGACATGGACGTACCATCCCAGACCGGCATCCACCCCATATCACAGAAATCCAAATGGTTCTATGTCCGCATTCAAGCCTGAAGGTATGAGCGTATCAAACTCATATATCCTTTTAGATTCTGCTCTCAACATTTTAGCCACATGATTTCCTGTTGCTCATATTCTTTCTTGATATTCGCAATATGTTCTGCTATAGGTTTTTTTAGGACCCATTTGGTCCTACCTATATATTGCTTGTCGCACGTACACTGTAACAAATATATTACACTTGAGGATTCACATGATTGGTTCTTTTTAATTTCAAAATGGTGAGAGTTTTGGGTTGACTTTATTTCCATAGTTCTTCTTGGGAACTTTGTGGTCTTACAATTAATACATTTGCCGCATCGAAAAAAACCGATAGCCAGTTTTCCCTAATCTTAGTAGTCTTGCATTTAACTTGCAATTTTTAGGCCTAAACTTGGGGCTTTGGTGTAGGTAATCTTAGGTTTATTATTCAACAAAGGTCCAATTAATTTATCTTTTAAGAGATGATGCCAATGGTTCTTAATTATCTTTTCCACTTTTTTATATTGTGCTTGAAATGGTAATATGATTCTAATGTCTTCCTGTAATAAATCCTTCTCTCTTCTTTCCACAAAAAACTCTTTTCTATCAATGGCTTTAACCTTATTGAGGGAGGCCTCCACAATTTCTACTGGGTAATCTTTCTCAATAAACTGTTGTTTGAGGGTATTTGACTCTATTTCAAATTGCATATTATCCGTACAGTTAAGTTTTATTCTCCTGAACTGACTTCTCGGGATATTAATCAGCCACCTAGGCAGGTGACAGCTGGAGAACAGAATGAAACTGTTTCTCATTACTGGTTTGTAATATGTATGACATGATAATTGATTATTAGCTATTTTTATTGTGAGGTCTAAAAATTCCACTCGTGACTAAGGCCTCATGCACACGACCGTATTTTTTTGTGGTCCGCAAAAACGGGTTCCGTTTTTCCGTGATCCGTGACCGTTTTTTCGTCCGTGGGTCTTCCTTGATTTTTGGAGGATCCACAGACATGAAAAAAAAGTCGTTTTGGTGTCCGCCTGGCCGTGCGGAGCCAAACGGATCCGTCCTGAATTACAATGCAAGTCAATGGGGATGGATCCGTTTGACGTTGACACAATATGGTGCAATTTCAAACGGATCCGTCCCCCATTGACTTTCAATGTAAAGTCAGTAGTTAATATACCATAGGATCGGAGTTTTCTCCAATCCGATGGTATATTTTAACTTGAAGCGTCCCCATCACCATGGGAACGCCTCTATGTTAGAATATACCGTCGGATTTGAGTTACATCGTGAAACTCAAATCCGACAGTATATTCTAACACAGAGGCGTTCCCATGGTGATGGGGACGCTTCAGGTTAGAATATACTAAAAGAACTGTGTACATGACTGCCCCCTGCTGCCTGGCAGGTGCTGCCAGGCAGCAGGGGGCAGCCCCCCCCCCCTGTAGTTAACACATTGGTGGCCAGTGCGGCCGGCGCCCCCCCTCCCCTGTAGTTAACTCGTTGGTGGCCAGTGGGCCCCCCCCCTCCCTCCCCTGTAGTTAACTCATTGGTGGCCAGTGGGCCCCCCTCCCTCCCCTGTAGTTAACTCGTTGGTGGCCAGTGGGCCCCCCCCTCCCTCCCCTGTAGTTAACTCATTGGTGGCCAGTGGGCCCCCCTCCCTCCCCTGTAGTTAACTCGTTGGTGGCCAGTGGGCCCCCCCCTCCCTCCCCTGTAGTTAACTCATTGGTGGCCAGTGCGGCCGGCCCCCCTCCCTCCCCTGTAGTTAACTCGTTGGTGGCCAGTGGGCCCTCTCCCCTCCCTCCCCCTCCTAATTAAAATCTCCCCCCCTATCATTGGTGGCAGCGGAGAGTACCGATCGGAGTCCCAGTTTAATCGCTGGGGCTCCGATCGGTAACCATGGCAACCAGGACGCTACTGCTGTCCCGGTTGCCATGGTTACTTAGCAATTTGTAGCAGCATTATACTTACCTGCGAGCTGCGATGTCTGCGTCCGGCCGGGAGCTCCTCCTACTGGTAAGTGACAGGTCTGTGCGGCGCATTGGTTAATGACCTGTCACTTACCAGACAATACCAGAATTACATAAATACAGTACAGTATATATTAACCTTCTATCAACAGATAAAGACTCACTGACTATATTTATCTGCCATATGGGGAGCTCCATGTGATATGAAGCAAGGACTGTGATACCTTCTTAACAAATACTAACTGCCATTAACAAGCAAATTAAGGGTGACTCAAGACTGGTATATGTTTGATACTGAACTAAACATTACTATAAGACGCGAAAATTGTGATATATCATTTAAGGATGCTGTGATGTCCTCCGGTATGTTCAGGGACTTGGTTATAGTAGGCGGAGTCTGCCCTTGTTCTGCTGGGTGTCTCCTTCTCCTAGGCTGTAGCGCTGGCCAATCGCATCGCAGAGCTCACAGCCTGGGAGAAAAAAACCTCCCAGGCTGTGAGCTCTGCGCTGCGATTGGCCAGCGCTACAGCCTAGGAGGAGACGCCCAGCAGAACAAGCGCAGACTCCGCCTACTATAACCAAGTCCCCGAACATACCGGAGGACATAACGGGAGAACGGAGCGGCGCCCAGGGATAATAGTAAGTGCAGTGAGATCCCTGGGCGCCACTGTATATGTAATGATACTTAGTTCACAATGTCAGGATCGGTGAAAGGTCCTCTTTAAGGATGTTGTGATGGTATATAGTCTTCTATGTACGTTTATTTGAGATACTCAACTACCATTAATCCATGTTGGTCCGAAAAACGGTAGTATCCCAAATAATTAGGTTTTATTGATTTTTATTATTTTTATCTATTATTGTTCCGATATTGATTTATATGCACTAATAAATATTTTAAATATTGATAAATGATTTGTTATATGTCCCATGCAGCACTAGATAGTGAGTGCCAGCCATTATATACAATTTCCCCTTTAAAGACATACTTGGAAAACACTACAAACAGTTCTCCAGAACATACAGATTAATACAGCGCCACATATGTACCTCTCACAACTAGTGCTTCTCCTCTGATGTAGATATTTTCTTTCCTCATCTTCTTCTTTCAGACCAGACCACCATGATGATTTCTTTCAGCCATCTCTTCTTTCTGCAGAGTTTGACAGACATCTTAGTTTCCTACTTTTCCATCATCCTCCCAGCTTCTGAAAATCCCATCCTGCCATTTCTAATACCGTGCACACTGTGATCCTCAATACTATACTGCTGAAACAGTTCCCCTGAAAATACTGGTACCACACAGATAGTGCGCCAGTACAAAAATACCCCCTTACCTTTTAGATCGGACCCCCAAATCAAACCTCAGATGAGACCCCCATCTCAGAACCCTATTAGACCTCCATGTCAGAAATGCCCCTCTCAGAACAGACCACCCCATGTATCAGACCTCAGACCAGACCTCCATCAGACCTCTCAGAACCCTATATCAGACCTCAGACCAGACCTCCAGATAGACCCCATTAGACCTGCAGACCCCATTAGACTTCCAGACCCCCATATCAGAACTCAAGATCCCCATATCAGACCCTATTAGACCTCCAGACCACCATTAGACTTCCAGACCCCCATATCAGACCTCCAGACCCCCATATAAGACCCCTATTAGACCTCCAGACCCCTGTATCAGACCCCCATTAGACTTCCAGACCCCCATATCAGATCTCAGACCAGACCCCCATTAGACCTCCAGAACCCCATTAGATCTCCAGACTGGCATTAGACCTCCGAACCCACATATCAGATCCCCGTTAGACCTCTAGGCCCCCATATTAGATCTCAGAACAGACCTCCAGACTACCATATCATACCCCATTAGACCTCCAGACCACCATTAGACTTCCAGACCCCCATATCAGACCCCCATTAGACCTCCAGGCCTCCATTAGACTTACAGACCCCCATTTCAGACCTCAGACCCCCATTAGACCAACAGATCAGACTGTAAAATAAATAAAGTAACTTACCTCTCCTGCTCCGCCGCTCCTCTCCCGGTCCAGCGGTCTCCCCTGCTCTCATCTCTTCTCGGGGCCCACACTGTACAGTCACCTGACTGCCTGTAGCATCAGGTCATAGTGCGCTCTGTACGTCCTGAACTGGGAACCCTAAATGATTCCCTTAAAGGAAGGGACGGCCGTGGCTCAAAGGTCACTACACTTATTTATAAAGATTTTTGTACCACTGAAAATCCCCAGAGTGAGGTTGGCATTGGAGTGCTAATGATTCTAAAACTGGGAGGACATGTAAACCTTACTTGCAAACTCTCACTGTTGGCTTGAAGTGCTGGGTTCCTGGGTTCTACTTGTGTTTGCATGGCATTCCTCCAGGCACTTCCACACTCTAAAAACTTACTGATAGGTTCATTTGGAATTTAGATTGTACAGCCCAATTATGACAGAGATGACGTTTCTTTTGATTGGACCGCGCTACCTCGGAAATCACAGAGAATCCACAATCGAAGCCAGCAAGATAATCACAAGCATGGGGAAGCAAACAGGCCAGTCAAAACCTCTCCTCCTCTCCTTTCCGGGTGGGTGATTGATCTATTGATCCATTGTATACTGCCTGTATATACTTGTGCATTGTGAGTATAATAAAACCATTTTTACTCTAATCTGCATGACGGTACTTCACTATTGGATGCAATTTTGGTGTTCCATAGAAGCCTGGAAAGGAGAGGAGGAGAGGTTTTGACTGGCCTGTTTGCTTCCCCATGCTTGTGATTATCTTGCTGGCTTCGATTGTGGATTCTCTGTGATTTCCGAGGTAGCGCGGTCCAATCAAAAGAAACGCCTTCACCTGTGTGAACTGTACCCACTTCACCGTCGGGACCTGCGACACCACCAAGCAACGTACTTTTTGAGGCTTATTTATTTATTTTTTATAAAATGAGAGAGATGACGACCTCTGTATGGGGCTGCCGAATATGTTGGTGATATAGAAATGAATACATTAAATAAAAAGGGGAGACCTCCCAA
Organism: Bufo bufo; assembly: GCF_905171765.1. Taxonomy (NCBI): domain Eukaryota; kingdom Metazoa; phylum Chordata; class Amphibia; order Anura; family Bufonidae; genus Bufo; species Bufo bufo. The sequence goes on from NC_053389.1 coordinate 138,502,355, forward strand.
GACCTGTCAAGTCTCCCAGGAGCCGTGTCCTGACTAAACACTAACCTCTCCTTGTTATTGCACTCCTCTTTATTTGCAAGCGCTGCCAAAGAGTTCTGTATTTATTTAGGGGGCCTGGTCTGCATCTGTATACATTTAGGGGTCTGATCTGGGGTCTGTCTTTTGGATGTCTAATCTGAGTCTGTATTTGTTTAGGAGGTCTGTAATTATTTAGGGGTCTGATTTAGAGTCTTCATTTATTCTGGTTTCCGGTCTATGGTCTGTTTTTGTTCAGGTGTGTGATCTATTGTCTGTTTTTATTCCAGAGTCTGGTCCGTGGTCTATATATATTTAGAGGTCAGGCTTGGAGTATTTATTTTGGGGTCTGGTCTGTATTTTAATTAAAGGGGTATTCTGGTTGGTACAAGTTATCCCCTATCCCTATTTCTCCTGAAATGAACGGAGCGGCTGGTCGCACAGACGCGTGTCTGCTCCATTCATTTCTATGGGAGTTCTGGAGATAGCTGTACTCAGTTATCTTCAGAACTCCCATAGAAAAGAATGTAGCAGCCATGTGCCTGTGCGACAGGCTGCTCCAGTCAATTCGGGGGAGTTGCAGGGGGTACAGGGCCCTATTCCTGTGATTGGTGGTGTTTCCAGCGGTAGGAACCTCATCGATCTTAAAGTTATCCCCTATCCTGTGGATAGGGGCTAACTTGCACCAACCGGAATAGCCCTTTAAAGGGTTTCTGACATCAGAAATATCTAAATTAAACTGGCTGACATTAGCGATGTCCTAAGCTGAACCTAACTAGCCTATTCCTCGTTTTATCCATGCCCCCGTTACTCCATAAATGTAACATTTATAATATGCAAATTAGACTCTAGGAGCAGGGGGGAGAAACATTGATCCTGCTCCTAGAGGCTTTGTTCTCCCACCTCTGTCACCTCCCTCCAAGTCTTGATTGACAGGACCAGGCAGCATTCGCATCCTCCTGCCGGGCCCTCAGTGCATGTTAAAACTCGCGCCTGCACTGTGCGTTCAGTATTCGGCGCAGGCATAGAGAAGGAAGAACGCTCACTGGCTGCCGACTTCCTTACTGCGCCTGCACTGAATACTGAACGGCACAGCGCAGGCGCGAGATTCACCATGCACTCAGGGCCGGCAGGAGGATGCGAACGCTGCCTGGTCCTGTCAATCAAGACTTGGAGGGTGGTGACAGAGGTGGGAGAACGGAGCCTCTTGGAGCAGGAGCTACGCTACCCCCCACCCCCCCCGCTCCTAGAGGCTAATTTGCATATTATAAAAGTTACATTTATGGAGTAAAGGGGGCATGGATAAAACTAGGAATAGGCTAGTTAGGTTCAGCTGACATTAGCACATCGCTAATATTAGCCAGTTTAATTTTGGTATTTCTGGTGACAGAAACCCTTTAAGTCTCCAGTTTGGGGTCTGATCTATTGACCGTTTGATTCTGGGGTCTAGATACAGGCTGTATTTTTTTTAGAGGTCAGGTTTGAGTTCTATATTTACTTTGGGGTCTGATCTATGGTTTGCTTTCATTCTAGGGGCTGATTAATTGTCCAGTTTTATTCTCGGGTCTGGTCTATGGTCTGTATTTTTTAGAGGCCAGGTTTGAGGTCTGCATTTACAGTGCATTTTGGGGTCTCATCTATTGTCTGTTTTTATTTTGGGGCCTGCATTTATTCTATGGTCTGGTCTAGAGTCTGTATTTTTAGAGGTATATTTTATTGATCTATTTTCTGTTTTTATTCTGGGGTCTGGTCTATGGACTGTATTTTTTAGAGGTTAGGTTTGGGGTCTGTATTTGCTTTGGGAATGGATCTATTGTCTGTTTTTATTTTGGAATCTGTATTAATTTTGGGGTCTGGTCTACAGTCTGCATTTTCTTAGGCTACTTTCACACTAGCGTTAATATTTTCTGGTATTGAGATCCGTCATAGGGTCTCAATATCGGGAAAAAAAACGCTCCAGTTTTGGCCCTTATTTATTGTCAATGGGGACAAAACGTAAGTGAACAGAATGGAATGCTCCAAAATGCATTCCGTTCCGTTTGGTTGCGTTCTCATACCAGAGAGCAAACCGCAGTATGCTGCAGTTTTATTTCCATCATGTGATGCAGAGCAAGACGGATCTGTCATGACCCACAATGCAAGTGAATGGGGACGGATCCGTTTTCTCTGACAAAATAGAAAACTGATCCGTCCCTCATTGACTTTTAATAGCGTTCATGACAGATCTGTCTTGGCTATGTTAAAGATAATACAACTGGATCCGTTCATAATGGATGCAGATGGTTGTATTATCAGTGACGTAAGCGTTTTTGCTGAAACCTGCCGGATCCAGCAAAAATGCTAGTATGAAAGTAGCCTAAGGACTCTAGTTTGGGTCAGTTTATTTATTTATTTATTTTTGGGAGGGGGGGGGGGTCTGATCTATGGTTTGTTTTTATTCCAGGGTCTGATCTATAGTCCAGTTTTATTTTGGGTTCTAGTCTACAGTCTGTATTTTTTTAGAGGTCGGGTTTGAAGTCTGGATTTATTCTGGGATCTGATCTATGCTTTTTTTTATATTATGGTATCTGATATGGGGTCTGTATTTATTCTGGGGTCTGATCTACAATTGTTTTTTTTTTATTCTGGGGTCTGATTTGCTGTCTGTATTTAATATGGGGTCTGATCCATGGTCTTTTTTATTCTGGAGTCTGATATGGGGGTCTGTATTTATTCTGGGGTCTGATCTATAGTCTGTATTTGATTAATTGGTCCAGTATATAAGGGGTCTGTATTTATATAGAGGGTCTGGTCTTGTTATTATAATATGTTGAAGGTGTGTCATATAGATGGGACATTTGTGCACCACTTATTAAATCCCATCTCAGAATCTCTCTGATCCCTGTATCGGTGATCCCCAAAATCAGCTCAAAGTTTTAGGAGCACCAGATGTGTCTTATTCCAAAAATTTCCGCATCAGAATGTAAAGCACAAACTTCACCATAGAGTTTTTCCTTTGTGCAATGTGACCTTGACGATCTGAGACTAAGCCTCATTTCTAATACATTAGTTCAGATCTCCAGTCGAGTTAATGAAATCTCCTCTCGGAACGTTCTGCCTGCCCAGAGACAGTGTTTAATCATTCTTCTCATTTGGAAGCATTACAATAAACAGAATACTGCCTGTCTTTAATTGTAGATAGAAAAGAAATCTAACATTCTTTTACAGAAGCAGTAAATACATTGGAACACAATGTTGAGAGCCAACTGATGGCCTTTTGGCTGCGACGTCCCAATCAATAAGGTCTCTGATGAAAGTATGGATTGACTGCTGACGTCAAGACTTGTAAAATCTCACCAAGATAGATGGTCAGCTGCACTTTTTTGTCAAAGCGGAGAAAGTTAAATTTCATTTTCCAGGCTGTGAAATTCTCAGGAGGATGGATGTTACACAAAGCACATATGTTTGCCAGTTTGTTGAGGAAACATTCATCAGCCTTTACATTCTATACAATTATTCAGGATTTGCAGCGTGTCTCTTAAAGGATCATCTTACAAAAGTACTTTAAAGGGGTTATCTGCTCTAGACAAGACAGGTCCATGTAATGCTGCTACAAGGACTCTCATCCTAAGCTATGGGGGAACCTGTCCACAAGTATCTGCAATTTCTACGGAGAAGTATTTCGCTGTTCTCATTAAATCAATGGACTTTCCATGTACTGGGTCCTCCAGATATAGTGACGCTCTTTGTAGCCATTCTCAACTCTAATATCTCTGGTTAATAGATGAGGTTCCTAAATGGAGAATTCAGTTAACTCAAAATTCCATAATAGGGTTTTTTAAAATGTATTCCCTAAAGCAGATAACTTCTTGAAGAAAATGCCTCAACCAGACTTGACAGTACTTGTGTTTTGAAATACTTCTTCTACATGGATTTACCACACAAGAGAAGTCCAAGTGAGAAAAGTTTGTTGTAGCATCGTCTACAACCGAAACCCACTACACCATGGTACCTCGTAGGTGAGGTTACACATCAGCTAGATGAAGTGTCATCTCAGATGAGACTTACGCTGGCCAAGTGGCCATACATAATACAGTCTGTTAAACAAATGCAAATATTGAGCCAAGAATGCACTAAGGGTTGTGAGAAGATGGCATGGTTGGTTTTGTACTGAAGAAGAACAGATCCCAGATGGGAAGGAAGGAGAAGAAAACAAAGTCAAATCAGTAGGAACAAGTAACATTAAAGGGGTTGTCTCACTTCAGCAAATGGCATTTGTCATGTAGAGAAAGTGAATACAAGGCACTTACTAATGTATTGTGATTGTCCATATTGCTTCTTTTGCTGGCTGGATTCATTTTTCCATCACATTATACACTGCTCGTTTCCATGGTTACGGCCACCCTGCAATCCATCAGTGGTGGCCGTGCTTGCCTATGTGCACTTCTGTGGTTCCAGACACCAGAGGGGCCAGCACTTTTTTCTATAGTTTGCAAGCACGCCCACCACTGCCGTGTGGCCGTACCCTAATATTGGTCAGCCTAGAATAGAGAGCTCTGTGCTGCTGGTGTTTTTGCACTAACGGCACATTGCCTACACTGAAACATTCTAATAAACCCATTGTCTGCGTGAGGAACAGGTAAGAATGTTTCCTTTTTTTTTTTTGCCTGTGAACTTAAACAAGATGCTTCCACTTGTAAGGAGCAAGCAGAGATCTTATAAATGGTGGGGGGACATTTTTCAAGCCCTGCACTCCAGAATTCTGTCTTAAAAAAGTTGTTAAATATGGTATTGCAACTTTTCAGGCTTATGTGCAAAAAAAAAATAATATTATTATTATAATGATATTTTGCATTTATACACTACTAACTCCAGTTTGTGGCTGTGAAAGTGGGCATGGTTATCTATGTAAAAGGGAGTTTGTGACTTCCAAAATCATTTTGAAAGCATACTTCCATGAAGGATAGTCGCCCCTGAAACCATACCTTCTTTGTGAAAATTCAGTCCTCTAATCCTGAGAAATTCTTCTTTTATTCCTATGCAAATAAGAGCACTGTGGGAGCAGTGGCGTCGCCAAGGGGGGCCAGAGGGGGCAACGGCCCCCCCTACATCACGCTGTGCCCCCCCCCCATGTGCCCCCCCAACTGAGATGTGCCCCCATTCATTTTAATTCCTGGTGGTGTGCAGGGCCGGACTGGACCACTCACAGAGTGTACATTTCTTCTAAACTGTATTCCGCATCCTGACTTGCAGTAACTTTAACTTTAACTTTAAATCAGCGCTCGGTAACAACTATCAGGCAGTGCGGGCGGCGTGCCTGCTCCTCCCACTAGGCGGTGCAGGTGCGTGACGTCCCTGGGAGCGCTGCCCATACTGCCTGTAGGCTGTAGCCTGTTACCGAAGCTAGTCTTAGTGTAAGGTACTAGTAGATGAGCGGCCGCTGATTTAAAGTTAAAGTTACTGCAGGATATGGATTACAGTTTAGAAATGTCAAATGTACACTCCTGTGAGCGGCGGGGAGGGGCATCTGTAGATGACACGGTTATGGGGTGGGATCTGTGGATGACACTGTTATAGGGAGGGGATTTGTGGATGACACTGTTATGGGGTGGGATCTGTGGATGACACTGTCATGGGGTGGGATCTGTGGATGACACTGTCATGGGGTGGATCTGTGGATGACACATATAGCATAAGATGCTATATACAGTATGTGTCATCCACAGATCCCCTTCATAGCAGTGTCATCCACAGATCCCCCTCCATAACAGTGTCATCCACAGATCCCCCTCCATAACAGTGTCATCCACAGATCCCCCTCCATAACAGTGTCATCCACAGATCCCCCTCCATAACAGTGTCATCCACAGATGCCCCCCATAGGTGTCATCCACAGATCCCCCCCATAAGTGTCATCCACAGATCCCCCCATAAGTGTCATCCACAGATCCCCCTCCATAACAGTGTCATCCACAGATCCCCCTCCATAACAGTGTCATCCACAGATCCCCATAACAGTGTCATCCACAGATCCCCATAACAGTGTCATCCACAGATCCTCCCCATAAGTATCATCCACAGATCCCCCCATAGCAGCGTCATCCACAGATCCCCCCATAAGTGTCATCCACAGATTCCCCCATAAGTGTCATCCACAGATCCCCCTCTATAACAGTGTCATCCACAGATCCCCATAACAGTGTCATACACAAATCCCCCATAACAGTGCCATCCACAGATCATAATGATCTGATGCTCTCAGTATAACTTAATGCTAGGAGCTTCAGGTACTTGGCCAGCAGCTGCGGGAGCTTTCCTGAATTCAGCCGTATCACTGCCCTCAGTATGGGGAAAGGGCAGTATTTTGTGCTGCACTGTGATATTTGATTTTTCCTAGGGAGGTAGTTAGTGCTGCACCATGCCATTGCTGGCCCCACCTACTTCTGTTGTTCCCGCCTACTTGTAATGTCCCGCCTCCTGTCACTGGACCCGCCTACAACTTGGGGCCACTTTTAGGTTTCTTTTCCAGGGCCACTTAAAGTTCCCAGTCCGCCCCTGGTAGTGTGTGTGGACACATAATCGTTGCCCGGCCCGCCGCCGGCCGCAATGGCTGTGTAGCGGGTGTAGGGCAGGGAAACTCACCAGCTGAGCGCTGTGATGTCGGACTGTGAATGATGTGGTACGCAGCTTCGGGGTGCTTCCTCCTCAGTCAGTGCCGGGCCGGCTCCCGGAGTCAGCGCAGCCGCCGCAGGGCAGTGTGGGAGAAATAAGTGAAGGCGGGACCAGCTGTCGCACCGCCGCTGAGGGGAATAGAAGGAGGCCTAGCCGGGGCTAAGAACTAGAGAGGGAGGGAGAGAAGTGTGAAAGAGCCAGCTGCCTGGTAGCCAAAGGCCCAGAAGGAGAGGACAGCCAGTGAGTGAGCCAGCTTGCTTGGAATCAGTGAGTAATTAAGCAGGCAGACAGAGCAGCAGGAGCCAGCAGCAGTGACAGTAAGAAGACCCAGTTAAATGACTTACTATGTCATCAGAACTGCTGCTGGCTCCTGCAGTGCATAGTGCAGCTGGAGGACTGTCATAGTGTGTGGGGAACAGGGTTTAGAGACACTAAAGCTGCTGCCTTTTTCTTTATAGCAGTGGTCTCCAAACTGTGGACTTGTGGAGCTCCAGATATTGGCTGTTCAGGCATGCTGGGAGTTGTAGTTTTGCAATATCTGGAGCTCCACAGTTTGGAGATCACTGTTCTATAGGCTAAAGCAGCAGATGGGGGTCTGACCACTCGGGCCCCCACCAATCCTGAGAATGGGGACATAATTGTGCCTGGAGTGAATGGTGCGGACTGCACCTGCGTGTCCACCACTCCATCTATTCCCTATGCATGTCTACATTCTCAGGATCGGCAGGGGTTCCAGCAGTCAGACTCCCACCTATCTGCTTGTTATCCCCTATACTGTGGATATATATAACTTAATGAGATGGGAAAACCCTTTAACCCCTTCCCGCTTCAGGACGTATGCAGCTGCAATGTTCACACAACTGGAGGTATGCATACGTCCTGCATTCTCACTGCACCTCGAGATCGGTGGCAGAACCTGGCTGATTGCCATGGCAACAGGAAGCCAGTGGATCTCAGAGGCGAACTGTCATAATATACTGACAGTTATACTATGCTGCAGTACAGATGGCCACAGGCATACATACCTTTTGCACTTAGAATAACATTAAAGTGCAGAAACTCCTATCATTTTGACAGGAACCCCTGCTCTTATACTGTAAACAGGGATACGCTATTCAAATGTATATATATATTTTTTTTTATTTACTTTTTTTTTTTATCATTGCTGAAGTCCCAAAGCACACAAGATAAAACCCTGTATCGTGAAAGGGCAGTGGGTGAGGCTCAGCTTCAGTGTGGTGAGCCCCTAAGAGCTTGATGCCCCTCTGCAGAAAAGAAGGGAAGACTGCAAAGGTATGTATAAAACTGAAGATATTCCTTACACAGTAGTTATTTAGGAGTAATATTTGCACACAATTTTCCACCATTTCCTTTGTGCCTCTATTTTTGTTACAGATATTGTCTTAACCCCTTGACGACCCATTACCCAGTGGCACCTGGCTGTTGTTAATACCCGGAGCAGAGCAATCTCCGCTGTTGGCATTTAAACTGCCCACGGCAGCCCTGTGTGTCAATCACCAGGCAGAGGGGCTTGATGTCAGCGGAGAGAGGCGCTGCGGACCCCTGGTCACTCTGGCACTGGTCACTAAAATATGTTTTGTTTTATTGGAAAGTATCAAATTGCGAAGTATCCAAACCTACAAACGAAGGTATGCTTGTTAACCCCTACTACACAGTGTCGCCAGTATAACCACTATAGATTAAGTGACAGATACACTATAAGTAATTACTACAATTGTTGTTCATTTTGTTTACTACGAGTTGCAGTAAAAACAAAAGCTAAAATTTGTATCTTGTGTTTCTTTGTTTTCTTTAAAAATTGCAGTAGGACAGGGGTGTCAAACTCAAATTCATCGGGGGCCGCATCAGCAGTTTGGTCCCCCTCAAAGGGCCGGTCCCGGCCTGACCTGCAAGCGCTGACTGGGGTCACATAGCATTATACTGATTCATGATGCTATGTGACCCTTACAGTTCTGGAACGTGTTGGATAACACTGACATAATGCTGTCAGTGTTATCCAACACATTCCAGAACTGTAAGGGTTACCGTATTTTTCGCCCTATAAGACGCACCGGCCCATAAGACGCACCTAGGTTTTTGAGGAGGAAAATAAGAAAAAAAAAATTTGAACCAAAAGGTGTGCTTTTGGTGGGTTTTGAACTAATTGTGGTCTGTGGGTGGCACTGTTATGGGGGATCTGTGGATGGCACTGTTATGGGGGATCTGTGGATGGCACTGTTATGGGGGATCTGTGGATGGCACTGTTATGGGGGATCTGTGGATGGCACTGTTATGGGGGATCTGTGGGTGACGCACTGTTATGGGGGATCTGTGGGTGACGCACTGGTATGGGGGATCTGTGGGTGACGCACTGGTATGGGGGATCTGTGGGTGACACACTGTTATGGGGGATCTGTGGGTGACACTTATGGGGGATCTGTGGTGACACTTATGGGGGATCTGTGGTGACACTTATGGGGGATCTGTGGGTGACACTTATGGGGGATCTGTGGTGACACTTATGGGGGATCTGTGGTGACACTTATGGGGGATCTGTGGTGACACTTATGGGGGATCTGTGGTGACACTTATGGGGGATCTGTGGTGACACTTATGGGGGATCTGAGGTGACACTTATGGGGGATCTGTGGGTGACACTTATGGGGGATCTGTGGGTGACACTTATGGGGGATCTGTGGGTGACACTTATGGGGGATCTGTGGGTGACACTTATGGGGGGGATCTGTGGGTGACACATATATAGCATCTTATGCTATGTGTCATCCACAGATCCCCTCCATAAGTGTCCCTGTAGTGTGAATGACCCCCAATACACGGGCTAGGGGCCGGCATCTGCTTTTATTATGTCAGCGGGGCCCGTGCAGTGACTATTCTACTACACGGGCCCCGCTCACTGTATAATCCTATGTCTAATAGTTAATTGTAATTGTATGTAATCGCATAAGGAGCGCTGGGTATTACGGTACTTACAACTACAAGCGCTCGCCGCTCGGTAGGTAGCAGAGAGGAGGCAGGAGGCAGGCCAGGAGGAGAGGCGCTGGCAGCGTGAGTCATACGTCACGCGCCTGCTTCATTCATAAAGTGGGCGGCGCAGGCGCGTGACGTATGACTCACACTGCCAGCGCCCGTCCTCCCAGCCTGCCTCCTCTCGGCGAGCGCTTGTATCTGTAAGTACCGGTAATACACAGCGCTCCTTATGCGATACACCCGATACAGGAGCCAGGAGGAGCGGGGGCCGCCTGCGGCTACGCGGGCCACATGACGAGGTCTGGCGGGCCGGATTCGGCCCGCGGGCCTTGTGTTTGACACCCGTGCAGTAGGAGGTTATGATTTTATTCATTATTTTTTATGTTGATTTTTATAGGAATGCGCTAAATATAATTTTTTAATACTGAGTACAAGTACTTCAGGTGTTCGCCGATAGCGATACTATTGGGTTCATGCCATGTGACAAAGAGAAGGGGACTTACCTCTGACACAGCCGGTAGATGCTGGAATTGGAGTAATTCCAGAATGCCCAGGCAGCTAGGACATGTTGAAATCCGAGTGATTGTTGTTTTTTTTTTAAACACTGACAGCAGGACTTTTCTTCCCTGTTGCAGTTTTAGGTATTGGGTAAAGTATCGCAGCATTTCTAAGCATACTTGTGTAAATGTATCGTTGCTATAGCTGCCCCCCCCCCTACTTTTGTCCTGGTCCCCAGTCTGCCCCCCCACTGTGTGGGAGGGGACATTCTGTTCTATGCCCCTGGCTTCCCCTGTGTCACTACCAACTCTGAAATCTCAGGGACTGTCAATTAAAGGGGTTATCCAATGCCCAGGCCCCTTGTATGCTTTATATTTTTCTTCTCCCTGGCACCCGCGTTGCTCCGGATCCCTGCATGGCTGCTGCTGCATCTTTAGTGTCACCCGCGATGCTAGGGAGGCTCGTCACCATTGCAGCCTTCTATTGACTGCTCCCCCCGTCACCAGATGTTTTGATCCGAGGACGGGGAGATGCAGTGGCGGCCGTGCAGAGATCAGGGTGCTGGGGAGAAGATAAGTATAATATATACGAGGGGCCTGGGCATTGGGGGGGGGGGGGGTCATTATAGGGGTTGGATAACCCCTTTAAGCAAGTTTAAGGGAAGTGTTTAATAGTGGAGCGACAGTGCTCCAAAAGGAGCACCGAGAAACATCATTTGTATAAAAATGAAAAGAAACATCTCTCATTATTAAAATATTGGAATTTCACAAAAAAGGCATGGCTATATTTAGGGGCACCTACCCTACATGGGTTTGAAATCGATTTTTGGAGCAGACAGACTCCCTTTATTTAGTTTCACTCTTGATTTAACTTCAAAAACTGGAGTGTAAAAAATGCAGTAACATTTGTAGACAAACGTGTCATTTTTAAAAATGCGCCAAATTTATCAAACAACGTGCAATCACAAATTACACCAACGGTATAGAAAAACTGACAATTTTTGTTTGAAATGTATTACATCCAATTAGGTTACATTTTTTTCACCTTTTAAAATACAATAAAAAAGCTCTATGCATTTACTTCTCAGCTTAAAATATTTAGGGCCCAGTTATGGGTACACCATGGCTTCTACAAATTTATCAGTTGGGTAAAAATGTTCAGTGATGGCAGTGAAAAAGGCTTTGAAAGGGTTTTCTGACATTTTAATACTGATGACCTTGGGGATGGATTGGCCCTGGAAAAAAACCTAAAGGTGGCCCCATGTTGTAGGCGAGTTCAAATTGACAGAAGGCAGGGCCAACAATACCGTAGTGCAGAACAAAATACCGCTCCAGCAGAACTAAATAGCACAGTGCAGCACAAAATACTGCTTCCCACGCCAACTACCGTATATCATAGCCCTGAGGATGGCAATACAGTTGAATTCAAGAGGACACATGCGGCTGCTGGCCAGGTGCATAAGTGCCTGATGCTCCTACATTAATTATTGTGAGCATCAGATCATTATGTACCCGGCTGGTGGCCACGAAGAGGGCTTGGGTGACCCTCTGGGCATCGGCCCACCAAGAAATTTCGCTGTAGGATATATGGCCAGTCTGCCAATGGATGACCTATACTCTGGATAGGTCATCAGTATCTGATCGGTGGGGGTTCTCCACGTAACTACCCATAATCCTGCATGCCTCATACACAGGTCCACCTCAACATCATCGACAAGTTCATTTATACCAGTAATTTAATTTAAAAAAGTGAAACTCATATATTTTATAGATTCATTACAGACAGAGTGATCTATTTCAAGCCTTAATTTCTTTCAGTGTTGAAGATTGTGGCTTACAGTTAATGAAAACCCAAACGTCAGTGGGTGAGATTTATCAAGGCTGGTGCAGATATCCTCTGTGCCGCAGGAGGATACGCCTAATTTATGACAATGCGCACACTTCATCATAAATTAGGCATGTCCTCCTTCAGTCCGTGCGCCTTAAAGGGGTTGTCTCACTTCAGCAAATAGCATTTATTATGTAGAGGAAGTTAATACAAGGCACTTACTAATATATTGTTTCCATGGTTATGACCACCCTGCAATCCATCACCAGTGGCCGTGCTTGTACACTATAGGAAAAAGCACTAGCCTATGTGCGCTGCCACGGCCCCGGCCACCAGAGAAGCAAGCTCTTTTTCCTATAGTGTGCAAGCACAGCCACCATTGATGGATTGTAGGGTGGCCGTAACTATGAAAACAAGCAGTGCATAATGTCATGGAAAAATGAATCCAGCCAGCAAAGGACGCCATATGGATAATAACAATACCTTAGTAAATGGCTTGCATTAACTTCCTCTACCTTTAACAGAAAACTAGAGCTGCTGTAGATTTCTGGCTTCATTTGCACCAGAACATTAGCGTAAATGAATATAAATTTGTCAGAGCAACTGGCCATGCCCCCTTCCTACGCCCCCTTTAGGGAAAGAGGCGAGGGTGGCATACAATGCGTGAGATGCAACAATTGGTAAAAAATGTGACTTTTTTAGACCACTTTTCAGGCGCAAGGGATATCTTTAATCTCCCGCAGTATCTCATAAAATTAGAATACTAATAAAACCAATTAAAAATTATTTTTAATACAGAAATGTTGGCCTACTGAACAGTATGTACAGTATATTAATTCAATACTTGGTCGAGGCTCCTTTCACATGAATTACTGAATCAATGCAGCGTGGCATGGAGGCGATCAGACTGTGGCACTGCTGAGGTGTTATGGAAGACACGGTTGCTTTGATAGTGGGCTTCAGCTCATCTGCATTGCTGTGTCTGGTTTTTCATGGTCCTCTTTACGATACCCCACAGATTCTCTAAGGCCCCTTTCACACGGGCGAGTATTCCGCGCGGATGCGATGCGTGAGGTGAACGCATTGCACCCGCGCTAAATACCGACACATTCATTTCTATGGGGCTGTTCACATGAGCGGTGATTTTCGCGCATCACTTGTGCGTTGCGTAAAAAAATCGCAGCATGCTCTATATTCTGCGTTTTTCACGCAACGCAGGCCCCATAGAAGTGAATGGGGTTGCGTGAAAATCGCAATCATCCGCAAGCAAGTGCGGATGCGGTGCGATTTTCACGCACGGTTGCTAGGAGACGATCGGGATGGAGACCCGATCATTATTATTTCCCCTTATAACATGGTTATAAGGGAAAATAATAGCATTCTGAATACAGAATGCATAGTAAAATAGCGCTGGAGGGGTTAAAAAAATAAATAAATAATTTAACTCACCTTAGTTCACTTGTTCGCGCTGCCGGCATCTCTTTCTGTCACTACTCCTAGGGCTATTCAGGGCTACTAGCGCCTAGGTTTACAGTGTATGAATATTTCCACCTTCAGGGTCTATTCATACTGACAGGAGTCAGGGCTAGGTCTAGGGTTTCATAGGTGGTTACCGTTTTCCTTTCCCTAGCCTTGAGGCCTAGTTCCTGGTCTTTTTCCTTCAGTTGTCATTCTGGTGTTCCTCCCCTCCCCCCACATTGTGACAGCTGGTGCCCGTAGTAGTTACCAGGCCTGTCCTGAACCTAAGGTTGCACTTCCGGACCGATTTTCAGGGGGAAGCAATAATTTCATTCAGTTCAGAGAGTCGTGTAAATTGTAATTTTGTTGCTTAAAGGGGACGCTCAGTCTTGGGCTTTTTCTCTACCGACCGGATCACTGTCCCTCCGGTCTGCAAAGAAAAGGGGGTTAGTCAGCACCTCCCAATGCGCAGGTGCACGCTAGGGCTGCACGATAAATCGAAAAAATAATCGAATTGCGATAATCGGCAAATGCGATATGGCGATTTGGCCGACCCGAAAATGCAGCGATTATATATGAAGGGGCCCCGCGCACATAACTGGCTTTGCGTGTAAAGTATTTTACTAGTGTGTGAAACAATCTCTCTCCTTTTGATAACAGGTCCAGCCTCTGTACTCACTTTCACGATGAATGCAATGCACTGCAGCGTACGGCAGCGAGCGGAGCGGCCGGCGCGTGACTGACGTCACTTAGTAACGCTCCTGCTTCCAGTTATGTGCGCAGTTTAGGACACATGAGGGGACACATAGGGCCATGAGGGGGACCAGCATAAGATGCTATATGTCTTATGCTGGCCCCCCTCATGGCCCTATGTGTCATAGCACACATCCCCTATAACAGCGTCCTCCACAGATCCACCCCATAACAGCGTCCTCCACAGATCCACCCCATAACAGTGCCATCCACAGGTCCCCATAAGTGTCCTCCACAGATCCCCCACAACACAGCGTCATCCACAGATCCCCCACAACACAGCGTCATCCACAGATCCCCCACAACACAGCGTCATCCACAGATCCCCCACAACACAGCGTCATCCACAGATCCCCCACAACACAGCGTCATCCACAGATCCCCCACAACACAGCGTCATCCACAGATCCCCCACAACACAGCGTCATCCACAGATCCCCCACAACACAGCGTCATCCACAGATCCCCCACAACACAGCGTCATCCACAGATCCCCCACAACACAGCGTCATCCACAGATCCCCCACAACACAGCGTCATCCACAGATCCCCCACAACACAGCGTCATCCACAGATCCCCCACAACACAGCGTCATCCACAGATCCCCCACAACACAGCGTCATCCACAGATCCCCCACAACACAGCGTCATCCACAGATCCCCCACAACACAGCGTCATCCACAGATCCCCCACAACACAGCGTCATCCACAGATCCCCCACAACACAGCGTCATCCACAGATCCCCCACAACACAGCGTCATCCACAGATCCCCCACAACACAGCGTCATTCACAGATCCCCCACAACACAGCGTCATCCACAGATCCCCCACAACACAGCGTCATCCACAGATCCCCCACAACACAGCGTCATCCACAGATCCCCCACAACACAGCGTCATCCACAGATCCCCCACAACACAGCGTCATCCACAGATCCCCCACAACACAGCGTCATCCACAGATCCCCCACAACACAGCGTCATCCACAGATCCCCCACAACACAGCGTCATCCACAGATCCCCCATAACTATGTCATACCCAGCCGCGTCAGCGGCTCATATGGGAAAATCCAAGCAAATAGACCTCTAGCACAATTCCCTTAAAATATTGCATCGCACATCGTTATCGCAATTTTTAGGGCCCTAATCGCAATCGCACAAAATTCCCATATCGTGCAGCCCTAGTGCACGCTGCCATGGCTGAAAACATAGAGAAAAAAAAAGACAATGCAACAGCACCCTGCAAACCAGATAAAGTACAATAATGCCATAGTCACAAAAAATATTATAGTGCTAATGCTATGCTTATTTATAAAGTGAGATGCTTGGCAAATTTATTTTGTACAAAACCATGTGGATCCAACACTTCCTGACCTTTATGGCGGCCAATATGGCGCATAACAAGTAGTATTTAGTGTTAGGACCCGTCTTACAGAGATCGCCTTGACGTTCGGCAGACGGGCTCAAATGGTTTTGTACAAAATGCATTTAGTAACATAGTAACATAGTACATAAGGCCGAAAAAAGACATTTGTCCATCCAGTTCGGCCTGTTAACCTGCAAGTTGATCCAGAGGAAGGCAAAAAAAAAACACCCTGTGAGGTGGAAGCCAATTTTCCCCACTTTAGGGGAATAAAAAATTCCTTCCCGACTCCAATCAGGCAATCAGAATAACTCCCTGGATCAACGACCTCTCTCTGTAATATTATTACACTCCAGAAATACATCCAGGCCCCTCTTGAATTCCTTTATTGTACTCACCATCACCACCTCCTCAGGCAGAGAGTTCCATAGTCTAGGCAGAGAGTTCCATAGTCTTTGCCAAGCATCTCACTTTATAAATAAGCGTACCATTAGCACTATAATATTTTTAGTGACTATGGCATTATTGTACTTTATCTGGTTTGCAGGGTGCTGCTGCATTGTCTTTTTTTCTCTATGTCCCTCCGGTCGGTAGATGAATTTTTCAGAGTTCTAGGTCTTATTTACGATCACCCGGATCGGATCTCCCTCACCGAGACCAAGTTACGTGGTTTACGGCAGGGAGGGCATTCTGCAGAGATCTATTGCTCTGAATTTAAGAGATGGGCTACGGATACAGAGTGGAATGATCCAGCTCTCCGTAGCCAATTCTGTCAGGGATTATCCGAGAGGCTAGAGGACGCGTTGGCTTTTCACGAAAATCCCAAATCATTGGAAGCGACTATGTCCCTTGCTGTACGTATAGATAGACGCCTGAGAGAGAGATCTAAGGTCCCTCACTCTCAGGACGAACTATCATATAATGTGGCGGCTTCCTCTGACACTCTGGGTGGAGAGACTCCTGAGTTTATGCCTGGTGAAGAACCTATGCAGATAGGGGGAGCTACCCCAGGACTTGCTTGCAAGAGTGTTAGTCATAAGAAGGAGTATGCTATTTCTGTGGAAAAAGGGGACATTTTGTTAATGTTTGTCCTTACGTTCAGCGTCAAGGTGAAAACAAAAGAAAGAAAACGTCTACTCTTGGTGGTGTGGGTGGGGAGTCAGAGGACTTACTTTTGTTATTTACTGGTAGTACCAGATTTCTCCTGTCTGCCAAGGTGGTGCTAGTCCAAAACTGTGGGAATTGAGGCGTTCATTGACAGTGGGGCAGGGGTTAACCTAGTCGATGGTCAGTTCGTCCATATGCATGGGTTGACAAGTGCATTAGAGAAAAATATTTCTGTGTTTGCAATACTCAGAACCACTTACTTAGAAATGTTTGTCACAGATGGTGCAGGACATCAGTTTAAGAGTGGGTGATTTTCATCAGGAATCCATTTCGTGTTCTGTGCTGGAGGGTCTGCCTGCTCAGTTGGTTCTGGTTTTACCATGGTTGAGCAAACATATTCCTACCATTGACTGGCAAGCAAAACAGATTCTCGATTGGAGTAATTATTTCATGTACAACTGCCTTCATAGGCTGCTCTAGACTTTGTGAGGCCTCAAACATGAGGCCCCCACGAAGATCGTTGGGATGCCCGTGATCTCCCGTACGGCACCCCGGCTCAGTCCTCAAGAAATAAGCTGTGTCAACCACCGCACGGAGCAGTGGTGTGGTCAGCACTCCCCCTCCATGTATCTCTATGGAAGACTCGGAGATACGCAAGTGCTGTATCTGTGGCTCTCCCATAGATACATGGAGGGGGAGTGTTGACCACCGCTCCGGGCACAAGGAGATCCGGAGTACCATACAGGAGATCGTGGGGGATCCCAACGGCCAGACCCCCCCGATCAGACACTTATCTCCTATCCTTTGGATAGGGGATTTATTTTCCTATCCCGGAGTACCCCTTTAATATGCAGTGACATCACAGTAAAGGGTTAATATGCACAGTGACAACACAGTACAGGGCTTATATTCACAGTGCATATTAACACTTTGCATTAACCCTGGCCCAGTTCTCTAAATTGACCCTCCCCCCACACACACCGCATTTTGCTGTACTTGCTATACAGCAGCACATACTTGTCACATCCAGGGCCTCCAGGTGACGTCTCCTCTGATGTAGATCTTCTCTGTCATCGTCTTCTCCATTCAGTCCGGACACTTCTCTCAGCCGCCTCGTCTCTGCAGAGTGTGACACACAGGCATCTTAGTGTCCTCACATTTCTATCATCATCCCCCAACCTGGAGTCCCCACAGTGTTATCCTGCTGCTCGCTGTGCCCCCCCAATACCCCCAAATACTATCCTGAAGAAATAATAGTGCTCCCACAGTAATAGTGCTCCTCATAGTCCCACCAATAGTAATTCCCTTCTATAATGCCCTCATTAGTTAGTAACCCTGCCCCCTACAGTGCCCCAATTAAGTAATTTGCCCCCCACACTGCCCCCATAAAGTAATTTGCCCCCCACACTGCCCCATCATGTAATTTGCCCCCCACACTGCCCCATTAAGTAATTTGTCCGCCACACTGCCCCATCATGTAATTTGCCCCCCACACTGCCCCATTAAGTAAGTTGCCCGCCACACTGCCCCCATCATGTAATTTGCCCCCCACACTGCCCCCATTAAGTAAGTTGCCCCCCACACTGCCCCATTAAGTTGCCCCCCACACTGCCCCCATTAAGTTGCCCCCCACACTGCCCCCATTAAGTAATTTGCCCCCCACACTGCCCCCATTAAGTAATTTGCCCCCCACACTGCCCCCATTAAGTAATTTGCCCCCACACTGCCCCCATTAAGTAATTTGCCCCCCACACTGCCCCCATCATGTCATTTGCCTCCAACACTGCCCCATTAAGTAATTTGCCCCCACACTGCCTCCATTAAGTAATTTGCCCCCCACACTGCCCCCCATTAAGTAATTTGTCCGCCACACTGCCCCATCATGTAATTTGCCCCCACACTGCCCCCATTAAGTAATTTGCCCCCACCCACACTGCCCCCATTAAGTAATTTGCCCGCCACACTGCCCCCATCTTGTAATTTGCCCCCCATACTGCCTCACAAATTTGCACACACACTAGTGCCTCATATTATGTAATTTGCCGCCCACCTTGTACTTGGCAAGGACATCCAGGAACATCCTGGCAGAGATACATCTGGACCTGCTGGACGTTTTAAGTCATCTGGTGGTCTGCAACTTCAAGTAGTTAAAGTGAAACTTCAGAGCGCAACCGCGTCCTGCTGCGCATAATCCTGCGAGACCCGTGACCTGACCTGACCTCCCGCAGCGGCTCTCGCGGGATTATGCGACGGAGGGTTGCGCAGCGCTCTGAAGTGGCCGATCAGTGGACAAGTACCGGGGGGGGGGTGGAGAATAGCATTCGGGGCACTGAAGCTCAAGCCCCGAATGTTTTGACTTAAGGATGCTCCCACCCGACACCGCCGCAAGTACAATTTGTACTTGCGGCGGTGTCAGGTGGCAGCCAGAGCGAGGCCCCCACCAGCGCGAGGCCTTAGGCGGCGGCCTAAGTGGCCTAATGGAAGAGCCGCCTCTGACTGCCTTAATACATCTCTTTCTGTCTTGACCACAAACGCTGTTCCCTCCTTCATTTCTGATTTTTCTGATGTATTCTCTGAGAGTGGTTGTCTGGGTTTACCCCCACATCGGGAATATGATTGTCCTATCAATCTTATTCAGGGAGCGAAGTTGCCCAAATCTAGGCTATGTAACCTTTCTGAACCCGAAAGAGCGGCCATGAGAGGGTATATTGCCGAGAGTTTGGCTAAGGGACATATTAGAATATTAGATCTTCCAAGTCAAGGGGCGGCAGGGTTTTTCTTTGTAAAGAAGATAGACGGAACTCTTAGGCCATGTCTGGACTTCCATGAGCTCAATCGGATTACTGTCCGTGATCCGTACCCTCTTCCTTTGATTCCTGACCTATTTAACCAGATTGTCAGAGCCAAGGTGTTCTCCAGGTTGGATTTAAGGGGGGCATATCATCTGGTCAGGATCAAGGAAGGGGATGAATGGAAGACGGTGTTTAATACCCCAGAGGGTCATTTTGAGAGTCTGGTCATGCTGTTTGGGTTAACTAATGCTCCTACGGTTTTCCAGCATTTTGTTAATGATATCTTTCATCATCTGTGTGGGGAGGTTTGTTGTTGTGTATCTGGATGACATACTAATTTATTCTCTAGACATGCAGACTCATCAGGATCACTTGAGACGGGTTTTACAGATCCTAAGAGAATAAATTGCATGCTAAGATGGAGAAGTGTGTATTTGTAGTTCAGGAAGTGCAATTCCTGGGGTACCTACTCTCATCTTCAGGTTTTCGTATGGATCCAGTGAAGGTCCGTGCTGTGTTGGACTGGGATTGACCCGAAAATTTAAAAGCACTTATGCGGTTTTTGGGGTTCACTAACTACTACCATAAATTCATTTTGAACTACTCCTCTGTGGTTAAACCTTTAACGGACATGACTAGGAAGGGTTCGGATGTCTCAACCTGGTCTGATGCGGCATTACAAGCTTTCTCAGCGGTGAAGGAATGTTTTGCTTCTGCTCCTATACTGGTGCAACCAGATGTGTCACAGCCATTCATTGTGGAGGTTGACGCATCCGAGGTAGGGGTAGGAGCAGTCTTGTCGCAAGGTCCTTCACCTAGTAAATGGCATGTGCATTCTTCTCTAAGAAACTCTTGGCCGCAAAGAGAAATTATGTTGTGAGTAATAGAGAGTTGCTGGCCATCTAGATGGCTTTTGAGGAGTGGCGTCATTGGTTGGAGGGAGCAATTCATCCTATTACTGTGCTTACCGATCATAAAAATCTGGCTTACTTGGAGTCGGCTAAACGACTGAACCCAAGGCAGGCCAGATGGTCGTTGTTTTTTACCAGATTTAATTTCATTGTCACCTATCGCCCTGGGGTCAACAATGTCAAGGCTGATGCTTTGTCACCTAGCTTTCCTTGGGGGAAGGGGGGGGGGCGTGATTCGGAAGATCCTGGTCAGATATTGTCTGAGGGGGTAGTTATATCCGCCCTATATCCCGACCTTGAGGCAGAGGTGATGGAGACCCAGGGAGATGCCCTGGATTCTTGTCCTCCGGGGAAGTTGTTTGTTTCTTCTGAATTATGTCACAAAGTGTTTGAGGAACATCACTGTACGGTTCTCACAGGTCATCCTGGGAACCGATCCACTGTTGATCTCCAGTGATGGCCAGTTCGCAGTGTTCGCTGACGAACACATGCGATCTGCCATCTTTATTCCCAAGTCCGGCGATGCAGAGGTAAGTGCTTACCTGTGCCTGCGCCGCGAGCCTCTCTGAAGCACATGCGGTCACTGGGAGCAGGCAGTTCCGAGAACAGCCTTCATCGGGCTGTTCTCGGAACTGCCTGCTCCCGGTGACCGCATGTGTTTCAGATCGGCTCGCGGCGCAGGCACAGGTAAGGACTTACCTCTGCATGGCCGTACTTCAGAATAAAGATGGCAGATCGCATGTGTTCGTCGGCGAACACTGCGAACTGGCCATCACTGTTGATCTCATCTCTCGTAGATTCTGGTGTCCGGGGTTGCGCAAGTAGTACTTGTGCACGTCCAAAGGTGACACATACTCGGCCTTCTGGATCTTTACTTCCGTTGTCTATCCCATCCCGACCTTGGAATCATTTATCCATGGATTTTATCACAGATATACCTAATTCTTCAGGGAAAACTGTGATTTTGGTGGTTGTTGATCGCTTTAGTAAGATGGCACACTTTATAGCATTGCCTGGTTTACCTAATGCTAAGACTCTTGCACAAGTGTTTGTCGACAACATTGTGAAATGACATGGTATTCCTTCTGATGTGGTGTCTGATAGGGGGACTCAGTTTTTTTCCAAATTCTGGAAGGCGTTCTGTACTCGTCTGGGGGTACAATTGTCCTTTTCTTCAGCCTTTCATACTCAGTCGAACGGACAGACTGAACGCACTAACCAGAGTCTGGAGACTTATTTGAGATGCGTTGTCTCGGAGTACCAAGAGGAGTGGTCCTCATTTCTGTCTTTAGCTGAGTTTGCCATATATAACCGTAGACAGGAGTCCACTGATAAGTCGCCGTTTTTGGGATATATGGGTTCCACCCGCAACTTGGCACGTTTTCTGGTATGGAGACTTCTGGTATACCTGAAGAGGAACGATTTTCCTCTTCTTTGTCATCTATTTGGCGGAAAATTCAAAATAATCAAAAAAAAAATGGACAACAAGTATAAACGTATGGCTGACAATAGACGTATGAATGGTCTGGACCTGAGAGTGGGTGATTCTGTGTGGCTGTTCACAAGAAACATTAAGTTGAAAGTACCTTCTTGAAAGTTGTGTCCAAGATTTTTTGCTCCATATAAGATCACTGCCATTATTAACCCGGTAGCCTTTCATCTTGAACTTCCTCGGGCTTTGAAGATTCATAATGTGTTCCATAAGTCATTGTTAAGATGTGTCCAACCTGTTGAACCATCCTCCTTGCTTCCTGCTCCTGTCATGGTGGACGGTAATCTGGAATTTCAGATTTCCAGGAGAGTTGACTCGCAAATTTTCCGCAGATCCCTCCAGTATCTCGTTCACTGGAGGGGTTACGGACCAGAGGGGAGAATGTGGGTTCCAGCGGCCAACGTAATGCTAGTCGTCTGGTGAAAGCCTTTCACCGAGCTCATCCGGAGAAAGTCGGTCCTGGGTGTCCGGAGGCCACCCGTAGAATGGGGGGTACTGTCACAGTCTCTACTGGGACAGCGGTCAGAAGATCTAGGAGACTGGCTGCACGTGATGTGAGCTGACAGCCTCTCTGGTTTCACTCTTCTATGACATGTATTGTCCCTGACCGTAGTTACAGCTCCACACGTCGGCGCTGCTGTGCACTTTGGCAGACACAAACAGGCTCAAGGACTGGCCCACCTTCTGTTCTACATACGTGTGCACGGCTGGTACTGCCTTTTTGGCAAAGAAATGACAGCTTGGGACTCACCACCTCGGCTCAGCACAATTCATCAGTTCTTTGAAAGGTGCTGTAACAGTCTCTACTGGGAGAGGGGTCAGAAAATCTAGGAGACTGGCTGCACGTGATGTGAGCTGACAGACTTTCTGGTTTTACACTTCTGTGTTGTTGCTCGGTATGACCACACATCTGGTCTCAGGTGTAGCTTAAGTGGTAATTCCTACTCCTCTATTTATTCTGACCTCACCCATCATGCTATGCGGTTGATAGCTCCTTTTGCTGTGGAAGCGCTGGTGTTGGTTCTCCGCTGAGTTACTGCTCGTCCGCATACTTCGGAGTTAAGTGTCTCTTTTTCCTATTGTTTGTTTGTGTTTTTTTCCCCTTCCTTTTGGTATTAGGCTCAAGGGGGTCTGCTGTTCCTTCAGCTTGGAAGGAACAGGTCATCTGTTGTCCTGACACTATCACCAGGGCCCTGTTAGGGTGAGATAGGGCCTAGGTTCCGACGTATGAACATTCCTACCATCGAGGTCTGTTCATACTGTTAGTAGTGAGGGCACGGATTAGGGACTCACTAGCTGGTGACCATTCCCCTATCCCTAGTTTCCACACCTAGTACCTTTCCCCCCTTCCCTCCTGTGTTGGGTGTGGAGTGTTTTTCCCACACCGCGCCGTGACAGGTGCAGAGTCCACCACTTGGAAAGGGAGGGACTGCAGCACCAGCAACTTGGCCAGGAGCACATTCAGCTTCTGCGCCGTTAGATGAGTGCACGCATACTGTTGTCTCTTGGCAATTGCTTCGGTGATCGATTGCTGATGGAATGACTGACGAGGAGTAGGAGAATCAGGACCAGCAGATGATGGGAAGGACAGACAGCTCTCTTTGGCTGAGGTGGTGGAGCCTTGACTGCCTGAAATCGGGTGCGTGCCACTGGGTGATGCAGCGGTTGCTGCGGCAGGCTGGACCACCACATCAGAGCCACTGTTCTTTCAAGACACTTTATGGTTACGCTGCATTAGTGGACGCAGGGCCACACTTCACCTTCTGCCCACAGATTCTACAAATGGCCATGTTCACCTCCTCCGGCGGCTTAACAAAAAACTGCCACACCGCTGAATAGGTGATTTTACCCCCAACACTCCGTACTGACTGACTGCTCTCGCCGTTGCTTCCGTGAACCCCTGTACCACTACATTCCGGGCAGATAGGCTCCTGCGAAGCGGGTGGTTTACCCCGGGCATGTTTGGCTCCCAACCTCCTACTGCTGCCACCCTGCTGACTATCGGCCATGCTAGCGACTTGTTGGCTCCACCGCTGCCTCACGGGCAAGCTGCCACCCTCTTCTCCCGATGATGATGAAGCCCCTTATTCATCCGGCCCACATCCCATCGAGTACTGTCTGCACATCATTGATGTCCTCCACAACGGTCTCTGGGTTAGGAGCCTGACTGCTCACAACACAAGCTCCCATGCCACTCTCTTCATCACTGCTTGCCCGTCTACTGGAGGAAGCGGCAGATGTCCCCTCCACATCTTGGCTGGCCAGTAGCTGCTGACAGTCCTCTGGTAGCTCGTCCTCGCTGTATAGTGGAGCTGAGCCCACAGCATATAATACTTGTCTGGCTGAAGAAACAGCAAAAGGACATAGGCAGGTTGAGGACAGGTGAGGGCACAGGGCCTGCTCCCAGGCCATGCCAACTAAGGGTTGCATCTGACAAACCCACCGACTCTTGGCTGGGGGTGTCTGATGTCACTTGGGATGAAGTGGATGACCGTCTTAACCATTCAAGAGCCGCTGGGTTGCTGGTCAAGACACTGACGCTAGATGACACCGGGAGCTCAGGCCTCTCGCTGCCACTCCTGCTGCCACGCCCCCTTACTCTACTGCGACCTCTACCAGAAACATTTAGGCCTCTGCCACTCCCCTGTGCAGGGCCTCGCACTTCTCTGCCTGACATATTGTTAGATCAAAGAAATAAATAAAAAGGAAATTAAAACACCCCAAAAAAGTCTGCAATTTTCTCACTTCACCACACAACGGCTAGTAAGCCCTTTTTTTCCCACTAATACACGCCAAAGAAGGCTTTAGAACATATAACTGCATCGCTATACGGCAAATAGACTCTTGTATTTTTCCACTTATACACGCCACAAAACGCTTTAGAACATATAACTGCACCGCTGAACAGCAAAAATATATATTTTTTGCCACTAATACACGCCAAAAAGGGCTGTAGTTTTCTCACTTCACCACACAACGGCAAATATAATTTTTGTGCTACTAGTGCACGCCAAAAAGGGCTTTAGAACATATAACTGCACCACTGAATGGCAAATAATATATATTTTTTCACCACTAATACACGCCAAAAAGGGCTTTAGAACATATGACTGCACTGCTGAATTGCAAATAGGCCCTTATTTTTTTCCACTTATACATGCCACAAAAGGCTTAGAACATATATATTATTTGCCGTTCAGCGGTGCAGTTATATGTTCTAAAACCTTTTGTGGCGTGTACTAGTGGAAAAAAATAAGGACCTATTTGCTGTTCAGCAGACAGTTATATGTTCTAAAGCCCTTTTTGGCGTGTATTAGTGGCAGAAAAATTTATTCCCAAGTTTATCAAGACATTTTGCATGGGTATTGCAACAGAACAACAACCCAAAGCATAGAAGTAAATCAACAACAGAATGGCTTAAACAGAAGAAAATACGCCTTCTGGAGTGGCCCAGTCAGAGTCCTGACCTCAACCTGATCAAGATGCTGTGGCATGACTTCAAGAAAGCGATTCACACCAGACATCCCAAGAGGAATGGTCAAGAATGACTCCTGACCGTTGTGCACGTCTGATCTGCAACTACAGGAAACGTTTGGTTGAAGTTATTGCTGCCAAAGGAGGTTCAATCAGTTATTAAATCCAAGGGTTCACATACTTTTTCCACCTGCACTGTGAATGTTTACATGGTGTGTTCAATAAAAACATGGTAACATTTAATTCTTTGTGTGTTATTAGTTTAAGCAGACTGTGTTTGTCTATTGTTGTGACTTAGATGAAGATCAGATCACATTTTATGACCAATTTGTGCAGAAATCCATATAATTCCAAAGGGTTCACATACTTTTTCTTGCAACTGTAGCTGCACCGCTGAATGGCAAATAATATATATTTTTTTCCCACTAATACACACCAAAAAGGGCTGTAATTTTCTCACTTCACCACACAACGGCTAATAAGCCCTTTTTTCCCACTAATACAAGCCAAAAAATGTTTTAGAACATATAATTGCACCACATAAGGGCAAATAAGACGTAGAAATATTTCCTTGTAATAAACCCTGTTAATGGCTGTATCACAGAGCACTTGCACCCCAATAACAAGAACGGTTTGCTGGAATTACAGAGCTGTATAATGGCAATTTGGATCCGCAGTCAGTGCAGCAAGGTGTAATAGGATTATTACCCAGGCTGTAAACTCCCCTACTGAACCCTGTTCTGCTTAAATACTGTGGAATGATTCCTCCCTATCCTTTCCCTGAATTTCTATACAGGAAAATTAAAGTTTTAAAGTCTTTCCTAGCACTGTCCCTAGCGCCTGCTGACGTCTCTCCCTGCACTAAGTACACTGGAAAATGGCTGAATCCAAGATTTTTGAGACTATTTATAGGGCTGTGACATCACAGGGCTGGCTGATGATTGGCTGCATGCATGGCATTGTGGGTGATCCCGCCTTCCCACAGTTCCTTGCTTCATGTCCTAACACATGCGGCAGCCATTTTAGAAAAAATGCGATTCGTTACCACGAAGCGTGAGGAAATTCGGATTTTTCCTGAAATTCTGTTCGAATTGCACTTTGTAAAGTTCGATTCGCTCATCTCTAGTAATCAGTACCTTATTGGTGAAGGTCGGACTCAGGGCACCCCTGTCGGTCAGCTGTTTGGAGAGGCCTCAGCACTAGGCCAGACGCTCCTCACAGCGCGGCACATTGTATAGTGACGTCACTTGGCACTGCAGCTTAGGTACATTCGCTTGAATGGGACTGAGCTGCGTCTAAGCCATGTGACCAGGGGCGTAGCTAAAAGCTCATGGGCCCTGGTGCAAGAGTTTAGCTTGGGCCCCCGTCCCTCGGTGCTTTTTGGCAAGGGGCAGGGGAGCACATATCCTTCCTGCTGCCTGAGGCAAACATTGAAAGGGCACCCCCTCATGCCAAATTCCTAACCTAACCCCTTCCCTCCAGCCAGAGGTGTAAATTGACCAGTATGCACTTTATATAATGCCAGTGTCTTATGTGGCACAAGGGTCTTTGGGCCCCCTCAGGCCCATGGACCCGGTAGCGACTGCTACCTCTATAGCTACGCCCCTGCATGTGACCGATAAACCTAACCACCAAATTAAAAAAATTCTCACATGTTTAGCCATTACTGGTTACAGGCCAATGAATTTACAGATTTTGAGATTCAACTTCAAAGTTATGCTGTACCTAGAATTACTAAAAATGCTCTATACTCTGTATGTCTATGTGCATGCTGTACCTAGAATGAATAAAAATGCGCTATACTCTGTATGTCTATATGCATGCTGTACCTAGAATGAATAAAAATGCGCTATACTCTGTATGTCTATATGCATGCTGTACCTAGAATGAATAAAAATGCGCTATACTCTGTATGTCTATATGCATGCTGTACCTAGAATGAATAAAAATGCGCTATACTCTGTATGTCTATATGCATGCTGTACCTAGAATGAATAAAAATGCGCTATACTCTGTATGTCTATATGCATGCTGTACCTAGAATGAATAAAAATGCGCTATACTCTGTATCTGTCT
The DNA here is from genome assembly GCF_905171765.1 of Bufo bufo. Classification (NCBI taxonomy): domain Eukaryota; kingdom Metazoa; phylum Chordata; class Amphibia; order Anura; family Bufonidae; genus Bufo; species Bufo bufo. The sequence goes on from NC_053389.1 coordinate 138,529,765, forward strand.
GTACGTCCCTGTGCATGCTGTATCTGTTATTACTCAAAGCCCTGCATCGCGGTCAGCCACCTCTAGATGCCGCTAGTTACTAACTAATATTCTAATCATATCAGGGAACCACACGTCTCTATGACATTCAATTACTTCCGGTTCTGTGTGCTTCCGTCACCGGGGCATCTGAGTGGTTGATTTGGGAGCAGTAAACTCGGCTAGAAGTAACTGGGAGTTCTGAACTGTGTGCGGGGGAAGACATTAGAGGCTGCACCGCCCGGTGATAGTACAGTAGACAGGTCGTGGAGCTCCTGTATGCGTTATATTAGTGATAGTCAGCATTGGGGTAGGGAGGGGGCAGTATATCTGTATAATCAGGCATTGAATGGTGAATTAGATGCCCCCTTCGTACACATACTTCATAGTCCGGCAACCACCAGAGGAATAAATGGGGATGATGGGGTTAAAGCTTGCTTATCTCCATGGTTACCTGTGTATTATAAGAGACTTGGGCAGGAGCTAGTAACCAGAGCGTTCTATTCTCACCCTGTGGTGCCTGCCTGTATTGCATTTGCTGCTCTTTGAATATTAGTAATTCTAATATAGTTTGAATTAAGATGTGAATTAATGTTTCTAGTGCAAAAATATTCCAAAATGATAGAACACATCTAGTATTTACGGATATGAGTAGAAGGACGTGTGTAACCCCAGAAGGACAGCTGATGTCACAATTGAGGGTTTTATAAAGAATAATGAGATAAAACATGATGTGAATGACATAACTTTATGGTGACTTGTCTGGTAGGGGGCGACAGGGAGTAAATGCTGAAACCGATTTAATACAGGATAGAGTCAGACACAGATCAGTTTAGACATGCGGGTGGGATATATACAGATACGCACCTGAGGTATGAGAACGCAGCCTCAGACAGTGTCGAGAGACCTCCCAGTAGCGCCGTCCGTTGGACAGAACTTTTCTAGACTTTGATTTATTTTTTTCCATTGCCATGGGACGGAAGAAGAAGACCCTGCACGACTATGCGGCGGAATTTACGGACCTGGCGGTGAGGAGACATGTCATAGAACATGATGACACGGGAGAGACCTCAGTGGTGGAGACTCTGTATTGTAAATCCTGCGAGCTGCCCATGCGGGTGAGACGGGATCGGATTTTGGAGCACTTGGCCTCGGGAAGGCATTACAGGAATCGGAGACTGATCAAGCAGCACTGGAGCCGAGCCCCTATGCTAGTGTAAGTTACATATGGTGGCTAGTCACCATCTATAAAGTGATGCCATGGAGATTCTATAGCATTGTGTTAGGCTACTTTCACACTTGAGGCAGAGTGATCCGGCAAGCAGTTCCGTCGCCGGAACTGGCAAAACGTATGCCAACTGATGGCATTAGTAAGACTGATCAGTCTTAAAAATGCTTGATCAGTCAAAAAAATGCATTGAAATGCCGGATCCGTCTTTCCAGTGTCATCCGGCAAAACGGATCCGGCATTTATTTTTTTCATTCCGGTATTTTGAATGGCACTAATACATTCCTATGGAAAAAAATGCCGGATCCGGCATTCAGGCAAGTCTTCAGTTTTTTTTGCCGGAGATAAAACCGTAGCATGCTGCGGTTTTCTCTTTTGCCTGATCAGTCAAAATGACTGAACTGAAGACGTCCTGATGCATCCTGAACGGATTACTCTCCATTCAGATTGCATGGGGATATACCTGATCAGTTCTTTTCCGGCATTGAGCCCTTTTGACGGAACTCAGTGGCGGAAAAGAAAAACGCAAGTGGGAAAGTACCCTTAAAGTTATATCTTATTGGGTTACTTCTCGGCTTAGGCCGCATTGATACAGTGTTTGGTCAGTGATTTCCATCAGTTATTGTGAGCCAAAACCAGGTGCGGCTGTAAACACAGAACAGGAGCAGATCTTTCCATTATACTTTTTCTCTGTGTAGGCTTCAATCCTGCATTTGGCTCGCAATCCTTGATGGGGAAATCACTGATCAAACACTGTGTGAAAGTGGCATAAGGCTACTTTCACACTAGCGTTTCTATTTTCCGGTATTGAGATCCGTCATAGGGGCTTCCGTTTTATCCCCATTCATTGTCAATAGGAACAAAACGTAACTGAACAGAACGGAATGCTTGAAAAAGCATGGGGGCTGAGCAGCCAATGGCAGGCATGGACGAGCCTCCCTAGTGTCACCCGCGATGCTAGGGAGGCTCGTTTCCCGCCTGCCATTGGCTGCTTTCCCCCAACACGGATGTTTTCATCCGTGCACGGGAAGAAGCAGCAGCGGCGGAGCCAGGTAAGTATATTCAGCGTGGGGAGGCTTTTTGTTAGGATTGGATAACCCTTTAAAGATAATACAACCGGATCCGATAATGGATGCAGACGGTTGTATTATCAGAAACGGAAGCGTTTTTGCTGAACCCTGCCGGATCCAGCAAAAATGCTAGTGTGAAAGTAGCCTTACTCCAAGCACATCCGAGTTTCACACAGAATTCTGCTGGTAGCCACTTGGTATCATCACTACGTTTGACAGGCACGCCTAATTCACAGCTGGATAAATCCCAAGATACATTTTGTCAAAACACCTAGAAACTTACTGCTGCCCACTAAGGCTGCATTCGCATCTGTGGCAAGCTGATCCGGCTTCCTCATCTGGCACAATACTGTTGCATGCAATGGTTTTTGTCTGGCCAAATCTCTGCATTTATGTTGGAAAGCGGCCGAATCACTGCTGGACCTCATTACGGTCAGTGGGGATCCTGAAGTGATCTATAGGATCTGGCAGTACGGGATCTGGCGAAATCCTGCAAGCTTCTCTCTGCTGGATCTGCTGCTGGAGATGTGAATGAGGCCTTAGATATTATCTGTAGTTCTTCTCTGGCCATGGTCCAACTGGCTTTACAATCTTCAATACTTCATCTCCTAATCATCTCCTAAATTGCTTTGATAATATCCTGTACATCAGCACTGGCTCAGTGCATTGTGGGTTATATGGGAATGGGAAGTTCTGAATGCTGCTTTGGAAGTGATTGGAGTATGAGAGACACTGTAACTTAGTACACCTTAAAGTATATGCAAAGCATTCTATGTAGATTTAGTCACTCAAATGATGTTTAGACATGGAGCTACGATGGCTGGATTGTCAGTAGAGATATGTATATGTTGTCCTGGATGGCAACAATGTTTCCTGCTTTTTCACAGAACAACAGGTGCAGACCATGTTGAAGACCTCTCCCTGCCTATGGACTCCTCTCTTCACCCTCAGCCCTCCTATATACTGCAGGCCAACTCTATCAGTAATAATATCTGCACCAGCAATCTGGTGCCATCACCTTCACTCCTTCATCATCATCAGTCCTCTATTCCGGGTCACCCAAGCATCAGCTCGACCACCAACATTATGACTGGAAGAGAAGATCCAGCACCATCTACCTCCTCCTCACTGCCGTCATCATTTGGAACAATCCACTTCCAAAACCCATCCATCTCTTCCAGGCACACCAACCAAAGACACGTTATCTCAGAAGCTTCCAACAGCATTGTCCTGGGAGGACTGTACAGCAGAAATGTTTCTCAGGAAAATAAGATTGGCCTTGCTGTTATAGGGGTGAGCCATAGCAGCCAGGCCTTGCTCCAGAGCATCTCAGAAGAAAGTGGCTGCCACCTCTACTACATTGTTGAAAATCAACGTTTGGCGGTGGAGACGGCTTTTAGTGAAGGACTTGTAGCCAGAACTAGAGTGCTGCAGGAGCAGGATGTGGACATTGCCCTTGGTGACCAAAGGTGAGGTAAAAAGGGTTCTCATGGATTTACATATTGATGACCTATCCTTGGGAGAAGTCATCAGTATGAGATCTGCATGGGTTTGACTCCTGGCAACTCCTGACTCCCAATCAGCTGTTTGAGGAAGCCACCGGAGCTCCTGTGAGCGAGGCGGCCTTCTTGTAGCTTATGAAGCACATCGCTGTCCATATGATAGCGGCTGTGCTTGGTATTGCACCTCAGCCCCATTCGCTTGAATGAGACTGAGTTGCACCTAGGCCATGTGACATGTGTTCATCAGCCACATGGCCTCACAAAGTGCTGCGGCCTCTTCGTACAGCTGATCGGTGGGGTCCCGGGAGTTGGATTCCTGAAAATAGGCCATCAATATGTAAATCCTGAAGAAACCCAAATGTAATCTGCTACCCCTATGGCCAGGTTCATATCACCATTTAGCTTTCTGTTCTTCTGATCTATCAGTAGAAGAAAAAAAATAATAAAAGGATCGTTTTTTTTTAGCATCAATTATGATCAGTTTGCAACTTTGCATCATTTTATGTCACTTCCATCAGATATCAGATATTATTGACTGGAGAAAAAGGCCCTCAAAAAGTTCTCTCCTGTCAAAAATAACTGATCCCTGACGGAAGTGTATTTTTAAGGCCTCATGCACATGGCCATTGTTTTGGTCCGCATCCGAGTGCAGTTTTGGCGGCTCGGATGCGGACCCATTCATTTTAATGGGGCCGCAAAAGATGCAGACAGCACTCCGTGTGCTGTCCGCATCCGTTGCTCCGTTCCGTGGCCCCGCAAAAAATATATAATCTGTCCTATTCTTGTCTGCGCTTTGCGGACAAGTACATGCAGTTATATTTAAGGCTGTCCGTGCTGTTCCGCAAATTGCGGAAACGCGCACGGACGCCATCCGTGTTTTGCGGATCCGCGATTTGCAGACCGCAAAACACACAACGGTCGTGTGCAAATGGCTGGGATCAGGGTTATCTTCAAACCTTGGTGTCAGCTATTGTTTATTTCTCGCCCAGTTTCCTTGGGGGACACAGAAGACCTTGGGTATAGCTCATCTCCCTAGGAGGCGTGACACTAAGTGAAGACTGTTAAGCCCCTCCTCCACAGCTATACCCTCAGCCTGGAGAGAGAGACTGCCAGTTTTTGCTTAGTGTCCAAGGAGGCAAGACACTCCCTGCTCTGCAGGGCTGGTTTCTCCTTGTTTAAATTTTAGATTTTTACTTTTTTCTTTTCTTTTTGTTCCAGATCATCAGGGACAACAGAGACGCACTAGACCTCTCTGTTTCTCCCGGGGTTGAGCTGCGCCAGTGCCGGTCACCCGCACGGCTGCCTCCCCCACAGAAGGCAAGGTGGATCAGGGCAGCCCAGCTCCCCTACATCCCGCCAGCGCAAGGGTCGCCCGCACGCCAAGTCCCCCTTCCAGCGTCCTGCCACTACGGTGCCAGTAGCTGAAGGGGCGACCCTGCTGGAACGGACCGAGGGTGAAGACGTCTATGGTGAGAGATTGGCTTCTCCAGCCCAACGTCCCCGTCCCCCCCGGTCTCCTGCGTGCCTGACCCTATACTGGGCCTATGGACCCTTCTGTCCCTGCTAGACCTAGGCTGCCGCAGGGCGACATTCTGCTCCCTCTCTCCTGGCCTCCATAGGTCATTGGCACCCTTCTCCCTACAAGAAGAATGCCTGGGGAGCTGCAGAGGTCCGCAACTAGCTGCCCCTGACAGAGGGGTTATGCAGGCGTCCCACCCTCACAGGCACCCGGTCTCAGGGTCCCCCTCCCTCTTACCGGCTACTGCTTCAGGGCCAGAGCCTTGCTGCTCCTGACCCTCCTCTGCCCTCACGGGCACCGGCCCAAGGGCAAGGTGGTTGTGGCTGTTGGCCACATGGTGCGCTGTTATAAGCCAGGGCCCGCTCCATGGGTAAAATGGCTGCCGAGCGCAGGGTCCTCGCTTCTGGGCAGCGGGGTGGGCACCCGCGGCCTGCAATATGAGCGCTATGCTTCATCAGCCCAGGCCGACCGTCGGAACATTCCGGTCGGCCGGGCACCGCAGGCTTTACGGCCGCGATCCCGGCGCTCTATCCGGGTCCCCGGCTCTTCCGGCCCGCGGGGTGGGCACCCGCGGCCGGCATGTGCATGCGCCGCTTCGTTCCCCGGCCGGTACTTGAATACTGTGCGGCCCCGGTCAGCCGGGCGCCGCTAATAATTTAGGCCCCGGCTTCACGGCCTACAATTACTAGGCCGCAAAATTCCGGCCTCTGTTGGAGGGGGCTGGAACTTCTCCAGGCGGGAATTCTTCCCGCCGGGAGGTTCCCCCGCCCCCAGGGGATCGCAGCGCCGCCCTCCAGGCCGGATCCCTGTTAACCCTTTGGGTACAGGCCGGCTTCAGATGGCCTGTATGGGTGCCCCCAGGGGATCGCAGCGCCGCGGTACAGGCCGGCTTCAGATGGGCCTGTATGGCTGCCCCCAGGGGATCGCAGCGCCGCCCTCCTGGCCGGATCCCTGTTTAACCCTTTGGGTACAGGCCGGCTTCAGATGGGCCTGTATGGAACCCCCCAGTGCTCCTGTAGGTGGCTCCCCTTTCTGTTATATATATATATATATATTAAAAAAAAAAAAAAAATTTTTTTTATATATATAACTTGTGGGCTGCGCAGGACGCTGCAGCCTCATGTCAGTACATGCCCCCCTTCCCTAGGCGGCATGTCGCACTCCCCGGCTGCGGCGCTGCCAGGGTCATTTTACCCTCCTAGCCCTCTCTCACGATACGGCGCTGGTCAAGTGCATGCGGCCCTTTCTGTAGGCAGCATTCGTCACCCTCTTCAGTTATGGTACTGCCATGTGCGGGACCCCCCTCCTGGGCGGGATACTGTACTCTCCCTGGCTACGGTTTGGCCTTGTGCATGATCCCCCTTTCATTGGCGGACTACTGCAGTTACACCGGATACGGTGCTGGCCATGTGCACGACCTCCTTCCATAGGCGGAACGCTACACTCTCACTAGATTCGTTGCGATCTGTGCATGACCCCTTTTTCTTAGGCGGAATACTGCACTCTCACCAGATACGGTGCTGGCCATGTGCACGATCCCTTTCCATTGGTGGAACGCTGCACTCTCACTGGATTCGTTGCCGATCATGTGCGTGACCCCCTTCCATAGGCGGAATGCTGCACTCTCTGATTTCGCTGACGCCCATAGGCATGACTCCCTTCCGTGGACGGCATTTGGCACTCTCACTGGATTCACTGCCAGCCATGTGCATGACCACTTTCCATAGGTGGTATGATGCACTCTCATTGGATTTTCCCTGTGGCGGCATACATACACTCCCTCGGTCGGTGATGTTCTCTCGCCGGTACGTTGTTGGCCATGTGCATGAACCCCATACTCGGCGGGGTGCTTGCACTCTCACTGGATCCGCTGCCGGCCATATGCATGACCCCTCTTCCGTGGGCGGTGTACGCACTCTCACTGGATTCGCTGCCGGCCATGGGCACGCCTCCTTCAGGTGACATGCACACATTCTCACCGACTGATCGCACTCTCCCTGGATGCGATGCTGACCGTGTGCATGACCCCCCCCCCCCTCTTTTCTGGGCGGCATACTACACTCTCACCGGATACGTTGCTGGCCTTGAGCATGGCCCTCTAACATGGGTGGAACGCTTGCGCTCCCATTGGATACCGTGCTGGCCTTGTGCGTGACCACCCCTCATTCCATGGGCGGAATTTTGCACGCTCACGAGATCCAAGGCTGTCCTTGTATGTGCCGTATTGGACTTGCACATGTTCCCCTTCATTGGGAGTAGTTACACTCTCACGAAGTTTCGGTGTTGGGTGAGTTGTTGCACACTCACTTAATGCTAGGATAGCCCTGTGCATGTCCCCCTTTCACTAGGTGGACCTCCTGCATTCCTGCTGGATACTGTGTGGCTATGTGCATGGCGCCCTTCGGGGCGAAGTATGGTATGCCCTACTTCTCTGACGTAGGTACGGCCTTGGGCATTCCCCCCTTTTTTTGGGGCGGGCTTTTGCACCCTTGCCGACTGCAATTTGCCAGGTACATTTCCCCCCTTTCGGGGCTGTCAGTTTTGCGTTCCATCGCATACCATACTAGTCTTGTGCATAACTCCTTTTCAGTTTGCACTTTGCACTTCCGTAGATACTGTGGCACTCTGGCTGGCCTTCGCTGAGTGATATTTTTGCAGTGAGTGGACGTTTTTGTGCGTTGTTTGGGCCGTGTATACCTTCTCGTCCCGTAGGTGGGTTGGCCTTCTCACTGCTTACGGGGCTACTCGTACGTATCCCTCCTTTCCTCCTGCGACATATTTTTTTCTCTTGGGAGACGGTGTTTGCAGCAAGCCTTGCACTATTCTCTAAAGAGATCATTCTGTCCACCTGTGTAAGCCTAAGGTGTTGTCCAACAAACAATAAATGAATGCCTTATATATAAGTAGACGGCCTCTACCTGCTCGCTACTGCTCCGAGCTGGGCGGTGCTCATTCATTTCGTTGGCCCTTCCGCCGGGGAGTGTTCGTGGTTCCTAGACACGTACCCATTCGTCTTCCCGCAGCATTGTTTCCCTGCGCTAGTGGTCACATGGTCGAGAGTGCTGTCTGCAGCGCCCTTCGCATTCTATGTTGGCTCTGGCGGGACTACGGTCCCCTCGCCTACTACTATTTCCTTCTAACCAGGTTCGGGCCGCTCTTCTTGGGAAGGTCACCCAACTTCTCTTGGGTGCTCGCTTACCCAGGTCCGGAGGACATCCACCTTGAGTTCTTCAGGATATTCGCCTTCTGCGAAGCGGTGAACCGGGCGTCTCAGTGTAGCGGGGTTCTGCTTTTGAGCTGTCCTATGGCTTCTCTATGCCCACTCCTCCTTTCTTTTGGAGGGTGTTATCCCGGCCTCTGTCTCGACTGCCTTTTCTCGCCGGTTCTGTTTGGCTCCCACTCGGTACGGATCTCTCCGATGTGGCTTCTGTTCCGGCCACGCTTCAGAGGATGTTCCTTCTCTGCCCTCCCCTCTGGGAAGAGCATGGTTGTTCAGGTGGATGGTTCTGGTGTCTTGTCCACACTGACTGTACTAGCTGTGTACCTATCTAACGGGTCTACCGCGTTCTGTCCTCCCGCTGGGTGCAGATTGCGTTTTTTCCATTCTAGGCAATGTTTCTGCTATGGATTTACCTTCTCGGTAACTTGGGAGGACTACCATTTAGTCCGTCTTCCTGTGGTGGCTACATCGGCTTGGGCTTTAGCCTGTCTTGTCCTGGCTTCGGGCGGTTGCTGGGCGGACCCTTCGGTTCCTGTCCGTTTGCTCCCCCACTCCGGGTGGATACGGGACAACATTGTTCGGGGCCGACGGGACCAGTTCTACCGACCGTTCTGCCCGTGTTACTGATCATTGGGTTTTCGCCCAGGCGACTCTAGTGAGCTCGCTAGTGTTCGCTTCTAGCCGAGTTTTCGTCCAGGATCTGTGGTAGGACTTAGGACTTTACCTGGGGTTCTGTGGGAAGCTGGGCGTTCCCCCACTCTGCCTTTCTCTCTCCATGGTTCTGTCTTTCTCCAGCCCGGCCTGGACCTGGGGCTGGGACTCCGTTGCTTGAGGTATCAAGTGTCGTTCCTGTCCTTCCTCTTTCAGCGTTCCCCGACCCTCTGGGCCTGTCAGGAACTTCTTCCATGGAGCGGCTCTGGGGTTCCTTTGTACTGCCCTCCGTTACCGTCCTGGGAACTACATACTGGGCTCTTGGCGCTCCAATTTTTCCTTGGAGCCGTTACAGAAGTCCTCTCTACTCCTTCTGTCCTGTACGGTTGGGTTTCTGTAGCCATCGTGTCTCTGACTGGTGCCTGAGTGGCGGCCCTTCTTGTTCCGAGCCTTCTGTCTTCCCCCAGGACAGGGCTGTTCTCCATTCCGTCTCTTCCTTCCTTCTGAAGGTGGTGTTTGTCCTTCATTTCATTGAGGCAGTCGTCCTCCCCTTCCCACCCCCGGGAACGGACACTTCACCGATTTGGACGTTGTTTGGGCCTTGCAGTTTTTTACTTGGAGATCTCCGACTCTTGTCGACGTTCGGTCTCTTGTGTTCCCAGGAGGTCCGCGCAAAGGGTTGAGGGCATCCAGGGTGGCTTTCCTCCACTTTCTCGGTGTGGCTCTTGCTGTGCTTGTCGCACCAAGGGCAGGGTTCTGCTTTTGGTGTCACCATTCATTTTGCCAGAGCTGTCGGTTTTTCCTGGGCCGGAGGCATTAGGCTTCGGCCATGCATTTGTAAGGTGGTCACTGGTCTTCCTTGCACACCTTACCGAGTTCTACAGGGTGCATACTCGGCCTTCGGCGTATGCTGCCTTGGGCCGCCTGGTCTGCAGGCGGCGGTTTTTTGTTGCCTTCGGGTGCTTCGCCTTGGTGCTGTGGTCCCTCCCCCTTTGGACTGCTTTTGAACGTCCCAAGGTCTTCTGTGTCCCCCAAGGAAACTGGGCGAGAAAACGAGATTTTTGTATAACTTACCAGTAAAATCTCTTTCTCGCTCTCTCCTTGGGGGACACAGCACCCACCCATTCTTTGTTCTTCTCTGACTGTTTCCGAGTTTGTTTTACCCTTTGGGTAGTTGGCTTGTTGGTTCCACTTTTTGGACTTTGCCTTTTCTCACTACTTGGACACGCAACTGGCAGTCTCTCTCTCCAGGCTGAGGGTATAGCTGTGGAGGAGGGGCTTAACAGTCTTCACTTAGTGTCACGCCTCCTAGGGAGATGAGCTATACCCAAGGTCTTCTGTGTCCCCCAAGGAAAGAGCGAGAAAGAGATTTTACTGGTAAGTTATACAAAAATCTCGTTTTTATCAAAATAGATCCAGAATTCTTTACTGATCAATTTTAGAATATGTCTTTGTAATAGTAAAAGTTCCACATGTCTGTGGAGTTCAGATCACATGCTTTTCTTCACACAGCTATATGTGTATTTTTACATTTTGGCTGGCTGTACCCACCACTAGGGGGAGCTGACTATGCACAAATGTATTATTGTGTACAATAGGAACTGTACAGATGCTACTTCTTAGAGCTCCTCCTTGAAGGTGGCAGCCAGAAACGTATTGTTTAACTCTTTGTTGCTGCTTACAGCTTGTCTGGTTTATACTTTGGATTTCCCTATTTGCCATTGTTATTTACAGGGTGTCTGGGGTGGTAATTTGTTCTCCACCAGAAGTTGCAGCCGCCATTACCTTGGAGACCTTAAAGGCTGGTAAGTGGTTGATGTGGTTGTCCTCCATGTATTGTGTGTTCACAATATCTTCGACTTCTCCAGCTGGTGAAAAACCACAACCACCAGCATGGCCGTCACTTCTGCATGCTGCATTTAGACATGTCTGATACATTTTGTGACCTTTTGCTGATGTAATTTGTTGGCTAAATGACAGCTTTTATGGCTATGTGTCATTTTGCTCTCCTGTATTGTAGTGTGAAAACATGGTAAAGTCATGTAATGTAACACAGTAGTGGATTAAGTCTCATCTGTGGGGCAACCTTATCTTACACTTCAATCAGCCATAACATTAATACCGCCTGTCACCGCCTCTGACCAACTGAAGCATTGACTCCAAAAGACCTCTGAAGGTGTCCTGTGGCATTACATAGATACTTTGGGTCCTGTAATTTGTGATGTGGGGTCTGCATAGATCACAGATGCTTCAGTGGATTGAGATCTGGGGAACCTTGACCGGTTATGACCCTGCCAATGGTTCACTGGTGATCTTTCCTTGGAGCACTTTTGGTATGTATTAATCCCTGCGTACCAGGAACACCTCACAAGACCTGTTTTGTGAATGGTCTGATCCAGTCGTCTAGCCTTTACAATTTGTGGGCATAAAATAGCTGGTTGAAGAAAGGGGTCAGAGGAGGATGTCAAGAAGCGTTCTAAGGCCGAATGCACACGGTATCCCGGCCTGGCATCCTGCTGACCGCTTCATGCTGCCGCTGCACTACAGTAATACACTGGTATGATCTATACGAGTGTATTACTGTACAGCAGCGGCAGCATGAAGCGCACGGCGTCATAGCAACCAATGACGCCGTGCGCTCCTGCTGTCAGCAGAATGCCAGGCCGGGATACCACGGACGTGTGCATTCGGCCTAATGAACAAATTATCTACAGTCCAGCAAATTAAAGCTGAATACAATGCATGTGCTCCAACTAATTTGTGTTCGGACACTATGGATTAGTTCCAGGAACATGAAAGTGGGTTTTCTTACTTTCCTGGACTTCACGGGCCCCAAATCTCAATCCTATGGATCATCTCTGGGACAAGGTAGAACCATCATGTCAGTACCTCCTAATCTGCAACAACCGTGAGAAGCTTTCAATACCAATATTCCTGCAGAACGATTTCATCACCTAATGGAAAGTATGCCACAACCAACTGAGCTCTCCCAAGATCAGTATAAAGTTGGCTAAGGGATCGGATAAGTATTACAATAATAAATGAACCTTTACCTACCCATCAGAACCCTTACCACTACATGTTGTGCCGCTCAGGGCTCCCTGCCACTGATGTGCCTGTATACCCATGTGGCAGCTGCATAGCAGGGAGCGGTCACACTGGTGCTGTGGGGATTTTCACGGGTAAGTAAAGGTTCTTTTATTATTTGATCTCATTTCCTCTCATGGACATTTTTGCCAAACCTGGAAAACTCTTTTGCATATAACACCCTGCATTGTGTTATTGTACTTGTGTAGTAACTGATGCTTTTGTGCGGTAGAATCCAGATCGAAAATGAATTGACAAACGACTAATCGGATCTCTGTGTTTATTTCAAGGGAAGGCTGTGCTGTGTGAGAAGCTGCTGAGCACGAGCCGGCAGACTGTGGAAGCATGCTTCGATGAGGCTGACAAACAGGGGAGACCTCTGGTGTGTGGCTTCTACAAGTAAGTTGGGGACGGTAACTGCATGTAGATTTGAGAAGTTAAAGAGTAACTAAACCTTTGTGTAAAATTTTAATAAGATGTCCCTAATGCCCTAATAAAACTTTTTCTAATATACTTTATTAATTAATTTTGTATTTTTATTATACTTTTTCCCCCATAAAGCGCACCATTCACTGTGTGCTTAAAACTCAGTTCTCTGTACACCGCTGACAGCTCAGGGCTGTGAAATTTACGAATGGGGCTGCAGCATCGCTGTGAGTACGGGCAGGAGCACATATTGCTGCTCCTGCCCTTGCCCCCTGGAGAATTACTGACTCCTGGCATTGCACAAGGGTACTCTGTACCCATGTGCTATGCCAGGATGAGTGGAGCAGGCTTTTGTTTCTGCCTGCTTCGCTAAGCTAAAAGAACTGCACGTCCTCTCTTAGCGGAGCAGGCAGAAGCAGGAGCCTGCTCTGCTCGGCTAATAGTGGCATAGTACATGGGTACAGAGTACCCATGTGCTATGCCAGGAGTTAGTAATCCTCCAGGGGGCACGGGCAGGAGCAGCAATATGCGCTCCTTGCCCGTACTCCCTGCTTATTTGGCCCCATTCATACATCTTACAGTCCGTACTCCGTACACTGCTGAGCAGTCAGCGGTGTACAGAGAACTGCGTTTTATGTGCACAGTGAATGGTGAAAGGAAAAAGTCTAATAAAAATACAAAATTAATTAATAACGTTTATTAGAAAAAGTTTTATTAGGGCATTAGGGACATCTTATTAAAATTTTACACAAAGGTTTAGTTACCCTTTAATACAAGCCGCTTACTAATGTATTGTTATTATCCATATTGCTTCCCTTTGCTGGCTGGATTCATTTTTCCATCAAGTTATACACTGGTTGTTTCCATGGTTATATTGTGTCTCCACAGGCGTTTTGATCCAGCCTTGAAATACCTGTTTAAAAAGATTCACCAGAAAAATGCTCTGGGCCGAATCCAAAAATTGTCTGCAGTCAGCCGCACCTTCCCCTGCTCTTCTATCAGTAAGGTCAAGACGTCAGGTACTTAAAAATAACTGAGATTCTGTGGATATATTGGCGGTGCTGGAGATGTGGGTGCAAGTCTGAATTGTCTATAATATGGTTTGTGTGTGGCAGAATGTGCTGCCATACAGGTTGGCTGCCACTGACATATTCTCCCCTAGAAGCAATATGTCCATGCAGAATCATGCTACAGTGTTGGTTTTTTTGTTTGTTTGTTTTTTACAAATCAGAGGCATACAGAGATACAGTAAAGGCCTTGTGCGACTACGGCAGCCATATTACAGCTCAGTACAGAATAGAATGCAATAAACATGTGTGAATGAAGCTCGGCTGTTCTCATGAGTTTCCACGCACAGACATACTGGGGCAGCTTCTTTTTCTGACTGAGTAAAAGTGAGTGAGGCTACAAAGTCACACTTTTTCTGACATAGATTTGTTCTCTTTTTCTAACAGGTGGTATTTTCTATAGCCCTGCTTTGCATGATATAGACATTGCCATCTGGTTACTCGGAGTTAGCCTGCCGAACACTGTGTTTTCCCTTGGACATGCTTTCTGTTCAGGTAGGTCACACAATGAGCAGATATATTTTTTTACCCATGCAAACTTATGGATGTTATATGTGCTATTGATTTCAGGCTTTCTTCACACTATACAATGCTTTTTTTTTACAAGCTTTTTTGTCGCCATCTATTGTGCTGTGACACCAAAAATCCTGTGACGGCGAGGGGGACACATAGCAGATTTTATGCGGAAATTGCTTCAACTGATAAGTTGTCCCATACATTAGAATGAGGTTGCTTTTGCATCATGTGCATTTTTTATTTTTTTTTAAGCTTCATTCAGATGTGGAATGTGGAGTCTCTGCAACAAATCTGCTATATGTGAACATACTTATAGACTTGGGGGGACTCATCCTTGTGCTCATATAATATTGCAGTAATATGAAAATTTCTTTGTGCCCCAGACATGACGACCTTGAAGGACTTGGACACTGTCAGCATCAGTATGAAGTTTTCCAGTGGAGCCATTGTGAACTTGGACGTCAGTCAGCACTGCACCAAATCCTGTGATCAGAGACTAGAGGTAATGTTACAGTATGATTGGCAGAGTAGCACAAGGAAAGCAGGTCTTCATCCTCAGTCCTAGCTGATTCCTAGGGGCCAAGTGAAACCGTTCATTAAACTAGACAGGCACCAGTAAAGTGCTGGTATATATTGCACCCCACATGTCGTGCAAAATATCAGTAGGCATCCTTTAGTTGCACTTTTTTCAGAGTTTTAAACATTAGCACAGAGGAGGCTGTGCGGTGTGAGAAGCAGCTGACAGAGCCTTCTATAACATGATAATATAAAATGTTTATACCCTTTAACCATTTAGCGAAATGTGACCTACGTGTACACCATGTCACAGGGCCTTGTATGGAGTGAGCTCAGGAGCTGAGCCCGCTCCGTACGCAGTCATGCCAGCCATGTTCTACAGCCCTGCAATTAGCAATCACGACATCGAAGCAGTTGAATAGGTGGAGGGGGCCCCTACTGCCACATGATCAGCTCACTCGCAGTGATTGTGTGGTATCAAGCGATTGTCTTTGCAGCCTGCCATGTACGGAAGCCTAGAGGCAGGTCTTGTTGAACATGGAATCTGAGCTGCAGGCAGCATGTATAGAACAGAAGATGCTGAGTACACTGATATATAGTTTTTTGGGAAAAGATTTAGTAAAACTTGTATTTGATTCATTTAAATTCCTGTTCATTCAGGTCTTTGAAGTGATAGTCGGTCATATCCGTGATTGACAGCCTTCCCTCTATGACTGTTTATAAATTTATAGATTTTACAGAATTTTTTTTCTCACAAATCTATAATAATCCTCCTGCCCTATAACTTGCTGCCTGCAGCTTAGATTTCATGTTCAATGTGACAGGTTCCCTTTAAAACAGGGATCTCAAACTGCGGCCCTCCAGCTGTTGCAAAACTACAACTCCCACAATGCCCGGACAGCCTACAGGTATCAGCCTACAGCAGGGCATTGTGGGAGTTGTAGTTTTGCAACAGCTGGAGGGCCGCAGTTTGAGATGCCTGCTTTAAAATATCCCCTTTGAACCACAGATTTAACAAGAGTTAACCTGTTTGTATGCAGTCATAACCAAGATTCAAGCAAGCACATTATTTATGTATACTGAGGGATCTTCAGATTTGTATTATTCTTATTATCAAAACAACTACAGCACCATGGGTATACCCCCAGCTACCAGTAGGAGGTGACACTAGATATGAAAAAGGTTGGCTCCGCCCAGGTGGGCTATACCCTCTCCACAGACACTAGGCTAATCAGTTTTAGTCTCGTGTCTGTAGGAGGCAGACACGACCTGCTCTTCTTCTGCAGGTCTTGCTGCTACTTTTTTTGCCTTTTTCTTTATTTTTTTATCTACACTTTTTCATCGTGGAAGTCCACTTTAGTAGCACCCCCTGCAGGCGCGTACCTGGGTACCTCGCCGGTCACCCAGTCCCCTATTACTGCATCCACAGTGGAGTACCGGTAATCCCACTCTAGTGCGAGTTTACCGAAGGGGTGACTCTGCAGCGCCCGAAGACGCCAGATGGTGAGTATGCTCACCTACCCTAGTTAGGGACTCTTTCCCTCCCATCCATCCATACTCCATCGGGGTCCGCTCCCCCCTGGCCGTCCTTTCCTTCCTCGGCCTCCTAATTACGCTTGTTCTTGGACTAGGTCACGCCAGTTCCCGCCTTTTTCCTGGCATCCAGAGTCTGACTCGGAACAGAGCATCAGGTGGATTTTCAGATGGCACTCCCCTGGTTGCACAGGTAATTATCCACACAGGTAAGTTAGCTTGCCGCCTCTCCTGTAGGTGGTGCTTTACACGCCACCGTGTTTAGCACGCCGGCACACCTATGTGGTGTCCCAGGTAAGTACACCTTCCCCTTCACAGGGGGGTACTTGTACCACTACCAAATTTTGTATTTGGCAGACTTTCCTGGTTCCAATGTATCTCCTTTTCAGCTAGAATAATTTCATTATTACCAGTGCTCCAGGCCACCGTATTACTTCTCCAGACGCTGTAGCCAATACACCATCCTGGTGCTAGTGTGCCATGTACTAGCGTACCATCTTCAGATGCTATTGCCCCCATGCACTATATTACTCCATTATTGGGTGGAGTACTTGTACCATCTCTAGAGGCTGTAGCCATTACACCTGTCTGGTTCTAGTGTGCACCATGTAGCCACATTGCTCCTTTCTTAGGTGGAGTACCTGTACCATCTCCAAATGCTGTAGCCATTACACCTGTCTGGTTCTAGTGTGCATCACGCAGTCATATTGCTCCTTTATCAAGCGGAGTACCTATACCATTTCCAGATGCTGTAGCCATGTCTCCGCTCTCATTATAGTGTGCACCATGCAGGCGGAGTATTTGTAGTATCTCCAAGTGCTGTGCCCTATTGGTACAATCTGTGGCCCATACGGCTCCTGCATTGCCCTTTCCTGGCTCTAATGTGTGCTAGGCAATCATGTGGCCCCTCTACATGCGGAGTGATGGTACCATCCCCAGACGCTGTATTCATCACTCTTGGCGGTGTACTTGTACTATCTCAAGGCGATGTATCCTACAAACCATCCTGGTTGTAGTATGTACCTGGTAACCATATGTTCCTCCTCCTTCTTGGGCGGAGTACAGTTGTTAGATTCAGTATATGGCTGGCCTGTTCAGATCTGACACCCGGTGCAGTACCTCCTGAACCAGGCCCTCTGAGTGCACAAAGTCTTCTCTTTGCTCCTCTACTAGGCATGATCTGTTATGCACCAGAAAACCACACTCCCTCCGCCATGGGCAGGTTGTTGGCTATACTGCTAGGTTTGTTCTTTGTCAACCCTATAAAGTACGACTGTATTCCGCACCGCCGCATTACCCTATTTCATGGATGGAGTACTCGCGTTGTTACTGCCTCTCTGCTTTGTTTTCACAGAGTTACATGGCCCAGTCCTGGCAGAATACCTGGATTACCACTGGATGCTCTATCCTGCAGGGATACACAGCATTGTGAACACCAGCCGCTACTGCAGTTTTCGGGTCATCGCTGGACGTCCTCTTTGATATGGCTGTGAAAGGACTACTGAGCGCCACACACCTACTTGGTGCGTGGAATTTTCCGCTGCTCATTCTGGTCCCTTAGTTCTTCCATGGTCTGGGTGTTCTTGGTACTCCCTTATGTTCTCTGATTAGTTGTGCTACATGACAGAAGTGCCGTTTGCTTGTGCCTTGCCGTTGTCTGCCCCTGTCAGTTTCTTCCCCCTTCGTTGGGGGTTTCATTGTGCTCTGCTGGTAGCTGGTTTCTACATGTCTGTAGTCTCTCCCGGCTTCCCCTGGCGAATTCTGTATCCTTTTCTGACATATGGATATCTGGCGATTCTTTTCTTTTATAAAATCCAGGGTGCTGTAATTGCCCCTTCCAGGCCAGTGTTATACAGTACGCTAGTTACTACACTAGGATGGTTGGTTAACCATGACTGATTTTATTTTTTTTCTCCCTATGCTTGCTACATTTAATTTTTCCTTTGATAATCTGGCTATTATTGTCCTCATGTGGTCCACTTTGTATGACAGCTGCTTCTTTGGGCCCGGTTTGGTTCTTTTCCCTCCTGGGTCCCCATAGGCTTATTTTCTTCTTGAGAGTCGAACCTCTCTTCCTGGTACCTGGGTTTGTTGCTCTGGTTTGCAATTTACATTCATATTGGCAACTTTCCCTCGATTTGACAACTGTTCCTCCTTAGGCTGTTTGGAGTCCTCTCTCTTCTACTCCAATATCTCTCGGACGCGTGTGTCTCCACTTGTATTACCAGGGCCTGTGACTGGTTCCCTTTTTTCCTGAGACTTTATGTGGCCAGGGATTTCTCTGGTCTTACATTTCACAGTGATATTTTGTTCCAGTTTTTCTGAGGCTCGATTCTCGCCTTCTTTGTGTGGGAACCTTATCTTTACGTTCTTTTCTCCTGGCCGTTACCAAGGACCCCCTCCTCCCCCAGAGGTTAGCTGCTTTCTCTGTCAGAATGGGGTTTCTACCTTCTCCTAGGGTGTTTCTCTTTTCCCACCTGCCTTGCAGTGGAAGGAGGCTTGCTCCCTTCCCATGGTGAGTCTTTGCTATTCTTTCTCTCAATCGTTCAGCCTCCAGTGTTTCCTTGTTTCCTCTCTACTCTGGCCTTCACACAGTGTTTGCCACGGACAGGCCATGTTTTTTCCTTGCCGGGTCCTCTTACTGGTTGGGTTCCTTTGCTTCCAGGCCTTATGGAATCGCCTTCCTTTTGCCGAGGGGTGGTCCACGGGTGGTCTTCCTTTAGTTTGTCTCCAGGAAGTTTTTTTCCTTGGTTCAGGACTGCTCCTTTCCTTTTCCCTGCCAGGTTCCCTCATGGTCTAATTTTTCTTGTTGGGTCTGTCCTCTTATAGATCCTCCTCCTGGAGCATCTTCTATATGCAGAGCGCTAGATCATTACCAACAGACGCCTTCCGGTTGTGCTGCTTTCCTGTTTCTTCAGGGGGAGCCCTGGTTCTTCCAGATCCTTCCTCTGGCTCTCTAGTGCGCGCGTGTTCAACTCTCGGTTCTTGCGCAGGACATCTAGCCCTTCTCCCTATCCTCTAGCTTCTTAATTTTTCCCACCTTGGGTGCAGCTGGGTGTTTCCCTTTGTTTCTTTCTTACAGATGGCCTTTTTTCCCAGGCACTTGTCCTTGGGATCCTGGCGGTCAACCATAATTTTTTTCTTTTGACTCTTCCTGGTCCTGAAACCTGTCGGCTCACTTCCTTCCTTAGTTTTCTATCTACTGTTTCATGCTATGGCCTCTCCTGGTCCTGTTGGGTCACATGGTTCTCCTACACTTGTGCGCCCAACTTTTTGCATGAGATTTCTATCCCACCCTTGGGGACTGGTTTGGGACGTCCCATGGTGCTGTGTCCCCCAATGACATTAACGAGAAAATTAGATTTTTGTACCTACAGTAAAATCCCTTTCTCGTTCAATTCACTGAGGGACACAGATCCCACCCTTTGTTTTCATTTCTCTTTCTGTCACTGGGCTGCTGTTCTCCTTTCTTCCCCGATCCAGGACATGTTGGTTCTTTGCTTTTGTTTCTCTCTCCTACTGCTATTGGTACAAACTGATTAGCCTAATGTCTGTGGAGAGGGAATAGCCCATCTGGGCGGAGCCAACCTTTTTCATATCTAGTGTCGCCTCCTAGTGGTAGCTGGGCGTATACCCATGGTGCTGTGTCCCCCAATGAATTGAACGAGAAAGGGATTTTTTATGGTAAGTACAAAAATCCAATTACCGTATTTTAGTTGTGAAAAAAACATATTTTTTTTTCCATTTTCCCAGTTTTAAAAATAAAATAAAAAATTATAAAATAAACCCCCATGTATGGGCTGTATTACACTGTTCTGGCAGTGCGACCGCCAATGGATGACAACACATCCATTGGTGCACGTTTACGCAGGCCTGATTACAAAGGCTAATGCAGACTGAATGTGAGAGAAACGATTACTACCACAGTCACTCCTCCCTCGTTCAGTTCTATTGATTATTGGTTCTGATTATTCAGCGAGATATGCTGCCGATAATTGTGCATCTGTCATCCTGATGAAAAATGCCTAGTATCCGACAGACAAGTATTTGCTCATTGATCAGCTGCAGGAAAATACAGGGCAATTATTGGGAATAAGTGTTCCTATGAAAAGTCTTAATAGGGTCCTATCAATGAAAAATCGGCAAAAATGTTTTAAATAACCACATGGAAAAAGTTACAGCATCAAAAAACAAATTTTTCTCGTCATGAAGAGGGGAAAATTGGCCTGGTTAAATGGCATTTAAAAATACAGCTTCTCCCGTAAAAAAAAACAAAAACAAAGCCCTCATACAACTTTTGCAAATCAGGGATAAAAAACTAGCTAAAAACATTCAGTTTTCTTGGTATTTTTCAAGTCCTATACAGAAGACTATAGGAACCCCCCACCACCACCTAAAAAAGCGCCATACCCAGAGTATGGTGTGTTTTAAAAAAAAATAAAAATACCTGAACCCCAAAACGCTTTATTTAGCACATTTTATATAGACCTTAACCTCTTATTGACCGACCTTGTTTTTTTTTTACAGGATTAGTTGTAGTTTCATTTTGATTGCATTTTATTCAATTTTTTTATGAGGTGAGATGAACAGAAAAACAGCAATTTTTGCAGGATAAATGCAATGAAAACTACTCTGTGGGTTTTTTGTTTGTGAGATGAGTTGTAGTTTTCACTGGTATAATTTTTTGGTACATACAACTTTGCTTTTTCTTCTTTTTGGGAGGCAGATGAACAAAAAACAGCCATTTTTAGCATTTTATTTTTTATTTTTACCCAGTCCACAATGTGGGATAAATGACACGATTGTAAAGTTTGGGTTGTTACGGATGCAGCGATACCTATTATGTAGGGGTGCACCGAAATTCCGGCAGCCGAAAATATCGGCCGAAAATGTACGTAATCCATTTCGGCCGATATTGTTACATATCGGCCGAAAATATGGGGTGTGGGATTTGTCACCCACCATCTGCGGGCGGGTGCCGGACGGGCGGTTTACTGCATCTTTATTTTACCTTACAATCGTGACGCTCCAGTAAGAACTCTGCAGGCAGAGCGGAGGGCGTCGTAACGTCACTTACTCACGTGACGCGCCTGCTCCGCCTCCTTCATTCATAAAGTGGGCGGAGCAGGTGCGTCACGTGAGTAAGTGACGTTACGCCGCCCTCCGCTCTGCCGGCAGAGTTGTTACTGGAGCGTCACGATTGTAAGGTAAAATAAAGATGCAGTGAGTGATGCTGTGAGCAGCAGGGCCGGGGCTGTTATGGGTAGGGAGATCGGTCTATGGCACTGCTATGGGGAGGGGGGGATCTGTGCACTGTTATGGGGAAAGGGATCTGTGCACTGTTATGCCCATAACAGTGCACATATCCCCCCCCTCCATAACAGCGCCACCCACAGATCCCCCTCTCCATAACAGCACCATCCACAGATCCCCCTCTCCATAACAGAGCCACCCACAGATCCCCTCTCCATAACAGAGCCACCCACAGATCCCCCTCTCCATAACAGCGCCATCCACAGATCCCCCTCTCCATAACAGCGCCACCCACAGATCCCCTCTCCATAACAGAGCCACCCACAGATCCCCCTCTCCATAACAGAGCCACCCACAGATCCCCCTCTCCATAACAGAGCCACCCACAGATCCCCCTCTCCATAACAGAGCCACCCACAGATCCCCTCTCCATAACAGAGCCACCCACAGATCCCCCTCTCCATAACAGCGCCACCCACAGATCCCCCTCTCCATAACAGAGCCACCCACAGATCCCCCTCTCCATAACAGCGCCACCCACAGATCCCCCTCTCCATAACAGCGCCACCCACAGATCCCCCTCTCCATAACAGCGCCACCCACAGATCCCCCTCTCCATAACAGCGCCACCCACAGATCCCCCTCTCCATAACAGCGCCACCCACAGATCCCCCTCTCCATAACAGCGCCACCCACAGATCCCCCTCTCCATAACAGCGCCACCCACAGATCCCCCTCTCCATAACAGCGCCACCCACAGATCCCCCTCTCCATAACAGCGCCACCCACAGATCCCCCTCTCCATAACAGCGCCACCCACAGATCCCCCTCTCCATAACAGCGCCACCCACAGATCCCCCTCTCCATAACAGTGCCACCCACAGATCCCCCCCTCCATAACAGAGCCACCCACAGATCCCCCTCTCCATAACAGCGCCACCCACAGATCCCCCTCTCCATAACAGAGCCACCCACAGATCCCCCCCTCCATAACAGAGCCACCCACAGATCCCCCCCTCCATAACAGCGCCACCCACAGATCCCCCTCTCCATAACAGCGCCAGTCATTAAAAAAAAAGTATTTTAAAAGTATTTGGGCAAAAAGGCAGTTTCGGTTTTCGGTCAAGGGCATCCTGAATTTTCGGTTTCAGTTTCGGACCAGAATTTTCATTTCGGTGCACCCCTACTATTATGTGTAGTTTTCCTGCTGTAGCTAGCACGGGATATCCGTGCGACACTTGACCGCTGTAAAGAGATGTATGGGTGATCACTAATGGGGTTAAAGTAGCATCTGGTTGTATCATTTTTGACCTAAAAACTCAAATTCCAAAACACTGCATGTGAATCCAGCCTAATACGGTATATAAGCCCTTGAGTCATCTTCTTTAGGAGGAACACCCGGTATATCCTCTGCGGCAGAAAACTAGGCTAAAATGTCACAAGGTTTGGAGCATGCTTTATTTGAACAAAATTTTGTAACTTTTTGGGGTTTTATGCACTGCTTGCCACTTTTAAAAGTAGTGGGCGGTATGGGGCCCATCATGTTTATGATAATCTACGCTAGGAAACTGGCATATAATAACAGCAGAAAACCAAGCAGTTCCCTTGCTGGTGTAGATCTCCTTTTTTGTTTGCACCTGTTTTTTGAATACATCAATTATACCTCACCTTTTCAGGAAACAATCTGACCTGTGTATCAGCCAATTCACTGACTATTGGTACCAGGAAAGCTGTTTGCAATATTACAACAACTCTTCGCACGGATCTCTCTGTATAACATTAGAGGTGTTACACAATATCTGAACGAACTTTGACTTTATTTTGGGTTCTTCTACAGCTCACCAGCTGACATTTGCACAGAATTACTCCATCCTTGGAACATTTTTTATTTATTTTTAAGGGAACACTTAAACAACACAATGTAACTCCAAGTCAATCACACTTCTGTGAAATCAAACTGTCCACTTAGGAAGCAACACTGAGTGACGATCAATTTCACATGCTGTTGTGCAAATGGGATAGACAACAGGTGGAAATTATAGGCAATTAGCAAGACACCCCCAATAAAGGAGTGGTTCTGCAGGTGGTGCCCACAGACCACTTCTCAGTTCCTATGCTTCCTGGCTGATGTTTTGGTCACTTTTGAATGCTGGCAGTGCTTTCACTCTAGTGGTAGCATGAGACGGAGTCTACAACCCACACAAGTGGCTCAGGTAGTGCAGCTTATCCAGGATGGCACATCAATGCGAGCTGTGGCAAGAAGGTTTGCTGTGTCGGTCAGCGTAATGTCCAGAGCATGGAGGCGCTACCAGGAGACAGGCCAGTACATCAGGAGACGTGGAGGAGGCCGTAGGAGGGCAACAACCCAGCAGCAGGACCGCTACCTCCGCCTTTGTGCAAGGAGGAAAAGGAGGAGCACTGCCAGAGCCCTGCAAAAGGACCTCCAGCAGGCCACAAATGTGCATGTGTCTGCTCAAACGGTCAGAAACAGACTCCATGAGGGTGATATGAGGGCCCGACGTCCACAGGTGGGGGTTGTGCTTACAGCCCAACACCGTGCAGGACGTTTGGCATTTGCCAGAGAACACCAAGATTGGCAAATTCGCCACTGGCGCCCTGTGCTCTTCACAGATGAAAGCAGGTTCACACTGAGCACATGTGACAGACGTGACAGAGTCTGGAGACGCCGTGGAGAACGTTCTGCTGCCTGCAACATCCTCCAGCATGACCGGTTTGGCATTGAGTCAGTAATGCTGTAGGGTGGCATTTCTTTGGAGGGCCGCACAGCCCTCCATGTGCTCGCCAGAGGTAGCCTGACTGCCATTAGGTACCGAGATGAGATCCTCAGACCCCTTGTGAGACCATATGCTGGTACGGTTGGCCCTGGGTTTCTCCTAATGCAAGACAATGCTAGACCTCATGTGGCTGAAGTGTGTCAGCAGTTCCTGCAAGACGAAGGCATTGATGCTATGGACTGGCCCGCCCGTTCCCCAGACCTGAATCCAATTGAGCATAGGGTTGTTGCGGGTATCTAAGTTTCGATACCCAATCGATACTTTTGTCCCGGTATCGATACGATACCGGGATTTCCGTTTTTTCGATACTGGGCTGCGCTTCTGCGCAGTCTAGTATCTCTGAACATGAGCGCGCTGCTATCGGCGCGCTCATGTTCTCTCTCAGCAGCACG
Organism: Bufo bufo; assembly: GCF_905171765.1. Classification (NCBI taxonomy): domain Eukaryota; kingdom Metazoa; phylum Chordata; class Amphibia; order Anura; family Bufonidae; genus Bufo; species Bufo bufo. The sequence goes on from NC_053389.1 coordinate 138,554,558, forward strand.
GGGAGAAGGAAGCTGTCCTCCCTCCCCCTGTGCTGCTGCCGCTGCCACCAATGAGAAGAGAGGGGCGGAGGAGGGGCGGCAATGAGAAGAGAGGGGGTGGAGGAGGGGCGGCAATGAGAAGAGAGGGGCGGGCGCACTGCGCCACCAATGATAGGATTACTATCGGAGCGATGGGAGGAGACATCAGCTTCACTAGTGGGCGTTCCTTTTCCCTGCGCTGCGATTGGACAGCGCTACAGCCAGGGAGAAGGAACGCCCACTAGTGAAGCTGATGTCTCCTCCCATCGCTCCAATAGTAATCAGCAGCATGTGGAGCAGGAGAGGAGACAGTAATGGGGCACTGCGGGCGAACGGAGCGGCGCCCAGGACTAAATGGTGAGTGCTGAGACATCGCTGGGCGCCGCTCTGTGTGGCCTAATAGTGAAAGTCTGGACTCATATACAGTAGTCAGTCTTTAACACATACAGGAGGCGGGTGCCGGCAGCAGAATCGCATTGCCGGCACCCTGCCCCTGACAGGGAGCTGCGATCAGCGGCAGTTAACTGCCGCTGATCTGCTAGTACCCGCCTCCTGTATAAAGGGGTAAAATCATTGGTGGTGCAGTGTGCCCCCCCTCAATCCCCCCATCCCATTAAAATCATTGGTGGCACAGTGCGCCGGCCCCTCTCAACCCTCCAGTATTAAAATCATTGGTGGCAGTGGCCACAGGGACCTCTCCACTCCCCCTCATTGGTGGTGCAGTGGCAGCTTCTGATCGGAGCCCCAGCTGTGTAAGCCTGGGGCTCCGATCGGTTACCATGGCAGCCAAGACGCTACAGAAGCCCTGGTTGCCATGGTAACATCCCTGATGCTGTGTGCACAAAGCACAGAGCAGCAGGGACAGTGTGGAGTCCTATTCACCCTGATAGAGATCTATCAGGGTGAATAGGAAAAGGGATGAAAGATCCCAGGTTCTAGCCCCTAAGGGGGGAAATAGTTATTAAATAAAAAGTGAAAAAAAAAAAAACACTAAAATATGAAGTATAAATCACCCCCCTTTTCCCAATTTCACATATAAAATATATAAATAAACATATTACATCGCCACGTCAGAAAAGTCCAAACTATTAAAATATAAAAAAAAAATCTAGGTGGTGAATGCCGGAACAGAAAAAATAAAATAAAAACTGCGCGATTCGCCATTTTTAAAAATGAGGAATGCACGTGGCTTTTTTTGTTTATTTTTTTCGCGTGGTATCGAATGGTATCGAGTATCGCAATACTTTTTCATGGTATCGAAACCGAATCAAAAATTTGGTATCGCAACAACTCTAATTGAGCACATCTGGGACATCATGTCTCGCTCTATCCACCAACGTCACGTTGCACCACAGACTGTCCAGGAGTTGGCAGATGCTTTAGTCCAGGTCTGGGAGGAGATCCCTCAGGAGACCGTCCGCCACCTCATCAGGAGCATGCACAGGCATTGTAGGGAGGTCATACAGGCACGTGGAGGCCACACACACTACTGAGCCTCATTTTGACTTGTTTTAAGGACATTACATCAAAGTTGGATCAGCCTGTAGTGTGTTTTTCCACTTTAATTTTGAGTGTGACTCCAAATCCAGACCTCCAAGGGTTGAAAAATTTGATTTCCATTTTTTAATTTGTGTGATTTTGTTGTCAGCACATTCAACTATGTAAAGAACAAAGTATTTCAGAAGAATATTTAATTCATTCAGATCTAGGATGTTATTTTTGTGTTCCCTTTATTTTTTTGAGCAGTGTGTATGTATATATGTATATATATATATATATATATATATATATATATATATATATATATATATATATAATATTATATTTTATCTTTTTTTTCTTTTATATATACCTCATCCTTTTTTATATATACCTTTTTTTCAGAGTATCAGATATTATTTTTATTAATAAAACCCTATTGTTCTTACTTTAGATTCAGTCTATGTGATTCCATCTATAAGAGTGCCCATTCATTTTTCTTCATTGACTTTACTTGGTGAACAGGGTGCGACATCAGTTTGGAGCACCTTGCCATCACCAATCAGAGGGAGAGCCGCCCTATATATCCCCCACTAGATCTCAATTTAGTCTAGGTCTACACAACGACATTTGTCGAACCAATGTTGCGCGACATTTTTTATAATGATGGTCTATGGGGTCGCACTGCGAGGCGACAGTCAAAAAAAATCCATTCGAAATGGATTTTTCTGCGACTGTCGCAGTCGCAGCATGTCGCAGTGTGACACCATAGACTATCATTATAAATATTGCACATGTTACAGTGTAGGTGTGCCCCTATGACAGATGTCGTCGTGTAGACCTAGCCTTAGGCTCGAGGACATGCACAGATGCCCCACAAGTATTAAAAAGTGTTCACCTCTTAAAGGGGTTATCCCATGTGAAAAATGGAACCAGCCTTTAACCTCACAGGTATCCACAGATCTCCTCCATTCATTTTCCCAACTGTTCTGCTAGATTTATTTCAAGCTGGCAGGTCAGGGGGTGTGTCCTTTCTCTGGTCTGTGTCCTGTCTGCTGCAGCTGGTGGCACTTGAAGGATGCAACTGAGCACGTGCTTCTATCTCTGTGAGCAGGGCAGAGAAATTAGAAAAAGAGCAAACAGCAGGTGGCGCTATACGGATAGATTTCATTGAGTAAGTCAGTAGCTGTAATAAAATAAAAAAAATTGTATTCAGATCCAGGTGCTGGTATTATTCGTGGGGCATGTCCCCAAATGTCCCCCTTGGTCTTTGAGTCAACGTTTAAACATTTCATTGTGCTCTTAATTGTGTTGGTTTCTGGGAAAGCTGTGTGACAATCAGAATTCCCACAGAAGATGTCACTAAGGCCTCTTTCACACTTGCGTTGTTGGGATCCGGCATGCACTTCCGTTGCCGGAGGTGCCTGCCGGATCCGTAACAACGCAAGTGTACTGAAAGCATTTGAAGACGGAACCGTCTTCCAAATGCTTTCAGTGTTACTATGGCACCCAGGACGCTATTAAAGTCCTGGTTGCCATAGTAGGAGCGGGGAGCGGGGGAGCAGTATACTTACAGTCCGTGCGGCTCCCCGGGCGCTCCAGAATGACGTCAGAGCGCCCCATGCGCATGGATGACGTGATCCATGTGATCACGTGATCCATGCGCTTGGGGCGCCCTGACGTCACTCTGGAGCGCCCGGGGAGCCGCACGGACGGTAAGTATGCTGCTCCCCTGCTCCCCGCTACACTTACCATGGCTGTCAGGACTTTAGCGTCCCGGCAGCCATGGTAACTATTCAGAAAAAGCTAAACGTCGGGTCCGGCAATGCGCCGAAACGACGTTTAGCTTAAGGCCGGATCCGGATCAATGCCTTTCAATGGGCATTGATCCCGGATCCGGCCTTGCGGCAAGTCTTCAGGATTTTTGGCCGGAGCAAAAAGCGCAGCATGCTGCGGTATTTTCTCCGGCCAAAAAGCGTTCCGTACCGGAACTGAAGACATCCTGATGCATCCTGAACGGATTTCTCTCCATTCAGAATGCATTAGGATAATCCTGATCAGTATTCTTCCGGCATAGAGTCCCGACGACGGAACTCTATGCCGGAAGACAATAACGCAAGTGTGAAAGAGCCCTAAGCTTTCCCCGGGCTGTGAACAGCAACTCTGCCATGTTATGTTGTTATACAGTCTTTCACTTCTGCATGTCTGCAGAACTAGGCAGACTTGTCATGCTTGAGACTAGGAAACTGTGGCTGTCACCCAGCTTTCCCATAATCAGATATAAATAAGGCTACCTGTCCTCTGTCTCAGGTGTCTTTGAAGTTCACATGATAGACACGCAGGGAATGCACATCACCTCAGTGATTGATGTCTTGTAACACATCGCTGCCACCTTCTTCTTTCTAGTTGTACGGCTTGCAAGGATCATTGCGTCTAGACAATCAGAACCCACTGTGCATTATAGAAAACGGTTCGTCTTTCCCGACTCCCTCTCAGACACACAACGAAAGATACAGAGAAGCCTACAGAGAGCTCTTCCGCCATTTTATACGTACCATCAAAGGTCAGTGAGTTATGCTCTTGTATGTGCTTCATACTGGTGGACAGAACTTTGGCACATTGGGACAGATTTTCAGCATAAGCTAAACCAATAAATAGGAGGTATTAACTAGACTACACAGTCTAAAGATGCGCCAGATTATCCAGCCATTACGATACACATGACTACAAATTAGGATTAGTAAATCCAGGCCAGTGACTCCACCAGCAGAATAGCGAGTGCAGCCCTAGAGCACTGTATAATACAGGGTGTAACACAGGATCAGTACAAGATAAGTAATGTATGTACACAGTGACTCCACCAGCAGAATAGTGAGTGCAGCTCTGCAGTATAATACAGGATGTAACTCAGGAACAGTATGGGATAACTAATGTAATGTGTGGACATTCTGACTTCACCAGTGGAATAGTGAGTTATGCTCTGGAGTATAACACAGGATGTAACTTAGGATCAGTAATGTATGTACACAGTGACTCCACCAGCAGAATAGTGAGTGCCGCTCTGGAGTATAATACAGGATGTACCACAGGATCAGTGCAGGATAAGTAGTGTATGTACACTGTGACTCCACCAGCAGAATATTGAGTGCAGCTCTGGAGTATAATACAGGATGTACCACAGGATCAGTGCAGGATAATAATGTATGTACACACTGACTCAACTTTATACATAAATTAATTCTTTATATATAAATCTAAAAATAGTTCTTCATCTGTTATACCTTAAGTGGAGATTACAGAATTTGGTGTGCTTTCATTTTGCAGGCATATCGCATCCAGTCATTACCAAAAAGCAGTATATCTGTGCACTCCAGGTGGCAGCAGCCGCTGAGCAGTCCTGGCAGAGCGGCTCCGCTGTAGACTTGAGAAATGAAGCTGTGGACGTATCCCTTATCAAGACTGAGGTTATGTGAGTCTTGAGCCTCATCCTCAAGGCTCAATTCCAATGGAAGGCTTAAAACCCGTTGAATTTCCCAAATGTTATTCCGCTCTTCCCATGCGATCTCTTGAAATGCTAACTTGCACTTGACTTTCTATGTGGCACAGTTCTGGTTTTCCTGTTTATCTCAAATCATAATCTTCCATTTTGAGTTTCTTCATGAGGGAGATCGTTCTCCATGCCATAAAGACTGAAACAGAAATTGATATATTAAAGTGGAGATGCCCACCTTTTGTAATTTGAAGGCGGGCATTTTTACAAAAATGATTCACGTTCATCCACAGAATTCAGAGGTGTGAAGCCTCATATGGGAGTAGGGGTCCATTCTATGGAAATGCCGTTACAATCTGACACCTGAGCGATCTTGCTTATCAAAAATATTTTGTTCCAAGTGGAAAAAATTATAATATCTGAAGGAAATATTTTCTGCTCTTATAAAAGGTGCATTACTTGTGCTTGTGATCCTGCATCTCAGGAATATAGTAAGATACAGATGAATACCTCTCCCCAGTTCTGCATTGGGAAATATGGGCGTGTATGTGCTTCCCCTTAAAGGCTATGTACACCTCTGGAGGCAATTATTTTTTTTATTATTGCATTGTACTTATTTTGAGCTAAAAATATTTTTTTTAACTGGTCTTTATTAAAAAATATGGCATCCTTTTTACTGTACAGAGCTGACATGCTCTAGTAGCACCCTTTTGGATTCTCTACCATTATAAACACTTATTAGATCTCATTTCTTATCTTACTGATAAGAATGTGGCCTAAATAGGTGTTTATGACCTCTCAGTAGTTTAGAAATAATGTTTTATTAGATGACCAGCACAAAGTGAAAGTACCAGTCACACAGCTAAGAAAAAAAGTTAACCCTTTATGACAGAACTGCTCCATATTTTTAATAAAGGGCATTTGGAGAAAAAAAAATTTAGGCTACTTTCACACTAGCGTTTTTGCTGGATCTGGCAGGGTTCAGTAAAAAACGCTTCCGTTATGAACGGATCTGGTTGTATTATCTTTAACATACCCAAGACAGATCAGTCATGAACTCCATTGAAAGTCAATGGGGGACGGATCCGTTTTCTATTGTGTCCGAGAAAATGGATCCGTCCCCATTGACTTGCCTTGTGGGTCATGACTAATCCGTCTTGCTCCGCATCCCAGGATGGAAAGCAAATCGCGGCATGCTGCAGTTTGCTTTCCGGCATAAGAACGGAATGCATTTTGGAGCGTTCCGTTCTGTTCAGTTACGTTTTGTCCCCATTGACAATGAATGGGGACAAAACAGTAGCGTATTTTTCCGGTATTGAGACCCTATGACCGATCTCAATACCGGAAAATATTAACGCTAGCTACCCAAAAATGAGTAACATGCAATCATAAAAAAAATTGCTTCTAAAAGGTGTACATAGCCTTTAAAGCATCACTAACTTTTCAAAAAAACGTTTGATATGTCATTGCCGTAAACTCTTAAATTCTCTTCTAGTGGAGGCAGCGGGCAATCAGAATGGTATATTTTACCTTGCTGCCTGTTCACAGGGATTTGGAGTTCTTTATGATAAAAACAGAGCGTGACAGCTATAATTGGACCTAAAAACATGGTGTTCAAAGGTGGATTTCCAGTTATAGATTAAAATATTTGTGTTTTTTTTGTTCTATTTTAGTGTTAAAAACTGTCTGTTACCTACAAAAGCTGTATGATAACAGTATATGTTGCCATGATAATTCTTACAAGGTTTGGCACTTTCCTGGTCCGCGGAGCTGCAGCTTGACTAACACATCTGGTCCTGTTTTAGTACTTAAATATATAGATTTTGTTTTCAGGAAAGCTGGGCCATAGGAGGTGTGATAGTGGCCATATTGATTGTAAGCCAGCTTCCCCAAGATACAGTATAAGAATGCAAAAGAAGTGCTGAGGTATTTGTGGAATTAGATTGTTCACATAAAAAGGCATCTAGAAAAGGATGTTAAGCTTGATGAAAATTTAGAAACCTAGAACATCCCTCCCCATTTCTTGGGATCCAATCATCTCATCTTCACTTGTGATTGGTGGCCTGCAGTCCCACTCACCTTTCAGACAAATCCTGATCTGCCCCTGCTGGGAAGAGGCATCAACCGTTGGTGGGCTCCCATAAAACTTCACATACATCTGTGGTTTCACAGGGATCCAGATCTTTATTTAGACTTGGAACTATATTTATAAGATTAACATTATTGTTGTGCGGACAGTTAGCTAGAGCTGGACCTGTATGTTAGTCTTGGCCTTTATGTAGACCTAGTGCCTTTATAGTGGTCCTGACCTTTATCATGATCCTACCCTGTACCCTAATAGTAGTCTAGCCTTTTATCTAAAGCTAAATCTTTATCGCAATCCTACCCTATACCTTTATAATGGCCCTGACCTTTATCTAAACTTGTAGCTTTATAGTGGTCCATACCTTTATCTAGACCTTTATGGTGGCCATATACATTTATCGTTGTCCTGACCTTTATCTAGATCAGGGCATTTCTAGTGGTTCAGACCTTTATCTAGACCTGGACCTTTATGATGGCCATATACATTTATCGTTGTCCTGACCTTTATCTAGATCAGGGCATTTCTAGTGGTTCAGACCTTCATCTAGACCTGGACCTTTATGGTGGCCATATACATTTATCGTTGTCCTGACCTTTATCTAGATCAGGGCATTTCTAGTGGTTCAGACCTTTATCTAGACCTGGACCTTTTTAATGGTTCTGGCCGTTTTCTAGGCCTGGACTTTTATTTAGACCTGGATTTATCTTCAGTTATGGTCCTTTGTCCAGATCTGTACAGGGTGACTAAAAAACGAGTTGTTCCAAACCCCTTTGACTACAAATACAAGTTCATTGGTTAAAGTCGTTTATTGTTGACTTTTATTCATTTGACTGGCCTCAAGTTGACTTTACCCTACCCACCTCCTTAGCATAATATTACTCTTTTGATCTGCCTACTTCAAAATGGATGCACTAGGTGCTGAGACCTAAGTGAATGGCACAAGGCATTTCCCTTAGGCTGTTCTTTTTTTTGTTAAATTGCATGTGAAATCTTTTACAAGAGAAGGGAAGTGACAACCTCCTATAGTTCTAAGTGACCCCCTATGGGCACCACTCCTAGGAGTCACCTCTTCCTGGTTGAGTAGGAAAGCACCAGGTTCTTTTGTTGTCACTCCAGTGTGGGAAGCGGGGCAATGTCGAGCCCAAAATGCAATAAGGCGTAGGTAGTACACAAGCATTCATGACGATGGGTACAATTTAAACCAACGTTTAGGGGGTTTGTCATCCGTATACGGACACTGCACAACCCCGTTAACCAGTCATCCATCACAGGCCGATCCTGTCCACACATACTAAAGCTCTTTTGTTTGCACCTTTGTGTCTCTGTTGAAGCAGGGCGTTTATACTATGCATTTCAAAGACCAAAAATTCCCTTTATTATTATTGCTGTTGTTTCAGGTAAATATTCTATTTTCTTATAGATTTACTGTAGATTGTGTGTCCTCCAGTTACATGTATGAACATTAATCAGGGGTGAGCACTGCACCGTTCGTTATTGTAGCCTATGTATGAGCTGTATATAATGTATACATTATTTATGAACTATAAAGATTCTGCTATATCTTTCTTTCTTCGTGATTTTTACTGTTGCTTCTTGTTATACAGCCGTTATTTCATCCCTCGTCATTCACTGTGCTGCATGTTGTCATCGTGACAATTTCTTTCTCCATGACTAAGTAAAAGGCTGGAAGCAGTCAGTTCAGGTTTGTGATTGTTCCTATATATTTCTAGATGTAGTGATAATAGGTCGCTCTGTCACAGAGACAGATTTGGAGAGTTTTCCTAACATACTTGATAAGTCTCTCATTCTCCATTCTGTATTGCAGGGCACTTTTCCTCTGCCCCCTTCCCAAATACTCATATTTGTAAAAATCTCACTAGGACTAGCACTAGGGGAGTTATGTATTCAGGTCCTATTCAGATCAGTAAGTCATACACAGCTGCGTACAGATCGCCCTCTTGTGGTAGGAACCTGCTAGCTGAGATTTTTTTAAAGTTTGATTGTGGGAGGACAGATTAGTAACACCATACCCTAAGGGCTCCTTCAGACGGCCGTATGCTGTCAGCAAAAACGTGGATCAGTTTTTTTGCGGATTAGATGCTGTCCCAATCACTTCTATGGGGCCTATTCTTCCATTGCACAGCTCATCGAAACAAATGAAACATGTCCTATACTTGTCAGTGAAAATCAGGACATGGCCCCACTGAAGACTATGGCTCAGCATAAAAACGGAATGCAATCCATTTTTTTGCGGACATGCTGAACTGACCACAAAGACTCTCCATATTGTTTATACTGCAGTGAGTGGTTCATCGTGAGGTAGCTACATCCTGCATTGTCATCGCCACTGTCAACTCTTCCGGTCCTGTACTCGGCTCAGCTACGGTATTTCATAGGGACATTGAGAGGTTCAATGTTGATTTGGATCTTGACAGTGTCCCGATGATAAGGCTGAACTGTCATAGTACAAACCAGATTTGTGGACATTGGGCCTGAGTACCTGCAGGCATGTAATTTCCAGCATCGCTTTATTATAGGGATCACATCTACACATCTCTTCTCGTTTGGTATGAGCCCAGTTGCCATTGTGACACCCAAATCTTTATGTATTTAATCTCAGTAACACATTGGATCCATGTAAGATCCCACCTCATTTACATGTTTTAATCACAAAGAGCCTTGTGACGGGACAGAGCAGCATCAGTGCCTTCCTTTATCTTTCATGGACCTTCACAAATCATATGTAAACTAATCATATTTGTCCACTGTATTTTTCTATAGATGCCCCATCTCATTAAATGCAACATCTGAATGCTGTAGTATGTGTGACCTCAGGAGAGGTCATCAATATCTGATCAGTGGAAGTCCGACCGCTGCCGATTAGCTGTTTGAAGAGGCTGCAGTGCCCTGGCCTCCGCCCAGTTTACCTGCACTTGGTATTGCAGCCCAGACTGAGTTGTGCCTAGACTGAAGAATGTGACATCGCTGACGTAGGAAGGGACTGTAGCGCTCACCGGAGCTTCGCCGCCTCTTCAAACAGCTGATCGGCAGGTATGCTGGGAGTTGGAACCCCACCAATCCTCTTCGACAACCTATTTAAAGGTAGATACATCTCTGCTAAATATGTAGAAACACCTGTTCCATTTTGGCAAAGCCCTGCCAACAGGTGAGGGTCTGAGCAGGAGAACATTTAGTATTACACACATTTTCTTAGGGTACTTTCACACTTGCGGTGGAGGATTTCGACAGGCAGTTCCTTCGCCGGAACTGCCTGACGGATCCGGCAATCCGGACGCAAACGGATGCATTTGTGAGACGGATACGAATGCGGATCCGTCTCACAAATGCATTGCAATACCAGGTCAGTTTTTCCGGTTGTCACCTGGAAAAATGGATCAAGTCTTTATTTATTTTTTCTCATTTTTAAAGGTCTGCGCAGACCGCAAAACCGGATCCGTTTTGCCGGAACACTTGGGGCCGGATCCGGCATTAATGCATTTCAATGGAAATTAAGTGTTCAGGATTTTTGGCCGGAGAGAAAACTGCAGCATGCTGCGGTATTTTCTCCGTCCAAAAAACGTAAGAGGGACTGAACTGATGCATCCTGAACGGATTGCTCTCCAGTCAGAATGCATTAGGATAAAACTGATCAGTTTTTTTACAGTATTGAGCCCCGGGGACAGAACTCAATACCGGAAAACTTTAGCGCAAGTGTGAAAGTACCCTAAAAGTTATATTTTTTGTTTGTTTGTTTTTTACTGATGACCTATCCTCTGGATAAGTCATCAGTTTCTGATCAAAGAGGGTCAGGCTCCCAGGACCCCCGCCGATCAGCCGTTTGAGAAGGCATCAACATTTACAATAGCACAGTGGCCTTCTCCAGCTTTGCTTAGGCCATGTGACGGCACGTTTATCGGTGACATAGCCTAGATGCAGCGCAGCCTCATTGAAGTGGATGGGGCTGAGCTGTGGTACCAAGCACAGCCACTATACAATGTATGGCGCTGTGCTTGGTGAGCTAAGAGAAGGCTGCAGCACCAATGCCTTCTCCAACAGCTGATCGGCAGCGGTCCCAGGTGTCAGACCCTCATGATCAGATACTGATGACCTATCCAGAGGATGATGTTGTTACTTCTTCTGCATTAGAAGTGCACCCGTTACCAGTGCTTGAAGCCAGCAGTTGCTCTGCTTCAGTGTCCCCATGAGAACTTCTCTTGCCCTGGCTTCTGTTCTGACTGTCTTTTCACAGGGGCATTGTTAGGTCAGAATCATCATCCACATCAGTGTGCACATCACGACTTGTTGGCTTGAGTAGTTGCTTTGTTAAACTACCAGAACACAAACAGGAAGTGTTGTCATAGGGACAAAAGAGCTTCACAACAGCAGATCACTCCTGCTAATAAAGGGAGGGGTGCTGATATAGGCCTATATTAGGGAGTTGCTCTGTAAGCGATTTCCTAATATATCCTCTACTATTGATGTAAAGAATCGCGATATTCCGGTGATTGATCACAATACGAGGATTGTTTGAGGGTGTTTTTTTATTGTGAGACATAGATGGGGGAAGAAAAAAAAAAAAAAAGAATCACAACAAAAATACAATCTTAATTTTCCCATGAACATGTTACATTGTACAGATTACAGTATTTACAGCCAGGCCTGGAGACTCTGCACTAATACTGCCCATCAGAAGCATCAGCGTGCTGGGAAACCTGAACAGAAGGATCTTAAAGCAATAAAGTGCTTTAAAACACTGCAGCATTGAAAGCCCATCTGTACATAAACAACACTGGCATCGTCTCTGCCACCACAGTGATCACATAGTATAAGAAGGATAGAAATCATTTTAGAGGCTGCGTTTAGATGATGGGTGTGATAGTCAGCGTTTAATAATTAGGTGGTGTGAAAATGTATACCATTGGTTGACTGGGGCTGTTTAAATTCATCATAATTTTGAACATTTCTGCTTGCGGTCACTGAATGCAAATCTCTCTCCTGTGCTTACTCTAGGTTCACATCTGTGGCAGAGGTTCCTGGACAAATACCGGTATTCATGCTAGACACTCGACGGGCCCCATTATAATGAATGGGATCTGTTGGGTGCTGCCAGCAGTGTCTGGAACACATACTGGACCTGGCAGTTCTGGTATTCTGTTCCTATGCTGGAACAGAATACCAGAATCCTAGTGCAGATGTGCACTCTAGCCTTAGTTTGCTATGATGTAATAATGTAGATAGCGATACATCAGCCAGTTTATCTCACAGACAAACCTTCATCTATATGGAATGGGAGGTCCGGACTGTAGTAGGTTTTTAGATGCAGAATGTAAACAAAACTACTCCAATTCACTGACCGCAAACAGAGATCTTGATAGTGGTAAGTATTTAAACAGATTATAGTAGAACATAGCTGCATTGTTTATGCAGTGAAGAAGCTTAAAGGCTATGGACACTTTTGGGACCATTTTTTTATGATTGCATTTTACTCATTTTGGCTAAAAATCTTGTTTTTGACTTGGTCTTTATTAAAATTTTCAGTCGTTTTTGAGATAGAGGTTAAAAATCTGTCTATTTGCAGAGTATAACTTCTCAGTCCTGTCAGCTGATGGCTCATGTACAGCCTTATGTCCGATCTCCTAACCTCATAAACGATCATTGTAGCTAAACTTATCAAGCTGCTAAAAATATGGCTTAAATGTGTATTTATAAGGTCAAGAGATCAGAGATAAGGCTTCACATGAGCCATCAGCTGAGGAGACTGAGAAGCAATAATCTGCAAACAAATCTCAAGTCCTGTATCTCAAAAACAGCTGAATTTTTTTAAAATAAAGATCAATTGAAAAAGAAAGCCCCATATAAGTAAAATGCAATAAAAAATTGCCTAGAAGGTGTCCATAGCCTTTAATTTATAAAGACTAAACTCACTTTGGGTGAACCCTGTGTGTGTAGCGGGGCCCAAAAAGAACACTTGTAAATGTATTGCTGTCCCTACAGGCAATGTTGCATTGCCAGATGCCTATTGCATCATCTCAAATGAGGTTTCCCTCTTCGAAAATGAAGCTTTTTTTTTTTTTGACCAGTTTATATTACATTAACACAACATATACTGAATAAAATTCAGTCTGATGTGGTTTATATTGATGCAGTTGTCACATACTGTAGGTTTACAAAGCTGCGCATAAAATAATGTATAATGCATATCGTGTATTAAATGTCCTTGCCCTGCAAGGTATAACAAGCAAAATATACATAAAAATGAAAAAAATTAATCCTAAATAATAAAGCAGACTAGAGAATATGGCAAAAAAAAGGGAAACATTTAAATATTGCATTTACATCTACTACACAGGCAGCAGACACAATGGAAAGGAGTTACAGCAGCCAATCAGATTCTTCTTTCATTAAGGGTCCATTCACACGTCTGCAACTTGGGTCCGGATCCGTTTAGCAATTTTGCGGAACGGGTGCGGACCCATTCATTTTCAATGGGGCTAGAACAGATGTGGACAGGACACTATGTGCTGTCCGCATCCGCACTTCCGTTCCCCCAAAAAATAGAACATGTCCTATTCTTGTCCGCAACTGCAGACAAGAAAAAGCATTTTCTTTTATAGTGCCGGCGATGTGCGGTCCGCAAAATGCGGAATGCACATTGCCGGTGTCCGTGTTTTGCGGATCCACAATTTATGGACCGCAAAACACTTACGTACGTCTGAATGGACCCTTACTAATGTGTACTGGGAAAATAGAAGAACTGATCTGATTGGTTATTTGGACAACTCCTCCCCTTTTTTTGTATGGTCTTGATTTTTTTTCTTATGAGCCTCTATATATAGACATAATAAGAAGTTATACAGAAAACTGTAATATAAAACAGTGGGACCGATGCATCAGTTACACATAAAAACAGATTTAATTTTTTAAGCAGGGCTCTGATTGGCTGCACTGGTGTTGGGGCCCCAAGTAAAATATGTGGACCTTAACATTCATACATAAAATAGTACAGAAGTGACCACAATGAGCAACCAATCCTTTTTTTTTTTTTTTTTAACGCCTATGCACCTAAAGTGAATACAGGAAAAAAAAGAAAAAGATGTTCAACATGAGATGAAAATAAATTGAAATCTATGTCCGCCAGGGGCTGGGGTAGATTTCTGTCTAGGTGCACAGCCTGGCAGAGGATGCACCTAATGTATAACCAGCCCTGCTCCTCATCGTAAATGAAGTGCACCCTCCGTGGTGCAGGGGTTCGACGTCGGTCTTTGATCAATGACCCCCTATAGTTTGTAAATATGGAAATCCCAATTCATACCTAGAAAGCAGCTGAAAGTGACCAGATATCACTTGTTTTTGTTGTGCTCCATGTAGTGTGAAATTTTATCTTAAAGGGCCACTCAGGATAAAACTATATATGTATAGCAGTCCCTCAAGTTGCAATATTAGTCTGGTTCCGGGACCACCATTGTAAATTGAGTGCATAACTCTAAGGAAAACTAGTACAGAAATTGGTTCCCAAGCCTCAAAATATCATCCCAAGATAAGGGAAAGTAAGATTTAAGAAAAATAAGCAGATAACTAAGAGATTAATTCCTTACTAATAAGTCGGTGATAGATGCTGGAAGCTGTAAATCACTTTCTATGATGAGGTCAGGAGCTTCTTCAGGTTGATGTATCGCAGTGTATTAGAAAAATAACACGGAGCCGCCCTCACCTGACATCCTGCCACTGACATGGATGACATCCGCAGGATAGGCTATCAATATCTGATTGGCTGACACCCTGCACTCCTGCCGATCAGCTATTTCAGACTAGCTTAGACGCTTAGAGGATAGAGCAGTTAACTGTAGCCCTGACGGAGTGTCGGAGCTACTCTGAAATAGCTGATCGTAGGGAGTGCAGGGTGTCAGACGGTGCCAATCAGATACTTATGGGAATCCTTTAAGGTAGCCTTACCCCTTCACTAGTTGTCGGACGAAGCTTATTCAACATGCCGAACAAACATGGTCGGAACCTCTAATACACATTAGATGTTAGGCCGGTCTTGTCACAATCAATGGGTTCACCTGACTTTAATGTGTCTGGCCAACTTTAGAGTTTCATTTGCATTGATAACAGTTATTAGATAAGCTGGTCAGATATGGCATAAAACTGATCATTGGAGGTTCAGCAGCAGAGACCACTATACATTTTGGAAATTAAAGGGTTTGTAGGAGATTAGAAAAACCTTGGCTGCTGTCTTTCTTCCTGTACACAGGTGTGTGTGGTGTTACAGCTCAACTCCATTAAAGTGAATGGGGTGAAGCCATACAACCACATACAACCTGTAGTCTCTGTTACAGCATTGAAAGCCTTGCCTCACCACAGACAACCCCTAAGTACGGGGGGAAGCTGCAGCCAACAAGATATTTTCCCTACAGTGCCCAATGTAGTATTATGTGCTAGCCATTTAGAATAAAGTGTAACCTTTAATAAAAGTGTAGGGCAGGTGATTTTATTAACGTTTATCATATACTTTATTATGCAATTCCGCTTATGGTAATTTGTGTTAAAACTGCTCCAGAAGTGCAGCCCCAGTGCTAACAACAACTGGCGCGTGTTAGGAAAAATCTAGATTCATTGCTCAGTAGAGCTGAATTTGGGTCCTGTACAAGCTTGTCCTCTGCCTGTCTGTTGCTGCTGAAAACCCCAATGTTTTGGTGCATCAGGTATTTCTATAATGCACTGTCCTGACCCAGTGCCGGTGTCTGATTAGAACACCGGTCACAAACACTTCCCGACCAACTAGTTGGTGAGAGCGTCAGGAAGTTGGGCGATCTGAGCTGTTGTGATTGCTGTTAAAATGTGACAAAAACACTCTAATGGCTGTCTGTGTAATACATGGACGGCTTGAGTCTTCTAGCGCAGGGTTCCTAAACTCCAGTCCTCAGGGCCCACCTGCTGGTCATGTTTTCAGGATTTTCCTTAGTATTGAGCAGGTGATATAATTAGTGTCAATGCATCAGGACTGACCACAGGTATTCATTCTGTGGGATATTCTCAAATCGTGACCGGTAGGTGGGCCCTGAGGACTGGAGTTGAGGAACACTGCTGTAGCGCAAACAATGCTTGTCAGTGTCTAACTGCTCTGGTTCATAGAAGAGTCCTGAGTCAGGGACCCCTCTCTGACATCCATGTCCTCATGTGGATGTGCTTGCCCTGATGGTACAATCCCTTTAAGAAGCGTCTCCAGCTGCAGATTACAATATGATTTCCAATTCTTGTTTGAGAAACTTGCAAATTAGTTGTTTGCAACAGATGATGATACAGCATTTCTGCCTGACAAGGACCACCAATCTTTTCCCTGAATAGAACACATTTTGCTATAAATAGAGGTATCTGATTTAGAGGCGTAATCGGTATCTTGTTTTTGCTGTTTAGGGTTTGTTATAACAAAAAAATAAAAATGCACAAGTTGCAATAGATCCAAAAAAAAAACATGAAACCGGGCCCCAAATGTGATTTGGAAAATATTCACTCACATAACAGGTGGACGCACCTTGACAAGACTCCCTGGTAATAACACAACGCAGCAAACTGTGTCCTACTATATCTACAACTACACAGACACAACAGACCATTATCGCCATTTTCTCCCAGTTAATGACATTTGTTCACAAATACGGAAACTGGTTTAATCGCCCCTGAATCTGAGTGCTTAGCGTCCATCATTTTAAGAATCAAAAAATTCAGAAAATTTAAATACATCAAGTCAAATAAAGCACAGCTTATGAGTGAATAATACAGCATACAAGGTACAGAGCTTTATTTCCTACTCGCACAGTACTATAGGGGACTGCACGCCCCATACGCTGGACTACTCTACAAGTCATGAATAGTTTATGTTACATATAAATAATAGAAACATGAATATTATGGGACTGGGAAAGTATTTACACTTTAGGTTACAGCCATAAATTACAGATATTTATGCCCCTAAAACGCAGCTGAGTTGACTGAACCCAGTTATATATAATTTATTTTTATAAAAACACCCTCTTCGGTGCAGGTCTTTAGATCTCCCATGTTTTGTTGAAAACATGTTCTCAAAAAACCATCAGAAATCTCTCTAACGAAACACAATGAACAGACAGCAGTATGAATACTTTGTTTGGCAGTTCATTGGGAAGGTAGGCCCTCCATTTTGTACCCTTGGAAGAGTTGCTTTTCTCAACCATGGGCCTACATCTTGGGACACAGGTATCTCCCCAGTTTATGTGAAGCCACAGATATCTCCAAGATGAACCACGAACCCTTCAATGATGGTTGCCTAAAAGTATATCCACTAATAGGGTACCTGCTGGATCATTCGGTTCATTCTTTTGGTGTGCTTACAGTAATATCTGAAGCATCATTTGTGTACTCAGATCATCTTCTTATCAGTGATGCTACCAGATAAGACCAAAGGAAAAGCACCACAGGTATTATAGAACTCTCTCCTTGTCTTCCGAGTGGAATTATTCACTTTTGGCTTCATCAAGTTGAGAAATTATGTGTAATTTTGGTCAGCATCATGCCAATTTACAACATATTAGTTAATATCAGACTCTGCAAACTCTTCTTTTATAGACTGTTTTCGCGCCTTGCAGTCAGGTAAATCAAAGCCAAAGTCTGCCCAGTCATCAGCTCCACTCCGGTTGGGAATGGTAATGGTATGTCGCACTCGAAAATGCACCGCCTCCATAACACGCTGGCGCTGAAGCTCACCAGAGCTGCCTATGGAAATGCTGGAAGCATTACTGCTGGATCGGATTAGCTGTTGGGTTCCATAGTCATGGCTTTTGTTCAGCTCTTGAATTCCTCTCCATATCAAACCTTTATAGTGTTCAGGAATCTTCAGTGCTCCAAGATCCTGCAAGAACAGACAGAACTGCTTAAGAAGGGTCTGGAATATTCCAATAACATATGCAAGCATTTATAATAATTTAAATTACATGGAAAGTATGGGGGACAGTCAAGATATACATACTGTGGGAAGTCTAGGAGAAGAATGAGATATATGATAGATTTATGTTCTATGGTCAGTCTATGCAAAGGTGGTAAAATGTAACTGGTAGCCCAGATGGCTCAAGATCTTTTTGAAGAATCACAGTGGCACTAGACAGTGGGCTTCTTAAACCCCTATCATACGTCTACGATTATGCCCAAAACTAAACTTATAGGACGAGAATTATCAAAACTGGTGGTAATGTACTTAGCTGCCCATGTCAATCAATCAATCACATTCCACCTTTCATTTTTCATAGCTCCTTTGGTAAAAACATCAATCTGTTTGGTTGCTAGGATCAAAAAAAGCCAGTTTTCCTTTGCACCAGCTTTAATGAAGCTCCTCCATAAACCCTACTGATGTGTCCAAGGCTATCAGTTCAACATTCTCTAACTGAATTGACCCGGAGCAAGAAACATTCCCTGCATGCATGGTAATGAAAATCTAATTATTCAGTCCAAATGGTAATTCTGCCTTTTCACTGAAATTGTAACAAGTAAAGGACAACCAGAGACAGCAGATGTCTCACCAACACTGATGGTCAATGAAACATCTTCAAGTCTGCAAACAATGAACACTTTCTATCCCTTTAGATAGAAAATGGGAGTATCTTCTTGTGTTATCTAATGGTTAGCAGTCTACAGTATCTTATTTCCCCTGCTCAAGCCCATCAGATACTAGAGGAAGCCTCATCCTCTCCACACCTGTGTGGCTGTGTCTAAATTTGGTCAAACCCGCCCGATTCCCCTTTCAGCCCATGTCTATATGGCATAGGAAGGATTAAAGGAGAACTCCTCTGTTATCCTACATATTTCCAACAGGAACAACACAACAGCTTCTTGATGGATCCCCCTTTTTTTTATATTCAATGCAAGTCTATGGCAACAGGATAGACATCTGTTTTTACAGGAAGAAAAACATGATGTGACCCTAGCTCTACTCATCTCTTTGTGTAGATTTTAACTTTTCCTCTAAGAAACAATTAAAGGGAATGTGTCACCTGGAGTAGAAAAACAGCAGTACTCTAGAAAGCCTCTATTATAGAGCTGAAATGTTGCGACCACATGGTTGAATAAAGAAATAATTTTTATTCATTTTTTATATGACAGTGCTGCCGTTTTTCTACTGTAGATTTGGGATTGTTTGCCAAATCCATTGGCTTGCACCTCAGCCTCCATAGCCAGTTTTTTGCTGTGCTGCCATTTTTTCATTTCAATGTGTCGCCTATATTTTTTCTGCCAGCTAAAACCAGACAGTGACACACAAACTTTTCTTCTAATGTTTCTATTTTGTGACTGTAGATTTTTTATTCTATTTTCAATGACCATGATTATGGGGACAGCCATCTTGCCTGAGTTGCTGTTAACAGCATTTAGAGATATGATTAGGTACTGCGGAAGAGTTTTCTAGTCCTGCTCTGTGACCTGTGCAGGAGTAGATAAGCTGTGACATCACCTATGGTGGATCCTGTGTTATCTGTACAGAGGTGATATCTGTCATTGCAATTTTACCTGTGATGCCAATGAGATGACTGATGTACAGACCCAGAAGTGATGCCTATGCAGTGTGAAAACTGCAGGATTTTAGGATTTTTGTTAAATATAGATACACTAGAAACAATAGGTAATTTTCTGATGACACATTCCCTTAAAAAAAAAAAAAAAGGGACAAGCTCATTAGTACAAAAGAGATGATGCTCAGTATAGAAATGATGAGTTCTATGGGCGTCATGCATCCAAACTCTTGGAGAAAAAGTTTTTCGTGTAGCAAATAGTGGTACATTTTCTAAGCTAGACTGGATGTGTAAGGCTATGTTCACATCTGTGTCATTTATGGAGCCTCTGTTGCAGATTCTATCACTGATGTTTTTGTGCGAAAAATAGCAATGCGTAAAGCGGTATCAGACACCTCAGTGGAACAGACCCCATTAAAAGTCGGTGTATCTTCCAATATAAAAGGGAGTGGCTCAGTGGTTAGCACTGGTGCCTTGCAGCGCTGTGGTCCTAGGTTTGAAACCGACCAAGGACAACATCTGCATGGAGTTTGTATGTTCTCCCCGTGATTGCGTGGGATTCCTCCGAGTACTTCAGTTTCCTCCCACCCTCCAAAGACATACTGATGGGGAACTTAGATTGTGAGCCGCATTGGGGACAGTCTGTAAAGCGCTGCGGAATATAGTAGTGCTATATAAGTGCATAAAATAAATAAGTCATAATGCAGATATAAACAGAGCCTTACAAGCCTGTCTTAACTCCGAGATATGAGACCTGCTTGGATTAATGGTTTAAAGCCTGCATTAGACAGGCAGATGAGCAAGCGATTGGTGGGATGGAAGCATTCCCTCTCGTCAGTTGCTAGCTAGCTAGCGGAGGAGACCGCTGCTATTACATGCTGTGATTTCCTCAGTAGCATGGGGAGTAGTGATCGCTCATTCCCATACTGTTTAGTGGTTTTCTGGCGTCAGATCATTATTAGACAGCAGGAAGCGATGCCTCTGAGAAGCACTGATTTTTAAGCATGCCTAAAAATCAGAAATGCCAGATGAACGAGCTGTGGTCTGGTAAAGCAAAGCCAAAGGAGTGGCCAAGCAACATAATGAGCACATAAATATGGTGCATTGTCTCTAATTGTACTAGACCGTATGTGGATTCAGTGTTATTAAATGCACGTGGCAATGGCAAATCTTCCACTACAAGGAAAAGTGGCAGCCAGTCACGTCACTGGTCTTGTTTCCTAATACATTGTCACCTCTGCATATTAGGGAATTGCATACACAATTGAATTTCACAATATACGAGTGGAAGAGATTACACACAGAGTGGGGGCAGGATGGGAGGTCAGCTTCAGTCATATTCAGCTTTTACCCCTGTCACTCCTATTAGTAAAAGTACCTGTTCAGGTAACATGAGCATATAAGTAAATTGTTGTCTATGCATCTAATGATAAAATACTGGATATATTTCATTTGGATGTTTCTGTCTAAATACATGCCCACCGTTTGTCCGAGCACTATTTTTCTGATAAAGACCTCCCAATCCCATGTATAGGTGATAATAAAATGCTGTCAGACAGCAGCCACCACTAGGTGGAGTTTGTTGGTGCATGCAGGCAGACAGGATTTTGCCAAAGGTAACCTGTCACTAGATTTGAAAGAGGTTTTCTGGGATTTCATATCAATGGCTTGTCCTCCGGATTGGTCATCAATATGAGATTGGCGGGGGTCTGACTCTCAGCCCCCTCGCCGATCGGCCTCCTTGCAGCTTACCAAGCACAGCACCGTCCATTTGATAGCAGCTGTGCTTGGTATTGCAGCTCAGACCTATTCACTTGAATGAGACTGAGCTACGCCTCGGCCACGTGATGGATGAACGTGATGTCACATGGTCTAGGAAGAGGCCTAAACGCTCACGGAGCACCACAGTCTCTTCACACCGTGATTGGCGGGTGTCTGACTTCCAGCACCCCCGCCGATCTCATACTGATGGCCTATCCTGAGTGTACAGGTCATCAATATGAACATCCCAGAGAACTCTTTTAAGACACTAAACCACCAGCCTGTCATTACACTGCTGGGGTTTACATTCTAAACATGCTCCTCTCAAAACTGTCAGTTTTAGCATTCTGTTTGAAAAGAAATGATAATACAGTGCATGCTTTATGTATGTTACTGGAGAAGAGTCATGAGAAGAGTCCAGCGGCATCTGGCGCTTGTACAGATGAAACTGGGACACCAGCTGAGTATTCTCATAACCTTTTACAGGACATACTGTCTTATAAACGCTAAAATGGACAGTTTTGAGAGGGGAGGATTCCGAGTGGTAAACCCCAGCAGTATACCGATGTAGCAGCATAAAATCTAGTGACAGGTTCCCTTTAACTCTATGTCTATACAGAGAAATTGGAGCTCTATAAAGATACATTAAAGAAGCATTCCCACAAAAAAAATATATATTTTCTGACCTGTTAGAAAGGTACATGATTTAAACTGTAGTTAACGTAATCTTCTTACCAGTGACTGTAGTTGTGAGTTATAACCTCCCTTCTGATCCTTACCTGTAGCTTGTTACCATCACTCTGACTTTCCAAATAACTCAGCATCTTGCGTGTGAACAGGAAACCAGTTTCTCTATGTATTCTTATGGAAGCCTCAATGTCAGTCTGATAGGAATGAATAGAGAAGTAACTGACTTCCTGTTCTGTGTTAGTTGTAGGTCAAAGTGTTGGTCACGTGACACAGCTGAGGGTCAGAAGGGAGGTTATAACTCATAAATACAGTCACTACAATTTACATCATGTACCTTTCTAGCAGGTCAGAGAATAATTTTTTTAGCTGGAGTTGAATCATCACAAAATGTTGGAACAAAAACAACAGTTGTAATAAGCTGGATTTACTTTCTAAGGCAGATGTTGAAGAGACAAGACAGACATTGTACTGAGATGTTGTAAGAAATGTTAACGATTAATTCAGTGATATTGGAGGTGTGAACAAGGAATGACGTGGAAATCAGAGCCTAGTTTTTAGACTAAAGGAAAATGTTGATCATGTTTTTAGGGTGTCTTTGAGATTGTCGCCCCTCTACGTTCCTCTCAGAAACTTACATTAGCCGAATGTTTCCATTGAACACTGATTATACCGTCCAGCACAGCAATAGTAGTCACTGAACTGCATGTCCGAATGTTGCTAGGTAACCACTTTCTAAAGTGGGCATGCCCTCTGAATGATGGCTCTTAGAACTTGCCCTGAAAGGTGCTATCAAATTCAGAAATAAGATTGAATGTTCTACTAGTCTGATAAATGTAGAGATTTTAGGCAGTTATCCAAGACTATAAAATGCTCCCCCATATGCCGGGCCCCTCACAATGAATATATTTAACTGGCTCCCCTGTCCCTGCGCAGCTCTTGGTCCCCGCACCGCCGCTGCTGTTTCTCCCCGTGCGCGGATGAAAACATCCGTTGTCGGGGGAAGGGGGGCAGCCAATGGCTGATGGGGACGAGCCTCCCTAGCATCACGGGTGACCAGGAGCGGTGCTGGGAGCCAGGTAAGTATATCCATTGTGAGGGGCCCAGCATATGGGAGGGCATTTTATAGTCTTGGATAACCCCTTTAAATTTGGGGTGATGGATGGAGATGAAAAAAACATAACAGTATTAAAATGCAGTTTTCCTAAGGTCTCCTCAATGTATTTAAAGTGCGTCTGTCAGCAGATTTGTACCTATGAAACTGGCTGACCTGTTACGTGTGCACTTGGCAGCTGAAGACATCTGTGTTGCCCCCATGTTCATATGTGCCCGCATTGCTGAGAAAAATGAAGTTCACCTAGAGGCCTCCTCTCTCTGGAACTGGCACTCCCCCTGCACTCTGATTGACAGGGCCAGACGTTATCACTGCCAGGCCCTGTCAATCAGACTGCAGAGGGTGCGGCAGTTGCAGTGAGAGCAGAACCTTTATATTATATTCATTTTATAGGTGCATAGTTGATCCCCAGCAACCAGTCCACACTTCTATTCACAGCTGTTCATGCACATGCCTTATGGCCAGTAGGATTATCAAGGAGCATGGGAGGGGGTCCCTGGACAGGCAGATGCTTCACTGTATATTGATGGTGGTCAGGCTTTTTGCTACATGGTGACTGTTTGCTGGGACTCAGCATTATGTTGCATGTGACTTTGTTAGTCCAGGAGCCTCATTGCCTCTGCTGTTTTATCTGGGTGTGAGGTCCCTGACCAAAAGAGGATTTCCCCTCCAAGCATTTACCTCCATAGTTAGGTTCTGCAGGTGGTATATATTCTGTAAACCTTGGGATGTGAAATACTCGATGCAGTTTGGACACCCCAGTCCTGTCAAAAAACTGCAGAAACAAAAAAGGTTTGGAAAAATAAAGCAGATTTAACTGACAGACAAACCATCGGTTCTCATAACAGGACATGAACTTCACAGACTTGTCTGTGCCAATCAAGGGCACTGCTGTAAAAACTGGTGCAAAGGGAAGTGCGGAAAAGGTACTGTAGCTAATAGCAACCTATTCTAGAAGGAAATGTTTCATTGGTTGCCATTGAGGTCATCACCATTTTGCACAAACTACTCATTCGAACGTCTATGCCTAAAAGTTCCCCATAGCCCTCACTGTCTTCTGTATAAAGAATATGTCCGCCATTGATACCATTTTATAGAATTATTCTGCAGAAGACTTACTGACCCCAAGCTACATCCAGTATTATACTCCAGAGCTGTACTCACTATCCTGCAGGTGCAGTTGCTGTGTACAAAGATTATGTTTCCGGTACTAAACTTGAATTAGATCCTATATTATACTCCAGAGCAGCACTCAATATTCTGTTGATGGAGTCACTGAAAAATGTCTAAACTGTCTACGTTGCCCATAGCAACCAATCCAAGCTTTTATTTTATATTCCGCTCTTGAAAAATGAAAGCTGTCGATCAGCTGCTGAATGGGTCGCGGGGCTCGTGTGAGCAATGTTTAGCTGCACTGGTGCAGTGTAATTACAACTTCTTCTCCCATTCAAGTTAACAGAAGAGGTGCTACAGCCTAAACAGCGTGCAGCTAAACATTGAAGAGGACAGCCCCCCACTGATATGATATTGATACTGAAGGTAGGGCATCGATATCCTGACACTCTGCAACCCCTTTAAAATATCACCATGAGAAATCATGTTACTAAATCTTTTAAAATATTATTATATATACCGTATTTTTTGCTTTATAAGACGCAGTCGTCCCCCCCCCCCCCCCAAAGTGGGGGAAAAATATCCCTGCATCTTATGAGGCGAATAGCGCTCATTAGCACCGGAGGACTGGGAAGCGGTGAAGGCTCTGTACTCACAGCTTCCTGGTCCTCCGCTCGGCTGTCTGCTGTGCAGTGCGCGCCAGGAGGATGAAGAGCGCGGGCGTTGAGGAGTGGTGGCGTCCAGGAGCAGGAAGGGTAAGTGGTTTCTTTATTTTATATGTTCTGAGGGTGCTGGGGTCTGAACTGAGAGGCATGGGGGCAGTAATGAGAGGCATGGGGCAGACATAAGAGGCATGGGGCAGACATAAGAGGCATGGGGGCTGATATGAGAGGCAGTGGGGACTAATATGAGAGGCATGGGGCTCTTATATGAGATCTGATTGGGGGGTAATTCACATTGGGGTCTGATCTGAGGTCTTATTGGGGTCTTATTAACATTGGGGGGCTGATTGGGGCTGTGAATTTAGATCTGATTAACATTGGAAGTCTGATTGTTGGTCTGACCTGAGGTCTAATGAATAATATTTTTTTCTTATTTTCCTCTTTTAAAACCTAGGTGCGTCCTATGGGCCGGTGCGTCTTATAGGGCGAAAAATACGGTATATATTATTATATAGGTATATAAAGAGTGCCCCGCCATAGTAATTTTCACTTTCTCTTAAAAAATTCCAGCAGTTCTACAGCTGACTGTGAATGGGACAGAGCTGCAGTGCCAGTTGTAATCGTATGTACAGAGCTGTAGAGTGCTGCAGCCGCTGGTCCACAGTGAAGAAGTGGCCGCACTTCAGAAAAAAATCTGAATTTCCATCTCTGGGGGAAGCTGCTGCCAGCCATTTCTTTCCCCTGTAGTGGCCTCTACAAGACAAATGTAGTATTACATGCTGCCTATTTTAAAAACTCCCATGCATTTCAGTGGACACACCCTTCTTTGGTGGCTGGGAATGAACGTTTTTGGATCACTGGAGGTTCCAGTTTCTACACCCCCACAAATTAGGCCTTTAAAACAACCCTTTAGCTATTCATTCAGTCTTGTCTGCTAGCCAGTGGATTGGCTTTGTACTCATGGGAAGCATTTGTGTAATATTGCAAACTCTACAAGTCTCGTGGTCCTGTACTGCGCCTGTCAGCCTAAGGCCTCATGCACACGGCCGTGTTCCGCGGCCGAGAGCCGTCCGTGGTAACCCGGCCGGGATTCCTTCTGACAGCAGGAGCGCACGGCGTCATTGGTTGCTATGACGCCGTGCGCTTCATGCTGCCGGTGCTGTACAGTATAGATCATACCAGTGTATTACTGTACAGCAGCGGCGGCATGAAGCGCACGGCGTCATAGTAGCAACCAATGACGCCGTGCGCTCCTGCTGTCAGAAGGAATCCCGGCCGGGTTACCACGGACCGCTCTCGGCCTCTGTGCATGAGGCCAAAAGGGAACCTGTCCCCGGGATTTTGTGTATAGAGCTGAGGACATGGGTTGCTAGATGGCCGCTAGCACATCCACAATACCCAGTCCCCATAGCTCTGTGTGCTTTTATTGTGTATAAAAACCGATTTAATACATATGCAAATTAACCTGAGATGAGTCCTGTCCCTGACTCATCTCACACACAGGACTCATCTCAGGGTAACTTGCATATGTATCAAATCGTTTTTTTTACACAATAAAAGCACACAGAGCTTTGGGGACTGGATATTGTGGATTTGCTAGCAGCCATCTAGCAACCCATGTCCTCAGCTCTATACACAAAATCCCGGTGACAGGTTCCCTTTAACTGGTACAATGCAACGTTACCACTTAGAATATAAACAAAGCTATACAACGCTCTTGATCTATGGGACATAACTCTATGCTTCCTTGTCCCCCTTCTACTTCACTGTCTCCTCCTGTAACACTCCTGGACCTTTAGAGGTTGTTCAGGGTGTTTAAACAATGAGCTATTAGCAGGAACCAGCATAAAATAATAAAAAAAAGCATTACTCACCCATTAAATGTCTTCCTGCTCCAGCATTGCCTCTCTGGTCGCCATCACTACATCTCTTAATTGATCAATAAAGCCAATGACTGGCCTCAGGAGCCAGCATCACCTCTGAGGCCAGTGATTGGCTGCAGTGGTCAATGTACATGACATCATAGCTGCAGGTGTGGCAGGGACTGGAGCAGCAGTGCTGGAGTGGGCTGAGCCTGTTATAAAATCCCGCACAACCCCTTTTAAGATGTTCTTGTCCAGTTTCCATATTACCCCTATTCCCTTTCCCCTTTTTTTTTTATACAGGATCCTGTTTTTTTCTTTTTCTCTCTCTTCTTCTGACGGATCAGAAGAACGGAAAGCTAAACGGTTGATGTGACGGCACCCTTACTAGTATTTGTAATCTCCATAAAATAATAGCTCTGGAGCATCTTTACTCATCTATTCCTCCTGGAAATATCTGAATGAACTGACAATTGGGTGTTCGCATCACCCTCATCAGTGGGACGTACCCAGAGACAGGCTTTTATTGTGTACTTATTTTGTGTGGTGTGTTTGTGACGTTTATGTTGTGTGTAGTTTATCACGTGTTGTGTGTTATCTGGACACGATTGTTACCACACTCAATGTTAGGTAATTTAGGGGTCACTCCACATCCAGTTAGTTCATAGAAGATGCCTCTACATTAGATTCATGCAAGGGAAAGGTAAAAGCTAAGTAATACACCCTGTACAGAATTATTAGGCAAATGAGTATTTTGACCACATCATCCTCTTTATGCATGTTGTCTTACTCCAAGCTGTATAGGCTCAAAAGCCTACTACCAATTAAGCATATTAGGTGATGTGCATCTCTGTAATGAGAAGGGGTGTGGTCTAATGACATCAACACCCTATATGAGGTGTACATAATTATTAGGCAACTTCCTTTCCTTTGGCAAAATGGGTCAAAAGAAGGACTTGACAGGCTCAGAAAAGTCAAAAATAGTGAGATATCTTGCAGAGGGATGCAGCACTCTTAAAATTACAAAGCTTCTGAAGCGTGATCATTGAACAATCAAGCGTTTCATTCAAAATAGTCAACAGGGTCGCAAGAAGCGTGTGGAAAAACCAAGGCGCAAAATAACTGCCCATGAACTGAGAAAAGTCAAGCGTGCAGCTGCCAAGATGCCACTTGCCACCAGTTTGGCCATATTTCAGAGCTGCAACATCACTGGAGTGCCCAAAAGCACAAGGTGTGCAATACTCAGAGACATGGCCAAGGTAAGAAAGGGTGAAAGATGACCACCACTGAACAAGACACACAAGCTGAAACGTCAAGACTGGGCCAAGAAATATCTCAAGACTGATTTTTCTAAGGTTTTATGGACTGATGAAATGAGAGTGAGTCTTGATGGGCCCATGGCTGGATTGGTAAAGGACAGAGAGCTCCAGTCCGACTCAGACGCCAGCAAGGTGGAGGTGGAGTACTGGTTTGGGCTGGTATCATCAAAGATGAGCTTGTGGGGCTTTTTCGGGTTGAGGATGGAGTCAAGCTCAACTCCCAGTCCTACTGCCAGTTTCTGGAAGACACCTTCTTCAAGCAGTGGTACAGGAAGAAGTCTGCATCCTTCAAGAAAAACATGATTTTCATGCAGGACAATGCTCCATCACACGCGTCCAAGTACTCCACAGCGTGGCTGGCAAGAAAGGGTATAAAAGAAGAAAATCTAATGACATGGCCTCCTTGTTCACCTGATCTGAACCCCATTGAGAACCTGTGGTCCATCATCAAATGTGAGATTTACAAGGAGGGAAAACAGTACACCTCTCTGAACAGTGTCTGGGAGGCTGTGGTTGCTGCTGCACGCAATGTTGATGGTGAACAGATCAAAACACTGACAGAATCCATGGATGGCAGGCTTTTGAGTGTCCTTGCAAAGAAAGGTGGCTATATTGGTCACTGATTTGTTTTTGTTTTGTTTTTGAATGTCAGAAATGTATATTTGTGAATGTTGAGATGTTATATTGGTTTCACTGGTAAAAATAAATAATTGAAATGGGTATATATTTGTTTTTTGTTAAGTTGCGTAATAATTATGCACAGTAATATTCACCTGCACACACAGATATCCCCCTAAAATAGCTAAAACTAAAAACAAACTAAAAACTACTTCTAAAAATATTCAGCTTTGATATTAATGAGTTTTTTGGGTTCATTGAGAACATGGTTCTTGTTCAATAATAAAATTAATCCTCAAAAATACAACTTGCCTAATAATTCTGCACTCCCTGTAGATTAAACCCTAGGAACAGATTAGGAAGAGAACAGCAGGCATACCTGACAAGGCTGGGGTCAGCGTTGTAAGGGGGTGGGGGAGTGCAGTGTGACCCCGATACCATAGACTGCGAAGAGTGAGCGCCGTTCATCTCCCCATTCAGGTGCATTGAGTGATTGTTTAGCATGCCAGGGCCTGGAGGCAGAGAAGGAAATCACAGATTAATATGACAAACGTATGAAGCTCCGTTTTTAGAAGCACAAATGTATTCAGCAGTCGTCACTTCCTTTCCTGCACTCCCCGGCTGCTGAGCAGGGGACGATAATGAGAACAGGAGAAAGTTCCTGGTTTAACATTAAAGCTGGGCAGCGTTGGCTGGAATGAGAGCCACACATAGAGTGTACTAAATATTCTTACCCATGGGCATCATCCCTGGTGCGGTGTTTGCACTATGCTGATTGGGCTGCCCCACTAGTTGGTTGACTGATGGCAGCTTGTTGATCCCTCCATGGACTTTGTTCATTGGAGAGATGAGAGGACCGTAGGATGACTGTGATTGCAGATGGGCACTGGAAATAAAGACATGATGTTAACATAAAAGACTCCTTCTCATAGCTTCTTATCCTGTCCAGCGATAACTTTGAGACGTAATATATCAGCTCCCCACAAGCATTGGCGCCCAGTCACTGAAGCACATTTACATCTATTCCTATTACATACATAGAGCACACAGGACCCTATAGCAAAAACCGAATTTTAGAAATGTTTGCAAGTTTATTAAAAAGGAAAATTTCCGATGGACAGAATTATTCAGAACCTTTGCTATTACTCTTGACTCCTGTGGTAAATTCAGTTGATTGGACATGATTTGCAAAGGCCCACCCCTGTCTATATAAGGTCTCACAGCTGACAATGCATATCACAGCAAAAACCAAGCAATGAGGAGGAAAGAACTGCCTGTAGAGCTCAGAGACAGGATTGTGTGAAGGCACAGATCTGGAGACAGGTAGAAAAACATTTCTGCTACACTGAAAGTTCCCAAGAGCACAGTGGCCGCCATAGTTCTTAAATTCAAACAACCAAAACTCTTCCTAGAACTAAGTAATTGGGTCCTGATAAGAGAAGTGACAAATAACCCGATGGTCACTCTGGCTGAGCTCCAAATATCCTATGGAAAGATGGGAGAAACTTCCAGAAGGTCAACTATCACTGAAGAACTCAACCAATATGGACTTTATTGCAGAGTGGCCAGGAAGAGGCCTCTCCCCCGTAAAATACACATAAAAGTTTGCAAAAAGCAAAATGACTCTCAGACTGTGAGAAACAAGATTCTTTGGTCTGATGAAACCAAGATTGAACTTTTTGATCTCAATTCTAAGCGTCATGTCTGGAGGAAACCAGGAACTGCTCATCACCTGCCCAATGCTATCCCTACAGTGAAGCATGGTGGTGGCAGCATCATGCTATGGGGGTGTTTTTCAATGGCTGGGACAAGGAGACTGGTCAGAGTTGAGGGAAAGCTGATTGGACAAAAGTACAGAGATATTATTAATGAAAACCTGATCCAGAGTGCTCTAGGCCTCAGACTGAGCTGAAGGCTCACCTTCCAAGAACACAATGACCCTAAGCACACAGCCAAGACAACACAGTGGCTTAGGGACAACTCTGTGAATGTCCTTGAGTGGCCCAGCCAAAGCCCTGACATGAACCCAGTTGAACATCTCTGGAAAGACCTGAAAATGGCGGTCCACTGACAGGTCCCATCCAACCTGACAGGTTTAGAGTATCTGCAGAGAAGAATGGCAGAATATCTCCAAATCCTGATGTGCAAACCTTGAGGCATCATACTCAAGAAGACTGGAGGCTGTAATCACTGCCAAAGGGGCTTCAACTAAGTACTGAGTAAATGGTCTGAACACTTATGTCAGTGCAAGATTTTCGTTTTTCCTTTTTAATAAATTAGTAAAGATTTCGAACATTCTGTCTCCACTTTTTCATTATGAGTGCAGAATGATGGGGAAAACTTTTTTATTTTATTTTAGCACAAAGCCGCAACATACCAAAATGTGAAAAAAGTTAAAGGGTCTGAAGACTTTCCAAATGCACTGTATATAACAACTATCCGACTTACTGTCTCTGGAGCAGCTGCTGCTGTTGCTGTCGGTAAGAGTCCACTAGCTGCTGCGGCACTAACTCCACCAGCTCCAAACTCTCTTTTATCTTCATCAAGATTTCAAAGTTCTCCCGACCACGAACCTGAAACAACGGACACAATTCAGGAAATTACTAACATCCTGAGGCAGCCAAATAGAAGAAACAAATCACATCAAAACATCTATATGGGAGACACTACGGAGGGGATGGACATGATGTCGACCAAGGATTCAGATACAGAGACTGTATTTACAGTAATGTCATATACTGCATATTGTATGTCTTTACTGACATGTACATAGTGCACATTTACTGACAGGTATATGATAACATGACTCTACTGATCTATTTATATTGCGTTTTACTGACATGTATATATTACACTTTTGACTTGTATACATTACACTTGTACTGACATGTATATATTGTACTTTTACTGACGTGTATATAACACTTTTACTGATGTATATACAGTGTATTACACTTACTAAAATGTATATTGCAGTTTTACTGACGTATTTATTACACATTTGCTGACGTGTATATAACACGTTTACGGACTTGTATATTACACTTTTACTGACGTGTATTTTAACTTTTACTGATGTGTATATTACACTGTTACTGACATGTATATAGTTCACATACTAAGGGCTCTTTCACACTTGCGTTCTTGTCTTCCGGCATAGAGTTCCGTCGTCGGGGCTCTATGCCGGAAGAATCCTGATCAGGATTATCCTAATGCATTCTGAATGGAGTGAAATCCGTTCAGGATGCATCAGGATGTCTTCAGTTCCGGAACGGAACATTTTTTGGCCGGAGAAAATACCGCAGCATGCTGCGCTTTTTGCTCCGGCCAAAAATCCGGAACACTTGCCGCAATGCCGGATCCGGAATTAATGCCCATTGAAAGGCATTGATCCGGATCCGGCCTTAAGCTAAATGTCGTTTCGGCGCATTGCCGGAGCCGACATTTAGCTTTTTCTGAATGGTTACCATGGCTGCCGGGAGGCTAAAGTCCTGGCAGCCATGGTAACGTGTAGCGGGGAGCGGGGGA
Source organism: Bufo bufo (assembly GCF_905171765.1). NCBI lineage: Eukaryota > Metazoa > Chordata > Amphibia > Anura > Bufonidae > Bufo > Bufo bufo. Next base: position 138,586,831 of record NC_053389.1, read on the forward strand.
GCAGTGTACTTACCGTCCGTGCGGCTCCCCAGGCGCTCCAGAGTGACGTCAGGGCGCCCCAAGCGCATGGATCATGTGATCGCATTGGACACGTCATCCATGCGCATGGGGCGCTCTGACGTCATTCTGGAGCGCCTGGGGAGTTGCACGGACTGTAAGTATACCGCTCCCCCGCTCCTACTATGGCAGCCAGGACTTTAATAGCGTCCTGGGTGCCATAGTAACACTGAACGCATTTTGAAGACGGTTCCGTCTTCAAATGCTTTCAGTACACTTGCGTTTTTCCGGATCCGGAGTGTAATTCCGGCAAGTGGAGTACATGCTGGATCCGGACAACGCAAGTGTGAAAGAGGCCTAAGCGTACTTTCACACTAGCGTTCTTCTTTCCGGCATAGAGTTCCGTCCTAGGGGCTCTATACCGGAAAAGAACTGATCAGTTTTATCCCCATGCATTCTGAATGGAGAGTAATCCGTTCAGGATGCATCAGGATGTCTTCAGTTCAGTTGTTTTGACTGATCAGGCAAAAGATAAAACCGTAGCATGCTATGATTTTATCTCCGGCGAAAAAAAAAGAAGACTTGCCTGAATGCTGAATCCGGAATTTTTCCCCATAGGAATGTATTAGTGCCGGATCCGGCATTCAAAATACCGGAATGCCGGATCCGTCCTTCCGGCCTGCGCATGCGCAGACCGGTAAAAATGTGAAAAAAAATACAAGACGGATCCGTCTGTCCGCATGACAAGCGGGGAGACGGATCCGTTCTTGCAATGCATTTGTGAGACGGATCCGGATCCGTCTCACAAATGCTTTCAGTCACATCCAAATCGGCGGATCCGTGGGGCAGTTACGACGACGGAACTGCCCGCCGGATCACACTGCCGCAAATGTGAAAGTAGCCTAACTTGTATAGAATACTTTTTTGTACTTCATTTGGTTTGCAGAGTGCTGGCCATGGCAATGTGCATCTGCGCATTGGGACGTGCTGACTGACCCCTTTTTTCTTTACTAACTTGGCCTTAATGGTAAAACTTTGTTACATACAAGTATACAGTGAAACTTTACCAACATATAAAGTACACCTTTACTCACCGGAACATAGTAGATCTCCTCCTCCCCGTTGCGCCTTTTCTTGATGTTTGGACCCAGAGCTGGAATTCCCTGGGGACTTTGCTTACAAGCTGCTGATAAATGAGAATCCATTTAATGATAAATCCACAGACATTATCGAAAGGAAAATGGTGAAAGAAAAAAAGAGAAAAAAATTCTATATGTCACTGCGATCAGAGATGAATGGTGAGATGATGCGCTGGGTGCATGACAAAGATGTTCTTGATGTTGTAATTCTGGTCTAAAGGACCAAACATAATGTAGCCATTTATTCACATGCATTAGTTTTAATAGCTTTTTTTTATTTGTTGAGCTTGCAAAATGATATTTTTTTTTTGTGTTTTTGGGGGGAATGTCAGATTTCTTTTCAAATAATTTTTAAACATACAGGGAGTGCAGAATTATTAGGCAAGTTGTATTTTTGAGGATTAATTTTATTATTGAACAACAACCATGTTCTCAATGAACCGAAAAAACTCATTAATATCAAAGCTGAATATTTTTGGAAGTAGTTTTTAGTTTGTTTTTAGTTTTAGCTATTTTAGGGGGATATCTGTGTGTGCAGGTGACTATTACTGTGCATAATTATTAGGCAACTTAACAAAAAACAAATATTTACCAATTTCAATTATTTATTTTTACCAGTGAAACCAATAGAACATCTCAACATTCACAAATATACATTTCTGACATTCAAAAACAAAACAAAAACAAATCAGTGACCAATATAGCCACCTTTCTTTGCAAGGACACTCAAAAGCCTGCCATCCATGGATTCTGTCAGTGTTTTGATCTGTTCACCATCAACATTGCGTGCAGCAGCAACCACAGCCTCCCAGACACTGTTCAGAGAGGTGTACTGTTTTCCCTCCTTGTAAATCTCACATTTGATGATGGACCACAGGTTCTCAATGGGGTTCAGATCAGGTGAACAAAGAGGCCATGTCATTAGATTTTCTTCTTTTATACCCTTTCTTGCCAGCCACGCTGTGGAGTACTTGGACGCGTGTGATGGAGCATTGTCCTGCATGAAAATCATGTTTTTCTTCAAGGATGCAGACTTCTTCCTGTACCACTGCTTGAAGAAGGTGTCTTCCAGAAACTGGCAGTAGAACTGGGAGTTGAGCTTGACTCCATCCTCAACCCGAAAAGGCCCCACAAGCTCATCTTTGATGATACCAGCCCAAACCAGTACTCCACCTCCACCTTGCTGGCGTCTGAGTCGGACTGGAGCTCTCTGCCCTTTACCAATCCAGCCACGGGCCCATCCATCTGGCCCATCAAGACTCACTCTCATTTCATCAGTCCATAAAACCTTAGAAAAATCAGTCTTGAGATATTTCTTGGCCCAGTCTTGACGTTTCAGCTTGTGTGTCTTGTTCAGTGGTGGTCGTCTTTCAGCCTTTCTTACCTTGGCCATGTCTCTGAGTATTGCACACCTTGTGCTTTTGTTGCAGCTCTGAAATATGGCCAAACTGGTGGCAAGTGGCATCTTGGCAGCTGCACGCTTGACTTTTCTCAGTTCATGGGCAGTTATTTTGCGCCTTGGTTTTTCCACACGCTTCTTGCGACCCTGTTGACTATTTTGAATGAAACGCTTGATTGTTCGATGATCACGCTTCAGAAGCTTTGCAATTTTAAGAGTGCTGCATCCCTCTGCAAGATATCTCACTATTTTTGACTTTTCTGAGCCTGTCAAGTCCTTCTTTTGACCCATTTTGCCAAAGGAAAGGAAGTTGCCTAATAATTATGCACACCTAATATAGGGTGTTGATGTCATTAGACCACACCCCTTCTCATTACAGAGATGCACATCACCTAATATGCTTAATTGGTAGTAGGCTTTCGAGCCTATACAGCTTGGAGTAAGACAACATGCATAAAGAGGATGATGTGGTCAAAATACTCATTTGCCTAATAATTCTGCACGCAGTGTATAGGGCAGGGCTGGCCAACCTGCAGCTCTACAGCTGTTGTAAAACTACAACTCTTATCATGCCCTGCTGTAGGCTGATAGCTGTAGGCAGACTGGGCATACTGGGAGTTGTAGTTTTGCAACAGCTGGAGGAGCCGCAGGTTGGCCATCCCTGATATAGGGGATCATTTATCAAAGACTATCGTTTATAGCGGTATTTAATTTCACTTGCGCCAACAAGGTTGTGCTTAATTTATCGATAGGAATAGGCTTCGTCATTAATCAGGCGCATGCTTCAGTAGCAACGGCGCCTAGACTGAAAACTCCTCCAGCTCCTAGCTGGCATAAACTGGTGTAAATGATCATAAATGCCCACTTCCCGCCCCATCGCTCCCTTTTTTTTTCAGAAAGTGGTGAAGCGCCATGTGTGCCTATTCGCGGGCTTGTGGCTTTTTTACACCAGTTTCTGGCATAGGGGGTCATAGTGACCCCTATAATTTATGCATTTTCTAGAATCATTGGTCTTAAAAAACATAGGAAAAATATCCTTTTTCATTTTTTTATTTTTGTTTTGGTAACAGTTTATCCTAAAATAGATTTTTTATTTGTGTTCGTCTATGCCATCTGTTTATATATACAAACTGCTTCTGTCTTCTCTCCAGGGTCCCTTGTAGTATCTGACAGTAGAGGGCCAAACATTTAGGTGCTCACTCACTCAAGCAGCAGCCTTAGGGTCCATTCACACGTCCGCAAAATGGGTCCGCATCCGTTCCGCAATTTTGCGGAACAGGTGCGGACCCATTCATTTTCAATGGGGCCGGAATGTGCTGTCCGCATCCGCATTTGCGGATCCGCACTTCCGTTCTGCAAAAAAATAGAACATGTCCTATTCTTGTCCGCAATTGTGGACAAGAAAAGGCATTTTCTATGAGAGTGCCGGCGATGTGTGGTCCGCAAAATGCGGAATGTACATTGCCGGTGTCCGTGTTTTGCGGATCTGTAAAACGCATACGGACGTGTGAATGGACCCTTATGTTACATTAGATATATATATATATATATATATATATATATATATATAAAAACCTGCGTGGGTTTTAAGGAACTTTAGAATGAAAAGTAAGTGGACTAAAGTGTATGACATTTTATTGCTGGGTTCCTGACATCCGTGTGTGATCTTTTGACATGTAATACCGCTATGGAGCTCTAGAGGGCAGCAGAAGAAGAGAGCAGTTAGATTGAATGGATCGGAATATACTTATCGTACACTCACTGCGCTTGTTGGCATTGCCATTTTTGGATGCTGTTTCATTTAATGCCGCTTGTTCTCGGAAATGATCTTCATCTGCTTTCCTGTCTCTTCCTGGACAAGCACAGATCCGACCTTCAAATGACCTTCTGCCCAGCACTTGTCCACTGAAAAACAACACACTCGTTATGGCTTTACAGAAGCTAATTCCTTTTTTAGCCAATTATAAGGGCAAAACAAAAAAAATCGGTCTCCTGTCACTCGCCTGACCTGGACGAATATGTCCCTGATTAAACGGAGGCGAAACCCGGGTCGGGCGAGTGACAGGAGACCGATTTTTAATTTTATATGTCTACTAGCTGAAGGACCCGGCTTCGCTCAGGTATATTTAATCTATTTCATTGAATGTTTGTGTGTCGTTAAAATATATCAACACTATCCACTATAAGGGTACTTTCACACTAGCGTTTTTATTTTCCGGCATCGAGTTCCGTCCTAGGGGATCTTTACCGGAAAATAACTGATCAGTTTTATCCCCATGCATTCTGAATGGAGAGAAATCCGTTCAGGATGCATCAGGATGTCTTCAGTTCAGTCTTTTTGACTGTTCAGGACAGAGAAAAAACCGCAGCATGCTACGGTTTTATCTCCGGCCACAAAAACTGAACACTAGCCTGAATGTCGGATCTGGCATTTTTTTCCCATAGGAATATATTAGTGTCGGATCCGGCATTAAAAATACCGCAATGCGCAGACCTTTAAAAATGTGGGGGAAAAAATTGAAACGGATCCATTTGTCCGTATGACAAACGGACAGACGGATCCGTTCTTGCAATGCATTTGTGAGACGGATCCGCATCCAGATCCGTCTACAAATGCTGTCCGTTTCAATGCAGATTGCCGGATCACTCTGCCGCAAGTATGAAAGAACAGTGACATCTACTGCACTCCGCCCCCTCAACAGTGACCTCCACAGCCCCCCACCACTTAACACTGACCCCCCCACAGTGCCCCGTCCCTTAAAATTGGACCTCCACAGCAGTCCACCCCCTTAACTTTGACCTTTACAGCAGCCTTCCCCTTTAACAGCGGGTTTCACAGCACACCACCCCCTTGACTGTGACCTCCCTTAACAGTGACCTTTACAGCAATCTGCCCCTTAACACCGACCTCCATTGTAGACCGTCCCCTTAACTGTGACCTCCACAGCAGCCTGCCCCTAGGGTGGCCAGAGGTCCGGTTTTAGGCCAGACAGTCCGGCTTTCAGACTCCCTGTCCTTCGTCCGGCGCAGGGCCTGGACGGACACAGGGATGTCCTTTTAAACAGCTCACTCTCAGACAGCAGCACTGTTGATAAAATGGCCAGCCTCTGTACTCACTTTCTCTGAATGCACTGCAGCGAGCGGCAGCAAGCAGGCCGGCGCGTACGCTCCTCCCACTTAGTAACACTCTTGCTTCCTGAATTAAGTGGGAGGAGCGTTACTAAGTGACGTCAGTCACGGCCGGCCAGCTTGCTGCCGCTCGCTGCAGTGCATTCAGAGTGAAAGAGAGTACAGAGGCTGGCCATTTTATCAATAAGAGAGAGCGTGCATTCAGAGTGAAAGAGAGTACAGAGGCTGGCCATTTTATCAATAAGAGAGAGCGTGTATTCAGAGTGAAAGAGAGTACAGAGGCTGGCCATTTTATCAATAGGAGAGAGCTTGTTTCAGACAGTAGTAAAATACTTTACACACAAAGCCAGTTATGTGCGCAGTTTAGGACACATGAGGGGACACATAGGGCCATGAGGGGGACCAGCATAAGATGCTATATGTGTGTCTTATGCTGGCCCCCCTCATGGCCCTATGTGTCATAGCACACATCCCCTATAACAGTGCCATCCACAGATCCACCATAAGTGTCCTCCACAGATCCACCATAACACTGTCCTCCACAGATCCCCCACAACAGTGTCCTCCACAGATCCCCCATAACAGTGTCCTCCAGAGATCCCCCATAACACTGTCCACCACAGATCCCCATAACAGTGTCCTCCACAGATCCCCCATAACAATGTCCTCCACAGATCCCCCATAACAGTGTCCTCCACAGATCCCCCATAACAGTGCGTCATCCACAGATCCTCCCATAACAGTGTCCTCCACAGATCCCCCATAACAGTGTCCTCCACAGATCCCCCATAACACCACAGATCCCCCATAACAATGTCCTCCACAGATCCCCCATAACAGTGTCTTTTCATTGGACACCTCAAGGCAGTTTTTCATTGGATGCCTCTGTTGTCAATCACACAAACGCGTGTATTACGAGCGTTTCCTAAATACAAAAACGCCCCAAAATACACCTCAAAAACGCCTGTAAAATGCGCATACCGAATACGCTCAGGTGTGAACCAAGCCTAAAACTCTACTTTTTCTTGTTTTGGGGTGACATTTTTGGGCTTTGGAACCAATTACTGTTTTTCCATAGAGTTATGGACTCCAGTTACAATAGTTTCAACTTACAATGGTCGTCCCGGAACTAATGTATTGTAACTTGAGGGACCACTGTATTTCAGTCCCATGTAAATTCCAGGATTAAAGAAACACTGCAGAAAATTGATACTCCTGGGATGATTTATCATGAGGGGAATTTTTAGATTCAGTATTGCAGGAATATGCACCAAATTGATCAAATGTTTCACGACGTTAAAGAGGACCTGTCACCACTCCTGACATGCTTTTTTATTAGCTTCATGCATTTCCCATGTAATAACAAGTCTGGAGCATCTATTCTTATGGCTCTATGTTGTGCCATTACTTTATTATTTCTACTAGACATTATGAATGAATTACTATTAGCCTTCAGTAAGGTACAGAGGGGAGGTACATGCAGACTCTGAACATTGCAGCACTGATTGGATAGGGTGAGTCTGTGCAGATACACCCCCCAACTGGTTACCTCCCCTCTGTACCCTTACTGAAGGCTAATAGCAATTCATTCATAACGTCTGGTAGAAATAATAAAGTAATGGCACAACATAGAGCCACAAGAATAGATGCTCCAGAATTGTTATTACATGGGGAATGCATGAAGCTATTAAAACAGACAAATCAGGAGAGGTGAAAGGTCCTGCTTAAGATAAATTTGGTACATCTTTTAGTCTAACGCTTCTGTTTTGAGATGTTTCTCCAGTTTCTATGCTATTCCCTTTACTAAACTAAGTTTGAGACCATTTTTGCAACTTTAAAGGGGTTATCTAGCGGTTAAAATTGATGACCTATCCTCTGGAAAGGTCATTAATATGAGCTTAGCAGGGGTGCGACACTCGGGACCCCCGCCAATCAGCTGTTTGAAGAGAAGGCGGCGCTCCATGCAAACAGCCAAACAAAAAACACCTTTAAGCTCTTAGTGACCATCCTGTTTTTGGCCTTAAAAGGGTTTTCAGAGATTTTTATACTGATGACCTATATTCTGGATAGGTCATCAGTATCTGATCGGTGGGGGTCCAACACCCGCACTCCCGCCAATGACCTGCTTGAGAAGGTACCGGCACTCCTGTGAGTGCCTTCTCCCTGTTCACCGCACATAGCGCCATACATTGTATAATGGCTGTACTTGGTAATGCGCTCAGCCCCATCCACTTCTATGGGGTTGAGCTGCGTCTAGGCTATGTGACCAATGAACATGTCAACACTGCCCTGGGAAAAGCTTAGAGTGAAGGCCTGGGGTGCGGAGATGGGAGATAGAGGGAGTCCGCTCCCTCTGTAACCACTTACATGCTGCGGACTTTAAAAACTGAGGTATGAACCTACCCTAACCGTGCCTGGTCATTAGCAAGGGAAGATGGCCTGGTCTAAAACTGGTTAAAGGGTAAGCACTCCGTCCTTTGGCCATCTTTTGGTATTGGGGCATGATGGAAGATGACATTGTCATTGCTCATGAAATGGAACCCCAATGATGACAAGAAAGATGACAGTTCCTGGTAGGGGACCCAATCACATATCAACAGATGACTAAATACAAGACCACTCACTCTCTGGTCTCCAGAGTGATAATAATCAGAATGGGTCTTCTGTTCATTCCTCCCACGCAACTGCTGTTACACATGAAATTATAGAGAATTGTGGTGAACTCAGTGCCGACCTAAAAGAGGCAAAAAACATCAATTTACTACAATCCACATCAGTCGCAGTGCTCTGCCGATGTAAAAGGATTCCAATATATGGAGTATTACAGTTTCAGCATATGAATAAATTATTCTTTGTATAATAAACAGTAATGCAATAATCCTTGCATTTTCCTGCATTAAAGGGGTTAATTGTTCCCCCTCCATATCTCTCTGAGCACCACTGAAATCTGTACTGTTGCGGGCAGGCTGCTGGCACTGTCACATGATCTTTGTCTCTGCCCACAACTACAAAACTGCTTGCATGTAGTCTATGGTGCAGATTTATGAAAACTGTCTCTATTGCTCATAGCAGCCAATCACAGTGCAGCTTTCATTTTTAAAGAACAGAATACGAAATGTAAGCTGTTCTGTTATTGGTTGCTAAGGGTAACAAAGTCAGTTTTTCTTTTAGACCATTGCATAAATCTCCATATAGGACTTTCACTCCCCTTTCTATAAAGCACCACTAGTCAGTCCCTTCCTCTGGCAGATGTACATATAGTTTCCAGCCAGTCTCCTTCCTCCTCTGGCATTTGTAGATATAGGACCTAGTCAGCCTCCTTCCTCCTCTGGCAGCTGTAAATATAGTTCCCAGTCAGTCTCCTTCCTCCTCTGGCAGCTGTAAATATAGTCAGTCTCCTTCCTCCTCTGGCAGTTATAAATATAGTTGCCAGTAAATTTCCCTCCAGATAGTTAGATAGTAATTATAGTATAGTGTCTGGAGCAGTGAAAGAAATAGCACTTGTTTGCTCACAAGTAAATCCCCAGAAGCAGTCTTCTCAGCTTTGACAAGCTGTCAAGCTGCCTGACAAGCAGTGTAGAAGCAGTTTGTTTTGGCTGAGTTCAGTAAACAGAGGATCACTACTCCAAGACTAGGAATGAAGATATGGGGGGAGTGGACAAGCATTCATGTCCAACAGCACAGCTTATTAGATGGACGTGCACATTTCTATACACTTTGACACCAGGTGGCACCATACTATGTAAGTAAATCCTAAATTGCAAACAGGGTTCATTTTTCATAAATATTATATTTACTTGTGGAGCAACCCCTTTAATAGATCGAGATTTCAGCTTGCTCTCGTTCAGCAGGAGCCTTCATTGTTTACTTCCAGGGAATAAGATCTCTCCCAGTCATGTGATTGACACACAAGAAAGTGCATGGTCCGTTCTAGATACAGTACAGTCATCAGTTATGTCACCTGTGTGTCCACCACATGACAAGGACAAATCTTTATTGCAATTGATACAAAAAGTTCCAAAGAAAATTGCAAAACTATATACTTAGAATATATATAATACCAAAACGAATAATTATTTGCTGAAACGGTAATACCTGTTTAACTCAATAAATCAATCGAATATACACTTCACACATCATATGGTTAACAGATTAAAAAAGCAGAAAACATAATGGTTTGTGGGAAATAAAGAAAATCTGTAAATTTACACAGGTAGTGACTGGAAGTTACCTGTGGAGGCTCAAAAGGCACCATTACGCTTTGTCTACCAGTAACGGGATCATCTACGTATTGTGACAAATTATTGCCCTCCACGCGGATTAAGTGGCTGGCTGGTGCTGCTTGACCTAAAAAAGTTAAAGAAAAAAAAAAAAAAAACTGTATTAATACACACAATGACCACAATGTGGCGCTGCTGAGTCCAACTAGGTTTAAATTAACAGAATTTTTTCTTTTTGGAAACTGATTAACTATGTAAATAGCGCTGATGTTATGTTAACATGTAAATGGAGATGACATTCACATAGTAGAAGCAGTGGTTTGCAACCTGTGGCTGTGATGAAACTATAACTCTCATCATGCCCTTAACATGAGGCTCAGCAGTCAATATGCCGTTCTTGTACATGTGACTGCTGAGGCCATTAATTGGCCTGTAGCAGTCACATGACTGAATATGGAATGTCATCACTTCCAGTCTAAAGGACAGAAACAGAAGCCAATGCGCTGGAATGGTGACTATCACAAAGTAAGTGTTTGTTTTGTTTTTTTAACACCATCCAGCCTGCCAATGATTTTTAATGGATGTTGGAGAACCCCTTTAAAGATGAACTAAAAAGGGGATATCACAATATCACACTCTCCCGCAGTTGGTGTAAAGGCCATGTGCACATTACCACAAGGATGGGTCAGTCACGGAAGCACCATCAATACAATAGAAGTAACAGCAGCAGAAATTCCAGAATACAGGTAGCTTTATCCACCACTTGTACGTGTACAACGCTTCCACTCAAAAATGAGCCTGGTGCTGTTACTTTTATGGTACTGTATGTAATAAGCGTGGTTCTCTTACTGTGTTTATGTACTGAGCTTGGTTCTGGTGCTCTGTTTATGTACTGAGCTTGGGTCTGGTACTGTGTTTATGTACTGAGCTTGGTTCTGGTGCTCTGTTTATGTACTGAGCTTGGGTCTGGTACTGTGTTTATGTACTGAGCTTGGTTCTGGTGCTCTGTTTATGTACTGAGCTTGGGTCTGGTACTGTGTTTATGCACTGAGCGTGGTTCTGTTACTCTGTTTATGTACTGAGCTTGGGTCTGGTACTGTGTTTATGCACTGAGCGTGGTTCTGGTACTGTGTTTATGTACTGAGCTTGGGTCTGGTACTGTGTTTATGTACTGAGCTTGGGTCTGGTGCTGTGTTTATGTACTGAGCTTGATTCTGGTGCTGTGTTTATGTACTGAGCTTGGGTCTGGTACTGTGTTTATGTACTGAGCTTGGTTCTGGGACTGTGTTTATGTACTGAGCTTGGTTCTGGGACTGTGTTTATGTACTGAGCTTGATTCTGGTACTGTGTTTATGTACTGAGCTTGGTTCTGGTACTGTGTTTATGTACTGAGCTTGGATCTGGTGCTCTGTTTATGTACTGAGCTTGATTCTGGTGCTGTGTTTATGTACTGAGCTTGGGTCTAGTACTTTGTTTATGTACTGAGCTTGGATCTGGTGCTCTGTTTATGTACTGAGCTTGGATCTGGTGCTTTGTTTATGTACTGAGCTTGATTCTGGTGCTGCGTTTATGTACTGAGCTTGGATCTGGTGCTCTGTTTATGTACTGAGCTTGATTCTTGGTGCTGTGTTTATTTACTGAGCTTGGGTCTGGTACTGTGTTTATGTACTGAGCTTGGATCTGGTACTGCGTTTATGTACTGAGCTTGGATCTGGTGCTCTGTTTATGTACTGAGCTTGATTCTGGTACTGTGTTTATGTACTGAGCTTGGATCTGGTACTGCGTTTATGTACTGAGCTTGATTCTGGTACTGCGTTTATGTACTGAGCTTGGGTCTGGTGCTGTGCTTATGTACTGAGCTTGGGTCTGGTGCTGTGCTTATGTACTGAGCTTGGGTCTGGTACTGTGTTTATGTACTGAGCTTGGTTCTGGTACTCCGTTTATGTACTGAGCTTGGATCTGGTGCTCTGTTTATGCACTGAGCGTGGTTCTAGTACTGTGTTTATGTACTAAGCTTGGGTCTGGTGCTGTGTTTATGCACTGAGCTTCGATCTGGTACTGTGTTTATGCACTGAGCTTGGATCTGGTACTGTGTTTATGCACTGAGCGTGGTTCTAGTACTGTGTTTATGTACTGAGCTTGGATATGGTACTGTGTTTATGTACTGAGCTTGGATCTGGTACTGTGCTTATGTACTGAGCTTGGGTCTGGCACTGATTTAAGTACTGAGCTTGGATCTGGTACTGTGTTTATGCACTAAGCGTGGTTCTAGTACTGTGTTTATGAACTGAGCTTGGATCTGGTACTGTGCTTATGCACTAAGCGTGGTTCTAGTACTGTGTTTATGAACTGAGCTTGGATCTGGTACTGTGCTTATGCACTGAGCATGGTTCTAGTACTGTGTTTATGTACTGAGATTGGATCTGGTGCTGTGTTTATGTACTGAGCTTGATTCTGGTGCTGTGTTTATGTACTGAGCTTGGGTCTGATATTGTGTTTATGTACTGAGCTTGGATCTGGTACTGCGTTTATGTACTGAGCTTGGATTTGGTGCTCTGTTTATGTACTGAGCTTGATTCTGGTGCTGTGTTTATGTACTGAGCTTGGGTCTGGTACTGTGTTTATGCACTAAGCGTGGTTCTAGTACTGTGTTTATGCACTGAGCTTGGTTCTAGTACTGTGTTTATGCACTGAGCTTGGATCTGGTACCGTGTTTATGTACTGAGTGTGGTTCTAGTACGGTGTTTATGTACTGAGCTTGGTTCTGGTGCTGTGTTTATATACTGAGCTTGGGTCTGGTACTGTGTTTATGTACTGAGCTTGGGTCTGGTACTGCGTTTATGTACTGAGCTTGATTCTGGTGCTGTGTTTATGTACTGAGCTTGGATATGGTACTTTGTTTATGCACTGAGCGTGGTTATAGTACTATGTTTATTTACTGAGCTTGGTTCTGGTGCTGTGTTTATGTACTGAGCTTGGGTCTGGTACTGTGCTTATGTACTGAGCTTGGGTCTGGCACTGATTTAAGTACTGAGCTTGGATCTGGCTCTGTGTTTATGCACTAAGCGTGGTTCTAGTACTATGTTTATGAACTGAGCTTGGATCTGGTACTGTGTTTATGCACTGAGCGTGGTTCTAGTACTGGGTTTATGAACTGAGCTTGGATCTGGTACTGTGTTTATGCACTGAGCGTGGTTCTAGTACTGTGTTTATGTACTGAGCTTGGATCTGGTGCTCTGTTTATGTACTGAGCTTGATTCTCGTGCTGTGTTTATGCACTGAGCTTGGATCTGGTACCGTGTTTATGCACTGAGTGTGGTTCTAGTACGGTGTTTATGTACTGAACTTGGTTTTGGTGCTGTGTTTATGTACTGAGCTTGGGTCTGGTGCTGTGTTTATGCACTGAGCGTGGTTATAGTACTGTGTTTAGATACTGAGCTTGGTTCTGGTGCTGTGTTTATGTACTGAGCTTGGGTCTGGTACTGTGTTTATGTACTGAGATTGATTCTGGTGCTGTGTTTATGTACTGAGCTTGAGTCTGGTACTGTGTTTATGTACTGAGCTTGGATCTGGTACTGTGTTTATGCACTGAGCTTGGATCTGGTACCGTGTTTATGTACTGAGTGTGGTTCTAGTACGGTGTTTATGTACTGAGCTTGGTTCTGGTGCTGTGTTTATATACTGAGCTTGGGTCTGGTACTGTGTTTATGTACTGAGCTTGGGTCTGGTACTGTGTTTATGTACTGAGCTTGGGTCTGGTACTGCGTTTATGTACTGAGCTTGATTCTGGTGCTGTGTTTATGTACTGAGCTTGGTTCTGGTGCTGTGTTTATGTACTGAGCTTGGGTCTGGTACTGTGTTTATGTACTGAGCTTGGGTCTAGTACTGCGTTTATGTACTGAGCTTGATTCTGGTGCTGTGTTTATGTACTGAGCTTGGTTCTGCTACTGTCTTTATGTACTGAGCTTGGGTCTGGTGCTGTGTTTATGAACTGAGCTTGGTTCTGGTGCTGTGTTTATGTACTAAGCTTAGGTCTGGTACTGTGTTTATGTACTGAGCTTGGGTCTGGTACTGTGTTTATGTACTGAGCTTGGTTCTAGTACTGTGTTAATGCACTGAGCGTGGTTCTAGTACTGTGTTTATGTACTGAGCTTGATTCTGGTGCTGTGTTTATGTACTGAGATTGATTCTGGTGCTGTGTTTATGTACTGAGCTTGAGTCTGGTACTGTGTTTATGTACTGAGCTTGGTTCTCATATTTATGTACTGAACTTGGTTATCGTATCAATGACGTTGCATTATTATATATATTGGGAATACTGTGATTGTTTTATTAGTTTAGGGCTAATTTTCTGCATTCCTCTACTCTGCATCCTCTACTCATGCATATTTTAGTTAGCCAAGTAGGAAAGTTGATGAAAATTTGATTCCCCTGCTGCCAGTGATACACCATAGATTTCCATAAAAGGTAACTAATCCACTTTATTACAGGACACTGTTAAATCCAAAGATTCAGAATGTTTCTCCTATACAAGTATCCAAGAAGGTGATTCATCTCCATTATGAGGAAAGACATGGTGGATCAATGCAGAGGTTTTGGCATCTGCTTTGTGTTTCTCACAATCAATCATAAATTATGAAACATTATGCAACTAATAATCCACAGCAACACTGCCACACAATGCAGCTTCCCAGGCCTCAGCCACTACACACAGATCTGGAGAATTCTACCAAGAAGACTTGTCAGATAATAAGATCAGTAGGGATCCTGAAGCTCAGTTCCCACCAATTCTCAAAAATCAAAGGGCCTTGGGGCTGAACTCCCTCTGCTCAGAAGCTTCCACCTTTGGAAAGCCGCTTGCTTTTGGACTCCTGCTGGTCCCAGTTCGATGTCCTCTACTGGTCTTCACATCTCACACATATATGTAATGTTGTCCATTAAAACCAGCTCCCTCTTACCGTCATTAAAATCTCTCCCCAGCTCGTGGTTGGGGCACCGTTTCACAACTTCCGTCACGTGTTCTGCTTTTTTGTAGACTGGCATAGCCCGAATGACTGTGCCAGGCGGAGGTGGGCAGGATAATTTGATTTGAATGGGACACGTCTTGGCGATCTGGCAGTAGAGTTTCTTCAATAAAGGGGAGTACTGAAGGAAACCAAAATGTAAGCATCAGAGTTCATAGAGACACATTACCATTACAAAGATTTACAGGCTGTGTTCTATACCTGCACTTTATAAAGACTTCACTCTGCCTGTAATCCATGTTACAGTATGGTTTCTACATTGTTGCAACCTGTGGCTGTTATCTCCAGGACACATTTTTTCCACAGAAAGAAATATGTCAACTGAACTTTCCCTACAAGTCATTTCTCTTCTCTCTGCTCTCTATGAATGGGGATTCGTTTAGTCCGAATGTTCTGTTTACCGTTTTGATATGATGCACTGGAAAAGCCGAAAAAATATATATGAACATTATTCTGCATTAGAGATGATCAGCGACGGGTTAGAACAAGTATCATGTCTTATAGATGATCCCAAATATTCACCTGGAGCAAAGATTTTGCCTGGATTATCGCTTGGATCCTGCCAGGGCAAGTCTGAAGAAACTGGATATTAGTGATGCAAACAGGACACAAGAAGGCCCTTAGTGCTCACATAACCATAAAGAGAACATATCACCCAGTTTCTGTAGCTTCACTTAGACACATCATTTTAAAGCTTTAATCCTCATAATTCTTTGCATGTACTAAACATGAGTGTGATATCATGTTTTATACTCCAGTCACATCCAAAGCTGCCTTAAAGCAGCCCTCCAGCTTAAGAACCACATTCACATTAATTTGGGATTGAACAGAGCACTTACATGATACCCTCCTTACTGTGCATGGGTAGCCCAAGACACTCCCTGCTTGTCCAGCCCTGCTCTTGGATTGGCCAGCATTGCTCATGTGAGCAGCACTAGCCAATACAAGGGCAGAAGGAAGTGTCTTGGACTACCAAATACACAGTATGCACCAGGCAGTCTGAGAAGCAGTGCAGATTGAACAAGAGGAGCCGGGGAACTGATGGATTTGCAGGTGAAAAGATGAAAAGGAGGTCACTTGCTTCAGATTTTGATGCAGAAATTTCCGCAACTGAAAATCAGTTCCATTCACCTTAGGCAAATATTCCGCGCAGGTGCAATGCGTGAGGTGAACGCATTGCACCCGCACTAAATCCGGACCCATTTACTTCAATGGGGCTGTTCAGATGAGCGGTGATTTTCACGCATCACTTGTGCGTTGCGTGAAAATCGCAGAATGTTCTATATTCTGCTTTTTTCACGCAAAGCAGGCCCCATAGAAATGATTCACGCAAAGCAAGTGCGGATGCAATGCGATTTTCACGCATGGTTGCTAAGAAGACGAGGGATGAGTTACCCGGGACCCCATTTACTTTATTATTTTCCATTATAACTTGGTTAAATTTAGTTCAGAGAGCGCGATGACGTCACGGAAGGTCTTTTTTCAGCCAGGTCCTGCAAGAAGAAGAAGAAAGAAGACAAGCCCGACTGCGCGATCAAGTGGATGAGGTGAGTTAAAAAAAAATTAACCCCACAATGCACCTTGTAATTAGCATTCTGAATTAAAGAATGCTATTATTTTTCATTATAACCATGTTGTAATGGAAAATAATAAAATATACAGAACACCGATCCCAAACCCGAACTTCAGTGAAGAAGTCCGGGTTCAGGTCTGGGTACCACAGTCAGTTTTTTATCACGCGCGTGCAAAACGCATTGCACCCACGCGATAAAATCTGAACATCGGAATGCATTCACAGTCAAAACTGACTGCAATTGCGTACCTACTCGCACGATTTTCCCTGATTGCAGACGCAACGCATCCGGACCTAATCCGGACACGCTCGTCTGCAAGGGGCCTTACGGTATGTTCACACGATGGATTTAGAAAATTCGGCCTACAAAATTCAGCGCGGAATCCACTTGTTATTTTTCAACTAATTTTTGGTGTGATTTTTGACGAGTTTTTAAGGCCTTTTTTTTTTTTTTACACGGTGTCTGCTTCAATACGAAACTGCCAAAATGCCAATGCCAAAAACCGTGCAAAAGTCCATGGACAGACACTGTGCTGTTTTTTGATGCTTCCCATTCATGTCAATGGGAGATTCAGCTCAGATTCCTCCCCAAGTGCATATTGCTTCTTTTTTTCCACATAGAAAAAAAAGGCAAGTGCTGCTTCCCAATGAAATGAATGAAAGGCTGTTTTGGAGCGGAGGTGGAAATGCTCCAAAATCAGCGCCAAAAAACTGTGTGTGAACTAGCCCTTACGCTTAGCACAAGCATGATAGTTCACCGATGCCCCCTGCTGGTTCAGTATAAATACAGTGAAAGTTTTGCAACATTGCAGGAAATGTAGGGTTGTTCCAGGCTCTATACAGTGGTGCAATAAAGGAAAAGTCTAGATCGCCCAGAATGTAATGCAGCAGTACTCAGCACCCAAAGGTGTATTCTTGCTTTCTGGTTAAAATATCTTTTTTTGCCATATTACCATGATATTGCTCTTATATTTCAGCAAAAAACGCCATATGTTTGCAACATGTCCATACATCCTAACAGGTGATTGTAGCAGCAGAGAGACCCTGAATTACAGGTGGCTCGGTCACTAAAGTGTGGATGTCTAAAGTGAAAAATTCCTTTAAAGAATCCTTTATTAGGCTTGACTGGAGCAGGACTGTTTAACTTGCAGTCTCGGACAGGTTGATTCATCGAAAGCATATCATTTGAGAAACATATCTAATAGTGGATATTGGTATGGTCCAGAAGGTAATAGGTGCCTGCTGATGCTGGGAAGTGTGGTGAGTTGTCTACAACAACCAATCAAATTCCAAGTCTCATGTTTCATTGTCCTGCTGGAGGATGAAAGCAGTAACCTGATTGGCTGCCATGAGCAGCTGCTATCTCTCCCCTTGTACCATCTTTGATGGTAAATGTAATGTTAGAAATATGTTCCTGGTGTTGTGCATATGTCCGTGACAGTGATACACTGGAAGGTCATATATTTCGGGACTGCAGTTTTGAAGATATGCCATTCTTCCCAACGCCTGCTATAAATGGGGGCGCCATGGATCACAGGTTAAATATTTTCATACATTTCTTAGTTTCTCAGTGGGACAGTCATGGACTATGGGACAGATGCCACCGTGGCTGTCAGTGATTGGACGCTACTATCATGTGACATCATCATGGCAAAATCTAAGCACCATGGTGTTTGAGCTGCAGGGAAAATGTTATAGAGCAGGAGGAGCTGAGCAGAGACATAGTTTTATGGGAAATGATTCAGTATAACTTGTATTTCATCAAGTGTTTTTGCATGGCAAGACCACTTACTGTTATCTCACATATATATTCTTATTATTATAGCCAAATTTACCACCCTAACTCCTCCCACAGTTTTTACACTACATAAACAGTAATATACCGAAACACACGGATTGTTCCTGATTGGTGTGCTATTACTTTGTGGAACGTTTCCCCGAATGGTTCACGAAATATTGGCGTTTTTGTGACGAAATTGGTCCCAAAGGAATGAATGGCGAAATGTTCAAAACTAGAGTGTGAGCTGACAAAAGCTAGAGTGTGAGCTGACAAAAGCTAGAGTGTGAGCTAAAAAATCAGGACATGATTTCTAAACTGCCACCACTCCCTCATTTTCAAGACCACCTACACAAATCTTATATCAAAACGTTCAAACATCCCTGCTGCCACTAAAAATGTCCACGGCTAAACCATAGTCTTGATAGTTTTCACAATATGACCATTTGTTTGCAACTCACGCCGCCCATTGACATTCATTGAAACTCCACTCTAGCCACCTCAAGAGTCTACACTGCGACTGTGCCTTCATTTTTAATATTTCAGAGACATACTATGCATCAAAATGTAGGTCTGGGTCTTGTGATTCTCACAATATAAAGCTCTTCGGTGTAGGATTTATGAAGATGGCAACCGCCAGTGAAGTGACCTCTCTTTACTGCTGGGACTGGGGTGTGCTTTCTATTACTGTGTCTGTACAGAAGTCTGAGGGGCTCTTGTCTCTATAGGAACAGAGGTGGGCGGGGATGTCATGTGACTGCTCCTCTGAAGATGCTTGCTGCAATGCATGCTGGGATATTTACTTTCACTTTACAGCTGCTCCGCCCACACAGCCTGTCTGAGGAAGCTCCTCAGGGGAACATGTCATGGTGAACCGATTAGAAAAATGACATATAGCCAGCACATTTAGCATGATATAAATACTTCATAGTTTGGGCTATTGTCTGGGGCACTTTGGATTTTTGATACTTAGGGTGGCCAACCCCTTTAAAAGTTTGCAAATAAGTTTTATACAGTAGAGAGTATTTGAGGTGTTTCAACTAGCTACATTTACGAAAAGAAATTACAGCTGTGTGAATATCATCAGGCCATCTAAAGGAAAGAGATCTAAAGCTGCAAAGATACGCTGGACTAAACTGGACCTTTCATACACATGCTTTCGGGATCCGGAGCCCCACAGCAGCATAGTGGAAATGGAGTGAGCTGAAAAATCAGGACATGATTTCTAAACTGCCACCACTCCTTCAGTTTTTAGCCCAACTACACAAATCGGCTGCTAATGTTTTTATAAATATATGTTTTAATGTAACTGTGAAGCACTTTGGGCAACAACATTGCAATTAAATTTGCTATATAAATAAATAAAAGTTGACATGCATTTCTCACTCTATCAAGCTTGCTATGTACACTTTTAAAATTTGATCAATCAATAGGTTAGTGTAATGTTTACTCACTCCAAACACTCCACACAGTTACTCTGCCCACTCCATAAAGTTACTCTGCCCAGTCCAACCTTTCCACAGTTACTCCAGCCACTCCAACCACACAAAAGTTACTCAAGCCACTCCATCCAGTTACTCCACCCACTCCAGTTGTAAACTACTGGTGGAGGCAAGAACACTTCACACAATTTCCCCAGAAATTGTAGCTTTTCTAGTTCATTTATATTCCTTCTCATTCTGGGCTGTGAAGTCCAGGAGGCGGTCCTATCAGTGATTGACAGCCTTCCCTCTATGACTGTGTATACAGAGATTGAAGTCCAGGAGGCAGTCCTATCAGTGATTGACAGCTATCTTTGCATTCACAATCATAGAGGGAAGGCTGTCAATCACTGATAGGACCACTTCCTGGACTTCAATCTCTGTATACACAGTCATAGAGAGAAGGCTGTCAATCACTGATAGGACCACCTCCTGGACTTCAATCTCTGTATACACAGTCATAGAGAGAAGGCTGTCAATCACTGATAGGACCACCTCCTGGACTTCAATCTCTGTATACACAGTCATAGAAGGAAGGCTGTCAATCACTGATAGGACCGCCTCCTGGACTTCAATCTCTGTATACACAATCATAGAAGGAAGGCTGTCAATCACTGATAGGACCACCTCCTGGACTTAAAAGCCCAGAGTGAGCAGGAGTTTATATAAATGACATACAAATTATACTGAATCTTTTCTTATAAAGCTATATACAGCTGAAACTCGAAAAATAAGAATATTGTGCAAAAGTCCATTTATTTCAGTAATGCAAATTAAAAGGAATTGCATTATTGCAGCTTAAAATTAGAATTTTGTAAAAAGGTTCAATATTCTAGGCTCAATATTCTAGTCAGCTAATTAATCCATATCCCCTGAGCAAAGGATACCTCAAAATTGTGACTTTGGGGTTTCATAAGCTGTAAGCCATAATCATCAGAATTATAAGAAATAAAGGCTTGAAATATCTCGCTTTCCATGTAATGAGTCTATCTCATATATTAGTTTTACCTTTTAAGTTGCATTACTGAAATAAATGAACTTTGCATAATATTCAAATTTTTCGAGTTTCACCTGTATGTCTGCTCAGCTCCTCCTGCTCTATAACATGCTGCCTGCAGATTGTAATGTATTTTCAAGGTGAGAGGTTTCCATTAAGCTGACAAATGTTTATGCAAAAAAAAATCAAAGATTATTATTTTAAAGCTGAGTTCACACTTCGGTGATTTGATCAGTGATTTCCATAAGTGTTTGTGAGCCAAAACCAGAAATGGGGGCTACACAGAGATCAGGTATAATGGAAAGATTTGCACATACCTGTATAACTGAAATGTGAACTAGACCTAAAGCCTTTATGGTCCACGAAACACAAATACCCGTCATGTGCATGCCTCCATTTTTTTCTCACTTCTGTCAAATTGTCCTATCCTTGTCCTCAAACCGGACAAGAATAGGACATGTGCTATCTTTTTTTTGAAGGAACAGACATACGGATGTGTGCTGTTTGGAGGTGGAAAAAATATACAGTCATGTACATGGGGCCTTATTGATACATAAGCATCTATAGAAAAATGGATGCATGCGATTTGTCTGTTTTAATTCCTGATGGGTTTTTTTCCAATGGGGAAATGGCCGAAAAAAAACAAACAGATGCAGTGCATTCTTGCAGATGTAAACTTAAAGGTTCCCATTCACTGGCAGCAAGCAATGATCTTGAAAATGGTGAATACCTGAAACACAAAGTCCCGAAAACGTCTCATTGTGCAGTATTACAGGTTAAGCTAAGAACCTGTAGCAGAGCTGAGTTTGTCCTTTAGTACCAGATGCACCCCGCAATGTGTTATCTGAGACATTCCATAGGACTACATGTAAGAAACAATAACAAACTGAGCCCTGCTACATCTGTCTGCTGCCACTTAAGGTAGCTTCTCCATTTCTTTTTCCTTCCAGCTATCAATCTCCTTCATGTCTGTAAGGCACATCTCATGTAATAGCAGCTAATTGGTGGAGTAATTGGCCATTAGCCTGTGCAATGTCATCCTGGCCTCGGGCCCTGGTGTGAACAGCTGGACAGAGTTCTGCAGACATTGCAGGAGGATCGGAGGTTTGTATTCCCAACACGTGTCCCTGTTGGATGTTACTTGAGGAATCCAGACAACACAACTTTCCTTTCGTCCTAACCAGCAGCACAAGTGGGGATTTGCCCCTGTGAAGCTGGTCAGGACAGGCGGAATTTTATTGAACAAAAAATTTCTGTCAAGTATCTAATTAATTAATTCATTGATGCCCACCCCTATATAACCCGCCCCTTGTCTGGACGGGGTCGCTTTTTTATTGTCCTGTGGACTGAAATGGACAAGCTGAACTCCCTCTTGGAGTTCCCCTTGTAGGGTTAATCGTATAATTATCACTTTTATGTTATAATTTCTGCCTTGTGTTTTTCAGATTCCGGCGCCTGCTGCTGGCGAAGAACTCCGGGCTGTCCGCATCAAGTTATTGCTCCCCCCCCCCCCCTCCGTGCTTCTAGAGACAGCCCTTACCTCTGCTTCGGTCGGGCGCTGGAGGCGGCGTTCGGTCCTGCTGTGCGCACCCTCCGCCATCTCGCGGGACCGGAGGTGCGTCACCTGCATCACTTCCGGTCTCTGGCGCCGTTCCGTGCCCGGCTGGAGATTAAAAGTTAAGGAGCCTCTCATTGTCCTCAGCGAGGCTGGCGAGAGGGCGTGCTTGGGGGCCTTAGTGTTTGTTATAAATCAAACTAATTATTCGTTTCTCTTCCGGGGGCGAGGGCGGGGGGCGGAGTGGGCGTGCCCTGACCGCCTTATTTAAACCTCCAGGTTCTGGATGTCAGTGTTGCACTCAGTTCTGTTTGCAGCTGACGTCTGGTAAACTGCTTGGTGATTTTCTCTTAGCTCCAAGATGTCGTCGACTAATCCAGATCCTACTATGCCCTTTCTTGGTAAGGGCTCTTTCACACTTGCGTTGTTCTGTTCCGGCATAGAGTTCCGTCGTAGGGGCTCTATGCCGGAAGAATCTTGATCAGGATTATCCCCATGCATTCTGAATGGAGAGAAATCCGTTCAGGATGTCTATAGTTCCGGACCGGAAAGTTTTTTGGCCGGAGAAAATACTGCAGCATGCTGCGCTTTTTGCTCCGGTCAAAAATCCTGAACACTTGCCGCAAGGCCGGATCCGGAATTAATGCCCATTGAAAGGCATTAATCCGGATCCGGCCTTAAGTTAAACGTAGTTTCGGCGCATTACCGGATCCGACGTTTAGCTTTTTCTGAATGGTTACCATGGCTGCCAGGACGCTAAAGTCCTGTTTGCCATGGTAAAGTGTAGTGGGGAGCAGTATACTTACCGTCCGTGCGGCTCCCGGGGCGCTTCAGAGTGACGTCAGGGCGCCCCACGCGCATGGATGACGTGATCGCATGGATCACGTCATCCATGCGCATGGGGCGCTATGACGTCATTCTGGAGCGCCCCGGGAGCCGCACGGACGGTAAGTATACTGCTCCCCCGCTCCCCACTACTACTATGGCAACCAGGACTTTAATAGCGTCCTGGCTGCCATAGTAACACTGAACGCATTTTGAAGACGGATCAGTCTTCAAATGCTTTCAGTTCACTTGCGGTGTTACGGATCCGGCGGGCACTTCCGGCAAATGGAGTACACGACGGATCCGGACAACGCAAGTGTGAAAGAGGCCTAAGGTGGAGGTCATTTTCCTGAGGCGAGTTAAATTGCACCCAATTTTAATGTTCTTATTATTTATTCCTAGGGAAGTCTACTCACAAGCAAAGACATCTTGCTTGTTCCAGCTGTAGCACCCCCTTACCTGATGCATATGAATTCCACCGTTGCCCAGGCTGTTGACCTAGACCGGCGAATACAGAGCCTACTGTGGTGGAGATGTTCTCCTGGATGAAGGAGTTTATGGATACCTCCATCGCAGAGAATAAAGGCGCAGTCTCTAACAAAAGACCTAGACAGGGCTCTCCGGGGCCTGTCCCGATGACCGAGGACATTGTGTCCATTGAAGATAATTCTTCCTCTGAAGAGGAGGACTCGGCCTTTCTCTTTCCGGCCGAAAAGACTCAAAGATTATTACGCTCCATCAGGTCAAGGGACCAGGATGTTGAGCATGGGGAAGCTCCACAATCCACCTCTAGGGGGCCAAGGGCCTTTAAAGTGGACGAGTCACTGAAAAAGCTAATGACTATAGAATGGAAACTCCCGGAGAAAGGTCCGGTTCTGACAAAAAGATTTAAATTAATGTTTCCCCTGCAGGAAGAAGATTCGCAGGGTTGGTTCCCGCCCCCTAAGGTGGATATGGCGATATCCAAACTCTCTAGGAGAACCTTAGTTCCCTCTGACGACGGCAGTAATTTAGAAGACCCCTTAGACAGACGAGCAGAATGCTCGCTCAGACGCAATTACTCTGCTGCTGCCGCCTCTGCCTCTGTGGCTATAGCCTGCAGTGAGTTCTCTAATTTTGTCCGCGCCCCGCACACTCAGAATCCAGTCTGATCTGGATTCTGGGGTTGCCACAGACGATATTCTGGACCAGTTTAAGACCCTTTTGTTAGAAATAGATTTCTTGTCTGATGCATCCCAGCAGCAACTGAAATTAGCTGCCAAATCTATGGCACTCTCTTCGGCCAGCAGGCGTCCTCTTTGGCTGAAGCCATGGGCAGCAGACAATACATCAAAATTCCATGTCTGCTCCCTTCCCTATGAGCCGGGCAGGCTATTCGGATCTGAACTTGATCGCCTAATGGAGGACCTGGCTTATAAAAAGGGGAAGTCCCTTCCTAAATCCTTTCGGGGTCGAGGAAGAGGTAGAGCAGCAAGGTTCCAGGGCAAAGACAGAACCCAGAGGCACCCTGAAAGCAATAAAAGAGGTAGAGGTCGCGGTCGTGGAAACTGCAGGGCTGAACCATGACTCTCGTCAGCCTGACGGTTTCCCGTCCCCACCCCCCACTGTTCCAGCCCAAAACCCTTGTTTCAATCCTCCAGTCGGAGGTCATTTAAGTTTGTACAAAGTTTTTTGGAATCAAAAAATTCCAGACCCATGGGTGTTAGAGGTCATAACATCAGGGTGCAAAATTGATTTTATTTCCCTACCTCAGGAGAGGTTCATCCTGACGAGGGTTTTAACTCCCATCAGACAGTTAGTCCTGGAGGACTCTGTACGGCAGTACATACAAAAGGGGGCGTTGGAGGAACTTCCTCCGCGCGAGCAAGGTCAGGGATTTTATTCTCCCATATTCCTGGTCCCAAAGCCATCAGGGGATTGGAGTATAATCATCGACCTACGCTATCTAAATTGTTTCATCAGGAAGAAGCGTTTCCGGATGTGAACCATTCGATCAGTTCTAAACATCCTGAACCCAGGAGATATGATGGTGACGATAGATCTAAAGGATGCTTACCTTCATGTTCCCATCCATCCAGAACACAGAAAATATCTCAGAGTTGCTGTGACCATAGATGGAGTAGTGAAGCACTACCAATTTGCTGTGTTGCCCTTCGGCATCTCCTCTGCTCTGCACACCTTTACAAAGGTGGCGGCTCCTGTTATCGCGCATTTAAGACTTCTAGGTTTAGAAGTCGTCCCCTATTTAGACGATTGGCTGCTAAAAGCCGCCTCCGCAGTCGTCCTGCAGACTCAGCTTCAGCAAGCTCTCCACACTCTGCAGACTCTAGGTTGGTTTATAAACTGGGACAAGTCACAGTTGATCCCATCTACCACAAGAACATTCCTAGGGTTTGTGATCGACTCACAGTGAATGACCCTGTTCCTGTCGCCACAGAGGAGAGACAGAGTAATAAAAGCTTCAGAATTTCTACTTCCACCCAGACGGGTGTCTATCAGGGTTCTCATGTGGATGTTAGGCCACATGTCAGCATCTGCGGATGCAGTTCCGTGGGCCTTATGGCATCTATGCTCACTTCAAGAAAAAGTTTTAATGGTTTGGAGTCGCAAGCCAAAGGACTTGGACCGGATGCACTTCCCTGTCTGTAAAAGTCTGTTCTTCACACAGGTGGTGGAGGAACCTAACAGATGGGAGGTCCTTGATCCAACCCCGTTGGATTACGTTTGACCACAGACGCCTCCCTTCTAGGTTGGGGAGCACATCTGGAGGACAATCCAGTACAAGGTACCTGGAGTCCTCAGGAGAGACTCCTCTTTTCAATTTGAGGGAGTTGAGAGCGGTCAGACTAGCCCTCAATTATTTTGCTCATCTCATCCGCAGTCAAGCGGTGAGAGTCCGGACCGACAACACAACAGTAGTTGCTTACCTAAACAGACAGGGAGGAACGAAATCCCAGACTCTCCTGAGGGAGGTGGGACTAATTCTCTCTTGGGCAGACACCAACCTATCCCACTTAGTGGCGGTTCATATCAGAGGAGACCTCAATATAGTAGCAGATCGCCTAAGTCGGGGCCTTCCCGTTCCAGGGGAATGGTCATTGAACGAGAACATCTTTTCCAGGCTTGTCCAGCGCTGGGGTACTCCAGAGATCGATCTGATGGCAACTCGATTGAACGCCAAGGTGAACAGGTTCTGCTTCCCTTACAAGGAGGACAATCCTGTAGCGATAGATGCTCTGTCCTTAACTTGGAGGTTCAGGCTGGCTTATGTGTTCCCTCCAATTTCCATGATACCAAGGGTATTGATGAAGATCAAGCAAGACCATGACTTCAGTGATAGCCATCATACCATTCTTGCCAAAGAGGTCTTGGTTCACCCAGCTCATGTAGATGAGACAGGGCACATATTGGAGACTTCCCCTAATACAGGACCTAGTGTATCAGGACACAGGTCCCTGTCTAGATCTGAGGAGGCTCAGTCTGACAGCCTGGAGATTGGCAGGTCCCTTCTAGATGCTAGAGGGTTATCTGCGGAGGTCTTGAGAACAATCTCGCACTCCAGGGCGGAGTCCACAAACAGGAAATACTCTAGGATATACAAGATTTTCCTTCTATGTTGTACTGATAGAGAGGTATTTCCCTCAGATCCACAGTTCCTTCAGGACGGTCTAGATAAGGGTCTAAGCCCATCTACGCTCAGAGCTCACGTCTCTGCCTTGTCGGCATGTATTGGTAGGCCGATTTCTCAAGACCACCTAATCAGGAGGTTCCTTAAAGGAGCTCAGAGACTTAAACCTAGCATCCTGAGACCGACCCCTGAATGGGATCTAGCAATAGTGCTAAAAGGGTTGTGTTCCCCCCCCCCCCCCTTTGAGCCTTTAGAGTAGGTAGACTTGAGATCCCTATCTCTCAAAGTCACCTTTCTATTAGCTATTACCTCGGATAAAAGAATTAGGGAACTTCAAGCTCTAGGAGCAGCAGAGCCATACTTAACTTTCCTCAACTTTCCTGTTGAGATTCCTGCCAACCTTTCTACCAAAGGTTCCTTCATTTGCAAATATTAATCAAACTATAACACTACCAAAGTTTTCCCCTGCTCCAACTTCTCCAGAGGAGGATGGGTTACTCACCCTGGACATCCTAAGGGTTCTAAAGGTGTATTTGGACAGAACAGCGGATTTCAGAAGATCAGAAAATCTCCTTCTATCCTACTCGGGAAAAAACAGAGGGCTTAAAGCCTCCAAGCCCACTTTGAGTAGGTGGATCAAAGAAGCTATCCATCTGGCCTTTCTATCCCAAAACTTGTCACCTCCGTCATTTGTGTCTGCCCATTCAACCAGGGCAGTATCCACGTCTTATGCTGAAAGGAAATTAATTCCTTTAGACAAGATTTGCGCTGCCGCCTCTTGGAGTTCCCAGAACACTTTCATTACACATTATTGTATAGACGCAAGGCGAGCAGAGGGAGCTGCCTTTGGACACTCTGTTCTAAGTGCTGCTCTCCCATAGGAGGAGGGAGAGATTATATATATATATATATATATATATATATATATATATACACACACTGCTCAAAAAAATAAAGGGAACACTTAAACAACACAATGTAACTCCAAGTCAATCACACGTCTGTGAAATCAAACTGTCCACTTAGGAAGCAACACTGAATGACAATCAATTTCACATGCTGTTGTGCAAATGGGATAGACAACAGGTGGAAATTATAGGCAATTAGCAAGACACCCCCAATAAAGGAGTGGTTCTGCAGGTGGTGACCACAGAACACTTCTCAGTTCCTATGCTTCCTGGCTGATGTTTTGGTCACTTTTGAATGCTGGCGGTGCTTTCACTCTAGTGGTAGCATGAGACGGAGTCTACAACCCACACAAGTGGCTCAGGTAGTGCAGCTTATCCAGGATGGCACATCAATGCGAGCTGTGGCAAGAAGGTTTGCTGTGTCTGTCAGCGTAGTGTCCAGAGCATGGAGGCGCTACCAGGAGACAGGCCAGTACATCAGGAGACGTGAAGGAGGCCGTAGGAGAGCAACAACCCAGCAGCAGGACCGCTACCTCCGCCTTTGTGCAAGGAGGAACAGGAGGAGCACTGCCAGAGCCCTGCAAAATGACCTCCAGCAGGCCACAAATGTGCATGTGTCTGCTCAAACGGTCAGAAACAGACTCCATGAGGGTGATATGAGGGCTCAACGTCCACAGGTGGGGGTTGTGCTTACAGCCCAACACCGTGCAGGACGTTTGGCATTTGCCAGAGAACACCAAGATTGGCAAATTCGCCACTGGCGCCCTGTGCTCTTCACAGATGAAAGCAGGTTTACACTGAGCACATGTGACAGACGTGACAGAGTCTGGAGACGCCGTGGAGAACGTTCTGCTGCCTGCAACATCCTCCAGCATGACCGGTTTGGCATTGGGTCAGTAATGGTGTGGGGTGGCTTTTCTTTGGAGGGCCGCACAGCCCTCCATGTGCTCGCCAGAGGTAGCCTGACTGCCATTAGGTACCGAGATGAGATCCTCAGACCCCTTGTGAGACCATATGCTGGTGCGGTTGGCCCTGGGTTCCTCCTAATGCAAGACAATGCTAGACCTCATGTGGCTGGAGTGTGTCAGCAGTTCCTGCAAGACGAAGGCATTGATGCTATGGACTGGCCCGCCCGTTCCCCAGACCTGAATCCAATTGAGCACATCTGGGACATCATGTCTCGCTCTATCCACCAACATCACGTTGCACCACAGACTGTCCAGGAGTTGGCAGATGCTTTAGTCCAGGTCTGGGAGGAGATCCCTCAGGAGACCGTCCGCCACCTCATCAGGAGCATGCACAGGCGTTGTAGGGAGGTCATACAGGCACGTGGAGGCCACACACACTACTGAGCCTCATTTTGACTTGTTTTAAGGACATTACATCAAAGTTGGATCAGCCTGTAGTGTGTTTTTCCACTTTAATTTTGAGTGTGACTCCAAATCCAGACCTCCATGGGTTGAAAAGTTTGATTTCCATTTTTTTATTTTTGTGTGATTTTGTTGTTAGCACATTAAACTATGTAAAGAACAAAGTATTTCAGAAGAATATTTAATTGATTCAGATCTAGGATGTGTTATTTTTGTGTTCCCTTTTATTTTTTTGAGCAGTGTATATATATATACATATATATATATATATACTTACTCGAAGATCTTTTTGCCCTCCCAATTTGTGTAAGGTCCTTGCTACTTCCCCACTTGTGCTGCTGGTTAGGACGAAAGGGAAGCGTAAATTTTGGTGCAAATTTGTTTTCCCTTAGTCCTAACAGCAGCACACAAATTTCCCACCCTCTGGGGTTGTGTGGATTACTTGTTAAAGAAAGCGACCCTGTCCAGACAAGGGGCGGATTATATAGGGGTGGGCATCAATTAATTAATTAATTAGATACTTGGCAGAAATTGTTTGTTCAATAAAATTCCGCCTGTCCTGACCAGCTTCACAGGGGCAAATCCCCACTTGTGCTGCTGTTAGGACTAAGGGAAAACAAATTTACGTCAAAATTGACGCATCCCACAACACTCAGTATAATGACTAAAGGCTCATTCACATAGGCTGACTGGTCAGTCAATTATTGGGAAAGAGCCATACGTTCCCAATAACTGGCCATCAGAGGAGGTGAGAGCTGCAAGTACATGCAGCAATCACCACCAGTGATGGTCAGTTCGCAGTGTTCGCCAGAGAACACATGCGGGCTGCCATCTTTAGTAAGGTAGACTCACCCCGTCCGGCGATGCACAGGTAAGCCCTTACCTATGCCTGTGCCGGCAGCCGGTCTGAAATCAAATGCGGTCACCGGGAGCAGGCAGTTCCGAGAACAGCCGCCGGGGGCCTTCATCGGGCTCTTTCTCGGAACTGCCTGCTCCTGGTGACCACATTTGATATTCCAGGATGTTCGATAATCCGCCACTGTTTTGGTTCCAGATTGAAGGGATTTTACGGTATTTTAAAGAATTCCTGTATGGCAAAAATGTGCAAGTTTAAGTGAGTTTTCTGGGATTATCAGATGGACGCTCAATGGAACCACACCGCAGATCTATTTCTGAGGACACTGGGAAAGGTGGGAGATCATACCCATGTGGCAATTGTAAGGGGACCGTATTGTCACTCAGCTTTCTCAGGAATAGATTTCACCAGAAAGGTTTCATGCACACAACCACAGTTTGGGTCTGTATCCATTCCACATTTTTTCTGGATCAGATGTGGACCCATCCCCATCCATATGCCCGTTCTGAAGCCCTACAAAAAAGATATATCTTGTACTTGTCAGTTTTGCAGACAAGGAAAGGACATTTCTAGAGGATTTTAAAAAATAATGGTGGCATGCACACGGCCAGGATCCGTGGATGCGCGATTTGCGGACCGCAAAACGGATACGGTCGTGTGCATGAGCCCTACTCTGGGTCACTTGCTAGGTCAATGTTCAAGGGATTTTCCTGTCCAGGTGCTGCCAGGCTGTCAGGTCTTGTCAATGGACCCTTTTCATGTAGACATTCCCAGACAATCCTGGACATGTCTGGGATATAAAACTTTCCAGGAGAGGAGCTGAGTATTATGGGAAGCTCAGAGGTAAGTCATGCAGTCATTATGCCATGTTATGACACGGATAAACCTCTGCTGTGCAGGAATAGTGTAGCCTGCAGGTGATACACACCACACAACCCCAACACAACATGTCTGTACCGACAACCTCATCAAGTCCCGACAGCTTCCCCATCCTCAGCAATAACATCAGAGGTAGCCAGGGATGTATGTAATGTGGGGAGCACAGAGGCTGGGATTACCACTTCACTTCAGTGAAGCTTAGATGCAGTACCAGACACAACCTATGGACAGGGGCGGTGCTATTTCTGAAAGAAAGAAGCCATGTTTTTCTAATCCTGGACAATCCCTTGTAGTCTTATAGGACATACATGCTCCTCTGGAATTCTGGGAAGAGGGTATGGAAATGAGCTCTTAACAAGCCCTGCCTCTAATGCCACCAGATGTAAGGTAGCTATCCTATAAGTCAATGTTTTACCTTTTAAAACAGGTTAAAGTCACTGTGTAGCCTCAGTTTTAGGCCTCCAGCACACAACCGCATCCATTTTGTGGTCCGCAAATTGCGGATCCACAAAATACGGACACCTTCTGTGTGCAATCCGCATTATTCACAGTACAATTTATAGAAGGGTGTATTGTAAAGGGGTATTCCCATATTAAAGTTCTGAGACTTGAGGTCACCTCTGCATTGAACTGCATGGACTATGGAGAATTAGGTGGACAGGTAGAACCTAGCCGGCATTTATGGCATATTTAGTGTATTTTGTAAAGTAGATCCTGTAACAATATCATATCAATTATATATAATAAAGTATAATACATTATTACAGTATTACTGTACAATTCTTCTTGGAGGTTAAAGTTGGCCATACACATGAGAGAAAAATCAGCTGAACCCACCAATACCCATCACTTACCTCCCACCTATCCTATGTTCATATGGGAGTCAGGCAGCAGCTCCCGAGTGGGGCATGCATGTGTATGGTGAAGAAATGGCTACCAGCTTTGTATGACTGCCTTCACAATTAGGCTTTATGCACTTTTCTAGATTAAATACATTTTTATTATCATAAAAGAATGACGGCAAGCCTTATGACAAAAGAATGAATGGGGAGAGGGATCTTGGGGGGTGGCATCGTACCTTGGCCACGGTATTCAGATGTAAAGTGGGAAGTAGGGATGAGCAAAGTGATTACTTTGTGAAATAGAGTTCTTCAGCTGTGAGGGTCTGTCCCCGCTCCTGAAGAAGCTCCCCCTGCCTCTTGATTGACAGGGCTGGACATCTCACCTGGGCCTGACAATCTATTCCAAGTAGTGGTGCAAGGGCAGAAGCTCTGCTTCCAATACCGACGAGACGCAGGGAATGTTCATGCGCCTCTACCAGGAAGTCTTGTGGCGCATGCACAGTAGGTGCTCCGGTATAGGCTGCAGAGCCTCTGCACCTGCGCTGATATTTAGGGAAGCGCCGGAGGCGCAAGATTGTCACAGGTGGGCCTAATGTCTGGCCCTATCAATCAAGCGGCAAGAGGGGGCTTCTTCAGGAGCAGGGACAGCCCCTCACGAGTGAAGAACTCTATTTTATGAACGGAAGCCGCCTGTGTGCCGTGCGCCCGGAACGGAACGGGCGGCCCATTGTAGATATGCCTATTATTGTCCGCAAAACTGACAAGAATAAATAGGACATGCTATTTTTTTTTTGAGGGGCCTTGGAACGGAGCAACGGATGCGGACAGCACACAGAGTGCTGTCCGCATCTTTTGCGGCCCCATTGAAGTGAATGGGTCCGCAGAAAATACAGATGACATCCATGTGGATTCCGTATTTTGCAGAACAGCCGGCCCCTAATAGAACAGTCCTATCCTTGTCCATAATGCAGACAATAATAGGACATGTTCTATTATACGGAATTAATTATTAAACAGAATGCACACGGAGTAACTTCCGTTTTTTTTTTGCGGACCCATTGATGTGAATGGTTCCGTATACGTTCCGCCAAAAAAAACCGGAACGACACGGAAAGAAAATACGTTTGTGTGCAAGAGGCCTTATAGTCATCATGTCGGCTCCCGGACATTTGAGCGCAATTATCAATATGCATTAGCTCAACACAAAGCCAGCTGGGACTCTATGGATCCGCTAGCTGATGTGTCCTAACACATTGAGAGCTGATAACATCGCAGTTATCTTCGGACACTGTCTGGACTTGTCTGTTTTGGGTTATTTTTCTTTTTTCTTGAAAGGAAATGATTTGCCCAAACAATTACATTTTCCCACCCATGACCACCTTCCCCCCACCATACATTCCAGTCCAGTCTGTGCAAAAAGGACTAAACTGAACTTGCCTTTCAGTGTAATTATTAGATCCAAGCAAAAGCCACCAAGAAGCTCTGGAGAGAGGGATGGAGCCGCAGGCTGTTAATTCTTTTTGCACTCCTACCAGGCAGCTGTATTTGTGTCCTGGGACAGGTTCGGACAAGATAGCGCCACAGCGATGATAATAATGTGTCTGTCATCCGACTCTGGCATGTAGGATCTTGCAAACCGCAAATACCGTTAACTGGCTTGAGCGAATCTGTTACGACAGATCCTGGAAATAATGCAGGGATTGCAGTACATATCTGAAGGGTTCGGTAAGCAACATGAACAATTTTACCTTGTTTGGTCCTTTTCTGAAAGAGCCTAGGTAAGGATATAAATGTACTGGTCACAGGCGAGACCCGCTCGATTAAAGGGCATGTCCACCTTTGAACATTACTTCACAGTTTGTATATAGAATTAGTCTTAAAGGGAACGCATCATTAAAAATGATCCTATTAAAAATGACCCTATTGTTTAAATCAAGTTTTTATGTTAAAGATATTTTGTAGAATTTTTGGTCATATTAATTTGAAATTTTCCATGTCACTATATAAAAAAAAAAAATATCCTGCAGTTTACGCACTGGCCACTAAGCCTAATAATAGGCACCGCTTCTTGTCTGTAGAGAGCACTTTTCATCATTATCATCACAGGCAGGATTACAATGACAGGTATCACCTATATGAACATAACACAGTATCCACCATTCACAATAGGTGACTGCCACTGCTACTCCTCCTTCTACAATGACCTCTGCACAGGTCACAGAGCATGCCTAGAAAACTCTACCATAGACGTCAATAAGTCCCGTCCAGGTGACTGTATCTGTGGCCCATGGTGACTGCTGTGAAGCATATCTCCAAAGGTTGTTAACAACAGCTCACTCAAGATGGCAGCCCCATAAGCATGTTTAGGAAACAGAATAAAAAAATCTACAACTGGAGAACCTCTTTCACACGGGCGTCCCGGATTTGCTCCGGATGAGTCGCGTGTGCATTGCGGGAAACCCACGCGAGTGCACACGCTATTTCAGTCAGTTTTGACTGCGATTGCGTTTCTTTGTTCCGTTTTTATCTCGCAGGTGCAATGGGTTTTGCACGCGCATGATAAAAAACTGACTGCGGTACCCAGACCCGAACCTGGACTTCTTCACAGAAGTTCAGGTTTGGGATCGGTGTTCTGTAGATTTTATTATTTTCCATTATAACATGGTTATAAGGGAAAATAATAGCATTCTTAATACAGAATGCTAAGTATAATTGAGGGGTTAAAAAAGGTCAGCACGGTGACGTCCACGCACGTCCTGCTGAATGAAGATAGAAGGACCTTCTATCTTCATTCAGCAGGACCTGCGCTGACGTCACCGCGCTTACCACGTGGTGAGCGCGATTACGTCATCAAAGGTCCATTTGCAGGTCCTCAAAGAAAAAGAAAGAAGACAATGCCGGCTGCGCGATCAAGTGGATGAGGTGAGTTATGTTTTTTAATTTTTTAACCCCTCAAGCAACATTTTAGTAAGCATTATGTATTAAGAATGCTATTATTTTCCTTTATAACCACGTTATAAAGGAAAATAATACAGTAAATTGACTTTTATCAATTTACTAACATCATCTCCTAGTAACCATGCGTGAAAATCGCATTGCATCTTGCTTGCGGATGCTATGCGATTTTCACGCAGCCCCATTCATTTCTATGGGGCCTGCGCTGCGTAAAAAATGCAGAATATAGAACATTGTGATGCGTGAAAATCACCGCTCATCTGAACAGCCACATTGAAGTGAATGGGTCCGGATTCAGTGCGGGTGCAATGCGTTCACCTCACGCATTGCACCCGTGTGGAATTCTTGCCCGTGTGAAAGGGGCCTAAGAGTAACTGTGTACTGTGTACAGTACATACATTATATTACTTATCCTGTACTGATCCTGAATTACATCCTGTATTATACTCCAGAGCTGCACTCACTATTCTGCTGGTTGAGTAACTGTGTACAAAGATTACATTACTTATCCTGTACTGATCCTGAATTACATCCTATATTATACTGAATTACATCCTGTATTATACTCCAGAGCTGCACTCACTATTCTGCTGGTTGAGTCACTGTGTACAAAGATTACATTACTTATCCTGTAATGATCCTGTATTATACTCCAGAGCTGCACTCACTATTCTGCTGGTGGGGGGTCACTGTGTACAAAGATTGCATTACTTATCCTGTCCTGAGCCTGAATTACATCCTGTATTATACTCCAGAGCTGCACTCACTATTCTGCTGGTGGGGGTCACTGTGTACAAAGATTGCATTACTTATCCTGAATTACATTCTGTATTATACTGAATTACATCCTGTATTATACTCCAGAGCTGCACTCACTATTCTGCTGGTTGAGTCACTGTGTACAAAGATTACATTACCTATCCTGTAATGATCCTGTATTATACTCCAGAGCTGCACTCACTATTCTGCTGGTGGGGGTCACTGTGTACAAAGATTGCATTACTTATCCTGTACTGATCCTGAATTACATCCTGTGTTATGCTCCAGAGCTGCACTCACTGTTCTGCTGATGGAGTCTTTGTAGACACTTGACTTACAGTGGTTTTCCTATCTGGGTTTTTATGGCATATTGGTGAGAGATGATAGATGAGGGTCCCACCTCTTGGACCCACTCCTATCTCCAGAATGAGCCCCTGAAGTGAAGAAAGAGCAAGCTGCGCATGCGTGGCTACCCTATATTCACCACTAGGGGAGCACTGACCAATGGGAGACTCCCATGGAAAAGGAGATCCCTCCCAGATTAGTTGGCAAATCTCTTTCCAGAAAGCAGCCCTCCATGTGCTTTAACTGTATGCAGTGCCTGGATTGTTTGTCATTAGATGCAGCCCTGGTGCCTAATGTAGTTGAGTGGGTAAGAAGAAGTCCAAAAGAGGGCAGGTACCAACCAAATGGGCCGGGGCCTGTAAAAGGAGCATGACCATGTCCATAAAAAATGTTGGTAATGCGCTGAGCATACTGCACTCTTAGACCTCCTGCAAGCCAACTCTCATATGTTGGTAAGTACACTAATTGACAAAAAAATATAATGCACCCAGATAGAAATGTTGGATGGCTGCTAAGCATGCCTTGGCAACACAACTGAAGACATTTTGCCCAGTTGACAGACTTTGCGAGGGAGCGCATGGCTGGACTGAGAGATGCAGGATGAATTGCCCGCCATCTAGGACGTTCTGACCTAGCTGTAGGAGATGTTGGGAGCAGTGATTATATGAGGGTAGGCACACAGGCTCCGGACAGCCCAGCAGTAGACAGGACCGCTTGATCTGCTGACACAAGTATGAGCAGCTCGCGCAGTTTCATTATCCATCATCCAGACACAGGTGGCACCTTCATCACACCCCTGTAACAGTAACAACGTCTAGTCTCTGCCCAGACCATTTCTAGGTGCTTAGCAGAAGGAAATTTGGTGTCATGACGCCTATTACATGTCCTGCCATTGACAGCTAGCAACCACCGCCTTCGTTTTAGTGACAAATCCAGGTCCTGTTTGGGATCTAACGATGGTCAGGTTTGTGTATGATGGCCTTGTGGTGGGAGCTTAAAATATGCCTTTGCTGTGGAGCAACGTGCCTCCACTGCTGGTGTGATGATCTAGGGAGCCATCGCATATGACAGTCGGTCATCCCTGGTAGTGATATGAGGGACACTAACAGCTCAGTGATGTGTGCAGGACATCCTGTGGCCACATGTGATACCATAGAGAACCTGTATGTCTCCATGCCCAACAGTATCACATCTCGTATCCAGCCTAGAGGCAGCCTAACAGGGTCCTACAGCCTCCTTTTAATAGAATAGTTTTTATCCAGTAAACGTCTCCTTTCGCTCTAGTATTGTAATTTTTTACATATATCATCATTAAATTCACATGTAGAAAATGTCATAAAGTTTCATTTAATTCCAAAAAATCCTTCTTGGTTGGCTACTTTTTTTTGGTCCAAATGTATGTCATTACCTCTTAGTGATGTTATTGTGTTTTGTTTTTTTTGGGGGGGGACGGGGAGCATTGAGGTACAGTAAGTCCATGCAAGTGCAAATAGCACAGAAAATTTTGAATTGCTACTCTATATTTACAAACAATGGTACATGTGAAGTTCCCATACTCCATAAGGAAAAATTGGTACAACACTTAGGGTACGACCACACGATCAGTTTTCCTGATGCAGTTTTGGAAGCCAAGATCAGGAGTGGATCATAACAGGAGAGAAAATATTAAAGATAGATATGACTTTTTTTTAATTGGCTTCCAAAACTGCATCAGGAAAGCTGGCCATGTGGCCATACCCTTAGATCCCATGCTCGTAAGATTGGATGATCCTCAGATACTGGTTGGTCTATAGAATCATGAAAGCCATTGTACCAGCCAGGAAATAAAGCACCAGTGCTTGCTCCTGTTGTGTATACAGCACACAACAGACCTGTCTACAAGCTGACAAACTGCCCTGCACCTGCTGTGTTGTCCCAGCAGACAGACCTGTAATTATACCCCAAGGGCGAGAAGCCTGAAGCATCTCAACTATTCTTAGGGTTTCCAGAGCATCCCTGGCTGTAGATCCTGAAACATGCCCAGGAACCAAACCACAATACATCGCAAAAGACAAAGGGGATGTCCGGAGCTGTTCACAGTGTATTATCTATCTATCTACACTGAACAAAAATATAAACGCAACACTTTCGGTTTTGCTCCCATTTTGCATGAGCTGAACATTTTCTACATACACAAAAGACCCATTACTCTCAAATACTGTTCACAAATCTGTCTAAATCTGTGTTAGTGAGCACTTCTCCTTTGCCGAGATAATCCATCCCACCTCACAGGTGTGGCATATCAAGGTGCTGATTAGACAGCATGAATATTGCACAGGTGTGCCTTAGACTGCCCACAATAAAAGACCACTCTGAAATGTGCACAATTTTGCCTTACTGGGGAGGGGGGGGGGCGGGGGGAGTCAGAAAACCAGTCAGTACCTGGTGTGGCCACCATTTGCCTCACGCAGTGCAACACATCTCCGTCGCATAGAGTTGATCAGGTTGTTGATTGTGGCCTGTGGAATGTTGGTCCACTCCTCTTCAATAGCTCTGCGAAGTTGCAGAATATTAGCAGGAACTGGAACACGCTGTCGCATACTCCGATCCAGAGCATCCCAAACATTCTCAATGGGTGACATGTCCGGTGAGTATGCTGATCATGCAAGAACGGGGATGTATTCACCTTCCAAGAATTGTGTACAGATCCTTGCAATATGGGGCTGTGCATTATCATGCTACAACATGAGGTGATGGTCGTGGATGAATGGCACAACAATGGGCCTCAGGATCTCGTCACGGTATCTCTGTGCATTCAAAATGCCATCAATAAAATGCACCTGTGTTCGTTGTCCATAACATACGCATGCCCATACCATAACCCCACCACCACCATGGGCCACTCGATCCACAACGTTGACGTCAGCAAACCGCTCACAACGCCACACACGCTGTATGCCATCTGCCCTGAACAGTGAATACCGTGACTCATCCATGAACAGAACGCCTCTCCAATGTGCCAGATGCCATGAAATGTGAGCATTTGCCCACTCAAGTAGGTTACGACGAGCATGCAGATGAGCTTCCCTGAGACGGTTGACGGTTTCTGACAGTTTGTGCAGAAATTCTTTGGTTATGCAAACCGATTGTTGCTGCAGCTGTCCGGGTGGCTGGTCTCAGACGATCATGGAGGTGAACATGCTGGATGTGGAGGTCCTGGGCTGGTGTGGTTACACGTGGTCTGCGGTTGTGAGGTCGGTTGGATGTACTGCCAAATTCTCTGAAACGCCTTTGGAGAAGGCTTTTGGTAGAGAAATTAACATTCATTGCACGGGCAACAGCTCTGGTAGACATTCCTGCAGTCAGCATGCCAATTGCACGCTCCCTCAAATGTTGCGACATCTGTGGCATTGTGCTGTGTGATCAAACTGCACATTTCAGAGTGGCCTTTCATTGTGTGCAGTCTAAGGCACACCTGTGCAATATTCATGCTGTCTAATCAGCACCTTGATATGCCACACCTGTGAGGTGGGATGGATAATCTCGGCAAAGGAGAAGTGCTCACTAACACAGATTTAGACAGATTTGTGAACAATATTTGAGAGTAATGGGTCTTTTGTGTATGTAGAAAATGTTTCAGATCTTAGAGTTCAGCTCATGCAAAATGGGAGCAAAACCGAAAGTGTTGCGTTTATATTTTTGTTCAGTGTATCTGTCATATCTATCTATCTCTCTGTCTGTCTCTGTATCTATCTATCTAGCTGTCTTTCTAATATCTATCTATCTATATCATATCTATCTAATCTAGCACAATATAGTTACTGCCAAAGCAATCTAAATATGTATTGTCAGCTTGATATGTATTTTTGTAGCATATGATTTGGAACAATAAAAAGATAGATAGACAGACAGAAATATAAATAGACATATAAATAGATAGATAGATTTGATAAATAGATACAGATACATTGATTATTTCCCCCTGGATTGTTTATTTTATTTCACTCCACTCAATTTCTTAATGAACTATAAAACAAGCAATAAACACGTCAAAATATGTCAAATTGTTATCACTAAAATATTATCAGGTATTAAGAACTGTAGTGAAATAAATTATAATAAATAATCCAGGGGGACATGATCTTCACTTGATCCTAAATAGTTATATAGATAAATAGATAGATATATAGATAGATAGATAATGTGAACAGCTCCAAACTTCTCATATCTATCATCATCCATGCTTCTCCTCTATATAAGCTCAGGGATGTGCGGATTTCACCCCTTGGCCTTTAGTCTTTGATAGTGACCAGACCATGAAATCATAAAGTGGGGAAGTGTTTGCACTGTATCTAGAAAGCTTATGCTTATAAAACAATCCTGACTGAAAGGATAAACAGTAAGCGCAGTGAAGCCTGATACAAGCCCCAGCAGCTCCGCGCAGCATCCCGTCCTCATGGATCCTGGGGTCTGCATGTCCTATCATGTATGCCAAGAATCTCACTCTGTTCTGGTGAAGGGCTATACACAGTCGAGGTGACAAAATCTAATTTACAATGTTTGCAGCACCTCCATCTTTCCACATTAGCATCCGGAATAATTTACTGACCAAATATATTCAAACCCAATTGACCTTACTAGGAAAACAATGCAGAATGTATCTCTCCCAAGATGTGGTGTAGCTATAGGGGATGCAGATAGTAGATGCGCCCAGACCATTGTGTCTGAGGCCCCTCTGCTACATATGAAGGCATAAAGGGCATACAATAGGAGAGCCCCTGTAACAAGTTTTGCATTGTGGCCTAGGAGTCTGGTTGGCCAATGTAGGATGAATTCAGGAAAATTACCCCTTTAAAGGGGTGTAAAAAAGAAATAAAAAATCTGAAATCATATAGGACATGACAATCTCTTTCAAATAAAGCTGCAAGCAGCCATGTATCTCTCATTAATTCTGGAGTTCACCCCATTCATTTCTCCAATAGTCCTGCTAGATGTTCTGCAGTCTGGAATCTCAGAGGGTATATCTGTTTTCACAGGGGGTGTGCGCTTTCTGCTGCAGCTCTCTCTAACTGTCACACCATCTAACAGTAGAATTGAGCATGTGTGACCATGTCAGCAAAATGGACAGAGAAATAGGGAAAAGAATAAACAGCAGGTGGTGCTATACAGATACAATGTATTGAATAACGTGGTGGCTATACAAAAATTTTAAATGCATGCAATGATAAGAATATTCAGATCCAGATGCATGTTTGAAAAATGTTGAATATTTTTTCATAGACCAACCCCTTTAAATGAAAAAATATATAAAAAATGCCTCCAGCTTTCCAGTTGTGCTGAGTGACAACCACTCATGGCAGCCATTACATTGCCTATGAGGTTCCCACCTCCACTGCTACGGCCACCCTGCCTTTGTGTACTGCTAGTATAAGTGAACCAGGAACCTCGATAAGAATACTACTACAGGCCCCTCCCACATGAAGGAGTACTGCGGTGTATAGAATTGTGGGAGAATGTGTAACAGGGGGATGTAATTAGTAAGATCAATTATTATTATTGAAAAATATAGAATCTTTAAAGGAACACTCCAAGAAAAGTGAATGCTCAGTGTTAGGACTTGAGGGGTGGGGCATGACCCAGGATGTTCTTGAATCCTTGTGCTAGGCTCCACCCCCTCATGCTTTTTTACTTGGCATTTCACTATATCAGTTTTGCCTGAAGATTTCCTTTATTTGCTATCTTTCAGGTCTTTTTTAAATTTACAATATGGCTGAGATAATACTGCCATACATGCCCAAAAAACTGCACATGGCTGCAGATGGAGGTTACAGAAGCCCTGGGGAAAAATAAATCCTCATTTGGCGGTACTCTAGGCCCTGAGCATAGTGGCT
Source organism: Bufo bufo (assembly GCF_905171765.1). NCBI lineage: Eukaryota > Metazoa > Chordata > Amphibia > Anura > Bufonidae > Bufo > Bufo bufo. Next base: position 138,628,359 of record NC_053389.1, read on the forward strand.
GCTGCACATACAACTGTATCACCATTCTCAGGATGGTTATATGGTTGATAACTGCAGCCGGACAATGGAGCCATTGGCTCCCCTTCCTGCTGTTACTGGGGCACTACAGGGAGCATTATAACTTCTTAGTTCACTATAGCTGGCATTATAACTACTGGGCAGCATAGAGGGCATGCTAACTACTGGGCACACTATATGGCTCATTATAAGTGCTGGGGACACTTTAGAGGAGTTTTCTTACTTCTGGGAGCACTACAGGAGGGCATTATACTAATAACACTATAGAGGGGTCTTGTTAGTACTGGGGGTGTCTATAAGAGCCTTATTACTTTTGTGGGCACTATGAGGCCTTTATAGCTACTGGGGCACTATGCAGTGCTTTATCACTACCGAGCAAGGTGGCACTAGGTGGCATTATTAATAACAGGTTACTATGGGGAGCATTATTATTTGGCACAATATGGAGGGCATTACTACTAACGGAAGCATTCTCAGGAGCATTAACAATATGAGGGGTACTGTGGGTGTCACTATTACTAATGAGGGCAATCTGGGACAAAATGCTTACAATTGGTGGGATTTTTTGGAGCACTATTACTATGGGAGGTACTATCTGTATTATGGCACTAATGTTTCTTCATACAGATAGTACTAGTATTCCTGAACATTGGGGAGACAGTGGGCACAGCATTCCAGGTAGTAGCAGGATAACACTGTTGTGGAAGAATGATGGAAAAGTGAGGAACCTAAGATGTCTTTGTGACAAACTCTGTGAGACATGGCTACAAGAAAGAAGTTGTCATGGTGGTTTGGGCTGAATGAAGAAGACGAGGAAAGAGAATGTGTATAATCATAGGAGATGTCACTGGATATAATAGGTATGCAGTGCTGTATACTCCTGCATGTGCTAGGACTTGGTTGGATGGAGAATTTGGCACATGTATGCTTTAGAGCTTGGGCCTCGGAGCTATGCTCCTGGGTACTATACGACCAGGATGGGGACGTATCACTGTATAAGTTAGTTCTGCTATTCTGGAGCCTAGGAAAGCTGAATGACAACTTCTGTGGGAGCTCTACAGGCAGCTACATTGGTTGTCGCCCAGCTTTCCCAGAGACAGATATACCTAAGAGGAGGATAATAAGAGAATAACTTTACACGTAATTGACTTGTAGATCTTTCTAACCATTAAAATAAATCTCTGTTATACAGAGGCACTTGCTTTGTTCATGTGCTGGATGCCACCCCGTCCTAACACAAAGGAAGGCATTCTAGACTCCGTCTTCGCTATGATGTCACGGCCTTTGAAGTGGGATTTTCCTCATGTCAACTCTGCAAAAGGGCCTTGTCTTACTGTGCCTCAGGCAGCAAACACAAATCAATGGAGCAGGTACCTGTTAACCTCAATGAGATTGTCCATGCTGTGTACGAGGAACTGTGTAGACAATGTCCATGTGATATCAGCACGGCTCAGGACCTGGGGCTGTCCAGATATTAGTATGCCTCCCTTCATTAGTAGGGTAGGAGCCACGAAACAGGAGGCCACATAACTTACAGTAGCCTTCTTGCCCTGCACTGTATGATATCTCTGTCTGCAGCAAGAGCATAGTAAAAGGGTTGACAAACCTCGCTGCTACCTATTTAATACAGTTGTTGGATCCACAGGGAGCAGTGAAGGTTGCGGGACTCTCTGCTGGGGTCAGCGCTGCAGTAACCTGCTCCATCCACTACACAGTGGGTGGAGCTGTGTAGTTTCGGCTCCAGAGCTTCACGGGAACAGCTGATCAGCAGAGATTAGTGGCGTGCCTACCATAGTGGCAGGCCATGCAACTGCCATTGGGTCGTGAAAGCCTCAACACTGAACTGGGTTTGATATTACAGACATAGACTCACTACATTTTCCAGCAACCACCACTAGGGGGAGCTCAGTGCAAAGAGATTATTTACAGCTTCCATTGATATAAATGATAACTGTATAAATTCCTGTACACTGAGCTCCCCAGTTGTCAGGTGTAAATACACTGAGAAATATTCTGTGCTGAATGAGCGCCATATTTATGAACCATGTGTTCCACTTTTTCCCGAAAGTTGGATAAAGTGGGCACAGCGCCACTTTTTTATTACAATTTACTTTATTAAAAATTTCTTCCACGTAATATAACAAAAGAGAGTTGTGCTTTGTGTTATGCATTGTCAGGGAGTGTGTAATGCAAACATACTAGAAAACAGGGGAAGGGGCACATGCTAGGTTTTGCGATGGAGCCCTATGAGATCATGTGAGCCATTGGCGAGGGTGTGGGGTGTCTGACCGCGCTGATCAGATATTGATGGCCTATCCTGAGGATAAGCCATCAGTGTAAGGCCGGGTTCACACGAACGTGTGTGACCCGTGCCTGTGCAGCGGCCCGCAAATAGCGGGCCGTAATGCATGATCGCCGGCCGTAGGTCTGGCGCATCGGATCGCGGACCCATTCACTTTAATGGGTCCGCGATCCGGCCGTTCCGCTAAAAGATAGGACTTGTTCTATCTTTTAGCGGAACGGAAGTACGGGACGTAACCCCACGGAGGCACTTCGTAGTGCTTCCGAGGGGTCCCGTGCCGTGCGGCCGTTCCGCGATTCCGGATTAGCGGACCCATTGAAGTGAATGGGTCCGCATCCGTGATGCGGAATTCACACGGAACTGTGGCCGTGTATTGCGGCCCGCGATTTGCGGGCCGCAATACGGCCACAGATCACACACGTTCGTGTGAACTTAGCCTAATAGTCCTGGACAACCCTCTTATTTTATTTTGGGAGGCAATGGAAAAAAAGGCATTTCCGCCTTTGCTTCTTGGGTTTTGATTTTATGGCATTCACTATGTGGTATAAATAACAGGATACCAATCTGATTTTTTGTTTTACTACTTTTGCACAAGTTAGGGGTTTTGTCACTTCAGCAAGTGGCATTTATCACGTAGAGAAAGTTAATACAAGGCACTTACTAATGTATTGTTATTATCCATATTGCTTCCTTTGCTGGCTGGATTCATTTTTCCATCAAGTTATACACTGCTTGTTTCCATGGTTACTACCACACTGCAATCCACTTGCACAATATATAGGAAAAAATGTCGGCCTCCATGGTGACCAGGACAGTGGGAGCACACATAGGCCGGTGCTTTTTCCTACAGTGTGCAAGCACGACCACCACTGATGGATTACAGTGGGTTGTAACCATGGATACGAGCAGTGTATAATGTGATGGAAAAATTAATTCAGCCAGCAAAGGAGTCAATATGGATAATCAGAATACATTATTAAGTGACTTGTACTAACTTTCTCTACTTCATAAATGCTATTTGCTGAAGTGAGAAAACCCCTTTAAAGATTTTTTCTGTAATTGATTAGGGAAAGTTTTATCAAAACTGGTGCAAAGTAGAACTGGCTTAGTTGCCCATAGCAACCAATCAGATTCCACCTTACATTTTCCAAAGGAGCTGTCAAAAATAAAAGGTGGAATCTGATTGGTTGCTATGGGCTAGGGGTGGGCGATATGGCCTAAAATCTATATTGCAATATAATTTTAAGCATGTGCGATATGCGATATATATCGCAATATATTGTTTTCTATATTTGGGGGGGGGGGGGGGGGTTTAAACTTTTTTTTTTTTACTTTTTATTTAATAACTATTAGCCTCCTTAAGGGCTAGAACCCTTGTCATATTCAGCCTAATAGAGCTCTATTAGGGTGAATAGGACTTTACACTCTCCCTGCTGCCCTGTCCTTTGTGCACACAACAGCAGGGAGCTGACCATGGCAGCCTATCATGTGCCCCCCCAGCCTATCATGTGCCCCCCCCCAGCCTATCATGTGCCCCCAGCCTATCATGTGCCCCCCAGCCTATCATGTGCCCCCCAGCCTATCATGTGCCCCCCAGCCTCTGATCAGCCCCCCAGCCCCTTATCAGCCCCCCATGTGCCCCCCAGCCTCTGATCAGCCCCCCATGTGCCCCCCAGCCTCTGATCAGCCCCTCCAGCCTCTCATGTGCCCCCCGCCTCTGATCAGCCCCCCAGCATCTCATGTGCCCCCCCCGCCCCTGATCCGCCCCCCCCCCCCCCCACTGCCTCTGATCAGCCCCCCAGCCTCTCCCTCTTATCAGCCCCCTCTGGTAACAAACCCACCCCCCCCTCCCTCCCCAGTATTAATCATTGGTGGCAGTGGGCAGTTCCGATCGGTTACCATGGCAGCCAGGACGCTACTGAAGTCCTGGCTGCGATGGTATGTTAGTGAGCTGCAGCATTATATTCACGTGCGCCGTGGCTGCCGGGCGCTCCTTCTTCTCATAGGTCTGTGCGGCGCATTGCTAATGCTATAAGCATTAGCAATGCGCCGCACAGACAGAAGAAGGAGCGACCGGCGGCCACGGCACACGTAAGTATAATGCTGCTCACTAACATACATTACATACATTACACTGCTGGGACTCCGATCGGAACTGCCCACTGCCACCAATGCAGACAAACATTCCCGGCACCCGACCTCTGACAGGACGCTGTGATCCGCGCGATTAACCCCTCAACTGAGGGGTTAATCGTGTGGATCACAGCGTGCAGTCATAGGGGCCGGGATATGGCCGGCACATTGGTATTCAGGCATTCATTGGTGGCGCAGTGGCCACAGTCCCTCCCCTCCTCCTCCTACTCTGTTCTTAGTGGCCAGCGGCAGCCGCGCACAGTGGGGAGGGAGGGACTCCCTCCTTCTCCACTGTGCCAGCTCAGGAAACCATGGTGCGCGCCGCGATCATATTGCGGTCCGGCGATATAGGCGATATGCGCAAAATCCATATCGTGGCACAAATTTATATCATATATCGCCTATATCGCCTATATCGCCCACCCCTACTATGGGCAACTAAGCCAGTTCTACTTTACACCAGTTTTGATAAATCTACTCCTTGGTTTTTATGTTGTCCACGATTCATAATTGTTTTATTTTACCATCCAGGCAGAAATAGAAGATGTGGCACTGACAGGTGTAAAATATTACCGTATATTCTTTATTCACTCCAAGAACCTAAAACAAGCTGGTTGGATCTTGCAGGCCTCATAGTTTTATTTTTTGTTGATGTAGCTGTATGATATCTTGTTTTTTTGCAGGAGAGTTTTTAGTGCTGCATTTACCATTTGGGGGTATATCTATGATAACTTCTCAGTTAACTTGTATTCCTATTTTGAGAGACAATTCTAGCATTTTTATAGTTTTGATCACTGATATGGGATAAACAACTGGGAAGATTTGTCAAGTCCCCCCCCCCCCCCCTTCCTGCACCAGAATAGTACCAAACAAAGTTCACTGACACATTTAAGATTACTGGCACAAGTAACACCAGGAATCTGTGCCAGCTCCTCGGTGGTGTAGATTTCAGATTGTGGTGCATAGACCTGCTGAGAGTCATACAAATGATTTAAACGCATGCACATCTTAATAATTTGGGAGCATTTCTAGATGAAGACTGGCATTAGAAACACAAGTCTTGATACATTCCCTCCCACCCAAGTTCATTTTATTGTACGGGCCAGGACAGATGTGCTTTTTTAAAATTTCCATAATAAAGAACATTTTTCTTCTTTTTCGCTAAAAACTTACTAAAAGTTTTTTTAGTTACAGTTGAGGATTTTAACATGATCTTTTGATCACTTCTATAGTAAACTGCAATACTTTTATTTTGCAGTGTATTATGCCTGTCAGTGTTACACTGACAGGCAGCCTATTAGGCACTGATTCTGGCACAGTCTAATGGCCCTCATACACGTCATATTATTGACATCCAAACCTGCCATTTTCTGTTGGACTGTCCACCATCCTAATGAGTATGGTGATCTCCCGACTCTCCTCTGACATGATGTAGGGGAACTTTGAATTTTAACACCTGATCCTTTTTTCCTCTGAGGAGATAAGCCACTGCCAGAGGTATTTGACAGCAGCTTTCTTCTCTCTCCCCCTTGGAAACACATACCAAACCGAGCATGTACATATATATGGCTGAGTCAGTTGAACAGCTTTTTGAGCTGTATGGGCACCTTAATGTACTCTGGCACATGGTCGACCTGTGTCAACCCACTGGTACGCTGCAATTGTGTTGCGGGGGCACTCATGTGCTTACATAGGGCAAGCAATGGAATCTGGAGAAATGTATTATTTGTGTGGTATTCGATGTCTCAGAACTGACCGACTCACTAGTATTAAAAATCACACTTCTCATATTTCTATTAATGAGCGGTGGGTGCAAAGTATTAAAGGGATTCTGTCATGACATTTTAGGCCTATAACCTAAACATATGGCCAGGTCCGTACTAATAACCTGAATCCGAAACTGTCCTTATTAAATCTGCCTGTGGCTCTATTAGCACATAAAACTGGTTTTTATAACCTGTTATTCACCTACCTAAGGTGCCCAAGGGGACGTCGCTTCATACAGTGTGCCCGGCTGCACCCATCTCCGTCTGGTGCCCAGCGCCGCCTTCCCAGTTGAAATCGCCGCCTTTCTCACCTCAGCCCCGCCTCCGCAATCGTCCGGTCCCTCTGCCAGATCCCGCGAGTGCGCACTAGGCCTAACCTGAGGGACCGGACGATTGCGGAGGCGGGGCTGAGGTGAGGAAGGTGGCGATTTCAACTGGGAAGGCGGCGCTGGGCACCAGTCGGAGATGGGTGCAGCTGGGCACACTGTATGAAAAGACATCCCCTTGGGCACCTTAGGTAGGTAAATAACAGGTTATAAAAAACAGTTTTATGTGCTAATAGAGCCACAGGCAGATTTAATAAGGACAGTTTCGGATTCAGGTTAATAGTACGGACCTGGCGATATGTTTAGGTCATAGGCCTAAAATGTCATGACAGAATCCCTTTAAGATACAAATACATCAGGTTTACTTGGAGTCCTATGTGAAACCACAGATAACAACATGGCGATGTCACACCTCATGATGAATTCTGGTACATCTCTACTGAATGGGATCAGAAACAGCACCACCCCTGTCCATAGATTATGTGTGGTACTGCAGCTCTGCCCTATTGACTTCAATGGAGCCGAGCTGCAAAACCAGACGAAACCCATGGACAGTGGTGGACTCCTAGATGCTGTATACTGTGCTATAAATGGGCATGCAGTAATTTGGAACTCATTGTTTGCATACAGAGCATCCATGCAGACGTGTAGCTGACGCTCCTGGGCCCTACTGCTAAATCTCTACCAGGACCCCTACCAATCATCACATGTCTTTATAGTACCTCTGCCCCCTTATGTGGCAAGGGGACTTTGGGCTCCTTAGACAGATGGGCCTAGTCTGACTGCAACTTCTGTACCCCCTTCATGTGCATCTTCATGTACTTTTTTCAACATCCTTTATTTATACAAACTCTAACCCAAAAATATAGAAAATATACAAATAAAGTGACTATGACCTATAGACCTTTATCTGCCAAAATGACTTTCCCCATTTATAACTATACTAGACCCTTAGTAGTGCCACCTCCCCAAAAAGTAATGGAGGCGTCAAATTTACACCGTTTTGCATCTCTGACAATTTTCTTACTACCCAATACAACAGAATATCATCATTTTCAATACGGATACTGAAGAAGATGGGTAACTCACAGTCCACGTCGCTGACTTAGCCGTGCTGGATTGCTGGAACGTCACTTCAAAGTTATGAGGTCCTGGGTAGTCGGTGTTGGATGGGATGACCGGTGCTGGAGACATGGCATCAAACGTGGAGCTGGGCTGGGAGTAGGGGGAATGTGTGGGGACATTCGAGTTGTGGTCGGGGTTGTACGGACTGGTGGAGGCTGCTCTGCTTCCGATACTCTGATCCATGGTGTTATTCAGCAAACTGAATTGAGACTGCAGACAGGGAGAAAAGGGGAGGAGGGAAAAAAAGAACACACAGGTAAGAGGGACTGAAGCATCAGCGGCACCTTAGCACTGGAGGGATCTTGTTACAGGACTCTTAAAGGACTTGTTCGCTTTGGAGTCATTCAAACAATTTCCTGAGGGTGTTTTTTTTTTTTAAGCTTTTTGATAACAGGTCAACACTTGTAGGGGGATAGAGTGACAGGTTTTGTTGTGAGCACCCTCTTAGTAAAGGAATACCTCAGTGCTACTCAGTGTGAGCTGCAGAGAGTCAAAAGACTGGGAAAGAATATACAAAATGCATCATAAAAAAATTTACAGAACCATTTTTACTCCTTAACATCTAAAATTACCCAGATATGTAAGTCCATGAGTGTTTAGTATCCCATTCAGGTGTTGTCTTGGTTTCCTAAAAGGTAACAGATTCCAGGTAACAACTAATGGCCAACATTTGGGCATGCTCACAAGTTTAGGTTCCTCACTGGTGCTGACCATGTTTTCTAAACCTTGTTTCTTAGAAGCGTGCACTAACAGTAAGCAGATCACAGGACGTCCCACTATGTGGACCCACAGCGATCAGTTTATTCTGTAACGGAACCCTACAGCAAGTGTTCAGTTACCCTGCAGTGCCCCCATAGGTGAAATGAAGCATTACATTGTGCGTATATTAATTAGTGCACTGTCCATGTAATGGTATGCTGAGTCCTCCAGAGAAAGATTCACTCTTTTAGCTTTTTTGTACTACAGCTCATAGATGAAGCTTTTTTTAATCTTGTTTTTATTCACTTTTATAAGAAACTAGCAGAAGGACCCTGCCCCTTTAACAGTGACCTCCACCGCGGCCGCCCCTTCATTAGTGACCTCCACAGTACCTCTTCTCCTTAACAGTGATTTCCACAATACCTCACCGCCTTAAAGAGGACCTTTCACCATAATAAAACCTCTAAACTAACTATACAGGCGCCCAGGGATCTCCCTGCACTTACTGTTATCCCCGGGCGCCGCTCCGTTCTCCGGTTATAGCCTCCGGTATCTTCATAGTTAGGCTCCACCAATGGAAACCTGACGCCGTCTCTTTCTCCTATGCTGTAGCGCTGGCCAATCGCAGCGCTCAGCTCATAGCCTGAGAGATTTTTTTTTCTCTCAGGCTATGAGCTGAGCGCTGCGATTGGCCAGCGCTACAGCATGGAAGAATGAGACGCCGGCAGGTTCCCCTGGGTGGAGCCTAACTATGAAGATACCGGAGGCTATAACCGGAGAACGCAGCGGCGCCCGGGGATAACAGTAAGTGCAGGGTGATCCCTGGGCGCCGCTCTACACGTCTGTATAGTTAGTTTAGAGGTTTTATTCTGGTGAAAAGTCCTCTAACAGTGGCCTCTACAGCAAACTGCTCCTTAACACTGACCTCCTTAGCGGACCGTCCCCTTAACTGTGACCTCGACAGCAGCCTGCCCCTAGGGTGGCCAGTGGTCCGGCTTTTGGACTCCCTGTCCTCCGTCCGGTGCAGAGCCTGGACGGACACAGGAATATTCTTTTGAACAGCTCACTCTCAGACAGCAGCACTGTGCTGTGTGAGCCTGAGCTGCAGGGAGAAAGTCACCCTCCCTCGATCCCCTGCAGCTGACAGAAGTTGATTTTACCTTCATTTTTTCAATCCCCATCGGCTGCGGAGTGGGAGGGGGTGTGGTGTAGTGGGACCTGGGGGCAGGGTTTTTAAGTCCATCTTTTGAGGGTGGCCTAAATGGCCACCCTACCTGCCCCCTGAACTGTCACCTCCACAGCACTCCGCTCCCTTAACAGTGTCATCCACAGCTCCCTGCCCCTTTAAAGCTGACCTGCAGCAGTGAAGAAAAATGGCTGGGTTGTTATGGAAACCTGGTGTAAAACTGTGTGTATGTGAAGACTAAGGACCTGCGAGCTTCTATTGGCTCATAAGGGAAATGTGACCGTGTGTATGGCAGTTGGGATATGAAGAGAAAGACCTGCAGGCTTCTATTGGCTAATGTAGGTCATGCGATGTGCCATATTTGCATTTTTTGGGAATATCTCAGTAACGGTACGTGCTAGAGAGCTGAGACCCCCACAAGATTTCTTTCCAAGTAGAAAGGGATGTGTATACCAAGTTTCGTTGAAATCGATGTTTCGTTTTTGAGTGATCGCGGAACATACATACATCCTTCTTTATATTAAGGCTGGTTTCACACGGGCGTTGCGGGAAAATGTGCGGGTGCGTTGCGGGAACACCCGCGATTTTTCCACGCGAGTGCAAAACATTGTAATGTGTTTTGCACTCGCGTGAGAAAAATCGCGCATGTTTGGTACCCAAACCCCTTGGGATCAGTGTTCTGTAGATTGTATTATTTTCCCTTATAACATGGTTATAAGTAAAACAGCGCTGGAGGGGTTAAAAAAAATAATAATAATAATTTAACTCACCTTAGTCCACTTGATCGCGGCCCGGCATCTACTTCTGTCTCCTTTGTTGAATAGGACCTGTGGTGAGCATTAAATACAGTTACAGGACCTTTGATGACGTCACTCCGGTCATCACATGATCCATCACCATGGTAAAAGATCATGTGACGTACCATGTGATGACCGGAGTGACGTCATCAAAGGTCCTGTAACTGTATTTAATGCTCACCACAGGTCCTATTCAACAAAGGAGACACAAGGAGATGCGATCAAGTGGACTAAGGTGAGTTAAATAATTTTTTATTTTTTTTGTAACCCCTCCAGCCCTATTTTACTATGCATTCTGTATTCAGAATGCTATTATTTTCCCTTATAACCATGTTATAAGGGAAAATAATAATGATCGGGTCTTCATCCCGATCGTCTCCTAGCAACCGTGCGTGAAAATCGCACCGCATCCGCACTTGCTTGCGGATGCTTGCGATTTACACGCAACCCCATTCACTTCTCTGGGGCCTGCGTTGCGTGAAAAACGCAGAATATAGAGCATGCTGCGATTTTCACGCAACGCACAAGTGATGCGTGAAAATCACCGCTCGTGTGAACAGCCCCATAGAAATGAATGGGTCGGTATTCAGAGCGGGTGCAATGCGTTCACCTCACGCATCGTATCCGCGCGGAATACTCGCCCGTGTGAAAGGGGCCTAAGAAATACAGAAAAACAACAGGCAGGCATGCAACAGACAGTACAGTACATCATTTTTAACACAGCAAGAAAATAAGGCAGAGCATGGTACAAAGGGAAATGACAATGCCAAAATGAATCAGTCCAGATGAGAACGCAATCCTGTAATGATGATTCTTTTTTACGTACCAGGGCATTGTTGGACGGAAGGGCAATAGCTTTAGGATCTTGACTGCAATGTAGGGGAAACATGCATGGGCTGAAATGGACCATGCAAGGTCAGGTTGATATGTACTGGTAGTGGTAAAGGGAGTTGCTTCACCATTTATTCAAAAACTCTGCAAAAAAAAAATAAACCCCTATATTGGTGAAATGTTGCCCCAAATATGTAATGGATGCTGGTGACTGAAATAACCATTTTACTGACCTTTTGATATATGATTTCAACATAGCAGAAGATATTCTCAATAGAGCTATGGGGATCACCAGTATATGGTATTGTGCCCTAATTTAGAACTGGTCGAAGAATTCTTCTTGTCTTCAGAAGAACTAATGGCTCTGTATTTTAAGGCATCGTTGAAGCACATAACCCTTCTCAATAAGATCTGTGTTGGAGTTTTGCAGGTTACAGAAGTCTCAAGCCACCATTTAGGCCTCATGCACACGACCGTTGTGTTGCTGTCCGCATCCGTTGCTCCGTTCCGTGGTCTGCAAAAAAAATATAACCTGTCCTATTCTTGCCTGTTTTGCAGACAAGAATAGGCAGTTATATCAATGGTTGTCCGTGCCATCCGTGTTTTGCGGATCCGCAATTTGCGGACTGCAAAACACACAACGGTCGTGTGCATGAGGCCTTAAGTGGAATATCCAACACAAATAATTTGGGGGAAGAGCTGTTGTTCTCAATAAGCAGAAATTGTAAAAAAAAATGCAAATGAGTAGGGTGCTTTACACCCCCACTGCGGTCCCTTTATTCTAGTAAGCTTTGATGGTCCTTGCTCAAGAAACCACCCCTATGTGAGTAACTAAAGATGATGCCTACTAACCTCTGTTAAGTAAATGTAAAGTGCCTACAATGTGTTTGTTTTTGAACAGGACACATTCTTTCCCATGATGTGGCCGTGACAAGGAGAATAGTCACACCAAGGGTCTTCAGACATCAATGAGATTGGGTTACCTGCCCAGAATAATGTGTGTTCTAAGCATTACATTGACAGGCAATGACGATGGATTATGGGTGAGTGCACTTTGTTTATTAGTGTAAGTGCCTATGGGGATGTAGACACAGAAGTGAAGGTAAAGGGCAAATAAGGGAATAGATTGACTGTTTAATGACCCATCAGTCCTAATCCCCTAGTATCAGAGGGAATAGCATTTTTTGTAGGATCAGCAGAGTAATAGCTGGTAAACAGAAAATGTGGATTTTTTTGAGTCTTTTAGACAGACAGAAGAAAACTACTGTAACTGAGAGTTTGCATATCATGGGCATCCAAGTAACATGACTATGCCCATTCAATTATAGAGGGAAGACAAGATAAGAACCAGCTGCCCCAGGAGAGCTCAACACGGTGATCATATAAACTAGGAAGATCTGCCATTCAGGAATGGGAGGAAGCTGGGTTTCAGCAAGCCATGCGGCGTTATAGTGATGGCCGTATTGGTTGTCATCCTACTTTCCCAGATACACAAATGGCTAGAAAATTTCCGACTAGACAGAGCTGGAATTGTATTTACAAGGAGGGTGGTGATAACCCCTCTAAGCACCACATAAAGGGGCTGTTACATGTGGTTTAGTTAAGGAATCTTACAGTCGGCAACTATAATAACTCCACAAATTTTATCTTCTTGCTTTAAAGATCATGCAGCATTACATGTAATTTTGGATGCTGGACTATGGAAGAAAAAAACTGCATGTAATTCTTCTGCCTGATGAAGGTGATGCTGATGACATCATACAACCAAGTTTTATCTCAACTGCTGCAAATGATCTCCGGCTTACAAAATACTAACTGCCTCGTTAACTTTGAGCTTCGGCCTCAGAAAGTGAGACTAAGCGAAAGTTTCATATATCTGGAAATGTTAGAAGCTGAGATGAGGATCTGTGTTATACGGCTCATTTCACCTGGTTCATGATGACCTCATATCGCTCATGGTTCAGACTGAATGAGATCACTGATTGAACACTAAAGGGACTCTTATGTACATCCATAAAGTGAACCTTCGACACTCGCAGATAAAATGTAATCCTTTATTGAAACGTTAAAAAAGCAAGAACATGGTAGCAAAAAAAATTAAATTCCTACGCATTTCGGATGAATCCAATCATCCTTGTCCAAAACACGTAGGTGACTTTTTTGCTACCATGTTTTTATTAACAAGTTTCAAAGGGTTTAGCTTTATCTGCGATTGTCGAAGGTTCACTTTATGGAAGACTTGATGTGGTGGGTCCATCACAGCCTAATTTCCTTCAGAGCACTGCTCAGATGATATCACAAAGTGAGCGTCATTCGGTGAGCTGCATCCACCTATTCTTACTGTAAGGTTTTCTTTGGACTCTGATGTACATGCAGCTTTTAAAGGGAACCTGTCTCCTGGATTTTGTGTATAGAGCTGAGGACATGGGCTGCTAGATCACCGCTAGCACATCCACAATACCCAGTCCCCATAGCTCTGTGTGCTTTTATTGTGTAAAAAAAAGATTTGATACATATGCAAATTAACCTGAGATGAGTCCTGTCCCTGACTCATCTCACGTACAGGACTCATCTAAGGTTAATTTGCATATGTATCAAATCGGGTTTTTTTACACAATAAAAGCACACAGAGCTATGGGGACTGGGTATTGTGGATGTGCTAGCGGCCATCTAGCAGCCCATGTCCTCAGCTCTATACACAAAATCCCAGTGACAGGTTCCCTATAATCATTAGTTTTTGTTTTGACTTGTCAGAATTTTCTAGATCTCTGCTTGCTGTCAGTGAATGGAATGTTACAGATCATCTTATTACAAGAATTAAACTCAATTTACATAAAACTGGACAAACTCTCTCAAAAAGTATTCCATCCATTCCAATATGTCCTGTGATGAACACAGTGGCTATCACTGTGTATGTCATACAAGGTTGAATGCCTAATTTATCTGGTATTCAGAGACAGACATCCGATTATTGCTTAGATAAATGTTTAGTCACTTTTTCCAAGGATAAATTATTTATGTTGACTGAGGTGCCAGACAATTCAACTTGCTCATCTGCCTGTGACTGGCCCCTTGTGAATATACATAATGTAATTAACACTGTTGTCCTAGATGGTTCCTGACTGTCACCTGTGTCCAGTGAGGGACCTGTGGTATCTGGTTGTTTTGTATTATGTGATCACATATGTATGTGTGTAGTAGTGACTGCGTGTGTATGTGTGTACTAGTGTATGTGTGTGTGGTAGTGAATGTGTCGTACTGAATGCAATTGCTACAGTATCCACCATGATTGTATGGATGAAAAGTTTCACCATTGTGTAACATGTACAAGATCTGAAATCATATAATATCTATGAGGTCTGCCATTGTATAACATCTACAAGATCTGCTATCATGTAACATCTATTAGACCTGTGTAATATCTACAAGATCTGCCATCATGTAATAAGCACAAGATCTGTCATCATGTAATAACTACAAGGTCCTCCATCGTGTAAGATCTGTTATCATGTGACATATACAAGAACTGCCATTATGTAACATCTACAAAGTCTGTCATCCTTTAATATCTAAAAGATCCAAGCAAAGTCTTCAAGATCTGCCATCATGCAACATCTACAAGATCTGAATTCATATAATATCTATAAGGTTGGCCATTATGTAACATCCTCAAGATCAGCCATCATACATCATCTATAAGATCTGTGGAATATTTACAAGATCTTCCATTATGTAACATCTACAAAGTCTGTGATCATGTCACATCTGCCATATGTGGTCCACTAACATGTAACATCTACAGTCATGTAACTGCCAAAATTTCAAGATCATGCTATAAATATAAGGTCCACCATCATGTATCTTCCACAAGATATGCATTATGTAAGATATACAAGGTCTGTCATGATGTAGCATCTGCAAGAACTGCCATTATGTCACATCTCCAAGGTATGTCATCATGTATCATCTACCATACATGGTCCACTAATATGTAACATCTACAATCATGTAATGACCAAACTTTTAAGGTCATGCAACAAACATATGGTTCACCGTCATGTAACATCTACTGTATATGGCCCACTGTCATATAGCATCTACCATACATGGTCCACCAACATGTAACATCTACTATCATGCAATGCTAAAACTTACATCATACTGCACACATAAGGTCCACCTGCAGTATGTAATATCAACACAATCTTACATTTCTAGATGGAAAACATTTTAAACCTAAAGCAAATCGTAAAACAAACATACACAATTACAGTGGCAGAGGCATTTAAGGACATTAAACACAAGCTGTTTTTAAATATGTGGAATAGGGCACCTGGGATCTCCCAGTCATTATCCATAAGGCTACAGCTTTGTCTTTAGTTATATTTATTGTCTTGGGACTTTCATTGTTTCTAGGATATTACCTCATGTATCCCACAGGTTGAGTCCTCCAAGCTTTTCAAATATATTGAGGGTAGAACTGATAATAATGAGCTTGTGACATATCCAGACAGCATGAATACATCCGACCTTAGAACAGTCAAATCCAAAACATTAAAGCCCTTTTAAGGAGGTTTTAGTAGTTGTGTAGTAGTAGATGAAAGTCATTCGAACATATATATGTACAAGTTTCGTTCCTTGGCCAAATGTGTGAGTACAGTATATGGTATTTCTCTCTGTGGTCAGTCTTATGTATGACCACTTTTTTTTATCCTCTTAAAGAAACCCTTGTCCTGTATTTTTAGTATGTCCTTTTCTGTTAAGGCTATCTTCACATCTGTGTCTGAAGGGGCCTTCATCACAGATTCTGTTAAAAATGCAGGACAAAACGGCCTAGTATCGCGCACTATTTTGTTCAATAAAATTCTGGGTTTTCTAACAAAAATGCCTTTATAATCATTAGGGTCCATTGGGCATCTTTGTTACTGTCATTTGATGATTCTGGCACATCTGTTATTTTTGTTCTTCTGCTCCTATAATTGGGCAATTCAATGGAAATTTAATTGCAACTCAATGGTCTCTGTCTGAGCTCCATATATCCTATGGGAAAATGGGAGAAACTTTTCCAGAAGGTCAACCATTACTGCAGCACTTCACCAATCTGAGCTTAAAAGCCAGAAAGAAGCCTCTCATCAGTAAAAGACTCTCAGACTGTGAGAAACAAGATTCTTTGGTCTGATGAAACCAAGATTGAACTTTTTGGCCTCAAATCCAAGCATCATGTCTGGAGGGCTGAGGGAAAGCTGAATGGAGCAAAGCGCTGGAATATTCTTAAAGAAAACCTCATCCAGAGTGCTCTGGACCTCAGATTGGGCTGAAGGTTTTCCTTCTAACAAGACAATGACCCTAAGCACACAGCCAAGACAACACAGGAGAGGCTTAGGGACAACTCTGTGAATGTCCTTGAGTTTAAGTAGAACAGCCAGAGCCCTGACTTGAACCCAAATATCTCTGGATGTAACAGTACAGCCTGGATCACAGCGGCTCCCTGTGACGATACGCTGACTTGCGCTCCAGCGTGGAACGCACCGGCCGTCTGCGATGATACGCTGGCTTGCATTCCAGCGTGGAACGCAGTGACCGCCTGTGTTGTTACGCTGGCTTGCACTCCAGCGTGGAACGCAGTGGCTGCTGGGCCGTCCTGTGACTCCGCCCACTTACCGTCCGGCCCTTAAATAGAAGACAGGTGCTAAGCAGGGTGTTCCACTAATGGAGTGCGCACCCTGCTAGCTCCACTGTATCTGAGGACTCTGTCCACATATCCAGACCTGGATCCCTAACAACAGCGTGAAGGACTGTCTACCTTCTTGCCACTGGCTTCCCCACTGCTGGCTTCCTAGCCAGGACCAACTAACCGCAAGTATATGCCTGTTACCTGCTCTGATTAATGTCCTGGAACTCTGAGTGGGGTGGTTCCTGACTGATGTGAGACGATACTCCCAAACCAACTCTGAACCTACTGCATACTATATACTAAACTGTGGACATGCTCTGAACCTACTGCATACTATATACTAAACTTTGGACATGCTCTGAACCTACTGCATACTATATACTAAACTGTGGACATGCTCTGAACCTACTGCATACTATATACTAAACTGTGGACATGTTCTGAACCTACTTCATACTATATACTAAACTGAGGACATGCTATATACTAACCCTGAACTTATTGCATACTAGATACTAACTCTGAACTGTGCACAAGCTTATACTAACTTGTGACTCCTGTATACTGGGGGACCTCCCTTTCCAGCAGTAACTAATTAGATGGATAGCGGTAAATGATTTTGTTACCCCAAACTCTCCGCCCAAGACTGAGAGAGACGCCTGGGGTACATACTGAGTAACCGCGAATCCCACAGCCAAGAACAAGGGCAGTGGGATAATAGTGCATGTCCATTGCTTCCGCAGTTGAGATCCTAACTGATCAACTAGGTGCGTTACACTGGAGAGACCTGAAAATGGCTGTCCACCAACGGTCCCCATCCAATCGGACAGAGCTTGAGAGAAGGATCTGCAGAGAAGAATGGCAGAAAATCCCCATATCCAGGTGTGCAAACCTTGTGGCATCATAGCCAAGAAGACTGGAGGAAGTCCTGAGTATTTTTCTTGTTAATAAATTAGCAAAGATTTAGAATATTCTGTTTTCACTTTCTCATTATGGGGTACTGAGTGCAGAATGATGTGGAAAAACTTGAATTATTTTTACTTTAGCAAAAGGCTGCAATATAAAATGAGAAAAGTGAAAGGGTCTGAAGACTTTTTGAATGCACTGTACTTTTAACATGCAGCCAGATCATGCATGGTAGGAACCCCATCATTTTTCATCATGGCAGTTAATGAAATCCACATGGACATGTCCTCAGTACATCATTGTCATGCCCTTATCTAAATGGGAAGAATTCTGTGCAGACATGTGAAAGTTGCCCCATATTTACTTTCTAATTATCCCTCAATTGAGCTTTCAAAGACTGGGAGGGATAAGTATCCTTAGCCCACAGGCTACATTTTTCTGAGCAATTTATCAGTATAGTGATCAAATGTGTAATGACAGCTTGTAAGTATCGGACGCCATTTAAAAGCTTTCGCTATCTGTCAGGTTAGAGCAATTTAAAAATGGATATTTAGCTTTGCGTGTTCCCCCAAAAAAGATAGGATTCTTTAGTTAGTGCAGGTACTAATAGACAGTAGGTCACTGCTGGAGGATGGCAAGATATTGTATCCTTTACTATTCCGGCTAGAAGTTATGAATTAATTGTCAGCCATTTGAAATGAAGGTCCAGAACACTGGTAATTTACACAGTTTTCCCAGACAAAACCTCCTACTGTATCACATACCCCCCCTTTGGGCCCTACTACAGAGGGATCTGGATAGATTGGAGGCTTGGGCAGATAAGTGGCAGATGAGGTTTAACATTGACAAATGTAAAGTTATGCACATGGGAAGGAATAATGCAAGTCACCCGTACATACTAAATGGTAAAACACTCAGTAACACTGACATGGAAAAGGATCTAGGAATTTTAATAAACAGCAAACTAAGCTGCAAAAACCAGTGTCAGGCAGCTGCTGCCAAGGCCAATAAGATAATGGGTTGCATCAGAAGGGGCATAGATGCCCGTGATAAGAACATAGTCCTACCACTTTACAAATCGCTAGTCAGACCACACATGGAGTACTGTATACAGTTCTGGGCTCCTGTGAACAAGGCAGACATAGCAGAGCTGGAGAGCGTCCAGAGGAGGGCAACTAAAGTAATAACTGGAATGGGGCAACTACAGAACCCTGAAAGATTATCAAAATTAGGGTTATTCACTTTAGAAAAAAGACGACTGAGGGGAGATCTAATTACTATGTATAAATATATCAGGGGGCAGTACAGAGATCTGTCCCATCATCTATTTATCCCCAGGACTGTGACTGTGACGAGGGGACATCCTCTGCGTTTGGAGGAAAGAAGGTTTGTACACAAACCTAGAAGAGGATTCTTTACGGTAAGAGCAGTGAGACTATGGAACTCTCTGCCTGAGGAGGTGGTGATGGTGAGTACAATAAAGGAATTTAAGAGGGGCCTGGATATTTCTGGAGCGTAATAATATTACAGGCTATAGCTACTAGAGAGGGGTCGTTGATCCAGGGAGTAATTCTGATTGCCTGATTGGAATCGGGAAGGAATTTTTTATTCCCCTAAAGTGGGGAAAATTGGCTTCTACCTCACAGGGTTTTTTTTTTTTGCCTTCCTCTGGATCAACTTGCAGGAAAACAGGCCGAACTGGATGGACAAATGTCTTTTTTCGGCCTTATGTACTATGTTACTAGATGAGTGTTACCAGTTGGGGTTGTGTTCCTGCACAGTCTGATGCTATCTAGTCAGTGCTGCCAGTGTCAACCTGTGCAGGGACACACCCCTAACTGGTAACAACCATCTGGACCTTCATTGCAAACTGCTGACAATTAAGGCCTCATTCACACATACGTCGACCACGGTCCGTGAAAACCTGTCCTGCTGAGTGCACGAGCGCACAGGGTCATTGGTTGCTATGACGCCGTGCGCTTCGTCCCACCGCTGTACAGTAATACACCTTTGT
Source organism: Bufo bufo (assembly GCF_905171765.1). Lineage (NCBI taxonomy): Eukaryota > Metazoa > Chordata > Amphibia > Anura > Bufonidae > Bufo > Bufo bufo. The sequence goes on from NC_053389.1 coordinate 138,648,136, forward strand.
CCAACACTTTTGTGACATAGTCGAAGAAATCAAAAAGATTAATTTGACGTGATCTGCTGTAGGTGAAGCCATGCTGTTTTAGATCCAACCAGTTGCTGTTTTTTAGGTGGTCAGCTATCGTCTTGTTTAGGATTGTTTCTATTATTTTACTACTATTATAATTCCGCATTTTGTCTGGGGAGCATTCATCAGGGGAAACAAAATGTCTGCCATCCTATTAGTACACACAAAACCTGTCCTAATCACAAGTTACCTCGCAGCACTGAGGTAAAGAGCTGTCTCATCCTCCTCTCTGCCCTACTGGTCAGGGATTATGATCCTGAATACAGCTGATAAAAACTTTAGCTGTATCTCTGGGGAATTTAATACAGAGAGGATGGACAGGACAGATTGTGGTAATGTGGGGCTGTGTACTGGAGACTGCATACAAGTGCTGCTGCTCATTATCCACACCTCACCCTCCTCTCATGTCTCCTTCATCATCTGCATTCCCAGAGATTCATCTGTATTCAGGTATTCATAATCCCTGACAAACAGAGCAGAGAGGAGGATGAAGCGGCTCTTTAGCTCAGTGTTGTGAAGTAACTTGTCCTCCTGTATGATTAGGACAGGTTTTGTGTGTACTAATAGGATGGCGGCCATTTTATTTCTCCTAATGATTGCTCCCTAGACAAAAGGAGCCATTATAACTAATGAAAGGTATTTGGGAATATATTTATCATAAAGTAATTTTTAAGTATTTTCATTTTCTTAATTCCCGGAGAGCCCCTTTAAGGTCAAGCTAGCTGGTCTGTAGTTTCCAGCTTCTTCTCTCCTACCCTTCTTCTGGATAGGTACAACTTTGGCCATTCTCCAAGAACATCCCCTGTCTGGTAGGACTAGTTAAAAATCAGTAAGAGGAGCAGCAGCCACAGTATAGGTCATCAATATCAGATCGGTCTGACTTCTGGCACCGCTGCTGACCAGCGGTTGGAAGAGCCTCACAACCACTTCATAGTATACCAGGCTTAGTGACGTGCATTCTGTAGCGGCTGTGCTTGGTATGGAAGCTCAATGTCATTCACCTACCAGGTGCTACTACTCTTCCCAACAGCCGATCAGCAAGCTGGAGTCAGACCCCCACCAATCTGACATTGATGATGTATCATGAAGATAACGCTCGAAAACCCATTTAACATGTAAGTGACACACCACTGAAATCAGCATCACTACCTGGTGAGAGCAGCATAACAGATCTGAAAGATTCCCTTAAAAAAGTGTCTAAATATATTCCATAAAGAAGCACTAAACTAGAGTTGCCCTTTATTATCTCAGAACCCTAAATAAGGATTGAAGGAGGAGGCGTACATGCATGTGTCCTGAGTCTTACTCTACATAATCCTCATGAGTTGTTCCTGCAAGCAGGCGTCTGAAATTTGGATTGTTCAAACACATTAATCTACATTCTTGTCGACCACAAGAATTAATGTTATTAGCTGTGTCAATACGTATCTCCTAATGGGAGTCAAAAGACAATTACTCCATTCACGTAACACATCCCTAGCAGGCAAACTTTTTCTAAACAGATTCCTTCTGAAACCAAAAAGTTACTGGTTTTTGTATCATTAGGATATACTGACAACAAGTCAAAACACTGTGTAAGGGGCAAAGATATCCCAGCTATGCTGGTATTAAAATACCTTATGCCACTTGAATGCCAGGATCTGGTATATCTGCTATACAATGACAAAAATTTCAGAAGCGCAACTCTTGTGTCAGTTTTAACATTTTCTCAACCTTATCGGAATGCTGAAAGTCAGACTTTCTATTGATTTCTGTGTCAAACAGCTGTCATCCAACAGTCACATCACAGTCACAATGGCGGCTAACCGCAGCAGTGCTGCTCAGTCTTAACCCACTGGCCACAAAACAATGGTGTGTTGCCTACACCCGGCCTAATAACTGATAGAAACCATAAGCTCTTAGTCAGTGATAGCTTCCAGTTTATGACTATTTAATCCTGCCATGGATTCTGGCAAATTATACAAAATGAGAACTGCTTATTTATAACTATTTTTAGGTGAAAATGAAATTTAAATATGTAAGGCTGAATTCTGCTAGAAATTGAGCGTAACAAGAATGTATTTTGTGTATTTTGTTCTTCTTTTACAATAGTTTCAGTAAAATGATTTATATAGTATGTAACAATAATATTAATAATTATTAGTGATGGACTTAGACGACGGGAGGCAAAGATAAAGATAAAAATAAGGGCACTTTCAGGTGCTGCTTGACACCACCACATGCAATCATCCGGGCAGAACGCTCTGTTTTCTCTATCCCCTTTAAATGTTTTTCATGTAACCTAATATTTCAGCACCATGAGAGACCACATCCCATTGCAGGTTCTTACCGCCCATTAAAATAAGACAAAAAAAACAACCTCTCAGTCACTTCTCCATTCACAACATTGACAAGAGGTGAGACCCGCACCTATTGAACGCATATTCTGTAGATATGCCATAAATGTCTAAGATGGAAATACCCCTTTAATGTTGGCTACACAAGATTTTATGTGACCACTAAGAGGAGGTATCGTACTATCTTAGTTCATTTAGGTCAACTTTTTTTTTCATATTTTGTTTTAATGGACAAGTAAGAGGCTAAATCTCATCCCTCCCAGTGAGGGCACCCAAGAGACACTGATGGGTGGAGGTGTACAGCAGTTACAGTAAGGTGCAGCATCTGTGGAAGGTACAAGAAACAGCTGTGTCTGACAGGTGTATAGGAGACAGATCTGAGCCCAGGATGGTAGGCGGAATTGTAAAAAATATATATATATAAAAAAGCATGTAAACAAAGAGCAAAACTAAGTCATTTTTTTGTAAAAAAGAAAATGCTTAGAATAATTGTCATTAAATATATAATATATACATATAACAAAAATAATTAGTTACATGTTAATTGTATGTTCAGTGATATATATATATATACCGTATATAAAATAGTTACCGTACAGTTAAATGGCACGTTTAGTGATTTAACATATAATAATGATAATAATAATAATTTATTTCCTACAAATCATAATGTTGCATTCTTCATTTTTAAATCATTTAAATAAAAAGTAAACACTTTTTATGAATTCTTAAAGCACAAACGTTGTTTCTCAATAAGTGACAAAAATATAAAACATCTTAAGAAATTAATTTACCCTAAATATAAACAGTATCCGTATTCCATATTTATATTCTAAAAACACATCTATTCTACAAATATATAACACAAGACTCTTGCAGCCGAACGTACATCATGATTTTTCTCTTCCATTCTAAATCTCAGCACAAGAATGATACACCGATACGGACATATAAACCATTCTCAGGACCTTTGCGTCCCTGTACATTTGACATTCCCGTCGCTGTCCTCACTTTGAGGATCCGTCTTGATAAATTGGGTGAAAATGTGCTTACTGCTGAGGTCATTTGTATTACATGGCTCTGCTATCCCCAAATCAATAAGATCTTAACAAAAACAAGCAAACCCAAAGGTTATTAACAGGTAAAGTACATACTTGTACATATATTTTTGCACTCTATTTTATTTCTTTTGTCATGATTGTCAGACTCTAAATCGTTCCCAAAAGAAGCCCCTAATTTCCTAATCTCACGCATGGAAGACTCTAAATGGCAACAGGTGTGAAAGCCGCTCTGCACAATGAGGAAGGCGGTCGCGGAGGCTCTAAGGCATTTCGAAAAAAAAACATTTTTGGATTTTAAAAAAATATATAATGCAGGTAGACAACCCAAATAACCTACCGTGTATGGCTGCATGGGGTCACTTATATACAGCATCTTAGTCTTCCTGGAATACAAATGCAGAAGGCAATTGTCCCAGCAGAGTAGTCATGGGGTCAGTAGGATGCAATGGAGAATAGGTAAGAAATGCAACATGTAGACAGCGTGCAGGTATACGACACAGTGCATATGTCTTAGAGGATGCTGTGGTACATGAAATCAGTTTGTTAGGTTTTTTTTTCTTTTTCTTTTTTTCATCTCCCTTGGTTCTGTCAACTAGCTGCATCCAACAACAAACTTGAGTCCACCCCTTTTCCTCATGACTATTCATTAAACCACCAGGCAGGCCCAGGCTTGCCCAGTGTTGTATTGGACTATACCATGGACTCACAGAGGGGAGTCTATTTTATTTATTTTTTTAATATTGCTGAAAACAATGTATTTTACTGATGTAAGGCTGGATTCTGCACAGCGATATCACATGTCCTACAAGTCAAACTACAACTCAAGATGCTAGGGATGACAGAAAAAGAACTGTTAACGACAGAAGGTTCAGTAGTTGGTTACTTGTTTCCATCGTTAAGGTAACATCAATAGGACTCATCTCCAAGCCAAGATTACGGGGACACAGAGTTTAACTTCATAACACTCGAAGTCCGCTGGCTTATTCTCTGGGTTAACAAAGTATTAATCTGTTGACATTCTGCATTTGCTGAGGCATTAAAGACTTTAGTAAACTATAAAGGCAGAAATAAAATGCTTGTACCAATGCGGAAAAGCCTTGCACCATTTAAAAAAAAAAAAAGAGTGAATTTTGAAATTTTTGCATTAGAATATAATGGGTGTCGATAAAGTTTACCACCAGTCAAGACCTAAAGAGATCAGTTGGGGATGTAGTTGACCCCAATATTCGACCCTCCTCCCCGACCACCTCTTATCACATGCACAGTGGTCTAGGAAGCTGAGATATAAGGAGCTGTTTGGTGTATTCCTCACACTGATGATCTGCTGTGCCTAACTGTGGTCACCTGGGACTTTCTTTTCCTGTAGCAGTTCTGCAGGGTGAAGGTGCTGACAATAGGACCTTCCCCCTACATAGGACGGCCAGGTTGAGAGAAAGCAGCTCTATAGCTTAACCCCTTCCAGACCTCCGCCGTACATATACGCAAAGTCGAAATGGAGTTAAAGGAAATGTGTCATCAGAAAATGACATTGTTTAAATCGTGTTTTTATGTTTAACATATTTTGAAAGAATTTTTGATAATGTTATTTTTATTTTCCATGTCAATATCTATATTTGAACAAAAAACATAAAATTCTGCAGTTTTCGCGCTGGCCACTAAAGGCCGTATTACACGGGCAAAATATTGTTAAGGTGATCGCTAAAGAGCATTCGTATGAAAGATTTTTAGCAATCATCTGGCAGTGTACTGCCGCTGATTACCCGATGCATCACCTCCCTCCCGACAATTGTCTGCTCTATTTGCCCTTGTAATAGGGCCCTAAGCCTAATAATCGCAGTCACTTTACTGCAGTTACCTGCTTATCTATACACAGAGGTAATATCATTAAAAGCAGGATTAGAATGACAGATAAGACAGGATCCACCATTCAGAACAGGTGATTGTCACAGCTTATCTATTCTTTCCTTGTACAATGACCTCTTCACAGGTCACAGAGCATGTCTAGAAAACTCCCCCATAGAAGTCAATGAGGTCCCCTCCTGTCCATTGTGTCTATGGACTTCGGGGTTTGCCGTAAAGCAATTTTTTATAATGCTGTGTAAATGCTGTTAAGAACAGCTAAGGCAAGATGGCCACCCCCACAATTATGTTCAGAAAAGAGTATATAAAAAAATATGCAATCAGAAAATAAAAACAGATTAGAAAAAATGGATATGTGTTACTTTCTAGTTTTAACTGGTAGAAAACATTTTTGGTAACGCATTTCCTTTAAGGATCACCCCTGTACTATTACGGTGCAGGGACCAGGCTGGCACAGGCGCTGTTCCTACACAATCATGGGAAGGGGCCTGGCTGTATTCACCAGCATCTCTGAAAACTACGATCCCAGCGGATTAACCTCTTAGATGCCATGGCCAATGCTGACCGCCACATGTAAGGAGTTTAGAGAGGGAGGGTGCTCCTTCTTTCACCCTGTCGCCTCCCGGTGATGCAATGTCTGGGTCTCATAGGTGAACTGTCAGTGTGAAACTGAAAGTTCCAATGCTGTGGAATGCAGTGTGTATTGAAAAAGGGACCTCCAAAAGTTAAAGCCCCGTAGTGGGACAAAAATAATAGTTTCAAATGAAAAAAAAGTGTACCTTTATTCTCTCATGCCATATACTAGCAAAAAAAAACAAAAGAAAAAAGATTTTAAAAAAAACAACTGGCTCTAAAAAAATATCACATGAACTAACCTATCAGGTGAATGCCGTAAAACAAATTTGCCAGCACAACCATTTTTTTGACACCTGGCCTCACAAAAACCGTAATATCAAATGATCAAATAGTCATATGTACCCAAAATGGTACAAAAGATAATGGTACCTCATCCTGCAAAAAACTCACACAAGACCATCACCAGAAACATGTTTAAAATGTCTCACAGAAAAAGGCGACACAAAAGCATATTTAATATTGCCGTGTCTGTAATGACCTGCTGTATGTTAATATCACATTATCTACCCCATCAGGTGCACGCTGCAAAAAATATTCGTAGAAACTATGCCATTTATGCTTGCTTACAATAACCCCAAAGCTATGTTCTCCTAAGGATATCTCTTTTTGTGCTTGCTGTTGTTTTCTTTTTCTTTTTTTTGTTCTGTACTTTGTTTAACTGCCACCTTTCCTTATGGCACTGTCTTTGGTTATGTTCTCCAGATTCTGTACAATCCTTCAATAAAACCATTTTTGAAACTAAAATAATATAAAACGATCAAAAATGTTTTGTACCCCAAAATTATATCAATAAAAATGTCACCTCATCCTGAGCCCTCATACAAGACTATCACCAGAAAAATTAAAATTAAATTTAGCTCTTGGAAAATGGCGATGCAAAAACATAATTTTTTTTTTCAAAAATGATTTGTGTAAAAGTGGAAAAACATTAATAAAAACTATATAAAATTGGTATCTCTGTAATCGTACTGACAGCAGAATAAAGATGACGTGATTTTTCCTTCATGGTGTACGACGCAATAACAAAACCTAAAAAGCAATGGCAGAATTGCTGCCTTTTCTTTATCCTGCTTCCCAAAATGAGAAATAATGTCATATGTGCCCCAAAATAGAACAATGGCAACTCATCCCGCAAAAGAAAGCCCTCGTACAGCTTTGTCTAGAGAAAAATAAATGGTTGTCAAAGAAAAGCTGTACTGGCACTCAGAGGCTGTTCAAAAGCAACATGGTGTCCGTAACCAATCCATCAAAATCTGCGCTGCAAAAGCCAAAAGGTGGCCTTTCCCTTCTAAAACCTGCAGCGTAACCGAACAGAAGTTTACCTCCACATTCATGGCAATTCAGTACCCAGTAGAGCCCGTCTAACAATGGCACAGTGCGTTTCAGATGGCACAACGTGGACACAATATATTGGGCACTGAAATGCCATATCTGTGGAAAACCTGCAATTTTCATTTTGCACAGTCGTTTGCGCATTAATTTCTTGAAAATACCTGTGGTGTCAAAATGCTCAATCCACCCCTTTATACCTAGATGGGTGGAGTTTCCAAAATGGGGTTACTTCTCGGGAGTTCCTTTTATTATTTCACCCCAGAGCCTCTAAAGCTGTCAGCACAACCTGCGTAAATCACCATCTTTGGCCTCAAATGTGCATGGCACTCCTTTACCCCTGAGCCCTCTCATAAGTTCAGGCAAAACAATAGGGTCACATGTAGGGTGTCACGCTTCGGTGTGGGAGGGAAACATCACACCGAGCAAGAGGGAAGGGGGGAACAGGGAATCAGGCCTGAGAACTAAGGAAGGAAGATGGACACCTCCTAGTAAAACCCTAACTAAAATCCTGACTGACCATCAGTATGAACAGACCCCAGAGGTAGGTGTGTTCATACACAGGAATACCTAGAGTCCTATCTAGCCCTATAGGATCCTGGTACTAATGGCAGTGACGAGATTTACCTGTTCCTTCAAAAGGAAGGACGAACAGGAGTCTCCCTCAGGCCTAATACAAACAATAGGGAAATGCAACACACAGAACCCAAACGAAATACAAAAGGAAAAGGAAAGACTTAACTTCAAAGGAGCAATGGAAGCACCAGGAACTCCGCCAAGATCCACACACCAGCAATCCATAAATGAAACTGAAGCTATAAACCGCACAGCATTGTGGGAGAAGCAACAATAAATAAGGAAGGTTAAATGACCACATTAGCAACACCTGAGGCAAGGGGTGTGGCCATTACCAGAAACAACACAGATGCCTATTGATCCACAAGGAAAAGCTGTCAGATCAAACCACGTGTTGCCAGTCTCACCGATCTCCTGCCACCTGTCGCGGGGATGTCAGTGACATAGGGTGTTTCTAAAACCATGAAGCACAACATAAGGGCTCATACACCAAAATGTATTTTTTGTCCACATCTTATCCACATTTTTTGTGGGTCGGATGGAGACCCATTCACTGCAAAAGATGCGGACAGCACACCATGTGCTGTCCACATCCATATGTCAGTTCCCTGGTATGCGCAAAAATATAAAACATATCCTATTCTTCTCCGCATTACGGACAAGTTCTATTATGAGGCGGACATTCCATTCCACAAAATGCAGATCGCACACGGCTGGTATCCGTGTTTTGTGGATCCGCAATTTGCGGACCACAATACAGGCTACGGTTGTGTGCATGAGCCCTAATAATAAGAAAGCTTGCTTTTCACACTGACATACAGTGGGAACAACATATTGAGAAGTGAGATGACATCTCTGTGTAAAAATTGCAATTTTCACTTCTTACTGTCTGCTGAGCATTTTTTGCAAAACACCTGTAGGGTCAAAATGTTTACTATATACTTTAATAAATACTTTGAGGGGTGTAGTTTAAAAAATGGAGTATCTTCCCCTCCATAAACCATATGACGCTCCTTCCCTTCTGAAACCTGACGTGTGCCGATACAGCAGTTTATCATCACATATGAGGGGTTTATGTAAACTGCAGAATAAGGGTAATACATATTGAGTTTTTTTTTGTTGTTAACCCTAGCTGTGTTACAGGAAAAAAATATTCAAATGGAAAATTTGCAAAGAAAAAGTGAAATTTTTAAATTTCACCTCCATTTTCCTTTAATTCTTTTGTATTTAGATTCTGTTATGTTGCAGCCTCGTGCTAAAATAAAAATAAAGTTTTCTCTCCTCAATCTGCACTCATTACCCCAGAATAATAGAAATGTTTGCAAGTTTATTAAAAAGGAGAAATTCAAATTTCAGGTAGACATAAGTATTCAGATCTTTTGCTATGACACTTGAAATTTAGCTCTGGGGGCCTCCCATTACTCTTGATCATCTTTGAGATATTTCTACATCTTGATTTGAGTCCACATGTGCTAAATTCAGTTGACTGGACATAATTCAGAAAGACATCCCCTGTCTATATAAGGCCTTACAGCAGACAATCCATATCAGAACAAAAACCCAGCCATAAGGAGGAAAGAACTGCCTGTAGAGATCAGAGACAGGATGGTGTGGAGACACAGATCTGAAGAAGAGTACAAACAATTCCTGCTACACTGAAAGTTGCTAAGAGCACAGCGGCCTCCATAATACTTAAATGTAATAAGTTTGGAACAACTAGGACTCTTCCTAAAGCTGGCTTCCCAGCCAAACTAAGTAATCAGGGAAAAGGGCCTTGGTAAGAGAGGTGACCAAGAACACAATGGTCACTCTGGCTGAGCTCCAAAGATCCTGTGCGCAGATGGGAGAATCTTCCAGAAGGTCAACTATAAATGCAGCACCAATGCAGTGGCCAGAAAGAACCTCTCTTTCGTAAAAGACACATGAAAGTTTGCAAAAAGCAAAGGGTGCTCAGACTGTGACAAACAAGATTCCCAGGACTGATGAAAACAAGATTTAATTCGAAGGTCATATCTAGAGGAAACCAGGCACTACCCAATACCATCTCTACATCAACCATGGTGGTGGCAGCATCATGCTTTGGATGTGTTTTTAAGTGGCTGGGACAGGGAGACTGGTTAGGGTTGAGGGAAAGCAGAATAAAACTCAGACTGGGCTGAAGTCCACCTTCCAACAAGACAATTACCCTAAGCACACAGCCAAGAAAACACAGGAATGACTTAGGGACAATTGTGTAAATGTCCTCTAGTGGCCCTGCCAGAGCCCTGACTTGAACCCAATCAAACATCTCTGGAGAGACCTGAAAATGTCTGTCCATCGATGATCCTCATCCAACCTGGTACAGCTTGAGAGGATCTGCAGAAAAGAATGGCATAAAATCCCCAAACCTAGATGTGCAAACCTTGTGGCATCATACTCAAGAAGACTGGAGGCTGTAATCACTGTCTGTCTGTCTATCTACAGGTGAAACTCGAAAAATTAGAATATCTTGCAAAAGTCCATTTATTTCAGTAATGCAAATTAAAAGGATCTGCATTAATGCAGCTTAAAATTAGAATTATGTGAAAAGGTTCAATATTCTAGGCTCAAAGTGTCACACTCTAGTCAGCTAATTAATCCATACCCCCTGAGCAAAGGGGACCTCAAAATTGAGACTTTGGGGTTTCATAAGCTGTAAGCCATAATCATCAGAATTATAACAAATAAAGTCTTGAAATATCTCGCTTTGCATTTAATGAGTCTATCTCATATGTTAGTTTCACCTTTTAAGTTGCATTACTGAAATAAATAAACTTTGCACGATATTCAAATTTTTCGAGTTTCACCTGTATATATCTAATAATTAAGTGTTCTTGCATGGCAAGACCACTTACTGTTATCTCACATATATATTCTTATTATTATAGCCAAATTTACCACCCTAACTCCTCCCACAATTTTTACACTACATAGACAGTAATATACCAAATGGTTTCTTGAAATATTGGCGTTTTTGTGGCGAAATTGGTCCCATACGAATGAATGGCGGAATGTTCAAAACTAGAGTCGGAGCTGACAAAAGCTAGAGTGTGAGCTGAAAAATACGGCTAAACCATAGTCCTGATAGTTTTCACAATATGACCATTTGCTTGCAACTCACGCCGCCCATTGACATTCATTGAAACTCCACTCTAGCCACCCACCTCAAATTTGAAGGGCAATTTCTAAACTGCGACTGTGCCTTCATTTTTAATATTTCATACTATGCATCAAAATGTAGGTCTGGGTCTTGTGATTCTCACAATATAAAGCTCTTCGGTGTAGGATTTATAATTTTTAAACTACAACCGTTTGAAGATAGCAACCGCCAGAGAAGTGAGCAAGTTGGAGCAGTTTGTTTTTAACCGCTCTTCTCTGCCCTTGCTGTAGAGTGAGTTGCCATAGGAACCCAGGTGTGTGAGCAGCCAGCAGAGTGACAAAAGCTAGAGTGTGAGCTGAAAAATCAGGACATGATTTCTAAACTGCCACCACTCCCTCATTTTCAAGCCCACCTACACAAATCGGCTGCTAATGTTTTTTTAAATGTATGTTTTAATGTAACTGTGAAGCACTTTGGGCAACAACATTGCAATTAAATGTGCTTTATAAATAAATAAAAGTTGAAATGCATTTCTCACTCTATCAAGCTTGCCATGTGCACTTTTTTAATTGGATCAATGAATTGGTTAGTGTAATGTTTACTATCTTTACTCACTCCAAACACTCCATACAGTTACTCTGCCCAGTTCAACCTTTCCACAGTTACTCAAGCCACTCCACCCAGTTACTCCGCCCACTCCAGTTGTAGACTACTGGTGGAGGCAAGAACACCACACAATTTCCCCAGAAATTGTAGCTTTTCTAGTTAGTAATGTTCTTCTTATAACTAATTCTATTGCTTATGGTTTGTGAAAAGAGGGGAACAAATGTCATAAAATTCAAGTGCTAGGGCAGGATATGGTCTTGTCTGGTGGGGGCGTATGTTTTGCCGTATATATAAGAGCAGGACATAAGGGACTGATGCATGACATGGACTGTTTGGTGTTTGTTAAATCTTGTGTCATGTGCTGAGCCCTTAGGGCTGCACTAGGCATAACACAGTGGATCAGTTTTAACCAGAGTATTGCTTTAAGAAACCTGTTGCAGACAGCTCAGTCCAGTCTTATGTTGCATTATATGCATGTTTGTGCATACTTCTGTTTATTCCTCCTATATACTATTTTTGTTTTAAAAATTAAATAGTATTTTTTTGCAAAGGACCCCATAGTGTGAATGGTCCATGCACAACTATGAAACATCAGCGATAAATAATGCCTGTACTATATAATGCCTGTACTTCCTTACCATCTTGGCAGCCTTTAGTCATTAAATCCCTTGTATGGCATCACAGTAAGAATGTCACAGCTGAGGGTGTGATAAAGCCACCATCAAAAGCTTGGCTTGGCCTATAATTACTATTGCGCCCTCCACCTGATCCTTCTGCATTACGTTTGCTGGTAGTAACAACAAAGCCTTCAAGGAGTTAGGAAGCCAAGCAGTGAGAGGAAGCTGCTCCAGTTACATGCCAGGGGAGGTGACAACGCCCTCACAGCAAAAGCCTGCACCCGAGAGTTGACCAAAGACACAAATCAATGTCGTCATATGGGTCAAATTTATGTTATTAAACTTATAATATTATTAAATTTAATACATACTATTATATTTTGACTGTGTTGTGGTTATCAAGGGCCACCAGAAGTGTCATCCAGCTTTCCTGGACTGAATGGGAATTCTGCTCCTCAGCTATAAAGCCATTTCTCTCCCAAGCACATATCGCAAGTGGCATCCAACATAGGTACAACTATAGCTCTCGGTGGGGTCACTCCTCAGCAATATGATAGTTGAGGGATGTTTCATTGCAAAAGTGGGCAGAATTGCCATTCAGGAGTCAGCAATGGTGGACATATATCATGTAGGAGCCTTCCCAACCAAATGACCTCAAGGGAAAACATATTCTACTACTTTTTTTGAAAGGCATCATAAAGTAAATTCTTAAAATTAAACAAGCCAGCAAAAATGTAATGAACATGTTCACATTCAGTTCCCAGCAAGTCGGTACGGAGGCTGTATGGCGTTCTATGGCTGTACATGTCAGAGTGCCAGGTCTACATGTTAGGGCACAAACCTCTCTCAAGTATTTTAGAATTACTGTACAACTGAGCGGAAATCTGTGCCAACCATGTTCATGCTCGGACAGAGTCCTGCCCTGCGTGTAATATTTACTTATGTACCCTTAAAAAGCATTCTCTCTAAACTTACTGAAATGCCGGGAGATGTAAGTCCGTGAGTCTCCCTCTTGTATCAAGCTGCCGAAAAACCTATGCAGCCATTATCTCTGTCTCTAGGAAAGCTGGATAACAACCAATGTGACCCTGACCACGGCTCCCACATCTTTGTCATCCAACTTTCCTACATTCTAGAATCGCAAATTTGCCAGGAAGTAGAGGATGTACTAGGGGAGTCTGTGCCCTGCATAAGTACAATCTTACATGGGGCACAGCAAGGAGCAGGAAAGGAGAACCAGTTGGACCATTATTAAAGGGGTTATCCAAGACTAACAAATGCGCCCCCGTATGCCCGGGCTCCTCACACTGAATCTACTTACCTGTGCCGCTCCTAGTCCCTGCACCGCAGCGGAAGAAAACATCTGGTGTCGCTAGGAAGGCTCGTCCCTGTCACCACCTGCCATTGGCTGCTCCCCGACACCTGATGGGAGCACAGGGAGAAGCAGCTGCGGCGGTGCGGGGACCAGGAGTGGCGCGGGGATCCAGGTAAGTAGATTCAGTGTGAGGGGCTCGGGCATATGGGGTGCATTTGTTAGTCTCGGATAACCCCTTTAATGACAATAACAAATATGGTACGATTACTGTCAATGCTGGACTAAAATCATTAAAAGTGGAATCCTTCATATTTGTACTCAATTCCAGGTTGTCCACCTTAGACCTCTTTCACACGTATTTGAATCACTCACATACCAACTGACTTTAATGTGTTTACACATCAGCGATTTTCCACGTACCGAGGGTGACACCACGGAAGCATGCCCTGTTTTTGTCCGTGATTACGGATCCCTCATTATAGTCTCTGGGTCCATGAAAACCACGGACACAACACACATGTCATCCATGTTTGGTCCGTGGTTTTTAGAGATCGTTGGCAGGAGTTGCTTTAGAAATAAATTTTCAACCTAGCAGCATACGTGAAAAACAGATGACACGCGGAGGCCAAAAAGCGGACACACAGATCTGCACGGATGAACCGCTGGCCATCTTGTCACAGATATCGTCATGTGCAAGGACGTGTGAAGGAGGCATAAAAGGGTACAAATACCTTTAGTCCCTGTATGCTACATTATGTCTTCTACTCTATTTACATCCAATTCTTCTGACAACCATGTAGAATCTTACAATAGAATGACATTTAACAGATTACTGTAGCTGATTTCCCTTGCCTGATAGCTGACAGGAAATAAGCAAAATCCAAAATGCAGCTCTGGGTGTAACTGGAGTATATGTGAATAACCTCATGACTGGTAATTTCAAGGTTCCACTGAATGTACATTATGAGCTGTACAGTTTCTTCCTATGGTTTCTATATGTGTCCACCTGAACACTTACCATGATGGATTCATTCATGTTCCTCATTTGGTAAGCGTCCATGTTGACCTCGGTCTGATTGGAGACCTCTGAGTTGCTTGAGTGACTTGACTGAGGCAGATCGAAATAATTACTGTCTGGTTCCCTGATAAAATAAGAGACAAGACGTGAGTTATTATCGGTCGGGTTTTTATGGTGCTTCAGTTAGGTTCTATAAATTCAGAAATCTGTGACAGCATACTGTGAAACTACAACCCCCAGCATTCACCAGCCAATACAATACAAATGGAAGAGCATCAATACATCACCATTACATTTTTGGGTGATGCCTCCTAGGCATCATATCCTACCCTAAAATTCCAACGGAAACCTGGGTGTGCCTCTGTACGGAGTAGGGGGTACATGGAGGTACAGCATGGGCCAAGATATTTTGTGTGCATAAGCCCTTGCTCTGCAGTGTAGGCAAAAAAAATCCTCTTGTTGCTGAGTGGAAACTATCAGCAAGCTGCTGTTGGTGAATCTGATGTCAGTATGTCCTGGAGTGAATGGGCATGGGGTTGTTTTGGTTCATTACCACCTCTCCGTGCAGCCCTGATTATTAAAACATGAATTCACGATCCAAATATTAACTCTTCATAGGTTATTTAGACTGTTTGGCAAATGATGGGTTAACTGGCATCTAATGCTTTTGGCATTTACACATAACATTAGTAAGACTAAAATCATGCCATAATAAAGATCGTCAGCAGCAGCTAGCCTGCCTGTTGACAGTTTCCAAAGAGAAACAAGACTTTTCTACAGGACACAGAGTATATATTACTTGGAAAGATAGCAAAAATGGGCATAAAAATGCCAGATTTTAATTAAATTAACAATGCAATGTCTATATAAAAAGAACGTCACTCTTATATAGTGTTTATAGAGGTAGTCATTAAAGTACAGAGACATCTGCCACGAGGGAGACTTGGATTTCACATCTACCGTAGATCATAGGAGGCACGTACAGTACATCGAGTGAGTGCAGGGGTTGCACCATGTACAGAAAAACTACAGTAAATACCAACCAACCCGAAAAAGAAGGTTCTGAGGCGTAACGTGAAGCTCAAAATGTAAGACTGGTGTCTTCATATGTGGCATAGAGGCCTTTGGGCCCCTTGGGCACC
Organism: Bufo bufo; assembly: GCF_905171765.1. Classification (NCBI taxonomy): domain Eukaryota; kingdom Metazoa; phylum Chordata; class Amphibia; order Anura; family Bufonidae; genus Bufo; species Bufo bufo. The sequence continues at coordinate 138,663,813 of NC_053389.1, forward strand.
AGGGTCTGGGTGCTATTGTTACCTCTGCACTCTTTATAGAACCCCATGCTACCCAATAGCAAAAAGAAACAGGTACTGTACAAAAACACAGTAATATGCCACTGCTGTGACTTACAGGGTACTCCAGAGGTGCTCAAATGTCGTCCCTTCATCAGCAGGGGAAGAATTAGACATCTTCACCGAGGGGGAATCAGACAAAGGATATATCACTCTGTGAAAGACAGTTACATGTATTACAGAGTGCACTGGAAAGGTTACATTGTATCAGATCCAACAAAGCAACTCAAATTATCAGTTATTCATAATGATTGTTCAATTTTGTTGCAAGACACAATGTTAATGAATGGATAGATAGATGATAGATAGATAGATAGATAGATAGATACCCAGAGATTGCCCAGCTTCTGTCTACCATGCTTATTGTATGAAGTTAAATAATTACTGCTGAATGAGCCATAGTTTATTCTGTATCATACATTTTATTTACTGTTTAATTAATTGCTCACATATTTCTTGTTCTAATTGACAAAACAAAAAGCCACAATAAAGATTATTGTAAAAAAAAAACACCATTAGATGATGAAATTGAGACATTTTACCATTTCATTAAAAATAATTAACTCATTTAGAACTTGATGGCAACAACGCATCTCAAAAAAGCTGGGACAGGTCTATGTCTACCGTTGTGTAGCATCCCTTTCTTTTTTTAATGGCAGTCTGTAAATGTCTGGGAAATGAGGAGACCACTTGCTGGAGTTTGGGGAGAGGAATGTTTGTGCCATTCTTGTCTGATGTGGGATTCTAGCTGCTGAACAGTCCTGGGTCTTCTTTGTTGAATTTTTCATTTCTTGATGCGCCAAATGTTTTCTGTTGGTAAAAGGTCGGGACTGAAGGCAGGCCAGTCCAGCACCGGACTCCTCTTCAGTAAAGCCATGCTCTTGTGATGGATGCAGTATGTGGTTTAGCATTGTCTTGCTAAAATATGCAAGGCTTATAAAACCTCTATATACTGTTCAGCATTGATAGTGTCTTTCCAGGCTGCCCATGCCATAGGCACTAATGCAGCCCCATACCATCAGAGATGCAGGCTTTTGAATTGTGCGCTGAAAATAAGCTGGATGGTCCCTCTCCACTTGAGTCTGCAGAACATGGCGTCTAAGGTTTCCAAAAAGAATTAAAAATTTTGATTCATCTGGCCAACAGTTTTCCATTTTGCCTCAGTCCATTGTAAATGAGCTTTGGCCCAGAGAAGATGGCAGTGTTTCTAGACATATGTGTTGACATATGGCTTCTTCTGCCTGAGGGCTGTTGATCACAAGCATCCAGTACTGACTGTAGGGCTTGTCTCTTGCGTACATGGATTTCTCCACATTCTCTAAATCTTTAGATGATACTATGTACTGAGTCTGAGTATCTGAGTCAAAGTGAGACTCTTAGTCAGCCAGAAGTGTAAAATACAAGGGAGTACCCTGATTGATTATAGTGACACTCCGCCTCTCTAACATGTTTTTTTTATGCCCAGTCATGTGACTTATCTACAAATTGCTCCTAATTCTGTTTATTTATTAGTATCACTTACTTTCCCACCCTCTTGTTGCTCCTGTCTCAAAATTTTTGAGATATGTTTCTGCCATCAAGTTAATTTTTTTCATGAAATGGTATAGTCGTGTATCACCTTCAACATCTGATATTTGTTCTATCATCTATTATGAATAAAATATGGGTCTACGAGATTTACTAATTATTGCATTCTGTTAGTTAAATTTATTTACGTTTTACACAGTGTCCCAACTTTAAAAAAAAATTAGGGCCATATTATAAAGTCATTAAGTTGAACTTGTATTAAAAGCTGTGTCAGGCTTGTTAGTCCTCATCAGTGAAGTGAATTGACCATGGCTTTGTGGCGTAAAGCTGGAAGAACCCACTAACTTCCTGTATGGGTTGTCTCAACTTTCCTTCAGCAGATAGAAGAATCAAGAGAAAGAAGAGTCAAGAGAAAGAAGAATCAGGCTGTTGGATCTTAACATGACCAATCATGTTGTTTTCTCAGGAAAGATAAGCCGCTGGTAGAGTTATCTGGAAGCAACTTTCTTCCCTCTCCCCATTCAGAATACATGCATGCTCAGATTAAAGAGATTTTCCAAGACTTTAATACTAATGATCTATCCTCTGGATTAGTCATCAGTATCTGATCGGTGTGGGTCCGACACCTTGGAACCCCACTGATCAGCTGTTTGAGAAGGCACCAGTGCTCGCAGTAGCGCCGCGGCCTTCTCTCAGCTTTTCCTAGGCCAGTGACATCACGTTCATTAGTCACATGGCCCAGGAGCAGCTTAGAAGAGCCGCTATACAATGTACGGTGCTGTGCTTGGTGAGCTACAGTAAGAGAAGGCCAGAGCGCTCACAAGAGTGCCGGTGCCTTCTCAAACAGCTGATCGGTGCGGGTCCTGGGTGTCGGACCCCCACTGATCAGATACTGATGACCTATTCTGAGTATAGGTCATAAGTTCTAAAGTCTTGGAAAACGCTTTTAACTAATTGTGCATGTGTACGGAAGGGACAACTGCTGGTTGAACAAGCGTTTGGTCGACAGATATCTAATGTATATAGCCAGTCTAACACCAACATGAAAGGGTTTGAGATACTTAGGAAATTTACCAATGCCCCTGAATGCTGTAAAAAAAATTATTACATACTCACCTCATCGCTAAAATCCCTAATTATCTCAGACAACCCCTTTAGGATGCTTTCACACTAATGGCGTCATTTATCAAACTGGTGTAAAGTAGAACAGGCTTAGTTATCCATAGCAACCAATCAGATTCCACCTTTCATTTTGGACAGCTCCTTTGGAAAATTAAAGGTGAAATTTGATTGGTTGCTATGGGTAACTAAGCCTGTTCTACTTTACACAGGTTTGATAAATGACCCTATAAGTTTTTAGTGTTGTTTTTCTATGTATTTTTTTGGCACTTGCACTTTTTGGTGCATTTTTTTGGAGTAAAAACGCTAGCTACACATGTTAGCTGAAGGTCTATGGGAAAGATAAAACACATTTGTTACGTTAGTGGCATTTTTGTTAATGCAGCATGCTGGAGCTCTTGTTGTGCAGATTTATCACAGGGGCTCAGGCTGGATAAATTTGGTGCAGGTATAGGCACTTTTCTAAGACTCGATACCAACTATTTGTTGGCTTACCATGCCTCCTTGTCAAGCATATTGGAAATAAGTGTAGAACTTTTGGTGCAGACACATTAGGAAATCTGGGCCACTGTGTGCAAATAAGGCCAGGGTGGGACCCACACCTATCTGACACTGATGGCATAATCTAGTGATATGTCATCAATGAGATTGGAATATCCTTTAAAAGAGCAACCAAACAACTTGTAATGTTATGATATAACGGGATGGACAAAACCAAAAGGCCTTCATCGTCTAACACCATGTACTAAGCACTTGTAATCTAGGCAAAGCAAACGCATGTATATACAAGTTGATAGATAGATAGATAGATAGATAAAAAAAACTTTAAGAATGGTATGAGCAGCATAGCGGTCAAGTAAGTGCGGTGTGCCAGCGGCTGAAGAGGCGATCCACCAACCAAAAAGACAAAAAGGAAAAATTCCATGGCACTCCCAAAATAAGTAAATTAAAAAGAATGTTCTTTAATCACCAGACAGCGATGTTTCAGTCCTCTTACTTGGACTTTTCTCAAGCAGTGACTCAGTCAGTCATTGTTTGAGAAAGGTCCCAGTAAGAGGACTGAAACGTCTGGTGATTAAAGAACATTCTTTTTAATTTACTTATTTTGGGAGTGCCGTGGAATTTTTCCTTTTTGTCTTTTTGGTAGATAGATAGTAAAGTAATATGTGAAAATTATATAAAATACGCAATATACAGTAATAAGACATAATAATACATTACTACCAGGGGTGTAACTACCACTATAGCATCCATTGCGGCTGCTCCAGGGCCCACAGTGTTAGGACGGCTCCGCCTAGTACACAATCAACAGTGCATGCAGCACATCCTCCACAGTTCTCTTCTTCCTAGACTGCCAGACATTGCTACTTTTTAAAATTCCTTTACCAGATTTAGGCCTCATGCACACATAGAGGGGCACATTTATTAAGACCGGAGTTTTAGACACCGTTCTTAATAAAGGCCCTGTGCTGGCGGTGGATCTGCTGAAGCAATTAAGAGGCGCCAGCCTCTCTATAACTTTAGTGTATCCAGTGCCAGTTCTAAATGTAAGACAACTTCCGAGCTGTCTTACATTTAGACCTTTTCCTACGCCTAAAACAGGCGTAGAAAATGGTAAATAAGAAGAGCCTGCCAGTCCACGGTTATCTGCGCCTGAAAAATGCCTAATTTAGGCATATTTCAGTATAGTAACGACCCCAAGAATGCTTTTTGGTGTGTGTGTGTGTGTGTGTGTGTGTAATACTTGATGGAAAGGGGCCAATTTAAAAGTTTACTTTGGGGGTCCATACTTTCTGTGAGTTACGTCCCTAATTACTAATACAGTCCTAACAGTAATTTGTTTTAGGATTTAGAATTACTGGTGCCTTTTTTACAGTAGGTTTAACCAAGGAGTAGTTAACTGGCAGCAAGGCATCATGGGAAATCTCACACAGCTCTGCAGTGATTAGGAGGGTGTGAGGAGAACTCTGCAGGAGTCAATTACATTAAAGTGCTAGCACTTCCGTCATGGGCGCTCTTCTCAGCTCAGATATCAGTGAGGCCTCTAGAGGTCTGCAGCCTGTGGAAGACTGAATTAGAAGTTGCACTTCCCATTGTTAAGATGTGCCAAGACCGGCGAGCCTGGGCCTGTCCATCGCTGGCCATAATGTGTCACTTTATTGCCTTCGTATCCTACACTTAAAGCAAATGTTAGTCTGCCAAGAGGGCTCTGATTGGAAAATTTGGCGACACTCACTGTGATAGTGACTACAAGTCAGTGCCCCGCTGGGTGTCCTGGTAATTCCTAGTCTGATGGCTGTGTACAGTAAGAACACACACATATGTGATCGTAGTTGTCAGCTATTTGTGATATTACGAGAGGGTCACAGGAATGGAAGAGCTGCTGGATTTTATATGTGTATAGAATATTATACAATTGTATCATTGTTATGTTGGGCATTGTGGTATTCTATGTACAGTGCATTCAGAAAGTCTTCAGATCCTTTCACTTTCTTCATATTTTTGTGCTAAAATTAAAAAATATATATAAATTCCCCCATCCCCCCCCCATCATTCTGCGCTCAACATTCTGCACTCAATCCCCCTTAATAAAAAATTTAAAACAGTATTTTAGAAATGTTTGCAAATTTATTAAAAAGGAAAAACTAAAATTTTGCATTGAGTATTCAGACATTTAGACCCTTTTCTGTGACTCTGAATTTAGGTCTGAGGGCTTCCCATTTCTTGATCATCTTTGAGATGTTTCTACACCTTGATTGGAGTCTATCTGTGGTAAATTCAGTTGATTGGACATGAGTTGGAAAGACATAGCCTTGTCTATATAAGGGCTCAGCTGACAATGAGGAGGGATAGAGAGCAACAAACAAGCCATGAGGAGGAAAGAACTGCCTGAAGAGCTCAGAGACAGGATTGTGTGGAGGCACAGATCTGGAGATGGGTACAAAAACATTTATCTCCACTGAAAGTTCCCAAGAGCACATTGGCCTCAATAATTCTTAAACGGAGGAAGTTTGTAATACCCAGGACTTTTCTTCGAGCTGGCAGTCCCTCTGGAATAACTATTCGGGGGATGGGGGGAGGCCCTGGTAAGAGAGGTGACCAAGAACCCAATGCCCACTCTGATTGAGCTCCAAAGATCTTGTGTGCGGATGGAACAAACCTCCAGAAGGTCAACCATCACTACAGCACTCTGATTTGGGCTTTATGGTAGAGTGGCTAAAAAGAGGTCACTCTTCTGCAAACAAAAGCAAGTGAATGGTCCTCAGACTTTGTGAAACAAGATTCTCTAGTCTGTTGAAACTAAGATTGAACTTTTTCACCTTAATTTGTCATGTTTGGAGGAAACCAGGCACTGTTCATCACCTGCCCAGTACCATTCCTACAATGACGCATGGTGGTGGCAGCATCATGCTGTCAGGTGTTTTTCAGGGAGATTGGTCAGGGTTGCGGGAAAGCTGAATGGAGCAAAGTACAGGGATATTCTTATTGAAAACATGATCAGTGCTCTGGACCAGACTGGGCCAAAGGTTCACCTTTCAACAAGACAACGACCCTAAGCGCACAGCCAAAACAACACAGGAGTGGCTTAGGGACAAGTCTGTGAATGTCCTTAAGTGGCCCAGCCAGAGCCCAGACTTGAAACCAATGAAACCTCTCTGGAGAGACCTAAAAATGGTTGTCCAGCAATGGTCCCCATGATCCTGACAGAGCTTGATCTGCAGAAAGGAATGGTAAAAAAGAATGGTAAAAAATGGTAATTGCTGCCAAAGATGCTTTAACTAAGTGCTGGGTAAAGAGTCTGGATACTTATGTCAATGCAAGATTTTAGTTTTTCCTTTTTAGTAAATTAGCAAAGATTTCGAACATTCTATTTTTACTTACTTATTACGGGGTACTGAGTGCAGAATGATGGGGAAAATTTAGATTATTATTATTTTTTTTTATAAAACAAGGCTGCAATATGACAAAATGTAAAAAAAAATTTAAGGGTCTGAAGACTTTCACTGTATAGCACTGTATAGAATATATTAGAATTGTACTATGACCATGTCCGGTGGTTGTGTTGTGTCCCTGTCAGAGGGTTTGCAGGCGAAGTGTCTGGGCAGAAAATGGTGCAGCAAGAAAGCCAACACAGGAGCTGAATGCAGAAACACAACTTTACTTACGTTCCAATATAATGAGGCACAACTCATAACACAACATTCTTATAGCAATAGTGGCAAATGTGGGACCCCATGAGTGCACTTGTCTGAATCTCTGCTGTGGCGTGGGTTAATGATCGCCCCAAACCCGTGGTAGGTCAGTATCTCTAGCTGTGAACATGATACACAGCATAGCAATCAAAACACAGTCCCTTATTACACTGGCGGCACTCACTTCTCTCTGTCACTGGCGTACACTCGGACCAATTCTGCACATCCCCTCTGGTCAGACTACTTTTATTAGGCTTGACAGCTTCTTGTGCCAGCAGGCTCTGACTACTAAGGATTGAGCCTGCTCTACATGCCCTACAATCCGAGGACTGTATTCAACGAATTCTCCTGGCACACCACGTGGCTAACCACCACAAACTGCCTTCACTTCCTCCTCCTTATCTCACTTTTTATCATATAGCCATCTAGTGGCCACAGACTAAGGCCAATTTCACACATTCATGCCCATGATGACATCCGTGAAAAGTTAGTTAGTGGATTATCCATGTTTAATGTGGATCACAGACAAAGTAGGGCATGCTTCTGTGATGTCACCACGGACCCGCGGTCTGTGTGGTCCTTAGTAAACCACTGCACATATTAAAATCAATGGGCACGTGTGTTCTCCGTGGAGCCCATGGACGGCACACATCCAGTGCAATATATAGATTGTTTAGAATATGGATGCAGATTGATTAGAAGGGGACAAGTGACTTTTCACCATTTTTGGCTGTATCAAGAATAGAAATCACAGTCATTGCAGTCCACTCTGTCTTAATAGGGCTTAGTAGTTCCTTTAGTATTAGGCCTCTTTCACACGAGCGAGTTTTCCGCGCGGGTGCAATGCGTGACGTGAACGCATAGCACCCGCACTGAATCCTGACCCATTCATTTCAATGGGTCTATGTACATGAGCGATTTTTTTCACGCATCAGTTCTACGTTGCGTGAAAGACGCAGCATGTTCTATATTGTGCGTTTTTCACGCAGCCCTGGCCCCATAGAAGTGAATGGGGCTTCAGTGAAAAACGCATTGCATCCGCAAGCAAGTGCGGATGCAATGCAATTTTCACTGATGGTTGCTAAGAGATGTGGTTTGTAAACCTTCAGGTTTTAATCGCGCGCGCGAAAAACGCATCAAAATGCATTGGACCCGCGCTGAAAAAACTGAACAACTAAACGCAATCGCAGACAAATCCGACTGAATTTGCTTGCAAAATGGTGCGAGTTTCACTGAATGCATCCGGACCTAATCCGTCACGCTTGTGTGAAAGAGGCCTCACAATTGCTTGGCAAAGTCTTCTGAAATTATAATACTCGGCACACATCCTATAATACACATAAAGGTGAAGTACAAACATTGCAACAAATAGTAACAGTGCACAGCATATAGGGAGATTCAGTGCAGTGCTGACAGTTTTCTCTATCAACTGGTCTTAAAGTGACAAAGCCTCTTTTACATAAGGACAGTGCCTGTATAACACAGGTGCTTCAAACCCAGCATGATGCACACCATATACCCCAAAATTTAAGGTCGCATGGCTTTACACATGGAAGCAGAGTGGTGCACACCCCCCAACCTACTATTTCACAGTGAAGAGAAGACAATATAATGAATTGACAGATAGATATTAGAGACAGGGCAGCAGTCGGTATGTCTCTGTGTAATGTAGACTATTTCATTTAAAGATACAGTACTCAACACCCCAGTCTTCATCACAAAATTCACAAGCACAGACAGTCGGGGCGGCTTAACTGACCATTTTTTTTCTTGAAAACTTTCAAAGTTAACCACTTCCCGATTGCCCAACGTAAATTTACATTGGCGGTCAGGCATTTAAAAATAGTGCCAGCTCGCGAGTGAAGCGCGCACCATAGCCACTGGGTAGCTGCTGTTTTAAACAGCAGGCACCCAGGACTAATGTATGCGATCGACAATAACGTCAATCGCATGCATTTAACCCCTCAGATGCCGTCATCAAATGTGACAACACCATCTAAGAAGTTAAAGGCCAGGAACGCACGCTCCCAGTCATGCTCCAGCTTCCCCCGGGGAGGATCGGGGGAGCCGGATGCAGTGTGCAGCAGCCCCTGTACTCAGGAGTGGTACAGGGCTGCCACACACTAGTCCCTATGGAAAACCTGCCTGTGGCAGGGCTCTATAGAAACTTAGGGAGTCATTTAATATGTGGCGTACTCCACTTTTTGGTGTACTTTTTTCACAGATTTGGTCGCAAAGGGGATTTGCGGGCAAATCTGCGACTTTTCCGAGATGTCGGAAAAAGGGGGCATGGTGTGGGTATTGATGGGCGCAGGCCGGATTTTTCTATGCCTGTTTTTGGCTTACAAAATGACTTAAATCTATGCCAACAAGGGAGCTGGCGTAGATTTATGCAAATCACACGGCGTAAGGCCGGCACCTCTACATAACTTAGGCGCATCAAGCGACAGAAGACATGGACTAAGACCGGCGTCTAAATTGCGGATCTTAGTAAATGTCCCCCTTAGTGTAATTCTAATAGACTCCAATGCTAATGATTGCTTGCTATAGTTCCCTAGGGGAACTATTGAAAAGTGTAAAGTATTTAAAAAAAAGTTTTTCAAAATCTAAAAATTCAAATCACCCCCTTTCCCCAAAATTAAAATTTAAATACATAAATATTTTTAAAATTTACATCATGGTCATCGACGCATGCAAAAACACCCATACTACTAAAATATAAAAATATTTATCCTATACGGAATAAAAAGTCAAAATGGGCAATTCGCTCAAAAAGTCATACACACCCCAGAATGGTATCAATGAAAAGTAAAGATCTTCCTCCAAAATATGAGCCCTCACACAGCTTTGTAAAAAAAAGTTATGGGGGTCAGAATATGCCAACGCAAAGGAAAAATTAATTAATTATAATGAAGTTTTAAAAAAAAAATTTTTGTATTATTAAAACGCAAGAAAAACTAACATGTGGAGTATCATTGTAATTGTAATGACCTGGTGAATAAAAAGTAACAGGTCAGTTTTACCGCATAGGAAATAGTGTAACCCCCCTGCCCCCATAAGGGCTTGTTCACACGACCGTTGCCCCTCCGTGGGGCTGCCACATGCAGATCGCGACCCCATTCACTTCAATGGGGTCCGCGATCCATCCTTTCTGCAAAAAGATAGAGCAAGTTCTATCTTTTTGTGGTGCGGAGGCACGGAGCGGAACCCACGAAAGCACTCCGTAGTGCTTCCGTAAGGGTTCCGTTCCGTGGTTCCGTTCCGCACCGCATTTGCGGACCCATTCAAGTGAATAGGTTCGCATTCGTGATGCGGAATGCACACGGCCGGTGCCCTGTGTATTGCCGACCAGCCGTATGCGGGCCGCAATACGGCAACGGAGGGGCAACGGTCGTGTGAACAAGCCTTAAAACTGTGGCAGAATGCTGTTTTTTGCATAATTCCTCCCAATTTTTCGCTTCCCAGCACATTGTATGCAACCATAAATAGTACCATTAGAAAGTACATCTTGTCCCATAAAAAACAAGCCCTCAGCTATGTGAATGAAAAAATAAAGTTATGGCTTTGGGAGGACTGGGTGTAAAAAATATAAATGAAAAATAGTTTTCCTTAGGACGGCCTGCAGCCTACAGAAGCCTTGTGCTCTGAAAACTTGCAATATGATTTTTTTCTGGTTAGTGAATAAAGATATTACTCCTACTTCTGTATCTAAATTCTACATGAAAGACATTCCATTCATAGATGGGCAGGTTCTGTACAACACTGCCACCATCAGGCAATTGTTAGAAGTGCATGCAACAATTATTACTGATAAGACAAAAGAGTAAAAATCACTGATTAGCCTCAGCGCTTTCTAGATTTGGATGTGATGTTTTTTTTTTTTTTTAAATACATTTTATAAAGTAAACTGACTTTTTAACAAGGTATCAGAATTGGTATTTCAGACAAAGCTGAGTGCCTTGTATGCAGGAATGGGAAATCCACTGAGCATATTACTGAGCTGTTGTGGAACCACTATCTCCAGCATGCCCTGACTACTGCTGGCAGCAGACCTCTACCTTAGGCTACATTAACACGACCGTATGAATGAGTCCGCAAATTTCGGAACGGGTGCGGACCCATTCATTTTTATGGGGCCGCAAAAGATGCGGACAGCACATTAATAGCATATTAATAAAAGCTATTTTATAGACAAATTACAAGACATAGGGCAGTAATACTAGTATATTTTAATATAAATCGTGGAGACTGATGTGGTGATGTTAATAGCTCAGTAAGTGAAATCCAGGTGACAGTGTCCCTTTAAAAATGGTACCCAGGACAAGTCGATCGCACACATTTAACCCCTCAGATGCTGTGGCATCTGGAAGGTTAAAAGCTCCCGGCCATGCACCAGCTACCCTTAGTGAGGAACGGGGGGAGCCGGAACAGTGTGCAGCAGCCTCTGTCCTCCTGAGAGATAAGTGGCTGCCGCAGATTAGTTCCTATGGAACCCCTGTGGCAGGGCTCCATAGTAGCAAAGTGTAATCCCCATTAGCATTGGAGTCTATGAGACAAGCAATCTAATGATTACTTGTTATAGTTCCCTATGGGAACTATTAAAAAGTGTAAAAACAAAAAACTAACTTTTTTTTAAGTATTACCCAAAAAATATAACTATCATGGGCATTTCCGCGTGCAAAAAGGCCCGTACTATTAAAATATCAAAATATTAATCCCGTACGACAAACAGCTAATCAGAAAAAAAGACAAAATGGCCGATTCGCCTTATTTTGGTCACTTCACCTCCCACAAAACATTGAATATAGAGTGATCAATAAACTGTGTTTTTTTTTATAATTGGAAATTTTTTCCTGCTTCCCACTACATTGTATGCAACTGTAAATGATGCCATTAGAAAGTACAACTTGTCCTGCAAAAATCAAGCCCTCATCCACCTATGTAAAGGAAAAAGCAAAAAGGTTAGGCTCCATTCACACGTCCGTAGTGTATTGCGGATCCGCAATACACCCGGCCGGCACCCCCATAGAAATGCCTATTCTTGTCCGCAATTGTGGACAAGAATAGGACATGTTCTATTTTTTTCCGGAGCCGCGGACCGGAAGATTGGCGGCGCGCTCTGGAAATGCGGATGCGGCCAGCACACTGTGTGCTGTCCGCATCCATTCCGTCCCCTTAAAGAATGAATGGGTCTGCAACAGATGCGGACCACAATTGCGGACGTGTGAATGGAGCCTTATGGATTTGGGAAGGCTGGGAGTAAAATCAGGAAAATCGCCTGGTCTTGAAGGGCTTAGGCCTCACACGACCGTATGTATTTTTCTGTATTTTGCAGTCTGTTTTTCACGGATCCATTGTTCCTTTTTTTGTTTCCGTTGTGTTTCCGTTCTGTATTTCCGCAAAAACATCTCCGTATGGTTTCCGTATGTGATCGCAAATGGAAACATAACATTTTTAATCATTACTGTAATCTACTGTAATGTTTGTAAACAGTAAACACATGGGCAAAGTGGGCATGGATCTGCAAAATATGGATGACATACAGATGTGTTCCGTATGCATTCTGTATTTTTTGCGGACCCATTGACTTGAATGGAGCGACGGAACGTTATTTGCGGACAATAATAGGACAAGTTCTATATTTTAGCGGAACGGATATACGGAAATACGGAAACGGAATGCAGTACATTTGTTTTTTTTTGCGGAACCATTGAAATGAATGGTTCCGCATACGGACCACAAACGGAAACCGCAAAAACGGAACTGAAAAAAAAAAAAATTGTGTTAAAGAGGCCTTAATAAAAACATGCTGTATGGACTTTCCCCAGGTTACTCGTAGACTGTATATGTTATAGAGGTTAGTAATCAGTATAGGTAAGTAGTGAGGATAAGTCTCCAGTGCATTAATGGATATATTAAAAACATCTGATCTGTACATCCCTTAGGATATACAAGACACAGGATACATAGAGCCATCTGTGCGTGCAGACTACATACCAGTCCATATGTTCTATAGTTTCTATGTGCAGCAAATATTATTATGAGAGTTATGTATAAACGTCTGAGCATTATACAGTGCAGTCATAAAGTCTTCAGACACTTTCACTTTTTTTATATTTTTAAATTGAAAAGTTTTTTCCCCCCCATCATTCTGCACTCAGTACCCCATAATGACAAAGTAAACAGAATGTTCAAAATCTTTGCTAATTTATGGGAAATTTAAGGGAAAACGAAAATCTTGTATTTAGACCCTTTACCCAGTCCTTAGTTGAATCACCTTTGGCAGCAATTACAGCCTCCGGTCTTCTTGGGTATGATGTCACATGGTTTATACACTTGGATTTGGGGATTTTCTGCCATTCTTCTCTACAGATCCTCTCAAGTTCTGACAGGTTGGATGGGGACCATCGGTGGACAGCCATTTTCAGCGAGATGTTTGATTCGGTTCAAGTCAGGGCGCTGGTTGGACCACTCAAGGACATTCACAGAATTGTCCCTAAGCCACCCCTGTGTTGTCTTGACTGTGTACTTAGGATCAGTGTCTTGATGGAAGGTGAACCTTTAGCCCAGTCTGAGTTCCAGAGCACTCTGGATCAGGTTTTCATTAAGAATATTCCTGTATTTTTCTAAATTCAGCTTTCCCTCAACCTTTACCAGTCTCCTTGTCCCAGCCGCTGAAAAACACCCCCACAACATGATACTGCCACAAACATGCGTCACTGTAAGGATGTATTGGGCAGTGGATGAACAGAACCTGGTTTCCTCCAGACATAACACTTAGAACTGAGGCCCAAAAATTCTAATTTGGTTTCATCAGACCAGAGAATATTGTTTCTTACAGTCTGAGAACTCCAGGTGGGCTTTCATGTGTCTTTTGCTGAGGAGGGTCTTCTTCCTCGCCACTCTGCCATAAAGCACAGATTGGTGTAGTGCTGCATTATTAGTTGAGTTACTCCCATCTGCACACAGGATCTTAGGCGTTCAGCCACAGTGACCATTGGGTTATTGGTCACCTCTCTTACCAAGGATCTTCTCCCCTGATTACTTAGTTTGGTGGGGCCGCCAGGTCTGGTTATTCCAAACTTCTTTCATTTAAGAACTATGGAGGCCACTGTGCACGTGGGAACTTTCAGTGCAACAGAAATTTTTGGTACCCTTCTTCAGATCTGTGCCTCCACACAATCCCATCTCTGATCTCTACAGGCAGTTCTTTCCCCTCATGGCTTTGTTTTTGCTCTGATATCCATTTTAGTAGCGCCCTTTATTCCCTTTTTTATTTACCTATGCACAGCTGTGAGACGAATGTACAGACAGGGGTTTGTCTTTCCAAATCATATCAAATCAACTGAATTTACCACAGGTAGACTTCAGTCAATTTGTAGAAACAGCTTAAAGATGATCAAGAGAAATAGGAGTCCCCCAGAGCTAAATTTCAAGTGTCACAGCTAAGGGTCTGAATACGTATGTCCATGTAAAATTTTGGTTTTTCCTTTTTAAGAAATTTGTAAAAATTCTAAAATTCTGTTTTCACTTTCTCATTATGGAGGATTATGCAGAATGATGGAGGGGAACTTGATATATATATATATTTTTTTTTGGTACAAGGCCACAACATAACAAAATGTGAAAAAAGTGAAGCCGTCTTAAGACTTTCTGAATGCACTACATAACATAGGCCCCTGCTGACCAGGATATTTTTATTAGCTTTCAGTAAATCCGATTGATCCCTGTCAGCAGGGCCGGCTCCAGGTTCATGTGGGCCCTTGGGCGATAGAGTCTCAGTGGGCCCCTTGTGGCATTTTGCACGGCGCTTACAGCAATGAAACTGCATGTATTATAGATGAAATACCTTACACAGAGCATGCTACAGAGCGGATATATGTGAACCAGTCCTTATGTGCCTACTTTTATTTTCTACCCAGTGTTTCAGTCCCTCAGGTCTACTCACAGATATGTGCCCCCTCACAGTAGATATGCCAAGATATGCCCCTTCATAGTAGATATGCCAAGATATGTGCCCCCTCACAGTTGATATGCCAAGATGTGTGCCCCCTTCATAGTAGATATGCCAAGATATGTGCCCTCTTACGGTGGATATGCCAAGATATGTGCTCAGTGCACACTTCACAGTGGTTATGCCCAGATGTGCCCCCTTCACAGGAAGTGAAAAAAACAAACAATAAATCCTCCTGGCCTCAATCACCTGGCTCCTCCCATGATCTGCGCTCCCTATAAGCAGCAGCAGGATACTGTATTGATGGAAGCGCTCATTGCTTCTAGCCTCTGGCAGCTGTGCTGTGGGCCCCCACAGAAGCTGTGGGCCCCGGCACTTGCCCGGGTATGCCAAGTGTTGACGCAGGCCTTGCCTGTCAGTCATACAAATAAAACCAGCAGTTATGATTTTGTATGGGAAAATTTCCGTCAAGATTTCTTCCTCTTGGTTTTAGGGCTCATGCACACGAACGTATTTTCTTTCCGTGTCAGTTTCATTTTTTTTGCGGACCTTATACGGAACCACTCATTTCAATGGGTTCACAAAAAAAAAACGGAAGGTACTCCGTGTGCATTCCGTTTCTGTATGTCCATATTTCCGTTCCGCAAAAAAATAGAACATGTCCTATTATTGTCCGCATTACGGAGAAGGATAGTACTGTTCTTTTAAGGGCCAGCTGTTCTGTTCCGCAAAATACGGAATGCACACGGAGGCTATCCATATTTTTTGCGGATCCGTTTTTTGCGCACCGCAAAATACATAAGGTCGTGTGCATGAGGCCTTATACCGTATCTGTATTCTAGGTATGCCATTTGCTGCAGACCTTGTAATAGGCACCAGGGCCATGTGAGAGTCGGATCAGTACCAGACTGAGACAACCCTTCACAATGGCTGAAAGATATGACTACAGCTGTAGCGGTCTACCTTGTAAGAGTGCATTCACGCTCGACAGATTCTGATGCAGAATGTTTTGAGTCTGAAAATCAGATCCGTTCACCTTATTGGGGTTGTTTTGGTGGCAAGCAGGTGAAGTAATGCAGAAATGTCTGCAACAAAATCCAAGGGGTTGTGCAGTGGCAGAACATTGATGACCAATCTTCAGGAAAGGTCATCAATATAAGATCAGTGGAGTGTGATTCCCGCCGATTAGCTGTTTTGGGGTCATGGCGCTCATGGGAGCCCATGGTGTGGTTGTTACACGGCCGCGCTGCAGGCAAGTATCGTGAGCTCCAGCCAGCTCCATTTAGCTTATTAGGACTGCATTGTTAATGGCTGAGTGGTATTGCGGGTGCTGCAGGACATTAAAAATGCAGACCGACTAAAGGTGGTCATGATTAGTCCTAATTGGTTTAATGGGGTTGATCCTGCTGACAAGTGCTCTTTAAGTTCTGATGTAAAAAAGACAATTGTCCACAAATGAAAAGAAAATCTACACTTAAAAGTCCTTCTTCTTTGTGACCAATCATAAAAAAAAACGTATATACATATATGGGTGTGTGTTTTACTGTACGCTATTATGACGATTACTCAGTGCCTTACATCTACAGGATATGAAAGTGTCACAGATCACATGCATCATTCATTGCGAGAAGAGGCCAAAACTCTTAAGGACGTATTAGTTAGCCTATTTTTACACATTTGCTTAAAGGGAAACCTGATCTTACAGTATTTTATGCATTTGATGTGCAGTCAAATACGTCCTATTGCTCCCTGTTGTCAGCCATTTCAGGCCGGAGAGGCTGACAGTAGTGTTCCTCAATGGGATGACTGATATCTCTGGCCCCAGGATCTCCAGAAACGCACAACGCTGCGGCACTTTTATAAGGGAGAACATAAACCGCAGATGCACATGACATGGCACCATACACCTATGACCTATGAACACATTCAGCTAAGCGGATACGCAGGCAATTATATAACATAACCGGAATGAATTCATACTTGTAATTATGTGCTGCTTAGCCCCCCAGTGGCTCACATTCCAATCCCCTGCCAAGGATTAACACTTTCCAGGTACCGGAGACATACAACCACATTATAAACACAAATGGTGGCTGCAATAAAAAAAAAAACAGTGCCCCCTCTTGTCCACAGATTATATTTGGTATAGAGGCTAGAGGCGTCCTCTGGCAAACAGGTCCTCTACCAAAATGCCCACATGGCTATTCCAGGTGTCACCCGGTTTAGATTTACACCCAGGCAATAGTACTGACTAGAAATGAGGGAAGTATTCAAAAATTCGATTCGGCTGCTTCACCAAATTAAAAAAAAAAAATTACCTTGTGACGAATTACTTCATCACGAAGCGCATTTTTTTGTAAGTAGTGGATGCAATGACAGGGATCGGCGATTGCGCTGCTCCCCGTCATTGTACCCCTCAGATGCCACGTTCATAGCAGATGGCGGCATCTGACAGTAATAAAAGAGTGTAAAATAAAATAAAAAATGAATACTCACCTCATCTATTTTCTTGCGAAAAGCCATCTTGATTGAAGATCTAGCACAAAATCTTGCGTGACCAGTGGTGACGTCATCACATCGGCCGGCGTGGTGATATCGTACGTTACCGCGCACGGGATTTTGTGTGAGATCTTCAATTAAGATGCCGGTGGCCAGCCGTCGCGAGCTCCATGACAAAAAGCAATCCCTCACTTAATGTCCAGGGCAATAGGCCAACCGCAGGGTCCCCCTATATAAATAGTTGCCAACACTCTTCAATTTTCAGGGGGTGTCCCTAATTTTCAGAGACAGTCCTGGCAAATTCAGGCTGCCCCTAAATGGGTGGGGAGTAATTCAAGCTCCCACCCATTAGTGCTGTTTCCCGGTGGGCTTGTTCCCAGGGGTTGGGCTTTAATGCCCCGGATTTACCAACTACAATCTTGGTAAGTAAGCTATGCTATGTAGACCCAGAGAACAGGGAGATTTCGGCAATCTGAATCTGCAAAGTTGCAACACGGTCCCTGGGAGGTGGCACAAGGGGCCCCTATGGGTCTGTATCATGGATCCTCATGCATTCTATATGCAGGTACAGTATGGGCCCCACAGCAAGAACAGCACAAGGTAATATGAATATGCCAAAATTTCCTATTGATTAAATTTGAGGTCTCTAAACTACCATAACATCTTCTTTTTATGTACTGCACAGTTGAACATCAGCTATTGCTTCCTGTTATCAGCCATTTCTAAACGGAGAAAGGCCGACTGTAGTGGAACAGACGAGAGAAAGTCCGGATAACTTCCTGCCCCAATGATCACAACTGATCCACCTCCATTCATATACAGAGGAGTGACTGCTAGCAGCAGCTCTGCACATAACAACGCTGTGTGATTATACCACTGTGGCCCTTTAACTGGACAAGCCATGTGCCGTTATACAAGAAAATAGGGACATTTTGCTTTTCGTTCTTTTCTCCTCTTTCAGTAAACATCAATGAATAGTTCATTAATAAACAACGCAGATGGCACTGCTACCACTAACCATGTTCTGAACATCACCTCTAAAATGGCGCCCAGTGGATAATAAATAAAAAAAAGAAGCACGTTATGAAAATGGCGAAAGTTCCTCCATGCAGTTTTGCTGGCCGTATGAGATTTTTTTTAATCACTTTCGTGTGCTGTGATGCCAAACCAGTAAACTGAACCCGAATATCTAAAGAAACCGAGGATCTCTCACCCGGGATACACTGATCCTCAGTGGGGAAAAAAAGAAAAGATTTTTGCAGCAATTTTGGCTGAATGAAGAGATCCGGCGAGCGGGGTGGTCACGTGTCCTCATTCATTACACAGAAGTGTCCTGGCTTAAGGTCGTTTTATGAAGTTCTCTCTTTCTATTCTCACAAATGAAACACCAATAAAAGGGGAGGATAATAATAGTCATTTTATATATACAGTATATATGAAATCACCAGCCGTCCTACAGAGGTATTATAGTGAGGGGGAGACAGAGGTCTGCAGCCCCCAAATATCTGTAAGACTGATCTCATCATTACCATTAGACCTGTATACCAACCATCTATATTAACCCTTCCTCCCTGTTACCATTAACTCTATCTTTAGATGATGTTATTGCGGTGACCTCTATCTATTACTTCTGTATATATACAATATATATATACATCTATACCACAGGTTGATTTCACAGAAGTGTGATTGACTTGGAGTTACATTGTGTCGTTTAAGTGTTCCCTTTATTTTTTTGAGCAGTGTATATATATATATATTAAAAAAATATATATACACCAAAGCACATCCAATAGTGAAAAGTGGGATCCTTTATTCACCCATGCGACGTTTCGGTCCGCTTGCTGGGACCATTCTCAAGCCAGCGGACCGAAACGTCGCATGGGTGAATAAAGGATCCCACTTTTCACTATTGGATGTGCTGCGGTGTATTTATTTTTTGTCCATTATACACCTTGGTAAAGTGTTATCACCGCTGGCACCCAAACACTGGCTACCAGGTGTGCTGCCCTGAACTTCTGTTATTATATATATATATATATATATATATATATATATAAATAATATAATAAATCAAACAATATAGGATTTGGACAGTGCGTCCACTACACCACATCTCACTAAAAAAGCAATTACACTGTATCCAGGGCCTACGTGCAAGACCCAACAGCATGCACGACCATCAGCTAGTATAGTATCCTATCTACCCCTCTCTCAGGACCATCTGGAGGTTACCAGACGCTCCCTCACCAGAAGATGTTCGAAAGAAAGAAGGAGCGGCCATATTGGATTACAACATGCCCTGTGCTTTGTTCTCGCAGGAGATATCCCGTCAGAGGAGTCTGTTATAAATTATGCTATAATCTTAATTCTCTCTGTGATCTCCGTAACTCCCATACATTTCAGTTGGGAGACTCACATGTGCGGCCTTTTCTTCCCCAGCAAACAGGAATAATATCGGCCTTTTTTCAAGCTGAGTTGGGTTCATGTGCTACCCTGCTAAAAACAATATGGCGGAAAACCCCTTTACATAAACGGCCATACACAGTAAGTTTGCTTTAGCATGGAGATGGCGCAGGAAGCTGGACATATAACGAGGACATCTTACAGTCACCACGTGCTCAGGCTCATTTTACTGCTCGTGCTTCAGTTACCTAAAAGGTGAGTAACTAACAAGAGCATGGTGTAGCTCCTCGTTAGAACTGCCACGTGCATGTGAACGCATGATATCCGGTAACAGTATGTCTTAAGAAGTATACAGATGTAGCAGTGCTGTCTTTGCAGCATTATATCAGGATATGTGGTTTAGCATAGACCTGCATGCAAAGCGGACAGTTTAATGACAAACTCATCATCACTACAGCTTATAGAACCATGCACACAGGCATACATATACATCTCATTATATAATATATATATATATATATATATATATCTTGCATAGTGATATCATTTCAATTCACTATAACTTGCCATCTAGTCTTTCACGTGGTGGACTTTACAGACTGCCCTTAAAGTAACAGTGAGACCCTGAGGACCCTCTATCTGCCCAGAATGGAAGTATTAAAGTGCAGACTTACCCCTCATGCATTCGTTTTATTCTAGATTGTATCTCTGTGGTTGGAAATACCCCACTCAGAAGCACAGCTTATTTTTAGGGCGCCAGTAGCTCTCCATTTATATTGAAGAGTGGGTGGCACTGTCATAGACCACGTGATCTTATTTGTCATCAAAATGCTGAAAGTTTTAAGGACGTTTGGAAATTTCTACTTCTCTCAGTTGCTGAAGACACACATCTGACTTTCTCAGTTTGATTATGATGTATAAATCAGTGCTCTGAGCTTTTTCACTTTTTGTTATTTATCAACGTATGTTACATTGCAGAGCAATTGTAATACACACTCATAGTGAAATGACACATTGGGAGAGGTAAGCTCACATCTAACACTTCAGCAATCTCATCTAAATCTATAGACCGGGCCCCATTAAGCATTCAATTATGAGTATGTACACACCATATTAGCATGGCACAAAGCCTGAGCCTGGGTGCACAAATACTATATCAGTTGGGTCCAGTTAGATGTTTAGGTGCATGGTCCAGGCTACGTCTTTCTGTCTGCGGCCAAGAAACATCTAGCATCAAAACTGATTCACCAGATGCCATGAATGATCGCATACAGAACTAAGGGATCAGTTCTGGCCTTTCAGTTCTACGCCAAAGGCAAACTACAACATATGTGTGGTGTGTAAATATGTGAACCCGTCCTAAGACACCACACTCCAGACTTCACCAGCACCAAGACCTCATGCGGGAAAACCTCCTACTCCTCCAAGAATCTGAGAGGTTTCATCCAAACGAAGCCCATCACTGTTGTTACAATTGGCCACTTAAATGATTCCTCTGACAACTACAACCCCTATTAGAGAACATACAGAGTCGAACTATGGTTCCTGGGGCACACCAGAGAAAATGGTCTCTGGGCCCATCCTCCATATCATCGATAAAGTCTAATAGGTTTTTATTCAAAGAACTAGACCCTAGTGGCAAATGTTTTCTTCTCCTGGACCGTTGGGGCCCACTATGGTATCAGAGCCTGGGCCCACCGGAGGATCCACTGGTACTCTGGTGGGCCAGTCTGACACTGAGCATATAGATCTCATAGGGGCTTGGGAATACTTATTTTGGGCCAGAATGGAGAGCAGTAAAATGGGCACTCAGTCAGGTAGACCAGGCCTGTCCATGTCTTACATAGTTGGTCATTCATCTGACCAGACATAGTGTTTCCTGGTAATAGCAGTTTGCCACGGGTTAGAGATGCTGGATCAACATTGCCAAAAAAGTAAAGTTATCACCTATTTTGCTAGAGCAAATGAAACAATTGGTTTGGGTACAGAAAGTGGTTTAATGCTGTCAATGTGCACATGGAGAGAATGCAGGGGCAGCTCAGGTTTGTCACATCCACCAGTGGGAGGGAAACAACCCACATGGGTTAGACCAACCCAAGATCCCTCCTACCAAGTATACGAAAAGGCTCTTGTGTTGTGGGCCAAGAAAAACTGAAGGGGCCCCATTGTAATGTTTGCAGTGTGCCAACCACAGATTTCTAAACAACTTTAGCACATTTGCAGATCATGCTTTGCATTTAGAGGCATATGCTCTGAAATCTTCATAAGACATGAGGACAGTGGAGAGGACAGAGAAAGGAAATTCAGGTGTACACTGCCCAGGAGAAGTAATTGCTTGTATTGTATGTAGAATTAGCCCAGGCTTCCCTTATTCCTGAGAGAAAGACCCAAGAAGACGTCCAGTCAGTGCAGGACATGAGGTCCTACCTGCTCTGCAGTACTTTGTAAACCTGCTGGAACTTCTTATGGAGAGGAGCGTCACGTTCTTGTGAAACAGCCTTCACTGCACCGGGGCCATGTAGCGTCTCTGTCTCCTAGGTGATGACATGGAGACTACTGAAGGAAAGGTGAAAGTGTGGCTTGGTTTGTATGCTCTTTCCTGGAACAGTGAGCGCACACAAGCTGGGAGTGTTATGCTTGGCTTGTGAGAACCTCTCAGCTGCAGCACACATGCCAACTTTATGGAAAACACGAAAACTCTTACCTTTCAGATTGCAGCACTCGGTTGTAGTGGCGGGCTGTCCCGTGTTAAAGATATGGCCTCACATGCAGATTTTTTTAATGCAGTTTTTGAAGCCAAGAAAATCAGGATTTGTCATTAAAACTTTCTCTCTGATGATCCACTCTTGATTTTGCCTTCAAAAAAACTGCATAGCAACCTACATGTGTGGCCGTAACCTTATTATAGGATTCCCAAATAGGCACGTGATTTAATTTACCAGCTGGAGGACAATGCTGTATTAAAGGTGTTTATGTCCAGGATTTTTTTAAATTAATATCCCCCCTTAGGCCCTTAGTGGGCTATGTGAATAGAGCTACACTTGCATGCTCCCCACCACTCCATTCAGGTCCCAGCGCTCTCCAGGCTGTCATTGTCAGACTTCCGGTCCCTGCATGTAAACTTCCTGCAGGCACAGGGTCACATACACTGCTGAAGCCAATGATTGGCCTCACAGGTGAGGTATCCCCAAGCGGTATGTGACTGCTTTGTCGTGTGTGGCATGGGGATCTCACAGGAAGTGTACTTGAAGGGAATGGAAGACAGCACAGGAGCCTGAACAATGCGGCAGAGAGCAAGTAAGTAAGCTCTGCATAGATCCTGCTGAGGGAGGACATTTAAAAAAAACAAGACAACCCCTTTAAGGACTACTACCTATTAAACGTTCAGGTTATACAACACTGTCTAAAATTGCAACTGGCAGCACTGTCAAATGCAGTGTCGGACTGGGGTGCCTGGGGCCCACCAGTAAAATTTATTTTGGGTGGCCCACCATACGGATACATTCAAATATTACCTGCTCAAACAGCAGCAAGATGCTACCAGATGACGGAATATGAGGGTCCCTGCATCAGCTTTGAGTAAAGAGATTCAGCTTTGTAACCTTCCACCATTTCTGGTCCAGAAGGTGCCTCATTAGAGGTAGTTCTTGCTACTGCTATAGGCTCTGGTACCAAACTAAGCCCTAACCCAAGCACTAATCTCCAAATTGGTAAATGTTACAGCTATGATTGAGGGTTTGAGACAATGACTAGGTCAAAAAGGTAGTCACCAATGTTACAGCTGCCTCCTGCACCTAATGGGTCACACTTGCATTAGGTGCATTAAAATGGCTGACAAATGCTATGAACAATAATATGGTTGGTAGCACTTGCTCCCTAGGTTTGCCTTGGGTGTCAACAGAGCTTGCCCCCCATTATTCAGTACAAGACATGGTAGATATCACATTTGACATGCATAGGGGAAGGTCTGTTGCCCGTGGAATATTAATAGTGTTTTACACAATGAAATAGTAAGTGAAAGTCATTTACATTGTGTAAACCAAGCTGTGGAGCCTCTGGGAATTCACCCGAGCAGTCATCTCAGAACACCTCGCTTGTCTCTAAACAATTAGCATGAGCCGGTGTCATGGGCCATCTGAGAATAAGCTGATTAATAGAAGACATCAATGGACGACTCCGCCAGCTAAATCACAGCAAGGTCAAGTCAAACCACCACAAAACAAATCAAATAATATCTAAGTATTTATTTTTTTAAATAACATAGGAAAAATTATTCGGAAGCGCCATCCCTATATCGGTTTACTTGGCACTGGTTTGTAAAAACTGGAGAAACCTTTTAAATCACACACACGTAGAATGGCACGTAAGCATTCTGGTAGATTGAAATTAAACATGTGCTTCTCCTATGTAGGGCAGGGCATAATGTGGCAAAGGCCATTCACAAAGTAGCCCCGTAGGTAAAGATGGTAGGAGCCCAAGGGCAAATTTGTATTGGCTTCTGTACCTTCTTCTTGTGCGGTGTCACAGGAAGATATTGAGTGGTCGTACCCTTGTCGAACCTTCACTTGTCATTCCAGTTGAGGCCACTAAAGCATCATAAAAGTGGAGGCCAGGAGCTGTTGCCCCTTTTGCATTCCAGCTCTGTCCCTCACTTAGCTCTTTGCTTGTTGTCAGCGAACCAGTACAACTTTTGGGAGCTTCTCATTTTTTCAGACTAATTTGAAAACTTCAGACTAAACTTTCCTCTCTAGGGTTTACACCAGGCATGCTCAACCTGCGGCCCTCCAGCTGTTTCAAAACTACAACTCCCATGCTTGAACAGCCTACAGCTATCAGCCTACAGCAGGGCATTGTGGGAGTTGTCGTTTTACAACAGCTGGAGGGCCGCAGCCGCAGGTTGCGCATGCCTGGTTTACACCATAAGGGAAGCAGTAACACATCCCTGTAACTTTCACAGCTGTTGATCTACAGCCTTGGGCTTCATGCACACGGCTGTATTTTTCATCTGCGTGCTATCCGCATTTTTGGCAGATATCATACTGACCCATTAATTTCTATAGAGCCATGCACACATTCGTATTTTCTGTGGATCTGTGTGGCCATTTTGCAAATTCTAGAACAGTGATGCCCAACCTACGGCCTGCGGGACAAATGCGGCCCGCAAAGCCGTGTCATGCGGCCCGCGCAGTAACAGGACTTTATCCACAGATATCAGTGTCATCAACAGATATCCCCCCCTCAGTGTTATCCACAGATATCCCCCCCTCAGTGTCATCCACAGATATCCCCCCTCAGTGTCATCCACAGATATCCCCCCTCAGTGTCATCCACAGATATCCCCCCCCCTCAGTGTCATCCACAGATATCCCCCCCCTCAGTGTCATCCACAGATATCCCCCCTCAGTGTCATCCACAGATCTCCTCCCCACCCAGAGCCGCTTCCTAGCTAATTTAGGGAGGAGGAGATCTGTGGATGACACTGAGGGGGGGGATATCTGTGGATGACACTGAGGGGGGGATATCTGTGGATGACACTGAGGGGGGGATATCTGTGGATGTCACTGAGGGGGGGATATCTGTGGATGACACTGAGGGGGATATCTGTGGATGACACTGAGGGGGGGATATCTGTGGATGACACTGAGGGGGGGATATCTGTGGATGACACTTACGGGGGGATATCTGTGGATGACACTTACGGGGTGATATCTGTGGATGACACTTACGGGGGGATATCTGTGGATGACACTTACGGGGGGATCTGTGGATGACACTTACGGGGGGATCTAGGGAGGGGTGTGGGGGGGGATGTTCGGGTGGGAGATCCTGGAGGGGTGTTTGGGTGGGAGCTCTGGAAGGGGTGAGAGGTCCGAAAGGTATTTGGGGGTGGGAGATCCGGGAGGGGGGGCCCATAATTTTTTTTGCTATGGGGCCCAGTCATTTCTAGCTACGCCCCATTGGTAAGATTGGGCAGCACTGGAGCGATAGAGCGCCCTGCTGTAGGAGAAGCCGGCGGGAGATGAAAGGAGGAGGGGCCAGCTCCTGGTGGTGTTGGGCACACGGCGCAAGCATGGCGGTGGAGGATCTGACTGAAGCCTAAAGACCAGACATCAAGGTAGACCTGCAGAAGAAGGTGACGTATGTGATGTATACATGTGTGTAATGTATGTAGTGCAGTGTGTGATCATCACATACTGCACTACATACATTACACACATGTATACATCACATGCCGCCTCCCAGTAATAATGCCAAGATATGTGCCCTCTTCACAGTAGTAATGCTCACACATGCCCCCTCACAGTAGTTATGCCCAGATATGTGCCCCCTCACAGTAATAATGCTAAGATATGTGCCCTCTTCACAGACGTAATGCTCACACATGCCCCCTCACAGTAGTTATGCCCAGATATGTGCCCCCTCACAGTAGTTATGCCCAGATATGTGCCCCCTCACAGTAGTTATGCCCAGATATGTGCCCTCTTCACAGTAGTTATGCCCTGATATGTGCCCTCCTCACAGTAGTTATACCCTGATATGTGCCCCCTCACAGTAGTTATGCCCAGATATGTGCCCCCTCACAGTAGTTATGCCCAGATATGGCCCTCTTCACAGTAGTTATACCCTGATATGTGCCCCCTCACAGTAGTTATGCCCAGATATGTGCCCCCTCACAGTAGTTATGCCAGTTATGTGCCCTCTTCACAGTAGTAATGCTCTCTCGTGCCCCCTCACAGTAGTTATGCCCTGATATGTGCCCCCTCACAGTAGTTATGCCCAGATATGTGCCCCCTCACAGTAGTTATGCCCAGATATGTGCCCTCTTCACAGTAGTTATGCCCTGATATGTGCCCTCCTCACAGTAGTTATACCCTGATATGTGGCCCCTCACAGTAGTTATGCCCAGATATGTGCCCCCTCACAGTAGTTATGCCCAGATATGTGCCCCCTCACAGTAGTTATGCCAAGATATGGCCCTCTTCACAGTAGTTATGCCAGTTATGTGCCCTCTTCACAGTAGTAATGCTCACTCGTGCCCCCTCACAGTAGTTATGCCCTGATATGTGCCCTCTTCACAGTAGTTATGCCCTGATATGTGCCCTCCTCATAGTAGTTATACCTCTTCACAGACGTAATGCTCACACATGCCCCCTCGCAGTAGTTATGCCCAGATATGTGCCCCCTCACAGTAGTTATGCCCAGATATGTTCCCCCTCACAGTAATTATGCCCAGATATGTGCCCTCTTCACAGTAGTTATGCCCTGATATGTGCCCTCTTCACAGTAGTTATACCCTGATATGTGCCCCCTCACAGTAGTTATGCCCAGATATGTGCCTCCTCAGATATGTGCCCTCTCACAGTAGTTATGCCCTGATATGTGCCCCCTCACAGTAGTTATGCCCAGATATGTGCCCCCTCACGGTAGTTATGCCCAGATATGTGCCCCCTCACAGTAGTTATGCCCAGATATGTGCCCTCTTCACAGTAGTTATGCCCGGATATGTGCCCTCCTCACAGTAGTTATACCCTGATATGTGCCCCCTCACAGTAGTTATGCCCAGATATGTGCCCCCTCACAGTAGTTATGCCAGATATGTGCCCTCTTCACAGTAGTAATGCTCACTCATGACCCCTCACAGTAGTTATGCCCTGATATGTGCCCTCCTCACAGTAGTTATACCCTGATATGTGCCCCCTCACAGTAGTTATGCCCATATATGTGCCCCCTCACAGTAGTAATGCCAGATATGTGCCCTCTTCACAGTAGTAATGCTCACACGTGCCCCCTCACAGCGTTTGCATTTCTTTCTGGCAAAGCTACCTGGTTCCGGCCCGCGAAATTTATACCAAGTCTAGTGCGGCCCTCAGACGAGAAATGGTTGGGCACCACTGTTCTAGAACATGTCCTATTCTTGTCCATATTGAGGACGAAAATACTGGCTCTACTGAGAGGCCTAGGTCAGGATTCAGGGGATACTATATGTCCTTTTGGAGAGCGCCATAAATGGCGCGAGGAGTCTTATATCTCTCTGTTCTGCATTGATGAAACGGCATCACACCACAAAGATATGCCCTATTCAGCAGGAATGAAGAAGACAAAAATAAGCAGGTTCAACTCAAAATATCTAGCTGTATTACATCTAATATGCCTCTACAGTTTATTTGTAATGATAGATATGTTGTACATATTACATCCCATATAATCAATAATTTATGTTCCAAATTTCACTTATATCTGTTATATCGGTTTTATTTTTGTCCTTTGACTCAATATGTTTATTTTATCTGTAGGCCAATTAGCCCTTTGTTTACCACAGTGTCTTCTTAATTTGCACTTTCCTCTACAACAGTAGAAATGATAACAAGTTGGAGGCTTTCAAACTGTAAAATAAATAATTAGTCTGAATATTGTCTGAGGGCAGAAATTAAGGGAGACCATGCATGTTTAGGCATGTTTTTATAAAGGCAAAAAATAGGAAAGAAGATTGTCAATTACCAGACTGTTGTATTGACATAGTTAGTACTAGTGAGAGGAAAACGTGTGGAAATAAAAATATAAATGATGGACTAATCATAAAGTGTTAAAGATTGAGAATTTATAGAGAATTTGCCATTTGTATATATGTATAGCTATATATAACTATGTTTTATTCTGGTTTAATCATGGAGCCTGGAAGAGTCATTCTGGTGCAGCGGAACCAGTGGAGTTTTTGGCACATGAGTGTTTGTGGTCACACAGTCACTCCATTCAAGGGCCATGGGACTGATACTTTAATACTGATGACCATTGACCTATCTGTCACACGTAATGGGGAGGGGAAAACACCAGATAACACACAGAAGGAAATAGACCGAAGTCTAGGCCTCAAAGCTAAGGGAGAGGGATGGTGACCTCCTAGGAATCCCTAGACCTCTCCCTGACTCCTGTCAATATGAGTAGACCCTGAAGGTGGAAATACTCATTCACCGGAACCTAGCCCTGGAGACCCTGGAAATCCCTAGGAGTGGTGGCAGGGAATGAGACTACTGGTTCGTTCCCAGATGAAGGAACCAGCGTCTCCCTGAGGCCTAGAAAAAAACAAATACAAGCGAACAACAAAATGCAAAACAAAATGCACTTAGCTTAAAAAAGAATGGAGGAGCAACACACCAGCTCAACTAACTTTAGCAGGAAATATCAACCGCATGGTAAGCAGTGTGAGTCAGAACTAAATAGAGCCTCAGTAATGACCACAAGCTGCACCTGACAAGAGGTGTGATCATAACCAAACAGCAACACTGCAAGGAGAAAACAGAGAGACTATTAGGTACCCTCACGTGCCACCAGTCTCTCAGATCTTCTTACCTCGATCATGGGAGGGACCATGACACCATCATCGTGATATATGCGAGGATGAGTGGGATACCAAGCACAACCGCTATACAATGTACTGCGCTGTGCTTGGTGAGCTGAGAGAAGGCCGTAGAGCTCCCAGGAGAGCCAGTGACCTCTCAAACAGCTGATCACCGGGGTTCCCCGTGTCAGACCCCCACTGATCAGATACTGATCACCTATCCTGAGGCTTAGACTACTGTAAAGATACATTAGGAAATTAATCAGCACAGAATTTTGGACTTAAAAGGCATGAGGTTAAATGGTGATTTGCTTTAAGATAGGGCTACACCGTGATGTTTGGTCATGCACAAGTCACAGTAAAACCACGGGATGACCACAGCATAATATCAATATTTCTATATAGGGAACAAGGTAATCATGAACAGTCAATAAAACTTAAACCATGTCCGTTTTTGTAACAGTCCCACGATAACAACTTTTAACATAGTATTTATTACTTTGTAGCATATTTATATAGGGGGTTATATTATTGCAGTTTTTATACACAGGAAGCAGTATTATAGAAGTTATATTCTTGTACATAGGAGCACTATTTTAATAATTACAGTTAGGTTCAGACATATTTGGACAGTGACACAATGTTCCTGATTTGGACTCTGCATGCCACCACATTGGATTTGAAATTAAACTGAGATGCAATTGAAGTGTAGACTTTAAGGTTTAATTCAAGGGGTGGAACAAAAATCCTGTGAAACGGTTAGGAATTGCAACAATTTTTCTACAAAGTCTCTTCATTTCAGGGGTTCAAAATTAATTGGACAAATTAACATTACCATAAATAAAAAGTTCATTTTTAATACTTTGTACAGAATCCTTTTCTGGCAATGCCTACCTGAAGTCCGGAACCCATGGACACCAAACTCTGGGTTTCCTGCTTTGTGATGCTTTGCCAGGCCTTTACTGTAGCTGTCTTCAGTTGTTGCTTGTTTGTGGGTCTTTCTGCCTTAAGTTTTGTCTGAAGCAAGTGAAATGTATGCTCAATCGAGTTGAGATCAGGTGATTGACTTGGCCATTGCAGGATATCCCACTTCTTCGCCTTAAAAAACTCCTAGGTTGCTTTTGCAGTATGTTTTAGGTCATTGTCCACCTGTTCTGTCAAGGGCCGTTCAATCAACCTTGCTGCACTTGGTTGAATCTGAGCAGAAAATATATCCCTGTACACTTCAGAATTCATCCAACTGCTTCTCTCTTCAGTCACATCATCAATAAACACTAGTGACCCAGTGCCATTAGAAGCCATGCATGCCCATGCCATCACACTGCTTCCACTACATTTTACAGAGGATGTGGTGTCCTTTGGATCATGAGCTGTTCCAAGACTTCTACATACTTTCTTCTTACCATCATTCTGGTACAGGTTGATCTTAGTTTCATCTGTCCAAAGAATGCTGTTCCAGAACTGGAATCCAGCCTTTCTATTTCTGAATCTGATTCATGGTTTGCACCTTGTGGTGAACCCAATGTATTTTGCTCTCATGAAGTCTTCTCTTTATGGTAGACCTATATACTGATACACCTACTTCCTGGACAGTGTTCTTCATTTGGGTGGATGTTGTGAAGGGGTTTTTCTTCACCATGGAAAGGATTCTGTGATCAGCCACCACCGTTTTTTTCCATGGACATCCAGGTCTTTATGAGTTTCCAAGATCAACAGTACGCTCATATTTTCCCCAGAATATACTAAACTGTTGATTTTGATAGCCCCCTCCTAACATTTCCGCCATCTCTCTGATGATTTTTGTTCAGCCTAATTATGGTCTGTTTCACTTCCACTGAGAGCTCCTTTCACTGCATGTTTCAGGTTCATAGCAGCAGCTTCCAAATGCAAATGCTACAACTGGAATCAACTCCAGACCTTTTACCTGCTTAATTGATGATGGATTAACTAAAAATAGCCCATACAGCCCATTAAATGGCTTTTGAGAGAATTATCTAATTACCTTTGGTCCCTTGAAGAAGAGGCAGCTAAAGGGGTTTTCTGGGATTTCTATACTGATGACCGATCCTCTAGATAGGTCATCAGTATCTGAACAGTGGGGGTCCGATACCTGAGACTCCCACTGATCAGCTGTTTGAGAAGGCACTGGCGCTTGCAGTAGCATGGTCCATTTGATAGCGGCTGTACTTGGTATTGCGCTCAGCCCCATTCACTTATATGGGGTGAGTTGCGTCTAGGCCATGTGACCAATGATGGTGTTGTCACTGGCCTAGGGAAAGCAGTGAGAAAGCCGCAGCTCTACTGGGAGCACCGGTACCTTC
This sequence comes from Bufo bufo, assembly GCF_905171765.1. Taxonomy (NCBI): domain Eukaryota; kingdom Metazoa; phylum Chordata; class Amphibia; order Anura; family Bufonidae; genus Bufo; species Bufo bufo. The sequence continues at coordinate 138,695,226 of NC_053389.1, forward strand.
TCAAACAGCTGATCGGCCTTGGTGTTGGACCCCCAGCGATCAGATACTGATGACCTATACAAAGGATAGGTCATCAGTAGCAAAGTCTTGAAAACCCCTTTAAATTCTTGTATAGAGGGGGCTGTATTCTACCAGTTGCATTCCTGCACATAGGAGGCAGTGTTATAGTAGTTATATTCTTGTACATAGTAGTATTATAGTAGTTATATTGTTGTATATAGGGGCAGTATTATAGTAGTTATATTGTTGTATATAGGGGAAGTATTATAGTAGTTATATTGTTGTATATAGGGCAGTATTATAGTAGTTATATTTTTGTATATAAGGGCAGTATTATAATATACCATTGCCTAATGGTACTAATATAATAATGGGTTGTGCTTGTAAAGCTATTTCATTTCTCAGGACAACAGTTGCATGAGCTTGGACAATCAGTAATGAGCTGTTGTCATTTCCCTTGCCCCTCTCACTTTAGCAGCTCATACAAAGAGTGGTGCCCCAAGCAAAGGGAAATCTGCTCCTAGGATAAGGGCTCTTTCACACTTGCGTTGTCCGGATCCGACGTGTACTCCATTTGCCGGAAGTGCCCGCCGGATCCGTAACACCGCAAGTGAACTGAAAGCATTTGAAGACTGATCCGTCTTCAAAATGCGTTCAGTGTTACTATGGCAGCCAGGACTCTATTAAAGTCCTGGTTGCCATAGTAGTAGTGGGGAGCAATATACTTACCGTCCGTGCGGCTCCCGGGGCGCTCCAGAATGACGTCCGAGCGCCCCATGCGCATGGATGACGTGATCCATGCGATCACGTCATCCATGCGCATGGGATGCCCGGATGACGTGACTCTGAGGCTCCCCGGGAGCCGCACGGACGGTAAGTATACTGCTCCCCCGCTCCCCACTACACTTTACAATGGCAAACAGGACTTTAGTGTCCTGGCAGCCATGGTAACCATGGAACCATTCGGATCCGGTAATGCGCCGAAACAACGTTTAGCTTAAGGCCGGATCCGGATTAATGCCTTTCAATGGGCATTAATTCCGGATCCGGCCTTGCGGCAAGTGTTCAGGATTTTTGGCCGGAGAAAATACCGCAGCATGCTGCGCTTTTTGCTCCGGCCAAAAAACGTTCCGGTCCTGAACTGAAGACATCCTGATGCATCCTGAACAGATTTCTCTCCATTCAGAATGCATTGGGATAATCCTGATCAGGATTTTTCCGGCATAGAGCCCTGACGACGGAACTCTATGCCGGAAAAGAACAACGCAAGTGTGAAAGGGGCCTAAAGAGAATATTGAAGCTTTGCTTCATTTAAAGGAAGGATGGGAGTGATATTGCCAAAATCAAATGTTAAACTACTGCTTTCTGTTGCACTAATGCAAATATTAAGTAAAATGATAAATGTACAGTACTGTGCAAAAGTTTTAGGCAGGTGCGGAAAAAATGCTGCAAAATAAGAATGCTTTAAAAAATAACAGTGTTAAGTTTAAATGTATTCTGCAGCAGGACAATGACCCCAAACATAAAGCCAAAGAGCTTAATAACTACACAGTTGACTCACATTATTACGACCACCAGCTAATATCCCGAACACATGACTCATCGGAGAGGGCAACCCTTTGCCAATTAGCGGAGATCCAATCCTGATACTGCCATGAAAATGTAAACCTTTTCTGCAGATGCAACTTCGTTAGCAGAGGTGCATTGACCATCTGTCTGCTTCAGAGCCCCATACACAGTAGGGTTCGCTGAACTGTTGTTTTAGACACAAGTCTGGTGTCCCCCTTGTTCATTTTGGTGGTGAGATGTTCCATTGTAACGTTGTAACCTTTGTAGCTGACGTTCACCTCTCACATCAATGGCACGTTGTGTTCTGCAGTTTTCACGTCAGTTATTCACAATGGTGCCATTTGTCCACTCACCATACACTTCTACTACAGCAGCAACTGAACAGTTCATAAACTGCGCAGTTTCAGAAATACTGCCCCCCTTGCCCCAAAAGCCAATAATCATCTCTTTTTGCAACTCTGATAAATGGCCCCTTTTACCCATGACAGCAACATGGTATATGTGTGCAGACAGCCTATCGCACACCTCATGACATGTGACTTCCTTCATGAACTATACGCTGCCAACATCGAAAGTAGGAAGTGGTCATAATAATGTGACTTGACTGTCTATCTTCAGCATAAAATAAAACAAGGAGTTCAGGAAGAGATGGTTTAGATCTGATCTCAACATCATTGAGTCTGTCTGGGATTACATGAAGAGACAGAAGGATTTCAGCAAGCCTACATCCACAGAAGATCTATGGTTATTCTTCAAAAACTGTGTGAAAGTGTACCTAGAAGAACTGATGCTGTTTAGAAGGCAAAGGGCGGTCACTCCAAATAGGTTTCTCTTGTTTATTCACTTTACATTGTGTTAATTGATAAAAAAAAATAACTATTCGATTATTCGAAGCATTCTCACTTTGCAGCATTTTCCCCCCACAACTGCCTAAAACTTTTGCACAACACTGTATATTTTTCTGTTACATTCATAAATACCATAGGACACCCATGGGTACAAGAGAACTCAAATATCTGTGTTATTGCTTAGTTTGTCACGGATACATTCACAAAATGACTGAGTTGAGAAAACAGCAGAACACCTGCCTCAGTGCATATGGGCCTCCCTTGGCACTGGCTCCCAGGATGTTACCTTTTACTCTGAGAAACACCACCGAGGCAATTAATTTCACCATGCCCAGTCACACAAACAAAGAGAATTGAATCTCCAGATGTAGAAGATACAGAACAAGATGTTCCCATGTATCATGGGTATAGTGCGAAGTAGACAAAAAAGTGCGTTCACTAGTACAGTGGAAAATGGGGGAACCTTCCCTCATGGGGAGAAATGGGATTACAGGTTGTCACTGGTAAATACGACGACATAGGATGCACAGATGTATGTGATGCTGATTATAAATCTATGTAGACCCATGTGCCTCCATGGTCACAGACTAGAAAGAAATCCTGTGTCGTCTGATCCTACCTTCATATGTGTGGTACTGCTATTATGGTTATCCATGAAGGCAGTTCTGTGGATTATTTCTAGGAAAACTGTTTTAAATCAATTTCTATGATTTAACTACAAAAAACCTGCATGTGCTTTTATTACTACAGTTTTTATTATTTTACTTTACGCCATGTTTTTTACCTTCATTCTGTGGTGATGAGTATGTGTATGGTCAAATACAGAGCCACCATTCCCCTTCATACATATTCGGACGGGGAGCCAGGAGTCGGACCCCGCCAATCTGATATTGATTACCTATTCTAAGGATTGGTCATCAGTACTGGGGAAAGCACTACAGCAAATGTTTTTGCCTATATAGTGCCGCATAAGCTATTGAAGAATAATGGAGAAGCTCTAGTATATGCCTCTATGTATGTGTAGATGGGTTATCTGCCATCTTGGTTCCTACATTTCCCATCATGCCTCTGGCTTTGCAGACGCAGAGGAGAGAGAGTGTCCTCACACTGCACTTGCTCTGCTCGCAGTCCTTTCTAAACGCCCATTCACACGACCATATATTTCTGTGTATCTTCAGAACGGATGCGGACCCATTCATTTCAATGGGGCCACAAAAGAGGCGGACAGCACACTATGTGCTGTCCGCATCTGTACTTCCGCTCCATGGCCCCACAAAAAGATCATCACCTATTCTTGTCCGTAATTGCAGACAAGAATAGGCATTTTCTACACAGGAGAAGGATGTTCCGATCTGCAAAATGCGGAACGCACATGGCCGGTATCCGTGTTTTGCGGATCCGCAATTTGCGGACTGCAAAACGGATACGGTTGTCTGAATGAGCCCTAAGAGCAGTAAGTGAAATCAGTCACATAGACCTCTTGTCCCCTAACTTACAATGTAGAGATCCGTGTATTCCTATGTGATGCAGCTTCAGCCTTTCCCCCTAAAATTAGAAAAAAATTGGCTTTTACCTCACAGGGCTTTTTGTCTTCCTCTAGACCAACTTTGCAGGATAACAGGCTAAACTGGATGAATGGATGTCTTTCTTACAAACTATTGGGGTCATTTATCAAACTAGTGTAAAGTAGAACTGGCTTAGTTGCCCATAGCAACCAATCAGATTCCACCTTTTATTTTCCAAAGCAGCTGTCGAAAATTAAAGGAGAAATCTGATTGGTTGCTATGGGCAACTAAGCCAGTTCTACTTTACACCAGTTTGATAAATGACCCCATATGTTACTCCTACATCTACAGCTTATCTACTCCCTCCTGACCTCTGCACAGGTCACAGAACATGCCTAGAAAACTCTCCCATAGAAGTCAATAAGTTCCTGTCCTGACCATTGTGTCTATGGCCCAAGCTCTCAAAGAAAAGGAAGTCGTCATATAATTTAGGTCTAGTGGTCAGTGTGAAAACTACAGGGTTTTAGGCTATCCTTTGAAAATTAAAATTAAAATCACCAATTTTTTTTTACATAAAAACCTGATTTAAACAATAGGTCACTTTATGATGCCACATTCCCTTTAATTTGTTCTTGTTTGATTGGTTGATTGCTCACAGCTGAGTGTAACTTTTGGGTGAACAGAAGCTCATCAAGCACCTGCTTCTCAGGATGCATTGCAATTAGCTCTTGTTAACCCCTTCTACCCTTGCATACAAAATAGTCCCTAACATAGTTCCAGAGATACCTCAGGTTATGTAATCCCCCACAATGTCCTTCTTCACTGTCTAGAGAGAGAGATAGCTATGTATTTGTATGAATCTAGAAGCAGGGATGAATGAATGGTGTCTGGGCTGCTTCATCTGCTTATCTATGAGTTCACTATGTCAGCACTGAGGGGAGAGGGAGGGGACGCTACATGACCTGTTAATCCACCGCTAAATCCAGGAGAAGGTCTCATGCACACGGCCATTGCCAAACCGTGGCTGTATTGCGGCCCTCAAACTTGAATGGGTCCGCAATCTGGAGCTGCGGTGCGAAACCCCACGGAAGCACTTGAATGGGTCCACGATCCTTCCGTTCCCCAAAAAGTTAGAGCAAGTTCTATCTTTTTGCGGTGCGGAAGCACGGAACGGAACCCCAGAAAGCACTCCGTAGTGCTTCCGTAGTGTTCCGTTCCGTTGCACGCCGTTCCACATCTCCGAATTTGCGGACCCATTGAAATGATTAGGTCCGCATCCGTGATGCAGAATGGCCACGGAACGGTGCCCGTGTATTGCTGATCCGCAAATGCGGTCCGCAATACGGCAACGGGCAGCACACGTTCGCGTGAATGAGCCCTAACATTTATTTTTTGGGGGGGAAAAAACTATTGTATTGTCTTTTGCATTTTTTGTCTTTTTATGTTGTACATGGGACTGTGTTAGGCTACTTTCACACTAGCGTTGTTTAAATCCGGCGTTCAATTCCGACACCGGAACTGCCCGCCGGATCCGGAAAAATGTGTGAAAACGGATTACATTTGAATCCTGATCAGGATTTTGATCACAATGAAAAAACTTTTTTTTCACATTTTTCGGGTTTAACATGCAGAAGCCGGATCCGGTTTGACTGAACACACAGCGCCGGATCCGGCGTTAATGCAAGTCAATGGGAAAAAGACCGGATCCGGCGTTCAGTCAAAGTGTTCAGGATTTTTGGCCGGAGGTAAAAATACAACATGCTACGGTTTTATTAACACATTTATTTTTCTACTCCTACTTTGCTTTTTGCTTTTATAGCTTTTTGCTAAATTTGCTTTTATAATGCAGTGATATACCTTGTGTACCTCTGCATTATAGCCTATCACAGTTAGGCCTCATGCACTTGGCTGTGTTGTGGACCACAAAACACGGGCACTGGCCGTGTGCAATCCACATCGTAGTGCGGACCCATTGACAGCAAGATGTGGCGGAAGATAGGACCTGTCCTATCTTTTGCGTTGCAGAGGCATGGACATGGAAACACATGGGAGCCCTTTCGTGCATGCACCCCATGCCGCAACATGGGCATAGTGAGTTCATGACTGTGTGCAATCTCTTAAGCTGTGACTGTGGCACAGTCTAATAGACATACAGTCATAGCAGGCCTAGAGGCCTTTGTTAGACCCTGGCAGCCATGGCAAAACATCAGCACCCTGCAATTATGTTTGCAGGGGGCCGATGCTGACAGTTAGCTTCTGTGTAATTTCCTAGATGGGTTAAGAAGCAGCCAGCATCAGAGTTAGGCCTCTTGCACACAACCGTGTGCTGGCCGTGCCCGTGCTGCGGGCCGCATACCGCGGTTCCGCAATACGGTTCCGCAATACACTGGTCACCAGCAGTGTGTATTCCGCATCACTTGAATGGGTCTGCAAATCCGGACAAGCGGTGCGGAACGGAAGCACGGAACGGAACCCCACGGGGTGCTTCCGTGGGGTTCCGTTCCATGCTTCCGTTGTGCAAAAAAATATAACTTGTTCTATCTTTTTGCAGAACGGACGGATCGCAGACCCTATTCCAGTGAATGGGTCCGCGATCCGCATGCGACTGCCCCACAGTCGGTGCCATTTTGCGGTCGGCAACACGAGCACAGCGTGCACATGGTCATGTGCAAGAGGCCTTTAAATATGATGTTGACCGTGACAGCGAGAGCCAGTCAGTGCTGGGCTCCAGAGGTGATCTGGAGCGCTGTATCACCACGGCCTGTGCAGGGTACCTGAAGAGACTGAAGAAAGTATACAGGCTGAGCTGATACTGCGCTCCAGAACAGTCCTCTCCTGCATAACGGAAATGGGACGGATCCGTTATGCAGGCCATAGACTTCTATTATGACAAAACGAAGAACGGAATGCCTCTAAAGGCATTCCGCTATGCATTCCGTCATGGAATTGCGTTATGGTCCGTGGTAACAGAATCCATAACGCAATTCACTAAATACCACAAAACGAACCGCAAACAAATTTTTTATTTTTTTTGTCCATAATGTAGACAAGAATAGGTCATGTTCTCTAATTTTGCGGACAGCATAGGTCTGTATTCTCTTGGATGCGGACAGAAAAATACGGTCGTGTGCATGAGCCCTTAGTTTGAGGTACGATTTTGACACTAAATGTCGCATATTAGTTCATGGCCATGTCCCATGAAACCATGCCCCCTTGGCGAGCTAACTGCAGAGGATTTTGCAAAAACTAGATGTGCCACATTGCGCCAATAATGGGCCAGTTTGTGCCAAACTGCACAGTACATGACAGTGTCTAGGTGCGCTGACATTCGCAAATGTGGCCCAGTGTTGTATCAGTTTGTCTGCAGCGCTGAAAACAGGTACATTTATGTTACACCCATCTGCACTGAGCTTCCTAATAACACGAATAGCTGGCATGCGTCCTGAGAATGGGTCCTGGCCGTCACGGCTTGGCACCTGTTATTGGAGCCCTTGCATTTGGCGTGGCCTCACCTGTGTCCTACTCTCTCACTGGGCTACATTTGCATCCATGGAGACAACCATAGTAACACAATACAACTCGCTCTCAGCCCCAAGTGTTTCCCATTAGGATTAAACGCACTGGGAGGCAAAATGTTACAAGACTGGCAAATAATTCATTGAGGCACGTGACATTTCTGCAGACTTTCACTCTGCTAAACGCAACGGAAATATGGACATGGAACGCACACTGAGTCATTTCCAAATGTTTCCTCATACGGCTGTGAAAAACGGAACACAGACAAAAAATGCATTTGTGCGCATGAGCTGTTGTTTTTATTGTTACCATTTTGGGTTGCATTTTTGATCCTTTTTTTTTTTTTTTACTATTGTCGCATAGCTTGTTATAGACTAAAATAGTCAAAATTCCCTCAATAAATGATCCCCTATATATATATATCCTCCATTGTCTTTTATGAAACTGAAGTGGCAGCAAAACTGATGCAAAAAAATGATGATAGATATTAGATAGATAGGAAAAGATAGAAAGATAATAGAAAGATAGGGGGAGATTTATCAAAACCGGTGTAAAGGAAAACTGGCTTAGTTGCCCATGGCAACCAATCAGATTCCACCTTTCATTTTCCAAAGGAGCTGTGAAAAATGAAAAATGGAATCTGATTGGTTGCTATGGGCAACTAAGCCAGTTTTCCTTTACACTAGTTTGATAAATCTATCCCATAGACTCTCTTATGAGCACAGCTGTCATTACTGGTCTGCTATTCTGCCGTGACACGCGTCATGCGACCAGTGTCACTGTGTCACCGTACCCGTAATGTGCTAAAAATGCAGCCTTGGTGGCAAATAGTTTCTACCCCAGAGACAGGGCACATCACAGTGTCTATGAGGACATGCCCCCAACATTAGCGGAAACAAGGTTTTGACCATTTACCAGTCCTTTTTTTTCCCTGAGAAAAGTGGTGCCAACTGCGCACGGTAAGCCACATATCTACACTGCCTCGTTTCTTTGGAAGCTTGAGATATGAGACCACCTCAGTTTTGTCTCCTGTGACCTGAAAGCCCTCAGCCTCAGGCCTATAGAAACAGATCTGCCTGGTGATTTCTAAACCTCCACAACACAAGGCCAGCTCTAGATTGGGGGTAATAGGACAGTCATACATGTGCAGATTTCTACAGTTCATAGATTCAGTGGGGGTCATTTACTAAGACTGGTTTTTACACCCCCCTGTGCTGCCGTAAGATTCAGCTTGACGAGGTGTGCGCCTCGTCATAAATTAGGCAAATTTAAAGGGACACTGACAGGGCCAAAAAGCATATTAAGGTATATATATGACCGTACAGGTCTTATAAAGTGTATAAGAACCTCTGAGAATGAGACTGTGCGCAGGCGCGATGCGATCCCGGCCAGTGAGGGTGCCGGGCGCATGCGCTGAAGATAGCCGGGGACACTAGTAGCCGCCCAGCAAAGTGAATATTGATGAGCTGGGCGGCGCTTCAAACGGCAGTTGTGGCGAGGCTGGCTGGGCGCAAGCTGAGGTGAAACACCGCCCCTTGGGCAGATTGAACCCGATTCCAGCAGGTTATAAAACTTCACATTACTGTAGTTATAAAGGTGGACAGGGGGGATACTTACATGATTCTTATACACTTTATAAGACCTGTACGGTCATATATATACCTTAATATGCTTTTTGGCCCTGTCAGTGTCCCTTTAAGGCAGTCCGTGCGCCTGGCGTAGAAATTACTCTGGCCCCTGGCTGGAATAGTTTTTCACTAACATTTAGTTCTGTTTCCAGGCATGAATATTAGTCAATTTGCCGAGGCTGGAGTTCTGGCCCTGGCATGGCCCCCGCTCCTCACCCCATCCCACCCAACTGCTGAACACGACATAAAACTGGTCATGTGACTAAATACTTTCGCACGTCCGGTCAAAAAAGGGACTTGCAACTATTTTTACAACTCTTAATAAATGACCCCCAATATATTCACTATTGGAATGTTTTCCTGAAAGGCCTGTTTGGTACATTATATCAAAATCCATTTTTTTCATTGCCCTCAGGCTACATGCACACGACTGTTGTGTGTTTTGCGGTCCGCAAATCGCGTATCCGCAAAAAACGGATGGCGTCGGTGTGCGTTCCGGAATTTGCGGAATGGCACGGACAGCCTTTAATATAACTGCCTATTCTTGTCCGCAAAGCGCGGACAAGAATAGGACAGGTTATATTTTTTTGCGGGGCCACGGAATGGAGCAACGGATGCGGACAGCACACGGGAGTGCTGTCCGCATCTTTGCGGCCCCTTTGAAGTGAATGGGTCCGCATCTGAGCCGCAGCTTTGGCGGACCAAAACAACGGCCGTGTGCATGAGGCCTCAGTGTGATATTTACCACTGATCACCGATTATTGCCGAAATCATATGACAATAACCTGCTCAATACATTTTTTGATTGAACACATAGATTTTGCTGAGGATCTATACTTTAAAGCACACGGACTTGGCATTGCTCCGACCACTTGCTTTTGGTCACCTCACTGATTTAGCGCTCATGCACACGAACGTGTTTTTTTTCCGTGTCCGTTCAGTGTTTTTTTTGCGGATCGTATACGAACTATTAAGTTCAATAGTTCCACAAAAATAAAACAAGTGTACATCCGTATTTCAGTTCCCCCCAAAAATAGAACATGTCCTATTATTGTCCGCATTACGGACAAGGATAGTACGGCTCTATTAGGGACTAGCTGTTCCGTTCCGCAAAATACGGAATGCCCACGGATGTCATCCGTATTTTTTGTGGACAGCAAAATACATATGGTCGTGTGCATGAGGCCTTACTGACATGTCCATAGTAACACATGACAGTGAATGTTGTATTACTGCTAATTTAAAGGAGAAGGTCGCATTTCATTTAAAGGTGTAGTGCCTTGAGTTATTACAAGTTTTATCCAAATTAATTGTATTTCTGCAACCGAAAATCAGCTTCACATATATGAATAGGGCAGTTTCAGTGGCATGGGCATAAATTTCTGGAAGCCCAATTCAGATGAATAAGACAGCCGCAGAGACAAATCCGCCTTGTGTAACTACATCCTTTTAGGGCTCATGCACATAATAGTATTTTTTGTCCGCAACCGATCTGCATTTTTTGCAGCTCGGAAATGGACCTATTCACTTCAATGGGGCCACAAAAGATGCGGACAGCACTCTGTGTGCTGTCCGCATCCATATGTCTGTTCTGTGGCCCCACATTACGGACAAGAATAGGACTGGTCTATTATGGCCTGGACGTTTGTTCTGCAAAATGTCTAAGGTACGCAGTCGGTATCCGTATATTGCGGATCGCAATAACAGCTACAGCCATGTGCGTGAGCCCTTAAACTGCTTTCACACAGTCAGCAAAAACCGCAGCGTAATACAGTACCAGCAAAGTGGATGAGATCAGACAAATTCTAGTACACTGCTTTTTATCAAAGGAGTAGAAATGGACCTGCTGGGCGGATTTTGAAATCTGCAGCATGTCAACTGCATTTTTTATTTTATTTTTTTGGTGGGGGGGGTGCGGATTTCACCCTTTTTTGGTGGAGGGTGAGATCGCGGAAAATTCACATCAAATCTGCACCAAAAAGCATAGAACTGCACAAAAAAACATTGTGGATATTTGCACACAATCAGACATCCTACATTTATATGACTGAGAAAAACGGACATTTTCAGAACCATTGCAGTCTATGGTTCTATTCACATGACCATGGCCATGAATAACAGATGTCAAAAGATAAAACATTTTCCATTTAGTCCATTTTCTCGGCCCAGCAGCCCCAATACAGTTTTTCAGAAAGGCATCATTGAAACAAATGGCCATTAAAAATGTTATTCTCCTAACTGACCTCCCAGGGGCTGCAGTGCTGTACATGGCCTGCCCGTAGGGCTGCAGTGCTGTACATGGCCTGCCCGTAGGGCTGCAGTGCTGTACATGGCCTGCCCGTAGGGCTGCAGTGCTGTACATGGCCTGCCCGTAGGGCTGCAGTGCTGTACATGGCCTGTCCTGAGGGCGGCAGTGCTGTACATGGCCTGTCTGGAGGGCTGCAGTGCTGTACATGGCCTGTCCTGAGGGCTGCAGTGCTGTACATGGCCTGTCCTGAGGGCGGCAGTGCTGTACATGGCCTGTCCTGAGAGCTGCAGTGCTGTACATGGCCTGTCCTGAGGGCTGCAGTGCTGTACATGGCCTGTCCTGAGGGCTGCAGTGCTGTACATGGCCTGTCCGGAGGGCTGCAGTGCTGTACATGGCCTGTCCTGAGGGCGGCAGTGCTGTACATGGCCTGTCCGGAGGGCTGCAGTGCTGTACATGGCCTGTCCGGAGGGCTGCAGTGCTATACATGGCCTGTCCTGAGGGCTGCAGTGCTGTACATGGCCTGTCCGGAGGGCTGCAGTGCTGTACATGGCCTGTCCGGAGGGCTGCAGTGCTGTACATGGCCTGTCCTGAGGGCGGCAGTGCTGTACATGGCCTGTCCGGAGGGCTGCAGTGCTGTACATGGCCTGTCCGGAGGGCTGCAGTGCTATACATGGCCTGTCCTGAGGGCTGCAGTGCTGTACATGGCCTGTCCGGAGGGCTGCAGTGCTGTACATGGCCTGTCCGGAGGGCTGCAGTGCTGTACATGGCCTGTCCGGAGGGCTGCAGTGCTGTACATGGCCTGTCCTGAGGGCTGCAGTGCTGTACATGGCCTGTCCGGAGGGCTGCAGTGCTGTACATGGCCTGTCCGGAGGGCTGCAGTGCTATACATGGCCTGTCCTGAGGGCTGCAGTGCTGTACATGGCCTGTCCGGAGGGCTGCAGTGCTGTACATGGCCTGTCCGGAGGGCTGCAGTGCTGTACATGGCCTGTCCGGAGGGCTGCAGTGCTGTACATGGCCTGTCCGGAGGGCTGCAGTGCTGTACATGGCCTGTCCGGAGAGCTGCAGTGCTGTACATGGCCTGTCCGGAGGGCGGCAGTGCTGTACATGGCCTGTCCGGAGAGCTGCAGTGCTGTACATGGCCTGTCCGGAGGGCGGCAGTGCTGTACATGGCCTGTCCGGAGGGCTGCAGTGCTGTACATGGCCTGTCCTGAGGGCGGCAGTGCTGTACATGGCCTGTCCGGAGGGCTGCAGTGCTGTACATGGCCTGTCCGGAGGGCTGCAGTGCTATACATGGCCTGTCCTGAGGGCTGCAGTGCTGTACATGGCCTGTCCGGAGGGCTGCAGTGCTGTACATGGCCTGTCCGGAGGGCTGCAGTGCTGTACATGGCCTGTCCTGAGGGCGGCAGTGCTGTACATGGCCTGTCCTGAGGGCGGCAGTGCTGTACATGGCCTGTCCGGAGGGCTGCAGTGCTGTACATGGCCTGTCCGGAGGGCTGCAGTGCTATACATGGCCTGTCCTGAGGGCTGCAGTGCTGTACATGGCCTGTCCGGAGGGCTGCAGTGCTGTACATGGCCTGTCCGGAGGGCTGCAGTGCTGTACATGGCCTGTCCTGAGAGCTGCAGTGCTGTACATGGCCTGTCCGGAGGGCTGCAGTGCTGTACATGGCCTGTCCGGAGGGCTGCAGTGCTATACATGGCCTGTCCTGAGGGCTGCAGTGCTGTACATGGCCTGTCCGGAGGGCTGCAGTGCTGTACATGGCCTGTCCGGAGGGCTGCAGTGCTGTACATGGCCTGTCCGGAGGGCTGCAGTGCTGTACATGGCTTGTCCGGAGGGCTGCAGTGCTGTACATGGCCTGTCCGGAGGGCTGCAGTGCTGTACATGGCCTGTCCGGAGAGCTGCAGTGCTGTACATGGCCTGTCCGGAGGGCGGCAGTGCTGTACATGGCCTGTCCGGAGAGCTGCAGTGCTGTACATGGCCTGTCCGGAGGGCGGCAGTGCTGTACATGGCCTGTCCGGAGGGCTGCAGTGCTGTACATGGCCTGCCCGTAGGGCTGCAGTGCTGTACATGGCCTGTCCGGAGAGCTGCAGTGCTGTACATGGCCTGTCCGGAGGGCGGCAGTGCTGTACATGGCCTGTCCGGAGGGCGGCAGTGCTGTACATGGCCTGTCCGGAGGGCTGCAGTGCTGTACATGGCCTGTCCGGAGGGCTGCAGTGCTGTACATGGCCTGTCCGGAGAGCTGCAGTGCTGTACATGGCCTGTCCGGAGGGCGGCAGTGCTGTACATGGCCTGTCCGGAGGGCTGCAGTGCTGTACATGGCCTGTCCGGAGAGCTGCAGTGCTGTACATGGCCTGTCCGGAGGGCGGCAGTGCTGTACATGGCCTGTCCGGAGGGCGGCAGTGCTGTACATGGCCTGTCCGGAGGGCTGCAGTGCTGTACATGGCCTGTCCGGAGGGCGGCAGTGCTGTACATGGCCTGTCTGGAGAGCTGCACACACATTGTGGACACAGCAGAGAGAGAGAACAACTGTCCCTATTCAGAAGTTTTATTGGTGGAAGCTTTGAACACGTTTTGGTCTCCTCCACACTCACATTTATTACAAATAATGCACACTGGCAAAGATCTGTGGCACGGAAATGAGATGTTGTGCTCTGTAAGCATTCTGGCTTGTCCCAACATCCTACATTTAAGTGATATGCCCTTTAAATCTTATCTTACAGGTAAGGGCGCATTTACACGACCGTATATATTTTGCGGTCCGCAAAAAAACAGATCCGCAAAAAATACGGATGACATCCATGTGCATTCCATATTTTGCGGAACGGAACAGCTGGCCCCTAATAGAGCAGTCCTATCCTTGTCGGTAATGCAGACAATAATAGGACATGTTCTATTTTTTTGCTGAACAGAAATACGGACATACAACAACGGAATGCACACAGAGTAACTTCCGTTTTTTTTTTTGCGGATCCATTGAAATGAATGGTTCCGTATACGGAACGCAAAAAAGGAAGGTAAACGGAAAAAAAACGTTAGTCTGCAAGGGGCCTAAGGCTTCGTTCACATCACCGTTCAGCCTTTCTGTTCTCCTGCTATGTTTGGGGTCAGGAAAGGACGGATTCGGCACATTACTGAGCCGAACGGAGCCCATGGGCCCCATAGACTATAATGGAGTCCGTTAGGTTTCCACTCAGAAGAAGGTTTTTGAGCGGAGACAAAAGTAGTGATTGCAGGACTTTTGTCTCCGCCTCAAAAATCTTCCTCTGGGCGGAAACCTAACGGACCCCATTATAGTCTATGGGGCCCGTGGGCTCCGTTCGGCTCAGTTATGTACCGAATATGTCCTTTCCGTTTTCCTGCATTTAAACGGGGCAGGAGAACGGAAAGGCTGAACGGAGATGTGAAGCCTTAGGCCCCTTGCAGACGAGCGTTCCTCCCGCAGCAAGTCCGCAACGTAGCTCCCGGCCTGACCTCCCAGCGCTGCTGGGGGTCACATAGCATATATTGATTTATGATGCTATGCAACCCTTAGGGCTCATGCACACGACCGTGCCGTTTTTTGCGGTCTGCAAATTGCAGATCCGCAAAAAACGGATGCGGAACCATCTACTGAAAATGTTATGCCCAGCCCAATTTTTTCTATGCAATTACTGTATATGCCATACGGAAAAATGGAATGGAATCGGAAACACTACTGAAACAAAAAACGGAAAAGCGGATCCGTTAAAAAACACGGCCCACAAAACACTGAAAAAGCCATAGGCTAAGTCTACACGACGACATTTAGGCTACGTCTACACGACGACTTATTGTCGCGCGACAGATAGGGCACAACTACACTGCAACATTTGTAGCGCAACATTTTGTTGCACTAATGTCGCGCAACAATTTTTATAATGGCAGTCTATGGTGTCGCACTGCGACATGCTGTGACTGCGATGCAACAGTCGCAGAAAAATCCATCTCGAATGGATTTTCTGCGACTGTTGCGTCGCAGTCGCAGCATGTTGCAGTGCGACACCATAGACTGCCATTTAAAAAATTGTCGCGCGACATTAGTGCAACAAAATGTCGCACGACAAATGTCATCGTGTAGACGTAGCCTTATTGCGCGACATTTTGTTGCAGCAATGTCGCGCAACAATTTTTAGAATGATAGTCTATGGTGTTGCACTGCAACATGCTGCGATGCGACAGTCGCAAAAAATCTATTCGAGAAGGATTTTTCTGTGACTGTTGCGTCGCGGTCGCAGCATGTCGCATGTCACAGTGACACCATAGACTGCCATTATAAAAATTGTTGCGGGACATTGGTGCGACAAAATGAAATGTCGCAGTGTAGTTGTGCCCTATCTGTCGCGCGACTTTTTGTCATGCGACAAATGTCGTCCTGGTGTAGACCTAGCCATATGGTTGTGTGAACAAGCCCTCAGTTCCATTTTTTTGCGGACCATAAGTGGAACCATTCTTTTCAATGGGTCCACAAAAAAAACGGAAGTTACTCCGTGTGCATTCTGTTTCTGTATGTCCGTTGCAAAAAAATGGACCATGTCCTATCATTGTCAGCATACGGACAAGTATAGGACTGTTCTATTAGGGGCCGGCTCTTCTGTTCCACACAATACTGAATGTTTTTGGGTATCAGTTTTTTGCGAACTGCATGAGCCCAACACAGACCCTCTCCTTATCAGCCATCACAATGTTATTTCCTCCAGCTCCAGTACAATCCACAGCAGGGATAACCCCCATCCTCATCACTGGCACCTACCTGAGATCCCAGTCTGCCCGGATGGTGCCCTGCACACTCCTCTGTCTGATCACTGGCATTGGCGGCTCAGTAAGAAGCCACTTCTCCGGGACGGTTACCAGGAGGGAGCCCTTTAACCCCTCGTCAGCCGGCCGCCTCCATGGAGCAGGTGGCACCTGGCTGGCAGTTACACGCTCTGGTCGGCGATGCGATGGAATAGGAGGTGACTGGGGTGGGAGGGATCGCTCACATTACAGGGCTGAGACGAGGGATGAAGGTGACAGCAGCGCTGCCAGGGGGGAGGGGGCCGGGCACCAGGCGCTCAGCCCGGGCGGGAAGGCGGCAGAGCCCCGGGGGACAACCACATCCACTGCTCCCGATTAGACCCTGCCAGGCTGCCGATCGCATAGGCATCGCCCGATCCAAAGGCTTGCGATATTCTGGTCTATGGAAAGAGTTGAGGATCTGCGACTTCACCTACAGAGCTGGGGCTCATTATGTATCAGTCAAGTGCCATGGATGCCAGGGCATTCCCGACATCCCCACCATTATATACACATATATATATATATATATATATATATATATATATATATCTCGTTTGGCTTCCTGGTTTGTAAATGGATCGTGTATCGGGGACAGCTTATGGTTTCTGTATTAAACCTATTTCATTCATTAATGAAAAGCCTCTGGTAACGAAATAGTTAAACGCCCTGTGCCATGTTTCTGTTAATAGCATTGGCATTAATAAATGTTACCATACAATACAGATTGGGTGAGTGCAATATTTATTATTTTTACGATTTTTATTTTTTTATTTTACATCAACAAATGATTCAAGTATGTGTGTCTGTAGTGTGTGTTACCTCCTGGCACATGTGTGTTACCTCCTGGCACATGTCATGGCATACATACTGAGGCACAAATCCGTTTACCATGTATACAATGTAGCAGGGATCAGCGGTAGAGAACATCTCACAAGTGACAGTACAACAACAATAATAATAACAATAGTAATAATAGTAATAATAATAATTTACATAGAAACATTAAAGAACAGTTTTCAGCTTTTATGATTTATTTTATTCTAAGCAAAATCAGTCTGTATAAATATAAGGAGATCGCGGATTCTCGCCCGAAACACAATCATTTGTTGAGGACACTTATGAAATGGTTTTCTTATGTTAGTATCAGGTATTATTACTGCCAATCCTGTCATTATTCCCGACCTGATGTGTTTGTATTTTATGTGTTGGAAACAATTGATCTCATCAACTATATCTGTCTATATATTATCTATCCGTCCATCATCATCTATAATCCTAATCATTTTCTGTCTGCCTATCTCTATCTCCCCTATTTATTACTCTATATCTGTCTATTATCACAGATATATCTATCTTTCTATATTTAATATCTATCCATCTCTATATATCTGTCTATATATTATCTATCCGTCTGTTATCTATTTGTCCATCATCATCTATAATCCTTATCAATTTCTGTCTGCCTATCTTTATCTCTCCTGTTTATTACTCTATATCTGTCTATTATCACATATATATCTTTCTATATGTAATATCCACCCATCTCTATGTATTTATCTATATATCTGTCTGTCCATCTGCCTATCTCTTTTTATCTATCTGATATATTTGATCTATGTATGTATCTATTTAATAGCTATAATCTAATCAATTTCTATAAATATATATTTCTATATTCTAAATTTCACTCATCAGTAAATGTATCTGTCTAACATCTATATAAATATCTATCTGGCTATCTAATATCTATAAATCTAATCAATTTCTATTTCTTATTATTCATTTATCTCATACCTACTTATATCTCAACTATCTGTCTATGTCTATCTCTGTTGTAATATCTATCTACATATCTGCCTAATCTATCATCTCATTATCTATAGTATTTAGCTATAATGCTAATCACGTTCCTTCTATCTCTCCATGTATCTGATATCTCTGAATATCTATTGGTGTAGAAGAATTATCTGCTCTACCTGAGCATTGTGCTAGCAGAGATGATGCCACCAGTTCTCCTCCACCTGCAGCTGGTCACACTGGTTAGTCTACTTTCACACTGGCGTTTTGGCTTTCCGTTAGCGAGATCCGTTCAGGGCTCTCACAAGCGTCCAAAACGGATCAGTTTGCTTTTTAATGTATTCTGAATGGAAAAGGATCCGCTCAGAATACATCAGTTTGCCTCCGTTCCGTCTCCATTCCGCTTCGGAGACGGACACCAAAACGCTGCTTGCAGCGTTTTGGTGTCCGTCTGATGAAACTGAGCCAAACTGATCCGTCCTGGCACACAATGTAAGTCAATGGGGACGGATCCGTTTTCTCTGACAGAATCTGGTACAATAGAAAACGGATCCGTCCTCCATTGACTTTCAATGGTGTTCAAGACAGATCCGTCTTGGCTATGTTAAAGATAATACAAACTGATCCGTTCTGAACTGATACAGACGGTTGTATCATCTGAACGGATCCATCCATGACGGATCCGCACAAAACGTGAGTGTGAAAGTAGCCTTAGATATCTCTCCCAATTCCCCCATGCTGGGCAGAGCATGCATATGTAGAGAAAGCCTCATGCACACGAACGTATTTTGTTTCTGTGTCCGTTCCGTTTTTTTTTTTGCCGATAGGATGCGGACCCATTCATTTCAATGGGTCCGCAAAAAATGCGGACAGCACACCATGTGCTGTCCGCATCAGTAGGTCCGTTCCGTAGCCCTGCAAAAAAAATATAACATGTCCTATTCTTGTCCGTTTTGTGGACGAGAATAGGCATTGTTACAATGGATCCGCCAAAAAAAACTGATGCACGTACAGTCGTGTGCATGTAGCCGAATGAGGAGAAAGCTGCGGCCAGACACCTCTGACGCTGGAACAAAAGGGTCAGACAGCTATTCCTCCCACACACATGCATGCTTGGCCCGGGCTGAGCACACACAGGTATAGGTCACTACCTGACACCTCTGGCAGCAGCTTGTCTCCTTGAGAACAAAAGGTTGAAATCCAGCAGCTTAAGGCTACGTCTACACGACGACAATAAGTCGCGCGACAGATAGGGCACAACTACACTGCAACATTTGTAGCGCAACATTTTGTTGCACTAATGTCGCGCGACAATTTTTATAATGGCAGACTATGGTGTCGCACTGCAACATGCTGCGACTGCGAGTCGCAGAAAAATACATCTCTGCGACTGTTGCGTCGCAGTATGTTGCAGTGCGACACCATGGACTGCCATTATAAAAATTGTCGCGCGACATTAGTGCGACAAATGTCGTCGTGTAGACGTAGCCTAACCCTTCATTCTGCTGACAGCTGCTATCCTTCATGCACATCAGGGGGCCTGAAATCCGTGGGTTCATCTTATGTGTACGGCCTGTACATGTAAAGACTGCCACCAATGAAACGCAGATTGTGGTATATTATGTTCCAAGAAGCTATGTTTAGATGTGGCAGATTTTAGGAGATTTTCCTTGGCGATTCCATAAAAAAAAACTCGGACAATTTATAGTTTAATTCAAAACCCCATCCACAGGTTGCAGAAAAATCAGCAGTAAGGCTCCATTCACACGTCCGCAATGTGTTTTGCGGATACACGGAGACACGGATCCGCAAAACACGGAAAGCGGCAATGTGTGTTCCGCATTTTGCGGACCGCACATTGCCGGCATAATAGAATATGCCTGTTCTTGTCCGCAATTGCGGACAAGAATAGGACATGTTCTATTTTTTTGCGGAAACGGAAGCACGGATGCGGAAGTGCGGATCCGCAAATGTGGATGCGGACAGCACATTCCATCCCCATAGAGAATGAATGGGTCCGCACCCTTTCCGCAAAATTGCGGAAAGGATGCGGACACATTTTGCGGACGTGTGAATGGAGCCTAAATGTGATCAGAGTAGGATTAGTACCAATAATAGGTCTGTCAGGGCCATGACACCAGTGTGAACAGAGCCTCAGCAAATGTGAACCTCAAAATAACGGGGTTTTCTCTCTTCATATTGATGGCCTATCCTCAGGAATAGGGAAGAGCGAATTTCATATTTTGAAGTTCATGTGCGGGTTCGTGTTGTGGTATTTACTGAATTGCGTTATGGATTCCATTACCACGGACCATAACGCAATTCCATGACGGAATGCATAACGGAATGCCATTAGAGTTTTTTCTACAGCGTGATCTGTCTTGGAGCGGAATCTGCTCTGATTCTCCCACTGAAATGAATGGGAAGCTGAAAAAAAAAAAAAAAAAAAAAAAAAAAAAGTTTTTTTTTAGCACATTTACAAAATCCGTTGTGTGGGCTCATATTTTCTTTCCGCTTCCGTTCCGTTTTTTTTTGCGGCCCGTATGCGGAACCATTCACTTCAACGGGTCCGCAAAAACAACGGCAGGTACTCCGTGTGCATTCCGTTTCCGTATTTCCGTTCCACAAAAAAGTAGTGCATGTCCTATTATTGTCCGCAAATCACGGTCCCAGGCCCCATGCAAGTCAATGGGTCTGCAAAAAATACAGAACACAGACGGAACACATCCGTAATTTTGCGGATCCATACTGTAGAAATGCTATGCCCAGCCCATATTGCTCATGTGTTTGGTGATTAATAAGTTACTGTTTCCGATCCGCAAAATACGAAAACCATACGTATATGTTTTGTGCAACAACGGAACGGAAGAGGACTTAAATCAGAGGAAAAAATAAACCCTCAGATACGGAACAACGAATACGTGAAAAACGGACCGCAAAACAACAACGGTCGTGTGCATGAGGCCTAAGGTTGCAAGTTCACACAAGGATCGCTTATCCCCGGAATGGATATGCTTGTTTGAAACTAGCCTCTGGGCCAGTTCACACACAGTTTTTTGGTGCTGATTTTGGAGCATTTCCTCCTCAAAATACAGCTCCCAAAAAACATCTCAAAACAGCCTCACATTAATTTTCAATGGGAAACAGCACTTTATTTTTTCCACGTGTGCCCTGTTCTGGAGGGGAACCTTTATTGTGCCCTGTTCTGGAGGGGAACCTTTATTGTGCCCTGTTCTGGAGGGGAACCTTTATTGTGCCCTGTTCTGGAGGGGAACCTTTATTGTGCCCTGTTCTGGAGGGGAACCTTTATTGTGCCCTGTTCTGGAGGGGAACCTTTATTGTGCCCTGTTCTGGAGGGGAACCTTTATTGTGCCCTGTTCTGGAGGGGAACCTTTATTGTGCCCTGTTCTGGAGGGGAACCTTTATTGTGCCCTGTTCTGGAGGGGAACCTGCGCTGAATCTCCCATTAAAATGAGATGGGAAGCCTCAAAAAGCAGCTCCGTGCGCCCGTGTGGTTTTTACCACCAGCTGAAAATAAACACCCATTGGTTAAAATAATTTTAAAAAGCCCCCAGAAAACAGCATAAAAAACGCAGTAAAAAAAAAATAAAAAATTGGATTCTACGCTAAATTTTCTAGGAAGATTTTCAAAATCCGACGTGTGAACTTACCCTTAGGGCTCATGCACACAAACATATTTTTTGCAGTTCGGACACATTCACTTCAATGGGACCGCACCACGCTGTCCTCAACCGCATGTCCGCAAAAATATAGAACACGTCCAATTCTTGTCCACATTACAGACAAGGACAGGACTGTTTTATTAGGCCTCCTCCACATTTCCGTGTCAGTAACACATCCGTGAAAGAAAGCGTACGTGTTTCAGCCGTTAAAGGATCCGTGGTTGGTCATCCGTAATTTACTGACGTTGCTCAGCTGAAAATTAATTTCCAAAGAATCTCCTTAGTTAATCTTCAGTGAAAAACGATGCCTACCCGTGGTGGGGTCTGTGATTTTCACGACCCAATAGACTTCTAGGGACGTACTTGGTCTGCATCACAGTAGTACATGCCGCCATGATTTAAAAAAAAAATACTGAAATGTAAACACATTTTAATCAGTGGGCACGTGTGTGTCTGTGGAACAATGCGGACATGCACACATCAGCGAAAAACGTGGACGTTCAATCCTGCAAAATGCAGAACGCACCGCGCTGGTATCCGTGTTTGATGCATCCGCAAAAAAACAGGCAGCGGTTTGTGTGCAAGAGCCGTGCATCAGATGGCCTGGCACTTGTGGTCACTGTTATGCTGGTACACACATATGGCGCTATTATATGGGAACCTACACTGCAGACAGCATGCCCCAAATATCAGGTACCCTGCCAAGCCAGCCTGGGCTATCCTCATTATTACTAATGCTGAGCTCCACGTCTCCCACTCATTTGACAGGACTGACTAGAACACTTCATGTTGAATTAATTAGCGCCGTTAATTTAGAGGTCGCAGATGTCAGGCGACACCGGGAAAGAGCCCGGACTCGCTCCCGCCTCTCTTCCCGCCTGGATAACACAAAACTATTCCGCCCCCAAGAGCCAGGACCCGCCCCTCATTGTTGCAGGGGACCGCAGGTCCAGTTATAGAACGTGTGGACACGCCTATTTTTATGCTAATCATAACGAACACGCCTCATCGGCGGTTGACTAGCCTGTAAAGCCACGTCCATAGGCTTTAACAACCCCTGTTTATACTATAGAGCCCCGCCCCTTAAAGTCAATTTGACGCTTGCTAACGTCCTTTACGCAGCCGCTGACGTCATCCAGCCCCGCCCCCGCTTAGACATGGACCCGGCTGCTGCTGTGTAACCTGAAGAGAAGGACACCATGAATTTCTCCGAAGTGTTGCAAGCTTTCCACCAGCTGTGCAAGTTCTCTCCCAATGGGAAATATGTGGTGAGTGCGCGGCACTGCGGACGGCCCGCCAGCTGCAGAGGAACAACAAATCCCAGGCATGCACTGCAGAAACGCTAGGACTTTGTGTGCCACAGGTGCTGGAGCGGCAGGTTATGTTTTCTGAGCTTGCGTTTGCTCTCACTGTACAGCCTGGTCCAGTGCCAGGATTATAGCTGGCTGCACATGGTTGATTACATTGACTGCTCATCCCCACAAGGACATGGGAGTTGTAGTTCACTAAATGCTGCATCCTGTGGCCTAAGCTAAGTATCACTAATCAAATTACAACCAAATGCCCCTATGGCTGTGATCCACTCTGTACTGCAACACATTAGATAGGGGGTTACCGCAGTTTAAAAACCCAGAAAGCAGATTACTTCCCAAATGTTTTGCTTTTAACCTATTACTATTTGTACATAACTCTGTATACATGACAACCAAAACCTTCAGCGAAGAATGTTTGTCTTAAATGGACAACCCCTTTAAGTCGTTGGCATAAGGCTAAACATACATTTGCATACATTGATTTGCATGACACACACAGTTAAGGGTCATGCACACAACTGTATGTATTTTGCGCTCCGCAAAACACGGATGTCCGCAAAAAAAAAAATAAACGTTTATCTGTATTGCATCCGCTTTTTTTGTTTTTTGCGGATCCATTGTAACAATGCACGTGCTTGTCTGAACAAGTGGACAAGAATAGGACAAGTGCTATATTTTTTTGGCGGAACAGACATACGGAAATGGAATGCACACAGAATCATTCCCGTTGAAGTGAATGGTTTCCGCATACGGAGCTGTGAAAAAAAAAAAACGGAACAGAAAAAAAATGTCGTGTGCATGAGCCCTAACAAGCAGTGAAATAAAGTTGTGGAAAATAATTCAACTTTTTTATTTTGTACTCTGCTTATCGTTTCCTCGCTGTTTGCAAGATGGGTGGCTTGCTGTTCGTGAATGGGAGCAGTCCTTCTTTACATCCAGAAGGTAGAACCATTGCCCAGACCTAATGCTTCTCACAGCCAAGTGAAGCATTGTGAGGGCAGAAGGGAGACTTGTGCTGTGGATGTGTTAGCTGCGCACGGCTTTCAATGGCAGCAAACCTTCAGCTGTGAGAAGTAAATGAGAATGTTTCTATTCAGATCTGATATCAGTGATATGTTGTGCCTCATGTTGTTGCTCTCTTGTCCTCAGGGCCTCGTGCGTGCAGTATCAGACTAGTCATCCGTGAGTCAGCACCTGACAGATCCTGCAGCTCTACACCTGCCTGGACCAGATCCAGCACGTGGAGTGGTCTGCGGGACTCCATGTTCATCCTATGTGCCATGTACAAGAGGGGGATTGTACAGGTGAGTGCCGTCCGTATACCAGCACATGTATGTAGGGACCTCTGGCGCCACTTATCTCTGATCCAGAGTGTCCAAAGGGGTTGTTCAGCCTCGCTTATGACCTTTAAGTCTCTGCCTGAAGAATAAGCCACTTACCTATTCTCCGATGCCCTGCTTCAGTGCTGAGGGTCTCATCCTACCCGCTTCCAGTCCCCAGCTGTTCCGTTGTTTGGGACCGCTATTGTGGTCCCCGATACACTGGCACCATCTATGCGGTTGCTGCAGACGGATGCAGACCCACTCAACTTGAATAGGTCTGTGTGATCCATCCGCACCACAAGAAAATAGAACATGTTCTACACCGCTCCTTCCGGAGTGCTGACACATCGACCTCATATTGCGGACAGCCGCTGTTTTCAGGCTTCAATACTGGCGACGGCCGGGCAATGCTGTGTGCATGAGGCCTAAGGGTACATTCACACAATTGTATTTATGGGGTCCGCATCCATTCCGCAGTTTTGTGGAACAGATGGAGACCCATTTATTTCAATGAGCCGCACAAAATGCAGACAGCACACCGCATGCTGTCCGCATCCGTACTGTTCCGTGGTCCCGCCAAAAAAGAGAGAGCATGTCCCTATTCTTGTCCTGTCTGCGGACTAGAATAAACATTTCTATTAATGGCGGGCCGCTCTCCTGCTGCCGGCTTCACTCACTGCGCCTGCACCGAATACTAAACGGGACGGTGCAGGCGCGGGATATTACGGGGCACAGAGGAGAACTAGGACGTCAATCAACTGAACATGAGCGTGCCAAAGGGTGAGAAGACGGAGCCTCTAGGTGCTGCAGCAACACCCCACTAGCACCTAGAGGCTCATTAGCATATTATATATATATATATATTTTTTTGCAGCATGCTCTGGATCGGGTGTTTTCGATGTTTGACTTACATTTTTGTCCCTTAGACATTTATTATTATTATTATTATTATTATTATAATAATATATTTTTTTTAATTTTAAAATAATTCCTGTGTAAGGGATAGGGCAGTGCTTCTCAAATATTGGGGCGCGCCCCCCAGGGGGGGTGCCAGGCTCCGTAAAGGGGGGCTCGTTCAGGGCCGCCTTGGGGTGTGCGAATTTCTTCTGTATAATGCCGGCAGGCAGGCCGGCGGTCCGCGCGTCCCTCAGCGATGTCACGTGCCTGCGCCGCCTGCTTTATGAATGAAGCAGCGGCGCAGACAAGTGACGTCACTGAGGAACGCGCCGGCCGCCCGGCCCGCCTGCCGGCATTATACAGAAGAAATTCGGATATACGGTACTATTAGGAGTGAGGGGGGCATGTTTAAATAACTTTAAACGCGGCGGCGGGCACACAGAATCTGTGGATGGCACAGTTAAGGGGGTGGGGGGGTCTGTGGATGGCACTGTCATGGGCCGGGGGGGGGGGCACTGTGGATTGGCACTGTTATGGGGTGGGGGGTCTGTGGATGGCACAATATATAACAGTGCCAGCCACAGATTCCCCCCCCCCATAAGTGTCCGTCATCCACAGATCCCCCCCATAAGTGTCCGTCATCCACAGATCCCCCCCATAAGTGTCCGTCATCCACAGATCCCCCCATAAGTATCCGTCATCCACAGATCCCCCCATAAGTGTCCCGTCATCCACAGATCCCCCCCATAAGTGTCCGTCATCCACAGATCCCCCCATAAGTGTCCGTCATCCACAGATCCCCCCATAAGTGTCCGTCATCCACAGATCCCCCCATAAGTGGTCCGTCATCCACAGATCCCCCCATAAGTGTCCGTCATCCACAGATCCCCCCATAAGTGTCCGTCATCCACAGATCCCCCCATAAGTGTCCGTCATCCACAGATCCCCCCATAAGTGTCCGTCATCCACAGATCCCCCCCATAAGTGTCCGTCATCCACAGATCCCCCCATAAGTGTCCGTCATCCACAGATCCCCCCATAAGTGTCCGTCATCCACAGATCCCCCCATAAGTGTCCGTCATCCACAGATCCCCCCCCATAAGTGTCCCGTCATCCACAGATCCCACCCCATAAGTGTCCGTCATCCACAGATCCCCCCATAAGTGTCCGTCATCCACAGATCCCCCCATAAGTGTCCGTCATCCACAGATCCCCCCATAAGTGTCCGTCATCCACAGATCCCCCCATAAGTGTCCTGTCATCCACAGATCCCCCATAGAGTGTCCGTCATCCACAGATCCCCCCATAAGTGGCCGTCATCCACAGATCCCCCCATAGTGTCCGTCATCCACAGATCCCCCCATAAGTGTCCGTCATCCCCAGATCCCCCCCCATAAGTGTCCGTCATCCACAGATCCCCCCCCATAAGTGTCCGTCATCCACAGATCCCCCCCATAAGTGTCCGTCATCCACAGATCCCCCCATAAGTGTCCGTCATCCACAGATCCCCCCATAAGTGTCCGTCATCCACAGATCCCCCCATAAGTGTCCGGTCATCCACAGATCCCCCCCCATAAGTGTCCGTCATCCACAGATCCCCCCCCCCATAAGTGTCCGTCATCCACAGATCCCCCCCCATAAGTGTCCGTCATCCACAGATCCCCCCCCCATAAGTGTCCGTCATCCACATGATCCCCCCCCATAAGTGTCCGTCATCCACAGATCCCCCCCCAATAAGTTGCCCGTCATCCACAGATCCCCCCCCATAAGGGTGTCCGTCATCCACAGATCCCCCCATAAGTGTCCGTCATCCACAGATCCCCCCCCATAAGTGTCCCGTCATCCACAGATCCCCCCCCATAAGTGTCCGTCATCCAGCATTCCCCCCCCATAAGTGTCCGTCATCCACAGATCCCCCCCCATAAGTGTCCCGTCATCCACAGATCCCCCCCATAAAGTGTCCGTCATCCACAGAATCCCCCCCCATAAGTGTCCGTCATCCACAGATCTCCCCATAAGTGTCCCGTCATCCACAGATCTTCCCCATAAGTGTCCGTCATCCACAGATCTCCCCATAAGTGTCCGTGCATCCACAGATCCCCCCATAAGTGTCCGTCATCCACAGATCCCCCCATAAGTGTCCGTCATCCACAGATCCCCCCCCCATAAGTGTCCGTCATCCACAGATCCCCCCATAAGTGTCCGTCATCCACAGATCCCCCCATAAGTGTCCGTCATCCACAGATCCCCCCATAAGTGTCCGTCATCCACAGATCCCCCCATAAGTGTCCGTCATCCACAGATCCCCCCATAAGTGTCCGTCATCCACAGATCCCCCCATAAGTGTCCGTCATCCACAGATCCCCCCATAAGTGTCCGTCATCCACAATCCCCCCATAAGTGTCCGTCATCCACAGATCCCCCCATAAGTGTCCCGTCATCCACAGATCCCCCCCCATAAGTGTCCGTCATCCACAGATCCCCCCCCATAAGTGTCCGTCATCCACAATCCCCCCCATAAGTGTCCGTCATCCACAGATCCCCCCATAAGTGTCCGTCATCCACAGATCCCCCATAAGTGTCCGTCATCCACAGATCCCCCCCCAAAATTTCCGTCATCCACAGATCCCCCCCCATAAGTGTCCCGTCATCCACAGATCCCCCCCCATAAGTGTTCCGTCATCCACAGATCCCCCCCCATAAGTGTCCGTCATCCACAGATTCCCCCCCCATAAGTGTCCGTCATCCACAGATCCCCCCCCCATAAGTGTCCGGTCATCCACAGATCCCCCCCCATAAGTGTCCGTCATCCACAGATTCCCCCCCCATAAGTGTCCGTCATCCACAGATCCCCCCCCCATAAGTGTCCGTCATCCACAGATCCCCCCCCATAAGTGTCCGTCATCCACAGATCCCCCCCCATAAGTGTCCGTCATCCACAGATCCCCCCCCATAAGTGTCCGTCATCCACAGGATCCCCCCCATAAGTGTCCGTCATCCACAGATCCCCCCCCATAAGTGTCCGTCATCCACAGATCTCCCATAAGTGTACCGTCATCCACAGATCTCCACATAAGTGTCCGTCATCCACAGATCTCCCCATAAGTGTCCGTCATCCACAGATCTCCCCATAAGTGTCCGTCATCCACAGATCCCCCCCCCATAAGTGTCCGTCATCCACAGATCCCCCCATAAGTGTCCGTCATCCACAGATCCCCCCCATAAGTGTGTGTCCGATCCACATTTCTTTTTTTTTATTCTCTTATACGTTAATAAGGATACAGTGTTATGCAGAGGTGTACTTATAACGATTTTATAGACAAATGATACTATTTACAGTCGCGCGCAAAATGTTTTCTTCTTCCTAGGGGGGGGGGGCATGACAGAAAATAATTGAGAAGCACTGGGCTAGGGCAACACGGTGACGTGTCGCACAGCATTTTTGGTAATAGTCAAAGGTGTCGCACTGCGACATGCTGCGACCACGTCAAAATTTTGCGAAACTTTTCTGCAACAAGAAGTTGCGTGGCACGTTGCCGTGTAGCACTAGCCTAAGTTTGTGTTGTTTTTTGGGCATAAACCCCTCGAAAACAACTAAAAAAGCTGAAAAAAGTTCAGCAAGTCAGGTGGTTTAAAGGGGTTATCCAATTTCTCAAAACTCCCCCCACATGTGTCGGGCCCCTCACCGGTAATATACTTAGGCTACTTTCACACTAGCGTTTTTACTGGATCTGGTAGGGTTCAGCAGAAACGCTTCCGTTACTGATAATACAACTATCTGCATCCACTATGAACGGATCCTCTTGTATTATCTATAACATAGCCAAGACGGATCCGCATGAACTCCATTGAAAGGTCAATGGGAGATGGATCCGTTTTCTATTGTGTCAGAGTTAAACGGATCTGTCCCTATTGACTTGTATTGGATCCGGCTTGCTCCACATCCCATGACGAAAAGCAAACTACAACATGTTGCTGTTTGCTCTCCGGTATGGGAACGGAATGCATTTTTGGAGGCATTCCGTTCTGTTTCAGTTCAGTTTAGTTTGTCCCATTGACAATGAATGGGGACAAAATTGAAGCGTTTTTTTTTCCCGGTATTTAGACCCTATGACAGATCTCATTACCGGGAAAACTAAAACACTAGTGTAAAGTAGCCTTAGCCCGCTCCCTGCGCCACTCCTGGGCCCCCACACCGCCGCTGCTGCTTCTCTCTGCACACGGGGGGGGGGGGGGGGCGAGCCTCCTTAGGATTGCGGGTGACGCTAGGGAGGCTCATCCCCGTCCCCGCCTGCCACAGGGGTGTTTTCATCTGTGTGCAGGGAGAAGCAGGCAGCGGTGGGTAAGGGGAGCAGGGTAGAGGTAGTATATTACTGGTGAGGGGCCGACACATGTGGGGGAATTTTGAGAAATTGGGTAACCCCTTTAAGTCTCAACATAAAATTGTCTGTGGGGGCAGCACTGCACAGTTTTTATTATGGAAGCTCCTTACAGGAATTGTCACAGTAATGTATAAGGGGATTGCCCCCGGAAACAGTACTTGTGGCTTGGCTGAATTCGGACATGGGGGGATGGGGTATATGGTGCTCTGGGCACGCTGTGTTCCCCCGTTTTGGCTTTTCTTTGAGTTTATGGATTCCTTGGGTTCTTACAGTCCCTTCTTGGGATCAGAAAACCTGTAAGGCAGGGGCGTTGCTAGAGTCTGAAGAGATCCGGGGCACGAGCCCACATGAAGCCACGCCCCCACCCCATGAAGCCATACCCTCATCAACACTGGGGAGGGGGGGGCCTTAACAGAAGTTATTAAGTCCTTTCAGCAGTCCCCCCTTCAGTAAATGGGGTTAATAACTACAGTGACCCACAGATCCCCCATAAGTGTCATCCACAGATCCCCCCATAAGTGTCATCCACAGATCCCCCATAAGTGTCATCCACAGATCCCCCATAAGTGTCATCCACAAATCCCCCATAAGTGTCATCCACAGATCCCCCATAAGTGTCATCCACAGATCCCCCATAAGTGTCATCCACAGATCCCCCATAAGTGTCATCCACAGATTCCCTTCCAGCCCAGCTCCCCCTCATAAGTAATTTATTCACTTCACTTGCCTCTGTAATCTCGGCACACAGGCGCACTGGCTAGAGGCATCGTCTAACCGAGGTGCGCTAGAAGACTGTGCCTCTGCCAGTGCGCCTGTGCGAGATTAGAGGCAAGTGAAGTGAATAAATTTAGATAGGATGGCGGGCGCTGGGCGGGGAGGGTATCTGTGGATGCCATAGGCCAGGGGTACTCAACTAGTTTTATTAAAGGTCCACATACCAGGGTCTGCAGTCAGGTGAAGGTCCGAGCTGAACGCCAACAGTAAAGATGCCATGCGATCATGTGATACATGCGCGTGGGGCGCTCTGACGTTATAGGTGGGAGCGCCCCGGGTAAGTCCCCAGAATTAGTAATGGCCACATTAGTGCCCCAGTAAGAATAATGTCCCCATTAGTGCCCCCCATAAGAGTATTGCCCCCCTTCTCTGCTTTTGCAAAAAAAATTAAGAATAATTTGCATTCACCTTGGCTGCGGTGAACATTCGCTGCTGACTTCAGCTCAGGACCGGTGCTCTACCGTGATGACGTCTTGGTAGGGTCCTGTCCTGAGCTTCTAGTCAGCAGGGAGTGTTCTCCACAGCGTGAGCAAATGGAGGTGGAGGTACCGTAATTACGTAATATATATATTTTTTTTACTAGCACAAGTAGCGGTGGAGGTAAAGGCTGTACTAATGGGGCGTTCCATGATGGAAGCGCTCATTAGTAAGGGTACTTTCACACTTGCAGCAGGATGGATCCGACAGGCTGCCTCACCCTGTCAGATCCATCTTGCCACTACTTCGCCGTGACGCTGCTCTGTGCCCATCGACTATAATGGGGATGGGGGCCAGAGTTACGGCGCAGCACGGTGAGAGGCCGCCAGACTAAAAGTACTACATGTCCGACTTTTTCGTCTGGCGGCTCCCCTCAATATAATAAACATTGGTGGCGCAGTGCGCCCCCCCCCCCCTCAAAATAATAAACATTGGTGGCGCAGTGCACCCCCCCATCACAATAAACATTGGTGGCGCAGTGCGCCCCCCCATCACCCCAGTATAATAAACATTGGTGGCGCAGTGTGCCCCCCCATCACCCCAGTATAATAAACATTGGTGGCGCAGTGTGCCCCCCAATATAATAAACATTGGTGGCGCAGTGCGCCCCCCCCTCAAAATAATAAACATTGGTGGCGCAGTGTGCCCCCCCATCACAATAAACATTGGTGGCGCAGTGCGCCCCCCCTCAAAATAATAAACATTGGTGGCGCAGTTCACCCCCATCACAAAAAACATTGGTGGCGCAGTGCGCCCCCCCCATCACCCCAGTATAAAAACATTGGTGGCGCAGTGTGCCCCCCCCATCACCCCAGTATAATAAACATTGGTGGCGCAGTGTGCCCCCCCATCACCCCAGTATAATAAAACATTGGTGCGCAGTGTGCCCCCCCCCATCACCCCAGTATAATAAACATTGGTGGGCGCAGTGTGGCCCCCCCATCACAATAAACATTGGTGGCGCAGTGCGCCCCCCCCTCAAAATAATAAACATTGGTGGCGGCAGTTGCACCCCCCCATCACAATAAACATTGGTGGCGCAGTGCGCCCCCCCCATCACCCCAGTATAATAAACATTGGTGGCGCAGTGTGGCACCCCCATCACCCCAGTATAATAAACATTGGTGGCGCATGTGTGCCCCCCCAATATAATAAACATTGGTGGCGCAGTGCGCCCCCCCTCAAAATAATAAACATTGGTGGCGCAGTGTGCCCCCCCATCACCCCAGTATAATAAACATTGGTGGCGCAGTGTGCCCCCCAATATAATAAACATTGGTGGCGCAGTGCGCCCCCCCTCAAAATAATAAACATTGGTGGCGCAGTGTGCCCCCCCATCACAATAAACATTGGTGGCGCAGTGCGCCCCCCCTCAAAATAATAAACATTGGTGGCGCAGTGTGCCCCCCCATCACAATAAACATTGGTGGCGCAGTGCGCCCCCCCTCAAAATAATAAACATTGGTGGCGCAGTGTGCCCCCCCATCACCCCAGTATAATAAACATTGGTGGCGCAGTGCGCCCCCCGTCAATATAATAAACATTGGTGGCGCAGTGTGCCCCCTAATATAATAAACATTGGTGGCGCAGTGTGCCCCTCAATATAATAAACATTGGTGGTGCAGTGGGCAGTGCCAATGAGGGTTAAAAAATAATTTACTCACCTCCTCCAGTTGATCGCGTAACTGCCGGTCTCCAGTTCTTACTTCTTTCTTCAGGACCTGTGGTGACATCACTGAGCTCATCACATGATCCATCACCATGGTAATGGGCCATGTGATGGGCTCAGTGACGTCACCACAGGTCCTGAAGAAAGAAGTAAGAACTGGAGACCGGCAGTTACGCGGTGAACTGGAGGAGGTGAGTTAATTTTCTTTTATTATTTTTAACCCTCATTGGCACTTCCCACTGAGCCACCAATGTTTATTATAATGGGGAAGGGGGGGGGGGGGGGCGCACTGCGCCACCAATGTTTCTTATACTAGGGGGGGGGGGGCGCACTGTGCCACCAACGTTTCTTATACAAATACAGGAGGCGGGTGCCGGAATCAAATAGCCGGCACCCCGACCTTTGTGACAGGGGGCTGCGATCAGCTACAATTAACCCCTCAGGTACCGCACCTGAAGGGTTAACTCAACTGCAGCTGATCGCAGCTCCCTGTCACAGAGGTCGGGGTGCCGGCTATTTGATTCCAGCACCCGCCTCCTGTATTTGTAATACAGGTCAGTTTTCTTCATTGGTGGCGCAGTGGCCACAGCCCCTCCCCTCCTCCGCCTGCCCTCTTCTTATTGGCAGCGGTGGGGGCAGCAGCAGCACAGGGGGGAGGGAGAGACTCCTCCTGCGCTGCTGAGAACATCATCTCCTGTGCCCCGCCGCTGTATTGAGCAGAGCTGCCAGAGTGTGCAGGAGGAGGAGCGCTACATGTGGAGGAAGCCCTGTCTCACTGCGCTGTGGGACAGGTGGAAGTGCGCCGGTAAGCTCCTCCTCCTGCACGGCACAGTGTGCAGGAGAGGAGCAGCGCTCTGAAGGATGCTGTAAGGGCCCATTAGAAGATGAAGGGACTGGGGATAAGAATTCACCCGGCCACGCTAGATAAGACTGACTTATGTTAGGACGTTATCATCTTACACCAGACCGTTATTTCTTCTCTCTAACGGCACATGCACACAAACGTATTTTCTTTTCTGTGTCTGTTACTTTTTTTTTTTTTTTGCGGGACTGTATGCGAAACCATTCATTTCAAAGGGTCTACAAAAAAAACGGAAGTTACTGTGTGCATTGTTTCTGTATGTTCCGGAAAAAAATAGAACATGTCCTATTATTGTCCGCATTACTGACAAGGGATAGGGACTGTTCTATTAGGAGCCAGCTGTTCCGTACTGCAAAAACGAAATGCACACGGACCACATCCGTATTTTTTTGCGGATCCGTGTTTTGCAGACCGCAAAATACATACGGTCGTGTACATGAGCCCCTAGGCTGAGTTCACACTTCAGTCATTTGGTCAGTTATTTCCATCAGTTATTGTGAGCCAAAACCAGTAGTGAATCCTACTCAGAGAGATCAAGTGTAATGGAAAGATCTGCTCCTGTTCTGTGTTTTTGACCCGAACATGGCTTCGACTCACAATAATTGATTGAAATAACTGAAATGTGAACTCGGCCTCATAAGACTGCTGATGACTGCATTGCGAAATACAAGCCCCCAAAGACAAACACAAAGCTTGTCTGCTTTAAAGGGGTTCTACAGTTTTAACTGATGATCTATCCTCTGGATAGATCATCCGCATCTGATCGGCAGGGGTCCGACACCTGGGATCCCCGCCGATCAGCTGATTGACAAGGCAGCGGCGCTGGCAGTAGTGCCGCGGCCTTCTCGCTGTTTACCGCTGGCCCAGTGACGTCTTGACTAGTGTCACTGGTCTGGGCGGGGCTAAGCTCCATTCAAGTGAACAGAGCTTAGCCCCGCCAAGGCCATTAATACTAGTCGTGACACGGACCCAAACAACGGCCGTGTGCATGAGGCCTAACACTCTGAAAATTTAAATGTTTGAGGCCCACAAAGCAGGAGAAGGCTGTAAGAAGATAACAGAGCGGTTTCAGGTTGCCATTTCCTCAGTTCAGAATGTAATTTATTGACATCTGTTAGATTAGTCCCTGTGTAACTGGCTGACCTGTTTACATGTGCGCTTGGCAGTTGAAGGCATCTGTGTTGGTCCCATGTTCATATGTGCCCACATTTGCTAGGAAAAATTAAGTTGGGGGGCGTTGCCATTACACCTAGAGGCTCCGCTCTCTCTGCAGCTGTTGCGTTTTCTGCACTTTGATTGACTTTAGGAGAAGTCAGGACCAGGCGTGATCATGGCAGTTGGTCTAGGTGTAATGGCAACGCCCCCGTTGCTCCTAGAGGCTCATTTGAATATATCAAAACTTCATTTTTCTCAGCAATGCGGGCACATATGAACAATATGCAACATGTCAACCAGTTTCATAGGTACAAATATGCTGACAGATGCCTTTTAAGAATTGGCAGTTAACAGGAATAGTGGAGGTCAAGAGAAGGTCTGAAAGACCAAGAAAAATGTTGGAGACAGCTGCTCGTAGGATTGCTAGAAAGGCAAATCAGAACCCCTGCTTCCCTTTAGGAAGAATTAGCAGACTCTGGAGTTGTGGTACATTTTTCTACTGTTCAGCGACACCTGCACAAATATGGACTTCATGGAAGAGTCATGAGAAGACCTCCTGTTTCCTCACCGCAAAATTCAGCATCTAAACAATCCTGATGCATTCTGGAAATAAGTCCTGTGGACCAATGAGGTTAAAATAGAACTTTGGCCACAATGAGCAGGTATGTTTGGAGAAAAAGAGGCACAGAAAAGAATACCTCTCCAACCATTAAGCATGGGGTGGATCAATCATGCTTGGGGGGGGGGGGGGGTGTTGCAGCCAATGGCATGAGGAACATGTCATGGGTAGAAGGAAGAATGGATTCAATGAAATTCCAGAAAAATCTGGAAGCAAACATAACACCAACTGTAAAAAAGCTAAAGTTGAAAATAAGATGGTTTCTACTAGGGGTGCACCGAAATTCCGGCAGCCGAAAATATCGGCCGAAAATGCACCCTAATCCACTTCGGCCGATATTGTTACATATCGGCCCGAAAATATGGGTGTGTGGGATTTGTCACCCACCATCTGCGGGGCGGGCGCCGGGCGGGCGGTTTACTTTGTCACTGCATCTTTATTTTACCTTACAATCGTGAGGCTCCAGTAACTAACAACTCTGCAGGCAGAGCGGAGGCCGGCGTAACGTCACTTACTCACGTGACGCGCCCTGCTCCGTCTCCTTCATTCATAAAGTGGGCGGAGCAGGTGCGTCACGTGAGTAAGTGACGTTACGCCGCCCTCCGCTCTGCCTGCAGAGTTGTTACTGGAGCGTCACTATTGTAGTAAAATAAAGATGCAGTGAGTGATGCTGTGAGCAGCAGGGCTGGGGCTGTTATGGTAGGGGGATCGGTCTATGGCACTGCTATGGGGAGGGGGGATCTGTGCAATGTTATGGGGAAAGGGATCTGTGCACTGTTATGGGGAAAGGGATCTGTGCACTGTTATGGGGAAAGGGATCTGTGCACTGTTATGGGGAAAGGGATCTGTGCACTGTTATGGGGAAAGGGATCTGTGCACTGTTATGGGGAAAGGGATCTGTGCACTGTTATGGGGAAAGGGATCTGTGCACTGTTATGCCCATAACAGTGCACATAACAGTGCACAGATCCCTTTCCCATAACAGTCACAGATCCCCCTCTCCATAACAGCCCCACCCACAGATCCCCCTCTCCATAACAGCGCCACCCACAGATCCCCCTCTCCATAACAGCGCCACCCACAGATCCCCCTCTCCATAACAGAGCCACCCACAGATCCCCCTCTCCATAACAGCGCCACCCACAGATCCCCCTCTCCATAACAGCGCCACCCACAGATGAATTTCATTCATGAAAAAGAATTATTAATAAAATCATAAAAAAAAAAAAGTATTTTAAAAGTATTTGGGCAAAAAGGCGGTTTCGGTTTTCGGTCAAGGGCATCCCTGAATTTTCGGTTTCGGACCAGAATTTTCATTTCGGTGCACCCCTAGTTTTCTACAAATGGATAATGATTGTAAACACTCCTCAAATCCACAATAGGCTACCTCAAAAGGAGCAAGCTGAAGGTTTTCTTTATGGCCCTCACCATCATTGAACATCATTGAAAATCTGTAGGTAGAGCTCAGAAGAGCAGTGCATGCAAGATGGATGCATCCATCAAACAAGAATTGAAAAACTCTTTCTACAAAAAGCATTTACAAGCTGTGATACTTGCCATAGGGGTGCTACCATGCAGGGTGCACAAAGTTTTCCTTTAGACCCTTTTCTTTCTTTATTTAAAAAATGTAAAAGATGAAAATAAGAATAGTTTTTGCTTAACATACAAAGGGAATGTGTTGATCTAACTTTATGCCTTTTGGAGATCATTTCATCTTCAACTTGCCTAACTGTTCACAGTAACAGTAATTTTGACCAGGGGTCCCAAAGTTTGGATGCCACTGTATGATACAGATACTTGTAGCAATAGGATAGGTTCTGAATAGGGATGAGCAAATCGACTTCGGATGAAACTTAAGAAAAAAAATACCAAACAGAAGTGGAAAGAAAATGTGTTTGTGTGCATGAGGCCTAAGGGCTGGATCTCACAGGCTTCTGTAGAAGGCAAGCTCCGATGCCTATGGAAGGCATCGCGCTTGCCTTCTCTGCCATCGGGTCCCCGCCACTGCAGCGCGGGGACCTGATGGGGAAGCGGAGGGCACCCTTACCCTCCGCAAACCCTCTGTATGCCACTGTCTGCTTGAGTTTTCAACCGATGTCGGCGTATGCGCAGCTCCTGCACCCGCCCGATCAGCCTGCCGTACATGTACGTCACTGGTCCTTAAGTGACTTCCAGCTGTGACGTACATGTATGGCAAGGGTCCTTAAAGGGCTTGAAGGTTATACAGATTAGATAAATCAGTCATTAATGTCTGACCGTTAAGACCTCACCAATGGACGTTCGGCTTTTTCCCAGAACAGCACCATTGCTGATATCCCCTTACCTGAATGGGTATGTGTTGCAATTCCCAACACCGCTCCTGGTCACGGGTGAAGCAAAAGCTAAAAGTGGCTCCTGAGCTTTACCGAGTCCATGTCCCCTTTGTACTAGGCATCCACAGGGGTTCCAACAGCAAAAGAACACCCCGTCAAATCTATACTATCAATGCTATTGGAGAAAATCACTGTAAGGCTAAGTTCACACAAGTGTGTTCAATCCGGGAAACGCCCTCCATGTGACTGAACACTGCTCTGATCCGACCTCGCAGCATCATAATTGACCTTGCAGTATGCTGGCAGGTCTACTGTAGGCATTGTACAGTACTAAGACCCACGGTCGGGGAAAGAACGTTCAGCATCAAAAAATCATTATGATGCTGTGAGCTCAGGTTAGAGAGGCAGTGTCCGGGAAAAACAGCCGTCACACCGAGTGTGTTTTCCAGACTGGAACATGCTTATGTGAAATTATGCCCAATGCAGATGTTTGTTTTAGTGACCTGTACAGGAACTTCCATAGAAACTACAAATATTAATATTCCATTTAATTAGAGTGAGTTAACTCTATTATGACATGATTTATTTTGAGGGTCTCTATTTGCATGTATTACTATAAATAAACAACATTTGCAAGAAAACTACTAAAGCCCATGCTCGGATGTGGTGGATTTTGCGGCAATTTGCACTACTATGTGGATGAGGCGGTGGAAACCGAAATATGAGCATGCAGCAGATTTTCAGACCAGCACAATCCGTCGCAAAATCTCCAGCTGGATTTTGCCACGGAATTACAGCGTCTGAAAGTAGGACGAAAGGCCAGAAATTAAGAAATGTATTAATACGTCACATAACAAGATGGTGAAGTTGGCAGTGACTTTTTTTTTTTTTTTACCCCTGGTTACCCACTGTCATTTTCCATTTCTAACTTCATCATGTGCTGATATGTATTTTTATAGATAAGTTACTTAACATATATGATTTTTTTTGTAAGCTTATTGTTTTTTTTCATTGGCAGTTATTACCATTTTACATATGGGAAGTCTAACCGGTGTTACACCTGGACATGGCTGACTAGTCAGCTGA
The DNA here is from genome assembly GCF_905171765.1 of Bufo bufo. Lineage (NCBI taxonomy): Eukaryota > Metazoa > Chordata > Amphibia > Anura > Bufonidae > Bufo > Bufo bufo. The sequence goes on from NC_053389.1 coordinate 138,733,680, forward strand.
AGTCAGCAAGTTTCATGCTCATTGTAAACCTGCTCCTAGGAGTTTTCTGACCCCCTCCGATTACTTACAAAAGATATCAGCTTGACCATTTGTAGGAAAACATCAGAATTCTTGGTCTTTGACCCATCGATGCTAGAAACGTGTGTCGCTGTGTATGCGGCATCACTTCTCATCTACACAGTTGTGTGGCGGAGCATTAAAAACAATCAGCATCAACTAGAACTGGAATTCTGCACAATAACCATGCGGAATAAATGGATGTTCCAGCTGCCATTGCTTGGAATGTAGCTTATCACACCCATCATAGCACTTACTTCTGCAGGGTGATCAGCGCCAGTCCTTCACCTTCCGAGATTCTACTTCCCGTAGTCCGGACCGTTATTAAGCTCCTTTTCGCTTTTTTTTTTCCGCCCCCAGGTCTGGTCTCTGGAGCAGCCTGACTGGCACGCAAGATCGACGAAGGTCGGCAGGGCTGGTGTCGTCCTGCTGGAGTCCAGATGGCCGTCACATTCTCAACACAACAGAGTTTCATGTAAGCGTGGGCTGATGCCTCCTCCACTTGGTATCAAATGTTGATGTCTGCCTCTCTCACCCCCGTTCTGAAAATAAATCCCAGTGGGCTCAAAGATATCATGTTCCCGAGACGGAAGTGGCAGTACTATGCTATTCCTTATTTAATCGCCTTTCTTGTTGACGTCACTCAGGGACACTTGTATCTCTCCAGTCGTGGAGGAGAGCTGTGTTATTCTGTTTTCATCTGGGTAGCATTAAAGCGGTGTGGCACGCAATTGGCACTGACGGCTCAGTAATGCGAATGGGCCCCATTTTCTGAAACTACGTCGCACAGTTGCAGTTTTGAGATTTTGCCGCGCCCCAGGCATGTAGGCAATCCAGCAGCGAGTGTGTGTTAGTAATGCATGATCTGTGCTTATGGTGGGCCACTGTCATGGTGACCTGTCAGACGTTTTGATCAGTGGGGGTCCTCATGTTGTAACTCCCATGAGTCGCAGGAATGAAGATGCAGACCACTCAGCCAAGCTCTGTGACCCTTAGGATCTGATCTACTGTTTTTATTTTTTATTATTATTCTTTTTTTTTATTCAGTCCTATAGAAATGAATGGAGGGCGGCTGCAAGTGCGTGCTGCGCCCTCCATCACTTTGTGGGATACGCTCTAAGGATAGGTGCGGGTCACAGAGGTGGGACCTGCACCTATCAGACATTGGGGGCATATCCTAACAATATGACACCAATGTCCAAGGTGAGATACCCCTGTTAATGTTTGGGTTACTGGGGTGTCTGACTGCTGGGACCCCCAGCTATCACAAGAATGGGGGCCTGCAAGTGCTGGCAAACTGCCCCATGAGAATAAAGTGGTGCTGCACATCTTCGTCCTCTGCTGCTTCATTCATTTCTGTGGGACTGCGGTAGAAGTGAATGAAGTGGAGGACGCACCACCGCTCCATTCTGATGGGGCAAGTTGCAGCCAATGAGGATCCTGTTGCTTGTGATCGCTGAGGGTCACAGCGGTTGACCCTAGTGATCAAACACTTATCCCCTATCCTTTATATGCAAGGCACAACCTTTTCAAGAAGAGCCTAAAAAAAAGCTGAGTAAGGCTACTTTCACACTTGTGGCAGTGTGATCCGGCGGGCAAGTTTCCGTCGTCGGAACTGCCCGCCGGATCCGCCGATTTTGATGTGACTGAAAGCATTTGTGAGACGGATCCGGATGCGGATCCGTCTCACAAATGCATTGCAAGAACGGACCGTCTTGTATTTATTTATTTTTTTTTCACATTTTTAACGGTCTGCGCATGCGCAGGATGGATCCGGCATTCCGGTATTTTGAATGCCGGATCTACCACTAATACATTCCTATAGCGAAAAATGCCAGATCCGGCATTCAGGCAAGTCTTCAGTTTTTTTCGCCGGAGATAAAACCGCAGCATGCTACGGTTTATCTTTTGCCTGATCAGTCAAAACTGATGCAAACTGAATGGATTACTCTCCATTCAGAATGCATGGGATATGCCTGATCAGTTCTTTTCCGGTATTCAGCCCCTGTGACGGAACTCTATGCCGAAAAGAAAAAGGCTAGTGAGAAAGTACCCTAATACCCCTTCATCCTGATGGGTGAGGGATGTGCACCACCAAGGCCCCCACCGATCAAAACATGTGTGTGGTTTTTTTTTAGTAGGTATTGTCCAGGACTGAAGTAGAAGGGTTATGGTCCTCATAACTTAGAAGACCTTCTCCATGTCAGTTTGGTCCATACACTGACATTTTGGAACTACTTTGTAATGGAGCAGTTACACCCTGACACATCATAATGTGATCTCATTCACATGCTGCTACATGCATTAAAGGAGTTGTCAGGATTTTAAAAAACATGGCTGCTTTTTCCCCCCAAAAAAACAGCACCACGCCTGTCCATGGGATGTGTGGCACGACCTGTGGACATGGGTGGCCCTGTTTTAGAAGAAAGAAGCCATGATTTTTCTCAATTTGTGTAATGCTTTTAACCAGAACCCCAATATCCATCCTCATTGCCGTGGACTGAATCGATGCACGTTTATAAACTTCTACAGAACTCGTCCACTGCAACAAGAAGAGCTTCTCTCTCCTCGTTCTAGAAATCGGTGGGGGTCCCACCTTAATGTGTCTCTATGACATTTCAAAAGTTTTTTAAAAAGTTTGTGATACTTTAGACAGTTCTTGGGAACCTCTTTAAAGGTGCTTTTACTACAATCTGTGTTCTTTGTTCCCATATTCTATATCCTTCTTTTTTTTTTTGCTTGAGAATATTTTCCGCTAAGGGAGCTTTAAATTTAAACCCTGACCTTTGAAATGTTTGCTCCGGTCCTTGCTGCCCTGATCTCCACTGGTTCTGCAGCGGTCATGTACCGGTCATTGTTCCTGTCACTGCTGCACCCAATCAGTGACCTCAGCAGACATGTGCCGTTTTATGCACCCATGACCGCTGAGGGTCAGTGGACTGGCTGCATCAGTCACGGAAAACGATGAACGTGACGTTCTCTTTACAGGACCAGCAGGGATTGGAGTGGTGTGGGTCCAGCAGGACATTTTAAAGGTGAGCGTGTTTTTAATGCTTTTACAAAGCTTCCTACAACATTTTAACAAATCCTTGAGAGCCCTTTAAGTTTTAAGTGGAAATGTTCTTTGCATTGTATTGTACCGTTTGTCTCAGCACATCATGGTTCTCACTTTCTCGAGGACATTCATCCAGGACCTGTCAGAGCTTAAGCGTTACACTTGGTTTATGTCTTTTTATGATGGGTCTGAGAAGTCTTATATATCAACAACTGGCCGGCCCCCGCTCCACCGAGCAATTTTCCATCCCATAAAACCATTAATTGCTCTAAATCCACGACCGTATGAGTTCTGCACTTGTCCAAAGTGATGGGAAAGACATGTTGAGGACATTTCAGACGAATCAATTAGGTGCATGTGTTACTCTTGCACGGTGTATCGGGGCCCGGTGCTGACACGCAGCCTGCTGGTCACATAAGGTGAAGTTGGCGTCAGTACAGCAGGCAGTAAAATTGTTCCTTCACGTGTCTCCATATCATACAGAAAACATGAGCCCCCGTTGAGATTGAGTGAGAGACTGCGGTAGCTCTATGGGATCCTGCACATCATCGCTGCTTTAGTTTTGCGCAAATCTGTTCCTCATAATTTGATGGATCTCTGGTGGCATCTTGGGAGCTTTACACCAAGCAGCGATGAGAGATGTCCCTTGTGCTGTGCCACGACTTGTATAGCGGGATTTATACTAATTATGAAACTTGAGAGGATCATTTTACTTGCCTGTACAATCAAAATTTTAATTCTAGGCTAACTATTAACATCTAGAAAATGTCACTGGCTAAACACAACTGAAGACTGTAATTCCACCAGCGGCCTGCGTGCAGTAAAATGTCTCTAATCTAGAGGCGTGTGGTTTGGAAATTCCGATAATCTGGCATATGACAAAGATACTCCCATACCAGATTAACAGGGATTGATTTAATAGTCTAGAACTTGTTGGTCTGGTTGGGTGGTCTATGGGAAGTCTTCAGAAGCTCCTTAAAGGGGTTTACCAGGATTTAAATATTGACGACCTGTCTTCAGGATAGGTCATCAATATATACTATATGGACAGAAGTATTGGGGCACTTAAACATTACACATACAGGATCTTTTATGACACCCTATTCTAACCCTATAGCAGTGCTTCTCAATTATTTTCTGTCATGCCCCCCCCCCCCCTAGGAAGAAGAAAACATTTCGCGCCCCCCCGCGACTGTAAATAGTATCATTTGTCTATAAAATTGTTATAAGTACACCTCTGCATAACACTGTATCCTTATTAACGTATAAGAGAATAAAAAAAATAAAGAAATGTGGATCGGACACACACTTATGGGGGGGATCTGTGGATGACGGACACTTATGGGGGGATCTGTGGATGACGGACACTTATGGGGGGGATCTGTGGCTGGCACTGTTACAGGGGGATCTGTGGCTGGCACTGTTATATATGTGCCATCCACAGACCCCCCACCCCATAACAGTGCCATCCACAGTGCCCCCCCAGCCCATAACAGTGCCATCCACAGTGCCCCCACCCCTTAACTGTGCCATCCACAGATTCCGTGTGCTCGCCGCCGTTTAAAGTTATTAAACATGCCCCCCTCACTCCTAATAGTACCGTATATCCGAATTTCTTCTGTATAATGCAGGCGGGCCGGGCGGCCGGCGCGTCCCTCAGTGACGTCACTTGTCTGCGCCGCCTGCTTCATTCATAAAGCAGGCGGCGCAGGCACGTGACATCACTGAGGGACGCGCCGGCCGCCCGGCCTGCCTGCCGGCATTATACAGAAGAAATTCGCACACCCCAAAGGCCGGCCCTGAACGAGCCCCCCCTTTACGGAGCCTGGCACCTGGGGGGCGCGCCCTACTATTTGAGAAGCACTGCCCTATAGGAATTAAAGGGGTTGTTCTATCTCAACAGTTATGGCATCTTGCTAGGATATGCCCTAAATTTCAGGCAGGTGCGGGTGGGTCTCTGGGATCCTCTGTTATGTCTAGAACGGGGCCTCCGAAGTGAAGAGGAGTGCAGCATAAGCAAGGCCTACCTCTCCATTTGCTGCTATGGGACTGCTGGAAATAGCCAAGGCAGCACTTGCCTATTTTCATAGCGGTCCATGGAGGTTGGCTGCGCATGCGTAGCTACCCTCCCTTCATTTCAGGATTTGTAAATCCTCAACATGCTTGCAAATTCATTACTAAAAGGACTGATGTGAATGGGGTTTGTAGCGTTTCCTAGCATTGTACTGTAATTTATTATTATAATTTTTTTTTGCACAAGCCACAACATCTGTACGTTTCCCCACATCTTCTGGAAGATCCAGCTGATCATCCTGAGCTATTGGAGTGCATGCACTGATTGGCTGTCTAGGAGCGCCCCTCTACAGTACAGTGCGGTACTACATGTGCTGTTCTCTATCTATACTGAATGTACTGCCCTTTACCTGTGCCAAGAAGAGCCGCTTGTTTGGGCACCAGGCTCCATTTTTTTCTGGTACACTGGGTACTGTACTGGACCCTGAAGAATATATATTATATGTAAGGACTTTCTTTATTATCAGTTATTTATCATTTTATTTTTATTCTTATTTTGGGTTTACATTTTGGGTCTTGGAACAAGCTACTTGTTTTCTAGTCTTAAAGGGGTATTCCCATCACAGACAGTGGGGGAATATCGCTAGGATATGCCCCCATTGTTTGATAGGTGCGGGTCCCACCTCTGGGTCCCGCACCTACAAGGAAAATGGAGAGGGGAGAGCTGTGGCTGGAGGATCCCGGGTTTCCCGGGTCCGTCCACCACCAAGCGCTGCTCCCATACAAGTTAATGGAAGCGCACCGCGCATGCGCAACCCCTACTCCTATTCATTTCTATGGGGCAGACAGAAATAGTCAAGCCAGCGCTCGGCTATTTTTTGGTGGCCCCATTGAAATGAATGGAGGGCGGCTGCGCATGCGCGGTGCGCCCTCTGTTCATATCCTCACTCTGTTCTCGGTGTAGGTGCGGGTCCCAGAGGTGCCTCCATTGTCTGAGATGGCAAAACCCCTTCAAGTTATATTTTCAACTTGGTCGTCCCAAAAAACAATTAATACTGTAACTTGGTGGACCATGGTTTTAAAATAGCTTACAGGGGTTGTCCCATTACAGCTTATCCCCTGATTGAACGGAGCTGTGGTCACGCATGCTGCTGCTGCTCTATACAAGTGTATAGGACTGTCAGAAAAAGTTGAGTACAAGTGCTTGGCTATCTCTGGCAGTCCCATAGAGCTGAAAGGAGTGGTGGATGTACATGCCTGTCTGCCGCTTCATTCAAACAGAGGAACATGGACCCCCAGTCCCAATCTTACACTTATCCCCTTGTCAAAGGATAGGGAAGAAGTTGATGTAATGAGACAACCCCTTTTGAAAGCGTTTTCTCACAAAAGGCAGTTATAATTAATCTACAGCATAAGTGATAAATGCACAATTGCTTTAAGCCTTCACCACTGATGCCTAGAGCATTATGGTCCATGGTAGCGGAATCCATAACGGAATTCTTAGATAACCTGAACCTTGTACGCCGAACTTGAAAACAGAAGTTCCATCAACACTACCCATGACAGCATGACCACTGTGAGAAACACAATAGACTGATGGGCGAGTATGCCCACTACACCTCCACCCAAAATTGATGTGACTGATGGAAGCTGCGCAAAAAAGGAATTTTTCCTCTGCGCTCCCCTAATAAAAAAAATTGTTTTTAATATATAAATGATTATTAACACCTTAAGGTGTTTGCATCTTTTTGTAAATGTAATTTTATTTTTTAGGATCTTATAAGGCTTATTTTATTCTAGATAATTTTAGAAGCAAATTTTTCAATTTTTAAGAAAATTTACGAAACCCACTTTTTTAAGGACCACTAAATTCTAAAGTCACTTTGTGACCACCCACAAATGACCATATTGTAGAAACTACACCCATCAAGTTATTCAAAACTGATTTTAACCCTTTAGGTGTTCCACAAGAATTAAAGGAAAAAGATTTCATTTTTACATTTCACTTTTTTGGTAGATTTTCTATTTTAATACATTTTTTCCTGTAACACATCAAGGGTTAACAGCAAAGTAAAATTCAATATTTATTGCCCTGATTCTGCAGTTTACAGAAACACCCCACATGTGGTCGTAAACTGCTGTATGGGCACACGGCAGGGCGCAGAAGGAAAAGAGCACCATATGGATTTTTGAGGGCAGATTTCACTGGGATAATTTTAAGTTGCCATATGACGTTTAAAGACCCCCTGATGCACCCCTAGAGTAGAAACTCCAAAAAAGTGACCCTTATTTTGGAAATTATAGGATAAGGTGACACTTTTATTGGTATTATTTTGTGGTATATATGATTATCTTATGTAGGGGCTCAGTTTTTGCGGCATGAGGTGACAGTTTGATTGGTACTATTTTGGAGTACATACTACTTTTTGATTGTTTGGTATTGCACTTTTTGTGATGAACGGTGACAAAAAAAATATTATTTTTTTGGCACTTTTTTTTTTTTTTCACCTGACAGGGTAAATCATGTGATAGAGCAGGTTGTTACGGACGTGGCGATTACCTAATTTGTCAATTTTTTTTATTTTATTTATTTTTTATATTTATTTTGGTTTTCCACAATAAAAGCATTTTCGAAAGAAAAACAATCATGTTTTTATGTCTCCATTTTCTGAAAGCCATATATTTTTTTTATTTTTTAGGCCATTGTCTTAGGTAGGGTCTCATTTTTTTGCAGGATGAGATGACTGTTTGATTGGTAGTATTTTGGGGTACATACTACTTTCTCGCCCAGTTTCCTTGGGGGACACAGAAGACCTTGGGTATAGCTCATCTCCATAGGAGGCGTGACACTAAGTGAAGACTGTTAAGCCCCTCCTCCACAGCTATACCCTCAGCCTGGAGAGAGAGACTGCCAGTTTTTTGCTTAGTGTCCAAGGAGGCAAGACACTCCCTGCTCTGCAGGGCTGGTTTCTCCTTGTTTCAATTTTAGATTTTTACTTTTTTCTTTTTGTTCCAGATCATCAGGGATAACAGAGTCGCACTAGACCTCTCTGTTCTCCCGGGGTTGAGCTGCGCCAGTGCCGGTCACCCGCACTGCTGCCTCCCCCACAGAAGGCAAGGTGGATCAGGGCAGCCCAGCTCCCCTACATCCCGCCAGCGCAAGGGTCGCCCGCACGCCAAGTCCCTCTTCCAGCGTCCTGCCACTACGGTGCCAGTAGCTGAAGGGGCGACCCTGCTGGAATGGACCGAGGGTGAAGACGGCTGTGGTAAGAGAGAGGCTTCTCCAGCCCTACGTCCCACACCCCCCCACCCTGGTCTCCTGCGTGCCTGACCCCCATACTGGGCCTCTAGTCCCCTGCTGGATCTATGCTGGCCCCTGGGGTGCCGCAGAGCGGCAATCTCCTTCTGCTCCCTGCCTGGCCCCCATAGACATGCAGCCAGTGGCTGTCCCCACAGCCAGCTACAGAAGCGGCGACATAGTTTATTTCTCTGGGTCCCCCCCCCCCCCATCTCCTACCGGAGTGTTGCTCAAAGCCTGAGGCTCCTGACGGCTGTAGAGTAAGGCCTCACCTCCGGCCGACATTGGTATCCTGGTGCGGCCGGGCGCCGCAAAAATCTTAGCCCAGGCTTCGCGGCCTGCTAGGCCGCCATTCCGGGTCCCTGACTCTTCCGGCCGCGGGGTGGGCTCCCGCGGCCGGCAAGCCGCCATTCGAGCCCCTGACTCTTCCGGCCGGCGGGGTGGGCTCCCGCGGCCGGCAAGCCGCCATTCGAGCCCCTGACTCTTCCGGCCGGCGGGGTGGGCTCCCGCGGCCGGCTTTGGGCTTGACTTCTATGCAGCAGGCCCCGGCCGACCGTTGGTGCCGGTCGGTGGGGCTCCGCAAATTTTGGCCCAGGCTTCGCGGCCTGCTGGGCTGCAATTCCGACCGGCCCGCGGGGTGGGCACCCGCGGCCGGTTTTGATGCGTCACTCCCCTCAGGTCCCGGCGGTACATACCGGGCGCCGCAAATTTAGACCCCGGCTTCACGGCCTACTAGGCCGCAAAATTCCGGCCTCTGGTGGAGGGGGCGGGAACTTCTCCAGGCGCGAATTCTTCCCGCCGGGAGGTTCCTCCGCCCCCAGGGGATCGCAGTGCCGCCCTCCAGGCCGGATCCATGTTAACCCTTTGGGTACAGGCCGGCTCCCAATGGGCCTGTATGGCTGGCCCCACTTTTCCTGACTATCTGTGCCCCTATAGGTGGCCCCCCTTTAGCCTCAGAGAAGCTGTGTTTTTAATGAGAAAAAAAAAAAAAAAAAAAGAAATAATAATAACAGATTTCTATTGGACTGCGCAGGACGCTGCAGCCTCATCAGTAGTGCTGCATGTCTGCATGCCCTCTTTCCACAGGTGGCATAGTGTTGCGCTCCCAACCTGCGTCGGTGCTAGGGCATTTCCCCTTTTAGGTGGTTTTCCTGCCCTCTTCCAGGATATGGCGCTGGCCAAGTGCATGCGGCCCTTCCGTAGGCAGCATTCATCATCTCTCCAGTTATGGTGCCTGCCATGTGCATCCCCCCCCCTCCTAGGCGGGATACTGCACTCTCCCTGGCTGCCGGCTGGCCATGTGCATGACCCCCTTTTAGGCGGAATACTGCACCTTCACCGGATACGGTGCTGGCCATGTGCATGACCCCCTTCCATAGGCGGAATGCTGCACTCTCTATGGATTTGCTGCCGGCCATGTGCGTGACCCCCTTCTCTAGGCGGAACGCTGCACTCTCACTGGATTCACTGCCGGCCAGGTGCGTGACCCCCTTCCATGGGCGGAACGCAGCGTTCTCACTGGATTCGCTGTCGGCCATGTGCGTGACCCCCTTCTCTAGGCGGAACGCTGCACTCTCACTGGTTTCACTGCCGGCCATGTGCGTGACCCCCTTCCATGGGCGGAACGCAGCGCTCTCACTGGATTCGCTCTCGGCCATGTGCGTGACCCCCTTCTTAGGCGGAACGCTACACTCTCACTGGATCTGTTGCCGATCATGTGCATGACCCCCCTTTTTAGGCGGAATACTGCACTCTCACCGGATACGGTACTGGCTATGTGCACGACCCCCTTCCATAGGCGGAACGCTGCACTCTCTCTGATGTGCTATGATGTACTTATGTACTATGTTGCTATGCTGCACTCTCACTGGTTTCGCTGCCGGCCATAGGCATGACTCAGGCAGCATACATACATCCCTCCGTCTGTGGTTGTTTTCTCGCAGGTACGTTGCTGGCCATGTGCATGTACCCCATACATGGCGGGGTGCTTGCACTCTCGCTGGATCCGCTGTCGGCCATATGCATGACCCCTCTTCCGTGGGCTGTGTACGCACTCTCGCTGGATTCGCTGCCTGCCATGGGCATGCCTTCCTTCCTTCCTCAGGTGACATACACACATTCTCACTGACTGTGTTTGTCTCTCACCAGTACGATGCTGGCCATGTGTATGACTCCCATACATGGCGGGGTGCTCGCACTCTCCCTGGATGAGATGCTGGCCATGTGCATTACCCCCCTTTTTTTCTGGGCGGCATGCTACACTCTCACCGGATACCTTGCTGGCCATGAGCATTGCCCTCTAACATGGGTGGAACGCTTGCACTCCCATTGGATACGGTGCTGGCCTTGTGCGTGGCCACCCCTCATTCCATGGGCAGAATTTGGCACGCTCATGAGATTCACAGCTGTCCTTGATGGCTGTGCTGGACTTGTACATATCCCCCTTCATTGGCAGAGTAGTTGCACTCTCGCTGAGTTCAGTGTTGGGTGTATTATTGCACACTCACTGAATGCTAGGATAACCCTGTGCATGTTCCCCTTTCACTAGGTGGACCTCCTGCGTTCCTGCTGGATTATAGGGTATGTCCTGCTTCTCTGAAGTAGGTACGGCTTTAAGCATCACTCCCCTTTGGGACCGGCCTTTGCACTCTTGCCGACTGCAGTTTGCCTGATACAATTCCCCCCTTTCGGGGCGGACTGCTTGCGTTCCATCGCATGCTATACTAGGCTTGTGCATAACTCCCTTTCAGGTTGCACTTTGCAATTCCGTACATGCTGTGGCACTCTGTGGCGAGCCCCCTTTTTCGCTGAATTAACCTTTTTGCAGTGAGCGGACGTTCTTGTGCGTTGTTTGGGCCGTGTATGCCTTCTCCTCCTGTAGGTGGGTTGGCCTCCTCACTGCTTACGGGCTGCTCGTACGTATGCCTCATCTACTTCCTGCGGCATACTTTTGTTTTCTTGGAAAACGATGCTTGCCGCAAACCTTGCACTCGTCTCTAAGGAGTTCATTCTGTCCACCTGACCCGGACGGGCTCTACTTGCTCTCTGCTGCACGGAGCTGTGTGGTACTCATTCATTTAGTTGGCCCTTCATCCCAGGGAGTGTTCATGGGTCCTAGATGCGTGCCCATTCGTCCTTCCGCGGTATTGCTTCCCTGCGCTAGTGGTCACATGGTCGAGAGTGCGGTTGTCTGGAGCGCCCCTCGGATTCTTCGTTGGCTCTGGCAGGACTGCGGTTCCCTTGCCTGCTGCAATTTCCTCCTCTTCGGATGTAGTGTGGTATGAGTCCTTCCTCTTGGCGCCTCTACGCTTCAGTCTGATCTGCTACCAGGTGCGGGCCGCTTTCTCGGGAAGGTCACCCAAATTCTCTTGGGTGCTCGATTTACCCAGGTCCGGAGGACCTCCGCCTTGGGTTCTTCAGGGTATTCGCCTTTTGCGAGGCGGTGAACCGGGCATCTCACAGTGTAGCAGGGTTCTGCTTTTGAGCTGTCCTATGGCTTCCCTGTTGCCACTCCTCCGTTCGGTTGGAGGGTGTTACGCCGGCCTCTGTCTCGACTACCTTATCTCGCCGGCTCTGTTTGGCTCCCGCTCGGTACAGATCACTCCGATGTGGCTTCTGTCCCGCCAGACTTCAGAGGTTGTTCCTTCACTGTCCTCCCCTCTGGGGAGAGCATGGTTGTTCATGTGGATGGTTCCGGTGTTCCTTTTGGCCTCGTACTGTCTCCCTTGTTCACACTGACTGTATTAGCTGTGCCTATTTACCGAGTCTACCGCGTTCTGTCTTCCCGCTGAGTGCAGTTTGCGTGGTCCTGCTGTAGACTTACCTTCTCGGTAACTTGGGGAGGACTACCTTTCGGTCCAGATTGTCCTTTGATCTCCTACACCGGGACTGTAGAACATGGCTACATCAGCATGAACTTTAGCCTGTCTTGTCCTGGCATCTGGCGGATGCTGGGCGGACCCTTTGGTTCCTTTCCGTCTGTCCTTCTGCTCCCCCACTTGGGTGGATACGGGACAACGTTGCTCGGGGGCCGACGGGACCAGTTTTGTCGACTTCTGCCCGTGTTACTGGTCTGCGCCTGATCACATTTGGTTTTTAGCCCGCTTGCCAGGCGACTCCAGCGGGTTCGCTACTGTCCGCTCCTGGCTGTATTTCGGCCAGGATCTGTCGTAAGATGATTTTTTTATCTGGGGTTCTGTGGGAAGCTGTGCATTCCCCACTCTGACTTTTTCTCTCCCCATGGTTCTGTCTTTTTTCCAGTCCGGCCTGGACCTGGGACTGGGATTCCTTTACTTGAGGTATCAAGTGTCAGCGCTGTTCTTCCTCTTCCAGCGTTCCCCGGCCCTCTGGGCCTGTCAAGACCTTCTTACTCGAAATGGCTCTTTGGTTCCTCTGTACTGTCCTTCGGTACCGCCCTGGGAACTACATACTGAGTTCTCGGCGCTCCAATCTTGTCCTTTGGAGCCGTTACAGAAGTTCTCTCTACCCCGCCTGTCCTGTACGGTTGTGTTTCCGTATCAGTCGTGTCTCTGACGGGTGCCTGAATGGCCCCTTTTTGTTCTGAGCCTTCTGTCTTTTCCCAGGACAGGGCTGTTCTACATCCCGTTCCTTCCTTCTGAAGGTGGTGTTTGCCTTTCGCTTCAACACTTCACCGATTTGGACGTTGTTTGGGCCTTGCAGTTTTTACTTGGAGATCTCCGACTCTTGTCGACGTTCGGTCTCTTGGGTTTCCTGGAGGTCCGCGCTTAGAGTTGACGGACTCCAGGGTGGTTTTCCTCCGCTTTATCAGATTGGCTATTGCTGAGGTTACCGCACCGTGGGCAGGATTCTGCCTTTGCTGTCACCGTTCATTTCACCAGAGCGGTCGGTGCCTCCTGGGCCGGAGGCATTGGGCTTCGGCCATGCATTTGAGCAAGGCGGCCACAGGTCTTCCTTGCACGCTTTACAGAGTTCTACAGGGTGCATACTCTGGCTTCGGCGTATGCTGCCTTGGTCCGCCTGGGTCTGCAGGCGGCGGTTCCTTGATGCCTTCGGGTGCTTCGCCTTGGAGCTGTGGTCCCTCCCCTTTTGGACTGCTTTTGAACGTCCCAAGGTCTTCTGTGTCCCCCAAGGAAACTGGGCGAGAAAACGAGATTTTTGTATAACTTACCAGTAAAATCTCTTTCTCGCTCTTTCCTTGGGGGACACAGCACCCACCCATTCGTTGTTTTTCTCTACACGGTTTCCGAGTTTGTGTTACCCGTTGGGTAGTTGGCTTGTTGGTTCCTTGTTGGACTTTGCCTTTTCTCACTGCTTGGACACGCAACTGGCAGTCTCTCTCTCCAGGCTGAGGGTATAGCTGTGGAGGAGGGGCTTAACAGTCTTCACTTAGTGTCACGCCTCCTATGGAGATGAGCTATACCCAAGGTCTTCTGTGTCCCCCAAGGAAAGAGCGAGAAAGAGATTTTACTGGTAAGTTATACAAAAATCTCGTTTTTTGATCATTTGGTATCAAACTTTTTGTTAGGGATATCCCGATACCGGACATTTGCACGAGTACTTGCAAATGTCGCCGATACCACGGCCGATACCTCATGGCCGTGCAGCAGCGGGTCCCGTGTCCCAGATGATCAGCGGCTGCGGTGGCGGGTCCCATGTTGTCTTCTGGGCAGCGGCTGCGCTGCTCCCAGCCAATCAACGTGGGGACGGCAGCGTGTCCCAGCTGATCGGTGTGGGTGCAGGACTTCTGTTCCGCGGCTCCCAAGTTCCATGCGGTTGCCTAGCATTGGGAGGAAGTTAAAGCCACTTCCTCCCAGTACTCTGGTGCATCTGCATGGGAAGGATTACAGCAGGCCAGGTGGGTATGCCGCATGAAATGGAGGAGAAATTCTGTTAATTTCTCTCAGTTTCATGTTAAAACAGGCTATCCGGGCATGCTGGGAGTTGTAGTTTTGCAACAGCTGGAGGCACATTGGTTGGGAAACACTGTTATATGCCCATTTATTAACCCTTGTACAAAGGAAAAGTAAAGCAGTTGTCCATAGCAACCAAATTCCAGCTTTAATTAATAATAAGGCTCAAAATGGGTAACTTGAGAGCTATTTTTCTAATAGAAACGTACAATTTCAGTAATTTAAAGTATATTACAAAAATGATCAGGACCACTGATCCTACACATTACAAAAATAAAAAAAGAATGACGGTTACACTTTAAGAGTATTCTAGATACAAACATTTTTCACCTATCTATCCATTAGATAGGCGACAAATGTCAGATGGGTGGGGACAGCTATTTCTGTCACCCCTGTAAGGGTCCATTCACACGTCCGTGTGTGTTTCGTGGATCCGCAAAACACGGACACTGGCAATGTGCGGTCCGCATTTTGCGGACCGCACATCGCTGGCAGTAATAGAATATGTCTATTCTTGTCCGCAATTGCAGACAAGAATAGGGCATGTTCTATTTATTTTGGGCCCCATAGAAATGAATGGGTCCGCAATTCCGTTCCGCAAAATGCGGAACAGAATTGCGGACTTGTGAATGGACCTTAAGAGTTGAATGGACTGTACAGAATCAAAAAAAATGTACATTTCAAGAGTTAAAAAGAAAAATCTATTCTTCTGGTCCTGAACCTTGTCTTCTTAGGTTACTTTCACACTAGTGTTGTTCGGATCCTGCAGGTAGTTCCGGCAATGGAACTGCCTGCCTGATCCGGAGAACCGTATGCAAACGGAAATCAGTTTTTTCCAGAGCCGTTAGATGGATCTGATGAAATACCGGATCCATCTCATCCGGTATCATCCGGAATAACTGATCCGGTATTTAATTTTTTACAAAGATCATAAGAGAAAATAGCTCCTCCTATGTCCCGGCACAATTTCCGGAACACTTCGTACCGGATCCGGCATTAATACATCTCTATGGAAAGTGCGGTAGTGTCTCAGGATTTTGTCCGGTCAAATACCGTACAAGGAACGGAACGGAAGACATCCTGATGCATACTGAACAGATTGCTTTCTATTCACAATTCATTAGGACAAAACTGATGAGTTTTTTTCCGGTATTGAGACCCTTTACTGGATTCAATACCGCAAAAGAATAACGCAAGTGTGAAAGTACCCTTATCAGGCCTTTGGGTTATTTATGGGCCGTTATCCGTGGTCAGGAATTTCCCAGTTGCTGGAGTGAAGTTCAGTCGTCAGACACATTAGTGCTGGGTTACCTGTGCAGCCGGCAGCAGATCCCTGGCAGCAGCACATGCTCATGTGGGCGGCGTGTATTTCTGACCAGCCGTCAGAGCTCAGCACGACCCCCAGATTTCATTAAGGTTTTGCCAAAGTGAAATCTGTGTCTGGATAGATTAACTCTCCAGCTGTAAACAGGTTGCAAAATGAACTGTTTTCAGACAGCTGGCGGGTCTGTGTCAGCCCCTGCGGCATGTTTAGCCTCCAGTACAGTAAATCCAGCGTCCGCAGGGAGCCATTGCCCTGCATTAACGGGACAGCCTCATTCAGAAGAGTTAGACTCCAGTAAAAGGATTGGAGGTAAAGGGTGATGTAGACGTGAGAGGATAATGTCTGCACAGCCGTGGCTTCATGCCGCTCTTGATTCTGAAGGTGGCAGCTCCTTTGGGTGGACATTAGAGGGAATTAGTGCCTTAAACCTCTGGAACCCGATACTTGATGTTACTTGGAGTGCAGGCTAGTTATCACCTTCTCACTCCTCGCCTGCTGGCTCTTTTATGGGGTCATGACATACAATTAGCTGGCACCCAAATAAGTGGTTTAGACATTGATAGATTGGGAGCCGAAATAAGCACAGAAGATGAGGGTGCATAGCATTAACCATTTACTAACTGGGGAAAGTTTCTCCATAGGTATTGTAGTTGTCCAACTTATAGAAGACGATAGAGCGTGAGCTATTGTTCCCTGTTTTCAGGCTATAGAGAAGCTATGAGATAACGGGACATCCAGAGAAATCTTGTTGAGAAGACAATATCACTGAAGTTACCTAGCTCGGAGATGTTTGGAGTCGCAGTGTTCTTCACGCTGAAACCCTAAAGGGTCATGACATTTGATTGAGCATTGGGGTCCCTTCCCTTCAAACTCTATAAGTCCATGCTTATGTATCCAAATCCCGAACCACCACTCTCTCACGTACTTGCCAACATTTAGGTCTCATCCTCACAGCTAGATCCTATTTTTAGTCTGCAAAACACGGATCCTGGAAAAATAGCTACCACGTGCATTCCATTTTTCCCCACTCTTAGCAAAAGAAAGAACTCTTCTCATCCACAAAAACAGCACTCTGAATAAAAACATGATTGTGTGCATGAAGCCTTAGGCCTCTTTCAGACGGGAACACCCGTTGCGTTACGGGAACACACGCGAGTGCAAACCATTGTAATGCGTTTTGCACTCGCGTGAGAAAAATCACGCATGTTTGGTACCCAAACCCGAACTTCTTCACAGAAGTTCGGGCTTGGGATCGGTATTCTGTAGATTATATTATTATAACCATGTTATAAGGGAAAATAATAGCATTCTGAATACAGAATGCATAGTAAAATAGGGCTGGTGGGGTTAAAAATAAATAAATAAATAATTTAACTCCCCTTAATCCACTTGCTCGCGCAGCCCGGCATCGCCTTCTGTCTCCTTTGCTGAACAGGACCTGTGGTGACGTCACTCCGGTCATCACATGATCCATCACTATGGTGATGGATCATGTGATGACCGGAGTGATGTCACCACAGGTCCTGTTCAGCAAAGGAGACAGAAGGAGATGCCGGGCTGCACGAGCAAGTGGATTAAGGTGAGTTAAATGATTTTTTTTTTTTTTAATTAACCCCTCCAGCGCTATTTAACTATGCATTCTGTATTCAGAATGCTATTATTTTCCCTTTTATAACCATGTTATAAGGGAAAATAATAATGATCGGGTCTCCATCCTGATCATCTCCTAGCAACCGTGCGTGAAAATCGCACCGCATCCGCACTTGCTTGCGGATGCTTGCGATTTTCACGCAACCCCATTCACTTCTATGGGGCCTGCGTTGCGTGAAAAACGCAGAATATAGAGCATGCTGCGATTTTCACGCTACGCACAAGTGATGCGTGAAAATCACCGCTCATGTGAACAGCCCCATAGAAATGAATGGGTCGGTATTCAGTGCGGGTGCAATGCGTTCAACTCGCGCATCGCATCCGTGCGGAATACTCGCGCGTGTGAAAGGGGCCTAAAGTGGCAAACTTTGCATTATTCAGTCGTCCAGAGTGTGTACATGAGGGATAACACTATTTCTGGCCATTATATGACTTGCATCTGGCGTGTTATTGCAGTTTTCCTCTGTGCTTGCTGGATATCTGGTTTGCATACCTCTCAGACATGGTTTGTGGAGACTAACTGCCATCTACTGCACAGAGAAAGTAGAGGAGAATCTCCTTTCTAACTGTCTCACAGTCACTCAGAAGCAACCCCAGGATAATGGAGGACATTACAGAGAAGTACTGTGCTTGTGCTGAGCTATAAACTTCCTATGTAGCTGTGTAGACTGCTTGTCTGTGTATGTCTAGCCTCACTCCTCTCTCTCCATAGACTTGGGTTGACAGTGTGTAATATGATCCAACAGAGATGATCCTTCCTGACAGGGGAAAAAAAGCATTTGTCAAAGTAAAAAGCAATTAGCAGGGGTGTGGCAAGACTGTTGGCAAGTGTCCCCACAACCATCACTACCGTAAAACTTTTGGCACATGTGTCTGCCATTATACCACTGGTGTAGCTACCATAGATTTAGTGCACCATGGACAGAGCCACTTTTGGTACACCTACACCCTACACTGGCCATGATGCCACCCAGCACCTTTCCCTCTTGCATGATTAACAGTGCCTGAGATGTCAGAAGGTGCGGTGATGACGCAGATGAAGCCTCGTGCACCGACTGTAGTGGCCCCACCCACATTGCGCATAAAAACCGTATTTAGGAGAATTTTTGCGAGAAAGCTATGGTTATGTCTTGGGACAAAAAGACCTGCCCAACAAAACAGTATGCATACTATGAAACTGATTTTGGGAGGTGACAGACTCCCTTTAAAGGGCTTCTGTCACCCCCTACAGTCATTTTTTCATTTTTTGGCTACTTAAAATCCTTATACTGTGATTTATCAGTATATAGTGCTCTTACTCTTTTTCGTTCAGTAGTTTCTTCAAAAAACAGACTTTTATAATATGTAAAGTCCCCTCTACCAGCAAGTAGGGGCGGATACTTGCTGGTAGCAGCCGCATCCTCCTTTCATAAAGACGCCCCCTCCGCATATTGATTGACAGGGCCAGCGAGTGCTCTCGTCCTCTGGCTGGCCCTGTCTGCGTTTTAAATCTCGCGCCTACGCCGTACTGGTCTTCAGTCGGCGCAGGCGCACTGAGAGGAGGACGCTCGCTCGGCCGCTCCTTCCTCAATGCGCCGATGACGTCACATCTACACCAGGCGCACTGACGAAGAAGCGGCCGAGCGAGCGTCCTCCTATCAGAGCGCCTGCGCCTACTGAAGACCGGTACGGCGAAGGCGCGAGATTTAAAACGCAGACAGGGCCAGCCAGAGGACGAGAGCACTCGCTGGCCCTGTCAATCAACATGAGGAGGGGGCGTCTTTATGAAAGGAGGATGCGGCTGCTACCAGCAAGTAGCCGCCCTACTTGCTGGTAGAGGGGGTAATTTACATATTATAAAGTCTGGTTTTTTTAAGAAACTACTGAACGAAAAGAGTAAGAGCACTAAATATTGATCGCAGTATAAGGATTTTAAGTAGCCAAAAAATGAAAAATGACTGTAGGGGGGTGGACAGAAGCCCTTTAAGTTCCATACAAACTGTCTGGATACATATCCAGTGAGCTCCCCCTAGAGGTGGCAGCATTAGTATGAAATTAATTGGAACATTATGTTGGGCCTAAATATAGTATAAAAGTATTCCATATGTAGTACATTTGCAGAGCTGCCCATGGGGTGTGTTATTTTTGTATTTTTTCTTTTCAGTATTTTTTTTATTAAGACCTTCTTGTCTGTCAGAGCCGCGATGAAAGTCGTTAATGCTCCCTGATCTTTTTCACTGTTGTGCAATTGAAATGTTTTGGCAATCGCCTCAGCTACCCAGGACAGCATTTTTAGATGAGCCATGCCCAGTGATGACAATGTCTCATTAATTGCCAGGGCTATAAAGAAGCACCTGTCCATTGGTGCAAGCTACCCGCCAGGACAGTGTGTCTCAGCTGATCTTCTGGGTCAGCATTCGATCCAAGCCGCCTTAGTAACCCGACAGATTATAACCCAAATCGAATTGTTCACAACGCCTCAGCTACTTGTATATTGATTTATATAGTTAGATCTTGGCACTCTCACTACATCCCTGCCAGATGGCTTTAAAGTTTAATGGCTTCTTATGTTTGCTTGTTTTTGCTTGTTCACTGCTGTGGATCATTTTATTGATTTTTATTTTTATTTTTTTTCCTCCAAAATTGAGTGATTCCCTTGTGGACATTTGTAAAATCTCTAGTTAAGCTGATTTAAAGGTGGTTTTTCCAGGATTTAAAAATACATATGAACATGCAAAGATAACAACATATGCAATATACCTTACAGAGTCCCCTCTATTTCCTCGCGCCTCTTAGACAAAGAGGGAGGACTGGTTTAAAAGAGGTCTGGAAGGAGCTATTATGTCAAATTAGGGAAACCAAGATTGAATAGAGGTGGAGAGTGGTGACATCTATTGTCTTCCACTTACAATGCCTTCTAACACCTCTCCTGCAGTTTAGCCCATTTACTCAAATGTGAAACTTTTTTTTCTCTCCCTGTTTCAATTTCACAAATCAGTTTCTCCAGCCTCCTGCCCATATTAATTTGTCAGGCTGGAGATTCACTTTTAACAAGTTTAATAGGTAAATGAATTTGTCCACTTTATTCTTTGGAATCGCTCTTGAATCGGCTAAATACACAGTCCTAGTCCTAGCATTTAACAGGATTGTCTTATGAGCCACTTTTCATGTTCTCCATTGACTTTAACAAGTGCAGAGAGCCATCAACGAAGAGCATTTCTCGCTCTATGGGGCCTGTCCTGTATAATTATATGGCTGTAATGTAAAGCGGCAACTTCCCCAATGATTCCTGCTGATTGGCTTCCTGGAACTGGTCGTGATGAGACACCCACTTTTAGGGCCCCTACACACATACATTTGCTGTGGGTGTTTTTCCATATTGCATGCATATATTATTTTTCCCCATGCCAATTTTTGCTAATGAAATTTGTATATGCCATTTTTGTTTTCTGTTTTTCTTCCGTACTGAAGGGGAAGAGAAAACACGTGAAATGTCAAAAGCTTCCAATATGCTCTGTTTAAAATAAAAATAAAAAAGAGAATGAAAATGCCACCAAGTAGAGAATGCGTCATTAGGCAAAAAACGCTTGTGTATTTCCCATAGAGGCTTGGCTAACGTCTGGAACTGGCGTTTTCACAGCAAAAATGGCACCAAAAACCACAGGTGCAAAAAAAACAATACCAAGAGGGTACCCATGTATTTTCAACCTTAAGGGGATTGTGTAAGAATGGTGAGTTTTGACAACCCCCCTCCTCCTCCCATTCTGCAGAAGCTGCAAAGGGAATATTTCTTCCCTACTTCCTGGTGCCAGCTCACCGTTCCTTCTTCTGCGGGCCTGCGATGTTCTGCTGGGCTCTAGAGATGTCAACATCTGGTTTGACATTGCTGCAGCCAATCGCAGGCCACAGCGTGCCCGGCTCCCCTTGCATTATGACAAATGTCACATGAGATAAGGGTGACCAGACGCCGCCTCGGCCAGTGATTGGCTGCGGCGATTTCAAACTGGATATAGCCATTGCTGTAGCCCAGCAGAGCATCGCATGCCATTTACAGAATGGGGACCGGAGGGAGCTGAAACTGGTGGTGGGGAACAGTTGAGAAAAAGCGCTGAGTATTCCATGGGCCGTTTTGGTATTGCAGCACATCATTCATGTGAGCTGCAGTACTTGACACAACCCATGGACAAGAGAGGTGTGTGGTTTCCATAATATAATTTTTTTTGTTGTTATATTCTTTGTTTTGTGCAACCCTTCCGCCGTAAGTCCTGCAGTAAATTGAGCAGTTGTCCCTGATATTTGGAATGCGATGCCCCCTGCAGACCCACTGACTGTTAATGTATTAATGACAGCCACTGATTTAAGCATGAAATTAAGTTGGATGTTTTCCATCCCCCATAGAAGCCAGTAATTAACCCGCTGTGCAAAACATCACTCGTACCCACGGCACCGGGCAAGGAATAAGAAATCCATTGTATTGGCAACGGCTTGCATTGACTGAGATGCTTTGTGTCGAGGAATGTGCAGGGATATAATCCATCGAAATCCTGTGCTGACAGACGCAGCTATGTAAAGGGGGCCGTATGACCCAGTCAAGTCTGGGACAAAACCTGACAGTCACTTGAGAAGGCAGGTTCTGGAGAAGTGATTCTTGTACGGTGAAAATCACCCGTCGCTCACACCTGCCGCTGACTGTCAAAGCCACGTCGACTCGGGTGCCTTGTATCTGTGGCAGGGGCCGTTCACCACATTACCCTCTCTTTACTTTTATATTTCTCAGCTGTTTGACATTCTTATTTTAGAAACACTTTGGCTTTCTTTACAGTTTTTTTCCTCCAAAACAGCAGCTGACAGTCTCCTCGGGCGACAATGGTTATGATATCAGGGTACCTGGAATTTCATGGGACTGGGTGGAATTTTTTTTTTTTTCCTAAGTCTGGGTTAATTCTGTTCCAGGACCAGAGAACAGAAATCTCTTGTGTTTTTTTTTTAAAGATTTTAACAGTAAATACAAAAAATAAAAAGGTAACAGCAACAGATAATATTTAGGTTATTTTAAAATAAATATTTAAAGTTTGGAAAAATTAAAATTTATTTTTGTATTCATATCACACTAACACACAAAACGACATTGAGTTGGATGTTTGTTTTCAGACTGATAACGTCGGACGGGGAACAACACATCCATATCCAGATGTTTATGATGTTTTTTTAGATTTGTTGTGTATGGATGTAATTTTTTTGCACAAAACAGATCTGCAAAATACAGACACCTTCCATCAATAGACTGTTCTCATCCGCAATATGGACAAGAACAGGACAGGCCTAAGGGCCAGTTCACACATCATGCTTAAAAAAATCAGCCCAGAATGTTAGGCCGGTTCACTTCATTACAAAGCTGAATTTTCCACTTCAGGTTTTTTGAAGCAGATCTGCGCCAAAAAAAGCGTGGAAAATGCACAAAAACTGCATGGACTTTTTTAGAGGTGTTTTTTTTTTCCAGCCTCCTTTGCATCTCAATGGGAAATTCAGCACTGATTCTGCCCCAAGATAGGAAGCGGTGCTTCTTTTTTTTTTACCAAAAAAATAAATAAAATGCAAGTACTGCTTTCCATTGAAATGAATAGGAGGCTTTTTAAAACATTTTTGGAGATGATTTTGAGGCAGGAACACTCCAAAATCGACGCTAAAAAAACGCTGTGATCTGGCCCTTAGACACCCTTATGAGGTTGTCGAGAATTAGTTAAAAAAAAAAAGTGTCTGCTTTTTGCAGAAATTGCTCCACACTTGTGTCTGGCATATTGCAGCTTGAAGTTAATTTACTCAAATGGGGATGAGAGGGAATACCAGACACAACCTATAGACATGAGTGGCACTGTTTTTTGGACAACTTGGAGGATGTGTCACCTCTCCTGATTATGTCTGTTTTAGTAACTAATTGCGTTCCCAATGCTGTAACAGTTCTCAGGCTTCTTTCATGTAACTCTGTTGGGATGTTTCTCTATTAATCCTATGTGACACAGTGAGAGGTTTGGTCTGGGAAAACAGGTATTTTCCTCCCAGCATGTGCTGCTGGCTGATTTACAGCCAGGTGAGGTCAAATACCGGACCAGATTTTAAATGCCGGTCTGGTTTTGGCGGCACCTGGCTGTCCTTAAATAGGCAGCTGGGCTCAGAAGCCAGGTCTCTGTGTTGGGATCTGGGAAGCCTTGTGTCTGGATGAAGGCTTGCTACCTGTTTGGTGTAAAAAGAGGTTGGTGCTGCTATGGTCAAGGACTCTTGAGGCAGAATTGCCGCATGGTTTGAATTACCACCAACACCGCAAGGTGACTTTTTGTTGGATTATGACTGCTTGTTTTATCACTTGCCTAAAGTGTGAATAAAACACTGAACTGTTTGATCCAAAGAACTTGTTGTTGCCTCTATACTGCGTCCACTAATCCCGTCTATCAGAGCGAAACCCCACACCTACTAGAAGTTTTCGAATAAATGTACATCTGGGTGTTATCAGTTGGGGGAGGGGTGGGGGCCCTGCACATACACTGTCGGTACTGATGGATAATGTCATCCTGTGCAGAGACACACCCACAATTGGTAACAACCAAATGTATCTTTTTTTTTTTTTTTAAACTTCCAGCAGGAATAATAGAGGAGCAACACAACATATAGTCATTTAATTTAGAATACAATTATTTACTAAAACAGATCAGAAGTGTAGTGGTCCTCTATAAGTTTGACTTATACATTACTGTTATATTAATATATTACACTGAAAGAAGTTTGTCTGTTTTTAAATGGGGCGTTTTTGACGTTGTTTTGTATACTTAGTTAATTCTTTTATTGTACGTTTTACAAAAAATCTGGGCAAATCACTAGAAAAATGCCACTTGTGAATGCAGCCTAAGGCTCATGCACACAGCCGCAGCCTATTTTTGGTCTGCAAATTGCGGATCTGCAAAACACGAATACCGGGCGTGTGCGTTCTGCATTTTGTGGAACAGAATGTCCGGCCCACAATAGAACAGTCTTATTGTCCGTAATGCGGACAAGGATAGGACGTGTTCTATATTTTTTACGGGACCACTGAATGCACATATGGATGCAGGCAGCACAAGGTGTGTTGTCCGCATCTTTTTGCGGCCCCATTGAAGTGAATGAGTCCGCATCCGAACCACAAGAAATGCGGATCGGAAGCGGACAAAAAAATCTGCGCATGAGCCCTAAGGAGCAGGGTGGGTCAAGGACTTGGCACGTTTGCCTGGCAGTAGTGGGGTCCTGAGCGCAAATCGCCCCTGGGGCAACGTCTCTCTATGTATGTTTTGCTTTCCTATAAAATTGGCCCTAATTTAGTCCTAGCTTGTAATCTCCATCATAGTAAAGTTCCTGTAATCCAGCAACAATGGTCCTTTCTAGATGCCGGATCTTAGATATTCTGGATTTGCTTTTATAACTGATTTAATCGGGAAGTTGTTTCTCTGCTCGGTCTTCTGGTTCCATTTTGAACTTTATTTTTTATTGGAATTTATTGTTTCCTTTCTGGCAAAGTTTTAGGATTCCTTCAGGACACAAGTGTATCCCAAACCGTTTTAGCCCAGTTGGCATTTCCCATGGTTCTCTCTGATGGGGTTGGGGCCCTATTAATCAAACGTAAACCAGGAAACAATGGGTAATGTTTTAAATCGTGGCATCTGAGCGATGCAGCTGCTGAGGTCACAGAGTGGGCGCAGAGTGTGGGCTCTTACTTACATGAGCTCCCCAAAGAGCTGAGAATAGTTCCCTGTGTAAATTCCTAAATGTGCTGTCATCCTCACAACCTTCACACATGGAAACTCCAAACTCCCTTTATTAACCCTGTCATTTATTATATTTTTTTCTGTATCTCATATATTTTTAGATTTATGTTTTTTAATTTTCTGATTTGTACATTTGTTGCACATAATTATGAGGCAATGATTGTGCTTGAGCTGCTATTGCCAGCATTCAGAGAGATGCTTTACAGCAGCAACCTGTACCCTGGAGATATTCATTGACTTCTATGGGAGAGCGTTGTGGGTGACCTCTTACCCCTGCAGAGGTCCTTGTACAGGGAGTTGTGTGTGCCTCAGGGGATGGACTGATGTCTTACCTTTCATGGTAATCCTGATTGTGATGATAATGAGATGAATACTGAAAAACTGATTTCCACAGAACAGGTAAGCATGTTAACTGTCTTTAGTGGCTAGAATGAAAACTACAAAAAAAAATCTTAAATATGTTTAATTAAAAAAACTTGATTTAAACAAGGTTTTTATTTTATTTTATTTATTCTGACACATTCCCTTTTAATTGACCCATAAAAGTCAGCACAAGATGTGAAAATTACCATTTAAAGAGGACTAGTCGTCTCTCCTGGCACGTTCCTCTGTCATTCCTTCTGGAAATGTGCTAATCGATTAACAATTAGGTGTTACCAATTGGGCGTGTTTAACTAAGAATGGTGGCAGCCAGTTGTCAATTTATTCACCGATTTTCAAGAAGGAATACATTTTTTTTTTCTATAACATTTTTTATTTAGATTATATTTTTAGTCCCCGTAGGGGACTTGAACTTTGCGATCCCCTGTTCACCATATAAAAAACGCAGTGTATTGTCCTTTACAGTAAATCTGACCTAACGAGGTTGCACCATCACTGTACCATAATGACCATGCTGCCATGATGTGCAAGGAAGGGGTAAAGGATTGTATTAGTAAAGAAATACATGTCGGGTCTTTTCACTAGAGTATCCCACCAATGTCCAGTCTGTGGGGATGTGATGCCGATGCCACTTTGTTCTAGCAATCTACCTGGAGGGCCCCAACCCAATTGACAGTGAGGGCATTAGTGATATGTCAGCAATGTCTTTACTGGAACTGATCCTGCAGTCATCCTCCCTTCCATCTGTCCAATAGTTCCTACTAATGGTACGGCCACGAGGCACAGCCACTGTATGGCCAGTACCACGCAGCCGTGCAAGCTGCAGGAGGATCATATTAACTGACTAGAACCGAATTGTTGATTTGGTGTTGATTGTTAAAAGGGTTAAAGCTTTGAACCCGGACATATCCCCATCTTCACTCCTCCGGCCCGCCTAAAGGGGTTGTCTGAACCCGGACAACTCCTTTAAGCTACATTCACACGACCGTATGTGTTCTGCGGTCCATATGGCATCCATTTTTATTTTTTTTGCGGATCCATTGTAACAATGCCTATCCTTGTCCGCAAAATGGACAAGAATAGGACATGTTCTATTTTGTTTGGGGCTGCGGAACGGACATGCGGATAGCACACGGTGTGCTGTCCGCATTTTTTGCGGACCCATTGAAATGAATGGGTTTGCATCCTATCCGCAAAAAAAATAAAACGGAACGGACACAGAAACAAAATACGTTCGTGTGAATGCAGCCTAAATGACGGCACAATTTTACTGGTTACCCTGTGTCCTCTAACAATCAATATCAAATAAACATTTTTAGGCTACTTTGACACTGGCGTTTCTGGGTCCGTTTGTGAGATCCGTTTCAGGGCTCTCACAAGTGGCCCAAAACGGATCAGTTCAGCCCAAATGCATTCTGAATGGATAAGGATCCGTTCAGAATGCATCAATTTGGCTGCGTTTTGGTCTCCGTTGCGTTTTTAAGACGGTCACTAAAACGCAGCTTGCAGCATTTTGGTGACCGTCTGACTATTTGGAGCCAAACGGATCCGCCCTGACTTAGAAATGTAAGTCAATTGGGACGGACGGATCAGTTTTTCACTGACACAATATGGTGCAATTGAAAACGTATCCGCCCCCCATTAACTTTCAATGTAAGTCCAGACGGATCCGTTTTGACTTAGACTTTTTTTTTTAATGAATAATTCAAACAGATCCGTTATTAACGGACACAAGCGTTTGCATTATTCGTGCGGATCAATATAGTCAAATATACAAGACTGATCCACACAAAACGCGAGTGTGAAACCCTGTGTCCGCTAACAATCAATATCAAATAAACAATTTAGATCTAGTCAGTTAATGTGATCCTCCGTGGCTTGTACTACTGCGCCACTGGCCGTGCCCTGATAGAAACTTAGCAGGTGACAAACGGATGGTAATCTACCTGCAGGATTAGATTGCAGATGGTTTGTTTATAGTCTGTTACCATGGAGACACATGAATATGCATAGGAGCTGTAAACACAAAATAATAGGTGATTGTTTTTTAAAAAAAATTTTTTATTAAAACTATTTGCACTTTTGCTTCATCTTGTATGCATTGAAAAAAAAAATATTTAAATTTGACTCTCTCAGTGTTCAGCAGCCTATTGTCTACAGCTAAACATGTTTTGGCAGTTCCTGCATGTGTGCACCCGTTGCGATGTATCTGATTTGGCAGTTATATATTGTTTTATATCTTCCACAGCTCCGAATAACTCTGTGGTCACTTAGTGCAAAATCTGTGTCCTACATCAAGTATCCGAAAGCATGTCAGAAGGGTAAGCCAGCTTTAAGAGCGCTCATTTAGGTCTCGACTTTACTTCTACATCATCTGCTTACATGGGTTTTTCAGGTTTATGAGAATAAGGCCTCTTGCACACGACCGTATGTGTTTTGTGGTCCGCAAACAACGCATCCACCAAAAATACAGATGACGTCCGTGTGCATTTTGCGGAATGGAACAGCTCGCCCCTAATAGAACAGTCCTACCCTTGTCCATAATGTGGGACAGTAATAGGACGTGTTCTATTCCTTTGCGGAACGGACATATGGAAACTGAATGCACATGGAGTAACTTCTCTTTTTTTTGGGGACTCATTGAAATGAATGGTTCCGCATACAGTCCACCAAAAAAAAAAAAAAAACAGACACGGAAAGAAAATACGTTTGTGTGCATGAGCCCTTAATTGTAGTTTAAAAAAAAAAAAGTAACAACAAAACTTTTTTTGGGTGGGGATTTATCGATCTCTAGCGCTGCCAGGGGATGCGACTAAGGGCTCTTTCACACTTGCGTTGTCCGGATCCGTTGTGTACTCCATTTGCTGGAATTGCACGCCGGATCCGGAAAAACGCAAGTGAACTGAAAGCATTTGAAGACGGATCCGTCTTCAAAATGCGTTCAGTGTTACTATGGCAGCCAGGACGCTATTAATGTCCTGGTTGCCATAGTAGTAGTGGGGAGCGGGGGAGCAGTATACTTACAGTCCGTGCGGCTCCCGGGGCGCTCCAGAATGACGTCAGAGCGCCCCATGTGCATGGATGACGTGTCCATGGGATCACGTCATCCATGCGCGTGGGGCGCCCTGACCAGGGGCGTAACTAGAAGTGACTGGGCCCCACAGCAAATATTTGTAAGGCCCCCCCCCAGCGCGCTTCGCACCTTCCTCCTCCTGTGTAAACCCCACTCCTTTGGCACAGTGTAGCGGTATACTGTATATTGTGGGGCACAGTGTAGCGGTATACTGTATATTGTGTGGCACAGTGGATGCTATATGTGTATAACAAACATATTTCACATGAAAACTTACAGTTACTTGGCTTGGCCCTTGGGGATCTTGGACGCCACTTCAACACTTGGCCAGGGGCTCGGCGGAGCTGATGTTGTGTTTTATCCTAATGAGAAAGATTTCATAATAAGGATTTGGAGAAGGGGCAGAGGGATAGCAGAGCAGGGAGAGGCTGGTGCTGCTACTAGGGGGTCATACCAAGGGGGAGTAATAGAGCCCACCATAATGCCCCCCCCAGTAGTAATAATTCTCCTTATAATGTGACAGTGCAAAAATACCCCCTTGTAATGCCCCCAGTTGAGCTAATGTCCCCATAGTGCCCCCACGATGTCCCAGTATAAAATACCCCTATATAGTGCCCCCAGTAAATGCCTCCATAGTGCTCCTCTCCCCCTTCCTGCTAGTGCCCCCCATAATGTACCAGTATAAAATGCCCCATATATAGTGCCCCAGTAGATGCCCCTCAGTGTTCGGCCTCTGATAGGCTGCCGGCCTAGTGTCCCCCATAATGCCCCCCCATCATGTGCCAGTATCAAGTGCCTCCCCCCCCCCCCCCCACATGTCCCAGTATCATAGTGCCACCTCCCCCCCCCCACAAAAAAAGTGCCAGTATCAAGTGCCTCTCCCCCCCCCCCCCATGTGCCAGTATAAAGTGCCTCTCCCCCCCCCCCCCCATGTGCCAGTATCAGTGCCACCCCCCCTCCCCCCCAGGTGCCAGTATCAGGTGCCAACCCCCCCTCCCCCCCAGGTGCCAGTATCAGGTGCCAACCCCTCTCCCCCCCCCCCCCATGTGCCAGTATCAGATGCCTCTCCCCCCCCCCCCCATGTGCCAGTATCAGATGCCTCTCCCCCCCCCCCCCCATGTGCCAGTATCAGGTGCCAACCCCCCCTGACCCCCCAGGTGCCAGCATCAGGTGCATCCCCCCCATGTGCCAGTATCAGGTGCCAACCCCCCCCCCCCCCCAGGTGCCAGTATCAGGTGCCAACCCCTCTCCCCCCCCATGTGCCACTATCCGGTGCCTCTCTCCCCACCAGGTGCCAGTATCAGGTGCCAGTATCAGGTGCCTCTTCCCCCCCCCCCCCCATGTGCCAGTATCAGGTGCCAACCCCCCAGGTGCCAGTATCAGGTGCCAACCCCCCTTCCCCCACCAGGTGCCAGTATCAGGTGCCAACCCCTCTCCCCCATGTGCCAGTATCAGGTGCCTCTCTCCCCCCCCCCCCCCAGGTGCCAGTATCAGGTGCCTCTCCCCCCCCCCCATGTGCCAGTATCAGGTGCCAACCCCCCCTCCCCCCCCAGGTGCCAGTATCAGGTGCCAACCCCTCTCCCCCCCATGTGCCAGTATCAGGTGCCTCTCTTCCCCCCCCCCCCATGTGGCAGTATCAGATGCCAACCCCTCCCCCCCAGGTGCCAGTATCAGGTGCCAACCCCTCTCTCCCCCCCCCCCCCAGGTGCCAGTATCAGGTGCCAGTATCAGGTGCCTCTCTCCCCCCCCCCCCATGTGCCAGTATCAGGTGCCAACCCCCCCTGACCCCCCAGGTGCCAGTATCAGGTGCCTCCCCCCATGTGCCAGCATCAGGTGCATCCCCCCCATGTGCCAGTATCAGGTGCCAACCCCCCCTTCCCCCACCAGGTGCCAGTATCAGGTGCCAACCCCTCTCCCCCATGTGCCAGTATCAGGTGCCTCTCTCCCCCCCCCCCCCCAGGTGCCAGTATCAGGTGCCTCTCCCCCCCCCCCCCCCATGTGCCAGTATCAGGTGCCAACCCCCCCTCCCCCCCAGGTGCCAGTATCAGGTGCCAACCCCTCTCCCCCCCATGTGCCAGTATCAGGTGCCTCTCTTCCCCCCCCCATGTGGCAGTATCAGATGCCAACCCCCCCCCCCCCCCCCAGGTGCCAGTATCAGGTGCCTCTCCCCCCCCCCCCCCCATGTGCCAACCCCTCTCTCCCCCCCCCCCCCAATGTGCCAGTATCAGGTGTCTCTCTTCCCCCCCCATGTGCCAGTATCAGATGCCAACCCCCCCCCCCCCAGGTGCCAGTATCAGGTGCCTCTCCCCCCCCCCCCCATGTGCCAACCCCTCTCTCCCCCCCCCCCAATGTGCCAGTATCAGATGCCTCTCTCCCCCCCCCCCCAATGTGCCAGTATCAGATGCCTCTCCCCCCCCCCCCATGTGCCAGTATCAGGTGCCAACCCCCCCTGACCCCCCAGGTGCCAGTATCAGGTGCCTCCCCCCATGTGCCAGCATCAGGTGCATCCCCCCCATGTGCCAGTATCAGGTGCCAACCCCCCCTCCCCCCCCATGTGCCAGTATCAGATGCCCCCCCCCCCCCCCCCCATGTGCCAGTATCAGGTGCCAACCCCCCCTGACCCCCCAGGTGCCAGTATCAGGTGCCTCCCCCCATGTGCCAGCATCAGGTGCATCCCCCCCATGTGCCAGTATCAGGTGCCAACCCCCCCTCTCCCCCCCAGGTGCCAGTATCAGGTGCCAACCCCTCTCCCCCCCCATGTGGCACTATCCGGTGCCTCTCTCCCCACCAGGTGCCAGTATCAGGTGCCTCCCCCCATGTGCCAGTATCAGGTGCCTCCCCCCCCCCCCCAGGTGCCAGTATCAGGTGCCAACCCCCCCTTCCCCCACCAGGTGCCAGTATCAGGTGCCAACCCCTCTCCCCCCCCCCCCAGGTGCCAGTATCAGGTGCCTCTCTTCCCCCCCCCCCCATGTGCCAGTATCAGATGCCAACCCCCCCCCCCCCCCAGGTGCCAGTATCAGGTGCCAACCCCTCTCCCCCCCCCCCCCAGGTGCCAGTATCAGGTCCCTCTCTCCCCCCCCCCCAATGTGCCAGTATCAGGTGCCAACCCCCCCTCCCCCCCAGGTGCCAGTATCAGGTGTCTCCCCCCATGTGCCCCCCGCTCCCCCCATGGCAGTAACAGTCGGGTATTAAAAAAAAATATATAAACACTTCTACTTACCTCCATGTCAGCGATGCGATGCAGCCTCTTCCTGTGTCCCGCCCTGTATGTCCATATATGGAGTCAGTGCTTATATTTCAGAAAAGGTTTCTGCTGGGATTCGAACCCACGACCTTCTGTATCAGAGGCAAAGCATCTAACCACTAGACCATAGGAGACACCTTGCTACTGACTGAAAAATTTTTAGACTTCTACTGTTATAGCTGGCTAAGTGTACATCTATACACATGACAGCTGCTCATATATAGAGATATAGCAGAGCTGAGTGTGCTGGGATTGCTTTTATATAGAGATATAGCAGTGCTGGGTGTGTTGGGGCAGCTGTCATGTGTATAGATGTACACTTAGCCAGCTATAACAGTAAAAGTCTCATTTTTTTTCAGTCAGTTGTAATGCAGCCTTTATGGTTGTAAGGGTTAATGCTTTGCCTCTGATACACTTAGACTTTGGAGGTTGTGGGTTCGAATCCCAGACACATCAGAAGACTTTAGGAGACAAGAAAGATTAGAGCACATTAGCGAGGGGGCCTGGTCAGCTGCTGTGAAGGGGGCCTGAACAGTTAAGACATCGATAGAACTTGAAAATAAACTGTCACACACGCTGCTGACGCCGGGCCCCCTTGGCAGCTGCTTCCCCGGTAGTTACGCCACTGGCCCTGACGTCACTCTGGAGCGCCCGGGGAGCCGCACGAGCGGTAAGTATACTGCTCCCCCACTCCCCACTACACTTTACCATGGCTGCCAGGACTTGCGAGAAACTTGCATGTGACGTTAAAAAACTTGCAAACACAGTTTACGACTTTTTCTGGCACTTTTCTGCCGCAGGGACATGATAAATCTCCAACTCTGTATCACCTTCTCGGCATTTTCAGGATCTTTCTTGCTGTCAGTGAATGGGAACATGCTTGTTTACATTCAGATTCTGAAACCACGTCATGATCTTGATGAACGGGCACAACCGCAGGACGTACTGCAATAGAGAGGTTGTCGCCTGTGTCGTTGGCCCCGAAAAGTTTTCAGAATCTGAAACTATTTCCAGCAAGCAGAACTTTTGAAAATGGCAAAGAATTAAAGGGGGTTCCTTTTGAAAGGTGTTTATATAGGGAAAGAAGGGGTCAGGAGGGGTTAAAAAGAAATGATTACTTACTGATCCACTGCTCCCTCTGTTCTCCACTTCTTGGCGCTGGGCTCGACATGCAGTAAATTGGATGAGTGGACAGTCTGAGCCATCAGGGCATCGAGGCTTCCTAGAAAACCAAGGCCCCTTCATTGGGGCACAGCAACATGCCCATGACTGTGACTGCGCCTGGTACTGTGGCTCAGCCCTTTTACTGTACGTCCAACCAGGATGGAGATGCTACAGATTCTGCGGGCTGCAAATCAGCTGCATAATACGTATAATATTGTAGAAAATCTCATCCGTGTAAATTGACCTGTCATGCGAATTTTAATCTTGCAGCATGTCTGTTTATTCTGTGGCTTTCCACCGCAGATTTCACCCTTTGCAATGGACAGGGTAAAACCTGTGGCAAATCCACAGCATAAATTGGTAAGAAATCTGCACTGAACTCATGAAGATTTTGCAGCAGATTTTTTCCACCACAAATTGTATCCTGTGTGGACGTACCCTTAAATAGTTGTATGCACTTTTAAACCGATCCCCTATCTGAACAGTCTGATCGGTGAGGGTCCTTCTGGGATCCCCACGATCACGAGAACAGGGGTCCAGTGTCTTCCAATATGAATGCAGAAGAGGTCAGGCATGTCCACGGCTGCTCCATTCATCTCTGAGTGCTGTGCTGTATGTCCAGCAGTCCTATACAGATGAATGGATCAGCAGGTGCATGCTGTGCTGTATGTCCAGCAGTCCTATACAGACGAATGGATCAGCAGGTGCATGCTGTGCTGTATGTCCAGCAGTCCTATACAGACGAATGGATCAGCAGGTGCATGCTGTGCTGTATGTCCAGCAGTCCTATACAGACGAATGGATCAGCAGGTTCATGCTGTGCTGTATGTCCAGCAGTGCTATACAGATGAATGGATCAGCAGGTGCATGCTGTGTTGTATGTCCAGCAGTCCTATACAGACGAATGGATCAGCAGGTGCATGCTGTGCTGTATGTCCAGCAGTCCTATACAGACGAATGGATCAGCAGGTGCATGCTGTGCTGTATGTCCAGCAGTCCTATACAGACGAATGGATCAGCAAGGTGCATGCTGTGCTGTATGTCCAGCAGTCCTATACAGACAAATGGATCAGTAGGTTCATGCTGTGCTGTATGTCCAGCAGTCCTATACAGACGAATGGATCAGCAAGGTGCATGCTGTGCTGTATGTCCAGCAGTCCTATACAGACAAATGGATCAGTAGGTGCATGCTGTGCTGTATGTCCAGCAGTCTTATACAGACGAATGGATCAGCAAGGTGCATGCTGTGCTGTATGTCCAGCAGTCCTATACAGACGAATGGATCAGCAGGTGCATGCTGTGCTGTATGTCCAGCAGTCCTATACAGACGAATGGATCAGCAAGGTGCATGCTGTGCTGTATGTCCAGCAGTCCTATACAGACGAATGGATCAGCAGGTGCATGCTGTGCTGTATGTCCAGCAGTCCTATACAGACGAATGGATCAGCAAGGTGCATGCTGTGCTGTATGTCCAGCAGTCCTATACAGACGAATGGATCAGCAAGGTGCATGCTGTGCTGTATGTCCAGCAGTCCTATACAGACGAATGGATCAGCAGGTGCATGCTGTGCTGTATGTCCAGCAGTCCTATACAGACGAATGGATCAGCAGGTGCATGCTGTGCTGTATGTCCAGCAGTCCTATACAGACGAATGGATCAGCAGGTGCATGCTGTGCTGTATGTCCAGCAGTCCTATACAGACGAATGGATCAGCAGGTTCATGCTGTGCTGTATGTCCAGCAGTGCTATACAGATGAATGGATCAGCAGGTGCATGCTGTGTTGTATGTCCAGCAGTCCTATACAGACGAATGGATCAGCAGGTGCATGCTGTGCTGTATGTCCAGCAGTCCTATACAGACGAATGGATCAGCAGGTGCATGCTGTGCTGTATGTCCAGCAGTCCTATACAGACGAATGGATCAGCAAGGTGCATGCTGTGCTGTATGTCCAGCAGTCCTATACAGACAAATGGATCAGTAGGTTCATGCTGTGCTGTATGTCCAGCAGTCCTATACAGACGAATGGATCAGCAAGGTGCATGCTGTGCTGTATGTCCAGCAGTCCTATACAGACGAATGGATCAGCAAGGTGCATGCTGTGCTGTATGTCCAGCAGTCTTATACAGACGAATGGATCAGCAAGGTGCATGCTGTGCTGTATGTCCAGCAGTCCTATACAGACGAATGGATCAGCAGGTGCATGCTGTGCTGTATGTCCAGCAGTCCTATACAGACGAATGGATCAGCAAGGTGCATGCTGTGCTGTATGTCCAGCAGTCCTATACAGACGAATGGATCAGCAGGTGCATGCTGTGCTGTATGTCCAGCAGTCCTATACAGACGAATGGATCAGCAAGGTGCATGCTGTGCTGTATGTCCAGCAGTCCTATACAGACGAATGGATCAGCAAGGTGCATGCTGTGCTGTATGTCCAGCAGTCCTATACAGACGAATGGATCAGCAGGTGCATGCTGTGCTGTATGTCCAGCAGTCCTATACAGACAAATGGATCAGTAGGTGCATGCTGTGCTGTATGTCCAGCAGTCCTATACAGACAAATGGATCAGCAAGGTGCATGCTGTGCTGTATGTCCAGCAGTCCTATACAGACGAATGGATCAGCAGGTGCATGCTGTGCTGTATGTCCAGCAGTCCTATACAGACGAATGGATCAGCAAGGTGCATGCTGTGCTGTATGTCCAGCAGTCCTATACAGACGAATGGATCAGCAAGGTGCATGCTGTGCTGTATGTCCAGCAGTCCTATACAGACGAATGGATCAGCAGGTGCATGCTGTGCTGTATGTCCAGCAGTCCTATACAGACGAATGGATCAGCAACGTGCATGCTCAACTTTGTTTGCATTCCTTCTGGGAGACCCATGACCCCTGTTCTTGTGATTGGATGGGGCTCCAGTGGTAGGGTCTGGTTGTCAGTGTCCAATCTGCTATCCTTTGGATGGTGGATACTTTTTTTTAAATTTTTGTTATTTAGCACAATCCCTTTTAAGTGACTTGGACTGAACGTGGTTAAATGTCAGTACCAGGCATAACCAGCCTCATGTAGACATTACTGCGCCGATTACCAAGGGAAGGAGCAGTAAGTCCCCATCGTTCTGCTGATGCCACAGTACCAGGAGTTTTGGGACGATGCCCAAGATAAGTAAATGTGAGATCCTCATTGGGCTCCAGGGTTAACTCCGCACTGCCCATCATGACCAGTACATATCATGGCGCATTTACTGACAACTTTGCATATTTTGTATGTTCCAACTTTGACCATATTGACGGCACATAATAAAGAGCACATTGGTAACCACGATCTGTTCCCACAGGGATAGCCTTCACCGGCGATGGGCGGCACATGGCTCTGGCAGAAAGACGGGACTGCAAAGATTATATTAGCATATTTGTGTGCAATGACTGGCGCCTTCTAAGGGTGAGAAATGCCTGCGTCCACATGCTGCGCACCCGTCTGTTCATTTAATACCTACGTATCTTTGGTACTTAGTTTGTAGAATTTACTATGCTGCTTTCAGGGGACTTTCCTGGATTCTTCCCTGGCAGTCGGCAAGGTGTCTAAACATAGCAGCATAATTTCCATCCGCCCGCACACATTCATCGTACGGGGCCATTATGAAGAGTCACTGCATGGATGCGGGGTGAGGCAGCTGCGGTCATACGGCCGGTCACTGCTGCATTGTAAAGGGACGGCTCCAAGCCTATGTCGTATAGACCCGTTAAAGTGACGGCTCAGATCGTCCATTGATTGGGCTCGTTCAAGGCACATCTGTTGCTGGGTGCCATTCAATACAGCTGCCATACTGAATGCCACCCAGCATTACCAGACACTGTTTATACAGCGATATCTCACGCTTGGCAGAAGAGGAATTAAAGGGGTTGTTTCACTTCAGTAAATGGCATTTATCATGTAGAGAAAGTTAATACAAGGCACTTACTAATGTATTGTGATTGTCCATATTGCATCCTTTACTGGCTTGATTCATTTTTCCATCACATTATACACTATTTTCCATGGTTACGACCACCCTGTAATCCAGCAGCCTGTGGTCGTGCTTGCATACTATAGGAAAAAACACCAGCCCACGTGAGCTCCCACGGTCCCGGCCACCAAAGCGGCTGGTGCTTTTTCCTATAGTGTGCAAGCATGACCACCACTCCTGGATTACAGGGTGGTCGTAACCATGGAAACGAGCAGTGTATTATGTGATGGAAAAATGAATCAAGCCGGCAAAGGAGGCAATATGGATAATAACAATACATTAGTGCCTTGTATTAACTTTGTCTGCATAATAAGTGCCATTTGCTGAAGTGAGACAACCTTTGTAAGGATTCAAGTAGGATTTTTTATTTTCATTCACCCCCCCTTCCCCCCCCATAATTTTCTTACATTTTCCAAGGGAACAGGGGTCATGGGAAGAGCACTCTATATGATCAAACCATTCTCTGGCTGCGAGGGATTATGTGACCAGCTCCACAGACATGAAGCTGCTCACATAAAATCCCAGCTTCCCCCCTATATTTACAGTACCCCAGTCTCTAATGCACCCACTGGATGCCCAATTATTTCCTGTTATTAGGCTTTATTTAAAATAACCTATCATAAATCAAATGCTTTTTTTATCTGTTTTCTGTGGATTGACCACAGCGACACCTGCAGGCCATTAAGTGCATCCCCAAAAAGGGGGTAACCCAGTTCCTTTTATATAGCCGTTATCAAAGCAGAAGCCTAGTCATTGTAATGATTGTGATATTCAGCTCATTTCTGTAAAAAGATAGAGCGGCGGTGGGAAGTGGGAGGAACTGTCAACCGTGTCGGCAGGAGGCAGGGTTACACCGCTCCTTGCCTGCTCCGCCCCCAGAAGTTTATGGAGGATACGGCGATATGTCATAGACACACACAATATTGAAATGCTAACATTCTGCTCTGCTGCTGTGCCCTGCTCCCCTGGTTTCTTCACATACTTACGACATGGTAAAGGGCTTGTCTGGGGTTTTAGAACTTTAGTCTTATAGCAGATAATATGTTAAAATAATAATAATAAAAAATAAAAATAAATTCTCACCCGTTAAACCCCCTGTTTAGGTTGCTGCAGTGATAACGTGCCCTAAATGCTTGTGACCCAAGTGGTGAGGCTAGCCTGTATGGCAGGAGACCACTGAGGCTATTGATTGGCTGCAGAGGTCGTGTGAGTGTATGGGGATGGGCAGCAAAGTCAACAAAGACTTTGGGGGTGGCTGGAGCGGCATGGAATTTAATAGGGAAATATAAATATATATATAAAAATATATATATATATATATATATATATATATATATATATATATATAATTTTTTTATTTTTTTTGTATATATCTTATTCCCTACTTTTAGAGAAACCTTTCACATTTCCAGACAACCCCATTAACCTGCCCCAGTGTGGTGTGATAAGGAGTCAGATTGTAAAGGTACAAGGACCGGTGGAAGCGAATATGTTGATCTCTATAAACAGCGAAGAAATAAAAAGATTTAATAAGCGGTGGCGCAGTGGTGTGTGTCATCATAACATCGGCTTTTCTGAGGTCTGCGGCCCATGTTCCCGTATCTTCCAGTAGCTCCACGTTCCTCTTACTGGCTGCGAGGACTGCTGAGGACACAGTGGGCACATCTCCTCTTCCAGCTGTCACAACATGTAGTTAGGACGTTGTGATTGCTCTCCCGACACTTCAGGGTTTCGTTTCACACAGAAATGAACGATGTCCTGCTTTGACAGACGCTGACAATCGGATATTTGTTTTATTATGGAGGACTGCTACTACTTGTGTATGCGTTTTTGCATTTGTTGCCTCCTTATAGGAAAACACTTTTAATTTGCTCCTCTATTAATTACACTGCAGCTGCCAGTTTTAGCAGTAACTAACATAATAGCAGTTATAATTTCACACCCATCGATATAAATATTCTTATAGGGAGCAGTATTATAGTAGTAATATATTCCTGTACATAGGAGGCAGCATTATAGTAGCTGTATTCTTGTACATAGGGGGCAGTATTATAGTAGGTATGTTCTTGTACATAGGAGGCAGTATTATAGTAGTTATATTCTTGTACATAGGTGGCAGTATTATAGTAGTTATATTCTTGTACATAGGGGGCAGTATTATAGTAGTTGTATTCTTGTGCATAGGGGGCAATATTATAGTAGTTGTATTCTTGTGCATAGGGGGCAATATTATAGTAGTTGTATTCTTGTGCATAGGGGCAATATTATAGTAGTTGTATTCTTGTACATAGGGGGCAGTATTATATTAGTTATATTCTTGTACATAGGGGGCAGTATTATAGTAGTTGTATTCTTGTACATAGGGGGCAGTATTATAGCAGTTGTATTCTTGTACATAGGGGGCAGTATTATAGTAGTTGTATTCTTGTACATAGGGGGCAGTATTATAGTAGTTGTATTCTTGTACATAGGGGGCAGTATTATAGCAGTTGTATTCTTGTACATAGGGGGCAGTATTATAGTAGGTGTATTCTTGTACGTGGGAGGCAGTATTATAGTAGGTAGGAGGCAGTATTATAGTAGGTGTATTCTTTGTCAATTCTCTTTATTGTACAGCAAAGTAGAAAAACATACAAAAGCCTTGACATCCAATATAAGATAGGTACAAAATTATACATTGAATGTTAAACATACTTATGTATGGATTACAGAAAATGATTTACCACATGCAATTCAAGTAAATGTACAGTCAGCACATAATGGGGTGGTGTATAACATACAGCTAGTGTATGTCGTTCTGGGGGGGGGACTTGTGATGTAAATTACATTGAATTTCTTTGGCATCTGACCTGTTAAGGTGGGATAAGGCCTATTAAGTCTGAAGCAGCGTATGATTCTTGGTTTGGGATGTTGCGCAGGTTTGTGTATTACTCACACCCTTCAGTGCAGTTCTCATCTTTTCTCTAACAAATTGACAATTAACAATGAACAATAGTTAGGAAAGAAGAAAAAAGGGTGTGGGGGGGGTGTCCTTAGAACTGGACTATCACGATCGATAAGCTGGTTAAGGCTACATTCACACGTCAGTATTTTTCTATATCCCGATTTTCGGTCCGTTTTTTTGCGGGTTCCGTTGTTCCTGAAAATGTTTCCATATGTCATCCGTTTTTTGCGGATCCGCAAAAAA
The DNA here is from genome assembly GCF_905171765.1 of Bufo bufo. NCBI lineage: Eukaryota > Metazoa > Chordata > Amphibia > Anura > Bufonidae > Bufo > Bufo bufo. The sequence continues at coordinate 138,773,789 of NC_053389.1, forward strand.
CGGAAACATGTATAAATTTCAATAAGCAAATAAAGTTGTTTGGATTTCTTTAAAAAAAATATAAAATAAATAAAAATAAAATTTAAATGTAATTTCCAGGAACGGAATCCGCATAAAACGGATGACATACGTAATGACATCCGAATGTCTTCCGTTTTTTGCGGATCCATTGACTTTGTATTGTACCAGGATCCGAATTTTGCGGAAAAGAATAGGACATGTTTTATATTTAAACGGACATGCGGAACGTAACAACGGAAACTGACAGCACACATTGTGCTGTCCGATTTTTTTTTTTCCAGGACTCATTGAAAATGAATGGGTCCAGATCTGTTCCGCAAAAAACGGAACAGATCAGGAAAGAAAAAACGGACGTGTGAATGGACCCTAAGTGTAGCCCTGAGAAGTTCCCAGAGATGTAATGTTAGTGTGTCTTGTCACTATCAGCTATGTCAGTCTCTTCAAGGGGACGATCCTAGTGCAATCCGTCTGGTGGGACCTTATTGAGGTAGTTAGGTAGTAGTCGAGTGTCTGTAGGCGATCCATGGGGCCCATAATTTCCTATGTTTTTCGTGTGCCCTAAGTTCCCAACCAGCCAATTCTTCCATGCGATGTACATAATCGAGTTTGGCTAACCATTGAGATATAGTAGGGGGTTCCTTGCTCAGCCACTTCTGAGGGATGAGCAAGCGGGCGGTCTGCAACAAATGTGTTGCTAGATTGTTCTTTGATGGCGACATTTCTTTTGTGGGAAGCCATAAGAGAACCATCTTTGGGGACAGTGTCAGGTTAATGTTCAGTATTCTGTTAATGGTCAGTGAGACATCCTCCCAGTACGGTCTTATTTTAGGGCATGTCCAGAAAATGTGGAGTAATGTGCCTCTCTCCCCCTCACATCTCCAACACCTGTCATTCTCACTCAGTCCGCTGAGGAATAGTTGTTTACGTGTAAGATACCATTGCGTGAGCACTTTATGAGTGTTCCTGTATTTTCACACAGCGGGAGAAGCCATGTCAATGTGCATGCATACGGAGGATATCCGTCTCTGAGAAGGTGACATTCATATCAGTTGCCCAGGTTCTGATGTACTGTGGAGTTGTGCGGGTTTGTGGTGAATTCAAAGCCAGGTAAATAGTAGATATTAGCCGACGTTGGGGTGTGGGGGGAGTCATCATCTTTTCAAACCAAGTCGGGGCTGAGGCAAGTGTGTTTTGAGAAACTAATATCTTCCCCGCTGCTCTTAGTGATATTAAATCTAAGAAGTTAAATGTGTCCCAGGCCAAGCTGAGAGGGTGTTGTTCTGGTAAGACACCTTAAACTTTTTCCATGAAGTCAGCTGTTGAAAAGATTCTCAATCTGTTCCAAATCTGGGAGACCTGTGTTCCCTGGGGTCTGATTGAGTTCGGGATGAGATCTGCTGTCATTTCTCTTGAAGGATTCTGTAGAAGCCCATTCTCCTTATTAAGCTGCTTGATGACTAGGCTGGTGCCTTTTAATAAGACATGTGAGTGGAGTGATGAGTTCGTTAGACCCCATAAAGCTGCTTTTTGCAGCTGAGTGAGCTGCAGGAGTTCAAGTTCTGTGCCGAATGTGTGATGGCAAGGAGAATGAAGTTGTAGCCATCTCCTCAGGTGTATGGCTTTGTAATACTTTTGCACGTCTGGCAATGCTATGCCTCCGTGACCACGCCCCAGGGTCAGCCCTTGGTGAGATACCCTAGCCTTCCCCCCCCCCCCCCCCCCCCCCTTCCCCCAATAAGTATGTTGTGAAGAGTCTACGCAATTTCGTGAAGTAGGAGTTGGGTAGGGATATTGGTAGCATCTGAAAGACCTACATAATCTTAGGGAGCACAAATGCTTTCAAGATATTTTTCCTGCCCATCCATGTAGTAGAGGGAAGGCGTAGAGACTGAAGTTGTTGTTGGACTTCAGCTAACAGAGGAATATAATTAAGTTGAAATAGTTTTTCTGGGAAGGCAGGGATTTTAACTCCCAAGTATGAGACATGGGAGGACTGCCATTGAAATGGAGTGGTTGTTTTAAGCACAGCAATGGAACTTGGGGGAGCTGTGACATTTAAGGCCTCTGACTTAGAGTAGTTCATCTTATAATTTGGTACTCTGCCGTACTGCTCAAACAGTGTTAGAAGATGCGGGAAGGCCTTGACCGGGTTAGAGACCATGATCAGTAGGTCATCTGCTTATGCCTTGTTAATATATTCAATGGCATCATTGTCTGCTCTCACTCCACGTATGTTCGCATGGTCCCTGATAGCTTGAAGGAGGGTTTCCATAACCAAGATGTACAAGGCAGGAGACAGAGGGCAGCCCTGACGCGTCCCATTGCGAACAGGGAAAGATGGGGATAAGGTGCCATTGACCCTGATTCTAGCACTTGGGTCTTTATATAGCGTCATGACTGCCTCCTGGAATCTCACTGGAATACCAAACTTAAGTAATGTCTTTTTCATAAAGTCCCAGTTTACCCGGTCAAAGGCCTTCTCCGCATCCACACTGAGAAAGGTCAGCGGGAGACGATTCCTTCTGGCCCACTGTATTGCTGTCACTATCCTGCAAGAATTGTGGTTTCCCTCCCTCCCTGGAACAAAACCTGACTGGTCTGGGTGAATAATTTTAGGAAGTAAAAGGCTTAGGCGTGTCGCAAGTAGTTTAGCCCAGATCTTGATGTCAACGTTAAGTAGCGATATTGGCCTGTAGCTGCCACAGAGGGTTGGATCTTTCCCTGGTTTGGGAAGAATGGTGATAGTGGCCTCTAATGATTGTTTATGGAAATGCTCGCCAGTGAGTAGTGCATTGCACCAAGCTACAAGATGAGGCGTCAGGGTTTCTGAGAATTTTTTATAGTCGCCTACTGGGAAGCCATCAGGACCTGGGCTTTTGCCCATGGGCATGGAAGCTAATATTTTTTTTATCTCTGTCTCTGTGAATGGCGACAACAGAGTGTCTGTCTCCTTGGGGTGTGATTTGGGGTAAGTTTAAGCTGCTAAGAAACTTGTCCAAACTTGTTTGTAAAATTTTTGAAACTCAGCCGCTATGTCAGCCGTTTTATGTAGTGTCGCCCTGACTAGATTTGATACTTGGGATAAACATGGACTCTTTTCTTTGATTAATGAGAGAGGACATTAGCTTAGAACCTTTTATCTCCATGGGAGTAGTGTCTAAATTGGACATATTGGTACGCTTTTGCGTTTTGGATATTTAAATGATCTTTTAGTTGGGATCTCAATTGGGCTAGTTCTGCCTGAACCTTTGCCGCTTTAGAGTGCTTATGAACTGCCTCCCTATCTGCGATTCGAACTAGGAGATCATGGAGGACCTGTTGTTTTTCTTTTTTGACCCCACTTCCCAAGGCTATCAGCTCACCCCGCAGGACTATTTTGTGCGTTTCCCAGAGGGTCGTGAGAGGCATTCCTGGTGTAGAATTCTCTGAGAAGAAATGCTTCAATTTCTGGTCTAAGGTCATGGTATCTGATTGTCTATCAAGCAATGTCTCATTCAAGCGCCATTGCCTAAATGGGGCCGGTAAGGTAGAAAATCGTAGAACACCAGAAACTGGGGCGTGGTCTGAGACGGTTATGGGGCTTATGTCAGCAGTATCTATCATGTCAACAGCATTGCTAGAAAGGAAGATGTAGTCTAGTCTTTTGTGTGTATTATGTGGGGCTGAGAAGAAGGTAAAGTCGTGTCTGTCTGGATGTACCAATCTCGAGACGTCAAGCAAGTGCATGTCTGAAAGGTACCTATTGATACAGCCTAGTGCAGACTGAGGCGTCGACAAGGGGATTCAGCGTGACATTGAGATCTCCTCCTATCAGTCTGATTCCCTCTGCAAACAACTCTAGTTTATGGAGGGTATTCTTAACCCACAGTTTTTGGCCTCTATTGGGGCTGTATAAGCTAGCAAGGGTGATCTTTTGGGTTCCTATGAGGCCTTTCACAAATATGAAGCGGCCCTCAGGGTCCGTCTGCTCAGAGGTCAAGGTAAAAGGCACCTTTTTGGAGAATGCTATGCCCACCCCCTTTTTGCTTTCTTAAAGGCACTAAAAAACCAATGCTGAAAATACGGGTTTTGGATCTTAGGAATATTCGCCTCTCTGAAATGTAGTTCCTGAAAAAAGCATACATCAGTGTTAGCTTTCTTCAGCAGACGGATGACCTGAGAGCGCTTCTGCGGGGTGTTAAAACCCCTCACATTAAACGTGGTACATTTAATTGTGGACGACATAGATTATGTGAAATAGACTTGGAAGCAATAGGGCACCAGCAAACCTCATCGACCGTAAATAAGGAACAAACAAGTGATATTACAACCATGACATTTGTCAACATGACAATTAATACAAGACAATGACACCCATGCCAGCAACGCCGCAGCAGGTCAATTAGATGCGGCAAAGCAGGCATGAGAGGCCATCTAGGAAGGCACAGGTCTGCGCTAGAGTAATCCTGGTATGTAGGTGGGGGTCAGAATGAAACCACAGTATCAAGATGGTGATCCATTAGCGCCACCTGCGGTACTGGCGCAATATTGGTTATGTGCTATATCTGGTCTAACTAGTAAGGAGAGAGAACTATAACTTGGCAGAATATCTGCCTAGCTAGCTAAGAAAAAGAATGGGGACTATATGAACAAAATTGTGGACAATAATACTTGCGAACTCTGCGTGTAACAGGAAAAGCCGGGTGAGTCTCTGGCCAGTGTTATCTGGCAAAGATGTCGTCTAGGACAGTGGTCCCCAACCTTTTTTGCACCAAGGACCGGTTTCATGCAAGACAATTTTCCCAGGGACCGGTTGGGGGTGGGGGGGCGGAGTTCTGGGGCGGGGCTTATGGGGTGGGCGGGACCGACTGATTCACGCGCATTCACGCGCTATATAATGACTATATAAACTGACTATGGTCTCTGCTGCACTGGTCTCTGCTGCACTGTACCGTATTTTTCGCCCTATAAGATGCACCTAGGTTTTAGAGGAGAACAATAAGAAAAAAATATTTTTCATTACACCTCAGGTCAGACCCCCAATGTTAATCAGACCTCAGATTAGACCCCCAATGGCTCAGATCAACCACCAAACCTTTAGCCATCTATCAGCCCCCAATGTCAGCCATACACCCCCCCCCAATGTCAGCCATAAACCCCCCCCAATGTCAGCCATAAGCCCCCCATTAGCCCCTCATGTCAGCCATAAGCCCCCCATTAGCCCCTCATGTCAGCCATAAGCCCCCCATTAGCCCCTCATGTCAGCCATAAGCCCCCCATTAGCCCCTCATGTCAGCCATAAGCCCCCCATGTCAGCCATAAGCCCCCCATTAGCCCCTCATGTCAGCCATAAGCCCCCATTAGCCCCTCATGTCAGCCATAAGCCCCCATTAGCCCCTCATGTCAGCCATAAGCCCCCATTAGCCCTTCATGTCAGCCATAAGCCCCCATTAGCCCTTCATGTCAGCCATAAGCCCCCATTAGCCCTTCATGTCAGCCATAAGCCCCCATTAGCCCTTCATGTCAGCCATAAGCCCCCATTAGCCCTTCATGTCAGCCATAAGCCCCCATTAGCCCTTCATGTCAGCCATAAGCCCCCATTAGCCCTTCATGTCAGCCATAAGCCCCCATTAGCCCTTCATGTCAGCCATAAGCCCCCATTAGCCCTTCATGTCAGCCATAAGCCCCCATTAGCCCTTCATGTCAGCCATAAGCCCCCATTAGCCCTTCATGTCAGCCATAAGCCCCCATTAGCCCTTCATGTCAGCCATAAGCCCCCCATTAGCCCCTCATGTCAGCCATAATCCCCCATTAGCCCTTCATGTCAGCCATTAGCCCCTCATGTCAGCCATAAGCCCCCATTAGCCCCTCATGTCAGCCATAAGCCCCCATTAGCCCTTCATGTCAGCCATAAGCCCCCATTAGCCCCTCATGTCAGCCATAAGCCCCCATTAGCCCCTCATGTCAGCCATAAGCCCCCATTAGCCCCTCATGTCAGCCATAAGCCCCCATTAGCCCTTCATGTCAGCCATAAGCCCCCCATTAGCCCTTCATGTCAGCCATAAGCCCCCATTAGCCCCTCATGTCAGCCATAAGCCCCCATTAGCCCTTCATGTCAGCCATAAGCCCCCCATTAGCCCTTCATGTCAGCCATAAGCCCCCCATTAGCCCTTCATGTCACCCATAAGCCCCCATTAGCCCTTCATGTCAGCCATAAGCCCCCATTAGCCCTTCATGTCAGCCATAAGCCCCCCATTAGCCCCTCATGTCAGCCATAATCCCCCATTAGCCCTTCATGTCAGCCATAAGCCCCCCATTAGCCCCTCATGTCAGCCATAATCCCCCATTAGCCCCTCATGTCAGCCATAATCCCCCATTAGCCCTTCATGTCAGCCATTAGCCCCTCATGTCAGCCATAAGCCCCCATTAGCCCTTCATGTCAGCCATAAGCCCCCATTAGCCCCTCATGTCAGCCATAAGCCCCCATTAGCCCCTCATGTCAGCCATAAGCCCCCATTAGCCCCTCATGTCAGCCATAAGCCCCCATTAGCCCCTCATGTCAGCCATAAGCCCCCATTAGCCCTTCATGTCAGCCATAAGCCCCCCATTAGCCCTTCATGTCAGCCATAAGCCCCCATTAGCCCCTCATGTCAGCCATAAGCCCCCCATTAGCCCTTCATGTCAGCCATAAGCCCCCATTAGCCCCTCATGTCAGCCATAAGCCCCCCATTAGCCCTTCATGTCAGCCATAAGCCCCCCATTAGCCCTTCATGTCAGCCATAAGCCCCCCATTAGCCCTTCATGTCAACCATAAGCCCCCATTAGCCCCTCATGTCAGCCATAAGCCCCCATTAGCCCCTCATGTCAGCCATAAGCCCCCATTAGCCCTTCATGTCAGCCATAAGCCCCTATTAGCTCCTCCATGTCAGCCATAAGCCCCCATAACCCCCCCATGTCAGCCAGCCCATAAGCCCCCCCATGTCAGCCAGCCCATAAGCCCCCCATGTCAGCCAGCCCATAAGCCCCCCATGTCAGCCAGCCCATAAGCCCCCCATGTCAGCCAGCCCATAAGCCCCCCATGTCAGCCAGCCCATAAGCCCCCCATGTCAGCCAGCCCATAAGCCCCCCATGTCAGCCAGCCCATAAGCCCCCCCATGTCAGCCAGCCCATAAGCCCCCCCGTGTCAGCCAGCCCATAAGCCCCCCCCATGTCAGCCAGCCCATAAGCCCCCCCCATGTCAGCCAGCCCATAAGCCCCCCCCATGTCAGCCAGCCCATAAGCCCCCCCCCATGTCAGCCAGCCCATAAGCCCCCCCCCATGTCAGCCAGCCCATAAGCCCCCCCCATGTCAGCCAGCCCATAAGCCCCCCCATGTCAGCCAGCCCATAAGCCCCCCCATGTCAGCCAGCCCATAAGGCCCCCCATGTCAGCCAGCCCATAAGCCCCCCCCATGTCAGCCAGCCCATAAGCCCCCCCCATGTCAGCCAGCCCATAAGCCCCCCCCATGTCAGCCAGCCCATAAGCCCCCCCATGTCAGCCAGCCCATAAGCCCCCCCATGTCAGCCAGCCCATAAGCCCCCCCATGTCAGCCATCAGTGCAAATCAAATAAAATAATAAACACTTACCTCTCCTGCTCCTGGTCACCATCGCGATCCTCTTCATTCTGCTGTCGGCTGGCTGTGTATAGCGGCGCACAGCGTGAGGTCACAGAGCGACCTCACGCTGTGCACAGCCGATAGCCGAGCCGAGGACCAGGAAGCGGTGAGTACAGATCCTTCACCGCTCCCTGGTCCTTCTGTACTAATGAAGCGCTTCCATAATGGAAGCGCTTCATTAGTACAGAGTTAAAGACTGCCCTGATCGCCGCGGCCCGGCTAACAATCTTCCGCGGCCCGGCGGTTGGGGACCGCTGGTCTAGGACACAGCTATCAAATCGGCTATTGCGCCGGAGCTTCAAGTGTCCCTGGATCTGTGCGAATTCCGCTTCCTCGGCGGTGCTTTAATCCATTTTGAGGCCTCTGGAAGCTGGGATCCAATGTCGGCTGAAGGCAGCCATGACGGTATGTCTAGCAGTTCTGTTTGTAGCAGCTCCCATGCCCGCCTGTAGGTTCGCCGTTAGGCGAATGATGCAGCGTTTTCCTCCTACTGCAAATGTAAGGCCAAAGGGGAACAGCCACTTGTATGGCACCTGGTGATGGCGTAAGGTGATCTGTGAGGGGCCGCAGTGCTCTTCTTTTATTGAGAGTGGAAGTTGCCAGATCTTGGTAAATGGAGATTTTGGCCCCCTCATGCATTATTTCTTTCTTGCTTCTGGCAGCTTGCATCAGGGCAGCGGTGTCTACATATCTCAGGAGACCGCACACCACGTCCCTGGGGTTTTCTTTCTCTTTCGGCTTCGGCCTTAGCGCTCTGTGGATGCGCTCTATATGTATCTCGACCGCTCTGGGAGCCCCCAGGAGTTGTGAGAAAACGGCTCTAGCAGCCTCTGGTAAGCTCTCATGTAGGGTGTTTTCAGGAAGGCCGCGAATACGGAGGTTTTTCCTCCGGTTTCGATTCTCTTGATCCTCAATAAGCGCATAGGCCGTATCGAGAGAGGCCGCTATGGCCATGGTGTTATCACTCGCGGCTCTGATGTAGTCCGTAATGGCCGCCTGGTTGCACTCCAGCGTTTCCACTCTCGCGCCAATATGTTTCACATCGGCTTTAATTTCTTGAAGGTCTTGTATGACCGGGGTGAGCGCTGATAACGCTTGCTGCAGAAATTGTCTGGAGATCGGGGCCATGCTCTGCGGCGTGGGTCCTGCTGCTTGGTCTGCAGTGGCCTCTTCACCCCCCTCCGACTCTCTACCCCATTCTTCTTGTTCCGGCGGCGCCATCATGGGAACGGCCGGCGCGGCCGCTGATGGTTTCTTGTTGAGGAATTTCTCCATATTGGAGACACTGCAACCTGGCTTGCCAGTGTCAGTCTTCTCTTTAGGTAGGCTCCTGCCGATTTTGCCCATTCTTTATGCTTTTAGACCGGTATTTTAGCCAGATTGCAGGATGGTGAGGAGGAGAGCTCTCCTACATGCGTCCGGCTCGGTCTGCAGCCAGGCTCCGCCCCATAGTAGTTATATTCTTGTACATAGGGGCAGTATTAAAGTTATATTCTTGTACATAGGGGCAGTATTATAGTAGTTATATTCTTGTACATAGGGGCAGTATTATAGTAGTTATATTCTTGTAAGTAGGAGGCAGTATTATAGTAGTTGTATTCTTGTACGTAGGAGGCAGTATTATAGTAGTTGTATTCTTGTACATAGGGGCAGTATTATAGTAGTTGTATTCTTGTACGTAGGAGGCAGTATTATAGTAGTTGTATTCTTGTACGTAGGAGGCAGTATTATAGTAGTTGTATTCTTGTACGTAGGAGGCAGTATTATAGTAGTTGTATTCTTGTACGTAGGAGGCAGTATTATAGTAGTTGTATTCTTGTACGTAGGAGGCAGTATTATAGTAGTTGTATTCTTGTACATAGGGGCAGTATTATAGTAGGTATATTCTTGTACATTGGAGGCAGTATTATAGAAATCTATTCTTGTGCACAAGAGGCAGTGTCATAGGGCCATTGACTGGGCGTTTACTGACTACAATGTAGTGTTCTGCATGGCTGTTTTATGATTATAGGTTTTAACTTTGGCTTTGTTTCAATGCAGCATTTTGAGACTGACACCCAGGACTTGACTGGTATCGACTGGGCTCCAAATGGCTGCGTGCTGGCTGTATGGGACACTTGCCTGGAGGTACGGTGACCTTATCATGAATAACTGTCCAATCCCCTAATCTACTGGTCTGTGAATATGTTTAGTGCCATGTCTGTAGAATCTAAGCATATACCATCTAATAATGACTTAATTCTTCTCTGTCAGTACAAAGTATTACTATATTCGTTAGACGGACGCTTGCTGTCAAGTTACTCTGCCTACGAGTGGTCACTGGGGATCAAATCAGTCGCCTGGAGTCCCAGCAGCCAGTTTCTGGTTGTCGGAAGCTATGATGAGAAGGTGTGCACGTGGACATAACAGGCCTGTAGTTTACAAGTGTGTGTGTGTGTATGTGTATATATATAATCAGTAAGTGTCAATTTGTTCATCTTTATTAGGTTCGAATCCTCAACCACGTGACATGGAAACCAATCAAAGAACTGGCGCATCCAGCTACTATCTCCAACCCAAAGACCGTAAGCATCCTAATGCCGAGGGCGACACAGCATCTTCCCTGGCACTTATGGGAAATGGGAAGATCTTCATTACAGCAATCTGTGCTCTGGAAACATAAGAGATGTCAGATTAGTGACGCGCATATGTTTACATAGGAACATCTTGGGCTATAATAGTTCTCTACAACCTATGGCCATCCAGCAAGTTAGAAACTAATACTCTCAGCAATCCTTGGTCAACCTGTGGCATGCTGGGGCTTGTAGTTTCAGAAAAGCTAGAAAGACACCTATAGCTGTCTTCCATGTGACCGTTCTGCGGATGTGGTAGAATATTCAAGGCATATGTGATGCATGCAACTTAGGCTACTTTCACACTTGCGTTCGGGGTTCCGCTTGTGAGTTCCGTTTGAAGGCTCTCACAAGCGGCCCCGAACTGATCCGTACAGCCCCAATGCATTCTGAGTGAATGCGTATCCGCTCAGAATGCATCAGTATGGCTCAGTTTTGCCTCCGTTCCGCTCAGCAGGCGGCCTGGCCGTGCGGAGGCAAACGGATCCGTCCAGACTTACAATGTAAGTCAATGGGGACGGATCCGTTTGAAGTTGACACAATATGGCTCAATTTCAAACGGATCCGTCCCCCATTGACTTTCAATGCAAAGTCAGGACGGATCCGTCTGACTAACTTTTAGACTTAGATTTTTTTTCTGAAATATAACGGATACAATCGTTTGCATTATAGGAGAGGATCCGTCTGTGCAGACACCAGACGGATCCGCTCCGAATGCAAGTGTGAAAGTAGCCTAAGTTGGGAGTTAAAGGGATATTCATCAATATTTAATGATTTACATTAACCTAAAATGTTGCAAATTTTTGGTTACTTTTTTTTTTCTTGACCGTACACGTTGTTTCCTCTATTCACATCCATAGCAGCTTTCAAACTTCTGCTGGTTGCCCTTCTCCACCCAAGTGTCCAACATATGACCTTAGCCCTGAGGCTAGGGCTGCACACATGACACTGAGATGGCACTGTTGTGCTGCTAAAATCTCAGTGACCTGAAATTCTGCAGGTGTGGATTTCAATAGGGAACAGATTTCTCAATGTAGCTTTATGCATCAGTGGAGAAGAAAACAAGACTGTCACTCCAAATCAGTAAAGGCAAATTTACAGATAGCAATATGTATATTTAACTAATACTTTATCATTTTTCATTTTTCTTTTAGGTAGTTTACCAAGAAGTGGATAAATGCCAAAGTATTGAACCAAGTCAGCTCACCTTCCCTCCTCCACGAGGGACCCCCAATAGTTTGTTTACTGTTCACAGTAAATGTAAGTGGTGTCCAGGTTGTGCAGTCTCCCCCAACCCCCCTATTCTCCTCTTATCTCCATTTTACAGTTTACATATACATTTAAAAAAGTTGAATCACTTTGCAGTTATATTACATTATCTTTTACTGATCCTACGTTACATCCTGTAGTATACTCCAGAGCTGCACTCACTATTCTGCTGGCGGACTCAGTGTACATACATTACTTTACTTATCCTGTAATGATCCTGTGTTACATCCTGTATTATACTGCATACAGTAGCTGCACTCAATATTCTGCTGGTTGTTATTGGAAATTACTGTGTACATAGCTTATCTTATATTGATCCCGAGTTACATCCTGTATGATACTTCAGAGCTGCATTCAAATGTCCTACTCGCCGCTAATTGTACAACTTTGCCCTGGTGATTTGCATTCTGGGAATTGTCATCTTTACAACAGACAATGTACATTCATCTAGTAACTTAAGATATCTCCACTGCCACAAATTGCTGCAAATTTTTTTGCTCCATAGGATGCACTTTTTTCACCCCAAAAGTGGGGAAAATGACAATGCATCTTATGGAGCGAATACTAAGACTACTTTCACACTCTCGTTTTGGCTTTCCGTTTGTGAGATCCGTTCAGGGCTCTCACACGCGGTCCAAAACGGATCAGTTTGCATTCTAATGCATTCTGAATGGAAACTGATCCGCTCAGAATGCATCAGTTTGCCTCCGTTCAGTCTCCATTCTGCTTTGGAGACTGACACCAAAACGCTGCCTGGAGCGTTTTGGTGTCCGTCTGATGAAACTGAGCCAATCGGATCCGTCCTGGCACACTAGACTCGCCGCTCCCTGGCCTTCTATCAGGCACTACGCTGCACATGTTCTGCCCACAATGTCGGGGCGTAGTGCATGTAGGCGCACACTATGATATGATGCTGTGCGACGTGAAGTCACAGTGCAGCACAGGCCGGAAGAAGACCAGGGAGCGGTGAGTGTACGAGAGGCTGCCTGATCTGTACTGTGGCAGCGCTGTCCAGAGCAGGAGAGGTAAGTTAATATATTGTTTTATGTCTGATCTAACTTCTGTTGGATCTAGGTGGTCTGATCTGAGGTCTGAAGGATCTTGGGGGGTCTGATCTGAGGTCTCATGGAGCTTGGGGGTGTGATTTTTGGTGTCTGATCTGAGGTCTGCTAAGGAATAGTGGTTTGAGCCGAAGTGTGATGAAATATATATTTTTTTCTTATTTTCCCCTATATCCTAGATGTGTCTTATGGGATAATGCATCTTATGGAGCGAAAAATATGGTATTTTACTTCTCTCATTGGATATACAATGAAAAATGAGGCAACTTCGCAATAACTGTCAATTTAATATTCTCTGTCCTTTTTATAACTGGAGTCATTTGATCCTGCAGTCCTGTTCTATTGGCTAAGGAACTCGAGGAAAGTCTGAGACTGCAAAGATTTGTTTGCTGCCATCATGGAGATTTATATTCTGCGCAGTAGCGATAGAAACAAAACGATTTGAAGTGTTTATTTAACTTAACGAGAGCAAACAATACTTTTATTAAAAAAAAAAAAAAAAGTGGTTGGCCTTGAAATACATTTATCACCTATCATTCATCTGGCTTTCTGTCAGTCTCATCAGTGTTAAATGGAGCAGTAGTGTGCTTATGTGACCACCGCTTAATTCAAACAGGAGACACATGATCCGTGTTCTCATGAACACTTGGGGTCTCAGTGGTTGTGCCGCCCACTGATCATGTGTTTATCACCTTTCCTTTGGATAGGTAGGAGATAATAATTTTTTGTTTTTTCGTGGGCCATCCCCCTTTCAACTTATCCTTGTAGTATAGAAACTCAACTAAGCTGTTAGGGGTGTGTCAGGTGTCAAGCCTATCAAGGGTTTCCGATAACAACCAGCAGAATAGTGGGTGCAGCTCTGCAGTATAATACAGCATGTAACACAGGATAAGTAATGTAATGTATGTACACATTGACTCCACCAGCAGAATAGTGAGTGCAGCTCTGCAGTATAATACAGCATGTAACACAGGATCATTAGAGGATAAGTAATGTATGTACACAGTGACTCCACCAGCAGAATAGTGAGTGCAGCTGTGGAGTATAATACACAAGTGACTCGGGTTCAGTACAGGATAAGTAATATAATGTATGTTACAATTTGCCCAACAAGAGGACACTGCTTATGAAACCTAGCAAATGGCACAAAATAGCAACAAAGAGGCTCGTTTCTTAAGATCGGCGTTTTAGATGCTGGTCTTAATAAAGCCCCATAGGTGGCCTCTACATAACTTCAGCACATCCAGCACCAGTCTAAATGTAAGACTGTTTCCTTGCTGTCTTACATTTAGACAATTTTCTATGCCTGAAAGAGGTATAGAAAATGATGAATGAGATGGGCCGGCAAGACTGTCCCCTTCCCCGACCGTGCCACGCCCGCAATTTTAGACCTGGCGTGATCGGGGAGAAGTCACAGATAGCAGCACAACTAACCATTGTGCTGCCATCTGCGCCTGAAATACGCTTAATATGGGCATATTTCAGTTTAACAAATGTCCCCAAAGACTATATTAGTAAGTGCCATGTAGTCATCCTGCCTACACATTGGTCATCAGTAACCAGAATATGTCCATCCTCTTTACGTTAGGGAAGTGAGGACAGAAGCCTGACAACAGTTACCTCCTGCGGAATATGTCATTAAGTGTATGGTGGAGAAAATTGGGTGCTGGACTGCTGTCATCGATATTTTAGCAGACTGTTCAATATAAAGAGGCAGGAATATTTCTCTGACAGCTGAGTAATATCATTGTCATTGACTCTCTCCACAGATGAGCTTGTAGAGGTGCCGGTGACATTACGTACCATTAAACCAGACACTGACCGTGCAAATCCGGAACTTGGGATTGGGATGCTGGCCTTCAGTCCTGATAATCGATACCTGGCCACCAAAAATGGTACAAAGGTTTATCTTTGCCTGTTTATAGCTTTGAAAATGATAAAGTATTCCTGTGGCTGTCACATCTGGAAAGGGTTTTGTCTCCACACGTCAACCCCTCTGTAATACTTAGCTGCACTCTTCCCCAGTGAGATCTGCGGGGTCTAGTTCCTACATTTCACACATTCACATGAATGGAAAAAAAAACCATGCATGGCCAAGCATAGTGGGGACATCTCTTAGGCGCTATCTACTCTGGTTAATGGAAGTGCGCAGAAGGTGGCTTCTCTCTGATTTCAATATGCCCTAATCCTCTCTAAATGTAATAAATCATCAAATATATTTTGTGGTGATTGATGTCTCCTAGATAACATGCCGTGTTGTGTGTGGATTTGGGACATTCAGAAGATGAGGTTGTCAGTGGTGCTGGAGCAGACGTCACCTGTCCGTTCTTTTCATTGGGACCCAGTCCAGCCAAGACTCGCCATTTGCACTGGAAATAGAAAAGTGTATTTGTGGTCTCCGACCGGCTGCGTCTCTGTCCAGGTCCCCGTGGAAGGTGAGTAACCCTCCTTGTAAACACAGATGACCCTCAGTGCTGGCGGTGTCCATTACAGAAATGAGCCACCAGGTCTGTCTGCCCACAATCCAAACACTGAGTCCTAGACTGGCTTCACCCATATCTTGTATCTGGCTCACAGCATGGAAGCTACACGATGTTTATAGCCAGTACGTCCTGCTGAGAAATAAATGTGTTAGGAAGCCTTACCATCCATCTCTTTGGGTTATTTCTTTCTGGGAAAGCCGGCTGGCAACCAATATGGCTACCATTACTAACCTAGTTTTCCAAAAACGATATCACTTCATAAATAGACAGGTATGGAAGTTATTCTTTGGTAATGTTTGAAAAGGCTAGTGAGAGCTGTAATGGCAGCCATATTGCTTGTCACCAGTGGACTTCCCAGCTAACCTATTACCCCCAATACATTTGCCTTTAACCACCTCCCGACCGCCTAACGCACGGATGCGTCCGGAAGGTGGTTGATTCATTCCTCCTGGACGCATCCGTGCGTCATCTCGCGAGACGCGAGATTTCCTGTGAACGCGCGCACACAGGCGCACGCGTTCACAGGATCGGTAGGTAAGCGAGTGGATCTCCAGCCTGCCAGCAGCGATCGTTCGCTGGCAGGCTGGAGATGCGATTTTTTTTTTAACCCCTAACAGGTATATTAGACGCTGTTTTGATAACAGCGTCTAATATACCTGCTACCTGGTCCTCTGGTGGTGCCTTTTGTTTGGATCGACCACCAGAGGACACAGGTAGCTCAGTAATAAGAAGCACCACACTACGCTACACCCCCCCCCCTGTCACTTATTAACCCCTTATTAACCCCTGATCACCCCATATAGACTCCCTGATCACCCCCCTGTCATTGATCACCCCCCTGTAAGGCTCCATTCAGACGTCCGTATGATTTTTACGGATCCACTGATACATGGATCGGATCCACAAAACGCATACGGACATCTGAATGCAGCCTTACAGGGGGGTGATCAATGACGGGGGTGATCACCCCATATAGACTCCCTGATCACCCCCCTGTAAGGCTGCATTCAGATGTCCGTATGATTTTTACGGATCCACTGATACATGGATCGGATCCGCAAAACGCATACGGACATCTGAATGCAGCCTTAAAGGGGGGTGATCAATGACGGGGGTGATCACCCCATATAGACTCCCTGATCACCCCCCTGTCATTGATCACCCCCCTGTAAGGCTCCATTCAGACGTCCGTATGATTTTTACGGATCCACTGATACATGGATCGGATCCGCAAAACGCATACGGACATCTGAATGCAGCCTTACAGGGGGGTGATCAATGACGGGGGTGATCACCCCATATAGACTCCCTGATCACCCCCCTGTAAGGCTGCATTCAGATGTCCGTATGATTTTTACGGATCCACTGATACATGGATCGGATCCGCAAAACGCATACGGACATCTGAATGCAGCCTTAAAGGGGGGTGATCAATGACGGGGGTGATCACCCCATATAGACTCCCTGATCACCCCCCTGTCATTGATCACCCCCCTGTCATTGATCACCCCCCTGTAAGGCTCCATTCAGACGTCCGTATGATTTTTACGGATCCACTGATACATGGATCGGATCCGCAAAACACATACAGGCGTCTGAATGGAGCCTTACAGGGGGGTGATCACCCCATATAGACTCCCTGATCACCCCCCTGTCATTGATCACCCCCTTGTAAGGCTCCATTCAGACGTCCGTATGATTTTTACGGATCCACTGATACATGGATCGGATCCGCAAAACACATACGGACGTCTGAATGGAGCCTTACAGGGGGGTGATCAATGACAGGGGGTGATCACCCCATATAGACTCCCTGATCACCCCCTGTCATTGATCACCCCCCTGTCATTGATCACCCCCCTGTAAGGCTGCATTCAGATGTCCGTATGATTTTTACGGATCCACTGATACATGGATCGGATCCGCAAAACACATACGGACATCTGAATGGAGCCTTATAGGGGGGTGATCAATGACAGGGGGGTGATCACCCCATATAGACTCCCTGATCACCCCCCCTGTCATTGATCACCCCCCTGTAAGGCTCCATTCAGACATTTTTTTGGCCCAAGATAGCGGAAATTATTATTATTTTTTCTTACAAAGTCTCATATTCCACTAACTTGTGTCAAAAAATAAAATCTCACATGAACTCGCCATACCCCTCACGGAATCCAAATGCGTAAAATTTTTTAGACCTTTATATTCCAGACTTCTTCTCACGCTTTAGGGCCCCTAGAATGCCCACATGTGACCCCATTTCGGAAAGAAGACACCCCAAGGTATTCCGTGAGGGGCATATTGAGTCCATGAAAGATTGACATTTTTGTCCCAAGTTAGCGGAAAGGGAAACTTTGTGAGGAAAAAAAAAAAAAAAAAAACAATTTCCGCTAACTTGTGCCAAAAAAAAAAAAATTCTATGAACTCGCCATGCCCCTCATTGAATACCTTGGGGTGTCTTCTTTCCAAAATGGGGTCACATGTGGGGTATTTATACTGCCCTGGCATTCTAGGGGCCCTAAAGCGTGAGAAGAAGTCTGGGATCCAAATGTCTTTGCCGAGATATTTCTCTCACCCAACATGAGTATATGTAAAAAGACACCCCAAAACACATTGCCCAACTTCTCCTGAATACGGCGATACCACATGTGTGACACTTTTTTTTAGCCTAGGTGGGCAAAGGGGCCCACATTCCAAAGAGCACCTTTCGGATTTCACAGGTCATTTACCTACTTACCACACATTAGGGCCCCTAGAATGCCAGGGCAGTATAACTACCCCACGAGTGACCCCATTTTGGAAAGAAGACACCCCAAGGTATTCCGTGAGGGGCATGGCGAGTTCCTAGAATTTTTTATTTTTGTCACAAGTTAGCGGAAAATTATGATTTTTTTTTTTTTTTTCTTTTTCCTTACAAAGTCTTATATTCCACTAACTTGTGACAAAAAATAAAAACTTCCATGAACTCACTATGCCCATCACGAAATACCTTGGGGTGTCTTCTTTCCAAAATGGGGTCACTTGTGGGGTAGTTATACTGCCCTGGCATTTTAGGGGCCGAATGCGTGAGAAGTGGTTTGTAATCAAAATCTGTAAAAAATGGCCGGTGAAATCCGAAAGGTGCTCTTTGGAATGTGGGCCCCTTTGCCCACCTAGGCTGCAAAAAAGTGTCACACATCTGGTATCCCCGTACTCAGGAGAAGTTGGGCAATGTGTTTTGGGGTGTCTTTTTACATATACCCATGCTGGGTGAGAGAAATATCTTGGCAAAAGACAACTTTTCCCATTTTTTTTTTATACAAAGTTGGCATTTGACCGAGATATTTATCTCACCCAGCATGGGTATATGTAAAATGACACCCCAAAACACATTGCCCAACTTCTCCTGAGTACGGGGATACCAGATGTGTGACACTTTTTTGCAGCCTAGGTGGGCAAAGGGGCCCACATTCCAAAGAGCACCTTTCGGATTTCACCGGCCATTTTTTACAGATTTGGATTTCAAACTACTTACCACACATTAGGGCCCCTAGAATCCCAGGGCAGTATAACTACCCCACAAGTGACCCCATTTTGGAAAGAAGACACCCCAAGGTATTCGCTGATGGGCATAGTGAGTTCATGAAAGTTTTTATTTTTTGTCACAAGTTAGTGGAATATGAGACTTTGTAAGAGAAAAAAAAAAAATCATCATTTTCCGCTAACTTGTGACAAAACAAAAAAAGTTCTATGAACTCACTATGGCCATCAGCGAATACCTTAGGGTGTCTACTTTCCGAAATGGGGTCATTTGTGGGGTGTTTGTACTGTCTGGGCATTGTAGAACCTCAGGAAACATGACAGGTGCTCAGAAAGTCAGAGCTGCTTCAAAAAGCGGAAATTCACATTTTTGTACCATAGTTTGTAAACGCCATAACTTTTACCCAAACCATTTTTTTTTTTTTTACCCAAACATTTTTTTTTTATCAAAGACATGTAGAACAATAAATTTAGAGCAAAATTTATATATGGATGTCGTTTTTTTTGCAAAATTTTACAACTGAAAGTGAAAAATGTTTTTTTTTTTTGCCCAAAAATCATTAAATTTCGATTAATAACAAAAAAAGTAAAAATGTCAGCAGCAATGAAATACCACCAAATGAAAGCTCTATTAGTGAGAAGAAAAGGAGGTAAAATTCATTTGGGTGGTAAGTTGCATGACCGAGCAATAAACGGTTAAAGTAGTGTAGGTCAGAAGTGTAAAAAGTGGCCTGGTCATTAAGGGTGTTTAAGCTAAGGGGGCTGAGGTGGTTAAAGGGCTTCTGTCACCCCACTAAACAGTTTTTTTTTTAGGTTACTTATAATCCCTATACTGCGATTTATGCATACATACTGTAATTAATCATTTTGGTTCAGCAGATTATGTTAAAAACGTACTTTTAAAATCTGCAAATTACCTTGCTTCCAGCAAGTAGGGCGGCTACTTGCTGGTAGCAGCCGCATCCTCCTATCCTAAAGACGCCCCCTCCGCATGTTGATTGATAGGGCCTGTGTACGGGATCTCTCTCTGCTGGCCCTGTTTGCATTCAAAATCTGGCGCCTGCGCCGTACCTGTCTTCAGTCGGCGCAGGCTCACTGAGAGGCGGACGCTCGCTCGACCGCTCCATCCTCAATGCGCCTGCGCCGATGACGTCACATCTACACCTGGCGCAGGCGCATTGAGGAAGGAGTGGTCGAGCGAGCGTCCGCCTCTCAGTGCGCCTGCGCCGACTGAAGACAGGTACGGCGCAGGCGCCAGATTTTGAATGCAAACAGGACCAGCAGAGAAAGATCCCGTCCGCTGGCCCTATCAATCAACATGCGGAGGGGGCGTCTTTAGGATAGGAGGATGCGGCTGCTACCAGCAAGTAACCGCCCTACTTGCTGGTAGCAAGGTAATTTGCAGATTTTAAAAGTACGTTTTTAACATAATCTGCTGAACCAAAATGATTAATTACAGTATGTATGCATAAATCGCAGTATAGGGATTATAAGTAACCAAAAAAAAAAAAAAACGTTTAGTGGGGTGACAGAAGCCCTTTAATGACACAACAGTTGGACCTCCATCCATCCAGAGAATACTGAAGACCTATCCTAGGGTAGGTCATCAATATCAGGTCGGCACCCCCACTGGCCAGCTGTAAGGCAGCCACAACGCTGACAACATACAGTGTACAGAGTGAAAGCAGAAGTCTCCAGACACTATGTAGTTGTAGGAGCTTCAGCTCTGCTCTCACTGCAGTACCCCAACGTGGCCATTACACAGTGCACGGCGCTGTCTGCTCCCAGCTCCATACACTGCAAAGTTTCCGGAAGCTGCCTGAAACAACAGATTGGGGCTACTAGGTGTGAGACCCTCACCGATATTTATTGCCTATCCTCAGGACAAGTCGTCAATATCCAAGTCCTGGAAAATCCCTTTAAGGCGCTGTGGCAATTGGTAAATTGCAGCTGTATAGGCTTACATCCTTTATTACAGCAGAACTCGCAGCCAGTCACTGTGTGAACACAGCCCGGTAGCCCCTTTCTTAGGGTCGATGGTGGGCCGCAATGTTTGCAGTGCCAGTAATCCGTTTTATTGGGGATAGCTAAAATTGGTTTTCCGTTGCAATCAGTTGTTCCCTGCTAGCAGCCATTTTAAGCTGCCAGGTTCTTTTATTGCTGTACAACCTCCATTAACATTTACACATATTCAGGTGACGCAACATCACTAAAAGCTGCCGACTTTGCTGTTTGTGGCCTTTTTAAATGGTCTCCTGCTTCTTTCCAGGTCCTTTCAATGTGCTGTCACTGGCCTGGCACCCACTGGGAGAAGACTCTTTACTACTCATGAGTAAGGATCATCTCTGCATTTGTTACTTGGAGACGGAGGAGGATTCTTGACATCAGCTGGAAGTTATCCTAAGAAAACATAGTGGACTTACTAACCCCCATGACGTGGTAGCCTCAGACAGAGCAGAGGTGGTTGGAGGTCATGTACATAAATAAGCCCGCCACTGTCTGTCATGCTCATTGCTGGACACTGGGCAGCCTCGTCTTATGTCGTCTTGTTTTCTACGTTCTTCTCTTCTGTAGTAAAGGATAATATCTATTTGCAGCTGCTGACGAGGCAGCCCATTGACAGGGACTGACGGTAGACATTCTAGGTCTGGTAGTACATGTTTTACACTGGCGCCCACTCCAGAGCACTCAGCCTTGTGTGTTAATAGATTGTACATTGTGATGTATATACATGTAGAGATGTAATTTATACCGATCAATAAATGCTTTATTTTTACCTGTACAGACTGGTGATTATTGTGCTGAGTCATATATACATAAATTACATACATGCTGATACATTGATGAGTTGTGTATATCACTGCCGGGCCACGACGGCTGGAATCAAAACCCCTAGGCCATGGGGTGAGGGTGGGACGGGGCCTAAACCGCTAGGCCCCCCAGGGGCTGGCGGCCAAAAGTACCTTTACACAAGTAGATGATTGGTACAATTGAGCAATGATCGAGTCGTTTCTTGGTGTAGTGAACGTTTCAAACATGACCTTCTAGACACGCCGATTATCGTTCACAAATCGTAGTTTCGATCGCCTATTCAATCGTTTGTAAAGCAGACTGTTGCATTTACACAATGGGAAAGTGATCCCTTACACACACCCACGGTGTAATTGTGCGTGCAGTGAATGATTCCTGTTTACACATATGAAATGGTTAATATCCGATGATTTTTGTGCCCACACAGACGATCGAACCAACGAAATATCTACCGGTTGTCGCTCTCTTTCATTGCTTTTACACTGCTCGATAATCTTGTAATTTCATTCAATTTTAACGATAATTTACGCTATAATCGCCTCTTGTAAAGGTATCTTAAATCAATAAGCCACTAAAGGTCTAAAAATGTGCCCATGATTTTCTTTCTAGAAGTATTTAGGAAATGTTAAAATATTCTCAAAGCAGAAGTTATGACGACTTACACTGTGATTTAAGAACGTTCTGTCTAATCATGAAATGTGCAGATCGCCTCTCGTGTTAATGACTTCTATTGATATTTAAATGTCTGCGTTACGGATCTCAGGAGTGTGTTCAGCTCTGCTAAGCTGACAATGTGGCTTGATTAGTAGTAACGAGCTTGTTCTGACCCCTTTCAGTGTGGTTTACTTACAATTTAAACGCATTTTTCTATTTATATGCTTTTCTGTTTTAATTTTAAAGCCTGGACTTCAGGAATAAGAGGAAGGCGGGAGATCTGCTGATTGCCAACTGATATTACATTAGATATCCCCCCTCTCAGCAGAGCAAAGCATGTACAACCAAGAAATGGGAGAGCAGTAATACCTGGCGAGTCATTGACCTCCGACCTGTATTTTAAGAGTTTGAAAAGACTAACTTACGGGGCATTTGTAGCACCTTGTTTTGTCAGTTTTTGGGGGCAGCATTTTTTATTAATTTGCTTTTTTACTGAAGTTTTTCAACACCGATAACGGTAAAAAAGGATGGGGACCTAAGTATTGTCCTGAGATATCAATACATGTAGTCATAGCCCCACTTGAAAAGGGCAGTACATAAAAACAAAAGTTCCTCACACTCCGGTACCCGAAGTACAACAGGATCCTATACAAAAAACATCACTTGCACCCTAGGAGACCCATGCTGTGGGTCCCAGGCTAACAGGGCCCATCAGGCTAAGGGCTCATGCACACGACCGTATATATTTTGCAGTCCGCAAAATATACAGATGAGGTCTGTGTGTATTCCGTATTTTGCAGAATGGAACAGCTGACCCCTAATAGAACAGTCCTATCCTTGTCCATTATGCTGATAATAATAGGACATGTTATATTTTTTGCAGAACGGACATGCGGCCATAAGGAAACAGAATGCACACAGAGTAACTTCCGTTTGTTTGGTTTTTTTGTTTGTTTTTTTGCCGATCCATTGAAATGAACAGTTCCGCATACGGTCTGCAAAAAAACGAACAGACACGGAAAGAAAATATGCTGTTAGTTGCGTGCTTGAATTGTCCGCCCCTGCCTTACTTCATTCCGAATAAAGCTGCTGCTTATGACCGCACATTGGTGAGTGCCGCTGTTCATTTTCTACATATTGGTATCAGTTTCGATCTACCTACTGTCTCCAGCTGTGCACCGCCGAGTGTATGTTTCCTCGCCAGCCTTGTGATCCGCACTGACTGCTCCACATCGATCCAGTGCTCGTGTGACTGTGCCGCCCCCTACATTATTTGCTTGGACGGAAAGAAAATATGTTCGTGTGCATGAGCCCCAAGACTATGGCTGTATTCTAAAGAACCTCCAGGGGGTCCATATCTTTATAAATCTATCATGCTTCCTCTCCGTAGGGGGCAGCACTTTTCTTTGTATTCATCCTCCTACTGCAATTCTGTTTTCACACTGCTCTATGGTCTGCAGCGCTGTTTCAAGCTCTCGTTCACCTGGATGAAACTTATGGCATTGTAGATTGTGAATTGAATGTTATAACTATAGTGAAGACTGACACACATGCAGTTGTGAATCTGACAGGGAGCTGGGTGAGGAATGTAATAACTGTGCTTAAATTACAGTTTTACGTGTTAGTCTATGGTAAATGCTTCAGCTCCACCCAAAATTGTATTGACTTTTAAAGCATTGCTCCTGTCTGGGGACAGAATAGGATAGCGTGTGAGACCCTGAGCTCGGGGGGTATATAGCGGGGTATTATATCAGTTAGTATTTTCATTTGAAACGCTTTAATTTCAGCCCGGAGAGTGAGTCCTGTGCCAACACACAGCTCTTCCTGTATTCCGATTCATATGGGAAAAAGCTGGCAATCAGTCTGTGGGGCACATTTACTAAAGTGTCGCCACCTGTGTTCATGAGTAAAAAAACCTGTAAGTTACCAACTGTTTCGTCTCTGTTTTGAGTGGTGAGTTGCACCACAATTTGCCTACTTTCATGGAGACGTGCACCAAAATTCATCTCTCTTACGGCACATTTTTATGCGCATACTATTTAGACCAGTTTAGTGAATTTGAATCTGTCTTAAGAAAGCGACCACTAGATGTCAGACTTAAACCAAAAAAGACAAATCAGATTTATTACAGGATCATAAATGAGGTGCAAATTGAAGTCTTTGTCAATATGCCTTTTTTTTTTTTTTTTTTTTTAACTCCCCAAAAAAAAAGCGAGCTTAGTAAATGTGTGTGTGTGTGAAGGAAGCAGGACTCTTTATACTTTCACACTTGTGTTAGAGGATTCTGGCAGGGAGTTTAGTTGCCGGATCCGGTAATCCGTATGCAAACGGATAGAATTTGTTACCGGATCCAGATGCGGATCTGTCTAACAAATGCATTGCAATCCGTCTCCCCGGTGTCATCCGGAAAACAGAGTCCGGTATTTTTTTTTTTCCACAGATTTAAAGGTCTGCGCAGACCGGGAAACCCGATCAGTTTTTCTGGAACACTTGGTACCGGATTCTGTTCCAGAATTTTGGCCGGAGAAAATACCGCAGCATGCTGCAGTATTTTCTCTGGCCAAATACTGTAAGGCCCCTTTCACACGAGCGAGTTTTCCGTTCATGTCACACATTGCACCCGCACTGAATCCTGACCCATTCATTTCAATGGGTCTATGTACATGAGCGTTGTTTTTCACGCATCAGTTCTGCGGATCTCAATACTAGAAAACTTTAACACAAGTGTGTAAGCAGCCTTAGGCTCACTCTCCAAGCAGTTAAATGGCTTTTTACATGAAAATACAGAGTCAAACCATAGAAAACATTATGGGGGAATATGTGAAGTCAGTTTTGCTTGAGTCTGTGTTGGCGTTCTTTATGCCGCATGTTTGATAAATGTGCCAGTTGCACATGCACGCGGCTGCTCCATTCATGTTTATGGGAGTTCCAAACATTGCCAAGACCAGCCCTCGGCTACCTCTGGAATTCCCATAGAAATTAATGGATTGGCTGCACACATGCCCTCCCAGTCACTCCGTTCATTGCAGGGGGTACGGGACCCCTGTTATCATGATCAGTGGGGGTCGCAGTGGTAGGACCCTCACCGATCTAATAGTTATCCTCTAGCCTGTGGATAGGAGATAATTTAATCTAACCAGAATACCCCTTTAAACATAAAACTTTTTTGTCCAGAAAAGTTACTCCAGTTTTCCTGCTCCAGTCTCGTACTGGAGTGAGATTGTGACTAGTTTCACACGTTCCGGCAGAGGAAAAGCGTGCCGGAGATCACGGCCGCATACTACCTTTCCCCATCGGAGCTTATGGACTATAATGGGATCCGGCCTGTTTCCAGCATTAGTGCCAGGATGCAGCAGGACAAAAACCGCTGCTTGCAGCTGTAACAGCCTGCGGAAACATTTTAGCACTAGTGTGACGCAAGCCTTACATAGCGAACCACCTACTTTCCCACTGTATTTCAAAACTGGAGTGAGTGGTGTAAAAATGCAAAAAGTTACAAAAGCCCATCTTGCGACACTTTGACACCGGAATTTTGAATTGAAGGCCTGATAAATCAGGGCCTATATCTTTGAGCTTTATACCTATGTTCTAGCAGCAGTTCAAGTGTTTGCATGTAGTGCTTTGTATGCCCAGTACAGCCCCAGGCTGTCAGGACCTGCTGGAACCCCTGTGGACCTTTTACCAGTCTTTGCTGGTGCGTTGCCCCAGCAGAACCTGCAGTGGTACCAGAGAGGCAGGGCAACCTCTTGATTGTTGTTGGGCTGCCATTGACGCTGGATGTTGCATGCCATTGAGTTTCGGAAGCAGATTTCTGAGTTCGACACTTTTAATGGTATAAATATGCTGATGAGTTCAATTCAGGATGGTAGGTTTGCATATGTAGAGCATACTCGTTTAAACAGTGGGTGCTATGGAGATAATTGGCAATGTCCATTCTGTCATCTGCTAATTTACTTGATATACATTGGATGTATTTACTCAATGAAATTGGAAGATACAATACCCATACTTAATGTCCTTTTGCAAGTCTTGGCTTGATGAATTGTAGCACCCAATAACCACTAGATGGCAGCAAACAGCAGCTAAACCCCAGTCATGTTCAGTGGTGGTTGCTGCTTGCATGGGACTGGTTGCACAGGTTCAAAATGGAATATTTTTAAAACAAGATGCCATCAATTCTTATGAAATGCTGCAGCGTCCACACTTAAAGGGATTGTGTCAGCCAAATTTTCGCTACAGAGCTTTTCATATCATCATATCAGTCCCCTTGATCTAGATAAAAATATACTAGTCTCACCCCCACATGTCTTTTCATTTTTGCTAAAAATTCATGCACTAATTACCTTCATAAAGAGCCCAAGGGCCTGTCCCTCGGCCGTTGGAGCCCAGCGCCGCCCACGCGGTGGCCTGGCAGCAGCCTCATCCAGGGGAATCGCGTGTGCCCCAGCTGTCTGTGCACTTCGCTCGACCTGACATGCCCTCTCGCCTCTCGGTCACTCCGTTCATTGCAGGGGGTACGGGACCCCTGTTATCATGATCAGTGGGGGTCGCAACGGTAGGACCCCCACCGATCTAATAGTTATGCGTGAGATTACGGAACACGGGGGGGGGGGGGGGAGCTGAGGAGAGGAGTGAATAATTAACAGCGGGGCGCTGCTGGGCTCCAACGGCCGGAGGGACAGCCCCTTGGGCTCCTTATGAAGGTAATTAGCATACGAATAAAAGCGATTTTAAGCAAAAATGAAAAGACAGGTGGGGGTAAGACTAGTATATTTTTATCTAGATCAAGGGGACTGATATGATATGAAAAGCTCTGTAGCGAAAATCTGGCGGACAGAATCCCTTTAAGGCCTCTTGCACACAACCGTATGGCTTTTTCAGTATTTAGCGATTCGCTAAAAATACGGATGACGTCCGTGTGCATTCCGTTTTTTGTGGAACGGAACAGCTGGCCCCTTATAGAACAGTACTATCCTTGTCCGTTATGCGGACAATAATAGGACATGTTCTATCTTTGAACGGAAATAGAAGGCATACGGAGTACCTTCCTTTTTTTTTGCGGATCCATTGAAATTAAAAGTTCCGTATATGGAATGCAAAAAACGGAACGTAAACGGGAAAAAAAAAGTTCGTGTGCAAGAGGCCTAAAGGAATTGTCCAGTATAAGGAAACATGGCTGCTGTTTTCCAAAACCCATCCCACAACTGTCCACAGGTTGTACCGTATGTGGCACTGCCACTTCAATGGAGCTGAGCTTCAATACCAGACAAAACCCGTGGATAGGTGTAGCGCTGTTTCAGGATGACAGCATCCATATTTTTCTAATCCTGCATAACCCCTTTTAAAGGAGTCCTACAAGGTTAGGGCTCATGCACACGACTGTACCTGCTCAGTGCTCGTGTTGCGGACCGCAAATAGCATTCCGAAATGCATGGGCAGTGGCTGTGTGCACTCTGTATTGCGGTGCAGACCCATTCTGACTTGAATGGGTTTAGTGATCCGCAAGATATGGCCAGAGAACATGTTCTATCTTTTTGCGGTAAGTAGGCGCAGACCCGAAAGCCCACAGAAGCGCTTCCGTGGTCTTCCGATCCGTGCCTCTGCTCTGCAAAAGATAGGTGTAGTCCTATCTTCAGTCGTTTCTTGTGGATTGCAGATCCATTCAAGTCAATGGGTCCGCATTTAAGTCTGGAGAGATGGTAACTGTATATTTCTTCAAGTACTCTTGGAAACTCCATATACCCAATGGTCATTACTTCCCAGAGATTTACATCTATATATGTGCCGGATATCTGCAGCTCATCCTATATTGTATCAGAAGATTTAGTGGCACTTTAAACCCTCCAGCCAAATCATCCTGTCCATCCAGTGACATGCTTTTCAGCAATTGTTTCCATATTACTTGATACTTCTTACATTTCCTGTAGTTTTCTTTGTAGCCAGCAGATGTCACTGTTTACACTGCAGCTTATGGAGCGAGACGTCGTCTATGTATTTGCATCTGTAAAATATAGATTATATCTATAAACTAGAAGCAGGTAAGTTAAAGTGAAACATCAAATATTAAAATGGCATAACTTGGTCCGCCCTGACCGCTACATAGAAGTTGTTTCCGGCGGGTGAGGGGGCGCATCGAGTCCCTGCACTGCTGTGGCAGGGACTCGATGTGTCAGAAGGCAGCCCAATGCCGTGCAGAAGCTGCCCAATGCCTTGCACAGCATCGGGACCTGCTTTCTACGGGTGCCAAGGAGATCCAGTCTCAGGCTGGCTCTCCTATGCAATCTGTTAGGGCTCATGCACACGACAGTATTTTCGTTCAGTATACTGTCCGTTTTTTTAGTTCAGTATGCGGTTCATATACTGAACCATTCATTTCAATGGTTCGGCAAAAAAAACTGAAGTGTCTCCGTGTGCATTCTGTTTCAGTATTTCCATACCGTGAAACGATAGAACATGCCTATTCTTGTCCGCAAATCACGGTGCTTGGCTCGATTCAAGTCAATGGGTCCGCAAAAAAAAAGGAACACATACGGAAATGCATCCGTCTGTCTTCCGTATCCGTTCTGTTTTTGCTGAACCATCTATTTATCTGTTATGCCCAGCCCAATTTTTTCTATGTAATTACTGTATATGGCATACGGAAAAACGGAAAGGAAACGGAAACACAATGGAAACAAAAAACGGAACAACCGTAAAAAACGGACCGCAAAACACTGAAAAAGCCATACTGTCGTGTGCATGAGCCCTTATAGTGTATGACTCTGTGTCATACACTAACCGGCAATCAGGGGAGCACCCAGGAATTTTGTCTAGGGGGGAGGGTCCAAAAGGCAAAAAAATGTGGCATGTGTAGTGCGCTGTGCTAATTAAATTTTTCAAAACCCCCTTTATATGTAAAAATGCAGGGAAGGGGTGTAGTGTGTTGCGCTGATTCTTTTACTTGGCGATTCTAAAAGCCCTGCAGGAAAATGACAATGCGGCGTGCGAAGCGTGTCGCAATTTTTTTGGTCCCGCCCATTATTAAAAGCCCCTCCTACATATAATAGGCCACTCCCAACAAACACTGTACAGCTGACATTCTATAGTTGCGGCCTGTCTCTACACATCATACGGAGAGGGGGGAGGTCTGTCCTGGCTGCACTGCCTGCTTCACATTATACAATAGACAGCCGGCTACAGCCAGGAAGCTCCTCCGCTCTCCTCCCTCCCCAGATCCTGCTCAAGGCCTGTGGTTCCCCCCACCATCTGTCACCCGCCTGTGGCCTGCTGCCCCCCTTGACCGTCCTCACCTAGCTCTGAATCCTTCTGCAAATGGCAGGGGGAGGAGCCGGAGCATCTCCTCTCCTACATAGCGCCCCCTACCTCTTAGATCCAGTGATGTCACCTTTGTTGTAGACGTTCTCTTTCCTCATCTTCTCCATTCAGACCAGACCGCCATGATGATTTTTCAGCCATCTCCCATCTCTGCAGAGATTAACAAACAGACATTAGTTTCCCACATTTCCATCATCTTCACATCTTCTGAACACCCTTTCCTGCCACCCCCAATACTGTGCCCCCAATACTATACTGCAGAAACAGTCCCCCTGGAAATACTACTACCACACAGATAGTGCCCCCTTCAACAATTATTGGCACACAGTGCCCAGACACTAATAGTATAAAGATAATGTCCCCCAAAAATTATTGTGCTAAGCTGATACTGTGGCAGGGTGCCCCCCAAAGTAACAGGGCTCCCCAAAATAGAAATAATTCTCTGCCAGAGCACACTTAGTAGTAATAATGCCCCTATAGTGACCATACTAGTAATCATGTTCCTCATAGCCCCCCAGTATTAGCAAAGCTCTGCATAATACCTCCTAGTACTAATAATTCTCCCTACAATATGACAGTACATGAAATACCCCCGCTTAGTTCCCGCTGTTGAGCTAATGTCCCCATAATGTATGCCAGTATAGAATACCCCTATATAGTGCCCCAGTAAATGCCCTCATAGTTCTCCTCTCCCCCTTCCCCATAGTGTCCCCCATAATATGCCAGTAAAAAATGCCCCTTCTAAGTGCCACCATATGCCCCAATAGAGCTCCACTCCCCCATAGTGCCGCTCTCCCCTATAGTGCCTACCATAATGTGCCAGTAAAAAAATGCCCCCTTAGTGCCACCAGATGCCATAATGCCCCCATAATGTGCCAATAAGAATAAAGGCCCCTTTAGAGCCCCCACTTCCCCTTAGTGCCCCCAAATAATGCCCCTATAGTGCCACCAGATGCCCCATAGTGCCATTCTCCCCTATAGTGCCCCCATAATATGTCAATAAAAAAAAGCCCCTTTAGACCCCCCAGATGCCCCCATAGTGCTCCTCTCCCCCATGGTGCCCCCCCCATAATGTGCCAGTAAGAATTGCCACCTAAAAAAAAAGTACCACCAGATGCCCCATAGTGCCCCCATAGTGCCAGCTCCCCCCCTCCAAAAAAACAAAACAAAAAATAAATAAATACACTGATACTTACCTCCATCAGCAGCGATGCAATGCAGGCTCTTCCGGCCTGTGTCCCTGCTGTATGCTGCCCGGCTCAGGCGCGTGATGATGACGTCATCGCGCCGCCTGAGCCGTGCCTCTGATAGGCTGCAGGCATTAGTGCCTGCGGCCTATCAGAAGAACACGGGAGGGACACACCTCTCCCTCCCCTGCCGTAGCACAGCACAGGCATCTGTATCGCTGTCCTAAGGACGGCGATACAGATGGATTAGATATGGAGATGAGCGCTTCCACAATGGAAGCACTCATCTCCTAATACTCCTACTGACCCCCCCCCACCACCGCCGTGGCCGCCGCAATTACATCCAGGGCCGCGCCGCCTGTGGTGATCGGCGGTGCGGCCCTGAAGGATTAAAAAATAATAATTTGGCTGGTTGTTCTAGGGGGGGTCCAGACCCGCTGGACCCCCCCCTGTAGGTGCCCCACTGCCGGCAATGCATTACAATACAGATGTATTGCAGAGGGGATCAGACCCCGAAAAGTTGAAGTCCCAGAGTGGGACAGAAATAGAGTTAAAAAAAAAAGTGTTTTGAATCAAAAAAATAAAGTTTCAAGTTGAAAAAAGAAAAAAAACGCCCCTTTCCCCTGATTTTATAATAAAAAATAGAAAAAAAAGAAAGAAAAAAGGCACATATTAGGTATCGCCACGTCCATATTGACCGACTCTATAAATATATCACATGATCCATCCCGTCCGATAGACACCAGAAGAATTAAAAACTGTGTAAAAAAAAAAGCTATTTTTGTCACCTTACATCACCAAAAGTGCAACACCAAGTGATCAAAAAGGCGTATGTCCCCAAAAATAGTACTAATCTAACCGTCGCCTCATCCCGCAAAAAATTAGCCCCTACACAGGACAATCGCCCAAAAAATAAAAAAAACTATGGCTCAGACTATGGAGACACTAAAACATGATTATTTTTTGTTTCAAAAATGCTTTTACTGTGTTAAATGTTTTTTTTACATTTTTTTTAAGTATACATATTAGGTATCGCCGCGTCCGTAACAACCTGCTCTATAAAAATAACAGATGACCTAACCCCTCAGGTGAACACCGTAAAAAAAAAAGTGTCAAAAAAGCCTTTTTTTTTTGCCGCCTTACATCGCAAAAAGTGTAATAGCAAGCGATCAAAAAGTCATATGCACCCCAAAATTATACCAATCAAACCATCATCTCATACTGAAAAAAATGAGCCCCTACATAAGACAGTCGCCCAAAAAATAAATAAAACTATGGCTTTTAGAATATGGAGACACAAAAAAATAATTTTTTTCAAAAATGCTTTATTATGTAAAACTGAAACAAACAACCATATTTGGTATTATTGCATCCGTAACAACCTGCTCTATAAAAATAGCTCATGATCTATTCTAACCTGTCAGATGAACGTTGTAAATAAAACATAAAAACAGTGCCAAAACAGCAATTTTTTTGTTACCTTGCCTCACAAAAAGTATAATATAGAGCAACCAAAAGTCATCTGTACCCTAAAATAGTACAAATAAAACTTCCACCCTATCCCGTAGTTTCCAAAATGGTGTCACTTTTTTGTAGTTTCTACTCTAGGGGTGCATCAGGGGGTCTTCAAATGTAATATAGTATATAAGGCAGAAAAAATACATTTGTCCATCCAGTTCCGCCTATCGTGCAAGTTGATCTAGAGGAAGGCAAAAAACCTCTGAGGTAGAAGCCAATTTTCCCCACTTAAGGGGGGGAAAAATTCCTTCCCGACTCCAATCAGGCAATCAGAATAACTCCCTGGATCAACGACCCCTCTCTAGTAGCTATAGCCTGTAATATTATTACACTCCAGAAATACATCCAGGCCCCTCTTGAACTCTTTTAGTGAACTCACCATCACTACCTCCTTAGGCGCCCTGCACACGAACGTGTGCACCCCGTGGTCGTGCTGCAGCCCGCAAAATGCGGGCCGCAATGCACGAACACAGTCCGTGGGGCAGCCGCAGCGGATCGTGGACCCATTCACTTTAATGGGTCCGCGATCTGGCCGTTCCGCAAAAAGATAGGACATGTTCTATCTTTTTGCGGAACGGAAGTACGGGACGAAACCCCACGGAGCACTCTGTAGTGCTTCCGTAGGGTTCCGTTCCGTGCTTCCGTTCCGCATCTCCGGATTTGCAGACCCATTCAAGTGAATGGGTCCGCATCCAGGATGCGGAATGCCCACGGAATGGTACCCGTGTATTGCAGATCCGCAAATACGGTCCACAATACGGCTACGGGAAGCACACGTTCGTGTGCAGGGGGCCTAAGGCAGAGAGTTCCATAGTCTCGCTGCTCTTACCGTAAAGAATCCTTTTCTATGTTTGTGTAGAAACCTTCTTTCCTCCAGACGCAGAGGATGTCCCCTCGTCACAGTCCTGGGGATAAATAGATGATGGGAGAGATCTCTGTACTGTCCCCTGATATATTTATACATAGTAATTAGATCTCCCCTCAGTCTTTTTTCTAAAGTGAATAACCCTAATGTTGATAATCTTTCAGGGAACTGTAGTCCCCCATTGCAGTTATTACTTTAGTTGCCCTCCTCTGAACCCTCTCCAGCTCTGCTATGTCTGCCTTGTTCACAGGAGCCCAGAACTGTACACAGTACCCCATGTGTGATCTGACTAGTGATTTGTAAAGTGGTAGGACTATGTTCTCATGACGGGCATCTATGCCCCTTTTCATGCAACCCATTATCTTATTGGCCTTGGCAGCAGCTGCCTGACACTGGTTTTTACTGCTTAGTTTGCTGTTTATTAAAATTCCTAGGTCCTTTTCCATGTCCGTGTTACCGAGTGTTTTACCATTTAGTATGTACTGGTGATTTGCTTTATTCCTTCCCATGTGCATAACCTTGCATTTGTCAGTATTAAACCTCATCTCCCACTTCTCTGCCCAAGCCTCCAATCTATCCAGAGCCCTCTGTAGTAGTATACTGACCTCTTCAGTGTTAATTACTTTACACAGTTTAGTGTCATCTGCGAAAATTTATATTTTACTGTGCAAGCCTTCTACAAGATCATTAATAAATATATTGAAGAGAATGTGACATGGCAAGTTAAAATTATCCCAGTGAAATCTGCCCTTCAAAAACCATATGGCGTTCCTTTCCTTCTGTGCCCTGCCGTGTGCCCGTACAGCAGTTTACGACCACATATGGGGTGTTTCTGTAAACTACAGAATCAGAGCAATGAATATTGAGTTTTGTTTGGCTGTTAACCTTTGCTTTGTTAGTGGAAAAAAAAATGATTAAAATGGAAAATCTGCCCAAAAAGTTAAAATTCTGAAATTTCAGCTCAATTTTTCCTTAATTCTTGTGGAACACCTAAAGGGTTAAAAACGTTTGTAAAATCAGTTTTTAATACCTTGAGGGGTGTAGTTTCTAAAATGGGGTAATTTTGGGGTGTTTTCTATTATGTAAGCCTCACAAAGTGACTTCAGACATGAACTGGTCTTCAAAAAGTGGGTTTTGGAAATTTTCTGAAAAATGTCAAGATTTGCTTCTGAACTTCTAAGCCTTCTAACGTCCCCAAAAAATAAAATGGCATTCACAAAATGATCCAAACATGAAGTAGACATATGAGAAATGTAAGTAATAACTATTATATGAGGTATAACTATCTGTTTTAAAAGCAGAGAAATTGAATTTTGGAAAGTTTCGAATTTTTTCCAAATTTTTGGTAAATTTGGTATTTTTTTATAAATAAAAATGAAATATTTTGAATCAAATTTACCACTGTCGTGAAGTACAATATGTGACGAGAAAACAATCTCAGAATGGTTTGGATAAGTAAAAGCGTTTTAAAGTTACCACCACACAAAGAAAAATGGCCCGGTCCTTAAGGGGTTAAGGACAACAGGACTTTTATAGTCAGTAAAAGGGGTTGTCCAGCTTCAGGGCTATCCTTTCTCTAAAACCGCCTAGAACAGCGCTAAACACAGCCAATTTGTGCCGTTGACGTCACCCAGCATCCTGCCAGGCGGATGTCTCCGTCTAGCATACTGATGTGAAGTCCAGTAAGTCCGCGGGGAGCTCCTCTGCTCCTACAAGTATATAGGCGCCATGTGTGGCACATCGGTCCTCCTTTACAAAACAAGTTCTAACAAAGCATTGCCCATAGCGACCAAGCAGACTGGCAGTCATTGCCATGGGCAAAGCTGTGGCACTTTTTGGTAGAACAGGGTTGTATGAGTGATGGCCCTTGTGAAGATTCAAAGTCCCAGCAAATTTGGGTTGTCCCGGGTTGGAAATGGGTGGGACTAGTGATAACCCTGCCCATAAGTTGGTGTTCCCAGGTAGAGTTTTGGATGTCCTGTTTTAACAACCTAAATGTTGG
Organism: Bufo bufo; assembly: GCF_905171765.1. NCBI lineage: Eukaryota > Metazoa > Chordata > Amphibia > Anura > Bufonidae > Bufo > Bufo bufo. The sequence continues at coordinate 138,808,739 of NC_053389.1, forward strand.
TAAGTATGCAATCCACATCTGAAATATGCAAGTTATGTGTGCATGTTTATGTGGATCTACACATAGGGTTGCCACCTGAACGGTTTCTTTTTTTTTCTACAAGGCCTGTTACTAATAAGCACTTCCATTGTGTAGCGGTCATTAGTATGGCCGTTACCTCCCGCCCACTTGTGTTAATAAAATAAAAAAAACTCACCTCATCCATTTGCTCGCACAGTGGGAAACACTCATTGCTGACTGGAGGACAGGACCTGCGAGACGTCATTACGCTGCAGCTTCCAGTCAGCGAGTGTTCACAGTGGCGCAAGCAAATGTAGGAGGTGAGTTTTTTTTTTTTTTTGCAGAAGCAGAGAAGGGTGCACTAATGGGGGCATTATTCTTACTGGGGGGGCACTAATGGGGGCATTATTCTTACTGGGGGGCACTAATGGGGGCATTATTCTTACTGGGGGACACTAATGGGGGCATTATTCTTACTGGGGTGCACTAATGGGGGCATTATTCTTACTGGGGGGCACTAATGGGGGCATTATTCTTACTGGGGGGCACTAATGGGGGCATTATTCTTACTGGGGGGCACTAATGGGGGCATTATTCTTACTGGGGGGCACTAATGGGGGCATTATTCTTACTGGGGGCACTAATGGGGGCATTATTCTTACTGAGGGACACTAATAGGGGCATTATTCTTACTGGGGGCCACTAATAGGGGCATTATTCTTACTGGGGGCCACTAATAGGGGCATTATTCTTACTGGGGGCAATAATAGGGGCATTATTCTTACTAGGGGGCACTAATGGGGGAATTACTATTACTGGGGGCACTAATGGGGGAGTTATTCTTACTGGGGGGGCACTAATGGAGCATTATTCTGGGGGGCAATATTATTCTTGGGGCACTAATGGGGCATTATTAATTCTGTGTGGCACTAATGGGGGCATTAATATTACAGGGGGGCACTAATGGAGGCATTAATATTATTGGGAGCCACAGTATGACAGCCACTTAACACCCAGTGTTAAGCCATGCCCCCACAACCGCACCCCCTTTGGGGTGTGGCTTAACTTGGCCGGTATTTTTGTTGGGAAAGGGGGCAACCCTATCTACACAGTGTCTGACAGGTCTGAACAAGGCTTGAAGAAAGACAGGAAATGTTGTCAGGAGGACTCGGGAGCAGTAGAAATTAGTAGTGAATTGTGGTAGAGAAATGGTCTGGAAGGTACTTGATATCTTTGTGTTTGCAGACTTCCTCCAGTTTCTTTCCCACTCTCCAAATGCTGTATATTGGTTTGTATTGAAAAGGATAACTGAAATTGGGGTATTTTCACACTTGCGGCAGAGAATTCCGGCAGGCAGTTCCGTCCCAATCCGGACGCAAACGGATGCATTTGTGAGGCGGATCCGTCTCACAAATGCATTGCAATACCGGATCCGTCTTTCCGGTTGTCTCTTGGAAAAAACGGATCCGGTATTTATTTATTTATTTTTAAAGACCGGATCAGTTTTGCCGGAACACTTGGATCCTGCATTAATGCATTTTAATGGAAATGGATGCCGGATCTGGCAAGTCTGCTGCAGTATTTTCTCCGGCCAAAAAACGTAAGAGGGACTGAACTGATGCAGCATCCTGAATGTAATGCTCTCCATTCAGAATGCATTAGGATAAAACTTTAACGCAAGTGTGAAAGTACCCTTAGAAGGATGTGGCTGCGTTCTTCTACAAACAGCGCCACACCTGCCCATAGGTTGAGTGTGGTATTGCAGCATAGCTCTATTTACTGATACTTCAATTGAGCTGTCCTGCAATACCACATACAAGCCAAGGACAGGTGTGGTGCAGTTTCTGGAAGAACGCAGACATGTTTTTCTAATTCTGGACAAGTCACGGCAGTTTATTGGTGTCATTTGAATATGTACAATGCACATAATAACCGGACCCTTTTCTTTTTTTTCCTTTTTTTTATTTTATCCGTTGTAGGAAAAAAACATTTCATTTGTTGTAGGGAAAAAACAAAAGCGCCAATTTAGCGACCAAATATTTTTTTATGTATTTTCTTGCAAGAACATTTTGTATTTTTTCCACCTTTCACTGGAGAATAAAAAAATTCCCTAGAACACATTAATAGAAGCGTTCTCACAATCCCCTTGAAAATCAGGAAAAAAATTGTGTACCTGCATTAGCAACAACACATTATTAGAGACTCCTCCATTTTGACAGGTTGACAAGTTCCATTTTGTAGGCCTCGGAATAAAGGTACTTTAATTTTTTTTTAGCAGCACTCATCATGTATCTGATGGGAGTAGAAGCGGCTCCATTACATCCATTTCAGGAAATTGCACGCTACTATTCACAATATAACGAACGGAAATCCATTTCATATTTTTTTATTTTTTTCCACACGACACCAACTTCACCCACTTATGCTTGAATGGAAGTGATTGACAATTTTTCTAATTGAATACGTTCGATTCATTTAATAGGAGGAAAAAAGTGTCCCGCTGGTCAGGAAAAAAAAAACTAATGACATATTTTTTTTTTTTTTTTTAGGGGGAATTAGGGAAATAAGCCAGACTGTGATTTGAAATTTAAAAAAAGGCACTGACCTAAAACAAATGTACCTCAAGGGTAAAAAAAAAAAAGCTGTTTGTCCCATGTTTACTATTTCCTATAGACTTCCATGCAACATCTGGAGCTGGCGTTTTTTTGCCTAAAATATGTGGGGGGAAAATGCCAGCAAAAAAAAAAATCTTTGAAAACAAATAAAAATAAATAAAGTGACACCAGCCTAAATTTGGCGTAGATGTTCTCTTTTTACAACAAAAAAAAACACCAGAATATATATATATATTTTTTTACATATATATTTTATAGCGCCTATGTTTTTAGCTGCTGTTTTTGTGCCTTTTTTTCACACAGTGGGGGTCATTTACAAAGACGGGCATTTTACGTCTGTCTTTGTTTCCCCTCTGCACTGCCAGAGAATTCAGCTAATTTATAATGAGGCGTGCATGTCGTAATAAATCAGGCGCACCTCCGGCAGTCCCCAGACTAGGGTAGTTTTCACTCCTCTTTTACTCCTGTTTCCCTGAGTAAAAGATGGTAAATTTGTTGGGGCTAAAGTCCTGGCCTGGCTCCCACCCCCTCCCTATCACCAAGCGGCGAGTACAGTGTAAAAAGGCCTGTGCAACAAAAGGTCACAAAAAGGGGTTTTGCATGGCACTCTTAGTAAATGACCCGCAATGTGTCTTAACGCAAGAGTTTTTTTTCATGGTGTTTTTAAAGCCTGACAAAAAACTAATAATGAACAAAAACACTTTTTTGTCCTGCATTTTATATGCGTTTTTGTGTCCTTTGTATCTTCAGCTAAAATCTGGAGCTCAAAAACCACAGTGAAAAAAAAAAATCACTAAAAAAGCAAAAGTGCAGAAAACGCCACTAAGAAATATGTGCAAAAGCACTCCTAGGCCCCTTTCACATGGGCGAGAATTCTGCGCGGGTGCACTGCGTGAGGTGAACGCATTGCACCCGCACTGGACCTGGACCCATTCATTTCAATGGGGCTGTACACATGAGCGGTGCAGATGTGTGTTGCGTGAAATATCGCAGCATGTTCTTTATTCTGCGTTTTTCACGCAACGCAGGCCCCATAGAAATGAATGGGGCTGCGTGAAAATCGCAAGCAAGTGCGGATGCGGTGCGATTTTCACGCATGGTTGCGAGGGATGAGCAACCCCGGACCCCATTAAAGTAAATTCACTGTATTAATTTCCCTTATAACATGGTTATAAGGGAAAACAATAGCATTCTTAATACAGAATACTCAGTAAAATGTGGATTGAGGGGTTAAAATAAATAAATAAATGAACTCACCTCATCCACTTGATCGCGCAGCCGGCATCGTCTTCTTTCCTCTTCTTTCAGGACCTGCAAAAGGACCTTTGATGACGTAATCTTGGTGACGTCAGCGCAGCGCAGTTCCTGCTGTATGAAGATAGAAATCTATCTCCATTCAGAAGGACCTGCGCTGATGTCACCGCGCTCACCACGGTTTTTTTCTGGTGTTCTCGAGGGCTTTTGCAGTTTGTGGTGTTTTTTTTGCAGCTTTTTTTTTTTAGGCAAAAACAAAAACGCTAGTTCCAGATGTTACATGGAAGTCTATGGGGAAAATAATTAGCTTAGGACAAACAGGCGTTTTTTCAACCATGACACGAACGTATTTTCTTTCCATGTCCGTTCTGTTTTTTTGCGGACAGTATAAGGAACCATTCATTTCAATGGTTCCCCAAAACAAACGGAAGTTACCCCGTGTGCATTCCGTTTCCATATATATGTATTTCCGTTCCGCAAAAAAAATAGAACATGTCCTATTATTGTCTGCATTACGGACAAGGATACGACTGTTCTATTAGGGGCCAGCTGTTCCGTTCCGCAAAATACAGAATGCACATGGACGTTATCCATATTTTTTGCAGACCGCAAAATACATACAGTCGTGTGCATGAGGCCTTAAGGTGCATTTTTTTAGATCAATGGCATTTGGTGTTTTCTCCTCATTGTCTGATGGTTTTCTCCCATAGACTTGCATTTTTTTATTTTGTTTTTTGTCTTTTTTTTCTTACCTTTGAGAAACACATGAGCAATGTGTGTTGGCGTTTTTGCATGGCTTTTTTTTTTTTTTTTTAACCAGTGCTGTTTTTCTCATGCAGGTTTAGACTTAGTCCTCATGCACACGACCGTTGTTTGGCGGCTCGGATGCGGACCCATTCACTTCAATGGGGCCGCAAAAGATGCGGATAGCACTCCGTGTGCTGTCCGCATCCGTGGCTCCGTTCTGCGGCCCCGCTAAAAAAATATAACAGGTCCTATTCTTGTCCGCGCTTTGCGGACAAGAATAGGCATTTATATTGCCGGCGCCTGTTCTGTTCCGCAAATTGCGGAAGGCATCACGGGCGGCTTCCGTTTTCTTGTGGATCCGCGGTTTGCGGACTGCAAAAAACGGCAAGGTCGTGTGCATGAGGCCTTACACTGGTTATGCCATGATTGACGTAAAAAAAATTTTTTTTTAATCAGACATAATATAGTACACGACAGTCTCTTTATAACAAAGCTAGAACTACGGTAACTGTGTACCTCACATGGATTCATTGCTCCAATTTTCTTCAGGCTGCCAGCGGGCTTGTCTTATCTCAGGTGTTGTGTCCTTTCTGCAGCAGCTCTTTTACTGTAAGGCCTCATGCACATGACCGTTTTTGTGGTCCGCATCCGAGCCGCATTTTCTGCGGCTCGGGTGCGGACCCATTCACTTCAATGGGGCCCCAAAAAATGCGGACAGCACTCCGTGTGCTGTCCGCATCCGTTGCTCTGTTCCGAAGTCCGCAAAAAATATATAGCATGTCCTATTCTTGTCCGTTTTGCGGACAAGAATAGGCAGTCATATTAATAGCTGTTCGCATCCGTTGCACCGTTCCGTGGCCCCGCAAAAATAAATATAGCATGTCTTATTCTTGTCCGTTTTGTGGACAAGAATAGGCATTGCTACAATGGGCCGCCTGTTCCGTTACGCAAATTGCGCAAGGCACACGGGCGGCTTCCGTTTTTTGCGGATCCGCGGTTTGCGGACCGGAAAAAACGGCACAGTCGTGTGCATGAGGCCTAACTGTAACAGATTCTAACAATAGATACAGCTGGAGTCAGTTGACAGATAGAGCTGAGCATGTGCGACTGCATCAATACGTGGACATGCACATTACAGATTAAACACTAGGGGGCGCCATTATAATGAAGTTAAGATAATATCTCACAACTGGAACATTTTAGTAACCAATTAAATGACAGAAGTAACTAGTTTTTCATGCTGAATTATATTGTGTATTGAGCAAAGCACACTCCGGATCATAGATTCGAAATCACTTCATTCAAAAATTCATTTGAATGGTATACGGAGACCTGTCTCCATACAGCATTCAAATGTATGGGCTTTGCGGAGGTGAAATTCGTGAAGTCCGAAGCCTTCAGTGAAGAACTTCGGCATTTGATTCTACAACTTTCAAAGAATTTTAAAACCGCAATACGAAGTTGGCTTCAGTACCGAGCTTTCAGTCAGTACCGAAGCCGACTTCGGATCCCAGTTTTAAAACGGTATTCAAGTTGAATAATCGAAGTCCAAAGTTATTCAACATAGTCTCGCAAGACTTTGGACTTAATGAATTTCACCTCCCCAAAGCCCATACATACACAAGTTTTGAACGAAACGACTTCGGATCTATGATCTGAATCGCGCTTCACTTAAAAGGGGTTATTCTTCACCCGCAGTGCCATGGAGGCTGGTCACCGCCGCGGCCTGCCATTGGCTCCTCGCCCCGTCGCCGGATGTTTTGAACCACATGACATCGGGAGATGCATCGGCAACCGTGCAGGGATCCAGAGGGATGCGGATGCCAGGGAGCAGGTAAGTATGCTCTAGAGAAGGGGCCCGGGCATTCTGGGGGTCATTACTTTAACACTAAAAGTAACGTTGGACGGCGGCACAACCCCTTTAAGTAAGAACACTCTGCCCAAATGCCACCTAGAGCAGTTGTGATTCTTTAAGTTTCCAGCCTAGGATCATTGATGGTGGGGGCTGCAGTTAATAACCTTGCGGGCGGAAGAACTTGCTCAAAGGGGTCAATCAGTGGAGTAAGTTGCAGGTGAGGAGTTCTGTTTGATCTTAGCGCCTGCGGAGTCATGTATGATTAATTTATATACTGGAGACGTACTGGTCATATGTATCACATTGATCTGGCAGGGAAGATCGATCCTAATACACATCTATCCCATAAACGTGTCTTCTATATTCCACTCACAAGTCTATACCTTTTGGAATGAATCCTCCACACACACAGCAGCCAAGCAGGCTCCAGACCTACAGCACATGTACGGTATATTCTTCAAACAGCCTGCATTAAAACGTATGTGACGCCATTACCTTCTCATCCTCAGAGTAAGGATGCTTCATAGGAGACACTTTCTATTTCTTAATTCTGATGGGAGTTGTAGTTACACTAGGCGGTTTGCAAATCGTGTTAGTGATGGTTATAATTAGTATGCAGTAAGGGTGGTCGCCTCTGCTCTATCCTATTGTTGGGGGAGGCCACCATCTGGTCAGGAAATCCTCAGGTCATTGACCTCTATGGGTGCCGTTGTCTTATATGCTGCTAAGTACTTATCGAAGACCCTGGCCTTGGGAACTCCTGGGGGTGGAGGAGGACACCCCACCAGCTGGTCTGTACCATAGAAGATGGGCATGCTGGTCGTAATGGTCTCATCATCCTAATGGTTCTCTCAATATTGGTATAGGCGTTTCAGTTATTAAGACTTACATGCCATTGTATAAAGGGCTCCTGTAATATTCAGTTCATTACATGTGACCCTTTGTATAGGAAGGCATTGTGGACCCAAACCAACGCATCCCAGTGCACAAAACTGCATTAAGGTGCACAATTTCCTGGAACCTTTGCAGAAATGGTTGCACTCTGTGGACGGTAATATATATATTGTGCTGATTCTGTGATTGGAGACCAAGTAATTCACTTGAGTACCATGGCTGTAATGCAAAAAAAGAAAGAAATCCCATACAACAGCGCCCCCAGTGGACACATTTATGAGCAGAACCCTTGAACTAGTAGCATTAAACGCATACAACAGGATTTTTAATGGAAGCTGTTAAAGAAAAAAATTAAATAAAGGTATAATTTTTCTTCAGCGCCGGCCCTTTAAATACGGTATATTCTTAGTTATGAACTAATGTGCCGCTCACATACATGATCCATGGCCCTGAATATTAATAAGTATGCAAAAAGGGTGAATTTATATTCCAAAGAGATTACTCTCTCCCTCATTCATTATAACCTATGCATAAACAACAGGGACACGTCAAGGCGGCACGATGCAACCTGTAACGCTATTTATGATTACCGCAGGTACCTGCTAAATTGGACTGATGAATTCTCAGCCTTTCATGGAAAAAAAAACTCCACAAATGGAACGGTGAGCCGTGCAATCTTCTGGTATTAATATACTGAGTGCACCAGATGTAAGGCCAGGAACGTGGTATAATGAAGGGTCCTTTATCCCGGACCCTCTAATGTATCAGAGCAGTGCATCTAATGGCAGCGCTTTCTTTGGCTGGGTAATAAGGCTGACACCTGGAGCCGCTGGCCTGATTCAAAGGATGAAGCCTTTATCACTGCCAACATGCCCTTCCACATCCCATGGCATTACATATGTCCGTTTCCTATTAGCTGTGCTGCCTAATTTGCTGCTTTAACCTTTTATGGTGGTATTCCAGACTTTTAGAGTTAATTTAAAGGGGTTTTTCCAGGATTACTATGCTTTTTAACAGATATGGTCATATAGCTGCTTACTTCCTATACATCTTCCTTGTGGCTTTTTATTATTTTTTCAATTTGGACTCTCCTGACCCGTTTTCACCATGTAAATAAATCACTTCCTGTTCCTGTATCCAACCAAACCCACTCCAGCGCCCACCCGAATAACACCCAGCTAGTTTATAGCTCCTCCCACCAGAATGTTACTTAGACACTCCCCTATCACTGCCCAGCTAGTTACATAGACACTCCTATCACTGCCCCTAACAACACCCAGCTAGTTTATAGCTCCTCCCACCAGCTATTTACATAGACATGCCCCTAACAATGCCCAGCTAGTTTATAGCTCCTCCCACCAGAATGTTACTTAGACACTCCCCTATCACTGCCCAGCTAGTTACATAGACACTCCCCTATCACTGCCCCTAACAACGCCCAGCTAGTTTATAGCTCCTCCCACCAGCTAGTTACATAGACACTCCCCTATCACTGCCTCTAACAACGCCCAGCTAGTTTATAGCTCCTCCCACCAGCTAGTTACATAAACTAGCTGGGTGTTGTAAGGGGAGTGTCTATGTAACTAGCTGGTGGGAGGAGCTATAAACTAGCTGGATGTTGTTAGGGACAGTAATGGGGGAGTGTCTATGTAACATTCTGGTGGGAGGAGCTATAAACTAGCTGGGCGTTGTTAGGGGCAGTGATAGGGGAGTGTCTTTGTAACTAGCTGGTGGGAGGAGGTATAAACTAACTGGGTGTTGTTAGGGGAGTGTCTATAACTCCTCCCACCAGCTAGTTACATAGACACTCCCCTATCACTGCCCTTAACAATGCCCAGCTAGTTTATAGCTCCTCCCACCAGAATGTTACATAGACCCTGCCCCTAACAACACCCAGCTAGTTTATAGCTCCTCCCACCAGCTAGTTACATAGACACTCCCCTATCACTGCCCCGCCCAGGAAATAAGAATGAGCTGCATGGACAAGGTCATGTGACCTCAGCCCAGAATGGAGGATCAGAGAAATAAAGATGAAGAAATACATTACAACATTTCAGTGACCTTTATAAATAGTTATTTTACAGAATCTTAATGCAAACCAAGTGCAAGTTCTCCTAAGGTCAAAGGAGGTGATTTGTTATCTCTCTGTTTCCTGGCATAAAAAGTTGCAGACCTTGCGTTTTTGACTTTTTAGATACCACTGTGACAAAATATTGTCGCAAATGGCATTTTCACGCCAGCCTTGCCACTTTTCAAAAAGGGGACCATGTGGGGGGGGGGCCTTGGACGTGACCAGCGGCTGTGACAAATATATCTTCATTTTGGCCAGTTTTCTGAGCTGTCGTAGATTTCTGTTTAGGCGCATGGACTGCCTTCTATCAAGACCGTTGCAGAAAGTGTTGGTCTTCATAAAGATCTCACCCATAACCACGGGCTGGCTGGCACATTTTAGCTTGGGGGGGGGGGGGGGTGAAAGTATACATCACTGGCCCATATGTAGCGGGCGTCAGATCTATATATCTACTGGGGGCGTATGCCACCCTGCCCCACGGCCCAGCCCGCCACTGCCAGTAACTCCCCTTGTTAAAAGTTAACTGTTAGGGCGCATTCAGATGACCATAGTGTTTTGCAGATCCGCAAAACATGGATATCGGCTGTGTGCGGTCCGCACATGGCCGCAACAATAATAGAAAATGCCTATTCTTGTACATGCTGTATCTTTTCTACGGAGCATCTTTTGCGGCCCCATAGAAATTAATGGGGAACGGATGCGGACTCATTCATACGGTCGTCTGAATGAGCCCTTAGTTACATTAGCTTTCGGGAAAGCTGGGTGACAGCCTGTATAGGCACCATTATTGCCTCTATAGGGGTAGCCATTCAGACTGTTTAGAACCAAATCTGTGGTGTATCCAGCATAGAGGCGGACACGTGACTACTTTCACTGTAAGGGTCCATTCACACGTCCGGATCCGCAATACACCCGGCCGGCACCCGCATAGAACTGCCTATTCTTGTCCGCAATTGCGGACAAGAATAGAACATGTATTTTTTTCGGGAGCCGCGGACCGGAAGATTGGGGCCACGCTCTGGAAATGCGGATGTGGACAGCGCACTGTGTGCTGTCCGCATCTCTTCCGGCACCATAGAGAATGAATGGGTCCGGATTCGTTCCGCAACGTTGCGGAACGGATCCGGAGCCATTCTACGGATGTGTGAATGGGCCCTAATTAGTACATGCGAGTCATAGGTTATAGATCCTCCTTACTACAGGCAAAGAAGGCAGGCTCCAGGGGGAAGTTATTATTCTATTTGCGCCAGGAAACTGACATCACAAAGGTCGCCATTTTTGGCATATGTCATTTTTGAGCAAACATTTTTGCTCCTTTTGCTTCACAAATTCCCCTCATGATGATTTACCCTTCCAAAATTTTTATGGGGAAAGCATGTTTAGAGTGGGGTCTACTGGTCGAAATAAACAGGTTTCTGGCAAAGGTATTTATCACCCAACCCTGCGGGAAACTGTCAGCAAGGTGGTGTTCTGTAACCGTGGGCAGAATGACAGGCTCCAGCACATAAATAACATGGGCTCTGAGCCACTCACTGCTAATCCTATATTTTCGCAGTGAAACACAGCTTGTTAGGACCCCGGGACCTGCAGTTACGACACCATGAACTTCCTGACAAGATCCTTTTAATGAAAAGTCCTATCTTGTGCTGAGAAACCGTAATGAGGACAAAGCAAGCAGACTGCGTGATGACAAGTACAGTGAAATGGCTTTAAAGGGTCACTGTGGGAGATTTATCAAAACTGGTGTAAGGGAAAACTGGCTTAGTTAGTTGCCCACAACAACCAATCAGATTTCACCTTTCATTTTCAAAAAGAGCTCTGAAAAATGAAAGGTGGAATCTGATTGGTTGCTATGGATAACTAACTAAGACAGTTTTCCTTTACACCTGTTTTGATAAATCTCCTCCACTGAGTTTTCATGACATCCCAACCTGCAAAAACTCATTTCAGGGAGGTGCACTTCTCATTTCAGGGAGTTTTTTTTTGTTTTTTCCACGAACTTTTTATTACATTTTCCAAACATATGAAGTATCTGCACACTTTGCTCTATGGTGTGGAGGACCGGGCTCATTACCCTGCCCCAAATTATCATATTTATATATATGATTAAAGCATCCAAGGGGTGTGAATTTAACACTGGGGTAAATAACATAATTAAAATGGAGGGTTAAATGTGTAAATGTATTTTCAAAAAAATGCATCTCTCTCAATAGTTATATAGCTACTGAATGAGACAGAAGGGATGCCTTTGACATATATATCTCCTTGAGAAGGCGCAGAAGCTAAGGGGAACCCCCGCCGGGCAGTTCATTTACATAGTGAATCAGGGAGCCGTCCGCTCCCTCCTTCACCTTTCAGCTGGTCTCCGGTGCTCCCAGCACCATATCACACTGCTGGCTGTATGGGAGGAGCGGTCAAAGCCCGGGAATCAGCCCCCTGGGGAACGCAGGATCTGCCGATCATCAGGGAAACAGGTAAGCTGGAGAGGGCACTAGGGACCAAAGGGGGGCACAAGGAGGACATAACTACTGTGAAGGGGCACACAAGTGGGCATAACTACTGTGAAGGGGCAGAAAAGTGGGCATAACTACTGTGAAGGGGCAAAAAGATGGGCATAACTACTGTGAAGGGGCACAAAGTATGGGCAAAACTGCAGTAAGGGGGCACAATGTGGGCATTTCTGCTGTAAATGATGCACAATGTGGTCATTAGCATACCTCCCAACCGTCCCGGATCCGGTGGGACAGTCCTGGATTTCAGTGGCTGTCCCGCTGTGAGGGAGCTATGTCCCGCTTTCTGGCAGCTGTCTCTGTTTCCATAGGAAGCAGAGACAGCTGCCTGTGCGTTACGATGAAGCAGAGAGCCAGCATCGGCTCCCTGCTCCATCATCCCTCCCCACTGCCGGCTCTCCAAACCTCTGGTCTGTGCGGGGCCAGCCGGCTGTCAGCCTTGGACCTGCCTCCTCCACAGACCAGAGCAGCCGATGTCCTGCTGCTGCTGCTGCTGCTGCTGCTAGGAACAAGGTAAGTATGTGGTGTCTATATTTTTTTACTTTCTGTGAGGGGCACATAACTGGGCATATTACTAAGGTCACATAACGACATATTACTGGGGGCACTGCTGGGCATATTACTGGGGACACAGCTGGACATATTACTGGGGGCACAGCTGGACATATTACTGGGGTCACAGCTGGGCATATTACTGGGGACACATAACTGAGCATATTACTGGGGGCACAGCTGGGCATATTACTGGGGGCACATGACAGGGCATATTACTTGGGGCACATAAAAGGGCATATTACTGGTGGCACAGCTAGGCATATTACTGGGGACACATAACAGGGCATATTACTGGGAGCACATAACAGGACATATTACTTGGGGCACATAAAAGGGCATATTACTGGGGGCACAGCTGGGCATATTACTGGGGACACATAACAGGGCATATTACTGGGGGCACATCTGGGCATATTAATGGGGGCACATTACAAGGCATATTACTGTGGGAACAGCTGGGCATAATTCTGTGAGGGGGCACAATGTGGACATAAATACTGTTCGGTGGCATGAAGAGGGAATAATTACTATGTGTGGGCATTAAGAGGACTGGTTGGGATTAGGTGCATAGTTATGTTTTGGGCGGAGTTAGAGGCGTGGCCTAGTGCAGAAAAAGTTTGCCTCTTTGCGCGCCGCACAATATGTCCCTTGTTTATTTAGAAAGTTGGGAGGTATGCATTGGTATTGTGAGGGGCACTAAGGGTAAATGCCCTAGATTACCCGGTTATACATTGGAATCGCTGGGTCTTACAGGGCAGCACAGCACCCCCTGCTGGGGATTGCACAGGGTCAGTCACCACAGTTCCAGAGGACATCATGACGACACGCCAGCGAAACCCTGGATGAAGTAGGACCAGTTGGTTCTTTCCTTTATTGCAAGGCGTATTGGTACCGCCACGTACCCTATGATAGATTTTATGAAGTAAGTGGGACCGGATGAGTATAGTTATGCATTGGGCGGAGTTAGAGGTGTGGCTTAGTGTGAAAATAAATTGCCACGCTGCGATATGCGCACCACTACACATATCCGTCTTTATGTACATTTGAGTGGCAGGTGCAATAGGAGGGATAGGGGGCGCGATGCTGAATCCTTGCCCCAGGTGCTGGAAAGCCTAGCTACACCTCTGGGCCCGCCGACAGCTCTATGTGAGTGCTTCTCTCTCCTCTTTCTAGCGATTGCTGGCGGTCTCAGCACTCAGAACCCCACCGATCAAAACCTTTGATGCGTTTCTATCAGTTATCAAATGTTTTGTGAAAGCTCAGTGACCCTTTAATCTGGCATCAATGGGACCTAATAGATGCTGGATTATCAAATATCCTGAATCAATGGATGTTGAGCGGAAAGTATCTAAAACTCACATGTAACGGTAGAAAGAGAGCACAAAATATAATAGAACTGATTTCTGTGCTGGGGACCACTGCCGGATTATCAGACTTTCTGGATGATAGGAGTTTCGCTGTACACTGCACTGACTGTTACGGGCTGCGAGTTCTTGCGCCCCCTGCTGACCGAGGTTTCGCCATCTTGCGTCTTCTAGGAGGGAGTGTGGCGGCTCCCGGATTCCTGGTGACCTTGATGTTTGCAGTGAGAGATATTGACAATTACAAGCCGGAGCCTGCGGAGTGACAGGACGAGGAGTCTGAGCTGAAGGAATTTTAATGTTTGACAAACAGAGACTAATCATCTTCTTGTTGCCGGTGGCCATGTTAGCACGCAGGGCATAATAACAGGCATTAAAGGGGTTGTCCGAGTGTTTAAAGGGAATCTCTCATCATGCATTACTACATAGGTAAGGAGTCCAGATCGCTTTTTTAATTTATTTTCCTACTTCCCCGTTACCTCATTGTCTGTGCCCTAAAATACACAGTCATCAGTATCTGATCAGTGGGGGTCCAACTCACAGCACCCCTTTCCAATTAGCCAATTGAGGAGACTGCGTGCTCTGTGAGCGCCGTGGCCTCTTGCTAGGCCATGTAACATCAGAGTCATCGGTCACATGGCCTAGGTGCAGCTCAGTCCCATTCAAGTGAATGGGGCTGAGCTGCAATACCGAGCACAGCCACTATACGATGGATGGCGCTGTACTTAGTGCGCTCACTGAAACGCTGCAGCCTCTTCAAACAGCTGGGGTGCCGGGACCACCGATCATATACTGATGACCTATCCTGAGGCTAAGTCATCAGTATTAAACACTCAGGCAACCCCTTTAATATTTCTTGCTCATATACCCTGTTAAAGGGCATATTGCTAGGATTTGCCCCCATTGTCTGATAGGTGCGGGTCCAGAGGTGGGAGAACGGAGCGGGGAAAGGTGGTGCAGGGCGCACTGCCCGAGCGCTCGCTCAGCTATTTCCATCGGCCCCGTAGAAATGAGTGGGAGCAGTGACCACGCAACTGCGGTGTGCTCCCATTAACTTGTATGGGGAGATTGCTTGGCGGGGTCCTCCAGCCACCACTCTCCCCGCTCCGTTCTTGGAGTAGATGTGGGTACCAGAGGTGGGCATATCCTAGTGATATGCCCCCATTGTCTGTGATGGGAATACCCCTGTCCCTGACTCATCTCACATACAGGACTCATCTCAGGCTAATTTGCATATGTATCAAATAGTTTTTTTTTACACAATAAAAGCACACAGAGCTATGGGGACTGGGTATTGCGGATGTGCTAGTGGCCATCTAGCAACCCATGTCCTCAGCTCTATACACAAAATCCCAGTGACAGGTTCCCTTTAAGGAATTTTTAATGAATGGAGGGGGGAGGTTCCTGTTCAGAATCCTCATCTCTAGGCCAACCTTGCTTGAGAAAGAGCATACTGGTCGAAACGTCGCATTGTGTTGGTGATTCAATTTTGAAAAACTGAAGACAAGTGCGTGCTGCGGTTTCCTTCCAAGTATTACGTCTCATCTGGAGGACCCGCCCTGTCCTGCATTTCACAGACAACTCATTGATTTGAATGGACCATGTGTAATTCTTACTTTACCCTGTGGTGGCGCTGCAAGATTTCTTTAGGGTTTGCAGCTGATCGCTGTGATCTGCTTAGGCTACATTCACACAAAGGTATTTTGCTTCCGTGTGCGTTCAGTTTTTTTTTTTGCCGATAGGATGCAGACCCATTGATTTCAATGGATCCGCAAAAAAAAAAAACGGATGCCATACGGACTTCATCCGATCCGTTTTTTTTTGCAAAACACATACAGTTGTGTGAATGTAGCCTTATGGTCAGGGGACATTTCTAACACAGAGAGGATCTTGACTTGGGGTAACGTAGCCGGTCATTCTCATTAGGTAGCTGTCAGCCGCCCGCTCGTTTGACTGACATCTCTCGCTCCTGTCCCCCCAATATTCATGGCCATTTGGCTTGACCAAACATGCATGTGTCCTCCGGCAGTGGAGAGCATGAAGATGGGGCAGCTCGATCCTTATCTCCCTGACATCTGTAGTCAGGGGAGGGTGCGGAGGCCCACATACACATTCAGTGGCTGGCGTTCCTTTGTGCATGGTCCAGGATTACAAAAACGTGGCTGCTTTCTTCCAAAAACAGCACCACACCTGTCCACTGTCCATGGGTTGTGTCTAGTATTGCTGATCAGCCCCATTGGTGTGAACGGGGTGGAGCTGCAATACCGCACACAACCTGTGGACAGGGGTGGCGCTGTGTTTGGATGAAAGCAGCCACGTTTTTGTAATCCTAGACAATTCTTTTAATATGTAGTTAAGTTAGGAAACAGACAGGAAGTGAAATTCCGTTAGTCTGGCATCCGATACTTCAGAAACTCTTCAAATCTGGCAGCGGTTTCCAGCAGAAAACTGCAAGGTAAGCTGGGAATGTCAGATTACGTCTTATTAAATTTGATAATGCAGATTTGTTTATAAGGCTACATTCCCAGGACCGTATTTTTGGTGCACATCCGATCCGCATTTTGCGGATAGGATGCGAATCCATTCATTGCAATGGGTCCGCAAAATATACGGACAGCAGGCAGTGTGCTGTACGCATCCGTATGTCCATTCCGTAGCCCCGCAAAAAAGTTAGAACGTGTCCGATTCTTGTCCGTTTTCTGGACAAGGACAGGCATTGTTACAATGGATATGCAAAAAAAAAACGGATGCAACACGGACATCATCCCTATTTTCTGCGGACCGCAAAATACATGTAGCCCTAGAGGCACAAAAGAGGACAGGGAGATCTGGGGGAAGAGTGGAAGCCCAGAGAAGCTCTGCGAGGCGCTTCCGTGGGATTTCGGTCCGTGCCTCCACACCGCAAAAACAAACAGAACATGTCCTATTTTTTTTTGCGGTGCAGACCCCTTCAAGTCAATGGGTCAGCAAACGGCGTGCAGACGGACAGTCCCCGTGCATTGTGGACCGCTATTTGCGCACACACTCATTTACATGAGCCCTCAGGCTGATACGTTGTAACAAAGTATTAGGACAGGGGAGAGATTCCTGCCGCTGATGTGTCTATAGACTGAATACAGCTGTGAGGTCACTGACAGGAAGCAGAGATCTTGAAAGTTTAGATATATAAATGGTAAATAGCTGCAGACGTTGTCATTATAAACATATCACCATTGTCTATTGAGGGGATGGATGAAGAATGTTAGAGGACATGTATGGGGGACCCCCATCCACTATCCCTCCCCTCTAGGACAGCTGTTCTGTACCTACCATAGTGTATGGAGTGACAGGGGGCATGCTCAGTCACCGTTCCAGAGCAGGAGGAGTGGTGGGATGGTGGTCATCAGTCACAGTCGGACCCCCACCAGTTATCACCCATCCTGTGCCTGTGTGATAAAGCAGCATTCACACACGCCTGTAGTTGTCACCTCTCGGTCACTTACAGTACATCCCTCAGTACTGTCACCGGATAATGGGGGCTGGTGGACAGCCTGACCACACATGACTGGTCCGATGGACGTGAAATGTGACTGTGGTCAGAGTAATTCACTGACCTAAGCGGAGACCACCGTATGCATCAGACCTAATACAATTATGGGGGCACCAGTAGCTGACACACTGTTATGGGGGCACCTGTGGCTGACGCACTGTTATGGGGGCACCTGTGGCTGACGCACTGTTATGGGGGCACCTGTGGCTGACACACTGTTATGGGGGCACCTGTAGTTGACACACTGTTATGGGGGCACCTGTGGCTGACACACTGTTATGGGGGCACCTGTAGTTGACACACTGTTATGGGGGCACCTGTGGCTGACACACTGTTATGGGGGCACCTGTGGCTGACACACTGTTATGGGGGCACCTGTGGCTGACACTGTTAAGGGGGCATCTGTGGCTGACACACTGTTATGGGGGATCTGTGGCTGACACACTGTTATGGGGGCACCTGTGGCTGACACATTGTTATGGGGGCACCTGTGGCTGACACACTGTTATGGGGGCACCTGTGGCTGACACATTGTTATGGGGGCACCTGTGGCTGACACACTGTTATGGGGGCACCTGTGGCTGACACACTGTTATGGGGGCACCTGTGGCTGACACACTGTTATGGGGGCACCTGTGGCTGACACATTGTTATGGGGGCACCTGTGGCTGACACACTGTTATGGGGGCACCTGTGGCTGACACACTGTTATGGGGGCACCTGTGGCTGACACATTGTTATGGGGGCACCTGTGGCTGACACACTGTTATGGGGGCACCTGTGGCTGACACATTGTTATGGGGGCACCTGTGGCTGACACACTGTTATGGGGGCACCTGTGGCTGACACACTGTTGTGGGGGCACCTGTGGCTGACACATTGTTATGGGGGCACCTGTGGCTGACACACTGTTATGGGGGCACCTGTGGCTGACACACTGTTTTGGGGGCACCTGTGGCTGACACACTGTTATGGGGGCACCTGTGGCTGACACACTGTTTTGGGGGCACCTGTGGCTGACACACTGTTATGGGGGCACCTGTGGTTGACACACTGTTATGGGGGCACCTGTGGCTGACACACTGTTATGGGGGCACCTGTGGCTGACACACTGTTATGGGGGCACCTGTGGCTGACACACTGTTAAGCCTCCTTCACACGTCAGTGTTTGGTCAGTGATTTCCATCAGTGATTTTGAGCCAAAACCAGGTGCAGCTCTAAACACAGAACAGGGGCAGATCTTTCCCTTATGTCTGTGGAGGCTCCAATCCTGGTTTTGGCTCAGAATCACTGATGGAAATCACTGACCAAACACTGACGTGTGAATGAGGTTTAATGGGGCATCTGTGGCTGACATATTGTATGGGGGACGGATGATGGGCTGTTATGGGAGCATACATGGCTGATGTAGTGTTATGGGGGTACCTCTGGCTAAAGTAGTGTTATGTGGGCACCAATAGCTGACCCAAGGTTATGGGGGCACCAGTAGCTGACAGTTATGTGGGCACCAGTAGCTGACAGTTATGGGGGCACCAGTAGCTGACAGTTATGTGGGCACCAGTAGCTGACATTTATGGGGGCACCAGTAGCTGACATTTATGGAGGCACCAGTAGCTGACAGTTATGGGGTCACCAGTAGCTGACAGTTATGGGGGCACCAGTAGCTGACAGTTATGTGGGCACCAGTAGCTGACATTTATGGGGGCACCAGTAGCTGACAGTTATGTGGGCACCAGTAGCTGACAGTTATGGGGGCACCAGTAGCTGACAGTTATGTGGGCACCAGTAGCTGACATTTATGGGGGCACCAGTAGCTGACAGTTATGTGGGCACCAGTAGCTGACATTTATGGGGGCACCTGTGGCTGACAGTTATGGGGGCACCTGTGGCTGACACATTCTTATGGGGCACCTGTGGCTCATTCTCTGGAACTCTAACCTCATAGCCAGCAGAACATCCTTATATAAGTCTATTACTAGCTAAAATATCGCAACATACAGATGTAGCAGAGCTGATTCTGTCATTTAATAGTTTTCTTTGTACATCAAGGTAACTCTGAAGGATTTAAATGCAGCCTTATGGAAGAATACAGATGACATACGGTGATACCACAGCATACTGTGCCAAAAGACAAACTCATCACCGCTACATGTAACTGGGTTCGGCACTCTCCAGTAGCATCCACCTCCCCTGTACTCCCATCACATACTTTCTCCCCTGGCAGCAGAGTCGCCCCCCTCCGGACCGGAGCCCCGGACAGCCGGCGCCCAGCTCACCTCTCCGCAGGAGAAGATGGGAAAGGGGGGACATCCTTTGTGATTTGTCCGGAGGGAGGCGACCTGTCTGGAGAATCCCCTCCCCTGCTTGCTTACAGGCTCCTGTTGGAGTAAAGGGGGGGCTCCGCCGTGCTTGTTGGAACGAGGAGCTGGAGAACTTGTACATCTCCCCATCCGCCCGCCGGCTCCGCCACCTCCAGGAAGGGCTCCCCGTACACATAGAGCCCCGTCCTCGGTCCCGGCAATGAGCAGCCGCTGACCGGCAACTTTACAGCCCGTGGGATGGAGGCTGCCCCGTCCTCTGGAAGATAATGTGGCCGTGACCGGATTGCAAACCCATCAGAGAAAGCGGCGACCCATCACCTCCAGGCGACAGAGGGGAATAATGGCTTCATGTGGCCGGCGGCGCCCGGCTCTGCTACCTCTGCACATGCTGGGAGTCCTACTGGTGTTAGATGCAGCAGAGCGGTGTCCAGCAACAGATGGGACCAGGCTGCAGTCCTCCATGTAAGTAGGGCTATGGCAGGCTCAGCTTCCTTCTAGGACTGGCTGCACATGTAGCGGAGCTGACTTGGACTGACTCATGTCAACTTGATACCACTAGAGTCTACGGATGTAGCGGAGCTGAATCTCTCATCTTGATATTACACTGTGCTAAAGATGTAGTAGAACTAAATTTGTCATATATATAAGATTATGTGGTGCATCAGATTGTGTTATACATGTTGCTTTGTTTGTTAGTTGGCATACAACTCAGTTCTGCTACATCTGTATTGGTGGCTATTGCATAGTGACTAGCTCAGTTCTGCTACATCTGTATTTGCGGCTATTGCTTAGTGACTAGCTCAGTTCTGCTACATCTGTATTTGTGACTATTGCATAGTGACTAGCTCAGTTCTGCTACATCTGTATTTGTGACTATTGCATAGTGACCAGCTCAGTACTGCTACATCTGTATTTGTGACTATTGCATAGTGACCAGCTCCGTTCGGCTACATCTGTATTTGTGACTATTGCATAGTGACTAGCTCAGTTCTGCTACATCTGTATTTGCAGCTTTTAGTGACCAGCTCAGTACTGCTACATTGATATTTGCAGTTATTGCATAGTGACTAGCTCAGTACTGCTACATCTGTATTTGATGTTATTGCATAGTGACCAGCTCCGTTCGGCTACATCTGTATTTGTGGCTATTGCATAGTGACCAGCTCCGTTCTGCTACATCTGTATTTGTGACTATTGCATAGTGACTAGCTCAGTTCTGCTACATCTGTATTTGTGACTATTGCATAGTGACCAGCTCAGTTCTGCTACATTTGTATTTGCAGTTATTGCATAGTGACTAGCTCAGTTCTGCTACATCTGTATTTGTGGCTATTGCATAGTGACCAGCTCAGTTCTGCTACATCTGTATTTGCAGCTTTTAGTGACCAGCTCAGTTCTGCTACATTGATATTTGCAGTTATTGCATAGTGACTAGCTCAGTACTGCTACATCTGTATTTGATGTTATTGCATAGTGACTAGCTCAGTTCTGCTACATCTGTATTTGTGGCTATTGCATAGTGACTAGCTCAGTACTGCTACATCTGTATTTGTGGCTATTGCATAGTGACTAGCTCAGTTCTGCTACATCTGTATTTGCAGCTTTTAGTGACCAGCTCAGTTCTGCTACATTGATATTTGCAGTTATTGCATAGTGACCAGCTCAGTACTGCTACATCTGTATTTGATGTTATTGCATAGTGACTAGCTCTGTTCGGCTACATCTGTATTTGTGGCTTTTGCATAGGACTGCAGGTAAATCTCCTGCATTCCCTTTCATCTTTTATCATTTTCACCTTGCACAACCACTGTAAGTCCAATGACAAATTCAGGTCTGCTACATCTATGTTCTTTCAATCTGCTCTATTACCTTTAGACAAAGAGTCATGGCTGGGCACAACTGACGGGAAGTCCTGTAACAAATCCAGCTCTGCTACATCTGCAGACCAGGCTATACATGGTGCTCCGCTGCTGTGATACACCGCGTCTCTGTCTAGTAAACGTGAGGCAGTTCTTGGAGAGAAGTCCTTTGTGGGGAGGGTGGAATATTTACTAGGTAATAGACACATGTAACCTCACCTTAGGCAGTTTCGGAGATTGGATTACCACTTGCTTACACTGGGGATTTGTGATGGCACTGACAGCACGCACACATACCAGCACTACAATGAAGCAGCGGAGCTGAGTTTGTCTGATGTAGAAGAGCTGAGTTGGTCCATACCTCCTCTTTTTCATTCTACGCTGTTTTGCAAGTACCTGCACATCATTATCGTAATTCAGCAAGTTATCACCGTACAGATTCGGCACTGCTACATCTGTAAGTCTTGCAGACACAAACTAAAAAGCCACGCCAGATAGTTAAAGAGAATTTCCCCCTAGAATCCAATGCGTCCACAATGTGAGCAGTAAACCCTCACTAAAATGAGAAGCCATTGCTTTAATAAGAATTCCCCTGCAGACCAAGGCTGGCCATACATTTTTGGGAAACCGTCATACACATGTATGCTCAGTTCAGCCGAGCATGCATGTGTTCTCAATAGGGAGAGTGGCATAAGCCAATGCCAGACACCTCTGAGTGTAACTTATCTCCCCAAGAACAAAATGACTTGAAATCCAACTGTCTGATCCTTGTCTCCCCCAACGCCTGCAGGGAGAGTCAGCCCCCGTGCAGCTTAGAGGATCCAGTGATGCTGCCGAAATTGGCGACTCCGGCTGACATGTGTACGGTCAGCTAAGGCGTAATCGTGACTCCTGTCACCCTGGGTGTTATCATTGGATGACACTTCCAGTTAATGGGAGCCGTCATGATAACAGCAGCATATTAGGTAATTGCCATTTAAGCAACCCTGTGATATAAGCAGACATGAAGGTTTTATACCGGTGCTGCATTACTTACTCGCTGGAATTTGTAGTTCTTCTATAGCTGAAGAGGGGCTAAATAAACGTGGGAGGACCTAGTGTCCTCAGGGCCAGGGTTAATAAGAACCTAAGGCCTCCTTCACACGACTGTATCCACAAAACACGGATGCGGTCCCTGTGCGTCCCACAATTCTCACGGGGCCCACTGTACAAAAAAGTCTATTCCTGTCCGCAAAACACACAAGAATAGGACAGGTTCTATCATTTGCGGCATGGCCACACAGATGCGCACAACACACGGATGACATCTGTGTGCTGTAAGTTATTTTTTATTTTTTTTCGAGGACCACTAGAATGAATTAGTCCGTGTGCGATCCACAAAAAATCCGGATCGGACATGGATACAAAATACGGTCGTGTGCATGAGGCCTAAGTGGTCTAATTGGGTCCCCTTTTTCAAGGAACTGTGGGGGTCCTGAGTTCAAGACACCCAGCATTTTTTAGTTTTCTGAAATTCATAAGTATGAATTCAGGAAATTGTAAAATTAGACAACCCCTTTATATTAGAAAGAGAGAACCCTTGTAAGTGGTTATGTTTTCACTACATAGCACCAACACATGAGATAATGACAGACATCATAACGTGATGAATAAGCAACAAAACATTCACCTTTTACAGTCCGTGGTATAAAAATACATAAGAAACTTCCTACTATGCCTGCCTCCAACTGAAAAGGACATGAGGGAGGAGCTTTGTGAACAGGGCCATCTGCCATCAGCCAATCAGCTCTGCTGTGACTGTTCTCAGTCATGCTGATAGGATGAGACCGGATGACTGACAATGCCCCTCCCTCATGTCCTTTTCAGTTGGATGCAGGCACACTACAGGGAGTGCAGAATTATTAGGCAAGTTGTATTTTTGAGGATTAATTTTATTATTGAACAACAACCATGTTCTCAATGAACCCAAAAAACTCATTAATATCAAAGCTGAATATTTTTAGAAGTAGTTTTTAGTTTGTTTTTAGTTTTAGCTATTTTAGGGGGATATCTGTGTGTGCAGGTGACTATTACTGTGCATAATTATTAGGCAACTTAACAAAAAACAAATATATACCCATTTCAATTATTTATTTTTACCAGTGAAACCAATATAACATCTCAACATTCACAAATATACATTTCTGACATTCAAAAACAAAACAAAAACAAATCAGTGACCAATATAGCCACCTTTCTTTGCAAGGACACTCAAAAGCCTGCCATCCATGGATTCTGTCAGTGTTTTGATCTGTTCACCATCAACATTGCGTGCAGCAGCAACCACAGCCTCCCAGACACTGTTCAGAGAGGTGTACTGTTTTCCCTCCTTGTAAATCTCACATTTGATGATGGACCACAGGTTCTCAATGGGGTTCAGATCAGGTGAACAAGGAGGCCATGTCATTAGATTTTCTTCTTTTATACCCTTTCTTGCCAGCCACGCTGTGGAGTACTTGGACGCGTGTGATGGAGCATTGTCCTGCATGAAAATCATGTTTTTCTTGAAGGATGCAGACTTCTTCCTGTACCACTGCTTGAATAAAGTGTCTTCCAGAAACTGGGAGTAGGACTGGGAGTTGAGCTTGACTCCATCCTCAACCCGAAAAGGCCCCACAAGCTCATCATTGATGATACCAGCCCAAACCAGTACTCCACCTCCACCTTGCTGGCGTCTGAGTCGGACTGGAGCTCTCTGCCCTTTACCAATCCAGCCACGGGCCCATCCATCTGGCCCATTAAGACTCACTCTCATTTCATCAGTCCATAAAACCTTAGAAAAATCAGTCTTGAGATATTTCTTGGCCCAGTCTTGACGTTTCAGCTTGTGTGTCTTGTTCAGTGGTGGTCGTCTTTCAGCCTTTCTTACCTTGGCCATGTCTCTGAGTATTGCACACCTTGTGCTTTTGGGCACTCCAGTGATGTTGCAGCTCTGAAATATGGCCAAACTGGTGGCAAGTGGCATCTTGGCAGCTGCACGCTTGACTTTTCTCAGTTCATGGGCAGTTATTTTGCGCCTTGGTTTTTCCACACGCTTCTTGCGACCCTGTTGACTATTTTGAATGAAACGCTTGATTGTTCGATGATCACGCTTCAGAAGCTTTGCAATTTTAAGAGTGCTGCATCCCTCTGCAAGATATCTCACTATTTTTGACTTTTCTGAGCCTGTCAAGTCCTTCTTTTGACCCATTTTGCCAAAGGAAAGGAAGTTGCCTAATAATTATGCACACCTAATATAGGGTGTTGATGTCATTAGACCACACCCCTTCTCATTACAGAGATGCACATTACCTAATATGCTTAATTGGTAGTAGGCTTTCGAGCCTATACAGCTTGGAGTAAGACAACATGCATAAAGAGGATGATGTGGTCAAAATACTCATTTGCCTAATAATTCTGCACGCAGTGTATATGTTCTTGTCAAAGGGGTTCTACAGAGCTTCTGCATTCTGGAAATCAGTGGTAATCCAAAGTTACAAACTTCCTCAATGTAATCTTCTTTATATTTCCATTTCTCTTCTCATGATATCCAGTAATCTATGCCTTCCATTGTGCACGCTCCCCATAGTACTCCATGTGACACCGCCGCACACTTCACACCTATAGCTCCCTAGTGACTTATACAGGAGAAAGAAGGACCCCTGATAACGCCAGTCACAGCCAGGGAGGGGAGGTGCCCTGTCTTGTCGCTGGATACATTGTAAGGATTGGCGGAAGGGGCAGAGGTCGAACCATGGACCTGATTTCAGTATTATGTAACACGTTTCGGGGCACCGCCATCCCTTCTTCAGACAATTCATGGAATTTGGTTCTCTGATTTGTCTGAAGAAGGAACCACTTTGCCTAAAAAGCGTTACATGTCTGGAGATTTTACTTATTTCTAGAGGATATCCTATGAAAAACATTGTTCACATGACAGGTGATAAAAAGCAGGATAGCTGGGACCCCCACCCATCACAAGAACAGGGTCTGGAGCCCTCTATTCCTCCTCACTGCACGGCCATGACTCCCATTGTAGTGATTGTGGGGGGCCCAGTGGGGTCCCCAGGAGTCATACATTTATTATGTATTCTGTTGATAGGTGATAAATGTTTTTTTTGTGGATTAAAGGGATTATCTGGAAGTACAGTATTAAATATCAGATAGGTGGGGGTACAACTCCTGACACCCTATCAGCTATTTGAAGAGTCCGTGGTGCTCCAGTGAACGCTGCGGCATCCGCACAGTTTACCAGGCACAGCGCTCTACATTGTGTAGTGGTTGAGTTTGGTATTGCAGCCCAGGCTCATTCACTTGAATGGTACTAGGCTGTGACCAATGAACGTGATGTCACCGGCCTAGGAAGTGGCTGCAGCCCTCACTGGAGCACTGCAGACTCTTCAAACAGCTGATCAGCAGGTGTGCCGGGAGTCCCATCCCCACTTTGAGAGGACTTCCTCTAGACCAGTGGTGGCGAACCTATGGCATGGGTGACAGAGGTGGCACTTAGAGCCCTCTCTGTGGGTACTCGCACCCTGTAAAAAGTCAACGGTGTACCAATATGCCTTAGACATTCCCTGCCATTCATCAGCGCAGGACGCACTATGAAGTACATGGAAGATATCCTATATGGGACTGTAGTGTTTAGGGTAAATTGCCATGTTGGCACTTTGCGATAAATAAGTGGGTTTTGGGTTGCAATTTGGGCACTCGATCTCTAAAAGGTTCTCCATCACTGGTATAGACCCTTTCAAATAGATCAACACAAAAAGACATCCTTATATGACATTGGATCCCTCTTCCGTTTTGGTATATTGGACGGCATGAATAGCGTCCGTAGTGGTATTCTTACTGCCAAAAATATCAGAACCTGACCTCATTCAAATCCACGGTGTATTGAGGACAGCGTCATGGCTTCCATTAAAAAACGGATGCCAGGATGATAATGTGAACTGGGCTTTGGATAAGAGGTGGGACTGGAGGTGTCTGACATCTCCATAAGGGCTCATGCACACGAACGTATTTTCTTCCCGTGTCCATTCAGGTTTTTTTGCGGACTGTATGCGGAACCATTCACTTCAATGGGTCCGCCAAAAACAACGGAAGGTACTCCGTGTGCATTCCGTTTCCGTATTTTTGTTCCGCAAAAAAGTAGTGCATGACCTATTATTGTCCGCAAATCACGGTCCAAGGCCCCATTCAAGTCAATGGGTCCACAAAAAATACGAAACGCACACAGAACACATCCGTATGTCATCCGTATTTTGCGGATCCATACTTTAGAAATGCTATGCCCAGCCCAAATTGCTCATATGTTTGGTGATTAATAAGTTACTGTTTCCGATCCGCAAAAAACGGATGGCATACGGAAACCATATGGATATGTTTTGTGGAAAAACGGAACGGAAGAGGACTTAAATCAGAGAAAAAAAACTCGACGGATCCGTGAAAAACGGACCGCAAAACAACAACGGTCGTGTGCATGAGCCCTAACCCTTACATTTCATGTGTGCAAATTAGTAAAGGAATGGAGATAATAGTGGACTGTAATAAGCATATGAAAAAAAAAAAAATTATAATACAATTAATAATAGAATGGTAATACAATAAAAAAAATATTTTTTTTTTATAATAACTTGTATGAAAATAACATGAGAAAAAAACCGGATAAATTGTAAATTGTGGCCGTGTTTTGTCCTCGGAGCTTCCTCTGCTTAGGACGTGGATTAAAGCTTTATAATGAGTATGTAGTTTGTTGCGTTGCTTTGATATATTCTGTTCAGACGATAGCGCTCTATTAGTCATCTCACTGTGAAATTTGGTTCTCTCCTGCGGGACAAGCGGAGGGCTATGGGCAGGAGCCGAGTAATTTATCTGTCAGAAACACGAGCTTCTCTCAATTATTTCTGTCCTAAATGTTACTGATTGATATAGGAATATTTTTTTCCGATTGTGCTTTACTTTTAATTAGATTGCAGCTGGAACTTCTTTGCTCCTGTCTCCATGACAATGCAGCTCGATAACCGTATCAGCTTTCCCTTTATGTCAGTTCATCTGGGATAATGTTTTTAGGGACTGTTAGAAGGGTCCTCCAATAATAAATTGATCACAAGGTGTCTCGCTGACAGGATCCTCGGCAATCAGCTGCTGGAGAACACAGGAGCAAGTGTTCAGTTCTCCTGCAGCGCCACCGCAGGGGAAACAAAGCATTACATGGTGCCCATTGAAATCAATAGGCTGTCTGGGTCCTCCAAAGGGGGGGTGCTCTCTGTAGCTGCTCATATAGTACATGACAATCTCTTTCTAACAAAGCTAGAACCAGCCCTATACCTCACATGGATCCAGAGATCTCCACATTCTTTGCTCTGCTAGATTTATATCAAGCTGACAGCTCAGGGGAGTGTCTTTTCTGCTGCAGCTCAGGGGGCGTGTCCATGCTCTCCCTATCACAGCTCAGGAGGCAGTTGAAAGATGAAACTGAGCATGTGCGGCCTTCTCAGTGAGCAGGTCAAAGAAATAAGAAGAAAACAAACAGAAGGTGGCGCTATACAGATACATTTTATTGAATAACTCAGGGGCTATGCTAAATTTTTTATTACATGCAATTACAAAAGTATTCAGATCCAGGTGCTGGTTTGAAAACTGTAGAATATTTTTCGTGGAACAACCCCTTTAAGTCGGGACCTTTTCTACAGACCCTCAGCATTGCTGGACCCATGGTGGTGATCATATGAAGGTTAGTTTCACACTAGTGGGGAAAGGCAGCATAGCCAGACCCAGATACTGCCTTTTCCCGCCGAATCCCTTTGACTGTAAAGGGAACCGGCAGAGATCCGGCCTGTTTCCAGCATTATTGCCAGGATTTGACTTGACAAAAACCGCTGCAAGCACTTTCATGTCCGTCTGAATCCCGGCATTATAGTCAATGGGACCTGTTGGTGCTCTGGCCCTTTCCGGATATGATGAACTCCAGCAGGTTGTTCCTCTGCCGGAAGATTTTAACACTAGTGTGAAACTCACCTTTCCGCACCCCAACCGCTGGGTAACGGCTTCATTCATTGGCTGCAGCGGTCATGTGACCTGGGACCTGCAAAGCCGCTATGGCAGAGAAGGAGCCATAACCCTGCAGAGCCGCTGGCGATATGGCCACACCTTGGGGAGGGGGAGGGGGGGTCATCTGTAAAAAAAAAAGGTAAGCAACCCCTTTAAAATAGAAAAAATATATAGAATTGTCCTAATTCGAATTAGGTGCAGTGGTTATGGTGGAGATCGGGCATAGTCACTGACCACACATGAGAAGAGCCTCCAGCATGTAGTGGTACTTGCCATCAGCACTGACTGCCCCAACTTACTGAATAAAGATGGCGGCTTGCGCCAAAGATTTTTCAGTATTTTGTGCCCTAAAAGAGCCAACAGGGAACTCTTCTGTTTCATATGTATGTGTCCTCAGGGCACAGTTTTCTATAGGGTATGAAAAATAATGAGCCATATACAAGATGGCTGCCTCAGCGGATGATGTATAGAGGAGAAGTGGACTGAGATGTCTTGTGGTCACCTGCTGGCAGCATTTCCCTGTTGATCTCTCCATGGTGCTGAGATTGCCACATGAACAGTGGAGAATGTACCCTGTCAGGCCCGCCTGTGTCACATTTAATACCTATAAGCCTGGCACTGCTTGTTAGTGGCGTCACATGGGCAGAGGCTGGTATTCTTCAAATAATCAGCAGGAGAAGCATCACCCACTGCCACCTGCCTTCTCCAGGCATTGGACTTCACGTCAGATATTTCACTGGTAGTATCACAATTTATGGTGGCGTTTAGTGGTTTTATTTTAGGGATTAGTAACAGTTGGGTAATTGTCCCCTTTCAGATGCCCCTTCCATAACAGCAACAGCCGCAGTGCCCCCAGAACACTGTAAGCCGTGGTACTCCAAAAACAGCAGCTTCCACAGTGCCCTAAGTAGAACACAGCCTATCGATAGTATCGCAGTAGCCCCTAACATTGACCACTAAAGTGCCTCCGTAGCAATATTAACCACAGTGTCTCAATAACAGTGACCCCAGCAGAGCACCCACTGTGCCCCCTAATCTCTCAGGCTCCATGATGCCTCATTTCTAATGGTGGCTGTTACAGCTTCCCTCTGTGGGAGGGGATCAGCTGTGTGCTCCGCCACTGGTGTGTGTACTGACCGGCAATTGCTAGACAGCATACTTACCAACATTTAGCGGGTAAATTTGGGGCATCTAAGCCCTGCCCCTGGGAACACATTATTACCTACCTTGAGCACTATAGGGGGCATTATAATTACAAGGGCAGTATATGGGTATTATAACTACTGAGGGCAATAAAGGGGACATTAAAACTATGGAACAGTATAGGGGTTATTATAATGACCAGGGGCACTACAAGGGACAATATAACTAAGGGGCACTATAAGGAGTATTATAACTACTGGGGCACTATAGGGATGTATTATTAATACTTGGGTACTATTGGGTGCATTATAAGTACTTGGGGCACTGTTACTAATGAAGGCACTCTTGGAGAGGATTAAATACACAAGCTCAGAAGACAGTATCACATATGATAGGATTAGCTCAGCAGACTATGAAATATGATAGGATTAGATACAGCAGCTCAGCAGATTTAATATTTAAGAAAAAAAAAACAATTGTTTATTTTTTTAAAGAAACAAACAAAAACCTTTATTTATTATAAAATAGTCTTGGATTTCTGTGGCTCTGGCCCTTTAAGGGAGGTGGAGGCTCCTTTTTCACTTTCTTCCGGGATGTCTTCCATTGGAGGAGGTTGAGTGTGGCACCTCAGGCAGATTTTCGGGGACCGAACAGGGTCACACGCAGCTCTCATGTTGTCTTGAAGAGTAAGAAAATAAAGATCAGCAAAACAATTCCCAAGTACATGAGGATAGAAGTGGCCAAACATACCCGATTTGGTCCTATGCGGCTCATCAGAGGCCCCGTAATGGTGAGAGCCAGCCTGGGAGACTGAGGCTGGGGTCAGGGCATCCCCATTTTGACACCACAAAAAGAGAGTCATCTTTCAGAATTCTAATGATGACATCACAAGTAGCATCTCACCTTGAGAGCGGCCATGTTGAATGTAATAATTAGGATGAGTAAATCGACTTCGGATGAAACATCCAAAGTCGCTTTGCATAAAACTTTGTTCTAATACTGTACGGCGCAGGAGCTCCGTACAATATTAAAATGCTTTGGCTCCGATGAGCTGAAGTTATTGCTTTGCGAAGTCTCGTGACTAAATTCATTTGTACTGTAAAAAAACATTTCCCGAACTCGGGTTCGATTCCAAGCAATAACTTCAGCTCACCGGAGCAAATACATTCTAATACTGTGCAGAGCTCCTGCTCCGTATAGTATTAGAACAAAGTTTTATTCAAATCGACTTCAGATGTTTCATCTGAATTCAATTTGCTCATCCCTAGTAATAAGATACATACTACAGATAATGGGTTAGCACTTTGTCCTTGCAGTTCCCCAGAGCAAGGGGGTATCTGCAAATAGTTTGTTCTTTAATGTAATCCTATTTAATGTTTATGGTATGTATTGTTATGACACTTATTGCACCCAGCATAGCCATGTATGGATGGCACAGCCAAGGGTTAATAATCCTGGATCAGCCCCTTGCAGAAGGTTGGGTGGGAATTGAGGATCCATCCCCAGCTCAGTTAGGGAGTGCTCAATGAGAGTTCAATGAGGAAGGAAGTTATGTCTTCTGCTCCCTCTTCTCAGCCCAAGAAAGCTACTGAGACTAACTGATCTTTTCAAGATACTTGGGAAGACCGAGAGAAGGAGTGAAATGGAGAAATTAGAATGTGCATTGCCAAGCATAGGAGTCAGCAAGGTAATCTGCAACTATAGGCATTCAAACTTTACTGCAGTGAGGACACCGTTAAGAAACCCTTATCAAAACCCTGTATCCCACAGTGGACATTACAGCTATTATTGCCAAGATACCGTTGCCAGCCATAGATTCTAAAGAGAGAGATTTTAGTAAGATAGTGTACCTAGAGGGCTGTAACTCCCATTCTTGCCTAAATCCATACACCGCTCTCTGGAGAGGATTGCACTCTGTACAGTTGGAACTGTATCTAATAGTGGGATGTACTACAACTCCCATTTTGCTGTAAAGAGAGATTTTTATTCTTCTACCCGTAGCCTATTTTTCTGACTCCTACACCATATGCTGGCCATTGCACTCTACATGCCCTGCCTTGAACCCATCCAGACACCTAACATGAAGGGCACCCCAACTACAGTCATGGCCAAAAGTTTTGAGAATGACAAAAATATTAGTTTTCACAAAGTTTGCTGCTAAACTGCTTTTAGATCTTTGTTTCAGTTGTTTCTGTGATGTAGTGAAATATAATTACACGCACTTCATGCGTTTCAAAGGCTTTTATCGACAATTACATGACATTTATGCAAAGAGTCAGTATTTGCAGTGTTGGCCCTTCTTTTTCAGGACCTCTGCAATTCGACTGGGCATGCTCTCAATCAACTTCTGGGCCAATTCCTGACTGATAGCAACCCATTCTTTCATAATCACTTCTTGGAGTTTGTCAGAATTAGTGGGTTTTTGTTTGTCTACCCGCCTCTTGAGGATTGACCACAAGTTCTCAATGGGATTAAGATCTGGGGAGTTTCCAGGCCATAGACCCAAAATGTCAACGTTTCGGTCCCCGAGCCACTTAGTTATCACTTTTGCCTTATGGCACGGTGCTCCATCGTGCTGGAAAATGCATTGTTCTTCACCAAACTGTTGTTGGATTGTTGGAAGAAGTTGCTGTTGGAGGGTGTTTTGGTACCATTCTTTATTCATGGCTGTGTTTTGGGGAAAAATTGTGAGTGAGCCCACTCCCTTGGATGAGAAGCAACCCCACACATGAATGGTCTCAGGATGCTTTACTGTTGGCATGACACAGGACTGATGGTAGCTCTCACCTTTTCTTCTCCGAACAAGCCTTTTTCCAGATGCCCCAAACAATCGGAAAGAGGCTTCATCGGAGAATATGACTTTGCCCCAGTCCTCAGCAGTCCATTCACCATACTTTCTGCAGAAGATCAATCTGTCCCTGATGTTTTTGGAGAAAAGTGGCTTCTTTGCTTCCCTTCTTGACACCAGGACATCTTCCAAAAGTTTTCGCCTCACTGTGCGTGAAGATGCGCTCACACCTGCCTGCTGCCATTCCTGAGCAAGCTCTGCACTGGTGGAACTCCGATCCCGCAGCTGAATCCTCTTTAGGAGACTATCCTGGAGCTTGCTGGACCTTCTTGGACGCCCTGAAGCCTTCTTAACAAGAATTGAACCTCTTTCCTTGAAGTTCTTGATGATCCTATAAATTGTGGATTGAGGTGCAATCTTTGTAGCCACAATATCCTTGCCTGTGAAGCCATTTTTATGCAACGCACTGATGGCTGCACGCGTTTCTTTGCAGGTCACCATGGTTAACAATGGAAGAACAATGATTTCAAGCATCACCCTCCTTTTAACATGTCAAGTCTGCCATTTTAACACAATCAGCCTGACATAATGATCTCCAGCCTTGTGCTCGTCAACATTCTCACCTGAGTTAACAAGACGATTACTGAAATGATCTCAGCAGGTTCTTTAATGACAGCAATGAAATGCAGTGGAAAGGTTTTTTTGGGATTAAGTTAATTTTCATGGCAAAGAAGGACTATGCAATTAATCTGATCACTCTTCATAACATTCTGGAGTATATGCAAATTGCTATTATAAAAACTTAAGCAGCAACTTTTCCAATTTCCAATATTTATGTAATTCTCAAAACTTTTGGCCATGACTGTACAATCAGCCAAGAGCCCCAGAATCAGGGTGGGCCCAGAGGGAAGAAAGGGTACGCCCTACTGTCCCTGCAAGGCCCTAGGGAGCATTGGTGTAAGGACAGTATAACTATTGGAGAACTAAGGGGGCATTACAAATAATGGGAGCACTACTGGGGCATTATAACTATGGGGCACTATATTATTATTATTTATTATTAAAACGCCATTCATTCCATAGCGCTGTACATATGTTAAGGGGTATACATAGATAATACAGACAATTGCACTAATCATAAACAAGACGAGTTACAAACTGGTACAGAAGGAGAGAGGGCCCTGCCCGTGAGGGCTTACAATCTACATGGTATGGGAGAAGGACACAGTAGGTGTGGGTGAAGTTGGTCATGGTGGTATAGAGGCAGCAGGGTCACTGGTTGTAGGCTTGTCTGAAGAGGTGGGTTTTCAGGTTTCTTTTGAGGTATTCCACTGTAGGTGAGAGTCTGATATGTTGGGTAGCGAGTTCCAGAGTGTGGGGGATGCGCGGGAGAAATCTTGGAGGCGATTGTGGGCAGGGGTGATAACAGGAGAGGAGAGAAGGAGGTCTTGTGAGGATCGGAGAGTGCGTGTGGGGATGTATCGGGAAAGTAGCTCAGAGATGTAGGGAGGGGACAGGTTAAGGACAGACTTATATGTATTTATTAGTATTTGAAGTGAATTCTCTGGGCAATGGGGAGCCAGTGAAGGGAGAGGCAGAGGAGTAATAGGCTGAGAGGTGGATTAGTCGGGCAGCAGAGTTGAGGATAGATTGGAGGGGTGCGAGAGTGCTAGATGGAAGGCCACAGAGGAGAGTGTTGCAGTAGTCTAGGCGGGAGATAATGAGGGCATGTACAAGCATTTTCACAGATTCAAAGTTAAGGAAAGCGTGGATGCGGGAGATGCTTTTGAGTTGGAAGCGGCAGGTGGTGGAAAGAGCTTGGATGTGCGGTTGGAAGGAGAGGGCAGAATCCAGTGTCACTCCAAGGCAGCGGGCTTTGTTGACCGGGGAGAGAGTGCAGCTATTGATCGTGATTGATAGGTTTGTTGGGGAGTTGAGCAAGATGGGGGAAAGATGATGAATTCTGTTTTATCCATGTTAAGTTTTAGAAAGCGAAAGGCGAAGAAGAAGGATGATATAGAAGATAGACATTGTGGGATTCTGGATAGTAAGGTGGTGATGTCTGGACCAGAGAGGTAGATTTGTGTGTCATCAGCGTAGGAGTGATACTGAAAGCCATGGGACTCTATGAGATGTCCCAGGCCAAAAGTGTAGATAGAGAAGAGCAGGGGTCCTAGGACGGAGCCTTGCGGGACACCAACAGAGAGGGAATGAGACGAGGAGGTGGTGCGAGAGTGGGAGATGCTAAACGTCCGTCTGTGAGGTATAATGTGATCCAGGAGAGGGCCAGGTCAGAGATGCCAAGAGATGAGAAAGTTTGCAACAGAAGGGAGTAGTCGACAATGTCAAAGGCAGAGCACAGGTCAAGGAGAAGGAGGACAGCTCAGCAGACAGTAACACATATGACAGCTTATGCCATAAATGTCCCAGATGGGAATATCCCTTTAATACATTTCCTCTCTGGAGTTCATTGGTTACCCATCCTTTAAGGGTCCAGCCCTGCACCCATTAAATACACCCTTTGGATACCTATAGAAAACAGATGCAGGAGAAATGGCGCCATTTAATATTTAGGAAAAAAACATTTTTTTTTAAAGAAGCACACACAAAAACCTTTATTTATTATAAAATGGTCTTGGATTTCTGTGGCTCTGGTCCTTTAAGGGAGGTGGGGGCATCTTCTTCGCTTTCTCATGGGATTCTTCCAGTGGGGGAGGTTGAGGGTCGCACCTCAGGCAGATTTTTGGGGGGCGGAGAGGGTCATATGCAGATCACGCACATTGTATTGAAAAGAAAGAAAAGTTTCATTCAGCTGAATGGTGCCATTACAGAGATCCCCTGCTATCCTCTACTAGGCTGAGGCTTGTGCTGCCATAATGACAGAGCACTGCTGTCCTGAGCCACTTTAGAGTAAGGCATCATGCACACGACCGTATTTTCGGTCTGCATCCGATACGCAATTTTTTGAGGATCGGATGCGAACCCATTCATTTGATTGGGGCCACAAAAGATGCAGACGGCATGCCGTGCACTTTCCACAACTGTAAGTCTGTTCTGCGGCCTCCCAAAAAACATAGAAGATGTCCTATTCTTGTCCATTTCTATAGGAGTTTGAAAAAAATGGGGATATGCATGTGGCCTGATCCGAGTTTTGCGTGTTCGCGATTTTCAGAACAGATACGGTCGTTTGAATGAGGCCTATAAGAAATATATGCAGGCAGCATCACATACTGCATACCTCTCAACGGTCCCCGATCCGGCTGGACAGTCTTGGACTTTGCCGCCGTCCCGCTGTACTAGGACGGCTGTGGTATCTCCCAATTTAAACTATCTCTGTGTCCTTTGGAGGCAGAGATAGTTGAATGCAATAGTGAAGCAGGGAAGTGACATCATCATGGCTGCTGAGCTGAGTAAGAGAGTGCACAGGCCGGGGGATGATAATAATATTCTGGCCTGTGCACTCTTGTGCTCAGCTCATCAGGAGCTATGACATCACTTCACCTCGCCTGCTGCTGGGGATA
Organism: Bufo bufo; assembly: GCF_905171765.1. Taxonomy (NCBI): domain Eukaryota; kingdom Metazoa; phylum Chordata; class Amphibia; order Anura; family Bufonidae; genus Bufo; species Bufo bufo. The sequence goes on from NC_053389.1 coordinate 138,844,833, forward strand.
AAAGGATGTGTTTCGTAGTCTTCACAGTTGTAAAGGGGGACACTAACTAAAGGGGCCTTACCATTCTAAGGTGGGCTCTAAGGGGACATTCTATTGTGTGTGGGGACACTAAGGGGGCATAACTACTGTTTGTGGGGCACTAAGATGGCATTCTACTGTGTGTGGGCCACTGAGGAGGCATAACTACTGTGTGTGGGGCACTAAAGGAGCATAACTACTGTGTGTGGGGCACTAAGGGGGCATAACTACTGTGTGTGGGCACTAAGGGGCATAATTACTGTGTGGGGCACTAAGGGGGCTAACTACTGTGTGGGGCACTAAGATGGCATTCTACTGTGTGTGGGGAACTAAAGAGGCATAACTACTGTGTGTGGGGCACTAAGGGGGCATAACTACTGTGTGTGGGGCACTAAGAGGGCATAACTACTGTGTGTGGGGGCACTAAGGGGCATAATGTGTGCGGGGCACTAACAGGACATTCTACTGTGTGTGGGGCACTAAGGAGGCATAACTACTGTGTGTGGGGCACTAAGGAGGCATACCTACTGTGTGTGGGGCACTAAGGAGGCATAACTACTGTGTGTGGGGCACTGAGAGGGCATTCTACTGTGCGTGAGGTCACTAAGGGGCATAATTACTGTGTGTGGGTCACTAAGAGGGCATTCTACTGTGTGTGGGGGCACTAAAGGGCATAACTACTGTGTGTGGGGTACTAAGAGGGCATTCTACTGTGTGTGGGGCACTAAGGGGGCATAACTTTTGTGTGTGGGTCACTAAGGGGCATAATTACTGTGTGTGGGGCACTAAGAGGGCATTCTACTGTCTGTGGAGCACTAAGGGGGCCTAATTACTGTGTGTGGGGCACCAAAGGGGCATAATTACTGTGTGGGGCCACTAAGGGGACTGGGTGGGATTGGGTGTGTATAGAAAGACATTGGGCAGAGTTAGAGGAGTTAGAGGCATGGCTTAGTGTTAAAAAAAAATTAGCCTGATCGTGTACTGCCTCGGATCTTTTACAAGTTGGGAGGTCTGGTGATGGCTACAGTGCTACAGATAGATATTAAAGGGGCCCTACTCCACAAGAACTGCAACAACAGCAAATGTGGTCCTGTGAACTTGCCCAATGGTCAGGCTGTCATTCTCTTCCACAAAGGTTTGAACGGGGAACAAAATACTAGAACCCCCCTCCCCCCATTCTAGGCCAGGGGTGTCTAATGGTATAAAGCAGCACATGGCTAGGACCACTATTTCGATTTTTTTTGTTATGGGCGCCCCTCTCTTCCGTGTGTATATAATTAGTTGTCAGACCACTCATGAAGTTCTGGTTGGTTGAACATCTCACATAAAGTGACATCATCACTCATGGTGTGCTGAACCACCAGAGGCCCAATAATAGGCTCTTATGGAAAGAGCTCATAAACAGTTTTCTATCTGTTGCCCAACACCTCCTCTTTAAAATGTGAAGCTGATGATTTAATACCTCCTGACGGGCTGGCACTTGTTGAAGCACCTTGTTGTCTGCAGCTGATAAGGCAGACCACGGGAGAGCAGTCCGAGGGTTCAGTTTACCAATACCTCGTTTATCTATTACTACGTGATTCATCGAAAAAACATACATGGAATGTTCTGGTCACTGCGCAGAATATTCCTAGTCTTTAGATCTGGAAACTTCTTGGTTTTAGAAGACCCAGTCCTGGGCTAAACCGTATCTTACTGTAGACGTTGCCTTGAAATGACTGGAGGATATAAAGAAACAGCTTATATTCCACAAGCTGAGCCCAGAACTCTAGGGCGATTTATCTCATCGGGATCACCGTACTTTGCGGTAGTGTTAGATCATAGTGCAGTACTGCCGCTAATGTAAACCTATGGGAATGCACTTATATGCAGATTATATGTACCTGCAAATTTTCGGATTGAATCCAATTTTACAATGGTGGATTATTGCAGATATGGAACAAAGGGTTTAGGAGGTGAAATGCAGACCACAGCAGTTGAACCCAGGAGGGTGTGTGTGGTCGCTGGGTACATGAATACCTGATTCTCACAGCGTTAATTACCACCCATTATATACCCAGCCAGCGGCAGAAAGGAGGGCTTGGGTGGCCCCCTGGGCATCGGCCCACCGGGTAACTTCCCTCTAAGGTCTATGGCCAATCCGCCCCTGTCCATAGGTTAACATTACTTTCTCTATCTTTAATTTGATTTAGGTAACTGCACTAGTTCACCAAGCTAACACCTAACTCCTCTTAACACTACACTGATCTTTGCCATTCTGGAGCCCGGGAAAGCTCTATGTCACCCAACTTTCCCAGAATCAGAGACCTTTCATATTGTACTCATTTTTTACTCATTTTGAGCTAAGGTAAATTTTTTTAATTGGTCTTTATTAAAAATATTGACCACCATAGTTGGATATGGCTTTGCAGCGTGTGGTCTCACCTTAAGGGCTCATGCACCCGCCGTGTTTTGCGGATCCACAATTTGCGGACGGCAAAACATGGCACGGTCGTGTGCATGAGCCCTAACACAGTCCTCTGGCCTGCTGTCAGGAAACATGCGCACTGGTGACTTTGCCATGTCATTTACTGCATTCATAGGCATTAGATGAGAGTTGCCAAGGAAATCCTCTGTATCTTTACTCAGTGGCCATGCTGCAGACCGGTGCTGCTGCATTGTAATAAGCTTTTGTCTGCAGGTTTATTTCTTTTCATTAGTTTTAATCGGTTTTTAATTGGCTTTTATCATCAGCATTAAATACACTTTGATGAATTTAGCGCCTGCAGGGAGCTAGTAAGTGAAAATCCCCTAAAGAGTTAACGTGACATATTGATCACCTTCCTGTAAATGGCGGTGTGATACTACCCCTTAGGTGTCATTCATACTTGATTCACATTACTGATTTGCACAATTGCGCTGCATCATCTTGTTCTGGTGAACCCAACGTGTCCGCCTTACATGAAACGCACAGCCATTACGTCATCCTCTTTGACAAGAGGATGGTAACAACACCCACTTGCCCATAAATTTCTAGGAGGAATACCAGAGGAATGACACAAAAATAGAGTTACAAATGTAGCACCTGTCAATAGAATGGCAGGGGCATGCTATGGTGTTATTGTAGGACGCACACGGTGTGCTATTTAGTGCACAGTCTATTGACTTTGTATCCGGATGGCTGTGCTACATAAATGGCTCATGATCACTCAGCGTGCTACGCTGTTTTCACTACCTGCTGAATACTTGTTGCAGGTGTTACTTTGGTATAATAAAAGATGCTCCAGAATAATTATTTCAAAGCAGGCTTGCAGTTCATATGCTTGCTAACAAATTTCAAAGTAGTCTTCGTTAAAAGTTTTCCACCATTTGGGTGCTGTAGAGTGTGTATAATTCCTTTGTCTAGCTGGTGCTGCTGGCACTACCTGTCCCTTCTCAGAATTAGGCTACATGCACACGAATATAAGGGCTCCGTGCCCGTGCTGCAGACCGCAAATTGCGGTCCGCAATGCACAGGCACAGACCGTGGGGCAGCCACATGCGGATCGTGGACCCATTCACTTGAATAGGGTCTGCGATCCGCATTTGACGGTCTGCACCGCAAAAATGTAGTGCATGCGCTACTTTTTTGCGGTGCGGAGGCACAGCCACAAACACCACGGAAGCACTCCGTAGCGCTTCCGTGGGGTTCCGATCCACGCCTCCATTCCGCATCTCTTCAAGTGAATGGGTCCGCGATCCGTGACGCGGAATGCACACGGCCGGTGCCCGTGTGATGCGGACCCGCTGTATGTGGGCCACAATACGGCCACGGGGGGCACACGGTCGTGTGCATGTAGCCTTGGGCCTCTTGCACACAAACTTTTTTTTCAGTTTTTTCCATTCCGTATACAGACCGTATATGGAACCATTCATTTCAATGGATCCGCAAAAAATAAAAAATGGAAGGTGCTCCGTATGCCTTCCGTTTCCGTATTTCTGTTCTTCCGTTCCGTTCAAAGATAGAACATGTCCTATTATTGTCCGCATAATGGACAAGGATAGTACTGTTCTATCAGGGGCCAGCTGTTCGGTTCCGCCAACAAACGGAATGCACACGGACGTCATCCGTATTTTTTGTGGACCGCAAAATACTTAAAAAGCCATATGGTCGTGTGCAAGAGGCCTTAGAGATAGCAATAGAGAAAAGGAGGAGGTTGTATACTTTATGTGATAGTGTGGAGAGAGGAAGGCATCTAAAGATTCATTTAGATGCTACAAGGAGCAGCCAGTTGTCGGGAAGAAAGCGTTTCAGCTGCTCGTTAAGTGGAGGTTAAGCGCTGCATTTACATTCAGCGATCCCCTCCCTTGTATGAGGACTAGTGATGGCTACTGCTATCGCTCGTCCTTGTAGTGCTGCATTGTTTCTACGCAGCAGAGTGCTGCTTTAACAGAGCAATATTCTGCCCAGAAATGATAATTTACCTGTCCGCATCATCAATTTGTTTCACCGGATAAACGAGCATAGTGCTTGTTCATTGGGTGATCTGCCAAACCTTTACAACGGCAGATTATTGGGAACAAGCATTCGTAGGAATGGCGTCCCCGATAATCTGCCTGACAATTGGGCAGTGTAAAGGAGAGACACACACTTAAGATGAACTGTGTCAGTGTACATTCTGCAGTCTGGGAAAGGGTTGAAAACACAGGCTGTGTCTTAGTATATAAGAGCACCCTCTACAGACTCTACTAGGAAGGATTCTGCTCAGCATTGATGTCTGTCTGCACAAGGCAGAAGAGCTGATGAGCTGTAGAAGGGGAAATCAGTCCAGGAATGCATGTGTACTGATACATGACAGCTAGTAAAGACAGCAGCATCCTGGTTACACAGACCTCTCATCTAGAATGTATTAATGTGAGGTCCATGCACACATGACAAAGTCTGAAACTTGGAGCAGGTTGTAAACTGGCACTGCATGGCAAAGGTAGACATTTCACCCCAGTGCTGCTGCAAACATACATGGTATGGCTGGACATTTGCGTGAACAAAACCTCCATTGAAAATAAATGTGCACCAAATGTCCCCATGGTAAACAACCGTGATGACCACCACGTATGGTACAAGTAATGTCAGTCAGAATACTGAGCATCAGTAAGATTTCTTAGATTTATATCTGAAGTTGTAAACTCGGCTACAATATCAGTGGTAATTAATCACTCTGATTATTCTGAGCTAATTAGAATTAATTATTCAGCATAGATGCGCATTAATGAGCCCGTGGGGAGGGGGGAGTTCTAATTCTGAAATTTTATGTTGTGTTATGGCTGCTGAATTAAATCTGAGTGTAAGCTCATAGGACAAGGGGTCATAACGGGGATGCAGTTTAACGTTAGTAGGTTAAGATGGTGGCGCACATTTGGTCTATACTTGGACAGTCAAGCTTGTATCCTACAGCGGTGGTGTGAATGGAGTCCCAAGAAACTGATCACTATGTCTTAAAAATTGCTTGGCAGCCCTCTGGCCCGGTGATGCCACTAACACCAGCCCACTGCTTCAGGGTAGACTCAGTACACTTAGCTGGTATATATCATTGGTGTCCTCTGTTCAGATTTATGATCTCTCATATCCTGGATATGACATTAGTAGGAACCCCCTACAGAGAATTCCTGTCTCCTTCAATCAGGGCAGAGGGTCACTTAGTGAGACATGTCAGTTTGGATGAGGTTTAACATACCAGCTCTATGTTTATCTCCATATCTACATTCCCTCGCCTGACCGTGACCCTGGTGCTTCATCACTACCAGACATATCTTAATGTGACATCTCGAGACTTGGTTAAGGAGAAAGAGGGGCAATGTGTTATAAAATACACAACTGTCTAATGGTATTTCAGACTCAATCTGACAAAAAAGTACACTAGGAATATTTTTTAAGAAAACAAATTAATCATATATAAAGGAGACTGGGGAAAAAAAGATCCTGATCATTTTAATGATTACATATGCTATGTTGAGATAATAGAAGGGGTTCCCCATCTGGATCCTCTTAGGCTAAATTCACACTAGCGTTTTTGCTGGATCCGGCAGGGCGTTTCTTCCGGTATTGAGACCCTATGACGGATCTCAATACCGGAAAATATTAACGCTAGTGTGAAAGTAGCTTTAATAAGTCAGATTTGAGGGTGTCTCTTGCTCTGTGGACCCATCACACCCATGTGACTTGACTGACATGGAAATTAAGAGATTACATGCCTAGGAATAAATCATCTGAATCTAGGAGACTCTCCATCCCCCAGCTGAGGGCATCAGGAGTGGAACCAAGCTCCTCAAAAGCCTGAGACAGCCAGAAGATAGCATCAGTGGGAGTCTGAAAGCTAGGAACCCTACTGTTCACTGGACTGAAGGGTCTGTGTTTAACCGGAACTGAAAGGCCACCTTGTGTAGTATTAAGGCATGTTCACATCTGCGCTGGAGGCTCCTTTCGGGGCCGCAATTGGAGATTCTGCCCAAAACAGAGGACAAAAATGTCCTACATGTATTTTTTTTTTTTCTGCCCATAGTTAATGGAATCTGTTTGGTTTCGTTGCTTTCAGTTATGTGCCGAATCCAGCACTTCCATTGTTTTTGTTTTTCTGCTCCTCTAATGGAGCAGAACAGTAGAAATAACCAGCACAGATGTGAATATGCCCTAACTCTTGTATCCCTTTGGTCTAGAAGGGCTCCCATTCAAGAACTACCAATGCTGCTATTGTCTATGCCCACCTAATACCTCCACACAGTGCTTGGTATAATTTGCTATATGGTGCTACATAATACATAAAGAGTATCGAGGACAGAACGATGGTGGGCTGTCAACAAGCTGCCAGGGACTGTAGCTTGAGTATAGATGATATAGATTGGATATTTGAGGCATGATGTTCCTTCAAGAAAGTTTACTTATTTTACTGAAATGTGAAACTGGAAAGAACTGCATACTTTATAATGACTGAGTAGGTAATTTGGTGCAGGGCGCTGTGCCACCATGGTTTAGCCCACTGAGCAGATGCCTCCCGTGTGTCTGGCAGACAGTCAGACTGGGAGTTCTGGTTCAATGTTTCTGCTTGGACTACAGCCAGAATTGAGGCAACGTCTGAATTGTTTTGGACTCAACTCGTATAGAACAATTACCTGATGGTCATTACTGATACATTGGTGTCTAGGTGTCTGCTCCATTTCTTCTGTTCTTCCATTACTTTAGTTTATAGCACAAAATGTAAGAACCCAGAGTGTTTTTTTTTTTACAAAAGAAGCTACTGGCAAGAAGTGTCCAACTTTTGACCAAATGTGGGTGTGTTATATTAAAGGGGTTATCCACGACTAAAACAGACCTCTCAGAGTGGCCAACCTGTAGTGGTGATAATACTTACCTGACCCTGGCCGCAGGGTTTGGTCTCTGTTACTCCCAGGCCGGCTCTTACTCTCCCTGCAGCGGGAACCAGGTAAGTATGATCAGTGCAGTTTCTAGGTAAAATTTCTCTCAGGGTGAGTGTCAAAAAAACTCCCCCCCCCCCCTTTATCAAAACTGCTCGATGAAATCATATCAGAAGAGTACTTGCAACCGTCTCACCATATTTTTATTTTTATTTTTTTATGCTCAACACAAGATTTATTGAGAGCAAAAGAAAATCATAAATTACTGCTTAAACTGCTAAAAGTCGCAGGCAGAGTGGTACAGGAGAACTGCAGTATAAAGGAAGGCAATACCCTTAGAAGAGTAGTCATGAAATACAATCATCAATAATGTGCAAAACCCCAAAAACTGTCATGTTAGCACTTAATAACTAACTAAAACCCAATCACAGCAGGTCTCAACTAGCGCACGCAAGTAAATGTACAAAAACCAAGTAACATATAAAAAAAGATTCAAAGCATAGATGGCAAGGGCGGATTACTGTATACTGTACATAAAATGTATGGAGGTTACACCATGCCGGACAATATAACCTCTGTGCCATGCTGTACAATAAACAGTATAACCCCTACACAGTGTAGAGGTATACTGTATTTTGTGTGGCACAGTGTAGGCTATATGTGTATAACATAAACATACTCCACATGAAAACTTACAATTACTTGGCTTGGCCCGTGGGGATCTCGGACACCACTTCAACACTTTGGCCGCGGGCTCGGTGGAGCTGATGTTGTGCTTTATCCTAATGAGAAATATTTCATAATAAGGATTTGGAGAAAGGGCCGAGGGATAGCAGAGCAGGGAGAGGCTGGTGCTGCTACTAGGGGGTCATACCATGGGGGAGTAATAAAGCCAACCATAATGCCCCCCTCAGTAGAAATAATTCTCCTTATAATCTGACAGAGCAAAACATACCCCCTTGTAATGCCCCCAGTTGAGCTAATGTTCCCATATTGTGCCAATATAAAATACCCCTTCTCAGTGCCCCGTAGATGACCCCATAGTGCTCCCCCCTTCCCCATAGTACCCACCATAATGTGTCCCAGTATAAAATGCCCCTATACAGAGCCCCCCATATAAAATACCCCTTCTTTTTAGCCTCAGTAGATGCCCCTATAGTGCCACCCAAAAATGTGCCAGTAATAAGTGCCCCCATAGATGCCCCCTAATCATGTGCCAGTAAGATGTGCCGCATAGATTCCCCCAATCATGTGCCAGTAATAAAAGCCCCCATAGATGCCCCCCAATCATGTGCCAGTAATAAGAGCCCCCCCACCATCATGTGCCAGTAGCCAGAGTGCCCCCCTATCATGTTCCAGTAGCCCCCTTATGTGCCAGTCGCCCCCCCTATCATGTGCCAGTCGCCCCCCTATCAAGTGCCAGTAGCCCCCCTTATGTGCCAGTAGCCCCCCCTTATGTGCCAGTCGCCCCCCCATCATGTGCCAGTAGCCCCCTATCAAGTGCCAGTAGTCCCCCTTATGTGCCAGTAGCCCCCCTTATGTGCCAGCAGCCCCCCTTATGTGCCAGAAGCCCCCCTTATGTGCCAGTAGCCCCCCTATGTGCCAGTAGTCCCCCTTATGTGCCAGTAGCTCCCCTTATGTGCCAGTAGCTCCCCTTATGTGCCAGTAGCCCCCCTATCATGTGCCAGTAGCCCCCCTTATGTGCCAGTAGTCCCCCTTATGTGCCAGTAGCCCCCCTTATGTGCCAGTAGCCCCCCTTATGTGCCAGTAGCCCCCATATCATGTGCCAGTAGCCCCCATATCATGTGCCAGTAGCCCCCATATCATGTGCCAGTAGCCCCCCTTATGTACCAGTAGCCCCCTATCATGTGCCAGTAGCCCCCCTTATGTGCCAGTAGTCCCCCTTATGTGCCAGTAGCCCCCCTTATGTGCCAGCAGCTCCCCTTATGTGCCAGCAGCCCCCCTATAATGTGCCAGTAGCCCCCCTTATGTGCCAGTAGTCCCCCTTATGTCTGTGCCAGTAGCCCCCCTTATGTGCCAGTATTTCCCCTTATGTGCCAGTAGCGCCCCTTATGTGCCAGCAGCCCCCCTTATGTGCCAGCAGCCCTCCTTATGTGCCAGTAGCCCCCTATAATGTGCTAATAGCCCCCCTTATGTGCCAGTAGTCCTCCTTATGTCTGTGACAGTAGTCCCCCTTGTGTCTGTGCCAGTAGTCCCCCTTATGTGCCAGAAGCCCCCCTTATGTTCCAGTATTGTAATTTGTATATATATATATATATATATATATATATATATAAAACTTATACTTACCTCCTCCAGGATGCGATGCAGGCCTCTTCTGGCCTGTGTCCCTCGCCGCCTGCATCGGCCTCTGATAGGCTGCCGGCCTAGTGCTGGCAGCCTATCAGAGGAACAGAGAGGGGACACACCTCTCCCTCCCCTGCCGGCTGCGCAGCACAGACATTTGTATCGCTGTCCTGAGGACGGCGATACAGATGACTATAGAGATAAGTGAGCGCTTCCACAATGGAAGCGAAGCGCTCATCTCCTGCTGTGCCCTGCCGGAGCCCCCCTTCTGACAGCGCCCCGGGCGGCCACCCGGCCCGCCCAGTCCGAGAAACGGCCCTGAGTATGATCACCACCATAAGTCGGCCACCCTGGGAGGTCTATGTTAGTATTGGATAATCCCTTTAATATTTGTATACCCAGTACAGTGTGTTTCATTATTTTTGGGTGGTAATAGCATTTTATACTGGTTCATATTGCCATTAAAATGCAGATGATCAGATGTATTTTTCAGTCCGCAAAATATGGATTCTGGCCGTGTGCATGCTACATTTTCCTAATAGAACTGCCTATTCTTGTTCTATAATTTGCGGAATGGCCGCATGGATGTGGACAACACAGGGATGAAATTTTTTTGCGGACACATAGAAATTAATGGGTCCATGTGTCATCCACAAAAAATTGTGAATCAGGCATGGACCCTAAATACAGTTGTGTGCATTAGTTGTGAAGCCTTACAGTAGCTATATTCTAATACATAGGAGGCAGTCTTATAAATTATCTTTTTGTCCATAGAAGCAGTATAATAGTAGTTATATTCTTGTACATAGGAGGCAGCATTATAGTAGTTATATTCCTGTACATAGGAGGCAGTTTTATAGTAGTTATATTCTTGTACATAGGAGCAGTATTATAGTAGTTATATTCTTGTACATAGGAGCAGTATTATAGTAGTTATAGTCTTGTACATAGGAGGCAGCATTATAGTAGTTATATTCTTGTCCATAGGAGGCAGTATTATAGTAGCTGTATTCTTGTACATAGGAGGCAGTATTATAGTAGTTATATTTTTGCACTTAGTTTTCAGTATTATAGTAGATACATTTTTGTACATAGGGGCAATATTATACAGTCCTGATCAAAAGTTTAAGACCACTTGAAAAATGGCAAAAAATCATATTTAGAATCGCTGAATCTTAATAAGGTTCCAAGTAGAGCTTCAACATGCAACAAGAAGAAATGGGAGTGAGACAAAACATTTTTTGAGCAATCAATTTAATGAAAACAACGAATAAACTGAAACAGGCTGTTTTTCAGCTGAATGAATGAATGAATAACTTGTATAGCGCTACAATTGCGAACTAAATCGCCTTTTGCAGCCGTTTGTCGCCTGTGCCTTCAGAAGAGGTGAGTCTTGAGCTTCTTCCTGAAGGCCAGATGGTTTTCTTCTGAGCGGATCCCCACGGGTAGAATGTTCCATAGACGAGGTCCTAGGACTGCGAACCTTCGTTCGCCTTTTGATTTGTAGCGGGTCTTGGGATATGGAGTAGATTCTGGTTAGCTGACCGGAGGGGGCGACCTGGTGTGTAGTGCTTTATTTTGTCACAGAGGTATTGGGGTGCTTTCCCTTGTGTACATTTGTGTGTGAGGCAGAGGGTCTTAAATGTGATCCGATCCTTCACAGGTAGCCAATGGAGGGTCCTCAGGGACGGGGTGATAGATTCCCAGTTTTTTTTTCCAGTTATCAGTCTGGCGGCTGTGTTCTGGACAACTTGTAGACGTGAAATTTGGTATTTGGGAAGTCCTAGATAGAGGGTGTTTGCGTAGTAAAGTCGGGAATTGATGGTTGTTCCAACTACTGCTGCTGCGTCTCTTTCAGGGATGAAGGGGATGAGTCTACGCAGCGGGGGAAGAAGATGGTGGGATCCGCTGACTACTGATCTTATTTGTGCATCCATTGTCATGTCTGAGTCAAAGATGACTCCGAGGCTTTTAGCTTTGGTGCTGGGAGTGATGGTTTGTCCAAGGATGGTGGGTGGCGTGCATGTCATGCTAGGGTTTTTGTTTCGGTTTGCATGGAGGAAAAGGAGTTCTGTTTTGGAACCGTTAAGTTTAAGAGAGCTCTCAGTCATCCAATCGTCGATCAATGAGAGGCAGATTTCCAGGGCGTGGTATTGGTCTTTTTTGTTGGTAATGCGTAGGTAAAGTTGGGTGTCATCAGCGTAGGAATGATAGAGCAGGTCCTGGTTGCTGATGATTTTGAGGAGAGGTCGGAGGTAGATGTTGAAGAGCACGGGCGACAGCTAATCAAAAGTTTAGGACCACACCTCCAAAAAAAAACTAAACCCCCCCAAAACAGAAATCCAACTTCCAAACATGAACTCAGTAATGAGTAGCTCCGCCGTTATTGTTTATCACTTCAAAAATTCGTTTCGGCATGCTTGATGCAAGCGTTTCCATGAGGTGAGTGGGAACATTTCTCCAAGTGGTGAAGACGGCCGCACGAAGGCCATCTACTGTCTGAAACTGTTGTCCATTTTTGTAAACTTCCCTTGCCATCCATCCCCAAAGGTTGTCATTTGGATTTAGATCATGGGAACACGCAGGATGAGCCAAAAGAGTGATGTTAATCTCCTGGAAGAAGTCCCTTGTCCTGCAGGCATTGTGTACTGTAGCGTTGTCCTGTTGAAAAACCCAGTCGTTACCACACAGATGAGGGTCCTCAGTCATGAGGAATGCTCTCTGCAACATCTGGACATAGCCAGTGGCCATTTGACGCCCCTGCACTTCCTGAAGCTCCATTGTTCCACTGAAGGAAAAAGCACCCCAGACCATTATGGCGCCCCCTCCACTGTGGCGCGTAGAAAACATCTCAGGTGGGATCTGCTTGTCATGCCAGTAACGTTGGAAACCATCAGGACCATCAAGGCTAAATTTTTTCTCATCAGAGAATAAAACTTTCTTCCACCTTTGAATGTCCCATGTTTGGTGCTCTCTTGCGAAGTCCAAACGAGCAGTTCTGTGGTGTTCAAGGAGACAAGGTCTTTGAAGACGTTTTTTGTTTTTGAAGCCCTTCAGTCTCAGATGCCGTCTGATGGTTATGGGGCTGCAGTCAGCACCAGTAAGGGCCTTAATTTGGGTCGAGGATCGTCCAGTGTGTTGACGGACAGCCAATTGGATCCTCCGGCTCAGTGCTGATGAAATTTTTTGGGTCTTCCACTTGACTTTTTTGTTCCATAACCCTCAGGATCATTTAAGAAATTCCAAATAACTGTCTTACTGCGTCCCACCTCAGCAGCGATGGCGCGCTGTGAGAGACCCTGCTTATGCAGTTCAACAACCCGACCACGTTCAAAAAGGGAGAGTTTTTTTGCTGTTGCCATCACAACGTGTGACTACCTGACAGAAAATGACAATGAATCCATATCTTTGCACAGATTTGGCCCTTTAAAGGCATGTGGTCCTAAAATTTGGATCAGCTGAATAACAGCCTGTTTCAGTTTATTCGTTATTTTCAATTAATTGAATGCTCAAAAAATGTTTTGTCTCACTCTCATTTCTTCTTGTTGCATGTTGAAGCTCTACTTGGTACATTGTTAAGATCCAACAATGTAAAATATGTTTTTTTTTGCCATTTTTCAAGTGGTCTTAAACTTTTGATTAGGACTGTAGTAGTTATATTCTTGCACATAAGGGTAGTATTATAGTAGTTATATTCTTGTACATAGGGGCAGTATTATAATAGTTATATTCTTGTACATAGGGGGCAGCATTATAGTAGTTATATTCTCGTACATAAGGGGTACTATTATAGAACTTGTACATAGAGAACAGTATTATAGTGGTTATATTTTTCTACATAGGGGCAGTATTATAGTAGTTATATTCTTTTACAGAGGGATAGTATTATAGTAGTTAAATTCTTGTACATAGGGGTGGTATTATAGTAGTTTTATTTTGTACATAGGGGTAATATTATAGTAGTTATATTCTTGTACATAGGGAGCAGTAATTTAGGAGTATATACTTGAACGTAGGGGGAACTATTACTATACTTGTACACAGCGAATAGTGTTATAGTAGTTATATTCTTGTACATAGGAGCAGTATTATAACAGTTATATTATTGTACATAGGGGCAGTATTATAATAGTTATATTCTTGCACATAAGGGTAGTATTATAGTAGTTATATTCTTGCACATAAGGGTAGTATTATAGTAGCAAAGAAAAAGGGGGTCAGTCAGCACATCCCAAAGCGCAGGGGCACGTTGCTATGGCTGAGAACAAGACTGTTAAACAAAACATGCAATGCAACAGCTCACTGCAAATCAAATAAAGTACAAAATTGCATCATAATTGCAAATGCTATGCTAATAAGTTAGAGATGCTTGGCAAATCGTTTTGTAGAAAATTATTTGGGCCCGTCTGCCGCATGTCAAGGCGATCTCTAGTTAGACGGGTTCCTAACACAAAATTTTACCTGTTATGTGCCATGACGGCTATCATATAATTCAGAAAGTGCAGGTTCCACATGCATGCTGGATCTGCCTGATAATTTTGTACATAACGATTTGCCAAGCATCTCTAACTTATTAGTATAGCATTTGCAATTATGATGCAATTTTGTACTTTATTTGATTTGCAGTGAGCTGTTGCATTGCATGTTTTGTTTAATAGTATTATAGTAGTTATATTCTTGTACATAGGGGGCAGCATTATAGTAGTTATATTCTTGAACATAGGGGACAGCATTATAGTAGTTATATTCTCGTACATAAGGGGTAGTATTATAGAACTTGTACATAGAGAACAGTATTATACTGGTTATATTTTTCTACATTGGGGCAGTATTATAGTAGTTATATTCTTAACCAAATCTCTTTTTATTAAGAGTTGTCGGGGGGTAATAATTCAATTAAGAATTATTAATTATGGTCATAAAAATAATTAACCATAAAAAAATAGAATTTATAAAATTTGTCATAAATTCTTAAAATCATGACCTTAAAATCAGCATGGTTATATCAACATCACTAACCTGTTTAAAACTGTTCTCTTATAGATTCTATTTATCAATAACATCGGGTCAGACTTTATGTATAAAGTTCCTCTATTATGCTGTAACGCCCTGAGTCCATTACACATATGGGGGTAAATCTCCAACTATGGGAGTTAACTGGCCAGGAATTAATAGGAAGGTCCCTGAGTCAAACAAAGGACTAGAACCGAACCCTGTACCGCCTAGGCTAATGAGACCTACATCTGTTCCCTATCTTGGGACAATTTACAATTAATTTCTGGCGATACAAAATCAATTGTGTTTAGCATAGACAAACAACTCCTGAGTTGATTTACATGTCATGCACTGGTTGCATTTGTGTAATAACGCTTTACTGCAACAACTCATCTGCGGTTCTGGTATGGGCTTAACCCCTTCAGTACCAGGACAGTAATTTTGACTATGTATAGACCACACCCTTCTAAGGGTTTTAAACGTGATCTGGCTGTAGCATTCTAATGCCAGCAACAGTATACATAATAATTAATCATTAATATGTCATCTCATCAATCATATCTCGCTGGGGCCTCCATTTATGTCGGGGGGTAATAATTATTTTAAGAATTATTAATTATGGTCATAAAAATAATTAACCATAAAAAAATAAAATTTATAAAATTTGTCATAAATTCTTAAAATCATGACCTGGTGAATTGTAGTAAACCTAATTGATACAATTCACATCTGAGGCCGACTATTTCGTGAAATGACGTTAATGATAAACATGTAGTTTTGCAGTATACAATAATACACAGGTTTATTGGTTACAAGGTTATAAACATATATAAGTAAATAAACACAATGATACATGCAAATGAATATATATAGCGTTAATATAAAGCATTACAAGCTTAACAATACATGTGAGTGGAAATAACTTGTCACATTATAACCAAGCTATTATTAGGTTAGGATATCAAAATATGAACATAAGTTATATACATTACTTCTGTTCAGAGAAAACCTCATGATATCAGGATGGGCATGTCTAATCCTAGACATCAATATAGAATGCTAAATACATTCTACCCCCCTCTAACCAACTACACATCACATGACTTCAAGATGAGCATATCCATCCAAGGATATAACTTAGAAGAGATAACTGTATCCTTCCACCCCATCCTGGACTATTTTCCCACATATAACTTTGGTAAGAATATTAAGACAAATAACAGGGATCTAGGATCTTGCTAGACCATATCTTAAATGGGAAGGACTTGAAATAAGTCTTTCCTGTGGGAATCCATTACTTAGCTTGGCGAAGAATGTTCTATCAATATATATATACACTCACCTAAAGAATTATTAGGAACACCTGTTCTATTTCTCATTAATGCAATTATCTAGTCAACCAATCACATGGCAGTTGCTTTAATGCATTTAGGGGTGTGGTCCTGGTCAAGACAATCTCCTGAACTCCAAACTGAATGTCAGAATGGGAAAGAAAGGTGATTTAAACAATTTTGAGCGTGGCATGGTTGTTGGTGCCAGACGGGCCGGTCTGACTATTTCACAATCTGCTCAGTTACTGGGATTTTCACGCACAACCATTTCTAGGGTTTACAAAGAATGGTGTGAAAAGGGAAAAACATCCAGTATGCGGCAGTCCTGTGGCCAAAAATGCCTTGTGGATGCTAGAGGTCAGAGGAGAATGGGCTGACTGATTCAAGCTGATAGAAGAGCAACGTTGACTGAAATAACCACTCGTTACAACCGAGGTATGCAGCAAAGCATTTGTGAAGCCACAACACGCACAACCTTGAGGCGGATGGGCTACAACAGCAGAAGACCCCACCGGGTACCACTCATCTCCACTACAAATAGGAAAAAGAGGCTACAATTTGCACGAGCTCACCAAAATTGGACTGTTGAAGACTGGAAAAATGTTGCCTGGTCCGATGAGTCTCGATTTCTGTTGAGACATTCAAATTGTAGAGTCCGAATTTGGCGTAAACAGAAGGAGAACATGTATCCATCCTCTGATGGCTACTTCCAGCAGGATAATGCACCATGTCACAAAGCTCGAATCATTTCAAATTGGTTTCTTGAACATGATAATGAGTTCACTGTACTAAAATGGCCCCCACAGTCACCAGATCTGAACCCAATAGAGCATCTTTGGGATGTGGTGGAACGGGAGCTGCGTGCCCTGGATGTGCATCCCTCAAATCTCCATCAACTGCAAGATGCTATCCTATCAATATGGGCCAACATTTCTAAAGAATGCTATCAGCACCTTGTTGAATCAATGCCACGTAGAATTAAGGTAGTTCTGAAGGCAAAAGGGGGTCCAACACCGTATTAGTATGGTGTTCCTAATAATTCTTTAGGTGTGTATATATATATATATATAGAGAGAGAGCAAAAGAGTTCAGTGGCAGCACCGTCAAAGAAAAAAATGCGGGTGCAGCTGGCCCAGCGTGGATGAAAGCCAATCCAAATAGACAGAAATAACAAAAAGGGCAGCACTCCAGAAAGTAAAAGAAGAAAAAATCTTTAATTACCCATACGGGACAAGCGACGTTTCGGCTTGAGAAAGGCTCACACATTGAGCCGAAATGTCGCTTGTCCCGTATGGGTAATTAAAGATTTTTTCTTCTTTTACTTTCTGGAGTGCTGCCCTTTTTGTTATTTCTATATATATATATATATATATATATATATATATATATATATATGTCCTACTGATTCTTATGCTAAGGACTAAGGCGAGGAGACAAGGAGAATTCTTCTCAGACTGGTACATTCATGAGAAGAATAACACTAAAGAGTAGAAACCTTTATGTGACCTTACTTTGGCCTACTCAAGACATACAAAATTGTAAATATAGTCGAGCATGGCTCTTAAAGGAAATGAACATCCATCTTGACTAGAATAATTGGATATCAATGCATTATCTATGAAAAGGCACAACAGAGTGCATGTGGTCAAGTAATGGCAGACATAAGCAAATAGCCATATGCAAATGGCACTGAGTAAACATGTACAAATATTCTTGCAGACCATTACAAAATAACTAAGATCGTAAATACAAATATGGTAAGACATTCAATGAAAAGAGAAGAAGACATACATGGGTGGGAAAAAGGGAAGGATAGGGAGGGGGTGGGAGATTCTTCCACATTACCAAAAGTTACAATAGTTTCCCCAAGGGCGCCACAATTTGAGAAATTTGGGGCGTGTGTGGGATTCCCATTGGGCCAGTTCCTCAAATCTGAACAACTGGTCTGTTTTCTCGGTCCACATCAATATTGAAGGAGGGGAGTCATTCTTCCAAAGAAGGGGTATCAACAATCGGGCGGCAGTGAGGAGCATGGTCGGGAGACTAGTCTTAGATGGTGTAAGGGAGTCATTGGGACACCAAAAGAGAACCAGTTTTGCGTCTAGGCGGACGCGAGAGGAGCATATCCGATTAATCGTGGACTCTAATTGGGTCCAGAAAGGGCGGATTTTACTACAGAACCACCATAGATGCGACAAGGAGCCAACTTCTGTCCCACACCTCCAGCACTGCTCTGGAATCTCTGGATTAAGTCTGTGCAAGAATTCTGGCGTTTTGTACCAACGCGTAAGCAGTTTGTACGAATTCTCTTGAATTTTGATACATCGGTTGAAGCCATGAGAGTGATATAAGATAAAGGCTTTTTCTGGCTCTGATAGATGAATTGAGAGCTCTTTTTCCCAGGCAGATATAAAGTGCAGCGCTGGAGAAGCAGAAGAGAGCAGCTCCCTGTAAAGTGACGAGAGGGTCTTTTTCGGGATTTTGGACACACAAAGCTTTTTTTCCAACTAAGTAGGTGTGTCAGAAATAGGGGGGGGGGGCAAGTTAAGTACTTTGACATCTCGGTTAAATGCCAGAATAGAGAGGAAGGAGAGTGCTTTGACTCTAGGTAGAGTGTGGATCTTGTCCCATGCCAAGTCACCAGATGGAGATGTAATGTCTTGTAGGGTAAGGTCAGATAGCAGGTGCCAAACTCCAGTAGGCCTAAGAATATCGGGATGAATGTAATTCTGCAGTAGGTGTAGGGGGAGGTGAGGGCTCGGGAACCTTAGATCTCGGGATTTAGTTATAGTTTGGCCCATTCTACTAACATGCCTTTCCAGATGGGTGAAGCATACGAGTTGTTAGGGGAACATGTGCGGATTCCCCACAGGATAAGTCCCTCCTTGTAGGTGATCATGGTACGCTCTAATTGTACGCATAGATTCGGGGGTTGACACGAGAGAAGAGCATCTACTTAAGAGCGAGGCTATGTAGTAAGTGTGAACATCGGGTAAACCAAAGCCCCCAAATCTTTTTTCTCTTGTCAATGTGGAAAAAGCTATCCTAGGGGATTTACCTGCCCAGAGGAAGAGGGAGAACATACGGCGTATCTCTACGAAGAAAGAATGGGGTAGCCAAATCGGTAATGTTTGTAGTAAATACAGAAGTTTGGGGACTATAAAGGTCTTGAGGTAATTCTTCCTACCTATCCACAAGATAAAAGGGAGTTTAAGGGACTGCAGGTGTGTTCTAATATCTTTGAGTAGGGGGCATAGTTGAGACCAAATAAGTAATCGTGGTCGGCTGAGATGCTGATCCCCAGAAACGTTATATCGTGGGAGGCCCAAGTAAAAGAGGTGGCGCATTTGAGGTTCTTGACTACAGAGGATTTGCAAGACACATTCAGAGCAAGAGACTTACTATAATTTATCTTGAAGTTAGAGACCCATCCAAACTCTTCAAATAGTGAATGGAGCCTTGGGAATGAAATCATAGGGTTAGTGGTCATAATGAGCAGATCATCAGCAAATGCTGCGGTGAGATGTGTATGAGAAGCTATTTTGATGCCTTCGATATCTGGGTCTTGTCTGATCTTACATAGTAGGATCTCCATAACGATGACAAAGAGGGACGGGGAGAGTGGGCAACCTTGCCTCGTGCCATTAGATATGGCAAAGGCGGGTGAAAGAGTGCCGTTGACCTTGACTCTGGCAGAGGGGGACGAGTACAAGGAAAAAATAGCCGCGATAAACTGGTCAGGGAAGCCAAATTTTGACAGAGCCGCAGACATATAATGCCAGCTGACCCTGTCGGAGGCCTTTTCCGCATCAGTGCTGAACAAGGCTAGCGGAGTAGATGTGCTCCGTGCCCAATTCATAAGATGAAGAAGGCGGACGGTATTTTCGTTCCCCTGTCTGCCAGAGACAAACCCAACTTGCTCCCTATGAATGATGTCAGGGGAGAATCCGCTGGATCCGCTGGGCCAGGACCTTAGCCCACCATTTTACATCCGTATTTAATAGGGATATTGGGCGGTAGCTGCCACAATTTAGGGGGTCTTTGTTCTCTTTATGAATGATAGTAATATGGGCCAAGAGCGATTGGGGAGGGAGTTGGCCTCCGCTAAGAAGGTGGTTACACATGGAGCGGAAGTGGGGGACTAGAATATCTTGAAAAATTTTGTAATAGGTGATGGAGAAGCCGTCGGGTCCAGGGCTCTTCCCCGAGGGGATAGAGACAAGTACCTTCAGAGCTTCAGAGTTCGTGATTGGGGCTACCAGTTGAGCAGCTTGAGCCGGGGTGATATTAGGGAGTTGTAGGGAGGAGAGAAATTTTTCCGTGGCTTCCGAGAGAGTGTTAGTGGACTGACCCGAGGGTGGTGGGAGGTTATAAAGCTCAGTATAGAAGGCGCTGAAAGCCTTTGCTATGTCGGGGGCACCCCTAACATCCTTAATAGCAGGGATAAAGGAGTCCAAGTATTGTTTTTGACTAGTGCCGCCATAAGTTTATTTCCTTTGTCGCCATGTGTGTAGGATTTAAATTTAGAGCGAAGGAGAAGTTTGGCCGAGGTCACGTTAAGCAGATTCTTAAGTTTCGCTCTCGCATCAATAAGTTCAGCTGCGCAACTAAGCGCTTGCGATTGTTTGTGAACAAGTTCAAATGATGCATTATCGGAGAAGAGGGTGGCAATAGCTTGGGAGCGTTGTTTTTTAATGTGAGAACCTAGGGCAATAAGCTCTCCACGGATTACCGCTTTATGAGTTTCCCAAATGATAGAGGGTGACGGTGGGGCATGTCCGGCATTGTTCCGCTGGAAGAACTCAGTCAGGGAGGAGGCTAGCTTCTGAGAGTTGGTCTGATCTAAAATAAGAGTATTGTTAAGGCACCAATTCCATTCTCTTTTCAGAAGGGTAGTTAAGGAAATGTGTAAGAAAATCGGGGCGTGGTCCGACAAAGTGATATTGCCTATCTTAGCGTGCAGGAGCAGCTGAGCATGGTCTGAGGAAAGGAAAAAGTGATCCAATCTATGGTAGGAGGACTTGGCATGGGAATGTATAGAATGTATAGTCCCTACCTGATGGGTTTAGAGTGCGCCACGTGTCGAAGACACCTAACTTTCTCAAGGCAAGTTTCAGGCGCCTCAAACGTTTACGCGTGATGGCCGATTTCCCAGAGGAGGAGTCAAGACTAGGGTCTAGGGACACATTGAAATCGCCTCCTAAAATGACTATACCATCTTTAAAAGAGGATAGGGACGATAGGGTCTGAGTAAGCCATAGGACCTGGCCTCTGGTGCGTACACATTAGCTAGTGTAACCGGTGTGTCTGCAATGGTGCCCTTCACAAACTACAAAGGGGAGTTGCTTATGGATGGCTATGCTGACACCCCTGCTAGCAGAGCTATGTGTAGTGTGAAACCATTGCGAGAATTTTTTAGGTGGGAGGTTAGGTATCTAACCCGACCGGAAGTGGGTCTCTTGGAAGAATGCGATGGAAACTTTGTCTTTCTGCAATAGAGATAGAACCTGGGATCTCTTGCATGGTTCATTCAGACCTCTAACGTTGAAGGAAGATATTATGACGGAAGCCACCTTGAGACAGTAGAGAGGGGTTGTGCTAACAGTCGCCCTGTAGACCAGTCGAGTGTGGAAGAGGGAGGGGAAGACACACAAGAGGAAAGGAAAACAAAGAAACAAAGAGTTAAATGTAGCAACCAAAACAACAATCTAGTAGATGGTGGCTCTACAGAGCGCCAGATGTTGAGGTGATCCTTTCTCATAACGGCGGTCGGCCAGGATCCATCAGGCGGGGGGTCTTGTAGAGCCCTTGAGGCCAGAAGAAGCCATCTGGGGACAAGGGTGGTAAACCAGAATAAACACTGGCTAAACCCCAGTTTCTGAGGGGGGTGAGGTGGGGGGAAAATTAACCATAGAACTGTAACAATAACAAGGTCCCAAGGAGAACACAAAAGATAGAGTCTCGCTCGCGTTGTATTGAGGGACATCAATGGGATATCATCAGTGGCCACAGGCGGGGTGACCGTGAGGTGAAGTGCCCTTGGAGAGGGCCTCAAAGCTTAGAGGAAATAGTAGTTATATTCTTGTACATAGGGGCGGTATTATAGTAGTTTTATTTTGTACATAGGGAGCAGTAATTTAGGAGTTATATACTTGAACGTAGGGGGTACTATTACTATACTTGTACACAGCGAATAGTGTTATAGTAGTTATATTCTTGTACATAGGGGGCAGTATTAGAATGGTTATATTATTGTACATAAGGGCAGTTTATAGACGTTTTTTACATAGTATAGTATATTTATAGTTGTATTCTTGTACATAGGGAGCAGTGTTATAGCAGCTATATTCTTGTACAAAGGAGAAGTATTATAGTAGTTATACACTGCTCAAAAAAATAAAGGTAACACAAAAATAACACATCCTAGATCTGAGTTAATTAAAGAGGACCTTTCACCTATTCTTACCCTATGAACTAAGTATACAGCCATGTGGAGCGGCGCCCGGGGATCTCACTCACTTACTATTATCCCCAGGCGCCGCTCCGTTCTGCCGCTATGCCCTCCGGTATCTCCGTTCCCTAAGTTATAGTAGGCGGAGATACCAGTCCCTAAGTTATGGTAGGCGGAGTCTGCCCTAGCGCTGGCCAATCGCAGCGCAGAGCTCACAGCCTGTGAGGTTATTTTCTCCCAGGCTGTGAGCTCTGCAATGCGATTGGCCAGCGCTAGGGCAGACTCCGCCTACCATAACTTAGGGAACGGAGATACCGGAGGGCATAGCAGGAGAACGGAGCGGCGCCTGGGGATAATAGTAAGTGCAGTGAGATCCCCGGGCGCCGCTCCACATGGCTGTATACTTAGTTCATAGAGTAAGAATAGGTGAAAGGTCCTCTTTAAATATTCTTCTGAAATACTTTGTTCTTTACATAGTTGAATGTGCTGACAACAAAATCACACAAAAATAAAAAAAAGGAGGTCTGGATTTGGAGTCACACTCAAAATTAAAGTGGAAAAACACACTACAGGCTGATCCAACTTTGATGTAATATCCTTAAAACAAGTCAAAATGAGGCTCAGTAGTGTGTGTGGCCTCCACGTGCCTGTATGACCTCCCTACAACGCCTGTGCATGCTCCTGATGAGGTGGTGGACGGTCTCCTGAGGGATCTCCTCCCAGACCTGGACTAAAGCATCTGCCAACTCCTGGACAGTCTGTGGTGCAACGTGACGTTGGTGGATAGAGCGAGACATGATGTCCCAGATGTGCTCAATTGGATTCAGGTCTGGGGAACGGGCGGGCCAGTCCATAGCATCAATGCCTTCGTCTTGCAGGAACAGCTGACACACTCCAGCCACATGAGGTCTAGCATTGTCTTGCATTAGGAGGAACCCAGGGCCAACCGCACCAGCAAATGGTCTCACAAGGGGTCTGAGGATCTCATCTCGGTACCTAATGGCAGTCAGGCTACCTCTGGCGAGCACTTGGAGGGCTGTACGGCCCTCCAAAGAAATGCCACCCCACACCATTACTGACCCAATGCCAAACCGGTCATGCTGGAGGATGTTGCAGATAGCAGAACGTTCTCCACGGTGTCTCCAGACTCTGTCACGTCTGTCACATGTGCTCAGTGTGAACCTGCTTCTGTGAAGAGCACAGGGCACCAGTGGCGAATTTGCCAATCTTGGTGTTCTCTGGCAAATGCCAAACGTCCTGCACGGTGTTGGGCTGTAAGCTCAACCCCCACCTGTGGACGTCGGGCCCTCATATCACCCTCATAGAGTCTGTTTCTGACCGTTTGAGCAGACACATGCACATTTGTGGCCTGCTGGAGGTCATTTTGCAGGGCTCTGGCAGTGCTCCTCCTGTTCCTCCTTGCACAAAGGCGGAGGTAGCGGTGCTGCTGCTGGGTTGTTGCCCTCCTACGGCCTCCGCCAAGTCTCCTGATGTACTGTCCTGTCTCCTGGTAGCGCCTCCATGCTCTGGACACTACGCTGACAGACACAGCAAACCTTCTTGCCACAGCTCGCATTGATGTGCCATCCTGGATAAGCTGCACTACCTGAGCCACTTGTGTGGGTTGTAGACTCTGTCTCATGCTACCACTAGAGTGAAAGCACCGCCAGCATTCAAAAGTGACCAAAACATCAGCCAGGAAGCATAGGAACTGACAAGTGGTCTGTGGTTACCACCTGCAGAACCACTCCTTTATTGGGGGTGTCTTGCTAATTGCCTATAATTTCCACCTGTTGTCTATCCCATTTGCACAACAGCATGTGAAATTGATTGTCACTCAGTGTTGCTTCCTAAGTGGACAGTTTGATTTCACAGAAGTGTGATTGACTTGGAGTTACATTGTGTTGTTTAAGTGTTCCCTTTATTTTTTTGAGCAGTGTATTATTGTACAAAGGGGCAGTATTATTGTAATTATATTCTTGTACATAGGGACAGTATTGTAGTAATTACATTTTTGTACATAAGAGGCATTATTATAGTAGTCATATTCTTGTACATCTATCTGTCTCTCTTACTGCCTGTCTGTTTTTCAAATTTCATAGCCAATATGCCTATCATTATGTTTGGTGTGAGAGAAAACCATAGAAAACACAAACTCTCCATGTACAGGTTGGATTCAAATCCAGGATCCTAGTGCTTCAAAGTTAGCATTGACCAATGGGCATTCATATTGTCTATACTTTATGACAACCACTGAGTACAGACTTTTCATGTTGTATGTACCCAAATTATCAGTGGGTGATCCAACATGCCACTCTCAAAGAGCAAAACATAAAAACAAATATGCTTCTCCTTTAAGAAAGGTATGTATTTAGCCATAAAACTCTGATATATACTTTGACAAATGAACATAAAGTTGTGTCTCTAGAAACAGGTGTCTATCTATCTGTTGTGGTTTTGGTGGAATTTAAGTGTCACGAACAGAGTTAGAATTCTTGGGTTTGTAAGTTAACCCATGATGTGAAGAAGTATTGGCATCCATATACCATAAAGATACGGAAATGTGGTATTTTATGATGGCCATTCAAATACATTGCTCTTTGAAGTAGTTTTGGTTCTGTAGATAATACAGAGGGGTCTTAAGAAGGATACCTCCTCTTTGATATTCATATGCCCATTTAAGGGGCTGAAAAGGGGTTGTACTAATGGTACAGCACCTTAAAGGGAGCCGAAAGATTGACAGCTATCTCTCTAGATCCCCACCCAGACTCCCCCATACACGCTTTGCTTTGGCTAATGTATGGGGACCTTAAGACAGAACTGAACCTCTCTAAGCAGGGCAGCCCCCCTCTATGGCGTTCTTACTGTATGTCCTAAGAGAGGTTTTGATCAGGGGTTCTACTGATAGTCAAAAGCAAAGGGGTGACTGCTATGGTCATCATAGGGGTTGAGTACATCTATGAGGTTAACTACAGTATTTTAAGTTATTCTGATCTGGATTTATTTTAACTATCTTAACATTAAAAGTTAAGTTTTAATTTTCACGAGTGTGCTTACACCTTACCAAGCGCAGGACACTACCATCTGGACCCTTATTACTTCCACCTTTCTCATTTCTTCTTTAGCAATTAGAGTTTAATAAAAGTCTATTCTGACTGAAACGTCACATGCACATGAATGACCTGAATTGCCTTACAAAAAGACAAATAAAAAATGCACTGAATCCACCATATCAAAGGAGGGATGAAGTTTTTATCTCGTTGTATTAAGGGTTGGGAACCCAAAACAAAAGCACCCACAATTGGACCCCGAAAAGAGGTAACCCCAAAAATTACCTACTGCCATCTAATTATTCTATTATGTTCTATCAATGCCTGCGGGCATACAGTGTGCATATAACTATACCGTACAGTGCCATATAGTATGGTTCCCAGATATCTGTGCTGTACTTTGGCCGAATAAAACTTCCCTTGTCTAAATAAAAGAAACTATAGTTTGCCACCACCATTATACAGTGCAAAAATAATAGACTGTATAGTGACAAAGTGACCAAATATCAGCTCTATACATAAGGAATGTAATAATGGTTCTGTACAAAATCTAACAAATACTGCTATACAACTCATATTACTATTTGCACTCAGGTGTTATGCTATCCTGAGTTTCCTCAGATATATTCCCTGCTTCTGATTTGCTATATGATCAGGTATAATTAATATTTAGGACCTTCGTAAAGTTGGGTAACAACCCTTGGGAGACTTTCAATCTTCGAAACAGATAGAATTAAAGGTTAGTATTTCTCTTAAAGAGGTGGTCTCATAAAGATAATCCCTTTTGCAAATGAAGCTATCTAGCTGACTACTGAGGGTCCGGCATCTCAGCCCCAGCTGTTTTTATTGGGTGCAACCTGTGGCAATAACAGGGTAAATATCATATTACATTACAGTATTATCGGATTAATGGCTGTTCCATGTAAAGCATGAAAGGACTTGGTTCGCCAGCACTAGAACCACTTTTCGTTTACACATTTAGCTCATAGAGGGGGTGCTTGGTGGTATGCCCAACTCTTTGATATCCTTATGCAGGGGCCTTGGTTGGAGGCGAGAGGGCTGGAGTGGTGGTAGAGGCCCGATGGTGGTAGCAGTCCTCACGGTGGCTATGGTCCTCTCCAGCACTCTCTGGGCTCTGCACAGTTAAAGGAGGGGTACACCCTTTGCTCCCCTCAGGGCACACCCTGGTTTGGGGACCTCCTGCCTTATGGTGGTTGGGTTGACCGTGGGGTAAGTAAGTTTTTGGGGTGCAAGGTATTTACCTCACCAAGTGGTACAGTTCCAATAACGAGGCAATTTTTGTAGCAAATAACAGTTCCAAAGTAGACACCGTTCTTGTTTATGGTTTTCCACCGATACAATCCCTGAAGCTGTTCATAAGATGTGAACAATACCAACATTCCCTGAGTCACTCACCCCTTATGTCATGTCTGAAGTCTGAACCTTCTCTATCTGATCCGGCCAAGGGGTGCAATATCTTTCTCAATCTCTCTCTCTCTCCAATTTGTAGTCTTTTAGCAGACCTGCAATCTGCCTCTACAGTATGCCTGGGTGCCAGAAGGCTAATATCTAACACAAGTGTGCTGTGGAGCCCGAAGCCTTAGACGTGCATCATCTCTGCAGTCTCTAACATGTATTTCTTTAAAGGGCACCTGTCCACAGATTTGTACCTATGACACTGGCTGACCTGTTACACGTGCGCTTGGCAGCTGAAGACATCTGTGTTGGTCCCATGTTCATATGTGCCCGCATTGCTGAGAAAAATGATCTTTGAATATATGCAAATGACCCTATAGGAGCAATGGGGGCGTTGCTATTACACCTAGAGGCTCTGCTCTCCCTGCAACTGCCGCGCCTTCTCCACTTTGATTGACAGGGCTAGGCAGGTGTGATGACGTTATCACTGCCTGGAACTGTCAAAGTGCAGAGGACGCAGCAGTTGCAGAGAGAGCAGAGCCTCTAGGTGTAATGACAACGCCCCCGTTGCTCCTAGAGGCTCATTTGCATATATTTAAAAAATCTTTTTTCTCAGCAATGCGGGCACATATGAACATGGGACCAACACAGATGTCTTCAGCTGCCAAGTGCACATGTAACAGGTCAGCCAGTGTCATAGGTACAAATCTGCTGACAGATGTCCTTTAACGATGGTTCTGCCATTCAAATTGTTTCTTTTGCTTCCTCAGAGGCTGGAGTCTGGTTCTGTCTCACTTTAGGTCCTCTAAGTGGCTGACTTCCCAGGGCTGCTTTGCTGCTTCTTCTTCGCTGTCTAAAGGAGATTTATCAAAACTAGTTAAAGGAAACCCGCCTTAGTTGCCCATAGCAACCAATCAAATGCCACCATTCATTTTCCAAAGAAGCTCTCAAAAATAAAAGGTGTAATCTGATTGGTTGCTATGGGCAACTAAGCCAGTTTTCCCATACACCACTTCTGATAAATCTCCTTCTCTGTCTCTCACAGTCACAGTACTCACTCAATAGCATCCTCTCCCAGGAGGCGATGGGTGGAGAACCCCCACCTATCAACCATTCCCACAGCCGTAGGGTACAAAAACATATCACAGAGTTTTAAGACATTAACCCCCTAGCAGGGACCACTTGGTCACTGCACATATGCCATACGGAGCACATGGAAAGGGGTTGTCTAACTTAAAGAAGAGTTCCCCTTTAGTAACGCTTAGGGTATTTTCACACTTGCCGGATTCGGAAATCCGTATGCAAACGGATAGCATTTGTTTCCGGATGCGGATCCGTCTGACAAATGCATTGAAATGCTGGATCCGTCACTCTGATGTCATCTGGAAAAACGGATCCGGTATTTATTTTTTTCGCATTTTTAAAGGTCTGCGCATGCGCAGACTGGGAAGCTGGATTCGTTTTTTCAATAGGAAGAGGGTCATGTGACACATCAAACTTATTGAAAATTTCACAAGAAAAACAATGGTGTGCTTGGTTTTAACGTAACTTTATTCTTTCATGAGTTATTTACAAGTTTCTGACCACTTATAAAATGTGTTCAATGTGCTGCCCATTGTGTTGGATTGTCAATGCAACCCTCTTCTCCCACTCTTCACACACTGATAGCAACACCGCAGGAGAAATGCTAGCACAGGCTTCCAGTATCAGTAGTTTCAGGTGCTGCACATCTCGTATCTTCACAGCATAGACAATTGCCTTCAGATGACCCCAAAGATAAAAGTCTAAGGGGGTCAGATCGGGAGACCTTGGGGGCCATTCAACTGGCCCACGACGACCAATCCACTTTCCAGGAAACTGTTCATCTAGGAATGCTCGGACCTGACACCCATAATGTGGTGGTGCACCATCTTGCTGGAAAAACTCAGGGAACGTGCCAGCTTCAGTGCATAAAGAGGGAAACACATCATCATGTAGCAATTTCGGATATCCAGTGGCCTTGAGGTTTCCATTGATGAAGAATGGCCCCACTATCTTTGTATCTTCACTATCTGTGAAGATACAAGATGTGCAGCACCTGAAACTACGGATACTGGAAGCCTGTGCTAGCA
The DNA here is from genome assembly GCF_905171765.1 of Bufo bufo. Lineage (NCBI taxonomy): Eukaryota > Metazoa > Chordata > Amphibia > Anura > Bufonidae > Bufo > Bufo bufo. The sequence continues at coordinate 138,873,880 of NC_053389.1, forward strand.
TTTCTCCTGCGGTGTTGCTATCAGTGTGTGAAGAGTGGGAGAAGAGGGTTGCATTGACAATCCAACACAATGGGCAGCACATTGAACACATTTTATAAGTGGTCAGAAACTTGTAAATAACTCATGAAAGAATAAAGTTACGTTAAAACCAAGCACACCATTGTTTTTCTTGTGAAATTCCCAATAAGTTTGATGTGTCACATGACCCTCTTCCTATTGAAAAAACAAAAGTTGGATTCAAAATGGCTGACTTCAAAATGGCTACCATGGTCACCACCCATCTTGAAAAATTTCCCCCCTCACATATACTAATGTGCCACAAACAGGAAGTTAATATCACCAACCATTCCCATTTTATTAAGGTGTATCCATATAAATGGCCCACCCTGTACATTTCAATGGCATTCCAGCAAGTGGTCCGGAATTTTGGCCGGAGATAGTACCGCAGCATGCTGCGGTATTTTCTTCGGCCAAATACCGTAAGAGGGACTGAACTGAAGACATCCTGATGCATACTGAACGGATTACTTTCCATTCAGAATGCATTAGGATAAAACTGAAGCGTTTTTTTTTCGTTATTGAGCTCCTGTGACGGAACTCAATACCGGAAAACTTTAACGCTAGTGTGAAAGTACCCTACTGGGATCTTCTGACTTCAAAGTTTTTTACCCTTCAATACACCAAAAGTTCTGCGCAATAATTCAGATTATTACTGAGAAGTTATGTGAGTACTGTTTTATAAATCCTGCATTTTTTCTAATGTGAGATGGGGATAATATTTAAAATAAAATTTCGTTTAATTGCGTTTTAAGTTATTCAGAAATCAAATTACAGCTCACATTTTGTTTTATGGCACTTGGCTCCTCTAATTAACTCCCTCTATAACCGGCGCAGAGCGGCATTTAAACCCCATTTCTGCCATAAAGAGCAATATAATAAAGGCCTTTAAAGAAGACCTTTTAGCTTTCATGTGTTACCTGACTGTTCCTTTGGTCTCCGGTGAACTATTATCTAAAGTTTAATGATCAGCCATTAGGAAAAGATAATGAGTATGACACATTCCTAAATATATGCTTAGGAATAAACTCGTTATTTTGGGAATATGTATCTGGAGCTGCCAGTATTGAAATACCGAAGCAAAAAAAATTATGATTTATGAATAAAATATTGAGTAACATGACAGTATATAAAGCCCTATGTGACTGCCTTTAATCCCATTACAATGGTCATGGAAGCTGAGATATAGGAAACTGATGAGGTGCTGACACTGTGGTGAATTTTCTTTCGAGACCATTCTAAAATGAGCTTTGCAGGGTAGAAGAAGTCTTATCTAGGCCCATGTTAATCAGAGAAAGAGAATACCCGTTGACCAACTGCTTCATTACATTGCAGGAAGGGAAAGGGGCAGCTAACAATGTAAAGGACTCCAACAGCTCCTCTCTCAGCTTTCTGGAGCCTTTTGATTATGGCATGGAAGGAGTTTGATATTTGGAGCAAATCTTTAACTTTTAGGTCTTTGATGGAGACTGCAATTTAAAAAATCGTGATTCAAGGCTGCAAGATAGTGTTCGAGGCTGAATTTATTTCCATTACAGAGACATCTGAGGAGATAACTATGGTTATGGTGTTCTTTTAATTTTTCAGATATGGAAATGGAGGTCTCCAAACAATATGGAAAGGGCTTGAAGCCTTATGCCTCATGGGTACTGCAAAGTTGCGTACATGGAGTCTGTACATAGGTACATGGCGACCCTATGGATTCATACCATGGAGAATGCCTCCATAATACGGCATGCAGTTGAACATGCCACCGTTTTTTGCATCTGTGTGCCTCCATGTGAAATAGGAAGTAAAGTAGGGGGCCATAGATTTCTGTGGGTGTCATGTTATTGATCGATACAACACAGATATGTTATATGACTGTGTGCATGAGCGAATACAGAGGGTTCTGACACCATTATTTGAAGTGCACTTCAGCTCATGGACCCCACTAATCTTATCTCCTGTCATTTCCATCCACAGTCTCAAAACTCACTTTTATGGCATACTCACTAGACACTGAGAAGTGTCAGCTCAAATGCAGTTTGTGGCATCTATGGAAAGGTACCCTTGGGCCTAGCAGTTGGATGCCCACCAGTAACTCTTGTTGGATATTTACTTGACATTGAAAAGTGGTCTTGTGTGGTCTATGGTATAAGGAACCAGTGTAAACCACATGTTCATGATCAGTTGAGGTTGCAGTCGGATCCTCACTGACCATACTTCAATGGGACTTTCATTAGATATAGAGAAAGAGCATAGTGAGGCCTATGGGATATATGGAGCCAGTGTAAGCACAGGAACCCTCATTTTTGTGTTCATTTGGGGTCCAAGTGGTGGTATCCTTGCTACTTACACTTTTACGGCATATAGTCAATGGAATTATGTGTTGTTCTCCGTTTTCCCTACTTACTGGATCACTAAAGTTTGTAAAAAGAGACATTAAGAATACAATAGGTAATTTTTGGTTGTCTGATTTCCTAATATGAGTGTAGGATTGCAAAAAATATAGAAAAAACGTAGAACTGAGACTGACAAAGAAGATTTTTTGTGTCCTGCTACCATTTTACCATTTACATCATTATTTTCTGGCTTTTTTTTTCCTCTACAGATTAAGGTTACATGTAGTGTGAAATGTATAAAGAGGTATTTAATTTTTTTTATATCCTAAGAAGGGATCATAGCTATGGGCTTAAGATGTGTAGTGGCTGTGAAGGGCATTTCAAGAAAATCATTGTACCTTGGCGTGTTCCTTGCAGGCCTCTCATCTTCACAGTGATCTTTTACCCCTTCCATTCCTACACATTAGTGACTGTATGTCAGGTCCACTCTTGGCAGGAGACTGATAGACACAGGATGAGATTTGTACAAGAAGCGACTCTGAAAATTGCAACCCCTGCAGGTTAGAACGGTCCCTGCTGTTTTCCCCTGAAGGTCTTAAAAATAAAGAAATTGGAAATTAGATTTTATTTGCCAAGAAATCATCACAAAATACACAGAGCAAACCTCTGTAAATCTAAAGTATGAAGAAAATGAACCCTCAGCCACCGCAGCCTGTGCCGCTTATGTTCTCTGGTACAAAAGATATTGCCAAAAATAAACTCTCCAGTATGTTCTAGGACATCATAAAGGATGTTGATCCCGTAAGGGAAAAAGAATGGATACCTGCTATAGAAGCAGGTGATGCTATTGCTAAGAAGCCCATGCCCAAGAGAGTCATCAGCTGGCAGGATCTAACTGCTATTTGTGACCAGCCAAGCATCCTTTTTCACCATATGGAGGTTTTTCAGACAGTTGTATTTCACTCTGAATTGCCAATGTTAAGGCATTGCTGTTGGAAGAGCTACAATTGCAAGAAAAATTAAGTAAACCCTTTGAAATTACCTGGATTTATGCACTGAGTAGTAATAAAATGGGGTGAGATTGTTTTGTAAATCGCAATTACAGACAAATACAATCTAACTAAACTAATAACCCACAAATAGTGCTCATAAATAACCCACAAACAGTGCAGGAGAAAAGGGTAAGTTAACTCTTGAATTTAATAATCTGTATACTCACTTCCCTTTAGCAGAAATCACCTTCAACAAATGTACTTGTAACTTCAAATGCAATTGTCATGACAGAGCTCCATGCTCGCTGCCATACCACCATCCAGGGCAGGAGTGGGCGCCACATCACTTACTCTTTCAATGCTGCCTGGTAGACAGTCCCTGCCAGCCCCCCTCTGCTCTCCTCAGGCAGGATCGGTCGCTGGAGTCCTCAGTTCCTCATTGGAAGCTGTTCGGCTGATAGGCGTCTTTCCTTGTCCTGGAATGCACATGACCACCTCCTGGCTTTCAAAGGGCCAGCACACCTGTTCTGTATTTTTACCAGCCAATGACTGGACATCTGTGGGTACTTAAGGCACCTTTCCTCATGAAGAGGTGCCTGAGCAATAGGTTTCCTAGTTCGTTAGTGACCAGTGAAGGTGCACTATTCTGATCGTCTGCTCGTGTACTGAACCTCTCTCTGGATTACCATCTCTCACCCTCCGTTGTCTGTCTCAACCTTAGCCTGACTTCCATATTGAACCATTGCTGCCTGCCTGACCTTGGAATACTCTCTTGTTTAGGCACACATTCTGCCTGCCCTGACCTCAGCCTGTTACCTAACTAGGAATATTGCCTGACCCATTGATGCCTCACACTAGTGTCCCAGACCGCCACGAGTCAGCTGCCAACTGCACTGGGACTATCCCAGGAGGTAGAAGCCTGGTGGCTCCCATGCAACGAAGATCAGATCCCTGTATAGGGGTTCAAGGGTGAAAATCATGGGACTGCCAGGATAACGCACTTAGGGATATCCCAAAGCCAAACTGGTTAGTTGGCACAGTAGTTTCACACCCACTGCCCATTACAGTTTGCTCAGGCCATGGAACCCACTGACCCAGCTAAGTGGGATCTGACAGACATATATAAGGAGCTGGCCAACTATTACAACACCTTTGCTGCTTGCCTGGACACTCTGATTACTGCCACTCCAGAATTGTCTGCACCAATATCTATTCCCGTAGCGGCTTTTAGTTTGCATCTGCCTTTGCCTCCCCATTATGATGGAAACCTTAAGATATCAATCTGTGTATGATACGCTTTGAACTTCTTGCTCACCAATTTCCCACTGATTGATCCAAGGTGACGTTTCTAGTTTGTTTCCTCTCCAGAGAAGCAAAAGCATGGGCTACACCACTATAAGAGCGGTGCTCTGACTAACAACCTTTCAAATTCCTGACTGTCTTTTTCAAGGTCTTTGAAGAGCCCAGTTGCACGGCTTCAGTGGTTTCTCGACTACTGCATCTCCATCAGGGCAGCCTCACAGTAGGGCAGTACGCTATTCAGTTCCACATGCTAGCATCTGAACTGTCCTGGAATAATGAGGCCTTACTGGCAGCTTTCTGGGAGGGTCTGTCATGATATTCCCACCCCCCTGAATGACCTGATCCCCCTGGCCACTTGCATCGACTACCGCTTCAGGGAATGTCTGAGGGAGTCTTCACGAGAGAAGAGGGCTTCCAGATTGGCATAATCTTTCTAAAGGTCCATGGTTCCCCCATCTTTGATTTCTGCCCCAGAGATAAACAGAGTCAAGCTGTCTAAGGAGGAGCGACAACACAGATGGTCCTGTGCATGTACTGCAGAGCCAAAGGCCACTATGTCACAACCTATCCTCTAAATGTGGGTCTCCAGTGTCTGGGGTCGATCGGGGAGATGACTCTGGGTGAAGACAAAATCTCTCTGTGATGGCCTTTCTGGATTCTGGTTTGGCAGGAAACTTCCTGCATCAGGGTTTGGTTACTCGATACCGCATCCCCACTAAGCGCCTGAAGAGTGTTTGGTGGTGACATCTGAATGGCTTTCCCAGAACTTATACGGAACATCACTGATGCCTTGGAGGTCCAAGTTGGAACTGTACACATTGAGAGAATTTCTTTCTATGTCTTGCCTGTCTCTACTAGTCCTCTCCTATTAGGTCGGCCATAGCTCTGTCTGCATGGTCCTGTGATACACTGGAACTCGAGGCTGATCCTGCGCTGGGGTGCTGACTGTAATTCCTGTTGTTTGGCTTTGGTGACTCCGACCCAAAACTCCTCAGGTTCCCCAGAGTTTACAGGGTCTACTTCTTTCCTATGCCCACTACACTGATGTCTTTGACAAGAAGGAGGCTCATCTTCACATCGGCCCTTCTACTGCCCCATTGATATGCTGCCTGGGACCACACCACCATGTGTCTGGATCTGTCCATTTCTCCTGCCAGAAACACAGGCCATGTCTGAGAACGGTAAGTCAAGGAGAACCTGTAGAGAGGTTTCATCCGGAAGTCCTCGTCAAAGGCAGGCAAATATTTCTTCTTGGTTAAGAAGAATGATGGTTCCCGTTGACACTGTAGCAATTACAGTGGTCTGAAAAACAATTATCCTCTTCCTCTTATTCTTGAGATGTTTGACCGACTGCATGGGGCGAGAGTGTTTGCTAAGCTTTATCTTCGAGGCGCATACAACTTGATCTTTATACAAGAGGGTGACGAACGGAAGACAGCTTTCAATTCCCTAGATGGGCACTATAAGTATCTTTTGATGCCCTTCAGTTTGTACAATGCCCCTGCTGTTTTTCAGAAATTCATGAATAATATCTTCCATGACCTGCTTAACTCCTGTGTTGTGGTATATTTGGATGACATCTTAATCTTCTCCACTGACCTGCCCGCACACTTGAGACATGTCCGTACCGCCCTGCAGCTGCTGCGGAAGAATCGGCTATACGCAAAGTTTGAAAAATGCCTGTTTGAGAAGGCATCCTTACCCTTACTGGGCTATATAAATTCCGACACATGTATTTCCATGAACGCCATGAAACTGTCTGCGGAATTACAGTGGTCCTGTCCTACTGGCCTGCTTTCGATCCAGCGGTTCCAGCTTCAGCAATTATTACCGTGTCACCGACATTATTCCACTCTTGCCGCCCCTATCTCTGCACTTGCCAATAAAGGCGTGAATGCTAGGCAGTACACACTCATGTCGGAATCAGTATTCCAGACCCTCAAACAGGCCTTCTCTTCTACCTCAATTATGTACTGTCCTGATGTGTCCTCCATAGGACCCAGAGCTGTCCTCAACCAGAAGAGTTCCTCCGATAGGATATGTGGCTACTTTTTTAAGGCCTTCTCCTTAGGTGAGCGCAACTACTCCATCAGTGACAGAGAGCTGCTTGCAATTAAAGGACATCTGTCAGCAGATTTGTACCTATGAAACTGGCTGACCTGTTGCATGTGCACTTGGCATCTGAAAGCATCTGTGTTGGTCCAATGTTCATATGTGCCCGTATTGGTGAGAAAAATAATGTTTTAATATATGCAAATGAGACTCTAGGTGTCACATCTGTGACAGGTCTCAGAAGGTCTGAAAGATTATCTACGCATTAGTGATCTGACAGCCTCTTTTGGTTTCACTTTGTCTGTGTGTTGCTGGTATGTCCACACCTCCTGTTCAGGTGTGGATCATGTGACCTTTACCTCGCCCTATTCAGTCTGACTTTTCCCATCACTCCTTGCTTGGGATAGCTCCATTTGGTCTTGAAAGAGCTGAAGTGTTGTTCGTATTGAAGTCCTGTTCATCCTTCATCCTCTGAAGTTAAGTGTTCCGCTTGTCGTGTTTTGTATCTCCCCCCCCCTCCCGGTTGTTTACTAGGCCTTAGTGAGACGCTAGTTCCTTCACCAGGGAAGGAACGGGTTGTCTCTGCCCTGTCATTATCTTTAGGGCATCTGAGGGTCACCAGGGTTTTCTAGGTTCCAGTGTATGGGTATCTCTACCATCGAGAGGTGCCCATACGGATAGGAGTTAGGGCCAGGAGCAGGGTTTTATAGGTGGTGACCCTTTTCCTTCCCTAGCGGTGAGGCCTAGTGTCTTTCCCCTTCCTTCTTGATTGTCTCTTGGTCTTCTCCCCTACTACATCCGTGACACTAGGAGCAACAGATGGATGCCGTTACACCTAGAGGCTCTGCTCCCTCTGCAACTGCCACGCCTTCTCCACTTTAATGGGCAGGGCAGTGCTAAACGTCATCACACCTGGCCCTGTTAATCAAAGTGGAGAGGGCGTGGTTGTTGCAGAGACAGCAGAGCCTCGAGGTATAACGGCAATGTCCCTGTTGCTCCTAGGGGCTTATTTGCATATATTTTAACATCATTTTACTCAGTAATGGTGACACATAGGAACATGGGACCAACACAGGTGGCTTCAGCTGCCAAGCTAACATGAAACAATTCAACCAGTTTCATAGGTACTGCTGACAGATGCCATTTAAGAAGGCACTAGAGGAAAGCAGAGACATTTTCTGGAGGGAGCCAACCAACCAATTGTAATCTACACTGACCATAAGAACCTGTCTTACCTCCAATCATCCCAGCGGCTTAACCCTCGTAAGGCTTGCTGGTTGCTGTTTTTCACCTTTGTTTGATTGTGTTCTACATTTTTGTCTCGCTGGAAAGAACATTAAGGCTGAGGCCCTGTCCCGGTCCTTTGACTCTACTTGAGCATGTTCCCATAATTATACATGTGATTTCAGACACACATTGCCGATGTCCTGCTGCTGCTAGCTAGGAACAAGGTAAGTATGTGGCAGCTGCAATAGGAATGAATGGGGTCACAGCATACTCTAAATGTTCAGATAATCATATTTAGAGTTTTTAAACTCTTTGAGAGCGAATCTGCTGGAAAAGTAAAAAACAAACAAATGTCTTTTATTAATTTTTTTATATAAAAAGCTGCGAGCTGTAATTGCTTATACCAGTTAAGGACCCTGCCAGTCGTTACGTTACTTGTCTTCATGGGATACCATTAAAATTATAAATGGAATTTCAGAACAGCACATGTAATTTTTGCCATTCTGGGGAAAAAGATTCTTCAAAAGATGTTCCGCAGGACTTCTTAAGTCACAGAATATGACATTAACTCTGGAGCAACTTCACGAAACAAGATTTCTTTCTTTTTATTTTACAAATATGAAATAACTTGGTGGCTGCAGGCTGCTCCTGGCTGCTAGTAATTATGTTTTTCAATTGTTTCTGCGATAACAAAATGTTTTAGCGTGAGACGTAAGAATGATGTTACTGGAGTAGATGTAGTAGAGAAGGTGAGGCAGATATCGGGTAGCAGGGGTGGACTGGGAACTTAAAGTGGTCCTGGAAAAAAATACTAAAAGTGGTCCTGTTTTGTAGTTGGATCCAAATTTATGGAAGACATTGCCAGCAATACCATATAGTGGAACATTATACCACCACAACAGAGCCAAATACTACAGTTCATCACAAAATACTGGCAGCAGCACTAAGTAAGTCCCCAAAAACTTCCACTGGCCGGCCATGAGGAGGACCCAGGCGGACTCCTGGGCATTGGCCCACCGGGAAATTTCCCTGTAAGGTCTATGGCCAATCTGCCCATGTCCGGTGGACATAAAAAGTAACTCAATTCAAATAGTAAATTAAATCAAATAATTTGTTATATTACTTATGTGCATATTACTGCCTTTTAGTTACCCCCAATATTACCACAACTGCCTGAAATACTCTGTGCTGCTGAGTAACCCTGCTCCTCCCACTATCAGTTTGTCACGTCCCAATTGTCTCCATGTACCCCCGTGATACATGCAGCTATGTCCTCACAGGATCAGCATATCCTTCTCCTGAAATACTTTGTGCTTCTGGAGATCCTGCTCCTTCCACTATTTCTTTCTTCGTCTCTGATCTCCCACTGGTCTCTGTTTCTTTGCTCAAATCTACTACTGTAACACGCAGCCCATCATGTCACATGAGTGAACAGGTAACTAGCTCCTACATAATCGGCCAAATGAATAGGTGACCATATAATACATGGCCAGGCCAAGTCTGCATTCCGGGCAAATCCCTTTAATAGTTAAAGCGGTTGGCTAGTTTAAAAATTTTTATTTTCAAATATTCTGTTAGCAAACACAGAGAGGGAAGCCCTTATTTAGGATAATCTTTTATTATCCAGGGCAGAGAGCAGCAATAATCTGGAGGACTGTCTATTCAGTACATGACCATGTGTAATTCTATGTTTCCCCTGCGGGGGCACTGCAGGGAAATTAAACACTTGCTAATGGTTTCTCCCACAGGTTACAGCTGATTGATAGTCCCAGCTGCAGAACTACCTGTGATCAGCTTGTTTTTCAGGAACCCTTGTGGCAAAAAGGGATCGTCCTAAGTGGACAATGCCTATAAAATGTTACTTTATGTTGGAATGGAATAAAGCAGCAGACCACAGGCCTGGGCTATCTGTACACCGAGCTGCCGACTCCTTTCTTTAGTAGGAGCTGCTGCTGATTTATGAATTTTCGAGCTTTACTTATCAGTGGCATTTCACCCCTGTGCTGTAAAGGAGGATGTAGCGGACAATTTATTTTCTCATCAGAGTTGGGTGAGATCTTAATCCTGGTAGATACAGTGTAGGAGGCATTAATGATCCTGTGGCAATTTTCCAAGGAATGGAAGAATTATCTCAACTATTTGCAATAAATTCCTGCTATAGAAAATAAATAACGGAGTGCAGGCGGTAATATTTCCATTGCTTGATGTAATTGCTTTAGTTTTATGATATACACATAGAGTAAGGAAAGCAATCAATTAAGTCTTGCAGTGAAATAGTCCAGGGAAATTGAGTTCAGTTTAAAAAAAAATCAGCAAAAATTACATTCTGCAACTAGGAAAGGTATAAACCCATAATAAATGCATACATATAACAAGCACACAGTTATACTGTATACAGGGCCGCTGCCCTAGACTAGCCTACAAATCACGCTGTACAAGGTATGTAGTATATCTGTAGTATTTGTAGGGCCATCTGCTGGCCTTAATTGGTATTGTGGAAGAATTCGTTTTTTTCCAACCTAAATTGCCATAAGAAATTAAAGTGGTTTTCCCATGCTTTGCATACAAGACATATTGATTTAACAAGTGGGACCCCAAAACCAGGAGTGTTTCTATATGTCGTGCAGAGATGGTGCTCTACACACAAACAAATCAAAAACCACCATGTGTGGTCATAGGTGCAAAACATGTTACAATGTATCAGAGCTTAAAGAGGTTGTGTCATTTCACCAAGTGGCATTTATCATGTAGAGAAAGTTAATACAAGGCACTTACTAATATATTGTTATTATCCATTTTGCTTCCTTTGCTGGCTTGATTCATGTTTCCATTACATTATACACTGCTTGTTTCCATGGTTATGACCACCCTGTAATCCAGCAGTGGTGGCCATGCTTGCACACTATAGAAAAAAAGTGTCGGCCTCTCTGGTGGCCGGGACAGTGGGAGCGCACATAGGCTGGTGCTTTTTCCAATAGTGTGCAAGCACGACCACTGATGATGCATTGTTGGGTGGTCATAACCATGGATACGAGCAGTATATATCATGTGATAGAAAAATTAATCCAGCCAGCAAAGGAGGCAATATGGACAATCACAATAGTAAATGCGATTTGCTGAAGTGACACAACCCCTTTAAGCCCTTCAACTGTGTGAACAGGACTAGGACAGGATGGGCTTTCAACATTAAACTGAATATTTGCATTCACTGACAGCAAGCATTTTTATTTTTTTTAAATGGTTGCAGGATTAATCTTTATTCACACAAGACTGGAAAAGCCCTTTTAAATACTGCTGTAAATATGCAGAGGCATGCACTCCTGTTTCCTGGTTGCCACCCTGGATGAAATAAATCTTTCTGTGTCCTTCTCCTGTAATTTCTTTATCTAAATCTGGCTCCGAAGGGCCATTCCTGTAGGAAACACAGTTACAGATTGATAACACTGTCCGCACCCACTTATATTTGGCAAGATGCTATCATGTATCTGATGCCATTCCCAGTTTAACTGGTCAGTCTCCCACTGAAATGCATCTTAAAGGGAATGTCTCATTAATTAGATGCAAATCTATGGATGAGAAACAATGTGTTTGTTCTGTTTTTAAAATGTAGCTAAAAGACAAGAATAGCCATTTCTAGTGAGGAGAGTGAGAAAAATGTGAATTGCACACGGAGGATGTCTGTATTTTGCAGCTCTGTGGTTTGCAGACCGCAATAAAGACACGATCTTGTGCATGATTCCTAATACTGTCTCCGGGAAGAGATGGAAAACATGGAGCACAGAACCTTATTGAGACCACTAGCATTGCAATAAATCATCATCCTTTCAAAAACATTGAGGGCTGTGCTGACTCCGACCTAGTCTACACAGCAAATCTGAAAAGTGAATTGTGAAAAGCTAGAACGTTCAGAATATGATGTGGCCTCCCAAGGGCCAGTGTGAAAAGTGCAATATTTCATGATTTTTATTAGAACAAATGTAAAAAAAAAAAAACATCAAAATCACATAGAATCATAAAATAAATTAAATGTTTTGGAAAATAAAATAAAAATAATGAACAAGTCAGATCTGAGTGCTTCTAAATTGTGTTGTTTTTTTTCCAGGCCAAATGTGTGTCCAGAAAGAGAACTGTCTATCGTTGCTCACAAACAGCCAGTGGTTGAGGCCTACAGCCGAATGGTGAAAGTTTGGAAACAAGGATGTGCAGGACAGATATGGTGTGTTGGCTATGAGCGGAGGTAGGTACTGGGTGTAACTCATGTATACAGCAAATATCAGGTCATAATTACATCAAATTGAGACTGATATCATGCATATAAGATATCTGTCTATTTATCTATCTATCTATCTATCTATCTATCTATCTATCTATCTATCTATCTATCTATCATCTCTCTTTAGCATAGAAGAGGAAAATTCTAAGATGCATATAGAGTAGGGACGTTTTTCAATTTCAGGTGGCCCAAGGGCGCTAACATTCTGAGCACAAGCGGTTGTGTATTTCTCTTTAGCACCCCCTAAGGACTATTACAGACTAATAAGAATTTAAAAGAAGGGCTGGGCACTCTCTATATATGGAGTCAGTGGTACTTTATTAAATAAAATGCTATAATAATAATATAAATAGCAATAGCAAAGATAAAAAGCAATACTAATAAAACACTACAATCAATTAACAATCAAATAGCAGGTCTGGCCAGACTAAAATAGTACCTACATATAAAAACCACAGAGTTCCAATAAAACACAATGGCTATCTTTAGATCCAACGTCCAAAATTTCGCATCAATATTCACAAGTCCAAAATTTTGTATAAATAATCACAAGAGAAGAGTAGTATATTCGAGATTATTTCTAAATATTCGATCCAATGTCCAAACATCTACATATAGTCGTGGGTAGTCCGAATTTTTCTATGTATTAGTTAATCTGTGTAACAAGCAAGTTGCAACATCAAGGAATATCTTCAAATAGTACTATGTGTCGATTATATTTTTCGTCGCAAATACTTATTCCATCTATGATTGTGTTGTCTACTCACGAAACCGGTGTACATGTACATGTACAGACTAATAAGAACCCATAGAATCACATCTGTAAATCCCTTGTCTCTCCCTCAAAAAAGTTGTAGATGTGTCAATGATTTTTTTGAAGCTGGAGGAGCTTATGCCCATTATTATCATTGTAGTTATCATTTTATAGCTCACAGTATGCAAAAAGGTATCTCGTAGAGAAAGAGACCCGTCTCACTAGTGCCACCTTCTGGTAGTAGATCCCTATGAGTCAACGTCCAACTCTTCAACAAGCCTTGGGACTTAACAGGGGAAAATATCCAAGCCAAAATAGCCATTCACAGACCGCTGTTTTGGGTTGTTTGCACCTTTTCAGTTTGGAGTAGGATTCTGTCTGGGGCTGAAATGGCGTAGATGCAGCTTAGGGAGGTACTGGCCTTCCTAAGGAGACTAGCCAAGTATGGAGAATTAGTGGGAGATTTATGATGACTGGCATTCCCATACGGTAGTTTTTATCTCCTGTGTGCCAGAGTAAGAAGCGCCTAACTTATTAAATAAATTGGGTGCATCTCTGCCCTACCATGTGCAAGAAAATCTATGTCAGCTAGGTGCTGGTGTAAACTTTAGCTATTACTTATGCCAGTTTCTAAAATAATGAGAAGAGGGATGGGCTTTGTGGGAGAGTCAGGGCTATGTATGACCCACCATACGTAGCCCTGACTCTCCCACAAAGCCCATCCCTTTTCTCATTATTTTAGAAGTGTCAAGAACCTTTAAAAAGGTGCACATTTTGGTGCAAATATGGTATACATCATACAAACCGGATTCCAAAAAAGTTGGGACACTAAACAAATTGTGAATAAAAACTGAATGCAATGATGTGGAGATGGCAAATGTCAATATTTTATTCGTAATAGAACGTAGATGACAGATCAAATGTTTAATCCGAGTAAATGTATCATTTTAATAAAAATACGTTGATTCAAAATTTCACGGTGTCAACAAATCCCCAAAAAGTTGGGACAAGTAGCAATAAGAGGCTGGAAAAAGTAAATTTGAGCATAACGAAGAGCTGGAAGACCAATTAACACTAATTAGGTCAATTGGCAACATGATTGGGTATAAAAAGAGCTTCTCAGAGTGGCAGTGTCTCTCAGAAGCCAAGATGGGTAGAGGATCACCAATTCCCACAATGTTGAGCAGAAAGATAGTGGAGCAATATCAGAAAGGTGTTACCCAGCGAAAAATTGCAAAGACTTTGCATCTATCATCATCAACTGTGCATAACATCATCGGAAGATTCAGAGAATCTGGAACAATCTCTGTGCGTAAGGGTCAAGGCCGTAAAACCATACTGGATGCCCGTGATCTCTGGGCCCTTAAACGACACTGCACCACAAACAGGAATGCTACTGTAAAGGAAATCACAGAATGGGCTCAGGAATACTTCCAAAAACCATTGTCAGTGAACACAATCCACCGTGCCATCCGCCGTTGCCAGCTGAAACTCTACAGTGCAAAGAAGAAGCCATTTCTAAGCAAGATCCACAAGCTCAGGGATCATTTAAAATGGAGTATGGCAAAATGGAAGACTGTTCTGTAGTCAGACGAGTCACGATTTGAAGTTCTTTTTGGAAATCTGGGACGCCATGTCATCCGGACCAAAGAGGACAAGGACAACCCAAGTTGTTATCAACGCTCAGTTCAGAAGCCTGCATCTCTGATGGTATGGGGTTGCATGAGTGCGTGTGGCATGGGCAGCTTGCATGTCTGGAAAGGCACCATCAATGCAGAAAAATATATTCAGGTTCTAGAACAACATATGCTCCCATCCAGACGTCATCTCTTTCAGGGAAGACCCTGCATTTTTCAACAAGATAATGCCAGACCACATTCTGCATCAATCACAACATCATGGCTGCGTAGGAGAAGGATCCGGGTACTGAAATGGCCAGTCCTCAGTCCAGATCTTTCACCTATAGAGAACATTTGACGCATCATAAAGAGGAAGGTGCAACAAAGAAGGCCCAAGACGATTGAACAGTTAGAGGCCTGTATTAGACAAGAATGGGAGAGCATTCCTATTTCTAAACTTGAGAAACTGGTCTCCTCGGTCCCCAGACGTCTGTTGAGTGTTGTAAGAAGGGGAGATGCCACACAGTGGTGAAAATGGCCTTGTCCCAACTTTTTGGGGATTTGTTGACACCATGAAATTCTGATTCAACATATTTTTCCCTTAAAATGGTACATTTTCTCAGTTTAAACTTTTGTTCCGTGATTTATGTTCTATTCTGAATAAAATATTAGAAGTTGGCACCTCCACATCATTGCATTCAGTTTTTATTCACGATTTGTATAGTGTCCCAACTTTTTTGGAATCCGGTTTGTAGTTTCTGACTTTTTAATGCCACAATAGTAGCGTAATACCTTTGATAAATCCGCCCCCACCTTAGTGTCAGTGCAACTTGAGTAAATAATATGCAAATAGGTATTTCCCAGAGAAAGAGAACCATCTCACTAGCACCACCTTCTGGAAGTGGCTCCTTATGAGTGAATGTGTGACTTTTCAACATGTCTTGGAACATGACCAGTCAAATCTTTAAACAGCTGTAAGGCTTGTTAAAGAGTCAGACAATGGCTCATAGGGAGCCACTTCCAGCACAAGGAATATGTTATATTTTTCTGGGAGATACCTCTTGGCTCCCTATGAGTCAATGTCCAACTCTTCAGGAAGTGTCTGCCTAGTGGCAGCTGTATTTAGTGACAGTTAATAGAACAGTATCCATAGACTAATACAGTCTCCAGGAAGAGTTGGAAACTATGGAGTACTGAACCTTATTGAGACCACCAGCAAATAAATCCTTACCCTCTAATGATAATGAAATGGCTCTGCTGACTCTGACCAACTGTACACAGCAAAGGTGAAAAGTGAGTTGTAGAAAACTACTAAGTTTCAGCACATCATGTATCCTCCCCGTTACCCGTGTGAAAAATGCAATATTTCAAGATTTTTAATTAGAAAAAAAGGATATATTGCTGGTCTCTTTACAGAGGGAGCCATTGCTTCCTCAAAGCTACAGTTCACAGTGAATGATGTGTGTTCATATCAGTATTTTAACCTATAGACAGATATCTCTTATAATCTTTTTGATTTACTATATTTTTCCAATTTGTCTGTAAAAAAAAAGACAGCTGCCTGTGATTTTTGGATAAGTTGTCCAGAAAAACAAGAAATAAGTTATCAGTGCTGCTTAGAATAAACCATAAGGCGCGGCAGCTGATTCACCTGGAATTATTTATGTCTTTGCTTATTGCAGAATGTCAGATGTTGGGCAATGTGTAATTTTACAGCTGTTTCTGTAACACATAAAATGTGCAATATCTATATATGTGAGGCCTCTGTATATTATTGTACATGCCAGGATTGTTTGCACTGGTATAATGGAGGCATACGCTGGGGCTCTGCTGCTGCCTGGTACCAGTTTACCCATTTCTTGTTTTCATTCCACTTTCTGCCGTCTCATCACATGAAAAAAAAAAAATCATTAAACCAGAACATGAAATTGAAACTGATAAACACTAAGAGCTTCTTGTACAGATGCCAAGATAAAGAGAATTCATCAAGAAACGCTGCCGAGAAATTGAGTGAGGCTCCAGGTAGAGGATCAAGACAAGCCGCTATTATATCTCCTACATAGAACGGAGCAGAAAGACTAGAACAACGGGGACTGTGCCCAAATCAGCCATCATACATTGCTTGGTGCTATGTCCACCATCTTTTTTGTGTTTTTATCCCCCCATATTTTTAATAGTTGTTTTTGCGTTTTGAATTATTTTTGAGTTTTTGAGGTTTTAAAGGGATTTTCCAGCAGAATAAAAATCAGCGGCAGTGGGCTCAAAGGGGTTTAAAAACGCAAAAGAATGGACAATCACCCTCACTGACCCTACACCGATGCTGCTCTGATCCCCACTGCTCTCCACTTCCTGGTCCTGACCCAACATGCCAGAAATGCAAGAAAAGGCCCGCTCAGCCAATCACTTATCTGGTATAGTAAGTGGAGAGCAGTCAGGACCATGGGAACTGGTGAGGAAGAGTATCTGTTCTTTTCATTTTCTGAGCCTGTCTGAACCTACTGCCACCAATTTTTATTGTGCTGAAAAACCCTTTAATTTATTAATTCGTGTTTTTATGTTCTTTTTTTTTTATTACTGGCTTTATTTGTTGTTTTTTAATCATTTTTTTTGCATAGAAAGATCAGACCAGAATGAAAAGGTGGGTGGTAGATGCATTTAGTTTATAATTATTTTCCCATGAACAACACGCATCCTATATCCTGTGGGTGATAAGTGGAAGTCCAACTGCTGTGTGGCCCATGCCATCACGACAACGGGAGTCCTGTATACCCCATTTGAATGGAGCAGTGCTCGAGCATGTGCACTGCCAATCTATTAAAAGTGTATAATGCTCAGCTATCTTCACTTGTCCTATAGAGTTAGTGGGGTCGCAGTGGTTGGACAGGACCCCAACCTATCAGACACTTATGCCCTATCCTGTGGATTAGTGATCAGTGTTGTTCATGGGAAAACTCCCTGATTTTCTGGGAGGCGTCGGCTTTAAAACATGCAGAGCTGCAGTGCACAGCATGAAGGATACACAGGCCAATGGTGCGTATATTAGATTTTTATTGGTGACAAATCTTTCTCTTGTATACTCTCCTATATAGTACAGTGTATTCACACCGAGAAAAAGGCAAAGCTAATATTAAAGGCAGGTCTTTTTTTTTCACATGGGGGAGGCAGCAGGAATTTTGTACATGTCTCACACAACCCAGGAACAGGAGTGTCAGGTTCGATGAACCCACTTCAAACTGTAATTTACAACAATTATGAGAACTAATGTATAGGCTACTGTGATACAAAAAGGAGCAAGTACGATGATTCAAAGTGCCTGTGCTATGAACAAAGGGACTAAATAGCACACATAGACTGTTTGCCAAGACTTCAAAAGCAAAAAGTAACATTGCAGCAGTGGTAAGTTACATGCTCAATAATAAGAAACAGTCAACTAATTGTGTGAAGCCCTTTGTAGAGTACAATTCCACCAAACGTTCTTCTTGGCCTGCTTTTAAGAAATGCAATTAATACAAGTTCCCTAAAGAATGTCTTCAGAGGAAGCCAGGTAGCCAAGCTATTGAAATGAATGCCTATACTGAGAAGGGAACTCTAATATTTATGGTCATTTTACTGATTTGATGATCTTGTTTGGAAGCTAATTGGATTTTTTGTACTCTTTGGACAACATAATATTTAGAATAAGTTTTTGTTGCACTTGAATCATCGGCTTTTTCTCTTTGAGATCAAGACAGTAAGTCAAGAAAAGACAAGGAGTCATTTAATAGGCAAGTCAATTGCTCAGTTCTAGGTTGCACAAGATATCTAGATCTGTTGTCTCCAACCTGTGGATCTCCTGTGGTTGCAATGCTAGAATTCTCAGGATGTCAAGAACTGTAGATTTACAAGACTTGGAGAAACATAGGTTACACATTCCACTGGATGAATGCAAGATGAAATAGGAGAGTCAGGAGCATATGCAATCTCAAATGGGTATGTAACGAAATGAATAGGAAGTAGGAGGCAAACAATACCTGAATGAACTTCCATGTAAGCAATCAAAGAAGAACATTTCCCAGGAAATTATATTTTGCGTTTTTTTTGGAGTTCATCTTTTCATCATCATCCATGAGAACTGCAAGCTAACAACCCATAATCTCAGAGACTTGACAGCTAAAAATGTAGACAAAATTAGTTTCTCCACCCGATGTGAAGCTGAAAAACATATTTTCTCCAACTGATATAGTTTTCTAAGGACCTACTCTATAAAGATTGCTGATTAAGTAGTAAATTCCTAAACTACAAAGGTCCATAGATTCATCGAAACCAGCTGCACTTCCTTACTTCTATATTCAATTATTTAAAGATATTGTAAAAAATATCATAAGAGTCATTAGCTGAGGCTGAACTCTCTGCATGTTTCACATGGTCCCAAAGCCCTTTCATCAAAGGCCACACAAACCTTTCTCCAAGCCTTGGCAGAGCGACGAGTTCCAGTGTCTGCAACCACAGCCAAAAAGACTAAGCCACTTATAGATACTTATTGGTGAATTTGCTAGCAGTAAGTTTCAACATTGGTAACCAATGCCAGCACCTCATTACCCCGGCCTTTTCATTCCAGTTGGTCTTCATCCAAGGTCTATTAAATGACTCCTAAATTGACTTCACATCCATGCTGAGTGTTGTGCATGATCCATGGGGAGGTTGCTGCTCTTAATCCACTGAACATGGTAATGTGCTTATGGAAAGACATGGAGATCGTTATATGACTCAGTGTGTCAACTCAAGAGAGGTCCTAATCTGCGAAAACTGGTATGAGCTGATAGCTGAAGAGGGTGTTAAGTCCCTTCTGTATTTTAATATCCGAAATAGAGCAATCAATGCAGGGAAAGCAGGTGGTGTGGTGTTGGAACATCTGTGCCCTAGCAACCGAGCATTTATTTGGACCTCTCATATCTTCCCATTGACAATTGTTGACAGCATTTGATAACGAGAAAAGCTTTTTTCTCTTTTTTTTTTACAAATTCAAAGTAGCAATTCCAGGTAATATAGATGCACTTGACCCCAATCATTAAACCTGATCCAGAGTAAATTGTAAAGCAATGAGTCTGCTTATTAGCTCGTGAAAAGATCTCAGAATATAGCGCTCAACAAATGAGGACGTCATTCACAATGTGCTATGAAATATTGCTCTGAGTGTATCTGCTTAATGAACCTGAAATAAAAATTCTGGAGGACGGGTGTGAGAAGAGCCAGGTTATTGTCAAAACACCTCCACATTTTTTTCCCCCATTTCTGTAGAAATGGGAGCATCATTTGTAAGACTGGATATTCATGTTATGCATTGACAGTTATTAAAATGAATGTGCATGTGCTTGCATATAGCTTAGGGTTTAGATATGATGGACGTTTCAATTGGAAGTTTCAGAAATAAGCTATTTGTAGGCCATAATATGCATTTCTTAGGGAACTAGACCATAATAGGCATGGCTTGGTGGATTATATGCCATAAAAGGCATAGCTTAGGGGACTCTTGACCATAATAGGTAGGGTTCTGGGGACTGTAGACAATAGTAGATATGGCTCCGAGAACTTTAGGCCATAATAAGCATGGCTCTAAAGAGCTTAGTCTTTAGTCGGTATGCTTTAGAAGATTATAGTCATAAAGGCATACCTCATGGGCTGTAGGCCACAATGGTCATAGGTCAGAGTACTGTAGGTAATAGTAGACATTGCTCAGGAAAATGTACACCATAAAAAGCATAGCTCAGGGGACTGTAGACCATAATATGAAGAAATCAGAGGACTGTAGGCCATACCGGTCATAGTTCAAGTTACTGTAGTCCATAGCAAGATGGCTTAGGGGACGATAGGCATAGTTCAGGAGTCTGTAGACCATAATAAGCATAACCCGTTGGACTGTACACCATAATAGGAATGGTACACAATCTTTGTAAAGCCAGGTTTCAGGTACTGGAAGTCAGCTGCAACATTACTGCTCTGCATGAAACTACCCTAACATGCATTAAAATGAGGAATTAATAGCAGCTCCATAAGGAATACTACAACTTATCCTACTTGCTTAGTTTTATTATGATGCTTATTATGTGCTTTGCTATTGTCGTTGCAGAACTGCGTACTACACTACATATCGACAGGTGTACAGCCGGGAGTATCAGACTGTAAATAAGTGCTGTCCTGGATGGTCACAGCTGAACGGGGAGGCAGGCTGTCAGCACTGTAAGTATAGCTCAGCTCATGGAAATGCCATAGCAGCATTAGAGACTACACAATATGCAAAGGTAAAATAATACATGTCTTCATTCACACACTCAGTGTGAAGCTGGAGACCTGCTTGTATGGGAATAAATATTACATTTTCTCCTTAAAATTCAGTTAAAGGGGTGGTATGAGTCAGGTGGCCCTGTTAACCTCTTAAGGACTCGGCCAGTTTTCATTTTTTGTGTTTTTGTTTTTGTCTTCCACGAGCTATAACTTTTTTTGTTCACATAACCAAATGAGGGCTTATATGTTTCGGGACGAGTTGTATTTTTTAATGGCAACGTTTAATTTACCATATATTATATAAAAAAGTGGGAAGGAAATTCTTTGTGGCGCGAAATTGAATTTTTTACAGCTTTCATTGTGCGCCAAAAATTACATAACAACATTATTCTGTGGCCCAGTATAAGTACAACAATACAAAATTTATATGGTTTTTATAAAAAAATATATTTATAAAAAAATATAAAAACCTTTTTCGGGGAAACTATAGTTTTTACCAGTACCATTCTGATGTGCTTATGATGATTTTTTATATATTTTTTTCTCTTTACAGCATTCACTGCGCATGATAAATATTTATGTTTTAATAGTTCAGAATTACATTTTCAAATGCAATGATACCAATTATGTTTAGTTTTATTACTTCTTTTATATATAAAATTGCGAGGGTATAAATTTGTTATATTTTGTGTATTTTACATTTTTTAAAACATTTTATACCATAGACCGCAGTGGTATACTGTTGCAGTCTATGGTATTTTTATAGGCTTCCTGTATTAAAGGGCGAGGCAGTTTCCTATCCCAGTCCTGGGAGCCTTCACAAAGTCCCAGGCTGCCATACCAACTGATCAGAACCCTGCAAATTTGCTGTGGTGGGGGTCTGGTCGGAGGACAGAGGGAGAATCCTCCTGTCTAACCATTAACGAACTGGGATTGGAGTAATCTCTGATCTTGGTCATTGTGGCCAGGTGTCAGCTGTATTACACAGCTGGCACTCCGTACCTATGGAGCAAGCTCAGCTTGTGAGCCCGTTCCATATTTGCCCTGGATGTAAATAACATCCAGTTACGTCATTTGGCGTTAATGGGTTAAACAGGACCAGTCTCCTGTCCTGACATGTCTGTTTTAGTAACTGCTTCCATTGCCCTTGTGTAACAATTTAGGAGCATCTTTTCATATGCTGTGCCATGATAGTACTATGTGAAACTTTAATGTGGCCATTCTCCAGTACTCGGCCAAGGGCCAGTTGCAGCTCATTGCAGATTTGGGAATTTATACAGGATTACAAAAATATGGCTACTTTTTTTTTCAAAAATAATGCCGCACCTGTTAATGGGCTATGTGTGGTATTGCAACTCGGTCCCATTTATTTCAATGGAACCAAGCAGCACGGCCTATCCTAATTTACTCAGCTTTTTTCTTTCTTGGGCCCCCTTCATGTATAATCTCAGCTCCACAGATCCCTTCTGGTTTTTCATGTCAGAATATTTAATATTTGTTCTCCCTGAACTTTTGGAGGCGACTTCTATAACATTTAAATATCACGGAAAGCTGAAGATTAATATTAAAATATGCTTATATGTGTTTGAGGAATTCATAGCAGAGACATGAGATGATTTATGGCTTCTTAAGCTGGATGGGGAAAGGGTATAATTCATGCGGGACGGTTTACAGAAACATAAATCTGTCAAGAGTTGATACAATTAAAATATCGTCAAAAAAAAATAGTAAGGTAAAATTTTATGCCAATGTCAGATTTCATGAAGAATATTGCTGGTAACTGCTAGTAACAATATACTAGCCGACTGAAGACGACTTACTGTGTATGGTCAGTACAGTATAAAGGTGTAGCTACCCCCATGTAATAACAATGATCTGAGTGGTTCAGTATGGGAGGTGGGGAGGGGGCTCTTGTAGCTTTAATGGTGCAGGAATATTGTCTAACCTGTGCCATGACACCAGCATATGCATATGATGGTTCGGGTACAGGTTTTGAAGAAGAGCTTGGGACTTTTAAATTACACCTATAGTTCAATGACTTGTTTCCTATGGCTTCTAATGCAGCTGTAGATGTGTATTAGATACAGTATATGTTGGTGTGATGTCAGATCAGTGCTGTGTGCTCTGAGCCAATCAGATGTCTTCTCTGCTGCTTTTCATGATGTTACTATGAAATACTAAGTGGGAAACTGCAGCTGCATCTCCCTCCTCTTCCCTCTTCAACACAAGTACTGTTTTAATATAAACTCGCGCCATCTAGAGATAATATTGTGCAGTCTATATGGTTAAAACTTGGTAAATAAGGAATGCTGAGAGGTTAAATTCAATAATGATGTCAGAGAGGAAGGAAGTAGCTAGTTTCTTCTCCTACTTGGGTTTCAACAGAAATCAATATAACAGGCAACCTGAGAATGAACTGCAGGAATAGTAAGCTAAGGCATGGGATTGTTAGCTAGCACATGTAGAAGGTTTATTGCCCACTTTGAGACCCCAATGACGTGGCCCATGGCCTTCACTTTGACCCGCACTTTTCTCTTGCTCCTCAGGATTGATGCCTTGTATTTTATCTGCTATACACCTGATATTGACCTAGTCTCCATCTTCTGGACTAACTTTGGATTGTTCCTGGTACTTTGATATGGCTCCGACAGCCCTCCTGGAACTGACCTTAGCTGTCCTCTGACCTATGCATCACTTATCATTGCTACGTTCTATCTTGATATCTGGCACCATCCACCTCCAATTAGTGTCTTGTCTGAGGGCTGTGACCACATAGTTGCGAACAGTCCCGAAACTACAGGGATTGACCCTAATTTTCATATATACCATAATCCTGGCAAATTCGGGCTGTCCCTGGTTTAAAGTGGGTAGATTTTATAAAAGCCTCACCCAGAAGTGGATGGTCCTGGTGTGTTTTTGGAACATTCTCGTGGTCGGGCTTAAATGCCCCAAATTTACCACCAAGATTATTGATAAATATGTGACCAGGGGATCAGATTGGAAAGGTCTAACCTCCCTGATGTGCTGAAGAATGAGAGGGTCCTATATGTTTATAGTGGTTGGAGCTCTGTTTTAATGATGTTCAATGAGTTCCAAATCAGCACAGGCTTAAAAAGATTGGCCCATCTCACACATTAAAGAGATTGGCCCATCTCACACATCCTAGCGATATGCCACCAATGTCAGATAAGTGCGTATCTCAACTCTAAGACCCACACTTTTTTCTAGAACGGGGCCTCAAACTGAAGGGAAGCGCACCATGCATATGTGACGTTCTTACCACTCACTTCTATGGAGGTTCTGAAAAGAGCCGAGCCAGCGCGCTTGGCTGTTTCTAGAACTCCCATAGAAGTGAATGGAAAATGCACAGCGCAAGTGCGGCCACCTCTTCGTTCACCTCTATGGGAGCTCTGGAAATAGCCAAGCCAGCAATCGGCTGTTTTTTGGAATTCCTCTAGAAGTGAATGGAGGGTGGCCATGCTTGTGTGGTGCACTCTTGTTCACTTTGGGGGCCCTGTTCTATCCTAGCATTATGCCAACAATGTGTGAGATGAGCCATACACTTAAAATTTGGGCTGCCTGCATTCACCACTTGGGGGAGCTTACGAGCTTACTGCATACTGCTTTGATTTCAGTGTGCAGTTAGCTCAAAAACTTCCTCTAGTAGCGGATGCAGGTAGCTAGCATGCTATCTTTTATATCTATGTCTATGCAGGGGATTTCGAGTATACAATCAATTATTTTCTTGCTCTCAGAAATGTAGTGCACCTCTAGCTCCAGGATTATAAATGATCTTTGCTCTGTTTTATAAGTAAACACAAGTCTTCTTCCTCTTAGTACAGTAGAGTAATAATGCTGGAATCCCTAGGAGGACTCTAGTTCCCCGGGTCCCCCACGCAGTAGCAGTTTGCAAAGGGGAAGCTTGTGTCTATAAGGCCATGTTGTTTTAGTGATTAATATCTTGGCAGAGAAGAACCACAAAAAAGTAAAAATGCTGAGGCAGATAACATAAGAATATTGAGTTGTTATTTTGGAGGCTGCGTCTGAGAAGTTCAGATGTCACAAGGGTTCAGCAACTACATCTGGCAGAGCTGCTTCACCAGCGCGTAATACTGCAGGGTCTACAAACTGATTTTCAAGATGTAGTGGCAGGGGGAGGAACATTGCAGAACCATGACAGGTCCATGGATAGGATGTCCACACATGCAGTAGAATTTATCACCGTAGACAAGGTGGCGACGGGGGAGCCGTTATGGTGCCATGCAGTTATTGTGATTGGCAGGGAAATTGTCAGTATTATGTATGTATACCCCTTTTCATATGTACAGCACTATGGAATGAATGGCACTTTAATAATAATAAATAATAATAATAAATTACCTGTAAAATGTTATGTATGTGAGTCAGCGGCCATATATTATAATTTAGATATTATTATCCATGTAAATACAGATAGGTGAAGGTTTATCAACCCTGTTGCAAAGGAAAACTGGCCAGTCACATTCCACCTTTCATTTTTCAGAGCTCCTTTGGAAAATGAAAGGTGGAATCTGATTGGTTGATGGTTCCTTTACACCAGTTTTGATAAATGTCACCCATAGTGTACAGAATACAGTCATTTTGTGTAGCATTTGGTACAGATTTTACCCCATTCATTGCAAAATGTGAACTCCACTGTTAAAGGCCACTAAAATTGGATTTTTCTACTCACCGTAAAATCCGTTTCTCGTTCAATTCATTGGGGGACACAGCACCATGGGTATACGCCCAGCTACCACTAGGAGGCGGCACCAGATATCAAAAAGGTTGACTCCGCCCAAGTGGGCTATACCCTCTCTACAGACACTAGGCTAATCAGTTTGTACCAAAAGCAGTAGGCGAGAGAAACAAAAGCAAAGAACCAAAATGTCCTGGACTGGGGAAGAAAGAAGAGCCGCAGCCTGGTGACAGAAAGAAAATGAAAACAAAGGGTCGAATCTGTGTCCGAGAAATGGATTTTACAGTGAGTACAAAAATCCAAATTTTCTCGTTAATGTCATTGGGGGACACAGCAGCATGGGACGTCCCAAAGCAGTCCGTGAGGGTGGGAAAGAAATCTCATGCAAAAGGTTTGGCACACAGGTGCAGGAGAACCATGTGACCCAACAGGACCAGGAGAGGCCATAGCATGACATGGTAGATAGAAAATTAGGGAAGTGAGCCGAGAGGCTCCAGGACCAGGAAGAGTCCAAAGAGAAAAATTATGGGAGACCGCCAGGATCCCAAAGGACAAGTGCCTGGGACAAAAGGCCATATGCAAGAAGGGAACAAGGGGAAACACCCAGCTCCACCCAAGGTGGGAAAAAGAAGAAGCTAGAGAATAGGGAGCAGGGCTAGATGTCCTGCGCAAGAACCGAGAGTTGAACAAGCGCGCACTAGAGAGCCAGAGGAAGGATCTAGAAGAACCAGGGCTCCCCCTGAAGAAACAGGAGAGCAGCACAACCGTAAGGCGTCTGTTTGTAATGACCTAGCGCTCTGCATATAGAAAGATGCTCCAAGAGGAGGATCTATAAGGGATGTAGGAAGGCGCAATGGGCCGTCATTGATGGAAGGTATGTGTCACCGAGATTCCTGGCCTCGGTGAGGTAAGAGTCGGTAGTCTTAAGTGTCAGCGGCAGCTAGTGCTGGTTGACACTGTTTATTGTTAGTGTGGCTGTAAAGCCAATCCGGACAGGCTCTTACTGGGAGTAGCCAAAATGCTGGGTGGGTGGATTCTCCCCACGCTCCAGGCCGGGTCTTTATTGGCCTATATAAAACCCAGCCAGCAGTCTCAGCTGGGTGTGGATTATCCTCCATCTGACAGTGGAGAGCTGTCAGTCTCTATGTGTTTTTGGAGCTGAGAACTTGTGCTGTGCTAAAGGGCTGAGAGACACCTGCTGGGAAACAGGCCTTAAAGCCTGCTGTGGACTGCGGGTGGAAAAACTGCTGACCAGGTGAAGGTTTTTGTTCTGTGGACTTTTTATGGTGTGAACAAACACCAAGACTGCAAACTGTTACTTTTTGTTTTTCCCTTTGTGTGAATAAAGCACTGAACTATTTAAGTTAAAGACTCTGTGGTTGCCTTTGTACTGCGTCCACTAGCCTGTCTACCAGAGCAAATCCCCACAGGGAATAGACCTAACAAAAAAAATTAGACTGTGAGGGGACCAAGCAGGAGAGAAAATGCCTGAGAAATGGACAGGAGCAGTCCTGAACCGGAAAAAACTTCCTGGTGACAAGCTAAAGAAAGACCCAGTGGACCACCTCTCGGCAAAAGGAAGGCGATACCATAAGGCCTGGAAGCAAGGGAACCCGACCAGTAAAACGATTCGGCAAGGAAAAAACTCTAAATTGTCTCAGACCAAAAACATGGCCTGTCTGTGGCAAACACCATGTGAAGGTAGAGAGGAAACAAAGAAGCACTGTAGGCTGAACGATTGAGAAAGAATAGCAAAGACTCATCATAGGAAGGGAGCAAGCGTCCTTCCACTGTAAGGCAGGTGGGAAAAGAGAAACACCCTAGGAGAAGGTGGAAACCCCATCCTGCCAGAGAAAGCAGCCAACATCTGGGGGAGGAGGGGGTCCTCAGTAATGGCCAGGAGAAGGGAACGCAAAGACATACACGTTCAAAGGAAGGGATAATTGAGCCTCAGAAAAACTGGAACAAAACATCCTGTGAATTATAAGACCAGAGAATCCCTGGCCATTGATGCCTCAGGAAAAAAGGAACCAGTCACAGGCCCTGGTAATACAAGTGGAGACACACTGGTCTGAGAGATATTGGAGTAGAAGAGAGAGAACTCCAAACAGCCTAAGGAGGAACAGTGCTCAATCGAGGGAAAGCTCCTGTCACAGGTGAAGTTACAGATAGCTGGAACTTATAAATAAATGACCGACTGGCTTGATCCCAAACTAAGGAGCATATAGGTGAGCCTTATAAAACCCTAAGAGCTCTCCTTGACTGCTATGCACATGCAAGGGTCTCAATGGTAGACGATTGCATGCCCAAGTACCTAAGACTGTGTGACAGCTGAAAATCCTATATTAGTGAGGGGACACGACCACCGGCTCCCTGTACTTAATACGGACCGAGTCAGGGTCACCTAGAATCAAGCCAGCAAGGAAACACAATGAAGGAAAAGACTTATCTGAGCAAACAGCAGCAGCAGCCTCCAGCAGTGAACACTTCATCCAGGAAGTAGTATAAACCGCAAGGTGAGGCAGTATGGGAGGGAATATAAAGGAAGACGATTAGTCTAAATAAGTGACACCTGGCAGAAGGAAAGGAGATGACAAAGTGAAACCAAAACAAAGAACGTCATACAAGAGGTAGAGAAGAACGTCTGTCAGACCTTCTCACAGAACTGGCAGTGACAGCTCCATCCCAGAAGTGGCCAAAACAAATGTAACTACAAACTGGAGCAACAAAGCTCCCAGCTACCAGGATCTGAACCTGGGGAGATGGGAAAAGAGATTAGAATCTCAAGAGAGAAACAAGCCTATGGGGACCCAGGAGGGAAAAGAACCAAACCGGACCTAAAGAAGCAGCTGTCATTCAGAGCATGTGCGGTCAGAGATGCCATGAATAGCTTCCCCAGAGGGAACTGGCCAGTAAAAGCCCAGGGTAGCTAGATGGTCGAAGAACCATTGGGGCAGGGACTCCAAGCAGGATTACCCAGTCAGAGGCTCAAGTAGGGTCCACAGAACTGGACCACATGAGGACAATAGCCAGATTATAGAAGGAAAAATGAAATGTAGCAACCATAGGGAAAAAACTATCAGCCCTGGTTAACCAACCATCCCAAGTGCAGTGACTAGCATATTGTATAACAATGAGAAGTCTTGGTGCACTCAGGGGGGCTAATTCAGGAGGTACTGCATCGGGTGTCACATCTGAACAAGCCAACCATATACAGGATCTAACAACTGTACTCCGCTCAAGAAGGGGGAACATATGGTTACCAGTTACATACTACCACCAAGATGGTTTGTCGGATACATTGCCTTGAGATAGTACAAGTACACCGCCGAGGACGACGGTAATGGGTGCCAGATGCATACTAGAACCAGAACAGAGTGATAAATACAGTGTCTGGGGATGGTACCATCACTCCGCATGAAGAGGGATCACATGATTGCCTAGCACACATTAGAGCCAGGAAAGGGCAATGCAGGAGCTGTATGGGCCACAGATAGTACCAATAGGGTATAGCGCTTGGAGGTACTACAAATACTCCGCCTGAGAATAGGAGTAATCTGGCTGCATGGTGCACACTATAATGAGAGTGGAGACATGGCTACAGCATCTGGAACTGGTATAGGTACTCTGCTTGATAAAGGAGTTATATGACTGCATGATGCACACTAGAACCAGACATATGTAATGGCTACAGCATTTGGAGATGGTACAGGTACTCTACCTAATAAAGGAGTAATACGGCTGTGTAGTGCAGACTAAAACCAGACAGGTGTAATGGCTACAGCACCTGGAGATGGTACAGATACTCCATCTAAGAAAGGAGCAATGTGGCTGCATGGTGCACACTAGAACCAGACAGGTGCAATGGCTACGGCATCTGAAGCTGGCATCTGTACTTAGCCTGATAAGGGAGAAATACGGCTGCATGGTGCACACTAGAACCAGACAGGTGTAATGGCTACAGCCTCTGGAGATGGTACATGTACTCCACCCAATAATGGAGTAATGTGGCTACATGGTGCACACTAGTACGAGACAGGAGAAATGGCTATAGCATCTAAAGATGGTACAGGTACTCCGCTTGATAAGGGAGTAATATGGTTGCATGGTGCGCACTAGCACCAGGATGGTGTATTGGCTACAGCATCTGGAGAATTAATATGGTGGCCTGGAGCACTCTCTGACTAGGGGTGTGTGTTGAATATGGCCCCTGGTAATAGTGAAATTACTCCAGCTGAAAAGGAGATACATTGGAACCAGGAAAGTCTGCCAGATACAGCATTTGGCAGTGGTTTGAGTACCCCCCTGTTAAGGGGAAGGAGTACGTACCTGGGACACTACATAGGTGTGCCGGCGTGCTAAACACGGTGGAGGGTAAAGCACCACCTACTGGGAGGCGGCAAGCTGACTTACCTGTATGGATGATTACCTGTGCAACCAGGGGAGTGCCATCTGAAAATCCACTAAAGGGGATACCAACCCTGGAGAGGAGAGGTTTTTCAGTGGACATTTGTCTTTCACCACCCATAGAGATTCTGTATGGTGGAAGACCGCCTGATGCTCTGTTCCGAGTCCCCTGATGAGGCAGAAGAATCCTGAGGCGTTTCCCTCAGTACTAGTCCCATCCTGGGAGGAAACCAGGATGCAGGGGATGAGCAGGAACTATGAGGGGAGACCCTAGGCCACTATTGGACTCTGGCCCCTGATATTGACCGAGGCAGGAAGCAAAGGACTCCCAGTGTTGGGCCTATGCTGCCGCATGAGGGCAGGGATTTCTGTCCTGGAAGTGACCCAAGGACACAAAGGAGGAGCAGGACCTGGTTGGGACAACCCGAGGTCGATTATGGGACCTGGTGTCTGAGCGTGAGCATACCCCGTTAGCAGAAAAGTCCCTGGGGGGGCAGAGACGGCCGCATTTGGGGAGGAAAGCGGTCCAATAACTCCACCATGGATTGGGAGGGTAGGGATAGATTCTCTATGGCCTGGGACAGAGAAGGGATCCATTCTAGAGGGACCCACGCAGAAAGGGGGGGGGGAGGGCAGGGAGCCCTGAGGGACCCTGGAGACCAGGCACTGCGCACAAACAGAGTCAGGCTGACCCATGGGGACTTTCTACAGCAACGGGCGCCCGAAAAATACATGGGACCCCGAAGGTGGGCTCAGAATGGGGGACTTCTCAGCATTGCCAGCTTGGAAGCCGTAAAAAAAGAAAAACAGTCAGCCAGAGGCTGTCCTACCAGACCCCAGGTGCTGAGAACCTGAAGGGGAGCTGCAGCAGCCGCAGAAGCATGCAGGAAGGCTGTATGGGATGATGCTTGATGCTGGCAAGATGGTGGCCCTGAAGCCGGAGTTAAAGGAAAACTCTGCCCACGGGGCAAAATCCCGCGCTTGAATGAGATGGGGATCCTCTCCCAAAAGCCGAGAGGATCGGGGAGGGGCCAGGAAAAAATCCAGGAAGCCAGAAGGGGGTGGGACAGGATGCGGCCTAGCCAAGGTAATGGCCATTTTATGCAGCCAGCCAGGTGAACTCCCACCCTCCCGCCCTATGGGTGCCTGGAGTTGGGTAGGTGTAGTGTTTTTGTTATAGGCAGGAAGGGGATATATATATAAAAAAAAAGAGGGGGGTGGTATAGGGACAAGATCGAGGAATAGGGATAGGGGACAGTCGGGGCGTTTAGTAGTATTGCCGGGGTAAATGGCGGTAGGTTGACACTGTATTAGTCGTGGCAGTCGTGAGGCGGGGAGGGCCTCAAAGTTGGAGAATATGGTGGTACTTGAGAATGGGAGGGCCCCGCGGGAGGGACTGGACTCTCATGGAGGATCTTGAAATTGAGGAATTAGGCGTCCATCAGTTGGTGCCTCCAAGCTGGCGTTCAACGGCTGGGGGCAAGATGGAGTCGCCAGTTTATCTAGTTTGTATAGTGTTATTGGGGCTTCTAGGACCTCCCTCGTCTGTTCTTTAGGGGATGTTAGGTTGGTTATTTAATTGTTATTATGTTATTTATTTTATTTAATAAACGGCTGCTGTGGCCGATTAAAATCCGAACCGTTGTCTGTGGTTATTTAATATGGGGAATAAAGAGCTGGTGGTCGTAAAGTAGAGACCCGAACAGGTAACCAATACCATTGTCATGTAAATTGCCCCAACTTCATGGTGTGGAATCCACACGGCAAATCCATAGTGATCAAGCCATGTCTGGACCTGGCCATAAAAAATAGCTATCAATCTTAAAAAGATGAAGCTCCATTTACGTTGTGCTGATTGCCGGTGGAAACAGTCAGGAATCTTGTTTTACAGTCACACCCCTAAAGGCCCCTATACACATTAGTGTATTCTTCGCCTCACCCACTGAAAACCGCAGGTTTGGATGACAATTTAGTGTTTATGGGGAGCTCCCAACTCTACAGATGATGTTTTTCGCCTGATCCTTTCTCCCAGGAGATAAGACAGCAGTCTGGCAGCAACTCCCCCCCCCCCCCCCCCCATTTTCTCCCACAGAAGCAATGCTTCTTCGGGAGCACACCTTGATTAGCACTGGAATGCATGGTAATACAGCTTGATTATAGGCAAAGGGTGCTACAACACAGATCTGTACAACACGGATCCAGAATAAAGCAGTGTGCATCGGCCTATAAAGGTTTTTTTCTGGATTTTCATATTGATGGCCTAGTTATCAGTATGAGATCAGAGAGGGTCCAACACCCGACACCCCAGCCAATCAGAGGCTGCGGTGCTTTATGAGTGCTTAGGCCTCCTAGACCAGTGACGTCACGTTCATCAGTCACATGGCATAGACACATCTCAATCCCATTCAAGTAAATGGGGCTGAGCTGCAATACCAAGCATAGCCAATATCCAGTGGATGGCGCTGTGCTCAGTAAGCTGTTAGAAGGCCACAGAGCTTACGGCTTCCTCAAACAGCTGATCAGTGGGGGTGTCAGGAGTAGGTCCTCCTCCAGTCTCATATAGGAGGAGGTCCGACTATCCAATGGATGGCGCTGTGCTTAGTAAGCTGTCAGGAGGCTACAGAGCTCAATGGCTTCCTCAAACAGCTGATCGGTGGGGGTGCCAGGAGTCGGACCTCCTTCAATCTCATATTGATGACCTGTCCTAAGGATAGGCCATCAATATGAAAATCCGGGAAAAACACTTTAACCACTTAAGGACCACAGGTTTATACCCCCCTAGTGACCAGGCCCTTTTTTCCAAATCGGGACTCCACAACTTTAACGGTTTATTGCTCGGTCATGCAACTTACCACCCAAATGAATTTTACCTCCTTTTCTTCTCACTAATAGAGCTTTCATTTGGTGATATTTCATTGCTGCTGACATTTTTACTTTTTTTGTTATTAATCGAAATTTAACTATTTTTTTGCAAAAAAATGACATTTTTCACTTTCAGTTGTAAAATTTTGCAAAAAAAACGACATCCATGTATAAATTTTTCTCAAACTTTATTGTTCTACATGTCTTTGATAAAAAAAAAAATGTTTGGGTTAAAAAAAAAATGGTTTGGGTAAAAGTTATAGCGTTTACAAACTATGGTACAAAAATGTGAATTTCCGCTTTTTGAAGCAGCTCTGACTTTCTGAGCACCTGTCATGTTTCCTGAGGTTCTACAAGGGCCAGACAGTACAAACACCCCACAAATGACCCCATTTCGGAAAGTAGATACCCTAAGGTATTCGCTGATGGGCATAGTGAGTTCATAGAACTTTTTATTTTTTGTCACAAGTTAGCGGAAAATTATGAATTTTTATTTTTTTTTCTTACAAAGTCTCATATTCCACTAACTTGTGACAAAAAATAAAAACTTCCATGAACTCACTATGCCCATCATGAAATACCTTGGGGTGTCTTCTTTCCAAAATGGGGTCACTTGTGGGGTAGTTATACTGCCCCAGCATTTTAGGGGCCCAAATGCGTGCGAAGTAGTTTGAAATCAAAATGTGTAAAAAATGGCCTGTGAAATCCGAAAGGTGCTCTTTGGAATGTGGGCCCCTTTGCCCACCTAGGCTGCAAAAAAGTGTCACACATGTGGTATCGCCGTACTCAGGAGAAGTTGGGGAATGTGTTTTGGGGTGTCATTTTACATATACCCA
The DNA here is from genome assembly GCF_905171765.1 of Bufo bufo. Lineage (NCBI taxonomy): Eukaryota > Metazoa > Chordata > Amphibia > Anura > Bufonidae > Bufo > Bufo bufo. The sequence goes on from NC_053389.1 coordinate 138,907,563, forward strand.
TGCTGGGTGAGATAAATATCTTGGTCAAATGCCAACTTTGTATAAAAAAATGGGAAAAGTTGTCTTTTGCCGAGATATTTCTCTCACCCAGCATGGGTATATGTAAAAAGGCACCCCAAAACACATTGCCCAACTTCTCCTGAGTACGGCGATACCACATGTGTGACACTTTCTTGCAGCCTAGGTGGGCAAAGGGGCCCACATTCCAAAGAGCACCTTTAGGATTACACAGGCCATTTTTTACACATTTTGATTTCAAACTACTTCGCACGAATTAGGGCCCCTAAAATGCCAGGGCAGTATAACTACCCCACAAGTGACCCCATTTTGGAAAGAAGACACCCCAAGGTATTTCATAATGGGCATAGTGAGTTCATGGAAGTTTTTATTTTTTGTCACAAGTTAGTGGAATATGAGACTTTGTAAGGAAAAAAAAAAAAAAAACCATCATTTTCCGCTAACTTGTGACAAAAAATAAATAATTCTAGGAACTCGCCATGCCCCTCACGGAATACCTTGGGGTGTCTTATTTCCAAAATGGGGTCACTTGTGGGGTAGTTATACTGCCCTGGCATTTTAGGGGCCCTAATGCGTGCAAAGTAGTTTGAAATCAAAATCTGTAAAAAATGGCCTGTGAAATCCGAAAGGTGCTCTTTGGAATGTGGGCCCATTTGCCCACCTTGGCTGCAAAAAAGTGTCACACATCTGGTATCGCCGTACTCAGGAGAAGTTAGGCAATGTGTTTTGGGGTGTCTTTTTACATATACCCATGTTAGGTGAGAGAAATATCTTGGCAAAAGACAACTTTTCCCATTTTTTTTATACAAAGTTGGCATTTGACCAAGATATTTATCTCACCCAGCATGGGTATATGTAAAATGACACCCCAAAACACATTCCCCAACTTCTCCTGAGTACGGCAATACCACATGTGTGACACTTTTTTGCAGCCTAGATGCGCAAAGGGGCCCACATTCCTTTTAGGAGGGCATTTTTAGACATTTGGATCCCAGACTTCTTCGCACGCTTTAGGGCCCCTAAAATGCCAGGGCAGTATAAATACCCCACATGTGACCCCATTTTGGAAAGAAGACACCCCAAGGTATTCAATGAGGGGCATGGCGAGTTCATAGAATTTTTTTTTTTGGCACAAGTTAGCGGAAATTGATTTTTTTAGTTTTTTCTCACAAAGTCTCCCTTTCCGCTAACCTGGGACAAAAATTTCAATCTTTCATGGACTCAATATGCCCCTCAGCGAATACCTTGGGGTGTCTTCTTTCCAAAATGGGGTCATTTGTGGGGTGTTTGTACTGCCCTGGCATTTGAGGGTCTCCGCAGTCATTACATGTATGGCCAGCATTAGGAGTTTCTGCTATTCTGCTTATATTGAGCATACGGGTAATGAGATTTTTTTTTTTCGTTCAGCCTCTGGGCTGAAAGAAAAAATGAACGGCACAGATTTCTTCATTTGTATCGATCAATGTGGATGAAAAAATCTCTGCCAAAAAAAAAAGGAGGGGAAAGGCGTCTGCCAGGACATAGGAGCTCCGCCCAACATCCATACCCACTTAGCTCGTATGCCCTGGCAAACCAGATTTCTCCATTCACATCAATCGATGTGGATGAATAAATCATTGCCGGGATTTTTTTCTTTTTCTTTTATATATACAAAGTGTTTGCCAAAGCATATGAACACCGCCGCCTCCTCAGCTCATATGCCTCGGCAAACGTATCTTTTACTGCAGAGGAGAAATCTCATCTTGCAGCGCCGCATACACCGACTTTTGTGTAATCTGACAGCAGCGCAATGCTTCTGTCAGAATGCACATCAGTGCTGCAGCTGCTTGATCGCTTGGTCCACCTAGAAGGTAAAAAAAAAACAAAAAAAAAACAGGCCGCAATGCAATAAATTTATTAACATTAAGTTTAGAGAACATTAACATTTATTTTTTTAACCTTTATAGGACAAACCTCTCCTTCCCCATGGGACAATGTGCAAAGCGCAAATCGCCCAGAGATGTGGCGAAGTACATTATGCACTTTGTCCCAGGTGAAAGGAGAGGTTTGTGGCAGCTCTGTGTGAAAGGGCCCTAAGACCCCTGTGTGCCTTTCCTGTGTACGCAATCCCTATGCTAATAGTGTACCTGAGTGTGGAACTTGCGGAAACACTCCCCTATGCATAGGGCAGGCTGGTCAGGACAGTCAGGACAAAAAAAGGTGGTGTCACGCCTTATTCCACCCCTGCTACAGACACAACATCTTTTTCTTGGGAAACGTTGAGTTGGGGTACCAGGATAGACAGACGGGAAGTGTCTGCCATGTAGCCGGCTCACTACATCAGGGCCTTGGGGCACGGACCCTCCTGGATACAGGATTTCCGAAATGATCTCTTCCTGGAATTTTAGGAAGGATCCTGTTCTCCCAGCCTTACTGTAGAGAACAAAACAATTATACATCGCTAATTGAATTAAATAAACAGACACCTTCTTATACCAGCGTCTGGAAACTAAATAGGGAGCCAACATCTGGTCATTGAAGTCCACCCCTCCCATGTGAAGGTTATAGTCGTGGACAGAGAGGGGTTTCACAATGACTCCAGTTGCCCGTTCAATTTGGACAGTCGTGTCTGCGTGAATGGTGGACAGAAGGTAAACGTCCCTCTTGTCCCTCCACTTCACCGCGAGCAGTTCTTGGTCACACAAGGCAGCCCTCTCCCCCCATGCAAGTCGGGTACCAACGAGCCGTTGGGGGAAGCCCCGGCGACTAGGTAGCGTGGTGCCACAGCATTGAATTCCGACTAGATGTAAAAGCCGAAAGAGGGCCACGCTTGAGTAAAAATTGTCCACGTATAAGTGGTACCCCTTGTGGAGTAAGGGTGACACCAAGTCCCAGACAATCTTACCACTGCTCCCCAGGTAGTCAGGACATCCGACCGGCTCCAGTTTTGAGTCTTTTCCCTCATAGACCCTAAAACGATATGTATAGCCTGTGGCCCTTTCACAGAGCTTATACAGTTTGACCCCATACCGGGCGCGCTTGCTGGGGATGTACTGTTTTATGCCAAGGAGCCCGGTAAAATGTACTAAGGACTCGTCTATGCAGATGTTTTGATTAGGGGTATACGCATCTGCAAATCTGGATGACAAATGGTCTATGAGGGGCCGAATTTTGTGGAGCCGGTCATAAGCAGGGTGGCCTCTTGGATGACAGGTGCTATTGTCAGCGAAATGCATAAAGCACATGATCTCAAAACGTGCCCTAGACATTGCAGCAGAGAACATGGGCATGTAATGTATTGGGTCTTTAGACCAATATGACTGCAATACATTTTTTTTAGTTAGACCCATGCTGAGGATAAGGCCCAAATAAAATTTAAACTCGGAAACTGTGACTGGTTTCCACCGGAGAGGCTGAGCATAGTAGCTTTCCGGATTGGCGGTAATAAACTGTGTGGCGTAGCGGTTGGTTTCTGCCACAACTAGGTCATAGAGATCCGCGGTGAAGAACAGCTCAAAAAACTGAAGGGCCGATCCTAAATGAGCCGTCTCCACGCAAACTCCAGACTGGGCGGTGAAAGGGGGCAATACGGGTGCGGCGGAATCAGGGGATTGCCAATTAGGATTTGCCAGCACCTCTGGGAGACTAGGGGTTCTACGGGCCTGTGAACGCGGTGGCTGCGACAGGGGAGTTATTGCACGTGCCACCGTACCAGCTGGAACTGCCCTTCTGGTGCTCGCCACTTCACCAGGGAATACGGCAGTGCTGGTAGAAGGTCCAGGGTGTGCTGCGCTGCTGGTGTATGCCGCACCATAAACAAGATCAGCGCTAGCACCACTCTGCTGCAAATGAGGATCATCATGCGGGGTAGGCACAACACTGACATGGGATCGGGTACGTCTGACCGTAGCAGGGACCTCTACCTCGTCATCTTCGCTAGCGGTTAGAGTGCCACTGCTGTCTACAGGTTCATATTCTGAACCACTGGATTCAGCGGATGAGGCGTCCCCATCGCTTTCATCCATCACGGCCAGAATCCTGTAGGCCTCTTCAGCGGAATACCCCTTGTTTGACATTTTGGGTTCACTAAATTTAGGGGGTATTCCTCGGAGACTACCCGGGAAAAAGAGCAAACCTACCTAGTAAAAAGGAGTGCTTGCGAAGTAATGCTGCGATCGCTAATAAAGATCCAAAAAGCTCAAAAGTGATCTTTATAGCGGCGCAGCGATTTTACAGTGTTTTTGCAGTGATCACAAAAAAAAAATTGACTGCGGTGGGCTGGGCGCTAAACTACCTAGCAAGTACCTAACTACCTGGCAGGGATGAGGGACCCTTACAGGGGGGGTGTTCAGTGACAGGGGGGTGGACAAGGGGGTGATCAGGGAGTCTAATATGGGTGATCAGGTGCTAAATAAGGGGTTAATAAATGACAGGGTAATGTGTAATGTGTAGTGTGGTGATTTGGTGCTACTTACAGAGCTGCCTGTGTCTTCTAGTGGTCGATCCAAGCGAATGGGACCACCAGAGGACCAGGCAGCAGTTATATCAGACGCTATTTTCAAAATAGCGTCTGACATGCCTCTTTCATTCGTCGATTCAAAAATCCACAGCCTGCCAGCGAATGATCGCGGCCGGCAGGCTGTAGATGAACTTGTGCACTACGCGCTCCTGTGAACGCGCGCTCCTGTGTGCGCGCGTTCACAGGAAATCTCGGCTCACGCGAGATGACGCCAATCGGCGTTAGTGTGACCTGGGAGGGCCACAGCAATGACGCCTTTCGGCGTTAGTGTGACAGGAGGTGGTTAATCTCAGTAAGACTCCTAGCTGTGAATAAGTGGTATTACAACAATATTTTAAACCTAAGAAAATCCCTCATGTATCAGAGAATGGAGGCTCATGGGTCTGCATTATATATTTTTGTGAATTTTACTTGTTGTTTCGGAAATCTTCTATTTCAGATTTTTATTCCAAAAATATGTTAAGACTCCAGATTGAGCCAGAAACACACAGCAGATATGTTTATCTTATGTATACAAGGGCCAAGATAACGCCGGGAGCACGGCACTATATTATGCACTAGACTAATCTACTGGTTCTACTGGCACAGATGCATTGACTGACTGGAGTAGGGAGACACAGTGAAGTCAGACAGATGCTGAGGCACCGACAACTGACATAAGAAATGAAGTAAAGAAAACAACCTGACGGCCTTCAGCAGTGACATGGAGATATTCATAGTGGGATATTTATTTTGCTGTCTTGCAGCTGTTTATTCCTGTAGAACTAAAATAATGAGAAAATGCATAAAGGAGGAAACACCTTAAAGGGAGATTACATATTCAGAAGGAGCTTCACTGACTTTATTTACATAGAAGGCTGAGCAACACTGCAAAAAGTGGTCTTTCTTTGTTTCCTCTCTTCATTCTCACCCAAAGCATTACTGATCTTGTTTTCTTCTTGTCTCCATTCACACTACTCAGAGCTTTTTAGTTGTGACCAACATTTTAAGAATGACACAAAATTTGTTTTGCTGCTTCAGTTTTATGGTGGCAATTTGGATTAAGGCTGCGTTCACACGGGCGAGTATTCCGCGCGGGTGCAATGCGGTAGGTGAACGTATTGCACCCGCACTGAATCCTGACCCATTCATTTCTATGGGGCTGTTCAGATGAGCGGTGATTTTCACGCGTCACTTGTGCGTTGCGTGAAAATCGCAGCATGCTCTATATTCTGGTTTTTCACGCAACGCAGGCCCCATAGAAGTGAATGGGGTTGCGTGAAAATCGCAAGCATCTGCAAGCAAGTGCGGATGCTGTGCGATTTTCACGCATGGTTGCTAGGTGACAGTCTATTCACTGTATTATTTTCCCTTATAACATGGTTATAAGGGAAAATAATAGCATTCTGAAAACAGAATGCATAGTAAGTGATCAGTTGAGGGTTAAAAAAAATTAAAAAAAATTAACTCACCTTCTCCGTTTGTTCGCGTAAGTCCCGGTCTCTTCTTTACTTCTCAAAAGATGAACTATGGGCTAAAGGACCTTTGGTGACGTAAGATCACATGCTCCAATCACATGGTCCATCACCGCGTAAGTCCCGGAGACCGGGACTTACGCGAACAAACGGAGAAGGTGAGTTAATTTTTTTTATTTTTTTAACCCTCAACTGATCACTTACTATGCATTCTGTTTTCAGAATGCTATTATTTTCCCTTATAACCATGTTATAAGGGAAAATAATAACATCTACACAACACCGAACCCAAACCTGAACTTCTGTGAAGAAGTTCGCGTCTGGGTACCACAGTCGGTTTTTTATCACGCGCGTGCAAAACACATTGCACACGCACGATAAAAACTGAACATCGGAACGCAATCGCAGTCAAAACTGACTGCAATTGCATTCCTACTCGCGCGGGTTTGCCGCAACACACCGGGACGCATCCGGAACTAATCCGGACACGCTCGTGTGAACCCAGCCTAACTCTGAATTGTTAGGAAGAGTGATCAGATGCATTGTAATTAATTGCAAAGTCTGTCCTTGGCATGAAACTTAACTTAATCACAAAACCCCCAATTTCCACTGCATTTCATCCCTGCCACAAAACGACCTGCTAGCATCATGTCAGCAGCATGATCTTCTCGTTAGCTCAGGAGAAAGCAAAATCTGGCGCCTGTGCTGCGGCCGTACCTATCTTCAATCTGCGCAGGCGCACTGAGAGACGGCCACTCGCTCGGCCGCTCCATCCTCAATGCGCCTGCGCCGATGACGTCACATCTACACCCGGCGCAGGCGCATTGAGGAGAGAGCGGCCGCCTCTCAGTGCGCCTGCGCAGATTGAAGATACATACGGCCGCAGCGCAGGCGCCAGATTTTGAATGCTAACAGGCAGGGCCAGCAGAGAACGATTCCGTTCCCTGGCCCTGTCAATCACAATGCGGAGGGGGCGTCATTAGGGTCGGAGGATGCGGCTGCTACCAGCAAGTAGCCGCCCTACTTGCTGGTAGCAAGGTAATTTGCATATTTTAAAAATCGCTTTTTAACAAATTCTACTGAACAAAAATGATTATTTAACTTATGTATGCAGAGCTCGCAGTATAGGGATTATTAGTAAACAAAAAAATAAAACGGTTTAGTGGGCTGACAGAAGCCCTTTAACGAGGACAAGGTAACTGATATCACTCTGTCATGCTGAATGAATTAGAAGACCAGACTGGTTGCTTTAAAATGTGTGTGTCACGGCCTTTGGTTTGCACTGTGACACTGTTGCCACACTTGCGGTTGCCCGCGGCAACGTGTTGCTGTGAGAGCATGCAGTGGCAGTGTCTCGGCCTTCTGGGTGATTGCTGGAACATGGTTGCCATGCATGCTGTTGCCGGTGGTAACATGTGGTTTGGCATGCTTGTGTGTGCACTTCCCCTTTAAGTTGTAGCCTCCCTCTGTCTGGTGCTGTAAGGGTTAACTCCCTGACTGGGTGTGGTCATTTGGCTTTTATCTTCTGTGATTTCCTGGCTGGAGTGAATGGTACTTCAGCTGTCTTGGTGCTGGAGCTCTGCTCCAGTCCAGGGTGTTCCATCTGTCCAGTGAGGGCCACCTTTGTGGTCATAGATGTTGATGTTCTTATGGTGTCTCCTTCCCTTCTTATGTTTTGGTTTGCGTGGGTTATGTTCAGGGTGTTGTATGTCTTGTGTGGTGTTACATGTCTGGTGGTGTTTGGTGTCCAGCTTGTTTGCTAGACATTCCCCTGTCTCACGTTTATTGCAGCTATGGGTGTCCTGGGTTCCTGTGTGGTTTGTGGTGTGTGCTGTGTCCTTTAATGTTGGTGTGGACACCAGCACTTGTGCACGGGTTCCAGTCAGTGTGTCTGTGGCAGGTAAGTGTGTTATAGGTCTCGCTTACCTGCCATCTCGATAGCTGTATGTGTTCCCCTCTCCTTGCAGCCTGGCCTCAGATAGAGACTCCTGTTCCTCCATTACTGGGATGAACAGGTCGTCTCTTCCCGACTCCTTGGTTAAGGGGTTACCAGGGCGACTTAAGGTCTTTAGGTATCCTGAGTATGAGTCGTCCTACCATCGGGGTCCGCTCATACGGTGAGGAGTCGGGGAGAGGATTAGAGACGCTGTAGGAGGTGACCTGCTCCCTTATTACTCCTTTTGGCCCGGCTGATCCCCTTTTTACCCGTTTGACACCGCACGGTGGGGGGTTCCCCCCACTCCCCATCGTGACAGTGTGTGTGTGCTTGAAATCATGGCCTTCTTCTGTTAACCATGGTTACCTCCAAGGAAACATGTGCAGTCATCATTGCTTTGCATCAAAAGGGCTTCACAGGCAAGAAGATTGCTGATTGTAAGATTGCATCTAAATTAACCATTTATCAGATCATCAAGAACTTCAAGGAGAGAGGTTCAGTTGCTGTGAAGAAGGCTTTATTTTCCCCAAAAAAGTCCAGTAAGTACCAGGACCATCTCCTGAAGAGTATTCAGATATGGGATCCGGTCACCACTATTGCAGAGCTTGTGTCATGACCGGCGTGCCGATCACATACGTGACCCAAAGGGAGGGAAATGGGAAGGCCCTGTCCAAGGGAGAGGGAAAGGTGGTGACCCCTAACTCACCTTGAGGCTGGCACCTGACTGCCCTGACGTCCCTAGACGGGTTTCTCACCCGTACGCCGATCACGTGCCTAAACCCTGGCTTTCCCTGAGATGAGCCCTACGTAGTGAATAGGGCGGTGGGAACACTAGTACGCACCACTAACACTAAAGGGAAACACCAAGGAGAGGACAGATAACACAGACAAAACATAAAATCCCAGGTGGACGACAACAGCAGACAACATAAGTCCAACAGGGATCCGGAGGGTAACGCTCTGGAACAACAACCAGGAATCACAGCTACACAGCTCCAGTGGGTCAGTATAGAACTCCAGGCAGGAAGCTCTATATCTGGCAACCAGAGAAGTGGGAGAGGGGAATATAAGGAGGTTGGGATTGCTGGACAAGAAACAGCTGAGGAGGAGAAGCTACGGATCCCTGAGTGAGCCAAAAAGGATTGCAAGGCAAACCCAGAAAGCTACCATTAAAAAACAGCACTATCTTTAGACATAGAGCGCGCAGCCACCCGCTGCGACTTCCTGACTCCGGGTATAACGGAGTCAGACGTGGCTCTTGACACCCTCGTGACAGCTTGCTTGGGAATGGCAGCAGGCAGGTGTGAGTGCATCTGCACGCACAGTGAGGTGAAGGCTTTTGGACGATGGCCTGATGTCAAGAAGGACGGCAAAGAAGCCGCTTCTCTCTAAGAAATACTGTACATCAAGGACAGACTGACATTCTGCAGGAAGTACAGAGATTGGACTGCAGAGACCCGGGGTAAAGAGTGGGTTCACTCACAGTTTTGCCTAAGAACACTGCTATCAATAAAGAATGGTATCAAAACATCATCCCCAATGTTCCAGGAGCAATTTGGTGATGAACATTTCTTTTTCCAGCATTATAGAGCACCTTGTCACAAGGCAAAAGTGATAACTAAGTGGCCTAGTGAACAAAATATTGACATTTTGGGTCCATGGCCAGAAAACTCCCCAGATCTCAATCCCATTGAGAATCTGTGTTCAAACTCCATCAACCATGAAACTTTTTTGTGTCTTAAAGGGGTTGTGTCATCTCAGACTTTGATGGCATATCACTAGGATATGCCATCAAAGTCAGATATGTGTAGGTTCCACCTCTGAGACCCGCACTTTCTGTTTCTCCAGAATGGGTCCCCATTCATTCATTTCTATGGGAGGTCTGAAAATAGTTGAAAAAGTGTGTTCGGCTATTTTTGGAAGTCCCATAGAAACAAATGGAGAGCGCACTGGGCAAATGTGGACACAGCTCCATTCATTTCTATGGAGATAGCCAAGCCAGCGCTCGGCGATTTTTCTTAGAGCTATGCCATCAATGTCTAAGATGAGGCAACCCCTTTAATGCAGGTGACAAGTAAATCATCTCGCTTACTGCTCACATAACACCGGCTTGAAGACTAATTAAAGTTGGTGGAAATTACAATCCTTTGTTAACCGGCTGAGTGTCTATTTGACAATACAAGAAGTTTTCTAATTTGGTTCAATTCTTTTCATAATTTTTTCTATTTCTGTGTCCTCGAGCAGCTTTTCGTAAAAAATCATGTTGAGATTAGCTAATTGGTGGAGTCATTAGGGACATTGGTTTGATGTGTGATCCTGAATGTGCAGCGGTAACCTGTAAAGCCAGAGTCTCATATGAGGTGCCTGACTGTCAACGCCTCAGGCCTTGAAGACTGATAACTCCCATTATCCCCATGTATTCTGAAAAGCCAAGATCAAAGGCAAAGCCGGTTTGGAGGAACATGAGTTACTTGGTTTAATTGTGAGTAAATATGGGCAATCTTCTCAATGATAAAGGCATACACCGGCATTCAGCTTGGTCTGTAGAGAAATGGATCACCCAGGATGCACTGCAGAATATAGATAATCTGACAGGTGGTGAGGAGGTGGTGAGGAGCTCAGACCAATTAAGGGTCCATTCACACATCTGTAGTTTTGGGTCCACATCAGTTCCGCAATTTTGCTGTCCACATCCACAGTTCCGTTCAGCGGCCACACAAAAAAAAATAGAGCAGGTCCCATTCTTGTCCACAGCCATGGACAAGAATAGGCATTTCTATCACAGAGCCAGCCATGTGCGGTCTGCAGATTGCGGAACGCACATGGCCGGTATCCGTGTTTTGTGGCTCCGCAATTTGTGGACCACAAAACACTTGTGGACGTGTGAATGGACCCTAAAGGGTTTTCCTGATCATATGTAAATAAGGCTTGAACCAGCCATACATTTTAGACAGTCATCTCTACAGACCAGCATGCTTGGCTTGGACGAGTATATACTGTATGCCTTCTAAATTGGGAGAGTGGAATAAGACTCTGCCAGACACCTCTGGAAGTGGCTTATCTTCCCGAAAACAAGAGGATTGGGCAAGTTGAATTCAAACTACCCAATCATTCCCTTGTATGACATCTGTCGCCTGGAGAAAGTCAGGAGACCCCCCACACACATGTAACAGGGTTTTGGGGGCGCCCCCTAGTGTCTATGGGGTCCCTAACCCTAGTTAACTCACTATGCCTGACAGGCGGATCCTGAGCCTCCGCTATCTGGGAGTTGGGGTACATGTCTGCGGCAGTGCCTCCACCCAGTGGAGCATCCGGGGTAGGGATGTGAGGCTCCACTGGGAACATACCTGGTGCAAATGAGACTGACACAGCCTAACTGGGATTAACTTTATATAGTGCGTAACAAAATGAACCAACATACATGGAAAAATACAATAGAGTAACACAGATAACAGGGTAATGTGGATTCTTCCTCACCCACCCACTAGCACATCTGCGTCCCACCCCTTATCTTCGCCCTAATGGCCGTTGGTGCACATAGGAGAGTTGGGGCCCTTATACGCTCTTGCTCCGCAGGGTCACTGAAGCAGCCTGAGCTGTGTAGTGTCCGTCACTGGACCTCAGAGTCTTTATTGTGGTGAGGAGACAGGTGCCCTGTGGTGATGCAGGGAGAGGTTTGACTTACCCTCACAACACCATTTACCAGGCCAGTCCGCAGCAATCTCCTCTCACAGGATTCACCAGACGTCTGGACTCAGTGCTTGTCTTTGCCAGCGGTCCCTCTCTCAGCAGGTGTGATCTTGGGTGAAGTAAGTTCTCTCCGCCAGGTTCTATCTCTGTGCTGCAGTCTCTCAATGCCAGACCCATGTCCTCTCTCTGGCTGAGCAAATCGTAACTTCCAGAAACTTCCAGGACCTTCCTCCTTAGAGCTGTGCAGCCAGCGTCGTTTTAGGACCTGCGATGATGTCACTAACCATGTGACTCATTTCAGCCAGTCAGGTGATCAATGCTCAATGTCTTATTAACAGCATACTGAGTCCATCTACTGGGCATTTCAGATAACGCAGCCGGTGTAACTTCACAGGGTTACACACATATTATATGGCCAGCTTTCAAGGGCAGACTGGGAACTTAAAGTGGCCCTGGAAAAAATCTAAAAGTGGCCCCATGTTGTAGGCGGGTCAAAACTGACAGAAGGTGGGTCAACACAAGTAGGCAGGACTAAAACATGTAGGCAGGGAGAACAGAAGTAGGCAGGACCAGCAATACCATAGAGAAGAACACCTGTGGCTGCTGGTCGTATGCATAAGTACCTGATGCTTCTATATTAATTACTGCTGAGAGCATCAGATCTTTATTTACCTGGCTGGCGGCCATACGAAGGACTTGGGTGGCCCCTTAGCATCGGCCCACCGGGAAATTTCCGTGTAGGGTCTGTGGCCAGTCCGTCCCTGCCAGCTTTGATCACTGTATCTTAAAAAGTTCTACAGCTTTCAAATTTACAGTAGTCTGAGCTCAAATTCCTTGCTGTTTTCACAATCTCCACTTTCTGTCAGTAACAGTGGGTTGGTACAGTACTTGACTCCAGAACTAATAACTCTCACGCTGGGTTCAGACCTGAGCGTACCGAAGGAGCGCTCTATATGCGCGATTGTATCGCGCGTTTACAGGCACGGCTCTGGCAACAAGCAACGCCCATAGTCGCGCGTTCCCGGAAGTCTATGTACGGGAACGCGCGACCATACGCCCCAAAGAAGCTTCTGTACTTCTTGGGGCGTATGGCGTTTTACAGTGCGTTCGTACGCACTGTAAAACGCTCAGGTGAGAACCATGCCCATAGGGAAGCATTGGTTCTTGCCTGTTGAGCGTTTTACAGCGCGTAGGAACGCGCTGTAAAACGCTCAGGTCTGAACCGGCTGTTAAAGGGAGTCTGTCACTACCCCAAGGCATATTAAGTGCAGTACTATATGAATAATATTGATCCTGCTTAGTCCTGATTGTCCATGCTTACACCGTCCCCTCTAAACCAGTACTGGAATTGCAAGGACATAAACATAAAGCAGATGATATGCATTGGTTTGTGAGTGCACATGCAGCGAGCGGCCTGGGAGTCGCGAGTGAAGGATGGCAGTGGTAGTTATGGCCCGGAGGGGGGTCTTGGTACTCACAGGTCACAGTAGCAATTTCTCCCTTGAGCGCCTCCTGGGACCAAGCAGTGACAGAACACACCCGTTCTACTCTTGGGACATGCCCTGGAATTGCAGCTCCTGCCTGGTGGTAGTTGGGATGCTTGTGACATTAGGTGTTGGTCTGGGTGCAAGGCAGGAGAGCAGGTGCAATTCTCAGCGAAAGGTGAAGTCAGTTGGTATCAATAAGTAAGTCTCTCATTACTAAAGTGCAGAATAGGAGTAGTAGTACATCTGGCAATAAGAAGGCACAGTTCCAAGTAGATCACAGTTCCCAATAGCAATGTATGGACAACAGCAATTATGGAGGTTATAGTACTCCTTCCCTCTATCTTCCTAAAGTCTCTCAACAAAATCATAGTCTGACAGTGAGGTTCTTGGTAAACGTTTCTGCAAATTCCCGGATTGAGGGGAGCAGATTTAAGATACAGCTGGCCAAACTGTCTCAAAGTGTGGAAGAATGCACTTTCCTTCTCACAGCAGTAAGGTATGTCTCTGACATAAACATGCACAATACCTTGCTGACTGACTCCAATGCACAGTGTTGTAGATTCTGGACCATCTAAAACATTTCTCTGGAGCACTGTGGTGGTAAATCTGCTTCCTTGGCTGTAGATGTCTCAGAGATAAAGGTTCTCTGAGCTGAAGCCTAGCTCTGAGGAGCTTGCACATGTAGGTCCTCACTGTAGCACAGCTAAGAACAGACTCTCCTCTGACTTACCAGGGGGCGCACCCAGGTACATCTCCTAGCAACCTAAGGGAATGAGCAAAGGTTGTTAAACTGTCCATACAATGCTATCAAGCATACAAATACAATACAGTTGTGTTAAAAATAATAGCAGTGTGTTTAAAAAAGTGAATAACGCTCAAAATCCTTGTAATAGCTTTTATTTCCATACACACAAATGCATTGGGAACACTACACATTCTATTGCAAATCAAAACATGAAGAAAAATCTATCAAATTTGTGTTGTTTCTCTAACAAAAATTTAAGAAATGTGAATATTAGACGTTTCCAAAAAATAGCAGTGTTTGTATTCTTCTTTACAAACGCAAACATTCACTATATAAACTGAAAAATGTTTGAAGATTTTGCTTTCCTTTGAATCACTTAACTAATATTTAGTTGTATAAACCACTGTTTTTGAGAACTGCTGTACATCTGTGTTGCATGGAGTCAACCAACTTCTGGCCCCTGTGAACAGGTATTCCAGCCCAGGATGATTGGACTACATTCCACAGTTCTTCTCTATTTCTTGGTTTTGCCTCAGAAACTGCATTTTTTATGTCACCCACAAGTTTTCTATTGGATTAAGATCTGGGGATTGGGATGGCCACTCCATAACGTCAATCTTGTTGGTCTGGAACCAGGATGTTGCACGTTTACTGGTGTGTTTGGGGTCTTTGTCTTGTTGGAACACCCATTTCAAGGGCATTTCCTCTTCAGCATAAGGCAGCATGACCTCTTCAAGTATTCTGATGTATTCAAACTGATCCATGATCCCTGCTATGCGATAAATAGGCCCAACACCGTAGTATGAGAAACATCCCCATATCATGATGCTTGCGCCACCATGCTTCACTGTCTTCACAGTGTACTGTGGCTTGAATTCAGTGTTTGGGGGTCGTCTGTCAAACTGTCTTCGGCCACTAGACCCAAAAAGAGCAATCTTACTTTCATCAGTCCACAATGTCTCTTTAGGCCAGTCAATGTGCTCTTTGGCAAATTGTAACCTCTTCAGCACATGTCTTTTTTTCAACAGTGGGACTTTGCGGAGGCTTCTTGCAGATAGATGGGCTTCACATAGGCGTCTTCTAATTGTAACAGTACTCACAGGTCACTTTAGACCTTCTTTGATCTTCCTGGAGCTGATTGTTGGCTGAGTCCTTGCCATTTTGGCTATTCTTCTATCCATTGGAATGGCAGTTTTTCGCTTTCTTCCACGTCTTTCAGGTTTCGGTTGCCATTTTAAAGCATTTGCGATCATTTTAGCTGAGCAGACTATCATTTTCTGCACTTCTTTATATGTTTTCTCCTCTCCAATCAACTTTTTAATCAAGATACGCTGTTCTTCTGAACAATGTCTGGAACGACCCATTCTCCTCAGAATTTCAGAGAGAAATGCACTGTAACCAGCATGTACAACATTTGCTGCCTTCCTTCCTTAAATAAAGGCAATAATTTCCACCTGTTTTTCAAAGAATGAATGACCTCACTCAACTCCACACTTCTATTATTTTGAACATGCCCCTTTCAATAAGTGATTGAATTACAAAGAATCAGCAGCATGCATGTCATGACTGTTGGGTCTGTTGGATTTCTATTACTCTACTACACCTGCTAGTAAATTATTTGCCATGTAGAAATATTATTTCTACCAAAAACAGTAATTGATCAGGTTAGTGATGTCTGACTGCAATTATTTTGAACACAACTGTAATTGATGACAACCAGTATGGCCAGTATTACAGCTCCTTTTGGGTGGTATCACCCAGCTTTACTAGACTTCTGAATGGCAGATCTTATTACGCTGTCTTACACTTTCTGTACACTTATCACTAGACAAATCTGATGTTCTGGACACTAGAAAAGCTGGGTGATCCTTCACACAGCCATGAGAGTGGCTACATGGGTTGTCACCCAACTTTTTCAGAAACAGATATAACTAAAAAAAACACCTAAGTAGAAGTCAGTAACTTATATTTAATAAAAATAATTTAGTCTTAGTCGAAAATGTTTTCGAAATGTGTAAGGTGTTGTATCTCGTCCCCCGTTCATTTTAAGCTGCAATACCACACACAACCCATAGACAGGTGTAGCGCTATTTCCAAAAGTAAGTAGCCATGCTTTTCTTGTACAGTGCTGGTCACTAGAAAGTTCTGGCTGATGCAGAGCCAGAATCTGATTTACACTATTAGGGGGGCAGGCAAACCCCCTTCCTCCTCTGCTGTTTCCGCCCATTAACATTCCAGCTGGTCGCAGTGGAGCATTGACAGAGTTCCAGCTCCTTGGGCTGTGACAAGGCACTTTGTTATACTGTATGGGGACTCTGCGCTTCTGCAATGCAGGGAGATGCTGCTCTCAGCCGTAGCCCAGTGTAGGTGGAGCGCTGCTGCTCCTAAGATCTATCGGCCCGCTGGGTTAACATACACCTTATTATATGCTTCTCTGCTAAGGATCCAGGTAGCCGGGGTTAGGAAGGGTCTACAAATATCTTATAGGTAGAAGAAGAAGGAGCCTCTTAGGTAATCAGCTTGAGACAAGGTTTTTAGCACCTTTGGAGTGGAAAGACATTGCGAGAGGATCAAACACGAGTCAAAGGGTAATGTTGCCCGAGGCTGCGACACAGCTTCACAGGAATGTCTGCTGGCTCCTTTTAATGTTCTTGTCTGGTAGTTATGACGAGTCTCAAAGGTGAGAGAAAGCGAATGGGATTTGATTTTAAATTCTGAGTCAGAGCAGAACATTGAATGATAAGATTGAGCTCTACGACCGCCGCTTGCCTTTATCATCGCCGGCGCTGAATGTATTTAATTCCATTAAGTTCAAAGACCTTGACTGTAACATTCCAGGAGTGGATGAATCTTAATGTGGTGCAGGATAACGTTGAATTTGGTTCTTTGTAAGTGAAGGGGAAGAGAGAACCATCTATGGTGGCACCTCTCCATTATGGGAGGTGGGTGCAGCAGAGGTAACAGTCATACCTGGGCCCAAAGGCCCCTCTGATGCATGAGAAAATACCAGTATTATAAATGGACCATGCCTGACTATAGGCACGGAATTTTGGAAATGGTCAATTAGACGAACCATACCCTTTCCATTTAGGTGGGCACCTATTATGTGCGTGAGATGGCTGTAGGGTGCCTAGTGTAAAGACATCACTTGAGCACGCTTTGTGCAGACACTGAGCTTGCAGGAGATGTTGGTCAATGTGAGCTTTTAGCCATCTTAATTAGTGTTCAATGAATCGAAGGGGGCCATGTAAGACTAAATTCCTGCGCTACGGGAAATGTGTTTTGATATGAGCTAATCACAAGGGGTTTTCGGAGACGCACCCACAGTGGTCAGCTGATTGCCCCTTTAAGTAAAGAAAATGTTAATACTACAATATGCTTAAAGGGGTATTGTTGCCTATCCTCACAATCAGGCCTGGCCTAGTAATCTGCCCTACTGGGTAGACTGGTCTGTAAGGGGGCCTGACATGAATAAACGTGAATAGCACTCATGATGCAAACCCTGCAGCATGAGTGCAGTTCCCAGTACTTGACAGCTCAAGGATATCATATGTGATGACATCATCATCACAGGTCCTTAACTGCCCTTAACCCCCTGAGCCTACAGGAACTGCATGGATAATCACAGTACAGTTCGAAGGTTAGGAGTGCTCAAGGACCTGTCATGATGACATCACAGGTCCTTAACCACCTAACAGTAATAGCCCTGAATAAGTGAAAAGTAGCACTTATTTACCGGTAAGTGTTCTATTTTTAGGGGCTGTGAATTTTTTTTCTACATGTTCTGTGTGGTTTCTTGTGTGTGTTGGGTTTAGAGTAAGGGTTTTTTAGGTGGACAGTATTAGGGCACTTTCACACTTGCGGCAGAGGATTCCAGCAGGCAAACTGATGGCATTCGTCAGACGGATTCAGATGCGGATCCGTCTGACAAATGCATTGAAATACCGGATCCGTCTCTCCGGTGTCATCTTTCTCTTGTATAATGTAGAGAAAGTTAAACCAAGGCACTTACTAATGTATTGTGATTGTCTATTTTGCTTCCTTTCCTGGCTTGATTCATTTTTCCATTGCATTATACACTGCTCGTGTCCATGTTGACCACCCTGCAATCCAGTAGCAGTGCATGAACACTATAGGAAAAAGCGCCGGCCTCTCTGGTGGCTTAGACCACAGGAGTGAGCATAGAGTGGTGCTTTAACCTACAGAGCACAACCAACACTGATGGATTGTAGGTGGCCATAACCATGGAAATGAGCAGTGTATAATGTGATGGAAAAATGAATCCAGCCAGCAAAGGAAACAATATGGACAATCACAATACATTAGTAAGTGCCTTGTATTAACTTTCTCTACATGATAAATGCCACTTGCTGAAGGGAGACAACTCCTTTAAAGATGCTGCCTGCTCAGGAGCTGAGGTGGCGCCATAGACACCGGGTGCTTGCTGTTTTACACAGTTTCATTTTTTATTTTCTGTTTTGCATTGATGGTTTACATACGGGTATGAGCAAGTTAAGCATTCATTATGCACCATTATTTTTACACAATATCAGATGTGGGCTGATGGGGTTTGTCTGCCAGGGCTGCGCCCACATCTTCAGTCCTGTGATATCATGCCCATCAGTCACATAGCCGTCTGCAGCTCAATCCCTTTCAGGTGAATGGTGAAGCTGCAGTATACTCAGTACCTGGTATACAATGAACGAGCTACAGTGTTCACCGTGAGTGCCAGGAGTCAGCCCCCCAATAATCTAGAATGTGAGGCACAGCATCTATAGCAGAAGCTAATTAGCAAATTGGACACAGCCTAGCAGCAGTACACAGGGCCAGGGAGGCTATTAACCCATGCAGCACTGCAGAAGAAAGTGAGGTTCAATGATGAGACACCTGGTGAACGCAGCGACGTCCTTGCCCAAAATAGCAGCGTAGCGGTAGGTACCAGCTGCCGACGTAACAGACTCAATGAGCAGGAGAATCAGTGGCTGCCAAATGGTTGCCATCTCCAACCCACTAGGTCAATTTCGATGGACGCCACTTTGCTTCTTTGTACGTTTTTGGAATGTGGGAGGAAATCCACAGGAGAACCCACAAACTCCATGCAGATGTTGACCTTGGTTGGATTTGAACCGAGGACCCCAGTGCTACAAGGCACCAGTGTGAAGCACAGTGCAGGAACAGGACCATCACCGGGACGCTGAAGTCTATGTGGATAACCTTGGGACAGGCAGCAATGTAATAACTGTATTCTACAGAGTTGATTTTCTGTGTCTTGCCCTCCAGGAGCAGAGTACATAGAGGTGTTGTAAGAACAATGGACTGACTCATTTGGCCTGGGAGCAGGATTAGACATTGATTGGTGACCCCGCTCTCAGGCTCTTAATGGCGATCAGATTAGCCCTGCCTGAGCTGCGTGCTTTACTATGGTACAGCAGAGTCATGTCGAGCCATCAGCCCTGCGGCTCATTGCAGTGCTTCATAGTATCTGTTTCACAAGCAGAGGGGGCTTTAAACACAGCAGATGGCACGGCATCATTCCATTGAGCTAATAATCACAGCCACCGTTTGTCTGTATAACCGCCAAGCTGGAAATTAAAGAGGAACTCTGCACTTTCAATTCAACAATTCCCCCACCCAGATTGGTGATTATTGTTTAGTGGCGGTAGAAGAAGCGATTATTGTATATCATTTCAGTGTGTGAGGAAAGTGGGGATGTGCTGGTGATGTCCTCATAGTTTGCTACAATGTATTAGTTCAAGTAAAATGTATAAATCTGAAGAGGTGCGTATCTATAAAGGTGCAGAGTTAAACTCTCTGCCACATACACCTGGGGGTACTACAATTGTAAATAGTTTTATATTATAATATTTATGTGTTTTATTGTATGTATGTGGCCGTATTCTCCAGTTAAGGATATGGATGCCAAGGGTTGACATGGAAAAGGGCTGACCCCTTTGCTCCTCCCCTCATTGGTAGGAGTGGGCTGGTCCTGCTTCCTGCCTAGTGGGGGAGTGTTCTGGCTTAGACAGAGGAAGGAGAGGAAGAACAAGCCTGAGCTCCTGCTCCAAAACTGGATTCTCAAGAGAGAACAACTAACCATAACCCTCAATTAAAGTCTTGAGACTCTAGACAGCAGAGTAAACTGCTACGACCAGCACTGAAGACACTGCTGCAAGGTGAGGGATAACAGACAAGACACCCCTCACCTAGAACGTTACATATTGCTAAATTGCCCATCTTCCAACCTACCTCCATAATCCTTGCTGGTGACAAAGAAGATTTGCACCTAAAGTCTGCTGCCGCTGAATGTTTTTGAAGTTCTACAAAATTACATGCGTTTGCATACAGTTTGCCTGATCAGGCAGGCAGTTCAGGCAACGGAACTGCCTGCCGGACTCAAACAACGCACGTGTGAAAGTACCCTTAGTCAAAAGACTTTTGTTACATTTAATTCTGGCCTCATTCTCATACTACATTTCTAATGCACCAATCCCCAGGGAGTGATGGCTTGAGGGAGTAGAATGCGACACAACACTTCATCAGGGCCACTACCACTCCCATCCTCTGCACCGGCTCCTCCGTGGCTTGCTGCAGAGACAATTGTGGCAAATCCTCATCTGTGAGATCTTTACAGTCAAGATAAAAAACAAACGCAAAAACAAATGCAATAGCACTCTGCAACCAGCACTCTGCCCTGCCTCTATGCTGGATGCTGAATGAGGCATTGGTGTACATTTTGGCCAAAGCGTAATAAGCCACTCACCACGTCAAGGTCGCCTCTATGAGTGGTCCCTAACACTAGTACCTACCTGTTATGGGCCATGATAGCCACACAAAGTCCAGGGAGCGCAGGTACAGCATGCACGCCAGGCACACTCTGCTTTTAACCCTGTCCGGTGCCGTGACAGCTTTCATCGGATCCAGGGATGCAAGTACCAACATGCATGCTGAGCCCACTATATACTTCTCCTGGAGCCAAATGGCTACTGGTAGGCGCTGTAAAAGTAGACTCAGTTTTATACTGACTTTAAAACCAGCCTCCAGGGCAGACTAACTGGTCAGGTGTGCATGACTGCATGGAGATCGCCACGCCTCCAATATATACTACAAAGAAAAAATGTGGGGGATTCAGTCAGCACAACCCTGTATGCAGGTGCACATCGCTATGGCGAAATACATATACAAACGCAGAAACACAAATGCAATAGCACTCTGCAACCAGCACTCTGCCCTGCCTTTATGCTGGACGTTGAATGAGGCATTGGTGTCCATTTTGGCCAAAGCGTAATAAGCCACTCACCACGTCAAGGTCGCCTCTATGAGTGGTCCCTAACACTAGTTCCTACCTGTTATGGGCCATGATAGCCACACAAAATCCAGGGAGCGCAGGTACAGCATGCACGCCAGGCACACTCTGCTTTTAACCCCGTCCGGTGCAGTGACAGCTTTCATCGGATCCAGGGATGCAAGTACCAACATGCACACTGAACCCACCATATACTTCTCCTGGAGCCAAATGGCTACTGGTAGGTTCTATATAAGCAGACTCAGTTTTATACTGACTTTAAAACCAGCCTCCAGGGCAGTCTAACTGGTCAGGTGTGCATGACTGCATGGAGATCGCCACGCCTCCAATATATACTACAAAGAAAAAATGTGGGGGGTTCAGTCAGCCCTGGACTTTGTGTGGCTATCATGGCCCATAAACAGGTAGGAACTAGTGTTAGGGACCACTCATAGAGGCAACCTTTGATGACGTAATCGCGCTCACCACGTGGTGAGCGCGGTGACGCCTGAAAGAAGAAGATGCCGGCTGCGCGAACAAGTGGATGAGGTGAGTAAATTTTTTTTTTTTTTTAACCCCTCATGCCACATTTTACTGAGCATTCTGTATTAAGAATGCTATTATTTTCCCTTATAACCGTGTTATAAGGGAAAATAATAAAATCTACAGAACACTGATCCCAAACCCGAACTTCAGTGAAGAAGTCCGGGTTCGGGTCTGGGTACCACAATCAGTTTTTTCTCACGCGTGTACAAAACGCATTGCACTCGTGTGTAAAAAACTGAGCAACACAATCGCAGTCAAAACTGACTGAAATTGCGTGCGCACTTGCACGATTTTCCCTGATCGCAGACACAACGCATCCGGACCTAATCCGGACACACTCGTCTGCAAGGGGCCCAAGTCCTCCTGCTTCCTCTGCCAGACCCTCCCTCACCTTGATTGACAGAACCAGGTTCCTGCATAGTCATTTTGCCTGAATGAAACAACAGTTAAGTGGAAAGTGCCTACAAGGCATTGGCCCAGATTTACTATTGTATCTGCACCTAGAATATGTCTGAAAAGTGGCACAATTTGGCCCATTTTTTGCAGATGTGAACCTAGTATAATCCAACCAGTGGTTGGTATATACAGCGAGCCCCTGAGGAGCCAGTGCAGAGAATGGGTGAGGTGGTGGCCCTGACGTGTACTCACTTAGGCCATTGCTCCCTGGGGATCAGTGCATTGGATAGGTGGCTTGAAGAATCAGGCCAGAAATAAAAGAATAAATGTCTATCTTTATTTAATGCTAAATATAACTAATGGTATTTCCAGCAGTAGTATGTACAAAGTGCTATTTCTGTCACCCAGATGATGAGGTATTGTGGCAGTTGTATTTCTGGCTAACAGTAATATGCCGTGGATATAGGTGTCCACTGTGTAATACAGGCTTGGTGTTGGTCTGGCCTGGATGTCGTTTAGGTAATGGGTGTCTGAACTGCATTCTCACACCTGCAGCAGGGTCTGTAAAGCTGTGGTTTGCTGGTAACTCTGCTAAGCATGCCGTAGCTACTAAGCTAGAAATAGGTTTGGTTCTGATAATCTCTCTGGAGTAGTGGTCTCACAGAAGAATAGGTTCTCTTGATGGTCCGTAGGAGTAGGAGCTCTTAGCTATGCTTCCTTCCTCCTCACTAGAACTCCCCCTCCTAGCAGGAATAAGGATCAGACCACTCCTACCAAGAGGGAAGGAACAGGTTGGTTAACCCCGTCCCTGCCAACCATACCTCTGCATGCTGGTGTACTTGCATAACATGGCATTAACAATATATTACATATAACAATTGGGTCTGTGGTATTGCTTATATAGTTAGACAGAAGCGTCTATCCCTGCACTAGATTTATCATGTATCCAGAACCACTGCATACTTTACCAATGTTTTTGTTGGTAAAGTCGGGACATCTAAGCCCCACCCCAGGAACGCCCACTTCCGACCAGAGTTTACGATAGCCACGCCCATTTTTTTTGTCTGGGAGAGCCCAAATTTGACAGGACTGTCTCTGAAAATCAGGCACAGTCCCACCAAATTCGGGACAGTTGTCAACTAATCTGGTACAGGACTAGACAGCGGGTCTGAGGTCTCATGCACACGACCATATTTTTAATCTGGGTGCCATCCGCATTTAATACACTGACCCATGCATTTCTATGGGGTCATGCACACATCTGCGTTTTGTGGATCCATACCTGTATGGCTCTTCTGAAAATGATAGAACATGTCCTATTGTAGAGAAAAATACAGAATGCATACGGAAGGGATTTGTATTTGCGGATCCGGCCGGCTGAAACATGGCCACGTGCACGAGGTTTAAGTTTACGCCATCTATAGGATTAATAAATCTGGTTTCACAGTGAATTTCCTGGGGACAGATTCCCTTTAAGTAAATTAAAAATTCTCATCTGCATTAGGGATACAAATGTGGCAATGTTCCATTTAATTGCACATTCACCGCGGCGCACAGATAAGGGACTTGGTAGGATTTTTCTTATTTTCCATTTGTTGCTGTTTTGATGAGTATTTTCAGGCTACAAAATCACCATGACAATTGCATTAAAGACGATCCTGTCCTTTAAGGAGGCTCTGCACCTGCAGCTATGCGTGCCCAGCCGGAAACGTTACCCTGCGCTGTCGTCTACGAGAGGGAATTGAATCGAGATGTTAGATGAATGACGATCCTTCTTCAGATTAGAGGGAGCAGTAAATTAAAATAGAAATTAAATGAAGAATAAAGAATCATCTGAGCAACAGAATATGAATAAAATCCGGTGGGAATGTTCAACGTCTCTCCGTGGTAAAGAGCTGGATGAGAACATGGATATGAGGGACATGACAAAGTATTGGATTTCTCTGGTCTAAGCATCTGAAAGGGATTGAGCTCCTAGAGGACTGTGTTGAAGTAAATGTAGCAAACCCTCAGCTGAGATGTAGTAGGCCAGGATGGGGCTCGTTCACATGACAGTATGGCTTTACCAGTGTTTTGCGGGCCGTTTTTAACGGATCAGTTTTTCCGTTTTTTTGTTTTAGTAGTGTTTCCGATTCCATTCCGTTTTTCCGTATGGCATATACAGTATACAGTATTTACATAGAAAAAATTGGGCTGGGCATAACATTTTCTATAGATGGTTCCGCAAAAACGGAATGGATGCGGAGTATATTCCGTGTGTATTCCGTTTTTTTGCGGACCCATTGACTTGAATGGAGACACATGTTCTATCTTTGAACGGAACGGAAAAACGGAAATACGGAAACGGAAGGCATATGGAGTACATTCCGTTTTTTTTTTTGCAGAACCATTGAAATGAATGGTTCCGTATACATACCGTATACGTAACTAAGAAAACGGCCCATATAACGTTTTTTTTTTTTTCGTTTCCGTTCTGTTTTTTGCATTCTGTGAACGGAACCATTCTTTTTTAATGGATCCGCAAAAAAAAAATGGAAAGGTACTCCATATGCCTTCCGTTTCCGTATTTCTGTTTTTCCATTCCGTACTGAAAAAGCCATACGGTCGTGTGCAAGAGACCTTAAACTGAAATACTCTAGGCGTCATTTACTAACCAGTTTTCTGGCATATATCTGTCACAGATTGCGGTGCAAAGGTCTAAATAAGGTCTGTTGTAGGGCTCGTTCACACGAACATTTTTTGCGCTCCGTATACGGGCCATTTTTTGAGTTCTGTATATGGTCCGTATACGGAACCATTCATTTCAATGGTTCCACAAAAAACGGAATGTACTCCGTATGCATTCCGTTTCCATATTTCCGTTTTTCCGTTCAAAGATAGAACATGTCCTATTATTGCCCGCAAATCACGTTCCGTGGCTCCATTCAAGTCAATGGGTCCGCAAAAAAACCCAGAACACATACGGAATGTACTCCGTATGTCTTCCGTATCCGTTCCGTTTTTGCGGAACCATCTATTTAAAATTTTATGCCCAGCCCAATTTTTTCTATGTAATTACTGTATACTGTATATGCCAAACGGAAAAACAGAATGGAACCGGAAACACAACGGAAAACAAAAAACAGAAAAACTGATCCGTTAAAAACGGCCCACAAAACACTGGAAAAGCCATACTTTCATGTGAACGAGCCCTTGGGCGTAGAAAATGTCCTAAATCTAGATTTAGACCGGTGGTGGATATGCCAAAGTTATGTGAAGGATGACGCCTCTACATAACTTCGGCGGATCCACCACCAGCTCAGGGGTTTTTAAGACCGACGTCTAAAACGCTAGTCTTAATAAATGACCCCCTGTATGTTTATTCACAGCAAATAGAGATCTGGATTCTGGGATCTGGTTGTAACACGTTATTTCCAGTCCACAGGATAGGGGATAACTATTAGATCGTTGGGGGTCCTACCGCTGGGACCCTCACTAATCATGCTGTGCAGCGGTTTTCTTCCGGCCAAAGAAGACTGAGTTGCAGCTGGATCTCCACTGGTCCCCATTATAGTTAATGGGGCCAGACAGAGACTTACAAAACTTCCAGCAATGGCAGAATGCTGAGAGATCTGGCGGTCGGATCTCAAGCGCTAGTGTGAAACTGGTCTTACTTTGAGACAGATTTGCACAACAGAACTGTGGCACAAAATGGCGCAGCTTATGCCCTCAGCCCTTTCCCACAAAACCCTGCTCCTGTCGAGAATATTGGAAAAAAGGGTAGAAACCCTAGATGCACAAATTTGGGCCACATTAGTAAATCTGGGCCTTTGTCACAAGTGCTGTTTTGCGACCAAATTTGCGACTTTTTACAAAATGTGGGTTGTGGTGTGGGCTGGAGGAGGCTGCAGCAGATTTCTATTCTGGCAGCTATTAGTAAATTGTGCACCTCTTTATAATTGGCCGGATCTTCCTCCAGTTGGGTTTTTATTAAGGCTACATGCATACGACCATATGTGTTTTGCGGTCCGCAAATTGCGGATCCGCAAAAAAAAACGGATGACGTTCCGTATGGCATCTGTTTTTTGGGCGGATTTTTTTTTTTTTGCGGATCCATTGTAATAATGCCTATCCTTGTCCGCAAACTAGAAAAAAATAGGACATGCACTATTTTTTTTGCGGAGCAACGGAACGGACATACTGATGCGGACAGCACACGGTGTGCTGTCCGTGTTTTTTGCGGACCCATTGAAATGAATGAGTCCGCATCCGATCCGCAAAAAAAAAACGGAACGGACACGGAAACAAAATACGTTCGTGTGCAGGAGGCCTAAGGCTGAATTCACACCTCCGTTATTTGGTCCGTTATTTCCATCAGTTATTATGAGCCAAAACCTGGCGCGGGTCAAAAGCACAGAACAAGTGCAGATCTTTCCCTTATACCTGAGTAGACTTCACTAAGGATTTTGGCTCCCAATAACTGATGGAAATAACTGATCAAATAACTGAAGTGTGAACTGAGCCTAAGATCTGAGTGTGAAGCGGTGGTCTTTAGTAAATGACCCCCAACAATTTCTCTTTTAGGTCTATGGCCAGCTGTCCTGTAGGATGGGGACAGTTTTGATTTTAGTATTTCCCTCCCCCGTTCTACACCCCTGCAGTTTGGGGTAGATCTGCAGTGTTTTGTACATTTGTGCACACCATGAGGTTAATATGGGCTCGCTCGCCGTCATTTTGCATGCAATCCAATTACTTTTCACCACCTCTGGTGATAATTGCTACATGTAAATGTCTTGGAATGATTATTTTCAATCTGACGATAATCACCGGCATCATAACTGAAATGAATCTGACCGGATGCACATCCTTTTGAAGAACCTGCCTGATAACAGAGACAATCGGTTGCCTTCATCTGCACAGTCAATGGACAGACTGTAGGTTTAATGTCTCTTTAAAAGAGAAACGACCCCGAATTACCTTTTGCTATAACACAAGACATTATCGGCGAGGGTCTTGGAGCTTGGACCGCTGCTGATTTCTTAATGGAAGGGGCTGACACAGTTGTTGTGCTATCAAACCATTGAAATCAATGGCACGACGATTAAAGGATCGTGTTGAGATTTACAGACACTAAAAGGGGTTCTGTAAAGAGGTTCAGCCCCGTTAATTAGGAATAGTCCAAGCTCTCTTCTCCTCATTTCTCCGTCTCGCACTCCTTCACTCTGAGGTTTCCCCGTCTTGAGAACTTTTCCACGACATGTAAGAATTCATAGGCCTCGCTCCATCTTGAGCCAAGAAGGAGAATTATATCCTGGTTCTTTTGGCGGGGGGTTTATTGTCTTGTTCTCTGTTTTCTTTAAAGTATTTTATAAGATTGGCAACTGAATTCTTTTCTTGCTATAAAAAATAGATGGCGGTTTATGGTTTTCAAGAGTGAATGTGAAGTATGGGAAAATAATTACAGTTTAGAACATGTGAGAAAAAAAGTGTCAGGAGCCAAATATCAGGCTGCAGTTTGGGATGGCGCGTATTACAGTCAAATTCCTGTAGTCCGGACGCAGCGGTTTGGAAATCCCACCGGTCTGTCATGTAGCCAACCTTACAATGATTTACGAGGACGTTATCTTTATCACGTACCTTTATTTCCTCATCATTACCTTTTTGCTATTCACAATTAATTTTTATTATGTGCAGAAAAAAAATTCTCTTTAGAAGCATGTGAAACCTTTGTATAGTCTCTGGAGAAGCCCAAGGCTACCTGCGCACGGTGCCGATTTGTATGTAAAGAATCAGCTTGAAAACAGCATGAAAGCCATGGTAAAAAACAGCAGATAAATCCGCACTATTTATCGTTGATTCTGTGCAGATTTTCAGTGTATTTTAGCAATCCTATCGAAGTCTATGGTGAAACCACATTACATCAGCTGCAGATCCGCACATACAATAAACATTTAAAAAACCGCACGGCAGCTCACTTTCCACATGTGCAAGATATGCACCGTGTACGGGAGTTTTGGCAAATCTCATTAACTTTCCCGGGACTATATTACATGGTGGATGTTCTGCATGAAAATCTGTGCAGACAAATGCATGTAATTTGCATCCTGTTCAGTTAGGGCTGTTTCACACGAGCGGATGCCGTGCGTGGCATCCGCTCCGTGAAAGAGTGCCAAGACCCGATGCAGACTGCAGAGGCACGGAGCATTAACATGACTGATAATGCTCCGTGCCTCTCTGTGATCTCTTTACTACGAAATCACAGTGACAACTGTGATTTCGTAGTAAAGAGATCACAGAGAGGCACGGAGCATTATCAGTCATGTTAATGCTCCGTGCCTCTGCAGTCTGCATCGGGTCTTGGCACTCTTTCACGGAGCGGATGCCATGCACGGCATCCGCTCGTGTGAAACAGCCCTTAGGGTTCATACACAAGACCGTATGTATTTTGTGGTCAGCAAAACACAGATATGCAAAAAATACGGAGGACGTCCATGTGACATCCGTATTGCATCCGTTTTTTTGGGGGGATTCATTGTAACAATGCTCTATCTTTTTTGCAGCATAGCCATGCGGACACATGGAAACGGAACGCACATTGAGTCATTTCCGCTTTTTTTGCAGACCCATTGAAGTGAATAGTTCCGAAATCGGAATGGACACAGAAAAAAATACATTCATGTGCACAGGGCGGATTGGCCATAGACCCTACAGGGAAATTACCTGGTGGGCCCACGGCCGTCTTTACCAAGGGGCAAAAGGGGCCGCTGCCCCGGGCCCAGTTGCTCCTGGGGGGCCCAAGGCAGCTGCCTCTTGAGCCCTGCTAGCCACTGCCCCGGGTGTCAGGCTGTCAGCTACACAGAGGATGCTGCCGGCACTCCAGCCAGCTACTGTGTCTGTGAGAGCTGTGATCTAGGACCTTAATGACATCATCACCATGTGACCAGTAACCTAGCAATATTACTGGTCACATGGCTATGAGGTCATCACAGGTCCTAGCAGGAGTGTTGCTGCAGGAGAAGTTTACCTTATCTGTGGAGCTTTTTTTGTGTGAAGATTACATCAGAAAAAGGTGACAGGGGCTGTTATGCTAATATACTGTAAACTACTGTATAGTGGGGTGATGTATACTGTGTGGGGGGCTGTATACTGTGTGGGGCTGTATACTGTGTGGGGGGCCTGTATACTGTGGGGGGGGGGGCTGTATATTGTGGGGGGCTCTATACTGTGTGGGGCTGTATACTGTGTGGGGGGCCTGTATACTGTGGGGGGGCTGTATACTGTGGGGGGGGGGCTGTATACTGTGTGGGGGGCCTGTATACTGTGGGGGGCCTGTATAGTGTGGGGGGCCTGTATAGTCTGTGGGGGCTGTATAGTGTGGGATGCTGTATACTGTGTGGGGGCCTGTATACTGTGTGGGGGCCTGTATAGTGTGGGGGGGCTGTATACTGTGTGGGGGCCTGTATACTGTGTGGGGGCCTGTATACTGTGTGGGGGCCTGTATACTGTGTGGGGGGCTGTATAGTGTGGGGGCCTGTATAGTGTGTGGGGGGGGGCTGTATAGTGTGGGGGGGCCTGTATAGTGTAGGGGGACCTGTATAGTGTGGGGGGCCTGTATAGTGTGGGGGTCTATATACTGTGGGTGCTGTATAGTGTGGAGTGCTATACTGCTGTACTGTATAGTGTGGGGGGCTGTATCGTGTATAGTTTGGGGTGCTGTATATGGTGAGGTGCTATACTGCTCTACTGTATACTGTGAGGTGTTGTATACTGTGGGGTGCTGTATACTGTGGGCTGCTATACTGCTCTACTATATACTGTGGGGTACTGTATAGTGTGGGGTGCTGTATACTATAGGGTGCTATACTGCATACTGTGGGTTGCTGTATACTATACGGTGCTATACTGCATACTGTGGGGTGCTGGGGTGCACTGTAACACTAGGTTAAGCCGAGCCCCGGTCTCCTTCCTGCAGAGCGGTGCCCACTTCCAGCCTGAGCCCAGCTGCCCAGAGCACTGATCCTGAGCCGCTGGAGTCTTCAGAACTGGAAGTATTTACAGTCATTCACTGTACTCTACCAGATGTGTGGATTTTTTGTGTGTGTGTTGTGGTGGAGGCGTGATTGCTTGCTAGGGTGTGGGAAGGCAGGATCCAGGGGGCCCAAGTAAATTTTTGCCCAGGGTCTAATCAATATTAAAGACGGCCCTGGGTGGGCCAATGCCCAGGGGGCCGCCCAAGCCCCCTCTCTGCCGCTAGCCAGGTACATAATGAGGTCTCAGCGGTATTTAATGCTGTGAGAATCAGGTACTCATGTATGCAGCCAGTGACCGCACATGTCCTCCTGAATTCAACTATGGCCTGCATCTCACTTCCTAAGTCCCCAGCGCCATATCTTAATCAGAGACAACTGAAAGAGGACAGAAGATGGCATCTACTGATGGCCACCACAGAAGGAAAGCTTTTGGGGCAATACTGTATGTGTAGCAGTCCCATAGAGAATAGATGGAGCAGAAACCTGCTAGGATGACCTGTTGCTCTATTTTAACCTATCCCCCATCCTGTGGCTAAGGAATAAGTAAAAAACAGTGGAGTACTCACCCTGGAGGCAGATCACGAGACTACTATCCGGCCTGTGGTGAGGTTATAGTGCAGAGTGCTTCTTCTCTTCCCATTCCCAACAGAAATCGAAAGCATTTTTATTAGGGCTCATTCACACGACCGTTTGTATGGGTCCGCATCTGTTCCACAATTTTGCAGACCCTTTAATTTCAATGGGGCCGCAAAAGATGCAGACAGTACACCGTGTGCTGTCCACATCCGTAGTTCCGTTCCATTCCATGGCCCCGCAAGAAAGATACAGCAAAACACTATGGCCATCTGAATGAACCCTTGAAGGGAGTCTGTCACCACGTTCTTGGACTACATGAGTATGACTGCAGATAAGGAGGCCAGATCACAAATTTTTATTTTCCTACTACCCCCCCCTCTTATTTCTCCCTTGTTGGTTTAAAGCTGCGCTGAAATTCATTGTCAGAACTGCTGTGCATTCGCACATGATGCCCCTCCATTATGTTAACACAGCACTGTAGTGCGGACTGTGTATTTCAACATAGCTTTAAGTGCTGTTGATCTGGACTTCTTGAGGCCCCCTGCACACGACCGTATGGCTTTTTCAGTGTTTTGCGGTCCGTTTTTCACGGATCCGTTGTTCCGTTTTTTGTTTCCACTGTGTTTCTGTTTCTGTTCCGTTTTTCCGTTCAGCCTATACAGTATACAGTAATTACATAGATAAAATTGGGCTGGGCATAACATTTTCAATAGATGGTTCCGCAAAAAACGGAACGGAAACGGAAGACATACGGATGCATTTCCGTATGTGTTCTGTTTTTTTGCGGACCCATTGACTTGAATGGAGCCACGAAACGTGATTTGCGGGCAATAATAGGACATGTTCTATCTTTAAACGGAACGGAAAAACGGAAATACGGAAACGGAATGCATACGGAGTACATTCCGTTTTTTTGCGGAACCATTGAAATGAATGGTTCCGTATACGGACCGTATACGGAACGCAAAAAACGGCCAGTAAACGGGGGAAAAAACGGTAGTGTGCATGAGGCCTAATTGTATTTGGTTTAAGTCTGACCTCTACTGGTTGTTTCCTTGTAAGACAAGTTCATATTCACTAAGACTTGTCTGATGGGTTTGCACATAAAATAATTGTGTAAATGATTGGAAATAAGTCTCAACTCAATCTTTTTCAATGCAAAAAATTGCGTAAGTTCTCTCTCAAAACAGATGGGAAAAATAAGCCTGGTCAGGAGTGGAGTAGAAATAAGACTGTTTATGCGCCTAATTCAGCTGCAAAAAATGATGAGCGAAGTTTTGAAAAATTTGATTCGGCAACTTTGAAGAAGTTTCCCAAGAAATTTGATTCATTACAAATTAATTAGTCATAAATCGCTATAAATCAGGTATACCCTGCCTTAGGGTACAGCCACACTGAGCCACCATGCTGTGGACGGGTTGCGTCCATGCTGCAGTGAAGAACTGCGGGGCCATTTAGCCCACAGCTGCCTTTCATTTAATAACGAAGACCGTACTGTATAGTACTTCTTCATTGTTAATGGCTGTGTGGCACCTTTTATACATGTTTAAACAGGGGCTGTTGCTGGTATGGGGTTTGGCTGGTTAGGTGGGGGTATAATATGGGTATTATTACTGTTCTTGCCTGCAATCTCCTGCAGGTTATTTGACAGTAAACAGAATATTAATCAGCTCTGGCATGCCCACTTCTCCAACCCCAGCGTTCTCCTGCCCTACAGGTGGGAGTTCTTCTTCTTCCATCTGCTTTTCCTCCTTTTCCACATCATCTAATATCAATGATAATATGTCATCAGGAACACCCAGCTTTTGCTTTTGCTAAACTTGTGGCAAATAAAAGATTTGTTACAGTATGTATCCAGTGGTTCCCTTACAACTGTTCTTTCAGACTCACCAGCTTCTGTGGTGAGTTCTCCAGAGACACACTCTGAAGCATGGGCGTAACTATAGGGGAAGCAAAGGAAGTGGCTGCTTTGGGGCCCTGACCCAAAAGAGGCCCATCCAGGAGGAGGAGGACTAAAAGATTTTGTCAGGGCCCCCTCAACAGTATTAGCCAAAGAAATCATATACAGTGACAGTATAGACAGTGTAGGAAACGGATGGAACAGCTGCCGGCCATGGTCTGAGAAAGCGATCTTTACTAACAACAGGAATGGGGGCGGCATGAAAGGAAGGAGTTGTGAAAAAATTACTGGGGGAGGGGGGCCCCATTCAAAAAAACGGAACACATACGGAAATGCATCCGTATGTCTTCCGTTTCTGTTCCGTTTTTTGCTGAACCATCTATTGAAAATGTTATGCCCAGCCCAATTTTAGCTATGTAATTACTGTATACTGTATATGCCATACGGAAAAACGGAACGGAAAAACGGAACAAAACGGAAACAGAACGGAAACAAAAAACGGAACAACGGATCCGTGAAAAACGGACCGCAAAACACTGAAAAAGCCATACGGTCGTGTGCATGAGGCCTAATGCTGACTCTCTCAAGCAGCCAGTTGGCCCCGATTACTCGTCAGACTCCAGTAACTTCGTGGCCTCTCTCTTTTACACAGTTCACAGCATGCTCCTCTGTGGTTGCTTAGGCCTAGACCACTGCCCGGTCTCAATGCAGGTCTCACAGCATGCCACACACAAATACACACACACACCAAAGATTCTTACCTAATTTATTAAAGAGGAACCTCAGATTTCACCTACAGGCACTGCGGAGTAGTGCTTCTAGCATCTCAACATCTAACTTCAGGTCAGAAACAATTACCTCTTCTAACTGCAAGAAGAAAGTCCGGGAACACCATTCCTTCTGTCATCAATCAATACCTTAATGGTGACACCACTGAAAAAATGGTTCACCAGCTTCTACGGGTAGCTTTTCAGGACTCAAGTAAAACTTAGTGACAGCACCAGTGTCCATTAATTTCAGAGAAAACTGGGTGACAACCAATAGGGCCACCATTATAGCCCACATCAGGGTTATCAAACAACTTATCAAGAGTCATGAATGGCAAATCTATTTAGTTGTGCAACAAAATAGGACATTGAGCCCTTACTTATATAGCCCTAATGTATACCGCAATGCCTGACATACATTGTCATCACTTGCTGTCCCAGGTGGAGCTCACTGTCTATA
The DNA here is from genome assembly GCF_905171765.1 of Bufo bufo. Classification (NCBI taxonomy): domain Eukaryota; kingdom Metazoa; phylum Chordata; class Amphibia; order Anura; family Bufonidae; genus Bufo; species Bufo bufo. Next base: position 138,941,327 of record NC_053389.1, read on the forward strand.
TGCCCTATCAGTATGTATTTGGAATGAAACCCACACAAACTCCATGCAGATGTTGTCCTTGATTGGATTTGAACTTAGGACCGCAGCACCACAAGGCACCAATGCTAACCACTGAGCTACTATGCCAACTGACCAGCTGTACTATAAGTGAAGTTATAGTAGAGCCCGGTCGAGAGTTTGTGATATGGGGCCCAGGAGCTGTGGACATAAAGCACACTGTAGTTATGTATCAGGAGCTGAATATTTTGTGGCCATTCACAAGACTTGACAATTAGACATGATATAATTCCTAGACGTCCAACTTCCATAGATTTCGCTGTCGTATGGACCCTCATGTCCGTGATCTATTATATGAAGCGCTTGAAAAGTGCTGCTGCTGATACAGTGTCTGGAGACTTAATGCTTCTGAAGTTCAGACAGTCAACATCATTTCTCCATGTGGCAAGCGAACATCTGTAGAATGTTTAAAGACAAGGCGAGTACTGCCTGTGAAATTGCGGCCAAAGGCTAAAAAGTATTTATCAAATTTGAAAATCCCATTATAGTGATATTGTGTCTACTGGACGGGGAATTGCAAATATAATATCTGAAGAGGCAAAACAATTTGGTAGATAACGTAAAAAGTATGATTTATTGTTTTATGGAAAAAGTTTCTTCATGTAAGTGACTCCTGCAAGCCCAAGTTATGCTAAACTCTTAATGGGATTCTGGTCGCAGAGATGAGATCAACCTTTTGATATTCTTGCTGTTCTAACAGATAGAACGGATTCAACTACAAGTATGGTGTTTTTTTTAAATGAACACCAAACCTAATGTCTACTTTGTCTCTACTTGTGGTTCAATACAAGTGGTGGAGTCTCTATGCTTAGACTAGATTGCTGCAAGCTAAACTATAGAGCAGAATCTAAGGAAGCACAAGTTCCCCCCAAATCTCTGTTCTGGTCTGGGAGCATAGCCTAGAGATTAACCACAGAAGTAGGAAAACCCAGAAACGTAGCCAAGGAAGTGTTCAGGGACTGGAGCAAGAGCCAGTTGGACCAAAGGAGAAGTCAGAAGATAGACTGGAATCAGAAACATAACTTCATACGCTAATGTAATCACGGAAGTACCCAACGAGACATAGCCAAGGACATATCTGATGGCAGGTGGACCAAAAAGGATGGCATTTCCTTAGGAGCAAAATACAACCAATAAGTGAGGCCCTGAACCTCAGACAAAGAAAGCCTGAGATAAGAATGTTGAAATAATTTCATAACAATGTAGCCACAAGAAGATGTAGCCAAGAAGATGTGCCAAAATAAGCATTGAAGAGAATTATAATTAACAGGTTTTTATGTGGTTTCATTGGACAGTTTTTTTATGCACCAATATTAAACGAGTATTCCCATCTCAGACATGCCATCAGTTTCAGATACCGTAGGTGCAGATCCCACCTCTGGGGGCCACATTTTGGAGATAGGAGTGGGTCCCAGAGGTGGAACTCATACCTATCTGACATTGGTGGCATATCCCCTTTAACATTATTGTTCTATGTTATCAGCCATTTCAGACTGACTATATACGTCCACAGGGTCACGGTTCCTAATGCAGTTTCGAAAGTCCAAACCAGGGGGAAAAAAGAGCAGCTCCATACGCTGCTTAATATGTTTAAGAAAACAAGTGTAAAAAAAGATCAGCAGTAGTATGTGTCCTTTATACTTTCTCTCATTTTACGGTCCACTCCTGAGTTTGGTTTCCAAAACTATATCAAGAAACTTGATTGTGTGGCCGTACCCTAATAGGTGTCCAGAAAAATCGTTGCCCCCACAATAACTATTTTGATTCCAATTCCATGAGTGTGACCACCTGTTCAGTGAGGGTCAGGACTAGGGAGGACTTGTTCTTTGCTTCCATGCCTCCACCTTTTCTGATTGATATGCTGTGACTGTCCTTTTTTTTCCAGACATTGAGATGAATTCAGAGTTCCAAATTATAGCTTGCAATAAATGCATTTTCCCCTTAGTGTTCTGAATTGATATTTTTCACTCTTTCTGTTATCTTGTCGTTAGGCAGCCGCTGATATTAAATCGCAGAGCTCAGCTTCTTTATGAATGCGAGAGGTGCACAGGATCAGAAAGATGCCAGACATCTGCAATTTAATTTGTGCATCCATTTGTTAAATTACCCCAAGTGATGGGCTGCATCAGGTATAGAAATAGTCCACGCAGAAGGCATGTTCTATATCCGAGCCGCCTGAGACAAGATCAGGGGCTGCAGTTTATTACACACCTTAGTTAAAACAGGGCTTACTTGGTGGGAGAATATAAACTGGGGCCTCCTAGTTTTTTTGTCAGGGGTTCATATCAGAGTCCTAGTTAAGCTTTCCTTGAACCAAGGCAAAAATTCAGTTTAGGGTACTTTCAGACTTGCGTTAGAGGAACCGGCAGGCAGTTCCGTTGCCGGAACTGCCTGCCGGATCCGGAAAACATGTGCAAACGGAAAACCATTTGTTTCCAGATGCGGATCCGTTTGAAAAATGCATTGAAATACCAGATCCGTCTCTCTGGTGTCATCCGGAAAAACGTATCCGGTATATTTTTTTTTCCACACTTTTGAAGGCCTGCACATGGTAGACCGGATCTGTCAATGCGTCCGTTTTAATGCCGGATCCGGCACTAATACATTTCAATGGCAATTAATGCCTAATCCGAAATTCCGGCAAGTGTTCTGGAATTTTGGCCGGAGAAAATGCCGCAGCATGCTGTGGTATTTTCTCTGGCCAAATACCATAAAAGTGACTGAACTGAAGACATCCTGATGCATACTGAACGGATTGCTCTCCATTCAGAATGCATTAGGATAAAAATGAAGGTTTTTTTTCCGGTATTGAGCCCCTAGAACGGAACTCAATACAGGAAAACTTTAACGCTAGTGTGAAAGTACCCTTACTGCAGTATAACAACCTTGATCAAGACAAAGATACTTATTGTCTATCGCCCTAGCTCCTTGACAAATATCCAACCAGCCCCCCATAGATACACCCGTTGGTTTCACAGCTTTTTGTGGTCCCAGACATCCCAACAGTTTCTAAAATCTCTACCCTATGTCTTTATAGTTTAGTGTATAGATATGGATTACAAAACCCCAGCAAATTTGGAGACCTACAGATGTAGCAGAGTTGAATTTGTCCTTAGGGTATCTATTTTGTGCATTACTAGCCTTCATGTCACAGTATATGGGTCTTGAAAGCTTCAATATGGGGTGCTGCTTGCAGGATTCCTCACATTGTAGAGATGCTTTAGTAGCACCTGTACCTGCCATTCATATGGGGGAACAGTTCGCAGGGGGGAACCTCATACTGGCTTTACAGGTTCAAGTAATTTTCCAGCTCTTGACTTTAAAATGCCATGAGGTGGCACCTTTCCAAAAAGTCAGTATGTCGGTTTTGTTGCTAGAATAGCTCAGCAGCAATATGGTGACCTCACAAGGTCTGAAGACAGGACAGGACCAAAGTCTAACTTAAGGAGTTGTCCGCTTTTTACTATTGGTGACCTATCCTCAGGATAGGTCATCAATATCAGATCGGTGGGGATCCAACTCCCGGCACCCCCGCCGATCAGCTCTTGAAGAGCGTTGCCTTCTCTACTCTGTCCTATTTACTTCTATGGGACAGCTCTGTAGTATTTACTTGAACAGGCAGAATCATTCCGTAGAAGTGAATGGGGACGCCATACTTTATAATTACACCTGCTCACCACTGCAATTGCTGCAGTGAGCGGGTAAACAGAGCAGAGAAGGCATCAGATCAGCGGGGGTGTTGGGAGTTGGATCTGATATTGATGACCTATCCTAAATATATGTCATCAATATTAAAAAGCGGACAACCCCTTTAACAATGTTCCATCCTTGGTTGCAACTTGGAATGATTATTATAGGATGCCTAATTACCTCTGGAGCTTCTTCAGCACCAGAGCTGTTTGACAATGATTCCGATATTGAGTTTCTCTGGTAGAGCAGCTACATGTGACTAAGCTGCCGATGCCAAATGCCAGCTAAATGAGGTAAAGCCACCACCATTGGAGAATGGTATACATGTTCTCTATAGCAGTGTCCTGGCAGCTTGATGGGTAGATCTTAGTGGGCTAGATGCTAGGAAACTTTTCCTGCCCAAGTTGGCAATTGTAAAGTTAGGTGAAAAAGGAACTTTTGGACCTGTAGTTTCAGTTATGGAAATCTTAATTCTACAGTATACGATGATTCTCTAGAGAAATGTGGGCTGCCAACTTCGAGGCTATGGTTTGGGGGGGAATCTTTCTTGTTTCAGCATGCCCATGTGCACAAAATGAGGACCGTGTGACATTGTTTGGCACTGAACTTTTGCAAAACACTTAACTAGTCAATTCACTGGAATTAAAGGGTCCAAAGTGGGAAGAGCAGCCAGGCACCATTCCTTATTCATCATACTTTAGAATTTCGTCTGGAAGACTCCTTCTTGCATCCACCACACTCAGATAAACCCATCCAACTGCCAGGTTATTACAGAAGGTGTTTCCACTGCTCCAGTGATGGTGGTTTTCGTCCACTCCAGCTGACACTTGGTATTAGGTCAGTCTTTCCCCACCACCATCTATGGAGGCTTTTTTGGTATGAGGGGGGAAGGTTTTATATTAGTGGCCATTGTTTAGAATGCAAAAATAAAATAGAATAATGAAAGCGTCCAATGGTAATTCTTGGAACTTGTAAATGGAGCAGAACACAGCCTCCATTGTCTTAATACAAGAGGATACATTCTGGGGATTAGACAGACTCAGAGATTCTGCAATCTGTCTCCCGGGCACTGCGTTGACAGCTAGATGATGGAGAGGATTTGTTAGGTACAGTGTAGATGATGGAGTGGATTTGTTAGGTACAGTGTAGGATGGGCTACTTACCATGGAGTCTACACAGCCTCCTAAAAATTTGATATTTTCTGCACCTGCAGGACAACATAGCAATAATGATGAGATCTCCATACAATTGTCTATGAAATCTCTGTTCTATTTGTAGAACCACCTAATCCTAGGTGCGAGGCCACAGTGATCACACTCTGTCTCTTCAAACAGCTGGATTCGGACCTGCCCGAGTCAGATATTGACTTATTCTGAGGATCGGTCATCAGTATAGGAGTCCAGGAAAATCCCTTTAAATCTGTATCGTAAAGGTGCAGTGAAAAGTATTCACTATTGTCAAGTTATTCAGTCTCTGTTTATTCAGATTATGTGATCATATTGCGTTTTAAAGGGAAGGTGTCATCAGAAAATGAACTATTATTTAAATCATGTTTTTATGTTAAACATATTTTTAAAGAAGTTTTGGTGATGTTAAATTTAAAACTCTCCAGTAGAAACTCTCCAGTAGAAGTCAATGAGGTCGCCTCCTGACTATTGTGTCTATGGCCCATGGGGCTGCTGTAAAGCATATCTCTAAATGCTGTTAAGAACAGCTCAGGCAAGATGGCCACCTCCACAATCATGGTCATGAAACAGAATAAAAAAATATACAATTAGAAAATAAAAACAGATTAGAAATAAAGGATGTGTGTCTAAATCTGGTTTTAAATGGCAGAAAAAAAATCAGCGACACATTCCCTTTAAGAACAAAAATGTTATTTTATTTTTTCAGCGGCCTGCAATTCCGGAGTCTGTTTCAATGGAGGAAACTGCGTTGAAGGATCTTCCCAGCGCTGTCTATGTCCTGCAGGCTTCCAGGGACCTCGCTGTCAATATGGTAGGTGCCAGCAGACTAGTCCGATACATGATATCTGGCATGATGGCTCCTGAAGCTGAATCCAGCCCCCCCCCCCCCCCCCCCCCAGATGGGTCATGATCATGCTTAAAACGCAGAAAAAAATTATGATGTACCCTTAAATTTGGCCAAACATACACATGGTGAAATATACATTTTATATTTTTATACATTTTCCAGAGCATGCCAGATTATAGGAATTTATGGTATATACTGTATATTTCTAAATGTATGTACAATGATAAATTATGCAGCCATATGATCAATACCAATTGCAGAACTAAAGGTTAATCTGATTTATTTGACTATCACTCAGCACTGTGCACACTTACATAGCGAGTAAGGGTTAAACTTTTGTAGTGTAAATTGTTTTTAGCGCTTCCGTTAGTAAATCAGTGGAAAACTGGCAGATTATATTCCCGATAGAGGAGTCAACTTGATAAACAATTATATTTTTTTGCCTTCTTTAATTTACATTTCAATTTGATTGTATCAAATGGGCATGAAGATGGGACATGGTTATTTGCATTTGTCTGTATTCGTATATATAATTTAAGACTGTATTCAAGAAATATGTGCATCTCCTCACAGGGACTTGTGTCTACTACTCTGGTAAATTGTGATCCATGAAGACTAGTTTAAACAATGGGGAAAATCAATAGTTTGGTTTTACAATCTCTTGTAGGGATGAGAATTCTCTGGGAGGATCAGAACACATGAAGAAGCACCTCAGGGGTGGGTCTTATGTAAAGCATATTTACAGTTATTTGATAAAAAAAAAGAATATTGGGACATTCACTATAAAACTTGAAACCGAACTCAGCTTCGGTTCACGTGCGACTTCGTGAATAACTTACTTTGGCTCATTGGAGCCCATACATTCTAAGACTGTACTGAGACGGATCTCCCAGGGGCGGATTGAGCAAATTTCCCGGTGGGCCGATGCCAAGAGGCCCCCCAAAACCCTCCTCTTGGCCAAAAGCCAGGTACACAAAGATCTTTTGCTCTTAGCATTAATTAATTTAGGCAGTATTTTGTGCTGCACTGTGGTATCTGCTTCTGCTGAGGTAATATTGTGTGCTGCACTGTGGTATCTGGGGCCAGGTTTAGTTTTTTTTTCCAGGGCCACTTTAAGTTCCCAGTCCGCCCCTGGGATCTCCGTACAGTATTAAACCGAAGTTATAAATGAAGCGACCTTGGATATAACATTCGAAGCTCACCTTGCTCAGTACTAGCCGACTCCATATGTGGCTGTGTCCACATATGGAGTCAGTGCTATGACAATGAAGGGTGGTGGAATCCCCAATCACTGTCAATACGTTTGGGGATACCTTATCTCTGTATATTTAACTTATTCCGTCTCTACTCTTAAACTGTCTCTGTCAGCTCTTTAACCCCGGGCCTTCTGTATTAAAGGTAGACACTCTAAGCATTGAACCACAGAGCCTAATGCTAGTAACAGGAGGATTTTCTCTGACTAAAAACCTCAGTAGTATGAATAGTGTTCTTCCCATGTATAATGCATTCCTGTGTACAACGTACTGGTATCTACAGTTACATCTCTATATATACCAGTACATTGTAAAGTTTTTTATTTATGAAAGCAGAAATAATTTTTTTTGAGTTTTTTAGTAACTGCAGAAAATGTAATTATAAAAAAGAAAATGACTACACACCATTATACATACACATATGTATGTATAATGGTGTGCAGCCGCTTTCTTTTTGTAATTATGTTTGCTTCATGGCTATGCACCTGTGATTCTGAAGGTTCTAGTCGAAATTTTCTTGTAGTTGCAGAAAATTTAAAGGGATTCTGTCACCAGGATTTCTGTTAACATCACCACATCAGTCTTCACGATTTTTATTACAATATACTAATATTACTGCCCTGTGTCTTGTAATTTGTCTATAACATCGCTTTTATTAATATGCAAATTACCTAAATAAGGAGCCCAAGGGGCTGTCCCTCTGTCCGGTGGAACCCCTTCTCCTTGAGCCCAGCTCCGCCCCACTGCTAATTTATTCACTCCTCATCGCCAACCTCATATGCCTGGTGCGCCGTAATCTCGCGCATGCGCCCTGGAAAAACCAGTCAGCGCATGCGCAATGTGTTCGGTGAGGCCGATGACAGGACACCGCGCTGACAGGTCTATCCACAGCACATGCGCGAGATTACGGCACACCAGGCATATGAGGTCGGCGATGAGGAGTGAATAAATTAGCAGTGGGGCGGTGCTGGGCTCAAGGAGAAGGGGTGCGGCTGGGCTCCACCGGACAGAGGGACAGCCCCTTGGGCTCCTTATTTAGGTAATTTGCATATATTTTGTATATTGTAATATAAATCACGGAGACTGATGTGGTGATGTTAACAGCTCAGTAAGTGAAATCCTGGTGACAGAATCCCTTTAATGACACTAAATAAATTACAAAATTCACAAAACCATCCAATATAGAAGGAGAACCATTAAAATAATGGGCGCACCGTCTCCATCAATTGATGTAAATGAATGCCACCTGACAGTCCACAATGATTATAATGGGAACTGGTTTTCATGACAAAACCCAGCATTTTACCGGACAAGAAGATATTGCTCGCTACGCTCTTGTCCTGTATTTTGACAGAGTCTGCAACAGAAGCTCCTTATGGATCCTCCAATACAGACTTGGGAGAAACCTAACATGGACTGTGCATGTTATCAGTCCCCCCATCAGTTAGCGCATACTTGCTCTCAGGTCACAAAAGTGGGGTCTTTTTTCAGATAAGTAGTGAGAAGATAATTGCTCACCATGGATAATTCCTCTGCACGGAATTAGTCCGTTTTATTGAGGCCGTGACTCCGATGTTTACCAGTGTCCACATCACACCTTCAGATTAGTCACACAGACAAGAAAAATCTCCATGTTACACTGTCCTCCTGTCCATACTGGATCTTTAGTATAAAACCTGTGGAGCACTTCTCTAGTGATACCCATTACACACTGCAGTAATGGCGACTATCATTAGAGAGGAATATCTAATAGAGGTCTGACAGGTGGGGAAGTTTTCCATCAGAACAAGCATTTTCTCTTACTGACGGTGCCAGAAACCATTGTTTGCAATTAGTATTACATAGCAAACCAGTAAGAAAAACCAGGGCAAACTGTGCTCCTGCATAGGGTTTCACGGATGAGGGGCAGCAGTAAAATAGGTGGAAGGAATGGATTTTTCCTCTGTGGTTATTTACTTCTCCATAAGAGCTAAATGTCACGGAAGGTGTACAGGAAACAAGACAATGCAAAAGAATCTATGACTCACTGGATCCAAAACTAAGGAACAAAAGGGAGACCCCTGCATGAGACCTGGCACTCTCCCTGACTGCTCAGCCTATGCGAACACCCCAAAGGTGGATGATCGCATATCCTCGAACCTCGACTATATAATACCTGAACATCCTACAATAGTGAGGGGACACGACCACCGGCTCCCTACACTAGACACGGAGGGAGTCAGGGTCATCTGGGATCCAGCAAACAGAAAATCACAAATGAATGTACAGCACTTATCTTGTAGAAGACTGGGAAATAGGAACAGCATACACACACTCCAGGATGTTGTATAAGCCGCACACTAATGCATTATGGGGAGGAATTTAAAGGGATGCAATCAGACCAACTACATGACTGTTGAGAGAGTCTAACGAGATGAGGAACTGAAAACCAAAACAAAGAAAAGTCGAGGAGGTTCTGAAAGGCTTCTGTCAGAGCTTCTCAGCTGTCTGGTTGTGACAGTACCCCTCCCTCTACGAGTGGACTCCGGACACTCAGAGCCCACCTTCTCAGGATGGGACCTATGGAAAGCCCTGATGAGACGAGTGGCCTTAATGTCCATCACTGGGACCCACATCCTCTCCTCAGGACCATAACCCTCCCAATGAACGAGGTACTGGAGAGAACCGCGGACAAGACGAGAATCCACAATCCTAGAGACCTGAAATTCAAGATTCCCATCAACCATAATCGGAGGAGGAGGCAAAGGCGAGGGTACAATGGGTTGAACATAAGGTTTCAATAAGGACTTATGAAAAACATTATGGATCTTCCAAGTCTGAGGAAGATCAAGACGGTAGGCAACAGGATTGATGACAGACAGGATCTTGTAAGGCCCAAAAAACCTAGGACCCAACTTCCAGGAGGGAACCTTCAATTTGATATTCTTGGTAGACAACCACACCAGATCACCAACATTCAGGTCCGGACCAGGCACACGTCTCTTATCTGCCACACGCTTATATCTCTCACTCATGCTCTTTAGATTATCCTGAATCTTTTGCCAAATAGATGACAAAGACGAGGAGAATCTGTCCTCATCAGGTAAACCAGAAGACCCCTCTCCCGAGAAAGTCCCAAACTGCGGATGAAACCCATATGCACCAAAAAATGGTGACTTATCAGAGGACTCCTGACGACGGTTATTTAAAGCAAACTCAGCAAGGGACAAAAAAGAACACCCTACAATAGTGAGGGGACACGACCACCGGCTCCCTACACTAGACACGGAGGGAGTCAGGGTCATCTGGGATCCAGCAAACAGAAAATCACAAATGAATGTACAGCACTTATCTTGTAGAAGACTGGGAAATAGGAACAGCATACACACACTCCAGGAAGTTGTATAAGCTGCACACTAATGCATTATGGGGAGGAATTTAAAGGGATGCAATCAGTCCAACTACATGACAGCTGAGAGAGACTAACGAGATGAGGAACTGAAAACCAAAACAAAGAAAACTCAAGGAGGAGGTTCTGAAAGGCTTCTGTCAGAGCTTCTCAGCTGTCTGGTTGTGACACTAATTCATTATACCTGTTCACACATGAGGCCAACGCAGCACTACATATTAAAGGGGTTGTTCAGTGGCTTAATATTAATATTGTTGGGTGTACTACTACTCCTATTCTGCACTTTAGTAAAGAAAGACTTAATTATATACTACTAGTGGCCTGGTCACTGACTCCATTACTATTGCACCTGCATCCACACTCCTGTTTTGCACCATGCCAAAGCATTTAAAGGGCATCTGTCAGCAGATTTGTACCTGTTGCATGTGCACTTGGCACCTGTAGGCATCTGTGTTGCCCCCATGTTCATATGTGCCCGCATTGCTGAGAAAAATCAAGCTTTAATATATGGAAATGAGCCTCTAGGAGCAATGGGGGTGTTGCCATTATTACCATTACTCCTAGAGGCTCTGTGCTCTCTCTGCAACTGCTGCGCCCTCTGCACTTTGATTAGCGAGCGCTTGTTATTTTCAGTTCATCTGCTTTTTATTTCATAAATAAATCAATAATGGACACGTTTCGGCCCGTCCAGCCTTCATCAGCTTGCATTGGTATACAAATTTTCAAACTTAAATCACAAATTGCCCCGCCACGCGTGGTGACGTCAGACGCCCAAGAAGGGGGTGGTAATTTTACGCATGTCAATCAGTACTCAAATGACATCACATAGAAACATAGAATGTGTCGGCAGATAAGAACCATTTGGCCCATCTAGTCTGCCCAATATACTGAATACTATGAATAGCCCCTGGCCCTATCTTATATGAAGGATGGCCTGATGCCTATCCCATGCATGTTTAAACTCCTTCACTGTATTTGCAGCTACCACTTCTGCAGGAAGGCTATTCCATGCATCCACTACTCTCTCAGTAAAGTAATACTTCCTGATATTACTTTTAAACCTTTGCCCTTCTAATTTAAAACTATTTCCTCTTGTTGCAGTTTTTCTTCTTTTAAATATTCTCTCCCCTTTTACCTTGTTGATTCCCTTTATGTATTTAAAAGTTTCTATCATATCCCCTCTGTCTCGTCTTCCTTCCAAGCTATACATGTTAAGGTCCTTTAATCTTTCCTGGTAAGTTTTATCCTGCAATCCATGGAATAGTTTAGTAGCTCTTCTCTGAACTCTCTCCAAAGTATCGATATCCTTCTGGAGATATGGTCTCCAGTACTGAGCACAATACTCCAAATGAGGTCTCACTAGTGCTCTGTAGAGCGGCATGAGCACCTCCCTCTTTCTACTGGTAATGCCTCTCCCTATACACCCAAGCATTCTGATAGCATTTCCTGCTGCTTTATGACATTGTCTGCCTACTAGGGCTGCACGATATGGGAATTTTGTGCGATTGCAATTAGGGCCCTAAAAATTGCGATAATGATATGCGATGCGATATTTTAAGGGAATTGTGCTAGAGGTCTATTTGCTTAGATTTTCCCATATGAGCCGCTGACGCGCCTGGGTATGACATAGTTATAGGGGATCTGTGGATGACGCTGTGTTGCGGGGGATCTGTGGATGACGCTGTGTTGTGGGGGATCTGTGGATGACGCTGTGTTGTGGGGGATCTGTGGATGACGCTGTGTTGTGGGGGATCTGTGGATGACGCTGAGTTGTGGGGGATCTGTGGATGACGCTGTGTTGTGGGGGATCTGTGGATGACGCTGTGTTGTGGGGGATCTGTGGATGACGCTGTGTTGTGGGGGATCTGTGGATGACGCTGTGTTGTGGGGGATCTGTGGATGACGCTGTGTTGTGGGGGATCTGTGGAGGATGCTGTTATGTGGGGGATCTGTGGAGGACGCTGTTATGTGGGGGATCTGTGGAGGACGCTGTTATGTGGGGGATCTGTGGAGGACGCTGTTATGTGGGGGATCTGTGGAGGACGCTGTTATGTGGGGGATCTGTGGAGGACGCTGTTATAGGGGATCTGTGGAGGACGCTGTTATGGGGGATCTGTGGAGGACGCTGTTATGGGGGATCTGTGGAGGACGCTGTTATGGGGGATCTGTGGAGGACGCTGTTATGGGGAATCTGTGGAGGACGCTGTTATGGGGGATCTGTGGAGGACGCTGTTATGGGGGATCTGTGGAGGACGCTGTTATGTGGGGGATCTGTGGAGGACGCTGTTATGTGGAGGATCTGTGGAGGACGCTGTTATGGGGGATCCGTGGAGGACGCTGTTATGGGGGATCTGTGGAGGATGCTGTTATGGGGATCTGTGGAGGACGCTGTTATAGGGGATGTGTGCTATGACACATAGGGCCATGAGGGGGGGCAGCATAAGACATATAACATCTTATGCTGGTCCCCCTCATGGCCCTATGTGTCCTAAACTGTGCACATAACTGGCTTTGTGTGTAAAGTATTTTACTAGTGTGTAAAAAAAGCTCTCTCCTATTGATAACATGGCCAGCCTCTGTACTCACTGTTCCTATGAATGCACTGCAGCGAGCTGGCCGGCCGGCGCGTGACTGACGTCACTTAGTAACGCTCCTCCCACTTCAGGAAGCAGGAGCCTTACTAAGTGACCGGCCGGCCAGCTCGCTGCAGTACGTTCATAGTGACAGTGAGTACAGAGGCTGGACCTGTTATCAATAAGAGAGAGATTGTTTCACACACTAGTAAAATACTTTACACACAAAGCCAGTTATGTGCGCGGGGCCCCTTCATATATAATCGCGGCATTATCGCGATTCGATTATTTTTTCGATTTATTGTGCAGCCCTACTGCCTACCTTTAAGTCTTCTGAAATAATGACCCCTAAATCCCTTTCCTCAGATACTTAGCTTAGGACTGTATCACTGATGTTATATTCTGCTCTTTGGTTTTTACGCCCCAGGTGCATTATCTTGCACTTATCAACATTAAATTTTAGTTCCCAGATTTTTGACCATTCCTCTAGTTTTCCTAAATACTTTTCCATTTGGTGTATCCCTCCAGGAACATCAACCCTGTTACAAATATTTATGTCATCAGTAAAAAGACACACCTTACCATCGAGGCCTTCTGCAATTTCGCTGATAAAGATATTAAACAATATGGGTCCCAGAACAGATCCCTGAGGTACCCCACTGGTAACAAGACCATGGTCTGAATATACTCCATTGACTACAACCCTCTGTTGTCTGTCCCTCAGCCATTGATAATCCTAATCTTATAAATTTGCCTGTCATCCTCGTTTGTTTTTGTTTTTTTATAATTACTAAATGCTATCTTTTTGTTTTTAATGATTTTGGCCACTTCTGCTGAGTACCACAGTGGTCTATTCCTTTTTTGCTTTTACTGACAAGCCTAATGCAATTATCTGTTGCCTTCAATAGTGCCACTTTTAAGTAGTCCCATTTCTCCTGGACTCCATTGAAACTATTCCAATCTGATAGGGACTCGTATACCACTAATCTAATTTTAGAAAAGTCAGTTTTTCTAAAATATAAAACTTTTGTTTTTGTGTGGTGTGACTCAGTCACTGTACTTATAGTAAACCACACTTACTGGTGATCACTAGATCCCAAGCTTTCCCCTACAGTAATATCAGATACCAAATTCCCATTTGTGAATACTAAATCTAAAATGGCCTGCTTCCGGGTTGGCTCCTCAACTACTTGCTGTAGAGATAATCCCAGTAGGGAATTTAGAATATCTGTACTCCTGGCCGAACTAGCTATTTTGATTTTCCAGTTTACATCAGGAAGATTATAGTCTCCCATAATGATAACTTCCTCTTTCAATGTCATTTTAGCTATTTCCTCAACTAGTAGATCATCTAATTCTTTGACTTGGTTAGGTGGTCTATATATCACACCTACACGAGTTACCTTATGATTATCAAGCTGAAAGGTAACCCAAACTGACTCTAAATTGGTCTCGCTAACTTGTATTAAATTAGATTTTATGCTATCTTTCACATACTGGGCCAACCCTCCCCCTTTCTTGTCTTCTCTGTCTTTCCTATATAGAGAGAACCCTGGTATTGTTATATCCCATTGATTACTCCCATTGAACCATGTCTCAGTAACAGCCACTAAATCTATATTCTCATTTGCCATTATAGACTCAAGTTCATTGATCTTATTCCCTAAACTGCGAGCATTTGTAGACAAGACTCTGAGCTTGTCATTTCTTAACCTATGTGCTACTGGCATCTTCTGGCATTGTTACGGGGGGCAGTCGGACTGCTGGATTATCACTCTTTTGCCCCCCTTTCCTAGTTTAAATGCGCCTTAGCAAATACTTTGAACTGTTCACTGAGGACATTTGTTCCCTTGAGAGAAAGATGCAAACCATCTTTCTTGTACAGTTCTTTTCCATTCCAACGAGAGCTAACATGAGACACAAAGCCAAACCCTTGGTTCAGACACAATTCACCAAGCCATACATTGAATTCCTTAATGCGCATCTTCCTGTCATGCTGAAGGTTATGCACAGGCAAAACTGCAGAGAATGAAACAGTTGATGCCACCTCCCGTATATCATTTCCAAGTGTGTGAAAAGCTTCCTTCACCTTTGAAATCTCATTGCAAGCCAGATCATTTGTCCCAAGATGGACAATAACATCCACCTCCCTTTCCTGCTTTGCTTGCCTAACAATATTAAGGATACGTCGTCTATCCCTGCTAGCGGTAGCACCAGGGAGACATCTCACAAAACCATTTTCCTCAAACTTCACACCTCTTATGATAGAATCGCCCACCAACAGCTGTTTACTATCAGTCCTCACCTTCTCCTTTTTTCCTTTGGCTACAGTCTTGCATACTTTAGGCATAGGAGATTATTGTTCCTCACCCACTGTGCCTGAGCTTACCTCCATGTTGCTCTTGCGCTCTGAAAGTGCTGCAAATGAATTATGGAGAGCCGCAGACTGTGGGACATGTCTTCTATCCACAACTCTCAGTCTACTAGAACCTGCAGTAACCCATCTTCCATTTCTAGGGGGCCTCTGTGGCAGTGGCATTGCAACGTTCCCAGCCTGAGTTTGTTTAACAGTTAATTTACAAATCTCAGATTTCAAAAATGAAATTTCCTGCTGCATTATGGAGAGCTGTCTACAGATCAGACAGTATCCAAACCTCCGAAGAGTGGAACCTGAACTAAAAGCACAACAATTCCTGAACTGAACCAGGTCTGCCATTTTAAAGAAGGGAAAGATTTTAAACAAACAATTCTTACTTTTTGAGATTGTATCCACCTCCAGGTTACCTCCTGAGTATCTCCAATGCACTTATAAATGCAGCACTTGAGAATGCAGCAAGCTATAATTAGGCAAGCTTATACTATATATATACACACACTCCCACAAAAGCTCCTCCCCCAACAACAAATTTAACACCTTAATCACCTATGCTCATTTGCAATCAGACAATAGCAAGACCCTGTCTAACAAATTCCTTACCTGTCTTGAAGCACAGTGTCTGAGTATCTACCAGAAACACAGCTGAAGTTCTGCTGTCTTGAAGCACAGTGTCTGAGTATCCACCAGAAACACAGCTGAAGTTCTGCTACAGTGGAAAAGCTCTAAGTTAGTCTAAGTTAGTCTCCTGAATATCTCCAATGCACTTATAAATGCAGCACTTGAGAATGCAGCAAGCTATCACATTGTATATCAATGTTACACATAAGAACAAAACATGTAAATGCCTATTTAAACATTAATACTGATACCACTCAATTGCAACGAGTCATCTTTTATTTGCTGTCTGGAAAAGAAGAGACGATTGACATAAATCATACTGCAACGTGATATTATACCAAGTGGATGATTTCATACTCCCTATTCAGTCCTCTGGGCTGCAGTGTGCCCAGAGTATGAATCCAATAAGCTTCCCTACGTAGTAATTGATTTTTGATATCACCACCCCTCCTGTGTCTTTTCACCTTTTCTAATACCTGGAATCTCAATTGAGAAATCAAATGTTCAAACTTGTGAAAATGAGCTGGTAAAGGTAATAGCAGGTTACCTGTTTTGATCCGCAAAACACGGATGCAGCCCGTGTGCCTTTCGCAATCCTCGGATCGGAACGGACGGCCATTTATATTCACACGACCGTGGTTTGGTCCCGCATCCGAGCCGCATTTTTTGCAGCTTGGGTGCGGACCCTTTCACTTCAATGGGGCCGCAAAAGATGCGGATAGCACTCCGTGTGCTGTCCGCATCCGTTGCTCCGTTCCGTGGCCCCGCAAAAATTATGAGTCATGTCCTAATCTTGTCCGTTTTGCGGGGAAGAATAGGCATTCCTATAAAGGGCCGTCCGTTCTGTTCCGCAAATTGCGGAAGGCACACGGGCGGCATCAGTGTTTTGCCGACCGCAAAACACGGCACGGTCGTGTGAACAAGCCCTTATTCACACAGTCAGTGTTTTGGTCAGTCATTTCCATCAGTGATTTTGAGCCAAAACCAGGTGCAGGTGAAGATCTTTTCCTTATACTTTATGACCAGGTGCAGATCTTTCCCTTATACCTTATGTCTGTGGAGGCTCCAATCCTGGTTTTGGCTCATAATCACTGATGGAAATAACTGCCCAAAACACTGACGTGTGAATAAAGCATTAGGTATTGATGACCTATCTACAGAGAAGAAAATCAGGTTCGCTCTCAAGGTGATAAGGTATCAAAAGATTTAATAAAAAATACAAAGAAATGTAATAGTATAAAACAGAATAGTATAAAAACATCAGTGGTATTCCACTATAGCAAGAAGTATACAGATATCTTATATAATAAGGATTTATGTCCCATTAATATGATGTACATTCATATGATGATCAGTCCATACACATTGTTGTCTCCAATAAAGATGATGTTGATGTTTTGTGGCCACAATGGAATATTATGTTTCACATAATCCACAATACAAATGAAGTCTATAATTAATAATTGCTTAGACAGCACTGTAATTGTGTACATAATATTCCATTGTGGCCACAAAACATCAACATCATCTTTATTGGAGACAACAATGTGTATGGACTGATCATCATATGAATGCACATCATATTAATGGGACATAAATCCTTATTAGATAAGATGTGTGTGTATATAGAATATCACTGATGTTTTTATCATAATCCAGGGGTCTTAAATTCACATTGTAGGTGCATTCCCACTCTGAGAGACAGAATTTATTTTAAAAAAAATCAGGAAATCACATTGTATGATTTTTAAAGAATTTATTTGTCTTGCACTGCTGAACATAAGTATTTGAACACCTGAGAAAATCTGTGTTAATATTTGGTACAGAAGCCTTTGTTTGCAATTACAGAGGTCAAACGTTTTCTGTAGTTCTTGACCAGGTTTGCACACACTGCAACAGGGATTTTGGCCCACTCCTCCACACAGATCTCCTCTAGATCTGTCAGGTTTCGGGGCTGTCGCTGAGCAACACAGAATTTCAGCTCCCTCCAAAGATGTTCTATTGGATTTAGGTCTGGAGACTGGCTAGGCCACTCCTGAACCTTGATATGCTTCTTACGGAGCTACTCCTTGGTTATCCTGGCTGTGTGCTTCGGGTCATTGTCATCTTGGAAGACCCAGCCACGATCCATCTTCAATGCTCTGACTGAGGGAAGGAAGTTGTTGCTCAAAATCTCACAATAAATGGCCCCATTCATCCTCTCCTTAATACAGTGCGGTTGTCCTGTCCCCTTCACAGAAAAGCACCCCCAAAGCATTATGTTACCAGCCCCATGCTTCACAGTAGGGATAGTGTTCTTGGGATGCAACTCATCCTTCTTTTTCCTCCAAACACGACGAGTGAAGTTTAGACCAAAAAGTTCTACTTTGGTCTCATCTGACCACATGACTTTCTCCCCTGCCTACTCTGGATCATCCAGATGGTCATTGGCAAACTTCAGACGGGCCTGGACATGTGATGACTTGAGCAGGGGAACCTTCCGTGCAATGCATGATTTGAAACCATGACGGCGTAGTGTTCTACTGACAGTGACCTTTGAAACTGTGGTCCCAGCTCTCTTCATGTCATTAACCAGCTCCTCCCTTGTAGTTCTGGGCTGATTCCTCACATTTCTTATCAACAGTGATACCCCACGACGTGAGATCTTGCATGGAGCCCCAGTCCGAGGGAGACTGACAGTCATCTTTAGCCTCTTCCATTTTCTAACAATTGCTCCAACAGTTGATCTATTTTCACCAAGCTGCTTGGCAATTGCCCCGTAGCCCTTTTCAGCCTTGTGGAGGTCCACAATTTTGTCTCTGGTGTCTTTTGACAGCTCTTTGGTCTTGCCCATGGTAGTAGTTGGCGTCTGACTGACTGTGGGGTGGACAGGTGTCTTTAAAAAGCTAAGACAGGTGCTACTAAGTTAGATTAATGAGTAGAGTAGAGGTGGACTTTTTAAAGGCACAGTAACAGGTCTTTGAGAGCCAGAATTCTTGCTGTTCCTCAGGTGTTCAAATACTTATGTTCAGCAGTGCAAGACAAATAAATTCTTTAAAAAAATCATACAATGTGATTTCCTGATTTATTTATTTTTATTCTGTCTCTCAGAGTGAGAATGGACCTTCAATGTGAATTTCAGACCGCTCCATGATTTCTAAGTGAGAGAACTTTCAAAATCGCAGTGTGTTCAAATACTTCTGTTCCTCACTGTGTGTATATATATATATATATATATATATATATATAAAAAATTATTATTATTTTTTTATTTTTTTATTGTTGCAGATATCTATAGAGTAGGTCATCAGTATAATGTCGTTGGGAGTTATCACTTGGCACTCCACTGAACAGCCATTTTGTGTAGCCACTGGCACTCGAAACTATAGAGTAGAAGAGGGCGGAAGTAGAAGGCTCTGTCTGCTCTGTGGTGCATGGTAGCTGAGCTGCAGCACATCGGCACGACCACTACACAGTGGACGGAGCCTTCTGCTTCCAGCTCTATCCACTGTATAGTTTTTGTGGCTAGTTTGCCTGAAACAGCTGATTGGTTGGGGTACTACGTGTCACTATGGGGCCCCATAGTACCTCGATGTGAACTACAGCATTACATAATGATAATTCTCCCATTCCCTTTCTGCACTAGCTAGGGATTTCCCTCCAGAAACAGCGCCACAAGTGTCAATGGTAAATTGTGGTATTGCAGGTCCAGTCCACTGAAAGGAATTGGGACTGAGTTGCAGTACCACGCACAGCCTGTAGAGAAGGTATGGTGCTATTTTTTCCCTTCATCCTGTACAGCCCCTTTAATCTATCATGCAGTGATTTACCCCGCTGGGTATACCATAGTGATGTGAATTTACAGTCCTGTATTGTGCCTCTGACGTGCCATAAGCTGTCCATTAAGAGGCGGCCTTTACTATATATTAATGACTCCAGACATGACTCGAGTCATCTCCTTCCAGATGGTGTGTTTGTTGGTAATATTAAATCGAGGACTAACAGTGCGCGGGGGAGCTCTCAAGACACGATCCGTGTAAACAGATTACAAAAACACTCAAAGCGTTGCACAATAGAGCTGGCAGAGCCGAGAATCACCCTTTCTTGGCACAAATTATTTTCTTGCTGCATCCATAAGCTCCGGTGCCCGGGGGTAGAGGAAATGAAGACATTTTGCAAGTGAATAAGCAATAATCCTAGTTTTTACTGCAGGGACGCTGCCCCGCCGCTGATCTGCCACCATTTCAACTGCCTGTGGATTTTACTTTTGTCGATCCAATCTACTAAGACTTCTTCAGCCATTTATTATATGAACATAGGACATGTTCTGGGGCTTCTTGTACTACAGAATTGTTCAATCATCTGACCATTTCAAGCAGATTTGTCATCCTAATGTGACGGCTGCGTATTACAGATACAGGTCCATCCACCTAGTACCCAAAATGGCATGAAAATCTTTATAGGAGCGATGAAGTAAACACCGGGCTTATAGTTATCCTTCAAATGTAAAAATGTGGGGAGCGCTACCCCTATTATACGTACCGTACGTCTGAGTGCAATGATTAACAGGCTAATGTGTATAGGTGCACATACAGAAGCCTGTCAGTCACTGCAGTGAGGGCCTGCAGGAGGCTAACTTTAAGGCTTACATAGGAGTACAGACCTATAGATGTAATATACTGCCCTTACATAAGAGTACAGACCTGTAGATGTAATATACTGCCCTTACATAGGTGTACAGACCTATAGATGTAATATACTGCCCTTACATAAGAGTACAGACCTGTAGATGTAATATACTGCCCTTACATAGGAGTACAGACTTATAGATGTAATATACTGCCCTTACATAGGAGTACAGACCTGTAGATGTAATATACTGTCCTTACATAGGAGTACAGTCCTGTAGATGTAATATACTGTCCTTACATAGGAGTACAGTCCTATAGATGTAATATACTGCTCTTACATAAGAGTATAGACCTATAGATGTAATATACTGCCCTTACATAAGAGTATAGACCTATAGATGTAATATACTGCCCTTACATAAGAGTATAGACCTATAGATGTAATATACTGCTCTTACATAAGAGTACAGTGCTGTAGATGTAATATACTGCCCTTACATAGGAGTACTGTCCTGTAGATGTAATATACTGTCCTTACATAAGAGTATAGACCTATAGATGTAATATACTGCCCTTACATAAGAGTACAGTGCTGTAGATGTAATATACTGCCCTTACATGGGAGTACAGTCCTGTAGATGTAATATACTGCCCTTACATAGGAGTACAGTGCTGTAGATGTAATATACTGCCCTTACATAGGAGTACTGTCCTGTAGATGTAATATACTGCCCTTACATAGGAGTACAGACCTATAGATGTAATATACTGCCCTTACATAGGAGTACAGTGCTGTAGATGTAATATACTGCCCTTACATAGGAGTACAGTCCTATAGATGTAATATACTGCTCTTACATAAGAGTATAGACCTATAGATGTAATATACTGCCCTTACATAAGAGTATAGACCTATAGATGTAATATACTGCCCTTACATAAGAGTACAGTGCTGTAGATGTAATATACTGCCCTTACATAGGAGTACTGTCCTGTAGATGTAATATACTGTCCTTACATAAGAGTATAGACCTATAGATGTAATATACTGCCCTTACATAAGAGTACAGTGCTGTAGATGTAATATACTGCCCTTACATGGGAGTACAGTCCTGTAGATGTAATATACTGCCCTTACATAGGAGTACAGTGCTGTAGATGTAATATACTGCCCTTACATAGGAGTACAGTCCTGTAGATGTAATATACTGCCCTTACATAGGAGTACAGTCCTGTAGATGTAATATACTGTCCTTACATAGGAGTACAGTGCTGTAGATGTAATATACTGCCCTTACATAGGAGTACAGTCCTGTAGATGTAATATACTGCCCTTACATAGGAGTACAGTGCTGTAGATGTAATATACTGCCCTTACATAGGAGTACAGTCCTGTAGATGTAATATACTGCCCTTACATAGGAGTACAGTCCTGTAGATGTAATATACTGCCCTTACATAGGAGTACAGTCCTGTAGATGTAATATACTGTCCTTACATAGGAGTACAGTGCTGTAGATGTAATATACTGCCCTTACATAGGAGTACTGTCCTGTAGATGTAATATACTGCCCTTACATAGGAGTACAGACCTATAGATGTAATATACTGCCCTTACATAGGAGTACAGTGCTGTAGATGTAATATACTGCCCTTACATAGGAGTACAGACCTATAGATGTAATATACTGCCCTTACATAGGAGTACAGACCTATAGATGTAATATACTGCCCTTACATAGGAGTACAGACCTATAGATGTAATATACTCCCCTTCATAGGAGTACAGACTTATAGATGTTATATACTGCCCTTACATAGGAGTACAGACCTATAGATGTAATATACTGCCCTTACATAGGAGTATAGTCCTATAGATGTTATATACTGCCCTTACATAGGAGTACAGTCCTGTAGATGTAATATACTGCCCTTACATAGAAGTACAGACCTATAGATGTAATATACTGCCCTTACATAGGAGTACAGACCTATAGATGTAATATACTGTCCTTACATAGGAGTACAGTCCTGTAGATGTAATATACTGCCCTTACATAGGAGTACAGTCCTGTAGATGTAATATACTGCCCTTACATAGAAGTACAGACCTGTAGATGTAATATACTGTCCTTACATAGGAGTACAGACCTATAGATGTAATATACTGCCCTTACATAGGAGTACAGACCTATAGATGTAATATACTGCCCTTACATAGGAGTACAGACCTATAGATGTAATATACTGCCCTTTATAAGAGTACAGACCTGTAGATGTAATATACTGCCCTTACATAGGAGTACTGTCCTGTAGATGTAATATACTGCCCTTACATAGGAGTACACGCCTATAGATATAATATACTGCCCTTACACAGGAATACAGTCCTGTAGATGTAATATACTGCCCTTACATAGAAGTACAGTCCTATAGATGTAATGTACTGCCCTTACATAGAAGTACAGACCTGTAGATGTAATATACTGCCCTTACATAGGAGTACTGTCCTGTAGATGTAATATACTGCCCTTACATAAGAGTACAGACCTGTAGATGTAATATGCTGCCCTTACATAGGAGTACTGTCCTGTAGATGTAATATACTGCCCTTACATAAGAGTACAGACCTGTAGATGTAATATACTGCCCTTACATAGGAGTACACGCCTATAGATATAATATACTGCCCTTACACAGGAATACAGTCCTGTAGATGTAATATACTGCCCCTACATAGAAGTACAGACCTATAGATGTAATATACTGCCCTCACATAGGAGTACAGACCTGTAGATGTAATATACTGCTCTTACATAGGAGTACAGTCCTGTAGATGTAATATACTGTCCTTACATAGGAGTACAGTCCTATAGATGTAATATACTGCTCTTACATAAGAGTATAGACCTATAGATGTAATATACTGCCCTTACATAAGAGTATAGACCTATAGATGTAATATACTGCCCTTACATAAGAGTACAGTGCTGTAGATGTAATATACTGCCCTTACATGGGAGTACAGTCCTGTAGATGTAATATACTGTCCTTACATAGGAGTACAGTCCTGTAGATGTAATATACTGTCCTTACATAGGAGTACAGTGCTGTAGATGTAATATACTGCCCTTACATAGGAGTACTGTCCTGTAGATGTAATATACTGCCCTTACATAGGAGTATTGTCCTGTAGATGTAATATACTGCCCTTACATAGAGTACTGTCGTGTACATGTAATATACTGTCCTTACATAGGAGTACAGACCTGTAGATGTAATATACTGCCCTTACATAGGAATACTGTCCTGTAGATGTAATATACTGCCCTTACATAAGAGTACAGACCTATAGATGTAATATACTGCCCTTACATAGGAGTACAGACCTGTAGATGTAATATACTGCCCTTACATAGGAGTACAGACCTGTAGATGTAATATACTGCCCTTACATAGGAGTACTGTCCTGTAGATGTAATATACTGCCCTTACATAGGTGTACTGTCCTGTAGATGTAATATACTGCCCTTACATAGGAGTACAGACCTGTAGATGTAATATACTGCCCTTACATAAGAGTACAGACCTGTAGATGTAATATACTGTCCTTACATAGGAGTACAGTCCTATAGATTTAATATACTGTCCTTACATAGGAGTACAGACCTGTAGATGTAATATACCAGTGATGGCGAACCTATGGCACGGGTGCCAGAGGCGGCACTCAGAGCCCTCTCTGTGGGCACCCGCACCCTGGAAAAAGTCTATGGTGTACCAATATGCCTTAGACTTTTCCTGCAATTCATTCAGCGCAGGATGCACTATGAACAGCACAGGCAGTTCACTGAATGTAGGCAGGCTATTATAGCTAAATAATAAAGTACATGCAAGATAGACTATACTGGACTGTAATATTCAGGGTAAATTGCTGTGTTTGCACTTTGTGATAAATAATTAGGTTTTGGGTTGCAGTTTGGGCACTCGGTCTCTAAAAGGTTCTCCATCACTGTAATATACTGTCCTTACATAGGAGTACAGACCTGTAGATGTAATATACTGTCCTTACATAGGAGTACAGACCTGTAGATGTAATATACTGTCCTTACATAGGAGTACAGACCTGTAGATGTAATATACTGTCCTTACATAGGAGTACAGTCCTATAGATGTAATATACTGTCCTTACATAGTAGTACAGACCTGTAGATGTAATATACTGTCCTTACATAGGAGTACAGACCTGTAGATGTAATATACTGTCCTTACATAGTAGTACAGACCTGTAGATGTAATATACTGCCCTTACATAGGAGTACAGTCCTATAGATGTAATATACTGCCCTTACATAGGAGTACAGACCTATAGATGTAATATACTGCCCTTACATAGGAGTACAGACCTATAGATGTAATATACTGCCCTTACATAGGAGTACAGACCTGTAGATGTAATATACTGTCCTTACATAGGAGTACAGACCTGTAGATGTAATATACTGCCCTTACATAGGAGTACAGACCTGTAGATGTAATATACTGCCCTTACATAGGAGTACAGACCTGTAGATGTAATATACTGTCCTTACATAGTAGTACAGACCTGTAGATGTAATATACTGCCCTTACATAGGAGTACTGTCCTGTAGATGTAATATACTGTCCTTACATAGGAGTACAGACCTGTAGATGTAATATACTGTCCTTACATAGGAGTACAGACCTGTAGATGTAATATACTGTCCTTACATAGGAGTACAGTCCTGTAGATGTAATATACTGTCCTTACATAGTAGTACAGACCTGTAGATGTAATATACTGTCCTTACATAGGAGTACAGTCCTGTAGATGTAATATACTGTCCTTACATAGGAGTACAGACCTGTAGATGTAATATACTGTCCTTACATAGGAGTACAGACCTGTAGATGTAATATACTGCCCTTACATAGGAGTACAGACCTGTAGATGTAATATACTGTCCTTACATAGGAGTACAGACCTGTAGATGTAATATACTGTCCTTACATAGGAGTACAGACCTGTAGATGTAATATACTGTCCTTACATAGGAGTACAGACCTGTAGATGTAATATACTGTCCTTACATAGGAGTACAGACCTGTAGATGTAATATACTGTCCTTACATAGGAGTACAGACCTGTAGATGTAATATACTGTCCTTACATAGTAGTACAGACCTGTAGATGTAATATACTGCCCTTACATAGGAGTACAGACCTGTAGATGTAATATACTGCCCTTACACAGGAATACAGTCCTGTAGATGTAATATACTGCCCTTACATAGGAGTACAGTCCTGTAGATGTAATATACTGTCCTTACATAGGAGTACAGTCCTATAGATGTAATATACTGCTCTTACATAAGAGTATAGACCTATAGATGTAATATACTGCCCTTACATAAGAGTATAGACCTATAGATGTAATATACTGCCCTTACATAAGAGTACAGTGCTGTAGATGTAATATACTGCCCTTACATAGGAGTACAGTCCTGTAGATGTAATATACTGTCCTTACATAGGAGTACAGTGCTGTAGATGTAATATACTGCCCTTACATAGGAGTACTGTCCTGTAGATGTAATATACTGCCCTTACATAGGAGTATTGTCCTGTAGATGTAATATACTGCCCTTACATAGAGTACTGTCGTGTACATGTAATATACTGTCCTTACATAGGAGTACAGACCTGTAGATGTAATATACTGCCCTTACATAGGAATACTGTCCTGTAGATGTAATATACTGCCCTTACATAAGAGTACAGACCTATAGATGTAATATACTGCCCTTACATAGGAGTACAGACCTGTAGATGTAATATACTGCCCTTACATAGGAGTACTGTCCTGTAGATGTAATATACTGCCCTTACATAGGTGTACTGTCCTGTAGATGTAATATACTGCCCTTACATAGGAGTACAGACCTGTAGATGTAATATACTGCCCTTACATAAGAGTACAGACCTGTAGATGTAATATACTGTCCTTACATAGGAGTACAGTCCTATAGATTTAATATACTGTCCTTACATAGGAGTACAGACCTGTAGATGTAATATACCAGTGATGGCGAACCTATGGCACGGGTGCCAGAGGCGGCACTCAGAGCCCTCTCTGTGGGCACCCGCACCCTGGAAAAAGTCTATGGTGTACCAATATGCCTTAGACTTTTCCTGCAATTCATTCAGCGCAGGATGCACTATGAACAGCACAGGCAGTTCACTGAATGTAGGCAGGCTATTATAGCTAAATAATAAAGTACATGCAAGATAGACTATACTGGACTGTAATATTCAGGGTAAATTGCTGTGTTTGCACTTTGTGATAAATAATTAGGTTTTGGGTTGCAGTTTGGGCACTCGGTCTCTAAAAGGTTCTCCATCACTGTAATATACTGTCCTTACATAGGAGTACAGACCTGTAGATGTAATATACTGTCCTTACATAGGAGTACAGACCTGTAGATGTAATATACTGTCCTTACATAGGAGTACAGACCTGTAGATGTAATATACTGCCCTTACATAGGAGTACAGACCTGTAGATGTAATATACTGTCCTTACATAGGAGTACAGACCTGTAGATGTAATATACTGTCCTTACATAGTAGTACAGACCTGTAGATGTAATATACTGCCCTTACATAGGAGTACAGTCCTATAGATGTAATATACTGCCCTTACATAGGAGTACAGACCTATAGATGTAATATACTGCCCTTACATAGGAGTACAGACCTATAGATGTAATATACTGTCCTTACATAGGAGTACAGACCTGTAGATGTAATATACTGTCCTTACATAGGAGTACAGACCTGTAGATGTAATATACTGTCCTTACATAGTAGTACAGACCTGTAGATGTAATATACTGCCCTTACATAGGAGTACAGTCCTATAGATGTAATATACTGCCCTTACATAGGAGTACAGACCTATAGATGTAATATACTGCCCTTACATAGGAGTACAGACCTATAGATGTAATATACTGTCCTTACATAGGAGTACAGACCTGTAGATGTAATATACTGTCCTTACATAGGAGTACAGACCTGTAGATGTAATATACTGTCCTTACATAGTAGTACAGACCTGTAGATGTAATATACTGCCCTTACATAGGAGTACAGTGCTGTAGATGTAATATACTGTCCTTACATAGGAGTACAGACCTGTAGATGTAATATACTGTCCTTACATAGGAGTACAGTCCTGTAGATGTAATATACTGTCCTTACATAGTAGTACAGACCTGTAGATGTAATATACTGTCCTTACATAGGAGTACAGTCCTGTAGATGTAATATACTGTCCTTACATAGTAGTACAGACCTGTAGATGTAATATACTGTCCTTACATAGGAGTACAGACCTGTAGATGTAATATACTGTCCTTACATAGGAGTACAGACCTGTAGATGTAATATACTGTCCTTACATAGGAGTACAGACCTGTAGATGTAATATACTGTCCTTACATAGGAGTACAGACCTGTAGATGTAATATACTGTCCTTACATAGGAGTACAGACCTGTAGATGTAATATACTGTCCTTACATAGGAGTACAGACCTGTAGATGTAATATACTGTCCTTACATAGTAGTACAGACCTGTAGATGTAATATACTGTCCTTACATAGGAGTACAGTCCTGTAGATGTAATATACTGTCCTTACATAGTAGTACAGACCTGTAGATGTAATATACTGTCCTTACATAGTAGTACAGACCTGTAGATGTAATATACTGCCCTTACATAGGAGTACAGACCTGTAGATGTAATATACTGCCCTTACACAGGAATACAGTCCTGTAGATGTAATATACTGCCCTTACATAGGAGTACAGACCTGTAGATGTAATATACTGACCTTACATAGGAGTACAGTCCTATAGATTTAATATACCGTCCTTACATAGGAGTACAGATCTGTAGATGTAATATACTGCCCTTATATAGTAGTACTGTCTAGTGTTGATCGAGCACCAAAGTGACCAAAGTGCTCGGGCCGAACACATCGGGAAGTCAATGGGAGAACCCGAACATTAAACCAGGCACCCCCTGCTCTGAAGAGGGGAGGGTGCCTGGTTCATAGGAAAAGGTCAGAAATTGACGGAAACACCACTGAAATGGTTTGGCAACAGCATGGGGAGGATGTCTGGATGCATCTTTGACTCCTATTATCTATGACATATAATAGACAATCACACAAAGGCTATATGCCAAAAGCCAGGTATGTGCAAGCCAACAAGATTTCCATGAGACAGATATAGTCAGCACACCTTACAATGGCAGCCTTGTGCACTATGAGACATTCAAAACCAGCTTTTCTTTTTCCCCCCCCTCAAATAGGAATAGTTACGATTTATCACTCATAAACGTTCCATCCCATCATCCTCTGACTTTATTGCATACTTTCTTATCAAGTTCTATCACTCCTACTGTAAACGTTCCATCCTGTCTGAGGCATTCAAAACCAGCTCTCATCTGACTGAGAGCCAGTAAGCCTCAAATTTGCGTCATATCTGTTGGATAGACCTGCGCACCTAGGTCATTATCATTAGGGTGACAAAAAGTTTTCTGATTGTCCTTACATAATATTCAATATCCTTTCTATACAGTTTTGTCATGTAAACTCATTTGAATAATCGTGGGCATATGCAAATTAGCTTAATCTTCTTGTTTTTCAGCTGAAACACAATTTGCATGGAAAATTTGTGATAAAAATTTGCAATTAGAATATTCGCATTCAACACTACTTATGAACAGCGCCATTTATTGGATTCATAGTCATGAACAGCGCCATCTACTAGATTCATAGTCTTGTCATAAGACTATGAAACCAATAACATATAAAGCATCATCAATCCTTACATAAAGACGCACTACTATGAGACTACATGACAATAAATCCACATGAACTCTGAAATGAGACACTGTACACCTCCAGGAATACCTATAATAAAAAAAAAAAATTTAAACCACATCACCTGTATAGAAGGGGGGAAGGGAAATGTTTAGGGAAAGGATTATAGCACTGTTTATATGCGTTTTATCTTTGTTTTCACTGCACATATCTGTAAAAAAAAGATTATGACCTGTAATTTGATCCAATATGTACCTTTGAATGTAAATGTGCAAATTATATCAAAACCTAATAAAACGTATTTTAAAAAAAGACTATGAAACCAATAGATGGCACTGTTCATGAGTCATGAACAGTGCCATGTGTTGGCTTTATAGTCTTGTCATAAAACTATGAAACCAATAGATGGCGTTGTTCATGAGTCATGAACAGCGCCATGTATTGGATTCATAGTCTTGTCATAAGACTATGAAACCAATAGTTGGCGCTGTTCATGAGTCATGAACAGCATCATCTATAAGATTCATAGTCTTTTCATAAGACTATGAATCCAATAAATGGCACTGTTCATGAGTTGTGTTGATCGCGAATATTCTAATCGCAAATTTTTATCGCAAATTTTCCATGCAAATGGTGTTTCAGCTGAAAAACAAGTAGATTCAGCTAATTTGCATATGCCCATGATTATGCAAACGAGTTTACATGACAAAACTGTATAGAAAGTTTATTAAATATTGTTAGGACAATCAGAAAACTTTTTGTCACCCTAATGATAATGATCTAAGTGCGCAGGTCCACCCAAGCCATCCAACAGTTATGAAGCAACTTTGATGCTTACTTGCTAGTTTTGAATGTCTCATGGTGCACAAGACTGCCATTGTAAGGTATGCTGACTGTTTCTGTCTCATGGATAGATTGTTGGCTTGCATATACCCGGCTTTTGGCATATAGCCTTTGTGTGTTGTCTATTGTATGTCATAGGTAATGGGAGTCCAAGATGCATCCAGACATCCTTCCCATGCTGTTTTCAAACTATTTCGGTGGTGTTTCCATCAATTTCTAACCTATTTCTGTGAACCAGACACCCTCTCCTCTTCAGAGCAGGGGGTACCTGGTTTAATGCTCAGGTCTCCCATTGATTTTCATTGTGCTCGAGCATACACAGTATTCGGCCGAACACTATGATGTGCCGGACATAGCGATGCTCAAGCCGAACTGCTGTTCGGCCGAGCATGCTCACTCAATACTAGTACTGTCCTGTAGTGTAATATACTGTCCTTACATAGGAGTACAGACTTATAGATGTGATATACTGTCCTTATATAGGAGTACTGTCCTATAGTGTAATATACTCTCCTTACATAGGAGAACATACCTATAAATGTAATATACTGCCCTTACATAGGAGTACTGTCCTGTAGATGTAATATACTGTCCTTACATAAGAGTACAGACCTGTAGATGTAATATGCTGCCCTTATATAGGAGTACAGACTTGTAGATGTAATATACTGCCCTTACATAGGACACTGTGCCCGCTTCACAGTTATAATGCCCACATTTGGTCCCTTTACAGTAGTAATACCCACATTGTGCCCATCACAGTAGCAATATCCACATTGTTCCCCCTCACAGTAGTTATATCCATATGTGCACTCTTCACAGTACTTATAAACACATATGCACCCTTAACAGTAGTTATGTCCATATGTGCTTTCTTCATAGTAATTATGCCCAGATGTACCCCCTTCACAGTAGCTATGCCCAGGTATGTGTCCCCTTCACAGTAGTTATGCACATGTAACACCCCAGAGTGGTGTTACCACTCCTGCACCCTGATACTATCTCTAATGGTCTAACCTGTATGTCATCTTATGTATTCTGTTCCAGGTCCTCTACAATGTGCATTCATAATCTTGTTATGTAACTGTTTATTACATGTAATGTGCCTGGTTCACCAGCAAGTGCCAGCGTAAATGACAGAGCTATCCTTAGAGAGAATGGAACTTACCATTCCATTCTCCCCCCTTTGGGCAGAAGTGGGCCAGTCCTGCTTGCTACCAGAAGGAAGTGGGACAGTTCTGGTTCAGACTGCATGTTGGAGCTGCCAGGATTCTAACCTACTTTTTGGCTGAACATAAGCCCGACTACAGGAGTGAAGTGCAGTATAAAGAGGAAACAAAGACACCAAGTTAGCTTGTACAGCAGAGTTTAGGGAAAGATATAGCAGAGTTGAGTTTGCCTGCTAGTTTAATGCTAAAGCCTGCTGGAACCAAGACAAAGCCTGAAACAGTTTGGAGAAACATTTATTCAAGTAAAGCTGCCATTGAACTTTATCTCAAGGTTTGGACTCAAGGTATTTCTTCAAATCCCTCAATTATTCCCCCTATTTATTGCTTCGAAACAAAAGCCTGGGGTCAGCCGTATCCAGGAAGGAGCACCGTGACACGCAAAAAGAGACATTTAGGCCGCACTACACCACTTGGCATTTCCTACACCTGGGACGCGACATAGAGGGCCCTGGGGGGAGGCGCCCGTTGCACACAGATATGTACACCCTTCACAGTAACTATGCCCAGAAGTGCCCCTACACAGTAGTTATGTCCATATGTGCTTTCTTCATATTAATTATGCCCAGATGTACCCCCTTCACAGTAGCTATGCCCAGGTATGTGTCCCCTTCACAGTAGTTATGCACATGTAACACCCCAGAGTGGTGTTACCACTCCTGCACCCTGCTACTATCTCTAATGGTCTAACCTGTATGTCATCTTATGTATTCTGTTCCAGGTCCTCTACAATGTGCATTCATAATCTTGTTATGTAACTGTTTATTACATGTAATGTGCCTGGTTCACCAGCAAGTGCCAGCGTAAATGACAGAGCTATCCTTAGAGAGAATGGAACTTACCATTCCATTCTCCCCCCTTTGGGCAGAAGTGGGCCAGTCCTGCTTGCTACCAGAAGGAAGTGGGACAGTTCTGGTTCAGACTGCATGTTGGAGCTGCCAGGATTCTAACCTACTTTTTGGCTGAACATAAGCCCGACTACAGGAGTGAAGTGCAGAATAAAGAGGAAACAAAGACACCAAGTTAGCTTGTACAGCAGAGTTTAGGGAAAGATATAGCAGAGTTGAGTTTTCCTGCTAGTTTAATGCTAAAGCCTGCTGGAACCAAGACAAAGCCTGAAACAGTTTGGAGAAACATTTATTCAAGTAAAGCTGCCATTGAACTTTATCTCAAGGTTTGGACTCAAGGTATTTCTTCAAATCCCTCAATTATTCCCCCTATTTATTGCTTCGAAGCCAAAGCCTGGGGTCAGCAGTATCCAGGAAGGAGCACCGTGACACGCAAAAAGAGACATTTAGGCCGCACTACACCACTTGGCATTTCCTACACCTGGGACGCGACATAGAGGGCCCTGGGGGGAGGCACCCGTTGCACACAGATATGTACCCCCTTCACAGTAACTATGCCCAGAAGTGCCCCTACACAGTAGTTATGTCTAAAATTGGGTCCCCTTCACAGTAGTTATGCCCAGGTATGTGCCACCTTCACAGCAGTTATGCCCAGGTATGTACTCCCTTCACAGAAAGAAAAAAACAAAAACCTTACATACTCACCTAGTTCCTCCGATGATCATCACAGCCCAGGTGTCAGTGTTCCCCAGCAGCAGCAAGCAGGATAATGTTACACATTGTGCTGTGTAGGAGAAGCAGAGGCTGATTCCCGGGCTTGCACCACTCCTCCTACACAGACTAGTAGTGTGATGTGTGACAGTACATCATGCTGCTGTGGAGCCCCTGCAGCTGAGGTGAAGCGGGGAGCGGACAGCTCCCTTCTTCACCATTACAAGCAACAGTCTCTGTGTCCTATATACCTCATCCATTCCGGGACCTCGGGACAGCCACCAAAACTCGGGACCCGGTATTCCCCTTTTGTGCCCCCACGCAGTAGTTTTGTCACAATAGTGCCCCTACACTTTAGTTATAATCCCCTTAGTGTCCCCATACAGTAGTTATGCTTCCCTAGTGCCTCCACACATTAGTTATGCCCCCTTGGTGCCTCCACACAGTAGTTATGCCCCCTTAGTGCCTCCACACAGTAGTTATGCCCCCTTAGTGCCTCCACACAGTAGTTATGCCCCCTTAGTGCCTCCACGCAGTAGTTATGCCCCCTTAGTGCTTTCACACAGTAGTTATGCCCCCTTAGTGCATTGACACAGTAGTTATGCCCCCTTAGTGTCTCCACACAGTAGTCATGCCTCCTTAGTACCCCGACACAGTAGTTATGCCCACTTAGTGCTCCCAAACAGTAGTTATGCCCTCTTTGCGCGTCAACACAGTAGTTATGCCTCCTTACTGCTCTCACATAGTAGATTTGCCCCCTGATTTCTCCCTACACAGCAGTAAAGCCTGTATATAAAATAAAATAAAAACCTTCACCTAGCCTCGGTCTCCTGGCGAATGGAGCTCATCATGCCCTCCCCAGCAGCAGGCGCGATGAAGTGACACCATTGCTCCTTCTACACAAAAGTCACAGTTTCAAGTCCCTTAATAAATGACCCCCACAGTATGAGATTGGAAAAACATGGCTACTGTCTCCCACAAACATCACCATAATTGTTTCTAAGTTTTATCTGGTATTGCAGCTGTTCCATTTTGAATTGAATGGGTTTGAGCTGCAGTACCCATGGACAGGCATGGCATTGCTTTTAGAAGAATTTTCAGGAAGGGACCATTCCTTCCCGATAACTGCCTGTTTGTGCGTCGTCATAAATTAGCTGCATCATAACTCGTTTACGAGCCTGAGATATGTGTTACACTGTAGAGAACATTATGGGGGTCATTTATCGAAGATTGCCTCTTACTCCAGTTTTGATAGTGAGGGCCCTGCCATGCACCTGGAGTGAAAACTATACCAGCCCCTAGTGTAGTTTTTACTCCTCTTTTAAGATTGTTTCCAGGTGTAAGTGTTAGTAAATTTGTTAGTGCCCCCCCCGGTCAACATTCCCAAGTGGAGAGGACGGCGTGACAAAATATTGTTGCACAGCCATTTGCAAAAAGGTATCTTGTGACTTTTTGATGACCCCAAATGTGTTTATTCACACAACCTTGTTTCTTCACTGACCGTGGGTCTGTGGAAAAACAACAGAGACATGCACTACCCTGGCCCATGTTCTAGACCCATTGGAGTCCATGAAAACCACTGACAGAACGAGTGGCCTTCCATGTTCTTTCAGTGGTTCCATTGACCATTGGTAGGCGATGCTTTGGAAATGTGGAAAACATATGACACACGAAGGGCACAAAACAGGCATAAGGATCACACACAGAGCCTTCATGGACGACACATTGACTGTCTTGTCATCGACATTGTCACGGACATGTGAATAAGGTCTACAAAGGTCTT
The DNA here is from genome assembly GCF_905171765.1 of Bufo bufo. Classification (NCBI taxonomy): domain Eukaryota; kingdom Metazoa; phylum Chordata; class Amphibia; order Anura; family Bufonidae; genus Bufo; species Bufo bufo. The sequence continues at coordinate 138,976,251 of NC_053389.1, forward strand.
AAGATGGATATTTCCATTAGCTTCATGTTCTAGCTTTTCATGGACTAATATATTACGCAGTTACTATTCCTCATAGAGTAGGAACCAGAATGACCTCCCGCAGGACAACAGCGGCTGCCAGGAGGTGCGAATCAAAGTTTGTCTGCCCAGTAGATTAGCTGCGGAACGTAGGCAGTGAAAAGCTGAGTGGAACAAGCGCACAGACTTTTATTAATGGGAACATTACTTTCACGGAGCTGCTCCTTGTAAGCTCTTCATCTGAATCGCAGACATAAAATCACTTACTGGATTCTTCCACCTTCTTACAATCACTGATTCAGGTTGCTGCTTCTTCCTTTTATGCTACATCTCACGGAAGGAACGTTAATTGTTTTTACAGTGACATGTTCTCGCCGCTGGAGCAGACTGCGCTGCGGTGAAGCCCTGCAATAGATGTTAGGTTACTGTAATGGTATGCTACATGGAATCTGGCACCAAGATAAACGAAAGGCTTAAGAGTACAAAGAACAGTACAGAGTACAGAGTACAAAGAACAGGAAATTTGCTCTCTACTGTGTTGCACGATGGGAATTGTCTGCAGAATAAAAAATATAGATGTTTCCTAAAACTGATTTGTTCCACGGTCTTCAGGAATTTTTACTGTGTCATTGATGGTTGCAATCCATTGTAACCAGACTGGCCCTTTAAATGGTACCCTGTGGTGCCGTTATCATCCCCCCCAGATTACTATATAATAGACTGTATCTAGCCGCCACTATTCTGCAATCCAGATGCATGTATAATTTGTTTATCTGTTCTTCAAGCGGCAGATTATTCCAGCAGGGGATTGGTTCCTTTTAATTTTCTAAATCGGATCGGATGCCACCTGTACTGGTACAAATAGCAAGTAGTAAAGTCCTTTCTGAAACATTCTCTACCCAGCATGGTCACACAACCCCTGCTTAGATTTTATTACCAGTTGTTTTGCGAGCTGTAAAATGTCTGCGGTTCTCTATGAGGAGGCAGAATAACACAAGAAGGTGCCGGATTCCTGCGTCCCAGTTAAATGGAACAGGCAGAATACACAGCACGTCCTTTATTCTTCTTTTAATGCCTTTCTAGTCCTAGAAATTTCTCTCGCATAGAATGGATATCTGGAACAGTTGGAGGACATGGACAAGATTTTACAGAAAGGACGAGAAACCTCAAGTAGTAAAAACAAGATAATCCCCCCTAGGGGTACGACCACATGTGGCCTAAATGCTGCAGATTTTCCACAGTGGAACTGCTTGTAGAAAATCTGCAGCATTAAAGGGGTTTTCTCATCTCAGACAATGGGGGCATATCGCTAGGATATGCCCACTTTGTCTGATGGGTGCGGGTCCCTCCATCTCCCAAACGGAGCCCCGCAAAATGCTGGCTGTCTATTTTCGGCGACCCCATAGAAGTGAATGGGAGCCGTGGCCAGTCATGCGTGGTGTGCTCCCATTCACTTCTATGGGGTGAACGCTTGGTGGTGGCCGGACCGCAGTCCTCCACCACTTTCGGGGCTCCGTTCTTGATATAGGTTCGGGTCCCAGCGGTGGGCATCTATCAGACAATGGGGGCATATCCTAGCGATATATCTCCATTGTCTCAGATGAGACAACCCCTTTAACAGTGGCATCAAAGTGAATAAGGTCTTAAAATATTTCATCAACTTGCTGCAGAGCATGTCCAAGCCCTAATCCGCATATAATACAATTTTCTTATTCGTAGCATGTTAGTTTATGTTGCTGATGCCATGGTTTTTGCGCTTGGCAATCCAGAGGGTGAGATCTGCAGCAAGTCCACAACATTTCTGCACCAACATCCACATGGTTTGGCATAGATTTCGCTGCTGTTGGTTTTTTCGCAGATATGCTTCGTATTTTCAGCACCTGCTGTGTGTGACTGTACCCTTGCTGATGTAGATTTAAGTAATTTTGTATGCCAAGAATTGGCGTACAAAATTATGAATGAGACAGACCTGCCGTGCCGCCCTCTTCCCCGCCCATGCCACGCCCCTTTTTTTAAAGACCTGTCGGCAAAGTGGTGTGAATGGGCAAAAGTCGCAGATTTTGTCGTAAAATGGCTTGCAATAAAATGCAACTGATATATGCCACAAAAGCGGTATGTATCAGTTAATAAATGAGCCCTTATGTGTTCTTAAAGGGTATGTCCACCTATTTATATATCTATATATACTATCAGAAGGACCCGGCTTCGCACGGGTATATTTCATCTATTTCATTTAATGTTTGTGTGTGTCGTTAAAAGATATCGACAGTATCCATAATAACAGTGACATCTACAGTACCCTGCCCCTTCAACAGAGACCTCCACAGTGGCCTGCCCCTTAACAGTAACATCCACAGCGCCCTCCCCTTTAACAGTGACCTCCACAGCAGGTGCCCCTTTATTAGTCACCTCCACAGTTACCCCGTCTCATAAACAGTGATTTCCACAACACCCAATCCCCTTAACAGTGGCCTCTACAGCAATCTGCCACTTAACACTGACCTCCATTGTGGACCGTCCCCTTAACTGTGACTTACACAGCAGCCTGCCCCTAGGGTGGCCAGAGGTCCGGTTTTAGGCAGGACAGTCCAACTTTCAGACTCCCTGTCCTCCGTCTAGCACAGGACCTGGACGGACACAAGGATGTTCTTTTGAACAGCTCACTCTCAGACAGCAGCACTGTACTGTGTGAGCCTGAGCTGCAGGGAGAAAGTCACCCTCCCTCCCACCCCTGCAGCTGACAGAAGTTGATTTTTACCTTAATTTTTTCAATCCCTGTCGGCTGCGGAGTGGGAGGGGGTGTGGCTTATCGGGACCTGGGGGCGGGGTTTTTAGTCTGTCTTTTGAGGGTGGCCTGAATAGCTACCCTACCTGCCCCCTGAACTGTGACTTCCACAGCACTCCACTCCCTTAACAGTGTCATCAATAGCGCCCTGTCCCTTTAAAGCTGACCTGCAGCAGTGAAGAAAAATGGCTGGATTGTTATGGAAACCTGGAGTAAAACTGTGTGTATGTGGAGACTAAGGGCCTGCAAGCTTCTATTGGCTGATAAGGGACATGTGACCATGTGTATGGCACTTGGGATATGAACAGAAAGACTTGCAGGCTTGTACTGATAATGCAGGTAATTTTTGGGGACTATCTCAGGAACGGTACGTCCTAGAGAGCTGAGACCCCTACAAGATTTCTTTCCAGGTAGCAAGGGATGTGTATATCAAGTTTCGTTGAAATCGATGGTTGCGTTTTTGAGTGATCGCGGAACATACTTACATACACACATACATACAGTACATACATATATACATCCTTCTATATACATAGAGAAAGGCTCAATTGTAGAGCCAAAACGTCGCCACACTATGGGTGAATAAATCTTTTGGATTTTGTTTTATCCTATGCTGGAGTGCTGCTCTCTTTTTTACACATATATATATATATATATATATATATATATATATATATATACAGTACAGACCAAAAGTTTGGACACACCTTCTTATTCAAAGAGTTTTCTTTATTTTCATGACTATGAAGGCATCAAAACTATGAATTAACACATGTGGAATTATATACATAACAAACAAGTGTGAAACAACTGAAAATATGTCATATTCTAGGTTCTTCAAAGTAGCAACCTTTTGCTTTGATTACTTCTTTGCACACTCTTGGCATTCTCTTGATGAGCTTCAAGAGTTAGTCCCCTGAAATGGTCTTCCAACAGTCTTGAAGGAGTTCCCAGAGATGCTTAGTTGTTGGCCCTTTTGCCTTCACTCTGCGGTCCAGCTCACCCCAAACCATCTCGATTGGGTTCAGGTCCGGTGACTGTGGAGGCCAGGTCATCTGGCGCAGCACCCCATCACTCTCCTTCATGGTCAAATAGCCCTTACTTCCAAAGTTTTCCTAATTTTTCGGCTGACTGACTGACTTTAATTTCTTAAAGTAATGATGGCCACTCGTTTTTCTTTACTTAGCTGCTTTTTTCTTGCCATAATACAAATTCTAACAGTCTATTCAGTAGGACTATCAGCTGTGTATCCACCTGACTTCTCCTCAACGCCACTGATGGTCCCAACCCCATTTATAAGGCAAGAAATCCCACTTATTAAACCTGACAGGGCACACCTGTGAAGTGAAAACCATTTCAGGGGACTACCTCTTGAAGTTCATCAAGAGAATGCCAAGAGTGTGCAAAGCAGTAATCAAAGCAAAAGGTGGCTACTTTGAAGAATTACTAGAATATGACATATTTTCAGTTGTTTCACACTTGTTTGTTATGTATATAATTCCACATGGGTTAATTCATAGTTTTGATGCCTTCAGTGTGAATCTACAATTTTCATAGTCATGAAAATAAAGAAAACTCTTTGAATGAGAAGGTGTGTCCAAACTTTTGGTCTGTACTGTATATATATATATATATATATATATATATATTACTATAACATACTCCAGAGCTATTGGTTAACCCTACCAGCAACATAGTGAGTGCAGCTCTGAAGTGTAATACAAGCTGTAAATAAGGATGAATATAAGATAAGTAATGTATAATAGGGACACAGTGACTCCAGCAGAAGAATAGTGAGTGCAGCTCTGCAGTATAATACAGGATGTAACAGGATCAGTACAGGATAAGTAATGTAATGTATGTACACAGTAATTCAACCAGAAAAATAGTGAGTGTAGCTCTGGAGTATAATACAAGATAAAACTCAGGCTACTTTCACATAACGTTGAGCGCGAATAGCAAGTATTTATCGCGAATATCGCCACTTCGAGAATTCGCAAATATTTAGAATATAGTGATATATATTCGTTATATCGACTATTCGTCATTTTTCTTCCATCTGAACACATGATTCTTCCCTTTTTCTTGCTTGTAGGCCAATGAGAAGGGAGCAATGTCAAGTTCACAACAATACTTAGTGCACCAGTCAGTAATCTGTAGTCAGACCTGCTAAAATGTGAAGTTGCACATAGTGCGAAAAAATATTCTAATCACTGCCGATTAGCGCAATCACTAATATATTGGAGCACTTGACTCTGTCTGCATATAAAGCTATTGTAATGTTCTGCCGTGCCAACCATTTTCTCCAGTTTCAGTAAACTTCTAGCAGCTTGGAAATTGTAGCAAAAGTGACCCACGCCTGTATTTCGCGTTACGAATTCGCATTACGCGATTTTTACATTGCAGATTTTTCACATTCAATTAAATAATCTCAAATTCTGGAATTTGCAAATATATGCCGAATATTCTACAGAATATTCGTAAAATATTGCGAATTCGAATATAGCCGCTGCCGCTCATCACTACTTTCACAGCGGGGGAAACGCTTCCATTTTGTCCCCATTCATTGTCAATGGGGACAAAACTGTACTAAACGAAACAGAATGCACCAAAATCCATTCCGTTCTGTTTGGTTGCGCTCCCATCGCGGACAGAATAACGCTGCAAACAGCGTTTTTCTGTCTGCTATGTGGTGCAGAGCAAGATGTGTGGCAGGCGCAGCACTATGAAGTGCCGTTTGCGCTGTGGCATTAGAAGAATTTTGATATCTCTGACTTTTAGTCTAACCAGACTGTCTATTACTCTGTAATTCCTCTAGCGCCGTTCTATGGAAACAGTAGGTTTAAAGAGCACACCAAATGCTTGAAATAATTTATTTATTAACTTCAACTTTTCTTCATATAACTCACTGCCGCCTCCGCAGCAGATAGTCAATGTACAAAACACATGTTGCATAAAGATTCATAAAATGGCGGTATGTATACGATGGTGGTTCAACTGTTCAATTTTGTCATTCAACATAAAATGGTGGATATATTTCTCTCTTTAGTATCTGTACTCTCACTTCAAGTTATTTAGGCACTTTATGATCTCTCTGAGAGGTATATCTGAGGTTTAACCAATAGTTCTACTTGCTGAATTTGGTCGCAATTTGCAGTATGCAGTTAGCAGTAACGATTTGCAGATTAGTTGAGTATGATCTGGTATGGTTGTATGCAATTTGGATTGCAATATGGAATTTGAATTTGTGAACTTTGTAGTTTGCAATTGGTGGAACTGTAAGTAAACACACATATAACTGGTTCAGTATACAGTTCTAATCACTATATTAACAGCAGGAACATTATAAAACTGTACCTATTTTGTCCTCTCTGCTTCCATAAAACACAGTTCTGAGTGGAGTGAATGTCTGTTCAGCTTCTCTCTGGTGAATCATAATTTCTAGCAGCTCCTGCTAGGGAATTTCCCACACAGGCTGTGTGTGAGGCTGGCTGCGATTGGCCAATACTCCTGCTGTGTGTGAGGCTAGCTGTGATTGGTCTAGACTCCTGCCCAGCAACAACAGTTTAACTCTATGCTTTCTGTTGTTTCTGCTGTGTCATTGAGCTTACCTCACATCCATGTAATGAATCTTAAAGGCATATTATCTTTTCTGCTTCTGTGAACACAATATATATAACAGTTATATGACATCCAAACATGAAGTCACTGTATATAACTCTGCTTTTGTCTTTAACACACAAACATAGGAACTGTATTAAGGTTATTGGCAGGTTTAGCTGTATAAACATATAAGCTATATTAGCAACCCAGATCTTAGCTGGCCAGCTACACTCCCAACAAAATTACCCATAATTCTATGTTCTTAGTGGTAGGACTTGAACATGAATTTGAGGAATTTTCCATCATGTTCTCAACTCTCAAGTGTCTTTTATCACTCTCAAGTAAAACAACTCACTTCTGTATAGGACGTTTCAACTTGAGTGGATTAGTGAGACGTTTTCCCTTTTTGTCAAGTTTTGAGTCTTCTATTTGTAACAACACTCTTCTTATTAGTTTGTATTCATTCTTTTGAACTTCTCGAATGTTGGCCAATTTCCATTGAAATCTTCTTCTTTCACTAACACTATGTCACCAACTTGGAATTTTTTTCTGGGTATTTGCAATTTACTTCTTAGCATAAGATTGGCTAAGTATTCTTTTCTTCATCTATTCCAAAACTGATCTGATAGATATTGAACTCTTCGCCATCTCCTTTTAGCATTTAAATCTTCTTTGGTGAACTTGCCAGGTGGTGACTGTATGTAATCAGACTTAAGGTGAAGTAGATGGTTGGGAGTTAAAGGGTCCAAACTTGTTGGATCATTGATGTTATCAACTGTAAGTGGACGACTGTTAACAATAGACATTACTTCATAGAATAGGGTCCTAAGTGAAGCGGCATCTATTCTTCCGGCATTGCTTTTCAACATTGAACTTAACACATTTCTTACAGTTCTGATTTGTCTTTCCCAAACTTCTCCGATATGGCTTGCATGTGGAGCATTCATGTGAAAATCACACTGTTTCTCTAACAAATGCTCAGTTACTTTCTCTTTATCGATCTCTTTTAGAGCTTTCTTTAATTCATTCTTTGCTCCGACAAAATTAGATCCTTGGCCAGATCTAAGCTCTTTGACAGTACCTCTAATGGCTATGAAACATCTCAAGGCGTTGATGAATGCATCAGTTGACATATTCTCTAACATTTCCAGGTGAATTGCTCTGGAGCTCAGAGATGTTAATATTAGTCTTTATCTCTTGTACTCCTTGCGGTTCTGTTGGGTGATGAATGGGCCAAAACAATCCATTCCGCTATATAGAAATGGTAGTGATGGGTTTACACGATCTGCCAGTAAATCTGCCATTCTTTGTTCTTCGGTAGGTCTACGTGCCTTTCTGCAGACTACACATTTACTTATATTCTTTGCTATAACTTTGCTTCCTTTCACTATCCAGTAACCACCTTCTCTCAAACAGCTTTGGGTAAAGCTTCTTCCGTGGTGCAAGGATTTATTGTGAAGGTAGAATTTTTGGGTAGAATTGCTGGATGCTTTACTCTGCTAGGTAACGATGCCTTTTCCAGTCTCCCTCCCACCTTCAGTATACCATCCTGCAAAAAAAGATTAAGCTTGTACAATGGGTGGTTGTTTGGAAGCCTTTTAGGTTCTTTACAAAGTCTCTTCAATTCTTCACTGTAGAATCTCTTTTGAATAAAGGCCTCATGCACACGGCCGTTTTTTTTTTTTCCGTGTCCGTTGTTCAGTTTTTTGTGATTTTCTGCGGACCCATTGACTTTCAATGGGTCCGTTGAAAACTCGGCTAATGCACCGTTTGTCATCCGCGTCCGTGATCCGTGGTTCCAGCCCCTCAAAAAAATATAACCTGTCCTTTTTTTTTTTTCACAGAAAACCGTTCGCGGACCCATTCAAGTCAATGGGACCGTGAAAAAATGCGGAGGCACACAAGATTGTCATCCGCATCCGCGTCCGTTTTTTTCCTATCATTTGCATGGCAAACTTGACTTGGACTTTTTTTTACTTTCCTTTATGTCTGGTGGTCCTTCAAAAATAAAGGAAGACGCACGGAAACAAAAACGGATCACGGAACAACGGAACCCCATTTTGCGGAACGGAACACAACAACGGTCGTGTGCATGAGGCCTGAGTCTTATGACTGTTTCTTCAGCTTTCATTCTTTCCTCTACATTCAACAATTCCTTCTTTTTGATTCCCTTTGCCAAACGTTGAATTCGAACTACTACATTTATGACTGTATTCCATTTTGAACATCTGGCTAGTCTTTCAAGTATTTCATCTTAAAACTTGGCAGCATTGCTCATTGTTTGTACAACTTTTACTTCTGGATCACTCATAGATAATTCTGTGTAACCTTTACTGGGCGTGATTTCCTTTTCCTAAAGGAACTCTGGGCCTGTGAATTTTTCAATTCTGTTACATTCAGGCCTCTTGAAGCATGATCTGCTGGGTTATGCTTTGTGTCAATGTGATGCCAATGTTCTGCATTGGTTATTTCCCGAATTTTCTCAACTCTGTTGGCGACAAAGATATGGAATCTTCAAGCTTAGTTGTTTATGTTACCTAGGACAACTTGTGAGTCTGTCCAAAAATATTCTTTATCTATTTTCAACTCCAATCCTTCTCTCAGAAACTTGCTTACTGATGCTGAAACAACAGCTGCTGTCAATTCAAGTCTTGGTATTGTCTGAATACTGGTAGGTGCAACTCTGGCCTTTCCCATAACCAGGGCATGTATCTTTTCTTCTCCTATCACTCTGATGTAGGAGCACTGACCATAACCATAACTACTGGCATCTGAAAAGTGATGAAGTTCTATTTTCTTGTACTTTCCGAAATCATGAGGTACAAAACATCTGGGTATCCGAACTTCTCTTAAGTTTTGCAAGTCTCTTATCCAACTCTCCCACCTTGGCCTCAAATTTTTAGGTATGGACTCGTCCCATCCTTACCATGCATTCAATTAGCATCAATGTGCTAGCAGGATTAGGATCTAGTCCAGACTGTTTTAGGTATAGTGGGTGAATAATTATGCCCTACTACAGGCATGGCCAACCTGCGGCTCTCCAGCTGTTGTAAAACTACAACTCCCACCATGCCCTGCTGTAGGCTATTAGCTGTAGGCAGTCTGAGCATGCTGGGAGTTGTAGTTTTGCAACAGCTGGAGAGCCCCAGGTTGGCCATCCCTGCCCTACTACATCAGCTCAGTCTGGTGCCTGAAAGTCATGAAAGTGATACACAGAATTTTTCCCTTTTAACCAGTTACTAATAAATACTTTATTTTATTTTAAATACGTTCTTCAGGCAGTGTGATTAATGTTTTCAAAGTGAACGTACACCTGAGTATCTTTGCTGTGTGAGACAAATGGACTCGTCCCATCCCAACTTCTATCTGCACAATTCTTGCAGTATTTGTTTTGCTCTGAGGATTACTGGGGCCAAGAATCCCAATTGATCATATATAGAAGCCACTGCAGAAAGAATGATGCGTTTAGTTGCAACTTTCTCTTCAATAGATACTTCAAAGAAGAACTTGTCATTCTCTACATTCCATCCCAATCCAAGTACGTTCTGAACTGGAAGTTGATCATAATTGAGATCTACATTCTTCATTGTTGCTGCACGTTCAGAGTCACTGATGGATTCCAGTACCTTTCTGTTGCTTGAGATAAATTTGTGAAGGCGCAGGTTTCCTCTTGCGCATAACTCTTGGCTTTTTTCTCTAGTTTGATTGCAGATTCTCTGGACTCTAGACTTATAAGACCATCATCTACATAAAAAAAATTCTTCTGAAAATTTGCTGCTGATGGGCAATCCTTTTCATTTTGATTGGCCAGGTACTTCATACCATAATTGGCGCAACCTGGAGACGATGCTGCTCCAAATAAGTGTACTTTCATTCTGTATTTTGCTGGCTCTGAATCTGTATCTCCGTCCACCCACCATAGAAACCTCAGAAAGTCTCCATCTTCATTGTTCACATAGAACTGGTGGAACATCTTTTCAACGTCACACATGACTGCTACGGGATACTTTCTGAATCTACAGAGAACTCCAGACAGAGTGTTTGTAAGATCTGGACCTTTTAGTAGATGATCATTCAAAGCAACACCATCGTACTTTGCTAAGCAATCAAATACCACTCTAATCTTATCTGGTTTCTTTGAGTGGTAGATACCTTGATGTGGGATGTACCATACTTCTCCTTCTTTAGGCTGATTATTAACTTTCTCTGCATCTCCTTCTTCAAGGATGCCTTCCATGAATTTCAAATAATCATTCTTCAGTTTGGGATCTCTTACCATCCTTTTCTTCAAACATTTCAATCTTGCTAGGGCAAGATTTCTGTTATTTGGCAGACGAGGTCGTTCTCTAAAACGTAAGGGCATTTCAAGATAACCTTGTTGATTCTGCTGAGTACTTTCTTCTAGAGTGTGTACGAACTTTATGTCTTCTTGAGATACACTTTTTTCTTTAGAACTTATGTCTGCAAAGTCGGATTCAAGGATCTTGATTACTTTTGCTGGACTTACAGTTGGTAACTCTTGGACAGATATCCGATGACACAATCCTCTCACCTGGCATTACAGGATGATGATTTATTGGCCACCTTCGATGTGTGTTCTCTATACACCTCTATTATCCATTCTAAGGGTATACGGGCTGTAGAGTGGCTTTTGTCCTTTTCCTCTCACACAGAACGTGAGAAACAATTTTTCTTGTGTTTACTTGAGATTATTTTGAATGAAAATTATTTTTTGTTTCAAGACACGTACTATCAGCAGTGCTGTGGGACCGCGATGGGCTCGAATGCCGCACCGCCATACGCAAATTCTTACATGTCATGGTTTGAGGATAAATTTATTTATAACAATGAACTTTTCAAACTCCATTGCATTTTTTGGCGAAGATTCGTCAATGACGTGTTTTGAGTGTGGCGGGGCGGCATTCGATCCCTTCGGGATTTTGCTGATTATCTAAATTCTGTATGGCATGAACTCCAATTTATGTTGCACTATGATAACCATGAGATCAATTTTTTGGATACCCTTGTGATCAAAGGTGAGGATGGAGCAGTGGAGACCGATTTATGTATTAAGAGTACTGATAGGAATTCTCTCCTTCACTACTCCAGTAATCATCCTCCTACAGTCAAAAAAGCACTGCCCCATTCTCAGTTCCAGAGGGTTCGCAGGATTGTCTCTGGTGCAGGAGTCAAGGAAAATCGCTTGAATAAAATGTCGGTGAGATTTGAGAGTCGAGGCTATCCCACTTCACTGCTGCATAGTGAGAGGAATAAGGTTACTTCTTTAGTCCCTACAAAAGAAGGAAAAAAAGTCACGTATACCATTTGTCGCAAAATATCACCCATGGGTGAACAAGTGTAGGCTGATTTTTAATCGACATTGGAGTATTTTGTCCAGGGCATACCCCTCTTTGGAGGAGTTTAAGAGGCCTCCTTTAATCTGTTATAAGCTCAACAAAAACATTTGCGACATAGTGGTAAGGGCTGACGTGGGTAGCAGTCAAATCGAGAAGCGACAGCGTACTTTATCCACTCCAAGAAAGGGTACATTTCCCTGCTTGGGATGTATACACTGTTCGAGTGTGATCAGAGGGGAATATTTTCTACATCCCCATACGGGAAAGCAATTTCCTGTTAAGGGGTTCTTCACGTGCAATAGCAATTTTATAGTGTACTTAGTCCGTGTGGACTCCTATATATAGGAGAGACTTCCATACGGATGAAGGATCGCTTCTCGAAACACAAGTCCACCATACGAAAAAAAAAACTGCTTTTACCTATTCCCTACCACTTTGATCGCTGTAATCATAATATCGCACAATTGCGCTTCCAGATTATCGAACATGTACCGCAACCTTGCAGAGGGGGTGACAGGATTAAAATGTTAAAAAAAGTGAATCTTATTGGATTCACACACTGCAGACACTTGAACCCCAGGGATTGAACCAGGAGTATGATCTCAATAGCTTCCTGTAATTTTTAAGCTCCATTATTTATTTATATATGTTCATGTAATTATTTGTTTTTCTATAATTTTTTTCAGAAAACGTGATGAACCCCCAACCGCATCATCTCACCTTGAAATTGTTTTCACCTTTGGAGAAATCCTCATATGTCATAGTAATGTTGTCTTGATTAATGCTGCTGCAGTTGGGCTGTTCTTTCACGTGTTTCTGTTGTCTTTATCTTTGTTTAGTTCATCACCAAGGTTACCTGATGTCACTTCCGCCTTGGCGGTCTATTTAAATCGTGTATGCTATACTGTGTGTATGCCATTATCTGTTTGAGAAAGGCTCGTATTGTGAGCCGAAACGCGCGTCACAGAAACTGTATTCCATATGTGCCGATTGAAAGCTTGAATTCGCAGAAGAAAAGTGAGTGCCGGTCTCTTCTTCTAATACAATCCTCTCACCTGTCTTGAGTTTGCGATCTGCTGTTTTCCTCCAACAACACCCCATCCTAGATCAGTTTGAACAGCGTAGGGTTCACCCTTTCCTGCTGTGATTACCTTTCGTGGTACCAAGACTTCGGGACAATCGTAGCCTATCAACAGTCCAACAACAAACTGTTTCAGCGGGGACATTTCATGAGATATGACAGATAGGTGTTCCCATTTATTGGCTGTTTCGCAGGTAGGTATGCGATCTCGATCTAGAGGTATATCGTCTTTTGTATAAGCTGGAGGTAGATCTAATGTGAAGTTTGAATGAAGTCCTCTAACTCTCAGTCCTTTGACCCTTTCACTGTTCACTACCGTGTCTCTCCCCGTCATTGTGGTGAGTTTGAGCTTCATTGGTTTTGTAACCACTTGTAATTTCTTGCAGATTTCTTGATCAATGAAGGTGACGTCACTCTGGGCATCCAGTAGCGCTCAGGCATATACCTTCTTTTTCCTACTTTTAGGATTTGAAATGCACACTGGTACAACCATTAATGCGCCGTTGCTTTCTCCTTCCCTCACTCTGCAAGAGAATACCGATACTTTCTTTCCTTCCTCAGTATCTTTAAGTATTGAGGATTTATATTTATTTGGACGTTCTTCATGTAGTGGTGTAGGATGGTGTCCTTTGCAAACGCTGCATGTGGACTTTTTTTTTTACACTCCTTAGTAGCATGTCCTTTTCTTAGACATCCGAAACACAGTTGGTTATCCAGTCCAAATTTTTTCTTCTCCTTCAATTGTATGGAGTGGTTCTCTCCACAGAACATACATTTGAAGGTAGTCTGAAGATTTGTTGGTTCTGTTTCTCTACTGATCCCAGTAGTGACTTTGAACTTGCTCTCGTAGGTATCTGGACCTTTAGCTGCTGCGTTGGTTGCAAAGCTAGTTGCTCTTGCACGTCTTATCTCTCTTGCAGGCCTTTCTTCTAAGAATTTTAGGATATAAGGTGCTGTTACTGGATTACATGCTATCCGTGCTTCCTCATTGATGAACTCAGAGAACTCTTTAAAACTTGGGAAGTTCTTACCTAGATCTAACTGTTTAGTCACATAGCGATTCCATTTAGAAGCCACTTCTTCAGGTTGCTTAGTTAGCATCCTGTGGTTTTCTAGATAGTCGTTCAGTACTTCTAGTCCTTGAACATGTGGGATGGCATTGCTGCATGCTTGAAGGAAGTCACCATACTTTTGGAGTCTGAAGTGTTCTTTAGGACCTATTTTAGGCCAGTTATTCAGTTTCTCTCTAAAGGCTCTTTGTACTAAGAAAGGATGACCATATCTTGCATTAAATTTTTCCCAAGCTTGCTTGTAGGCTTCTTCGTCTTTTCTATAGAAATTACTTTCAAGAACTTCCTTGGCTTCTCCACCAACATATCTCTGAAGGTAAAATAACTTGTCAACTGGACTGAAGCAATGATGCTCAATGATCATTTCAAAGCTTGCCTTCCACTCTATGAACTTCAGTAAGTCTCCTGAAAATACAGTAGGTTCCGGAATGGGAAGTCTAGCTAGGACTGTTCTCTGTGGTCTTCCTGCGACAATGGTTGTAACATTCTCTTGGAATAGAATTATCCAGTTCTATTTTCTCATTTAGTTCTGAATTAGGGGAGTCCTCTTCTTCATTTTTTCCATTAGAGATAAAAGGTAAGTTCAGTTTCCAGTTTCCCACTGGACTAGTTCTCTCTTTGTCTTTTTGAGCAGGGATGGAAGGATAATAACTTATTTCCTCACTAAGTGCTGGAGATTTCCTTCCATTGTCCTGGGCGTATGGAGGAAAATAGGAGTCCGTTTCTTCACTTAGTACAGATTTGAACCTAAGACTACTCTGATTCATATCCTCTTTGTGTACTCTAAGTCTGGCATCTATGATCCTAACTTCTTTTTGCCTTTCCAGACTTTTCATCTGTTGGTGCTGTGCCTCGATTTCAGCTTCTTTTATTAGCCACCAGTTGGCACTGCCCCTCGATGGCAGCTTCCATCTCAATTTCTGCTCTCTTGACAGCAAGTTGTTCAGCTAATTCCTTTCTTTTTGCTGAAGTACTTGAGGACTCTGAAACTGGGGCGGCACTTCTGCTAGCGAAGGAAGTCCCACTTGTAATTGTGGTTCCACCTAAGGACCTAGCATAGTCTCTCATAAAGAGCTCGTTCATTCTCCTTCTTGCTTTAACTTCATCATAGTTTTTTGCAGATGATAGTTCTCTCATAAGCTTTACTAAATCTTTATTGACCGCAGTATATGTGTCCATGTTCCTTAAAATGTGACCGCAGGTTGACATATGCTGAGATAAGCTCTGAATCAGATTCTTCAACCGTCTCTACCATATCACTCAAGTTCCCTTTTATACTTTCTTGTTTTATGATTGATGAACGTCTTAGTTCACGTGATGAACGTCTTAGTTCATCTGTCTGGGCTATATTTGTTTGAGGCAAGGCTAATGCTGCATCAGACTCTTCTAACTCAGACAGGTTCTCTTGCTCTTCGCCCTCTACTTTATCTATCTTTGCATCCTCTAACAGTGGCATAGTAATATCAGGTTCAGACATTTTACTTTAAATGCTATAACAATCAATACGAATATCAAAGAACCTTTCACTTTAAATCCAATACTGACAAAATGCAGAAATAAATGACTTTCACTTTAAATACTTTAGAGTCCACTACAAACTGTAATTGTTTTTACTTTAAAATCTCTTATTTCTGAATAGAGATGGCCTTGCGGTTCGCCCGGCGGTCGTTTCGCGGCGAACTTTGCGTGTTCGCGATTCGACGAACATGCGAACATATGGAGAAATTCACGCCCGCTATATTCTTTTACATTGTGAAGAACTTTGACCCATGACACATCCATCAGGTGGTACAGAACAGCCAATTGAGACGTTTCAGCACATGGACATACCCCCTACCTTATAAATAGACCCGATCTGGCACAGTGGCGGATCCAGAGACTGGTCTCGGGAGGGGCACTTTCAGATTATTTTCTGTCCGCCGCCACAAAACAATGGTGCTTATAGAACAGACTACACAGTGTATGCTATATGTGTATAACAAACATATTTCACATGAAAACTTACAATTACTTGACTTGGCCCTTGGGGATCTCGGACACCACTTCAACACTTTGGCCGGGGGCTCGGTGGAGCTGATGTGTTTTATCCTAATGAGAAAGATTTCATAATAAGGATTTGGAGAAGGGGCAGAGGAATAGCAGAGCAGGGAGAGGATGGTGCTGCTACTAGGGGGTCATACCATGGGGGAGTAATAAAGCCAACCATAATGCCCCCCCCAGTAGAAATAATTCTCCTTATGATAATGTGACAGTTCAAAAAATACCCCCTTGTAATGCGCCTAGGTGAGATAATGTCCCCATAGTGCCCCCATAATGTGCCAGTATAAAATACCCCTATATAGTGCCCCCAGTAAATTCCCCCATAGTGCTCCACACCCTCCTTCCTCCTAGTGCCCCCCATAATGTACCAGTATAAAATGCTCCAGTAGATGCCCTCAGTGTCCCCCATAATTTGCAAGTATAAAATACCCCTTCTTAGTGCCCTCTGTAGATGACCCCATAGTACTCCTCTCCCCCCTCCCCATAGTACCCACCATAATATGTCCCAGTATAAAATTGTACTGTACAGAGCGCCCCATATAAAATACCCCTTCTTTGTGGCCTCAGTAGATGCCCCTATAGTGCCCACAATCATGTGCCAGTATTAACAGCCCCCCATGTGCCAGTAATAATAACAGCCCCTCATGTGCCAGTATTAATAACAGCACCCCATTGGCCAGTATTAATAACAGCCCCCATGTGCCAGTATTAATAACAGCCCCCCATGTGCCAGTATTAATAACAGCCCCCCCATGTGCCAGTATTAATAACAGCCTCCCATGTGCCAGTATTAATAACAGCACCCCATGTGGCAGTATTAATAACAGCCCCCCCATGTGCCAGTATTAATAAAAGCCTACCCATGTGCCAGTATTAATAACAGCCCCCCATGTGCCAGTATTAATAACAGCCCCCCATGTGCCAGTATTAATAACATCCCCCCCATGTGCCAGCAATAACAGCCCCCCCATGTGCTAGTAAAAACAGCCCCCATGTGCCAGCAATAACAGCCCCCATGTGCCAGCAATAACAGCCCCCATGTGCCAGCAATAACAGCCCCCCATGTGCCAGTAATAACAGCCCCCCATGTGCCAGCAATAACAGCCCCCCATGTGCCAGTAATAACAGCCCCCATGTGCCAGTAATAACAGCCCCCCATGTGCCAATAATAACAGCCCCCCCCCTGTGCCAGTAATAACAGCCCCCCATGTTCCAGCAATAACAGCCCCCCATGTGCCAGCAATAACAGCCCCCCATGTGCCAGCAATAACAGCCCCCCCTGTGCCAGTATTAACAGCCCCCCCCGTGCCAGTAATAACAGCCCCCAATGTGCCAGTAAAAGTATTGTATATATTAAAAAACAAAAACATACTTACCTCCATGTCAGCAATGCGATGCAGGCCTCTTCCGGCCTGTGTCCCGCGCTGTACGGCTCAGACGGCTCTCCCTCCCCTGCCTCAGCACAGCCATCTGTATCGCTGTCCTGAGGACGGCCATACAGATGACTATGGAGATGAGCGCTTCCACGATGGAAGCGTTTATCTCCCTGTGCCGCCGCCAGCTCGGGGGGGGGGGGGGGGCAATTGCCCCGTTGCCCCCCTTCCCCTGGATCCGCCACTGATCTGGCAGCCATTTTACATTCAGTGTTTTGCCAGTGTAGGGAGAGGTTGCTGTGTGGAGCAGGGACAGACTGTTAGGGACACCAAACGCTAGCTAATAGGGCCACAAAAGTCATTTTAAGCACTAGTATAGGTGTGCTATCGATATGTGTGATACACAGAGGGGTGCGAAATACTTATAATATACTTTTATAATGAGTCAAAAACACATACAGGGAGTGCAGAATTATTAGGCAAGTTGTATTTTTGAGGATTAATTTTATTATTGAACAACAACCATGTTCTCAATGAACCCAAAAAAACTCATTAATATCAAAGCTGAATATTTTTGGAAGTAGTTTTTAGTTTGTTTTTAGTTTTAGCTATTTTAGGGGATATCTGTGTGTGCAGGTGACTATACTGTGCATAATTATTAGGCAACTTAACAAAAAACAAAATATATACCCATTTCAATTATTTATTTTTACCAGTGAAACCAATATAACATCTCAACATTCACAAATATACATTTCTGACATTCAAAAACAAAACAAAAACAAATCAGTGACCATATAGCCACCTTTCTTTGCAAGGACACTCAAAAGCCTGCCATCCATGGATTCTGTCAGTGTTTTGATCTGTTCACCATCAACATTGCGTGCAGCAGCAACCACAGCCTCCCAGACACTGTTCAGAGAGGTGTACTATTTTCCCTCCTTGTAAATCTCACATTTGATGATGGACCACAGGTTCTCAATGGGGTTCAGATCAGGTGAACAAGGAGGCCATGTCATTAGATTTTCTTCTTTTATACCCTTTCTTGCCAGCCACGCTGTGGAGTACTTGGACGCATGTGATGGAGCATTGTCCTGCATGAAAATCATGTTTTTCTTGAAGGATGCAGACTTCTTCCTGTACCACTGCTTGAAGAAGGTGTCTTCCAGAAACTGGCAGTAGGACTGGGAGTTGAGCTTGACTCCATCCTCAACCCGAAAAGGCCCCACAAGCTCATCTTGCTGGCGTCTGAGTCGGACTGGAGCTCTCTGCCCTTTACCAATCCAGCCACGGGCCCATCCATCTGGCCCATCAAGACTCACTCTCATTTCATCAGTCCATAAAACCTTAGAAAAATCAGTCTTGAGATATTTCTTGGCCCAGTCTTGACGTTTCAGCTTGTGTGTCTTGTTCAGTGGTGGTCGTCTTTCAGCCTTTCTTACCTTGGCCATGTCTCTGAGTATTGCACACCTTGTGCTTTTGGGCACTCCAGTGATGTTGCAGCTCTGAAATATGGCCAAACTGGTGGCAAGTGGCATCTTGGCAGCTGCACGCTTGACTTTTCTCAGTTCATGGGCAGTTAGTTTGCGCCTTGGTTTTTCCACACGCTTCTTGCGACCCTGTTGACTATTTTGAATGAAACGCTTGATTGTTCGATGATCCCGCTTCAGAAGCTTTGCAATTTTAAGAGTGCTGCATCCCTCTGCAAGATATCTCATTATTTTTGACTTTTCTGAGCCTTCTTTTGACCCATTTTGCCAAAGGAAAGGAAGTTGCCTAATAATTATGCACACCTAATATAGGGTGTTGATGTCATTAGACCACACCCCTTCTCATTACAGAGATGCACATCACCTAATATGCTTAATTGGTAGTAGGCTTTCGAGCCTATACAGCTTGGAGTAAGACAACATGCATAAAGAGGATGATGTGGTCAAAATACTTATTTGCCTAATAAT
Source organism: Bufo bufo (assembly GCF_905171765.1). Taxonomy (NCBI): domain Eukaryota; kingdom Metazoa; phylum Chordata; class Amphibia; order Anura; family Bufonidae; genus Bufo; species Bufo bufo. The sequence continues at coordinate 138,995,536 of NC_053389.1, forward strand.
TCTGCACTCCCTGTAGATCTATATAGTGATCACCTGGAAGTCAGGGGCCTAGGGGCTTACTAGGGCCATTTTTTTTATAGGGTAAGGTTCCGGGTGGGGTCGCTCTTATCAGGGCGGGTGGTCTGTGGTTAGGCTATCAGGACCAGAATAGCACCCCCCTGTAGGGCAATATCAGGGACAGTTCTTTGCCCACCCTGTCCTTCAATACCACATCATCATCTAGCCCAGGGATGGATGTTTTTTTGCTTTCCCTCCTGGATTTATCAATGTGCACTGGAACCCCCCGGATTGTGGTCATAGGCGTGCGCAGCCTGTTGCATTAGGGTGTGCACCCTAAAGCACAAACACACACGCCCCGCGCACGTGTGTATGTGTATATATATACAGTATATATATATATTATATACATACACACAGGCCGGGCCTCATCCTAGCGTTGGCATGACTCCGCCTCTGCGCCTAGGAACAATATATAGGGGGGGGGGGGCACATAAGATACCACAGTCAAAAATTCTCACCACTTAATCATACTACTGAAAAAAACTAAATAAGTATATATAAATAAGATTACAAAATACGAGAGTATTGCGGTATGCAGGGATACCTTTTTATTGTACTATCCTAATACTTAAAAGACAAGCTTTCAAGAGTTTTTCTTTCTTCCTCGGTATTGCTTCAGACCTGAGAAAGAGAGAAACACTCTCCAAAACTTTTCTTTAGAGTTTAGCAGTTTCAGCACTATAATAAAATAATTTACTTACAAAAGAAGCTATTCAGTCGCCTGCTGTGCCGTCCTCTGCTTGCTTCCGCGGATCTTCTCCTGCTTTCAGTCTCTCCTCAGTGCACAGGTGCACTGTTATGGGGGATCTGTGGATGACACACTGTTATGGGGGATCTGTGGATGACACACTGTTATGGGGGCATCTGTGGATGACACACTGTTATGGGGGATCTGTGGATGACACACTGTTATGGGGGATCTGTGGATGACACACTGTTATGGGGGCATCTGTGGATGACACACTGTTATGGGGGCATCTGTGGATGACACACTGTTATGGGGGATCTGTGGATGACACACTGTTATGGGGGATCTGTGGATGACACACTGATATGAAGGCATCTGTGGATGACACACTGTTATGGGGGATCTGTGGATGACACACTGTTATGGGGGCATCTGTGGATGACACACTGTTATGGGGGATCTGTGGATGACACACTGTTATGGGGGATCTGTGGATGACACACTGTTATGGGGGCATCTGTGGATGACACACTGTTATGGGGGCATCTGTGGATGACACACTGTTATGGGGGCATCTGTGGATGACAGACTGATATGGGGGCATCTGTGGATGACAGACTGATATGGGGGCATCTGTGGATGACACACTGTTATGGGGGATCTGTGGATGACACACTGTTATGGGGGCATCTGTGGATGACACACTGTTATGGGGGCATCTGTGGATGACACACTGTTATGGGGGATCTGTGGATGACACACTGTTATGGGGGATCTGTGGATGACACACTGTTATGGGGGCATCTGTGGATGACACACTGTTATGGGGGATCTGTGGATGACACACTGTTATGGGGGATCTGTGGATGACACACTGTTATGGGGGCATCTGTGGATGACACACTGTTATGGGGGCATCTGTGGATGACACACTGTTATGGGGGATCTGTGGATGACACACTGTTATGGGGGATCTGTGGATGACACACTGTTATGGGGGCATCTGTGGATGACACACTGTTATGGGGCATCTGTGGATGACACACTGTTATGGGGGATCTGTGGATGACACACTGTTATGGGGGCATCTGTGGATGACACACTGATATGGGGGCATCTGTGGATGACACACTGATATGGGGGCATCTGTGGATGACACACTGTTATGGGGGCATCTGTGGATGACACACTGTTATGGGGGCATCTGTGGATGACACACTGTTATGGGGGCATCTGTGGATGACACACTTATGGGGGCATCTGTGGATGACACACTGATATGGGGGCATCTGTGGATGACACACTGTTATGGGGGCATCTGTGGATGACACACTGATATGGGGGCATCTGTGGATGACACACTGATATGGGGGCATCTGTGGATGACACACTGTTATGGGGGCATCTGTGGATGACACACTGTTATGGGGGCATCTGTGGATGACACACTGTTATGGGGGCATCTGTGGATGACACACTTATGGGGGCATCTGTGGATGACACACTGTTATGGGGGCATCTGTGGATGACACACTGATATGGGGGCATCTGTGGATGACACACTGATATGGGGGCATCTGTGGATGACACACTGTTACGGGGGCATCTGTGGATGACACACTGTTATGGGGGACCTGTGGATTACATATGACTGAGGAGGGCTATCAGGGGATATTATACAGGGGGTAATAAAACTGAGGGGTATCAAGGTAAATTATACAGGGGGTAATATAACCAAGGAGTATCAGGGTACATTATACAGGGGTAATATAACTGAGGAGGGCTATCAAGGACATTATACAGGGGGGATATAAGTTATATTACCCCTGTATAATGTCCCCTGATAGCCCTCCTCAGTTATGTTACCCCTGTATAATAATGTCCCCTGATACCCCTTAGTTATATTATCCCTGTATAATAATGTCCCTTGATACCCCTTAGTTATATTACCCTGTATAATAATATACACTGATACCCCTTAGTCATATTACCCCGCCCTGTATAATTTAACCTGATACCCCTCAGTTATATTATATAACTGAGGGGTATCAGGGTACATTATACAGGGGTAATATAACTGAGGAGGGCTATCAGGGACATAATACAGGGGTGAGGGGTAAGATAAGTTATATTACCCCTGTATAATGTCTGATAGTAGCCTAGCCCTCCTCAGTTATATTACCCCTCATGTACCCTGATACCCCTAGTTATATTACCCTCTGTATAATATACCCTGATACCCCTCAGATATATTATATAACTGAGGGGTATCAGGGTAATACAGGGGACAACAGAGGAGGCGTAGCACTGTGGGACAGGGGGTTACAAAGGTACATACTTCTTTTTTTATATGGCCTCAGCCCTCACCTCACCAACTTGCAGGCGCGCTAGGTACACACAGATGCAGCGTGACGTGATGTTACGTCACGTCACGTCAACTCAGCCTGCGCCGCACAGCACGCACCGTACGGCTCCCTCTCTGCCTCCAATGGGTCCAGGACTCCACCCCCTATGTGAATACTAGCCACCGCCTGCCCACAGCCAGGTATTGTAAATTAAATTACAGTGCGGCGGGCGGCGGCAGCCAGCATAACAGACAGGGGAATCAGCGGGGGGCAGTGAGCACGGAGGTGACTATTAGGGTGTGCCCAGGCACACCCGGCACACCCCGTGCGCACGCCTATGATTGTGGTAGGACACATGGTTTCTGATTTGGTGCCGCCGAGCACTTGTTATTGCCTACCACATCTATGCTTTTTGCTTAACTTTAATAATTTAATTTATTTTCATTTTGAGGGATATCTTTTCCATTCACACGTCCGCAAAATGGGTCCTCATCCGTTCCGCAATTTTACGGAACGGGTGCAGACCCATTCATTTTCAATGGGGCCGGAATGTGCTGTCCGCATCAACATTTGCGGATCCACATCCGCATTTGCGGATCCGCACTTCCACATCTGTGCTTCCGTTTCCGCAAAAAAATAGAACATGTCCTATTCCTGTCCGCAATTGCAGACAAGATTAGGCATTTTCTATTATAGTGCTGACAATGTGCGGTCCACAAATTGCGGAATGCACATTGCAGGTGTCCGTGTTTTGCGGATCCGCAAAACACTTACGGACCTGTGAATGGACCCTCATAGTAACAATATTAAATGTTGCGTTTTATCTTTATGTATATTCTAATGGATTGCCTTCCTTGTACAATGTTATAATACACTTTCTATGTTAGAAAGTATATTATAGTGCATTTGTATTGTGCGGCAGTTGTGTGCGGTTCTGCTGCGATACTGCAGGTATATCGAGGGACAAGCGTTATTGGAACAAATAATTTCTACTGGTGTGATATACCCCAAAAAAACTGATTGAAGCGGGGTGTTATATACCAATATACACTGCTCAAAAAAATAAAGGGAACACAAAAATAACACATCCTAGATCTGAATTAATGAAATATTCTTCTGAAATACTTTGTTCTTTACATAGTTGAATGTGCTGACAACAAAATCACACCAAAAAAAATATGGAAATCTAATTTTTGAACCCATGGAGTCACCCTCAAAATTAAAGTGGAAAAACACACTACAGGCTGATCCAACTTTGATGTAATGTCCTTAAAACAAGTCAAAATGAGGCTCAGTAGTGTGTGTGGCCTCCACGTGCCTGTATGACCTCCCTACAACGCCTGTGCATGCTCCTGATGAGGTGGCAGACGGTCTCCTGAGGGATCTCCTCCCAGACCTGGACTAAAGCATCTGCCAACTCCTGGACAGTCTGTGGTGCAACGTGACGTTGGTGGATAGAGCGAGACGTGATGTCCCAGATGTGCTCAATTGGATTCAGGTCTGGGGAACGGGCGGGCCAGTCCATAGCATCAATGCCTTCGTCTTGCAGGAACTGCTGACACACTCCAGCCACATGAGGTCTAGCATTGTCTTGCATTAGGAGGAACCCAGGACCAACCGCACCAGCATATGGTCTCACAAGGGGTCTGAGGATCTCATCTCGGTACCTAATGGCAGTCAGGCTACCTCTGGCGAGCACATGGAGGGCTGTGCGGCCCTCCAAAGAAATGCCACCCCACACCATTACTGACCCAATGCCAAACCGGTCATGCTGGAGGATGTTGCAGGCAGCAGAACGTTCTCCACGGCGTCTCCAGACTCTGTCACGTCTGTCACATGTGCTCAGTGTGAACCTGCTTTCATCTGTGAAGAGCACAGGGCGCCAGTGGCGAATTTGCCAATCTTGGTGTTTTCTGGCAAATGCCAAACGTCCTGCACGGTGTTGGGCTGTAAGCACAACCCCCACCTGTGGACGTCGGACCCTCATATCACCCTCATGGAGTCTGTTTCTGACCGTTTGAGCAGACACATTCACATTTGTGGCCTGCTGGAGGTCATTTTGCAGGGCTCTGGCAGTGCTCCTCCTGTTCCTCCTTGCACAAAGGCGGGGGTAGCGGTCCTGCTGCTGGGTTGTTGCCCTCCTACGGCCTCCTCCACGTCTCCTGATGTACTGGCCTGTCTCCTGGTAGCGCCTCCATGCTCTGGACACTACGCTGACAGACACAGCAAACCTTCTTGCCACAGCTCGCATTGATGTGCCATCCTGGATAAGCTGCACTACCTGAGCCACTTGTGTGGGTTGTAGACTCCGTCTCATGCTACCACTAGAGTGAAAGCACCAGCAGCATTCAAAAGTGACCAAAACATCAGCCAGGAAGCATAGGAACTGAGAAGTGGTCAGGTCACCACCTGCAGAACCACTCCTTTATTGGGGGTGTCTTGCTAATTGCCTATAATTTCCACCTGTTGTCTATCCCATTTGCACAACAGCATGTGAAATTGATTGTCACTTAGTGTTGCTTCCTAAGTGGACAGTTTGATTTCACAGAAGTGTGATTGACTTGGAGTTACATTGTGTTGTTTAAGTGTTCCCTTTATTTTTTTGAGCAGTGTACAATCTTTATAGTGCATTTGGGTACTGTATAGTGCATTTGCGCATGCGCGTACGCGAAAATTCTATTGCGATATTTTGCATTAAAAAAAATTCATGGAGATCGCAAATTCGAATAATACATCTGGTATGTCACTGTCCATGTTGTGGAACTAGTTGTGCACTTCTAGTAATTATTTCTTGGCTACAAATATGAGCTGAATGTTTTTCAGGTTCGCCTGCCATTAAAATAAATGGGACCCGCCGTGAACTTGCGGTTCGCGAACATTTGATCGCGTTCGCGAACCGTCCCGGCAGATGTTCGTCCATCACTATTTCTGAACACAAAAAATGTCTCTTTATGCCAAAGCCTATATGCAATAATAAGTAATAAAAGGAAAGCTCTGACCTTATTCTGAAGAGCAGGAACAAATGTCAGTCCTAAAGGAGACGTGTCTTTTCCTAATATGATGCCATGCTCTGCTCTGACTTGAGATGCGATGTGCAGACTTGCGATGCGCTGGCTTGGATACGTTGCTTGCGATGTTCTGTGCTGACTTGCGATGCGCTGGCTTGGATACACTACTTGCGATGTTCTGTGCCGACTTGCGATTCTTTGTGCTGACTTGCGATGCGCTGGCTTAGATACGCTGCTGCAGGCCTTGGGCCTAGTGGCGGGAAACTAGCTGGCTGCTGGTCTCTCCATGGATAGCGGTGCGGGTACTCTAGCTCTGGACTAGGGCCTCCCACCATGTGTCTCTTTCTCTCTCTAGGGATCGCAGGAGGGTTGGCGCTCTTTCTCTGACTATTTTGCCTTTGCCGTTCTGCCACTTTAAGAGTTGGCTGCAGTTTGACTAATGCACACGTTCTATGGCCTCTATGGTAGCTCCGCTGAGGTGTCTTTGTTTGCTCACTCAGGGAACAGTTGCTGCGTGGCGGTATATGCTTGCGCTCCGCTGCTCTAATGCGCTCTTTACTGTGCAAGTTGAGGAGCGCTATCACTTCGCCCTCTGAGGGTAATAGTGGCAGGCGCAGCACTATGAAGTGCCTTTTGCGTTGTGGCATTAGAAGAATTCTGATATCTCTGACTTTTAGTAGTACTCTGTTATAGTGGTGGCTCACTCCCTATTACCTATGGTATGGTGCTACCAACCCAATGGAGAGGACACCCTACCTCTCAAAAGAGGAGAAAGCTAAAATAAAGATGTGTTGGGCGAGCACTCTAACATCAAAACACACATTTATTATATAAATATAATGATATCAGACACTATATAATCAATATGAAATCAAATAAATCAAATAAATCGCAATGTCCGAAAAGGGGGCAACTGTTGTGCGCCACTATGAGAGTCCGTAATAAAAATAAAGATCTCTTTACCATACAAGTGCAAACCTGGAAAGTTGATGTTGTGTCGACAAAAATAATCGCAAATGATGCAAGTAATGTTGTTACTTTCGGGTAAGTTCTGATACAATCCGAAGGGTAATAGCATCAATAGTGATCGTATATGATTTAGTCAAATTGTGACAGATAACGTTGCACACCTGTCGAAATACCTCCAGTCGCATGGCCATGCAGACATCATCATAAAAGAATTCGAAAAACTGGGCTTTGACTCTACATACTAGAGACGTTAGTTCCGGACGAGACAGAAGTCCCGTAAGTGTGATCCCGCGAGAGTGTGCTCCATAAGGGAACAAAGAGCAATATATGCACTTGTATGGTAAAGAGATCTTTATTTTTATTACGGACTCTCATAGTGGCGCACAACAGTTGCCCCCTTTGTAGACATTGCGATTTATTTGATTTTATATTGATTTTATAGTGTCTGATATCATTATATTTATATAATAAATGTGTGTTTTGATGTTAGAGTGCTCGCCCAACGCATCTTTATTTTAGCTATCTCTGACTTTTAGTCTAACCAGACTGTCTATTACTCTGTAATTCCTCTAGCGCCATTCTATGGAAACAGTAGGTTTAAAGAGCACACCAAATGCTTGAAATAACTTATTTATTAACTTCAACTTTTCTTCATATAACTCACTGCCGCCTCCGCAGCAGATAGTCCATGTACATAACACATGTTGCATAAAGATTCATAAAATGGCGGTATGCATAATATGGTGGTTCAACTGTTCAATCTTGTCATTCAACATAAAATGGTGGATATATTTCTCTCTTTAGTATCTGTACTCTCACTTCAAGTTATTTAAGCACTTTATGATCTCTCTGAGAGGTATATCTGAGGTCTAATAGTTCACTTACTGAATTTGGTCGCAATTTGCAGTATGCAGTTAGTAGTAACTATTTGCAGATTGGTTGAGTATGATCTGGTATGGTTGTATGCAATTTGGATTGCAATATGGAATTTGAATTTGTGAACTTTGTAGTTTGCAATTGGTGGAACTGTAAGTAAACACACATATAACTGGTTCAGTATACAGTTCTAATCACTATATTAACAGTAGGAACATTATATAGCTGTTTTAAATACATATTTTGGCCTATCTGCTTCCATAAAACACAGCTCCTAGTGAAGTGAATGTCTGTTCAGCTTCTCTCTCTGGTGAATAATAATTTCTAGCAGCTCCTGCTAGGGAATTTTCCACACAGGCTGTGTGTGAGGCTGGCTGTGATTGGCGAAGACTCCTGCTGTGTGTGAGGCTAGCTGTGATTGGTCTAGACTCCTGCCCAGCAACAACATTTTAACTCTATGCTTTCTGTTGTTTCTGCTATGTCATTGAGCTTATCTAACATCCATATAATGAATCTTAAAGGGACACTGACAGGCCCAATATGCATATTTAGGTATATATATGACAGTACAGGTCTTATAAAGTGTATTAGAATCATCTAAGTATCCCCCCTGTCCACCTTATAACTACAGTAAACTGAAGTTTTATAACCTGCTTGAATTGTCTTCAATCTGCCCAAGGGGCGGCGTTTCATCTCCACTTGCGCCCAGCCAGCCGCGCCCCAACTGCCGTTTTGAAGCGCCGCCCAGCTCATCAATATTCACTTCGCTGGGTGGCTACTCTGAAGCGCTGCTCTGAACTGTGCCCGGCGCATGGGCATAAAGCAGAGGCTGCATCGGGCTCTGAGATGCAGACTGTGCGCAGGCGCGATGTGATCCCGGCCAGTGAAGGTGCCGGGCGCATGCGCTGAAGATGAGCCGAAGGCCGATGCCCATAGGATTGTATTGGGCATGCGCTGGATCTTGCGTCGGGGACAGTAGTAGCCGCCCAGCGAAGTGAATATTGATGAGCTGGGCGGCGCTTCAAAACGGCAGTTGGGCGAGGCTGGCTGGGCGCAAGTGGAGATGAAACACTGCCCCTTGGGCAGATTGAAGACGATTCAAGCAGGTTATAAAACTTCAGTTTACTGTAGTTATAAGGTGGACAGGGGGGATACTTAGATGATTCTAATACACTTTATAAGACCTGTACTGTCATATATATACCTAAATATGCATATTGGGCCTGTCAGTGTCCCTTTAAAGGCATATTATCTTTTCTGCTTCTGTGAACACACTATATAACAGTTATATGACATCCAAACATGAAGTCACGGTAAATAATTCTGCTTTTGTCTTTAACACACAAACATAGGAACTGTATTAAGGTTATTGGCAAGTTTAGCTGTATAGTGAGTGCAGCTCTGGAGTATAATACAGGATGCAACTCAGGATCAGTAATATAATGTATGTACTAAGTAATCACCAGCAGAAAGATGAATGCAACTATGATCTGGTGGTCTTCACAGGTATGGCCAATCGTGTTAAATACACTCAATGGGGGTCATTTACAAAGACCAGCATTTTATGCCGGGCTTTGTCCCCCCCTGCACTCTGGCAGATCGTGCACCTGGAGTATAAATGACTCCAGCCCATAACTGGAGTATTTTTTGTCAACATTTACTCTATTTCCAGGTGTAAATGTTGGTAAATTTGTTGGGGCCAATGTCCCAGCCACCTCCTAGAGCCCCCCCCCCCCCCTTCCCCTCCAACCTGGAAACTCCCTCGATCACTTTGTCTCCAGTGTAGTGCGTTGGTTTTTTGTGTAAAATACAATTCATTCAGCTAAATCCAAAAGTAAAATGATAATAAAATAGTCAGGCAAGTGAATCAGTGATATTTCATAGGATCATTTATCAGGTTATCTAGGAGCATAACAGCGCCATCTACAGGACTCTGTGTGAATAGGTCTCGTGAAATGCTAAGGTTTTTTATTTCTGTTTTTGTTAAGAATTCTGTGAAAAAACAATCGTTTATAACTATCGTTATAAATGAGATTCTGGGGAATCTGACGGACTAAAAGGGTATGAACACACAGGACTGAAATTCTGTGGATTTACTGCTGTGGATTGGCCACTACAGATTTGCATATGGTTAATTCCCAGTGTTTACAGTGCTGGAAAAGTGGGTGAAATTTTGAGAAATCTCTCCCAATGGTGCAGACAAAACCTGCAGGTGTAGTTTATGGCAGTGTAGTTTCCGCAGATTTTCCATGCGGATCTCACTGCATTTCCGTGCCAAATTCATGACAAACTCCGAATGTGTTACTTGTGGATATTTTTGCCTATTCCAATGTGGATTGCCAAGGGTGAAATCTGCACTTAAAGTCCACACAAACAATTGACATACTACAGATTTTAAAAGCCGCTGCACAGGTCAATTTCCATACGTACAAAATATACTCGTGTTTGCGCCTGTTTTTAGTCTAAAAAAATGCTTTTTTTTTGTCACATTTACTACTGTAATTGCACCTGTTTTGGAGACTTTTGCGACTTGTTCGACTATTTTGATTTTTTTAGACTAAGTGCTCATGCCCTTAGTCTAAAATGTGTGTCCATTCTGTTGTTTTTTTTGCAAACCGTATGCAGAACCATTCATTTCAACGTTTTCTAACTTTTACGACTTTATGTTTGCCTTCTTTTGTGCCTAATTTCAGTTCCACCCCAGGGCTGGTGGACTTTCCTTCGTCTGTTATCAGTGGTGAATTTTTTTTTGCAGTATCACATTTCTGCAACATTTTACATGCACAAATAAATTAGACCAGTCTAAGTCAATATGAACCTGTCTAACTGAAAAACAACCACCAGAGGACAGACTAAGGCCTCATGCACACAGCTGTTGCATGGCCGTGGCCGTATTGAGGCCTGCAAACAGCGGGTCCGCAGTATGCGGGCATTGGCTGTGTGCTCCCCGCATCCGCAATCCGGAGCTTCGGTGCGGAATGGAGGGACGGAACCGCACGGAAGCACTAAGGAGTGCTTCCGTGGTGTTTCTGTCTGTGCCTCCGCACCACAGAAAAATAGAACATGTTCTATTTTTTTACGGTGCGGACGGATCACGGACCCATTCAAGTTGAATGGGTCTCGATCCATCCCGGCCGCCGCACGAATGTTGCCCATGTGCATGAGGCCTAATAGCAATACGCCTAGTCTAATTCATCAACGGCTGTGCGACTTTTAATAAATTCTCCCCATTAACAAATATGTGTTTCACTATTGGCAATGCAGTCCCTTGAGAATCTTGTCAAATGTATGCAGTCCTGGAACAGCCATTTGAGGGCGCATTTTTTTGTTGTGCCTGTTCGTAATTGTTCTGTCCGCACATGAAGGTGAATGAAGATATAACTGATAATGGCTGCGTGACTTCCTACCTTTGTATCCAAGCAGTGGAGCAGACCGGACCGGCAGATGCTCGGGTTAGATGGATCCAAAATGTAGACAGGGGAATTGAATCAACGTGGGTTTATTTTATCCAAATACAGCAACAACGATGATACAATACTGTAATGTAGTAGTGGTATTGATGCTGTCCTGTTGATGTCTTTCCTGAGGCTAACTGCTGGTCAAAAACTGATGCCTTTACTAGCCTACAAATGTTAGAATATCCAGTCACACAGCCAGTGGCGTGGCTATAGGGGTCACAGTTGCGACCAGGTCCCTAAGTGGCAGTGGTACTGTACTTTTCCCTTTATAAGATGCAGTGCATCTTATAAAGGGAATACTAGTGAGCGCTTCCATAATGGAAGCGCTCACTAGTATGCAGGAGGAGGAGGCGGGGGTGAAGTTCTGTGAGCGCTGTGCTTACCCCTCCTCCTGCTTACTCTTCTCAGATCCCGCGCTGCTGTGTCCTGGCTGCCTGCAGCGTCAGGACGTACAGAGCGCACTCTGACCTGACGCTGCAGGAGGTCAGGTGACTGTGCAGCGCGGGACCTGAGAAGAGAACCAGGACAGGGAGAGTGGCGGCAGGAGACAGGAGAGGTAAGTTATTTTATTATTTTACAGTCTGATCTGAGGTCTTATTGGGGGTCTGGAGAGGTTTAATGGGGAGTCTGGAGGTCTTACTGTGGGTCTGGAGAGGTCTCACAGGGGCTCTGGAGAGGTCTAACGGGGGTTATGGAGGTCTCATTGGGGGTCTGGAGTGGTCTGACTGGGGGGTCTGTAGAGGTCTAATGGGGGTATAGACATCTGATTGGGGGTCTGGAGGTCTGACTGGGGGTCTGGAGAGGTCTAATAGGGGTATAGACATCTGATTGGGGTCTAGAGGTCTAATGGGGGTCTGGAGAGGTCTAATGGGGGTATAGACATCTGATTGGGGGTCTAGAGGTCTAATGGGGGTCTTATCTGAGGTCTGATATTGGTCGGGGTCTTACATGGAGGTTTAATGGGGGGGGGGGGTCTGATCTGAGGTCTAAAACTGGGGTCTGACATAGAGGTCTAAAGGGGGTTTGGTCTGAGATGGGGGGTCTCGTTTAGGGTTTTATATGGGAGTCTGATCTGAAAGGGGTGTTTTTGTACTGACGCTCTGTGTGGTACCAGTATTTTCAGGGGGACTATTTCTGCAGGATAACATTGGGGGCACAGCGGACACAATATTGGAGGTGGCAGGATGGGGTGTTGAGAAGGTGAGGAGGATGATGGAAAAGAAGGAAAGTAAGATGTCTGTTTGTTTAAACTCTGCAGAGACGAGGTGCGGCTGAAAGAAGTCACTATGGCGGTCTGGTCTGAGAGGAGAAGAAGAGAAAAGAGAATATCTACATCAGAGAAACGAAGTCACTGGATGTAAGAGGTACATATGTGGCGCTGTATGACCCTGTATGTTCTGTAGCGCTGTAAGTAATGTTTTCCAAGTATGTCTTTAAAGGGGTTGTCTGCTTTTTTTTTATGAGCGCTGCCTTCTCTGCTCTATTTACCTGCTCATCACTGAAAATGCTACAGCGAGCAGGTGAACAGAACAGATAAAGCAGCTCTCATATGAGCGCTGCCCTCTCTTCAAACAGCTGATCGGCGGGGGTGCTGGGGGACCCTGCCGATCTGATATTGATGACCTATCCTGAGGATAGGTCATCAGTAGTAAAAAGAGGACAACCGCTTTAACAATAGGACTGGAGGGAAGGAGTTAGGTTGAGAATTTGGCATGGGGGGGTGTTTAAATTTTTGCCTCCGGCAGCAGAAAAGTTAGGTGCATCAGCGCTGAGTAAAGGGGGGAGGGGGGGGGGGCCAAGCTGAACTCTTGCATCAGGGCCCATGAGCCTTTAGCTATGCCCCTGCACACAGCTATGCAGCGCTGAAAATGGCTGCAGGAAGTGACATGGACTGAGGCAGCTAAAACCACGCCCAGCAGAGAAAAAACTTTACTAGCAAGAGCAGGGGCGTGCAGCATATAATTCTGGCCAGCAGATGGCGGCAACAGAACAATACATAAGTAAAAGTCACAAAATAGAAGTCTGATACTTTGCCTGGAATCTTTGCGCTGCTGATTCTGAAAAGTGACGTGGGTCAAAGTCACCATGTAATTCACTGTAAGTCTTGTATAGGACCGCGCTGCCCAATTCTCTCATCCGATTCCTCTTTACACCGTAAAGCTTATTTCTGATAACCCGGACATGGGAACAAGGGCTTAAATCCACCAGAACTCACTCCCCCAATCCACACAACCTGTAGGATAGCAAGGGGTTCGCAAGATAGTGAAGCACTGCCTCGTCTGTTTCAGATAAAATGGTTTATTATACTCACAAGTATCCACTTGTAACAGGCATATCACAAAGGTAAAAGATAAAAGATCTCCACGCTGCCCGAACCGGGTTTCACAATTAAGCTTCGTCAGGGAACCCCTTGGTATTCTACAGGTTGTGTGGATTGGGGGAGTGAGTTCTGGTGAATTTAAGCCGTTGTTCCCATGTCCGGGTTATCAGAAATGAGCCTTAGGGTCCATTCACAGGTCTGCAATTCTGTTCTGCATTTTGCGGAACGGAATTGCGGACCCATTCATTTCTATGGGGCCGCACGATGTGCTGCCCGGATCCGGAAATGCTGATCCGCACTTCCGGGTCCGCATTTCCGTTCCCGAAAAAAATAGAACATGTCCTATTCTTGTCCGCAATTGCGGACAAGATTAGGCATATTCTATTATAGTGCTGGCTATGTGCGGTCCGCAAAATGCGGAACGCACATTGCCAGTGGACCCTTCTGGTGTAAAGAGGAATCGGATGAGAGAAATTCGGCAGCTCGGTCCTATACAAGACTTACAGAGAACAATACATAGAAACAACATGGTGAAAGAAGAATTAATAATACAGTGTACGATTAAATATGAGGAGAACAGCACAGTAATCGCACATCCTGTATCTAAATGAGCGAATTTGGACACTGAGATATGTAGACTATTTGGAAAAGAGTTTGCTGCTCACTGAGCATGCACTCTGTGGGGTAGATAGGGGTAGTGTGGTAGCATGGGGGCTCAGAAAAGTGAGGTAGGTAGTTGGATTACAGTTAGAAAGCGGAGTAGAGGGAAGAGTGCCAGGGAGGTTAGCCCTGATCTAACACACGCAAGGTTGCAGGGGCGTAGCTAAAGGCTCACGGGCCCTGGTGCAAGAGTTTAGCTTGGGCCCCCATTCCCTTAGTGCTTGTTGGCCAGGGGCAGGGGAGCACGTAGCCTCCCTGCTGCCTGAGGCAAACATTGAAAGGGCACACCCTCATGCCATATTCTTGGCATAACCCCTTCCCTCCAGCCAGAGGTGTAACTTGACCAGCATGCACTTTCTATAATGCCAGTGTCTTATGTGGCACAAGGGTTTTTGGGCCCCTCAGGCTCCTGGGCCCGGTAGCGACTGCTACCGCTGCACCCCCTATAGCTACGCCCCTGCAAGGTTGGCAGATAAGGGGGATGGTAGTTCAGGGAGAGCACTGCTGCAGCCAGACCCTTCCTCTGCCAGTCAGGGAAATGTCAGCCCCAGTAAGCAGGGGACCAGGAGAGCAGGGCAGGCCAGACAGGTGCTGGTACTGGGAGACTCAATTATCAGGGGTACAGGTTGGGGCGATCTGTCACAAAGACTGGGATCGTTGAACGGTGTGTTGTCTTCCTAGCGCTCGAGTTCGACACATCGCGGATCGGGTCGACAGATTACTCGGAGGGGCTGGAGAAGATCCAGCAGTCATGGTCCATATTGGAACCAACGACAAAGTTAGAGGTAGGTGGAGCGTCCTTAAAAATGATTTTAGGGATTTAGGTCACAAGCTTAGGGCAAGGACCTCGAAGGTAGTGTTTTCTGAAATACTACCGGTACCAGGGGCCACACAAGAAAGGCAGCGGGAGATTAGGGAAATTAACAAGTGGCTCAAGAACTGGTGTAGGAAGGAGGGGTTTGAGTTACTGGAGAACTGGGCCGACTCCTCTATCGGCTCCAGGCTCTATCGTAGGGACGGGCTGCACCTCAGTGGGGGATGTATGCATTTGATTTTAGTATGCACAACTTTTGAATGACCATGTCACTGTTATGTAGATCTCAGGTAAATTTAAGGGTTTCTCCAGGCATGTTGTCAGGAGGAGTGTATCCGCCCCTTAATTTATCAGAGGGGTCCTCAAGGACTTTTCTCCCCTATAATCAAATATTTAAACTTTTGAGTTTGAGGGATTATGGGTAACTTCATGCAAAGTGTTGCTAAAGAAAACTGACTTAGTTGCCCATAGCAACCAATCAGATTCCACCCTTTATTTTTCAGAGGCACTTTTATAAATGAAAGATTAAGCCTTTCATTTTTCTAAAGTAACTCTGAGAAATGAAGGGTGGAATCAGATTGGTTGCTATGGGTAACTGTCAGTTTTCCTTACCAACCCTTTTCATAAATCTCCCCCATGGAGTTATCCATATTCCCTCATACTCAGTTTGGGTAATTTATTAAAGTGGTGTGAAGTAGAATTGGCTTAGTTGCCCATAGCAACCAATTAGATTCCACCTTTCAGTTTTGACAGCTCCTTTGGAAAATGAAAGGTGGAATCTGATTGGTTGCTAAGGGCAACTAAGCCAGTTCTACAGTCGTGGCCAAAAGTTTTGAGAATGACACAAATATTAGTTTTCACAAAGTTTGCTGCTAAACTGCTTTTAGATCTTTGTTTCGGTTGTTTCTGTGATGTAGTGAAATATAATTACACGCACTTCATACGTTTCAAAGGCTTTTATCGACAATTACATGACATTTATGCAAAGAGTCAGTATTTGCAGTGTTGGCCCTTCTTTTTCAGGACCTCTGCAATTCTACTGGGCATGCTCTCAATCAACTTCTGGGCCAATTCCTGACTGATAGCAACCCATTCTTTCATAATCACTGCTTGGAGTTTGTCAGAATTAGTGTTTTTTTGTTTGTCCACCCGCCTCTTGAGGATTGGCCACAAGTTCTCAATGGGATTAAGATCTGGGGAGTTTCCAGGCCATGGACCAAAAATGTCAACGTTTTGGTCCCCGAGCCACTTAGTTATCACTTTTGCCTTATGGCACGGTGCTCCATCGTGCTGGAAAATACATTGTTCTTCACCAAACTGTTGTTGGATTGTTGGAAGAAGTTGCTGTTGGAGGGTGTTTTGGTACCATTCTTTATTCATGGCTGTGTTTTGGGCAAAATTGTGAATGAGCCCACTCCCTTGGATGAAAAGCAACCCCACACATGAATGGTCTCAGGATGCTTTACTGTTGGCATGACACAGGACTGATGGTAGCGCTCACCTTTTCTTCTCCGGACAAGCCTTTTTCCAGATGCCCCAAACAATCGGAAAGAGGCTTCATCGGAGAATATGACTTTGCCCCAGTCCTCAGCAGTCCATTCACCATACTTTCTGCAGAAGATCAATCTGTCCCTGATATTTTTTTTGGAGAGAAGTGGCTTCTTTGCTGCCCTTCTTGACACCAGGCCATCTTCACAAAAGTCTTCGCCTCACTGTGCGTGCAGATGCGCTCACACCTGCCTGCTGCCATTCCTGAGCAAGCTCTGCACTGGTGGCACTCCGATCCCGCAGCTGAATCCTCTTTTAGGAGACGATCCTGGCGCTTGCTGGACTTTCTTGGACGCCCTGAAGCCTTCTTAACAAGAATTGAACCTCTTTCCTTGAAGTTCTTGATGATCCTATAAAATTGTTGATTGAGGTGCAATCTTAGTAGCCACAATATCCTTGCCTGTGAAGCCATTTTTATGCAACGCAATGATGGCTGCACGCGTTTCTTTGCAGGTCACCATGGTTAACAATGGAAGAACAATGATTTCAAGCATCACCCTCCTTTTAACATGTCAAGTCTGCCATTTTAACCCAATCAGCCTGACATAATGATCTCCAGCCTT
This sequence comes from Bufo bufo, assembly GCF_905171765.1. Lineage (NCBI taxonomy): Eukaryota > Metazoa > Chordata > Amphibia > Anura > Bufonidae > Bufo > Bufo bufo. Next base: position 139,012,845 of record NC_053389.1, read on the forward strand.
GTGCTCGTCAACATTCTCACCTGAGTTAACAAGACGATTACTGAAATGATCTCAGCAGGTCCTTTAATGACAACAATGAAATGCAGTGGAAAGGTTTTTTTTGGGATTAAGTTAATTTTCATGGCAAAGAAGGACTATGCAATTCATCTGATCACTCTTCATAACATTCTGGTGTATATGCAAATTGCTATTATAAAAACTTAAAGGGCTTCTGTCACCCCCAAAACACATTTTTCATTTTTGGGCTTGTTAAAATCCTTATTGAACGACTATTCCCTATATAGGGCTCTTATTATCGTCTGTTGCTTCGTTTCATTAAAAATCAATCTTTTAAAATATGCAAATGACTTCACTACCAGCAAGTAGGGCGTCTACTTGCTGGTAGCCGCCGCATACTCCTTTAAAAAAAAGCCCCCTCCTCCTGTTGATTGACAGGGCCAGCGAGCGCTCTCCTCCTCCGGCTGGCCCTGTCAGCATTTCAAATCCCGCGACTGTCTTCATTCGGCGCAGGCGCTCTGATAGAAGGACGCTCGCCTCCTCAGCACTCTCTCAGAGTGCCTGCGCCGAATGAAGACAGGCGTGGGATTTGAAATGCTGACAGGGCCAGCTGGAGGAGGAGAGCGCTCGCTGGCCCTGTCAATCAACAGGAGGAGGGGGCGCTTTTTTAAAAGGAGGATGCGGCATCTACCAGCAAGTAGACGTCCTACTTGCTGGTAGTGAAGTAATTTGCATATTTTAAAAAATTGATTTTTAATGAAACGAAGCCACAGACCAAGGTATAAGCCCTATATAGGGAATAGTCGTTCAATAAGGATTTTAACAAGCCCAAAAATGAAAAATGTGTTTTGGGGGTGACAGAAGCCCTTTAAGCAGCAACTTTTCCAATTTCCAATATTTATGTAATTCTCAAAACTTTTGGCCACGACTGTACTTTACACCAGTTTGATAAATGAACCCAAATGTCTGATTGTAGAGTCCTCGAAGACCCCCCTCTGATAAGCACAATGAGGCATATTTACTAATGGACTTGAGACTATTTTAGGCCGTGTGACAATATTTTGTCGCATGGCCAGTTTTACACCACGTCCGCCAGTTGTGTAAGGGGCAGATCGAGGGAGAGTCAGGGGCCATTCCGGGGCCGGGACTCCAGTCCCGGCAAATTTAAAAGCAGGCGTAGATTTTGGAAACAGGCTTAAATGTAAGCGAAAAACTACAGCCAGAAGTTGGCGTAGTTTTTACGACAGACGCAAGGACTTCCACAGATGAGCCTCATTATAAATTAGACAAATCTTAGGGCACCCCAAAGGGAAACTAAGATCAACATAAAATGCTGGTCTTAGTTAACGTGCCCCAATGAAGGGGTTGAGACACCCCTCCTGACAACAGGCCATCAAGTGCGCCACTTTCCTTTACGCTGGTTTCGATAGGTCACGCCCGGTCCCTCATCATCCTCTGGCCCCCTTGTCCTGAACTTCCCTGGTCCCTCTTTTATGTATGAGGAGCTGGTGCTGACAGGACGTGGCAGCGACTGGGCGCTCAGCACTTTATTAATGTCTTGTTTGCAGTATTGCAGAGTGCGCTGCTTCAGCTGGCAGCTTCTTGGGCCAAATTATTGAACTTGTGCCCATGTTTTGGATGCTGTGATCTTTTCATCTTTTGGCGGGTTCAGCTCTGAAAGATTTAATTTACAAAACAAATGGCTGGCCTAAAAATTGCTCACAAATCAGAATTTCCTCAACTCAGCAGAATCTTTCTTTGCACAGGTGCCCGGCCATGTAGATCTGTCAATTGTTTATTACTGGTTTAAATCTACAGCAAGAACAAATCCTACACATTCCTGTCTATAGAGAGGCCAGGGCTGAAGTGAAAGGGGTTATCCCATGAATAATGTAAAAAATGAAAATCAGACATCATATAGTATATGACAATCTCTTTCTGACAAAGCTAGAACCAGCCCTGTACCTCACATGGATCCAGAGATCTCCCCATTCATTGCTCCAATTGCTCTGCTAGATTTATTTCAAGCTGTCAGCTTAGGGGGTGTGTCCTGTCACAGGAGGTGTGTCCTTTTTGCTGCAGCTGGTGGCATTTGAAGGATAGAACTGAGCATGTGCTTCCGTCTCAGTGAACAGGACAGAGAAATTAGAAAAAGTGCAAACAGCAGGTGGCGCTATACAGATAGGTTTCATTAAATAAGGCCGAATGCACACGGCCATGGAACGCGGATGTGAGCGGTCCGTGGTATCCCGGCCTGGCATCCTGCTGACAGCTTCATGCCGCTGCTGCACTACAGTAATACACTCGTATAGATCATACCAGTGTATTACTGTAGTGCAGCGGCGGCATGAAGCGCACGGCGTCATAGCAACCAATGACGCCGTTCGCTCCAGCTGTCAGCAGGATGCCAGGCCGGGATACCACGGACCGCTCACTACCGTGTTCCACGGCCGTGTGTATTCGGGCTAACTTAGTAGCTATAATACATTTTTAATTACATGCAGTTACAAAAGTATTTTGAAAACTCTAGAATATTTTTGTGGGACAACCCCTTTAAGGGTATATTCATTTGAACGTATGTATTTTGCAGATTGCAAAATATATTTGGTTGTGTAAATGTTCCCTAAGAGATACTCTGACCATATATACTAATTATATTACAGTATATTCTTGTATATAGGAGGCAGTATTATAGTAGTTATATTCTAGTACATAGTAGGCAGTATTATAGCAGTTATATTCTTGTACATGAAGGCAGTATTATAGTAGTTATAATCTTGTACATAGGAGCAGTATTATAGTAATTATATTCTTGTACATAGGGGGCAGTATTATAGTAATTATATTCTTGTACATAGGGGGCAGTATTATAGCAGTTGTATTCTTGTACATAGGGCGCAGTATTATAGTAGTTATAGTCTTGTACATAGGAGCAGTATTATAGTAGTTATATTCTAGTACATAGGAGGCAGTATTATAGTTGTTATGTTCTTGTTCATAGGGCGCAGTATTATAGTAGTTATAGTCTTGTACATAGGAGCAGTATTATAGTAATTATATTCTTGTACATAGGGGGCAGTATTATAGCAGTTGTATTCTTGTACATAGGGCGCAGTATTATAGTAGTTATAGTCTTGTACATAGGGCGCAGTATTATAGTAGTTATAGTCTTGTACATAGGAGCAGTATTATAGTAATTATATTCTTGTACATAGGAGCAGTATTATAGCAGTTATATTCTTGTACATAGGAGGCAGTATTATAGTAGTTATATTCTTGTACATAGGGGCAGTATTATAGTAGTTATATTCTTGTACATAGGGCGCAGTATTATAGTAGTTATAGTCTTGTACATAGGAGCAGTATTATAGTAGTTATATTCTAGTACATAGGAGGCAGTATTATAGTTGTTATGTTCTTGTTCATACAGTGCATTATTATAGTAGTTTTATTCTTGTACATAGGGAGTTGTATTATTTATAGTAGTTGTATTCTTGTACATAGGGGACATTATTATATTAGTTATGTTCTTGTATTAGACAGTTCTAGTTAGGCCACTTTCACATCTGCGTTTTCAATTCCGCTATTGAGACACGTCATAGGATCTCAATAGCGGAAGAAAACGCTTCAGTTTTGTCCCCATTCATTGTCAATGGGGACAAAACTGAACTGAACGAAACGGAATGCACCAAAATGCATTCCGTTCCGTTTGGTTGTGTCCCCATCGCCGACAGAAGGACTGCAAGCAGCGTTTTTCTGTCCGCGATGTGGTGCGGAGCAAGACGGATCCGTCCTGACACACAATGTAAGTCAATGGGGACGGATCAGTTTTCTCTGATAGAATAGAAAACGGATTTCTCCCCCATTGACTTTCAATGGTGTTCATGACTGATCCGTCACGGCTATAGAAGACATAATACAACCGGATCCGTTCATGACGGATGCAGGCGGTTGTATCATTGTAACTGAAGCGTTTTTGAAGATCCATGACGGAGCCGCAAAAAATGCTAATGTGAAAATAGCCTTACTGTATATCTAGCTCCAGTTTCAGTGCATAACCCAGCGGTTGTCACTATGGAGGGTGGGAAACCTGGGCAACAACACTTATTAAAGCTGTAATGAAGTACTAAATGGTTGGCACCCAGAAACACGTATAAGCAGATTAGCAGACAGACTATTAAACAGTATTAAATAGCCTCATGCCACAGCGTATGTGGTGCTATCCAAATAGACCTTTTGTTATTTCCAACAGATGTTCCTTAATAAACTATTAATGAGAGAACAGTCAATATATTGGACATTTATCATGAGTGGTAAATGCGTGGGTGACTTGAACCGGCTGCCCTGATTAGCGTTGTCTGCTTGCTCCTGCTGCTCTGTATTGAATTTCTGCTAATTGCAGCAGACAAAAATGAGGATATAAGCAAATATCAGTCAATTAGGGGACAAGACATGTGTTTGGGATCCAGCTAATAGCATGTAATGAATGCAGATAAAATATTTATTGGAAAAGGGCAAAGGTTTCCAGAAAGTGTCATAGAAAAGAGATAGAAGATAAAATGATGTATAAATATTGTAACCAAATATTGATTCATTGTAACGCCTATCATCCAGGGTGCCAGATTATTATGTGCTGTATACTGTAATGCTGATGACCAATCCATAGTATCAATCAATATCAGAGTGGTGGTAATCTGACTTTTGGCGCGCCACCGATCAGCTGCGCAGCACAGCTCTGTACACTCGGTAGTGACTGTGGATGATACTGCACCACTGCTCCCATTGACTTAAAGGGGTTTTCAAATCATTTTTTTGTTTTATTAAGTGCCCTCCGCAATGCCCCCTGAAACAAAAGATTCATTCTTACCTGCTCCATGCTGCCTCCATCTTCCGGTCCCCACACTGTTTTAGTGAATAGAAACCTCACTCATGAGCAGTTGTGGACTGGGACCTTAAAGGGACCCTGGAAAAAAAAAAAAAAAGTGGCCCCATGTTGTAGGTGAGGAGGGCTTGCACAGCCCCCTTGACATTGGCCCACATTCCCCTGTGGGGTCTATGGCCAGTCTACACCCGCCAATGAGGTTCAGCAATGGACAACTTTTAATTTTCTTCTAGGATTTCACTCTTTTCTCTGGATAATTTCCATGATTAACCCGTTTGGCCCTCCAAATAATTTTCTCCAGTAGGTTAAGACTACCCCTGGCCAAAACAAAGTGGGTTCTTAGTAGACAAATTTGTCTTGAGTTTATTGAAGTATTTTTGGCAATTACTTAAAGGGAACCTGTCACCGGGATTTTGTGTATAGAGCTGAGGACATGGGCTGCTAGATGGCCACTAGCACATCCACAATATCCAGTCCCCATAGCTCTGTGTGCTTTTATTGTGTAAAAAAAACGATTTGATACATATGCAAATTACCCTGAGATGAGTCCTGTCCCTGACTCATCTCACATACAGGACTCATCTCGGGGTAATTTCCATATGTATCAAATCTTTTTTTTTACACAATAAAAGCACAGAGAGCTTTGGGGACTGGGTATTGCGGATGTGCTAGCGGCCATCTAGCAACCCATGTCCTCAGCTCTATACACAAAATCCTGGTGACAGGTTCCCTTTAAAAAAAAAAATCTTAAACAGAATATCAATGAAAATTCTGAAATTTGCAGTGCTTGCAATACTCTCATTAAGTTAATGCTATGACATTTAGAAAGTCATGGGCTGGACTGGGAAGTTGGCACTTTATACATCATTCAGCCTCTTATCATCGCGGGCGGTGATGTTCACTACCTGCCCTGGGTGTTCTCTACAGGTGTTTCCTGAGCTGCTAGACGGATATCACAGGGAAATTCTGCTTCTGAGTCACGTAGTCCCTGGAACAAGACCTAGAGTTCTCATAGGTTCTGCACATATGACTCGAAAGCCATCGGTTATCACTGGAAATGCTATCATTCCTATTTCCTCAGATATGTTCCGGCTTGTGTCTGTTATTTTGGTGGGGTGGATAAAAATGACTAAGGAGGTCATTGATTTTTAAGGATAGTAGCTATCCCAACTATGAAGCTGTTTCTTAAAGGGGTTTACAGGATTGAAAAACATGGCTGCTTTCTTCATGTTCCACAGGTTGTGTCTGAGATTTCTGCTCAGTTCCACTAAAGTGAATATTCAGACAGAACATGGAGACATGGTTCATTGGTTGTCCTCTCCTGTCGTGAAGATTGGAGGTGACTACCTTCCCTGCACATGAAATGTGTGAGCTCATAATAATATTATTATTATTCTATAATGCCAAATAAAAAACGCAGAAATAAAAGTAACCAAAAGAAACGAGCAAACAATAAGACAAAAGTCCTTGCCCATGATGGTCCCTTTACACGGGACGACAGAGCAGCAGTTCATCAGGTACGCGGCGGTACATTTACACCGACAGATAATCGCTAACAAGCTGTTTCATTTTATTTCACTCTCCCCTCTAGTCATGTGAACAGGTAACACACAAATCCCCTCTCGTGTGTTGTCCATGACGAGAAGTCAGAACATTAGGGAAATACAACAAATAATAATTGCGTTTAATTACTGTGTGGTGAACAAATCTGGTTGACATGGCCCAGATGATGTGCTGCAATTATCGCAACTATTTATACTCTGCTCTATGAGATTACTTGCAGGTTTTCCTCTTTATGTTCTCTCTGTGGCTCGTAGTAAAAAAATCTCTTGGATTTTTATGACCTTTTTTTTACCTGTTAGATTATAAAGAGAAAAAACAGGGGCATGAAATAGAACAATTCCTGTAAATTTTTACATACTGGGGCACACCAATTTTGGGAGCATTTTAACTGTTCATTATCTTTCTGCTATGTGCTTTTTTGACATTACAAATGCTACGAGGGCTCATAGTGGAGAAAATCATCTTTTGGACTCTTTAATGGCCTTTCTTTCCTATTAGAATGTATATAGAAAAATCAGGTGCATGAAATGCAACGCAACCATACCTGTTTTTTTTCTTTATTATGAGATTTGGAATGCTTAAAGGGTTGTCCAGGCTTACCTATCATGAGGATAGGTCCTCAATATCAGATCGGCGGGGGTCAGACACCCCGGACCCCCACCGATCAGCTTTATGAAGAGAAGGTACGTGCCATGCGCACATGCTGTCCCCTGTCTCTCTTCCTGCTCGCTGTCTACATAGCAGCGATGGGCAGGAAGAGAGACAGGAGACGACACGCGCGCATGGCACGTACCTTCTCTTCATACAGCTGATCAGCAGGGTTGCCGGGTGTCGGACCCCTGCCAATCTGATATTGATGACCTATCAGGAGGATAGGTTTGTACCTATGAAACTGGCTGACCTGTTACATGTGCAGTTGGCAGCTGAAGACATCTGTGTTGGTCTCATGTTCCTATGTGCCCGCATTGCTGAGAAAAGTGATGTTTTAATATATGCAAATGACCCTCTAGGAGCAAAGGGGGCGTTGCCATTACACCTAAAGGCTCAGCTCTCTCTGCAACTGCTGCACACTCTGCAGCTGTTGCAGAGTGTGTAACAGCTGCTGCAACCTCTCCACCTTGATTGACCCAGCCAGGTGTTATGATGTTTTCACTGCCAGACCCTGTAAAAGTGCAGAGTGTGCAGCAGTTGCAGAGAGAGCTCAGCCCCTAGGTGTAATGACAACGCCCCTGTTGCTCCTATAGGGTCATTTGCATATATTAAAACATGATTTTCTCAGCAATGCGGGCACATATGAACATGGGACCAACCCAGATGCTTTCAGCTGCCAAGTGCACATGTAACAGGTCAGCCAGTGTCATAGATACAAATCTGCTGACAGATGTCCTTTAAAGAGGATCCGTCACCCCGATGTTGGACTATTAGCTACAGTAGTACATGAGTTGTCCTGCAGATAGAGCCCAGATCACTATTTTTTTTCCTCCTGCTCAGAGCCGCGTTGTCAGGACTGCTTTGCATGTGCTCGAATCCTCTTCATTACGTTAGCACAGCATTGTGTTTCAAGTGCAGCTTTGAGCGCTGACAGCAGGGAGACCGGGCGCAGAAGGAAAATATAAAAATAGTGATCTGGACTAGTCTAAAATTGGGGTGACAGATTCCTTTTCAAGGGCCCCTCACAGCTCATGACTGTGTTCCAGTGCTCCAGAAACGCGTTGGTTTAGTGGAATCTTACTCAGGATCGTGTATATCGGACATAGGGAATTGTTTTTTCATGCTGCACTAGTATAGACTCATGCCTCTGTCATGGATGGGCTTGTGACCCTCAAGGCTCCTCTGAACCCTGTGGTCATCTGACTTCAATAGAAACACGGGAGCCTGGATGTGTGTCTGTGAAATGGATGCAATCCTAGAGCATGTCCCTCACATAGTGGAGCTCATTGATGACAGTGAGTGTGACATGTAGTTTACATGGGGCAATTGGATTGTAAGCTCCTTGCTGCTAGTGACTGTGGTTTGCACATCACATGGGGATTATACATTCTAATCTCTTTGGTCCCAGTGAATAGGTGTCCGACATAGGTAAACGAGATGACAGTCTTTGGCTAGTGAGCAGGGATTGTGCCTCGCTTTAGATTGTAAGCTCTTGGTGGTAGTTTCCTCTGGAATCGGGAAAGGCAGCTTTATTTTTAGGTTACTGTCCCTTTAAGAAAGCAGTTTAGAAATAGCTGTGTTCCTGGTACTTTGCTGTGCATCAATAATTACCCCGTCTGATCGTGATACTTAGCATTGTGTAACAATATAGTTACTCTCAGTTCCCGCTATTCGCAGACGTCCTGTGGCGAGCCGTGATGAGATGAGCTCTGGCTCGAGGTGCCCTAATTTAGTACGTTCTTCTGTGTACGGTGAATTCCATCAGTAAAGTGAATGCGCTTTTATGGCTGTGTAGAAAAGCCCCCTTGTTTTCCAGCAGAACACTTGCACTAGACTTGTGCTGTGTCGTCGCTGGTTTTGACGCCGTTGTTATCGTCTTGTATTGGTTCTCATTCCACGCTAAATTGAGCGCATATTTAGTCAAGACAAATTTCCCATTGAGTTCCATCGCGGGGTAATTAATATGACGGATGGATAACGCGGGCTGAAGATATCATTACCTTAATCTATATGTATTTTTCACTTGTTGCTAATTTTCATAGGAGAAGGGTTTAGTCTTTGCAAATCTTACAGCTGAGTGACCCACACATAGAGCAAATATGTTCCACCACATTAGGCCACTGATGTTCTTCTGACTGCAGATGATGGTGGGGAAGAATATGGTATTGATGGCTTTAGAAGCCAATGGACTGAGAGATTAGGACATTCTTTCTACTCTGCACGGCAGCTGAGTCCTGGGCTGCATCGGAAGCTTTCCATATGCCTATATTAAAGATGACCTTTCACGGGTCCGAACATATCACTAGCGGGTTATGTAGGGCATAGTGAAGCCATGTTACAGAGCTTACTATTTCCCCTATGCTCTGCTCCATTTGCCCGCTGTGCCCCCCGTACTGGTTTCCCGCCTGGAATGTAAATTAATACTATCGGTAAAGGGAGGAGGAGACGACCCTGTCAATGGGCTTCTTCTTCTCCCTGGCTATGACGCTTTCCGCTGCCTTCACTATGTCCAGACCCATGAAAGGTCCTCTTTAAGGTCTTGTTCCCCCATGGAAAGCTTTATTTCCATTAATGAGCGCCAATTGATGATAGAGCATGCCACATGTAACAATCATCATGAGTTTGGGGGACTACTGATCATTAATACGATCATTTGTCCCCATTCAGTTTTCATTTGTCGTCAGCGCATTCCTATCTACACAAGGTGAGGTCCTGCCAACAATCACTGATTTTTAGTGCCGCCTTAAAAGAGGCGATCGCCTACAAGCGCTTGTAGTTAATGGCAACTTGTTTACATGGGAAGATTATCATCGGCCTGTGTAGAAGGGTTCTGTTGGCTTAGTTAAAAATAAAAATAAAAACTCACCAAGCCTCCTAAATGTAATAAAAAAAATCCTATACTCACCACCTCCATCTCTAGTGCCACCACTACTCCGTTCCTCCCTGCCAGGATTTGCTTAAATGACTGGAAAGCCCAAAGTGGGTGTAGAACACCGCAGAAATTTTTCTTTTTTTGCACTAAGCCATGCCTCCAACTCTGCCCAATCTGTACTCGACCAGTACTGCCCCTTAATGTCCCCTAATGATGCCCTTGTAGTGTTAATAAAATAAAAAAATTACCTTCACCTACCCCGTTTCTCCTGATGAATGGAGCACATCATGCGCTTTCCAGCAGCAGGTTTGATGCAGTGATGTCATTGCCAGTGATACACGTACGGGCTGCCATCTTTAGTAAGGCTACATTCACACGTCAGTATTTTTCTACATCCCGATTTTCGGTCCGTTTTTTGCGGATCCGTTGTTCCTGAAAATGTTTCCGTATGTCATCCGTTTTTTGCGGATCCGCAAAAAAACGGAAACATGTGAAAACTCAAATCCGACAGTATATTCTAACACAGAGGCGTTCACATGGTGATGGGGACGCTTCTAGTTAGAATATACTGAGAACTGTGTACATGACTGCCCCCTGCTGCCTGGCAGTACCCGATCTCTTACAGGGGGCTGTGATCCGCACAATTATTGTGCGAATCATAGCCCCCTGTAAGAGATCAGGTGCTGCCAGGCAGGAGGGGGCAGACCCCCTCCCTCCCCTGTATTAAATGTGACCAGTGCGGCCCCCCCCCCTCTATATTCATTGGTGGCCAGTGCGGATTCCCAGTATTAAATGTGACCAGTGCGGCCTCACCTCTTCCCCCCCCCCCCATCATTGGTGGCCAGTGCGGATTCCCAGTATTAATAAATGTGACCAGTGCGGCCTCACCTCTTTCCCCCCCCCCCCCATCATTGGTGGCAGCGGAGAGTTCCGATCGGAGTCCCAGTTTAATCGCTGGGGCTCCGATCGGTTACCATGGCAGCCAAGACGCTATTGCAGTCCTGGTTGCCATGGTTACTTAGCAATAAATACAAGCATTATACTTACCTGAAGAGCTGCGATGTCTGTGACCGGCCGGGAGCTCCTCCTACTGGTAAGTAAAAGGTCTGTGCGGCGCATTGCCTATAGCACAGACCTGTCACTTACCAGTAGGAGGAGCTCCCGGCCGGTCACAGACATCGCAGCTCTTCAGGTAAGTATAATGCTTGTATTTATTGCTAAGTAACCATGGCAGCCAAGACTGCAATAGCGTCTTGGCTGCCATGGTAACCAATCGGAGCCCCAGCGATTAAACTGGGACTCCGATCGGAACTCTCTGCTGCCACCAATGATGGGGGGGGGGGGGAAGAGGTGAGGCCGCACTGGTCACATTTATTAATACTGGGAATCCGCACTGGCCACCAATGATGGGGGGGGGGAGAGGTGAGGCCGCACTGGTCACATTTATTAATACTGGAAATCCGCACTGGCCATCAATGATGGGGGGGGGGAGAGGTGAGGCCGCACTGGTCACATTTATTAATACTGGGAGAAAGGGGGTCAGCCCCTGATCTCTTATAGGGGGCTATGATATGCACAATTAACCCCTCAGGTGCAGCACCTGAGGGGTTAATTGTGCAGATCACAGCCCCCTGTAAGAGATCGGGTGCTGCCAGGCAGCAGGGGGCAGTCATGTACACAGTTCTCAGTATATTCTAACTAGAAGCGTCCCCATCACCATGGGAACGCCTCTGTGTTAGAATATACTGTCGGATCTGAGTTTTTCACAAAGTGAAAAATCAGATCTGTAGAAAACTTACTGGGAATCCGCACTGCCGCACTGGCCACCAATGAATATAGAGGGAGGGGGGCCGCACTGGTCACATTTAATACAGGGGAGGAAGCCTAATTTCTAGGAACGGAATCCGCATAAAACGGATGACATACGTAATGACATACGAATGTCTTCAGTTTTTTGCGGATCCATTGACTTTGTATTGATCCAGGATCCGATTTTTGCGGAAAAGAATAGGACATGTTTTATATTTTTTCGGACATGCGGAATGGAACAACGGAAACGGACAGCACACATTGTGCTGTCCGATTTTTTCCAGGACCCATTGAAAATGAATGGGTCCAGATCTGGTCCAGATCTGTTCCACAAAAAACGGAACAGATCAGGAAAGAAAAAACGGACGTGTGAATGGACCTTAAGGTAGACTCACCCGTCCAGCAATGCACAGGTAAGCCCTTACCTGTGCCTGTGACGGGAGCCAGTCTGAAATCAAATGCATTCACCTGGAGCAGGCAGTTCCGAGAACAGCCGCCGGGGGCCTTCATCGGGCTGTTCTCAGAACTGCCTGCTCCCGGTGACTGCATTTGATTTCAGACTGGCTCCCGGCACAGACACAGGTAAGGGCTTACCTGTGCATCGCTGGACAAGTGAGTCTACCTTACTAAAGATGGCAGCCCGCATGTGTTCGCTGGCAAACACTGCGAACTGACTATCACTGGTCATCGCACCTGCTGAGCAGGAAAGCGAATGGTTGGGGAATGATCCCCGGCCTGTGCACTCCAGTAGAGCCCAAACAACCCTCTCCTGGGCTGGGACTCCACATCAGCACTGTTGCCGCCCCTTCCAACACTAGGTCACTGACGTGAGGTAACGCCGCCCACACTTGCTTTCAGTTTTGCAGAGAAATCTTGCGCAGGCGCATGCCCAGTGACACATTTGAGGCTGACATGAAGCACACAGGCAGTCTTCGGTATTGCGCCTGCGCAAGATTTATATGTGAACCTGAAGGCAAGTGTGGGCGGCATTACCTCACATCAGTGACGTAGCGGGCATAGGGGCGGCAACGGCGCTTATGGGGATGTGCAGTCTCAGCCCAGGAGAGGCGTGCTTGGGCTCTGCTGGGGGGGCAGGACTGGGCACTGGATGGGGGCATTTCTGGGCACCATTGAAAGAAAATAACGCCCCTCTGGGCATCTGAGGGTCTCATTCGCCTATCATACAAAGATGATGTTCACAAGATAGAAAACAAGAAACGCCAAATGAAAGGTACATCAGGGAAGGAGGTGTTATGCTCTACATGGGAATAGTTTTACTTTATTAGTGATAATCCATGTGACAGATTTCCTTTAAGGAGGACTAAATACAGAAGCTTTGCAATTAAAGGGGTTGTACAGAATGAGCAGAACAGGTACAGGTTTTACAGAAGAACAAACAGCTCCACACCTGTTCATGGGTTTTGTCTGGTGTTGCAGTTCAGCCCAGCTGAAATAAATGAGGCCTAGCTGCAGTACCACAGACAACCTGTGGGCAACTGTGGCGCTGTTTATGGAAGAAAGTAGACTTTTTTAAAATTCTGTACTCACTGATGAAATAGCTGTGTCATTTGTGTTCACACAGTTATGCGTAGTGTTAAAGCAATATACTTTAAGCAGATTCCCCCCCTTAATTGTACCCATGCCTGGATTCCTCATCTCCCCATCTCTCGGATCTGTCTCTTTAAAACAAAACACAGCATTGGGTAAATGTGACTTTGAGTCATGGTTGGTTCCTTCTTGAAATATTCATCGTTTATCTCGGTGATAAGTTGTATTTAAGCTCCAATAAAATGTTTTCCCTGTGGTCTTATATCATCTAACTGGAAATTCATTTTTTAATTTTTCTCCAAATCTCCGTTTGGAATGTGTAGTCCTTTCCACTTAAAGGAAATGTTCTATTGTTTAATACCTTGAAATGAGGAGACAATGAATCGTTACCCGTTCATTTACACTCCACTTGCCTGTTTCATTGTCATCCTTGCTAATGCTTCATCCTTTAGACTGCGAGCTTGACCTTGCAGGTTGACATTGCTCGCTTTTGCAAGTATTTTTGTAAGTGGCTTATTAGCTGTTCACTAGACCCTTTACTTTTCATCCTGACAAAGCTCATTTTTCTTGCAAAGGGGATGAATTGCATTGTGCCCTACAACAACTTCACCTAATCGTCCCAAAGGGATGTCATTTAAAAAAAAAAAAATCTATGCAGGTAGCCAAGGGCAAAAATTGTCGTCCGTTATGGTGTTGAATAGCTTGGCTATGAGTCTTTGGATGGAAAATCAGCATGATGTTCACGTTATGATAGGACTTTATTTTGGAGCTATAAATATTGTGATAAAAATGTTTTAACATTTTCCAAAAAAGATCAGAAAATATTAGAATTTTCTAATATTTCATATTAAGAAATAAACTATCGGTTTTGCAAAATGTCAGTAAAAGGTCATGCCTGGCTGACCTGTTACATGTGCATTTGACAGCTGAAGGCATCTGTGTTGGTCCCATGTCCATATGTGCCCAATTTGCTGAGAAAAATTATGTTTTCAATATATGCAAATGAGCCTCTAGGAGCAACGGGGGCGTTGCCGTTACACCTAGGGGCTCTGCTCTCTCTGCAACTGCTGCACTCTCTCCACTTAGATTGACTGGGCCAGGCATGATGATGCTTTCAGTGCCCGGCCCTGTCAATTAAGGTACAGGGAGAGCAGAGCCTCTAGGTTTAACCCCTTAAGCCACTGTTACGTACCGGTACGTCACGGTGGTGCAGGGGATGTATGGAGCGGGCCTCTGCAGCAGGCACGCTCCATACACGGTGTGTGCTGGCTGTATCATACAGCCGCCACCCGGCCACACTGACATAAAACGGTGATCGCGCCACCCCGTCATTTAACCCCCTGCGAGTGAAGGCAGAGGGATGCGGTTCCCTCTGCCTTCCGATCGGAGCCCCAGCAGTATAATTGCGGGTCTCCAATCGGTTGCCATGGCAGCCTGGACGCTGCTGAAGCGATCCATGGCTGCCATGGTAAGCTCCCTGCTGCCGTGTGCACAAACCACAGGGCAGCAGGGAGGAAGTGAAAATCCTATTCACCCTAATAGATCTCTATTAGGCCTCATGCACACAAACGTATTTTCTTTCCGTGTCCATTCTTTTTGCGGACCGTATGCAGAACCATTTATTTCAATGGGTCCACAAAAAACGGAAGTTACTCCGTGTGCATTCCGTATGTCCGTATTTCCGTTCCGCAAATAAATAGAACATGTCCTATTATTATCTGCATTACAGACAAGGATAGGACTGTTCTATTTGGGGCCAGCTGTTCCGTTCGCAAAATACAGAATGCACACGACATCATCCGTATTTTTTGCAGATCCGTTTTTTGTGGACCACAAAATACATACGGTTGTGTGAGGCCTTAGGGTGAATTGGACCCACCTCAAAAGATCCCAGGTTCTAGCCCTCTAAGGGGCTAATAGTTAAAAAGTAAAAAAAAAAAAAGTCTAAATCACCCTCATTTTCCCAATTTTACATATAAAAACATATATACAATAAAAAAATAAACATATTAGGTATTACCACGTCTGAAAATGTCTGACAGAAAAAGAAAAGAAAACCACAATTCGCCATTTTTTTGTTTACCTTTCCCACCAAATTTTTTTTATAATGTTGATCAAAATGGTACCAGTAAAAACTACAATTCATTACGCCAAAAACAAGCCCTCATACAGCTCTGTAAACTAAAATATAAAAAAAAGTTATGGCTGTTAGAAAATGGCAATGCAAAGAAAAGTTAGATTTTTTTTCAAAGGTTTTTCTTTTTTAAAAGTAGTAAAAATAAAATAAAAAAACCTACACAAGTTTGGTATTGCTGGATTCGCATTGAGCTGCGGAATAAGAATGTCATGGCATTTTTAGCTCACAGTAAACGCTGTGATGTCAAAACCCAAAAAGCTTGGTGGAATCGTGTTTTTAGTTTCAATTTAACCCCACAAAGAATTTTTTTCCCAATAATAGAAATGGTAAATTAAATGGTGCCATTAAAAAATACATCTTGTCCCGCAAAAAAATAAGCCATCATATGGCTACAGATGTAGCAGGGTTAGCACTCAAACTCTTAACACCAATTTCTTAAATCATCGTGTTATCTTGAAACAAAAGCCATTGAAGGTGTTTGCTTAGTTTAGGTAACACATCTCAGAAAGCATGAGTGTTAAGTCTACTACATCGATATGTGAACGAAAAAAATCAAAAAGTTATCGTTATTGGAACATGGGGAGGAAAAAAACAAAGAGGCAAAACAAAAAATGGGCCTGGTACTTAAGGGGTTAATAGCAACACCATTGTTGCTCCTACAGGCTCATTTTCATATATTAAAACAATGGGGGTCATTCTTAATAAACCCTGTGCTGGAGGTGGATCCACTGAAGTTATGTAGAGGCATCGTTGCATCCACTGCCAGTTTAAATCTATGCCAGCTTCCTTGCTGGCGTAGATTTAGAACGTGTTCTACGCCTAAAACAGGAGTAGAAAATGATAACAGACTGACCTGCCGGCCCTTCCCCACCCACACCATGCTCACTCTTTTAGACCTCGCGTGAGCGGGAAAAATTAGCAGTTTGCAGCACAAATATCCTTTGTGTCACACTCTTCTCGGGCTCTACAACACAATGCATGCAGATTACAATGCATTTTCATGGTGACAGGTTCCCTTTCAAAAGAGAACCTGTCTTTAGGTTCATGTTGCCTGAACTAGGCATGAAAACCACACAGGGTCCCTCATAACACAGAGCTATATTTTAAGTTGGAACCATGCAGCGTTTCAGAGAAGTCATAGGGGTGTATGAATCAGATTTGTACATCAGTCTTCAGGAGTATAAAAGTCTCAATTCTTGGCGCAATTGCAGTTTTGCACCAAAAATTTAACTTTTTGCCCTTCTCCACCTCCTTCACCATTTTGTACTAAAAGTGGTCTGGAGGAAATGGGTGGGACTTCCAAAGCCCAACTATTTTAACATGTGTACTAGAACCTGGTGGAAACGTTTTATAGAGATCTTCTGCGTAGGATTCCCATACCTTGGACTGAGTGAGGAGCAGGTCTAAGGCAACTCTCTCTGGAGGAACTATCCCACATTATTGTAATGCTAATGTAATGAAAAGCCAAACTAACGGCCAGCAAATGCGGCGTAGCAGACACACTATGCGCAAGCCGTCACACTCTGAACACCCTTGAGGGCCAGGGTACTCTTCACCAGCCTTCAGCAGGAAGGGGGACTTAGGCAGAGCCCTTCCCAGGTGTCAATAGCAGGACGGCTGGTGGCTGGGCACACCGGCCGCAGTTGGGCAAAAAACCCCAAAGTAAATACGATGAAACTGAAGCAATGGCCAATAGGGAAATTTGTCAGTAAATGTAAGCCAGGGCACAAGAACCAGAAGACAACCAAAACCATAGCCAGAGTCAGAGTCAATAAACAGAGAATTATATAGACAACCCTTGATCTGAATAAGCACTGTGTAATTATTAATTTGCCCTGTGGTAGACCTGCAGAGAAATGTAATAGTTCCTTTTAGGCATCTTCATCGATTACCGCTGATTGTGCAGTACCCCTGAACTGGGGCCCTACAAAGCTTTAATTTGGTACATTACTAAAATGCATAAAGCTTTGCATGTGTTCCCAAAAATGTCTGTAGGTGGCATTATTTAATTATTTATGCCCTGACTCAGCAGAGGGAACTTGCTTTCCCCTCTGAGGAAGGAGCTTTTTAGTTGGGATTGCATCAAGCACTTCAGTTTAGCTCAGGGCAGATGGTAGTTCAGTTTAGCTCGAGGAGAAACATTAATCCTGTTGAGAGAGCAATTACTGAGGAAAAGCTAGAGAAGACATTGATATACTGTCTAGGATCACAAGGCAGTGTGTGTTAGCAAGGTATTCGCTGTTAATTACCTATAGTCTTGTGGAAGAATTTAACAGTTAACGTACCTTTCACACTTATATAACGGATTGGCCAATGATCTGCATACCTCTGTTCAAGAATTGCAGAGCTGATTGTGAGACTTTTTGGATGTGGATGGATTGTAGTCTCTGGCGCCTACCACACTTTCTTGTTATTTGTGTGGATTTTAGTCTGGGCACCTACCACATTTTTTAAAACTTTGCATGCCTTTTTGATCATCTTGGAAAAGTTGCAAAATATTTAGAAGGAACTCAGGGACTACTACTTCTATTATCATCATTTTTGCCATTTGCCTATATATAGCTATTGGGAAAAGGCTGCACTGTCACTTGCCTTGGAACTGTGCCTTGATATCGTTGGATGTACTACAACTCCGATTCTGCACTTTAGTATAGAGAGAGTTGTCTATTTTCTATAATTGGCCAGGTTACTGACTCCAGCACCATTTGCCAGCCACAGCACTTATACCTCCTGCCTTGCACCCATACAACACTCATAAATCAAAGGGCACCCCAACTACCATAATTTAGGAGCCCCAACATTAGGGTGTGCCCCGTGGGAAGAAAGATTGTGCCCTCCTATGACTGCCCTGGCTCTAGGGCGCATCGGTGTGAGGACTGCCACTGTGAATAATTATTGCAGCCAGAACCACTATCACTCGTGTTGTACCGGCTGGTACCTTGGTACTGAAGCTGACTTCAGATTCCTGTTTTAAAATGTTTTTAAAGTCGTAGAATCGAAACCCGAAGTTATTCACTGAAGTCACGCACAACTTTGGACTTAACGAATTTTGCCTCCGTGAAGCACATACATTTTAAGGTCTCCATACAGCCTTAAAACAAAGTTTTTGAACGAATCGACTTTGGATTTCTGATTCGAAGCTCGATTCGCTCAATACTAGTGATCGGTAAACAGTGTAAATAAAAGTGGCACAATTTTTTTACCTTCATTTTAGTAATAAGTAATATACTATTTATTTCATATTCTGCCTTTAAAGGAAACAGTAATACTATTTAGTAGTATTTTAAGCACAGAGCAGCAAGCCTTTCCAACAGGGCAGGCCTATAGTATGGTGGTAAATCTTTTGCCTGCCATACAGAAGGTCTAGGTTTCAAAGCCCAACAATAATCTATCAATTAATTCATTTAGTAAAGTGTATGTGTCAGGAGAGGCCTCCTTTCACAACCCATATCCAGCTGAAGGGCCACACAGCTCCATCAGTATGCACTGAATTAAAGTGGCTGGTCCTGGGCCCCTGATTGCAGTACTGCCCTGATAGTGGCCCGTGTGATGCCCATAAACACATGAGTAATAGCCCTGTTCCCTATATAGCTTGTGATTTTCTTGTTTTTGGATATGACTTGAGTATAAATGAGAGGAGAGCATTATCTTCCTCTTCCGACCAATATTAGATTTCAGAAGTGTGTCATATTTTATAAATGGATACCAGCGGGTCAGATTTTTTTTTATTTGCAATATATCATTACGCAAGGTATCAGCGGTGGATGTAATTACTTCTCCCAGTATTAGTGTTGTAAAATGTAGAATGCAATTTGCTGGAAACGGGCAGCTTTTTCCATTTTTAACCGCGCCGTTAATGAACAGGTATATATTTCCCCGGATAATTGCCCTTTTTAGAAGCTCATCTGTCATTTTTGAGTTGAAGAAGTTACTTGCTTTCTCAATCAATATTATCACAATATTCGGTAGTGACCACAACAGTTTTATGGCGCTTTTTTTCTTCCTGGAAGCTTTTAAATCTATTGGTTATAAATTTCTGGCCAGACATTACAATGAGTAAGGGAGTTGTGATGTTGAACATTTAATTAAACTGCCTCTGCAGGTTTTACAAGGCTGTTTTTACTTCACCTTATTTACAGACGTATTATTACATTTTTATTATAACAAATTATAATTTCATTTATTTACTTTACAAAAATCTCTATATCAGCCTTGAGTTTAAAGGGGACCTGTCACGTTGAACATGATGTCTGAGCTGCAGGTCGCGGGTCATAGAGCAGGATGATCTGGGCAGATTCATATATACTGTAGTTTTATGGGATAAAAGATTCAGTATAACTTGTAATTTAAATTCCTTCTCAATCACTGATAGGCAGTCCTATCAGTGACTGACAGCTATCTCTGTGTACACAGTTATAGAGGGAAGGTCAATCACTGATAGGAGCGTCTCCTGCCCTGAATAAGCAGGAATTTATATGAATGAAATACAGGTTTTATTGAACCTTTCCCCTTAAAATATATATACAGTACAGACCAAAAGTTTGGACACACCTTCTCATTCAAAGAGTTTTCTTTATTTTCAAGACTATGAAAATTGTAGATTCACACTGAAGGCATCAAAACTATGAATTAACACATGTGGAATTATATACATAACAAACAAGTGTGAAACAACTGAAAATATGTCATATTCTAGGTTCTTCAAAGTAGCCAAATTTTGCTTTGATTACTGCTTTGCACACTCTTGGCATTCTCTTGATGAGCTTCAAGAGGTAGTCCCCTGAAATGGTTTTCAATTCACAGGTGTGCCCTGTCAGGTTTAATAAGTGGGATTTCTTGCCTTATAAATGGGGTTGGGACCATCAGTTGCGTTGAGGAGAAGTCAGGTGGATACACAGCTGATAGTCCTACTGAATAGACTGTTAGAATTTGTATTATGGCAAGAAAAAAGCAGCTAAGTAAAGAAAAACGAGTGGCCATCATTACTTTAAGAAATGAAGGTCAGTCAGTCAGCCGAAAAATTGGGAAAACTTTGAAAGTAAGGTGGTTTGGGGTGAGCTGGACCGCAGAGTGAAGGCAAAAGGGCCAACAAGTGCTAAGCATCTCTGAGAACTCCTTCAAGACTGTTGGAAGACCATTTCAGGGGACTACCTCTTGAAGCTCATCAAGAGAATGCCAAGAGTGTGCAAAGCAGTAATCAAAGCAAAAGGTGGCTACTTTGAAGAACCTAGAATATTACATATTTTCAGTTGTTTCACACTTGTTTGTTATGTATATAATTCCACATGTGTTAATTCATAGTTTTGATGCCTTCATAGTCATGAAAATAAAGAAAACTCTTTGAATGAGAAGGTGTGTCCAAACTTTTGGTCTGTACTGTATATATATATATATATATATATATATATATATGCTCAGCTCCTCCTGCTCTATAGCATGCTGCCTGCAGCTCAAACACCATGTTTGCTCAAGTGCAAACTGGACTTCTGCATACAGCAGCAGTGGGATTTAGGAAGGGGATGGATTTTCTTGGCTTTGTGGTTATTTACTTCTACATAAGAGCTCATTCATTGCACTTTTTCACACATGAGTCTGGATCAGCCTTTTTTGCTGCATTTTGTATTACATACAACAGGTAAAATGGTTTTTATTTATAACAAAAAAGGCACAAAACTCAAAATATAATCAAACCACTCAGTGTTAAGCCATGCCCCCAAAACCAAAACCACTTTTGACTCGTGTAAACTTGGCTGGTATCTTTTGTTGGGAAAGGTGGCAACCCTATAGACAGCACACAAATGTATGGATTCTGATGACACATCCTTGTTTTTCCACTGCCAGAAGCATGCACTATTTTGGGCCATGTTGTGGACCAAAAACAGCCATTGAAGTCTATAAGTCTGTGAAAACCACTGACAGAATACAAATAAACACAGCGCTGTACACTGTGTAGTGGCCATTCTCAGGTACTGCAGCTCAGCTCACATTCACTTGAATAGAATTGTGTCTGATATTGTCTGTATCTTGCGATAAGTGATGAACATTTTTGGTTTTCAATTCTCTTGATTCCCCATATTGAAAATCGCTCTGATTTGCTGTGATTCTGGAATTGAAGGAATAGTTTCTACCTGTTACTTCTAACATCCCGCTCTATACAACAAGCCCCAGGAAATCCTTGTATACTTATAGAAAATAGTCATATTTTCTAATATATATATATATATATATATATATATATATATATATACACTGCTCAAAAAAATAAAGGGAACACAAAAATAACACATCCTAGATCTGAGTTAATGAAATATTCTTCTGAAATACTTTGTTCTTTAAGTAGTTGAATGTGCTGACAACAAAATCACACAAAAAAAATAAAAAATGGAAATCAAATTTTTCAACCCATAGAGGTCTGGATTTGGAGTCACCCTCAAAATTAAAGTGGAAAAACACACTACAGGCTGTTCCAACTTTGATGTAATGTCCTTAAAACAAGTCAAAATGAGGCTCAGTAGTGTGTGTGGCCTCCACGTGCCTGTATGACCTCCCTACAACACCTGTGCATGCTCCTGATGAGGTGGCGGACGGTCTCCTGAGGGATCTCCTCCCAGACCTGGACTAAAGCATCTGCTAACTCCTGGACAGTCTGTGTTGCAACGTGACGTTGGTGGATAGAGCGAGACATGATGTCCCAGATAAAGTATATAGTGAAGGACCGGCACTCTACATCTATCAGTAATGTTAAGTAAGCAATATACACAGATGATATTCAAAATATGTATTTATTTTTATGAAAATACGTTTGAGAATGGAGCGTAAAAAAATAGAAGTTCTAAAAATCTAAAAATATATATGGATGTTCTGAAGGATGCGGTTCAAAAAAATTAAGATAAAAATGTAAGGTAAAAAACGTAAGTTAAAGAAATGTTGGTTTGCAATATGCAGCGGTGGGGGTGCACAGTAAAAATGTGCAAGGAAGAGTATGACAATGCAGTGATTGTCTGGTGGTGATTTTCACCTTCAGTAGGTACAGTATATGGCTGTGTCCATTTGTGTACAGTTCATCACCGGTATTAGTCACATAAAAATTGTGGAAGTAAATATATATATATAGACCGGAAAAAGGTGAAAAAATGTATATAAGCGAAAAAATATAAAAATATATAAAAATTGTAACAGTCGGGTGCTGAGCTTAGTGTGGCGTCCCACACATTGGAAAAAAGCTGCACCCTGACTGTTTACCTTCCTTGTGAGGTTTAGATGTCCCGGCTGTTGGAGCGATCTCGATGCGCTCTGCTGTATCTGTTTCCCGGTCTTCTCGGCGTGCCGCGTGGGTATGACGTCACTTCTCTGGCGTCTCGCTTGACTTTGCCGAAAATACAGAGCATAGAACCCAAACCAGGGTCCACAAACAGGCCCAAACATACAAAAATGAACAACCAGCAGAAAATGCAACGGCACCGCAGCAAACACAAATATTGAAATACCCATAGAACTAAGATTAAACCAGAAACCATTAACTAATAGAGAACCAAAGCAACAACTAGCAAGGACACCACACTGTCATTAGCAGCAAAACAAGCAAATATATATGTATATAAAAAAGTAAACAAAAGAAACTATCCAACTAGCATACAAATGGCACCAGCATACAAAAAAGTCTGGACCATACCAAACAAGATCCAGTCCAGGTCTTTGTAAGATCCACCAGCAGCATAAAAGGCAATACACGGCAGTCAGAGGGCTACCACTGATGAAGAAGGCAGCTAAGTCCTTCGAAACGCGTCTGGTGACCTCCCTCTAATACCTGCTAAAGAACTTTATCCTGGAAGCGCTTCCTAACAACTGACAAATCCTCCGGATCGAGAAAGACCATCAGCGAAAATCTTCATAACTAATCCGGCAAAGTGAAGCGAGACGCCAGAGAAGTGACGTCATACCCACGCGGCACGCCGAGAAGACCGGGAAACAGATACAGCAGAGCGCATCGAGATCGCTCCAACAGCCGGGACATCTAAACCTCACAAGGAAGGTAAACAGTCAGGGTGCAGCTTTTTTCCAATGTGTGGGACGCCACACTAAGCTCAGCACCCGACTGTTACAATTTTTATATATTTTTATATTTTTTCGCTTATATACATTTTTTCACCTTTTTCCGGTCTATATATATATTTACTTCCACAATTTTTATGTGACTAATACCGGTGATGAACTGTACACAAATGGACACAGCCATATACTGTACCTACTGAAGGTGAAAATCACCACCAGACAATCACTGCATTGTCACCACCAGACAATCACCGCATTGTCATACTCTTCCTTGCACATTTTTACTGTGCACCCCCACCGCTGCATATTGCAAACCAACATTTCTTTACCTTACGTTTTTTACCTTACATTTTTATCTTAATTTTTTTGAACCCCATCCTTCAGAACATCCATATACATTTTTAGATTTTTAGAACTTCTATTTTTTTACGCTCCATTCTCAAACGTATTTTCATAAAAATAAATACATATTTTGAATATCATCTGTGTATATTGCTTACTTAACATTACTGATAGATGTAGAGTGCCGGTCCTTCACTATATACTTTATTGTTACAAATCGCCTTTCTGACTGGGTGAGTCAGTTCAGAACCAGAGCACCTACCCATTGTATCGATCAGGTGAGCCACCAATAACCCACCATGATGTCCCAGATGTGCTCAATTGGATTCAGGTCTGGGGAACGGGCGGGCCAGTCCATAGCATCAATGCCTTCGTCTTGCAGGAACTGCTGACACACTCCAGCCACATGAGGTCTAGCATTGTCTTGCATTAGGATGAACCCAGGGCCAACCGCACCAGCATATGGTCTCACAAGGGGTCTGAGGATCTCATCTCGGTACCTAATGGCAGTCAGGCTACCTCTGGCGAGCACATGGAGGGCTGTGCGGCCCTCCAAAGAAATGCCACCCCACACCATTACTGACCCAATGCCAAACCGGTCATGCTGGAGGATGTTGCAGGCAGCAGAACGTTCTCCACGGCGTCTCAAGACTCTGTCACGTCTGTCACATGTGCTTAGTGTGATCCTGCTTTCATCTGTGAAGAGCACAGGGCGCCAGTGGTGAATTTGCCAATCTTGGTGTTCTCTGGCAAATGCCAAACGTCCTGCACGGTGTTGGGCTGTAAGCACAACCCCCACCTGTGGATGTCGGGCCCTCATGGAGTCTGTTTCTGACCATTTGAGCAGACACATGCACATTTGTGGCCTGCTGGAGGTCATTTTGCAGGGCTCTGGCAGTGCTCCTCCTGTTCCTCCTTGCACAAAGGCGGAGGTAGCGGTCCTGCTGCTGGGTTGTTGCCCTCCTACGGCCTCCTCCACGTCTCCCGATGTACTGGCCTGTCTCCTGGTAGCGCCTCCATGCTCTGGACACTACGCTGACAGACACAGCAAACCTTCTTGCCACAGCTCGCATTGATGTGCCATCCTGGATAAGCTGCACTACCTGAGCCACTTGTGTGGGTTGTAGACTCTGTCTCATGCTACCACTAGAGTGAAAGCACCGCCAGCATTCAAAAGTGACCAAAACATCAGCCAGGAAGCATAGGAACTGAGAAGTGGTCTGTGATCACCACCTGCAGAACCACTCCTTTATTGGGGGTGTCTTGCTAATTGCCTATAATTTCCACCTGTTGTCTATCCCATTTGCACAACAGCATGTGAAATTGATTGTCACTCAGTGTTGCTTCCTAAGTGGACAGTTTGATTTCACAGAAGTGTGATTGACTTGGAGTTACATTGTGTTGTTTAAGTGTTCCCTTTATTTTTTTGAGCAGTGTATATATATATTTCCCAAAAATGAGGCAGCACTCCAGATAAAAGTGAAAGGTGATGACCCAATTTATTCCCAGGCAACGTTTCAGCCCACTCAATGACAAAGGCCTCATTGAGTGGGCTGAAACGTTGCCTGGGAATAAATTGGGTCATCACCTTTCACTTTTATCTGGCATGCTGCCTAATTTTTGGGAAATATTGTACAGGGGAATGGTCGCTTACCTTCCCTGAGGATTTGCACCCTATTTACTTTTTTTTCTAACTGTGCTGCTGTTGTATTTTTGGTTTTATATATTTATATATATATATATATATATATATATATATATATATACGGAACACAAAAATTGGACTGCACTCCAGATGAATCTTCAGTAAAGTGTATATTTATTCACCCATATGGTGGCAAAAGCGACGTTTCGGCTCGTACATGAGCCTTTCTCAAGCGAGAAAGGCTCATGGTGCTGCCAGTTATTTTTTTCTATATATATATATATATATATATATTTTTTTTTTTTTTTTTTAAATCAATATTTTATGTTTATCAATATTTAATGTGAGCTTATTCTGTTTCTGTCGTTATTGAATATGGCCAATTAAGGTCAAATGTTTGCTCGCTCACTGAATGTAAATTTAGTTTTTTACAAAATTATGCAGAAACTGGATGTACAGGAGAATACAATAGCATACTCTACTCCATAACAACTGGCCACAGTAATATGGTGCAGATTGACTCATTGTCACTTTGTTGTTTTGGCTTAATTTTGCAATATTAACATTTTCCAGTGCATTGTTTTTCTAGCAGTGTATATGTGATGAGAAAGTTCATGTCCTGGGGCCCTCGTAGATCCCATTGCGGTTTTCTCCTGACAAGCATCAGGTCATAGCTGTAGTTTGTACATGGGTTGGTTCTGTGCCCAGACAAGCTTGCAATGAGCCCTGAGGCCCTAACATTAATAAAATAACTCACGGGGGGTCACCAGGAGTTGCCAGTGGGACTTAAACCAGGATTCCCAGCTCTGAGGTCACGATCACTATTGTCAGAGTCAGCAGTATCTGTTCCATACAAGGCTCAGAGACCTGTGAGTGTCCATGATATGAGAACATTACCTATCATTTGACTTAGCAAATTCCTCTCACAAGAACCATGTCAAGTGCAATTGAAAGATATTATTGACTGCTCCTGGCAGTTAAGTCCTGCTGTTGATACGACCACGATGGAAGCTCAGCGGGAAATAATGACGGTATTAAGGAACATTTATATGATATTAGGAGAGTCAGTTCTGCCATTAGCACTAGAGCCTCCTAGTACATCAATAGCCATTATGACTTTTAGTTTGGGTTATAGAAATGTGCAGCTTTACAGAAGAGTCTTACTTTATGGGGATGCTAATGTGTGATACCATGAATTCTTGAGTGACGTGTATCAGAGTATATATTTATGCTCTATATGGAGATGGCAGCTACATTTACCAAGTGTCTTTCTACCCCATAGCAATACGGTACGTAGAGTTGCACCGCAGACAAGATTAAATGACCACCACTAAAACCATGATTTCAGACTTTAGATTTCAGACCATGAATGGCAGCCCACACCCGTCTACAGGTGATATGTGGTATTGCTGCTCAGCCCCATTCACTTCTGTGAAGCTGAACAGATGCAACGGCTGGACAGGCTTGGTACTGTTTTTGGAGGAAATCAGCCATGTTTTACTAATCCTGGAAACAGTGGCGTTGCTACAGGGAACAATTGCCCCCCCCAGGTCATTCCTTACCCCCCGGGTGCCCCTCCCCCCCTGATTCGCTAATCGCTGCTGCTGCTGCTGCGCCGGCCGCCCGCACTACTGACTCAGTGTCAGTGATTAAAGTTAAAGTACACACCACTGACAGAGAAGAGAACACACAGATAGATACATACAGTCAGTCCGTCGTCTGAGAGTCACATGACAGATGGGGTGGTGCCGTGGTGAGGGCGGCGTTCGGACCCAGCGGACTCGTGCAGGGCGGGCGCAGGCTGAGAGTGTGGCAGCCGCAGAGACGAGTTGACGACTTGACGTCATGGTCATCAACACGTAAAGCTGTGCTGCTGCGTGCCTGCCCGACCACGCGAACGGACTTTGCAAATTGCTGCCGCCTGCCAGTGAGTGCATTGCCTTCATGTTCTGAGTTCTCTCTGCTCCTGCTAAAAAGTTTTTAAAAAAGTATGTACCCCTTATACCCCCACTACCTCGCCTCATGGCCTGCCCTCCCTCCTGCTTGGTTTGCGCCCAGCCCCTCCTCAACCTGTCCCTGATGATATGGTTACCCCTATAACTTTGGGTATAATTGGTACATTATACAAGGGTAATATAACTAAGGAACCCTGTATAATGTCCCCACTCCCCTGATAGCACTGAGTCCTCCTCAGTTATATTACCCTTGTATAATGTACCCTGATACCCCTTAGTTATAATATTACCCATAATGTCCCCTGATACCCCTCAGTTATATAATTGAGGGTAATCAGGGTACATTATACAGGGGGTAATATAACCAAGGGGTATCAGGGTACATTATACAGGGGGTAATATAACTTATATTACCACCGTATAATGCCTGATAGGCCTTCTGAGTTATACTTTGTATTACCCTTGTATAATTATGTACCCGGATACCCCTTAGTTATATGATCTCGGCAGGGTCATATAACTAAGGGGTATCAGGGTACATTATTATACATGGATAATATAACTTAGGAGGCCTATCAGGCATTATACGGTTGCAATATAGCTTACATTACCCCTATATAATGTCCCATGATAGCCCTCCTCAGTTATATTACCCTTGTATAATGTCCCCTGATACCCCTTAGTTATAATATTACCCATAGTGTCCCCTGATACCCCTCAGTTATATAACTGAGGGTAATCAGGGTACATTATACAGGGGGTAATATAACCAAGGGGTATCAGGGTACATTATACAGGGGGTAATATAACTTATATTACCACCGTATAATGCCTGATAGACCTCCTGAGTTATATTACCCTTGTATAATGTACCCGGATACCCCTTAATTATATGATCCCGGCGGGGTCATATAACTAAGGGGTATCAGGGTACATTATTATACAGGGGTAATATAACTCAGGAGGCCTATCAGGCATTATACGGTGGTAATATAGCTTACATTACCCCTGTATAATGTCCCATGATAGCCCTCCTCAGTTATATTACCCTTGTATAATGTACCCTGATATCCCTCAGTTATATTACTCTTGTATAATGTACCCTGATACCCCTCAGTTATATTACCCCTGTGTAATGTACCCTGATATCCCTTAGTTATATAATATAACTAAGGGGTATCAGGGTGCATTATACAGGGGTAACATAACTAAGGAGTTCTATCCTATCAGGGACGTAATACAGGGGTAATGTAAGCTATATTAGCCCTTTATAATGTCTGATAGCCCTCCTCAGTTATATTACACCCAATGTACCCTGATACCCCTTAATTATATTACCCCGGCGCCAGGGGCGTAGCTGCAGGGGAAGCGGCTGCTTTAGTATTTTTCTGTAGTATGATTAGCTGGTGAAAATTATTAGTACCCCCCATTTTTGACTGTGTATCTTCTGTGCCCCCCCTATATATTGATCCTAGAGTCGCCACTGCCTGGAAAATCTTTCATATACTGCACTATCCGAATGCTACCGACTGCTTAATATACCAAAGCATGCTCTATCCGTAGAGTTTTTGTGGTTTAGTCCCCATTGTCTTAAATGGAAAAAAACAGCTATGCTCCTGTTCTCTGGAGGAATTTAGCTATTGAATTCAACAAGAAAAAAAACCCTTCACTTTAGGGCTCATGCACACGACCGCACCGCTCAAATTGCAGATCTGCAAAACACAGATGCCGCCCCTGTTCGTTCTGCAATTTACGGAACTGGTCACCCATAATAGAAATGCCTATTCTTGTCCGCAAAACGGACAAGAATAGTAAATGTTCTATTTTTTGTTGCAGCCCCACAAAACGGAGTAACGGATGCGGACAGCACACGGAGTCCTGTCCTCATCTTTTGCGGTCCCATTGAAATGAATGGGTCCGCATCCGAGTTGTGAAAAAATGCGGCTCGGATGCGGACCAAAACAACATTTGTGTGCATGAGCCCTTAGTCAAATTTGAAAGTCATGGTTTTCCTGCTACAAACTACAGGTAACCATTTACAGCAGTGACATATGTAGAAGATAGGGGGCCTCATTACAAAGCTATAAATGGGCCCCATGGCTTTAATTCACACCTAACACCCCCCATCTACCATTAAGCCTTTGGACCATTTGCACCCCTTGGATAAAAGGGTCTGGTGTTTGTTTCTCCCTGACCAATCTTTCTGTGACCCTTGAGCCAATTCCTTAACCTCTGTTTGCTATAAGTGCAGGTCCTTTGGGAGCAGGCAGGGGTTGTCTACTGGTTGTTTCTGGTATGGCAGCTCAACTCCATTGAAATGAATAGGGATAAGCTGCAGTACCACAAACAACCTATGGACAGGTGTGGCGTAGTTGTTGCAAGACAGTAGTCCTGTTTTTCTAATTCACAACTAGAGAATTAAAGTAGTGTAAGTCAAGTAAAAGGTGCTCTGTAAATATAGAGCTGTATGGAGTTTATGCCTAGTGCAGGAATGTTTTTTTTAGGAAGATCCCATTTTATCAGAACCAACGAACTAACGTGAAAAATGTACGATGTATTCCTCTCAATCCATCCCCACATCAGGCATTTCCATATCCATTTATTAAGGTATGTATCAGATGGTTTCAGGCTTGTAATTGAGTCCTGTTCTAGGAAGCCTCAAACATCTGACTAATGACCTCCTTAAAACAATGACTCATTTTGTATGCAGCACCTAGCAATGTCCTTTTTACAAGTTAGCTTCTCGATTGGTTTGCCTTAGCAATGCAAGAATGTCTGCTGTTAATAGAAAACATTGTTACTGGTTTTGATGAATAGTCTTCAAGAAATAGATAAAACCTTCAATGACCTTTCTTACAGCAAAGCTCTCGAGTACAGTATATAACTATATGATTGAAAAGACCGGCACTCTCAACACACGGGACCATATGGTTAAATGCAGATCACAATGTTTAATTGGTACATATATAAAAGAATAAAAATATATAAAAATATAAAATATACACTAATATTGGGTGATAATTAATGGTTTCACACAATGTTGTGCCAATCCTACAAAGGTAACATTAATTTAAAACGTCCAATGTTCAATACTGGTTTATATCATGTAAAAAGGACCGCTGTAGGTAAAAAAGACCATGAATATTCACATATAGATTCCTAGAAGGAAAGAGAATAAAAGTCCTTTTTGGTTCTGTCCCGAATATAGACAGACAGTGCAAGGTGGTATTTGCTAAAATAAAGTCAATGTTATATTGTATATAACTGTCTTTTTCTTCATATGGATATCGCTTTAGCGATTAATGGTCATATGCGCTTGATGATCACCCACTGTGTGGGCTTACCTTCCCTTTCTGCCGGTCTGTCAGTCGGATTCCTCGGGGCTCGCTGAGAGCCGGCGTCCCGGCTGAAGCGCTGTCAGCGTCCCACGTGGGTTTGGAGGAAAAGTTTGTCGCTCCGGAACTCACCACTGAAGAAGGGAAGAGTGTTTCCCGAAACGCGTTTGGTATTAAGAGATCCAAATTGGAGATCAGAATATGACCCATCTGTGAGAAGCAAACAATTCCAATTACAGTGCACTGTAAGTTTTACCTCAGCCGCTACAACGAACAGCCGAGTCTGAGCGAAGTATCGAATACCTTCCTGCATGCCGATACGTCACTTCCGGAGCGACAAACTTTTCCTCCAAACCCACGTGGGACGCTGACAGCGCTTCAGCCGGGACGCCGGCTCTCAGCGAGCCCCGAGGAATCCGACTGACAGACCGGCAGAAAGGGAAGGTAAGCCCACACAGTGGGTGATCATCAAGCGCATATGACCATTAATCGCTAAAGCGATATCCATATGAAGAAAAAGACAGTCATTTACAATATAACATTGACTTTATTTTAGCAAATACCACCTTGCACTGTCTGTCTATATTCGGGACAGAACCAAAAAGGACTTTTATTCTCTTTCCTTCTAGGAATCTATATGTGAATATTCATGGTCTTTTTTACCTACAGCGGTCCTTTTTACATGATATAAACCAGTATTGAACATTGGACGTTTTAAATTAATGTTACCTTTGTAGGATTGGCACAACATTGTGTGAAACCATTAATTATCACCCAATATTAGTGTATATTTTATATTTTTATATATTTTTATTCTTTTATATATGTACCAATTAAACATTGTGATCTGCATTTAACCATATGGTCCCGTGTGTTGAGAGTGCCGGTCTTTTCAATCATATACGTTTTCTTGCATTGTGAAGGGTGAATCATTTTAGACCAGAGCACCTCTTTGTGACTGTGAGAGGGTGAGCTATTTCCCTTTTTTCTATCTTGTTTTGTACAGTATATAACTACCTTCCTTCGAAATGCCACCAATTATTATTTGTTTGCTTAGCACAATCTTTTGCAAATTTGCAATTACATTTTTTCCCCTCTAAAATAATAGTATTTTTTGGGGCCTATTATGTTTTCTGCCTTGGAATAGAGGCTTGTGCCCAATACGGTGGTTGCTTCTTATCTTGGAGAATCTAAATGGAGTTCTCCCTGATAGACAAGACTTTAGAATGGAAAACGAGGGACATAAAATCACTGTATTTCGTGATTACTCCGGTCTGAGGGTGACGCTCCTTTGATCTATTTAAATGAAGTGCACTTAGCATCAATTGCAACTGTCAGCAGAGAGCAGACGCTGCGCAAGTGATTTTATTATCTATGGGGAGCCATCTAAATTACCCTTTTCAAGTTTTAATGTGAGCCATTTAATTAGCAATAAAGACGAAATCATCACAGGCTGCCAGTACAGCAGCTCCGAAATGCGACGAGCATAATCCCCTTATAGGAAGTTGCATGGTGTATTTTCACAAATATAAGCCTGATGACATCTAGATGATTTAGCCAGAGAGGATCTTATTCTTTTATGAATTTGAGATGTTTGACTTGGATTGGATTTCATTTTATTTATTTTTTATGAGTTTGTGTGCACGCCTGTAAATGTATTATACATGTACTATTCTAAAAATTATAACATCTTATCGGGTTTAATAGTCTGAGATGTCACTCTCTTTTGATATTGAGAATGTGGTACTTATCATCCAACATGCATATATTATTGTTGGCTGCCTTGGGAGTTTAAAAAGTTCATAAAGATCCTGATTTGTCATCATTGGTGGCTCCCGAAAGCAGAATGACTGTCAGTTTGTCCTTGGCTGGCTCAGGAGTCCATTTCTTGAGCCTCAGGAAGTTCCTTGTATGAGTGGTTTTCTCAAGTGTGGACACTGATTACTTAAGTCTTGTGTTTATCGTATTGGAGAAGTCATCTGGGTCATATTGGGTTATATCTTAGGTTTTGTGAACTTGGTTGTGTTGATAATGGTGACCTTGTTTTGGTAGCCTTGCTTTGACTTTTAATGCAACAACCTATCCAGTAAAGTTGGCCCTGTGGAATCATGGCTTCAGCACTGGTCAACTTTACCTAAATGAGAACCCAGATTATGTAAGTGTAGAAAGCGAGAATACATATCATTTGATTACTTTGATTACTGATTCCCATTTCTCTAAAATATAGACATGTGTGTGAGTCAGATCATGAATTGAGGAACATTAGGCATAGATGTACCCTTGTTTTCTTCATCTATCGTTAAGGACCAATATGAGACGTAATGGCATATGGCACATGATAACATTCAGTCTGTACTATGATTTGAATATATAATGTTGAGCCTTTAGTGGGCATCGTGATATCAGATGGGTTTGACGAACTCTGGTTCAGGCTTTAGGCTCTGATCAGTGATGTTACCAAGGAGACATGCTCTAGGTCAGGGGTACCTGAGTACTTTTTTTTAAAGGTCCATATACCTGGGTCTGCTGCTAGGTGAAGGTCTGAGGGACAACACCAGGGATGTGTAGTGCTCTGCAGCAAGCTGTTTTTTCTTCTTCTAACAATAAGCAACGTCTCTAATCCCACCCAATCCTCTTAGGGTCCCAACACAATAAGAATGTCGCCTTAGTGCCACGTCACATTAGAGACAATATGATGCCCTTTCGTGCCTCCCCTAGCAGTATGATGCACCCTTATCTGCCTCCTGTCACAGTATTATGCCCACTTAGTGTCCCCCATGCAGTATGATGCTAAGTTACCCCCCCCCACACACACAGTGATGCCCTCTTAAGTGCCTTCACACAGTATTGATTCCCCTTAAGTTGCTCTCAAACAGTATGCTGTCCCCTTAAGTGACTCCCTCTTAGTGATGCCCTCTTGTGTGCACCCTGACTATTATGCCCCCTTAAGTGGCCCCTCACACAGTATCATGTCTTCTTATATGCCCCCACAGTGATGTCCTCTCAAGTGCCCCAAGACAGTAATGCCCCTTTAAGTGCCCCCCAAACAATATGATGCCCTCTTAAATGCCCCTTCACAGAGATGCCGTCTTACATGTCCCACTAAAGACTGCAGAGTGATTTTTCCCTTGTGACCCCCATGAAGTGATGCTCCACATTGCCTCCACTTGCGCCTTCCTACAGGCTGCATATAATATGAATTCATAGTATGCTGCCATTTTTCCCCATTCTCCCAGAGTGGTTATTAGACTCTTCTACAAAACATTTCTTTTCCATAGCCAGCAGACTTCACTTTGACTTGAACACTTTTTAAACTCTTCACTCTTACATCTTTCAGAGACTTCTGGCAATGAGCCTCTACTTCAATATGACTCCCATTAATGTCTACCCAGGTTGTGATATTGATAGCACCATCTCTACTTCATATATAGTACGCGGCTTTATCATTTGGAAACTATGCTATGCCTTTGATTTCTTTCCTTCCTAAATAATTCCCATAGCACCTCCATTGGGTACATACAAGTGAAAAATAAATAGCGCGGAGATTCTGCCGCTATGTAGCATCCATTCTCAGCTCAACCTTTTCATACTCATCTCAATTTCTTTTCCTTGACATTTCTCAAAGGAGCCTTTGCTTGTTTGCTGTGCGTTGACATAACTGCAGGTTCATTGCACCCAAAGGCTGAGGAAAAAATGTTTTTAGCAGTTGGTGTTTGTAGAACACATCGGTATGAAATCCACTGCATCTCAATATTTTTCTATAATTTTATTTTACTGCCATATCGTGTTTAAAATAGGCATCTTAAAACAAACTGTAAAATAAGCATTAGCTTTCTCACATGGAGTGGCTGCGATCCATTAATGGAGAGGGAGTTAAGCCTTGCAATTAGCTATTTAAATATCGTTTTGTGCTTATCAAGCCGTTTTTGTACAGTTTCTGATCTATCCATCATGAGAATTTTATTTCAAAAACTGCAAACTCATAACTACACTTTAAAACTTGTATCATAAAGCTGCGATATAATTATTTTATCTGGAACATCTGACACAACATCTGGTGCTATCCAATGGACCAGATGACTTGCATTGAATATTTTGCAGCAGAGGTAGAGCTTGGCCCTAATATGGAATCTGTTCTGTGGCCCTCACTGCTACATACTATTTATAATACTGATGGCTTCTGAAAAGGAAATTGTCACCAGGAAATTCAAGGTCATCTTGGCTGACCCTGTCAATCAAGGGTGCTGGCCAAGGAGCAAGGGTGCACTGAGTGGCTTAGGCCCACCCTCGTTGCACTTAACTGCTCATTTGCATATGAATCAAAAGTAATTTTCCTCCAGAATGAAGCAATGGATTTCTAATTGAAGGGTATCAATACATTCAGGTGAGATAGCCCTACAAGGCATTGTGCCTGGTTTACCAGTGAATTTCCTGGTGAACGGTTCCTTGTTAAAGGGGTTGTCCCATTAGGACAGCCCTTATCCATATGCCCTGTTAGGGCTTATGAACATAGAAGGTGTCCCATAGTCAAGGCTCTCTTCTATTAGCAAGAGAAGAGTCACTAAAAACCAAGAACATGCATGTATCACATGCATGCTCATTTGAACGGACACCATGTCATACCATGGGTCTGCCCACAACTTCCTGTGTCTATGACAGCTGTAGCCTGGGAATTTAAGCTGTCGAATCAACAGCGACCATTTGATTATCAACAGGTATTCATTTACAAATCGCGTTGTCTAGATGAGACGGCCACTTTAAGTAGCCGAGGGGTCTTTGACTCTTTATAAAAGAATTAACTTTATTGACTCCTCTGACCAATAAACTGGTTGTCTCATTAAGACTACCCCTGTCCATATGACCTATTAAGATATATGGATTTCATGGAGCGGATTCCCAACTTGGAAACCTTCTGAGCCCAAATGGGGATAGGATAGGGGATAAGCGTCTGATCGTTGGGGTCCAACCTCTGGGGCCCCTGCCGATTACGACAATGGTGGCCTGTGTTCCCCTGTTTGAATTGTGCAGCGTACGCGCATGTGCAGTCTCTGGGTTATTTTTATGTTACTGAGTTAAGTGTTGTGATTTGTAGTTAAGACACTTAGGGGGTAATTTATGATTAGATAACTCCCAATTTTTGGCGTATATCTGTCGCAGATTCTGTGGCAAAGGGACCGAATTTTTGACTTCTTCCCCATCCACGCTACATACGCCAGTTCTAAAAAGGGGGCGGGATGGCCGGCCCATCTCATTAATCATTTTCTATGCTTGTTTTAGGCGTAGAATATTATCTAAATCTACGCCAGCAAGGAAGCTGGCATAGACTTAGGACAGCAGTGTATGCGCCTAAGTTATATAGAGGCCAACGCCTCTACATAACTTAGGTGCATCAAGCGCCAGCGCAGGGGTATTAAGACTGGTGTCTAAAACGCCGTTCTTAATAAATTACCCCATTAATTCTTTATGCCTTGTGGGCAACTATTAGCAATGTATGTGCAATATATGGTTAACAACGGCAGTTTAGGTTAGATTACCAGGTTAAAGGACCCGTCCTCTGGTTAGGGGTTCTAGTCTGAGCACAGCAAGGGAGATGATCTGCATGTGCAAGCACCTGAAAACTAAGCCATAGTCCACAGACCATAATCCTTGAGGTTACAGCTGCCAGAGGAGATCCTCTATCCTCAGAGTACCAACCATCTTAGAAGGTCCAAAGCAATAAAGCTAGGCAAGATAATGTCAGTAAGATATTCGCTTGAATATGGCAATACAGACTTTACTGCTGTGGAAAGGGTTCCTTACCACTGGCACCCACCACATTTGGAGATGTATTAGTCATCTCGATCTAAACTTTGAACCTCTCAGCCCAGTAATTGCAGAAAGGGTTAAAAAGAGTGACATGGCTTGCCTATAATTATTTGGAAAGACTGCAAAGTGTCCTTAGAAGAAAAGCCAGGGAGCACTACTATTACCATTATTGTTGCTGTCCATACACTGCTATTGAGAGGATACCATACTTTGGAACTGAGCCTTTGGCTGCTATATGTACTACTACTCCCATCATTGTCTTAGTAAAGAAAGACTTTATTTATTGCAACCAATGGGCTTGTGTCACGCTGGACAGGATACAAGATACAACAGAAATCCACAAACGAGTGTCTAGGCCACAAGCTGGGGATAAAGGTCACCTCCTAACAAATGCCTACCAGCTCTCCCTAGACTTCTGTGCCCACGTTCAGACCCTAGGGGTGGGAATAAACGTGCCCCCGTGCCTAAGGCTGAAACAAAAAACTACACATGTGCTGCTAACCTGGCAGACCTCCGCACATAACCTGAGCAGGGCATGACAGCTTGATTATTAACTCCATCATCCATCTGCTGGCCCGGCATCCATATTCCTGCCTTGCACTCTGCCAAGGGTACCCCGATTACCATCAGGCAAGAGCCCTAGAAAGTCAGGGAGTTGCGCCTTCCATTCACTGCCATTCAACAGGGAGGACTGCCACGGTAAAATTTGACTACTACTACCCCTCTCAAGGCCACAGTCACCACTCCTATCCTCTCTGTCCCGCATCTCCCCTCCAGACTGCTGCACATGCGCAAAACCACTCCATTCAATTCTGTGGGGCTGCCGGAGACAGCCGAGTGCTTGTACTATCTCCAGCGGTACCATACAGTTGAATGGAATGGGGAAATGAACAGTACCTTTATTGTATATCTTCCACGTACAGAAGCTGGAAAAAACGAGTTTATAACGATATGCTAATTTGGTCTCGCAAATGCCCAGGGGCGGTGTTATGGCTGCAAGTACGCAGGCCCCTTGCCGATGTGCCCACCTAACCACTCCCCTTGCAGTCCTCTAGCCCACCCTGCCCTCCTAGTTCAGCGGTGGATGGCGCAGATCTCAGTGGCAGAGGAGGATGACAAACAAAGTGGGCAGGGTGGGCCTGAGGACTGCAAGGGGAGTGGTTAGGCTGGCACATCTATGAGGGGCCTGAGCACTTGCGGCCATAACGCCTCCCTTAGGCACTTGCAAGACCAAATAAGCATATTGTTATAAACTCATTGTTTTCAGCTTCTCTACCTGGGACATACACAATAAATGTACTGTTTAAATGAGGAGGAACTGAGCAATAACGCAATATGAGCAGTCTAGAACACTAAAAGTAGGTGACAGACTCCCTTTAAGTAACCTAGCTTTTTTTTTCCCCTGTAAGACATTTAGCTTTTCTTCCCAAATAGTCATACAGGTTTGTACTTTTGTCACAAGCAGGAGAAACATAAAAGAGCTCTGTATAATTGGTAGGACTGTGATGCTTCATGGAGGTTAATGAGGACATTACAGCTCAAATGTTTTCACGGGGAAGAGACGATGAGCGTCCGTCATATTCATTCAGTAAATGCGAAACACATTTTCCATGGAATGGGTGGTAAAGCAGCTGTAGCCAGTCATTTCAGTTCACATAGACCTTGTTCCACTTTCCTCTAGAGCCCCAGCCAAGTGACAGCAGAGATGTACGGGCGGATGATCTATTTTGGAATTTTTGTTCAAATTGTCTTTTTTGTTGCTATGTGGAAGGTGATTGAAGTTGGTTTCACACTATAAATATCAACCTTGTCTTTCCTTCGTCTCTCTTGTAGATTTCATCTGTTTCTTAAACTTCTAGGACATCAGCTGCGCTCCAAGCTAACTCTGATCCAAATTAGATATATGTCCACAAACCGTTCTGAATAATCTTGATACTGCTTTTGAAAGTAGTGGTCTCCTACCTGTGGTTTCCAGCTGTGAGAAAACTACAACTCCTAACCTGTACCGTTAGGTCAAGGCAGTCTTAGTGGTTAAAGTTTCACAACAGCTGAAGGCCCACTGTATGAGACCAATGGTGAAGGATAATATCATGTACAGTGTCCTCCATCTTGAGAGCTCCCATGATGACTATAGGGGCCAGCCATGCTCCTAGGGGAGAAGCCTCCCTGGATATCAGAAGCATATGGACATATTGTAGTACTGTAGGGGTGGAAAGTATAATATAGACAGCGAATTATGAATCTGGACCATATGGATTTGTACTACATCCATGTAACTAAGTCCATAAGGTGCTATAGATATTTGTCCAGTTCCTGACTTTTGACTCGTCCTGTACATTTTGGATCTCTTTAGCATAGGTCATGATTGTTACTTTTGGAAAAGTTATTCAAATATCAATATAGGATTGGGTTCATTACAGTAAGGTAAGCTGTAGAATCTTCCAAAAAGTACTGAAATCTTGAAGGTCTTGACTCTGAGATCACTAACAAATGCAAGAAGAAAGGCCTCAATTTGATTTTCTTATGCCCCCACTAGCGATGTACCTATGATGGAGACAAGGCAGATGACTGCTTTAGGGCCCATGGCAGGAGGAGGCCAGTGATAGCAGCTTCTGCAGCAGCCTGTGGGGGCGCTCACCACATGCAGCTCCCTTTGAGTTCATTACTAGATATATAGAGTCATAAGCAGTGAGCTCCTTCTTGTGGCGGTTACATGTCTGAAAAAACATACATATGTTTAAGTACATAACAAAAGAAAAAAAGTATGATATACATGAACTAAAAGGCTGACAAAGCGATAGAGGACCCCAATCTACAGTGCCAGGGCCTTCAATCTACAATGCTTGTAATTCCCACGATGATGTAATTCCCAATAACAATTCTACAGCATCTTTTAACTCTGTCTTGTGCCATTCCTCTATTATTCCTTCTGAATATTTATGAATAAACTGAAAACTAGGCATTACCCTTCCCCTTGTAGGGACACATCCCCATCTGGCAATGCCCAATTGTTAATCTGTTCATAAATGTCTAGGAGGAATAACAGTGGAATGGTACGGGTGCTCCAAAATTTGTATTTCATGAGGAATCAAGGTATTTACTAAAACCGGTATATGTCAGGAGAGGCGACAGGTGCCCCTCATGTTCTACTTGTCATCCCTGTTCTCAGCACACCCTCAAAAGAGGTCAAGAGAGAACATTTCAGAACTACAAGAGAATTAACTCCAATGTCTTAGCTGTTGATTACAAGCCTTCATCAGCCTGATCCATCATTGGTCCCCTAGGACATATGGATTTGGACCTGGAGGTAAATCACGCATGGGCTTACTGCTTTATCCTTCTGTGTCCTCATATTCAGAACATTCCTGCGGAATTAACCTGTTATGACATCACTTGATATAGTAAAGCTGTACATTGTATATTGTGGACAAGGCTGTGTTCACCAGTAGATTCTTAAGCTCCTGCCAAGTACCGTCTTGATTACGACAGGTCGAAATTACAGTGTGAGGCTCGGCAGTCTTCTCTGGAGCAGATCCTCCGGGTTGTTATCTGTGTCAGGCTGCAGATGTGTTGTGTAAAGGAATGCTTAAGGAAAAGTGGGGTGGGGGGAATCGATCCAGACCAATCTGACAGGTATTGCAGCTTAAGGGCAATTATTACACATGATCCTCCCCTTTAGAAACATGACATAAATCTGTTACGTCTGCTCTCTGGTTGTTTTGTCAGGGCTAATTGGTGAGAAGAAGTCCAATTAGGAGCAAGAAGAATTCTCACTTCTTGTAAATGACTTAAAATGAGAAGAAACCTTTTTTTGGCAGAAAAGAAAAAAAACCTAGAAGTTATTTAACTATTTGATATCCCTGTTCCAGTTGTACATTTTGTTTCCTAGTCTATAACAGTGCTACATGGAGTCTAAAAGGGGGTTTCCACCAAGAACAACCACTTTATCTCACAGAACCTCTCTCCATTGTAAGCTAAGCATTGACTAATAGTCTTATGGGGATCGGCTCACTGTTGGGGCAGGGATTCCTAGAACGAAGGGGTTGTCTTAGTTGGGTCACCCCTTTAGGATGAACTATAAGCTACAGACTAGGGGAATGAAAAAAATCGATGGCTGTGGGGAAGACAAAGGCTCATCTACATTTCCCTTGGGTGATACTTCAAGTAGAATGGAGTTCACACAGGTGACCATGTAATAAATCGTCACACGAGTTCTCCTGAGTAATGCCTCCTTCACACGTCAGTGTTCGGTCAGTGATTTCCATCTGTGATTTTGAGCCAAAACCAGGTGCGGCTCTAAACATAGAACAGGAGAAGATCTTTCCCTTATTCCTTATGTCTGTGGAGGCTCCAATCCTGGGTTTGGCTCACAATCACTGATGGAAATCACTGACCAAACACTGACATGTGAATGGGGCTTAAGATTGAGTGTTTGTTGGTTGCTATTGCTAATAGAGGAGATGTCTGAAGCAGAGGACCACCTTTTAATAGGGCATTCGGACAGGTGTGGATTGTGATGGAGAGTACCTTTAAATGGGATATAC
Source organism: Bufo bufo (assembly GCF_905171765.1). NCBI lineage: Eukaryota > Metazoa > Chordata > Amphibia > Anura > Bufonidae > Bufo > Bufo bufo. The sequence goes on from NC_053389.1 coordinate 139,053,982, forward strand.
TTTAACTGGAAACCCCTTTAGGCCAGGTTTGCATGTTGTGCCTGTATCGCAGTGGTGGTGTGTTTTTTTGCTCCATTTTTCTGATTATGGAAAAACGTGGCAAAAAACGAATTAAATCACGACCGCAATTTGTGAAGCCAGCCTTTGGATTTCCAGCTGTTGCAAAACTAGAACTCCCATCATGCATTGACAGTCACATGCTAGAATAGTTAGAGGGCTACAGAATGGGCAATACCACTGTAACGGAACTCCTAGCACCCCGACCGGGTACCTCGATAGATGCTCCTAGTGCTTCCAGAGGACTCCAAGCACTCCACTTGACACCGTCAGCACTGCAGACCCCACGAACCGCCGAAGCTTGGTGGAGGTCTCGCCGTCTCCTACCCACCCTGGACCTACTACAAGGCTCCAGGCTCCAGTGGGTGAACCTCTCCTAAATCCAGAGACAGGAACCAGGAGCAAGCTCTTACAAGAGCTTATACTCAGGGGAGTATTGTGATATAGCAATCCCCAAGAGTGTAGTTATTCCATCCCCCAAACATGAGCCAAGACTTCATGAAGGTATAAAACAGGAACACCTTTATTGAGGGCTACCCGCCCGTATTTATGCAGGTCCCCATCTGGTGGACACGCCCCTAGGGGACCAGAAGGAAGACTGCGACACAGGACAGATATGCAGCAACTCAGGATACACAGACACAACACATCCCCACAATGCATCATGATTTCCTCCTCTCTGCCCTGGAGACACCCGAGGAGTAATCCAATTGTCTCTCAGGACAAAGGGAAATCGCCAATACACATGTGGGAACAACAGGACAGAAATCACTACCCATACACCCAATGTCACACCCCCACAGCAAACACAGACATTTAACATATTCCCAGATAGCTCAAGTCTGAGTGCATATCATTAGGCGAATGGCACTCAGAATACACAAATACAATAAAATTAGCTATCTGGGTACCCTCACATAACAAAATACAATTGCAAAGACAGATTTAAGCTGTGCAGCCGGTCTGTATGGGCCATAATCCTGAGGCAAGAGGCTGATAAACAGGCCTCTCCAAAACCCAGTGGCGAGGTTGGTTTCGCCACAACAACCCTCTAATCTGGAGAAAAAAATTAAAACTGACATTACCAGACTATAGAAATCCTAGTATTAAGGCGTACTCACATTGTGTTGCCAAGAAGTGATTTTTGTTAAATTGCGGCAAAAACCACAATTTGAATCTACAGTGTGAGTACACCCTACAGAATTCACTGCAGAATATTCCCCTTTTCTTACTTCAGTCACGCTGGTAATTGAACATTTTAAGTGCATAAGAGAAGAAGAAATCAAAGATTTCTGTAATTTTCCAAACCACTGTTGGACCTCACAAGTGCATCCCGGCCATCTGGTGAGTGACAAAAAGAACGTGAAAGAAGTGGAAAAAGGGACGGAGATCAAACTTCACAATGGAGTCATCTGTCCAGTTTGCATTTCAAGTTTGTGTGACTAAGGCCCCTTTCACACGGGCGAGAATTCCATGCGGGTGCAATGCGTGAGGTGAACGCATTGCACCCGCACTGAATCCGGACCCATTTACTTCAATGGGGCTGTTCAGATGAGCGTTAATCTTCACGCCTCACTTGTGCGTTGCGTGAACATCGCAGCATGTTTTATATTATGCGCAATATTTTTCACGCAATATTTTCCACTATATTTTTCACGCAACGCAGGCCCCATAGAAATGAATGGGGATGCGTGAAAATCGCAAGCAAGTGCGGATGCGGTGCGATTTTCACGCATGGTTGCTAGGAGATGATAGGGATGACAAACCCCATTAAAGTCAATTTAGTCAATTTACTGTATTATTTTCCCTTATAACATGGTTATAAGGGAAAATAATAGCATTCTTAATACAGAATGCTTACTAAAATGTGGCTTGAGGGATTAAAAAATAAAAATAATAATGAACTCACGTTATCCGCGCAGCCGGCATGTCTTCTTTCTTCTACAGGACCTACCAAAGGACCTTTGAAGATTCCATCTTCATTTAGCAGGACCTGCCCTGACGTCACCGCGCTCACCACGTGTTGAGCGTGATTACATCATCAAAGTCCTTCGGCAGGTCCTGATAGAAGAAGAAAGAAGAAGATGCCGGCTGCGCAAACAAGTGGATGAGGTGAGTTAATTTTTTTTTGTTTATAACCCCTCATGCCTCATTTTAGTAAGCATTCTGTATTAAGAATGCTATTATTTTCCCTTATAACCATGTTATAAGAGAAATTAATAAAATCTACAGAACACCTAACCCAAACCCGAACGCACGCAACGCAATCACAGTCAAAACTGACTGAAATTGCGTACACACTCGCACAATTTTCCCTGATTGCAGACGCAACTCATACAGACCTAATCCGGACACACTCGTCTGCAAGGGGCCTAAGAATGGCAAGGCTAAGCATCATGCATCAGCTGACTCCTGTTTAGAGGGGACGGGGGTTTTACTACTTTATAGGCTTCACTGGACAATCAGGCCTCGTGTTCACGATGGTATGCATTTTGTGGTCTTCAAACCGTGGATCTGTCAGAATACGGATACAGGCCGCGTGCATGCCACATTTCTCGTGGGACCAATAGTAGAAATGCCTATTTCTTTCTGCAAAATGGACTAGAATAGGACATGTTCTATAATTTGCGGGATGGACACGTGGAGGCGGACAGCGCACATCGGTATGTTGTCCACAGTTTTTGTTGTTCCAAAGAAATGAATGGGTCTGAGTCTGAGACGCATAAAAAGTGGATTGGACACGGATCAGAAATATGGACATGTGCATGAGGCCTAACACATTCTCCACAACAGCTACTGTTTATCATAAGCACCATTTTCTGTGCAGTACATTGTTCCCTGGTGCAAAGGTGGAGGTTGCAACGTTGGACATTTCCTCTTAAAGTCAAGGGGGCAGCGGCCTTCTCGCCTGAAGTCAAGCGCGCCCTGCCCCCTTTTCCTCCCCTTTGCGTTTGATTGATAGGATTTCCTTCACTACTGGACGCATTAATGTAGTCTTGCGCGTGCGCCGTGTCCCTGCAATACCGGCGCCTGCGCTGTGCCTGTTCCACTCCGCTATGAGCTCAATGTTCAGGCACTATCTATACTCATGTTGCCCACTGCCCACTAAGTTTCATATGTTCATACATCTCTCATTACTCATCAGCAGTCATCTCATTATTCTGACAGATGGTATTAGAATAACATATAAACATCTGTATAGACAACACAGGATCCTTTCACGATAGATGATGGGCAGTGGCGTCTCTAGCTTTCAAATATTGGGGGGGCACACTGGGGCCTAGGACAAAAGTAGGGGGGGGGGGCAGCTATAACAACGATACATTTACACAAGTACGCTTAGAAATGCTGCGATACTTTACCCAATACCTAAAACCGCAACAGGGAAGAAAAGTCCAGCTGTCTGTAGATGACACTTTTATAGAGAGGGGGATCTGTGGAGGACACTGCTATGGGGGGGATCTGTGGATGCCACATACCGTATATAGCATCTTATGCTATATGTGTCATCCACAGATCCACCCCATGACAGTGTCATCCCCGTTTCCCCCTCCATAACAGTGTCATCCACAGATCTCCCTCCCTATAACAGTGTCATCCACAGATCTCCCTCCCTATAACAGTGTCATCCACAGATCTCCATAGTACTCCTCTCTCCCCTTCTCCATAGTACCCACCATAATGTGTCCCAGTATAAAATGCTACTGTACAGAGCCCCCCATATAAAACACCCCTTCTTTGTGGCCTCAGTAGATGCCCCTATAGTGCCCACCAATAATGTGCCAGTAATAAGTGCCCTCAATAACGTGCCACTGCCAGTAACAAGAGCCCCCCAATGTGCCAGTAATAAGCCCCCATCACGTGCCAGTAACAAGAGCCCCCATCACGTGCCAGTAATAAGCCCCCATCACGTGCCAGTATTAAGCCCCCCCATGTTCCAGTATTAAGCCCCCCATCATGTGCCAGTATTAAGTCCCCCCATCATGTGCCAGTATTAAGTCCCCCCATCATGTGCCAGTATTAAGTCCCCCCCATCATGTGCCAGTATTAAGTCCCCCCCATCATGTGCCAGTATTAAGTCCCCCCCATCATGTGCCAGTATTAAGTCCCCCCATAATGTGCGAGTATTAAGTCCCCCCATCATGTGCCAGTATTAAGTCCCCCCCATCATGTGCCAGTATTAAGTCCCCCCCATCATGTGCCAGTATTAAGTCCCCCCATCATGTGCCAGTATTAGGTCCCCCCATCATCATGTGCCAGTATTAAGTCCCCCCATCATCATGTGCCAGTATTAAGTCCCCCCCATCATCATGTGCCAGTATTAAGTCCCCCCATCATGTGCCAGTATTAAGTACCCCCCATCATGTGCCAGTATTAAGTACCCCCCATCATCATGTACCAGTATTAAGTCCCCCCATCATGTGCCAGTATTAAGTCCCCCCCATCATCATGTGCCAGTATTAAGTCCCCCCCATCATCATGTGCCAGTATTAAGTCCCCCCCATCATCATGTGCCAGTATTAAGTCCCCCCATCATCATGTGCCAGTATTAAGTCCCCCATCAACATGTGCCAGTATTAAGTCCCCCCATCATCATGTGCCAGTATTAAGTCCCCCCCATCATCATGTGCCAGTATTAAGTCCCCCCATCATCATGTGCCAGTATTAAGTCCCCCCATCAACATGTGCCAGTATTAAGTCCCCCCATCATCATGTGCCAGTATTGTAATAAGCCCCCCCAATGTGGCAGTAACACTATTGTAAAAAAAAAACAAAAAAAAAACACTTATACTTACCTCAGTGTCAGCGATGCGATGCAGCCTCTTCCTGTGTCCCGCGCTGTAATGTAAGGCTCAGGCGGCGCGATGACTTCATCGCGCCGCCTGCGCCGGCCTCTGATAGGCTGCCGGCCTAGTGCCTGCAGCCTATCAGAGGAAGGGGAATAGGGACATGCCTCTCCCTCCCCTGCACCTCTGCTGGCACAGGCAGATTACAATGGAGATGAGCGCAATGGAAGCGCTCATATCCCTGTGCCCGGCGGCGGCGGCTCACTTGGGGGGGGGGCATTTTAGTTGGCGGGGCACATGGGGGGCACAGCATGATGTAGGGGGGCCATGGCCCCCTCTGGCCCCCCCTGGCGATGCCACTGATGATGGGTACAGCTTATCTATTCCCCCTCCCTGCAAAATAACCTCTGCACAGGTCATAGAGCATGTCTAGAAATCTGTCCTATAAAAGTCAATCCAGAGTCCCTCCAGACTTATGTGTCTATGACCGATATGACTTCTATAAAGCATACTGTCATGAAGCACATTTCTTTGTAAGTAGTGGGTGCGATTGCGCTGCTCCCCGTCATTATACCCCTCAGATGCCGCATTCATGGCTGATCGTGGCATCTGACATCAATACTACAGTGTAAAATAAAAAATAATAATAATAAAATCATACTTGCCCTCATCTATTTGATCGCAAGGACCCGGCTGCCTCCATCTTGATTGAAGATCTAGCGCGAAATCTCTTGTAGCCCGTGATGACTTCATTGCGCACAGGATTTCGTGTGAGATCTTCAATCTAGATTGGGGCGGCCGGCTCTTTGTCCTCAAATGGATGTGGTAAGTATAATTAAAAAAAATAAAAATTACCGCCATTCAGGGAAAATCGATTCGCTACCATGAAACACAAGGAACTTCGGCTTTGCGGCAAATCAAATTTTCCCTGAAATTCTGATCGAATTCCACTTCATCAGATCAATTCCCTCAACACTACATCTGATCCTTAGAAGGTCTTACAATTAGGTATATAGAACCTCAGATGAACAACACATACAAATTACACCTTATTATTATTATTTATTTAGCAAAAACTAGGCCAAAATGCAGAAGCTGTGTGTGAAAAAAGTACAACCTCACTGCTTCCATAGGAATTAGAAGGGTAAGTACAGTGGATATAAAAAGTCTACACACCCCTGTTAAAATGTCAGGTCTCTGTGATGTAAAACAATGAGACAAAGATAAATCATTTCAGAACTTTTTCCACCTTTAATGTGACCTATAAACTGTACAATTCAATTGAAAAACAAACTGAAATCTTCTAGGTGGAGGGAAGAAAACTAAAAAAGACTAAAATAATGTGGTTGCATAAGTGTGCACACCCTCTTATAACTGGGGAAGTAGCTGTGTTCAGAATTAAGCAATCACATTAAAAATCATGTTAAATAGGAGTCAGCATACACCTGCCATCATTTAAAGTGCCTCTGATTAACCCCAAATAAAGTTCAGCTGCTCTAGTTGGTCTTTCCTGAAATTTTCTTAGTCGCATCCCACAGCAAAAGCCATGGTCCACAGAGAGCTTCCAAAGCATCAGAGGGATCTCCTGTTAAAAGGTATCAGTCAGGAGAAGGGTACAAAAGAATTTCCAAGGCATTAGATATACCATGGAACATAGTGAAGACAGTCATCATCAAGTGGAGAAAATTTGGCACAACAGTGACATTACCAAAAACTGGATGTCCCTCCAAAATTGATGAAAAGACGAGAAGAAAACTGGTCTGGGAGGCTACCAAGAGGCCTACAGCAACATTAAAGGAGCTGCAGGAATATCTGGGAAGTACTGGCTGTGTGGTACATGTGACAACAATCTCCCGTATCCTTCATATGTCTGGGATATGGGGTAGAGTGGCAAGATGAAAGCCTTTTCTTACGAAGAAAAACATCCAAGCCAGGCTACATTTTGCAAAAACACATCTGAAGTCTCCCAAAAGCATGTGGGAAAAGGTGTTATGGTCTGATGAAACCAAGGTTGAACTTTTTGGCCATAATTCCAAAAGATATGTTTGGCGCAAAAACAACACTGTACATCACCAAAAGAACACCATATCCACAGTGAAGCATGGTGGTGGCAGCATCATGCCAAGGGGCTGTTTTTCTTCAGCTGGAACTGGGGCCTTAGTTAAGCTAGAGGGAATTATGAACAGTTCCAAATACCAGTCAATATTGGCACAAAACCTTCAGGCTTCTGCTAGAAAGCTGAACATGAAGAGGAACTTCATCTTTCAGCATGACAACGACCCAAAGCATACATCCAAATCAACAAAGGAATGGCTTAAAGTTTTGGAATGGCCCAACCAGAGCCCAGACCTGAATCCGATTGAAAATCTGTGGGGTGATCTGAAGAGGGCTGTGCACAGGAGATGCCCTCGCAATCTGGAAGATTTGGAGTGTTTTTGCAAAGAAGAGTGGGCAAATCTTGACAAGTCCAATTTTTTTTTTGAGATCTCCCTTTTGAGATAACCATTCTCTCTCGGTCCAATGAACTTGGAGGACTTGGAGCTTTCTATAACTTTCATTCATTTCAGCCTGATCCTGAGAACATCTTATCCTTGGGATCAATGGATTCCCAGACATTACACCTCCACAAATAAGAGTGAAAGGTCTAAAACGTCTGATGCTGTGGGAGTGTCTCTTTAATTTTTTAATGCAGTTCAGCAGTATACATAATATGGAGGATTTTCAGTCTCCTGACGTTGGTAATTCTTTTAGTTGCTGCGTTTTAAGGTAATTAATACTTTATAAGGTGCTGGGGACAACTGATAACCACATCTCATTTAAACCTGTAGTTGTACCATAATAACAATGTGATTTTATTGGATACAATGTATTATGCAGTAATTATACCAGGTATAATTAGTGTCATGACTCGGCTACACTTAATTAATACATGTGATGTATAGCGTATTTATGTTTCTGCTCTCGGTCACTTTTTTTTTTGAAGTTTATTATTTGACCTTCAATAGCACTTGCAGTTCTGTCTTTATATTATATGTATTCACATTTAAGTAACTTTGCTGCAGGTTATTAACCTAGCGCCAGATGTTTCCTCATTTTCTATAAAGTTTAAAGAGAAACTCCAACCAAAACCAAACTTTCCCACGTGTTCCATTAAATGGGTTGTGAAAGAATAGTGGGAACGGGGAGGGGGGGTTTGGCCAGACCTGTAAAGGAAAGGTTATTTACCTGCTTCCTGGCGCCGACTCTCTTCTCCTTGTCCAGGCCTACAATGCTCCGCTGGGCTCCCTCTATGTCACCATCCTTGGCGGTGACTGGCTCCCATCATGACAAATGGTCACATGACGCAAGAGGATTCAATCTTTGCTGGCCTAGAGGAGAAGGAGTGGGGACCAGTGCCAAGAAGCAGGTAAGTCATCTTTACTTTTATAGGTCTAGCCAAGTGAGAGCCCCCCCCCCATTCTTTAAAGGGCTTCTGTCACCCCACTAAACAGTTTTTTTTATTTTTTATTACTTATAATCCCTATACTGCGATTTATCCATACATACTGTAATTAATCATTTTGGTTCAGCAGATTCTGTTAAAAATGTACTTTTAAAATATGCAAATTACCTTGTTACCAGCAAGTAGGGCGGCTACTTGCTGGTAGCAGCCGCATCCTCCGATCCTAAAGACACCCCCTCCGCATGTTGATTGACAGGGCCAGCGGACGGGATCGTCCTCTGGCTGGTCCCGTCTGCTATCAAAATCTTGCGCCTGCGCCGTAACGGTATTCAGTCGGCGCAGGCGCACTAAGAGGCGGACGCTCGCTTGGCCGCTCCATCCTCAATGCGCCTGCGCCGATGACGTCAGATCTACACCCGGCGCAGGCGCATTGAGGAAGGAGCGGCCGAGCGAGCGTCCTCCTCTCAGTGCGCCTGCGCCGACTGAAGACAGGTACGGCGCAGGCGCCAGATTTTGAATGCAAACAGGGCCAGCAGAGAAAGATCCCGTTCGCTGGCCCTGTCAATCAACATGCCCTCCGCACGTCTTTAGGATAGGAGGATGCGGCTGCTACCAGCAAGTAGCCGCCCTACTTGCTGGTAGCAAGGTAATTTGCATATTTTAAAAGTACATTTTTAACAATCTGCTGAACCAAAATGATTAATTACAGTATGTATGCATAAATCGCAGTATAGGGATTATAAGTAACCAAAAAAAAAAAAAGTTTAGTGGGGTGACAGAAGCCCTTTAAAGAGGTTGTCCATTTTTATTATGTGATGGCCCATTGCTAGATTATTGGTTGGTGTCCAGGGCTGGAGTCAGCACCCAGCATACTCAGGAAAGTGCCACTGGCGTAGCTATAGGGGTTACAGTTGCAACTGGGCCCCTAAGCAGGGGGGCCCACAGGACAGTGCGGTGTGTCTTATAAAACGAATATTAGTGAGCGCTTCTGTACTGTGCTTTTGTCAGCAGCAGGCAAGATGTAGTGACCTAATTACACCTGCTGGGCTGAGCAGGAAGGCCATCCCCCGGCCTGTGCGCTCTCCTGATGATGTCACCACATGGCGCCTGCTTCTGGGGAGAGCATGATGTTCGCCGTTCATTGGGAGAATGGGGCTAGCTGTGTATTACTTTGTTTTATAAACACTACAGGGGCAGCACCGCTGTATGGCAGCACTAAGGTGGCATGACTACTGTTTGGGGCACTAAGGGGCATGACTACTCTGTGGTGGAACTAAGGAGGCATAACCACTGTGTGGGGCACTAAGGGGGCATGAACCCTGTGTGGGGCACTAAGGGGGCATGACTACTGTGTGGGGCACTAAGGGGGGCATGAACTCTGTGTGGGGCACTAAGTGGCATTACTACCGTGTGGGGCACTAAGGGGACATTCTACTGTATGGAGGAACTAAGATGGCATTACTACCGTGTGGGGCACTAAGGGGATATTCTACTGTATGGAGGAACTAAGATGGCATGGCTACTGTTTGGGGGCACTAAGGGGGCATGACTACTATGGGGAGCAAAAGAGGGACATTCTACTGTGTGGGGGCATCAAGGGGGCATAACTGTGGGAGCACTAACAGAGATTTATTACTGTGAGGGGGCATTAAGGGGAGATTCTACTGTGCGGGGACAGTAAGGGGGAATAACCACAGTGTGAGTGGACAGGGTGGGATTGGACATGTATAGATAAGCACTAGGCAGAGTTATGGGCGTGACTTTGTGTTACAAAAAATTGCCACAGCGTGCCAAGTGCGCTACTGCTTTTGTCCCTCCTTGGGCTTTTTAAAAGTTGAAAGGTAAGAAAAAGCAGGGTGGAATTCAATAAGAACTGGAAAACTCCTTTAAATAGTTGTATTATATCCCACAAGCTACAGGGGATGTGCACATTATGTAATACTGTGCTAATGAGAATCTGACCAACCCCGGCATCATGTGCTCATCTATCACTGGCAAATCATCTGCTCTGAAACATGAATATTATTAACATGGCTAATTTATGGAGTTAGAAACTAGAGCAGCAGGAACTGTGCTCGGCGGCAAGATGTGAGAGTTACATTAGTGGGTCATCATTAAAACGGAGTCTCAAATATAGAGAATGTCATTTGTGTGTGCAAACATGTCAACAGATGACTTTAACAGGAGTCACCGATTTCTAATTTAGTTTTTTTTAGCCTATCTCATCCGCTAACCCGATTATATTTATTCATTTTCATTGCATTCTAAGGGGGGTTACATTTTGTCCTGTGTGCTCCCTTCCTTCTTGTTTGTGTGACGTGAAAATAGGGGTGGCAGGCGCTGAAGCAAAAGAGACATTCTCCAAGGCTGAAAGAATGTCTTCTATGTTCTGGCTGGGGCTCCTGGAGGGCGGTATAGGTCCGGCTCAGTACTTCGCCTGATTTGTGCAGATTGCCAAGTAGGCGGGGAACGTGATAGAGGGACATCCACCTATATCTGCGTCTCATGGTACAGGCAGGTCATATAAGCGGGAAGATAGGAAGGATCATGTAGTGTGAGTTGATGTGGAGGTCAGGGAGAGCTGCTGTTGCCATGCAAGGACAGAATAGACCAATTTTGGGCCACTGAACTGGGCCAGGCTGCATTGGGAGCAGGGGTGCACCTAGCCTTTCTGCTGCCTGAGGCGAAAACTGAACCAGCGCCCCCCCCCCAAATGCCAATTTCTTAACCTAACCCTTTTGCCACAATGAAAGCGATCATTGCCCATGGTCCTTCCGCTGCCCTCCTCTTGCCCCTACCTGGTGCTGTCTGAGGCAATCGCCTCACCTGGCCTCATTGATGATGCACCCCTGACTGGGAGGGAAGTTAGAAAAGAGAGATTAATGAAAGAGGACCTTTCACCACTCCTGACATGCCTATTTCAATAGCTGCATGCTTTCTCCATGTAGAACAGTTCTGGAGCATCTATTCTTGTGGCTCTATGTTGTGCCATTCCTTTATTATTTGCACTAATAGTTATGAAGGAATTGTTAGCAGTCTGCAGTAAGGGGACAGAGGGGTGGTAACCAGTTGGGGGAGTGTACCTGCACAGTCTAAAAATGGCAACACTGATTGGATAGAGTGAGTCTGTGCAGGTACACACCCCCAACTGGTTACCTCCCCCCTGTACCCTTACTGCAGACTGCTGGCAATTCATTCATAACTTCTATTTGAAATAATAAAGTAATGGCACAACATAGAGCCATAAGAATAGATGCTCCAGAATTGTTATTACATGGAGAATGCATGTCAGGAGCGGTGAAAGGTCCTCTTAAACTATTAACTATTTAGAGAGTGAGCCTTGGAATAAATTTCTCTTGTGGCTTTAGGGGACCTCAGTCCATCCCTTGTCAGGTACAGTGGTCCATCATAAACTAAAGCTGCCAGGCACAATTAATAGCAGAGGCCCAAGACGCCTAATACAAACATGTGATACTCATTTTATAGGAACCATCATAGGACAATTATGTGACAATTAGAGTTAACAACCAAGTTAACTCTACAGTGTGTGTATAGAAAGTCATTCAAAAATACTGTAGCATATCCAGAGGTCACAATAAGGCTTGTACAGTTGTCATAGGTGCCTTTGCAGAGTGTCTGTATGAGCAGCATATCCGGAGCAGCATATCAGCACAGCCTTTGTGAAGTCTGTTCAGTCAACTTCTTAGCCGCTGCAGTCGCTTAAACTCCTAGATGCCACAGTCAGTAGCACTGTGGCATACAGTCACTTAGACGGAGGGAAGAGGATGCCTCTGTCACCACCTGCCCCCCTGCTGCAAATGCAATCTAGGATGCTAGTGTGCTGCTAACAAAAGCTCCCAGGGCTGCCATGTCTGTATGTCCATTAGGCTATGCCACAGGCATAGTCTAATAGACTGGTTGTCACTGGTAAAGTGAAAGGCTGTAATTGGCATACAAGGTATACATAAAAGTGATGTTCCCTAGTCAGGCCTTCAAAAATTAATAATTAAAGGTTAATAAAAAAGAAATAAGTGAAACAATATTTGTCCTTAAAAAATTATTATTCTGTTAAAGTGATGAAACAAACCACACACATAATATGATATCGCCGAGTTTGTGGCAACCAATATATAATAAAGATAGCATGTTATGTAAACTTCCCCATAAACAATGTCAAGAAACCTGCTGGTTTTTTTCCCCCATCTACCGCTCAAAATAGTAAATATTATTGAATAAGTCCTATCTACCCCAAAATGCTATTAATGAAAACTACATCTCATTCTGCAAAAAACAAGCCCTCATATGGCTACACTGACAGGAAAAAAAAAGTCATGGCCAGAAAAAAACTGCCACCCAGCCTCATTTTTCATACTCCTCCAAATGCTGAAAGGAGTATTTTTATTCTGCCGGTTTAAAAGAAGGGCGACCTGTGACCGTATCTACGATTCTTAGCTTACCTTCCTAGTCCACAAACTACACAATAAAATGCATAGGTGGATTTGCAGCTGTATTGCCATCTGGTGGCCATATCTTGTATAGCACCTCCAATTATTTTTGGACTCCTTAATATTTTTCTGCAAGCTGTTGGTACCTCCGAGGTTACATATGTACTCGGAGACTGGGGACTCACAGGATCCATTAGCCCCATAAGATAACAACGATAATATACTGTCATTTTCATGTGATCGTTGGGAAAATGATGGTAGCGAGATTTTTCAAGATTCAGAATCCAACAGCCAGGTGTTTTTGCCACAATGATTGGCCATGTTGCCTCATGGTGGTGTACTATTTTATCATATACATGTTTTATCCGGCAGAGAGAACTGTGCAGGGAGCAGTAGATTTCACATGTCAGATATTATGGATGGAGGACACACGGGATAATGGGTAAAACACGCATCTCAGTAAATTGGCTGAGAAGCTGCTGTCACGTGTGACCGTGCATGTTCTAACAGAGCGGCGTGGTTCCTGTGAGTGACGATCGCCTCCTGTATATGCAGCACTTGACATGAGGATTCGGCGCCGAGCCTTTCCAGTGTTGTGATGGATTTTCTCCTCGTCTGTCTGCTCCCCTTACATCTATCACTCACCGGAGGCCCTCCAATCTCATTAAACAGCACAAGTTTCTTTAGGCCATGCTCAGAATCAACTCTAAATGGTTATTACGTTCCCAGTGGCCTTTTAGATTTATGAACGCGTTTCACCTTTATCTGTCTGAGCCTCCATCCATTTAGGGAAGAATTGTCTAATAAATCTGTTGGGTTCTCTGCTAAAATAGATGAAAGAATTCTTCCTTCTTTTTTTTTTTCCCTCTGACTTTTTCTCAGAGTTGCCAAGTTTTGAAATAGGCCCCTGACCTGGCATAACGGCAAAACGCCAAATGTTCTGACAGGGAAGTATTCATTTACTGCGCCGCCGGTCACAATTTTGCAGAGGGTTATGTATTAAGCTCCCGGATTGGGAGTTGTCGCGGCTTTGAGATGGCTTATTTTTCAAGTGTGGAATATCAAAGGAGAATGATTTAGACAAGGTCAGCAGCGCTTCAGTCCTGACATTTGATTTAGTAAAAAGATGGTGGAGTGCGGAGCCTAGAAGGTGACGGATAAAGGGGGTGGTGAAGACAGCAGTGGAATTGGATTGAAATATAATGAGGACTATAGAAAAGCTGCTGATGAACTACTAGTACCAGAGCATAGGGATGGTGTGAGTTCTCATAGAAGAAAACAAAATAGCACCCCCTGTTGTTTCTGCTTGATGCCATCACCCCCCATCCCATGTGTGCCTGAGGGCTCAGCACTTGTTCCTTCTGCCTCACCTCTTCCCACCGCCTGCTTGTAGATATGGGTTTTTAAAGCTTCGAGATATTGATGACCTATCTTCATATCAGATTGTGGGGGCTGACACCCGGAACTCCCACCTATCAGAGCCAGAACCAACACAATAGACTGAGCCAGGAGAACGCTCTGTCCACTGTGTGGTGGTCGTGCTGGCTTACATGAATGGGAGCTGAGCTGCAGTAAGACATCGCGGCCACTACACAGTGGATAGAGCTTTCTGCTTCAGGCTACCTCCATGTGTTGTTTCCAAAGGGAAAGCAGTTTTGTATCGGTAGGAGCGCCGAATGTCAGACTCCGAACAATCTTGTATTGATGACCTATCCTGAGGGTAACATAGTTTATAAGGCTGGAAAAAAATGACATTTGTCCATCCAGTTCGGCCTGTTATCCTGCAAATTGATCCAGAGGAAGGCAAAAAAAAAACTGTGGGGTAGAAGCCAATTTTCCCCACTTTAGGGGAAAAAAAATTCCTTCCCGACTCCAATCAGGCAATCAGAATAACTCCCTGGATCAACGACCCCTCTCTAGTAGCTATAGCCTGTAATATTATTACACTCCAGAAATACATCCAGGCAGTGGCGTAGCGTTGGATGCTAGCTTCTGGGGCAAGCCATGTATTGCACCTCCCCCCCCAACCTGTGGACACGCCCCTTTTTACAGATAATGTAGTAGTCCTATGTAACACCACAGATAATTCAGTGATAACTCTCTGAGTAAAGATGGTGTAGTAGATGGGTGTGAGACCCCAGAATTCAGAACACGCACAGTGTGATCTGAAGTCTGGAGCTGGGCTGCGGCAGTGTTGGCCAAATTCTATATCCACCCCCCCCAACCCTACCGTGAAACAGATATGTGTTTGGACATTACATACATCACTACAAAATGTACAGGTGAATACAGCACCACATGCCTCTTATTTCCAGTCACATCTCCTGGGATGTAGACTTTCCTCAACGTCTTCATTCGGAGATAAGACCACCATGTTACCTTCTTTCAGCCGTGTCTCGTCTCTGCAGAGTTTCACAGAAAGAATGTTTAGATTCCTCACTTTACTATCATCCTCCCCCTCCTGGTGCCTCAACAGTGGCATCCTGCTGCTACCCCTAATACTGTGGTAGAGTTGCAGTGGCCCACTGCCAGCATCTGGGGGATCCCTTGCCCCTTAGGAGGTTTCTACGAAATATGTCCCTCTTATAGAGCAAGTAAACGTGACGTCAGTTGCAGTTAAGCAACGAGGACATAGAGTTCCCTTCGTAGATGGTAGTGTTGGTACTCGGGGTAGGATTGCCAGAGTGGTGTAGAGTGGCCTACAATGTCTCTGTAAATGCTGTATGCACGTGTCACGGTGCTCCTACCTGGATATCCTTGGCTCCCAGATGTGGTGTAGTCCGAAGCAAGTGCAAAAGGGTTGAATAACTTGGATGATGAAGGAATAATTGAGTCCAGACTTGTAATAATGTAGAACACAGCTTTACTTCACATAAACGATAATCCAAACCGTTTCCAAATGGTATCTTGGTCATCAGCAGGTATTGGCTTAAGTTTGACAGGCAAACACTTCTGCAACAATTTCAGCTCTGCTATCTGGAGTAAATAGGAACTTCTTCTCTTCTGCTGGAACTTTAGCTTAGCTGTAGTCTCTTTATCTTTAGTCCTAGGAACTTATTGTCCTGGCTTTGAGTACCTCAAGCTCTAGCTTCAGCTTGGATGAAGGTAATGCAAGCCCAGGAGGGAACAAGCAACCATGTAGGCTTCAGATGAAGGTTGAAGGGCCTCTGGGCACAGCAGAGCAGGCAGAGCTCTGCTGGCCGACAGACAACCTCTCCCTGAGGAGGGTAGGCTAGACTGCTACCTAACACTAAAACTCCTCCCTCTCAAAAGAGGGCTGGAATGGAACCAAAAGGTTCCTCTCCAGAGAAACTAACTCTGCCAATGTTGCTGCCACCCGCTGGTGAACCAGGCACATTACATGTCAACATAACATTTGCAAGGAAATGAATACATACACATTGCAGGATATGGCAATAAATATAAGAGATGACACAGGATCACACAATGCAGATATTGGGGGTGCAAAAGAGGTGGTAATGCCACTCTGGGGTATTACAGAGTCAGACAGATTGTCCCCCATAATAACATGCTCCCAAACTGTCCTTCATGGTAATAGTGTTCCCTGAAGCAGGGTTCCTCAACTCCAGTCTTCAGGGCCCACCTACCGGTCATGTTTTCAGGATTTCCTTAGTATTGAGCAGGTGATATAATTAGTGTCAGTGCGTCAGGACTTACCACAGGTATTCATTCTGTGGGATATTCTCAAATCATGACCGAGAGGTGAGCGCAGAAGACCGGAGTTGAGACACACTACCTTACAGTATCTCCAATAGCAACCCTATTAATATGTGCTCAATAATAATGCCCCCATTAGGGCCCCTTGTAGAAATAAGGCTTCCAATAGTGCCCCCAGCAGTAACAGAAGGGGCCATTACATATATATATATATATATATATATATATATAATAATACAGAGGAAGCCATTATATATACTAATAATACAGAGGGGGGCATTATATATCCTTATAATACAGAGGGGGCCGTTATATATAATAATTATACAGGGGGCTATTATATATTATACAGAGGGGCCATTATATATTGTAGTTATACAGATGAGCCATTATATGTACTAATAATACAAAGGGGGCCATTATATATACTAATAATACAGAGGGGTCCATTATATATACTAATAATAATACAAAGGGGGCCATTATATATACTAATAATCCAGAGGGGTCATTATTTATGGCCCCTCTGTATAATTATAATATATAATGGCTCCTCTGTATAATATACCGTATAATGGCCCCTCTGTATAATATATAATGTGGCCCCTCTGTATAATATATAATGGCCCCTCTGTATAATATACAGGGTGGGCCATTTATATGGATACACCTTAATAAAATGGGAATGGTTGGTAATATTAACTTCCTGTTTGTGGCACATTAGTATATGTGAGGGGGGAACTTTCTAGATGGGTGGTGACCATGGCGGCCATTTTGAAGTCGGACATTTTGAATCCAACTTTTGTTTTTTCAATAGGAAGAGGGTCATTTGACACATCAAACTTATTGGGAATTTCACAAGAAAAACAATGGTGTGCTTGGTTTTAACGTAACTTTATTCTTTCATGAGTTATTTACAAGTTTCTGACCACTTACAAAATGTGTTCAATGTGCTGCCCATTGTGTTGGATTGTCAATGCAACCCTCTTCTCCCACTCTTCACACACTGATAGCAACACCGCAGGAGAAATGCTAGCACAGGCTTCCAGTATCCGTAGTTTCAGGTGCTGCACATCTCGTATCATCTGAAGGCAATCGTCTATGCTGTGAAGATACGAGATGTGCAGCACCTGAAACTACGGATACTGGAAGCCTGTGCTAGCATTTCTCCTGCGGTGTGCATTGACAATCCAACACAATGGGCAGCACATTGAACACATTTTATAAGTGGTCAGAAACTTGTAAATAACTCATGAAAGAATAAAGTTACATTAAAACCAAGCACACCATTGTTTTTCTTGTGAAATTCCCAATAAGTTTGATGTGTCACATGACCCTCTTCCTATTGAAAAAACAAAAGTTGGATTCAAAATGGCCGACTTTAAAATGGCCGCCATGGTCACCACCCATCTTGAAAAGTTTCCCCCCTCACATATACTAATGTGCCACAAACAGGAAGTTAATATCACCAACCATTCCCATTTTATTAAGGTGTATCCATATAAATGGCCCACCCTGTATAATGGCCCCTCTGTAAAATATATATAATGTGGCCACTCTGTATAAGATATAATGGCCCCTCTGAATAATATATAATGGCCCCTCTGTATAATATATAATGTGGCCCCTCTGTATAATATATAATGTGGCCCCTCTGTATAATATATAAAGGCCCCCATTCTTGCCCCCACCTCCATAGTGCCCACAGTATGGCCCTTAATACTTACAGTACATAAAAAAAAATATATATATATATACTTACCTCTCCATCGCCTCTTGTAGCCTTTGTGTCCTGGCGCAGGCCGTCAGGAACACATCACTGTGCCCTCCTGCGCCGCGTCATCACTTCATTTCACGAGACCCGGCGCAGGAGGTCATGGTGGTGTAATCACAATCTCCTGTGCCTCTCTACTGCCTCATAGGCGTCAGGCCTAGCCTGAAGTTTATAAGGCAGAACGGAGGGGATAGGAACCATAGGCTTCCATCGCCCTAATTTTTTACTGCCTGCTGCCTGGCTCCCCCGGAAATTTGCCGCCCAGGGCAATGGCCCCCCTGACCCCCCCCCCCCCCCACGCTACGCCACTGCATCCGGGCCGCTCTTGAACTATTTTAGTGAATTCACCATCACCACCTCCTCAGGCAGAGAGTTCCATAGTCTCACTGCTCTTACCGTAAAGAATCCTTTTCTATGTTTATGTACAAACCTTCTTTCCTCCAGACGCAGAGGATGTCCCCTCGTCACAGTCACAGTCCTGGGGATAAATAGATGATGAGAGTGATCTCTGTGCTGACCCCTGCTACATTTATACATAGTAATTAGATCTCCCCTCAGTCGTCTTTTTTCTAAAGTGAATAACCCTAATTTTTCTGGATACTGTAGTTGCCCCATTCCAGTTATTACTTTAGTTACCCTCCTCTGGACCCTCTTCAGCTCTGCTATGTCTGCCTTGTTTACAGGAGCCCAGAACTGTACACAGTACTCCATGTGTGGTCTGAGTAGTGATTTGTAAAGTGGTAGGACTATGTTCTCATCAGTATTCCGCGCGGATGAGATGCGTGAGTTGAACACATTGCACCCGCACTGAATTATGACCCATTCATTTCTATGGGGCTGTGCACATGAGCGGTGATTTTCATCACTTGTGCGTTGCGTGAAAATCGCAGCATGCTCCTCTTTGTGCGTTTTTCATGTAACGCAGGCCCCATAGAAATGAATGGGGTTGCGTGAAAATCGCAAGCATCCGCAAGCAAGTGCGGATGCGGTGCGATTTTCACACACGGTTGCTTGGAGACGATCGGGAAGGGGTTATAAGGGAAAATAATAGCATTCTGAATACAGAATGCATAGTAAACTAGCGCTGGAGGGGTTAAATTTTTTTAAAATAAATTAAACTCACCTTAGTCCACTTGCTCGCGCAGCCCGGCTTCTCTTCTGTCTCCTTCTTTGCTGATTGCCGGAACAGGACCTGTGGTGACGTCACTCCGGTCATCACATGATCTTTTACCATGGTGATGGATCATGTGATGACCGGAGTGACGTCACCACAGGTCCTTTTCCTGCACACAGCTAAGATGAAGACAGAAGAGATGCCGGGCTGCGCGAGCAAGTGGATTAAGGTGAGTTTAAGTACATATTTATTTATTTTTTTAACCCCTCCAGTGCTATTTTACTATGCATTCTGTATTAAGAATGCTATTATTTTCCCTTATAACCATGTTATAAGGGAAAATAATACAATCTACAGAACACCGATCCCAAGCCCAAACTTCTGTGAAGAAGTTTGGGTTTGGGTACCAAACATGCACGATTTTTCTCACCCGAGTGCAAAACGCATTACAATGTTTTGCACTCGCGCAGAAAAATTGTGCATGTTTCCGCAATGCACCCGCACCTTTTCCCGCAACGCCCGTGTGAAAGAGGCCTTAGTATGTACGGGTGACTTGCATTATTCCTTCCCATGTGCATAGCCTTACATTTGTCAGTGTTAAACCTCATCTGCCACTTCTCTGCCCAAGCCTCCAATCTATCCAGATCCCTCCGTAGCAGTATACTGACCTCTTCCGTGTTAATTACTTTACACAGTTTAGTGTCATCAATAACTTGAAGCTGGAAAATCACTTTACATAAGCGGTTGCAAACACAAAAGTTGACAAACAGCTTTTTCTTTCATAACAGTGGCTTAGATGCTTGATGGTTACAATTATACGGAACGGCACAGTAAGCTTGATGGTTGCATGTCACACTTCAAGGCACAGGACATTTGAAATTTACAGAACATAACATTTGTGTTTCATTTTAACAGTCCCTTGTTGAGTTTGGGGGACCATTCTTTACCAAGAGTCAGGCTGCACCCAAAGTGACTGACAGCTTTTGCCACTGTGGGAGGTTTCCCCTTACCAGAGCCTGTCCTGCCTAGGCATTTCTCCCGAGGTTGCAAAAAAAGTAATGATCGTTTACCGGCGGCAGATCATGCTGTCTAAACACTCTCTGCGGCTGGCAAACAATGACTCTATATGTGGTGAGAGATGGCATTAGCGATTGCTCTTCCCCATACTGTGGAAGAGATTGATGCATGTAATAGCAGCAGTCTCCTCCACTAATGAGCAGGCAATTGCCAGTAAGGAACGCTACTTGCATTCCCTATGCAATAACAATTCTGGAGCATCTTTTCATATATTCCTCTGTTGTCCCATTTCTCTATTATGAATGAAGTTATTGAATGAAACCTCAACTGGATGTTACCCACACCCCAAACTGGTAACACCCTGCTCAAGTTCATTCATAAACTTCTGGTAGGAATAATAGACGCAGACACATCTGATTCACAAAAAGTGACTGGAGATATGCTGCATAAAATACCTAGGCGGGAAAGCTGGGCAAAACCTCCCATTGACCTACAGCATATCCCAGGTCTGGTGGACATGTTGAAGTACATAACAGTCTTAAAGGGGTTGTCTCATCATGGACAATGTGGGCATATCGCTAGGATATGCCCCCATTGTCTTAAAGGTGTGGGTCCCACCACTATGACCCGCACCTATATAGAGAACGGAGCCCCGCAAGGTGGTGGCTGGAGGACTCCGGTCCGGCCACCACCAAGCCGGCTTCCCATAGAAGTGAATGGGAGCGTACCACGCATGTTGCGGCCCCCGCTCCCATTCATTTCTATGGGGCCGACGGAAATAGCCAAACCAGCGGCCCCATATAAAATGAATGGAGGGCGGTTGCGCATGCGCAGTGCGCCCTCCTTCACTTGAGGGGCTCCGTTCTCCGTTCACCTGTAAGACAATGGAGCCATATCCCGGCGATATGCCCCCATTGTCCATGATGAGACAACCCCTTTAAGATACTGCAGTCAAGAACTACTTAGAAACAGTTCCTGACATTGGGTTTGTTTAGCAGTCATTGAGCAGTATTGTGCCACCAAGTGTGTTCCTGTAGCCACCAAGTATGCTGTGCCACTAAGGGTACTCCTATAACCATGAAGAAAATGAAGTTCTTCTCTTTTTCTGCAACTGCATCGTCTGTGATTGTCTACGAGAGGGGGACACTCTTAGATATACATATTTGCACGTTGGCCTGGATATAGCCATACTGACTTGAATAACTGGAGCACTTCTGCAACATATAAGGCCTCATGCACACGACCGAAATTTGCGGAACGGAACGGGCGGCCCATTGTAGAAATGCCTATTCTTGTCCGCAAAACGGACAATAATAAGACAGGTTATATTTTTTCTGCGGGGGCTACGGAACGGAGCAACGGATGCGGACAGCACACAGAGTGCTGTCTGCATCTTTTGTGGCCCCATTGAAGCGAATGGGTCCGCACCCGAGCCGCAAAAAATTCGGCTAGGATGCGGACCACAACAACAGCTGTGTGCATGAGGCCTAAGGAGGTGCTGTGTGGATTTCAAAATTTTCAGCATGGCTAGTATCTGCTGTGGATTTTGTACGCTGTGGGTGAATGGAGTTTGCTAAACCACAGTTCTGCCATAAATATGCAATATGTGAACTTATCGTAGACAAACGCATCTATATAGGATCTACCGCTCCCAAGACCGCTTCTGCCAGGGAAACCATGGGCAGCCAGGCACATTGAGTTACATGGTGGCCATTGAGGTGTAATATATCAACAGTCCACTTCCAACCCTGCTTGTTAGCAGCACTACATTGGCTCATACAAGCGGAGTCCCAAATGGCAACTCCCCTCTATAATGTCCATGTACCCTAGGACATATATTGTATAATGGGAACCCCTTTAAGGGTATCATCACATGGTTGTCAAAGCTAAGAAATATCAACCAGACTGGAACAAAGCTGTTTCCTTATGGAAGGAATTTCACTTGTGTATTGTGCGGACCCTTCATCAGGCGGAATAAGTGAGTCTGGCAGTGATATTTAATATTTTCTAAAGTTCTGCAATTATAGACATATGTAATAAACACAAGGTTTTCATATTTATTCACTGGCTTGTTGGCAGAAGAATCTGGAATTTATAAAATGCAAGAGTTCAACATTCCATTTTTTTTCTACTAGAGATTAGAATTCGCACCACGTGCGGCGCTCTCTAAACAATGGCTGACGATTGCCAGGTCCGGACTCTTCGTAAAACATGTAATTTGCTTTAATTGCATTTTATTTGCCTTTTTCTTTCCTTTCTTCATGTCTTCAATTTATTTAATTGTTTTGTATTTAGAAACATTCTTTTCAAATTAAGAATTATGACCGAATCATGTAGAATGGGAGAATTCTGTGTTCTGAGATAATTGCTGCCTGTGATCCAGTCTTCTCTGTTCTCCAGGAACGGGTGACTGTCAGCCATGTTGTCTCTTATGGAGCTGCTTCCTCTGTCACCCAGTCATCCAAGGGTTATTTCACTTCCTTCCCTCTTCCTGACTTTTCCCTCCATTCCTCTCAGTGACATATGATCTCTGATTTAGCACCTCTCCTGACATGCCTGTATTAGTAACTACTTGCATTCTCCATGTAATACCAATTCAGGAGCATCTATTCCTAGGACTCTATGATGTGCCATTCCCTTTATTATTCCCACTGGAAGCTATAAATGAATTACTAGCAGTTTGCAATGAAGGGCCGGATAGGTGGTATCAGTTAGGCCTCTTTCACACGGGCGTCATGTTTTTGGCCCAGATAAGATGCGGGTGCGTTGCGGGAACATGCGCGATTTTTCCGCGCGAGTGCAAAGCGTGAGAAAAATCGGCATGTTTGGTACCCAAACCCAAACTTCTTCACAGAAGTTCGGGTTTGGGTTAGGTGTTGTGTAGATTGTATTATTTCCCCTTATAGCATGGTTATAAGGGAAAATGATAGCATTCTTAATACAGAATGCTCAGTAAAATAGGGCTGGAGGGGTTAAAAAAATAATAATAATAATTTAACTCACCTTAATCCACTTGTTCACGCAGCCCGGCTTCTCTTCTGTCTTCTTCTTTGAGGAAAAGGACCTGTGGTGACGTCACTGTGCTCGTCGCATGGCCCATCACATGATCTTTTACCATGGTGATGGATCATGTGACGGACCATGTGATGAGCGCAGTGACGTCACCACAGGTCCTTTTCCTCACAGAAGAAGACAGAAGAGAAGCCGGGCTGCGTGAACAAGTGGATTAAGGTGAGTTAAATTATTTCTTATTTTTTTTAACCCCTCCAGCACTATTGTACTAAACATTCTGTATTAAGAATGCTATTATTTTCCCTTATAACCATGTTATAAGGGAAAATATTAATGATCGGGTCCCCTTCCCGATCGTCTCCTAGCAACCGTGCGTGAAAATCGCACCGCATCCGCACTTGCTTGCGGATGCTTGCAATTTTCACGCAGTCCCATTCACTCCTATGGGGCCTGCGTTGTGTGAAAAACGCACAAAATAGAGCATGCTGCGATTTTCACGCAATGCACAAGTGATGCGTGAAAATCACCGCTCGTGTGCACAGCCCCATAGAAATGAATGGGTCCGGATTCAGTGCGGGTGCAATGCGTTCACCTCACGCATTGCACTCGCTCGGAAAACTCGCCCGTGTGAAATGGGCCTTAGAGGTGTGTCCCTGCACAGTTTGCATTGATTGGATAATGTCAGACTGTACAGGGACACCCCCCCAACTGGTAACACCCATCCGGACCTTCATTTCAAACTGCTAGTAATTCATACATAACTTCTAGAAGGAATAATAAAGGAATGATGCAACACACAGTCATAAGAATTCAGAGTCCAGAATTGTTATTATATGAGAAATGCAAGTAGTTACTAAAACAGACAGGAGAGATGACGGGTCCTCTTTAACGCAGTATCACTAGCGTATGCAATCACTTTCTGAACTGCAGGGATCCAACTAGTAGGAACCCCACTGATACCGACATTAAAAAGATCACAGCACTGCCAATCCAGTATCTAGGAGTGCTGCTGTTCAGGGAAAACTGTGGATGGGCTTCAATGCTCCGTCAGTTTTGTGGCAGGTCATGTTCTTCATCGCTGGGGTCCAATTAGTCGGACTTTACTGCAAAGGCAAGAAAATAAAGTCCTATAAGTTGCCTTAAATACACAGAGATGTTCATCCATTGGAACCCACAGCAGTGACGACGAGCAGGTGAACGGTTGCACCTGCATGCAATATGGCTTCAATGTGATAATTTGCAGGGGGGTACAGCCGTAGGACAATATTGGTAGGACTTTCTGAAATGACAAGTTGGTCAGTCTCGGACTGTTATATAGCATTCCGTTCCGGCCTATCCAAAGCTTTACATATTTGTCCCCATCGATGTCGCCCAAATTGTCCTACTTCTTTGTGCTAGAGTCAGTGCTTCCCAGGCATTTGTGAAAACGCCTGTGTGTGGGTGAATGCCAAACAAGTGGTAGAGCCAGACTATCAGATGTCCCAAGTGTTTTTTACTGATGACCTATCCTCCTATCATCAGTCTCTGATCCTGGGGGTCCGACACCCGGGACCCCCACCGATCAGCTGCTTGCAGTTGCACCTTGGCCGTCTCTCTACAAACCAAGCACAGCGCTGTACATAGTATAGCGGCTTTGCTTGGTATCTTAGCTCAGCCCCATTCACTGCGCCTGTGACCAATGAACGTGATGTCGCTGGCCTAGGAAAAGCGAGAGAAGGCCGCGGCTCTACTGGGAGCACCGGTTCCTTCTCAAACAGCTGATCAGTGGGGTCCTGGGTGTCAGACCCCCACGATCAGATACTGATGAACTATCCAGATGATAGGTCATCAGTAAAAAACACTTGGAAGACCCCTTTAACAATCCACCCAGCATGTATCTCCCTATTACACTGGAGAATGCACAGAATCTTTAAACAGTGTTATAGACTAGCTGGACGGTGCGCCAGAGAATCTTTTGCGAAACTAACTCATATTGTCTGTTTGGAAAATGAACCTGGATGACATCCTGTGTATATTATGGGACAGATCTGCAATTCATCGAGTGTGTAACCCCTGCAAAATTATCTCCGGTTATCTTTTTATCTCAAATTTATTCCACATTGATAACCTCCTGAAACATCTGCCTGCAAATATCTTGTGCTCGCCATGCGGAAAAGTATTCAAAGAGATGTTTACCCCTAGTCAAAAAATATCAAATAAAAATTGCATGAAATGTATAATAATCTGTTATCTAAACCAAACTGAGAAATAGTGCCCCCCCAACAAAAAATTATAAACCTTATAGAGGACCTGTCACCTCTCCTGAAATGTCTGTTTTAGTCACCAATTACATTCCCCATGTAATGAGAATTCTGGAGCATTTATTCTGATCACTCTACGATGAGCCATTCCTGCATTATTCCTGCTAGAAGTTTATAAATTAATTGCCATCGGTCTGCAATAAAGGTCCAGATGGGTGTTACCAGTTGGGAGTGTGTCCCTGCACACTATCCAATTAGTGATGACTGTGCATGGACACTCCCCCGCAACTGATTACGCCTAGATGGACCTTTATTGTAAACTGCTGGCAATTCAGTCATAAACTTCTAGCAGGAATACTAGAAGAGTGGCACAGCACAAAGTTATGTAAAAATAAAAATTGCTCCTGAATTGTTATATGAGGGATGAAAATAGTTACTAAAATAGACATGTAAGGAGAGGTCCTTTTTAAAGCTATCTGACGGGCAAAAAAAATGTGCGGAGAAAAGTAATGATATAAAACATTCTTGTACAAGAATTGTCAGATTTTTTTTTTGTTTTTTTGTATGTGTGCTTCATGTACAGTTCTTTATCCTGTTATTGATAGAAGAAGCTCTCTCTTTTTCCCTCAGAGCAGGAAATCTCAGCAAGATCAGCTTTCTTTGGTGTTACTGATATTTAGGAGCCCAGGGGATATTATTTTGTCACTATATACAGGAATTGTATTGGCACTATTCGGCACTATTGATTAGTGTATGGAACTATTTATGTTAGCCCTTTGCTTCCTGTTCATAGGCAAATTTGCATGGAAGAATATGATACAACATATAATGCTTATCAGTGACTCATTAAAGAGGTACCATAGTATATGAGCAACTCAATCCTATAGATGTATATTAAATTAAACCCTATAGTGTTAAATATACAATTTGATGCATGAAGCGTGGGGGGGGGGAAGTCAATTCTGAGGTTGGGGCATGTAAACCTGCACTGCCAGTCTGCCCTACACTGTTACTCAATTCAATGATTTACAGCACAAGGGACTTTACAATCCTTTCGATATTTAGGCATCAAATGGTGGTATTCTTTAAATGTTAAATTGCAGTCTTATTTGGACGCCGAATGGCAGTATTGTGTGGGAGATATCTGTAGTGTCCCACTAGGTAAATGTGGGCACTACACAAGGGTCAATTGGGCCACGTTGTTCTCCACCTCCTGTGGAACAGTGGCATTGTATTTTACATCACATTTTAATGGGTATTGCTATGCTTTTATGTGCATATTTTCCCTGTTATCTGTGTATCAGGCCTGTTAGGGTGTAGTTCCTCCTCCTAGACTGTAGAGGGAGCTAGGGAACCCCTAATATAAATAGTCAGGTCCTGTTCAGGGAAAGAGGTCTGTGTGTAGAGTCAGAAGCAAGAAGACACCTTTAGCCAGAGAGGAGCTGAGGTGTAGGCTCTGACATGCAGCTAGACAGCCCAGGCTTCTAGTTGTCCCCAGGGGAAGAGTTACCTCCTGAAGAAACCTGCAGTTCCTACAAAGTACACTACAGAGCAGAGCAGAAGTGTTTCCAGCCAAACAAGAGAGCTGAAGGGCAGAAGAGTCTATTCAATGCAAGGAGATATATATACCTGAGGAAGTTTCTTTACCAAGGATAAAGCCATCAATAGGGCATATGGGTCTTGGGATCAAGACAGACAGGAGTTCTGAGGAATAGTGCACAGGATTTCTGAGGAAAAGTGCAGCCTGATCTGTGAGTGTGTTAACTCTCTGAGTATCTTGCAAGAACATTGTGCCTGCCATTATTGTATAAACCTGCTTGAGACTGCTTCTGTCATATGGAACTGAACCTAAAACTGTAAATAGTTAACTGCTTCAGTAAACAAAAGTTTTGGTTCACTGCAAACTGTGTTCCTCACTTATTACTGCTATAAATCGGTGTGCCACCGTTACCGGCACTGGCGTCACAAACTTAAAGGGATCTTGCCACCGACACATTAAACCTGCAACACCCAGGGCACCTCACCTACCACCGGCCTGGTCCCTATACATTGAGAGTGCCCCAGGGGACTTCTGTGCCAGCCTCTCCATCACTGCTGTACGCCTGCCCAGGGTCTCCCTATAAACTGTGAGTAACCAAGAGCAACCCTCGTTTGCTTAGTAACCGTGACCTCACCATCGCAATACCCTGCAGGGCGGCGTACTGCATATCTAGCAGTGTTGCTTAGGCACTATAGGATAGTATTCTTTACTAAAACTGTATGAAGGTATTTAGCATTGTTAGGTACCATTATGTCATCACTGACTGGCTGTATTTGGAATTGTATGGCAAGTTTTTTCAGGCATGGAATGGCAGTTTTGTGGGGGAAATATGATGATCCCCCCCCCTCCCCCCCACCTTGGTGTTTTTTCTGGTTTGTTGCATTACAACCTGGAATTAAAATGTATTTTTGAGGAATTTATATCCGTTGTTTTATACATGTTTAACCCTTTTTATTTTTACTGTGACACAAGCAATATTTAAGATACAAACCAGGGAACTTTAATGTGCATTATTATTCACCCCCTAAAAGTCAATACTTTGTGGAGTCGCCTTTTGCTGCAATCACAGATATGAGTCTTTTGGGGTATATGGCTATGTCCATTGCATCTGTTCTTTGACTGGGCCATTACAATACCCTTAAATGTTCCCCCCTAACCCCTCCAGTGTAGCTTTAGCAGTATGTTTAGGGTCATTGTCCTGCTGGAAGGTGAACCTCCGACCCATTCTCAAATCTCTGGCAGACTGAAACAGGTTTCCCTCACAAATTGCTCTTTCTTTTAAAAGTGTTCTCCGGGCTTTTAATATTGATTGCCTATCCTCAGGATAGGTCACCAGTATCAGATCAGCGAGGGTTCGACACCTGGCACCCCCCGACAATCAGCTGTATGAAGGGAAGGCATGCGCAGTGTGCACGTGCCGTCTCCCGTCTCTCTTCCTGCTCACTGCTGCTATGTCTATGGCAAAACAGTAGTGAGCAGGAAGAGAGATGGCACATGCACACTGCGCTCGCCTTCCCTTCATACAGCTGATCGGCAGGGGTGCCGGGTGTCGGACCCCCGCTGATCTGATATTGATGACCTATCCTAAAGATAGGTCATCAATATAAAAAGCCATAGGTAGCAAGACTGCAGCTGGTCGATGGTCCCTATGGTACTTAGGTGCAGGGACAGACAAACAGCAAGAGACAAAAACAACACGAAGTGACAGTCGTATGAAAATAGGTCAGAACCAAGCAGACAACGCAGTACAAAAATGAGAGAGAGAGTAGTCAAAAGACAAACTGAGATCAAATACCAGACAGGATGCACACTGCAAATCACGTGAGACAAAGAGTGGTCAAAAGACAAGCCAAGATCAAAAGCACAAACAAATCCAAGAACCAGGAACCTAGATAGTGAGTCCAAACACGACTATCACTGGTGTATGGCCAGGAAGAGGTTTAAATAGAGCACTGAGTCCCAGAATCAGAACCTGATAGGTCGTGATCCAGCGCTCCATTAGTCAGAAACACTAGCACACAGGAATAGAGCTGAGCAATCAGCCCACTGCTAATCTCCTGCTGATGGGGACGCTTCTAGTTAGAATATACTAGGAACTGTGTACATGACTGCCCCCTGCTGCCTGGCAGCACCCGATCTCTTACAGGGGGCTGTGATCAGCACAATTAACCCCTCAGGTGCCGCACCTGAAGGAGTTAATTGTGCGTATCATAGCCCCCTGTAAGAGATCAGGGGCTGCCAGGCAGCAGGGGGCAGACCCCTCTCCCTCCCCAGTTTTAATTTCATTGGTGGCCAGTGCGGCCCCCCCCCCCGGCCCCCCCTCCCTCTATTTTATTAATATCATTGGTGGCCAGTGCGGCCCCCCCTCCCTCCCTTTATTGTATTATCATTGGTGGCCAGTGTGCGGCCCCCTCCCTCCCTCTATTGTATTATCATTGGTGGCCAGTGTGCGCCCCCCCCTCCCTCTATTGTATTAATATCATTGGTGGCCAGTGCGGCCCCCCCTCTCTCCCTTTATTGTATTATCATTGGTGGCCAGTGTGCGCCCCCTCCGGCCCCCCCTCTATTGTATTAATATCATTGGTGGCCAGTGTGCGGCCTCCCCTCTCCCCCCCCCCGATCATTGGTGGCAGCGGAGAGTTCCGATCGGAGTCCCAGTTTAATCGCTGGGGCTCCGATCGGTAACCATGGCAACCAGGACGCTACTGCAGTCCTGGTTGCCATGGTTACTTAGCAATATTAGAAGCATCATACTTACCTGCTGCGCTGTCTGTGACCGGCCGGGAGCTCCTCCTACTGGTAAGTGACAGATCATTAAGCAATGCGCCGCACAGACCTGTCACTTACCAGTAGGAGGAGCTCCCGGCCGGTCACAGACAGCGCAGCAGGTAAGTATGATGCTTCTAATATTGCTAAGTAACCATGGCAACCAGGACTGCAGTGGGGGGAGAGGGGAGGCCGCACACTGGCCACCAATGATATTAATACAATAGAGGGGGGGCCGGGGGGGTGCACACTGGCCACCAATGATAATACAATAGAGGGAGGGATGGGGGGGCGGGGGGGGCCACACACTAGCCACCAATGATAATACAATAGAGGGAGGGGGGGCCGCACACTGGCCACCAATGATATTCAAACTGGGGAGGGAGGGGGGTCTGCCCCCTGCTGCCTGGCAGCCCCTGATCTCTTACAGGGGGCTATGATACGCACAATTAACCCCTTCAGGTGCGGCACCTGACGGGTTAATTGTGCTGATCACAGCCCCATGTAAGAGATTGGGTGCTGCCAGGCAGCAGGGGGCAGTCATGTACACAGTTCGTAGTATATTCTAACTTGAAGCGTCCCCATCACCATGGGAACACCTCTGTGTTAGAATATACTGTCGGATATGAGTTTTCACGATGTAACTCAAATCCGATGGTATATTCAAACATAGAGGCGTTCCCATGGTGATGGGGACGCTTCAAGTTAAAATATACCATCGGATTGGAGAAAACACCGATCCTATGGTATATTAACTCCTGACTTTACATTGAAAGTCAATGGGGGACGGATCCGTTTGCAATTGCACCATATTGTGTCAACGTCAAACGGATCCGTCCACATTGACTTGCATTGTAAGTCAGGGCGGATCCGTTTGGCTCCGCACGGCCAGGATCCTCCGTGGATCCTCCAAAAATCAAGGAAAAACGGTCACGGATCACGGACCAACGGAACCCCGTTTTGCGGACCGTGAAAAAATACTGTCGTGTGCATGAGGCCTAATACTGCAAACAATGTAGAGGGAAGCTGCAATTTTTTTTTCAAAAGGATTGGAATTGTAAAAAAAATGCAATTCTGCCACAGTTTTATGGATTTTGTTTTTACAGCGTTCCTTGTGTGATAAAACTGAACCATTACCTTCATTCTCTGGGTCAGTATGATTACAGCGATACCACATTTATTTAGTTTTTCTTGTGTTAACTTTGGAAAAAAATCATTTTTCTTTGCATTGCATTGTCTACGGAATAGTATGAGGGCTCATGTTTTGTGGGGCTATCTGTAGTTTTGATTAATACCATTTTATTAAAACTTTTTGGTGAGGAGAAGTAAGGAAAAAATGTCAAATTGCCCATTTTGATTTTTTTTCTGTTATGGCATTCACCATATGGGATATATACATTTATATTTTAATAGTATTGACATTTTGGGAGACGGCGGTGTTAATGATATTTATTTTTTGTTGTTTATTTATTTTTAATATGGGGAAAGAGGGTAATTTAAATTATATATTTTTTATTTTGTTTAAATCTTTTATTTAAGTCCTCCTAGGGAACTTTAACATGCAATTGTCAGATTACTTGTCCCATAGACTGGTAATTCCTTATGTTCCTGTGGAGCCTGCCACTGGCAGGGCTCTATAGGAACATTGCTGTGGCATGTCTTGAGCATTCAGAAGACCCAAGGCAGCAATCGAAATTCAAATATCAGCATGGTTGTAATCAACCATGGCGTCTCGGGGGGTTTAAATGTCCGTGACCTGTACACCAATTACGGAAATTGTCTCTGGGTGTCTGCTATGTAAAACAGCAGGTACGCAGTGGCTATGAGTGAGTGCCATGTTTAAAGACCCGACTTCCAGTCTATATGTATGGTGGAGGTCAGGATGGGTTTAAAAGAATAATGTATAAAAGGTAGCTGTGATTCTTTAATATATTCATTTTACCTTTATTGCTCCTATCTTCTGTTCTGAGCTGTGGTCACATGACCATGTCCCTGCAGTGCTTTCTTATTTCCTGTGATGTCACGTCCATGGGCGGAGCAGTGATAGGGGAGTGTCTATGTAACTAGCTGTGTGGGAGGAGCTATAAACTAGCTGGGCGTTGTTAGAGACAGTCCTGGAGCTGTGGCAGGGAAAGAAGTGCATCATGGGTTTGGTTGGATACAGGAACAGGAAGTGCTTCATACAGGATGGAAGTCACTGATCGTAAAACCTCTTTAAATTCTAAATAGTTGGCATCTGTGCCTAGTCTAAAGCTGGCCATACACAAAAGTCTTTTGTCAGCCGAACCTGCTGACAATCTAATGTGTGTGGGGAGTGCTCGACTCTCCCCTGACAGAAGATCCTGGGGAAGACAAGGATCGGGCCCAATCCTTTTGTTCCCCCAAGATATAAACCACCAGCTTTCTTCTCTCTCCCTGTAGAATACACATACATGTCAAGCTGAATGTGTAAATGTGTGGGGAAGCCAGGAGGGAGTTGGGAGAGATTGAAGGTGTATAGGTGCCTTGCAATGTGGTGCAATGTTACTTTGTACCATCCCAGTCACTGTATTTCAGGGGCTTGCTTCCAGGCACTGAAGGGTAAATAAGATGATAAACATACTGTATCTGGGACAGATGCACTTTCTCAATCCACTTATATACTAGGCGTCACCAAGTAACAGTCTCACTGGTAGTCCTTGAGGACAGATCAGTTCCTCTGCTCCTTATTATCGGTGACATTTGATGTTGACAAAGAAAATGCTTCAGTTCCATTTCTTATGTGACAGATATAAATTCAACATTAAATTTATAAAATGTAATGAAAGGCAGAACTCCCTGAGACTATAACAGTAGCCAGATGTTAACCAGACTCAACAAAACCACGAGTTTCGTGACTAACAAAGAAGAACACTGTACAATAATATTCCCCAGTGTACAAAGCGCTCACTGTGAAATCCTGACCTAATCCCATTCAGAACCTGAAAATTCAAATGTGAAGTTGACCGGGGTTAAAAAAAAACATGGCTGCCTTCTTCTAAAAACAGTGCCAGAACCGACCATGGGTAGTGTCTAGTATTGCAATACCCCACAAAATCTGTGGACATGTGTGGCCCTGTATCTTCTAGTCCCCAACAACCCCTATGTCTAACTCACGGATCTCTAGGAAGATGAGATATGGAGATCTATTTAGTAGGGTCCTAGCACCTGAGAGCTAAATGCAATCTTCTTTCCTAAGATGCCACCAGTCTGATTCTCACCAAGCTTTCCTGGGCTTCTGAGTGACCAGAACAACTGGGAAAGCTGGGCCACAACCCTCCGCCAGCATTCCCTGGAGCAGATGTAGCTGAAAATTGACAAAAAGGCTGTTAGTCAAGATTTTCCTTTTTTTTTTTTTCCGGGCCGCCATGTTGACATTTTGAAAAGAGTCCATTCACTGCGGGTTAAATTCCTACCAGTGAAGGCAGTGACCTTGTCTGCTGATTTCTCCACAGCTGGCTCGTCACATCAACTTTATAATTTTTCTAACTTTTTTCAGCTTTTTCTCACACTTTTCGTGGTCAGTTCTGGACGAATGACCGTAACCTTGTGAGCAGGAAAGTATAAATGTGACATTCCATAAGCAGGTGGACAAAAGATTTATCATACTAAGTTCCTGAGCTGTCGGGTCACTTGCTGAGTGGTCCAGTACATTACATGCGTATGATTTGCCTGCTGTACTATTAGTATTACTGTGTTATCTTCTTTTGCAGCGTGTATAATAGGTTTCTATCTTTACATACATAGATCCTATCTGTCCTTAACCAGTTCAAGACAATTTCCCACCAGACACTTTTTTCTTTTTTACTGTATGTATTTTATGTTACACATTATGCCCTCCTCCTTTGGGGAGCTTTATAATATTACATTTACAAATGAGCCCCAGTTAGGCCCCTTGCAGACGAGCGTGAGCTGATTAGGTTCGGATGCGTTCAGTGAAAAATGTGCGATTTCGCAAGCAACTCCATTCAGTTTAGTATGCAATTGCGTTCAGTTGTTCAGTTTTTATTGCGCGGGTGCAATGCGATTTAATGCGTTTTGCACACGCGTGATAAAAAACTGAAGGTATACAAACAACATCTCTTAGCAACCATCCGTGAAAAACGCATTGCATCCGCACTTGCTTGTGGATGCAATGCGATTTTCACGCAGCCCCATTCACTTCTATGGGGCCAGTATTGCATGAAAATCGCAGAATATAGAACATGCTGCGATTTTCACACAACGCACAAGTGATACGTGAAAATTAACGCTCATCTGAACAGCCCCATTGAAATGAATGAATGAATACTCACTCTTGTGAAAGGGGCCTTACAGGGGGAATACAGCCTCCTATAATGCACTGTCGAACTTACTGGGTTTGCTAAGGCCCCTTTCACACGTGCGGGTGCAATGCGTGAGTTGAACGCATTGCACCCGCACTGAATCCGGACCCATTCATTTCTATGGGGCTTTTCACATGAGCGGTGATTTTCACGCATCACTTGTGCGTTGCGTGAAAATCACAGCATGTTCTATTTTGTGCGTTTTTCACGTAACGCAGGCCCCATAGAAGTCAATGGGGCTGCGTGAAAATCGCAAGCATCCGCAAGCAAGTGCAGATGCGGTGCGATTTTCACACACGGTTGCTAGGAGACGATCGGGATGGGGACCCGATCTTTATTATTTTCCCTTATAACATGGTTATAAGGGAAAATAATAGCATTCTTAATACAGAATGCATAGTACAATAGCGCTGGAGGGGTTAAAAAAAAATAAAAAATAATGTAACTCACCTTAATCCACTTGTTCGCGCAGCCGGCATCTCTTCTGTCTTCATCTGTGAGCAATAGGACCTTTGATGACGTCACTGCATTCATCACATGGTCCATCACATGATCCATCACCATGGTGATGATCATGTGATGAGCGTAGTGACGTCATCAAAGGTCCTATTGCTCACAGATGAAGACAGAAGAGTGCGCGAACAAGTGGATTAAGGGGAGTTCAATTATTATTATATTTTTTTTTAACCCCTCCAGCCCTATTGTACTATGCATTCTGTATTCAGAATGATATTATTTTCCCTTCATAACCATGTTATAAGGGGAAATAATACAATCTACACAACCTTGAACCCAAACCTGAACTTCTGTGAAGAAGTTCAGGTCTGGGTACCACATTCAGTTTTTTATCACGCGCGTGCAAAACGCATTGCACCCGCGTGATAAAAACTGAACAACGGAACGCAATCGCAGTCAAAACTGACTGCAATTGCGTACCTACTCGTACGGGTTTGCCGCAACGCATCCGGACCTTATCCGGACACACTCGTGTGAAAGAGGCCTAAGACCTAACTCCTGAAGTTTCCCGGCAGTCACATTCAGGAAGGTCCGCAGGTGACTCTCCAAGGACCTACCAGATGCTAATATGCTAATCACACGATCAATAGGCATTCCTTCAAAGTCTTTCCCAGAGACCCTGTTTCTTAGGCCTCTTTCACACGAACGTGACGGATTGGCTCCAGATGCGTTCAGTGAAACTTGCACCATTTTGCAAGCAAGTTCAGTCAGTTTTGTCTGCGATTGCGTTCAGTTGTTCAGTTTTTTCCGTGCGGGTGCAATGCGTTTTGATGCGTTTTTTACGCACATGATAAAAAACGGAAGATTTACAAACAACATCTCTTAGGCCCCTTTCACACTGGCGAGAATTCCGCGCGGGTGCAATGCGTGAGATGAACACATTGCACCCCTACTGAATCTGGACCCATTCACTTCAATGGGGCTGTGCAGATGAGCGGTGATTTTCACGCATCACTTGTGCGTTGCGTGAAAATCGCAGCATGTTCTATATTCTGTGTTTTTCAGAGAAGTGAATGGGGTTGAGTGAAAATCGCAAGCATCCGCAAGCAAGAGCGGATGCGGTGCGATTTTCACGCATGGTTCTAGGAGATGATAGGGATGAGCAACCCCGGACCCCATTGAAGTCTATTCACTGTAATATTTTCTCTTATAACATTGTTATAAGGGAAAATAATAGCATTCTGAATACAGAATGCTTAGTAAAATGTTGCTTGAGGGGTCAAAAAATAAAAAAAATTAACTCACCTTATCCACTTGATTGTGCAGCCGGCATCTTCTTCTTTCTTCTTCTTTCAGGACCTGCAAAAGGACCTTTGATGACGTAATCGCGCTCACCACGTGGTAAGCGCTGTGACGTCAGCGCAGGTCCTGCTGAATGAAGATAGAAGATCCTTTTATCTTCATTCAGCTGGACCTGCGCTGACATCAGCACGTGGTGAGCGCGATTACGTCATCAAAGGTCCTTTTGCAGGTCCTAAAAGAAGAAAAAAGAAGACGATGCCGGCTGCGCGTTCAAGTGGATGAGGTGAGTTATGTTTTTATTATTCTTTAACCCTCAATTGACATACTTTGCATCCTGTATTAAGAATGCTATTATTTTCCCTTATAACCATGTTATAATGGAAAATAATTAAATCTACAGAACACCGATCCCAAACCCGAACTTCAGTGAAGAAGTCCGGGTTCGGGTCTGGGTACCACATTCAGTTTTTTCTCATGCATTGCACTCGCGCGGAAAAAACTGAACATCGGAAAGCAATCGCAGCCAAAACTGACTGCAATTGCGTGCCTACTCGCGCGGGTTTCCCGCAATGTACCCTGAACGCATCCGGCCCTCACCCGCGACACCCGTGTGAAAGAGGCCTTAGCAACCATCAGTGAAAAACACATCGCACCCGCACTTGCTTCCGGATGCAATATGTCTTTCACTGAAGCCCCATTCACTTCTATGGGGCCAGGGCTGCGCGAAAAACGCAGAATATAGAACATGCTGCTTTTTTCACCCAACACAGAACTGATGCGTGAAAACGCTCATGTACACAGACCCATTAAAATGAATGGGTCAGGATTCTGTCACCTATTGCACCAGCCCGGAAAACTTGCTCGTATGAAAGGGGCCTTAGGGAGGAAGCCAAACACACCCATTAGTGTAAAGCCATCTATCATTGGAACTACATGGCATTTTTGTTTGCATGCTGAACATTATGTGGACATCATATGGTGGTATTATTTGTGCTTTATTTGACAGTATTATCTTGGTACTATATAGTGGTATTTTGTGGGCTGTATATGACAGTATTATAAATGATCTTGGCTCTACTGTATTATATAGGTTGAAATTAGAAGTCAATTAAATTAAACTATACATGGCAAGCAGTGGGCAATACTTTCCTAGGACCCATTTTCTGTAAAACTGTCCCTGCACATGGCAAGTAGAATGGACCCCAATAAAATAATGGATATAGACAGCAATAAAGATGTTAAGACTCTGCTCAGCTCCATCTTCTGTGTCCAGGTTAGGTTGAGATGTAAGCAGTGGCGCCATCACCCGTCCATAAATGAGGCATATGACAAGCTGCTTTATGCCAGTTTATTATATCACTTGTTACTGGGACCAGCAAGCGGTCTATTTCTAACTGGTGTCATGTTGGGAGCTTGGCTGAAAAAAAAAGCTTTATTATAAATGGACTTTTGTATGTTGTTTACAAACCCATTACCCCCCAGCATGACCCAAAAATACCGAACTATTTCCCATGAGGTTTAGGGACAGAATGACAGATTAACGCCACCTCCTGGGACCCCTCTTACTCCATAGACATTTTTCAGATGATTTGGCAATCTCCTGGTAAGTGCTGTGTGGGAAAACGTTCCCGAACAAGGGGAAGGCGCTATATGAACAGCTGGGTCATTGACGCTTTTGTTCATGGCATGTGTGCCCTGGTGGGTGATCAGGATACAGCGCAGGTTAATTACAGCACAGCAGGAGGGGGGCAATCCCGATTTATGCCAATTGCCACATATATATGTGTGTGTGTGTCTATAGATAGCAGCAGTAGGCATCATACCACTCCTGGAATGTGAAAAAATAGTAGATTTAGTGGGAGGTGAAACATTATGTTTTTATGGATACAGAGGAATAAATCTACTATTTCCCCACATTTCAGGAGTGGTATGATCACTTGTATATGCTATTTGGGACTATTTGATCAAGATCTGGATTTTATTATGACCAAAGCCCATAATAAAATGTTGATATTCTATGAAATATATTTTTCAGAGGTATTTCATAATTTGTTCTGCTCAGTCTTCTGTCTGTGGAATTCAATGTCATATTGTATATCAGAGCTAAAAGTAATTGCTGGATGTTGTATTAAAGGAAGTCTACGGTACAGGCCCGGATCCTACTGAGGACCCATGGAGAGGGGCCCTGTTTCTGGGAGTCCCCATTGTGATTACTTGAAAACATTGTGGGAACAAGTTAGGCCTCTTTCACACGAACGTGTGCTTCCCGTTGCCGTATTGCGGACCGCATTTGCGGATCCGCAATACACGGGTGCCGTTCCGTGGGCATTCCGCATCACGGATGCGGACCCATTGACTTCAATGGGTCCGCAAATCCGGAGATGCGGAATGGTGCGGAACGGAAGCACTAGGGAG
This sequence comes from Bufo bufo, assembly GCF_905171765.1. Taxonomy (NCBI): domain Eukaryota; kingdom Metazoa; phylum Chordata; class Amphibia; order Anura; family Bufonidae; genus Bufo; species Bufo bufo. The sequence goes on from NC_053389.1 coordinate 139,092,370, forward strand.
TGCTTCCGTGGGGTTTCGTCCCGTACTTCCGTTCTGCAAAAAGATAGAACATGTCCTATCTGTTTGCGGAACGGCCAGATCGCGGACCCATTCAAGTGAATGGGTTCGCGATCCGCTGCGGCTGCCCCACGGACTGTGCTCGTGCATTGTGTCCCGCATTTTGCACGCCCGTGTGAAAGAGGCCTTATTTGTACCTATGAAGCTTGATGAACTGTTACATGTGCACTTGGCAGCTGAAGGCATCTGTGTTGGTCCCATGTTCCTATGTGCCTGCATTACTCAGAAAAATGATGTTTTAGTACATGCAAATGAGACTCTAGGAGCAACTGGGGCGTGGCCGTTACACCTAGAGGCTCAGCTCTTTCTGCAACTGCCACATCCTCTGCACTTTGATTGACAGGACCAGGCAGGTGTGATAAAGGGCAGAGAGAGCAGAGCCTCTAGGAATAAGGGCAAATCACCTCTATGTGATGTCTCTCCATTAAAATACACTGCACCTGCCATCTTCACTTCGACCGTTAGGACTTTCGTGCAGGTGCAGTATATTAGGAGGCTGAGTGATGTGTCTGGTCACTTGACCCTCCATCAGCAGCCATCTTATGGACAGGACCTCTATGCAGACAGCATAGATTTGCCTAATAGGTAGACATGACATGAAATATAGCAAACAGCACAGAATATCAACAAAGGCTATATTAGGGTCCATTCACACGTCCGTATGTGTTTTGCGGATCCGCAAATCGCCGGCACTCTCATAGAATAGGACATGTTCTATTTTTTTGCGGAACGGAAGTGCGGATCTGCAAATGCGGATGCAGACAGCACATTCTGGCCCCATTGAAAATTAATGGGTCCGCACCTGTTCCGCAAAATTGCGGAATCGATGCGGACCCATTTTGCGGACGTGTGAATGGACCCTTAGTATGCGTCATATATCTTACATACACATTGATCAGCCCCTTTTAAGGCCCCTTTAGACTGCCCGAGGTTCGGCCTGATTATCTCTGTTGAGCGTTTGTACGAACTCTCGTTAGCGTTAATCTGCTGGTGTAAAGGTGCCGCGAATTACCCAATGAACAAGTGTAACGCTTGAATAGAATAGTTAGCTCTGGCACCTGAATCATCATTTGCCGGCAGCAGATTACGCAATCTGGACAGCCTCTGCTGCCGGCAAACAATGATTCTGTATGGGGACGAGCGACGGCATTAGCAATCGCTCCTCCCTATACTGTGGAGGGGATCACTGCATGTAAATGCCGCGGCGGTCACCTCCGCTGACGAGCAGGCGGTTGTTAGGAAGGAATTGAGCATGTGCAGGGGCCTTTAGCCATTTACTGGTTACACGGCCAAGGATTTGGCCCCATCAGCAGCAGCCAGGGAGGTCCACATTTCCTATTCGTGCTGTGCTTTGTTCGTTTAATTAGCAGCACATTTCTTTTTACAACTGTGTATCAAATAAATGAATTAACATGTGAACTTCTGAAAACAGACAGAAACGTTTCTCACTACAGAACAAGAAGGATTCAATCTTGTTTGACCTTTGAAACCAAGCCTGGGTTAGGCCTGGAGAATGACAGAGGCGACCCATACTTGGTTTCAAGGGTCAGCAAGGAACAGTGTCGGACTGAGATTCCTTGAGATCCCTAGAAGGAGCTTCTGCTAGACCTTAGGGCCTATATTGTGCATGAACCTGGGCCAACAGAGGATCATCTGGTACTCTGGTAGGCCACTCCAATCTTCTACTCGGATATCTACTGTCTCAGGAGGATGTTATTTTAATGCTGATCAGTGATCACACCCTCATGAAAGGCACAAACATAGTGATGAAATATATTCTTCTGGACATTTGTGGACCATTACTGGACCAGGACTGGGCCTGCCAGGTAACCAGGCAAAGTACAACTTTGGTAGGAAAATGAATGATGTTTCTAATGGGATAACCTGGGATACATGCCTCTCCTTTCCCCTATAGCTACACTTCTGCATCTGTGGGTATCCTGGTAAAAGAGATTAGGCACATCTAGCTTGCTTTATCTCCTCAGATGAGATATTTAGGCTGACTTCTTATCAGGTGATGATATACGGTCGTCTTTGGAAAGCCGCATTACATCACCCTTTCACTTGTCCTCTTTTATCAAAATGCACCTTGTTCCCCATAGCAGCTGTCCACAGCACAGCTTTTGTTATCAGCTGAGCTCTGATGGATTGGACAACAAGAAGAGATTTTGTTAATTTTTATACGTTTGGCCCATATTCATTCTTTGAGATAATTATCAACTGGCAATAGTTTGTTATTTGCTTATTATCATGAGCTGCTCAGTATTTAATATAATATCAATATTGTAAAAGGAAGTCAACGTATTGCGCCAATGTATAACAATGATGCATACAGAATGATTATTTTAGTGCAGCTCAATTGACACCTTAAAGGGAACCTGTCATCAACGTTATGCTACCCATACTAACGGCAGAATAAAGTAGAGACAGGCGAGTTGATTTCAGCGGTCTGTCATTTAAAAGTTAAAAGTAAGTGGTTGCCGAGAACCAACATCACAACCATTGCAGACTGGGCCTGGAAAAGAGTCACGGCCACCGGAGAAGAGTCCTGGTTATTCATGAATTCCTGCTCTCCCTGCCCACCTGCTGATGACTGACCGTCTTCTACCTAGTTTTCTCCCTTTCTCTCTAGGAGAGAACTGACAATCATCAGCAGATGGGCGGAGAGCAGGAGATTATGTATAACCAGGACTCTTCTCAGGTAGATTTGGCTCTTTTCAAGGCCTGGGCTGCAATGGTTATGATGCTAATTCTCAGCAGCCGCTTACTTTTAGCTCATGAGTGACACACCGCTGACATCAGCATTTCTGGCACTAATTTATGCTGCCCTCAGTGAGGTCAGCATAAAGTTGATGACAGGTTCCCTTTAATTTCTGATTATACTGCATCATTATTTTATGCTCATTTTACTACTCTTAGCCACTTTAAAAAAAAAAAAACTTTTTCAAAACTTTCAGGAAAGGTGCAAAAACCATGTTGTGAAGCATGCCACATTTTTGGCACACTTTGTCTTAATTTCAGTGCATTTTGCGTAGTGTCTGGAGCTGTATGTTTTTGTCTTAGATCCTATGTAGGGCTTGTGTCTTTCAATATACAGTACTCATCAGGGTTGTCCACCTACATTTTTTTTTTACTGGAAAATTTATCGAAAAATCACAGACAGCCACCATTTTTACAGGCAATTTGGAAAACGATATTGAAGTATTAAGATTCTAAGTAAAACATGCTATAGGTTAGATAATAATACTGAACACAATACCGTCATTTACTGTAAGCTCTAAAATGCTGAGAACTGCAATCAATGTAACCTTCTCAAGTACCACTAACCTCAAAACAAAAAAATAATGGACACGTCGATTTGTTTTCATGGCAATGGAAAAAAGTCCCCTTTTTTTACGGGCTGTCCAGGAATTTCTGGATGTTTGGCAACCCTGATACTCACAATCAGCGTCCTATTTTACTTTAGACGTTACTCTCCATGATCAGAGTCCTACTTTACTTTAAAATTTTGCAAGAGTATCTCTATTACTATATGGCAAACTTTATACAGAGCAGAAAAGTGTTCTCAGTGGCGACTCTTCCTGTGGTTTTATATTCCTTAACATGTTGCCGCTTCTTGCCAGCTTGGTGTCTGAATTAAACGCCTGCTTTCGTTTTCGGTGATGTGCCGTGTTTTATGTGTTTATTACAAATGAGACAGAGTAATTGGCAATTAGTGGCTCTCTAGTCAAGAATGAATTTTCATTAATGATCTTCACAAATCCCATTATTTCCAGTTTGATGTTGGAGACTGATTGAATCCTCGGGCTGGGCCACACACTGCTCCCCGACAAGTGATGAACGGTATTTTAAACTCTGTTTGTGCTTGTTACATATGTGGTTTTAATGTGTGGAAGCGAAAGTTTCACTGGCTGCTAGTAAGTTAGAAAGCAGTTTTTGTTAATATGAGTTCAAAATGGCTGCCTCTGTGGTAGAGTGAAGCTTTTCTGCAATATGACAACAAGCAAGTTGGAGTTATAGGATGTAGGGAATGCCTTTTTCCAGGCTTTTGGCCAGCAAAGTGTTCTCACGGCAATGGCTAGAGATAGGTCGATATTATTGCTGTGCCCACCTACAGTACTTCACCTTTAATTATCTATAAACCTCTTGCACATCAATAGTTTACCAAAATTTACCTTTGATACCCAAGTAGGAGGAGAGCCTAGCTATTTTTTTTTTCTGATGACTTTATTGATTTACACATCCCAGATTCCTTGTTTTTCTCTTTAAAGTGCACCTTAAATAAGTCTATACGATAATCCACAACAGAAGAATAGTACACGGCACTCACCAACAATCTTCGCAGCTTTATTTGTAGATAAAACAAGATGGATGCGGGCACAGCACAGTCAAAAGGCTACCAGACGGCTGTAGCTTTTTGACTGTGCTGTGCGCGTATCCATCTTGTTTCATCTACAAATAAAGCTGCAAAGATTGTTGGTGAGTGCCGTGTACTATTCTTCTGTTGTGGATTATTGCTAATACTTTGTTTCTGAGCTAAGTGTCTACAGCCACAAATGGCCTCACAGCTTGGTGGTTACAAGTAATAGTACACAACTTGGCTGTTACAGTCTCTTTTGGAAACTCAGATTTGTTGTTACAAGTAATTGCACACAGCTTGGCGGTTACAGTCTCTAATAGGCCCACAGCTTGGTGGTCCCAAGTAATGGCATGCATCTTGTTTGTTACAGTCTCTGATGGGCACTCAGCTTTGTGGTTACAAGTAATGGCACATGGCATGGCAGTTACAGTCTCTAAGGGGCTCACAGCTTGGAGTTCTCAAGCAATGGCACACATCTTGGTGCTTACAGTCTCTAATGCGCACATACCTTTGTAGTTACAAGTAATTGCACACAACGTGGCTGTTGCAGTCTTTAATGGAGACTCAACTTTGCAGTTACAAGAAATGGAACACATCTTGGTGGTTACAGTCTCTAATGAGCACACAACTTTGTAGTGTCAGCTCTCTGATGGGCACACAACTTTGTAGTTTCAGCTCTCTGATGGGCACACAACTTTGTAGTTTCAGCTCTCTGATGGGCACACAACTTTGTGGTTGCAGTTCTTTGACTGCTCACTTGAGCAGCTCGCAGTAACAAAAGAACACATAGCCGCTGTAGCTTAGCATAACTTAGTCTCTGGATTATTTTCCTAGTAGGAGCACCAGGGCTTCTCACGGCCCACTATGATCACTTTGAATACACTTTGAGAGTGATCAGAACCCACAGAGTCCACAGGATCAATGCGGTCACTGGGGATTCTCTTACCCCAGCAATCTCAAGCAACACTGCATTCTGATTAGAATCAGGACACCACACTGGAAGCTGTCGGCAGTCACTTGAATTGAGTCACAACCTCTTAGTGACATACATTACCAGGGCCATAGACTAGGTCACAGACCTCTTGCTGGACTTTGCTGAATTGACAAGTTTACTGCGCCCTCTGTCACTGCTCACTACATAAACCACAATGGATGCCACTCCACCTCGCTGCACCTGTCATATAAAGAAGTCCTGTGCATCCACACAGATTACTTAGGGGCACTTATCATGTGCCCCTCGCAACAGAATAAATGGGGTAGGCATAATGTTTGCAGTTAAAGGCCAGGTACCTGCAAATGACCACAGTAATGCACCAACAATAGACGTGGCATTAGCACAGAGCAGTAAACAGTGATGCCCACTTACCTCAGTCCAGTGCACGATTCTGAAGCTCAACATTTATAATGAGGTGCAGTAAAGTATTGCAGACAGTCCTTACACATCCCCAGAGAGCATTCGTCCGACAGCTATTAGAAAAAGATAACTGCTTTCTTTCAAGAATAGCACCACAACGGTCCACTCAGTGTGTGCGATATTGCAGCTTAGCTACATTAAAAGTGACAGGTGCTGTATATGGAAGAAAGCAGCCATGTTTTCTTAGTCTTGTTTTACATTTGCATTAAAACAGACCTGGCAGGCTGTTCTGGCTGGATCCGTGAATACTGGGCGCTACTTTGCGCTGCCAAGGTTCCATCCGGCCCCATTCACTATAATGCGGACCGGTGGAGATCTGGCCGCAACCCAAGAAATCCGGCCACATATTTGCCAGGTTGTGGCTGAATCTCCGCCAGTCCTCATTATAGTGAATGACGCTGGATGGAACAGTAGCGCCCAGTATTCACAGATCAGCTAGATCTGTTTGTGAAACAAGCCTTAAAGGGGTTGTGCAGTGCAAAAATATTGATGACCTATTCTTAGGAGAGATCATCAGTATCAGATCTGTAGTGGTCTGACTCTTTGCACCCCCGGCAATCAGTTGTTTGGAGGGGTTGCGGCACATGTGCCAGCTTTTCTTTAGTTTCAGAATTACCCACATGGCGTTTTTCTTGTAGAAGCCGTGCACTGTGATTACAACTGCTCACCTCTATCAAGTAAATCGGACAAGCAGTTGTCATTACACTGCGTGGCCGATGCAGATGAAATACCACACAGGTAATTTTGAAGCGGAAGCAGCGCTTGCACGAGTGCCGTGACCCCTTCAAACAGCTGCCCGACCAGGGTGCCTGGAGTCAGACCCCTGCTGATCTGATATTGATGACCTATCCTGAGGATAGGTCATCAATATCTTTGCACTGCACAACCCCTTTAATACTGGACATCTCCTACATGGATAACACTGCACGTAGCTGCTCCGGCTTTGTAATTTTTTTATGTTTTGGCTGGAGCAGGCCTTTATACCTTCCATAAGGCTCCATTCTCACGTCCGCAATTCTGTTCCGCATTTTGCGGAACGGAATTGCGGATCCATTCATGTCTATGGGGCCACACGATGTGCTGCCCGGATCCGCAATTCCGTTCCCGAAAAAAATAGAACATGTCCTATTCTTGTATGCAGTTGCGGACAAGATTAGGCATTTTCTATTAAAGTGCCAGCGATGTTCGGTCCACAAAATGCGGAACGCACATTGCTGGTGTCCGTGTTTTGCGGATCCTCGGATCCGCAAAACACACATAGATGTGTGAATGGACCCTATGGGTACTTTCACACTTGCGTCAAAGTTTTTCGGTACTGAGTTCCGTCCTAGGGGCTCAATACCGAAAAAAAACTGTTATATCCCCATGCATTCTGAATGGAAAGCAATCCGTTCAGGATGCATCAGGATGTCTTCAGTTCAGTCCTTTTACGGTATTTGGACGGAAGTAAAAACCGCAGCATTCTGCATTTTTCTCTGCGGCCAAAATTCCTGAACACTTTCTGGAGTGCCGGATCTGGCATTTTTTTCCATTGGAATGTATTAGTGCCGGATCCGGCATTAAAATTGCCGCATTGATGGATCCCGTCTTCCGTTCTGCGCATGTGCAGACCTTTAAAAATGTAAAAATAAATAAATACCAGATACGTTTTTCTGGATGACACTGGAGAGACAGATCTGGTATTGCAATGCATTTGTGTGACGGATCCACACCCGGATCTGTCTACAAATGGTATCTGTTTGCATACAGATTGCCGGAACTGCCTGCTGAATCCAGTAACGCAAGTGGGAAAGTACCCTAAGGCCCCTTTCACACGGGCGAGTATTCCGCGCGGATGCGTGAGTTGAACGCATTGCACCCCCACTGATTCCTGACCCATTCATTTCTATGGGGCTGTGCACATGAGCGGTGATTTTCACGCATCACTTGTGCGTTGCGTGAAAATCGCAGCATGTTCTATATTCTGCGTTTTTCACGCAACGCAGGCCCCATAGAAGTGAATGGGGCTGCGTGAAAATCGCAAGCATCCGCAAGCAAGTGCGGATGCGGTGCGATTTTCACGCACGGTTGCTAGGTGACGATCGGAATGGAGACCCGATCATTATTATTTCCCCTTATAACATGGTTATAAGGGAAAATAATAGCATTCTGAATACAGAATGCTAAGTAAAATAGGGCTGGAGGGGTTAAAAAAAATTAAAAATAATTTAACTCACCTTAATCCACTTGTTCGCGCAGCCGGCATCTCTTCTGTCTTCATCTGTGAGCAATAGGACCTTTGATGACATCACTGCGTTCATCACATGGTCCATCACATGATCCATCACCATGCTGATGGATCATGTGATGAGCGTAGTAACGTCATCAAAGGTCCTATTGCTCACAGCACAGATGAAGACAGAAGAGATGCCGGGCTGCGCGAGCAAGTGGATTAAGGTGAGTTTAATTATTTTTTTTATTTTTTTAACCCCTCCAGCCCTATTTTACTATGCATTCTGTATTCAGAATGCTATTATTTTCCTTTATAACCATGTTATAAGGGAAAATGATACAATCTACAGAACACCGATCCCAAGCCCGAACTTCTGTGAAGAAGTTCGGGTTTGGGTACCAAACATGCGCGATTTTTCTCACGCGAGTGCAAAACGCATTACAATGTTTTGCACTCGCGCTGAAAAATCGCGCATGTTCCCGCAACGCACCCGCACCTTTTCCCGCAACACCCGTGTGAAACCAGCCTAAGCTGTTTCTAAGTGATTGCTGTACAGCATTGCTCTTGGGTAGTAAACAGATTATTACACTCCACTGCAGCCAATCCTCCGCCAGATTCCCAGCTCCACTTTAATATTCCTGCCAAGCAACTTGTCGAGTTATTGAAGAGTGCGCCTTTGAAGTGCAGTGATTTATGATAACAGAACGAGACCACGAATATCTCCGGCTTTTCCCAAACGAGTGATACAACCGTTGAGTGTCCCGGGCTGAATGGAATGAGGCCGACTCTCAGGAATGTGTCACATCTATAAATTGGAAATAAAAAATTAAGCAAACATCAAAGTGCAGAATCTTTAGTGTCACCTTTTGTGTGCGGAAATGAGTTTTTCTCAGTGCTGCCAAGTTCTGTGTGTGCGAATGGCTAATTTTACTATGAGAGAAGTCGGGAAATTGCTACTAAAGTGTAAAAAAGTAGATTCCAGTTCACTTAGTGACACCAAGACACCAAGCAGCTGTATGTATACTTTATTATAAGCATTTTTCAGACAGCACCAACATAAGCTACAGCGCTGTACAAAGATTGTCATCACTTACATCAGTCCATCAATTTCCATTTTCCTCAGACCGGCTTCTGCCTTAGTAGTTTGCTGCAATGTATCAGTGCAGGTAAATGTATTAGACTTCAGATAGGATAACATTGGAGCAAGATCGAAACTGTGAGAAGTTTTAGACCTTTGGGTTTCAGCCTCTTGATGGAGTTAATAATGTTCCCATTCACTGACAGCAAACTGATATCTTGAAAATATATCATATGTTAGATGTAGAACATTTTTATTGCATACTTCTGGCAAAAAAGACCTGCTTTTTCTTTGTTAACTCATTAAAATGGATGGATTTAAAAAAGAATATTTATCACCTATCTGATGGTATGATTGATAGGGATGGGACCACCGTGTTTGCAACTGCATCAAGGCTGGGTTTCCAACACTCAGATTTTTTGTAGGTTTTTGTGGATGTTTTTTAAGCCAAAACCAGGTCTGGATCAGAAAGGGGAGAACGTCCTTTATATAGGACAGGAGTAACTAGTCCTATTTTGTTCAATGCACTCCAGGTTTTGGCTTATAAGTTAAAAACAAAAAGGGCAAACATAAAAAAAATCTTCCACCCCCACATCAAATAATACCACCTAGCTGGGAGGTATGCTGTCCCTTTAGTTCTTCTTGTATTCTGCTAAGGCTGTAACTGTAGTCTAGCAATCCGGGGCAGGGCCTGCAATGAGATACAGACTGCGTTATATACAGATGTAAATCGACAGCGTGTTCTAACTTCTACAGCTGCTGATCTTCATTCTGTAGAAGACCGTGCATCCAACAGAATGAAGATCAGCAGAACACTCCACCATCCATTTCCATCTCGATATTGCATGGCCTGTGTCTCATCACAGCTCTGCTGCAAATTGTGATACAAGCTGCATTATATACAGATGAGAAGTAAATGGATGGAGTGTTCTAACTTCTGATGATCTTCATTTTGGGTGCATGGGGTGTCCTACCGCCTGCCGCAACCAGACCACCGTGCATCAAAGCCCAGATCAGCCCCCAAATTCATACAGATCCCAAATCAGCCCCCCCCCCTAATTCATACACACCCCTGATCACCCATCAGAATTAATACAGACCCAGAGAAGAGACCCCATGAATTAATTAGAATCCAAATCACATCTCAAATTCACACAAACCCCAGACCAGCCGCCAATTTCACAGAGACCCCAGATTAGACCCTGAATCAGCCCCCAAATTCATACAGACCCCAAATCAGCCCCCCCCCCTAATTCATACACACCCCTGATCACCCATCAGAATTAATACAGACCCAGAGAAGAGACCCCATGAATTAATAGAGACCAACACCAGACCTCAGAAATAATACAGACCCCCAGGATAGACCCCATAATTGATACGGAACCTTTAAATTCATACAGATCCCATATTAGAATCCAAATCACATCTCAAATTCACACAAACCCCAGATCAGACCCCAAATTCATACAGACCCCAAATCAGCCCCCCTAATTCATATAGACCCCCCTTCATCCCCAGAATTATTACAGACCCCCAGGTGAGACCCCAGAATTAATAGAGACCAAAACCAGACCTCAGAAATAATACAGACCCCCCAGACTAGACCCCTGAATTTATATGGAACCCTAGATCAGTCCTCAAATTCATACAGACCCCAGATCAGGCCCCAAATGTATGCAGACCAAAGATCTGACCCCAAATTTATTCAGACCCCAGATCTGACCCCAAATTCATACAGACCCCAGGTCAGACCCCAAATGTATGCAGACCACAGATCTGACCCCAAATCAATTCAGACCCCAGATCTGACCCCAAATTCATACAGACCCCAGTTCAGGCCCCAAATTCATTCAGACAACAGATCAGACCTCAAATACAACACCTGTATTACTCTGTATGTGAGTTGCTGACAGCAGAGAGGGAATGACTAATTCTCCCCCTCCCAGGCAGAAATAAGCTGTTTATCATGGCCGGTGGACTAGCTAAAAAAATGTAAAGGGAATCTCCACATTGCAATACCCTGTCGATTTTGAAATTCTGTGCTGATTAATTTCTCAGGATATATTCCCAGTGGTCGGCACTTGGTTTTTTCTGATACAGAGCTCCAAATCTTTAGTATAAACATGGTTAAATGGTAACCTCTGGCTGCCACTAGAGGGAGTTTAGGAAATACTGGTTTATCAATGAGTCTAATGTATGATAGTATGCACTAAACTCCCACACTCCCTCTAGTGGTGATTGCAGGCAGATGGAATGTTAATATTTAACGCTATGGCTATGCAGGCTATAGTCTGTGTATCAGCTGATTATATATATTTATATTCAACCCTTGATGCCTGGTTGTTGCCACTATCTTCTGTTCAGCATTTACTGCAGATTACGTATAATCCAGTGCTGGCATCGCTGGCATAACGCCTAACAAAGGACTTCACAGAGCTCTGCCGTCTCAGTTCTCGGTGCTTGATGATTTATGGATTTAGCTTTTTTTATGGGGAAAAGAATAAAAGACAGAACCTGTTCAGTCTGTATTCCATGCCAAGGTAGTAAATCTGTCAGAAACAGCAGAGGTGTTTTATCTGACATCGCCTGGATGTAACACTGGGAAAATAGGCTTCACAGGAACTGGTCACAGAAGGCCCTAGGACAGCTCTTATATTTATGCCACTTATGTGCCCTGGGGAGCAAAAAGAAAAAAATAGCACACTAAGAACTTTACGTTAAATTGCGGAATACAGTCTATCTATCCTTCCATCAGAGGTATGCATTCCTACAACTCACCTCCGATGGAAGGTGTACTTTGGCTTATAATGCATAATGTCACCCATATGCTATCATGTAGAATATATACCATGCAGTATACGTTTTTTGTGGAATGTCTTTGCATAGAAATGTGCAGTCACCTGTACTTTTCTATGCAGTTTGAGATAGTGCCAGGAAAAGTGATCAAGGATCAAGATTTCTCGAGACAGCTGCTCGTAGGATGATTTGGCAGACTCTGGAGTTGTGGTTCATTGTTCTAGTGTTCAGCGACACCTGCACAAATATGGACTTCATGGAAGAGCCACGAGAAGAAAACTTGTCCTGCGTCCTTATACCACAAAATTCAGCATCAGAAGTTTGCAAAAGAACATCTAAACAAGCCTGGTGCATTCTGGAAACAAATCATGTGGACCAATGAGGTCAAAATAGAACCCTTTGGCCACAATGAGCAAAGGTATGTTTGCAGAAAAAAGCTCACAGAATTTCATGAAAACTTTGGGTTATGTTGCAGCCAATGGCATGGGGAACATTTCACGGGTAGAGGGCAGAATGGATTTAATGAAATTCCAGCAAATTCTGGAAGCAAACATAACACCAACTGTAAAAAAGCTGTAGTTGAAAAGAGGATGGCTTCTACAAATAGATAATGATCCTAAGAACACCTCAAAGTCCACAATAGACTTCCTCAAAAGGAGCAAGATAAAGGTTTTGCCATGGACCGCACAGTCCCCTGATCTGAACATCTCTGAAAATCTGTGGATAGACCTCAGAAGAGCAGTGCATGCAAGACGGCCCAGAAATCTCACAGAACTGAAAGACTTTTTCAAGCAAGTATGGATGAAAATCCATCAAATAAGAATTGAGTCTTGGCTGGCTACAAAAATAGTTAACAAGCTGTGATACTTGCCAAAGGGGGTGCTACTAGATACTAACCATGCAGGGTACCCAAAGTTTTACTTTGCACCCTTTTCCTTTTTTGTTATTTTGAAAATCTAAACAATGAACCTAAAAACGGTTTCTGCTTAAAATACCAAGAGAAATGTGTCCTCTTAACTTTATGCCTTTTGGAGATCACTTCATCTTTAACTTGCTGTACAGTAAATTTGACCAGAGGTGCCCACACTTTTGCATGCCACTGTATATCTCTTCCAGGGAAAGCTGGATGAGATGTATGGAATCCAGGAAAGAGGAGTATCCCTAGCAAAAAGTACTTTGCTAAGGGATTTGGCAAGTCCTGTTTTCAGGCCTAGATTTTTATGGAATGATGGGCAGGTTTTGGTAGTGGGGCCTATCACTAGAAGGAAAGTGCCATTTAAAGAGACACAACCTATCTGGGGAGACTGTTACATAGTTATATAGTTACATGGTTAATACGGTTGACAAAAGACATCAAGTTCAACCAAGGGTCACATACTCTACTGTATGGACTGTATATACTCCCTTAAGAGTCCTTTAAACATTTTCCTCACAGCAGAAGTTAAACTAACTGGTCTATAATTACCTGTAGACGACCTAGATCTCTTTTTGAATATGGGCACCACATTTGCCTTGTGCCAATCACTTGGCACTGTACCAGTTAAAAAAGTATAAACAAGGGCACAGCAATGATTGAACTGAGCTCTTCAAGAACTCTTGGGTGTAATCCATTTGGACCAAGAGTTTTGTTCACATTTACTTTATTTAACTTAGCTCAGACCATATCTACAGTTAGCCAATTGAGTATATTACTGGGTGTACTAACAGCCCCAGCACCACAGATATCAGCTCCTTTCTCTTCTTTTGTATATACAGAGCTAAAAAAAACATTTAGTTATACTGCCTTTTCCCTATCTTCCGTGACGATTCCCCCTTTACCGTTATTTAGGGGACCTACCTGCTCAGACCTTGGTTTTTTATGATATATATATATTTTTTTTAATTTGGGATTTTGTATTGTTACTGAGGTTAATAGCCTCAAAGTGGACACTGGAGCAGTGTTTCATTTGTGTTTCTGGGGTTGAATGTAAAAAATATACTTCTATATTGTGCAATGAACTAAAGAACAGGTAAAGCCCTGTTTAAAGTGGACTTCTGTGTCTCTGTCTCCGACTGCATTTGATTTAATTTTTTCTACAGCTACATGAAAAAGTATACCGAAGAACAGAGCTGTGTAACTCTATAGCAACAGGCCTGGCTGGTTAACACTGTGTATATTTCTCTCCTTCTTACAATGTAACATTTCTTCTACTCGACTCAGTAGACGGAAATACCTAGACATTTTGATTCTAGGTCCCTGGAGACTCCCCACTTCTGCACACACATGCAGGGTATGGTAAGAAGCTTATGATCAAATGTCAGCGGTGCATTACACGGCCATAATGATATATACATTAAATAGGAGATTAATTGCTCTGTGTGCACTGAGCTGTACTGGAACTGAAATGGCCTTTATTAAAACCAGATGAGAATCATACAGATTTAGAAACAAAGAAAATATTCTAGATTTAGAAACGGTCAAACGTAAATGAGATTTTCATTACTGGGCACTTTTTTTTTTTTAAACAACGCTGAAGAAATAAGCATAAAAAGCTAATGGATGGCAGTCTTCTCATATACACTGCCTGTCCACAAAAAAAGTCGCCACCAAAAAAAAGGTCACACACTCTAATATTTCGTTGGACCGCCTTTAGCTTTGATTACGTCACGCATTCACTGTGGCATTGTTTCGATAAGCTTCTTCAAGGTCACAAGATTTATTTCCATCCAGTGTTGCATAAATTTTTCACCAAGATCTTGCATTGATGATGGTAGAGTCTGACTGCTGCGCAAAGCCTTCTCCAGCACATCCCAAATATTCTCAATGTGGTTAAGGTCTGGACTTTGTGGTGGACAAATCCATGTGTGAAAACGATGTCTCATGCTCCCTGAACCACTCTTTCACAATTTGAGCCCGATGAATCCTGGCATTGTCATCTCGGAATATGCCAGTGCTATCAGGGAAGAAAGAATCCATTGATGGAATAACCTGGTCATTCAGTATGTTCAGGTAGTCGCTGACCTCATTCTTGGAGCACAATACTGTTGCTGAACCTAGACCTGACCAACTGCAGCAACCCCAGATCATAGCACTGCCCCCACAGGCTTGTACAGTAGGCACTAGGCATGATGGGTGCATCACTTCATCTGCATCTCTTCTTACCCTGATGCGCCCATCACTCTGGAACAGGGTAAATCTGGACTCATCAGACCCCATGACCTTCTTCCATTGCTCTAGAGTCCAATCTTTATGCTCCCTAGCAAATTGAAGCCTTTTTTTCTGGTTTCCTCACCGATTAGTGGTTTTCTTATGGCTACACAGCTGTTCGGTCCCAATCCCTTGAGTTCCCTTCGCATTGTGCGTGTGGAAATGCTCTTACTTTCACTATTAAACATAGCCCTGAGTTCTACTGTTGTTTTTCTTCGAGTTGATTTCACTAAATGTTTAAGAGATCACTGATCACGATCATTCAGGATTTTTTTCCTGCCACATTTCTTCCTCGAATACGATGGGTCCTCACTATCCTTCCAGCTTTTAATAATGCGTTGGACAGTTCTTAACCCAATTTTAGTAGTTTCTGCAATCTCCTTAGATGTTTTCTCTGCTTGATGCATGCCAATGATTTGACCCTTCTCAAACAGACTAACATCTTTTCCACGACCACGAGATGTGTCTTTCGACATGATTGTTTAAGAAATGAGAAGCAACTCATTGCACCAGTTGGGGTTAAATAACTTATTGCCAGCTGAAAGATAATCGCCCATGCAGTAATTATCCAATAGGAGGCTCATAACTATTTGCTTAGTTAAATCCAGGTGGCGACTTTTTTTTTGGACAGGCAGTGTATATGGAGCTGAAAATTTTATGGACTATAGAAGCCCAAAGGAACAGATCTAGCTTCAGTCTCACACCCTGCAGACTTGGATGAAATCCCCAGGAAACCTACCTATGGAAACACACAGTGCAGTCCCTCCCGGTGTCAGCGCTGAAATGTTATTTTGGCTAATATTAAAGTTTTACATTTTGATTGCAGGAATGTAAATCTCACAAGACTCCTGACATATGTCTGCAAATCGGATCTGCAGGCTGACATAAGGGCTATATTGTGTCTAATGCCAATTTCACATATGCATTGGGTTCTGTCCAAACTGCTTTTTGAATCGCTAACTTGGTGCTAGTGACCTCTAGTGGTTCAGTGGTGGAGCTGCAGTGCATTAATAGCAGGACTGGTGGTTGTAAGTAGGGAATATAACAGAGCATTATGGCATATTTTATGACATTTTAATAGAAAGGAAAATCTATCTATCTGATATCTGTTTGTCTGTCTATTTATTTATGTCCCATCTATCATTATCTATCTATCTATCTATGCAATATCTATCTATCTATCTATCTATCTATCTATCTATCTATGTATGCCATATCTATCTATCTATCTATCTATCTATCTATCTATCTATCTAAAGCAGGTCCTTATGTGCATTTTCCATTTGCAACTGCCAAGTAAAGTTCAGTTCACTGTGAAGTACTGCCATTACTGAGACACCAGGCGCCTCATCTGCCACTATTCCCATTGTTCCTACTGAGCGGATGTGGTGAATATCATTCTAGTCCAGCAGAACATGGCTTCCTCTCTTCATTAAATGCGTTCCAATACAAGTGTCAGTCTGGAGCGGTCACCCCGGTACAATATCATCTGTACTTATTTCATTTCAGCCCCTTTTATTTCTAGCAGACCATCCCATATACTGTAAAATGAGGGGCAATCAGTGTCTGCGCCGCGCTGCCACTTCTCATTCTGTCATTGTGACTGTCTGTGTTAAAATCTTAAATTGCTAAATTGCAGGACGGCGCTGGAGCTATGGGATTGCTGTTTTGTTTAATTTGACTGTAATTACTGGTCGTGCAATTACAGCTCAGCCCAGCCTTTCACTGCGCTGATTATATGATCAGACCGCTGGATATCTCCGCCAAGCGGGAATTATTCACAGGGAATTATTGTATCTAACGAGTGTTACACATACAGATGGACAGTAGCAGGCCGGGGCCATCTACGTCTGTATGCTGTCATTTTGGGACATATTTCACTTTGCTGTCTTTGGGTATGTTCATATGTTGGAATCTGTGGCTGATACAAGGCTGACCATCGTCAAGCAGTTTGCGTGGCACAGATCCGCCCGTGGATTTACCCCCATTTAATGACGCCCTCCAAGAATGGGCAAGCCCATTGTTTTCTCATCTGTGACGTGGATTTTAAATCTGTGCTGTATGTTGTGGGTTCTCATTTAGGGTAGGTCTGCAACAAAATCCTTTGCGTATCCCTCAGCAGAATCCCCTGCCCTGTGCTGCGGTTTCTGCTGTGGGTTTTTGGGCGGACCCGCTCAAGGTTTAGCTTTAGACAAATTCCCTCGGCTCCATGAACTGCGGCACGGCCTCCCTTTGAAAACAATGGGAGGCAATTTCAGTGCAGATTTGTCCCAGTTTTCGTCCCCCAAAACCCGTGCCCAAAATCCGTCTGAGCCTACCCTGAGAGCAGTTGGAGGCGGGCAGATTCCTTGTGCACTTGGATGTGGAATAAAATATGTATGAACATACCCTTAAAGGGAATCTGTCAGCAACCTCCCTATCCAACTAATTGCATAGGCACATAGCTGTGGTTCACCTGATTAAACTTTGAGCCTTTTCTAGGTTCGATTGAACCCGGGCCCAAACTGTGCACAGTTCGGAGGAGAGTTTATCCGCTTCAGGGTTAGAGGAGGAGACGGACGACCCAGAATGAAAACGGGGATGAAAACCATGGTTACAAAAGAAAGGGGAGACCCCAGCAGAAGAATTGACACGGTTATTCAAAGCAAATTCAGCCAACGGAAGGAATTTGACCCATAATTGCTGGTCATCAGCAACATACAACCTCAAGAATTGTTCCACAGACTGATTAAGGCGTTCAGTCTGCCCATTACTCTTAGGTTGGTAGGCGGAAGAAAAAGACAATGAAATTTTACATCTTTGACAGAGGGCCCTCCAGAATTTGGACACAAACTGCACACCCCTGTCAGAAACAATATTTTCCGGGATGCCATGTAAACGAACAATCTCTCTCACAAAAATAGACGCCAGGGTTTTTGCATTCGGAAGTTTAGACGGGAATGAAATGAACCATCTTGCTAAACCTATCAACCACTACCCAAACCACAGTCTTACCCTCCGCCAGCGGTAGGTCAGTTATAAAGTCCATTGAGATATGGGACCAAGGTCTACTGGGAATGGGTAGGGGTCGTAGGTTACCAGCAGGGCGAGTCCTAGGTGTCTTAGACCTGGCACAAACCTCACAGGCTGACACGTAGGACTTAACATCCCTGGTCAGAGTGGGTCACCAATAAGATCTAGAAACCAGATCCTTAGTGCCCTCAAAACCCGGATTTCCACAAAAGGCAGAATCATGACAATCACCCAACAGCTGAAGACGAAATTGTATGGGGACAAACAACTTATCTGTTGGGGTGGATGCCGGTGCCAAATGTTGTTCAGACTTAATGCGAGCCGAGATATTCTGGGTTAGAGCTGCTAAAAAGATGTTTGCTGGTAAAATGGATTCAGGCGGTGCCTCAGTGGGTTGAAAAGCATGGAAGCTCCGAGATAATGCGTCCGCCTTCACATTTTTACTTCCCGGCCTGAACGTAATGGAGAAATCAAAACGGGTAAAAAACAGAGCCCATCGGGCTTGCCGGGGATTCAACCTCTTAGCAGACTCGAGAAACATTAGGTTTTTATGGTTGGTGACAACAGTTACCCGATGTCTTGCCCCCTCCAAAAAATGCCTCCACTCCTCAAATGCCCATTTAATAGCCAGCAGCTCCCTATTCCCTATGTCGTAGTTTCTCTCCTGGAGAAGAAGGCACACGGTCTTAGGTTAGTGAGGCTAGCAGGACCTTGTGAAAGGACTGCTCCTGCGCCGTCCTCGGACGCATCCACCTCCACAATAAAGGGTCTCTCCTGATCAGAATGGGAGCGCTACTAAATGCCTTTTTTAATGTTTCAAACGAAGAAATGGCCTTGGTAGACCAATTCTCCAAATCCGCCCCTTTCTTAGTAAGGTTGGTCAATGGTTTAGCAATTACAAAAAAATTCATGATAAATTTACGATAGTAATTAGCGAAACCCAAAAACCGTTGTAAGGCCTTTAAGGATGAAGGCCTTACCCATTCCTTAATTGCCAAAACCTTACCAGGATCCATCTAAAGGCGTGAGGAGTCAGAACATGCCCTAGAAACAGTATCTCCTGTACACCAAAGACACATTTCTCTTGCTTAGCAGATAGCTGGTTCTCCCTCAACACCTCTAATACTTGTTTGACATGAGACACATGAGATTCGAAATCAGGAGAGAATATCAAAATGTCGTCAAGATAGACAATAATAAATTTACCTAAGAACTCCCTAAGAATATCGTTCATTAAGTTTTGGAACACAGCTGGGGCATTGCTGAGTCCAAAAGGCATCACCTGATATTCAAAGTGTCCTATCAGAGTATTGAACGCTGTCTTCCATTCGTCTCCCTCCTTGATTCGGATTAGATTGTATGCCCCTTTCAGGTCAATCTTGGAAAACCAGGTTGCCCCCAGAACCTGGTTAAATAAATCCGGAATCAATGGGGGAGAGTATCTATTTTGGACAGTAATTTTATTTAATCTCCAGTAATCAATACAAGGCCTAAGACCACCATCCTTTTTAACAAAGAAAAACCCTGCTCCCATAGGAGAGACTGAAGGTCTAATATGCCCTTTAGCAAGGCTCTCCTTAATATAATCTTCCATAGCCTTGCGTTTGGGCTTAGAAAGATTATAAATTCGCCCTTTAGGAAATTTGGCACCCTCTATTAGCTCTATGGTGCAATCATAAGGTCTATTGGGGAGGAAGAACCTCTGGAGTAGGGGATGAGAATACATCAGAATATTCCTTAATAACTGAGGGTAATGTATTAGACCTTACTGAAACCCCAGCCTGGACCACGGATAAGCATGAGTCACACTTAGGTCCCCATTTCAACAACTCTCCTTTGGACCAATCTATTGTGGGGTTATGTAAACGGAGCCAAGGCAACCCTAGTACCACCTCAACCGGTAGGTTCTCCAGGACTAAAAGAGAACATCTCTCAGAGTGGCACACACCCACGGTTAGAGAAATTTCAGAGGTACATGACCTCACCATACCACCAATCAGGGGAGTAGCATCAATAGCCATGACATAGATATGTGTAGGTAAAGCAAACATTGGAATACCCAATTTACTAGCATATTCAAAGTCAATAAAGCTGGCCGCTGAACCGGAATCAATAAAGGCCTTACCCGGCCACTTATTAACCCCCAGAGAAATTGTTATGGGTACCAAAAGCTTACATTTAGAAAAATCAGGGTGTACCTGGTCTTTAGGTTGTCTTGCCTTAGGAGACTTGTCAAAGAGGACCCTCTTAGGACACTTGTTGATCCAATGGCCAGGCTCTCCACAGTAGAAGCACTCTCTGTGTATGCGACGAAGATTACCCCGGGTCATGCCAACCTGCATGGGTTCCTCGGTGGAGACCTCAGTGTTGTCCCTGGAAAAGGCCTCTGGCTGGACCACCATCTGAAAACAGAACTGTCGTTCTTGTCGTCTCTCTCTAACTCTTCGGTCAAGTCGGACAACTAGGGTCATCATCCTCTAAGGTCTCTGGAATTTGATAACTGACTATTAGATCTTTTAAATTATCAGACAGACCAGACCTAAACTGACTCTTCAGGGCTGGTTCATTCCATCCTGAGGGGACACACCACAGTCTAAATTGGGTGCAATACTCCTCTGCAGGGAGATGGCCCTGAACCAGTGCCCTAAGAGCCGTCTCGGCTACCAGGGCCCTGTCTGGTTCATCATAGAGGGTACCCAGGGCCTGAAAAAAAACCTCCACAGAAGTTAGACAACTGGCTCCAGGAGGTAACGAGAATGCCCAGTCATGGGGATCATCCTGTAGTAGAGAAATGATAATACCCACGCGTTGGCTCTCGGGACCGGAGGACACGGGGCGCAAACGGAAGTAGAGTTTGCAACTCTCCTTAAAGGAGAGAAACCTCTTCCGGTCTCCAGAAAAGGGTTCTGGGAGCTTGATCTGGGGCTCAAAATGTGGACTGGAGGGCTGAGGAGTGGAAGAACCTTGCCCTAACTCAAAAGAACGGAGTTTCTCTCCTAGTTAATGCACCATCTGTGTCAGGTTAGAGACATGGTCAGTCAGGGTCACAAGAGGATTCATGATACAGTGGTTATTGGGCCTGTTAATCTGTAACGGTCACGTCCACACACACACAGGGGGAAGGATAGTGACCACTGCGCTCCACCCTCACCCCTGGCCCTGCCTACTTGCCTCACGAGTCCTGATGACAGGGGACAACTGGACGACAGTCCCTTACTTAGGATATGTGCAGGGAAGACAGACAAGACAAAATACGGAACGTGAACGGACCAGGTCAGAACCAAGAGAGCTACGCAGTACAAAGGGTTAAGCAAAGAATGGTCAGGAGAAGCCGGGGTCAAATACCAGGAGAGTGGAGAAGTACCAGAGGAGTCCGCAAAGAGTAGTCAGGTGGGAGCCGAGGTCACAATACCAGGAGGGAGGCGCAGTACAGGAGCAGCAGGCAAAGGATCGTCAGGGAACAGGATCAGGTGAGTATTCAGTAGTCCAACAAATAGCCAGGAACCTAGAATTAACAGGCAACCTGTGGCCAGCAGGCTGCCTGTATTTATAGTGGGGTCTGAGGGTCATGTGACGTGGCCAGCGTCACATGACCGACAGACAGACAAGTCGAGCACCGAGTGATCAGCTCTGCACTCAAGGCAGACCTAGGAGCAGGGAACGAGGCCAAACACAGAACCTCGCTCCCGAAGCTAAGCAGCAGGTCTGCGGCTGATGGGAGACCGAGTGCGCCTTTGGTGCCCCGTGACACATGACGGAGGTATTGGTTATCTGCCGTCCGACCCCTAACACTCCCCTTTTCTTCCCCCAAATCCCCGAAACTAACTCCACCCATCTCTCAACTCAACTTGTCCCCAAATGACACACAGACACCGAGCTTGGAATAAATCGGCCACAGCAGCCGTCTTTTATTAACAAATAAACATAACATTTAATAAATAACAATTCCCCCTCCCGAGGGGAGGTCCTTAAAGCCCCCAAACAACTGCAAATACCCCACTGGGTGAGCCATCTTGCCTCCAGCCTTTGCCCTCCAGCTCAGAAGCACCACTGAATGGCCCCTTTAAAATCCGTCACCACTGGGAGTCCAGCCCCAACCATGGAGCCCTCCCAGCATCCTTCTCTGTGAATATGACCAACTTCAAGGACCTCCCCCCGCCATCGACGCGAAGACTTGACCGCCTTAAGACTGAGCATTCCTCCACACACGCAAGGCCACCTCAATACCCTCCTGGATTGCCAAGCTCCACATGTCCAGACCAACCGCATTTAAATGCACACCGTCAGCCCGCCAAAACCCCCCACACCCTTCTCAAGCTCCATATGCCTCACTGCCACCGCCCCATTCCTGGCCATGAATCGACCCATTGCCCGGTTTACCTTAACACGGGCCCTGTTCACACCCACCACCGACCATGCATCCCTCCACACCATCCTAGGAACTATATCGGACCATACCGTCACCATCCGCGGGAACAACGCCCAAATCCTTAGCAAATTTAATGCCCTGCAACAACTCGCGGAACGGCCGCGCCACCAGGTCATTCCCTCCCACATGCAAAACCAAAACTTCGGGTGCCCTATCCTGCCTCACAAACCTGTGAATCTCCGGCAACACCCCCGCCCAAACCATACCCCTCCGCCCTAGTCATCTCACCACCGCCACCTCGGGAACCCCAACTGCTGACCATCCGGCCGAACCGCTGCCCGGAAAGCCCCCCAAAAGACATAAGAATGTCTGAGGATCCACACTAGGGCCGGCACTGCATCTGCAAAGAAAACAAACCAAGAATAACCAATAATGACATTGCATACATAAACCATCCACCTACCAGCCCCCCCAGCCGTTCCCTTACAAGCTATGCAAACGAATATACGATCTAAACCGAACAGATTCCCACCGCCCAATCCTCTTTATAATCTCGTCGCCCAACCCCAACCTCGCCGCTTCCGTTGCCGCCCCGATTCTAAATGAATGACTCGAATACCCGTCAGGCCCCAAACCCAACCGAACCAAACATTTACGAAAAAACCGCCGCAAACTGGAAACGCAACAAAAAAGAATCATCCCCATGCACTAACAACGGCAACATCTCGCTCCTCCTACCTCCCCAGTATTCACGTAGACTCAACACCGGACACATAGCGCAATCCGGGACCCCAAACAACACTACCCTCCGCCCCCATCCTTCCGCATCTGTCTTAGACCGGCGAATAACGAACTCCAGCTTGTCCTGAAATAGCTCCACATCCGTCCTCTGCAACCCCCCTGCCTTACGCACCGTCGGACTAACCAATTCCCCCACCCGTAACGCCCCAAAAAACGCCAACGAAAAGGCCAACCGGAACAAACGAACCTCCGAGGCGGAAGTACACACCACCCCAGTTGCTCCCCCAGTCTTAACAATAACCCGAAGGACACAGGTCTCCTGCCATCACTCCCTGTTCCTGCCCTGTGCCACCCCTTCAACGCCCGCATCACCAAAAATGACTTAGTCACATCCGGCCGCTGTCTACACTTAAAACCGAACGCCAATCCGGCCATGCAACTATTCATTTTTGCCACCGACCAGCCTTCCTCTCTACAGTGACCCACAAACAACAACATCGGAACCTCTAGCTCCCCCTCCCCAACCCCCAACTTACTGCACCAATCCTCCCAGTACTGCCACGATTTTAAATACAACTCCCACGTCCTAGGCGCCAGCGATGCCTGAATGAGACTTGCTACCGTTCTTCCAGTTCCTCCCATAGACAACTCGGGCATTCCCTCCCAAACTCCTCCGCGTCTGGAGCCAACTGCCGGAACCGATCCCACTGTGAACGAGAAAGAGTGTCAGCTATACCATTATCTACACCAGGCACATGCACCGCCACCACCCACGCATTGATCAACAGACACTCCAACACCAACTGTTGCAACAACCGCACCACCAACCATGACGAGGCTGACAACCCATTTATCGCCTGTACCACCCCCAAATTATCACAGTGGAACCGAACTTTTCTGTCTCGGAACACTTCCCCCCACAACACCACCGCCGCCACAATGGGAAAAAGTTCCAACAAGGCCACATTCTTTACCCAACCTCTTTCCACCCAGCTGTCAGGCCACCGACCCGCACACCACTGCCCCCGGCAATAGACCCCAAAGCCCTCACTCCCCGCTGCATCCGAAAACAACTCAAAATCAAACGAATTCACCATCACCCATAAACAGAGAGCGACCGTTATAACATTCCAAAAAGGAACCCCACACCTTCAAGTCCGCTGTCAACTCTTTCCCTAAACGAACATAGTGATGTGGTGCGACCACCCCCGCCGTCGCCATAGACAACCTCCTACAAAACACCCTCCCCATAGGCATAATCTGGCACGCAAAATTGAGTTTTCCAAGCAGCGACTGAAGCTCCCTCAACTGCAGTTTTTTCAAACAACACGCCCTCGCTACCTCCCCTTTTAAATCCTCCAACTTATCTAAGGGCAACCTACACTCCATCCTAACCGTGTCAATCACAATCCCTAAAAAACTCAA
The DNA here is from genome assembly GCF_905171765.1 of Bufo bufo. Classification (NCBI taxonomy): domain Eukaryota; kingdom Metazoa; phylum Chordata; class Amphibia; order Anura; family Bufonidae; genus Bufo; species Bufo bufo. Next base: position 139,117,024 of record NC_053389.1, read on the forward strand.
CTCCGTGACCGGCCCAACCGTCTTATCCGAGGCCAACGGGACCCCAAAAACCCCAAACAACGACTCTATTGTATGTAACAACAATGCGCACACCCTAGACCCCGACGGACCAATACATAGGAAATCGTCCAGGTAATGAATAATAGACTCACAACCCGACGAATCCACCACCGCCAATTCCAAAAATGAGCTAAACTCCTCAAAGTACGCGCAGGACAGGGAACAGCCCATAGGCAGACACCTATCCACAAAAAACTCCCCCCCCCAAAAACACCCCAACAAATGCAAACAATCCGGGTGAACTGGCAGCAACCGAAACGCAGCCTCGATGTCAGTCTTTGCTAACAGCGCCCCCCTCCCAAATTTTCTAACCTACTGCACTGCCGCGTCAAATGAGGTATAAACCACCGAACACAAGGCGGGGTCTATACCGCCATTGACCGACGAGCCCTTCGCAAAAGACAGGTGATGAATAAGCCTAAACTTATTCCTCTCCTTCTTCGGAACCACCCCTAACGGCGACACCCGTAAATTCGGCAATGGTGGGTCCAAGAATGGGCCCGCCATCCTGCCTAAACTGACCTCCTTGCTAAGTTTCTCCGCCACTACCTCCGGATACTCCAACGCTGACCTCAAATTTTTCTTAACCAACATCACATCGCACTGAACAAACGGGATCCGAAAACCAACCGAAAAACCTTCCCGCAATAAGGCTGCCGCTTCCTTATCCGGATACCTGTCTAGAAACGGGCCCAACCTTCCCAGACGTACCGGCGTCACCCCCTTTGCTATTAAAATCCCCCCCCCCCCCGTCTGTTGCCCCTAAAGCACCGCGCCGCCCCGTGCGACCCTCCACACACCGAGCACTCGTGTTTAAATTTACACTTTGCTCCGAATTTGCATGTCCCATCATTGAATGCGAAACAAAGCCCTTTTGCTGATGCCGACGCGACATTGGACTGCCCCCCGTCTCCTGCATCCCCCCGAAAGGACTGGCCCTGTCTCACCGGCGCAGTAACCTTTAACCACAAAGCGATATCCTTGTGGTCCCACTTTATTTCGGGCCGCACCGCCTTCCGCTGCCGGAACTGTTCATCGTACCGCAGCCACTCTATCCCCCCATACACCCTGTATGCCTCCCCCACAGCATCCAAATAACAAAACAACGCCGAACAGCACTCCGGCGCCTTCTCCCCAGTCACACTCGCTAATATCGCGAACGCCTGCAGCCAGTTCGTAAACGTCCGCGGTATCAGCCGGTACCTCCGCTTCTCTTCCTCCTCCTTCTTACCCTCATCCCGTCTCACCCTATCCAGGTTAAACTTGTCTAAGGGAAGCAAAGAAAAAATCTCCACATACTCCCCCCTCCAAATCTTCTCCCTCACCTCCTGCTTCAAATGCGCCCCCAATGGGCCCTCAAAGCAGACATATACCTCCCCTCTCGCCCTATCATCCATCCGCACCGTCTCCTCCTCCGCCGCACCCCCCTCCTGCGTTTGCACTGACGCTACCGCAGACCCTACACCTGAACTGGCCCCCCCAACCCCACTCGCTCCCCCAGAAAACCCGGACACCCCCCACGCTGGTAACGGAGACCCCATGCCCCAGCCCGCAAGCAAACCCGCCAGACCCCCTAACAATTGCCCTAAACCCCTGCTAATATCTACTGGGGACCCCCCAACACCCCCAGACCCCCCAACAATCTGCGCTAAAGTTCCCCAAGAGGCCTCACCTGGCTGCCTGGGTGCTGTGTTCCCACCAGCTGTAGATCCGGACTCCAGCAGATCACTCCTCCGTGTTGCCGCCTCTTCATCCAGTCCCCTAGCCAGCCCCAGGCTAGAGACGTTAGGACATCCATCTTCCTGGGCTGCAGCAGAGTGGGCGGAGCTTCCTCTTCCTTGCACCACGACCACAGAAGACAGGGGCCTGCCGCCGGACACCATGGAAACTACAGCAGCCCTGTTCCTCCCGCTGTCCTGTACACGCTGAGAGGTCTCAGCCTCCGATCCTGGGCTGGAGACCCCCGCACCTGGTCCCTCTCCCCCGCCGTCCATCAGTGAAGGCCGAGGTGACCGGGCCCGGCCACCTCGCAGGCTCCGCCTACCAGCCGGATTCCTCCCAGGCGTGGAGGGTCCCTTGAGGGGCTCCGTTTTCGGCGCTGAGCCTTGGTGGGGGGCTGAGACGTTTTAGAAGCTTCCGGGCTGTAGCGCGCCGGCGGCCTGGCCCGCTGCGGCCGGATAGACATTGGCTGAGGCCCAGCTGGAGCATCTGCTGCCCCCTGGAGCATCTGCTGCACCTGCGCTTCAATCCAGTCGGCGCCGCAGACCTCCGCCGCTGCCCGCAATCGAGCAATGGTCTCCTCTAGCTGGTCCATGACGGTCACACGCTCTGAGTACAGGTACCAGCTCTTTTCAGGATTTACACAAAATGGCCCCCGTTCTCCTCTCTGCTACCCTATTTAACCCCTTAACCACACCCCTACACTTAAACGACCCAATCCCCCTTTTCCCAGATTCCTCCTCCCATCTCCTCTAAACTCCACCTAACCCACTACCTGGGGTCTCCCTAAACCAAACCCCCATCATGACGCCCTCCCCTAACGCTACGCCCTTCAGTCCGGCCATAACTAACTCTGCTTCTTTCTATGGTCAGACCCTTCCTCGCTGTTTTGCCACTCTGTCTCCTGTCAATCAAAGCAGCGGAGTGGAGTTTGGGTGTAACAAAAGCCAGGGCCGGTTTTAGACAGAATCCACATCTTGTAATAATATGCTAAAAACACAGTCCGACACCCCCGCCGATCAGCTATTTGTGGAGACAGCACGTGCTGTTCACTGCTGCTGCACGCCGTCTCCTCAAACAGCTGAGGATAGGACATCAATATGAAAAAAAACGGAGAACCTCTTGAAGCTACCCCCAATACTGTGCCTGTTGTGCTCCCCCCATGGCCACAAAAACTATACTATACTATACTTAGGGCTGGGCGATATGGCCTAAAATCTATATCGCAATATATTATTTTCTTCTGAATTACATGGCCATCATTATCCATGTCCACCAGCCAGCGCCATCAGCCCCATGCCATTGCCACCATCATCCATGTTCCCCAGGCAGCGCCATCAGCCCCATGTCATAGCCACCCCCCCCCCCTCCCCGGTAGATTCGTGCCCCTGCTAATAGACTTACCTTTCCTGCAGGGTGCGCGGCTGGCTGATGGAGCCCGCAGGAGATGGAGCGCGCTGACGATGTGTGCACGCAAGGCCCTGGCCAGTGCAGCGCGGTGCCGAGTCGGGAGGCCACGGAGCGGTGAGTGAGAAGCTTCTTCAATTCACTACCGCTCCGTGGTCATCTATCATTATATGGCGATATAGACAAAATCTATATTGTTGCCCGAATTTATATAATTCATATCGTATATCGTTTATATCGCCCACCTCTACTATACACCCAGACTGCCCTCATTAGTAATGGTGCCCCCAATAGTGATAATACTCCCCAAGATAGCCCCCACTAGTAGCAATGCCCTCCATATTGCATCAAATAATAATAATAACGCCCCTACAGTACCCTAGTAGTAATAATATAACCATAATGCCAGTGGCTCTAATGTCCCCCTGTAGTGCCCCCCACTACTTCCAATATATAATGCTTCCCCCCATAGTGCCAATATATGTATATATAATGTTCCACCGTAGTGCCAGTATGTATATAATGCTCCTCCATTCCTCCCCAGTAGTGCCAAGTATATATAAGTATCTCCTCCCCCGATCCCTGGTGCCACCAGCAGTGTGGACATTTAGTATAAAAAAATATACTTTTTTAAAACGCCTCCCTCCCGTCCCCCCGCCGCTGTCTGCGATGCAGACCACAGTTTTACCTGTAGCTTATGTTGCTGCGTCCTGATGCATGCGGTCCCAATGACGTTACCGCTCCTGCTCCGGGTCTCACGTGATGACGTCATCATGCGAGACCCAGAGCAGGAGGTTGCGGCTTCTTGCTCTGTTCTAATGCCTCACAGGCTTGAGGCCTAGCGACCTGAAGGTTGTGAAGTTGGACGGCCATGAGTGCTCCCCCCTTTATGGGGCGAAGTGGCACCCTAGGCGGATGACTACCCTCCCCTATCCATCGTCCCGGCCCAAATTCAGAGCATATTACTGCAGCAGGTATAACAGAAGAGGACTCTTACTCCCAGCATGTCCAAGCCGTTATTATGTAATATCAGAGTACATTACAAGAGGAAGTATAGGAGAAGACTACAGCTCCCAGCATGTCCAAGCCGTTATTATGTAATATCAGAGTACATTACAAGAGGAAGTATAGGAGAAGACTACAGCTCCCAGCATGTCCAAGCAGTTATTATGTAATATCAGAGTACATTATAAGAGGAGGTATACAACTCCCAGCATATCCAGGGTGTGGTAATGTACACTGATATTATATAATAATGGCCTGGACATGCTGAGAGTTGTAGTCCTCTTCTCATACCTCCTCTTGTAATATACTCTGATGGTACATAACAGGAGGTATAAGAGGAGAGGACTACAACTCCCAGCATTTCCCTTGCACTTACATTAAATCCATACTTCTTCACATGCATGGCTGGTCTTCATTACATTACTGCACTGCTGAGCTCCGCCTCCTATTCTGGTCACATGATGGTGAGGTCATCGCAGGTCCTTCATCTCCTGTTCTATGCTGAGCTCCGCCTCCTGCATCGGACATTATCGCAGGTCCTGTCAGCACTAGGGTAATTATTTCTCTTACATGTGAGGGAGGAGACCTTACACTACATTGTAAAGTGCAGCTGTCCGCCAGTTTCCTTCCTCGGACGTTCAGCTGAACAGCAGCACTGAAGCAGGGGGCCCTGGGCAATTGCCCAGTTTCCCCCCCCCCCCCCCCCAATGTCGGCCCTGACAAGAGCAATGGTGACACCCTCATTGCACCAAAGGCCTAGTTTATATATTAACAAGAAGTATCATAACTCTGGAACAGAGCATCAGATCAGCAAAAGAAAAACAGCATTTAAAGCAACATGCACACCATGTTTTGCCGTCCGCAAATTGCAGATCTGTGGCACACGGATGCTGCCCGTGTGCGTTCCGCAATTTGCGGAATGGAAGAGGCCACCCATTATATTCTTGTCCGTAAACACGGAGTGCTGTCCATATCTTTTGCGGCCCCATTGAAGTGAATGGGTCCACATCCGGGCCGCAAAAAATGTGGCTCGGATGTGGACCCGAACAGCCGTTAAGTGCATGCAAACAGCTGGATCTTTTTTCTCCATTCCCCTACTCACATCCTGCCACGGTCATACACAACCCTGTCCTCACTGATATTATCATATGATTGGCCAGGTCTCTGCCTCCCAAAAGATTAGCACATTCATGTCCTGAAATCCTCTGTGCCACAGGGAGGCCCCACTTCTGCCACATCGTCGTGTGACCTATTGCTCATGACACAGTTGCCTCCACATGCAGCTCTGTTCACTCGAACATCATTAAGTGGATAGGTCACTGCCTCCCACTCATTACCTGAAATACTCTGTGCTTCTGGGAAACCTTGCTCTTTCCACCATTTGGTACCTTTGTTAGTGACCTGCTACTTGTGTCTGTCCACGTCATCCAGACACCCTGTCTACTTTTCTCATGCAAGTACACGAAGTCGAGTCCCACTTCCCTAAAGCCATACAATCACTTCCTGAAACCCTCTGTGCTGCTTCTGATGCTCTAAGGTTGATGCTTCAGGTCATCCTGGGTGACTCTGAAACCAGAAATCTAGAGAGGTTGGACAACCTCTCCAAGGACATGTCTGTGAATTCCAAGATGGTTGACAAAAATGACAAGTTATATATATATATATATATATATATATATATATATACACACACACACACACACACACAAGTTTTTATATTTTTTTGTTAACTTTTAGGTTACTCTTAGTTTCTGAGGACAAGAGTTTGAAGTCAGATCTGTGAGTGTACCAGCAGGTGGCACTGTTCTACTGTGGGAACATCTTAATTTCAGCTATCCTTTAGGCCTCATGCACACGGCCGCTGTTTTGGTCCGCATACGAGCTGCAGTTTTGGCGGCTCGGATGCGAAGCCATTCACTTCAATGGGGTCGCAAAACATGCGGACAGCACTCCGTGCTAAGTAGAAACTGCCAACAAATAGGTTTACTACAGTTGGCAGATCTTTATTTATATATATGTATTTTTGTTACATTTGTCTTTGTCAGTAATGAGTACCCAAGACAGTGTAGGGATGGTTTTTGTAGCCATTCTCCATTCTGGCTAATAAATGAAGGTCCTGAATAGGGGTCCCCTCTATTAACACAGAACACCCAAATATGGGTATATAAAATGAGTTTTCTAAACTAGACAACCCCTTTAAGCTTCTGTTAAGGGTCACTACCTTCCTGTGTCTTATCTCCGGATTCCTTTTTCTCCGCGGCGTCTGTGCGGCGCAATGACCCATGTAACAATCTGAGTTCCTGAACGCATAACTTGGAACTGGCTGAGTCTACATATGAGGTCAGGCTATTTCCAGCTTTCTGACAAGTCCTGGAAAGTGAATGAACAGCACAGTCAGACCTCAGTTTCTGTCCAAGAGTCCTTTGGGCCAGAGTAAACTCCAGGCCCCCTATCCGAGTCCTAAGAAAACATCCCTGACAGAGGAGCCAAGTGTAGAAAATGTACAGTACCGTCATCAATAGTGTTGTCTAATAAGTACAGATGAACTTGAAGTGCCTGTCAAGAGTCTGCATATAATCTATAGAAAAAGTTCTGTCCTGTACATTATTTATCCTGTACTGATTGTGAGTTACATCCTGTATTATACTCCAGAGCTGCACTCAATGTTCTGCTGGTGGACACACTGTGTGTATACATTACATTACTTATCTTGTACTGATCCTGAGTTACATCCTGTATTATACTACAGAGCTGCACTCACTATTATGCTGTTGGAGTCCCTGCATACTGTAAGAAGGTACAAGGAATCATCGTGGATGATAGGTACGTGTCACCGAGGTTCCTGGCCTCGGTCGAGTATGAGCTGGTTTCACAGAAGTTGCTGTTTGACACCTTAAAGAGGACCTTTCACCGATTCTTACCCTATGAACTAACTATACAGACATGTGGAGCGGCGCCCGGGGATCTCTCTGCACTTACTATTATCCCCGGGCGCCGCTCCGTTCTCCTGCTATGCCCTCCGGTATCTCCGTTCCCTAAGTTATGGTAGGCGGAGTCTGCCCTAGCGCTGGCCAATCGCATTGCAGAGCTCTGCGCTGCGATTGGCCAGCGCTAGGGCAGACTCCGCCTACCATAACTTAGGGACTGGTATCTCCGCCTACGATAACTTAGTGAACGGAGTTACCGGAGGACATAGCAGGAGAACGGAGCGGCGCCTGGGGATAATAGTAAGTGCAGTGAGATCCCCGGGCGCCGCTCTCCATGTCTGTATAGTTAGTTCATAGGGTAAGAATCGGTGAAAGGTCCTCTTTAATACTTAGTATGGCTGTATAGCTAATCCGGGACGGCTCTTACTGGGAGTAGTTAAAGTGCTGGGTGGGTGACTACTCCCCATGTTCCAGGCCGGATTTTGCCAGGCCTAAAAACCAGCCAGCACTGCCAGGTGAGTAGGATTACCTCAGTCTGACAGTGGAGCTCAGGAGGTGTGTTTGCTGGGATCTGAGGCTTGTGCCGTGCTGGAGGGCTGAGACCCGTCTGTAAGGGAAACGGGCCCCCTAAAAGCCTGCTATGGACTGCTGGAGGCAGAACTACCAGCAAGGTGATTTTTACTATGTGGATTTTCCATTGTGTGTGAACTAACACCAAGACTGCAAAGTGACGTTTTGTTTTTGCTTTATGTGAATAAACACAGAATTTTGATTTAACAACTGGTAATTTGCCTCTGTACTGCGTCCGCACACCCTGTCTACCAGAGCGAATCCCCACAGTACATACAGTCATAGTCGTAGTTTTATTCCGGCCACCTCTCGGCATGTTTGCCATGCTGCTGCCGGAACTCCAGCCCACCCCTATTATAGTCAATAGGGCCGGAGCAAACCTCTGGCGGCACGCGTGCACTAGCAGCAGCACGGATTCGGCAGGCTGTTCACCCGCCGGAACAGCCTGCCGGAGAAGGCTGCCGCTAGTGTGAAAATAGCCTTACATCCTGTATTATACTGCAGAGCTGCATTCACCATTCTGCTGGAGAAGTCACTGTGTATGTACATTGCTATATTTATCTTGTGTTGATCCTAAATTACAGATTCTAATATACTTCAGAGCATCACTCAGTATTTTGCAGGCACAGTCATTGCGTGCATTATTTACACTACTTATCCTTGATCCTGAATTACTTCCTGTATTATATTCTTCAGCTGCACTCACTATCCTGCTGGTGGAATCATTGTGTACATTTACTTATCTTTGACTGATCCCGAGTTACATCCTGTATTATACCCCAGAGCTGCACTCACTATTCTGCACACAGAGTTACTGTGTACAAACGTTACATTACGTATCCTGTACTGATCCTGACTTACATCCTGTATTATACCCCAGAGCAGCAGTCACTATTCTGTAAGTAGAGTCACTGTGGGGACTGATTCTGAGTTACATGCTGTATTATACTCCAGAGCTGCACTCACTCATTACATTAGTCATCTTATACTGATATGCAGTTACTGTTTGTATTATACTGTAGATTGCTAATGTATTTGCATTATACTTCAGAGCTGTGTTCATAATTCAGTTAAAATACCGGCAGTCTCTTCTTGCTTATTGTTTGGACTGAACATGATGTAGTGATTTGCATTCTGCATTCTGTCTTTACATCATGATTTGTGCATTTATCTGAAAAGCTGACTGCCCCGATGCCTTTTTGGAGCTTAGCAATGTTTTTAGCTATATGCCTGCCTACAGGCTTACTGACTGTTTCCAGTGACAGCCAGCAACACATACTGTACATGTTTATTTTGGTGCTGGTGGATTGTGACATGAATGTAACTGCAAAGCTAATAAAATCAGAAAAATTTCAAAACCATCCACTGGACAGAGGCATAGCTATGAGGGGTGTAGGGTTGGCACACGGTAGGTGGGGGTTCAGGAGCTTTAAGTTACACCTCTACTGTTGGCGGAGGGGGAGATATTGCTTTCCCACGATCCAAAGGGACCAACTCTCTCCAGGGTCCTATTCCATGTTTATTAGGCATATTATAAAAGTCCTATCAACGGTGACATGGGAGGTCGGGCGCCGTCATGTTCTCTGCAAGTCTGTACCCTACTTTTTCAACCCCTCCCCCATTTCTGACAGAACAGTTGAGTTCTGCTTCTCCCCTCATAAAACCATAGCAAATAAGAACCAGTGAGGACAAAAATGGTAAAAGCTGCTGCTTCTTTCAACTTTTAAGCTCTTGTATTTTCTGACTAAAGTAGGTAAAGTAAGTACCCCCCCCCCCATACCGCTATATGTATTCAGTGTGTTCATTAGATCTGTTCTTCATCAGTGAAATGGACTCATTATGAGATATTAACGTGCCGGGGTCTAATAAAGACATTCTCCAAGGAATTAAAATGTGTGGGGGTCACTTGTGGGGCACACTTACTTTCTCATGAATGAACAATCTCCAGCCCTGTGATAATTACCTCCAACACAAAGGAACGGCCAATCTACCTTGCCGGGTAATTTTGGTTTGGAATGTAATGAGAGAGACTCAAAGTACGGCCTAAAGTTGTATCCATTTACTGAACTGCTCACCGCTCTAAAAATATAGACGAGCAATTTAATAGCTTATTAGTGAAATGATGGTAATTACATCAACACAAATGTCCCAGAGAGGTAAAAAGCCCCTACTAATTGCTGCACGGTAAATTATTGGAAGTCCACCTCTGCCGAAAATTTACAAAAGTTCAGTAATCTAAAAAAAGTCACACCTCTTGTAAGCACATTCTTCAGTATTATAGTAATTATATTCTTCTACCGTACATAGGGGGCAGTATTATAGTAGGTATGTTCTTGTACATAGGGGGCAGTATTATAGTAGATATATTCTTGTACATAGGGGGCAGTATTCTAGTAGTTATATTCTTGTACATAGGGGGCAGTATTATAGTAGTTATATTCTTGTACATAGGAGGCAGTATTATAGTAGTTATATTCTTGTGCATAGGAGGCAGTATTATAGCAGTTATATTCTTGTACATAGGAGCAGTATTATAGTAGTTCTATTCTTGTACATAGGAGCAGTATTATAGCAGCTATATTCTTGTACATAGGAGGCAGTATTATAGTAGTTATATTCTTGTACATAGAAGGCAGTATTATAGTAGTTATATTCTTTTACATAGGAGACAGTATTATAGTAGTTATATTCTTGTACATAGGAGGCAGTATTATAGTAGTTATATTCTTGTGCATAGGAGGCAGTATTATAGTAGTTATATTCTTGTGCATAGGAGGCAGTATTATAGTAGTTATATTCTTGTGCATAGGAGGCAGTATTATAGTAGTTATATTCTTGTACATAGGAGGCTGTATTATAGTACTGTAGTTATTTTCTTGTACATAGGAGCAGTATTATAATAGTTATATTCTTGTACATAGGAGGCAGTATTACAGTAGTTATATTCTTGTATATAGGAGGCAGTATTATAGTAGTTTTTTTGTGCATAGGGGGCAGCATTATAGTAGCTATATTCTTGTACATATGTGCAGTAGTATAGAAGTTATATTCGTGTACATCGGACACAGTATTATATGAGTTATTCTTGCTTATGGGGGGCAGTATTATAGTAGTTATATTCTTGCCTATTGGAGCAGTATTAAAATGGTTTATGTATACTCTTGCCTATAGCTGTATTGTAATTATAATAGTTATAATATTGCCTATAGGGGCAGTGTTACAGTGGTTATCTTCTAAATTGGGTAATATTTTTACTTAGTTGGTCATTAACTTCCAAAGTAATTGCAGAGCAGATTAGGGGAAGGGCAACATGGAGCCACTTGGATCTCATGCGGCAGAGGCAGAGCTGAACACCTGCGGCATGTTATAAAGCTGTATAAGAGCACAACAATGTGTCTGCAGAGGCGGAATGATCGTTGGCTACAGCCAAGCTTCATCCAAACATATGATATCATCTTCTATATCTGGAGTCACCTGATTTCCGCTGCTCCAAACCAAAAGGCAGATGATTAAAGCTTTTTTGATGGGCCAGATGTTCCGGACAGGAATGTTTAAAAATTTCAAACTCAGAGCAGCTGGGTCATATGAAAAGTCATTTCTTTCCATTGTCCACATCCTATATCCCAGTTATCACTCACACTTTGTAAGTTCTGAACAGAATTGTCCACTAATCTGAGAGTCATTTTGAGAGAATGGAATTTAGGATTTAAAGGGCTATAAAAAAAGACCCCATAGACCAGGGATGGCCAACCTGAGGCTCTCCAGCTGTTGCCAAACTACAACTCCCAGCATGCCCAGACTGCCTACATCTATTATCCTACAGCAGGGCATGGTGGGAGTTGTAGTTTTACAACAGCTGGAGAGCCGCAGGTTGGCCATGCCTGCCATAGACTGCAGCTGTAGATGTGTATCCTAGCATTTCACATCAGGACAATTCCATGTAGTGTAGGAGAGTCTCAAACACTTGGAGGAATCTATAGCACTGTCTGTCATATACTTCTCGGTTTGTGAATAGAATGCTACGGTGAAGACTGACACTGTATACTGTATAATAATATAGATTTCTATGTCCTTTATGGTCACCCCAGATATCTCTTGAATTGAAAGAAAGTGAAATTGTGTTTTAACCAATAAATTTCAGGCCAGAGAACTGGATTAAAATGATGTTACACCTTTATGTTCCAGATGTCAATGAATGTGAAAATAGTAATGGCGGATGTGAAGTGCAATGTTGTAACACCATCGGGAGCTTCTACTGCAAGTGTCCTGAAGGTCAAACTCTGAAAGAAGACGGAAAAACCTGTCAAGGTCAGAAACATGACAGCAGCAGACAGAGTACCTCACATGTGAACGTGACATGACATTTATTGGGGTTTTATTTATTGTTGTGTTTGAGGTGAGGGCGTGAAAATCTGAAAAGATTGGGCAGATGCCTATGAGCACATAGGGGGACCTTACGATTTTCATATTGAATTATCACATGGCCTCTCAACAAATTAAAAATCTTTCATTTTAGTAATATTTAATTTAGTACATTTTGAGTATTTTATACTTCCTTAACTCTAAGGCTGGGTTCACACCTGAGCGTTTTACAGCGCGTTCCTACGCGCTGTAAAACGCTCAACAGGCATAAACCAATGTTTCCCTATGGGCATGGTTCTCACCTGAGCGTTTTACAGCGCGTACGAACGCTCTGTAAAACGCCCCAAGAAGTACAGGAGCTTCTTTGGGGCGTATTGTCGTGCGTATTGTGGCAGTTTTTCATTGGATCAATCACACAAATGCGCGTACTACGCGCGTTTCCAAAATACAAAAACGCCCCAAAATACGCCTCAAAAACGCCCGATAAAAACGCCTGTAAAAAGCGCTTATCGAATACGCTCAGGTATGAACCCAGCCTAAAGGGAACCTGCATGTTGAATATGGTGTTTGAGCTGCAGGCAGCAGGTCATAGAGCAGGAGGAGCTGAGCAGATTAATATGTACGGTAGTTTTGTAGGAAAAGATTCAGTATAACTTGTAATTTTTACATTTAAATTCCTGCTCATTCTGGGCTGTGAAGTCCAGGAGGCGGTCCTATCAGTGATTGACAGCCTTCTCTCTATGACTGTGTATACAGAGATTGAAGTCCAGGAGGCGGTCCTATCAGTGATTGACAGCCTTCTCTCTATGACTGTGTATACAGAGATTGAAGTCCAGGAGGCGATCCTATCAGTGATGACAGCTATCTCTGTATTCACAGTCATAGAAGGAAGGCTGTCAATCACTGATAGGACCGCCTCCTGGACTTCAATCTCTGTATACACAGTCATAGAGGGAAGGCTGTCAATCACTGATAGGACCGCCTCCTGGACTTCAATCTCTGTATACACAGTCAAAGAGAGAAGGCTGTCAATCACTGATAGGACCACCTCCTGGATTTCAATCTCTGTATACACAGTCATAGAGAGAAGGCTGTCAATCACTGATAGGACCGCCTCCTGGACTTCAAAGCCAAGAATGAGCAGGAACTTAAATGGATGAAATACAAGTTATACTGAATCTTTTTCCATATATCAGTCTGCTCAACTCCTCCTGCTCTATAACATGCTGCCTGCAGATTATTTTGCATTTTCTTGATGACGGGTTCAGTTTAAAAATCTTCTATTCATACATGGAAACCATCAACAAGCTCATGTTGGCGGACCTGTTCCTCTTACAAAGCGGGAGGTTTTTCAAGACAGGCACCTTCTGCTCCAGTCTTGATATCCTCAATTTTTTTGCGGTGTGGAGGCATGGACAAACCCCATGGGGTTCTGTGCCTCTGTTCCGCACCGTACCTTCCAGATTGCGGACCCATTCAACAACGTTTGTGTGCATGAGCCCTAAGTGTCGATTTGAGAGTCAGTGTTTAGTGTTTGAGAAAGTGTCATGCTGTTCAGTGCAGTACCGCCATAATACCGCTCATTCTTCTCAACAAGCTATGCTTCTTGCTAGCAGTTTATGGGTAGCTCTATAATACAGCCATGTTCCAGATCTGTACCCCGCCTGATGCAAGGTCCAACTATGGTAATAGGACTGCTTGAAGCGTTCACAAGAAAATTTTGTGAGAAATAAACACATTATGAGATCAGTCAACAGCATATAATCTAATTGTTAAAGGGGTTATCCCATCTTAGACAATGGGGGCATATCGCTAGGATATGTCCCCATTGTCTGATAGGTGCGGATCCCACCTTTGGGACCCGCGCCTACAAGGAGAACCGAGCCGGGGAGAGTTGTGGGTGGAGGACCCCGGGTTTTTGTCCACCACCAGGCACAGCTCCCCGCCTCTCCCATTGAAGTGAATGGGAGCGCACCGCGCATGCGCGGCCACTGCTCCCATTTATTTCTGTGGGGCCGACGAAAATAGCCGAGCCAGCGCTATGCTATTTTCGGCGGCTCCATATAAATGAATGGAGGGTGGCTACGCATGTGCAGTGCGCCCTCCTCAACTTTCTCCGCTCAGTTCTCCTTGTAGGTGTGGGTCCCAGAGGTGGGACCCACACCTATCAGACAATGGGGGCATATCCTAGCGATATGCCCCCATTGTCTAAGATGGGATAACCCCTTTAATGGTTTCCAACACATTTCTTATTCCCTACTGCACAGAGTAAAAATTAAGCTAAAAAATAAGTATAAGACACCAAGAAGAGTAATAAAGTAATAAATATTATATTATAGAGTTGCTAGATAAGTCAGGGAGGTTGGCCTCCTAGATAGGCCAACAACCCCCATTCCTGCCTAAATCTCTGTCATCGTACACTTTGCTTCTATATTTTTTTTTTACTATAATAATTACTGTCAATTTATGCCTTATACGAGGTCGCAGTCAGTGATATCTGCAGCATTATTCCTGTCACTGAGACAATACAGGGGGAAGGTTGCACGCGAGGTTCGTGGCTCCGTGTCTTCCCGTATGACACAGACCATGAAGACAAAGACCAATGTAAATAATTCATTCTGGATATTTTCTAGCTCGAAAATTCACTTCTATTGTGTCTCAGGGCGAACATGTTGGAACAGTCGGCTCTGCTGTCATTGCCCCATTCCTGTCATTTCTGCAGCTAAAGTAAACCGTCTCCGTAAACCAAGGAATCCACATTCTTAGCATGACTTTGGATTCTTTTCGCCTAAAATGCAGACGTCGGACCCGTTTGCTTCCCAGTTACAAGGAGAAGCGCGTGACAAGGAGCAAAGTGTAACAATCCCATAAATCTGTCACCAGTATTCTTAGTAATCTAAACTGTGCTGTTCCTTTCATATTGAATTTCTGCACTGTATTATTTCTTGTTTTTACCTATGTTGTTTAAATCTATTGTTCTCTGCTGCCATCTGCTGGCCGGAATTTGTATGCTGCACGCTTCGTTCGTTGTCTATAAAGTTTTCTCTGGGCGTGGTTTTAGCAGCCTTGGGCCTGGTCACTTCCTGTAGCCTTTTTCAGTGCTGCATCCTTTGTGACTGGAGACACACACCTCGGCTTGTGAAGGCATCAGTTTTTGACCAGCAGTTGCCTCAGCAGTAGCCTCAGCAGTTAGCCTCAGAAAAGACATCCACATCACAGCATCTACTGCATTCCTGTATTGTATCACCGTATGTCACTGCTCTGGATCAAATAAACCCCCGTTTGATTGCATCCTCATGTCTACGTCTGGATCCATCTAACCTGAGCATCTGCCGGTCCGGTCTGCTCCACTGCTTGGATACGAAGGTAGGCCAGTCACAAAGCCATTATCAGTTACACCTTCATTCGCCTTCATGTGGGGACAGAACAGTCAAAAACTGCCTTAAAGCCTTATACCCCAGTCAATATCTGTCTGAATGTCCAATGCCCGGCTACAGGTTCCCTCAGAGCCCAGCGCCACACTCAGGAACCTCCCCTGCAACAGGCCCTCTCCCAGCAAATCTGCCCAGCAACAGTGCATGTCCCATAAGCCTAAGGGGGAGCACGGCGTGTCCGCAGTAGATATAGTCTCGCCTGGAAGTCCTCCACCACTCGCCAAGCCACTTCTCACATCCTATATTAACCCTTGCTCGCATGATATAAGAACTGTTCACGCACGCGGGGCCTCCCTCAAACCAAAACCCCGCAATTCACTCAAAACACCTTGGGAAACTCATCGGGGTGCCTCATCTGAGCCGCACAGCAATTTTCAGCCCCAAATTCAAAAGTTCATTTTCTTAAAGAGACAGCGCACCTTAAATCAAAATGTCCGAAAAGGACCTCGTACAGTTCCCCAGTGATGAAATAAAGCAAATGCTACCTGATACTGATCATTATGAAGAGCTCGAGGTAGAAACCACACTTCCAGCAGACCAAGTCACGCGACCAACGCGCTCTCTCAAACCAACTATAAAGATCACAGAAAATTATCACACCAGGAAAGATGAGCTATGTGACAACCTGGAAGAGCTATGGGAACGAGTTTCCTCCCTCATATCAGGATTTAAGTCCTCCTCAGGCGATGCCACCAGTTTACAAGTTGCCGTCGGGCGGCTGAACGCAGCCCATGAAAGATACAAGAGACTGTCCACAAGGTATATAACCTTTCTAAAAGACTCTAATATTGAAGAAGCCCCGTCAGAGTTGTGCAAGGCAGAATCAATAGACAGACGAAGAGACGCCATGGTGCTGGACGCTAAAGATAAAGTGGAACTCCGTATCTCTCATTTGCAAGAAACTAGATCACACAGATCGCATTCATCCAAACATTCCTCGCGGTCCTACAGATCATCATGCTCTAGAAGCTCCACCCTGAGCGACAGATTACTAGAGGCCCGCATAAATGCAGAGCAATCCAAAGTGAGGCATTCCTTCACCGAAAAAGAAGTCCTTGCGAGGGCTGAAGCAGAAGCCAAGAGGGCAGAAGCGGAGGAAGAAGCCAAGAGGGCAGAAGCCAAGAGGGCAGAAGCGGAGGCAAAGGCCAAGAGGGCAGAAGCAGAAGCAGAGGCTCGAATAAAGATCCTTGAATCAGAGAGGGAAGAGGAAATCGCATTAGCAAGAGTAAGACTACTTGAGCAAGCATTGAGCCAAGGCCCTGATTCAGTCTGCTTACCACCAGAGGAGATAGACGATCCAGCTGATCGCACCAGCGACTACGTACTGAAACAGTTATCTGCACCACCCCCAGTGTGCAGTACTGTCCAAGCCAACAACACTGAAACCTCCAAGTCAGCTCTACCTGCAGTGCCAGTGACACCCACAGCACCTGAGCAATCCAATAACAGTCGCCCAGACGCACCCTCTCAAGGACAGTTATTACAGCAAGATGGCTACCAGGTGTTTCCTGGCCTACCTCCACAGCTCAAGCAGCAGTCATCAGAATCTACAGAGGCTAGACCACAGCTCAACCCTGCAGCAACATCATTCTACCCGGAAGCATCTCACCCTTTCACGCCACGCAGCCTATACACCCCAGGGGCATCACAAGTTGTCATGGCAACAAGCAGTGAGAAATCAGATATGTCTGAGTTTGCCAGGTTTATGGTGAGCAGAGAGCTAATTAACACCAGTCTCTCAAAATTTGATGACCGTGCGGAGAGCTACAGAGCCTGGAAGGCAACCTTCAAAGCTGCCATCGCCAACCTCAACCTAACCGCAGAGCAGGAGCTCGACCTCTTGATCAAATGGCTGGGCCCAGGCTCCACAAATCGCATCAAGAGCCTTAGAACTGTCTATGTGGGACAAGCAGAAGCAGGTCTCGCTGCAGCCTGGCAGAGACTCGAACGCACCTTTGGCAGCGCAGAAGCAATAGAGAAGGCACTATTCAGGAGACTGCAGAACGTCCCCAAGATCAGTCTCAAGGATGTCCATAAGCTTCAGGATTTAAGTGATTTGCTCATGGAACTGGAGCTTGCCAAAAGAGACCCTCGTCTGTCCGGGCTGTGCTACCTGGATACAGCCCATGGGGTGAACCCAATTGTCGTGAAGTTACCATACAGCCTGCAAGAGAAGTGGGCGGCATCAGTCTCAAGGTACAAAAGAGTGCATGACGTCACTTTTCCCCCATTTATTCATTTCTGCAGATTCATCGATGAACAGTCCCAGATGAGGAATGACCCCAGCCTCGACTTCCTGGAGTTCAATACTACAGCCTCAGTGACACCATCATCAAGGTATGAAAGTATTGTACATAAACACAGAGACTTTAAGAGCAGCGTGAATGTTAGAAAGACTAACCTACCATCATCTGCAGTACCCACTGGTAGACAGTACACTACCTCATCAGGAGACAAGGCCTTCAATCGTGAATGTCCCATTCATAAAAAACCACACTCACTGAACAAATGCAGAGGATTTAGATCCAAAACCATACAGGAGCGCAAGAAAGTCCTCACAGAGCTTGGGGTATGTTTCAGGTGCTGCGCCTCATTGGAGCACATGGCTAAGGACTGTAAATCCATTATCAAGTGTGAGGAGTGTCATAGTGAAAGACATGCCTCAGCTATGCACCCAACTACACTCACAAGGGACTCACCTGCTGCTGTCACCACCAGTCCCGCTCAAAGTCATGGCGGGGAGCCCCAGAACCACGCTAACACAGCCACTGCTGTTTCCTGCTCATGCTTGGACGTATGTGGGGAGGGCCAGAGTGAGAAATGTTGTGCCCGCATATGCCTAATCAAGGTCTACCCGGAGGGGCTACCAGAAAAGGCAGTAAAAATGTATGCCATCATTGACGACCAAAGCAACCGCTCCCTAGCAGGACCTAAATTCTTTGAAGCCTTTGGAATAAAGGGACCGTCAGAACCCTACATCTTAAACACCTGCTCGGGTCGCATAGAGA
The DNA here is from genome assembly GCF_905171765.1 of Bufo bufo. NCBI lineage: Eukaryota > Metazoa > Chordata > Amphibia > Anura > Bufonidae > Bufo > Bufo bufo. The sequence continues at coordinate 139,135,516 of NC_053389.1, forward strand.
CTAGCGGCAGGAGGGCACAAGGATTCATCGCTTGTTCCGTCAGTGGAAATACAGAAATACCTCTACCGACGCTGATCGAATGCGATCAAATACCCAACCATAGGGATGAAATTCCTACCCCGGAAGCTGCATTTCACCATCCACACCTAAGGCACCTAGCCAACGTTATCCCACCTATGGACAACAACGCCGAGATTCTACTCCTGCTTGGCAGAGACAATCTAAGGGTACACAAGGTGCGTCAACAGTGTAATGGTCCCGACTATGCACCATACGCCCAGAGACTGGACTTGGGATGGGTGGTCATAGGAAATGTATGCTTGGCCCAACCAAGAATCCGCTCTTTCAAAACGTACGTGCGTGGAGATGGACGCACAACTTGCATTAAGCCTTGCCCTCATCACTATGAGGTGAAAGAGAAGCCTCCAGACCTCATACAACCACCTGACGACATTCCTCCCTTTGCCGACAACTTGGGAAGATTAGTCTTTCACACAAGCAAGGACGATGATAAAGTAGCTTTGTCAGTAGAGGACAGAGAATTTATCAAGATAATGGACAATGAGTTCCTTAAAGACGAAACCAATCACTGGGTTTCTCCATTACCCTTCCGAGCTACCAGGGTGAGACTCCCGAACAATAGGGAACAAGCTCTGTCTAGATTTAACTCTCTTCAGCGTACCATGAACAGTAAGCCTGAGATGAGAGAACACATCGTTGCCTTTATCGACAAAATATTCCGCAACAACCATGCAGAACCAGCTCCTTCCTTAGGGAAGAACGACGAGTGCTGGTACTTGCCTTCATTTGGAGTGTATCACCCACGGAAACCTAATCAAATTAGGGTTGTTTTCGACTCAAGTGCCAAACATCAAGGTGTATCTCTTAATGATGTCCTTCTCACAGGTCCTAATCTGACGAATAACCTAGTTGGAGTGCTGATGAGGTTCAGAAAAGAGCTTGTTGCCATCACCGCCGACATTGAACAGATGTTCCACTGTTTCGTAGTCAGAGAGGACCACCGGAATTTCCTCAGGTTTCTGTGGTACAAGAATAACGACACCAACGCAGAGATGGCAGAATATCGTATGAGGGTTCACGTATTTGGAAACAGCCCTTCACCTGCCGTGGCAACTTACGGCCTTCGGCGAACTGCATTAGAGGGAGAATCCGAGTACGGTAAAGACGCCAGAGACTTTGTAGAAAAGGACTTCTACGTAGACGATGGACTCAAATCACTACCCACTGAAGAAGCGGCTATCGATCTGCTCAAAAGGACTCAAAGTATGTTGTACCAAGCTAAACTTAGACTACACAAAATTGCTTCAAACAGCCTGGCCGTTATGAGGGCCTTCGAATCAGGCGATCATGCACCAGGATTCAAGGACATTAACTTGGGACTGGACAGTCCACCTGTGCAGAGGAGCTTGGGCCTCAGATGGGATCTCTCGGCTGACTCCTTCGGTTTTCAGATAAGTTGTGCAGACAAGCCATTCACAAAACGAGGCGTCCTATCAGTGGTAAACAGCCTATTTGATCCGCTGGGATTTGTAGCGCCCATCACCATACAAGGTAAATCTTTACTGAGACAGTTTTCTGAAACAGTCAAGGATTGGGATACCCCACTTCCCTCCGTGAAAGAGCAACAAACCGAAAGGATTGACTGGCCTATCGGACTAATTTCAAAGGTTTTCCCTAGCAAGGATGGCAAGGTCCGGAAGGTGGAGTTGAAGATCTTCAGGAAAGGCGAGCTCAAAACGTTCTCAAGACCAATCAACGAACTCATTTTAATATTGCCCATCGAGAACGTCCCTGCAGGGTGAACAGGACTGTATCAAGCTTCGCAGATCTTCTCCATTCCAAGTTGGAAAACAGGACTAATCTTTTTTGCATTCTAACATGTTTTTCTTTTACAGGTTGTTTATATTTTATGGACATTCGTCATAGTGAAATCCCCAAAGTGAATTTCAGACGGGGAGTGTGCTGTTCCTTTCATATTGAATTTCTGCACTGTATTATTTCTTGTTTTTACCTATGTTGTTTAAATCTATTGTTCTCTGCTGCCATCTGCTGGCCGGAATTTGTATGCTGCACGCTTCGTTCGTTGTCTATAAAGTTTTCTCTGGGCGTGGTTTTAGCAGCCTTGGGCCTGGTCACTTCCTGTAGCCTTTTTCAGTGCTGCATCCTTTGTGACTGGAGACACACACCTCGGCTTGTGAAGGCATCAGTTTTTGACCAGCAGTTGCCTCAGCAGTAGCCTCAGCAGTTAGCCTCAGAAAAGACATCCACATCACAGCATCTACTGCATTCCTGTATTGTATCACCGTATGTCACTGCTCTGGATCAAATAAACCCCCGTTTGATTGCATCCTCATGTCTACGTCTGGATCCATCTAACCTGAGCATCTGCCGGTCCGGTCTGCTCCACTGCTTGGATACGAAGGTAGGCCAGTCACAAAGCCATTATCAGTTACACCTTCATTCGCCTTCATGTGGGGACAGAACATAAACACATTGGAGGCTTGGGACGCATTCATAGGTATCAAGGATAACATATCATTGAGTGTTAACATATATAAATGTAGAATTTGTGCATCTTAAAGGGGTGGTCTAAAAGTTTTTTTTTAAAAGGAATCGGTCACAAACTAATGGCATTACACTCTAGCTCTGTGTACCATCATTAAAACTATTCCTTTGTTAGTGATATCCATCTTTCTGGACAGCAGAAAATAAACTATTTGGTATGCTAATGAGCCTCCCAAGTGTCCCCGACCGCCTCTTCACATGTTCCCAGTACATCCCCTTGCACTTTCCCATCCACCCCCTCCTCTGTGACATTATTGTCTTTAGAAAACTGCGTCCACCTGTTCATCATGTGCAGTACGCAGGCCTGCAGGGTATAGCGATGTGAGGTCACGGTTACTTAGGCAAACGAGGGTTGCTATGGGTTACTCACAGTTTGTAGGATGACCCTGGGCAGCGTGCAGCAGTGATGGAGAGGATGGCACAGTAGTCCTCTGGGGCACTCTCTGTAGAGGGACTTGGCCTGATGGTGGATGAGGTGCCCTGGGTGTTGCAGATATTTAATGTGCCTAGGGCAAGGTCCCTTTAAGGTTCGTGACGCCAGTGCCTGTAATGGTGGCACACCAATTTGTGGTTGTAGTAAATGAGGTACACGATGGTATGGTGAACCAAACTTTGCTTTACTGAGAAACAGTTCAACTTTGTACAATTCAGTTTCAGTTCCACATTGCAGCAGTAACGATTAGAAGGCTTTTTATAAATGGCAGATAATGTTCTTTGCAAAATACTCAGAGGATACAATCGACACTCGCAGACCAGGCTGCACTATTCCTTAGATATTCTGGCTGGCTATATTCCAAGGCCCGTATGCCCTAATGCTGGCTTTTATCCTTGGTAGCAATCTTCCTCAGGTATATATCACTTGCTTTAGATTAATGATCCTTCTGCCCTTCAGCTTACTTCTTTTAGCTGGAAACGATGGCTCTGCTCTGCTCTGGCTAAGGAACTTGGTTTCTCCCAGGAGGCAAACTCTTCTCTTGGGGTGAATCTTCTGCGCTAACAGAGGCTCAGGAACTTCAGGCAGGCTAGACTGCACTACTAGCCACCTGGAATGCACTACCTCTCCCCTGTCTGGGCCTACCTATATATACTCAGGGCTCTCTAGCTCCCTCTAATGTCTAGGAGGCTGAACTACACCCTAACAGGCCTGACACCCGGATAACACAGGGAATTGAACATAAAACATCACCTTTACCTAGTGGGACACTACATATGTCCCTCAACGAAATCTTGCGCAACTGCGGCTCAGTAAACTGCCTTCGCTTGGCGCATGCGCTGTAACTCTAGTGAGTACAATGCCCACCGCAGGGAAGTGCAGGTAGTTTCCTGTCCTACACTTGTGCAAGATTTCGCCGAGGGACATGCTGACCAGATGGTCAGCGTTTTCTGAAGACTGACATCACAGAGGAGGGGGTAGACAGGAAGGCGGAAGGGGCCATAACATGTGAAGAGGTGGGCTTGGTCAGTTGGAGGAGGTGGGCTCCTGGAACCGTTAATCACGGCGGGTTGGAGGCTTATTAGCATACCAAACAAAGTTAATTTGCTGCCATTTGAAAAGATGTATATCACTAACAAAGGTATAGTTCACAGAGATAGAGTGCATTGCCATTAGATTAAGTAGGTGACCAATTCCCTTTAAAGGGAACCTGTCATCAACTTTATGTTAACCTCACTGAAAGCAGCATAAATTAGTGACAGAAATGCTGATGTCAGCGGTGTGTCACTCATGAGCTAATAGTAAGTGGTTGCCGAGAACCAGTATCATAATCATTGCAGCACAGGCCTTGAAAAGAGTCAAATCTACCAGAGAAGAGTCCTGGTTATACATAATCTCCTGCTCTCTCACCCATCTGCCGATGATTGTCAGTTCTCTCCTAGAGAGAAAGGGAGAAAACTAGGTAGAAGACTGTCAGTCATCAGCAGGTGGCAGGAGAGCAGGGATTCATGAATAACCAGGACTCTTCTCAGGTGGACGTGACTCTTTTCCAGGCCCAGTCTGCAATGGTTGTGATGTTGGTTCTCGGCAACCACTTACTTTTAACTTATAAATGACAGACCGCTGAAATCAACTCGCCTGTCTCTACTTTATTCTGCCGTTAGTATGGGTAGCATAAAGTTGATGACAGGTTCCCTTTAAAGATCAGAAAGGTGTAAAAGTCATACTCGCTACTGATCAAAAAAGTCATACTCGCCTTAGGGTACTTTCACACTTGCGGCAGGACAGATCCGACAGGCTGTTCCACCTGTCGGATCCGTCCTTCCACTATTTCGCCGTGCCGCTGCTCCGCCGCTCCGTCCCCATTGACTATAATGGGGACGGGGGTGGAGCTCCGGCGCAGTACGGCAGTTCGCGGTGAGAGGCCGCCGGACTAAAAAGTCGGACATGCAGGACTTTTAGTCCGGCGGCCTTTCGCCGTGCACTGCTGTGCTGCGCCGGAGCTCCGCCCCCGTTCCCATTATAGTCAATGGGGACAGAGCGGCGGTCCAGCAGCATGGCGAAATAGAGGAAGGACGGATCTGACAGGGTGATCAGCCTGTCGGATCCGTCCTGCCGTAAGTGTGAAAGTACCCTTACCGATCCCCGCTGCTCCTGTTTACCCAGTTCCTCGCCGGGCTCTACTTTTTGTTTCCTCTCAGCACACAGTTAATAACCACTGAGACCATTACTGGCAGCAGTGGTGACCAGTCTCAGCCAGTGATCAGCTTAGCAGTCATTTACAGTGTGCAGAGCAGGACCAGGAAGCAGCGGATATGGAGCAGTCGGGGATCTGTAAGGTGACTATTAGAGATGAACGAATTTTCACTTATGAAATTAATTCACACTTTGTTGGTTAAAGGTGAATTGCGTTATGGATTCTGTTACCACGGACCATAACGCAGTTCTATGACGAAATGCATAACGTAATGCAACGGATTGTCCTGTTTCCGTTATGCAGGGGAGTCCTCCCCTGCATAACAGAAACGGGACGGATCAGTTTTCCAGGCCATAGACTTCTATTATGACGGAATTAATAACGGAATGCCTCTAAAGGCATTCCGTTATGCATTCCGTCATAGAATTGCGCTATGGTCCGTGGTAACGTAATCCATAATGCAATTCACCTTTTACCACCAAACGAAGTGTGAACGAATTTCAAAATATGAAATTCGCTCGTCTCTACTGACTATGACTTATTTTATTACTGTACACAGTTCTGAAGATTTTATTTTTATTTTTTCATTTAATTGGCTGGACAGCCTCTTTAAATGAAAATGGAAATAGTGTAATTAAAGATTTCCTCCAGTATTATTTATATAGCTACTATTGCGACCTATGTGTCTCCATGGTAACAGACCACAAATAAACTCCATGTAGTCTGATCGGTCATATTGTCATCTATTTGCCCACTACTTCTTGCTCACCCGTCAATGCAAGGAACTGAACACTTGCTACTGGGATCATGGACAGATTACATCTGATAGCTGGGGTTCCTAGCAGCGAGACACCCTGTGTTCAGCTTAATGTCAGGGGAACCTACCTGCAAGAGTTCTAAAAAAGTGGAAAACCCATTAAGCCTCATTTACACGTCAGTGTTCCACGTACCCATTCATTTTAATGTGTGGAGTCACACATCAGTTTTTTACCACGGTCCGTATTTTTAGCATGTATGCATGCTCTATTTTTTCTGTGTTTACGGATCCATCATGACCATTATAATCTATGGGTCCGTAAAAAAAACACAGATGCAACATGGATGCCATCCGTGTTTCATCCGTATTTCACAGATCATTAGGAAGAGATGCTTTGAAAATTATTTTTCAGCTGTTCAGTGTCAGTGAAACACGGATGACACATGGACAGCAAAAAACTGACACATGGACGTAACACAGATCCATCACGGACAGCTTCACGGAGGCATCAGCCTAAGGGCTCATGCACACGACTGTATGTATTTTGCGGTCTGCAAAAAACGGATCCTCAGAAAATACGGATGAGGTCTGTGTGCATTCCGTATTTTGCGGAACAGAACATCTGGCCCTTAAAAGAACAGTACTATCCTTGTCCATAATGCGGACAATAATAGGACATGTTCTATTTTTTTGTGGAACGGACATACAGAAACGGAATGCACACATTTTTTTGCGGACCCATTGAAATGAATGATTCCGCATATGGTCCGCAAAAAAAACGGAACGTATACAGAAAGAAAATACGTTTGCGTGCATGAGCCCTAAGGGCTCATTCAGACGACCGTATGTTTTGTTCCGCACCCACATTTTTGCGGAACGGGTGCGGACCCATTCATTTCAATGGGACTGCAAAAGATGCGGACAGCACACCGTGTGATGTCCGCATCCGTCGTTCTGTGGCGCCGCAAAAAAGATAGAGCATGTCCTATGTTTGTCAGTAAAACTCTGCTTCGTGGTCCTATTCAAGTCTATGGATCCGCAAAAAACAGAATGCATATGGAACACATTCCGTATGCATTCCGAAAAAACGTATCCGAATTTTTACGGGCAGCAAAAAAATATATATGCCAGTCTGAATGAGCCCTTAAAGGGAACCTGTCACCGGGATTTTGTGTATAGAGCTGAGGACATGGGTTGCTAGATGGCCGCTAGCACATCCGCAATACCCAGTCCCCATAGCTCTGTGTGCTTTTATTGTGTATAAAAAACTATTTGATACATATGCAAATTAACCTGAGATGAGTCAGAGCTTGAAAATATGACTCTTCTCTGGTCACACAAGTAAGATATGGCTCTTTTATGTTAATTTGCATATGTATCAAATCGTTTTTTTTACACAATAAAAGCACACAGAGCTATGGGGACTGGGTATTGTGGATGTGCTAGCAGCCATCTAGCAACCCATGTCCTCAGCTCTATACACAAAATCCCAGTGACAGGTTCCCTTTAAGTGATGGAACTAGCACTTTGAATGGAACAGGAAGCGCAGCGCCGTTCAAAGTGTAGTGGCCGTGCTGGGTCACTACAGCTCAGCTCCCATTCACCCAGTACAAACACTACACTTTGAACGGAGCTGTGCTTTCTATTCTATACAAAGTGCTATTTCCAGCACTGGAGGCTGCAGGTAGCAGCTGATCATGAGGGGGTGCATGTTGACTGTCCCCCACTGATTGGATATTGACAACCTATTGATGAGGATAGGTCATCAGTATCAGGAGCCTGAAAACCTCCTTTAACTTAAAGGGGTTATCCAACATTATATAAGATCGTACAGAGTGGCCCATCGTGGTGGTGATCTTACTGGTCCCCGCCGCTGGGTTCAGTCTCTGACGCTTCTCGGTTGGCTATTGGTCTCCCTTGTGCGCTGATATTAACATCCCGTTGATGTGACGCAAGGAGAGCAGGTTAGCCAATCGCAGGTCGCAGCAGTCACGTGTCCCCCGTCAACAAGTTGTTGATATCAGCGCACCAGGGACAGGAAGAGACGGGGCTGTAATATTGGCCATCTTAGTTGCCAGTCACCCAGCTTTCACATCATTTCTTGTTCGCACTTCAGTGTTTGGTCAGTGATTTCCATCAGTGATTGTGAGCCAAAACAGGACTAGAGCCTCCACAGGGATAAGGTATAAGGGAAAGATCTGCCCCTGTACAGTTTTTTTTTTTGACCCAAACCTGGTTTTGGTTTACAATCACTAATTGAAATCACTGACCAAACACTGGGGCACATTTACTAAAGCCTGTTTATGACTGTTTTATTATTTAAGTCTTATTTACCAACTGTTTTTGTGCCTGTTTTGGAGGCATTTGTGCCTGAGCGTAAATTTTTTTAGTTTTAAGACAACTTTTTGAACTTTTGCACCTAATTTCCATCCTATTTATGTAGGTGCGCCCTATTTTTTTGCCAGATTTTTAAAAACTGTGTAATTTCTACACCACCCCAGGGCTGGCGTAGTTTTCTAGTTCCGTTTTGAGTGGTGAGTGGTGATACGTACGGTACGCCAAAATTCTGTCCACATTTTCATGCGCATACTACACTGTATTTAGACCAGTTTAGTGAATTTGAATCAGTCTTACAAGAAAACGACCACTAGATGTCAGACATAAACCAAAAAAGACAAATCAGATTTATTACAGGATCATAAATGAGGCGCAAATTGAAGACTTTCTCGATATGCTTTTTTAAAAAAAAAAATTTACTCCAAAAAAAGGCGAGCTTAGTAAATGAGCCCCACTGACTGTGAAAAAGGACTGAGAAAAGGCAGAACAAAGGTTTTAGCAACATGATAACCAAACCAAAAACATGGTCAGTCATACCCCACACAAACCAAAAGCTGCAAAAGGTCCAAGAAATTTCAGCCGATTTACAGCTGGTGGCGCTGTTGCATCGTAACCTATGGAAAAGTATATGTTACTCACTTAGTGGCAAAAAAGCGGTACTGCAAGATATTTTATAGTCTGATTTCCATAAGGTCCCCACTGCTAAGCTGTCTATTTGGGTCTCTGCCTCATGATACCTGCAGACCAAAATAATGAACAATCCTGCAGACACTGGTGGCTGTTTCCCTTTAAGTGACACATTCGGCTCAACTACATCTGCATGTCCATCCTGATCCAGTGACTCTGTTTTGTGTTAGTGCTTGATCTGAATTATGGAACGATTATCGTGGAGTGGCAATGGAATTCGCGCTGGATCCATGTCTGCAGACCTCAGCATTGTGCTTGGCAGAGCGGGGTCTTCGTGTGGTTTTATGCTGCTTTAGGAGACGTTTTAGGTATTGGGAACAATTACGACTTCAACTCCAAAAATAGATTTTACATCACATTTTATAAATTTTCCAGCACGAAGAAAGGAAACATAAACAGGTTCTCCGCATGGCTTCTAATCCTCTAATTCTCCGGCTCCTTTTGATTAGAGTTCTGCTCTTGTGGCGTTTAGATTGGGGCTGTTTTGTTACTGTGTTTTGCTTCAGCTTTGCCCAGTTTTGTCTGCCTTGAATTGTTAACTTAATGATTATTTTGTTTTTATTTGAATTATTATCTGTGGAGCATTATCAAAGGGATTCTGTGTATAAATTAAAGGGGTATTCCCGTTATGTACAGTTATCCCCTATCCACAAGCTATTGAATAGCTATCAGATCGGTAGGTGATATCGACAGCAAAGCCACATAAAAATCCAGAACAAGGCCCACAAGTAACACATGCAGATTTGGCTCAGAAACGTAGCGAAAAACCGCATGAAAATCCACGTGGAAAATCAGCATAAACACTGCCGTGTGCTTGTTCCCTTAAAACCTTAAAGGGGTTGTCCGGGTTTTAATATTGATGACCTATACTCAGAATATCCCTTTATGTGGCGTTTTTGGCTGTCAGCATGAACAAGGCACCCCATCAGAGGAGGAGGGAACCCCATAAACATTTCACCATCCTCCCCAGTGCAGAACATTCCTTCCATTTACGAACGCATGTGCCTCGTATTGCGGCCCGCAAACAAAGGGTCCGCATTAATATACGGGCACCGGCTGTGTGTGCTCCGTATCACAGATGTGGACCCATTCACTTGAATCCGCAAGATGCGGAGCCCTACGAAGCGGATGCACGGAACAGAAGCCCACAGAAGCACCACGGAGCGCATTCGTGGGATTTCGGTCCGTGCCTCTGCACTAAAAAATTGAAAATTTTAGAATAGAACAGGACTGAATCTTAGAGATTGTGGATCTATTCAAGTGAATGGGTCTGCATCCGTAAAACGACGGGCACGGGTACATTCATGTGCATGAACCCTAAGAGAGAAGGCTGACGTGAACCTCTGGGGTGGAGGGATGTAGTTACAGGGGTCCAAAGGTAGCAGTCATAGCCAGCCCTGGTGCCAGAGGGTCCAAAAGCTCTTCTGCCACATAAGATACCTTATTATAATGGCACAGGGTAGGCGGAGGAACTGTTAAAGACTTTGGATTGGAGTCCTGGCTTCAAATTACACATCTGGAGCTGAAGATCTTTTCTGGGTTACACCAACCTACACATCAGTATGTACCCCTCTATATGTCAGCCTTCTCCTGCCCTCCACAGGAACCGCAATGCGGATTACTAAAAAATAGGGAACAGGCCCAAGGACATGGCCCTCCTCTGTAAGGGATGGAAAGGAGAGCAGGGGGTGAACAAGCCTGAATGTGTCTTAGCTTCCATTGAAGAACACCACGCCAAGTCTTCTGCCAGGCTGATGTGGCTGATAGCAGGGAGCAATAGACTGCATTCAAGCACACGAGAGATGAAGAAAATAAAGAATTTAGGTTCTGTGTCCCTTTAAGACATGTCTGCTATGGATAAAGTGGTTTCTGGAGTCATTAGACCTCTGTCTGCTCAAGGAGTGCCTCTGCTGGGAGCGACAGCCTTATCCCTGCATCCCACACATTCTGGCAGAAGCCTCGATTCCCTGTTGCCTCAGCTCCTTGCCAGATGCGCTTACTCCTTCAATTGTTAAATATTTTGTTTGAACAGAAGTCTGTGTGATAAAACAAAACCAGCATTTACGACCTGTTGTGTCACGTAAGTGAGGTTTCGTGCGCAGAGTTTGTGGTTTTGAGATTGCAAACTCGAATGAAATAAAATCTTTTTTGCATCATGGAAAGGTTTGGGAAACTCCCCGTGCTCAGTAGATGGCTTGTTACTCATGGGGTTCAATTTATAAATTCATTGTTACATAATTTAAATGGACCTGAACAATAAGGGGGAGGGGCTTCAGGAGGAAGGGGTGTGTCATACTAAGCCCAGCTTTTTAGTAAGGGCTCGTGCACATGAACGTATTTTTTTCCGTCTCCATTCTGTTCTTTTTTACAGGTCTGTATGTGGAATCATTCACGTAAAAAAACGGGGGAAAAACACAAAAATGACTCGTGTGCATTCCGTTTCGCAATGTCCGTATGTCTGTTCCTATTCTTGTCCATTTTGTGAACAAGGACAGGTATTGTTGCAATGGATCCGCAAAAAAAGAACGGATGCAATATGGATGTCACACGCATACCATCCGTTTTATTTGCAGATCCATATTTTGCGGACTGCCAAATACATACGGTCGTGTGCATGAGCCCTAAGGGCTGTTTCACACGAGCGAGTCCATTGCGGGAATCACGCTCCGTGTGTGAGTGTGATCCTCTGCTCTGGACTTGCAGGAGCGCACGGCATTATCATGATTTATAATGCTGTGTGTCTCTGCTTGACCTTATTTCTACAAAATTATACTGACAGCTTTATGTCACTATGATTCTGTGGAAAAAAGGCCATGCAGAGACACATAGCATTATAAATCATGATAATGCCGTGCGCTCCTGCAAGTCCAGAGCGGAGGATCACACTCACACACGGAACGCGATTCCCGCAATGGACTCGCTCGTGTGAAACAGCCCTAAGAGTTAGGAGCCGGTTCTGTGTGATGTTCGATCAAAAATGTGCCCCCTACAGCACAGTTAGTGTGCACAAAATGTTCCTTCCTTTTGTTAGCCATCTTTGTAACGGCAGATTAAGGATACCCATAGACCCTGAGCTGTTCCCCAAACGTGCAGCCCCCCTGAGTGGGATGCTGTAATTTGGTCAGGGGCAACACACAGAACTATTGCTCTTATATTTTGAATAGTTGTCAGGATACAAATGCGAGGAACAGAGCACCTGGGCAACTCAAGAAGGAGTCCACCACCTCAGTGAGGCCGCCTGGGCTAAGAGGCTTAGGTACTTAGCTTACTAGGCGATGATGGCCATCAAACAGTATTGATGCTTCCTGCAGAACTCTAGAGGATATCATCTTCAGACTAGACACTCTGTGAACCCCACAAGAAGTTTTACAGCAGCATCCAGATGGAAGATGAAAAGGTACAACAATATGGTGCTGGACTTCAGAAGATATGGGGAAAATTGGTGAAGAAAGAGCTTGAAAAGGGGTTCCTTTGAAGTGTAACTGTTATTTCAGTTTATTTTTAATATAGTGCAGGGACAGGGATGTTAAACATTTTTGTAATAGACTTTATTAGGGGAAAACCATTACCGTAATTGTTCTAAAAAGCAGAGTCTAAAGAGACTTCTTAGCAAAGCTCTGAGAGTTGCTAAGGAGAATCTGTCTTCCGTCTTCCATGTCTACTGAGCGCTGAAGACGTCTGGGTAACAACTCAGATAGGCAGGGTGATGGGCAGTAATAGGCCACATGTACATAGTCAGGGATGGGGTAGCGACAAGAGGGAGTCTGGAGGCTTCTGTATGTTACATACAGGCATCTTCAGCGCTCAGTATGCAGTGTCATGAAACACACTGCTTAATGGTGTGATTTTGTTTCATGTAAATTGTGCTTGTAAATGTCTTCTCATAAAGTTGCATAGGGAGGGGGAGGTTCTAACAAGCCTCCCAGGGCTAGCTCCGGCCTCACACAGTGCAGGAAGAAGAAGGTCAGTGTGTCATGTCTGAGGACCAGCTGAACCTCAGCAGCCATTTTTGTGAGTTATCCAAACTCCAGACTACCCAGAGAGGGAATGAGGATATTGACGAAGGAAGGTAACTGTCATTTATCAGACTCCAGACTCCTTTGCATCAGGTGGAGAGATTGAAAGCTACAAGCTACCCACCATAAATAAAGACAAAAGGGCCATTTGTCTGAGTATAGTATTCCTAGAAGAGGATACAGAACTACAGCATTATACAGTACAACAGAGATAGTTCATCCCTCAACCTGGAGAAATAAGTGAGAGAGAGACCGATTGTTATAGAGGACGATTCCTTATGCAACTTCTGGGAACTAATGTGAATCACTGTGTAAGCTGCCTTTATGTAAATGACTGTTACATACCTTGATGATCTGTGGATCAGCTTCAGTAAAGTACTGGGAGTTTGTTAAAAGCTCTAGTCTCCCTTATTCTATATCATAATTTCAACCACTACCACCAACATTTGCACCTAATGGTGGCGGCGTCACGAACCAGGGGCCCAGCTGCAAAAGCACCTTACACCAATTACCATCAAGGGCACCTCAACCTACATCTGGCTGATGTTCCCTGCAACCAAGAGTGCCCCGGAGGATTTTGTGCTGTCTTCCCATCCACTGTACGCCGGCCCAGGGAGGCATCTGCTAACCGTGAGTACATGAACTATTGCACCCATCGGCCCACCGTGAGCCTCACGTGTTTCCCCCTGTGGTTTGGTATGCTACAAGTAGAACTGAAGGCACACTTTCCTTAGCAACACTGAGAATTGCATCCAGTCACTGGTTCAAAAATTGGGATGAAGCCGGGGTTAAAATTCAACAAGAGATGCACGCATTTACTGGACACATCAGCACAGTGGATCATAACATCAGGTTTATGTGTGAAGATGTTTGGACCAACACACTGGCTTTCTTTGGCTGCTTGGTAACACTGGAAGAGGGAGGAAGGCTGGAACCAGGAGTCTATAGTAAACCTACAAATATGGACCAGTACCTGCTGTTTGACTCCAACTATCCTCTGGATAACAAACTGGATGTCTTCAGAACCCCACCGGACAGAGACAATCTGAACCAGCACAGAGGCAAAGACAAAGGAATTCAAACACCTGAGAGGGGTCCTTAAACCCTGGGGGTATCCAGACTGGGACTTTGTTAAAACTGAGAAAAGAGAAAGAGAAAAGAATGTCAATATTGCCAGTAAAGATGCAAAGCAGGGCAGATGGAAGAACACGATTCCTCCATATATAGCTGGAGTATCTGAAGAATTTTTAATAAACATTGCATCCCTGTCTGCTTTAAACCTGGCAATTCATCGAGGCATCAACTGGGTCACCTAAAAGACTAAAGGCAGAAACACAAGAAGAGCAATATGGGTATTGTCATGCCCCACTCTGACGATGTGCGGAGGTCGGCCAGGATTGCAGCACGAGTTTAGTATTTGTTTTGGTGCCGTGCTGGATCCGCCTCTCATCAGGTGCACTGGGTGGAGTCATTAGTTTAAATGGTCTCCAGCTAAGGGCTCTGAGCGGATTATACTGATCATTTTGGTCTGGGAAGTTTGGAGGGAAGGTTGGCTGTCAGTTCCTGCTCTCAGAAGATAAGTGTCATTTCTTGTTTGGTTGTTGGTGTCATCTATCCCATCCAGGTTCTGTGCGAGCAGGCTGCTCCTATCTCCCCACTTCACCATCTCAGGGAGTTCAGGGTTTTGTCAGTTCAGGCTGGAGGATACAGCACACCTACCTTCAAGGTCTGCCTGTGGGCTGAGCAGTGCAGGGAAAGAGGTAAGGGATAAACTAGGAGGTGACCCTTCCCCTGTCTCTCGTCCAGAGCCTGGTTGGTGTGTTATCTTTTATACTGTGCACGTCCGCCGTGACAGGTATGCAGTCCAGTGCAGTGAAGAGTGACAAGACTTGTACATTGGGGAAACAAAACCACAGCTACACCAGCGAATGGTCCAGCACAAAAGAGCCAACACCTTTGGTCAAGATTCAACTATGTACCTAAATCTTAAGGACAAATGATTTGTGCAAAAGTAGTGTGAAAGAAGCTATTTATGTCAAATTGGAGAAACAGATCTTGAATACAGATGGAATGGGGCGACATCTATTGTCTGCAAATTACAATGCTGTTCAAACACCTCTCCCAAGACAGTTTAATCATGCCTAATAGCTTCAGTCATGCAACTTCCAATCACCATCTTGAATGGAAATTTTGTGTACAAGTCATTCTAATTGAGAAAGCTGGTCGGATGACTAGTAAAACGGCTTTAAGAAAAAATACAAGGTCCAGTTGCCCTGACTCCTCAAATCTCGGCTGTGAAAAACTGAGATGGGAATAATACTTTAAATAATAAATCGTATGTATACCTGCCAGTAGTCACCTCTAGGGAGAGTTTAGTAGCTTACTGGATACTTTATTACTATTAAAGAGGACCTTTCATCATTTTAGCCCTAGTCTAATTATGGTCTTACCTTATAGGGAGGCCCCCACTGATGCCATGGCACTTTTCTTTTTCAAAGACCTTTCGTTTGTTCGTTCGCTGTTGGCCCAGTTGATTTCAGCGCCTTATATTATAATGAGCCGACTCGCTTATACTAGGCGGAGACTCGCAGTTAGCTGGGGATGGTTCTCTTCTCCCTAGCTGTGAGCACATCCAATCAGACCGCTCTTAGCCAGGGAGGAGCTCATTCTCCCTGGCTAAGAACAGTGCGCTCTTATTGGATGCGCTCACAGCCAGGGAGAAGAGAACCGCCCCCAGCAAAACTGCCAGTCTCCGCCTAGTATAACCGAGTCGGCTCATTATAATATAAGGCGCCAAAATCAACAGCGGATGAACGGGGGAGTTCTTTGGGGAAAAAAAAGTGCCATGGCATCAGTGGGGGCCTCCCTATAAGGTAAGATCATAATTAGTCTAGGGCTAAACTGATGAAATGTCCTCTTTAAATGTGTTGTATAGCATAACATTATGCAGTGAACTCCCAAGCTCCCTCTAGTAGCTGCAGACAGACATAGTTTATCATGTCATCCTTTGTCCATGCAGGGTATTTGGAGTTTTGTATAAAAAAAATAAAAATTCTACAAAGATGTATGAAGAAATGAATCTGCACACAAATTTTGATTTATTTAGGAAAAAAATGGTGTTCAAGGATGGACATTCCCTTTAAGGCTTAATATTCCTTTTTTTCATGTTTCCCTTACTAATGTAGATAAACTCAGAATCTGCCTCTTTCCATCTATTATGTTTTTCCAATATCAACTTTCTTAATTGCGTTGTTTCCCTGATGTTAGCATTTCTCCTCCGTTACTAGCGTGACCGAGCTTTGTCTGTGTATTATTGTGCAGAAATACAAACAATTAACCTCCGGTTACTGTCGGGGCTGGGGCTCATCGTTCTGCAGCTTATTTTTAATGTGCGCTGCATTCTGAATGACTCCAAATTGGGCTCATCCGGTGATATTCTGATGTTTGTTATTTTGTCCTTTCTGCTAGAATTTCTAGATTGCCCAGTTTTGTACACATATAGTAGAATTCATTAGATAGGCATCTGGGAATAGTGACAGGAAAAAAAAAAAATGCATCTTTGGGTTATTTTAACGGATTGTCCACATTTTTACAACTTCATTTCTAAACATGCTGACCCAGCAATACATATACAAGCGACCCATCAATCTGAGGACATCTCCACTGAGAAGACGTTTGTAGAGAAGCTTGTATGTCAGTGACTACCTCTGCATGCTGAACCTTATTCACAGTTCCATATTACTGATCCTTGTTGAATGGATCTGTAATAGGGTACCCATATGAAATATATTTAAAAAGAATCGTGGGGTGCTATACTATGGAGGTGTTTTTTTTCTTCAAGTGAATGGTCCTAGGCTGCAGTACCAAGTACAACCACTATACAATGTATGGCGCTGTGCTTGGTATGCTGTGTAGAGGCTGCAGCGATCAGCAGAGTGCCACAGCCTTTTCAAACTACTGATCAGCAAGGGTGCTGGATGTGAGATCAGCACTAATCAGATATTGATAACCTATCCCGAGGATAGGTCATCAGCATGCTAATGGCTGAACAGTTAACCTCTATTTACCTCTAGACTACTTGTCTTCAGTCTTACCACAAAGTGCATAACGTCTTTTAACATCACTGTCCTGTTTGTAATTCATCGCTGAGGTATTGGACACATCCATGACTAAGTCATTCCGGACATTGCATGTGAACATCTCTTTATTTTCTCCTCTGTGAATGCTATTTTCATGCTTCTTAAATCCCAGATGTGAGTCTTAAATCTGGGGTGTCCTAATATCTCGCCTTAAATCTACTGAGACGCTCAGAGCTTAGTTTGCATAACAAACTGAAAATGTTGATAACTGAATTCTTGACATTCCCATCATTTTCATCACATTGGTACCTATCTCCATTAGGGAGGAAACCCACACAAACATGAGGAGAATATAATTAGGAGTATTAATCGTGTTGTAAGTTACATTGTGAATATATTTTTTTAAATTTAAGATAAATCTCATCATGCCTTGGAATGAAGTGCAGATTTTATATTCTTATATTGTTACTGGACTATCTCTACTTTCTTCTACTATAATGCTGCCCCCATAGACAAGAATCCAGCTACTATAAAACTGCCCCTTATGTACAAGAATATAATTACTACAATACTGCCCAATATGTACAAAAATACAATGACTGTAATACTGCCCCATATGTACTGTACATGTATATACAGTAATTACCTAAATACTGCCCCTATATTTTTGTACATAAATACTGTAATACTGCCTATGTACAAGAATACACCTACTATAATACTATATATACATCTCCAAGAATATAATTACTATAATATTGTCCCTCATGTACAAGAATATAACTACTATAATACTTCCTGCTGTGTACAAGAATATAACTACTATAATACTGCTCCCTATGTACAAGAATTTAACTACTATAATACTGCTTCTATGTACAAGAATATAACTAGAGTACTATAATACTGACCTTAAGTACAAAAATACAACTACTACACTACTGTCCCCTATATGAATGAATATAACTACTGTAATACCGGTTCTGTGTGCAGGAATTAAATTGATATACTATTGTCCCTATGTACATGAGTACAGTTACTGTAATACTTCCCCCATGTACAAGAATATAACTGCTATAATATTTCCTCCCATGTACAAGAATATAACTACTATAGTACTGCTCCTATGTACAAGAATATAACTACTATAATACGGCCTCCTATGTACAAGAATATAACTACTATAATACTGCTCCCATGTACAAAATATAACTACTATAATACTGCTCCCATGTACAGGAATATAACTACTATAATACTGCTCCCATGTACAAGAATATAACTACTATAATACTGCTCCCATGTACAAGAATATAACTACTATAATATTGCTCCCATGTACAAGAATATAACTACTATAATACTGCTCCCATGTACAAGAATATAACTACTATAATACGGCCTCCTATGTACAAGAATATAGCTACTATAATACTGCTCCCATGTACAAGAATATAACTACTATAATACTGCCTCCTATGTACAAGAATATAACTACTATAGTACTGCTCCCTAAGTACAAGAATATAAATACTATAATATTGCCTTCTATGTACAAGAATATAATAATAACTATAATACTTTCCCCTATGTACAATAATATAACTACTATAATACTGCCTTCTATGTACAAGAATATAACTACTATAATACTGCTCCTATGTACAATAATATAACTACTATAATACTGCCTTCTATATACAGGAATATAACTACTTTAATACTGCTCCTATGTACTAGAATATAACTGCTATAATGCTGCCTTCTATGTACAGGAATATAACTACTATAATACTGCTCCTATGTACTAGAATATAACTACTATAATACTGCCTTCTATGTACAGGAATATAACTACTATAATACTGCTCCTATGTACAAGAATATAACTACTATAATACTGCCTTCTATGTACAGGAATATAACTACTATAATACTGCTCCTATGTACAAGAATATAACTACTATAATACTGCCCCTATGTACAAGAATATAACTACTATAATACTGCCTTCTATGTACAATAATATAACTACTATAATACTGCCCCCTATGTACAAGAATATAACTACTATAACACTGACTCCTATGTACAAGAATATAACTACTATAATACTGCTCCTATGTACAAGAATATAACTACTATAATACTGCCTTCTATGTACAAGAATATAACTACTATAATACTGCCTTCTATGTACAGGAATATAACTACTATAATACTGCTCCTATGTACAAGAATATAACTACTATAATACTGCCCCTATGTACAAGAATATAACTACTATAATACTGCCTTCTATGTACAAGAATATAACTGCTATAATACTGCTCCTATGTACAAGAATATAACTACTATAATACTGACTCCTATGTACAAGAATATAACTGCTATAATACTGCCACCTATGTACAAGAATATAACTAATATAATACTGCCCCTATGTACAGAGATAGAACGACTATAATATTGCTCCCTACATACAGAAATGTAAACATGTAACTGTTATAATACTACCCTTTCTGGAAAAGAATATATCTACATCATACCATAACAGCACACCAGGTGCAGTATGTGGGGCAATAGAATATTATCAATGTGTTGGCTTGTTGACTTTGATTTTTCTCTGTTTGTACAAAGTGTGGTTTGAATTTGGATTCTCAAGTTTCCATAGTAGAGCAAAACAAAAAAAAAGATCTTTAGAAAAGTGCCGCCCGGTCCTGTCTTTCTACCTTCTCCTTGCCCTGCAGCCATCAGCCTGGAATCTTTCCCTCTCCTTGTACTTGACACCCTGGTTTCCTTGGGTTTGCTCTGGGGGAGTGTGATGTCATGTGCCTGGCTAGGGCTTTGGCTGCAGACTGCTGGGGGCCGTTCAATACCTGCGAGAGATGGGCCAGGACTTGGTAACATGAAAGGACTCATGTGGGAGGGACATGAAGGATTCCCAAGGCTCCAGAACATATATAGTAAAAAAAAAAAAATCCATAACAAAATCTGCATCTGTGCCGGAGAGGATCACACACTGTAGGCTGCAAGTCATCTTCTCTGTCAGAATCCCACATCATCTTGTAACATGAAGCACATACTGTGGATCCTTTCTATGGTTCTGGTCGGTTGCTGCATTCATGTGGGTACCACATTCAACTCCAGATTTCTTCGCCCCAACTGCTACCCATGTTATATAAGGAGCCAGGGATATAGTGCTATTCAGTCTAACAGTGGGAAGCCAGGTATGAATGAGCTCAGCTGTACTTCAGATTATATATATATATATATATATATATATATATGGTATAGTATTGTTTTATGTTTTGTTTTATCTAATATGTTTTTATTTTATTATTTTATGTATTTTTTATCTTTTTAGTTGTTTTAGAATTTTTTCTTTACATCTTATTTTTTATGTTTATATTTTCTTTTATTGTCTTTCCTTTATGTACTTTTTATTTTTGCCTCAAACTTTTTTTTTTAAAGAAACGTGCATCATTTTTTTTGCATATTTTAGTGTTTCGACAACAGAAGTGTTCCATCACAGTAAGGTTTTATGGTATGGGTGTGAGTAAATTTAGTGTTTTCATATAAAAAAAAAACTAACATGTCAAAACAATATATATATATTCAATTTATTTAGTTTTTTCTTTTACCTTGCTATTGCTTATGTTGTTGCTCTGAAATGGCTATACTAGGTGTTTGTTGTGCAAGCCCCTACCTCACAACTATACATATGACACTTACTGCTGCTCAAAGAATGGAAGAAATGAATGAGCTGGAAATACTGCAAGTATAGCAAAAAAATAAATAAAAAAGCTACAACAGCTGCAGTACCACTTGTGAACAAAAGGTGGTGATACAATGCTACATTGGTATTCTAGTAATGCTGTTCATTTTTTATCTGGTTTGTGAGGGGTTAATATGCTCATGAGAATGTTTCTTACTGGTGCCCACAAAGATTTGGTACTTTCCTCTATTATGAAAGGTTATGTACAAGTTGTTACGACACTGGGGCCTAGAATAGTACAATTTATACAGATCTTAGTCTGAATATTTTTTTTTTCTCATTTTTAGATTTGTTGCATTGTGGTACATTTCCATCAGATACGTGTTCTGGTTTCTCTCTCATTTGTCATTTTCTACCTTTTATGGATGAAATTAACTCCATTCCCGCTCTAGACATACCTGAGCCCATACATTAGTTAATATTTGGGGAAGATGGATTTTCTGGGAATACTGTGGTATGCATACACTTTTTATGTAGTCAATGTAAAGCATGATGTATGCATGTGATCCCATGACAAATCTTTCTGTTCTTTGCTCTGGCGGTTGAACCGTGTCTTTGGGACATTGTGTTGACTGAAATCATCACCCACAGAAATAGCTACATGGTAACTGCCTCTATTGGAGCCTTTCAGGTTATGGGCATTGATGCAGATGGTAATTTGGACCAACACAATATCCCAGTGACAAGACAAGAATTATTCTCACAAAGATACAGGAACAATTGAGTTATCCTAATATCCTGTAAGTTCAAGCACTGATTACTTGACCAAAAAATAAGCTATTAAGCTACTCTATCTACTGTCAAAGCTATTTTTTTTTTTTATACAAAGCTTCCCTGTGTAGACCTAGTTAAATGATAAAATTCTGTTGGTATGCAGCCACCACTAGAGGGAGCTTATGAGCTTACTGCAAACTGTTCATTTGATGTGTTGTTTTATAAACTCTATACAGTAAGCTCCCTCTAGTGGTGGCTGCAGGCACTCAGAATGTTACCATGTAACTTAATGCCTATGCAGGGGATTTGGAACTCTATCAGAAAAGCAGAGCCATGCCTGCTATAAAGATATATTAAGAAATTAATGAGCACAGAGTTAAAAAAATAAAAAAATAAGTATTCGGCATTTAATCTAAGCCTTTAACGTGTGAGGCATTCCTGATGCACTGTGCACAGTTGGCTTACAGTAGCTCCATCAATCAATGGGAAATAGCTGAGAATGAAAATACAGATTCCAAGATGTCCCTGAAGCATGAGACAGCAATGATCCCCTACTGATACCCAGCAGGCGCAGTCACTGGCATCAGACATCAGCTCCATTATTCATAATGAATGGAAATGACTACTCATTAAGCAGTAGTTTGTACCTTGTAAAGCAGAAAGGTAAGGCAGCCTTGAATACAATTCCTGGGGCTTTCCTTTCGGTTCTGGAATAATAATCAAAGTTATTTTAGTAATGAAGAGCTTTTTCCTTAAAATAATAATGAAAAGAACAAGATCCTTAATAAATGTAATTCTCTTGGGAAAGCTGGGTGGTATCAACTAACATGGCCACCATTAGAACGTACATGGGCTGTCATTTAACTTTTTATAGACCTGAGAATTTCAATGCTAGAGATGCCAGGCATTCTTACTGGGGGCAAGCGTTCAGTTCTGACTGCATCTGCTGGGCTGTCTTTTTCCCAACTGATTAGCACCCCCATACCACCCAGCACAAGTGGCCTTACAAATAGGGTGATATGAATTGACGATTGGTCCCTTTAAGGCTAGACCCATTAGAAGAACAAGGGAGTGCAAGTCTGGAGGATATATGGCGCTTCCCTATTCTGCTTGGTGCTTGTCCTCAACATGACCAGCTTTTCCCAGGCTCTTCATGTGCTCAGGTTGTGGGTTTGGGATAGGAAGTGAATTTGAGATAAGCTTCATCAACCACTCTTGAGGGTTCATTACTACATTTGGGATGCCTGAGGTCAGAGATCTTTATCTAACAAAATTGTAGGGTGTAAACAGTCATTTTTGGTTTTGTTGACCTTAAAAAGCTGCTATATATGAGTCAGGGAAAGAAAATACCCAGTAACAACTATGTTCCTCTATATCCGTGGTGGCAAACCTATGGCACGGGTGCCAGAGGCAGCACTCAGAGCCCTCTCTGTGGGCACTTGCACCCTGGAAAAAGTCTATGTTGTACCAATATGCCTTGGACTTTTCCTGCCATTCATCAGCGCAGGGCACACTATGAATGGCACAGGCAGTGCATTGGATGTAGGCAGGCTATTATAGCTAAGTGATAGATAAAGTACATGGGAGATATACTATATTGGACTGTAGTATTCAGGGTAAATTGCTGTGTTGGCACTGTGGGTTTTGGGTTGCAGTTTGGGCACTTAGTCTCTAAAAGGTTCTCCATCACTGATCTATATCATAGGCAGCTAAGAGACTGCTATACAGCTTGAAGACCCCATCAAACAGCTCTTCATATCTCAGATTCCTTGACCCCCATGTCTGTCTACCTGGAGCATCTGTCACTGACTGCTTCACGCTCATGGGGGCACTCTGACCGATACTATTCATGGTGACTCTGGCTAACACTATTCATGGGGACACCATTGTTGATACTTTTCTAAATGGCACTACATGAAAGATGATCCACTATGGGTTTTAGACCAGAGTCATATGGCTATAATGTGGAAGAAATATGAAGTATGAAGGCTAAACTGCAGCTGTATTACATGTGAAACCAGCCTTAGAGGGGTTGTCCAGCTTCAAAGTGCTTTTTAACCTCCTCAGGACCGCCGTACGCAGGATTGCGTCTTTGCGGCGGTCCTGTTGTTCTGGGTGGACGCGCCGGTGCGTCCTCTCGCGAGACGCGAGATTTCGTGCATTGCCGGCCCGCGCATGCGCATCGCGGGCCGGCAAAAGTTAAAGAAGTATTTCGTCACCAGCCTGCCAGCAACGATCATTGGCTGGCAGGCTGGCGATTTTCAAAAAATCAAATCAGAAGCCAGATAACAGATCATATTAGTAAATATGATCTGTTATATGGCTTCTCTGCTTCTCTGCTGGTCCTTTTCGTCGGTTGGATCCAGCAGAGGAGCAGACTTCACTGTGAGTACCCACCAACACTACACCTTAGCCCCTGATCACCTTCCATCACCCCCATCATCCTAATTAACCCCTTGATCACCCCCTGTCAATCACTTAGTGAAAGACAAAAAGTGATCAGTGTAAACTGTCACTTTTTTTTTTCACTAGTATTGGCTGTTAGGTTTTAGGGATAGTTTAGGCCCCTTGGTTAGGTAGTTAGCGTCAGTTAGCGTCCAGCCCACCGCACCGCAGTCACTTTTATTCGCTGTTTAGCGTATCGCTAATCAGCATTTGTACTTTTATAGTATCTGTAAGTGATCAAAACTGATCACGGTCAGATCTATAATAGTATTAGTGTCACCTTAGCTCGCCCTCCACTCAAAACGCAGTGTTTGCCCGATCAGGCCTGATCGGTCGCCCACACGTGCGTTCACCCACGCCCGCCCCACCGCAGTGACAAAAAAAAATTTGTTTTTTGATCACTGCACATTCATTTTACACGCACTGCGGCGATAAAAAAAAATCAGTTTTGATATTTTTTATCAACCGCAGCGGCCTCCGGTACTTCGCTAGCCTCCCCTTTGTAAGACAGGCTTGCTTTTTTTCTTGGGTAGTCTCAGGGAATACCCCTAAATTTAGTAGTCCAAAATGTCAAACAGGGGGTATTCTTCTGAAGAGGCCTACAGGATTCTGACCCAGTCGGATGAGGAGTGGGAACCCTCATCTGACGAATCTAGCGGGTCAGAATATGAACCTGTGGAAAGCAGTGGCTCTCTGACCCAAAGTTCGGACGAGGAGGTGGAGGTCCCTGGCAGCACCAGGCGTACCCGGCCCCGTGTCGCTAGACCACAGGTTATGCAGGATCCGCTTCAAGAGCAGCAGAGTGGGGCTGTCGCTGCCGGATCACGTGGTGAGGCATACACCAGCAGCGCAGCCCTTCCTGGACCTAGTACCAGCACTGCCGTACAACATGGTGACGTGGCGAGCACCAGAAGGGCAGTTGAAGCTGGTACGGTGGCACGTGCACTAGTTACCCCGTCGCAGCCACCGCGCAGACAGGCCCGTAGAGCCCCTAGAATCCCTGAGGTGCTGGCAAACCCTGATTGGCAGTCACCAACTTCAGCCGCACCTGTAGTTCCCCCTTTCACCGCCCAGTCTGGAGTTCGGGTTGAGACGGCTCAAATCGGTTCGGCCCTGGGATTTTTTGAGCTGTTCTTGACTGCGGAGCTCTTGGACTTAGTCGTGGCAGAGACAAACCGGTATGCCACACAATTTATATCCGCCAACCCGGGAAGCTCTTATGCCCAGTCTTTCCGGTGGAAACCAGTCCAAGTTTCCGAACTTAAAATTTTTCTGGGCCTTCTCCTCAACATGGGTCTAACTAAAAAGCATGAATTGCGGTCATATTGGTCCACGAACCCGATTCATCACATGCCCATGTTCTCTGCTGCTATGTCCAGGACACGATTTGAGACCATCCTGCGTTTCCTGCACTTTAGCGACAACACCACCTCCCGTCCCAGAGGCCACCCAGCTTTTGACCGGCTCCACAAAATTCGGCCCCTCATAGACCATTTCAACCAGAAATTTGCAGATTTGTATACCCCTGAGCAAAACATCTGCGTAGACGAGTCCCTAATACATTTTACCGGGCGCCTTGGCTTCAAACAATACATCCCAAGCAAGCGTGCCCGGTATGGGGTCAAATTGTATAAGCTCTGTGAAAGGGCCACAGGCTATACCCACAAATTTCGGATCTATGAGGGAAAAGATCAGACCCTGGAGCCGGTCGGTTGCCCTGACTACCTGGGGAGCAGTGGGAAGACAGTCTGGGACTTGGTGTCACCCTTATTCGGCAAGGGGTACCATCTTTATGTGGACAATTTTTACACAAGTGTGGCCCTCTTTAGGCATTTGTTTCTAGAACGGATTTGCGCCTGTGGCACCGCGCGAACTAGTCGCGTGGGCTTCCCCCAACGGCTTGTAACCACCCGTCTTGCAAGGGGGGAGAGGGCTGCCTTGTGTAACGAAGAACTGCTCGCGGTGAAATGGAGAGACAAGCGTGACGTTTACATGCTCTCCTCCATTCACGCAGACACGACAATCCAAATTGAAAGGGCAACCCGTGTCATTGAAAAGCCCCTCTCAGTCCACGACTATAATGCGCTCATGGGAGGGGTGGACTTCAATGACCAGATGTTGGCTCCCTATTTAGTTTCCCGCAGAACCAGACGCTGGTATAAGAAGGTGTCTGTATATTTAATTCAATTGGCTGCCTATAATAGTTTTGTTCTCTACAGTAAGGCTGGGAGAACAGGATCCTTCCTCAAATTCCAGGAAGAGATCATCGAGAACCTCATTTATCCGGGAGGTTCCGTGGCCCCATCCACCAGTGTAGTTAGCCGTCTACACGAGCGACATTTCCCCAGTGTCGTTGCTGGTACCTCAACCCAACCGCCACCCCGAAAAAAAATGTCGTGTCTGTAGCAGGAGTGGAATAAGGCGTGACACCCGCTATTTCTGTCCTGACTGTCCGGACCACCCTGCCCTATGCTATGGTGAGTGTTTCCGGAAGTACCACACACAGGTACACCAAGCATAGGGATCACATCTCACCAGGACAGGCACACAGGGCTATTAGGGCCCTTTCTCTCACAGCTGCTGCAAACCTCTCCTTTCACCTGGGATAAAGCGCATAACGTACTTCGCCACATCTTTGGGCGATTTGCGCTTTGCACATTGTCCCATGGGGAAGGAGAGGTTTGCTCTATAAAGGTAAAAAAAACTAAACAAAAAAAAAAATACCGGTAAGTAAAAAAGTTAAACGTTCAGTTAAAAAAGTTTAAAAAAAGTTTCTATGTTCTGTTCAACAGTTAATAAAGTTATTGCTTTGCGGCCTGGTTTTTTCTTTTTTGTTTTGTTTTTTTTACCTTCCAGGTAGACCAACCGATCGACCAGCTGCAGCACTGATGTGCATTCGGACAGAAGCATTGCGCTGCTGTCAGATTACACGCAAGTCGGTGTATGCGGCGCTGCAAGACGAGATTTCTCCTCTGCAGTAAAAGATATGTTTGCCGAGGCATATGAGCTGAGGAGGTGGCGGTGTTCATATACTTTGGCAAACACTTTGTATATATAAAAAAAAAAATCCCGGCAATGATTTATTCATCCACATCGATTGATGTGAATGGAGAAATCTGGTTTGCCAGGGCATACGAGCTGAAGTGGGTATGGATGTTGGGCGGAGCTCCTATGTCCTGGCAGACGCCTTTCCCCTCCTTTTTCTTTTTTTGGCAGAGATTTTTTCATCCACATTGATCGATGCGAATGAAGAAATCTGTGCCGTTCATTTTTTTCTTTCAGCCCAGAGGCTGAACGGAAAAAAAAAATCTCATTACCCGTATGCTCAATATAAGGAGAATAGCAGAAACTCCTAATGCTGGGCATACATGTAATGATTGCGGAGACCCTCAAATGCCAGGGCAGTACAAACACCCCACAAATAACACCATTTTGGAAAGAAGACACCCCAAGGTATTCGCTGAGGGGCATATTGAGTCCATGAAAGATTGAAATTTTTGTCCCAAGTTAGCGGAAAGGGAGACTTTGTGAGAACAAAATCAAAAAAATCAATTTCCGCTAACTTGTGCCAAAAAATTTTTTTTTCAATGAACTCGCCATGCCCCTCATTGAATACCTTGGGGTGTCTTCTTTCCAAAATGGGGTCACATGTGGGGTATTTATACTGCCCTGGCATTTTAGGGGCCCCAAAGCGTGAGAAGAAGTCTGGTATCCAAATGTCTAAAAATGCCCTCCTAAAAGGAATTTGGGCCCCTTTGCCCACCTAGGCTGCAAAAAAGTGTCACACATCTGGTATCTCTGTATTCAGGAGAAGTTGAGGAATGTGTTTTGGGGTGTCTTTTTACATATACCCATGCTGGGTGAGATAAATATCTTGGTCAAATGCCAACTTTGTATAAAAAAAATGGGAAAAGTTGTCTTTTGCCAAGATATTTCTCTCACCCAGCATGGGTATATGTAAAATGACACCCCAAAACACATTCCCCACCTTCTCCTGAGTACGGAGATACCAGATGTGTGACACTTTTTTGCAGCCTAGGTGGGCAAAGGGGCCCACATTCCAAAGAGCACCTTTCGGATTTCACAGGTCATTTACCTACTTACCAGACGTTAGGGCCCCTGGAAAATGCCAGGGCAGTATAACTACCCCACAAGTGACCCCATTTTGGAAAGAAGACACCCCAAGGTATTCCGTGAGGGGCATGGCAAGTTCCTAGAATTTTTTATTTTTTGTCACAAGTTAGTGGAAAATGATGATTTTTTTTTTTTTTTTTTTTTCATACAAAGTCTCATATTCCACTAACTTGTGACAAAAAATAAAAATTTCCATGAACTCACTATGCCCATCAGCGAATACCTTGGGGTCTCTTCTTTCCAAAATGGGGTCACTTGTGGGGTAGTTATACTGCCCTGGCATTCTAGGGGCCCAAATGTGTGGTAAGGAGTTTGAAATCAAATTCTGAAAAAAATGACCTGTGAAATCCGAAAGGTGCTCTTTGGAATATGGGCCCCTTTGCCCACCTAGGCTGCAAAAAAGTGTCACACATCTGGTATCTCCGTACTCAGGAGAAGGTGGGGAATGTGTTTTGGGGTGTCATTTTATATATACCCATGCTGGGTGAGAGAAATATCTTGGCAAAAGACAACTTTTCCCATTATTTTATACAAAGTTGGCATTTGACCAAGATATTTATCTCACCCAGCATGGGTATATGTAAAAAGACACCCCAAAACACATTCCTCAACTTCTCCTGAGTACGGGGATACCAGATGTGTGACACTTTTTTGCAGCCTAGGTGGGCAAAGAGGCCCACATTCCAAAGAGCACCTTTCGGATTTCACAGGTCATTTTTTTCTGAATTTGATTTCAAACTCCTTACCACACATTTGGCCCCCTAGAATGCCAGGGCAGTATAACTACCCCACAAGTGACCCCATTTTGGAAAGAAGAGACCCCAAGGTATTCGCTGATGGGCATAGTGAGTTCATGGAAGTTTTTATTTTTTGTCACAAGTTAGTGGAATATGAGACTTTGTATGAAAAAAAAAAAAAAAAAAAAAAAAATCATCATTTTCCACTAACTTGTGACAAAAAATAAAAAATTCTAGGAACTCTCCATGCCCCTCACGGAATACCTTGGGGTGTCTTCTTTCCAAAATGGGGTCACTTGTGGGGTAGTTATACTGCCCTGGCATTCTAGGGGCCCAAATGTGTGGTAAGGAGTTTGAAATCAAATTCAGAAAAAAATGACCTGTGAAATCCGAAAGGTGCTCTTTGGAATATGGGCCCCTTTGCCCACCTAGGCTGCAAAAAAGTGTCACACATCTGGTATCTCCGTACTCAGGAGAAGTTGAGGAATGTGTTTTGGGGTGTCTTTTTACATATACCCATGCTGGGTGAGATAAATATCTTGGTCAAATGCCAACTTTGTATAAAAAAATGGGAAAAGTTGTCTTTTGCCAAGATATTTCTCTCACCCAGCATGGGTATATATAAAATAACACTCCAAAACACATTCCCCACCTTCTCCTGAGTACGGAGATACCAGATGTGTGACACTTTTTTGCAGCCTAGGTGGGCAAAGGGGCCCATATTCCAAAGAGCACCTTTCGGATTTCACAGGTCATTTTTTTCTGAATTTGATTTCAAACTCCTTACCACACATTTGGGCCCCTAAAATGCCAGGGCAGTATAACTACCCCACAAGTGACCCCATTTTGGAAAGAAGAGACCCCAAGGTATTTCGTGATGGGCATAGTGAGTTCATAGAAGTTTTTATTTTTTGTCACAAGTTAGTGGAATATGAGACTTGTATGAAAAAAAAAAAAAAAAAAAATCATCATTTTCCACTAACTTGTGACAAAAAATAAAAAATTCTAGGAACTCTCCATGCCCCTCACGGAATACCTTGGGGTGTCTTCTTTCCAAAATGGGGTCACTTGTGGGGTAGTTATACTGCCCTGGCATTCTAGGGGCCCAAATGTGTGGTAAGGAGTTTGAAATCAAATTCAGAAAAAAATGACCTGTGAAATCCGAAAGGTGCTCTTTGGAATATGGGCCCCTTTGCCCACCTAGGCTGCAAAAAAGTGTCACACATCTGGTATCTCCGTACTCAGGAGAAGTTGAGGAATGTGTTTTGGGGTGTCTTTTTACATATACCCATGCTGGGTGAGATAAATATCTTGGTCAAATGCCAACTTTGTATAAAAAAAATGGGAAAAGTTGTCTTTTGCCAAGATATTTCTCTCACCCAGCATGGGTATATATAAAATAACACCCCAAAACACATTCCCCACCTTCTCCTGAGTACGGAGTTACCAGATGTGTGACACTTTTTTGCAGCCTAGGTGGGCAAAGGGGCCCATATTCCAAAGAGCACCTTTCGGATTTCACAGGTCATTTTTTTCTGAATTTGATTTCAAACTCCTTACCACACATTTGGGCCCCTAGAATGCCAGGGCAGTATAACTACCCCACAAGTGACCCCATTTTGGAAAGAAGAGACCCCAAGGTATTTCGTGATGGGCATAGTGAGTTCATAGAAGTTTTTATTTTTTGTCACAAGTTAGTGGAATATGAGACTTTGTAATAAAAAAATAAAATAAAAAAAAATCATCATTTTCCGCTAACTTGTGACAAAAAATAAAAAGTTCTATGAACTCACTATGCCCATCAGCGAATACCTTAGGGTGTTTACATTCCGAAATGGGGTCATTTGTGGGGTGTTTGTACTGTCTGGGCATTGTAGAACCTCAGGAAACATGACAGGTGCTCAGAAAGTCAGAGCTGCTTCAAAAAGCGGAAATTCACATTTTTGTACCATAGTTTGTAAACGCTATAACTTTTACCCAAACCATTTTTTTTTTACCCAAACTTTTTTGCAGCCTAGGTGGGCAAAGGGGCCCACATTCCAAAGAGCACCTTTCGGATTTCACAGGTCATTTACCTACTTACCAGACATTAGGGCCCCTGGAAAATGCCAGGGCAGTATAACTACCCCACAAGTGACCCCATTTTGGAAAGAAGACACCCCAAGGTATTCCGTGAGGGGCATGGCAAGTTCCTAGAATTTTTTATTTTTTGTCACAAGTTAGTGGAAAATGATGATTTTTTTTTTTTTTTTTTTTTCATACAAAGTCTCATATTCCACTAACTTGTGACAAAAAATAAAAATTTCCATGAACTCACTATGCCCATCAGCGAATACCTTGGGGTCTCTTCTTTCCAAAATGGGGTCACTTGTGGGGTAGTTATACTGCCCTGGCATTCTAGGGGCCCAAATGTGTGGTAAGGAGTTTGAAATCAAATTCTGAAAAAAATGACCTGTGAAATCCGAAAGGTGCTCTTTGGAATATGGGCCCCTTTGCCCACCTAGGCTGCAAAAAAGTGTCACACATCTGGTATCTCCGTACTCAGGAGAAGGTGGGGAATGTGTTTTGGGGTGTCATTTTATATATACCCATGCTGGGTGAGAGAAATATCTTGGCAAAAGACAACTTTTCCCATTATTTTATACAAAGTTGGCATTTGACCAAGATATTTATCTCACCCAGCATGGGTATATGTAAAAAGACACCCCAAAACACATTCCTCAACTTCTCCTGAGTACGGGGATACCAGATGTGTGACACTTTTTTGCAGCCTAGGTGGGCAAAGAGGCCCACATTCCAAAGAGCACCTTTCGAATTTCACAGGTCATTTTTTTCTGAATTTGATTTCAAACTCCTTACCACACATTTGGGCCCCTAGAATGCCAGGGCAGTATAACTACCCCACAAGTGACCCCATTTTGGAAAGAAGAGACCCCAAGGTATTCGCTGATGGGCATAGTGAGTTCATGGAAGTTTTTATTTTTTGTCACAAGTTAGTGGAATATGAGACTTTGTATGAAAAAAAAAAAAAAAAAAAAATCATCATTTTCCACTAACTTGTGACAAAAAATAAAAAATTCTAGGAACTCTCCATGCCCCTCACGGAATACCTTGGGGTGTCTTCTTTCCAAAATGGGGTCACTTGTGGGGTAGTTATACTGCCCTGGCATTCTAGGGGCCCAAATGTGTGGTAAGGAGTTTGAAATCAAATTCAGAAAAAAATGACCTGTGAAATCCGAAAGGTGCTCTTTGGAATATGGGCCCCTTTGCCCACCTAGGCTGCAAAAAAGTGTCACACATCTGGTATCTCCGTACTCAGGAGAAGTTGAGGAATGTGTTTTGGGGTGTCTTTTTACATATACCCATGCTGGGTGAGATAAATATCTTGGTCAAATGCCAACTTTGTATAAAAAAATGGGAAAAGTTGTCTTTTGCCAAGATATTTCTCTCACCCAGCATGGGTATATATAAAATAACACTCCAAAACACATTCCCCACCTTCTCCTGAGTACGGAGATACCAGATGTGTGACACTTTTTTGCAGCCTAGGTGGGCAAAGGGGCCCATATTCCAAAGAGCACCTTTCGGATTTCACAGGTCATTTTTTACAGAATTTGATTTCAAACTCCTTACCACACATTTGGGCCCCTAGAATGCCAGGGCAGTATAACTACCCCACAAGTGACCCCATTTTGGAAAGAAGAGACCCCAAGGTATTTCGTGATGGGCATAGTGAGTTCATAGAAGTTTTTATTTTTTGTCACAAGTTAGTAGAATATGAGACTTTGTAAGAAAAAAAAAAAAAATAAATAAAATCAGCATTTTCCGCTAACTTGTGACAAAAAATAAAAAGTTCTATGAACTCACTATGCCCGTCAGCGAATACCTTAGGGTGTGTACTTTCCGAAATGGGGTCATTTGTGGGGTGTTTGTACTGTCTGGGCATTGTAGAACCTCAGGAAACATGACAGGTGCTCAGAAAGTCAGAGCTGCTTCAAAAAGCGGAAATTCACATTTTTGTACCATAGTTTGTAAACGCTATAACTTTTACCCAAACCATTTTTTTTTTACCCAAACATTTTTTTTTTATCAAAGACATGTAGAACTATAAATTTAGAGCAAAATTTCTATATGGATCTCGTTTTTTTTTGCAAAATTTGACAACTGAAAGTGAAAAATGTCATTTTTTTGCAAAAAAATCGTTAAATTTCGATTAATAACAAAAAAAGTAAAAATGTCAGCAGCAATGAAATACCACCAAATGAAAGCTCTATTAGTGAGAAGAAAAGGAGGTAAAATTCATTTGGGTGGTAAGTTGCATGACCGAGCAATAAACGGTGAAAGTAGTGTAGGTCAGAAGTGTAAAAAGTGGCCTGGTCTTTCAGGGTGTTTAAGCACTGGGGGCTGAGGTGGTTAAAGGGAACCTGTCATCAACATTATGCTAACCTCACTGAGGGCAGCATAAAATAGTGACAGAAATGCTGATGTCAGCGGTGTGTCACTCATGAGCTAAAAGTAAGTAGTTGCTGAGAACCAGCATCGTAATCATTGCAGTCCAGGCCTTGAAAAGAGTCAAATCTACCTGAGAAGAGTCCTGGTTATACATAATCTCCTGCTCTCCTCGCCCATCTGCTGATGATTGGCAGTTCTCTCCTAGAGAGAAAGGGAGAAAACTAGGTAGAAGGCTGTCAGTCATCAGCAGGTGGCAGGAGAGCAGGAATTCATGAATAACCAGGACTCTTCTCAGGTGGCTGGGACTCTTTTCCAGGCATAGTCTGCAATGATTGTGATGTTGGTTCTCGGCAACCACTTACTTTTAACTTATAAATGACAGACCGCTGAAATCAACTCACCTATCTCTACTTTATTCGGCCGTTAGTATGGGCAGCATAAAGTTGATGACAGGTTCCATTTAAATAACCCTGACCTTGACAGGTCCTGCTGGTCCACCACCACCCAGCGTCACCTATTAAGGGAAGCATACAGTAGTTACCTGCTCCCTGACTCTACATCCGGCTCCATGGGTCCACTGCTGTCGTCATTGTACTAAGGTCTCTGCATGTAAATTTCTGGCACAGATGGGGGTTACTGGCGCCTATAGCTGTTACCTGTTAGCTGTTGAGGTTTGACTTCAACATGTAACAAGTCCAAACAGGTGGCAATGATGTAGCTGAAAAATGGCAGCAACTTGCAATTTTACCACAAATGTGGTTGGACGCTCCTTGTTTTGGAGAACACTTGTATTTACTTTCCAAATTGCCCTGGTTTGTGGTAAAACCGAGTGTGGCCGTGGATTGTGGCCTAATCCTACATGAGAAACCCTAAACGAGGAAACATTGTAAACCTGCTCCTACAGGCAGTGCTGTAACATCTGTACGAGACATGAGGGCTGTGCATTACATACGTTCTAGTCATTCAGCCATGGTCCAGCATGTGGAATGTATCACACAGGATGAGACATAAGCTCACGTTCCACCAAGTGCACAGCTGTGAAGATCCCCTGACACACAAGTGCCGGCTGCTTCCTCTTTCCCATCCTCTTTCTATCGGGAAGATGCAGCTCTGTAATGTGTCCCTGTGGGATCTCTATGGAAGAGGCAGACAACGCACTGAGCCGTATAACCTGCAGAGGCTGTACCTGTAGTCTGCTGACTGGTATATACCATACACCTACAGTCAACGCTGGCGCACTGCCAGCCAACATGCTTCTTTATGTACTGTTTGGAGGAGGGTGGGCTGGATCCTAGCACCTACAGGCAGGGCTGGACTGGGAGTAAAAAGCAGCCCTGACACACATACCCATAAAGATAAAAATCCAGACCCCTCTATTTACAACACACAGACACTAGATAAGCACTCGATACACACCGCGCTCACACACTACTTTCAGTACACCAGTAACACGTGCCACAGGCCACGTGTGCCTCCAGTGCACCCCCACATTAATGACAGCAAAGATCTCCCCCATGCCACTCATTCTCACAGAGACTGTATCCTATGCCCCCCTCTTTATCATACAGACTGCTCCTCATCACCCCTATCACCCCTTCCCCCCTACCACTCCTGCATCTTTCTTACGAAGACTGCTCTCCATGACCCACCTTTTTTTTTACCTAGTCTTTTCCCCATTCCTCTCTTCCTCAGCTTCCACATGCT
Source organism: Bufo bufo (assembly GCF_905171765.1). NCBI lineage: Eukaryota > Metazoa > Chordata > Amphibia > Anura > Bufonidae > Bufo > Bufo bufo. The sequence goes on from NC_053389.1 coordinate 139,170,572, forward strand.
CCTCATATAGTCTGTTCCCCATGCCCCCAACCTTTCTCACTTACTACCCCCCATAGTTCCTACTTTATATTATATAGAATACTATTTCTCTTTCTGATGTCATTTAAAGGAAATGTCATCAGAAAAAGGTCATCAGAAAATGACCTTCTATTTAAATCACTGTTTTATGTTTAACATATTTTTTAATAATTTTTTATATTTAAACTAAAACCAAAAATCCTGCAGTTTTCACCCTGGCCACTATGTCTTATAATTGGCGACACTTCTTGGTTTGTACAGATCACTTTACTGCAGTTACTCATTCTAATCCTGCCTGTAATAATATCACCTCTGTGTATAGATAAGACAGGACCCTCCATTCACAATGGGTGATTGTGAAAGCTTATCTATTCTTTCCTTGTACAATTACCTCTGCACAGGGCACAGAACATGCCTAGAAAACTCCCCCATAGAAGTCAATGAGGTCCCCTCCTGTCCATTGTGTCTATAGACCACAGGGCGACCGTAATTTTTTGAATGCTTTGTAAATCCTGTTAAAGAGGACCTGTCACCACTCCTGACTTGCCTGTTTTATAGCGTCATGCATTTCCCATGTAATAACAATTCTGGAACATCTATTCTTGTGGCTCTATGTTGTGCCATTACTTTATTATTTCTATTAAACGTTATGAAGGAATTGCTAGCAGTCTGCAGTAAGGGTACAGGGGGGAGGTAACCAGTTGGGGGGGTGTACCTGCACAGTCTGAGAATGGCAGCACTGATTGGATAGAGTAAGGCTAGTTTCACACTTGCGGCAGGACGGATCCGACATGCTGTTCACCATGTCGGATCCGTCCTGTGGCTGTTTCGCCGTGCCCCCGCTCCGTCCCCATTGACTATAATGGGGATGGGGGCGGAGCTCCGGCGCAGCACGGCGGTGCACGGAGAAAGCCACCGGACTAAAAAACCTGACATGCAGTAATTTTAGTCCGGCGGCCTTAAGCCGTGCACCGCCGTGCTGCGCCGGAGCTCCGCCCCCATCCCCATTATAGTCAATGGGGACGGAGCGGCGGCCCGGGGGCATGGCGAAACAGCCGCAGGACGGATCCGACAGGGTGAACAGCCTGTCGGATCCGTCCTGCCGCAAGTGTGAAAGTACCCTAAGTCTGTGCAGGTACACCCCCCCCAACTGGTTACCTCCCCTCTGTACTCTTATTACAGACTGCTAGCAATTCATTTATAACTTCTAGTAGAAATGATAAAGGAATGGCACAACATAGAGCCACAAGAATAGATGCTCCAGAATTGTTATTACATGGGGAATGCATGAAGCTATTAAAACAGACAAGTTAGATTTCTCAGTTTTTCCATCAACCTCCCCATCCTGGTGTCTCCACAGTGTCATCCTGCCGCCACCCCCAATACTGTGCCTGTTGTGCCCCCCAATCAATGCCCCAGGTACTATACTGCTGAAAAATAGTGACCCCGGTAGACATAATTGGGGTCATTTATCAAACTGGTGTAAATTAGAACTGGATTTCCAAAAGAGCTGTCAAATATGAAAGGTGGAATTTAATTGGCTGCTATGGGCAACTAAGCCAGTTCTACTTTACCCCAGTTTGATAAATTACCCCAAATTTCCCTATAGTGTCTACAGCAGCTATAATGTCCCCTAGAGAGCCCCAGTAATAACACCCTATATTGTGCTCCAGGTAATAATCCCTGTATAGTGTCCCCAGAAATAATAGAATTGCCCCTACAGTGCCTCCCCTATAGCAACACCCCCAACGCTGCCCCCATATAGTAATTTCTCACACACAGTAGGTTCCCCCACACAGCCCCCCACAAAGTAGGTTCCCCCACACTGCCCCCCACACAGTAGTTTCCCCCACACTATCCCCACACAGTAGTTTCCCCCACACAGTAGTTTCCCCCACATTGCCCCATATAGTAATTTGCCCCCACATAGTAATCCCTCCCATAATAATTTGCCCCCACACAGTATCCCACCATAATATTTTCCCCCCATATGTATCCCTGTGTGTCCCCCCCATGTCCCCCAAAGTTGGCACATAAAATAAAAAATAAAATAAAAAAAAAGCTAAATATGCACCTGCGCTTGCTCGCGTCCTGGCACAGGCACGCGCGATGATGTCATCACGTCATCATGCACGCCTGTGCCGGGATTTCACTACCATATAGGCCTCAGTCCTACTAGGCCTGAAGCCTATGGCGGTGATCGGCGGCAGGGCAGGAAACTGTACGCTCCCGTGCCCCGCCGCAGTATGTGGGCGTCAGCACTCCAGCAATGAGCGCTTCCATCTGTATTGATGGAAGTGCTCATGGCTTCTGGCACCCCCCTGAGAGCCGACACCCGGGGCGGACCGCTCCCCCCTAGTCACGCCACTGGGCAGGTGCAATGTATTTGAATGGAGGAGACATCACATGGAGGTGATTTGTTTGGTCACAAGACCTTCCATCAGCAGCCATTTTATGGACAACAAGACCTCTGCATGGACAGCACATAAGACTTGGCAAACAAGGGGGCATACCGTAAGAAATGTAGAAAATGGTGCAGAAATTCAACATGTGATATATTAGTAAGTGCCATATAATCATCTTATAAACACATTGGTCAAAAGTAACCCGAAAGTAGCCAACCCCTTTAAAGATGATCTGTCATCAGACTATGGCTCTCTATGTAAAGGTAGCATGATATATGCAGTGACTCACTAGTTCATTGCTAAAGGGGTAACTGCTATGGTTCACTGCTTAAAGGGGTTATCCAATTCAAAAAATTCCCCTGACAATGCTGGGGCCCCTTCTATAGATCATACTTACCCCGCGCCTTAATCGGCGTGAGGAGACTTGAAAGCCATACATGCTCCTCTGGAATTCTGGGAGGAAAGGGATGCAAATGAGCTCTTAACAAGCTCCGCCTCTAATGCCACCAGATGTAAGGTAACTATCCTATAAGTCAATGTTCGACCCTCACCAAGGACAGATAGTATCCCCCAAATCCTGACTTGGCCTCTCATACAGTTAAGCCAATACTCTCTGCTCTGCACTGATGAGGGACAATCACCCCGAAACAGCTGTCTGCAGATGAGGTGCTGGCTTATTTAATATTCATGTCATGTCTTAAGGCCTATTTAAAGGGTCGAACATTGACTTATAAGATAGCTGCCTTACATCTGGTGGCATTAGAGGCGGAGCTTGTTAAGAGCTCATTTGCATCCCTTTCTTCCCAGAATTCCAGAGGAGCATGTATGGCCTATAAGTCTCCTCACACTGATTAAGACGCTCTCTCCCCAAGGAGAAATAGTACCCCCCTAACCCTGGATTTCTACTGTGACACCCAACACTATTCAGTAAAGGAGATATGTTATTATAATCAGGACAGCCTGGTCATTAGTCTCACTTCCTGATCTGGGCCCCTGTTCTCCTGCCTTGCACCCCTCTGCTCACCTTGCTCACTCCATCTACCACCAGGCAGGGGACCCAAAGTCCAGGGTGTGCCCACTGCACGGGTGGCCTGGGAGTGCACTGGAGCAGGGTTAGCCACCATGAAGAATACGGCCACCCTCATTGCCACTGCCAGAACTCCCATACTCTCCACTACCTCCCTATGTCCTCTTCCTGCAGGCTGGTGTGCATATGGGGACTAGTCATACTACACTGCTTTTACAGACAGCACCATAGTCTGATGACAGATCTATTGTAATAGGATTATAAAAATCCCTATTTATTAATGGGCTTGTCCCACCAACCCAATTAGAAGCAATGTGTTTGGAAGTTGCTTACACCTCTCCCTTCTCTGGTCTGTTGGTGTCCTGTGAGCCGGCTCCACCGCTGTTACCCTCCTGCCCCTATACGTCCCAGGAGTGCACTACAGTGAGTGGCACTGCCCCCTAGAATGGCTTATCGCACAGTGCCAAGCAGGAGCTAGGAAAGCCGGAAAAACACTGTATGCATGTTCATAGCTGCTCGAATGTATCTCTACAGGTGTGAAATTAAGCAGATTTGAAAGACCAGCCCTTAGGCTTTTTTTTGGTTGTTTCCGGTCCGTTTTTGCGAGTTCCGTTTGCGGAACCATTCATTTCAATGGTTCCGCAAAAAAAAACTGAATGTGCTCCGTATGCATTCCGTTTCCGTATATCCGTTCCGCTAAAAGAACTTGTCCTATTATTGTCCACAAATAACATTCCGTGGCTCCATATAAGTTAATGGATCCGCAAAAAATACGGAATGCATACGGAACACGTCCGTATGTTATCCGTTTTTTGGGGATCCATGCCCACTTTGCCCGTGTGTTTATTGTTTAAAAACATTACTGTACATTACAGTAATAATTACAAATTTTATGTTTCCGAGAAACGGATCGCATACGGAAGCTATGCGGAGATTTTTTGCGGAACTACGGAACGGAAACGCAACCACAACGGAAACAAAAAAACGGTACGCAAAATACAGAAAAATACATACGGTTGTGTGCAAGAGGCCTTAGGGAAAGGACACGTTGCGGGAGATTTATCAACTCTGCCGCTTGATATTCCCAGTGCTGACGGCGTCTAATTTATGATACAAGTCCACATTCTGCCCCCTGCAGGAATGGAACTGCTCAGCTCATAGCCGGGTTTTTATGTAGTTACCTTGACAAATATTTGGTGGTAAACTAAACATATCATCTATGGGACTTGGCTTTGCCATTAAACATTCCCCGACATGTTGCACATTTTCAGTGCACTGACAGATTAATTAGAAAGGAATTTGGTTTCAGAAAAAAAAAAAAATCCATCATTTGTTTTGCTTTCTAAGCTCCATGCGAGGCTCTTTGCACGATCCCCTGATTGTTATAGGAGGGGAACATTTACAGACAGTACATGTTGTGAGCTGCAGAACGACAGCATATGAAAGAGCAAATCACCAGGTCTCCACTATTGTGAGACTACAACCCCCAGCATTCCGTTACAGCCTTCTATTACCCGGCAGTATGAAATAAACAATCACATAAAACCTAATGCATGAAATAAAGATGATTGGTTATGTACTGCGGGGAAGTGAACGGTAATAAATGTGCCATCCAGTGATACAGATGGCCATACAAGCCTGCTGTATTATTACTATGCCAGGGAAAGAATGGCAGGTAGTTATTATTTGTAATAATTATTGTAATCTGGGGGTGGAGAGGGGGCAGCCCTTCTCTACTTAGTCTATATGTGTTTGTTTCCCTATAAGCCCCCTTTTCCTGGTTAGTTGCTTGCATATTTATATCATTCTCTACTTTCTGGAATGAAAATTGGCTATGTATTTACACAGCAGTCTATATGAGCAAGCAGATCTGGAGTGTAAAGCATGTAGGATAGGCAGTGGCATAACTAGAAATGACTGGGTCCCAACGCAAACTTGTGAACGAGCTTACCCGACCGCCCCCGCTGCCACCAACTACTTATTTGCATCACCCAATCCTGTGACTAGTCAAGATCTGTCTCTCAATCATTAGTCCAGAGAATCACACTGCCTCCGCATCATGAATCCTGGTGCCATCCCTCCCCCAGGTAAATGATGCAAACAGCCATCCACATGACTAATTATCAGACCAGACCACCTTCTTCCATAGCTCAATGGTTCTGTTTTGATGCTCATATGCCCATTGTAGTCACTTTTGGTGGTGGGCAGGGGTCAGCCATACTCTAACTTTTAGAAGTTGGCATGTGGTCGAAACCCAATTGAGGGGCATGAAGCACTCCAGCCTGAGCTTTCTGGGTGTAGACATGCCCCTTTTTGAGATGCCAACCTTTTTTCCGGGGAATACCCCACATCTTTCACAATGTGTCATGTCTCTTTTCGTGATGAATCATGTGCCTGCAGAGCATGTATGGGCACTGGGGCAGCAGTATCCTGGTGCCACATAATTATAGCTCTTGGAGCTTTGCCTTCCAGGAGAATGCAGCTCTTCATGTGCTTGGAGATTTTCCAACTCTTTGAGGAGTTAAGAAGGTCTCCCGTTTTTCTGTGAGTGTCCGGGGAGAGTTGGCAATTATGGGGTTAGCATAGGCACTTTGACCACTCAGCACGCTGCAATGCCATGTGTGTTCTGACCTCTTTTTTTTTCATATCCAGCATTAACTTTTGTGCGTGCTACGGTAGCACTGACTCCACAAGCGTGTCAGTGAGCCTACGACCCTGTCTCTGCACAGTTTGCCACATGGACATCATAGCTTCCTACATTTCCTTCATCCTCCCCATCTTCTGAACATCCCATCCTGCCACCCCCAATACTGTGCCCACTGTGCTTCCCAATAGTATACTGCAGACACCACACAAAATCCCCTACCACATAGATTATGGCCTCTTCAATAAATTATTGTCACACAGTTTTCTCCAAAATATTTGTTTCCAGCAAATCTGACAGTAATAGTGCTGCAAAAGATTGTGTCCCCCAGAATAATTGTGCTAAACTAATACTGTGCCAGGGTGCCCCGTACAGTAATAGTGCTCCGAAAAGTCCCACCAATAGGAGGTGGTGATGGTGAGTACAATTAAGGAATTCAAGAGGGGCCTGGATGTATTTCTGGAGCGTAATAATATTACAGGATATAGCTACTAGAGAGGGGTCGTTGATCCAGGGAGTTATTCTGATTGCCTGATTGGAGTCGGGAAGGAATTTTTTATTCCCCTAAAGTGGGGAAAATTGGCTTCAGCCTTATGTGCTATGTTACTTCGTTAATAGTAATAGTTTGTCTTCTGGAGTACACTTATTGGTAACAGTGCCTACAATAATAACAACACCCCCCACCCCCCCATTGTGCCATAGAAGTAATAATGCCCCTATAGGGCCCATACTAGTAATTATGTTCTCCATAGTCCGCCATTAGTCATAAAGCCCACCATAATTCCTTGTAATAAGGTACCTGTACAAAAATACCCCCTTATAATGTGTGCCAGTGTAAAATATCTCCTTATAATGTAAATGTTTGCCAGTGCAAAAATACCCCTTTATAATGTGTGCCAGTAAAAAAATATGAGTGCCAGTACAAAAACACCCCCTTATAAATGTGTGCCAGTATAACAAATCCACCTTATAAAACGTGCCAGTACAAACCCCTTTTACAATATGTGCCAGTGTCCCCGGTAGAAGCAGTATCCCAATATTGTCCCCCTTATAATGTGTGCCAGTACAAAAATGTCCCCTTATAATGTGTTCCAGTGCCAAAAAATGCCCCGTCATGTGTGCCAGTACAAAAATGCCCATTATAACGTGTGCTAGTACAAAAAATGCACCCTTTTAGTTCCCACAGTAGAACCAATGCCCCCATACTAGTGCCCCCAAGTTATAATAATGACCCTGTATAGTGGCCCAACGGTATGCTGCCAAAGAAAATTAACAGGCTCAAATACTTAACTCCCTGCCACTCTCAGGATACGGTGCCGGACACAGACCACTTCCAGTCTGTGTCCTCAACTGTATGCTGTCCGACTGAAGCAGCTTGATGGAGATTTTGTCATAATGCCGCCTGCGCTGGCCTCTGATAGGCTGCAGGCATCACTCACATGACCCGTTGCAGCATTTAACTCTATCGCCAAACTGAGAATGGTGATGCAGTTGTGAATATCGAGAGATGAGCACTTCCACAATGGAAGCACTCATTAGTTAATAGTGCCAGCCCAGTACCCCTCCCCCATGAGGTGGCGAGGTGGTGCCCCATGCGGTCGCATCCTTCGCCGGATCCTAGAAATGGCCCCACCATTCCACAAGACCTGCTGTTTTGGAGATTTTCCTGATACAGTTATCTAGGCGCCAGAATTTGACCCTTGTCAAAGTCGGATCAATATACTGTATGTATATAATTTTAAAAAATGTTAACAGCCAACTGGAGAGCTAAGTGTCTACTTTCACTACTAACATAAGTCAGTGGGTTTGTATTGTATTATATTTACACTGAGCTGTCAAAAATGAGCAATCTGTGCTCCTGCATGGGTTGTGGAGCTATGACCTAATGTGCCCTGCCAGCCAGATGTTGATAGAACTTGTAGCTTTGGAGAAGACAAGAGAACCCCAGGCTGGCTGCACTGATAACAGTCTATCATAGTATAGCTATAGCGCCTTCCACTTATTTCCCTTGCTTTCTAGCATTTTTGAAGACCACGTTGGCTGTTGTCCAGACTTTGCTTCTTGAGAACATTCCAGGAGCATTGAAGATATTATCTAAAATAGGCATGGAAAATGGATGCAAGATGAGGTCTTAAAGAGTTATTTTGAAGACTCTCCAAAAGGAATGTAAACCTTGTACATTTCCTTATGTCACCAGGACGACGGGAAGTAACCTCCAAGACCGCCAGAGACATGCTGTCTTCATAAAATTGCGCAACATGTGATCTTACTTCACTTTAATGTTCTCCAGAGAAGATCTTTCTATAGATGATGAAGCTCAATTTTCAGTTGAGTCCATGATTGTTTGATGAGTCAAGTCCAGCCATAGATATATATGCCATTGAAAGATCAGTCTTGAGCCAATGAAAATTAGGTTAGCAAATTTTAGTTGGTCATTATTATCTAATCTTGACAGATTTTGGGGCTATTAAATGGGTGGTCCTCCAAATGTACTCTTTTATACATAGAAGGTGAGAGGTTCTTCTGGTGGTCGGCTGTACAGGTGAAACTTACAGGTGAAAATTAGAATATCGTGCAAAGTTCATTTATTTCAGTAATGCAACTTAAAAGGTGAAACTAACATATGAGATAGACTCATTACATGCAACGCAAGATATTTCAAGACTTTATTTGTTATAATTTGGATGATTATGGCTTACAGCTTTTGAAACTCCAAGGTCACAATCTCAGGTACCCTTTGCTCAGGGGGTATGGATTAATTAGCTGACTAGAGTGTGACACTTTGAGCCTAGAATATTGAACCTTTTTACCATATTCTAAGTTGCATTACTGAAATAAATGAACTTTTGCACGATATTCAAATTTTTCGACTTTCACCTGTACATTTTGCGTCCTGGTCATACACAGGGGGTTGTCCAAAGTGATCAATCACTGTAAAAAATCACCCAGGAATGCCTATAACTAGATGGTTGCTGGTGGTAAATATTTTGAGGTGATGTCTCCATTCCAACATTGTGGAATGGAGACATTTGACCTGTGGAGCAACAGTATCTGAGCAGCCACCTACACTCCTCATGAATGCTGATTGGATTATATATCTCCATAGCACCTTTCTTCCAGAAAAAGTAGATGTGTATGCATCCCATTGGCCCCCTGATTACGAGTTCAAGGTACTGTTTAGTTGGTAGGTACTAATTCACTGATCTTGGTGGCAAAATGAAATAGATTTTTCTCCATGAGAAGTAAAATAAGGATCAACTTCATATGTGCTGTTTATAGTATTCATAGTTATTAGGGAGATTTTGTGGGCATGCTCTAGGCCATTAAAGCCCTTCCCTCGTGTTGATTTAAAGTTGGAGGTCCTCTTCTAGCTTTCATGAACAACCAAACTATCTATCTTCTATACTAATAAAAGCCCTGTGTGCGTGCTCAGGGCTGGTGTCCGTGCGTGTGAAGATTATTGAAGTGCACATGCGCGGCGCACCGGCCAATCAACACACGGCGCCACCAGCGCGCCGTCCTATCACAGCCACCCCACAGGCCGCCTGTACCGCCCACACCTGTGCCGGCCAATCAACACGCGGTGCACCACACGCTGCCCGCACCGCCTACACCAGTGCTTTGTCCTATCACAGCCACGGTAGTATGCCAAAATAGGGGGACTGGTGGGTGGAGAACCCTCCAGGTCTCACCTATTTCTGAATAAAACCCTTTTGGGCGCCAGTAGTGGTTGATTGATAATGGTGGTTTAGCAAGTTAAGTATGTAATAGGTTTTGCATCAGCTTTATATTAGTAAAAAAGGAGTGAAGGTAAAGGGATGTGTATAGAGATATCAATGTGTAGGATAAAAATGTATATATATACACACACATATGTAAAAAATCTGCATAAGAGATCAAATGATTGTGCACATATATAAATATATAAATTCTGCTAAAAGGATAAAAAGGATAAAAATTGTACACTGCATACCGTCTCAACTTTTTTAAATATATTTTTTTTTAATACTTTTTAAAAATATTTTTGGAAATATTTCTCATTTATTTATTTATAAATTCAGTCCATGACGTACCCTACCGACACACCTAAATAAAGGTTAACAACCCCCCCCGCCTTTCTCTTCCCCCCTTTCCCGATTTGTCCCTACTAATATTCGCCTAATATCAGCCCCACACCCTGATCCCCAAACGATTTTAGAATAAAACAAGAATGACTCGATAGGAGCCTTACATATGGCATTTTTTTCAGAAATAGTTGAGACCTGGAGGGTTCTCCACCCACCAGTCCCCCTATTTTGGCATACTACCATATTCTATATAGGCAGACACCCTTGTCCACCTGACTAAACCCGGAGCAGCCTCTAGTACCTAGCACTTTCTTTCCACCCCACTCCTATAAACCCGAGGCGCCTCAAGTCTTTCAGATCTAGTGGAATTCCCTCCAATAGATCTGTCTGACCCTCATACTTTCTTTCTCTCTCTTATACCCTATCACAGCCACCCCACACGCCGCCTGTACCGCCCACACCTGAGCCGGCCAATTAACACACAGCGCACCACACGCTGCCTGCACCGCCCACACCAGCGTGTCGTCCTATCACAGCCGCACCACACGCCGCCTGTACCACGCACACCTGCGCGCCAGCCAATCACCGTCTCTTATAGTGTGCTCTCTCAGTCGGAGCGCCGCCATTACGTCCATCACAGAGTCGCACAAATTCCAGTACTGTCAGACACACACAGCAACCGCTGCCAGCAGTATTAGCCACCAGTTGCTACCAGTGGTCTCAGTACCACCAGTCAGTCCCAGCATTCAGTGCCAGCCATCTCAGCCATCAGTCAGTGCCACCAGCCACAGCCACCAGTCACAGTGCCAGCAGTCTCACCCACCAGTCAGTGCCATCCGTTTCAGCCATCAGTCAGTGCCACTAGTCTCAGCCACAGCCAACAGTCTCGGCCACCAGCCACAGCCACCCGTCAGTGCCAGCATTCTCAGCTGCAGCCAGCACTCAGTGTTAGCAGTCTTAGCCACAAGTCGCAGCCAGCAGTCTCAGCCACAGCCACCAGTCAGTGCCAGCAGTCCCAGCACCACCAGTCAGTACCAGCCGTCTCAGCCATCAGTCAGTGCCACCAGTTACAGTGCCAGCAGTCTCAGCCATACAATGTGGTCACTGTTCCTACTAATGTTTATTCACTACTGTTCTAGCGCCGTTATTGTAACAGGCTTATTGTCTAGTAATATATAATGACTGAACTAATGAAGTGTTTCCTCATGTTTCTGAAGCGGTATCTGACGCAGGATCATGAAACTAAAGTGTGTTAAGATCAATCTCTTATGCTTTAAAATACTGGTAGGTATGGTTCTTCCATTCCCTGCATATATTGGCGTCCTAACACACCCTGCCCTCTGTATAAATAATTATCCCTGTGCAGAATCTAGCCATGACCATCAGAGGGCATAGCTCTGTTAGCATGACAGTCCATACAAACTGACAGCACAAAAACAATCTTTGCCTTGCAGATACCCAGGTGAGTAAGATTTTGGAGGTGCTTTTAAGGCTAGTTTATCCTTTGAAAAAATGGTAAACTAGGGGAAGAGACAATAGTGAGCCCCATCTGCAGGAGAGGAGATTTGAGTTTTATGCTACATTAAAAATAATTTTCATTTTTGTAGCCCTATTGAGTCTTTTATTTAGGAAGATCATTACCAGAAAACAAATTATGCATTTTGGCCCAGGCCTCCCTCTATTTGGCTCAATAACTTTTACCTCTTTTATGGATTTCTTTTATTTTCGAACAATAACACACAGAGATACAGTAGTTAATGGGTTTGTGTATTAATCTCGGGACAGTGGTAGCAGTTATCACAAAACATTTCTGCTTCTCTTTTTAGATGTTGATGAATGCCAAGTCCATAATGGAGGATGCCAGCAGCGGTGTGTCAACACCCCGGGGTCATATCACTGCGAGTGCAAATCGGGCTTCCGTATCCATGCAGATAGCAGGTCATGCATTAGTAAGTAATCACTAACCACTATTACATTCTTGCTTATAATCTCATTTTATCCCTTTGGCACCAAGCTGGGCTCATATTCCCATATTGTTTGGAATCCGGACAAGTTTTACCCTGCAGAGTGCCATCCCAGTTTATTGTATATCATGGCTAGTTCATAAGTACACTCATAAGCTTGATTGTCGAGGCCCCCATTTCATTTGTTTAGGAAATGTTTGGCTCCTCTCGTATTTTAATGGAAATCTGTGACCACTAGACAACCTAGAACGCCATGCTGTGAAGGCCCTAGCCAAAGTTCACCGAAGTGGAGCCCTCGAAATATTACATTTTTTCAGAGCCAGATATGTGCTCAGAGCAGTACAGTTGTAAATTCCCATGGTACAGAGATTATGAGATCTATGCACCATGTGTTGGTTCCTGTTAGATTCTGATGATGGTGCCCACCAAATTATGAGACCTATGCACCATGGGGAGTTTGAGTTCTTGTCAGATTCTGATTATGATACCCACCAGATTTTAAAGGGCTTATCTAGGATGTATAAAAATCTTGGAGTAGAAAGGGAGTGTGATAAAATAAACAATACATATTACTCACTTTCTACTTCAAGGTTTCCCTGACCATCCTTTTAATGGCGGGACCAATAGCAGCTTTGCTGTGACAGGCTGTCAGTCATGTGACACATCATGGATCTGCACTGCAATGCGGCATGTTGCCATATAAGCAATACTCGTATAAAAATATAATAATTACTCAATAAATCTTATACTAATAAATAAACACAAACCAAAATTGTGGTAGAAATTGGCCGTGGCCTTTTATTAAGGGTTACATCAATATAATATTATAAACACCATAATAATTAAATAAATAAATAACCAATAAATAAATACTCATTTTAAAAATTCATTGAGTCCACAAATTATCCCCCCAGCAAAGCTGGGTGACTAACCCCCCTTCAATATCGGACCACGACTTCTTCTTCTTAAAACAAGGGAGGGCGGGCGGGCGGGACGACGTCCTCTTCATCCAGGCTCCGCGGCGGACAAGCTCCGGACCTGCTGCGATCCTCTTTAAATATTCAATTTTCCCGCCCAAGAATATCAACCACCAATCAGGAACAGGCAGAAAACAGGTACCTCAGCAACAGGTAAGCAACCAGGTACCAATCAGAATCTTCACTTAAAATCACCTCAGAAAATGTAAAGGAATCGTATATTAACCACCTCCGGACCGCTGTACGCACAGACGCGTCCTGGAGGTGGTTGATTCATTCCTCCTGGACGCGCCGGCGCGTCCTCTCGCGAGACGCGAGATTTCCTGTGAACGCGCGCACACAGGCGCGCGCGCTCACAGGAACGGAAGGTAAGAGAGTTGATCTCCAGCCTGCCAGCGGCGATCGTTCGCTGGCAGGCTGGAGATGTGTTTTTTTTAACCCCTAACAGGTATATTAGACGCTGTTTTGATAACAGCGTCTAATATACCTGCTACCTGGTCCTCTGGTGGTGCCTTTTGTTTGGATCGACCACCAGAGGACACAGGTAGCTCAGTAAGGTACCACCAAGCACCACTACACTACACTACACCCCCCCCCCCGTCACTTATTAACCCCTTATTAGCCCCTGATCACCCCTGATCACCCCATATAGACTCCCTGATCACCCCCCTGTCATTGATTACCCCCCTGTCATTGATCAACCCCCTGTAAAGCTCCATTCAGATGTCCGCATGATTTTTACGGATCCACTGATAGATGGATCGGATCCGCAAAACGCATCCTGAAGTCTGAATGAAGCCTTACAGGGGCGTGATCAATGACTGTGGTTATCACCCCATATAGACTCCCTGATCACCCCCCTGTCATTGATCACCCCCCTGTCATTGATTACCCCCCTGTAAAGCTCCATTCAGACGTCCGCATGATTTTTACGGATCCACTGATAGATGGATCGGATCCGCAAAACGCATCCGGACGTCTGAATGAAGCCTTACAGGGGCATGATCAATGACTGTGTTTATCACCCCATATAGACTCCCTGATCACCCCCCTGTCATTGATCACCCCCCTGTCATTGATTACCCCCCTGTAAAGCTCCATTCAGACGTCCGCATGATTTTTACGGATCCACTGATAGATGGATCGGATCCGCAAAACGCATCCGGACGTCTGAATGAAGCCTTACAGGGGCATGATCAATGACTGTGGTTATCACCCCATATAGACTCCCTGATCACCCCCCTGTCATTGATTACCCCCCTGTAAAGCTCCATTCAGACGTCCGCATGATTTTTACGGATCCACTGATAGATGGATCGGATCCGCAAAACGCATCCGGACGTCTGAATGAAGCCTTACAGGGGCATGATCAATGACTGTGGTGATCACCCCATATAGACTCCCTGATCACCCCCCTGTCATTGATTACCCCCCTGTCATTGATCACCCCCCTGTAAAGCTCCATTCAGACGTCCGCATGATTTTTACGGATCCACTGATAGATGGATCGGATCCGCAAAACGCATCCGGACGTCTGAATGAAGCCTTACAGGGGCATGATCAATGACTGTGGTTATCACCCCATATAGACTCCCTGATCACCCCCCTGTCATTGATTACCCCCCTGTAAAGCTCCATTCAGACGTCCGCATGATTTTTACGGATCCACTGATAGATGGATCGGATCCGCAAAACGCATCCGGACGTCTGAATGAAGCCTTACAGGGGCATGATCAATGACTGTGGTGATCACCCCATATAGACTCCCTGATCACCCCCCTGTCATTGATTACCCCCCTGTCATTGATCACCCCCCTGTAAAGCTCCATTCAGACGTCCGCATGATTTTTACGGATCCACTGATAGATGGATCGGATCCGCAAAACGCATCCGGACGTCTGAATGAAGCCTTACACGGGCGTGATCAATGACTGTGGTTATCACCCCATATAGACTCCCTGATCACCCCCCTGTCATTGATCACCCCCCCTGTCATTGATCAACCCCCCTGTCATTGATCACCCCCCTGTCATTGATCACCCCCCTGTCATTGATCAACCCCCTGTCATTGATCAACCCCCCTGTCATTGATCACCCCCCTGTCATTGATCACCCCCCTGTAAGGCTCCATTCAGACATTTTTTTGGCCCAAGTTAGCGGAATTATTTTTTTTTTTTCTTACAAAGTCTCATATTCCACTAACTTGTGACAAAAAATTAAATCTCACATGAACTCACCATACCCCTCACGGAATCCAAATGCGTAAAATTTTTTAGACATTTATATTCCAGACTTCTTCTCACGCTTTAGGGCCCCTAGAATGCCAGGGCAGTATAAATACCCCACATGTGACCCCATTTCGGAAAGAAGACACCCCCAGGTATTCCGTGAGGGGCATATTGAGTCCATGAAAGATTGAAATTTTTGTCCCAAGTTAGCGGAACGGGAGACTTTGTGAGAAAAAAATAAAAAATATCAATTTCCGCTAACTTGTGCCAAAAAAAAAAAATTTCTATGAACTCGCCATGCCCCTCATTGAATACCTTGGGGTGTCTTCTTTCCAAAATGGGGTCACATGTGGGGTATTTATACTGCCCTGGCATTCTAGGGGCCCCAAAGCGTGAGAAGAAGTCTGGTATCCAAATGTCTAAAAATGCCCTCCTAAAAGGAATATGGGCCCCTTTGCGCATCTAGGCTGCAAAAAAGTGTCACACATCTGGTATCGCCGTACTCAGGAGAAGTTGGGGAATGTGTTTTGGGGTGTCATTTTACATATACCCATGCTGGGTGAGATAAATATCTTGGTCAAATGCCAACTTTGTATAAAAAAATGGGAAAAGTTGTCTTTTGCCAAGATATTTCTCTCACCCAGCATGGGTATATGTAAAAAGACACCCCAAAACACATTCCCCAACTTCTCCCGAGTACGGAGATACCAGATGTGTGACACTTTTTTGCAGCCTAGGTGGGCAAAGGGGCCCATATTCCAAAGAGCACCTTTCGGATTTCACTGGTCATTTACCTACTTACCACACATTAGGGCCCCTGGAAAATGCCAGGGCAGTA
Organism: Bufo bufo; assembly: GCF_905171765.1. Lineage (NCBI taxonomy): Eukaryota > Metazoa > Chordata > Amphibia > Anura > Bufonidae > Bufo > Bufo bufo. The sequence goes on from NC_053389.1 coordinate 139,186,740, forward strand.
TAACTACCCCACAAGTGACCCCATTTTGGAAAGAAGACACCCCAAGGTATTCCGTGAGGGGCATGGCGAGTTCCTAGAATTTTTTATTTTTTGTCACAAGTTAGTGGAAAATGATGATTTTTTTTTTTTTTTTTTTTTCATACAAAGTCTCATATTCCACTAACTTGTGACAAAAAATAAAAACTTACATGAACTCACTATGCCCATCAGCGAATACCTTGGGGTCTATTCTTTCCAAAATGGGGTCACTTGTGGGGTAGGTATAATGCCCTGGTATTTTAGGGGCCCAAATGTGTGGTAAGGAGTTTGAAATCAAATTCTGTAAAAAATGACGAGTGAAATCCGAAAGGTGCTCTTTGGAATATGGGCCCCTTTGCCCACCTAGGCTGCAAAAAAGTGTCACACATCTGGTATCTCCGTACTCAGGAGAAGGTGGGGAATGTGTTTTGGGGTGTCATTTTACATATACCCATGCTGGGTGAGATAAATATCTTGGTCAAATGCCAACTTTGTATAAAAAAATGGGAAAAGTTGTCTTTTGCCAAGATATTTCTCTCACCCAGCATGGGTATATGTAAAAAGACACCCCAAAACACATTCCCCAACTTCTCCTGAGTACGGAGATACCACATGTGTGGCACTTTTTTGCAGCCTAGGTGGGCAAAGGGGCCCATATTCCAAAGAGCACCTTTTGGATTTCACTGGTCATTTACCTACTTACCACACATTAGGGCCCCTGGAAAATGCCAGGGCAGTATAACTACCCCACAAGTGACCCCATTTTGGAAAGAAGACACCCCAAGGTATTCCGTGAGGGGCATGGCGAGTTCCTAGAATTTTTTATTTTTTGTCACAAGTTAGTGGAAAATGATGATTTTTTTTATATATTTTTTTTTTTCATACAAAGTCTCATATTCCACTAACTTGTGACAAAAAATAAAAACTTCCATGAACTCACTATGCCCATCAGCGAATACCTTGGGGTCTCTTCTTTCCAAAATGGGGTCACTTGTGGGGTAGTTATACTGCCCTGGCATTCTAGGGGCCCAAATGTGTGGTAAGGAGTTTGAAATCAAATTCTGTAAAAAATGACGAGTGAAATCCGAAAGGTGCTCTTTGGAATATGGGCCCCTTTGCCCACCTAGGCTGCAAAAAAAAAGTTTCACACATCTGGTATCTCCGTATTCAGGAGAAGTTGGGGAATGTGTTTTGGGGTGTCTTTTTACATATACCCATGCTGGGTGAGAGAAATATCTTGGCAAAAGACAACTTTTCCCATTTTTTTATACAAAGTTGGCATTTGACCAAGATATTTATCTCACCCAGCATGGGTATATGTAAAATGACACCCCAAAACACATTCCCCAACTTCTACTGAATACGGAGATACCAGATGTGTGACACTTTTTTGCAGCCTAGGTGGGCAAAGGGGCCCACATTCCAAAGAGCACCTTTCGGATTTCACTGGTCAGTTTTTACAGAATTTGATTTCAAACTCCTTACCACACATTTGGGCCCCTAGAATGCCAGGGCAGTATAACTACCCCACAAGTGACCCCATTTTGGAAAGAAGAGACCCCAAGGTATTTCGTGATGGGCATAGTGAGTTCATGGAAGTTTTTATTTTTTGTCACAAGTTAGTGGAATATGAGACTTTGTAAGAAAAAAAAAAAAAAAAAAAAAATCATCATTTTCCGCTAACTTGTGACAAAAAATAAAAAGTTCTATGAACTCACTATGCCCATCAGCGAATATCTTAGGGTGTGTACTTTCCGAAATGGGGTCATTTGTGGGGTGTTTGTACTGTCTGGGCATTGTAGAACCTCAGGAAACATGACAGGTGCTCAGAAAGTCAGAGCTGCTTCAAAAAGCGGAAATTCACATTTTTGTACCATAGTTTGTAAACGCTATAACTTTTACCCAAACCATTTTTTTTTTACCCAAACATTTTTTTTTTATCAAAGACATGTAGAACAATAAATTTAGAGCAAAATTTATATATGGATGTCATTTTTTTTGCAAAATTTTACAACTGAAAGTGAAAAATGTCATTTTTTTGCAAAAAAATCGTTAAATTTCGATTAATAACAAAAAAAGTAAAAATGTCAGCAGCAATGAAATACCACCAAATGAAAGCTCTATTAGTGAGAAGAAAAGGAGGTAAAATTCATTTGGGTGGTAAGTTGCATGACCGAGCAATAAACGGTGAAAGTAGTGTAGGTCAGAAGTGTAAAAAGTGGCCTGGTCTTTCAGGGTGTTTAAGCACTGGGGGCTGAGGTGGTTAAAATACAAAAGGCGGGAAAATAATAAAGACATAAATTAAATTAACCCTCACCCTAATGCTCAATGGCACCATGGTGGGCATTCAGTATAACTTCTGTGCCCACTATCATTGTATAGCAATGAAGATGGCTGTATCTGTATACCACAGATGTCTCTCCACGTGGCGCAGTACTGCACAATTTGTACAGTCTCTAACAGGCGCTCCCAGGTGGCATTATCTCCATCATCACTACCACTGTACACACACTTCTCAGTCATGGTATGCTCTTGCTCGTGACACACGGTATTGCTTACAGGCTGCAGTCTGGCTGGTCTTGGTTACAGGCCTGTCTCTTACATAGGCCTTGGCTTCTTCCTGAATGCTTCTCTGTGATGTTCAGCTGCTCGGTGGCTTTATCTTTACCCTGAGGCATTATATCCTTTTGACTAATACCAATCACCTCCACTATCTTGCTAGCTACACATTAATTAATGCTGGCTTTGTTTCCAGCAGCAGCTTTGCAATTCTGTTACTGCCTCTGACCATGTGGCTTGCCTGCTTTATTATTTATAATCTCTCTGACATGTGCTCTCTGTGTGCAAATTAAGTTAACTTTAAAAGGCCCATTTTCATCTACACATTATCCAACAGTAATAATACAATTGTTGAGAAGATGTCAGCACAAATTTGATGTTGTCTTCAACACACACATCTTCAATGCATAAATTTATATCATGGAATAAAATTATGCAGTGTAACACAGTGCATTAAATCTACAATTACAGTACAGTACATTACACCAGTGCTGTCCATCTACAATGTCCTTCCCAAGGTATATGAGTCCTGACGCCAGAGTGCTGATATGTCGTCACAACCTACCTGAGACATTTCCCACCATTTGACGACTACGTCCAGGTCCTGTACAGAACAATTTACCCTCCTTAGTGTATAGCAGTACAAGACTCACACAGCACATATGTAGCATATCATTGTAAGTTTACAACATGGCATATTGATATGAATGCAAGCACATGGCACACTTAAGTGCGGGAATATGTAATGCTGTATGTAAATAGCAAGCACTGATCACCACAACAGTCAACAGTAACTAAAGATTTCTTCCAATAAAACGAAATAGATATAGGAGGCCTGAGATACTAAAAATACAGAGCTGCAAAACACGGACATCGGCCATGTGCGTTCCACATTTTTCCGCACATGGCTGGCCCTGTGATAGAAATGCCTATTCTTGTCCGTGGCTGCGGACAAGAATAGGACATGCTCTATGTTTTTTGCGGGGCCACGGAACGGAACTACGGATGCGGACCGCACACGGTGTGCGGCCCTATTGAAATTAATGGGTCCGCATCCATTCCACAAAATTGTGGAACGGATGCGGACCCATTTATACGGATGTGTGAATGGATCCTTAGTATCCTTTTTTTAAAATGTTTGCATATTTCACGTGTTTACTGTATGATTGATTGTTGTGACTGTTGTGACTGGAATTGCCCTTTAAGGGACACCAGCGCCCTCTAGTGCTGACTGTGTTGCAAGAACAGTTTGCCAGACAGCACACTGAGTGATCAGTCAGCCAGGCGTGCAGAAATAGCAACACGACTCTCCTAATTGCACTGGCAAGCACGCTCGTGAAATCATCACATTAAATTTTCTCAATGTTGCTTTGTTGCTGTCATTATGAAATGAGTCCCTTCAGCCTCCAAGTGTGCGGCAATCTGCTGAGGCCAGGCTTGGCAGACACCGCACTGACAGATGTCATTCCTTTAGTGTGTCTTTCCTTGTCAGTGGCATCTGTCTTACTGAACTCCTTCCAGGATTCGGGGATGACGAGAATTTTTTCATACATTGTGCACTCGCTTGCACTTTTTTGATCCTTTAAGAGAAGCAATTCTCTTTTTCAATGGAGCTTAATTTGGGGGTGGAGGATCTCTACTATTTTTGAGACTCAGACAAGAGATGCTGGCATTAATAGCGGCACAGGATTATAGTCAATTAGCGTTTAAATCGCTGAAGCCATGCTGCAAGCTGGCAGTAAACATCTCCGCTAATTGCATATTTGTATCTGTCCATTTTCACTGATTACAGGAATTTATCTTCAGATAAGGGCGTTATTAGGGGGCTATTCACACCTGTGCATTGGATGCCTGGAGATGTTTTTGACTATAGAAAAATGTATAATGTAGTCTCATTAATTTTTTCTATAGCTCGCAGATTCAACAGTGACACCTGCAGGCCAAACAGGTAACTACAGCCTGAGGAAATCTAGGATTCTATCACCAATATGAGGAACTTAATCAGTTAATATAATAAAATAATAGACATGCAATGTAAAAACCAAGTAGTCACATGAAGTGTGATCACTGTGCATCATACCACATACCTGCACACTGTTCACATATACTGTGTCCTTGCATGGTGGTCATGTTGGTTGTCACCCAGCTTTCCCAGGCACAGATATATCTAAGAAACAGCTGTGGATCACTGAAATTCCAATCTTTATCGCCCACTTAAACATCGCTGGTGTTCTGCGCCATCATAAACTTCAGCACTCTGCATGGCCTGATCCTTACTAAGCTGTAAATGACCTTCCTTGCATATGGATCTAGTTTACCAGATATGAATACACATTTCAGGCTTGCTGGGTAACATACCATCATCTGCTTCAACTATAATATATATACTTTAATGGGGGATGTAAATTGCAGTGGGTACAGTCTCTTAAAGGCACAGTAGGCTTACTGGTTCTCACATGAAGGTGCAGTTATTCTGTAAGTATAGTATATACAGTTTATTACACTAGCACTAGTCCTAATGGGCCCTCAAGTGCCTTACTTTGGGGACACCTCTACATTCCGCTGATTATACTTGCCTCAGCAACCATCCTCCCACTGTTCCCAGGCAATGGTGTACTCATCATGGAGGTGGACCTTGCCACTGCTATTTGGCCCATGGTGAGAGTGGGCCTGGCACTCCTTCTGCTGTTCCAACATAAAACCACAGAGTTTTACAGCTTACATTCAGTTCAATGGTGGCTGTATAAATTCCTCTGCACTGCGCTCCCTCTAGTGGTGGCCGCAGGCAAAAAGTTATAACAAACTGTGTAAAGGGAAGCAGATTAGCAGAACTGTATGTCAAACATTTCTCTATTTATTTATGTCAGTTTTTTTAAATAAATATGTTGAGTAAGTGTGCCACATTTCCAGTTTGACAAGACCATTTTTATGGATAGTTGGCCAAATAATATCTTCTGAATAAAATATTGGTGGAGGCGCAGAACTGCACCCACAGGTGGGGATCAGCTTGCTGGTCACAAATAGGCCCATGCAAAGTGAGTACTTGAAGCTAAGGTGTATACACCTCCACTCACTACTCATGTTAGTATCCCAGATGCCTAAAGAGTGCTCCTACAACTGTGCAAGGTTTAGAACGGCCGGGCGCTGACGTACAGGATGCAAGGGGTGGGCTGGAGAGCAAGTGTGATTAAGTGACTCACCTCAGGCAGCCACACACCCCAGTGACACCAGTGGAGCCCTTTTAATGGTGTCAGGTACTTTTTAAAACATGATTTTTCTCCAAGAACACCATTACTGAGTATTTAATCAAAATCCGTTTCTGAAACTTGGCAGCTTGACCAGTACAAACATTTAAATAGTTCGATATGCTGGTTCTGATAACAGGTTCACTTTAAGGCAACAGTATAATGCGTTGAATTTAACTGGCATATTAACGCATCAGTACAATGCTTTGAATTGAAACAGTATACTAGTGCAGTTATACAATGCGTTGAACTGCACAATTTTAAACAGTAGCAAAATTGCAGCGGGTTTTTAGGAAGAAAAGGTGCCCTTGCACTGCATAGCCAGTAAAATGTATGGTGCATTGCTAGGATTTCCAGGGAATATGCCTATAAAAAAAACTGCAAATGCTTCATTTAAAAAAAAAAAAAAAAATCTGCAAGCACTGCAGGATTTTGATTATTGCAGTATGAAACAGGGGCGTTGTTAGGGTCTCAAAAGATCCGGGGCCCAAGCCCCAATGGAAATGGCCCAATTCTCTAAGTCGCCAACCAACAAAATTTTGAATCAAAATCAGAGGTTTTTAATCAGCAAGTGGTACAACGCGTTTCGGGGACAGTGTTCCCCTTTGTCAGGTACAGAATGCTTGCATACAGTATTGAGAATGTTACACACATATAAATACCTCAAGAAACCGCCAAAACATTGGGGGTCAAGGGGTGGGAATGGGTGGTGCCATTGATCTAAAATGAATATACTGAGTTTTTATAAATTTTTATTAAAAAGTCATGTGAAGGCATAGGGAGGGTTAAAAATGGTGGGGTAAGTGGTGTGTAAAAGCTTTATTAATTTGCAATAGGAGAAGCCTCTCCGCAATGCCCGGTGCTTGCCGAGGCAATCGCGCTGTGGAGGCGCTCACGTGACTGGGATCTGTGGTCACGTGACCGCCGCTGCCCAGCAACGAGATGCTGAGGCAGCCCGACCCAGTTGAAATGTATGTGCTGGGGGAGGGGATGCATTGACGTCACCACGTCGGCCAGTGTGATGACATCATCCTATAAACACGTGAGATTTCACACTGTGTCCTCAATTAAGACGGCCGCGGCGGCCTCTACGTGATCAAATGGATAATTTTTTATTTTTTTTTACTGGATTAACCCATGAAAGCCCTCAATTTTAATCTGGTATCTGAGGGTTTCAATGACGGAGGGGAGGGGAGGGGGGGGGGGGGGCGCGATCGCCGTTCCCAGTCATTGCACCCTCTACATACAAAGAAATTTGCTTTGTGGCGAAGTAGAGAAGCAGCCGTATTGAATTTTTGATAACTTCGCTCATCTCTAGTGCTGGGAGTCAGCCATCCACTGATCTAATATAAATGACCTATCTTTCACAAGTAAAGTGGTGGTGGGTCAACAATAACGTATCAGTGGGGGGCTGACACCTGGTACATTGAATGGGAGCTGAGCTGCAGTAGCATGGCACAGCCATTTCACAGTGGGCAAATCTGTCTGCTTCCTCCTCCCCACACTGTGTTAGTGCTGATGGCTGTGGCTACTGATAGCAGATGAAACGTTGGGGTTCCTCAGTGTCAGACACGGCAGGCTGTTCCGGCAGAGAACAGCCTGCTGGCGTTCACCGCCTCTGGCATTGTCGGATTCTACAGATCACAGCCGGATCCCTGTTCACTATAATGGGATCCAGCAGTGATCTTGCCGCTTTCCAGCATAAATAGCGGATTTCAGCTGGACAAAAAACGTTGCATGTAACAGTTTTTGGTCCTGCCGACAGCCGGCATTTGTGCCAGATCAGGCAGCCGTATCCTCTTGCCCTAGATGAGAACACAGCCTAATCGATCAGACATGGATGACCTATCCTTTAAATATGGTATTCAAATGTTGGTAAGACTTATGGGGACAGTCAGGCTGGGGTCCTTCCTTCATTATGTTCCTTGGGTAATAAACTGATAAATATTCGCCGCTTACAAGCTACACTTACTAGTGACCAGATAAATCAGGAGTAAAGTGAGTGGCTAAAATTTGCACGCGCTCTTTGTTATTTTTCTCCTCTCTAAATATTACAATCACTTCCCGGACAAGATATGTCATTAATTGGGTCTCGCGAAATAAGTGCTGTTCTGTTCCAATGCCGTCTCCCACCTCCTTCATAAGACTGAGGAGCTCTGAAGTCACGAGTGGTGCGAACATTTTAAGGAGGGAATTTTGCAACCCAATGAGATATCCAGACAATAGTTATGATATGTGTCTCTGTTTAGGCGTCTACTGAAGGGTTTTTCAGTTTCATTTAGTCTCCTTATCATAAGCAGGAATTTTATAATACAAAGGCTCCAATAAATAAAATCCAACAAAAACCTTAGCACTGTCATGACTGCCATGTTCCTCTGCCTGTGCTGGTGGCAGTAGAGATCCTATTAGATAAGGCTGAATGGGGATTAGTGAAGGCCCCTAGTGGATTAGGTCGATTGATATCCATTCTCCACGATGGTCTAGGATGGTTTACCTAATATTCTTCTTAGTTTGTGGACCCTGTTCCCTCTTGTCTGACCAGAATGGTCCAATGTTGGAGCGAAACGCCTCATTTTTCTGCTCTCTCTTCTATGTAGGCCTATCTCTGATGCATGAGGCATCTAGACAAAAGGTGATTAGAGTTGAGCGGACACCTGGATGTTCGGGTTCGGCCGAACTTGAAAAAAGAATTCGGGTTCGGGACCCGAACCCCATTGAAGTCAATGGGGACCCGAACTTTTGGCCACTAAAATGGCTCTAAAATAGCCCTGGAAAGAGCTAGAGGGCTGCAAAAGGCAGCAAAATGTGCTTAAGAGCATGGCAAATGCTCTGCAAACAAATGTGGATAGGGAAATGAATTAAAAAAACATAAATTACCTTAAAAAAAATAAAAATGAGGAATAATGTAGGTGGAAGAGTTTGAGGAGCAGCATTGGGTGCCACCCCGCTATGAACATGCTTCATCCCCATCCTCCTCCTCCTCCTCCAGTAGTGGGTCCTGGCTGGCCAAATTTGTACCTGGCCTCTGCTGTTGCAAAAAACCTCCCTTTGAGACACTTCTAAAAGACTGGCCTGAAAGTGTTAGAAATGACCCCTCTTCCTCCTCCTCCTCCTCATCCTGGGCCACATCCTCTTCCATCATCGCCCTAAGGCCTCTTTCACACGGGCGTTCCGGAAAAAGGTGCGGGTGCGTTGCGGGAACATGCGCGATTTTTCCGCGCGAGTGCAAAACATTGTAATATTGTAGATTGTATTATTTTCCCTTATAACATGGTTATAAGGGAAAATAATAGCATTCAGAATACAGAATGCAAAGTACAATAGCCCGGCTTCTCTTCTGTCTTCATCTTTGCTGTGTGCAGGAAAAGGACCTGTGGTGACGTCACTCCGGTCATCACATGGTCCGTCACATGATCTTTTACCATGGTGATGGATCATGTGATGACCTGAGTGACGTCACCACAGGTCCTTTTCCTGCACACAGCAAAGAAGAAGACAGAATAGAATCAGGGCTGCGCGAGCAAGTGGCTTAAGGTGAGTTAATTTATTTATTTTTAATTTTTTTTAACCCCTCTGTATTCAGAATGCTATTATTTTCCCTTATAACCATGTTATAAGGAAAAATAATAATGATTGGGTCTCCATCCCAAACGTCTCCTAGCAATCGTGCGTGAAAATCGCACCGCATCCGCAATTGCTTGCGGATGCTTGCAATTTTGACGCAACCCCAGTCATTTCTATGGGGCCTGCGTTACGTGAAAAACGCACAAAGAGGAGGATGCTGCGATTTTCCCGCAACGCACAAGTGATGCGTGAAAATCACTGCTCGTGTGCACAGCCCCATAGAAATGAATGGGTCAGGATGTTGGGGGAGTACTCAAAACAGTGCAACAGGGCACACAGGTCTCACTATGGCCTGCTGCTGCTCGCACAGTCTGTCCAGCATGTGCAAGGTGGAGTTGCACCTGGTGGGCACGTCGCATATGAGGCGGTGAGCGGGAAGGCCGAAGTTACGCTGTAGAGCAGACAGCCAATCGGCGGCAGGATGAGAACGCCGGAAGCGAGCACAGACGGCACGCACTTTATGCAGCATCTCTGACATGTCAGGGTAGTTGTGAATGAATTTCTGCACCACCAAATTCAGCACATGCGCCAGGCAAGGGATGTGCGTCAAACCGGCTAGTCCCAGAGCTGCAACGAGATTTCGCCCATTATCGCACACCACCAGGCCGGGCTTGAGGCTGACTGGCAGCAACCTTAGGTGATGTGCTAGAAATCTCTAACATAATTGAAGGGACAAACCCTGGAAAAAAATGATTCTGTCCTGAGCAACTCCTCCAACTTCAGCCTTAAAGAATCTTAGTGTGGCAGGGGTACAGCAGTCTGTAATCTGCGTATCAGCGGGCTGTAATCAGTTTGCTGACACTGTTTTCTAGGATACTCCTAAGCCCCCCCCCCATTCAGTGACAGCATTGGCAGCATATATGTTGCTGCCTGGAAGGAAAGTTCAGAAGACGCCTGCTCTTGGGATCCAGCAGGAGATATGATGTTTCCGTGTCTGTCAGAGTTGTCCATTAAGTACATTTTGGCAGATATAGATCGTGTGCTCCTTACACTTCTGGCAGCTCCATCTACGACCAGATCATACACGCATGTCTGTCTATTCCCCCTGGAACTAGCAACAGCCCAACGTGAATCCCATCCCAAAGAAATGATTTAATAGAGAGAACAGCTGCAGCTTGTATGGAGTTGGTTGCATTCTCAGTAGACATATGATCTGCACAAAGTCACAGATCACATTAGCGAAAGGAATGACATTGTTTCCGTACACTAGAGAATTGGTGGTAGATAGAAGAACCGTCTGACATTGGTCCTTCCGAAGGAAATAGTCATGATTTACACTTAGTTAGGATTTAAAGGGGTATTCTGGTTGTTAGAAGTCATCCCCTATCCACAGGATGGTGCAGCTGCTCCATTCATCTCTATGGGAATTCCGGAGCTAGAGGAGCACTGTACTCGGCTATCTCCAGAACTCCCATAGAAATGGATGAAGCAGCCACGAGCATGTGCGACCACCCACTACGTTCATTTCAGGGGGCTGCAGGGGGTACAGGACCCCCATTCTCATAATGGGTGTAGGTTCCAGTGGTAGGACCCCCCACTGATCTGAAAGCTATTCCCTATCCTGTGGATAGGGGATAACTTCTAACAACCAGAATATCCCTTTAAGCTGACACTGCCATCTGGTATTTTACTACATTTCAATGACCATGGATATGGTTGGGCAGATATCACTTGGGGCCCCCGAAAATGCCAAATCCACCCTTTTGATTCAGGAGAGACAGCTGTCGGCCAAATCAGCATCTTAAAGGGAACCTGTCACCATGAAAATCCAGTGAAATCTGCAGGCGGTATGTCATAGAGCAGGAGGAGCTGTGTAGATTGATATATAGTTTGGGGGGGTTTTTGCGCACTGGAGTCATGTGGGACGTCCTACTCACTGATTATCAGCCTTCCCTGTATGCCTAAACATTTAGAATTAGCTGTCAATCACTTAATAGTACTGGCCGCATGCAGGGTCAGATTGGCCATAGACCCTACAGGGAAATTTCCTGCTGGGCCGATGCCCAAGGACCCGCTCAAGCCCTCTTGATGGCCGCAGGCCAAGTACATAATGGTCAACGGCTACAGGTGCTCTCCTGAACTGAACTATGATCCAGTTGAATACTGTGGTGAGGGCGGCAGTATTTTGAGCTGCCCTGTGGTATTTGCTTCTGCTGGGGCAGTATTTTGAGCTGCCCTGTGGTATTTGCTTTTGCTGGGGCAGTATTTTGAGCTGCCCTGTGGTATTTGCTTCTGCTGGGGCAGTATTTTGAGCTGCCCTGTGGTATTTGCTTCTGCTGGGGCAGTATTTTGAGCTGCCCTGTGGTATTTGCTTCTGCTGGGGCAGTATTTTGAGCTGCCCTGTGGTATTTGCTTCTGCTGGGGCAGTATTTTGAGCTACCCTGTGGTATTTGCTTCTGCTGGGGCAGTATTTTGAGCTGCCCTGTGGTATTTGCTTCTGCTGGGGCAGTATTTTGTGCTGCACTGTGGTATTTGCTTCTGCTGGGGCAGTATTTTGTGCTGCACTGTGGTATTTGCTTCTGCTGGGGCAGTATTTTGTGCTGCACTGTGGCGTTTGGTTCTGCTGGGGCAGTATTTTGTGCTGCACTGTGGCGTTTGGTTCTGCTGGGACAGTATTCTGTGCTGCACTGTGGCGTTTGGTTCTGCTGGGACAGTATTCTGTGCTGCACTACAGTATTGCAGGCTCTGCGTAGTTCTGTTGGCCCTGGCTACTTGTTTTGTCCCCACTTTAAGTTCCCAGTCCGTCCCTCCCCACAGGACTCCTAAGCATACAAACGGCATAGGTTTAAATGAGTAATTTCACCATTTTTACTGAATCTGTTCGCTTCACACTTTATATCAATTCTTCAGCTCTATAACCTGCTGCCTCCAGATTGCATTGCGTTTTGTGGTGAAACCTTTAAGAGCTGGTTCTTGCCTTTATTTAAATCACTTTCCACTGTCCCGCTGATGTCTAAGACCTGGACAGCATGACATTTTTGGAAACTTGGGATCCAAAGTTGCACCAATAGTCAGATATTAGGTGCTCTCACCAATGTGTCCATGACAGTTGACCACAATAGTTATCCAAAATCATAGACCTCCTACACCCTTGGCTCTTTATTACACATTAGAACCATGCATGTGGCCCCACCATTATTTATGATATCATTCTTGGCACATTACACCAATTTTGATAATTGAATGGCCTGGTGCTCCATACATAATAAGTGGTCTGCAGACACCAACACATTTCTTTATGGCCACCTTGTTCACCTTGATGATATTGTTATAAGAGGGTTCAGAGACTTTTTAAGGACTGTGGCTTTGGTATCTGTGTCCAGGGCTGTTAGGCTGTCCATTCATTTCTCACATCAATAGCACCAGAAGGGGCACCCCATGTTCACTTGCTATGGAAACCTTTCAATGTAGTCCCTTTCCAAGAGCGATGGTCTTGTATTTTGACCCTGACAGAACATTGACCCGCTGAATGTCCTCACTGTTTAGAGAGAATACAAGAAACTCGTGGGGATCTCAGTCAGTGTTTACTACGGCAAAAAATAAATATTCCGAGTGATTCCAGCTTACTCCTAGAAATTGCTGACAACAACATCTTGTCAGGCCTAGGACAGAAGAGGTATTATTGGGTAAAGGGGCCGGAGGTGGCACTAGGCCAGCACTAGTAGATTTAGTTCACAGGAGGATTTGCTCAGAATCGGCTTCTGGTTCCTATTATCTGTTCTAGATGGGAATGCGGTTGTTTAATAATAATTCATAGTAACAGTCAGTTTGCCACTTAGCACTTTAAGAGGACTGCATTCTGTCGCACAGAAGATAATGGTTGTGGACAGTGTGCGGACTGTTGCCTAATTCTAAGCATTTTCTAATAGAGCTGGAGAAACTACTGAGAAACATTGCTATAAGATTAGACAGGGCTGGAAATGCTACAGTCACCAGAGGGGTTGTCACTCAACTTATCTAGGACCCTGAATGGTAATCTCTGTTAATGAATGGGAACATTCAACTTGCGTTGACTTAGGCTCCTTTCACATCACCGCTTCTCCTTTCCGTTCTCCGGCTCCGTTGAGGAGCAGGAGAACGGAAAGGACAGATTCTGCAGATAACTGAGACCTAACTGAGCGTAATGGACCCTAAAGACCCCATAGACTATAATGGGGTCCGTTCGGTGTCCGCTCAGAATATGATTTTTGAGCGGAGACGAAAGTCGTGCATGCTGTCCGCATCTTTTGTGGCCCCATTGAAGTGAATGGGTCCGCACCCGAGCCGCAAACTGCGGCTCGGATGCGGACCAGAACAACGGTCGTGTATGAGGCCTAAGGCGGATAATACTACGGCAGACAAAACATGTATTTCTGAATTTATCTACTGTGGGGATTCGCTCTGGTAGACAGGCTGGCGGACGCAGTATAGAGGCAATTACAAAGTCTTTAACTTAAATAGTTCAGTGTTTATTCACACAGAAGGCAAAACAAAATAACAGTTCGCAGTCTTGGTGTTTGTTCACACCATGGAAAGTCCACAGAACAGAAACCTTCACCTTGTTAGCAGTTTTTCATCATGCGGCTCTCTGCTTCACTGTGAGATGGAGGATAATCCACACCACCTGATTAACCACCTCCGGACCGCCTAACGCAGGATCGCGTTCCGGAGGTGGCAGCGCTGCGCACAGTCACGCATATACGCATCATCTCGCGAGACGCGAGACTTCCTGTGAACGCGCGCACACAGGCGCGCGCGCTCACAGGAACGGAAGGTAAGAGAGTTGATCTCCAGCCTGCCAGCGGCGATCGTTCGCTGGCAGGCTGGAGATGTGTTTTTTTTAACCCCTAACAGGTATATTAGACGCTGTTTTGATAACAGCGTCTAATATACCTGCTACCTGGTCCTCTGGTGGTCCCCTTTGTTTGGATCGACCACCAGAGGACACAGGTAGCTCAGTAAAGTAGCACCAAGCACCACTACACCCCCCCCCCCCCCGTCACTTATTAACCCCTTATTAGCCCCTGATCACCCCTAATCACCCCTGATCACCCCTGATCACCCCATATAGACTCCCTGATCACCCCCCTGTCATTGATTACCCCCCTGTCATTGATCAACCCCCTGTAAAGCTCCATTCAGACGTCCGCATGATTTTTACGGATCCACTGATAGATGGATCGGATCCGCAAAACGCATCCGGACGTCTGAATGAAGCCTTACAGGGGCGTGATCAATGACTGTGGTGATCACCCCATATAGACTCCCTGATCACCCCCCTGTCATTGATTACCCCCCTGTCATTGATTACCCCCCTGTAAAGCTCCATTCAGATGTCCGCATGATTTTTACGGATGCACTGATACATGGATCGGATCCGCAAAACGCATCCGGTCGTCTGAATGAAGCCTTACAGGGGCATGATCAATGACTGTGGTGATCACCCCCCTGTCATTGATTACCCCCCTGTAAAGCTCCATTCAGATGTCCGCATGATTTTTACGGATGCACTGATAGATGGATCGGATCCGCAAAACGCATCCGGACGTCTGAATGAAGCCTTACAGGGGCATGATCAATGACTGTGGTGATCACCCCATATAGACTCCCTGATTACCCCCCTGTCATTGATTACCCCCCTGTAAAGCTCCATTCAGATGTCCGCATGATTTTTACGGATGCACTGATAGATGGATCGGATCCGCAAAACGCATCCGGACGTCTGAATGAAGCCTTACACGGGCGTGATCAATGACTGTGGTTATCACCCCATATAGACTCCCTGATCACCCCCCTGTCATTGATCACCCCCCTGTCATTGATCACCCCCCTGTCATTGATCACCCCCCTGTCATTGATCACCCCTCTGTAAGGCTCCATTCAGATATTTTTTTGGCCCAAGTTAGCGGAATTTATTTTTTTTTTTCTTACAAAGTCTCATATTCCACTAACTTGTGTCAAAAAATAAAATCTCACATGAACTCACCATACCCCTCACGGAATCCAAATGCGTAAAATTTTTTAGACATTTATATTCCAGACTTCTTCTCACGCTTTAGGGCCCCTAGAATGCCAGGGCAGTATAAATACCCCACATGTGACCCCATTTCGGAAAGAAGACACCCCCAGGTATTCCGTGAGGGGCATATTGAGTCCATGAAAGATTGAAATTTTTGTCCCAAGTTAGCGGAACGGGAGACTTTGTGAGAAAAAAATTAAAAATATCAATTTCCGCTAACTTGTGCCAAAAAAAAAAATTTTCTATGAACTCGCCATGCCCCTCATTGAATACCTTGGGGTGTCTTCTTTCCAAAATGGGGTCACATGTGGGGTATTTATACTGCCCTGGCATTCTAGGGGCCCCAAAGCGTGAGAAGAAGTCTGGTATCCAAATGTCTAAAAATGCCCTCCTAAAAGGAATTTGGGCACCTTTGCGCATCTAGGCTGCAAAAAAGTGTCACACATCTGGTATCGCCGTACTCAGGAGAAGTTGGGGAATGTGTTTTGGGGTGTCATTTTACATATACCCATGCTGGGTGAGAGAAATATCTTGGTCAAATGCCAACTTTGTATAAAAAAATGGGAAAAGTTGTCTTTTGCCAAGATATTTCTCTCACCCAGCATGGGTATATGTAAAATGACACCCCAAAACACATTCCCCAACTTCTCCTGAATACGGCGATACCACATGTGTGACACTTTTTTGCAGCCTAGGTGGGCAAAGGGGCCCATATTCCAAAGAGCACCTTTAGGATTTCACAGGTCATTTACCTACTTACCACACATTAGGGCCCCTGGAAAATGCCAGGGCAGTATAACTACCCCACAAGTGACCCCATTTTGGAAAGAAGACACCCCAAGGTATTCCGTGAGGGGCATGGCGAGTTCCTAGAATTTTTTATTTTTTGTCACAAGTTAGTGGAAAATGCTTATTTTTTTTTTTATTTTTTTTTCATACAAAGTCTCATATTCCACTAACTTGTGACAAAAAATAAAAACTTCCATGAACTCACTATGCCCATCAGCGAATACCTTGGGGTCTCTTCTTTCCAAAATGGGGTCACTTGTGGGGTAGTTATACTGCCCTGGCATTCTAGGGGCCCAAATGTGTGGTAAGGAGTTTGAAATCAAATTCTGTAAAAAATGACCTGTGAAATCCGAAAGGTGCTCTTTTGAATATGGGCCCCTTTGCCCACCTCGGCTGCAAAAAAGTGTCACACATCTGGTATCTCCGTAATCGGGAGAAGTTGGGGAATGTGTTTTGGGGTGTCATTTTACATATACCCATGCTGGGTGAGAGAAATATCTTGGCAAAAGACAACTTTTCCCATTTTTTTATACAAAGTTGGCATTTGACCAAGATATTTATCTCACCCAGCATGGGTATATGTAAAAAGACACACCAAAACACATTCCTCAACTTCTCCTGAATACAGAGATACCAGATGTGTGACACTTTTTTGCAGCCTAGGTGGGCAAAGGGGCCCACATTCCAAAGAGCACCTTTCGGATTTCACAGGTCATTTACCTACTTACCACACATTTGGGCCCCTAGAATGCCAGGGCAGTATAACTACCCCACAAGTGACCCCATTTTGGAAAGAAGAGACCCCAAGGTATTCGCTGATGGGCATAGTGAGTTCATGGAAGTTTTTATTTTTTGTCACAAGTTTGTGGAATATGAGACTTTGTATGAAAAAAAAAAAAAAAAAAAAAAAATCATCATTTTCCACTAACTTGTGACAAAAAATAAAAAATTCTAGGAACTCGCCATGCCCCTCACGGAATACCTTGGGGTGTCTTCTTTCCAAAATGGGGTCACTTGTGGGGTAGTTATACTGCCCTGGTATTCTAGGGGCCCAAATGTGTGGTAAGGAGTTTGAAATCAAATTCAGGAAAAAATGAGGAGTGAAATCCGAAAGGTGCTCTTTGGAATATGGGCCCCTTTGCCCACCTAGGCTGCAAAAAAGTGTCACACATCTGGTATCCCCGTACTCAGGAGAAGTTGAGGAATGTGTTTTGGGGTGTCTTTTTACATATACCCATGCTGGGTGAGATAAATATCTTGGTCAAATGACAACTTTGTATAAAAAAATGGGAAAAGTTGTCTTTTGCCAAGATATTTCTCTCACCCAGCATGGGTATATATAAAATGACACCCCAAAACACATTCCCCACCTTCTCCTGAGTACGGAGATACCAGATGTGTGACACTTTTTTGCAGCCTAGGTGGGCAAAGGGGCCCATATTCCAAAGAGCACCTTTCGGATTTCACAGGTCATTTTTTACAGAATTTGATTTCAAACTCCTTACCACACATTTGGGCCCCTAGAATGCCAGGGCAGTATAACTACCCCACAAGTGACCCCATTTTGGAAAGAAGAGACCCCAAGGTATTCGCTGATGGGCATAGTGAGTTCATAGAACTTTTTATTTTTTGTCACAAGTTAGTGGAATATGAGACTTTGTAAGAAAAAAAAAAAAATAAATAAAAATCATCATTTTCCGCTAACTTGTGACAAAAAATAAAAAGTTCTATGAACTCACTATGCCCATCAGCGAATACCTTAGGGTGTGTACTTTCAGAAATGGGGTCATTTGTGGGGTGTTTGTACTGTCTGGGCATTGTAGAACCTCAGGAAACATGACAGGTGCTCAGAAAGTCAGAGCTGCTTCAAAAAGCGGAAATTCACATTTTTGTACCATAGTTTGTAAACGCTATAACTTTTACCCAAACCATTTTTTTTTTACCCAAACATTTTTTTTTTATCAAAGACATGTAGAACTATAAATTTAGAGCAAAATTTCTATATGGATGTCGTTTTTTTTGCAAAATTTTACAACTGAAAGTGAAAAATGTCATTTTTTTGCAAAAAAATCGTTAAATTTCGATTAATAACAAAAAAAGTAAAAATGTCAGCAGCAATGAAATACCACCAAATGAAAGCTCTATTAGTGAGAAGAAAAGGAGGTAAAATTCATTTGGGTGGTAAGTTGCATGACCGAGCAATAAACGGTGAAAGTAGTGTAGGTCAGAAGTGTAAAAAGTGGCCTGGTCTTTCAGGGTGTTTAAGCACTGGGGGCTGAGGTGGTTAATGGTGACTGCTTTTTATAAGCCTCCCAAGACTTATAACGTGGGGAGTAGCCACCCACCCAGCACTTTGGCTACTCCCAGTAAGAGCCGTCCCGGATCGGCTTTACAGCCACACTAAACGGCTGAAGTGTCAGAGTGCAAAGGAATAATGACACTTCAGGAAAAAAACGTCTCTTACCTCACCGAGGCCAGGAACCTCGGTGACATGTACCGACCATCAATGATGGCACCTTGTTCCTTCCTACACTACCAATCAGGTTTTTACCACTAAAAGATGCCAGAATATGCTCACTTTGTTCCCCCATTTAAGGGCACCTGCATGTTTTGGGAGATTTTTAAATGACTGTTTGAACTGGGTTTCTTTTTTGCCTTTTTTTCCTATAGTGAAAGAGATGTAACAATGCCTGGCAAAGAACGGCAGAGCTGCTGCATGCCACGTTTTTGAAAAGAAGTAAAAAAAGGCAGAAAACACTAAAGGCAAAAAACAAATGGTTGCGTGTCCTGCATTTCATACTTATTATAGACCTTCAGTTAACATCTAGTGCTGAAATTATATCGCAAAAAATGCAACTAAAAATGCAAATGTGCAGAAAAACGCCACCATAAACCTATGTGAAAGCGACCTCCATTAAAAGGGTTGTGTCATCTGAGATATTGTGGCATATTGCTAGGATATGCCACCAAAGTCAGATAGGTGCGGGTCCCTATCTCTAGAATGGGGCCCCCAAAGTTAAAGGGGTATTCCCATCTGAGACAATGGGGGCATATCTGGGACCCACACCTACACGGGGAAGGTGGAGGCCACAGGACCCTGGGTTTCGCCAGGTCCGGCTAACACCAAACGCTCTCCCCATAGTACTGAATGGGAGTGCACCGCACTTGCGTGGCCACCACTCCCATTAATTTCTATGGGGCCCACGGAAATAGGAGAACGCTGGCGGCCCTATAGAAATGTATGGAGGCCGTCTGCGCATGTGCAGTGAATAGAGAGCCAATGCACTCTCCTCTGCTTTAGGGTCCTGTTCTAGAGATATGCAACCAGATGAGACAACCCCTTTAAACTAGAAAACAAAATCAGTTCTCTTGTCTATAGTCACCAGGATTGTAAACCTGGACACCACCCTTAAGGCTGGGTTCACACTTGAGCGTTTTACAGCGCGTTCAAACGCGCTGTAAAACGCTCAACACATGAAAACCAATGCTTCCCTATGGCCCTGGTTCTCACTTGAGCGTTTTACAGCGCTGAAAAACGCGCTGTAAAACGCCCTACGCTCAAACAAGTACTTGAGCTTCTTTGGGGCGTTTTGACGCGCGTTTGTGGCCATAGGACATTGCAGTCAATCACACAAACGCGCGTCAAACGCGCGTTTACTATTGCAAAAAACGCTCGTCAAAAACGCGTGTCAAAAACGCGCGTTAAACGCGCATATCAAAGACGCTCAGGTCTGAACCCAGCCTCATACTAAGAGCTGGAATGTGCCCCTTGGGGCATTTCCAGCCATTAATAGGCACATCCTTGCCAGTAAAGCAGATGCCTTTAAGAGTTGGTAATCCCGCTGGTCCTATCACCGCACAGAATTCTGTTCCCAGCCATGTTATGCATTTGTTACGATCAGCAAAACTAACATTTATATTCCTAATCGCTCCAACAATATTAGCAGCCGTGCCGAAGCCACACTCTGCAGGAACCACGAGTTCTTGTGTACTCTGTGAATATGGAAGAGAATAAAACACTGGAGCCTATTCATCCAGGTCTTAAGTGTCTACATTGTGCCACATTCTGACTCAGCATGAGCTGGCACCGTGAGTGCCATAAATATACAGATTATTCAACGCTGAACCTTTCACAGTCACGTGTTCTAATCCTTGCCAGGGGCAAAAGGGCCACAAAATGCGTGGGAGGCAACTATATGATTCATTTTAATGGGTCTGTAATGATCATCCCCAACTGGCATTTATTTTACAGAACAGCATGATCATTTTGAAATTCACCCGAAGCAGGATTTTTACTTTAAAGGGGTTGTCTCACATTTATCATGCACATAAAGTTAATACAAGGCACTTACTAATGTATTGTGATCGTCCATATTGCTTCCTTTACTGGCTTGATTCATTTTTCCATCGCATTACACACTGCTTGTATTCAGGGTTTATGGCCACTGCTGCAGTGCAGATACAAGGTGGCTGGGACGGGAGCTGCTGCGCATGCGTGCCTGTGAGCGCTCCCATGGTCCTGGCCACCAGAGGGGCCGGTGCTTTTTCCTATAGTGTGCTATCATGACCACCGCTGATGGATTGCGGGGTGGTCGTAACCATGGATATGAGCAGTGTAAAATGTGATGGAAAAATGAATCCAGCCAGCAAAGGAGGCAATATGGACAATCACTGTCCTCTCCTGTTATAAGATTACATTGGGGCTGACTGCTGAGTGAAGACTACTAATAAAGGTCCATTCACACGTCCGTATGTGTTTTGCGGATCTCCAAAACACGGACACCGGCAATGTGCATTCCGCATTTTGCGGACTGCACATTGCCGGCACTCGCATAGAAAATGCCTTTTCTTGTCTGCAATTGCGGACGAGAATAGAACATGTTCTATTTTTTTGCGGAACAGAAGTGAGGATTCGAAAATGCGAATGCTGACAGCACATTCCGGCCCCATTAAAAATGAATGGGTCCGCACCTGTTCTGCAAAATTGCAGAACGGATGCGGACCCATTTTACGGACGTGTGAATGGACCCTAACAGCAAAACCAAAGGTTTGTAAATGTGCATTTATATCACTGCAAGCAAATCCACTGATAGATGCTTTTCTGCCAAATCTTCACCTGCTCACTTACAGTAAATGTAAATGCAATAAAATACCTAAGGCCCCATTGACGCCACCGTATTTTTCGTCTGCCTCCGATCCGCATTTTTTGAGGATTGGATGTGGACCCATTCATTACAATGGGTCCGCAGAAAATGTGGACAGCACACGGTATCCTGTCTGCCTTCATATGTCCGTTCTTCAGTCACGCAAAAAAGATAGAACATGTCCTATACGTGTCCGTTTTGTGGACAAGAATAGCATTGTTACAATGGGTCCGCAAAAAAAATGGATGCAACACGGACGCCATACGGACGTCATTCGTATTTTATGTGGATCTGCAAAATACATACAGTCGTGTGAATGCACCATAAGAGATGTATAAAATATAAGACATATAAGATACACTAAAAACAAGGGGAGAATTCCACATATTGCCGGGGCCATTCTCCCTTCATCAGGAATACATAGCAGTCTAAAGGCCCCTTTACACTGCCTGATAATCGGGCAGGTTATCGTTAACGGACGTATGTACACTCACTCGTTACCGGCCTGTTTAGGTGCCGCTGATTACCCGATGAATGAGCGAAAAGCCCGTTCATTTGGTAATAGATCATTGGTGTGGACATCGAAACCATTGTTTGCCGGCAGCAGATCGTGCCGTCTAAACAGCTTCTGCTGCCGGCAAACAATGATTCTGTATGGTGACAAGCGACGGCATTAGTGATCGCTCCTCCCCATACCGTGGAGGGGATCACTGCATGTATCGATGAGCAGGGGATTTCTTCCCAACAGTCGTCTTCTCCATTGAGCAGTGTAAAGGGGCCTTAACTTCTATATACACACATGTACAGTACCTCAACATACAATGGCCTCAGGATATAATATTTTTTAACTTGCAATGGTCTTTCCTGGGCCATCATCAGTTAAAGGCCTCATGCACACGACCGTTTTTCATTCACTTCAATGGGGCCACAAAAGATGCGGACAGCACTCTGTGTGCTGTCCGCATCCGTTGCTCCGTTCCGAGGCCCCGCAAAAAAAATATAGCATGTCCTGTTCTTGTCCGTCTTGTCTCCTCTTTACAGTACAGAGCGGTACCACATGCTCTGCACTGCCCCCTTGTGCCAGGTGATGGTGACTCCATCTTATTTTCCTGGTACACTATGTAGTATACAGAAAGTGATTTACAGCTCCCAGTATCTGTTCCTGACTGTTATATGTTGCTTTATCTGTCTTAGTTATCTGCTTATTTTTCTTCAATCGTCATTTACTAGTTCTCCATCTATGTATATCCGCCTACTTTACACCGGAAGTAATATTCCCAAGTGCAAAACACGTTTTCTATATTGTATTCAGAAGTAGCGATTAATTCATTGGTACATATTCCTTGTATCTTCTGCTTTTACATTGATTCATTTATCCCAGAGATGCTCAACCTGCGGCCCTCCAGTTGTTGTAAAACTGCAACTCCCATCATGCCCTGCTGTAGGCTGATAACTGTAGACTGTCCGGGCATGCTGGGAGTTGTAGTTTTGCAACAGGTGGAGGGCCGCAGCCAGGTTGAGCATCCCTGATTTAACCCATTCAAACCCAGATCGGTTTTTTTACTCACTTAGGCTCCATTCACACGTCCGCAAAATGGGTCCGCATCCTTTCCGCAATTTTGCGGAAAGTGTGCGGACCCATTCATTCTCTATGGGGACGGAATGGATGCGGACAGCACACAGTGTGCTGTCTGCAGCCGCAATTGCGGAGCGCGCCCCCGATTTTGGGTACGCAGCTCCGCAAAAAGATAGAGCATGTCCTATTCTTGTCCGCAGCTTGCGGACAAGAATAGTCATTTCTATGGGGGTGACGGTCTGGTGTGTTGCGGACCCGCAATTTGCGGGTCCGCAACACACCACGGACGTGTGAATGTAGCCTTATATAGCGGTGACATATTCTGCAGCGCTTTACAGACATTATCATCACTAACTGTCCTGTCCTCATTGGGGCTCATAATCTAAATTTCCTATCAGTATATCTTAGGAGTGTGGGAAAAAACACAAACACAAGGAGAACATACAAACTCCACGCAGATGTTAGCCTATGAGCCACCATGCTGCCCACCACTGAGCCACCATGCTGCCCACCACTGAGCCACCATGCTGCCCACCACTGAGCCACCATGCTGCCCACCACTGAGCCACCATGCTGCCCACCACTGAGCCACCATGCTGCCCACCACTGAGCCACCATGCTGCCCACCACTGAGCCACCATGCTGCCCATGCAAACAGAAACTCCCAAACATCTCTGGCATAACTTTTTAGAATGAGCCAGACATTCCTTTAAATGTGTGTTACCTTTAAAGGGAATTCGTCAGCTCCAAAACACCTCTAGAACCAGAGTAAGCCGTGTATAGTGTAAGTGACGCTGAGTCTCCTTATGCCGTTTTTATCTTCATACTCCCTTGCAGTCCGACGCTGCGCTCCTAAAAACCAGCAGTAAAATGCAATGCATGCATTGTGAGCACAAAGTAGGAACGCAAGTGAGTATGAAGATAAAAATCACATTGCACTCAGCGTCTTTGACACTACAACCCACTGACTCTAGTTTGGGGGGTGCTTTTCAGCTGACAGGTTCCCTTTGAGGTTTATCAAACTGGTGTAAAGCAGAACTGGCTTAGTTGACCGTAGCAACCAATCAGATTCCTCCTTTCATTTTCCAAAGGAGCTGTCCAAAGTGAAAGGTGGAATCTGATTGGTTGCTATTGGCAACTAAGCCTGTTCTACTTGATAAATCTTCCCCATAGTGTCTGCACACACTGCTCTTCAGAAATCTTTGCCTTTTATGATATATCTGTACTTTAAAGGGGTTCTACAGTTATTTTAAACTGATGATCTATCCTCTGGTCCGACACCCGGGACCCCCGCTGTTTGAGAAAACGGCGGCGCTGGCAGTAGTGCTGCGGCCTTCTCGCTGTTTACCGCAGGCCCAGTGACGTCACTAGTATCACTGGCCTGGGTGGGGCTAAGCTCCATTCAAGTGAACAGAGCTTAGCCCCGCCCAGGCCAGTGATACTAGTCGTGACGTCACTGGGCCTGCGGTAAACAGCGAGAAGGCAGAGGCGCTACCCCCACCGATCAGATGCTAACGATCTATCCAGAGGATAGATCATCAGTTTAAAATAGCTGTAGAACCCCTTTAACCTCACCCTTAAAGGTAATGTTCTACCTACATACTGGATGCCACAAAGGCACTCATTGGAGAAATAATTGTACATTCGATACCTTAAAAGGAAACTGCCATCGACTACCTCTCTCTCCAACTGTTTGCATAGACACATAGCTGTGGTTCACCTGATTAAAATGCTGGTTTTCTTTTGTTGATCTGAGGTTCCGTTCCTGAGTTATGATACTTTATCTTAATATGTAAATGAGGCCTTTGGGGCAATGAGGGCGTCACCATTGCTCTTGTTGCACCCATGCTCCGCTCCTTTATGTGGTCAGCCCCTTCCTCGCTGTTTTGATTGACAGGGCCAGGCAGTGACAAAGCAATGAGGGAGAGTCTGACCATAGAAATAGGTAGAGTTTGGGTGAAAGAAGGGCAATGGTGACACCCTCACTGCACCAAGGGCCTCATTTGCAGATTCTGAAATTGTATAACTCGGGAAAGGAGCTTCAGATCAACCAAAGAAAAGCTGCGTTTTTATCAGGTGAACCACGGCTATATGTCTATGCAGTTGAATAGGAAATTCGTTGATGACAGATTCCCCTTAAACCAATGATGTGGGGGGGGGGGGCAAAAATGAAAGCAGGAAAAGTTATGTCAAAAGATAGCTCGAAAAATCTAAAGCAGGAAGAGGAGGGGCCAGATATTGTATAATGCACGGATTTATGAAGCATGGTGCATTATATCACCAACGTAATCCACAGTTGTTAAAAGTAACACCTTTGGAGTGAAGTAAAAAAAATAAATTATACAAGAGAGATGTTTTGGATTTTTTGTTTGAACTGTTTTGCTCTGAATGGGTTAAATGAATAATTAGAAACAATGTAAAAGCAGAAGATAGTTGCATCCAATAGAAGGAATCAGTAACAATGTATTGATAGTTATTTCCACATACAATATAGGGAGAGCGCTGCACTTGGGAATATTACTCCCGGTGTAGAGGTGTGACATGGGAGGAAGGTAAGTCATGTTTAGGGTATATATAATGAGAGTAGTACTGCCGTGTATTCCTGACAAAGGGGGCACCCAAAACCCCCTTCTTTTTTATGGTATCTAAAATGTGTTTAAACAATAAACTTTTCGTAGATCTAATAAATTGGTGGGAACCGGTGTAAGACGGGCCCTGCGGTGCCCACACAGTGCAGACTTATCTGCAAAAATCTGCACCAAAACTGAAAAGAAATCTGCTTTATTTATCTCGTTTTTGGTGCAGTTTTTTGGGATTTTTTTTCGGTGCAGATTTTCTGCAGATCTCATCCTTCCACTGAAAAAGGTGAAATCCGCACTAGAAAAAAATCCAACATCCTGCAAATTTCAAAATCCGCACACTCAATTTCCACACCTAAGAAAAAAAGTGTAGACTGCGTTTTTTTCTGCACAAAAGTCAGGGTGGAAAAACCCAGCGTAATCCGCATTGTGTGCAGGTAGCCTTACTGGACCAGGAAAGGAAGACAAGCATCTGCTCCCCTCCTACACGTGGGTAAGAATACGTGTGGTGCGCGGAGGCCGGTTTGACGCCCTGCTCGCTCTCCACAGATTTTTTTTATCGCTTTTGTATCTACTGCTCTGTCTGTGGAGCGGTGGCCACACACACATTAGTCTAAACTTGATCAAAATGGATGATTTCAGCCAAACTGATCGTTCGCCTGGTGAAACAAAACAACGAACGACCCATGACAGACCAGCATCCTATGAAAATAGGCTGACAAAGACCAGGTTTGAAATGTTTGGCCAATCGTTGGATGAAAGATAATTTTTTCAAAGATGGTTTGTGGATGGAAGATCTTTGTGTCATTGAATCTACATGGCCAACATGGACTAACGTGTGTATGTCTGCATGGACGTAATGATCCTTCACCAGATGATGGTTTGTCCATCAACCAACTTCTGCCTAATGTGTATGGCACCTTAAGGGCTCATGCACACGACCGTGCTGTTTTTTTTGCGGTCCGCAAAAAACAGATGCCGCCCGTGTGCCTTCCGCAATTTTTGGAACGGAACAGGAGGCCCATTATAGAGATGCCTATTCTTGTCCGCAAAACAGACAGGAATAAGACATGTCTCATCATTTTTGCGGGGTCACGGAACGGAGCAACGGATGCGGACAGCACACGGAGTGCTGTATGCATCTTTTGCGGACCCATTGAAATGAATGGTTCCGTATACGTACCGTATACGGAATCAAAATACGGTCTGTATACGAGTGCATGAGCCCTAAGAGTCAGCCTCGGCTACAGTTCCTGCATACTATTCATGAACTAGAAAGGTCAGGCTGAACAATGCTCTAAGGCTACTTTCACACTTGAGTTTCTATTTTCCAGTATTCAGATCCGTCATAGGATCTCAATACTGGAGAAAAACGCTTCCGTTTTGTCCCCATTTATTATCAATGGGGACAAAACATAACTGAACAGAACGGAACGCTCCAAAATACATTCCATTCCGTTTGGTTGCGTTCTCATACCGCATGCTGCAGTTTTCTTTCCGTCATGGGATGTGGAGCAAGACCCACAATGCAAGTCAATGGGGACGGATCCGTTTTCTCTGCCACAATAGAAAACGGATCTGTCCCCCATCGACATTCAATGGAGTTCATGACGGATCCGTCTTGGGTATGTTAAAGATAATACAAGCGGATCCGTTCATAACAGATGCAGATGGTTGTATTATCAGTAATGGAAGCGTTTTTGCTCCCCTCCTTTATGTAGGTAATGTACTTATGATTTCTTTATGTTTTGTTTCAACATCCTAGCGCTGTACTCCTGCTCCATGGGAAATGGCGGCTGTGAGCACGACTGCGTCCAGATCACCGTGGCTCATTACCAGTGTCGCTGCCGACAGAATTACCAGCTGAAGGAAGACGGCAAACGCTGCGAATGTAAGTGAGATGAATTAGGGGTGATTAGATTTTATCTAGTCAGACAAGATGGAGGCACCCTGCTCATCGTAGCTGGACCACACGCATTTCAAGATGTCCTCCTACAGTACACCACCTCCTTCTCAGGAACAAGTTCCTTCTTATATAGAGGATCTGAATCTTGAAAATTGTCGTTTTTTTGGGCTTCAGCGGCTCCTTACATTCTGATCTGCACCCCCTCATCTTTTTTTTTTTCCCCAGGGACCACTAAGCGCTTTTCTTTGCTTTTTTGAGGAATGAGACAGGAGAACA
This sequence comes from Bufo bufo, assembly GCF_905171765.1. Classification (NCBI taxonomy): domain Eukaryota; kingdom Metazoa; phylum Chordata; class Amphibia; order Anura; family Bufonidae; genus Bufo; species Bufo bufo. Next base: position 139,214,454 of record NC_053389.1, read on the forward strand.
TACATGTAATGATGGGAGATATGGCATTATAATGACTGATAATATGTCATGTCCAAGCTCTAGTAGAAGGGGAATATAACCTAAGGCTTCGTTCACATCACCGCTCAGCCTTTCCGAACGAAGCAGGAGAACGGAAAGGACGGATTCAGCACATAACTGAGCCGAACGGATCCTAAGGACCCCATAGACTATAATGGGGTCCGTTAGGTTTCCGCTCAGAAGAAGATTTATGAAGCGGAGACAAAAGTCCTGCACGCACTACTTTTGTCTCCGCTCCAAAATCATCTTCTGAGCCGAAACCTAACGGACCCCATTCTAGTCTATGGGGTTCTTAGGATCTGTCCTTTCCATTCTCCTGCTCCTAAACATAGCAGGAAAGGCTGAACGCTGATGTGAACGAAGCCTTAGGGTTATAGAAATCTTCACCCTGAACCTCCTGATTCATACCTTTAAAACCAGAACTGCATAGAAGAATGTAGGTGACAAACCCCATTACATTGCCTGCCATTAGTGATTGTCATGGCTCCATTAGGACCTCAACCACAGAGTTTTTGACTTACAGATCCCCTTGTATGGAAGTAGGTGGTGATGCCATCACCCTTTCATTCGCACCAGGTCACACTCATTCTTGGTTATGGCACACCTATACATCCCTGATGCACACTTGGCCCTTCCTCTTTGGACCCCTAGTGCTACTGCCCTGGCTGTGTATGGTTAAAAGTCCTTCTGACAGCTTTATAGAGAAGAACCAGGAGGAACTGGATGAACAGAATAGCTATAGTGATATATGGCCTGTGAGACACAGTAAAGGGGTCTTTGTTGCAGTTGCTGTTTACAGTGTGTTCGGAATTGCTTATTTTTTGCATCATTGATAGGAAATGGGATTGATCCGCAGGAGCTCCGGTCATTTTTCACGTTTCCGCTTTTTATTTATTAGTAGCACATTTCTCTCATTATCTCCTGTTACTTCTAATTAGTCTGAACATTCGTTCTGTTCCCCCGCTCGGCAGCGCAGACCTGGTGGAGTTCAGTAGTAGGAAGATCTGTGGAAAATTCCCCTTTAATTGGTTCAATGTGTTTCACAGTGAATAACCCATGTTCAACCAGAAACGGAGGCTGCATGCACCAGTGTACCAATGATGGAGGACGGGGGAAATGCTCGTGCCACCCCGGGTACAGGCTGGCAGCTGATGGAAAGACATGTGAAGGTGGAGTAGACTGAATCTATGGGGTCTCAATGTAAACATATGGTACCATGAATCCAAATGGCCAAGGGGGCCCCAGAGCTGATGGGCCGGAAAATGTTTTCCATCTTTTGTGCTTTCTGCTCGGTAAAGTTAAATGAAATTACCTGAAGGACAAGAAATCAGCCCATTAGTGTTAGTGAAATCTGAAAAAGCTTACGGCTCCTCTATCTGTGTCCCTATGACAACACAATCAGTCTCTACTATAATGGTTCAGTGTTATCATAGGGACATTTGTAGATCCAAATCAACAACCGTATTAATGACCACATCCTTACTGTCCCTGCTGATTTATGTAACTGGCAAATCTGTTTTATTTTAATTATTACTATTACTAGTATTATTATTAGTAATAGCAGTATTACTGTTTTCTGGAGCTATACTAGTATTTGTAGCATTACCATTAGAATTTTTACTACACAGTGTGGCAATGTACTGTAGCTGTGTTAGTGGCATATTTATGCCAGTAAAATGTTAAAGGGGTTGTCTCACTTCAGCAAATGGAATTTATCATGTAGAGAAAGTTGATACAAGGCACTTACTAATGTATTGTGATTGTCCATATTGCCTCCTTTGCTGGATGGATTCATTTTTCGATCACATTATACACTGCTCATATCCATGGTTGCGACCACCCTGCAATCCAGCAGCAGTGGCAGTGCTTGCACAGTAAAGAAAAAAATGCGCACTCCCACGGTACCGGCCACCAGAGAGGCTGACACTTTTTCCTATACTTTGCAAGCACGACCACCGTTGATGGATTGCAGGGTGGTTGTGTAACACCCCAGAGTGGTGTTACCACTACTGCACCCTGCTACTGTCTTTAATGGGCTAATAAAATGTCATCTGTGTAATTCTGTTCCAGGTCCTATACACTGTGCATTCCTAATCTGTTTGCAACTGTTATGTTCATGTAATATGCCTGGTTCACCAGCAGGTGGCAGCAAACACGGCAGAGCTGCACTTAGGTAGAAAGGAACATTCTATTCTACCCCCCCCCCCCCCTCCTTTGAGAGAAGTGGGTTAGCTTTACTTCCTGCAGGAATGGTGGAGGCCAGTTAGGTTTAGTTTAGGTCTTCCCTAGACAGGGGAAGGGTGTATAGGGGCACGTGTCTGCTGGACATGCCCACGCCAGCCAGAGCACCTTAAGCTGTGCTGGCCTTGAGGCCAAAGCTTGATGCCTCAGCAGCCAGGAGGCTTCGGAGCCAAAGCCCGGGGTCCAGCCGTATCCAGGTAGCAGCACCATGACACACATAAAGAGACAATTTAGGCCGCAACATACCACTTGCCATTTCCTACCCCTGGGACACGATATATAGGAGGGCCCTGGGGGGATGCACCCAGTGCAATTCTCACTCCAGGGCCCTCTATATATATATCGCGTCCCAGGTGTAGGAAATGCCGAGTGGTATAGTGCGGCCTAAAATGTCTCTTTATGTGTGTCATGGTGCTACTACCTGGATACGGCTGGACCCCGGGCTTTGGCTCCGAAGCCGCCTGGCTGCTGAGGCATCAAGCTTTGGCCTCAAGGCCAGCACATCTTAAGGTGCTCTGGCTGGCGTGGGCATGTCCAGCAGAGACGTGCCCCTGCACACCCTTCCCCTGTCTAGGGAAGACCTAAACTAAACCTAACTAGTCCCTACCCTTCCTGCAGGAATTAAGGTAGCCCACTTCTCTCGAGAGGATAGGGGGGGGGGGGGGGTTAGAATAGAATGGAAGGTTCCATTCTACCTAAGTACAGCTCTGCCGTGTTTGCTGCCACCTGCTGGTGAACCAGGCATATTACATGAACATAAAAGTTGCAAACAGATTAGGAATACACAGTGTATAGGACCTGGAACAGATTTACACAGATGACATTTTATTAGCCCATTAAAGACAGTAGCAGGGTGCAGTAGTGGTAACACCACTGTGGGGTGTTACAGTTGTAACCATGGAAACTAACAGTGTATAATGTGATGGAAAAATGAATCTAGCCAGCAAAGGAGGCAATATGGACAATCACAATACATTAGTAAGTGGCCATATACAATGTGTAGTAGAGCATAACACGGCAATCACCCGGGAGTAAAAATCTTCTTGCTTTATAATGCTCTACTACACATTATTTATGGATTCTTTAAAGACACAGAGCACCACTAAGGAATATATGGGACTGGAGATCCAAGCACTGACAGCAGCATATGCAGAGCAGTCCCAGTAGTACCAGTCTGCTTCTTGGTTGTTATTTACATTAGTAAGTGCCTTGTATTAACTTTCTCTACATAATAAATGCCATTTGCTGAAGTGAGACAACCCCTTTAATTACAGGCAACCAGGGTGTAGGAAGTGGAGAAAAGGGCATTTCTCTACATTGGGTTACGTATAAAATGTAGAAAAGGTCTGGATTTTTGGAGTTGGAGGGAGAGAAAGGTGTGCTCCCAACTCCACATGCTCCACTCATAATTTAGGGCTAATTAGGCCCAATAAAGGTATTGTCTAAGATTTAACAAAAAAAAAAAGTGCTAGAGAGCAGAGGCTGTATGAAATGAAGAAAAAGCCCTTACTCACCTATTGCTGCTCCCTGCTGGGTCTGCAGCCCTCATGGTGGCCAAGGCATGTGACTGCTGCCGGCCCAGTGGGTATTGGAGCAGTGGTGCGGGAGCGAGGGACATTTAGACGGTGAGGTTTTTTTCTTCACTTCATACAGCCGCTTTCTCTCTGGGAAAATCCCTTTAAGGGCTTATGCACATGGCTGTTGCCTGCCCGTGCCCGTATTGTGGTCCGCAAACACTTCAATGGGTCCACAATCCGGAAGGAGCAGTGCAGAACGGAGTGTGACTCTGTGCCTCCGCGCCACAAAGAAATAGAACTGCCTGTGTAAAACTCCCTTTGTAAAATGTCCCCACAGGGCTACTTTGCATGCCCCACTTACATGCACATAACCATATCCGTTTTGTGGTCCGCAAACCACAGACCCACAAAATACGGATACCTGCCAAGTGCAATCCACATTTTTCTCAATCCCATTAACAGAAATGACTATTCTTGTCTACAAAATGGGCAAGAATAGGACACGTTCTATAATTTACAGGATGGAGTCATACGGGGGCGGCCAGCACACTGATGACATCCATGTGCTGTAAAAAAAATTATTTCCAGACCCATAGTGATGAATGGGTCCATGAGTGATTCACAAGAAATGCGAATCGGATGCAAATGCCAAATAAATATGGTCATGTGCATGAATCCTTTCAGTGAAAAAGTGCAAATATAAAAAAAAAAAAGTGTAAATGTCTCCCAGAGGTCTTTTTAAATCTACCGGATTTTTCACCTCGTAAGACGCACCTGCCCATAACACACATCTAAGGTTTTAGAGGAGGAGAATAAGACCCCCAATGTTAATAAGACCCTCAATCAGACCTCAGCTCAGACCCCATTAGATGACTTATTATGTGCCAAAAATATATAAAAAAAAGGTTAAAAAAAAAAAAAACTGAAACAGTACAAATAAGAGAATCCCATGTCAATTTAAACTATCGACATAATAATAGTTTAGGCAAAAATATATGTATTGTATACCAAGATATCAAACACAAAATAGGGAGCTCATTTTAATAAGTTGGTATCAGTTTAAAATATGCAATTTAATTTTTTGCTTTTTTTCCTGAATAAAACTTAAAACTAATCTCTAAAAGAGGTTAAAGGGATCCTTTATCTTGGCCTCACAGTGGGCAGCATAAAGTCACGCTGATTTCTGCGCTCTTATCACTGGTAAAGTTGCTGCTGAGGAATTACCGTATAATGCCAGTGCGCCGAAGAAGAGTCCGGCGTATTCATGAGCTCCCTCTCTCCTTCCACCCGCTGATGATTGACAGTTTTATCTAAAGGAGTTTACTTAGGAGAGCACTGGCAATCGTCAGCGGGTGGAATAAGCTGGACTCTTCTCAGGCGGACCAGCATTATACAGTCAGTGAATGAAGCTGAACTGCGATACCAAGTACAGCCGATGTGTGGCGCTCTTCTTGGTGAGCAGAGAGAAGGCTGCGGAGCTACTGTGCGCACCACTGCTTTTACGAACAGCTCCCAATAGCGACCACATGGTCTTTCTCTATGATATGTAGGCCTTTATTACATACAGCTCAGCTTCATAGTATGAGCAGTGGAACGCTAAAACCAGGTATTAAGAAACTCGTTACAATGTAGCAAGAAGCCGTTACTCTTCTTTTTGGCAGAAGTTCCCGTGCTTCAGCCCCTGGTTTTCATGTTTAATAATCTCCCTCCGATATCCCCTGCTTCTCCTTACAGACATTAATGAATGCGTGACCGGCCTGGCCATGTGTGCTCACAGCTGTCTCAACACTCGAGGTTCCTTCCACTGCGGTTGTAGCCCTGGATATGAGTTAGGAGCTGATGGGAGACAGTGCTACAGTAAGTGTTCCATGGGGGGGAACGTTCCTAACATCTGCAGAAAATCTGCTGCTTTGGCTGTGAAATATTTGGGGTCTGTCCTTGCCAGAAAAACACAATTACAGAACCTTTTGGTTGCATTGCAGCTTCACTTTCAGAAGTACATATAGATTTAAAGGAGAATCACTATTTATTTTATGCCATCCTGCAGTTAAATTCTACATACGAGATTAGGAAACTTTATAAATCCTTTGCTTCGCTTTTCTCTTGTAATTTTTTTATCCTGTAATGATTTTGATTTATGTTATTTTCTTTTCTCTATTTGCATCTACCGTATTTTTCGCCCTATAAGACGCACCTAGGTTTTAGAGGAGGAGAATAAGAAAAAAATATTTTTGATTAGACCTCACATCTGACCCCAATGTTAATAAGACCCTCAATCAGACCTCAGATCATACCTCCAATGTTAATAAGACTCCAATCAGACCTCAGATCAGACCCCAATGTGAATGACCTCCAATCAGACCTCAGATCAGAGCCCCAATAGGAATGACTCCCAAACCTCAGATAACAGCTCCATTATCAATAAATCTTCCTCAATTAAGACCTCAGATCAGACCCCCAAATGTGAATGACCCCCAGACCTCAGATAACAGCCCAATTATGAATAAACCTCCCCTATTCAGACCCAACGCGCACAGTGTGAGGTCACAGAGCGACAATAGCCTCACGCTGTGCGCAATCAGGACCAGGAAGCGGTGAGTTCAGAGCCTAGGGAGCACTGCATTCACCGCTGCCCGGTCCTCCGATACTAATGAACGATTCCATAATGGAAGTGATCATTAGTATTCACCCAAGAAGACACACTGGCATTTTTCCCACATTTTTTTTGGGGGGGGGGGGGGGAGAAAGTGTGTCTTATGGGGCGAATAATACAGTAATTCTAAATTCAGAAATGTGCAGATTTCCTGATACCAGAGGACAGTGCATTGTGGGACCTCAGATGCTGATTACAGATTTGGAGATCAGCTGTTAGATCATGTGTCTGACAACAAAGTGTAGTTATGCTGTTGTCTGTAACCAAGGGCAACCAGCAGAACTTTGAAATGCGCTATAGATGTGAATGGAGGAAGACAGCAAATGACAGTAGAAAAGCAGGCTAAGGCCAGTTCCACAGGGATGTAATATAGCCACATTTTAACATCCATATTAAATCTTTAAGACATGGATCCCCGCAGATCTGCTGATTACTCAGACCCCACTGTTGGTGCTGATGAGGGTCTGGCACCAGGAATGCTGAATGTTTCCAATTTGCTATTTTTGAGCAATGTATTTTGTCATCTAGGGATAGAAATGGAAATCATCAACACTTGTGAGATCAACAATGGCGGCTGTTCTCATGAATGTCGACACAGCAGCACTGGCCCCATGTGCGTCTGTCCACAGGGGTTAGATCTGGACACTGATGGAAAGACGTGTGTAGGTAAGAAGGGTTTTTGGTGATTTTTTGTTTCATGTTTGCTGCCTGTGGGCATGCGCCTCTTACTTCCGAAATTGGAGGAGGAAAACTGCCAAGATGGATTGTACTGCATCTGTCAGAATGCTGCCCCTGCAGTCAGGGAAGTGAAAAGTGCAGCCTCAGGTAAAAGACCCACCTAGTCTCCTTTGCTGGGAAAAGTAAGACCAGGGGTGCCCAACCTGCGGCCCTCCGGCTGTTGCAAAACTACAACTCCCAGCATGCCTGGAAAGCCTACAGCTATCAGATCAAGTTGGGAGTTGTAGTTTTGCAATAGCTGGAGGTCCGCAGGTTGGGAATCCCTGAATAAGACTATTGAAGCTTTTGCTAAACATTTGTCAGGGGCCTGACATCCAGCTCGGCCTCACATAGTCTCCCAGGTGAGTCCCTCCAGCTCTTTCAGGTTGATGCAAACTATAAACTCCCAGCGTGCTATGGCAGCCAATATGCTGGGAGTTTTTAATTTTCAACAGCTATTCCTCCAAACCATCCTGGATCCAGCAAGACAGCACTTGAAATCCAGGATTGTCCTGCTGTCCCAAAAGGCCGGTGTCATGTTCCAATCTCAACGTCTCAGGATGCAGATACAGTTGAATCCAGAGGTCACCCTGTGACCCCTGCCATCTGTGGCTTGGCAGAGGCAAGAGAGATGCAGTGAAGTCATTGTGCCTGCTGGGCTGAGACACAGACAGCAGAGACTGGAGGAGACCTAGTGATCTGCTTCATTGGTTGTGGGAATGGGACTAGGTGAGTACTTTTTTTATTTTTAGGGGCACTATTTCTGGATGTGAGCAGTACGGGCCAGCATTGTACTGGGTGGGGGCACTTAGGGGTCATTATACTATATAGGAGGGCATTATACTGTGTGGTTCACTAAGAGACCATTATACTCTGGGGCAATAAGGGGTCATTATACTGTCTAGGGGCACTAAGGGGGCATCACACTGTGACCACTAAGGGGGCATTATATATATATATATATATATATATATTATACGTCTATATTATATGTCTGGGCAGACCTAAGAAGGCATGACCACTGTTTGTTAAACAAGGAATGGCACTATTACTGTTTATAGGCAAAAAGAGACTTGTTGGGTATGGGCAGGGGGACTGGGCAGGGTAAGAGGGGTGGCATAACATAAGAAAGCTGCATGCACTACACATGACACATCTACCCATACTGATGCCATGCTGTGGGACGGCACAGGTGTTGGTGCAGTGCACGGACTATTTATCCTCTGGTTGACAGTCCACAGCTGCTTCTCTTTATGGAGATGGTTTGTGTTGTATTATATCCAGGATCGAACGCTGGCTGCTTCTTCACACTCCAGTCACGCACGAGCCAGATAGATACAGATATCGCCACCAGCGAAATTAAATTGTTTAAGCAAGATTATCCAACAGGAGATCGTGTAAGTCTACAGTGCTGCCCCGGGAGCTTCAGACATGACTTAAGCGGGTTGTTCTGGTGTTATGCTAGTAAAGTTCTGCAACTTTCTAATATACTTGGTGTTTCATTTCATAGGCATTTTCAAGATCTCTGCTTGCTGTAAATGAATAGGAATGAGAAACACTGTAAAGACCCAGTAGAGAGAGTTTGCTTCCCAAAAGGGGCCAAACTGACGCTGATAGCCTGGGCATCCAGAGCTTGCACCACTGACTATAGACTTTGTGCCAAAACCAATGGAAAGGCAGTTGATCATCTTTAATGGGTATTCCAGTGTTTTGTTATTAATGACTTATTCTCAGGCTAGGCCATCAATATCTGATTGGGAAGGGGGGGGGGGGGGTCCTACACCCCCACCCCTGCCAATCAGCTGTTTCAGTGTAGCCAACAGAAAACAGAAATTGGGCTCTGCCATATTGCAACTAGTACAAAATATAATATTCTACCAGGTGACCAGACACTTCTTCGTTGAGGTTTCAGTAGATGGTCTCCTTTAGCCTTTATTGTTGTTTCTGGTGCTCGTGGTATCTTACAATCCACCATATACTTTACTTATTAGGCCATTTATTCTTATGTGTCATTGATGTTTCCTACCTGATATGTCCACTGTTATACCCTGACTGATGGGGAAAACACTGTGGTTATCTTTTTTGAATCAGATTCTTTTTATTGAAGATTTTCCATTTTAACAAAAGACAGAGCCCTGTCTCCCACTTTTCCCCCTCCCTCCCTCCTCCCAACATACCCCATGAGACAATTATGAGTAGAAAACATTGCATCATTATATCTGACATATCATTATCTTAGTTTTGCGTTATCTCAGTACCTTAATTCAGAACCATGCAGTTATGTGCCATGTGACATGCTTTACTTAAATAATCAGAAATGTATAGACGTACCGGTTATCCCCCTATTTCCGAAACCCTTAAAGCTATCTATCTTATTTATGTTCTCTGCCCCCCCCCCCTTCTATTCCTTCCCATACTACACACATTCTCTTGCACACTCTCTCATTCTGTTACAATTGCAGATTATAATGTTGAATCCATAACGACCATATTTTCTCAAACTTTTTTAAGCAGTTCCTTTTTTGATATACATAATTTTCAAGACTAATCAACCCATGTATTTTTTTTACCAATTCGTCCACTGATGGCGGTTGCCTATCTATCCAATGAAAAGCTATTACCTTCCTGGCCTGATATAAAACCCTGATGATAGCTAATCTTTTTTCGGCCATTGAGTTCGGCATACTCACTACTCCTAACAAACACACCGGTATAGTCATACTGAGCTCAACATCAAAAACAGTTTTTACCAATTCACTCACCCCTTCCCAGTACACTGTGGTTATCTAAAGAGGGATAGGGTAAGTCTTTTCAAGATGTGGCTATATTTTATTTAGGGTTTATAGGGTACAAACAAAGTTACAATTTAGAGACCCATGGCCATTGACCTGACCTGGTAGCATTAGTGTGTATTATTACATGCTGTACCAGTAAGTATACAGCAGACCTCAGTTTGTTTTGTTTTATTAAGATCATTGCTAAGTGTTTGCTTCCCAAGTCTCCTAATTAAGTTTTAAGACTAACCGCCGTTCTATTTTTAATTGTGTAATGTATAGGGGCAGTGATGCTGACCATTTTTGTAATATACTTTAATTACTGAAATCATACATTTTTATTAGAAAAATAGCTCTAAAGTGGCCCATTTTGAGCATTAGCGACGCGCCTCTGTCTTCTGTTTACATAACACAGTCAGTATTGAGCAAGTCTCCACAGTTATGTAAACAGAAGACAGAGGAGCGCTGCTAAGGCTCAAAATGGGCCACTTTAGAGCTATTTTTCTAATAAAAATATATGATTTCAGTAATTAAAGTATATTACAAAAATGGTCAGCATCACTGCCCCTATACATTACACAAATAAAAATAGAATGGCAGTTACACTTTAACTTAATTAAAGGGCTTATCCCATGAATAATGTAAAAAAAGAAAATCAGACATCATACAGTACATGGCAGCCTCTTTCTAACAAAGCTTGAATCACCCCTGTATCTCACATGGATCCAGAGATCTCCCCATTCATTGCTCTAATTGTTTAGCTAGGTTTATTTCAAGCTGGCAGCTCAGGGGGAGGTGGCGTGTCCCTTCTCAGTGAGAGTGTCCTTTGTGATGCAGCTGGTGGCAATTGAAGGATGGAACTGAGCATGTGCTTCCATCTCAATGAGCTGGACAAGGAATTAAAAAAAAAAGCAAACAGCAGGTGGCGCTATACAGATAGATTTCAGTGAATAACTCAGCGGCTATACTGAATTTTTAATTACATTCAACTTAAAAATGTATTCAGAGCCAGGTGCTGGTTTGAAAAATTTTATTTTTGTTTTCGTGGGATAACCCCCTTGAGTTTAATCAACTCACATCTATAGCAAGCCTTTATCACATGCAGCTTTTATTGTTTCCTATAAGAAACTGTTACTAAAATCCCTTGGCTTATCAGTTTTCTTTCTGTGCAGATGCCGATGAGTGCGCCAATGGTGCTTCCTGCTGTCAGCAAGAGTGCTCCAATTATGTCGGGGGCTACGAGTGTGCCTGTTACTCTGGTTACCGCCTCAACATGGACGGCTGTGGATGTGATGGTAAATGGGTCATGGTATTTTATTTTGGTAAATGAAGCACAGTGTAAACTACTAGGTAGCTTGACATAGATGGAACAAGATTGGAATTACAGTCAGGTCCATAAATATTGGGACATCGACACAATTCTAAAATTTTTGGCTCTATACACCACCACAATGGATTTGAAATGAAACGAACAAGATGTGCTTTAACTGCAGACTGTCAGCTTTAATTTGAAGGTATTTACATCCAAATCAGGTGAACGGTGTAGGAATTACAACAGTTTGCATATGTGCCTCCCACTTGTTAAGGAACCAAAAGTAATGGGACATAATAATAATCATAAATCAAACTTTCACTTTTTTATACTTGGTTGCAAATCCTTTGCAGTCAATTACAGCCTGAAGTCTGGAACACATAGACATCACCAGACGCTGGGTTTCATCCCTCGTGATGCTCTGCCAGGCCTCTACTGCAACTGTCTTCAGTTCCTGCTTGTTCTTGGGGCATTTTCCCTTTAGTTTTGTCTTCAGCAAGTGAAATGCATGCTCAATCGGATTCAGGTCAGGTGATTGACTTGGCCATTGCATAACATTCCACTTCTTTCCCTTAAAAAACTCTTTGGTTGCTTTTGCAGTATGCTTTGGGTCATTGTCCATTTGCACTGTGAAGCGCCGTCCAATGAGTTCTGAAGCGTTTGGCTGAATCTGAGCAGATAATATTGCCCGAAACACTTCAGAATTCATCCTGCTGCTTTTGTCAGCAGTCACATCATCAATAAATACAAGAGAACCATTTCCATTGGCATCCATTCATGCCCACGCCATGACACTACCACCACCATGCTTCACTGATGAGGTGGTATGCTTAGGATCATGAGCAGTTCCTTTCCTTCTCCATACTTTTCTCTTCCCATCACTCTGGTACAAGTTGATCTTGGTCTCATCCGTCCATAGGATGTTGTTCCAGAACTGTGAAGGCTTTTTTAGATGTAGTTTGGCAAACTCTAATCTGGCCTTCCTGTTTTTGAGGCTCACCAGAGAAGGAATTCTTCGGTCATCCACCACAGCTGTTTTCCGTGGTCTTCCGGGTCTTTTGATGTTGCTGAGCTCCTTCTTTTTAAGAATGTTCCAAACAGTTGTTTTGGCCACGCCTAATGTGTTTGCTATCTCTCTGATGTTTTTTTTTTTTTTTTTCTTCAGCCTAATGATGGCTTTCTTCACTGATAGTGACAGCTCTTTGGATCTCATCTTGAGCATTGACAGCAACAGATTCCAAATGCAAATAGCACACTTGAAATGAACTCTGGACCTTTTATCTGCTCATTGTAATTGGGATTATGAGGGAATAACACACACCTGGCCATGGAACAGCCGAGAAGCCAATTGTCCCATTACTTTTGGTCCCTTAACAAGTGGGAGGCACATATGCAAACTGTTGTAGTTCCTACACCGTTCACCTGATTTGGATGTAAATACCTTCAAATTAAAGCTGACAGTCTGCAGTTAAAGCACATCTTGTTTGTTTCATTTCAAATCCATTGTGGTGGTGTATAGAGCCAAAAAGTTTAGAATTGTGTCGATGTCCCAATATTTATGGACCTGACTGTAAATCCTACCACTAATCCAATGTAATCTCCATATAGATGTAAATGAATGCTTATCAAACAATGGAGGATGCCATCAAGTTTGCGAAAATCTTCCTGGATCGTTCCAGTGTAGCTGTAATCCTGGATACAGACTGAACACTGATGGAAAAGGCTGTAGTGGTAATACTCACATACCTTGGACCATACCATTATAAGTACACTATTTAAAGCTTGTTTGGACTGTTCAAAGGGGCTATCCTATGACTAATGTAAAAAGTCTAAATCAGACATCATATACTACATAGCATTAAAGCTAGAACCAGCCCTGTACCTCACATGGATCCAGACATCTGCCCATTCATTGCTCTCCTAGATTTATATCAAGCTGACAGCTCAAGGGGAGTGTCTTTTCTGCTGCAGCTCAGGGGGCGTGTCCATGCTCTCCCTATCACAGCTCAGGAGGCAGTTGAAGGATGAAACTGAGCATGTGTGGCCTTCTCAGTGAGCAGGGCAAAGAAATAATAAGAAAAAAAAACAGCAGGTGGCGCTATACAGATACATTTTATTGAATAACTCAGTGGCTATACTAAATGTTGAATTAAATGCAATTACGAAAGTAATCAGATCCAGCAGCTCAGGGGGCATGTCCATGCTCTTCCTATCACAGCTCAGGAGGCAGTTGAAGGATGAAACTGAGCATGTGCGGCCATCTCAGTGAGCAGGGCAAAGAAATAAGAAAAAAAACAAACAGCAGGTGGCGCTATACAGATACATTTTATTGAATAACTCAGTGGCTATACTACATGTTGAATTAAATGCAATTACGAAAGTATTCAGATCCAGGTACCCTTTAAAAATGGTAGAATATTTTCGTGGGACAACCCCTTTAAGGGCTATGCCTACTTTTTCAATCCTATCTTGAATAGCTCTGAAGCATTTAAAATAAAGAAAATAGATTAACTTTAAAAATAGTCTTGATTAGAAATGTCCTGCTGTTGTTTTTATACAGCTCCTATGCAGACCAATGGGTCTCCATAGTTACAGACTACAAACAAACCTTGCGTAGTCTGGTCTTGCAGTCATACTCCCTTACATCTGTACTTTTCTTCTTGCTTATCCACAAAATGGAAACTAGTCAACCTTTTTTTTTTTTTGCTAAGCTTCTTCTCTCTTCCCAGGTCTTCAGGAAACTAATCCCGGGCAGCACCCTGCTGAACACTCCATTCCCCAGGTGACATTATTGCGGGATGAATTCTCCCAGATATTTGATGATGATTATGATGAAGATGAAGAAGCAGAACTGCGAGGAGAACACACACTGTCTGAGTCATTCGGTAGGCAAGCAAAAAAATCATCATTGCTGTTCATCCATCAGCATTACACTAATCTCCCCCTTCATGAAATCACCCTTGAAAACCTATCCACTTACTGGTTATTACTGGATTTAACCCCAGTTAGCTTATACCAGGAATCTTGTCTCATTGGGGGATTATGGTGCCATTAAATGGTAACATAATCCCTCTTTACACTGACTTATTAGTGCATATGGTTCTCATAATACAGAAGAGTGATTAGCTGAATATTCTTCACATTGCATGTATGGGAGGGGGAGGGGGGTGCAAAAGTATAATAAAATGGAGGCAAAAAAAAAAGACAGAAAAAAAAGGTTCAAAAATGTTAGAGTCTCTTTAAACATCTATATAGACAAAATTTTAAAAGAGCTTAAGGGTTTTCTGGGAGTTGAATATTGATGACCTATCCTCAGATTAGGTCATCAGTATCAGATAAGAGGGTGCCAGATTCCAAGCACCCCTACGAGCAGCTATTTAAGCCTTAAGGGGCTGAAGCACTCAGACAAGTGATGCATCCTCTTCATAATATATCAAGAACAGTGCCATACATTCACTGAGTGGGAATCAGATGCACAAAGGCCATGTGATCGATGAATGTGACATCACAGGTCGAGGAAGAAGCCGCAGCATCGGGCATCTTCCAACAGCTGATTGGCAGTGATGCCCGGAGTTGGATACCCAGCGTTCAGATATTGATGACCTATCTTTGAAGTGTTTTGTAATCTGGAACCCAGATAATGTAAACCCCTGTGATATCATCAAGTGACATCACCGACTCCTCACCAATAGCTCCGCCTCTCACTCCTTCTGTCTACACTCACATACTTTATTTGCATTATTTAAGGCCTCCTGCACACAACTGTATCCATTTTTGCGGTCTGCTAATTGCTAATTGAGGACTCTCAAAAATGATGTACCGTATATACTCGAGTATAAGACGAGTTTTTTGGCACATATTTTTGTGCTCAAAAAGCCCCCTCGTCTTATACTCGAGTCTAGGTCTGTATTATGGCAACTTACATTGCCATAATACAGACCAACAGTGGCGTAGCTATAGGGGTCGCAGCGGTCGCAATTGCGACCGGGCCCCTAAGTCAGGGGGGCCCACGGGGCCCCCCAGGAGATAATGAGTAAAGCCCTGGATTATTTATTTGGATATCTTACTTTGTCTTAGCTCCGGTAATAGCAGGCAGTGCGGGGGGCGGCGCTTACTCACTGACGTCACACGCCTGCTCCTCCCACTAGGCGGCGCAGGCACGTGACGTCAGTGAGTGAGCATCGCCCGCCCGCACTGCCTGCTATTACCGGAGCTAAGACAAAGTAAGATATCCAAATAAATAATCCAGGGCTTTACCCATTATCTCCTGGGGGGCCCCGTGGGCCCCCCTGACTTAGGGGCCCGGTCGCAATTACCGGAGCTAAGACAAAGTAAGATATCCAAATAATCAGAGTAAAGAGCTCAGCAATAAGCAATGATTAAAGTTAAAGTAGTTACTGATTAGTTTATAAATATACTGCTGTGAGCGTCGGGGAGGGGGATCTGTGGATGGCACTGTAGGGGGATCTGTGGATGGCAGTGCCATCCACAGATCCCCCTACAGTGCCATCCACAGATCCCCCCTCCCCTAAACAGTGCCATCCACAGATCTCCCCCCTAAACAGTGCCATCCACAGATCCCCCCTAAACAGTGCCATCCACAGATCCCCCTCCCCTAAACAGTGCCATCTGTGGATGGCACTGTTTAGGGGGGATCTGTGGATGGCACTGTTTAGGGGGGAGATCTGTGGATGGCTCCCTGTATTTAATGCAGAGTGTGTGTGTATATAATGCACACACTCTGCATTAAATACAGGGAGTCAGAGTCAGACTCCCATCAATCTGAGTCACCCTCTTGCAGATGTGTGTATATAATGTAGAGTGTGTGCATTATATACACATACACTCTGCATTATAGCTGCATTTCCCACCCTAGTCTTATACTCGAGTCAATAATTTTTCCCATTTTTTTGGGGTAAAATTAGGGGCCTCGGCTTATATTCGGGTCGGCTTATACTCGAATATATACGGGTAATTGCATTTAATTTCACAGTAAGCTATAAAATGAGAGTTGCTTCTTTTTGGACCAGCCTCCAGTAAATCCTATTTGATCTGATGTCAGCACATAGAACATTTCATCACTTACTAGTACAGTGATACACTTAAAAAAAATGCTGCCGATAAGTAAAAAAAAGTTTTGATTATTAAAAGATATGTCTAATGTTATTGAACCTTTAAGGGGGTTGAAATGGCCGGTGCCATCCAGTTCATCCATTGTGTTACTATCTACTGCTTGCTTTGATTGTAGTGTGTTTTGATGGCACGTTTGGCCCAGACTGCACGCTGACCTGTGACGACTGTCGGAATGGCGCTACCTGTACCATAGAAGAGGACAGCTGTGTGTGCACTGCAGGGTGGACTGGACTTATCTGCAACCAGAGTAAGTCACGTGGCATTAATCAGTAATTAATACCTCATGGTTCTGTTATCATGAAGAAATGTTTAGATCCAAATCTCCATCCATATCAATGTCCACATCCGCACTGCCTTGACTATAAGTGTACATTGACGTGCATTATGATTTGGATTCAAATAATGTTCCTATGATAAAGCTGAACTACCAGCAGGAAGTTGGACAGGAAGAGTTTTCATGAATTCAATGCAACCCTATACCTCAGTAGAGATGAGTGATGTGGTCCATCTAGGGTTTGCTCATTCGGGTGATTCTACCAAGGATAAAGGTGAAGTTCAACTCTTGCCCAACTTTGGTTGTTTCTTGCTATTGACTTGATATGTTGTGGTTGCCACATCAGCAGAGGATCCATGCCGAAGAAGCCAAGCCGCTAGCTGATGAAGCTTTGGTTGGAGATCTGGATTGTATCAGCCTGTTGCTTTGATTTGGCCCCGTGAACCCAATCCTGTCTTGTGGTATTCTATTCTGGTTCTTGGAGCAGCTTTATGAAGACTTTGTGTGACTGCAGATTATTTCAACATTTTGAGGCTGTTGGTTCCTGTTCAATGTAAATTCCCTCACTGCCAAACTCCAGAGACCTGGATTCAAGATCTTGTCTTGGAAAGTGTAGTATCGATTTTTGGTTTTTAAGGAATTATGTGAACTGTTCTCTAGCTGAGTACAACTATTTTAGTTGGAATATTTTTTCTTCTGTTCACCGATTTTATTTTTTTATGGGAAAGCAATGATGTCCACTTTGCCCCAAATCTACTACTAGATCTTCGTTGGCTACATCCAGATGCAGTTAAGATTCTTCAGAATGTACCTTGATATCTTCTGCTTTGCTGTAGTACTTTATGCAGGTTTTGAGGTCCCTGGTCTGGTTGTGTTTAAGGGAGACTGGGTAGTCGGCTGTGTCATACAGAGCTCCTTGGTATGGTTTACCTGATAAAATTATGTCTGCAGCCACCACTACAGGGAGTATATAGTTTATATACTGAATAATTCAACTGTATGCAGTAAGCTCCCTCTAGTGGTGATTTCAGACAGCCAGAATGTTTTCATTGAAATATAAGTCTATGCAGTAGATTTGACACTGGCAGCAGAAAAACTGAGCTCTATAAAGATATATTAATGAATTTATATTTTAAATTATATTAATGAATAAAGATATAGTAAGAACTCTATTAGGACAGGATGCTGAACGTAAATTCAACATAGTGTCTCAAATGTTCACAACCATTGCCAAAAATATTCATGTAGTTCCATTCAGCATTTCAACGTTTAGTATGCAGTTGAGTCCAGTCTCCCATGGTGCTGTTGAAAATTCAATGCAGCAGGTTGAATTGCATCATACAATCACAACTATACCTAAGAAGTCAGTCTATCAGATGCTAGCCTTTGCAAGGGTGACCACAGCTTTGGATGTGACTAGAGTAGGACACGGGATCAGTGATAAGTAAACCAAAATATAAGCCTTCGTAGAAGATGACAGCAGAAGCATAATCAGCAGTGCAGGAATACGCACACTTAGAATTTTGTCATCATCACGTTACATGGATGTCATTGTTTTTTCATGGCACCAGACTCATAAATCTTCAGCTCATGATGAGTGTTTGCTTTGACTGGCCGGCGTTCCCTAGTCTGGGTGTGTGTTTATAGGTTGTTCGCCTGCTTTATATAATTGGCGGAACAACTTTACGGTCAGTTTAGCATGAAGGAGATTATGACATTCAAAGTGTTAACATCCTGACTGCTCGCTGATATTTGCATTACCGCACTTCCAATGGGGTATACAATTTTTCCTGCTACTTGCACTAGGAGGAGATGGATTTGGTCGGAGCATTTCTTCTTTAGTGAAAATGTTTCTTTGGAGGTAAAAAGTAATCCCAATTTTCTTCCAGTGCTTTAACATTATACTGTTTGTCTCCTGTATACTATACTATGACTCACCTGCACACTGACGTATAGTAGTACAGACCACAATGGAGTAGGCATGTGTCACGCTTCGGTGTGAGAGGGAAACACCACACCGAGCATAGGAGGGAAAGGGGAAACAGGGAATCAGGCCTGAGAACTAGGGAAGGAAGATGGACACCTCCTAGTGAAAGCCCTAACCAAAATCCTGACTGACTACCAGTATGAACCGACCCCAAAGGTAGGTGAGTTCATACGCAGGAATACCTAGAGTCCTATCTAGCCCTATAGGACCCTGGTACTAATAGCACGGACGAGACTGCCTGTTCCTCCAAAAGGAAGGACGAACAGGAGTCTACTTCAGGCCTAATACAAACAATAGGGAAATGCAACACACAGAACCCAAACAAAATACAAAAGGGAAAGGAAAGACTTAACTTCAAAGAGGCTATGGAAGCACCAGAAACTCAGCCGAGATCCAACCACAAACAATCCACAAGCACAGAAGCTATAAACCGCACAGCATAGTGGGAGAAGCAACTATAAATAAGGAAGGTTAAATGATCACATAAGCAGCACCTGGAGGAAAGGGATGTGGCCATTACAGAAACAGCACAGACGCCTATTGATCCACAAGGAAAACCTGTCAGATCAAACCACGTGTTGCCAGCCTCATAGATCTCCTGCCACTCACTGTGGCCGGGACGTCTGTATGTCTCGGTACGTCCATGACAGCATGGTGGTGGAGAGGATGTGGTGACGGCTGCACTGAGGGTGGTTGTAGTCCTTACGGTGGCTAGTCTCTCTCTCCAGGCCTCTTTTCAGGCCACATTGCAACACCCTGGCTTTTGGGGGCCTAATGTCTGGTGGTGGCTGGGGCACCCTTGAAGTTAAGTGGATGGCTAGCAGGGGCTGGCGGATGGTGGAGGCAATGACCAGGTCCGCTTGGTTAAAGCAGAAAACAGTCCCTTTACCGAGGATGATAGGTGTCACACTGCGATCACGAGCATTAGGCACAGTTTTCAAGTATTTCACTAGACGGACACACTCATGCAGAAGTGATCAAAGAATACCCCAGTTAACCCCTTAACCCCTGTGATAAAACCTGATTGAACCATTGTACACGAGGAGAAGTCCCAGTGACCACTGTTCATATATGGACAGGTACATTAATGGAGCTTCCTGGGGAGCCCCTCACCCTGCCCAAATGTACAGCAGTGGCAGGCCAATGGCAAGGACACAACTGCGCTCTCACAATATCCGCCTACAAACAGCTCCTCTGAATAATTAAATTAAATAAGCAAGACTGCTGGAGGACCCAAAATGATAGAGTGTTATCTTGCAGTGCTAGATGCAGTGCAGGGGAAGCAGCTGCTTTGACACAATAACTATTTCTCCCATCATGTTTTCTGCCCTGCCATCCTGGTGCACTGCTTGCTAATCACACCCAAGCTCCGACCTTCAAAGTAACCGAATCTTGCCCTCTCTCTCCTGGGGCACTCCGGCTGCTTTTTATTCCATCCCCTGGGGCAGTGCTATCAGTAAGCCATATTATCCTGGGCTGGGAGCTGCAACTTCTTCTTTGCCAGTTTCCTTCCTCCTTCTCCGCCCCAACCATCCTAGGGCCACAGCCTATAGGTACTGTGCAGTATATGCCCCCGATATAGGCTAAAGATATGTTGTGTACAATGGTATGTGTAAATATCTATGCACAGGCACAATATCCCGCCATATATTAGTATTCCAGTGGATTGTAAGGGGACAAAGTGTAAAGTTAAAGTCGCTTTAATGTACAAATAAAGCTAAAAAAAAATGTAAATGAAAAAAAAAGGCAGAAAACACTATTTATAATATTGGGTCAGAATTTGTACCGCAAAATGTATAGATTATGTATATAAAGTACAACTTACAAAAAACAAGACCCCACACAGCTGAAAAGAAAAAAGTAAGTTCTAAAAAAGTCTTTGTATTTGCTTACACTTTCCTCATTGTGGTACGCAGCCCTATTGCTTTATAACGAGGAGGTCTAGTAATTGAGTCCTGTATGCAGTGAATGAATCCTTTCCTCGCTCTGATTGTCTTAAAAATAAACAGTTACAAGATGGCCGACTTATACCTTACAGATGCGGCTCACACTGCATTCACCTTCATTACTCTTCTCTTTTGTAGCTTGCCCAGAAGGAACGTTTGGTCTGAATTGTAGCCAGAAATGTAACTGTAAAAATGGAGGAACGTGTGACGCCATCACTGGGCAATGCCGCTGCCCCCAGGGAGTGAGCGGGGAGTTCTGTGAGGATGGTAAGAGTCCCTACACTAGAACCTCTCAGTTCTGTGGTGGAGAGATATGATAAAATAGGGAAGTAGTGGGAACATTAAATTGCCATCAGTAGGATACAGGCTACCATTTGCAGGACTCTGTCTCCTACTTATGGAGCTGCAGTAGCAGCAAGGAATCTGATATCTCCACTGTTGTACTGCGTAGAATTCTGGCTGCCTGCAGCCACCACTAGAGGGAGCTTACTGTATACACCTTCTACATGGAACCTAATAGCAGCAGTATGCAATCAGCTTTATAGCTCCCACTAGTGGGCCCTGATTGCAGATACAATTTGACTTAGGTTTTGACTTCTTACTAAAATTTTAACCTGTCTTTTCTTATAGGTTGCCCAAAAGGATATTATGGTAAAAACTGTAAGAAGAAATGTAACTGTGCCAACAAGGGCCGATGCCACAAAATCCATGGAGCCTGTCTGTGTGAGGCTGGCCTGTATGGACGTTACTGCCACTTAGGTAAGGTGGCTTTCTTCATATTGCATGTACCATCTGAGGTCTGGTTCATACTGAGGTCCGGTACATTCTTATTATACACTAGCTATACAGCACTGATGCGTAATATAGAGGTCCTGTAGGAAATACTGGAAGGTGATGATAGTATATGAGATACTGAAAATAATAGGATCTTTAAACTGAAAAAGAAAATATATTATTATATTAAGCATTGGATTGACCTACTTTTTCTTGAAGAGAACCTGTAACATCTCCTGACATGTCTGTTGTAGTAACTACATGCATCCCAATGTAATAACAATTCTTATGACTCTATGCTGTGCCATTCCTTTAGTATTCCTGCTAGAAGTTATAAATGAATTTCTAACAGTTTGTAAGGAAGGTCCAGATGGGTGTTACCAGCTTGGGGGGGGGGGGGGGGGGGTGTCCCTGCACAGTCTGACTTTATCCAATCAGAGCTGCCAGGGTCAGACACCGTTAATGTTGGAGAAAACGTGCAAATAAGTAGTTGTCTATTGTCCTTTGGCTAACTTTATGTTTCAGATGATGTGCCATGGGGGTGGGGCTTAACTGGAGGGGCTTCATTTTCCTTGAGTTGCTTTGCATTCAGAGCAGTAGTGGAGGTTTCCTGCTGACTCTTGAGTAGGAAGAACAAGAAGAAGGAAGGGGAAATATAATGAATGTCTCCTGGAAAATATCAGAATTTTCAACTGGCTGCATCTTTTGATGACTTCATAAGAGACAGGCGGAGTACGTTATGTCTGTTTCTGTATTTTAGTTTGCCCAAAGTGGACTTATGGACCCGGCTGTTCGAAAGAGTGCACTTGTGTACAGAGCAACACACTGGAATGTGGTAAAAGGGACGGGATGTGCACCTGTAAACCCGGCTATCAGGGAGCATCCTGTGAAAATAGTAGGTATCCAATAAAAGGCTCCGGTCACTTCATGCAAAGACATTTACTTTGGTTCTGAATAGAAAATAATTTGGTTCCTTGGTGATAGACGTCACTTTGGAGCTCAGTGTCAGCAGGCTCCAGCTATACATAGCTGACTACTACCAATAATATAGCACCACCTGCTGGCCATAAAATAGAATGCAAAATTGTGTTTTCATTAAAGGGGTTGTGCAGAGAATTGTTATATTCATTACCTAGCCTCATGATAGGTCATCAATATCTGATCGGTGGGGGTCCAACACCCGGCACTCCTACCGATCAGCAGTTAGAAGAGGAGGCAGCGCTCCATGCTTATCTCAAAAGTGCTTCTATATGTTTCTATATTAGAGGGGCAAAGGTTTAAAAGTAATATCAGGAAGTATTACTTTACTGAGAGAGTAGTGGATGCATGGAATAGCCTTCCTGCAGAAGTGGTAGCTGCAAATACAGTGAAGGAGTTTAAGCATGCATGGGATAGGCATAAGGCCATCCTTCATATAAGATAGGGCCAGGGGCTATCCATAGTATTCAGTATACAGGAAGTGCAGAATTATTAGGCAAGTTGTATTTTTGAGGATTAATTTTATTATTGAACAACAACCATGTTCTCAATGAACCCAAAAAACTCATTAATATCAAAGCTGAATATTTTTGGAAGTAGTTTTTAGTTTGTTTTTAGTTTTAGCTATTTTAGGGGGATATCTGTGTGTGCAGGTGACTATTACTGTGCATAATTATTAGGCAACTTAACAAAAAACAAATATATACCCATTTCAATTGTTTATTTTTACCAGTGAAACCAATATAACATCTCAACATTCACAAATATACATTTCTGACATTCAAAAACAAAACAAAAACAAATCAGTGACCAATATAGCCACCTTTCTTTGCAAGGACACTCAAAAGCCTGCCATCCATGGATTCTGTCAGTGTTTTGATCTGTTCACCATCAACATTGCGTGCAGCAGCAACCACAGCCTCCCAGACACTGTTCAGAGAGGTGTACTGTTTTCCCTCCTTGTAAATCTCACATTTGATGATGGACCACAGGTTCTCAATGGGGTTCAGATCAGATGAA
Source organism: Bufo bufo (assembly GCF_905171765.1). NCBI lineage: Eukaryota > Metazoa > Chordata > Amphibia > Anura > Bufonidae > Bufo > Bufo bufo. The sequence continues at coordinate 139,237,819 of NC_053389.1, forward strand.
CAAGGAGGCCATGTCATTAGATTTTCTTCTTTTATACCCTTTCTTGCCAGCCACGCTGTGGAGTACTTGGACGCGTGTGATGGAGCATTGTCCTGCATGAAAATCATGTTTTTCTTGAAGGATGCAGACTTCTTCCTGTACCACTGCTTGAAGAAGGTGTCTTCCAGAAACTGGCAGTAGGACTGGGAGTTGAGCTTGACTCCATCCTCAACCCGAAAAGGTCCCACAAGCTCATCTTTGATGATAACAGCCCAAACCAGTACTCCACCTCCACCTTGCTGGCGTCTGAGTCGGACTGGAGCTCTCTGCCCTTTACCAATCCAGCCACGGGCCCATCCATCTGGCCCATCAAGACTCACTCTCATTTCATCAGTCCATAAAACCTTAGAAAAGTCTTGAGATATTTCTTGGCCCAGTCTTGACGTTTCAGCTTGTGTGTCTTGTTCAGTGGTGGTCGTCTTTCAGCCTTTCTTACCTTGGCCATGTCTCAGAGTATTGCACACCTTGTGCTTTTGGGCACTCCAGTGATGTTGCAGCTCTGAAATATGGCCAAACTGGTGGCAAGTGGCATCTTGGCAGCTGCACGCTTGACTTTTCTCAGTTCATGGGCAGTTATTTTGCGCCTTGGTTTTTCCACACGCTTCTTGCGACCCTGTTGACTATTTTGAATGAAACGCTTGATTGTTCGATGATCACGCTTCAGAAGCTTTGCAATTTTAAGAGTGCTGCATCCCTCTGCAAGATATCTCACTATTTTTGACTTTTCTGAGCCTGTCAAGTCCTTCTTTTGACCCATTTTGCCAAAGGAAAGGAAGTTGCCTAATAATTATGCACACCTAATATAGGGTGTTGATGTCATTAGACCACACCCCTTCTCATTACAGAGATGCACATCACCTAATATGCTTAATTGGTAGTAGGCTTTCGAGCCTATACAGCTTGGAGTAAGACAACATTCATAAAGAGGATGATGTGGTCAAAATACTAATTTGCCTAATAATTCTGCACGCAGTGTATTGGGCAGACTAGATGGGCCAAATGGTTCTTATCTGCCGACACATTCTATGTTTCTATGTAAGTGCAGTGTAATGAGTACTTACAGGAAAACTACGGCACCCGCATAGATTAAAGAACATGAAGCGGCGCTCGCATGGACCGCTCTTCAAACAGCTGATTGGCGGCGGTGCCAGGTGTCGGACCCTCACCAGTCAGATACCCAGTATAGACACCCAGTATAGTAGCAGGTAGCCAAGCTGCCTTAAAGGGGCTGTGCAGGGATTTTACATTGATGACCTATCCTCAGGGTAGGTCCAGTACTAAACTCTTGCACCACCCCTTTAAGACAGTCAGCTCGGCTACCTGCTTCCATGTATACAGGGTGTTTCCAAAAACACAGAAATGTGTGGCAGGAATTAACCCTATCCAGTCTACCATGAGGTGGAATGTGAATTGGTGCCCTTTTGTCGTTTTACAACTACACAGCAGTTGTATGTATAGAACATGACTTATTACTGACCGTCTCCTTTGCCTTCACCAGAATGCGACTCAGGATTTTATGGAGTTGGCTGCAAAAATAAATGCACCTGCCAGCAAGACGTATCCTGTGACCACACAAGTGGGAAGTGTCTGAAACAATGTCCTCAGGGATACCACGGGGACAACTGTGACCAAGGTAATAAAAGCACAATGGAGAGGAACTGTTTTTATGTGTGATAGGAAATGTTCTCTGAGACTTGATCCAATGATACGGCAAATGGTATATCTGGCCAGGTGCATTAGGCTTGATTGGTATCACCCCTGCCAAGGATCTCTGATGCCAGCATCAGAATGATCCATCTGGGAGATGTTTGGATGATCCATATCTGACAGTCTGGTCACTAGGGTCTGTAGAACTGATCATATGAAAAGCATTTCAGACACAGGAGGTCCATGTCCATGTGTACATGCAGTCTGATGAAATCAGGGTTAAAGTCTGGAGGTGGGAGAGGGTAAGTTATACATGGAATTGACTTCAGTATATGCTATTTTCGGAAGAGGTGTGTCTTTGGATTGCATTCGGAGATATGAAGAATAGGGGAATATGTGGGAAGTCCACGGTTGGGGAGAATCCCTGGAGAAGACCTTGTGCCAGAAGTGAAAAGAGAAAAAATGATCCTATACAGAATGGAGACTAAAGGTGTGCTTGGTCGTTAGGAGGAGCATTTCTAATCATGGCTGGGAAAATACTTCTTGTGGTGGCACAATGGTAAGGATGAGTGTCAGGTATCTTTTCCTCCGGTCACACTGGCCAATTATATAACGATCCCTTCACAATCTTGACGATAGTTGACTAGTAAATGGGCCTTCAAGGGGTTGTTATAGCAGATTATAATTACCTAAGGAGGATCTGAAGGCCGCGTGTTGAAGGGGAGCATCAGGTGACTTGTCCTAAAGGAAGGGAGAAGTCCAGGCTCCAGGAAGTGAAAGTGAGGAGGTGAGAAGATAAGTGTGTCATGTAATAGTGTGGCCAGGGCAGTACACCATGTTACACTATGTGTGTCTATATTGTGCACTTTGTTATGCGTTGGTGTGAACACTTTTGCTTGTAATGTTTGATTTGTACTGCTGTTTGTATGTCATGGTGGCAGACCTCCTAGTAGCAGGGGTGAATCAAGGCAGCGGTTTGGGCATGGGACTCCTAGTTACATTCCACATTCCCAGTCACTCTTTCTTGAGAGGCTTGTTTTGTGCAGGGCATCTTGGTACCCCGGGGTGACATCAGGGACCACAGGAGTGCATGAACATTGCGCTGTGGTGTTCCTGTGGTCAAGGAAGCAGGACTTGAATAGAGTTAGTTGCCTCCAGAACCTTCTTTCGGCATACGCCTGTGCTCTGAGTGCAATCCCCTTAAAGAGTCACTGTGCTTTCACACAGTTTCATTTAATTTAATAGAGAATGGTGTAACAAGCTAATTTCTAAATCGCCTAATTTAAAAAATATGCCTGCATCCACCTGAAAAAAAGCTGCAAGGCAAGGAAAAAACGGTGGTCCTGCACACAAGTTCAATCAGTTTTGTCTGTGATAGCATTCATTGTCTTCGTTTTTTCCGTCCGGATTGTATCTAGATTGCACGCGTTTTTCACGCTCGTGAAAGAAAACCTGAAGAATAACAGTCTTCATCTCCTAGCAATCATCAGTGAAAAGCATGTTGCATCTGGATACCTTCCATTTGTTTCAGTCCATATGCTATCCATTTACTACATGCATCGCATTTGGACAGAAAACTCGCTTGTGTGAAAGAGGCCTAAAGTCATGACCACTAAGGGTCTCATTTCCACCTGAGTTGGAGTCCACTGCCTGTTGTCAGACATGATCTGTCCCTGGTAATACAGACTCAGAAGACGGCTCACGGGAAATGGCGGCGTGTCGGTACTAGTGGCGCTCCTGAGCCTGATAAAACAACTACTTCTACACAGTTTTTAAACATTACAGGAGCCGCTTGTCTTTCTGTAAGTGTGATTTATACCATTTCCTGGCAATGACGGTAAAAATAAGCTGGTTTCAGTGGAGCTGGCATGGATTCTGACACTCAGGCACCACTGCACCCACTATTGCATTGCAGGGGAAATGAGACAAAACTGGACAGTTTATTGCTTATATTCTGTTAAAATGACCGTGTCTTATCTGAGATGGAGATATTTGGCCACTCACGTCAGGGTTCCAGCACCCCACGTCACATGCAGACCATTGCACCCTCATTGACTTGCATCCTTCAAGTTATAACGTCTAGTGAAAAAGCACGGGATTGGAAATACAAACATAGAAAAAGTTTTCTACTGAAGTTCTGCAGCTACTTTACTTTGACAGCACATTCAGGGGCCATTGATTGTATTCAGGGCTCGTTAATGCAATTACAATTGAAAGTGCTGTGTTTCGACAGAACGGACGATCGATCTTGATCCGCACATTATTCATCATGTACTGCGGATGAGCTAGCTGAATCTTTAGGACTTCATTGTGTGAGCTTCTGGCTGTGATCCTCTTATTGACACAACTTATGGCCTGGCTGTCGGGGTCAATAAACAGTGCAATAGGCATAATGGGACAGGACTTGTGTGTCCTGATACATTGTTTTTGACCCCACCTCTTGTTCTCAGGAACATTACAGTACATGCATATGGGTCATTTATAGGGGTATTATTATATCATGATTATTTTTGCCTTGCACACAGAATGCCCGGCAGGGACGTATGGACTGGACTGTCTGAAATCCTGTTCTTGTGGAGGAGCTCCGTGTCACCACGTTGATGGAACTTGCATTTGCCCATCTGGTAAAACTGGCTCAGACTGCTCTAAAGGTAGGAAAATAATCCTCTAGGACTCCATATATTACATTATATACTGGTGAACAGTCAGGGATGTAGCTGCTGGGGTCCAGATGTAGCATTACACCTGGTCCCTGGTGCCATATGAGGACACCACAGTTACCCGGTAAAAGGTACGTTGTGCGGCGGGCCGGTTACAGATATTACATTACTTTTAGAGTGACCAGTAATAAAGCACGAGCCAAATACAGTATCCTAAAAAAAACATTCTTACCAGCACAGGTTTCCTTTCGATTATGGGGTTCTTGGGGCTACAGATATTGATAACCTATTCTCTGTATAGTTCATCGGTATCAGTCTGACACCCGGCACCCCCATTGATCAGCTGTTTCAGGCAGCTGCGGCATCGGATACTATACAGTGTATAGAGCTAGAGGCAGACAGCTCCGTCCACTATGTAGTGGCCATTCCAGGGTACTGCATCTCAGCTTCCATACAATACGCGGCGCTGGAAACTGCAGAGTGTGCAGAGCCTTCTGCTTATGCTCCATACACTGTTGGTTTTCGGTGCCGTGGCTGCCCAAAACAGCCGATAGTTGGGATGCCAAGGGTTGTACCACCATCAATCTGATATTGATGACCTATCAGGATGGGTCATGAATATCTGTAGCCTGGAGAACCCCTTTAAAATGGTTGTCCCATTAAGACAACATATCCCCTACACTGTGGATAGAGGATAAGAGTCTGATCAGTGCCCCCCATTTGTGCCAGGGTATTTACTGTGGGTCCATTCAGAACAATACACTCAAGCCCTCATAGTAGCAAATGCACTCACCACCCATAACGAGATCTGTAAGCAACTGCTAACCTGCATGTTGAAGGTTTCCGCTCCCATTTTTCATCCCAACTTCCCTTAATGGCATGCTGCTTGAATGGAGTCAGGTGCAGTTAATATGTCAGATGACCCCCCCCATCATGGTTCTTACTGGCTGACTGGTGCAATTTATGGAAACTTTATCTATCAGCATATTTCATTCCAGCAATCACAAACCAAAATATAAAGAGGAAAATAACAGTGCATTTATGGCGCTGCGCCGCGGGATACCCCTCCTCTGTGCTGTGCAGATAAATGTGGTTATTTCTTTTTTGCCGCTTCTCTCATCTTCTCCATTTTATCAGGGAATTAGCAACGGAGCGGCTGATGTCTAAGCTCTTAAAAGTGATTTATTGGAGCAGACAGGTTGTATCTCTTTTATTTTATGGCCACAGTTGTGGAAAAAAAAGAAAATACAGGTTTTGTAGAGAACACGGATCCTCAGTAATTTAATGTTATGCGGAGACTCCAGTGCATTATTTATTTCATGATGAATATGCTATGAGAGTGGCCAATTGGACATTGTCTTATACCAGCCCCAGAGGAACGCAATTGTTAGCATGTCAGGGACGTCAAATAAAAAATGCTAGCCTCTATGTGCACAATTGCTCCTCCTGCTTCCTCTGCCAGTTCCTCTCCTTCTTGATGGACAGTGGCATGTTCCTGCATAATCTTCTCTTCTGGAACTGTCAATGAAGAAGGAGAGGGGGGAGCTGAGAGGGAAAGCAGGAGGAGCAGGAGTGCATAGAGTGGCTTGGGTCTGCCCCAACTGCTCATTTGCATTTGGATTAAAGGATAACTGTCATATTTTCATCAAAAAATCAATTTTAGCATATGTTACTGCTGCAGCAGCATTATTCATAAAGCATTCTTTAGTTTCTTCACTTACCACTGTTTTCCTTGAGTTTTCCTCTTAGTTACGGCTGTTTTTAATCCTACATTATGAGGATCTTCTCAAGATGGCTCCTCTGCCAGTTCTCTGAGGTCAAAACTGCTTTCCCTCACTTCCCATACAAACTTTCTGTAGCCAGCAGCTCCCTGCCAGCCAATCAGATTGGATTACTGAGAGACACGCCTCCTCACTCTGAAGCCTAATGCAGGCATGCAGTGTGAAGGACCGCCCCTCCGTCTTCCTGTCTTCTTAACCGGAGACAGACAAGCCATAGCAACTGGAGCAATGGAAAGGGACAGAGGACATTAATGAAAGATGTCATTATAAGGTAATTACAGATCTTTTGACAATCATTGAAAGACTAACTCAGGTATACATGCCTAGCTCTAATAAACTAGCAAATAAAAAAAGATATGACAGTTACCCTTTAAAAGTACTTTTTCTCCAGAATGAAGCAACAGATCTCTAAGTGAAAGGTATCATTACATTCAAATAAGCTATAACTTCATTGTACCTGGTTAAAAAGGGGTGTGCAAGAATGGGGATGTTTTTGGCAAAGCCCTCCACTTGGCCCGAAACTGTAAAGGGAAGGGAAGCTAACTTACCTGCTTCTTGGTGCTGGCTCTCCGCTCCTTCTGCTCACGGCATGCAATGCTCCACTTTGCTCCCTCGCGGAAAACATCTGGTTTGACATGGCTGAAGCCAGGAGAATAGCTATAGGGGGTACAGAGGTAGCACTCACTACTGGGCCCAGGAGCCTAAGGTGGCCCAAAGACCCTTGAGGTGCATAAAAAGACACCAGTATTATAGAAAGTGCATGCTGGTCAAGTTACACCTCTGGCTGGACGGAAGGGGTTAGGTCAAGAATTTGGCATGGGAAGGGGGGAGGATGCCGTTTCAATTTTTGTCTCAGGCAGCATGAAGCTATGTGCTTCCCTGCCCCTGGCCACAAAGCACCGAGGGAAGGGGGCCCCAAGCTGAACTCTTGCACCAGAGCCCATGAGCCTTAAGCTATTATCCTGGCTGCAGCCAATCATTGGCCGCGGCAGTTACCGGCTCCCCTTATATCATGATAAATGGTCACGTGACGCAAGTGTTTGGCTGCAGCCATGTCAAACCAGACGTTGTTAGCAAAGCAGCCCAGCGGAGCATCACAGGTTGCAAGGACAAGCCAGTTAACTTCCCTTTACAGGTCTGGCCAAGTGGGGGAGGGGAGCTTTGCCAAGGCCATTCTTGCACGAGCCCTTTAAGGGTAATTTTCCAGGTGACAGACTCTCTTTGAGTCCCAGCTCTCAGCTATCTTCCTAGCGATTGATAGAGAGAGCCCAAATCTGGAGAGTGGCCCATCTTCTGCCAGACTGTTTCAGCAGCGTGTAGAATGTGATACATTGTGCGGGCAAGATTGATATCACATTGCTGGGAAGATGTAGGAGTTCATCTTCTATGCCGAGTAATTAACATGATGTGTGACCATGAGCTCGCAGCTTCATCCCAGCAATAAAATCATTTACAAAATGTTTCCCATTGATATCATCCTCGTCCTTCCCTGTCATCAACAGGCAGAAACCTTCACAATTTGTTTTTATATAATGTTTTATATCTATTTATTCCTTTTGATGAATCTTTCTCTATTCTGAGGAGCTAGGGTACACTGGGAAGTGGTTTTTCCTGCAGATTATGAGATTTTCTACATGATGTCAATGAGTGAAACATTTTGGTTGGAGGAACATTGACTGACACCCCCTGAAGTTGCTGCTCATGTGTCTTCTTTGTATCTGTCATCACCCCAGCCCCTACATCATGTCTACCACCACTTTACAATATAGTGTGGTCCTTTTTCCTTTCGTTGCCAGCTATCAGATCATTTGTCATATGAAAAGTGTATGGGAAAAAATGCGCAACAAGCAGATTAACTGCTACTAGGGTATTTTATTCTGGGTTCTGCGTTTGTTACTATTTTGAGTGCCCTATTGTTCACAGAGTAGATAAAGTTCCACATTATCTACTTTCTTAGAGTAGCTAATTAACATTTGGGTAATCCTGTAGTAATTAGCGTTGATACAAGAGAACCAGAAATGCAGTGTAAGGCTACTTTCACATTTGCATTTTCCTTTCCGGTTTTGAGACCTGGAAGAGGATCTCAAAACCAAAGGAAAGCGCTTGAGTTTTGTCCCTATTCGTTTTCAATGGGGACAAAACTGAACAGACTGGAATGGAGTGCGCCAGAATGAATTTCGTTCCGGTTTGTTGTTGTGTTCCCATGCCAGACGCAAAACCGCTGCAAGCAGCGTTTTTGTGTGCGGCATGCGAAACTGAATATGCCAGATCCGGCACCAAAAACCATGTAAGTCAGTGGTGCCGGATCCAGTTTTTTTTTGTGTCCGGTATGTGCATTTTCAATATAATACAACTGGACAACTGAACACCGGACAAGAATAACACATATGTGAAAGTAGCCTAATCTGCGGGCAGCATATTAGAGAGCAGGAGGAGTTGAGCAGATGGATATATATACTGTTATGGGACATTTTTCAATATAACTTGTAATTTATGCCCAATAACAGTTGTACATGGGGAGGAGCGGACAGAGAAAGCAGGAGAGCACAGAGTGGCTTGGGCTCACCTTCAGTGCTCTTAACGGCTCATTTGCATATGGATTAAAAGTACTTTTTCGCCAGAATGAAGCAACGGATGCATAGATTACAAATTACAACTTGTAATTACAACTTGTAATTTGTCCAAACCAATATCTATTCCGAAACATTTACATTCTATTACAGAGAACAGCTACTGTAGCTAATCACAAAACATCAAACTAAAATTTGTAGCCTTTATAGCTCCCATTAAAAATAATCTTATTTATTTTAAAATACCCAAATGCACATTCATATAGTGGGGATAAATATAATATCCTACAACCGGATATAATTTTTGGCCTAATATTCGCGATAAATTTGTGAAATTCGCAAAATTCTAGAATTCGTGATCTACAATCATTATTTTCTTGATTGCGAAAATCGGCAATGTAATATGCGCGTATTGCGCGCGCAATACAGCCGTGGCTCACTTTTGCTACATTTTTTAAACTGCTAGAATCCTATCACACTACCTAACACCCTGCACTGGTACATATCAGCTACACTATATCAGGATATAACCTACACTGACTATCTCCCACTAACTATTTGTATTATATAACTAACTATCTAATGTAATGACACAGCAAAGCACAGAGCACAGTAATGACACTGCTGTCTCTCTCAGAACTGCATAAAACTGCAGAAAATGGCTACTGAGGAGGTTCTTATATAGTAAGGGGTAGGCAACTTTCCTATTGGTTGCCAGGGATGTTGCTAAGCTCAGACATAGACATTGCAGCCTTCTCATTGGCCCACAAGCAAGAAGGGAGGTTACTGATGAAAAAAAAAAAATCTAGAATTGTTGTGATTAGGAATATATAGCACTATATTCTACATCTTCACGAATTCTCGAAGTGCCGATTTTCGCCCAAAAAAAAATTCTATTAGAATATTTGCGGTCAGCACTAATCAGAATATTCTAAGACAAATAGGCAAGTTCAAATCCCATGATTAATAGCTAAATAAAATAACTTAGTTCATTGCACTATAATCACTTGCCTAGTATGCACTGTAAGATGCACGCCGAAAAGGTGTCCGGGTCCCTCTACGTGCGTTTTCGCGTAAGCTTTGTTAGGAGGTGACGTAGGTAAGGAGGAGAGAGTATTTAACGGGGCGTCCCCCAATGGAGAAGTGAGGCGCGGTCATATGAGTGCCAGCTGATTGGTGTGAACATTATTATATATATAATTAGAGATTACGCCATGGAGCGATGTTGGCGCATGGACGTCTGGATTTCCCAAGACTTCCTCTCTTCCGCCCTCCGTCAGAAATCACGTGCCCCGGACGCCAGTCACGTGGTGCCTAGCACCACGTGCTTATGTCACAGGGGAAACGATCACATGAGACAGAGTGGCGGAAGAGGCTCGGAGGCTGAAAACTGCCATGCTCACTTCTTAATACAATTTTATATATATATATATATATATATATATATATATATATATATATATAATGGATAGGAACCTGCTCGCCATAAGGGCTAAAGTTATAGTTTAAAGGGATTCTGTCATGAGATTTGAGCCCTATAAGCTAAACATATGGTCAGGTCCGTACTAATAACATGAATCCTAAACTGCCCTTATTAAACCTGCTTGTGGCTCTATTAGCCCAAAAAACTGGTTTTTATAAGCTGTCACTCACCTACCTAAGGTGCCCAAGGGGTTTTACGTTAACCCAGGGTGCCGCCCGCACCCCTCGCCGTCTGGTGCCCAGCGCCGCCTTCCTCACCTCAGCCCCGCCTCCGCAATCCTCCCGTCCCTCTGCTAGATCCGGCGCCTGCGCACTAGGCTCAGCCTGATGCGCCGCGGACTCCTGGCAGCGGCTTCGTTGAGCGAAGTGCAACATAAATCTTGTTACATGGACAGAATGCATAATATATGATTCCTACTGATGTGCATGTAATATGTTGTCTAATCTCAAAGGATCTTTGGCCATTATGATTTTGAAAGCTCGTAGCTCTCTCAATGTTTTGACATGCTTTGCAATTTCCACAAGGATAACATCCATTTCTGCGTTTGATGTCGCCAAATGGAGTCTTCTTTTGTGGCATTTAATGACTATGGTTCATCTTGCTGTCTAATATGTGCCTGCTCAATAGTGGATCAATTTTCAATATATCCCAATGTTTAAGAAGGATATTCATCACTTCCTTCCATTGTGACTGGTACTCGGTGATGAATATAGTCTCTATCCTACCTTCAGTCTGTTCTGATTTATTAGGGCACAAGAGGCCTTGTCTAGGGGTCCTTTTGGCCCTATTATATCCTTTTTTGATCTGTCTGTTACTATAGCCTCTCTCCCTAAATCGATCTTTGAGATCCTCTGCTTGTTCCACTTGTTCTACTGTCCCACTGGAATGCCCTTGATAGTTGATCGCAGATGTGCAGAATCTGCATGGAGAAAATAATTAACTGCAGTATGTTTTCTGAATACATTAGTCTCCAATTTTCCTTCTCATATTTTTATTTTTATGTCTAGGAAGTCCACCTCCTTGGCTATTTTGTATGTTAATTTCACTTTGATCGTTTTATCATTTAGTTGGTACATCAACTCTTCCAATTCATCACATGGGCCCTCCCATATGAAGAGGATGTCGTCAATGTAACGCATCTAATTTTGTACTTTGACTATATTAGGGATAGAATCCCCCAGGAAAATCTCTCTCTCCATGCACCCAAAAATAAATTTGCATAGGATGGTGCGCATGCCGTGTCCATGGCCATTCCCTGTATTTGTAAATTAGAACAGTCCTTGAAGATGAGAAAATGTTTCAATATAAACTCCCAAAAAATCTAAATTAGTTCACTTACAAATTTTTCGATGTTACTCGTTCTCAAAAAATATGCCACTGCTCGTAATCCATCTTCATGTTTTATTGATGTGTATAGAGACTCCACATCTGCTGTTACTATCCATATGTTCTCCTCCAGAGTCAATTCTTCCAATTGATTGAGGGCCACTGTAGTATCCTTAATAAATGAAGGCAATTCCATTGCCAATTGTTTGAGATGATAGTCTATAAATCTACATACCAGTTCACTGATTCCTTCATTACCTGCCACAATAGGTCTTCCCAGAGGTTCAGTCTCATTTTTGTGAATTTTTGGTATTAAATAGAAGGTTGCTATTCTCGGGTTGTCCACTGTTAGAGCTTGCATCATCTTTTTAGTGATAATATTCTTTTCATATGCACTTTCTAAGATGGCAATTAATTCTCTCTGGAAAGATGACAAAGGGTTATCGGTCAATATTTGATAACATGTTTTATCATTTAATAACTTATAAGCCTGTTTTTCATATTTTTGATCCGACCAAATTACAATGTTACCCCCTTTGTCTGCTGGTTTTATACCCGCCCCTTTGAAGCTACATAGTTCTTTTAAAGCTATCCATTCTTGGGGGGTTAAATTATCATTGCCATGTTTACGAGAGAGTGCCTCCAAATCTTTTGAAACTAGTTTAACAAACAAGTCCACCACTGGATATATTGTCAGTGGGGGAAATGTTTTAGATCTTTGAATCAAGAGGAAGGAGAAAAGGTAGGTACCTTCCCTAGTCAATTTTATAAAAGATCTAAAACATTTCCCCCATTGGGGGGTTAAATTATCATTGCCATGTTAATAAGAGAGTGCCTCCAAATCTTTTGAAACTAGTTTAACAACCAAGTCCACCACCAGACACATTGTCAGTGTGGGAAATGTTTTAGATCTTTTATAAAATGGAAGTTCTTGTGTTCTTGGGAACATTCAGTGCAGCAAAATACCCTTCTCCAGATCTGTGCCACCACACAATCCTGTCTCTGAGCTCTACGGGCAGTATTTTCTTCTCATGGCTTGGTTTTTTTCTCTGATATGCATTCTCAGCTTGTGAGACCTTATATAGGCAGGCTGTGTCTTTCCAAAGAATTTCCAATCAACTGAGTTTACCACAGGGTGATTTCAGTCAAGGTGTAGAAACATCTGAAAGAGAAATAGGAGGCCCAGAGAGCTAAATTTCAAGAGTCATAGCAAAGTCCATGCAAAATTTGTACTAGAAATTAGCAAAGTTTTGAAAAATTCGGTAGGTTCACCAAATTTTGACAAGAAATTCCATTTGTTACGAATTAATTTGTTGTCAATCGCTATGTTAAAACCCTATTCAATCTATCAATCAATGGAACCGTTTTAACGGCTGCTTGGGCAAAAGTGCACCTGTCTAACGGTAATACGCTAGTGCAATATGCCCTATTGGGTTTCACTCTATTCACTCACCTCATCCACTTGCTCACGCAGAGGCAGTCCGCTCCTCTCTTGAGTGGAAAAGGACTGCCAAAGGACCTGCGCTGAGCGTGGTGACGTCACCGTGTGCACCCAGAGTGATCACGTGGTGATGTCATCACTAAGACAACTGTAGCCGCCATTTTGAGGAAAGATTATTCGTTATCACGAAGCTCAAGGAAATTTGGCTTCGCAGCTAATTTTTCCTAAACTTCAGAACGTATTCCACTTCGGATGCTTTGATTCGCTCAACACTAATTACAACCACTGATCGAATTAGACCCACATCCAATAATAAACAGACGTGTTAACAGCACGTAGCTTGCTTGTTGATGGTTTCCAGGTAGCAGCATGAGTTCTTTTCATTTCAGATGTTTTGTATATACCTCGTAGAGTAGACCATATGTTGAAGAGATGGTAGAATTGATTATTGCTCACTACATGATCAGACAGCTGCATATCTTTCCTTTTGAAGGACTTGTACTGTATTAGACAAACATGGCTGCTGTCTTCCAGAATGGTGTTACTCCAGCCCATGGGTTGTTTGTGTTCCTGCATGTTAACTATATTGAATGTTGCTGAGCTGCAACAGCACACACAACCCGTGGACAGACGTGGCACTGTTTTTGTGAGGAATCAGCCATGTTTTCTTTGTTCAGGACAAACCCTTCAAAGGGAACCTGTCACCAGGATTTTGTGTATAGAGCTGAGGACATGGGCTGCTAGATGGCCGCTAGCACATCCGCAATATCCAATCCCCATAGCTCTGTGTGCTTTTATTGTGTAAAAAAAACGATTTGATAGATATGTAAATCAACCTGAGATGAGTCCTGTCCCTGACTCCTCTCACATACAGGACTCATCTCAGGGTAATTTACATATCCATCAAATCGTTTTTTTTGACACAATAAAAGCACACAGAGCTATGGGGACTGGGTATTGCGGATGTGCTAGCGGCCATCTAGCAACCCATGTCCTCAACTCTATACACAAAATCCAGGTGACAGGTTCCCTTTAAAGTGTCCCTTTCAGGAATGACATTCAGATCTGCACCATAGTGCTTTGCTGTAAGTTGGGTGGGTTTTGAATGCAGCCCCCTGCACCAAGATGTCATGGTATCTGCATGGCCGCTCACGTCACTTCTACAGGCCTAACAAGGCAGCAGTTAACGGGAGCGGTAGTAAATGCTTTGCCACATTTCAGGATTTATGAGCAGTATTTCGGAGCCAGGGTGCGAGCTCAGGAATTAACAAATGCCCTTGTGGTCTGAGCTTGTAAATTTTTCTCATTCTCGTGTGTCTGTTGCAGATTGCCCCATAGGACGATGGGGGGACAGCTGTCAAGAGATCTGTCCGCTGTGTGTCAAGAATGGCAGCTGTGACCCTGCCACAGGAAAGTGTATCTGTAAGCCAGGATACACTGGAGATCACTGCAGGGACAGTAAGTGACATACTGTGACGAAGCCACACCTCTGTAAATAAACCCGTCATAAGCTGTCCTCCATTCACTATAGATGATGATTAGTATATTAAATGCATCTTTTCCTTTGTTCATCCTGATCCATTGTTACAATGGATCCACAAAACAAAACGGATGCAATACTCATGTCACTCGGATGTCATCCGTTTTTTTGCGGATCACAAAATACATACGTTTATGTGCATGAGCCCTTACACAGACAGAGCAATGGAACAGAGAGGGCATGTGGTGGGCAGGGGAGATTTGCAATCCACTCAAGGTTGATGAAAAGCTGGGTGAGAAGCTCTATGGGTAATATAGTAGCAGCCTTATCACCCAATTACATGTGTCAGCCCTTATGTTATGCTGTTATTGGTAGCATGTATAACCCTTTTTTAATCTGCAGGCTGCCCCGCTGGTTGGTTTGGGCATGGCTGCCAGTCACGATGCCTCTGCCAAGTTCATAGCGAGTGTGACCCTGTAACCGGCAGGTGTGTGTGCCCACCCGGATTTACAGGACACAACTGCAGGAGAGGTATATAGAGCAATTCTTCACTTTACTGTTACATAAAATCCTAGACAGCACCATACTGATAGTCCAGCATCCAGTAGTCTGATAGTCGATCAGAATCCATGTTTTCTGGATTATCTAACATTCTGTATCTTCTTGGTCTGAGGTTTATAACATGTCCTGTCCTTACAGCTTGTGATAGCGGTTACTGGGGAGCGGACTGTGTTCATAGCTGCAACTGCAGCAACAGTGACTGGGACTGTAACCCTGTGACGGGGGATTGTGTCTGTGAATCCGGATACACTGGAAGGCAGTGTGATCAGAGTAAGTTCATGGCACTTTCCTAACACTAAGTTCCAGCAGACCCTGACAACTAGTTTGTGTTCATGCTTGGGAGACTTAAATGCTATGGACACCTTTGGGGGCAATTTTTGTATTATTGCATTGTACTAATTTTGAGCTAAAAATCTTTTTTCAGTTGGTCTTTATTTTAAATGTTGAGCCCCTTTCTCAGTACCGCCTTGAGATTCTCTAGTAGCATGCTCTGTATTTTTAATGTGTCCTGTCAGGCAGCTCAGCTGACGGCTCCTTATCTCTTTTCTCTGACCTTTATAAACATTCATTATAATGCAGTTCTTATCTTACTGATAGGAATGTGGCTTAAATAAGTATTTTGAACTATTAGTAATTTAGAGATAAGGGTTATTAGATGACCAGCACAAAGTGAAAGTAAAAATACGATTCTCACAGCTAGGCACCAGTTAACCCTTTATGACAAATCTGCTGAATATTTTTTTTTAATAAAGACCAATTGAATACATTATTTTAAGCCCAAAATGAGTAAAACGCAATCATAAAAAGGGGTATTCTGGTTATGTTGTTAACCCCTATTTATAGGATAGGGGGTAACTATTAGATCGGTTAGAGTCCTGCTGCTGGGACACCTACTGATCACAAGAATGGGGACCCTGTACCCCGTGGAGCACCTCAACATGAAAGGGGTGGCTGGTAGGGCAAGTATGCAGCCGCTCCATTAATTTCTATGGGAGCTCCAGAGACAGTGAAGAGCTGTGCTCAGCAGAACCCCTTAGAAATGAATAGAACAGCTGCGTACATGCCGATCCATTCTGCTGCCCAGGTGACCGCATCAACTATGTTTCTCCCTGATGAACAAGCATTTGCTCATTCAAAAAGTGATCAGCAGCACCTTTACACAGGGCAATTATTGGAAAGGAGTATTCCTAGGAATGGTCAGTAACAATTGTGCCAACAGATCAGGCAGCTGGATCTCCTAAACGGACATGTGAAGGAGGCCAGGTCTTCGCTGCAAGTTCACATCTGCGTTGTGATCTCCGGCACTCTGATCCGCTCACTGTATCCGGCATATATGGCGGCTTTCGGCCGGACAAAAAATAATACACACAGCATATGTGCTGGAAAGCGACCTGATCCGCAGTGCATCCCATAATAGCGAATTGGGACTCGGCGGTCCACGGTGGTGTTCAGCTATGCCGAATACAGTGAACTCCGGAGTTGGTTCCTCTGCCAGAACAGACTGCCGGAGTGCACCGCGCAGATATAAACGCAGCCTTACGTCATCAGGAATGCTTCTTTATTCCAACAGAGTGCCCAGCCGGCTGGTATGGTTCAGACTGCAGGCACCAGTGTCAGTGTGAAAACGGGGCCATCTGCGACCACGTGAGTGGAGCCTGCACATGTGCCCCAGGCTGGCGAGGGACCTACTGTGAAATTGGTAAGTGTATCAGTGATTAATTCTACAGCCGCTCGTATTTCATGGTTTAACATGGTAACATGGGGGATCTCAGTAGTTCATTTAGGCTTCTGGCTTCTAGTAATTGCCTCAGGCGGAATGACAGATACAGCGAACATTAGTCAGACAGAGGAAACGGTTTGTTAGGATTCCAGACTGTTTCTTGGCTTTGTGCCATATAGCCAGTCTTCATGTATTTTAGTGATAGAATACATAAAAGCCACTTTACATGTAAGCACAACATGTGTCTAAAGCTGGGGTCTGCGGACATAGACAACAGGGCCCCCGCTGCCAGAGCAAAATGTGGGCCCCTTGCTCTTGAATAGCTCATCCCCTTATGTCTAACAACTGCCAGTATTTGTGAGTCATGGAATTCTTTTGCTCAGTCCCTTACAGGACATCTAATACATAGTAGAAAGCTGGGCCTCCTCGCCTACTGGGCCCCTGTGCATCCACATTACTTACACGTATAGGATGTCCACACCTGGGTCTGCAACATGTGGTTCTCTAGTGTTGTGGAAAAATTATTGTTCGCCTATGGAGATGCGCAGATTAGTTCGCATCGCGCAGAAACTTTCGCATGATGGTCTGGTCGTCCCGACCTGTAGCTGATTTGTGCCCGGCCTGGTATTACTGCATGATACCAGTGTCATGGCGCCGGCTGAGGCGGGAGGGATGGGGACCGTCGAACAAAGGTTTCTTCATCCACGAGGATAAGCACGGCAAAGGAAAGGGCGCAAATAAGTGTGATGTTCGCGCGATCATTCACATCTTCGCCAGCCAATCATTTCATACCATAACCTGTCTCCTCATTGGTCATGATTGTAAGACCACCTCCCATCTTCTGGTATAAATAAACCACGCCTAGCCGCTGGGAGGCAGGCACATTATTGGAACCTACTTGAGAACGTCTCTGTGATGTTATTTTGGAGGAATTGCGCACACATCGACGCACACTACACCAGGGATTTCCCGATTGTACTTCTGGCGGTCGTTTTCGGTTGTGAGAACGAGACAAAGGAGCAAACTGCGATATCACTAGCTATTGCAGAAGTATAATTTCCAGCATGCTGGCTGTCGGATCATGCTAGGAGTTGTAGTTTTGTAACAGCTGGAGAGTCAGAGGTTGCACACCGCTGGTCGTAGAGGCTAAAGAAAGTGTTAGGGTACACATACTTCAGAGCAGTGGTCTCTATATGTGGTAGACTAGAACACTCATCATGTCCTCCACACGCTGGGAGTTGTAGTTTTGTAACAGCTGGAGAGTCACAGGTTGCACACCGCTGGTCTTAGAGGCTAAAGATAGTATTAGGGTACACATACTTCAGAGCAGTGGTCTCTATATGTGGTAGACTAGAACACTTATCATGTCCTCCACACGCTGGGAGGGGTAGTTTTGCAATATTTGAAGTACCATAAGTTAGACGAGTGCCACTGCTTTTCAGCACCGGGTAAGGTAGGAGCATGGGCCATAGACTCTACAGGGAAATTTCCCAGTGGGTTGATGTCCACAGGGCCTTCTAAGCTCTTCTGTTGATCACCAGCCAGGTACATAAAGATCTGATGCATTAATTAATGTAGGCAACATTCTGTGCTGCACTGTGGTATTTGGTTCTGCTGGGGTGTATTGATATGAGAAGTCACATTTCTGTTGTGTAACCTTATTACAGCATGTCCAGAAGGATTCTATGGTACTGACTGCACCAACAGCTGCCAGTGCGCCAATGGTGCCAGCTGCGACCATATTGCTGGGACCTGCACATGCCAAGATGGTTGGTTAGGACCTACATGCAATAAAAGTAAGTTGTGTAACATGGAGACAACATGCATTTATCTACTGACATTCAACTTGTACCAGCCCAGATATTACAGCTGAATTCTGGTCTACACCCATCATGTCATGGACGAGTACACTGCTCCAGTAAACAGATGTGTTGAATATCATGCTATGGTTCTGGGCCATAATGGTTAGAAGTCCTTGAAGTCAATCTATTTTGATATCCTAGTGACCTACTGAGGTGGGAACGGGGGGACCCCTTTAATTATATCTGTATCTGGCAATGTGGGGGACTGCCAATATATTGACAATGACAACTCACCCACTGGCTAATTATTCAGCTTTCCTTGGGAGAGATAATGAATGTAGGGTTTATTAGTTTGTAAGTATGCAAATATGACGTTCAGTACTCTAGGAAATTTAGGTAACAATGTCTGGAGCTGTCAGAAAGGGACCCCATTAACTGGGGATCAAACAGGACGCTTACATGGTGACATGGTGACCTCCCTTTCATCTGCAAATCTACCAATTCCTGAGTTCCTCTTCTGCCATCCAAGATGGCTCCACCACTTCCCAGACTGGCTGACACACATTGTACATCGGCAGCTCAGGACACTACCTACTTGTCCAGCTCTGCTCTTGGATTGTCCACAACTGCTCACATTAATAGCATTGGCCAATCCAAGGGCCGCAGGAAGTATCTTGGACTAGTATGCATCAGCTAGTCTGAGAAACGGTGCGGCCATCTTGGATGGCAGAAGAAGAGCCCATAGATCTCTAGATTTGCAGCTGAAAGGATGAAAAGAGGTCACCATGTAATTATTCTGCTTGGTCCCCAGATAATGTGATTTTTTTCTCTTGAACAGGAGGGTCATTTTAACAGCGTTATTGATAGCTACCAAGATTTCACAGAAGAGAGGATTAAATCCTTTTATTGTAGCTGAATGTGGGAAAGCTGGGTGATACCTATCACAGCTCCCACAGTGGTTGTCACACTGCTTTCCCAGGCACAGATACAAAGCGGAGCATACATTACAGTGTAGCAAGCAGGTTGGACCTGAACTGTAGGGAAACCAAGTGCACCGCCTGGAGAGGTCTATTAACAGTTATAGTTGTTACTACCTAGAGAAAGAGATATACAGTAACTAAGAAATGGTGTAAATAGAGGTTTTGACAACTTGACAGAAGAGGACGGCTTAAATTCAGTTTTTATTTTTGTGGAGAACTTCCTTTAAGGGGATCTATCACTGTTCAGTGGTGATACTATCATAATGTACCCCCTCTTATTACACAATACCTTGTAGAATGTGAAGACAACAGATATGGAAGAGGCTGCAAGGAGACATGTCTATGTGAGAATGGCGCCAAGTGTAACCATGTCAGCGGGACGTGTATTTGTGCGCCAGGGTGGACTGGACCACGCTGTGAGCAAGGTAAGTCAACGCTTGGGGGAAAAAAGATGCTGTCCTTCAAGGGTCTGTCATGGACTGTCACACGGCCTTACCAGTGAGACTTACGATGGTCTTAATAAAGCCCCGTAGTTGGCAGAGGGTCCGCCGAAGTTAAGAAGAGGCGCAGGCGCATCCAGCGCCAGTTCTAAATGTAAGACAGCTTCCTAGGTGTCTTACATTTAGACCATTTTCTAAGCCTAAAACAAGTGTAGAAAATGATGAATGAGATGGGCCTGCCGGCCATTTCTCTTCCCGCCCACGCAATGCCCACATTTAGACCTGGCGTGAGCGAGATAATAGTTGCGCCACCATCTGCACCTGAAATATGCGTAATATAGGCGTATTTCAATACGCTGCTATGGCAGCTATACCATTGCATGCTTTATGTGTGACAGGTATCACCATACTTACAATATATAAGAATTTCAAACTGACTTGCATTTCTCCAGCTTGCCAAGGTGGTTTTTATGGAGAGAAATGTCTTCACCAATGTATCTGCAGACACGGAGGAACCTGCAACCACGTCACAGGACTCTGTATTTGTCCTAAAGGTTGGACAGGATTGGCATGTGAAGTGGGTAAGTAATTCCCCATGTAATTTCGGTGGTCGGTTGTCATAATTGCTTACACCCGGGTGTAGCCCCACTGCTGAAAAAATGCCTGGGACATCTCTATCTAATTTTTTCTTTCTGTTCTAGAATGTTCTCCAGGAAAATTTGGAAATGATTGTCTGCAAAACTGCACTTGTCAAAATGGTGGGCTATGTGATCATGGCACAGGCGCTTGTAAGTGCCCAGCGGGGTGGACTGGAGAATCCTGTGAGACTGGTAGGTGAAAACTTTAGGGAGATGTTGGAGAAGTATTAATATGTACAAAATGAAAGAAGATCTGTCACAAGTGATAGCTTCTATCTAGAGGAGCGTTATCAATATATAGCTAAGCAGATCTACCATTCAGGACACCTGAAAAGCTGTGTCACAATGGCAGCCAAATGCATCGAATAATGGTCAGGGGTGTAGAACCTATGAGCGGGGCATCTCCTTCATTGTTCTTCAGGCTCAGTGCTCCACATTTGGTGGTGGCTGTGCTTAGAATTGTAGCTTAGTCCTACTTACATGAATAAATAGGAGTTCAAGCCTGTAGAGGGCAAATAAATATCCCAGTAATTGAAGCCTCAGAGCTCCAATTGTTCATTTAACTGGTTTTGCTGGGCTGCTCATAAGGGAACAGTTGCCCAGAGCTCTAAATCTATAGCAGCCCTCAAAAGATTTGCAAAAAAATGATGTAAAATTTTATGTTGCAGCCTGTCCAGCAGGGATGTTTGGAGTCCAGTGCCTGGAGAAATGTGAATGTCGATATGGTAATTCCTGTCACCATATCACCGGTGCCTGTGACTGTCCCACAGGATGGAGAGGAAAACATTGTGATAAGCGTAAGTTCTGCAAACTGAGTTAGTAAAAGAATAAAGTAAAAAAAAAAATAATAATACAATAATATTGCTGCCTATGTACAAGAATATAACTACTATAATACTGCCTCCTATGTACAGGAATATAACTGCTATAATACTGCCTCCTATGTACAAGAATATAACTACTATAATACTACCTGCTATGTACAAGAATATAACTACTATAATACTGCCTCCTATGTACAAGAATATAACTACTATAATACTGCCTCCTATGTACAAGAATATAACTACTATAATACTGCCTCCTATGTACAAGAATATAACTGCTATAATACTGCCTCCTATGTACAAGAATATAACTGCTATAATACTGCCTCCTATGCACAAGAGTATTACTACTATAATACTGCCTCCTATGTACAAGTATATAACTACTATAATACTGTCTCCTATGTACAAGAATATAACTACTATAATACTGCTCCTATGTACAAGAGTATAACTACTATAATACTGACCCTTATATACAAAAATATGACTATTAGAATACTGCCCCCTTTGTACAAGAATATAACTACTATAATACTGCCCCCTATGTACAAGAATATAACTACTACAAACCGGATTCCTACGCAGCCATGATGTTGTGATTGATGCAGAATGTGGTCTGGCATTATCTTGTTGAAAAATGCAGGGTCTTCCCTGAAAGAGATGACGTCTGGATGGGAGCATATGTTGTTCTAGAACCTGAATATATTTTTCTGCTTTGATGGTGCCTTTCCAGACATGCAAGCTGCCCATGCCTCACGCACTCATGCAACCCCATACCATCAGAGATGCAGGCTTCTGGACTGAGCGTTGATAACAACTTGGGTTGTCCTTGTCCTCTTTGGTCCGGATGACATGGCGTCCCAGATTTCCAAAAAGAACTTTGAATCGTGACTCGTCTGACCACAGAACAGTCTTCCATTTTGCCACACTCCATTTTAAATGATCCCTGGCCCAGTGAAAACGCCTGAGCTTGTGGATCTTGCTTAGAAATGGCTTCTTTGCACTGTAGAGTTTCAGCTGGCAACGGCGGATGGCACGGTGGATTGTGTTCACTGACAATGGTTTCTGGAAGTATTCCTGAGCCCATTCTGTGATTTCCTTTACAGTAGCATTCCTATTTGTGGTGCAGTGTCGTTTAAGGGCCCGGAGATCACGGGCATCCAGTATGGTTTTACCGCCTTGACCCTTACGCACAGATTGCTCCAGATTCTCTGAATCTTCGGATGATGTTATGCACAGTTGATGATGACAGATGCAAAGTCTTTGCAATTTTTCGCTGGGTAACACCTTTCTGATATTGCTCCACTATCTTTCTGCGCAATATTGTGGGAATTGGTGATCCTCTACCCATCTTGGCTTCTGAGAGACACTGCCACTCTGAGAAGCTCTTTTTATACCCAATCATGTTGCCAATTGACCTAATTAGTGTTAATTGGTCTTCCAGCTCTTCGTTATGCTCAAATTTACTTTTTCCAGCCTCTTATTGCTACTTGTCCCAACTTTTTTGGGATTTGTTGACACCGTGAAAATTGGAATCAACGTATTTTCCCTTTAAAATTATACATTTACTCGGATTAAACGTTTGATCTGTCATCTACGTTCTATTACAAATAAAATATTGACATTTGCCATCTCCACATCATTGCATTCAGTTTTTATTCACAATTTGTCCCAGTGTCCCAACTTTTTTGGAATCCGGTTTGTATAATACTGCCCCATATGTACAATAATATAATTACTACAATACTGCCTCCTATATACAAGAATATAACTACTATAATACTGCTCCTATGTACAAGAATATAACTACTATAATACTACTGCTCTTTTGTAAAAGAACTTCTTTAATATTTCCCTGTAGAAGAATGCAAGTACAATAATACTGTAGATTGATATTTATTATAATATCTCCTAGCTTGTCTCCCGGGCTTATATGGTGATCAGTGCTCACAGCTTTGTAGCTGCCCCCATGGAACCCCATGTAATCACATCAGTGGGGAGTGTGGCTGTCCACCCGGATTCACAGGCAATGGATGTGACCAAAGTAAGTGACAAAGAGTAAGAAGCGGAATTTCACATTGATCCCTTACTCCTATCAGGTCTCCATCGTTCATTATATGCATATAACAGGACATGGCAGATGCCCAGGTGTAGGTGTTGCTGATATATTTTCTATACTTTATATGCAGTATGTATTAGGTTTATCAGGCTTTCTGTATGGCTGGAGTCTGAACTGTCTTTCCTGTACCCCTCCCCCAGCGTGTGTTCCAGGAACTTATGGCTTGAATTGTGGAAATATATGTCAATGTCCTGGTCAGCATCAAGACTGCCACCCAGTGACCGGGGAGTGTATCTGCTCACCAGGCTACCACGGACACACGTGTCAACTAAGTAAGTGCCTCGTTGTCTACAGCGTTAAGGCCCCTTGCAGACGAGCGTGTGCGGATTAGGTCCTGATGCGTTGCGAATGCGTTCAGTGAAAAATGCGCGATTTCGCAAACAAAGTCATTCAGTTTTGCCTGAGATCGCGTTCAGTTGTTATGGCGTGGGTGCAATGCGATTTAATGCGTTTTGCACGCGCGTGATAAAAAACTGAAGGTATACAAACAACATCTCTTAGCAACCATCCGTGAAAAACATATTGCATCCGCACTTGCTCTCTTCTGATTGTATGAACACACACGTCAGAAGAAAAAAATGATAGTTCAAATGTTCAGTAGAGCCCCCTGGTGATCAGATTAATATAATGCTTAAACATGACTTGTCGCTCCTCCTGACATGTCTGCTTTAGTGACTACCAGGGGCAGACTGTGAAATCAAAGCAGCCCTGAAAAAAACAATACTAAAAGTGGCCCCATGTTGTAGGCAGGTCCAAATTAACAGAAGGTGGGGTCAACATGAGTAGGCGGGTCAACAATACCATAGTGCAAAATAGCATCTCAGCAGAACCAAATAACACAGTGTAGCACAATATACTGCCCCAAAAGCTGTCCCTCTGTGGTGGCCATCAATAGCTACGTCTTCTGTCCTCCTCCTCCAGTTGTCTATGGAGCGGGGCTTAGGAGGTGAGGTGTGGGCCACAGCAGTTGACTTCAGGAGGGCACTGCCCGGGTACATGAGTTCCTGACTCAGCATTAATTACTGTTGAGAGCTCACATTATGTACCAGGTCAACGGCAGAGAGGAGGACTTGGGTGGCCCCCTGGGGCATCGGCCGACCTGGAAATTTCCCTGTAAGGTCTATGGCCAATCCATCCCTGGTGATAATATAGCAATTTTGGAGCTTCTTTTCTCATAACACTACTCTTGTAACCCTCTGTTATTCCTCCTAGAACTGTATGAATAATTGACAGCTTTTATTACAACATTCTGACATGTTGACAGTATATGAGCTTCTAGAAGCTCAGGGTACAGGTCCTGAAAAGTCTCATTTTTCCATCACTGCCTTTACTTCATTGTCAGTTTAGCTTTGGGCTGAAGACCTGGGTAACCAGACAGACTGGTTGCTATGGGCCTGTTGCATGACAACCTGACATGAAAGTACTGTATATGTCTCTAGCAACCAAGACCCCCACTGAATGTTACACACATTCACATTGCAGGATGTGCCGGTGGATATTATGGCCGAAACTGTGAGCATGAATGCAAATGTAAGAATGGCGGCCATTGTGAAGCGAATACTGGAGCGTGCCGTTGTCCGGCGGGTTACCTCGGGGCTGATTGTGACACTGGTAAGTGTCCGTCCTGGGGATGATGAAGTTCTAACACCTCCGTCACCTCGTGTAATTGGCGCTTGTGTTCTGTTTTAGTGTGTCCTCCAGGGAGATACGGAAATGGATGCGTCCATGTGTGTCACTGTGGTCCTAATGGATCCTGTGATCATGTGACTGGCGATTGCGTCTGTGCGCCTGGAAGAAGAGGAAAGAACTGCGAACACGGTATGAATGGCGATCACAGACTGCCGCTACAGAGCAATATATGCCTTAAAGGGGTTGTCTCTTTTGTTGATAAGCAGTTTGGGGCTGGAGGCCTTTAAACCCTTTAAAACAGAATATGAGAACAAACAGATGGGAGGACATCAATTTGCTTCAGGAGGACCAACCCTCTGATACATGGCCTCTGTTTTTTACTTTTCAGTCTGCGCCAAAAACTACTTTGGGGAAAACTGTCAGCAGATTTGCTCCTGTAAAAATGGCGGATTGTGTAACCCGACCAACGGAACGTGCAGCTGTGGTCTGGGATGGATGGGAGTCACGTGTGAGGACGGTAGGTACTATGCATTAACACTACTAGATGGATCGCTGGAGAGCAGGGATCAGCTGTCCTGAAACTACAACTCCCAGAATCCTCCTTCCACTTCAGATGGAAGTTACAAGAACAGCCAAGCAAATGTGCATGCTAGGAGTTGTAGTTTCACAGCATCTGGAGTGCCGAAGGTTACCGACCCCGGCTGTAGAGTCTGGTTCCTTACTGTATCTTCTGGGCATGATGTGGGCTCTAAATGCCCCTGTGTGAATGCAGCCTTATGGCATGTCTGAACACGCATGGCCTGAAGAAAAAAACAAAAAATAAAGCTTCAGCTGCTCAGTAGAGCCCCCTAGTGGTCAGATTGATATAAAACTTAAACATGATCTGTCACCCTTCCCAACATGTCCATTTTGGTAACTACTCATATCCAACATAATATAGCAACTCTGGAGCATCTTTTCTTATAACCTTCTGTTATTCCTCCTAGAAATGTTACAACACTGTGACACTGTTCAATCAGAGCTAGCAGTATATGACCATGTGCATTGACACTCCCTTTAATAAGGGGAATGATAACATCCAGTTGTGAATTTATTTATACATTTCTAGAAGGAATAACAGTGGAACGACACTGCTACAGAATATGTATTCCAGTACAAGTATTTTCTAAAATACCATAAAATTGTTAATCACATACAGAAGCTGAAGATCCATGCCAAGGAAATAAGCACTATTACAGCTGGCTGTTTGTTACTGTTGTATCAGGCCAAATACAGCAGCACAAATTTCTCTGCTGTCCGTTTTTTTTTAACGTATAACTATCAATGTAGGTTCCTTGCGCATACATTGTCCATAATTGTTGCACACAGTCCTGTCCAGTGTCGGACTGGGGTACCTAGGGCCCACCAGTGTAACTGATTCTGGGGGCCCACCTTAGGGCTCCTGCACACAAACAATTTTTTTTTCCGTGTCCGTACCATTTTTTTTTGTGGCCTTTATGAGAAACTATTCACTTCAATGGGGCCGCAAAAAAACGGAAATGACTCCATGTGCATTCCGTGTCTGTATGTCCGCATGGCCGTTACGCAAAATGATAGAACATGTCCTATTATTGTCGGCATTACAGACAAGGATAGGACTGTTCTATTAGAGGCCGGCTGTTCTGTTCCGCATAATGTGGAATGCACACACCCGGTATCCATGTTTTGCGGATCCGCAATTTGCGGACTGCAAAACATCCAACAATCGTGTTCATGAGCCCTTACAGTGATAACAGAAATATTAATGATAAAGTATGATGGTAGACAGAATTTAGGCTACTTTCACACTTGCAGTAGCAGGGTCCGGCAGGATGTTCCGGCGGGGGAACAGCTTGCCGCATCCGTGCTAATGCTAGCCCACCTTGCCACCGGAAGTCCACTGTAGTTTTTGTTCGGCCGCCTCTCGGCATGTTTGCTGTGCTGCGGCCGGACCTCCGGCCCACCCCCATTACGCTAGTCCACTGCTCGTTTCCATGGTTACAGACCACCCTGCAATCCAGCAGTGGTGGTCATGCTTGCACACTATAGGCAAATGTGTCAGCCTCTCTGGTGGCCGGGACCATGGAGCTCACATAGGCTAGTGCTTTATCCTATAGTGTGCAAGCACGACCACCACTGATGGATAGCAGGGTGGTCATAACCATGGAAACAAGCAGTGTATAATGTGATGGAAAAATGAATCCAGCCAGCAAAAGAAGCAATATGCATAATCACAATACATTAGTAAGTGGCTTGTATTAACTTTCTCTACATGATAAATCCGACTTACTGAAGTGAGACAACCCCTAAGACCATGTTCCCTTGATCATGGGGGTCCCAGCAGTCAGACCCCCACCAATCAGACACTTATCACCTATTGGACCTTTTCACAATCCCTATCCTTAAAGGTTTTCTTGGGATGTAATTTTTTTTTAATAAAAATTACAAATCTGGCCCAAAATATATGTCAAACTAAAATAGAAATGCTCGCCTGTTAAAGGACCTGTGTCCCCTTTTCTAGTTATCCTCTATCCACAGGATCGGGGATAACTTAGTGATCCGTGGGGGTCTGAACGCTGGAGCCCCCACTGATCCCCCTTCTTGACAGTCGAGGAGCAACGTGAGCAAAGGGCACAAACGGATGGTCATAACTGAAGCAGAGACATTACGGTCACCTGAGGCAGGGTAAGGGCCGCAAAAAACGGATCCGCAAAAAATATGGATGACGTCTGTGTGCATTCCGTGTTTTGCGGAATGCAGACAATATAGGACATGTTCTATTTTTTTGCGGAACCGAAATATGGACATACAGAAACGGAATGCACATGGAGTACCTTCCATTTTTTTTTGCATACCCATAGAAATGAATGGTTCCATATACGGTACGCAAAAAAAACGGAACGGACACGGAAAGAAAATACGTTCGTGTGCATAAGCCCTAACTTCAGTTTTTTGGCGGATCCATTGAAATTAATGGTTTCGTCTACAGTCCGTACACGGAACGTAAACAGAAAAAAAAAAGATTTGTGTGCAAGCGGCCTAACAGACAAGGATAGTGCTGTTCTATCAGGGACCAGCTGTTCCGTTCCTCAAAAAACGAAATGCACGCAAACGTCACCCGTATTTTTTGCAGATCGCAAAATACTGAAAAAGCCATACGAGGCCTTAAACAGATCAGTTTTTCCGTTTTTTTTTTTGTTTCAGTAGTGTTTCCGCTTCCGTTCCGTTTGGTTTTCATTTGTGATCCATTTTTTGCGGATCGGAAACGGAAGCATATAATAATGTTTAAACAGTAAGTACATAAAAAAATTGGGCTGGGCATAAAATTTTCAATAGATGGTTCAGCAAAAACGCAACGGATACGGAAGATATACGGATGCATTCCGTATGCGTTCCGTTTTTTTTTGCGGAACCATAGACTTGAATGGAGCCACGGAACGTGATTTGCGGGCAATAATAGGACACGTTCTATCTTTGAACGGAACGGAAATACGGAAACGGAATGCCTTCCGTTCTTTTGCGGACCCATTCAACTGAATGGTTCCGCATACGGACTGCAAACGGAACACAAAAAGACGTAACGACAACGGAAAAAAAAATGTTTGTGTGCAAGAGGCCTAAGGGTCCACATCCGTTTCGCAATTTTGTGGAACGGAAGCGGACCCATTCATTTAATTGGGGCCGCAAAAGATGCCAACAGCAGACTGTGTGTTGTGGACAAGAATAGGAATTCTCTATATAGCGCCGGCATGTGCGGTTCCCAAAATGCAGAACGCACGCGGCCGTTATCCGTGTTTTCCGGATGCGCAATTTGCGGACCTCAAAACTCTTACGGTGGTGTGAATGCACCCTAGGAGTTTTCCTCCAGTATGAGGTTTCTTATAGTGACACTTAAACAATGCTGTGTAAATATTCGGTAAAGCCCTGGTTGAGATCATCGCTGTCATTCATCGCAGGATGTCCTCCTGGGAAATATGGAGCCGGCTGTCGGATGGATTGTTCCTGCCTGAACAATGGGACGTGCGACAGAGTAACTGGAACCTGTCACTGCTCCAGAGGATTCTTTGGAAACGCATGCCAACACCGTAAGCTGCCCTGATATGCCTGTGATAGAATGAGGGGTGGGGGTGTTAAGAGGGCTGTGACTTCCCCTCCCAGTCCCTAGGGGGAGATAGACTACAATGTCTATAGGTTTTCCTATAAGGCTTGGCCTTCTTATGATGATATGGGCCATGACCTATGGATTTTACAGTTCCATAGAATTGTCTCTAATCTTGTCTTCTTGTCCATGAGTAAGTGAGGGCGGCATAAAACAGAAATGGATACGGAGGTGCTTAAAGAGCCAGTCCCACCATTTACTTTTATAGCATATATATATCCACATCAAATTGGCAATAAAGCACCAATGTCCTTCTGATGTGTGAGGATCCCACCATTTCTGGCATAGGTTGTGGATGTGCCATAAATGTCTTTGATAAGGAATACCCCTTTAATACTGGAAATAGCCATACTTTTCCTTTACATCTATGTTGAGTTAAAAATAAAGGGGAGATTTATCAAAACTAATGTAAAGGAAACGGGCTTAGTTGCCCATAGCAACCAATCAGATTCCATCTTTCAGAGCTCTTTTGGCAAATGAAAGGTGGAATCTGATTGGTTACTATGGGCAACTAAGCCAGTTCTACTTTACACCAGTTTTGATGAATCTTACCGCAAAGTGTTGGGAGCTCAGGGGCGCATCTTAAGGGTAAGCAGGGTGAGGCTGGCCCGCCAGGGTATCCCCGTACGTCCAGGCCGTGGCATAATAATGGGCCCCAAAAGTCGAGCAAAAGGCAACTCCATTTGGAGGTGACATGGAGCCAATCACTTGTCGTTAGGGCCTAGTTATTCGTAAATGACCTAAGGATACCTCAAGGAGGAGCCAGTTTCGTAAATGGTAGGCCTCATGCACACCTCCATATGTATTTTGTAGTCGTCAAAATACAGCTACCGTATGTGGCACATCCGCACTCCAATGGGTCCATGGTCAGCATTTTGCAGACAAGTATAGGACATGTTCTAACTTTTTGCGGAACTTGCATACGAAGAGGAAAGCACATGGATCATCTGTGTGTTTTCCGCATCCATTTGTCTCTTCCGCAAAAAAGATCACGTCGGCAAAATGCAGACCACGGACCCATTGAAGTCAATAGGTCCACAAAAAAGAAAAAGCGGACTGCATCCGTATTTGGGAACCTCAAAACGGACACGGTCGAGTGCATGGGGCCTTATAGGAATGTTACAGAGTGAAACTAACTTTTAGTTTGTTCTGCAGGTTGTCCTGGTGGTTTCCATGGAAACAAATGCCAGGAAATGTGTGACTGTGAAAATGGAGCATTGTGTGACCCGGTGACAGGGACCTGCCACTGCCCAGCTGGTTTCTATGGAGACAGATGTGAAAAAGGTCAGTGTTACACAGGGGCCATAAATCACAAAACGCCACAATGTTAAAAAAAAGAAAAGTAAATGTTACAGCGAGAAGAAAGGTTAGAAAATCTTCTAAACGGGTCAAACAAAGGACATGTAGTAACTTTTATATATGAATATTGTTATAGGTATTCTATACACTTTATATATATTTTTAATCTTTTTATGTGTTTAAAGAGGACCTTTCACCGATTATTACACTATGAACTAACTATACAGACATGTAGAGCGGTGCCCGGGGATCTCACTGCACTTACTATTATCCCTGGGCGCCACTCCGTTCTCCTGCTATGCCCTCCGGTACCTCCGCTCACTAAGTTATGGTAGGCGGAGTCTGCCCTTGTTCTTCTGTAGCGCTGGCCAATCGCATTGCAGAGCTCACAGCCTGGGAGAAAATAACCTCCCAGGCTGTGAGCTCTGCGCTGCGATTGGCCAGCGCTACAGAAGAACAAGGGCAGACTCCGCCTACCATAACTTAATGACTAGAATCTCCGCCTACTATAACTTAGTGAGCGGAGATACCGGAGGGCATAACGGGAGAACGGAGCGGCGCCCAGGGATAATAGTAAGTGCAGTGAGATCCCCGGGCGCCGCTCTATATGTTTGTATAGTTAGTTCACAGTGTAATAATTGGTGAAAGGTCCTCTTTAAGAGCTCATGGGCACGAACGTGTGACGTGGAGGCATGGACAGAAAACGGAGTGCTTCCGTGGGGTTCCATGCCTCCTCTCCGCACCGCACCTTCCGAATTGCGGACCCATTCAAGTATATTGCGGACCCGCTGTTTGTGGGCCGCAATGCGGGCACCGGCCGACAACGGTCGTGTGCAGGAACCCTAACCCTTACAGGGTCCAGGGTGCAGCTCTGGAGTATAATACAGGATGTAATTCAGGATCAGTGCAAGATAAGTAACGTAATCTTTGTACACAGTGACTTCACTAGCAGAATAGTGAGTGCAGCTCTGGAGTATAATATAGGATTTAACTAAGGATCAGTATACGATAAGACATGTAATGTATAGTATGTCCCCAATAGACCTAACAGCGGACAGCAGCTCTGGATTATAATACAGGATGTAATTTAGGATCAGTGCAAAATGAGTAATGTAATGTATGTACACAGTGACCCTTCTAACAGAATAGTGAGTGCAGCTCTGGAGTATGTATAGTGAGTATGTATAGCAGGGGTAGGCAACCTCTGGCACTCCAGCTGTTGTGAAACTACAACTCCCAGCATGCATACTTCCTCTACTCTTCTTATAACTCTCATAGAAATTAATGGAGCATGCTGGGAATTGTAGTTTCACAACAGCTGGAGTGCCGAAGGTTGCTGACCCCTGATGTATAGTAACCCAGGATCAGTACAAGTTAAGTAATGTATGTACTGTACACATTGTCTCCACCAGTAGAATAGTGAGTGCAGCGCTGCAGTGTAATACAGGATGTAACGCAGGATCTGTACAAGATCAGTAATGTAATGTATGTACACTGTGACTCCACCAGCAGAATAGTGAGTGCAGCTCTGGAGTATAACACAGGATCAGTACAGGATGAGTAATGTAATGTATGTACACTGTGACTCCACCAGCACAATAGTAAGTGCAGCTCTGGAGTATAACACAGGATGTAACTCAGGATCAGTACAAGATCAGTAATGTAATGTATGTACAGTGTGACTCCACCAGCAGAATAGTGAGTGCAGCTCTGGAGTATAATACAGGATGTAACTCTGGATCAGTACAGGATAAGTCATGCAATATACAGTATATACACAGTCACTCAATATATAGAATTTACCTACCAAAAATAATGTGCAGAGCTGTGTTAAAAATGCAGTCCAATCTGAAGAGAAGGTTGCCACTCAGTAAGTAGGACCACCCCCTGGACTCCTAAGCATAGAATTAGCATGGATGAATAAATACTTAAAGGGGTTTTCCGAGACTTTAATACTCATGAGGTTCACCAAGCATCTAATGTAGTAATGTCTTACAGTGCAGTACACGGTAGGACGGGTGGTCGCTGACCTGAGGGTGTAGAAGCAATGTCAGAGACTCTAGATCCGCTCAGTCATGTGTTGTCCCATCTCTGACCGACCTGATCCAGGGTCTTATGTCTTCCAGGCTGCAGCTCAGGGACATTTGGAGAGAACTGTGAGAAGATTTGTGAGTGCGAAGGGAACGGACCTTGTGACCCGGTGACTGGAGCTTGCTTTTGTCCACCTGGAAAGATGGGAACAACCTGTGATCTAGGTACAGCATCCCAGGCATTCTGGTATCAGTATGATGACATTCCAGTATTCTTCAAGCTGTGGTTTTTCCAAGTAATTTTTTCCTGAGGCCTCTTTCACACGAACGATACAGATTTGCTCCAGATGCGCTCAGGGTGCGTTCAGTGAAACTTGCACCATTTCGCAAGCAAGTTCAGTCAGTTTTGTCTGCGATTGCGTTCAGTGTGCGGATGCAATCAGTTTTGAAGTGTTTTTCATGTGCGTGAAAAAAAACGGAAGAATTACAAACATCTCCATCCGGACTGCAACTCGTTTTTCACTGAAGCCCCATTCACTTCTATAGGGCCAGGGCTGCGTGAAAAATGCAGAATATGGCTACATGCACACGACCGTATGTGTTTTGCGGTCCACAAATTGCTGATCCGTAAAAAAAAAAAAAAAAAAAAGGATGACATCCGTATGCCATCCGTTTTTTTTCGCGGATCCATTGTAACAATGCCTAAAATGGACAAGAATAGGACGTGTTTTTTTTTTTTTTGCTGGGCTACAGAACGGACATACTGATGCGGACAACACACGGGACATACTGATGCGGACAGCACACGGTGTGCTGTCCGCATTTTTTGCGGACCCATTGAAATGAATGGGTCCGCATCCTATCCACAAAAAAAACGGAATGGACACACAACGTTCGTGTGCATGTAGCCTATAAAACATGCTGCGATTCTCACGCAACGCAGAAATGATGCATGAAAAATAACGCTCATGTACACAGACCCATTGAAATGAATGGGTCAGGATTCAGTGCGGGTGCTATGTATTCACTTCACACATTGCACACGCGTGTAAGAGGGGCCCTAATGGGGTTATTCAAAGATTAATGTAAAAAATGAAAATCAAACATCATACAGCACATGGCCATCACTTTCTAACAAAGCTAGAACCAGCCCTGTACCTCACATGGATCCAGAGATCTCCCCATTCATTGCTCAAATTGCTCTGCTGGTGCCTTTTGAATGATGGAACTGAGGATGTGCGTCCACCTCAATGAGGTGGACAGAGAAAGTAGAGAAAGAACAAACAGCAGGTGGTGCTATGCAGGTAGATTGCATTGAATAACTCAGTGGCTATGCGAAATGTTTAATTATATGCAATTACAATACTATTCAGATCCAGGTGCTGTTTTGAAAAATGCAGAATACAGTATTTTTGTGGGACAATCCCTTTAAGGTTGGCTTCACACGCAGTAGATTTTGTTGCAGAAATTTCTGCTACTGAAAATCAGTTCCATCCATTTGAATGGGGTTGTTTTGGCGGTAAGCACATGGATTTCCGCAAGCCCCATTCAAGCCAATAGAACTGGTTTTCAGTCGCTAAAATTTCTGCAGTAAAATCTGCCACGTGTGAGGGCACCCTAAAGAAGCCTAAGACCTAGCCTCAGTTGATAGCAAGTGTCCAGTAGATTTTGTCACAGAGCTGCTTGTTTTCCACCCCAGACTGTAGGTTAAATCGCTATGGACCAAACTGCAGCCTGAGCTGTGAATGTGGCTGGAACGCACAGTGCAATGCCCTGACTGGAGGATGTATCTGTCTCAACCGCTTCATAGGAACCACCTGCCAAGAGGGTGAGGATCTTCTAAAATATTCCTAGGAGACTGAATTTTACATCACATGCAATAGAGGGGTTGGGGAGGCCAATAGTCCTTCTGCCACAGATGAAGACACCAGTATTTTAAAGTGTAACCTCTATTTTTGCATATGTTACTGCAGCAGCAGCATTATGCATAAAGCAATCTTTAATTTCTTCACATGCCACTGTTCTCTTTGAGTTTTTCCCTTAGTTACGGCTGTTTTAACCTCTACAATATGAGGACCTTCTCAAGAAGGATCCTCTGCCAGTTCTCTGAGGCCAAAACTGCTTCCCCTCACTTCCCATACACACTTGCTATAGCCAGCAGCTCCCTGCCAGCCAATCAGATTGGATTACTGAGAGACACGCCTCCTCACTCTGAAGCCTAATGCAGGCATGCAGTGTGAAGGACCGCCCCTCCGTCTTCCTGTCTTCTTAGCCAGACACAGACAAGCCATAGCAACGGTCTTTTAAGGGAGCAGTGGAAAGGGACAGGGGACATTAATTAGCTGTCATTATAAGGTAATTACAGATCTTTTGACAATCATTGACAGACTAACTCAGGTATACATGCCTAGCTCTAATAAACTAGCAAATAACAAAATCTGTGACAGTTACACTTTAAGTCCTACATTGTCGGTGGGGGCCTGTTACAGATTTTGCTTTGAGGTCCAGGAGATTCTCATTATCCCTCTGATAAAGCCTGCACAATTTCACCTGATAGTTACACCTGAATATTTAATGTAAAATGTTGTGTTTTAATTCTTTTATCATTTACAAGATCTCTGCTTCTCATAAGTGAATGAAAGTGTTCATACTTTTATCTCAAGGACTGAAATTTGGTCATGACTAGGTCTTACTTTCAGAAGGGAAAGTTTACTACAGTGAATCAGCGTAGGTGATCCTATATGAGCTGCACACAGCAGCAGCCCACCTCTGTCTCCTATGTGGCACTTACCTCCGCTGATCCATTGTGACAGATCTTCAGGATTGATTTTTCTTGTTATTTGCTTAGGTCTCTAACATGTGAGTAATTCAGGCACAGTACCCCTGCAGTAAGGGGTCTATTGATCAGTAGAACCTCAGGGGCTGGAGGTTTTAAATAAGGTAAGGTAGTGTGATTCATCCTAATGGAAGTCAAACTGCACATCACATAGGTCAGTTGTCTGCAAATCTCTGGGCTAGGACTACTGAAAAACTATTGTGGGTAGGAAAGAGTAGTAGAGAGTTTGGGGGCAGTATTTTGGGATGTATTTCAGACTCAGGCTAAACTGTTTTATATGTATATATTTTCAGGAGGCCCTCCCCCGCTTATGTCAGCTCAGCTACAAGCGCTTAACCGTAAGTCTTAAACTTTTACTCATCTTGTCCCTTCTTTTGTGTGGACCGTTGCCCTAGCCTCAAAGATATGTGATTGGGATAGTTCACCATTTCATTTAGAGGTAGTTTCCAGACTAAGGCCTCTTGCACATGAATGTTGTGTGCCCGCGGCCATATTGCGGCCCGCATACGGTGGGTCCGCAATCACGGATGCGGACCCATTCACTTGAATGGGTCCGCAATCACAGAGATGCGGAACGGAATCACGGATCGGAACCCCACGGAAGCACTACGGAGTGCTTCCGTTGTGTTTCTGTCCGTGCCTCTGCAAAAAAAATAGAACTTATTTTTTTAGCGGTGCTGACGGATCATGGACCTATTCAAGTTGAATGGGTCTCGATCCGTCCCGGCCGCCGCACGGATGTTGCCCGTGCATTGGGGACCGTAAATTGCAATGCACAATGTCATAGGCGTGCGCAGCCTATTGCATTAGGATGTGCACCCTAAAGCACAAACACGCGCGCGTATGTGTGTATATATATTATATCCACAGATCCTCCATAACAGTGTGTCAATTTTTATTGTACTAATCTACAGTAATACTTAAAAGACAAGCTTTCAAGAGTTTTCCTTTCTTCTTCGGTACGCTTGAGTATTCAGAAACAATCTATTCCTAAGGATGGGTTCACATCTGCGTTATGCCATTCCGTTATAGGTTCAGTTTCAAACGGAATATAACGGAATGGCCAGATGGAATGCAAAACGGAAACCTTTAAGAGGCATTCCGTTTTGCTCTGTCCTAATAGAAGTTTATGAGAAAGCATAACGGATCTGTCTGGGTCCCCTTATGCAAGACGGAAAACAAAGTCCTGTAGACTGCTGTGCCGTCCTCTGCTTGCTTCCACGGATTCTTTGCACTCCTTTCTGTCTCTCCTCAGTGCGCAGGTGCACTGTTATGGGGGATCTGTGGATGACACACTGTTATGGGGGATCTGTGGATGACACACTGTTATGGGGGATCTGTGGATGACACACTGTTATGGGGGATCTGTGGATGACACACTGTTATGGGGGATCTGTGGATGACGCACTGTTATGGGGGATCTGTGGATGATGCACTGTTATGGGTGTCACAGTAGGTAAGATAAGGGAAGGAAACAGGAAACGGCAAAGCAAACAAAACAACTGACTAGGCTCCAAAAGCTAGGGAACAAAGGGGTAATCTCCTATCAATCCCTAAAAGACTTTCCCTACACTGCTATGCCCATGTGCATATCTCAATGGTAGATATGCACATGCCCACATACCCAAGCTGAAACACACTGGACCAAACCCTCAGCAGTAGTGAAAAGGGAAAGAGACTACCAGCTCCTTCAACCACCGAAGGAGCTAGCGTCACTCTAGGGGCCTAGTAAAAACAGACACAGAAGGAAAAAGGACTTATCTTTAGATGCGTTTGAGCAGACACTCCACCAAAACTTCCAGCACACAAACAAGGAAGCACTATAACCCACAAAGGCTATAGGGAGAGGGAGGAATAAATAGCCTCACCAATTACCAAACGAACCACACCTGATAGGAGGTGAGATTCTGTTCAAACCCCAAACAAAACAGTCAGATCGAGTCACGTGCAGCAACTCTGACCACCCACAGGGCAGGGCGTGACATATGGGCATCTGTGGATGACACTCCACTGTTATGGGCATCTGTGGATGATGCACTGCTATGGACATCTGTGGATGACACTATTATGGGGGCATCTGTGGATGACGCGCTGTTATGGGCATCTGTGGATGACACTCTTATGGGCATCAGTGGATGACACACTCTTATGGGCATCTGTGGATGACGCACTGTTATGGGCATCAGTGGATGACACACTGTTATGGGCATCTGTGGATGACGCACTGTTATGGGCATCTGTGGATGACACTCTTATGGGCATCAGTGGATGACACACTGTTATGGGCATCTGTGGATGACACACTGTTATGGGCATCTGTGGATGACGCACTGTTATGGGCATCTGTGGATGACGCACTGTTATGGGCATCTGTGGATGACACTATTATGGGGGCATCTGTGGATGACGCACTGTTATGGGCATCTGTGGATGACACACTGTTATGAGGCATCTGTGGGTGACCCTGTTATGGGGGCATCTGTGGATGACGCACTGTTATGGGCATCTGTGGATGACACTCCACTGTTATGGGCATCAGTGGATGACACACGGTTATGGGGGCATCTGTGGATGATGCACTGTTAAGGGGATATCTGTGGATGGCACTGTTATGGGGGCATCTGTGGATAATGCACTGTTATTAACAGTGCGTCATCCACAGATCCCCCCCATAACAGTGTCATCCACAGATCCCCCATAAAAGGTGACAAATTTCACACAGATGTCCCCATAACAGTATCATCCACAGATCCCCCCCATAAGTGTCATCCACAGATA
This sequence comes from Bufo bufo, assembly GCF_905171765.1. Taxonomy (NCBI): domain Eukaryota; kingdom Metazoa; phylum Chordata; class Amphibia; order Anura; family Bufonidae; genus Bufo; species Bufo bufo. The sequence continues at coordinate 139,276,085 of NC_053389.1, forward strand.
TCCCCTTAATAGTCTGTTAAGGGGATATCTGTGGATGGCACTGTTATGGGGGGCCGGGGGGATCTGTCACATATATAGCAGCATCGTGTGCTATATATGTGTCATCATCCACAGATATCTCCCCCCCCCATAACAGTGTCCCTGACAGTGACTGACCCCCAACAGGGGGGGGAGGCCGGCAACTATTGTAAGACCCCGCTGTTCCTTATGTAAGTGAGCTTGTAATTAAACTTGTGCCAAGTTGTACTACTATCTAATAATCTATCACTAATTTACTGGGACAGTCAGGACTCCAGATAGTATTCACATCAGTTTTTCTTTTTCACAGTGCACAAAAGACAATCACCATCCATTCACTGGGCATGGGCACTGGGCGGGTAGGCAGGCTCCCGCTCTTCAAAACATTCAAACTAGGCGGCCGGCGGCAGCGTAACGTGACGTCACTCACTCCGTCACTCCGCACGCGCATGCTCCTTCCACTTTATTAATGAAGCAGTGTGTGACGTTACGCGGCCGGCCGCCAGGAGACGGAGTCACGGAGCACAGGAGCAGTGGATACACTACAGCAGTGGTGCCCAACCATTTTTCGACTGAGGGCCCCACTAGACTTGGTATAAATTTTGCGGGCCGGAACCAGGTAGCTTTGCCAGAAAGAAATGCAAACGCTGTGAGGGGGCACGTGTGAGCATTACTACTGTGAAGAGCGCACATATCTGGGCATAACTACTGTGAGGGGGCACATATCTGGGCATAATTACTGTGAGGGGGCACATATCAGGGTATAACTACTGTGAGGAGGGCACATATCAGGGTATAACTACTGTGAAGAGGGCACATATCAGGGCATAACTACTGTGAGGGGGCACATATCTGGGCATAACTACTGTGAGGGGGCATGTGTGAGCATTACGTCTGTGAAGAGGGCACATATCTTGGCATTATTACTGTGAGGGGGCATGTGATGTATACATGTGTGTAATGTATGTAGTGCAGTACGTGATGATCACACACTGCACTACATACATTACACACATGTATACATCACATACTGCGCTGTCACCTTCTTCTGCAGGTCTACCTTGATGTCTGGTCTTTAGGCTTCAGTCAGATCCTCCACCGCTATGCTTGCGCCGTGTGCCCGACACCACCAGGAGCTGGCCCCTCCTCCTTTCATCTCCCCCCGACTTCTCCTACAGCAGGCAGCTCTATCGCTCCAGTGCCCACCCAATCTTACCAATCAGGGGCATAGCTAGAAATGACTGGGCCCCATAGCAAAAAAAATTATGGCCCCCCCTCCCGGATCTCCCACCCCCACATACCTATCGGACCTCTCACCCCTTCCAGAGCTCCCACCCAAACACCCCTCCAGGACCTCCCACCCCAACATCCCCACACCCCTCCCTAGATCCCCCTCAGTGTCATCCACAGATCCCCCCCTCAGTGTCATCCACAGATCCCCCCCCTCAGTGTCATCCACAGATCCCACCCTCAGTGTCATCCACAGATCCCACCCTCAGTGTCATCCACAGATCCCCCCTCAGTGTCATCCGCAGATCCCCCCCTCAGTGTCATCCACAGATATCCCCCTCAGTGTCATCCACAGATCCCCCTCAGTGTCATCCACAGATATCTCCCCTCAGTGTCATCCACAGATATCTCCCCTCAGTGTCATCCACAGATATCCCCCCTCAGTGTCATCCACAGATCTCCTCCCCGCCCAGCGCCACCTCCTAGCTAATTTATTCACTGCACTTGCCTCTGTATAATTGAAGAGAAGCGCCATAATCTCGCACAGGCACACTGGCAGAAGCCAGGAAGACGGTGCATGCGCACTTCGATGCCCCTGCCAGTGCGCCTGTGCGAGATTATGGCGCTTCTCTTCAATTTCACAGAGGCAAGTGCAGTGAATAAATTAGCTAGGAGGCGGCGCTGGGCGGGGAGATTGCAGGCACAGGCAGCATCGCTTTGCTGCCTGTGCCGTTCGCAGCGTGCCCTGCGCTGATAAAGTCCTGTTACTGCGCGGGCCGCAGGTTGGGCATCACTACACTACAGTATTATACTCGTCGTCAGTCGATCTATGTCATACATTGAAGCTGTGCGGACAGTGCGGGGCTGGCAGCCGGGGCTCAAGCGGCACTGCGGCAGGCAGCAGTGCAGGAGGCGGAGCACAGGGGTGTGATTAGGGTGTTCCCAGGCACACCCGTCACACCCCATGCACACGCCTATGCACAATGTTCGTGTGCAAGGGGCTTAAAGAGGACCTTTCACTAGTTTAAAAACTAAAAACTAACTATATCAGTGGGCAGAGCAGCGCCCAGGGGTCCCCCTGCACTTACTAGTATGTCTGGGCGCCGCTCCGTTCGCCCGGTATAGGCTCCGGTGTCGGCAGCTCCCTCTGTTGTCCCAGGCTATGAGCTGTGCGCTACGATTGGCCAGCGCTGCAGCAAGGGACAACCCTAATACAAAAACTCTGCCCAGTACAACAGAGGGAGCTGCCGACACCGGAGCCTATACCGGGCGAACGGAGCGGCCCAGACATACTAGTAAGTGCAGGGGGACCCCTGGGCGCCGCTCTGCCCACTGATATAGTTAGTTTTTAGTTTTTAAACTAGTGAAAGGTCCTCTTTAAGGCTGGTTTCACACGACTGAGTTCAAAGCGTTGAACTTGCATCGTGTGTCTGGGGGAGCTCCCATCCTGACCTACGTAGCACTGATAGCATCATAAATCTATGCTATGCAATCCTATGTAACCCTTGGAGGTTTGGAATGTATTGTATAACACTGACATAATGCTGTCAGTGTTATTCAATACATTCCAGAACTCTAAGGGTTACAAATCAATATATATGCTCTGCGATCCTGTCAGTGCTACGTAGGTCAGGACGCGAGCTCTCGCAGACACACTCATGCGAAACCAGCCTAATACCTGTATGTTGATTCTCACTTGGGGCTCACAGACAATGGACAAGAATAGAGCGGTTTTCAGAAAAAAGGAAAAAAATTAGATTCTGGACAAAACTGTACAATAAAAATGCTAACAGTACTTGGAAAATCTTATTCTTTTCCCAATTCATCAACTATCAAAATCTGGGTACTGTGTTTCTTTCTAAGTGTCTTGGTAATAGACTGCTGTAATGTGGCCAAAATACCTGGACCATATGGCCATCTAGGTTTGGTTCCCTTGAACTACAGGGGTGGTCTGGCTGTAATACAGGCACTAAAATGCAGGCACCAGTAAGGCTAGAGGTTTACACGTCACGGACATAATGCTAAAAACAAAATGCATTTTAAAAATGTGTGCTGTTTGGAAAGTGCCCACATGGTTTTACAGATGAAATACAGTTATTTAAAGGGGTTGTTCCAGCTCAACATTCATGGCATATTGCTAGGATACGTCACTTCTAGGACCTGCTCCTTTCTCCAGAACAGGGCCCCTGTAGTGAAGGGAGAGCAGCAACTCACTGACAGCCACCCTCCATTTACTGGTGGTATGGGGGCTGTGAAAATAGTCAAGCACATGCGCAGCGTCCTATCCATTCACAGCTATGAGACCTTAAAAAATAGGCAAGCATGCTCGCTAAGCTATTTTTGGAAGTCACGCGCTAGTGAATAGAGAGGACGCCATGCATGTGCAGTGTGCTCTTCCTCACTTTGGTGTCTTGTTCTGGAGAAAGGTTCGGGTCCCAAAGTGGTACCAATTTGTGGCATATCCTAGCAATCCCTTTACCATGTTAAAAACTATGAGGGCAATTACTGCATTGCAAATTATGGCAAATCAAAGTAAAAACATATTTTTACAATGCATTTTTATTTTTTTTACTGCAGATTGTAAACCGAGCCTAATTGGCTACCACGGGAATCAATTTAGATGTACAGTAGTAGTTGTGAATGCACAGGGCTGGAGGTCCACAGTCTGCACTGCTATAGCAGAAGTTGTTTAAATGCAGATACATTTACAAGTCTAGTGAAGAACCATGGTGGCGAAGAGTGTCTAGAGTTTCAGGATGCAGCTGTAGCTATGCTACATTTGTGCTTCTCAGGACCACACATGGTCAGTCTCTTATTTGGCAGAGTAGTCAGTGGCTGAAAAGGCTGGAGGTTATAGCTGGTCCTACAGAGGATCATTCCTGCCTTCTTCTTGGTTAAATAAGGTGAAAGGAAGTCATGTTTTCTGATTCATTTCCACTGGAATGGACTCACATATAGAAAATTTGAGCAATTCCAATCAACTCCCACCATCAGAGTTGTCCCTAGCAGAGAGGTCTTAAAGGGGTATTCCCACTTCGCATTTTCATACTTACCTGCTGCCAGCGCGCCGTTCACCTCCTGGATTCTGGCTGGGGGCGGGCTTCATCTTGATTGAAGTCTTCTTCCGGCCGGGCCGTGCGCTGGACTGAATGCCCAGGCCGCCGCGCATGCGCCATGGTGACTTTTTCTTGGCCAGTATAGTACAGAGCCGGCGTGCGCGTTCGCGACTCTGTACTATTCTGGCCAGGAAGAAGTCACCATCGCGCATGCGCGGCGGCGTGCGCGTTCAGGACAGCGAGCAGCCCGGCTGGGAGAAAAAAAGGAGTCTTCTGCGCAAGCGCGGCCACCGGGGTTCCGGAGAAGAGCGGTGGCCGTAACCGGGGGAGACTGAATGACAACAATGAGGTAAGTGGGGATGAATTTTCTCCTAAACGGTGGGAATTGGTTAATTAAATATAATTACAAAAATGATCACTGTCAAATGATTAACAGATTTAACAGTGATCATTATGTTGGGAATACAGCTTTAATACAGGAGAGGTTTTAATAATATGTTTTCTGCTTTGACTTCCAGATGTACAGCCTCGACCATCACATCAATCTTCAGTTAGATATTTAATACATTAAACCAAACATTGGCCATAAACTCATTCTTGGAGTAAAATCCATTGCAGGCACCATCATAAAACCACTATCTAAATGGGATAATGTTCATTTATGTCCATACTGGAGAGACAATTTTGGAGGAACGAACTTTTGAAGATTCATTATTAAGGGAAGCCAAGATTGAACATACGTGATAAGTTGTGCCATGAGAAGACCACCATTGACATGACACTGAGGTCTTCTGTGGATCAATGTTCCACCCCTGCTGTCTTCTGCTCTAAAACAGAACATCATAAAGTCATTGGCTCAAGATACGCAATCCTCATTTGTCTTGAATTAAATATGGACCAACAGATCCCTGGAGACCTTGGGTTCAACTGACCTTTTTGACGTCTTGGTCCCTACCGTTCATGACCTGTTTGCCTGATACATAGTTAGGGAGTCTGTTCATGGTGACTTTATGAGCCAGATTCTTGAAGCTCAGCCAAAGGGTCACACACGTTTGGTGACCATATGTCGTCTTGCATTATCAAAAGAATGCCAGGTCTGAGGTTGTTGACATCTTGCCATCTACAAATCTGTCCATGTAACCGCAACACATTTTCACTAGCTATATATCTTGTAGTGTTTGGTGACAACCAATATGGTTGCCAATTCAGCCTCACAGTGGTCGTCACAAAGCTTTTTCAGAGCCCTAAACGGTTAATTTTGCCTAATGATGCAGAAGTGTGGGAGCGGAGGATGTATGACTACCTGCCATTGTCAAATCGTCTTAGTTGCAGTGGTGGACCATTTTGGGCCACCCACCATTCCTAGGAACAGATACACGGTTGCTTCAGCAGTGAAGATAGCAGCTGAGGTCTCAGAGCAGTGAGAGTAACGATCTTTAGTTGTGTAAGGTGTTAATATACAACTGGAGGGATTGTACTCGTAGGAAAATGTGCAAATAATTTTGGTGCTTTAAAAATACACAAGCTTTTCCTTAGTACTTGAAATACTGTCCCAGAGAAGACGAGACCTTGCTGAGGCCTGCTGGCTGTAGGATGTGATGTTTGGGTTTTGTAACTAAGAGGTACTATACTATTTTGTGAATTTTTAACAGCTATTGAAAAAGGTTTTCAGCACCTCCGCTTGCGTTCAGTAAATGGGAAAACTTTTATACAGCTGCAGTTTGTAACTGTGTATCACTGTAAGTAGGGCACCAGTGAAGACTTTCACACGGCAGTATGCTGCATCAGTATCGTGGTACACTGTAAGGCCTCTGTTCCGTTGTTGCAGGTTCCGTTTGTGGAACCATTCATTTCAATAGTTCGCGCAAAAAAAAACGGAATGTACTCAGTATGCATTCCGTTTCCGTATTTCCGTTCCACTAAAAGGTAGAACTTGTCCTATTATTGTCCTCAAATAACGTTCAGTGGCTCCATTCAAGTCAATGGGTCCGCAAAAAATACGAAATGCAAACGGAACACATCCACATCTCATCCTTTTTTTGCGGATCCATGCCCACTTTGCCCATGTGTTTACTGTTTACAAACATTACTGTACATTACAGTAATGATTACAAATTTTATGTTTCCATTTGCAATCCGCAAAAAACAGATCGCATTTTTGCAGCAAAATGGAATGGAAATCGAAACACAATGGAAACAAAAACCGGAACGGATCCGTGAAAAACGGGCCACAAAACACAGCAAAAGACATACGATCGTGTGCAAGAAGCCTAAGGCCCCTTTCAGATGAACGAGTTCCACCCATTGGACTTGCAGCGTGTCAGGGAGTGCACCCGTCCTAACCTCTCAGCCCTGACGTGTCGCATGTAACCCTTACAATTCTGGAATGTATTGGATAACACTGACAGCATTATGTCAGTGTTATACAATACATCCCAGAACTGTAAGGGTTACATATCATCATAAATCAGTGTAATGCTATGCGACCCCGTCAGTGCTGGGAGGTCAGTACGGCAGCTGCTGCATACTCACGCAGTGAGTCGGATACGTGGGACTCACTCGTCTGAAGGGTATGTTCACAGGACAGATTTTGAATATGTGCCTACAATATTCAGTGTGGAATCTGCTTGTTTTTTTCCCCACCACATTTTCCATGTAGTTGTCAATTGTTTTTCTACTTTTTTTTATCCAGTGGGTGTTTACTTCAATACAAAACTGCCTTTTCAGCTCATGGTTTTTGTCGTGGATCTGCGCCAAAAAACTTCTTGCCACTTTCCTTTTATTTCAAAGGGAGATTCAGCATAGATTCCACGGAAAGATAGGGCATGCTGCTTATTTTTTCAACGTGGAAGCAAGTGCTGCTTCACATTGAAATGAATGGGATGCAGTTTTGACTTTTGAGGCATTTTTGGAGACTATTTTGAGGCGGAAAGGTGCTAAAATCAGCGCCACAAAACAAGCGTCAAGTGTGAATTGGCCTTGAGGCCTATCTAACGTAGAAGGATGGAAACCAGGACAAATTTTTGTGCTGGTGTTTTTTAACTTCCAATGTCTTTGCCTACACTGATACACTGAAACAAACTCACGCTTTCTGTGTAGGACTAGGTCAGGTTTTGAATTTCAAATGTTACTATGAGGAAAACACTGGATCTTCATTGCACAATATCAGGAAACAGTCACCCATGAGTAATTTAATATATCTAAAAGTAGAAACACGGAAGGGACATATTCCCCCTCCAACCTGCAGGGGGCACTGTTATTACTTTTGGTTACAAGTTTCAACCGATCCTGCAATCATAATGAACACACAATCAAGTCAGACATGGTCACAGAAGATATTTTACAGAAATGTTGTCACCATCTTGTCTTGCTTAGATCCTTCAACCACTCAAACTGCATTTTCAGTATGTTCCTTTACTATGTGTTGAGAGGAGGCCCTTATGTATATTTAGGAAGCGGTGTATAACATGTATAGGTTCCACCCCTATCACCACAGAACGGTTGTTATGTATGTACTGTATTTATCAATACTGAAGTCATTACATAATTTATACTTTTTCACGTTTGGAATGAAACAATTACTTGGAATGCAACATGATCTTAATAACAACCATTTTATGTAATAAACCACTGTGCCAAGTGATCATTCCAGCTACCAGCACTGGGTCCTATAGAACTGGGACCCCATGCATTGTTTTTATCTTGTCTGCAGTATATACAGTTGTGCTGACATCTAGTGGCCACTGAGATAACTGAAATTTTACACTGCTGGGTATATGACCGACATAACCACTTTCAAAAGGGATACCAGCAGAGTGCGTGGGGGGCTACAACACATACAGGCTAAGCTCAACTCTGCATGTACAAAATTCACAGAGAGTAGGAGGCTGCAGGACCTCTAGTGATGTCACATGATAAAGGTTCTTCAGCCAAGCACTGCACAGGAGGAGGGCTCAACTAAGGTGTGCATAGTGTAAGTAAAATCTATATAATGTGTGCACAAGGTTAGTAAACTCTATATGGTGTTTGTATAGGGCAAAGGTCAGCAACCTTTGAAGCTCTAGCTATTGTGAAACTACAATTCCCAGCATGCTCCATTCATTTCTATGAGAGTTTTGAGAAGGGCAGAGTAAGTATGCATGCTGGGAGTTGTAGTTTCACAACAGCTGTCGTGCAAGAGGTTGCCTACCCCTGAAATAGGGTAAGTGTAGTCTATACAGTGTGCATATAGAGTATGTATACTCTACATTTTGGTTTTTTGTTTTGATGGTAATTGTAATTATAATTTTTTTTGCAGGGCCTCAGAACGGAACAACGGATGTGGACAGCACACGGAGTGCTTTCCGCATCTTTTGCGGCCCCATTAAAGTGAATGGGTCCGTAGCCGAGCCGCAGAAACTGCGGACCATAACTACGGTCGTGTGCATTAGGCCTAAGGCCTAGTTCAGACTTCAGTGTTTGATCTGGGAGCAAGCCATGTTGTAGTTTTATTCCGGCCACCTCTTGGCATGTTTGCCGTGCTGCTGCCGGAACTCCGGCCCGCCCCCATTATAGTCAATGGGCCCGGAGCGGTAGTCCGGGGGCACGCATGCACTAGCGGCAGCACGGATCCGACAGGCTGTTCACCCAGTGGAACAGCCTGCTGGAGTTCCTTGCCGCTAGTGTGAAAGTACCCTTATCGTGGCTTCCTCTGTAGAGAAAAGCTGGGGATTAGATAAACAGTGCAGTGATCCCTAATAGAGTTGAGCGGACACCTGGATGTTCGGGTTCGGCCGAACTTCGGAAAAAAGTTTGAGTTCGGGACCCGAACTTGACCCCGAACCCGAACCCCATTGAAGTCAATGGGGACCGGAACTTTTGAGCACTAAAATGGCTGTAAAAATGTAATGGAAAGGGCTAGAGGGCTGCAAATGTCGTCAAAATGTGGTTAAGAGCATGGCAAATGCTCTGCAAACAAATGTGGATAGGGAAATGACTTAAAAGAACATAAAATACGCAAAAATGAAAAATAATAATCTTGATCTAGGAGGACCAGGTCCATATGGAGTAGGAGGTTGAGGAGGCGGTGGATGTGTAGGTGGAAGTGGCGGTGGAGGAGGAGGAGGTAGCTTACACTGCTTTTTGGTTTTACATTTATTTTTATTTTTTTAAATTAGGGTACACCCCAAAACATTGGGAAATATAACCCTCCAGTTGCGCTAAACACACGTTCAGACAATACACTGGCTGCAGGGCAGGCCAGCTCCTCCAAGGCGTAAAGGGCAAGCTCAGGCCATGTGCCCAATTTGGAGACCCAGAAGTTGCAGGGGCTGACCCCTGTCAGTTAGTTCGTGTAGGCGTGTGCATACTTACTGCCCCACCATGTCGCACGTCCCCGTGATGTTCACAATCCAATTTGATATCTGCTCTATCAACTTTCGATGTTCTTTTATGCGCCTACCATGGTGATTACGGGTGGCGGGGAATCAGGGTTCCAGGCCAGAGAGGGAGCGTGAGAAAAAGAGACCAAATTTAAGGGAGATAAATTTATTTTAAAAAATTGGGATCGAGTAGAAATGTGGGAAAAGCTATTGAGACGCAAATGTAGGACAAATTACAGAAGCCCAAATGTGGGCCAAAAGAGTCAAGCGGAATTGTGGGAAAAGCTATTGAGACGCAAATGTTGGCCAAAAGAGTATAGCGGAAATGTGGGACAAATTATTGAAGTGCAAATGTGGTACAACTTGTTTAAGTTTAAGGCTACGTCTATACGACGACATTTGTCACGCGACAATAAGTCGCACGACAGATAGGGCGCAACATTTGTCGTGCAACATTTTGTTGCACTAATGTCGCGCGACAATTTTTATAATGGCAGTCTATGGTGTCGCACTGCGACATGCTGTGACTGCGATGCAACAGTCGCAGAAAAATCCATCTCGAATGGATTTTCTGTGACTGTTGCGTCGCAGTCGCAGCATGTTGCAGTGCGACACCATAGACTGCCATTATAAAAATTGTCGCGCGACATTAGTGCAACAAAATGTCGCGCAAAAAATGTCGTCGTGTAGACGTAGCCTAAGCATTGAATCAAAGGAGGTGGCGCGCATCAATTAAAGAAGCATTTCAGAAATGTAATTCCCTGTCACCTATGCAGAGCAGGGGTTTATTCACGTCTAAAATTGTATAATGTCAACCCAAGAATGTAACAGAAAAATTACAGAAATTAATTAACCTGTCTACTTGGTAGAGCAGGGGTCTAAGACAGAAAACAATGGTTTATTGTCACCTAAAAATGTAAAATAACAATTATTGAAATTTGTCAACTAGGTACATCACACAAATAAATTGCTGAATTTCACCAGAAAATGTAACTGGCAATTTTTTTATTTTTTTTTACCGGTCTACTAGGTATAGCAGTGGTACTTCACACCCAGAAATTGTTGAATTTCAACTGAAAATGTAACTGACAATCTTTTATTTATTTTTAACTGGCCTACTAGGTATAGCAGTGGTACATCACACCCAAAAATTGATGAATTTCACCATAAAATGTAAATGACAATTTTATTTTATTTTTTTAAACCTGTCTACTTGGTATAGCAGTGGCACTATAGACCCAAAAATTGCTGAATTTCACCAGAAAATGTAACTGACAAAGTAGTAAAATGATCTAAAACAAAATACGTACAAATAAAATAAAAAAAATTAGATTTATGAGGTGGAGTTCGATATGGAGTACGAGTTTGAGGAGGCGGTGTAGGTGGAAGCGGCGGTGGAAGAGGACGAGGTAGCCAACACAGGTTTTTGGTAAAAAAATTTTTTTTTTATTAGGGTACACTCTAAAAGAGTGTGAAATATCCAAAATACAAGAATGAGCAATTGCGCTGTAGTATAACTACACGTTCAGATAATACACTGGCTGCAGGGCAGGCCAGCACCTCCAAGGCGTAAAGGGCAAGCTTAGGCCATGTGCCCAATTTGGAGACCCAGAAGTTGAAGGGGGCAGACCCGTCATTCAGTACGTGTAGGCATGTGCACACATACTGCTCCACCATGTTGGTGAAATGCTACCTCCTGCTAAGACGTTCCATATCAGCTGGTGGTGCTGGTTGTTGTGGCGTGCTGACAAAGCTTTTCCACATTTCGGCCATGCTAACCCTGCCTTCTGAGGTGCTGGTGGTGCCCCAGCTGCGTTGGTGACCTCTTTCTCGTCCTCTGCCTTCACCTTGTGCTTCCACTGTGCCCCCGCTGTCAGGTGGGAATGCCACCAGCAGCGCGTCTACCAGTGTGCGCTTGTACTCGCGCATCTTACGATCACGCTCCAGTGATGGAATTAAGGACGGTACGTTGTCCTTGTAACGGGGATCCAGCAGTGTGGCCACCCAGTAATCAGCACAAGTTAGAATGTGGGCAACTCGGCGGTCGTTGCGGAGACACTGCAGCATGTAATCGCTCATGTGTGCCAGGCTGCCCAGAGGCAACGAAAAGCTGTCCTCTGTGGGAGGTGTATCGTCTCTGTCCTCTATATCCCCCCCCCATCCACGCACTAGTGATGGCCATAAGCTGGTGTGGGTGCCACCCTGCTGTAAACATGGTTCCTCCACCTCCATCTCCTCCTCGTCATCCTCCAGAACTGTGCCCTGGCTGGACAATTGTGTACCTTGGGTTTGTGGGTGCAGGAACCCACCCTCGGAGCCACTTGGGAATGACTGGCCGGAAACCCTACAAAATGATCCCTCTTCCTCCTCCTCCTGTGCCACATCCTCTTCCATCATCGCCAGGAGCGGTTTTTTCAAGGAGGCATGGAAGTGGGATAGTAACGCTGAGAACGGCGTTATCGCCACTGGCCATGTTGGTGGAGTAATCGAAACAGCGCAACAAGGAACACCGGTCTAGCATGGAGGCCCAGTCATTGGTGGTGAAGTGGTGCTGTTCTGCCGAGCGACTCACCCGTGCGTGCTGCAGCTGAAACTCCACTATAGCCTGATGCTGCTTGCACAGTCTGGCCAGCATGTGCAAGGTGGAGTTCCACCTTGTGGGCACGTCGCATATGAGGTGGTGAGCTGGAAAGCCGAAGTTACGCTGCAGCGCTGACAGGCGAGCAGCAGCAGGGTGAGAACGCTGAAAGCGCGCACAGACGGCTCGCACTTTATGCAGTAGCTCTGACATATTGGGGTAATTTTTGAGGAATCTCTGCACCACCAAATTCAGCACATGCGGCAGGCAAGGGAGGTGCGTCAAACCGGCTAGTCCCAGAGCTGCTACGAGATTTCGCCCATTATCGCACACCACCAGGCCGGGCTTGAGGCTCACTGGCACCAACCACTCATTGGTCTGTTGTCCCATGCCCGTCCACTGCTCCTGCACGGTGTGAGGTTTGTCCCCCAAACAGATAAGTTTTAAAACTGCCTGCTGTCGCTTACCCCTGGCTGTGCTGAAGTTTGTGATGAAGATGTTACGCTGACCGGATGAGGAGCTGGTAGAGGATGAGGAAGCGGAGTAGGAGGAGGAAGCAACAGGAGGCAAACTGAAGTGCCCTGCAATCCTCGGTGGTGGAAGGACATGCGCCAAACTGCTATCCGCCTCAGGCCCAGCCGCCACTGCATTTACCCAGTGTGCTGTTATGGAGATATAACGTCCCTGACCGTGCTTACTGGTCCACGTATCCGTAGTCAGGTGCACCTTGCCACAGATGGCGTTGGGCAGTGCACACCTGATTTTGTCCCCTACTTGGTTGTGCAGGGAAGGGATGGCTCTCCTGGAAAAGTAGTAGCGACTGGGCACGACGTACTGTGGGACAGCCACCGCCATAAGGCCTTTAAAACTATCTGTCTCCACCAGACGGAATGACAGCATTTCAAATGCCAGTAATTTAGAAATGCTGCATTCAGGGCTAGGGATCGCGGGTGGGTAGGGGGGTACCTCCTCTCCAGCGTTTGGGAGATGGAGAGCTGAACGCTTCCGTGGGACATTGTGGAGATGCTTAATGACCCAGGTGTTGGTGTTGGTGTTGCTGGCAGATCCTCTGTTTGCGGGGTGCCACGTGGCATTGTCACTCCAGAGGTGGATGAAGAGGCCGAGACTGCAGCACAAGAGGAAGCAGGAGGCGCCAGAGACCTTTCTTGTTTTTTGAGGTGTCTACTCCACTGCAGCTCGTGCTTTGCACTTAGATGCCTGGTCATGCAGGTTGTGCTGAGGTTGTGAACGTTTATGACTCGCTTCAGGCTCTGATTGCACAGCATGCAAACCACTCGTGTCTTGTCGTCAGCACATTGTCTGAAGAACTGCCACGCCAGGGAACTCCTTGGAGCTAGCTTTGATGTGCTCGGTCCCTTGCTGCGGTGGGCAGTAGCAGGAGTACTGTCTAGAGGACGGCCGCTCCGCTTTTGCACCCTGCTCCCTCTTCTGTTGTGCTGGTGGCTCTGTGCGACCACCACCTCTTCCTCCAAACTACATAGGTCACTCGCATGACCTTGATTCCATGTGGGGTTGAGGACCTCATCGTCCTCCACATCATCTTCCACCCATTCTTCACCCCTGCCTTCCTTGTCGGTCTGCACACTTTCGAAAGCCCCAGCAGTTGGCACCTGTGTTTTCTCATCATCAGAGACGTGCTGCGATGGTCCTCCCATGTACTCATCTTGAAAGAGAAGTGGTTGGGCATCGGTGCACTCAATCTTTTCCACTTCTGGGGCAGCGCTAGGTGGATGGCCATGGGAAACCCGGCTAACAGAGTCATCAAAAAGCAGAAGAGACTGCTGCATGACTTGGGGCTCAGACTGCTTGGCTGATTTGCAAGGGGGTGAGGTGAAAGACTGATGGACATCGGCTGCAGGTGCCAACTGTGGTCTTTCAGCAGGAGACTGGGTGGGAGACAATGTGAAGGAACTGGATCCACTATCAGCAACCCAATCTACTATCGCCTGTAATTGTTCAGGCCTCACCATTCGTAGAGCAGCATTAGGCCCGACCAAATACTGCTGCAAATTTTGTCACCTACTCGCACCTGAGGAAGGGGTTTCACTTGTGCGTGTAGCTGGCACAGATCGACCACGTCCTCTCCCTGCAACAGGAGCTCCACCAGCAGCACCACGACCGGGGCCACGTCCCTTATTTGACGCTCTCCTCATATTTTTCAAATTTAGGATCTTGCCCTAAATGGGTGTTTAATTAATAGTAGAATAGAACGACAGTATGTAAAGGGTGTATCTCACACGGCCTGAACCAGACTAGACCTCAATTAAAGATATTTTTGCCCAAAATGGCTGTATTTCAAATGCCTGAATCAAACCCCTGTATGTAGAGGGTGTATCTCACAGGGCCTGAACCAGTGTAGGCCTGAATTCAATATTGGTGCACCAAATGGCTGTATTTCAAATGGCTGAATCAAACCCCTGTATGTAGAGGGGTGTATCTCACAGGGCCTGAACCAGTGTAGGCCTGAATTCAATATTGGTGCACCAAATGGCTGTATTTCAAATGCCTGAATGAAACCCCTGTATGTATAGGGTGTATCTCACACGGTCTGAACCAGTGTAGGCCTGAATTAAATATTTCTTTGCCCAACAATGCTGTATTTCAAATGCCTAAATCAAACCCCTGTATGTAGAGGGTGTATCTCACAGGGCCTGAACCAGTGTAGGCCTAAATTAAATATTTCTTTGCCCAAAATGGCTGTATTTCAAATGCCTGAATCAAACCCCTGTATGTAGAGGGTGTATCTCACACGGTCTGAACTAGTGTAGGCCTGAATTTTAGATTTCTTTGCCCAAAATGGCTGTATTTTGAATGGCTGTATTTCAAATGCCTGAATCAAACCCCTGTATGTAGAGGGGGTATCTCACAGGTCCTGAACCAGTGTAGGCCTAAATTAAATATTTGACAGAACTAAAAGGTATAGGACGGCTCACCCCTGTGTTGGTGATGTATAGGTGCTCCAAACTAGTGCAACACCCTACTCACCAGGTTAAACAAATGTATATAAAGTGAATGGGCACTCTGATAGATGGAGTCACATACAGAATCAATATCAAATTGGATCAATTTAATAACACAATATAAAACACTATAAGTATAAAAATCCTAGCATGAATGACCATATGGCATAAAGTAAATATATTGGCACTATATGATAATACAATAGTTAATATTGACTGATGTTGGTCCGACAATTGGTGTCGTCACAATTGTTCAGTGGACTATGAGATGTTCATATTAAAAAAGAAGAAAAAAGAAAATAGAAAAAAGAGAGAGTCCAAAGTTCTTCAACGTGAATATGAATATATATTGTTGTACAGACTCACATTGAGCTGGCAGAAAGTGATGATGGTATTAATTGAATTTGTTATTTCTCAATACACGATGGTATATGTTGGTGATACCGCACACAGACGATTTCTATATTAAATCTTTCCAAGAATCGATTTTTGATAGATAACAGCAGGTAGTAATTGCATAGATTTTACTCAGCTCTTGGTATGAGCAACTATTACTCACAGTTAGCAGCTTCGATTCGTGGCGTCCCACGAGCTGTCCTTATGTAGTGAGGTTGCTTCTTAATTAAAGATTTTTCGTACGGTTGGTATACCGAATCTTTATTCTTTCTGTTGGAACACGGCTGTGTGGAGTTGTAACGCACACGGTCCCAATTTTCAAGCTGGTTTCCTTTGGCGTTCCACGTGTCTCCAAATATGCGGAGCTTCAGTGTTTGCTGAAATACCTGCTATAGACCGGTTGTTTGCAGGCTGTGGATTCCGCCAGTGGATTTCTTTAGTGAAGCGCTTCACTTATGGGCCATCTAGTCGATGTTATCCAACATAGGCCGGCTGTTTAAGTCTGTGACCGAAGGTTACCGCCAGACGCGTTTCGGGGACTATGCTCGTCTCCTTCCTCAGTGGCTATGTTCGGTCTCTGTATGTGGCCGGATTTTATACGTTTCCTCTCTGGAATGTCTGGAAAAAGTGGACTAAAAATCCATGGTGAGTCAATGTTAGAATATCTTTATAATTGGCTCGCCCTGTCAGTGCGGTATATGTGCGTCTTTCTGTGATTTCAGAGGAATCTATGTCTCTTATTTCTTCACTTGCAGAAAGTGAAGAAATAAGAGACATAGATTCCTCTGAAATCACAGAAAGACGCACATATACCGCACTGACAGGGCGAGCCAATTATAAAGATATTCTAACATTGACTCACCATGGATTTTTAGTCCACTTTTTCCAGACATTCCAGAGAGGAAACGTATAAAATCCGGCCACATACAGAGACCGAACATAGCCACTGAGGAAGGAGACGAGCATAGTCCCCGAAACGCGTCTGGCGGTAACCTTCGGTCACAGACTTAAACAGCCGGCCTATGTTGGATAACATCGACTAGATGGCCCATAAGTGAAGCGCTTCACTAAAGAAATCCACTGGCGGAATCCACAGCCTGCAAACAACCGGTCTATAGCAGGTATTTCAGCAAACACTGAAGCTCCGCATATTTGGAGACACGTGGAACGCCAAAGGAAACCAGCTTGAAAATTGGGACCGTGTGCGTTACAACTCCACACAGCCGTGTTCCAACAGAAAGAATAAAGATTCGGTATACCAACCGTACGAAAAATCTTTAATTAAGAAGCAACCTCACTACATAAGGACAGCTCGTGGGACGCCACGAATCGAAGCTGCTAACTGTGAGTAATAGTTGCTCATACCAAGAGCTGAGTAAAATCTATGCAATTACTACCTGCTGTTATCTATCAAAAATCGATTCTTGGAAAGATTTAATATAGAAATCGTCTGTGTGCGGTATCACCAACATATACCATCGTGTATTGAGAAATAACAAATTCAATTAATACCATCATCACTTTCTGCCAGCTCAATGTGAGTCTGTACAACAATATATATTCATATTCACGTTGAAGAACTTTGGACTCTCTCTTTTTTCTATTTTCTTTTTTCTTCTTTTTTAATATGAACATCTCATAGTCCACTGAACAATTGTGACGACACCAATTGTCGGACCAACATCAGTCAATATTAACTATTGTATTATCATATAGTGCCAATATATTTACTTTATGCCATATGGTCATTCATGCTAGGATTTTTATACTTATAGTGTTTTATATTGTGTTATTAAATTGATCCAATTTGATATTGATTCTGTATGTGACTCCATCTATCAGAGTGCCCATTCACTTTATATACTAAATTAAATATTTATTTGCCCAAAATGGCTATATTTCAAATGCCTGAATCAAACCCCTGTATGTAGAGGGTGTATCTCACAGGGCCTGAACCAGTGTAGGCCTGAATTCAATATTGGTGCACCAAATGGCGGTATTTCAAATGTCCGAATCAAACCCCTGTATGTAGAGGGTGTATCTCACACGGTCTGAACCACTGTAGGCCTGAATTAAATATTTCTTTGCCCAAAATGGCTGTATTTCAAATGCCTGAATCAAACCCCTGTATGTAGAGGGTGCACCAAATGGCGGTATTTCAAATCTCTGAATCTAACCCAAATGTATTAAGGGTGTATCTCACAATGACATCTGCATCAAAGGCTGCCAAATATTTTTTTTGGGCCCAAACGAGTGTTTGTTTAACAACTCAATTTGACAGCAGTATATAAGCCTGTGATTTCACACATGCTGATGCTGCAAGGCCTCAAAATAGTGTTTTTTGTGTTTTTAAAGCCCCAGAAAATGATGGGTGTATTTCTAGCTTAAATTGCACACTGACTAATACAGATGTTGTAGATTGCCAAAAAAGTGTTTTTTTGGTAACAGAATATGAAAGCTGTATATATTAAACTTAAATTTAACACTTGCAGATCAGGAAAATACTGTTTTTTGGCAAAAAAGTGTGTTTTTAAAACCCCAGAAAATGATGGGTGTATTTCTACCTTAAATTGCACACTGACTAATCCAGATGTTTTAGATTGCAAATCACCATTGTTTTGGCAATGTCCCAAAAGCTCATATGCAGTGCTGGTGCACTGAGCTTACATTAAATGGCCGCCGCCGACCTAACAGAATTATAAAGGTTATATTTTTTGGGTCAATGGGCTCAGGGCAGGGTAAAACGATAGTGCCCTGCACCCACACAACTATTTCTAGGTAGATCGCAGAGTTAGATTCTCTCCCTGAAATCACCAGTCCAGCCGTATCCTCTCCCTACACTTGTAACAGCAGAGTGACATGAAGCGATACGTGACTCAAGCTTATATAGAGCCTGGGTCACATGCTGCTCTGGCCAATCACAGCCATGCCATTAGTAGGCTTCTAAGGGCACACAGTTAAAAGCTTGTAGATTGGCTGCTCTGCAGCCTTTTAAAAAGCACCAAGAAAGCGCCGAACCCGAACTTTTACTGAAAGGTTCGGGTCCGGGGTCCAAAAATCCTAAAGTTCGGGTTCGCTCAACCCTAATCCCTAACAATGTTACTTTTTAAAACTTGAAGGGGTTGGCACACAAGGCCCCCCTTTACTAACACACATTTTGAATCACTTGCGGTTCTTACCAGAACTGATACTCCAGCCAGTACTGTACTAATTTGCTCTACTAAGATACTATAATACATTGCATTATGGGAGACGTAACTTTTTCTACATCAAAAACACTATACAGTGTGATGTGGGAGTTTAAGTGACTGCACCGGGTGCACCCTCTACCATCACAGACCCAATATGGGGCACAGGTGAGATCTGAAGTGATTCTAAGTGAGAATAAAAAGGAAATTTGGAAAGTAGCAAAAACGGCTTTAAATGTTACTGGAGTGCGATAGGACGACTAAAAATCATTACAAATAAGACTTCATTTAGAGGAGTACATTATACCTATGTTCAGCAGTCTGTACCCTCGACGGATATCCCCACAAGACCCTCAGCACTGGTCTAAATTAGGCCTTCAATTTGAACTATAGATCACAACTTGTATTACACTGCCACCTTGTGTTTAAATTTAGGTACTACTTATCAGCGTCAATACTTTCAAACCATCGCAAATTTATATTTCCTTATCTTGACATACCTGTATCAAGGTAAGGCACAATTAGTCTGCTGCTTCATTATAAATTAATAAGATTTAACATATAGCCACAGATTAAAGTGAGTGGAACAAGGCTGCTCCTCAGAACACTGGATTTTTTTGTAGTAACTGTTCAGTGTATGGAGATCACGCAGAGCAAGGTAAATATTCTCGCACAAGCTCCACAGTCAAACATCTGATCAGCAGGGTCTGAGAGTCGGATCTAAGGTCTCTTGCACACGACCGTGTGTCCCCCGTGGCTGTATCGCGGCCCGCATACACGGGACACCGGCCTTGTGCATTCCATTCACTTGAATGGGTCTGCAAATCCAGAGATGTGGTGTGGAACGGAACCACGGAATGGAAGCACTACGGAGTGCATCTGTGGTGTTCCGTTCCGAAAAAAGAACTTTTTGCGGAACGGACGGTGCGGCTGGGACACAGTCGGTGCCCGTGCATTGCGGTCCGCAGCACATGTTCGTGTGCAAGAGGCCTAACATTGATGACTTGTCTTGAGGCTATACCATCACTAGCAGGAAGCTGGATAACTTCCCGATAATGAGCGGTGATGTGCCGTCTATACTGCCTCAGCAGCGATGTGTGCTGGCGCAGCATGTGATTGCTGCCATTGATTCTGCTCTCTCTGCAACTGCCGAACCCTCTACACTTTGATTGACAGGATCATGCAGTGGAAACGGGATCATGCCTCTTCCTGTCAGAGTTGCAGAGAGAGGGACGCCTCTAGACGCCGCCGCCGTTGCTCCTAGAGGCTCATTTGCATATACTAAAACGCAAAGTTAATAATCTGTAATTTCTCCATTATAAAGTTGGCAGATTACTACCAATGTCCGATAGATGTGGGATCCATACCTATCTCTACAACAGAGCTTCTCATACAAATCATTCCTAGCTGTGGTAGCACGGAACAAGAAGGTCAAATATAAGTGGCATATATGTTATTTGCACAGGCTTCATTTTTTAGAAGTCCTTTGGAAAATAAAATAATCAAATCTGTTGGTTTTCCATTGCACCACCCACATATGATAAATCTTCCCAATTGTATGATGTAAAATACTCTGCACTGCACTGATGAGGGGCAATCACCCCGAAACAGCTGTCTGCAGATGAGGTGCTGGCTTATTTAATATCAGAGTCATGTCTCAAGGCTTAGCTAAAGAGCTGAACATTGACTTATAGAATAGTTACCTTACATCTGGTGGCATTAGAGGCGGAGCTTGTTAAGAGCTCATTTGCATCCCTTCCCTCCCAGAATTCCAGAGGAGCATGTATGGCCTGTAAGTCTCCTCACACCGATTAAAGGGTTTCTATCACTTCGTATGACATAATTAGCTCTCAGACACTAGCGATCCGCTAGTGTCTGCTCTGGCCAACCATCCTAATATAACAGCTTTTGGGGCAGCCGTTTTGCAAAAAAAATAACTTTTATAAATATGCTAATGAGCCTCTAGGTGCTATGGGGGTGTCATTAGCACCTAGAGGCTCCGTCTACCTTCATACACAGCCACCGCCCAGCGCGTCCCTCCAGCCCGCCCATCTCCTGCTGAATGCGATCCTCCGTGTGACGCAACGGACGAATTCTCACGCATGCGCCGTGCGCGGCTGTATTCAGCGCATGCGCAGTGAATGTCTGACCGCTTCCCTGCTCAGACATCTCCACTGCGCCTGCGCCGATGACGTCATAGTGCTCCAAGGAACAGGCGCAGTGGAGATGTCTGAGCAGGGAAGCGGTCAGACATTCACTGCGCATGCGCCGAATACAGCCGCGCACGGCGCATGCGCGAGAATTCGTCCGTTGCGTCACACGGAGGATCGCATTCAGCAGGAGATGGGCGGGCTGGAGGGACGCGCTGGGCGGTGGCTGTGTATGAAGGTAGACGGAGCCTCTAGGTGCTAATGACACCCCCATAGCACCTAGAGGCTCATTAGCATATTTATAAAAGTTATTTTTTTTGCAAAACGGCTGCCCCAAAAGCTGTTATATTAGGATGGTTGGCCAGAGCAGACACTAGCGGATCGCTAGTGTCTGAGAGCTAATTATGTCATACGAAGTGATAGAAACCCTTTAACCACCTCAGCCCCCAGTGCTTAAACACCCTGAAAGACCAGGCCACTTTTTACACTTCTGACCTACACTACTTTCACCGTTTATTGCTCGGTCATGCAACTTACCACCCAAATGAATTTTACCTCCTTTTCTTCTCACTAATAGAGCTTTCATTTGGTGGCATTTCATTGCTGCTGACATTTTTACTTTTTTTGTTATTAATCGAAATTTAACGATTTTTTTGCAAAAAAATGACATTTTTCACTTTCAGTTGTAAAATTTTGCAAAAAAAACGAGATCCATATAGAAATTTTGCTCTAAATTTATAGTTCTACATGTCTTTGATAAAAAAAAAATGTTTGGGTAAAAAAAAAATAGTTTGGGTAAAAGTTATAGCGTTTACAAACTATGGTACAAAAATGTGAATTTCCGCTTTTTGAAGCAGCTCTGACTTTCTGAGCACCTGTCATGTTTCCTGAGGTTCTACAATGGCCAGACAGTACAAACACCCCACAAATGACCCCATTTCGGAAAGTACACACCCTAAGGTATTCGCTGATGGGCATAGTGAGTTCATAGAACTTTTTATTTTTTGTCACAAGTTAGCGGAAAATGATGATTTTTTTTTTTTTTTTTTCTTACAAAGTCTCATATTCCACTAACTTGTGACAAAAAATAAAAACTTCTATGAACTCACTATGCCCATCACGAAATACCTTGGGGTCTCTTCTTTCCAAAATGGGGTCACTTGTGGGGTAGTTATACTGCCCTGGCATTCTAGGGGCCCAAATGTGTGGTAAGGAGTTTGAAATCAAATTCTGTAAAAAATGACCTGTGAAATCCGAAAGGTGCTCTTTGGAATATGGGCCCCTTTGCCCACCTAGGCTGCAAAAAAGTGTCACACATCTGGTATCTCCGTACTCAGGAGAAGGTGGGGAATGTGTTTTGGGGTGTCTTTTTACATATACCCATGCTGGGTGAGATAAATATCTTGGTCAAATGCCAACTTTGTATAAAAAAATGGGAAAAGTTGTCTTTTGCCAAGATATTTCTCTCACCCAGCATGGGTATATGTAAAATGACACCCCAAAACACATTCCCCACCTTCTCCTGAGTACGGCAATACCAGATGTGTGACACTTTTTTGCAGCCTAGGTGGGCAAAGGGGCCCATATTCCAAAGAGCACCTTTCGGATTTCACAGGTCATTTTTTACAGAATTTGATTTCAAACTCCTTACCACACATTTGGGCCCCTAGAATGCCAGGGCAGTATAACTACCCCACAAGTGACCCCATTTTGGAAAGAAGAGACCCCAAGGTATTCGCTGATGGGCATAGTGAGTTCATGAAAGTTTTTATTTTTTGTCACAAGTTAGTGGAATATGAGACTTTGTATGAAAAAAATAAATAAATAAAAAATCAGCATTTTCCACTAACTTGTGACAAAAAATAAAAAATTCTAGGAACTCGCCATGCCCCTCACGGAATACCTTGGGGTGTCTTCTTTCCAAAATGGGGTCACTTGTGGGGTAGTTATACTGCCCTGGCATTTTCCAGGGGCCCTAATGTGTGGTAAGTAGGTAAATGACCTGTGAAATCCGAAAGGTGCTCTTTGGAATGTGGGCCCCTTTGCCCACCTAGGCTGCAAAAAAGTGTCACACATGTGGTATCGCCGTATTCAGGAGAAGTTGGGGAATGTGTTTTGGGGTGTCATTTTACATATACCCTTGCTGGGTGAGAGAAATATCTTGGCAAAAGACAACTTTTCCAATTTTTTATACAAAGTTGGCATTTGACCAAGATATTTCTCTCACCCAGCATGGGTATATGTAAAATGACACCCCAAAACACATTCCCCACCTTCTCCTGAGTACGGCGATACCAGATGTGTGACACTTTTTTGCAGCCTAGATGCGCAAAGGGGCCCAAATTCCTTTTAGGAGGGCATTTTTAGACATTTGGATACCAGACTTCTTCTCACGCTTTGGGGCCCCTAGAATGCCAGGGCAGTATAAATACCCCACATGTGACCCCATTTTGGAAAGAAGACACCCCAAGGTATTCAATGAGGGGCATGGCGAGTTCATAGAAATTTTTTTTTTTTGGCACAAGTTAGCGGAAATTGATATTTTTAATTTTTTTCTCACAAAGTCTCCCGTTCCGCTAACTTGGGACAAAAATTTCAATCTTTCATGGACTCAATATGCCCCTCACGGAATACCTGGGGGTGTCTTCTTTCCGAAATGGGGTCACATGTGGGGTATTTATACTGCCCTGGCATTCTAGGGGCCCTAAAGCGCGAGAAGAAGTCTGGAATATAAATGTCTAAAAAATTTTACGCATTTGGTTTCCGTGAGGGGTATGGTGAGTTCATGTGAGATTTTATTTTTTGACACAAGTTAGTGGAATATGAGACTTTGTAAGAAAAAAAAAAAAAATTCCGCTAACTTGGGCCAAAAAAATGTCTGAATGGAGCCTTACAGAGGGGTGATCAATGACAGGGGGGTGATCAATGACAGGGGGGTGATCAATGACAGGGGGGTGATCAGGGAGTCTATATGGGGTGATAACCACAGTCATTGATCACGCCCGTGTAAGGCTTCATTCAGACGTCCGTATGCGTTTTGCGGATCCGATCCATCTATCAGTGCATCCGTAAAAATCATGCGGACATCTGAATGGAGCTTTACAGGGGGGTAATCAATGACAGGGGGGTGATCACCACAGTCATTGATCATGCCCCTGTAAGGCTTTATTCAGACGTCCGGATGCGTTTTGCGGATCGGATCCATCTATCAGTGCATCCGTAAAAATCATGCGGACATCTGAATGGAGCTTTACAGGGGGGTAATCAATGACAGGGGGGTGATCACCACAGTCATTGATCATGCCCCTGTAAGGCTTCATTCAGACGTCCGGATGCGTTTTGCGGATCGGATCCATCTATCAGTGCATCCGTAAAAATCATGCGGACGTCTGAATGGAGCTTTACAGGGGGGTGATCAGGGAGTCTATATGGGGTGATCACCACAGTCATTGATCATGCCCCTGTAAGGCTTCATTCAGACGTCCGGATGCGTTTTGCGGATCCGATCCATCTATCAGTGGATCCGTAAAAATCATGCGGACGTCTGAATGGAGCTTTACAGGGGGGTAATCAATGACAGGGGGGTGATCAGGGAGTCTATATGGGGTGATCACCACAGTCATTGATCACGCCCCTGTAAGGCTTCATTCAGACGTCCGGATGCGTTTTGCGGATCCGATCCATCTATCAGTGGATCCGTAAAAATCATGCGGACATCTGAATGGAGCTTTACAGGGGGGTAATCAATGACAGGGGGGTGATCACCACAGTCATTGATCATGCCCCTGTAAGGCTTTATTCAGACGTCCGGATGCGTTTTGCGGATCCGATCCATCTATCAGTGGATCCGTAAAAATCATGCGGACGTCTGAATGGAGCTTTACAGGGGGGTAATCAATGACAGGGGGGTGATCACCACAGTCATTGATCATGCCCCTGTAAGGCTTTATTCAGACGTCCGGATGCGTTTTGCGGATCGGATCCATCTATCAGTGCATCCGTAAAAATCATGCGGACATCTGAATGGAGCTTTACAGGGGGGTAATCAATGACAGGGGGGTGATCACCACAGTCATTGATCATGCCCCTGTAAGGCTTCATTCAGACGTCCGGATGCGTTTTGCGGATCGGATCCATCTATCAGTGCATCCGTAAAAATCATGCGGACATCTGAATGGAGCTTTACAGGGGGGTGATCAGGGAGTCTATATGGGGTGATCACCACAGTCATTGATCATGCCCCTGTAAGGCTTCATTCAGACGTCCGGATGCGTTTTGCGGATCCGATCCATCTATCAGTGGATCCGTAAAAATCATGCGGACGTCTGAATGGAGCTTTACAGGGGGGTAATCAATGACAGGGGGGTGATCAGGGAGTCTATATGGGGTGATCACCACAGTCATTGATCACGCCCCTGTAAGGCTTCATTCAGACGTCCGGATGCGTTTTGCGGATCCGATCCATCTATCAGTGGATCCGTAAAAATCATGCGGACATCTGAATGGAGCTTTACAGGGGGGTAATCAATGACAGGGGGGTGATCACCACAGTCATTGATCATGCCCCTGTAAGGCTTTATTCAGACGTCCGGATGCGTTTTGCGGATCCGATCCATCTATCAGTGGATCCGTAAAAATCATGCGGACGTCTGAATGGAGCTTTACAGGGGGGTAATCAATGACAGGGGGGTAATCAATGACAGGGGGGTGATCAGGGAGTCTATATGGGGTGATAACCACAGTCATTGATCACGCCCCTGTAAGGCTTCATTCAGACGTCCGGATGCGTTTTGCGGATCCGATCCATCTATCAGTGGATCCGTAAAAATCATGCGGACATCTGAATGGAGCTTTACAGGGGGGTGATCAATGACAGGGGGGTAATCAATGACAGGGGGGTGATCAGGGAGTCTATATGGGGTGATCAGGGGTGATCAGGGGCTAATAAGGGGTTAATAAGTGACGGGGGGGGGGGGGGTGTAGTGTAGTGTAGTGGTGCTTGGTGGTACTTTACTGAGCTACCTGTGTCCTCTGGTGGTCGATCCAAACAAAGGGGACCACCAGAGGACCAGGTAGCAGGTATATTAGACGCTGTTATCAAAACAGCGTCTAATATACCTGTTAGGGGTTAAAAAAAACACATCTCCAGCCTGCCAGCGAACGATCGCCGCTGGCAGGCTGGAGATCAACTCTCTTACCGTCCGTTCCTGTGAGCGCGCGCGCCTGTGTGCGCGCGTTCACAGGAAATCTCGGCCATCGCGAGATGACGCGTATATGCGTGACTGCGCGCAGCGCTGCCACCTCCGGAACGCGATCCTGCGTTAGGCGGTCCGGAGGTGGTTAAGGTGCTCTCTCTCTAAGGCCTCTTTCACACTACCGGTTTTTTTTTTTTTCGTTTTGCGGGCCGTTTTTTGCGTTCTGTATACGGAACCATTCATTTCAATGGTTCCGCAAAAAAAACTGAATGTACTCCGTATGCATTCCGTTTCCGTATTTCCGTTCCGTTGAAAGAAACACATACAGAAATGCATCCGTATGTCTTCCGTATCCGCTCCGTTTTTGCGGAACCATCTATTGAAAATGTTATGCCCAGCCCAATTTTTTCTATGTAATTACTGTATATGCCGAATGGAAAAACGGAACAGAAACACAACGGAAACAAAAAAACTGAACAACGGATCAGTGAAAAACGGACCGCAAAACACTGAAATAGCCATACGGTAGTGTCAAAGAGGCCTTAGGAGAGTTAGTTCCCCCCTTCCCCCTTACAAAGGAAAACACATGCATACAAAAAAAATATTTAAAAAATGGAATTACACTGCCACCTTGTGTTCACTTTTGGGCAAGGCAGTTCAACATTGTTCCGATCCTTACTTTACCATCTACTGAAATTATATAATAAATTTCTTTATCGAGTTTCTGCTCATACACAGCAGTCATGCAAGGCTTCAGTGTGAAACATGGCGGATAGGCAGATCAGTAGCCGTCCACTCTCATGAGACAAGGGTCAGTGAGATTTAGATTCTCAGATCTAACTGAAGTCATTCATCCTAGCAGTGCCCTAATGAAGTAAAACTAAAAAGTAGCCAAAACACACACACACACACACACACAAAAAACAAACATTCATTTATATGAAGTAAATCAGAAACCCTGCAGATCCATGGACACTTCTATTTCTTCAGCTATATAGATATTTCCTTTATACCTCTGCCACCTCTGTATACTATATGGTTATGGGCATCAGATCTGTGCCCCCCTTGGCATTCTGGCCCTCAGAGACACAGGTTTATTAGCTTACATCTGCATTACCTTAAGAGAATGGGAATCTGTTAATAACAATCACTGGTCAAAAACAATAGGGCGCCGTGGCAAACTTGTTAGGGGCCATCATAAATCACAGCTTAAGGCCTCATGCACACAACCGGTTTTTTTTACGGTCCGCAAAAACGGGGTCCATAGGTCCGTGATCCGTGACCGTTTTTTCGTCCGTGGGTCTTCCTTGATTTTTGGAGGATCCACGGACATGAAAAAAAAAGTCGTTTTGGTGTCCGCCAGGCCGTGCGGAGCCAAACGGATCCGTCCTGAATTACAATGCAAGTCAATGGGGACGGATCCGTTTGACATTGACACAATATGGTGCAATTGCAAACGGATCCGTCCCCCATTGACTTTCAATGTAAAGTCAGGAGTCCCTTTTATACCATCGGATCAGAGTTTTCTCCAATCCGATGGTATATTTTAACTTGAAGCATCCCCATCACCATGGGAACGCCTCTATGTTAGAATATACTGTCGGATAGGAGTTACATCGTGAAACTCAGATCCGACAGTATATTCTAACACAGAGGCGTTCCCATGGTGATGGGGACGCTTCAGGTTAGAATATACTAAAAGAACTGTGTACATGACTGCCCCATGCTGCCTGAGGCAGCAGGGGGCAGACCCCCCCCTGTTTTTAACTCATTGGTGGCCAGTGCGGCCGGCCCCCCTCCCCCCTGTAGTTAACTCGTTGGTGGCCAGTGGGCCCCCCTCCCTCTAGTTAACTCTTTGTTGTCCAGTGGGGCCGCCCCCCCTCCCTCCCCTGTAGTTAACTCATTGGTGGCCAGTGGGCCCCCTCCCTCTAGTTAACTCTTTGTTGTCCAGTGGGCCCTCCCCTTTCCCTCCCCCTCCTAATTAAAATCTCCCCCCCTATCATTAGTGGCAGCGGAGAGTACCGATCGGAGTCCCAGTTTAATCGCTGGGGCTCCGATCGGTAACCATGGCAACCAGGACGCTACTGCAGTCCCGGTTGCCATGGTTACTTAGCAATTTGTAGAAGCATTATACTTACCTGCGAGCTGCGATGTCTGTGTCCGGCTGGGAGCTCCTCCTACTGGTAAGTGACAGATCATTAAGCAATGCGCCGCACAGACCTGTCACTTACCAGTAGGAGGAGCTCCCGGCCGGACACAGACATCGCAGCTCGCAGGCAAGTATAATGCTTCTACAAATTGCTAAGCAACCATGGCAACCGGGACTGCAGTAGCGTCCTGGTTGCCATGGTTACCGATCAGAGCCCCAGCGATTAAACTGGGACTCCGATCGGTACTCTCCGCTGCCACCAATGATAGGGGGGGAGATTTTAATTAGGAGGGGGAGGGCCCACTGGCCACCAACGAGTTAACTACAGGGGAGGGAGGGGGGGGCCGGCCGCACTGGACAACAAAGAGTTAACTACAGGGGAGGGAGGGGGGGCCCACTGGCCACCAATGAGTTAACTACAGGGGAGGGAGGGGGGCTGGCCGCACTGGCCACCAATGAGTTAAAAACAGGGGGGGGGGGGTCTGTTTGCATCCGTTTGTGTGCATCCGTGTTCTTTCACGGACCCATTGACTTGAATTGGTCCGTGAATCGTTGTCCGTCAAAAAAATACGATAGGTCATATTTTTTTGACGGACAGGATACACGGATCACGGTCTCGGCTGCAAAACGGTGCATTTTCCGATTTTTCCACGGACCAATTGAAAGTCAATGGGTCCGCGAAAAAAAATGGAAAACGGAACAACGGCCACGGATGCACACAATGGTCGTGTGCATGAGGCCTAATACAAAGATGCACGCACAGATACATACAATATAAATAGATACATGTACAAATAGCATTAGCTATAGATACACATGTACCTACCTTAATACATGCATGAGCACGCATACGCACGCCCAGCTCCACTACAATAAAATGCTATGTCAATAGATGCATCATATATGGTTCTACATGCATTTGCATTGTTTATTAATGGGATTTCACATACATACATGGATTGAATTTAAATTGCAGATAAACAAAGGAGGGAGAGGTTCAAATCATGAAATCGGGGACCTTCGACAAACTCCATCATCATTGGCCAAAATCGGACCAAGCAGTCTAATAATGAAGCCACCACTAGAGGGAGCTAGCTGCATACAGTTGAAATAAAAAAATAAAAAATAACCATAACCATTAATGGCCCCCTAGTGGTGGTTATGGGCAAACAACATATTAACATTTCATTCTATGGCTATATAGCAGTTGGCGCTCTGGATCCCCTGCAGAGACATATTAAGAAATTAATCGGCAGAGAAGGTTGGATCTGGAACAGGATTTTAGTGTTCGAGCTCGTTTACATGTGGCCTCTACACAGATGACAAAACTGATCTCATTGCTCCCTATTGCGTAAGTGCTCTGAGCCCATAGACATTATACTGTCATATGTGGCATGGTTAGACCCTCATTGAGGATTTGGGAGGGTTTGGAGCCCACTAGTCTCGAGTGATACTTTTATAGTTTCCAGAATAACAGGGTGGCTGGAGGTCACCATAGAGTAATCCTCCTCAGAGCTGCAAATTCCTATTCATTTCATTCACTCAACAGAAGTGAAAAACCATGAGTCTCTGGAATAAAGCCACAATTCCTATATACCAGCATCTACACAGAATCCGGATCCGCTCGATAGTGGTTCAGTTAAACCCCTGTAAAATATATACAAAAGTTAGGCCTCATACAAACGCATCCCAGGCACAGAATACCGTCCTATAGCCGTCAATGGCTGCCTTGTTACAGATCCATACGAGGCACAAAATGATTTTGGCAATATTGCTACTGATAATTCTTTACATTTCTGTATTAAAAGTTTTTTTTTTAAAAAGTACAAAAACTAGAAAAATTCAAAGATCTGTTGAAAAATATACATAAAGATTGTGGATCTCGGATAAAAAGAGAAATTATTCTCCAGAAGTCAGTAATAGAGGACACCAGAGAAAGACGGGTGAGCACCACATCCTCCAGTCCTGGGGGGGGTAAAGTTGTAGGATTCTTGATTTGAAAACTGAGCAGAGTCTCGTGAACCAGAAAAATATTCCTGCAAACATAATACCGCTGTGGTAGCTGGCGTCTCGGTTCTGGAGAAGTCGGCGGTATAGTTTGTGTCAATGCTCCACTCATCCTCGCGTCATCTACACGTCCGTTTCTATCCTCAGCCTCTCCATTCGTTTAACGTTACGTTCCACCGCCATCTGGTTGGTGATTTCCTTGGCACAACTCTGAGGAAACCATCCCCTTTCTCCATCTCGCAACCTCTCCCCCTGATACCAACCTGAATATAAAAAAATATAAAAAGTTTAGGTCAATTGGTTGTCAGGCTCCACCTACTTTTTACCTTAGCGCAGCTCCATCTTAAAGCCCAGCACTCTAGGGCCACATTTGGAGTAGACATACTCTTCCAATTCTTCTAGTTGGAGCCTAGCTAGGAGAGGACTGGCAGGACATGTGCCCTGGGTTCAAGGTTAAGAAGGTGGTGGGCAAAAATCCACTTTGCTTTGGTCAGGGGCAGAGGTATGAGCATTTGCTTCAGGCCTGGGATGCTCAACCTGCGGCCCTCCAGCTGTTAAACTACAACTCCTAGGATGATAGCTGTAGGCTGTCAGGGAATGATGGGAGTTGTAGTTTTGCAACAGCTGGAGGCCCACAGGTTGAGCATGCCTGCTTCATGCGAAGGAAGGCCTAGATCAGGGATCTGCAACCTCCCGCACTCCAGCTGTTCCTAAACTACAACTCCCAGAATCCTCCTTTAACTTCTGAGGGTGTTACCAGAACAGCCAAGTAAGTTTGCAGGCTGGGAGTTGTAGTTTTACATCAGCTGGAGTGCTGAAGGTTGCTGACCCCTGGCCTAGATACCTGAAAGTGGCCCTCATCCCACTACCATCCATAGCACTGTAACCTCCTGAAGGAGTTCGTACTTCCAAAGAGTCAAGCTCTCTGTCCCATTGTTTCTAGTGACCAGTGGCATGTGTACTATGGAGGCAGAACACCCACTCTTCACAGGTCTGCTTCCCAACAGAAATCCATGGCATTCCCTTCAGCTGCCACTAGAGGGAGGTCAGTGCAAAGAGATATTTACAGCGGCCACTGAATTAAATAGTAACCGATAAATTCTTAGGCTACTTTCACACTAGCGTTTTTTTGCGGATCCGTCATGGTTACAATAACACAACCGCCTGCGTCAGTCATGAACGGATCCGGTTGTATTAGGTCTTCTATAGCCATGACGGCAAGTCAATGGGGGAAGGATCCGTTTTCTATTGTGTCAGATAAAACGGATGACAATGAATGGGAACAAAACTGAAGCGTTTTCTTCCGCTACCGAGATCCTATGACGGATCTGAATAGCAGAATTGAAACCGCTAGTGTGAAAGTAGCCTTCTGCACGGAGCTCCCACTAGTGATGGCTGCAGGCAGACCGTTATCATGAACTGAAGGGAAGCAAGAGAGCGGCATGGAGGAGGTTAAATATGGGGTTCAGAATAAATACCATAACAAAGCACCTGTTCCACTTTTTTTCGGCACAGAAGGTGGGCAAAATAGGTGAAGTGGAGCACATTTATTAAAAAATAAATAAAAATAAAATCTTCCACCTAATAAAAAAAAAAATAGATCTACTGTAAACTGACTGCGGTGGGGGGTGGGGTTAAGGGGCCTTATTAAGTTTAGCTGTAGGGCCCTACTAGATCTGTGTCCCTGCGTATAGCCTATAACATAGATTACCATCTTCCTCCTGGAGGACCAGAACAACATCGGCTTGCTGGAGGGAGACTTCATCGGCTTGTTTGGCCATATACGCCTTTGTGATTTCTACTTGGCGCAAACCTGAAAGAGAAAAAAAAAGACATAAGTTCATCCAAAGTATCTAAAAACCAACAGGCTAAAATACTTGGGGTCTTCAGAGAGCAATGTTTCTGTTCTTCTATACTGTTCTGCTGCATGGAGAAGGGGGATTCATTACAAGACAGGTTCACACTTAGGGAGAGGTCACATCACCGCTTCCTTTTCTGCATTTCTGATCCATCAGAAGAACAACAAAAAAAGTTTTTTTCCTCTCTTCTGACGGATCAGAAGAACGGAAAATGAAACGGAGATGTGACCTCTCCCTTACTTCTTATTTTACTCTATGCTTAGCGAACAGTTGTTAGTATTTTGGGTGCACATAGCGGAACTAATTGCTTCATTAACACCTTAAAAGGGACGTCCAGCGGGATTCATTTCTTTTTTTTAAACTGATGTAGCAATCCTTCTCTGGACACAGTGACCCAATGATTGGCTGAGCCGACGTCTTTCTACATTTCCTGCAAGTCGAGACGGGACCAGACGTGGAGAGCAGAGGGGTTGACAACCCCTTTAATACCTTACCCCCCAAATGCTACTTTGATTACAAAAACCTAAATAGTCATTTAATGTATTTACACACGGCAATACTTAAAATGTTTATTAAGCTCCTATGGTGCCAATACGCCTGCTTGATGACCGTTTCTGGGACAAGGTGAATAGGGTTTCCGGGTCATTAGCTACCAGATAAATGCCTATTTTTAACTTTATTCTTGGGAACAAATTTAAACCTGTCCATGAAATAATCCTGGAGAACCTTTAATGGTACTTCTAGAAGACCGAAGAATGCATGGAATGAATCCCATTAGGGCTGATGGTTACTTATTAACGTGGGAGGATTGTGTCAACACAGAAAGTACTAAAGCGCAACAAGCTGAAAGGAAGGAGAGCTTACACCATATCTGTTACAGAGCGCCAAATCCCCTGCCTCTTTTCTCACAGCCATAGAGTCAGCAGGATCAACCCCATTAAACCAGACATACTGTTGATTAATATAGCCGTCTTGTGAAAATTGGTTGCAGTGTTCCCAAAAAGAAAACAAAACAAAAAAAAACAAAAAAACACTTTGCCTTGGCTCTGCTAGTAGTCATTGATAGCATTCCCTGTTTAAGGCCTCATGCACGCAACCAAATTCGTTGTGCGGTCCCCAAACCACGGATCTGCAAAATACGGATGCTGTTTGTGTGCCATCCGCATTTCTTTTTTTTTTTTTGCTGACCCATTGACTTCAATGGGTCCGCATTTTGTGGAGATATTGTATCTGTTTGCAGAGCGGACATATGGATGTGGAAAGCACACAGGTGATCCACGTGCTTTCCACATCAGTATGTCCCATACCTGGGTCCACAGTGTGGACTACAGACCCATTGAAGTCCATAGGTCTTCAAAAACAAAGTGCAGATGCAACATGGACAGTATGCTTATTTTGCGGATTTGCAATTTGGGAACGTAAAGTACATACGGTCATGTGCATGAGGCCCAAGTGTGTTTACAGAAATAGCCGTCAGTCATGGATAAGTGATCGCCCCCCAAACTGTACACAGTAAGAAGTCGGTCTTCCTCCTCTTGGGGGCTGCAGAGATTTCTGGTTGAACTGTAAGTCAATGCAGGGGATTCGGAGCTCTGTGTCAGAAAAGGAAGCTCTAAGTGAAACTCTTACCTGCTGTCTTGGATCTGCTGTATCGCTTATTTTCTTCCTGTACCTCAAGAGCCGTAATCCATCGTGCCCGGTCACTTCTGCAAAACAAGAAAGGACAAGATTAACTGAGAAGATGGCAAACCAGAGCTATCTGACCCGCTGATCAATGAGAAGGCAGCCAGGGGGCGTCATCCGGGAGTTTGGGTAGTGTGTGGGGGTTGTATTACCTATAACATTGTATTCTTACTGAACACCAGTGATCTCCAACCTGCGGTTTTCCACCTATTGCATGACTACAACTCCCAGCATGCCCTAACAGTCTTGAGTAATACCTTAAGTTTTGCAGCAACTGGAGGGCAATAAGTTGAAGAGCATCAATCAGTAGAATGCCAAAGGTTATAACACTCCTGAAATCTATAAAATTATTAAAGATTTTTTTCAGGAGGCTCCTAAAAAACAGGGAGACCTCCCAAAAATGCTGGCAAATGTCATGGGTGCCAAACTGATTTCACTGCAGTGGAGATGTGATGTCACCAAGTGTGTTCAATGATGTGGCATGACGCCCCTTCCCTGTTCCCCCGCCCCCTTATAGCGTGCAATCATTTCTTCAGCACACGGGCACTGCGCCCATTAATATCTATCGAGTGCAGGAGTGCCGTCACTGTACTGTGTCTGTGCTGTAGAGAATGCCATGAACAAAGGGGAAGGGACCGCTCATGATTGGCAGACGGGACATCGTACCGCATCACTGAAAGCCGGAATCTGACATGACCACATGGCATAATGGGGGTGGCAGCCCAGACAGCTGTATGTCCTTAGTAACTATCACAAGTGTACTTTCATTACGCCAAAGTATTAACTCACTGCACAACACCTTTAATGCTATTCTGATGGGCTTTTTATGTTGGGCGTATACGAGAACCCCAAAAAACTGTATATTAATGTATGTCTCCTTGTATCCAGTATGGACACAATCGCAAGTAACCACACTGCCATGGGAGCAGCCAGGACTATGGCTAGGAGGGAGAAAGGGGCATTGGAAACCTTTTTGTTGCACGTGCCTCCACTGCCTTGCCCAGTGTCGCGATCCTATGCTGCACTGCCCTGTGATGAACACCCTTGTCATGTAAAGCCAGTGTCCTGCTAAAGGGGATATGACCTAGAACCAAAAATTTTGCGCACTCGACTCTCTCAAAGTCAATTTTCAAAAGTTGGCAAGTTATGATTACAGGTTATATATTTAAAGTGGTTCTTCTAAAACACCCTTGTGACACAATCACTATATAGGCGGGGATGGGGAGGGGCTACAGGGCGGTCTTGGCGGGCGACCAACAATCCCTGTGTAGCACTGCAGTCACTGAACTCAATGTAGAACTGGCGGACACAAAGCATCCCATATCCCATTCCTCCTTCACGTACAGGGTTTCCGCTCCCAGCACAATTTGCTCCGTTCGTCCTTCACTATTCTTCCTCATTGTAATCTGGAATAGAGACAGCCCTGTTGGACTTCGGTTGCCAATGGTCCCGGTTTTTGAGGACACAGGGATCTGGTTGTCTTCATTGTCAATCATATCAACTGCATATTCATTGGTCTTCGCATAGTCCGTCACCGTGTAGCTGTCCTCACTGGGGAGTGAAATTCAGAATACAACATATAAGAACTGACAAGAAGGTTTTTTAGATTTGATATACAAGAATTTTCCCTCTGTTGAAGTCAATGATGAACATTACCATTCTGCTTGGCAACCACAAGAAGAAAGCTTCTCAACTCCAAGGATATATGACTCAGGATGTACAAGATGTTGGCAGAGTCTCATCCAGAAATATATTGGATTAAAAGGGATTATCTTTCAACTACAACCTACATGCCCTATTACGTGGGAAGGTGGGGAGTCTCTGCTTGGAGCAACCTTCTGCAAGCCCATCCTGCAAGAATGGTACCAGCTTGGTAGACCCTATGGTACATTACATGGATGGCCATGTGTGGTACCCAATTCAGAGGTACAAGTGACCCATATATGCCTTGGACTGTCCTCATTCAGGACTTTTAGCTGAAAACATGGTTATTGCACGTTATTATTGCACTGTTTGAGATCAGATGTATGTGGATATCAGGAAGTAACAGGTTACATAGATATGGTGGTGCGTGTTGTACTGTGTCTTCTCTCACAGAAAGATGACTCTTGCAGAAAATGTCATCATATTATGTCTGGTTTACATGTAGAGCCATGTGGTGGGACCTCTCTAGCAGGGAGGGTGTACATAGTCTTTAGGGGTGGACTTAGCGCTAGTAGATAGGCTGTATATAAACCTGAATCTTGAGATGCAGGGGGACAGAGTATCATCACGCAAGGCCTGCTCATAGACCCTGGAGACAGCAGGAGAAACTCAACTTGAGGGGCAAAAAAGCAAGAGGGGCCGTCTGCAAGAATACTCCAGCGTATCCCAAGTTCAAAAGGTAGAGACCACCCAGAAAGAAAGAGAACTATTGACTATGATATCAGAGTCGCTTCCACTACAACATAGCAGTACAGGAAGCTATGCAGTACAACTCCCATACACTGCTATACAACTCACAAAATCAGCGAAGCGCAGCCCGCTTGCCCATTGCCATGACTCAGTCTACTCCGATCTGTGCTTGCTCATGTTATACCCATCTTGGTCATGACATGTGAATAAGCATTTAGGCTTTGTAACCTCTGTGTATTGAAAGCAGAAGTAAAGAAAAGTTTTGAGTTTTAAAGGGGTTGTGCAGGGCCACGACATTGATGACCTATCCTCAGGTCACAAATATCAGATTGGTGGGGGCCGGATGTTCTTCAATGCTTACCTGCATACAGTAATGAATATGAGAGGAAGCTAGAATTACTTTGCGCCATCGTTACAATCTAGACGACTTGCAGGTAAACACTGAAGAGGCCGCAGCGATTGCCTCTTCAAACCATTGATGGCGGCGCTGCCAGGAGTCAGACCCCAGACGATGTGATATTGATGACCTATCCTGACACTACACAAGTCCTTTAAACTGCACTCTGCATCTGGGTGTATTTCTCTCCTGCATCTCCACGACATTTGACCTCTGGGGGATGAACTACACATTCATAACTCATGCCACAGGAGTAGTAACATGTGCATTGCAATTTTTATGTGTCTGTACCCTGGAAATGAGTAGGTATCCTCAGGATAGGCCATCAGGATCTGATCTGCTGGAGCCCGATACACACCCCACCTCCACCGATCAGCTATTCTGCAGTAGTTCCGACACAGGAACTAGACAGCTCCATCTATTGTGTAATGGACAGAACTGGTAACTGCAGCCAGTGCTGCTCCCATTGTAGTGAATAAGGGCAACACTGCCGTTTTGGTTATTTTACCTGTTTTTGGACCTGCGGAGAAGATTTACCAGAAAAACACAGCCTATTCCTCCTATCAATCATTGTGTTCCACTTACCTTTTCTTTTTTGTTATTATAAGAACATCATTAAATAGGAAGAGATAGCAGACGGTTCTCCCAAAGCCTTTCCAGAATACTCCGGCCTCTTCCAACAGGACAAGCTCTCCTCTCTTCAGGAGCCAGCGAGATGCAGATATCAGAGGGAAGGGCTATGGAAAATGGTGAGGTGATTGGATAGAAAGAATTCAGAATTAAGATGTGTATTTAAATTGGGGGAACCCATGACGGGAACAACACCTATACTCGGTGGCCGGAACCCATAAGGCTGGCTTTAGAGCTGGACCCTGACTCATCTCCAGGACAGGACTCATCTCAGGGTAATTTGCATATGTATCAAATTGTTTTTTTACACAATAAAAGCACACAGAGCTATGGGGACTGGATATTGCGGATGTGCTAGCGGCCATCTAGCAACCCATGTCCTCAGCTCTATACACAAAATCCCGGTGACAGGTTCCCTTTAAAGCCTACACAGTAAAATAAGCATTTAAAGGGCTTCAGTCACTAGCAACCTCCCTATCCAACACAGTTTATGCGTTCCCAATTTTGTGTCTACCTTAGCACACTAAACAGCCAATGATATCACTTAAAGGGGTTATCAGCAAAAAAATATTTCCTGACTTAGGCCTCATGCACACGACCGTTGTTTGGGTCCGCATCCGAGCCGCCGTTTTGGCGGCTCGGATGTGGAACCATTCACTTCAATGGGGCCGCAAAAGATGCGGACAGCACTCCGTGTGCTGTCCGCATCCGTGGCTCCGTTCCGCGGCCCCGTTAAAAAAATATAACATGTCCTATTCTTGTCCGCGCTTTGCGGACAAGAATAGGCATTTATATTGCCGGCGCCCGTTCCGTTCCGCAAATTGCGGAAGGCAACGCGGGCGTCTTCAGTTTTTTGCGGATCCGCGGTTTTCGGACCGCAAGAAACGGCACGGCCGTGTGCATGAGGCCTTATTCTCAGGATAGTTCATCAGTATTGGATCTGTGGGGGTGTGACACCTGGGACCCCCACGATCAGCTGTTAGAAGAGGCCTTGAGTGCTGCAGCCTCTTCCTAGGCCATGTGACATCACTGTGCATCGGTCACATGGCCTAGTTGCAGCTCAGCCCCATTCAAGTCAATGGGGCTGCGTTGCAATACCAAGTACTACCACTATATGATGTATGGCACTGTCCTTGGAAAGCTGCCGGAAGAATGCATCGCTCACCAGAGCTCCGATGAGCCCAGAGGCTCCCTGAAACAACTGATCGGCGGGGATGACGGGACCCCTGCTGATGTGATAACAATAAACTATCCTGAGGATAAGTCATCATTATCGTTTCCAGTATAAACCCTTTAACTTCATGTACGGGTGACCATCAATTTAATAAATCTATAACATTTCAAAATGTAGAAATAAGATCTAGGGACAGAACTAGTAATAATGATCACACCATAGCAAATGGTTCCTCCTACCCATGCAAGCGATTTTCCTTTGAAGAATATCCCCAGCACATGATTACGTTACACAATCCCTATCCCTTACCTTGATTTTCCCAAACTCTAGTTGTGTTTGTAAGGTATACATCTGCTCCGTCCTCTCCATCTTCCGAGCCCCCTCATTGCATTGTTTGACCAACTGCAAAATAAGGAGGACACTTCAAAAAGTAGAACAGAGACACAAGAAAGATGGTAGAAGCTAATATTCCCTAATAGAGTCACACAGGGATTAGACCCGATGTCCACATTGACTTGAGTGACTTAGTTCGGAGAAAAGATGTTGGTTGGGCAAAATGGCTCCAACAATGGGCCAACCACCTCACATCGGAGTTAATGGGGTTGTCCAGTGTAATTGCACTCCTCCATAACGTTCCTTCCTATTCAACTGAACGCGACAGAGACGCTGCAATGTTGATAGCGAGCAGGTAAACTGTGAAGAGTAGTTAGCACTACTCTAGAGTAGTTAGCAGCTGCTGATTGGCGGGGGTGCTGGGAGTTGGACCACCACCGATCTGGTATTGGTGACCTACCCTGGGTATAGGTCATCAATATCAGAAAACGGAATCCCTTTAAAGCCTGTGTTTGTTCCACTATGCGTCTCCCGGCAACAATCCATGAAAAACTGACAGTTTGATGAATGGCGTCTATGTACTAGGATGAGAATCGGACAAAAGTAGAGCATGCTGTGGTTTTCTGCACATGGACCGGTGGTCGAGGCAGAGAATCAGTGTGAATTGGCTCATTGTCTAATGTGTCAGTGTTCAGTCCACGTGCTGTTTGTTCTACACTTGGAGGGCACATAAACATTGCTTGGGTGAAAAGGCCCTTAAGTACAGAACTACTTACCTTGCTGATGGCTTTCAGGGCTCTAGTACAAGCTTCATATTCTGGAGAATAAGGATCTACTTTTTGACATATAGTCTGGAAAAAACATTGAAAACAGTTATTGATAAAAATGTTCTATTAAGAAGAACAGACCAGAATACACAACTCTACATAAACTATGATACATGGGGTTTACATGATTTTTCATCAAACTAAGTGTCTATTCACACGCTCACAATTATTGCGGACCCATTCCCTTCTATGGGGCAGCACGATGTGCTGCCCAGACACGGAATTGTGGACCCGCACTTCCGGGTCCGCAATTCCGTTCCCGAAAAAAATAGAACTTGTCCTATTCTTGTCCGCAATTGCGGACAAGAACAGGCATATTCTATTAGTGCCGGCAATGTGCGGTCCGCAAAATTGCCGCTGTCCGTATTTTGCGGATCCACAAAACACGTTGCGGACGTGTGAATGGAGCCTAAAGGCCATATAGTTATCAAAAAACTACCGGTATTTTGTATTAGACAGTCAAGTGCATTACTCACATCCATCAGCAAGGGGAGCCGAGTAACCCTCTGCATGGGAAGGATCAGGAAGGAGAACATAGGGAGACCTCCACATTCTGGCTTCATCTCAATCTGCTTCAGAGTTTCTTTGAAGGCCACATTTGTAGTCCTGAAATGAATAGTGAAGAATTTAGAACATGTGCTATGGAATTTCTCTGTAGATAGGTTCACCATGGACATATACTATATGTACAAAGCAGAGGCGTAATCTGAAGCTCCTAGACCGCAGTGCAAAACTTTGTAATAGGGTCCCCTATCTACAATATGCCATTTATATAATATGTAACAGAGTGCCCTTTTTTGGCAAGTGCCATTTTTTGGAATTTTTTATTTATTTATTTATTTTTTACGGCGTTCACCTGAGATGGTAGAGTATGTGACATTTCTATAGAGTAGGTTGTAATAGGGTCCCCCATCTACAATATGCTATTTATATCATATGTAACAGAGTGCCCTTTGGGCCTCCTCAGGCACGATACCTTGGGTGCAACTGTAACACCTGTACCCCCCACAGCTAAGCCCCTGGTACAAAGAAAATTTAATTAAAAGACAGACACTTTCCATTATCTCTAGAAGCTTATAGGGAACTGATCTTTGTGTTGTGTTTATTTTTTTGTTTTTTACGGAGTTCTCCTGACAGGTTAGATCAGGGGTGGCCAACCTTGCAGACACAAAGAGCCAGAAAAAAAACGTATGACTGCCAGGAGCCACAAACTATCCGTTTA
This sequence comes from Bufo bufo, assembly GCF_905171765.1. Taxonomy (NCBI): domain Eukaryota; kingdom Metazoa; phylum Chordata; class Amphibia; order Anura; family Bufonidae; genus Bufo; species Bufo bufo. Next base: position 139,316,912 of record NC_053389.1, read on the forward strand.
CACAAATATGCGCGCACACGACAGTATTACTGCAATTGGAGTTTCTTAAACATTTAAAAGTGTATTTAAACCACCTTTCCTACCTGTAGTGTAGACAGCTTTAGTGAGACTTCTGGCAATCTTTGTTTTTCCCAATGTGTTTTAATATTGCTCAGATGACCGCCCCCCCCTATGCTCAGATGACCACCTCCCCTATGCGCAGATGACCGCCCCCCCTATGCTCAGATGACCACCTCCCCTGTGCGCAGATGACCACCTCCCCTATGCGCAGATGACCGCCCCCCCTATGCTCAGATGACCGCCCCCCCCTATGCTCAGATGACCGCCCCCCCCCCTATGCTCAGATGACCGCCCCCCCTATGCTCAGATGACCGCCCCCCCCTATGCTCAGATGACCGCCCCCCCCCTATGCTCAGATGACCGCCCCCCCTATGCTCAGATGACCGCCCCCCCTATGCTCAGATGACTGCCCGCCCTATGCTCAGATGACCGCCCCCCCTATGCTCAGATGACCGCCCCCCCTATGCTCAGATGACCGCCCCCCCCCTAAGCTGAGATGACCACACCCCCCTATGCTCAGATGACCGCCCCCCTATGCTCAGAACACACTTGGTGTGCTGGGCAGTGGCACCTGTCAAAAAAAAGGCAAAACAGCAGTGGCAGAGAGACTGATCCCAGCAGCAGCCATTTCAGCCAGATTAGAGCCAAAGCTGCAGAGTGGCTGTAATCAGACTAAAATGGCTGCTGCTGGCCTCAGTGAGTCTCTCTGCCACTGCTGCTCTGATTGAGTGCCCACTGCCCTGCCGCCCATCATTAACATTCATTAAAATTTACTACGGATGGAGCTTTGGCTGCTGCTGGAGCTGGAAGCAGGTCCTCCTTGCTTGCTGCGCCACTTCTTGCCGCCCCCCCCACAGACCCAGCCTGCAGTCTGATGAATCTGGCTGCTGGGCTAGCACTAAGACGACTGGGGGCAGTCATTAGGTCACACACAGACACACTCACAGATGGGGGCGTGGGGCCGTTGGCGGGCACATCGGCGGCTGGTGGCGGGGATAAGCACTGCAGCTTCTCCTTCTCTGCCGGAGGAGGAGGCGGAGCTGCAGTGAGTGACTGAGTCAAGTGCCCGCTCCACTCCACGAGTCCTCTCCACTCTTTCACCTCGTTCCAGCCTTCCACCATGGCGCTGACGGGGGCGGGACACGGGCCGGCTGTTACTGTCTGCAGCAGCACATAAGTGAAGGGCTGCTGCTGCAGATTATTGATTTGATAGCTGCAGAGAGGAGAGTAAGAGCTGGCCACACCGCTCCCCTGCAAGCCGCAAAAAAAGGCGCAAGGAGCCGCATGCGGCTCGCGGGTTGGCCACCCCTAGGTTAGATCATGTTTATTTTTTCATATAGAGCAGGTTGATACGGACGCGACAATACCAAATATGTGTATTTCTTTTTTGTTTCAGTTTTACATAATGAAGCATTTTTGAAAACACAAATAATGTTTCTGTGTCTTCATTTTCTGAAAGCTACATTTCTTTTATTTTTCTGCCGATTGTCTTGTGCAGGGGCTCTTTTTTCTAGAGAGAGCTGACATTTTTGTTGGTACGACTTTTTGGTACTTATGAATTTTTGATCATTCAATATGACACTTTGGGGGGCAAGGTGACCAAAAAAAAAAAGGCTATTTTGGCACAGTTTTTATTTATTTCAGCGTTCACCTGACGTGGTAGATCATGTGATATTTTTATAGAGCAGGTCATTACGGACGTGGCAATACCCAATACCCATTTTATACAATATAAGCATTTGTAAAAAAAAAAAAAAAAAAAATTCTGAAAGCTATATTTTTTTTATCGTTCTGCCAATAGTCTTTTGTAGGGGGCTCATTTTTTGCAAAAAGAGTTTATGTTTTTAAAGGTACCATTTTTGGGTGGCAAAGTGACCAAAAAGTTTTGGCAGTGTTTTTTTTAATGGAATTCACCTTAGGGGTTAGATCATGTGATATTTTCATAAAGCACGTTGCTATGGACAAGGCGATACCTAGTATGTCTACTTTTTTAAAATTTATTTAAGTTTTATACTATAAAAGCATTTTTGAAGGGAAAAAAAAAAACCATGTTTTAGTGTCTCCATTTTCAGAAAGCCATATCATTTTATCGTTTGGGCATACTGTAGGGGCTGATTTTTTGCGGGAAGAGATCACTTTTTTTTTTGGTACTATTTTGGGGTACATATGTCTGAATGATTGCTTGGAATGACACTTTTCTATGATGTAAGGAACTGCGTTCACCTGAGGTGGCATTTCTATAGAGTAGGTTGTTACGGACGCGGCAATACCGAATATGTCTGTTTTTTATTTTTATTTTTTAACACAATTTTATAATGAGGGGCTTTTTTGTTTCACTTGAAACTTTTTATTCTTAAACATTTTAGTATTTTTTTTTTACTTTTTATACTTGTCTCACTGTGGGACTTCACCTTTTCAGGGATTGATCTCTGTTTCAATTCAGTACAATACATTATAGTAAGACGCTGACAGTTGCCTAGGAGCCCCGGCCTGCAGGCTGGATCTCCTGGGCTTCCATAGATGGCAGGGAGCGCGGGGGGGCCGATGGAGTCAGAGGGAGCCCCCTCCCTCTGTATACTCCGCACGTGCCGCAGTCAGTGCTGACCGCAGCATGTGAAAGGGTTAATACGCTGGCATCGCTGCATACAGCAATGGCGGCAGATGCAGCCGGGCTTCTGCACCCGCCCGATCACATCACGTACATGCACGTGAGGATGCGGCAAGAGACCGCCTTCCCTCATGTACATTGACGTGATAATGCAGCAAGGAGTTAAAGGGGGTCAATCCACAATATTTTTTTTTATTCATTTCAACTATATTAATGCAAAAAAATGCTGCTTTCCATTGTGATTTCCGCCTTTTCTATTTTCTCACATATCTGGAGGACTTGTTTCTTCCTTTTCTGTGGGTGGGCAGCAGCTCTTCCCATGCGACAGCAAAGCACCAGAATATCCCAGGCGTGCACTGCCATCAGCTCTCGTTAACCCCTTCCTGCATAGAAAATATTCCCTCACACATAGCCCCCGCCATCCCACTAATAAATAGCACCAGGGTATGTAATCCCCCAATTTTCTTCTCCGCTGTCTAGAGGGAGATATAGCTATATATTTCTAAGGATTTAGAAGTAGGCATGAATGACTGACGATGAGGTGCCTGGACTACTTCTCCTGTTTCTCTATGAGATCACTACAGTGGCACTAGGAGGCGGAAGGGAACATGAAGCAGGAAAAGCAGCAGGGGGTGCTACCAGAGAAGAAAATGTACATTAAAGGGGCTTCAACAAATGGCATTTATCATGTAGAGAATGTTAATACAAGGCACTTACTAATGTATTGTGATTGTCCATATTGCTTCCTTTCCTGGCTGGATTCATTTTTCCATCACATTATACACTGCTCATACCCATGGTTTACGACCACCCTGCAATCCAGCAGTGGTGGTCATGCTTGTACATTATAGGAAAAAGTGTCGGCCTCTCTGGTGGCCGGGACAGTAGGAGCACACATAGGCTGGTGATGCTTTTTTCCTATAGTTTGCAAGCACATCCATCACTGATGGATTACAGGGTGGTCGTAACCATGAAAACAAGCAGTGTATAATGTGATGGAAAAATGAATCCAGCCGGCAAAGGAAGCAATATGGATAAACACAATACATTAGTAATACATTGTATTAACTTCCTCTACATAATAAATGCCATTTACTAAAGTGAGACAACCCCTTTAAAAAAATATATTTTAATTACATGAATATTGCAGTGACACTTCACGTTAAAATGCACTAGTCATGCACAGTAATAGTTTGCGGGATAACTCCTTTAAGCTTCACACTGGTGGTTGTATTGTACCATCACAAGACTAGGGAGAAAAATCATTTGGATAAGCCCAGTCAGATCAGCTTTACATTTGGAAAACAGCATTTTCAATTTCACCCACCAGATGGCAGCAGCTTCCATTGATAAACTAGGGCCCAGCTAGTAGGAGGGGGTCACCATGAAGAGCCAGCCAATCTAGCATTCTCTAAGCACCAGCGGAGCGCCTCTTCCTTACATTAGTTTTCGAGTAAGACTAGAAGTGCATTGGAATTAACCCGCTGATGGGTGATGGTCTTTACATTCACCATGTCGCTGAGGCAGACATGTAATGACATACCCCCCCAGTATCCCTCTTTTGGAGGGACAGTCCCTACTCTGCTCCTGAAATGTCCCTCTTTTTGATCTGAGGGACAGATTATTACATATTATATACGATATTGTTCCAGAATGGGTTGTCTAGTCCCCCTCTATATGTTAGACACCACCTTGTATATTATTTCATCATTTGATGGAATCTGGACTTTAGAAGTTTCTATATTCTGATATTTTTGGTGTTATTGAGTAAAAGAAAAGTATTGAAGTGTATAAATATGCCCGAAAAAAGGATCTTTCACCCAATGAACCACAAGTGTCCCTCTTTGACTGTCCAAAAAGTTATGAGCTATGTAATGACTTGGTTGTTAAATTGCAAGGTGTGTCATGGAAGGGCAGAGTGCCATTACTTGGGAGGGTGTGGGCAGAGTGCCATTACTTGGGAGAGTGGGCAGAGTGCCATTACTTGGGAGAGTGGGCAGAGTGCCATTACTTGGGAGAGTGGGCAGAGTGCCATTACTTGGGAGGTGTTTCATCTGCCAGTTCTATTAATGTAAGAACACAGATATAGGACCACACACCAGACTCAATGATACATTCACCCACATTTAACACTATGCGTCTACAGTGCAGAAATCTAGGAGAGCCGGGTGATAGTAAACATGGAATGGACCAGTGGACAACTTAAAGGAACACTCCAGGAAAACGGTTATGGCTCGGTAATCTTAGTGACTGTTTTGTGGGGTTCTTCTCCATTGTAGCCCCTTGTGAGGGTCATAACTGTAGCACTGAGACTGAATCAGGTGGACTGCGGCCCTGACACCTCTGGGCCCTCAATAACCGCCATATTACCAGTCATGTTCTATAAGAGTTGCTCAATAGGTCTCCCCTCGCCACACTTTCTTCCCCACCACCAACCATTATTCCAATCACAGGAGTTCCTTAAAAGGTCCAATACAATAAGGCCTCTTGCACACGAACGCTGTGACCCCGTGGCCGTATTGTGACCTGCATACGGCAGGTCCGCAATACACGGGCCGCATCACGGATGGGGACCTATTCACTTGAATAGGTCCGCAATCACGGAGATGCGGAACGGAAGCACAGATCGGAACCCCATGGAAGCACTACGGAGTGCTCCCGTGGTCTTTATGTCTGTGCCTCCGCACAGCAAAAAAATAGAACTTGTTCTATTTTTTTTGCAGTGCGGACAGATCACGGACCCATTCAAGTTGAATGAGTCTCGATCTGTCCCGGCCGACGCAGTCCCGGTCCCCAATGCACGGAACGGATGCACAACGTTTGTGTGCAAGATGCCCAAGACTGTGGCATATCAGTATCACTGCATCTAAGTCAATGGACAGTGACCCACACTGCTAGCCCAATCAGACCAGTTGGCCACCCTGCCTTATAAAACTTAGAGCAGGTTTCGGATTGGTTAATGTGAGCTGTAAATCCCCCTCCACCCATATCCTAAGAGCTTTCCCTGAACTCACAGCAGCCTCTGCAGAGTCCGCTGCTGGTACACTTCATTGGAGCAGTAGATGACATATGGCTGGAAATAGTTTAAGGCGTGGTTCTCCACAATGTCACTGATGTCGTGGATGAATGGATTATCCTTGTGCCGCTTCTCCAGATCTTCAAAAAATCTGAGAAGAAAAAAAATATATATCTATTAGATCCTGAATGTCACAATGTAGAACTGATAGCCGAGTTCTGAATAGCGCAGGGCCTGAGGGGTGGAGCATGACACAAAGATTATTTTAATACCAGGGTCATGCTCCACCCTCAGAAGGTCCAGATGGGTTTTTACCAGTTGGGGCTGTGTCCCTGAATAGTCTGACACTATCCAATCAGTGCTTCCAATGCAGGAACACACTCCCAACTGGTAACACCCATCTGGATTTCATTGCAAACCGTTAGCAATTTACTCAACTTCTGGTAGGAATAATAAAGTAATGACACAACCTTGAGTCATAAGAATAGATGCTCCAGAATTGTTATTACATGGGGAATGTATGTCGTTAGTAAAAAAAAACGACATGTCAGGAGAGGGGACAGGTCCTCTTTAAGAAAAAGACGTAGGATGTAGGACAAGCCTCTAACATTCACACTACACCATCTGGATTGGGGCCATCTCATGGTACAGATTGTACAAATTGGGGGTGAGGCTTGTTTAATCAATTGCAAATCTTTCGGCAATTTAGGGTTATAGACCACATCATCTTCCAATAATATCAATTAAACCTATACAGATGTAGCAGAGCTGAGATGGTCGTGTTGTTCAACTCCCTACAATATCATACCCTGTTTGCTGTGCCTTGACATAGGACTTTAGCTAAAACCATATAATGAAAAGTGACCTGACACAATCACCAGAATGTTGTTAGTAGCACCTGCTGGACTGGCTACGCAGATGGTCACACCTCTTAAAAGAGCTGCACTTCTATGAAGGCTTTAAATGATGGATATAGCAGAGTGGAGTTTGTCATTGAACATTCTGACACTACACCAAATAAGCATCATGTAAAATTGTATACTGCAGTCCTATTTCTAAGTTCTGTGAAATGGCATACTCAGCCCTGCTACATGCTCATGATTTATGAATGAATGTTACACACAGGATATGTTTGATCCCCTCGCAGTCCGATTATGTGGAGTTATATATAATATATGGGTCCGTCTCCTCTCCAGCTGGGCTGACAACTTCCTGTTATCTGTCTAATGCTTTCATTATGTGACGGGGTCTCCGCAGCACTTGTGACTTTTTCCAGGGGGGGGCTGGGATTACTGGGTCGAGGCCACTACTGGAATGCTTCCTTTCTGGATCCCATTAAAATGCTGACCAGGAGAGGATTCCCATAGAGGATTCTGTCATTTCACACATGTGGGAAAAATATCCAGCTTGAATCAGGCTCCATGACATGATCGGGCTCAGATGTCCTGAGATGTGGGGGGCTGGCTGCAGTTAGTGGCAATTATGTTTTATAACCTTGAGAGTAGAATGTTTTTATATAGTTAATTACTGCAATACCCTAATTCCTGATTGTAAAGTTACATTTTCACCTTGGGGATGGACTGGCCCACCAGCACCAGAGGCTCTGCCAATGGGCCCAGGTTCCGACACAATAATAAGGCCCAGCAGAAGACACCCAGGTGTGGGGTGGGACTTGCCCATAGGCTTTATGTTCAATGACTTGATGCTGATATTTCCCCATTAGACATGCATAGAGAATGGGCCTAAGCTACCCTCGCAGACACTATGACCACTCATATGGAACACCAAAAGGCTGAGATATTGAGTGGCCCTTAAGTATAGGACCCTAAAATCAGTATAAAAAGATTATATTCTCTGGGGTGGACGGTACAAGTTCCAACAGGAGGTGCTTCATACAAGGGGCTAAAGGGCAATATCCTTCAGTAGGGGAAACCAGGAGAGAAACCCCAGACCACCTCTGTGTCCATGAGGCCAAGTGAGGTGACATTTGTTTGGGTAGGACAACATTATTCAGAAATGTAATGTTTTTGCGGGCACTTTCACTCTAAGCTGACCATTCTTGTGCTAATGGTTGGATGGAGCTGCCCAAGAATGGTTCAGCAGAACTGAACAGCACAGCTTCTGTCAGCCAAAGGCGGATTATAATGGGGGCGTTTGGGTCGGCAGCAAGGAAAGAGAGCTGTGATTCTCTCTTAGGAGAAAGGACCTTTGATGACATCATCACCATGTGACCAGTAACATAGCGATATTACTGGTCACATGGCTATGAGGTAATTTCTTTTCCATAATTGTGGAGCTTTTTTTGTGTGAAAATTACATCAGGAAAAGGTGACAGGGGCTGTTATGCTATTATTCTGTAAGCTACTGTATAGTGTGGGGTGCTGTACTGCTCTACTGTATACTGTGGGGTGCTGTACTGCTCTACTGTATACTGTGGGGTGCTGCGCTGTATGCTGTATACTGTGGGGTGCTATACTGCATACTGTGGGGTGCTATTCTGTATACTGTGGGGTGCTGTATATTGTGGAGTGCTATACTGCTCTACTGTATACTATGGGGTGCTGTATATTGTGGAGTGCTATACTGCTCTACTGTATACTATGGGGTGCTGTATACTGTGGGGTGCTATACTGCTCTACTGTATACTTGGGGTGCTGTATACTGTGGGGTGCTATACTGCATACTGTGGGGTACTGCATACTGTGGGTGCTGTATACTATAGGGTGCTATACTGCATACTGTGGGTGCTGTATACTATAGGGTGCTATACTGCACTGTGGGTGCTGTATACTATAGGGTGCTATACTGCATACTGTGGGTGCTGTATACTATAGGGTGCTATACTGCATACTGTGGGTGCTGTATACTATAGGGTGCTATACTGCATACTGTGGGTGTGGTATACTGTAGGGTGCTATACTGCATACTATGGGGTGCTATATACCATAGGGTGCTGTATACTATAGGGTGCTATACTGCATACTGTAGGGTGCTGTATACTGGGGTGCTATATACTATAGGGTGCTATACTGCATATTGTGGGGTACTGTATACTATAGGGTGCTATACTGTGGGGTGCTGTATACTATAGGGTGCTATACTGTATACTGTGGGTGCTGTATACTATAGGGTGCTATACTGCATACTGTAGGGTGCTGTCTTCTATAGGGTGCTATACTGCATACTGTGGCGTACTGTATACTAGGCAATGTTATATACTGTATACTGTGGGGTATTACACTGTATACTGTGGAGTGTTGTACGCTATATACTATGGAGGGGCTATGGGTGTTATATACTGTGATGTATTACACTGTATACTGTGGAGTGTCGTATGCTATACACTATGAGGGGCTGAGGGTGTTATACGATAGACTTCAATTCAACATATCTGACCTAGATAAATGAAGGGTATTAGGTTCTCCTAAATTAAAACTGGCCCCCCCTACGGCTGATAACCCCCAATTTACATTTACCCAATAATCTGTAATAATAAATCCACTCTATTTCATTAAAATTCCTCTGACCACTAAACACTGGCGAGCTATCGTAGTGTATTATTTTGCGTCACCACTCGTCCCTCTATTGCTTTCTTTTCATTGATTAATCGCATTGATTATACGGCTTAGGTTCATCACTAATGATAGCCGTCCTCTAAAATCGCTTCATACGCTGCCCCCAAAATGTTTGCCAGATCCCTGGCATCCTCAGGGGTAATGGGCATCAACACTATATACATGGCATAGTTTTCTTTAAAGGGATTCTGTCACCAGGATTAACGCTATAGCGATATTTATATGTGCCCATCAGTCTCCTTGCTATGTTTAAAATGATCCCACTGTTACTGCTCTGTGCGTGTTAGATTCTTATAAAAACCGATCTTATTGATATGTAAATTACCTTGGTCAGGAGGCCAAGGGGTTGCCCCACATCTTTTGGAGCCCAGCCGCGCCCATCGATTCTGAGCCCAGCACCGCCTACCACTTAATTTATTCACTCCACTTGCCCTGACGTAATTTCTTCTCAGTGCCGTAGTCTCGCACAGGCGCAGTGGACACTGTAGTCTGCGCCCATGCGGACTACTGGCACCGGCTTCGACGAGTCAACAGCGCATGCGCTGGCTCCCTGCGCACCACGCTGGCACCGGAAAAGGGAGCCGGTGCATGCGCTATTGACTCGTCGAAGCCGGTGCCAGTAGTCCGCACGGGCGCAGACTACAGTGTCCACTGCGCCTGTGCGAGACTACGGCACTGAGAAGAAATTACGTCAGGACAAGTGGAGTGAATAAATTAAGTGGTAGGCGGTTCTGGGCTCCGGATCAATGGGCGCGGCTGGGCTCCAAAAGATGTACCCTTGGCCTCCTGACCAAGGTAATTTACATATCAATAAGATCGGTTTTTATAAGAATCTAACACGCACAGAGGGATCATTTTAAACACAGCAAGGAGACTGATGCGTACATATAAATATCGCTATATCGTTAATCCTGGTGACAGAATCCCTTTAACATTTACCAGAAAAAAATAAACATAGGGCACAACGCGAAAGAGGGGACGGTCGGGGCAAATGGACAGAGGAGGCCCAAGATGGGTAAACAGCCCCAGGCCTATGATATTCTAAATCCGCCCCTGCTGTCAGCTGTAATATTGTTCCAAAAAAGTCCTGCCACATGGACGTAGTCCAATTACCTTTTGCTGCGTTCAAGGATATCTGCAATGTTGGAGAAGAGATGATGGTGGTCTGTGCCATTAATGGTCTGCTTCAGCTCATCAGACTTTTTGAAGAGCCGGAAGAGGATGCCAAGACTGTGCTGGTAAGAATATTCTGAGGTGATTATTTCAAATATGGCCTACAAAAAGAACACACAGTACTGTAAGTGCAACATCAAAGCTGAGCAAACACTGCACCCAAGCGCCATACCAATGGTTTGGTCTCCTGCATGCCTCAAATTTAAAGGGACATCACCATAATAAAAAAATATTTATGTCATCCGTCCGTCTATCATGGCTTTAGAAGAGTGGTAGTTACTAGAGACCCACAAATAATGGTCTATGGAGACAGAGTCCCCCCCATGGATACATAGAAAAACCAGGTCCGATTTGTCCTGCTTAGTCAATTTGTTTGCCACTAGGCATCTCTGAAATTCTCCATCCACAGAACTGACATATATGGCTTCTTCGAGGAGGCAAAAATCAGCAGACTAGAAATGTCAATCAGGTCCACGCTCAGAGATAATCAGTCTGAGACTACATCTGCCAGAGGAGCAGCTCTACTACCAGAACATCCCAGAAGGAAAGAAGCCAGACATCTTAGAAGGTAAAGAAGCCTAGAGAGGCGATCAATTGGGAGTATGTATGAATTAAGACATAACTTTTAATACATATTACTAATATAATGTGTCCCCGAAAATAAACGATATACAAAAACATTACATAAAGGTTGTAGTAAAGAAATTGGTGCACGGCGGCACCTAAGGGTAACCAAATGTCCTACCACAACCTGGAACCCTCCAGGTTGTGGTAGGACATTTGGTTACCCTTAGGTGCCGCCGTGCACCAATTTCTTTACGACAACCTTTATGTAATGTTTTTGTATATCGTTTATTTTCAGGGACACATTATATTAGTAATATGTATTAAAAGTTATGTCTTAATTCATACATACTCCAATTGATCGCCTCTCTAGGCTTCTTTGTTAAACAATAGGTGATCCAAAATTATTATAAATTTTTTCAAACATCTTAGAAGGTCCAGAACCTAACAGGCTGTGCAAGACAGCAAGGTATTCACTCATGTATGACATAAGAGACTTTGCTGCTGTGGAAAGGATAATTGCCTCCAGCACCCATCACACTTTGGGATGGACTAGTCATCCTCAAATCTCCACTGTAGAAGGGGTTAATAAGAACCAAATTGCAGGTCTGTGGTTATTTGGAGAGACTGGAAAGTGTCCTTAGAGTCAGGGACCACTATTACCACCATCATTGTTGCTGCCTATGCACCGTTACTGGGAGAAAGACTACACTGATATACTTTGGAACTGTGCCTTTAGTATGACTACTACTCCCATCATCATCCAGTAAACATAGACGTTATTTATTGCAACCAACAGACCCCATTGACCCCACCACTGTTGGCCTCTGGCCTCCTGCCTTGTACCCTGCCAAATACCTAACATCAAGGGCACTCCAACTTACACTAGGCAGGAGCCCCAGTACCAGGGTGTGTCCTAAGGGAAGAATGGGTGTACCCTCCAGTCACAGTATGACCCCAGGGACCTCCAGTAGGGAGATTGCTACGCCACAATCATAGCCACTACCATTCCTCCCATCCTTCCCTCCCCTGCAGGTTGCTGGAAATGTATTATATTTCTGCAGAATGCAGAATGCAAAGTTAGATCCTTCACTCTTATTACAGTTCGGCATAAAGCAAGCTCTTGCTGGGGGGAGTGGAATGGCAGACACATTATGGAGAGGAGCTCCTCTATGAACACTGTATGTACTAATGAGCAAACGTGTCTACTGGACATGTCAGTAGTGAAATATTCTACCTCTTGTCTCTTGCGTTCCTCTGGTGAGATTTTAGCCAGAATTCCAGCTTCTTGTACCTGTAAGAGATCAGGAGATGCATCATTTCAGTAGCTTAAATCCCTTCTGCTGCCCCTACTTTATCTACATGATAAGATCCCATTACTACGGTTACACAGCTACATTTGATAAAAATACAATATTATTTTTTTTTGTAATAAAAGAGAACATTAAAATGAGGCCAGTAGTATCTAAATGGGGTCTGAATCCTGGCAACCCCACAGATCAGCTGACAGTCAGGGCAGCGCTCACATTATTGTCCACTAGGCTGTGCCTGGTACTGCAGATCTGCCTCGTTTGTGTGAATGAGACTGTGCTACTGTGAACTGCAGCAGCAGGCGCATCTACGGTCAGATCTACACAGCTGGGCCTGGTAAACAAGGAAATGTAGCGGGAGTCACTACCCTCAATCAGAAATGGATGGCCTATCCTAGGGACAGACTACCAATATTGCTGTCCAAGACCGTGAAGCCATTTTTGCATTGATGTATTTTGGCCTGAAATCCCCCCCCCCCCCATTGTTATTTTTGTTAAAAATGTTGTTTCATTTTACTTCTGCAGCTTCTATATTTCACAGTACATAGCAAGCCGCAGTATCCCATCCTGTGATAAACCCATCAGCTCATTCTCTGGCCACTCTACCCTCTCTTGAATGATATTTTAAGCCAGGGGTCAGCAGGCTCTGGTATTTTGTGAAACTACAACTCTTGCATGTTGCTCTCACAGCTCCCATAGAAGTAATAAGAGCATGCTGGCCGTAGAGGTTTCAATGAGTATCAGAGGTGGCTGACGCCTGTTCTATGCAGATTTATGATCATATCCAAGTTTAACTCTGATGAAGCTAACTGACATAGGTTTTTATTAAACCTATTATAAAAAAATGTTTTCAGCCCAAAATGCATCCAAATTACAAATAAAATGGCTCCAAAAAGGTGTTCATAATATAATTATTAAAGGCTACAAACTCTGCAACTCTCAAATATAATTTGTGTTGAAGTTCTCCGTTTGCGGTCTGTGATTAGGGACACCTAACGGCTTCAAGAAAGCTACACATGGACATAAAAAAAAATACTTGAATTTAACAAGTCAAGAGTCCTTAAATTCCAATTAAATGAAGACCTTATGGCGAGCCAGCTAGGAGGGAAATAAAGAATCTTCAGATTTCCAGAAAAAGCGTTACGTAGCATGCAGACTTGAAGACCTAAGATATGGATACCTTGTATGTGACGTTTACCAGTCTGCCTGTAATGTTTAGTGAGGCAGGCGACTTAAAATGTGCCATTGTAAGTACTCGTGATCTCAACACAATGACTCATTTGTCTAACCACAGATTACAAGCCTTGTATTATGATTCCATGTCAATTAGCCTTAGGAGGTAATACAATAAGTGTCATAGCATTACCATTAATGAGCTCATAAAACAATACGCACATAGGCGCTCTATTCAATAACTACAGAGCTTATAAAATGTGGTTTCTTTAATATTTCTATAAATGATTGTGCCCCCCAGGTGAAAAATGGTAAAACATAGCAAGCTGGGCTTCATGGATTAAAAGCAATACATTGCTAGAAAAGGTGAATACGAGTAGGTGAAGCTGCATATTCCTACGGACAGACTATGAAGAGGCAGACAGAAAGCCATTATCCTTGCACTTTTCAGGGGTTATATTAGTGATCATGGTTGGAGTCTAAAATGGTGGTTGAGTAGAGAGGAGACTTAAAAGGCTATGTACACCTTTGGGTAAAAAAAATTTTTTATAGCATTTTACTCATCTGGGGCTAAAAAAAAACTTTTTTTCAAATTGTCTTTCTTAAAATTATTGAGCCATTCTGTCAAAGGGTTAACTGTTTTTCTAGCTGTGTGACTGGTACTTTCACTTTGTGCCAGTCATCTAATAACCCTTATCTCTAAATTACCAAGAGCTCATAAACACTTATTTAAGCCACATTCTTATCAGTAAGATAAGGACTGAGCTTCGATGAGAGCAGAGATAAGGAGCCCATCAGCTCCCTGACTGACTGAAAAAAGAGAAAATTGAAATCCCTCTATTAGAGCATCTCAGCTCTGTACAGAAAAAAAGGATTTTATACTTTTAATGAACACCAATTAAAAACATTGCTCCCAGAAAGTGTACATAGCCTTTCAAGGGGTTGTCCAATTTCCTATATTGAAGACCTTTCCTTAGAGTAGGTCATCTATGTCAGATCAGCGGGGGGTGGACTGCGTTGCGTTATCTTCACTATTTACCTGCTCGCAGTCATCACTGCAGAGGCAAGCAGGTTTAATTTCAGCTCCTCTATCCCACTCACTTGATTGGGAAGGAACTGTTGTAGTTACACTCTGTTCTATCCAGGTGAATGGGACGGAGGAGCTGTAATTACTCTGCTCGCTGCTGTAATGTTGTTGGTGAACAGGTAAACCATGTGGAGAACACAGCACACACAGCTGATCAGCGGGGGTGCCGGGAGTCAGACCTCCGCCTATCTGATCTTGATGGCCTATCCTAAGAAGTCATCAATATCGGAAAGTAGACAACCCCTTTAAGGGACATTTACTAAGCAAAGGTTTAGCCAGTTTAGGTGGGACTGGATGACAATTTCATGTGTACAGGGTTGTCCTGACTCTCCCCCATTGACACTTATTGGTGGAAAGGAGGATTGTGCATGTTGGATTACAACAGGTCTGATTCTGTGCTCTCATGGGAGATAAGACACTGTCAGAGGTGCCGGGCAGCTTATTTTCTCCCTGTTGAAAACACAGTTACACATGCAAGTAAATGGGGGAGTTAGCAGGAATAGCAGTTGGCCGAAAAAGCATTTGGCCGACTTGTATAGCCACCTTAATGGGGTTGTGTCACTTCAGCAAATGGTATTCATCATGTACAGAAAGTTAACAATACATTAGCAAATGTATTATCCATATTGTCTCCTTTGCTGGCTGGATTCATTTTTCCATTACATTATACACTGCTTGTTCCCATCGCTAGCCAGTTATTGGCTGCAGGGGAGCACGTGACCATGTCCATGCTATAGGAAATGTAAACACCACATGGGGACCATAACATGGACATGCGGGATTCATGTATGAATCTTCTGTTTATGTAGGCAGGTTGAGAACACTTGCAAAAAAAACAAAAAAAAATCATTATTACTGGAGAACCCTTTTAAGGATTGTAGTAAAATTCACTCTGGTTATAAAAAAAAAACAAAAATAAAATAAAAACTTGTGCAATGTCATAAAAAGGGACTAGTGTTTATACCAGAGCTACATAGCAGATCAAGTGGTGAGGTCATCAAAATGACAAGAACAAACACCACCAATGAATGTAAGTACTAGAAGCTTCATACAAGAACTGGAGGTTTCAGCTGTGAGATTTCCTAGCAATCATCTTATAAGTTAGGCAGATGGACACAATAAAAGAGTTGTCCAATCCTCTCCCCAACGATGAACAGATCTCAAGGGCCTGGTCAATAAGTACCTAAGGAATACAATCACATGTTTGATCTACTACAGCCAGAGTTGTTCTTATGAACCCCCCTTAACGAACTGCACTTGGTCTAGCGGGCAATATGGAAAGGTATGGTCCAGTTTTTTTTTGTTAAAAGTGGAGTCACTTTAAAAATGTATACTACACTGTCAACTATTCTCTAATACTGTATCTTACATTCCTTTTACTGTATACTTGAGAGTCATCCAAAAATGATAGTAAAAGGGCTGTAAGAAATGTCAATGCCAAGATGCCCCCCAGGTGTGAAGCACCAAGTTTAAGCTTTACATATAACACAACTACAGAGCTACAATTCAGGAGGTTTTTTAGGGCATGCTGTGTGTTAAAGGAAATATTAATATTTGGGCTTAATATTAATAGGCGTAACCATCGAATTGCTGACTCCGCCTATTTCCTTTATTCTACCTTTTCCTGAACTACGTATATTGTACTACGGCGGTGACAAAGGACTATATGCTGTACTTGAATAATAAAGTATTTATTAAACAATTACCGAGTCTACAGTCAATTATTTCTGCTATATCTACAGTATATTAGGGCTGAAACGATTACTCGATTGAACCGAGTAATTTGACACAAAAAAAATCCTCAAGGTCTCGTTTGTGTCCACGGAGCGGAAGTGAAGCTCTTGCTATTACTCACCGCTCTGTGGTCACCGCCGGCCCGCAACGCGCTGCACTGTATCCCGACAGGACGACAGTGCAACGCGCTAGAGAAGAAGATGGACGAGCTGTGGATTGGCGCCCCTACAGAAGAGGTAAGTATTTTATCTCACTGGCGCTGGGGACATAGTCAGGAGGGGTAGCTGGTGGTACTGGGGGGCAACTTGATGTCACTAGGGGGGGGGCTGATGGCACTGAGGGGGCAGGTGATGAGTTTTTATAAATAAAAACATTTAAATTCATTTTTTGTTATTAGAGTACTCGATTAATCGATAGAATACTTGATTACAAAAATAGTTGATAGTTGCAGCCCTAATCTATATATTATATTTATGGGGATATAGATATAGAGATATATATATATATATATATATATATATGCACACAGTAATACACTAACAGCACGATGATAAACCCAACTACACTAACACTATACAATCCCAACTATAATTCCGCCCCAAAATCTAGCTAGACACACACACACACACACACACACACACACGTAACTGCAGCAACACCCTCCCACCTGGATATAAAATATCCCTACGGGGTTAAAAGGAAAATATGGCAATGCAGGGGTTACAGGAGCTACGGTGGGATACAGGGGTATAGGGCTATCAAAGGGCACTGCAGGGGTCAATAGAGGGATCAGGTATAGCAGGGGTTAATGGGCTATAAGGAAAAGGGTTACTGGTGGTATAGGGTAATGCAGGGATATGGCAAGGGAGGGGTAAATTATATAATG
The DNA here is from genome assembly GCF_905171765.1 of Bufo bufo. Classification (NCBI taxonomy): domain Eukaryota; kingdom Metazoa; phylum Chordata; class Amphibia; order Anura; family Bufonidae; genus Bufo; species Bufo bufo. The sequence goes on from NC_053389.1 coordinate 139,334,098, forward strand.
CAGGGGTTAGGGTGTATTGCATGGATTAGGGATAGGCAACGTAGGGGTTAATATGGGGATTGGTGACAGTGGGAAAGGGTTAATAATATTAGTGGCAGTGGGATTTAGGGAATAATAGGGTTAATAATAATAATAATAATAATAATAATAATAATAATAATGATGCTTGTTGGTCTAGGGGGGTAGGGAAGGGGTTACTCAGCCAGATGCTTGTTTCCAGGGGTTAATGCTCGCTTGCCTGGCTCGTTTTCCCAGGGGATGATTTTGCTTGGCTTTGCTCGTTTTCCAGGGGATGATTCCTGCTGGTGGATGGGGATGCATGGCTCAACTAATGAGCACTCTGCTGCCGGACTAATACTAATATATATATATATATACCCAGAAAATCACTGGAATATTTCTCAAGTAGCGAAACACTCTCTTGAAATACTGTATATTATTATATATCTATATATACATACACACACACACACACACACACACACGAGGACTGGGCAGTAACAGGACTTGGGGGAAATATAATTATATATAGACATGTATGTAAATCACAAGGGCCTATAAATATACACACACTTATATACGCACATACCTGGCACTTCCTTCTACAGTGTGTACGTCTATCAAAAGCATATTGTTTCCAGCCAAACTACCAGCCAACCTGACAAGTTAGGGAGGCATCAACCTTCATTGATGGTGCTTCAGATGAGTGAAGGTCCCTTGCCAAAATTTCCAAACTCAGTTTAGATACAAGAAATTACCTTACCTCTGGAAGCTGGCTCCAGATAAGCTGAGCAGGGCGATAGTTCTTAACCACGATGGCATCATCAGGTTGGGGTTCAGCCTGGACGGAGTTATCATCCAGCAGGTCATCATCAGACTCCTGGTTGTTGGAGCTGAGTCCCCGTTCTCTGTATTCTTGGTACAACCTGGGGTCTGAAGAGAAAAGACGATTGAGGAATACAGAGAGACTCTCGGTAAAGCCTTTGATATATTCACAGTTCTCTTCCACAGCCTTGTTGAAGGATGACAGGGATTTAACACTGTCTCTTCTTGTCCAAGACGACCCAGAGAGAGAAAGCCTTCGGAGAACACCCAGCACCACATTCTCCTCTGCTGTGCTTTGTTCCATGGTCTCGTGTGACATTCTGCCCAGGAGCTGCTCATCTTTTTCAGTTGCTGAAGTAAAATTGTAGCCGAGTGTTGAATTTACCACCTTGGACTCAAAGAATTGACACCGATATGCAAATGAATCTGTACTTTGAATCTTTACAAGATTCCCTGTACAAAGAGTCGCTTAAGTCCAAAAATACATAACAGTAAACTCAAAAAGTTTTACCCCGTCTCTGGATTAGGAAAATGTGGCTGCTTTCTTCTAAGAACAGTGCCACACCTGTCCACAGCTTGTACATGGTATTGCAGCCGATCCCAGGTGTGGCACTGTTTCTGCAGGAGGACAGGCATGTTCCTATGCAAATGTAAGGTAAAGGAGCAGTTTGTCCCACCTTACCAAAGGAGATGTTGGCATGATACAGTGTCTGCTATGTTATCTTCTAACTTGTGACATGGGGTGGGATGTATTGAGTTGGCAGCAGTCCATCTAGTTAGTTCTCTGTATGATCTTGACAGCTATATGGTGAGGGAAACACCTTTATTGCCAGGGGACATGCCCTAATAAACATGGCGCTGGCAGTGCCATAATTGACAGTAGAAGACTATCATTATCTTCAGTGCCCAATGTAGAAAAGTTGATGCACTGAGGTGTGGCAGGACCCATGTGGGCTAGAGCCAGACTATAAAAACGGTGGGGCTTTTCTCACCACTCAGGTAACAGGGCAGTGAAAGCAGTGGAAAGCTGGTTGTAATAAGGCTACACTAGTAGCTAATATAGTATGTGTCCTTGGTAAGGTGGGATACAGTGGACTATGTCACCCTGCCCAATGAAACACAAATCCCATAAAATGGTCTGACATCTAGGTTAATGGCCATCCCTGTAATACAAAGATGGCTCAAGTCCACAAGAACGGGAGTCCTTCTCTATGATGAGCATATTGACAGGGATGGTTTTTATGAGACAACACCTTAAGGAAGTGTACCCACCTAATGTACAGAGTATTCTCATTCCTGCCACAATAGTTATTGTAAATTACTGTAATGAAATAGAAATGTGCTGATAAAGGCTGGATCCAAGCGTTACAGGAGGAATTGTACAACTCAGAGGAGTAGAACCTGCTCTGCCACCATGACGGCCATGTGACCATATGAGAAATTAATTGCTCAGAACTGGGTGGATGGCAGTAAATTGTATGGAAGCAAGTGAAACATACAGTCCATGGATCCCAATGTTATGGCTGGTTGTGTCATAGTCTGGGGTTTCCATATCAGTTACACCTTAAAACCCAAAAGGATGCCAGGTGAGACCTGGTCTTCAGGTTTTGTGCCTGCACGACAGCAGAATGCCTATAAAGTCACTATCTTCACTAAGTCAGCACTGGGTTGTGGCCACCATCTTCTTCTCTCTTGGAAGGCAGGCCTGGACATGCAGTTGGTGCATATGAGTGCTCACTAATAAAACTTCTACCCAATGACACCACCAGCATGGAGATCCTGTGTAGTCACACACAAGCCATGCCAACAGTCAAACATTACAGCTCAAAAATGATTTACCTATCCAGTCTGTTTTTTAGGCTACTTTCACACTAGCGTTGTTCAAATCCGGCAGAAATACCAGATCCGTCTCATCCGGAATAACGGATCCGGTATTTAAATTTTTCCAAAGATCAAAAGCGAAACCAGCTCCTCCTATATCCCGGAGCATGCGCAGACCGAAAAACTGGATCTGGCGATGTAGTAATTTCCGGAACACTTGCTACCGGATCCGGCATTAATACATCTCTATGGAAATTAATGCCGGATCAGGCAAGTGCGGTATTGTTCCGGGATTTTGGCCGGAAAAAACACTCCAGAAAGTATGTGGTATCTCCTTAAGTCGCCATTTTTGGCCCAAAAAATAAAAAATTGCCCCTTTGGATGCCAGAAAACACAAGGCTTGATTCATTTCCCCCTATATCTGTGCAGGGGATTTGTAATTCTGTAGGAAAAAACGGAGTTCCTACAAGACTTTCTATCTCAAACCGAATTGTAATAAAATAAAATAAAAATAAGCAATTAATTTTTCTCCTTCTAAAAGTCCACAACAGGACCACAACCAGCTTGCTGTGAAGTACAAGGCTTGGCAGAAGGTGGCGGGAATTCACTCCAGTCCACATTCCACAGCGTGATCTGCAGGATGCTCTGTAACAAAGCTGTTCTAATAGGCATTGAAAGAAAAAGGGCTGCAATACTGCAGGGTTGGGGCAATGGTCGGGGACAGGACATATGATCACCCGTGGAAATAGAGGAACACCCCCCCCACCCCGGTGCTTCCCTCTCTACAGAGAAACAAGATGATGACACCCTGTATAGCACATAAATCTGCACTGTTATGTGGAATTGTGTCCCAATTCATCTCTCCCACTGTTTGTGTGTCAGCCTTCACTGTAGCTCTAGAATTCTATTCATGAACCCGGAGCGTGCACAATAACATTTCTCGCAGACAGAGGGTGGGAATGCGATAGGGCAGATAAATAGAATTGAAAGTGTTTGATGAATGTTATGCAGTAATCAATGCTGCATCTGGAGCTGTAATCTATGGGGCCTCGTGGAGGGAAACCCTGGATCACAGATCTATTTATTACAAGATGCAGATTGCTCCACCCGATGCGTGACTGTCCCCGTCTGCAGTGGATGTAATCCTCCAAAGGATTGCTGCTGGCAGGGCAAGATATTTAGCTCCGCCAGACCCCGGCTCTGTCCTCTCTTCTCATGTATAAACATGTTCAGCATCGATATTATAGCTACAAGTTACTACATGACGATAGAAACACCACAAGCGGTAAAGTTCTGTGCAAAATCTCATAGATTATCCTCAGTGCTATATAGTAGATACATACCGCTGTGTGAGATCCGTACACTGCGGCGCATATGTATATCACAGTAGTCACCCAGTATGGGGGCAATGTAAACTATAGGAGGGGCATGAAGAGTTTATCATTAACGAGAGTGATATATACTGGGGCACCAAGCTTAGGCAATATTATAGCAGTTATATTCTGGTACAGAGAAGGCAGTATTAGAGTAGTTATATTCCTGTACACAGGAGGCAGTATTCTAGTACTTGTATTATTGTTCATAGGAGGCAGTATTATAGTAGCTTTATTCTTGCACATAGGGAGTAGTATTATATTAGTTATATTGTTGTTCATAGGAGGCAGTATTATAGTAGCTACATTCTTGTACACAGGGAGTAGTATTATAATAGTTATATTATTGTACACAGGGGCAGTATTTTAGCAGTTTTATTCCTGTACATGGGGGGGGGGTGGTATTTTGGTAAGTACCATATATTCTTGGTATAAGGTGCAGTATTATAGTAGGTATATTCTTCTACATAGGGGCAGTACAGTATTATAGTAATATTCCTGTAGAGAGAGGACGGTCCACAGAGGGCAATATTATAGTCGTATATCTCTGTAGAAAGAGGGCAGTATTTTTATTCTAATTCTAGAACATGCATTCTCATTCCGAATCATCACCAACATTAACACTAATCTTTATAATTATCTTTACAATGATCATATATTTGAGCTCTTACTATATGAAATATTCAGCAGTGTTAATGATTTGCTGCATTATTTATACCAATTCCCTTATAACTTAAATGTGTGTTTCTTTAAATGCATACTGATCACGTCTCATCCATCAATCTTCCGCTGTATTAAGGATTTAATTTTCAAAATTTATTACATTTAGGCTTAATTACAATAGATAATTAACTTTCCACTCACCGTCTTTAAAGGAGCCAGGAATATTTCTCTGAAATTTCTTCTTAGCAAATGTTTTCTGTAGAAAAAAAAAATACAGATAAGTCAATTATTTTTTCATGGCAGTATTGGGACACTGACACATTACATACATCTAAAAGGAACTGTTATGATAACCCATTCTAAAACCATAGGCATTAATATGGAATTGGTTTCTACTCTTCTGGGAAGGCCTTCTACAAAATTGTGCAGTATGTCTGGGAAGTTTTGCCCATTCATCATCCAGAAGAGCATTTGTGAGATCAGATACGGATGTTGGATCGAGCCTGGCTAGCAATCTTCATTCTAGTTCATCCTAAAGGTGTTTGATAGGGTTCAGGTCAGGACTCTGTGCAGCCAGCCAAGTTCTTCCACACCAAACTCACCCAACCACGATTTTATGGACCTTACTTTGTGCACTGGAACAGAAAAGGGCCTTCCTCAAACTTTTTCCACAAAAAGTTAGAAGTACACAATTGTCCAAAATATCTTGGTATGTTGAAGCTAGGGCTGAAACGATTACTCGATTAAAATCGAGTAACTCGAGACCAAAAAATCCTTGATGCAAATTTTTGGCATCGAGGATTCATTTGGCTCATGTGACCAGAGCGTGAATGAAGCTATTGCTATTACTCACCGCTCTGTGGTCACCCGCCGGCCCGCACTACGCTGCACTGTCTCCTGACACATCATCAGGACATAGTGCGTGCTTAAGTGCACTATGACCTGACGCTGTGCGACGTCATGTCCCAGTGCAGTGCGTGAAGAAGAAGAGAGAAGATATCGGGAGTGTCGGCAGCGCCCCTACAGGAGAGGTAAGTATTTTATTTCACTGGCGTTGGGAACATATGGCTGGGGGTGGGGGCTGATGAGGTTTTATAAAGGAAATTTTAATTTGTTTTCTCTTATTACTCTCTGAGTACTCGATTAATCGATAGAATACTTGATTACTAAAATAAATCGATAGCTGCAGCCCTAGTTGAAGCATTAAGTTTCCCTTCACTGGAACTAAGAGACCTAGGCCAACTCCAGAAAAACAACCCCATAGCCTTATCCCTCCTTCAGCAAACTTTACAGTTGGCACAATGCAGTCAGGCAAGTAATGTTCTCCTGGCATTCACCAAACCCAGAGTCATCCATCAGATTGTCAGACAGAAGTGTTAATCATGACTCCGTAGAACACGTTTCCACTGCTCCAGAGTCCAGTGGTGGTGTGCTTTACACCACAACATCCAACACCTGGCATTGTGCTTGGTGATGTAAGGCTTGCTTGTAGCTGCTTGGCCATGGAAATCCATGCCATGAAGCTCCTGGCACACAGTTTTTCTGCTGATGTTAATGCCAGAGGAGTATTGGAGCTCTGCAGTTCTTAAGTCAGCAGAGTGATGGCGACTATTATGCACCTCAGCACTCTGTGACTTTACGTGGTCTGCATTCTGCTGCGATTCCTAAATGCTTCCACTTTACAATAATACCATTCACAGTTGATGGTGGAATATCTAGGAAGGAAGATATTTTCGGAAGTGACATCCTATTACAAGACCATACTTGAATTCAGTGACCTCTTTAGGACACGCTAGTCTTTCACAAGTGTTTGTAAAGGCAGGCTACATGGCTAGGGGCTTGATTTTATACACCTGTGACAGTGGGACGAATGGAAACACCTGAATTCAATGATAAAGAGGTGCGTCCCATTATTTTTGTGCATATAGTGTAAGTTTAAAGGGTAAATGTAGCTCATATTGACAAGGTACTGGCACCATGCAAGGGCAGACACAGACCTCGTAGGGTCCCATAGCAGTAATTTAGAATGGGCCTCCTCCCAAGTAAGTGTCCGTTAATGGGGAACAGTTGGACATAGCATTGTTTTCTGTCACTTTGCTACAGCTTCCATCACACACAGTTGTTCGTGCCTTTTTTACATGCTACACCTAAAGCATGCTGTGTTTTAAAAAATATATATATAAAAGGCACCAAGTGAAAAACAAAACAAAATACTTGGTTTGCAGTGCATTTTGAATTTCTCTATTGACTTGAACATTTGGCTGTTTTAGGGAAAAAAAATAAAAAATGTCTTATCGTTATAGTGATACCGATTGTTAAAACTCTGTTCGACACAGTTGCACATACCAGAGATAATATGGTGCTCACCCAAAATGTTATTTTTCTGTGTATTTTTACTATAAAAGTGCTATAAATACAATTAATCTTTAGCAATGAATTTAATATCGCATTGAAAATGATAAACAACCACCACTAGGGGGAGCTCAGTACATATGAATTTATACAGATGCTATACAAAGTTTTATGCATTGAGCTCCCCCCAACTGCAGGAAAAATCACTCGATAGCGTCTCCAAGCAGTAAAAGAAGCCAATGCTGGGCCCTGTAGCAGCAGCATGGTCTACTTCTATGCAAGGTATGCAACTGGCACCATGCCTGAAACCTGTGGATTAAAGATGTAGTTTCATAACAGTTGTATAGGGCCTCATGCACACGACCGTTGTGCGGCCATTCCGTGCATTGGGGACCGCGATTTGCGGTCCTCAATGCACAGGCAACATCTGTGCGTCGGCCGGGACAGATCGAGACTCATTTAACTTGAATGGGTCTGTGATCCATCCGCACTGTAAAAAAATAAAAATAAAAATAGAACATTCAAGTGAATGGGTCCGCATACATGATGTAGGGTGCACACGGCCGGTGCCCATGTATTGCAGACCCGCTGTATGCAGGCCGCAATACAGCCACGGACAGGCAACCGCCATGTGCATGAGGCCTAAGTCTGTATGCAGTAAGGTCACCCTTGTGGAGGCTCTATGCAGCCAGACAATTATCATTTAACTCTATGGCGGTGTGAAAGTAAGAAGGATTTCTATAACAGAAACACAGAGTGCCAACCCTTATAGTCCTATAGCCTTATAGTAAAAAATTTAAATAGCTGTTGCAGAACTTCTTTAAGAAAGAAAATACTGTACCTTTAACATGTAGAAGACTTTTTGTGTTTTGGGACAAGCGAGTATTAGTGTTTTTGTAATACATTTGATTAAGCAATTATGCTAATTGTACTAATTTATATAAAAATTCTCCCCTTAGGCACGCTGTAACTGAGTGTTGTTTTGGAGAATCCACCTGCAGCATTCTACTGAATGACAGACAGTGGATAACGGTATGATGCAGCTTCTCAGCTTGCCTCTGGTCTCCCTGTCCCAGCCCTGTCTCTGAAATGGAGTACTAGAGGTGTAACATGTTCCGATGCCGACAGTTTATCTGCTGTCAGTGCTGACTGCTGGCAGAAGCGATCCCTTGCCTCTGGTTAGCACTTAGAAGATCAGGAGAAGAGTGGGTATGCAGCAATCAGTTCTGACAGTAAGTGTACTATGTTTTTATATACTTACTGTAAGTGATGAATGCTGCAGCCTGCCCCTCTCCTTATGTTCCCAGAGATGTGTTGGATGTGTTGCGTCAGATGAACTGCAGGGAAGTAAGATCTATTACACATTTAGGCCCCTTTCACACGGGCGAGTTTTCCCGCGCGGGTGCAATAAATGAAGTGAACGCATTGCACCCGCACTGAATCCAGACCCATTCATTTTTATGGGGCTGTGCACATGAGCGGTGATTTTCACGCATCACTTGTGCGTTGCGTGAAAATCTCAGCATGTTCTATATTCTGCGTTTTTCACGCAACACAGGCCCCATAGAAGTGAATGGGGGTGCGTGAAAATCGCAAGCATCAGCAAGCAAGTGCGAATGCGGTGCGATTTTCACGCACGGTTGCTAGGAGACGATCGGGATGGGGACCCGATTATTATTATGGTTATAAGGGAAAATAATAGCATTCTGAATATAGAATGCATAGTACAATAGGGCTGGAGGGGTTAAAAAAAATATTAATAATTTAACTCACCTTAATCCACTTATTTGCGCAGCCGGCATCTCTTCTGTCTTGTTCTGTGAGCAATAGGACCTTTGATGACGTCACTGCGTTCATCACATGATCCATCACCATGGTGATGGATCATGTGACGGACCATGTGATTAGCGTAGTGACGTCATCAAAGGTCCTATTGCTCACAGATTTAGACAGAAGGAGATGCTGGCTGCGCGAACAAGTGGATTAAGACGAGTTAAATTATTATATTTTTTTTTTTTTAACCCCTCCAGCCCTATTGTACTATGCATTCTGTATTCAGAATGCTATTATTTTCCCTTATAACCATGTTATAAGGGGAAATAATACAATCTACACTACAACTAACCCAAACCTGAACTTCTGTGAAGTAGTTCGGGTTTGGGTACCATAGTCAGTTTTTTATCACGCGCGTGCAAAACGCATTGCACCTGCGCGATAAAAACTGAACAACGGAACGCAATAGCAGTCAAAACTGACTGCAATTGCGTACCTACTCGCGCGGGTTTGCCGCAATGCACCGGGACGCATCCGGACACGCCCGTGTGAAAGAGGCCTTAAGGAGGCAGAGTCTGGGACTGGGAGACCAGACGCAGGCTGAGAATATTGGCTCTGCATTATATAGTTATCCATCAATTAGAGGGTTGCTAAAGGGAGACTTTACATGCAGTGTCTTAATAAAAATTAACTTATTTCTCTAATAAAGTGAATTACAAAAACACTAAAAAAGGGCCCTTTACACAGGCTCAGAATCTTAAAGATAATTGCTAATAAGTGTTCATAGGAACACTCGTTAGCGATTATCAGGCAGTAAAAAAAATACTGCCGATTACACAAGCGTTTTTCCCACACAAAAGACGTTGTTTGCCAGCAGCATATCGTGCCGTGTAAACTCGATCTGTAGTCCGCAAACAACAAGTCAGTATGGGGAAGAGCTATGGTATTAGTGATCGGTCCCATACTCTGGAGGAGATCACTGCATTTACATGCAGCAATCTCCTCCACCAGCGATCAGCAGATTGTTGGGAAGGAACTATTTCTTCCCGACAATCTGCTGCTCTGTCGCCCCTTGTAAAGGGACCTTAACTGTTTTCTGTCCCTACACATAAAAAAATTAAATGCAAGTTGCACTTTAAACCAGTCATTAATGGCAACATACAGGCTTAATCTACTGGTTTACCCCAGTGTATATTGACATTTACTATGCCATATGCATGGTGTGAGAGCTGCTGATCGATGAACTGTAGAAATACTCAGACTTGTGGGAAAAGCTGACAATGTGCTGAACAGGTCTTGACCTTCTTTTCAATTAAAAAAACCGGTTCGATCACTGAGCTTTTCCAGTCTTGAATGAGAAGCCTGCCTAGTCATGCAGATTGAAGATCACTGGGATTCATCACTGCATAACTAGGACGATTTGTGTTCTTGGCGATGGTTAACATAACCGCTGTGGGACCTGTAATGCGTATTAGCATCCAGCATTCCCAAACATTTACACAAACTGGACAGAAAAGAGCAAGCTATGTTTCTAAGTGATTTTGTCATACTATAGCTTTAACAAATTGGTTTCAGATCAGGGGCGTAGCTATAGAGGAAGCAGCTACTGTGGGGCATGAACTCAAAAAGGGGCCCACCCAGGAGGAGGACTACAAGATTTTGTTGATAGGGCACCCTCAACCGTATTATAAAAGGAGATTGTATACAGAGACACAGTAGGAAACGGATGGAGTGGCTGCCTGGCCTTGTCAGAGAGCGATCTTGACTAGCCACAGGAGTGAGGGTGGCACGGGAGTCGGGGGGTTGGGGGGTTGGGAAGGATTTGCTGGGGAGGGAGGGGGGGGGGGGCACATAAAAATTTGCTGTGCTGGTCCCAGTCATTTCTAGTTACGCCACCGTTTCAGATGGTCATGTTATTAGCTCCATCTTGCTCAGTGTCACACTATTATGTCTCTGTAAGTGGCAGGTTAACGCTCAGTGCCGTCACTGCGATGGCGTGGGGTGAGACGCTGAGCCCATGCCATAGTCTGTGGGTACCAAGTGTATTATACAGCTGACACCCTCCTGTCTCTGCTGTGCATAAGATGCTTAGAGTTCATTGGTGTAAATGATCAATCACTGCAGATACTTCTCTGGTTTTACAAGTTTGTGTTTCTGAACTTCTAAGCACTTAACATAATCTAAATATTTCTAAAAGGATTTGGCTCAAGACTTTGGACAGGAGCCGAGAGAGATTCACTCAACTTACTGAAGCCTGTGAATCACAAGAGGATAAATCAGCATCACGGTATCTATTCCAATACTACCCTCCTCATTTAGGGGTTGTCCTGTTTCCAATATTGATGACCTATCCTTAGTATAGGTCATCAACATTAGATCGGTGGGGGTCAGACTCCCTGCACCCCTGCCAGTCAACTGTTTGAACGCTAGGGCTGCATTCTCATCACGGATTACCCGCTTGCTGTCGGCATTGCAGCTGCGAGCAGGTGTAATTACAGCTCCTCCGTTCCATTCACTTGAATTCATTTCTATGGGAGTTATGGAGAGTTCAGTGCTCAGCTACCTCCGGAATTCCCATAGAAATTAATCGAGGGGCTGCGCACATGCCCGACCTGCCTCTCTGTTTATTTCAGGGGGCTTCGTTATCAGTGGAGGTCCCAGCAGTAGGACCCCCACCGATCTAATAGTTAACTTAATGTAACCGGAATACCCCTTTATAGACATTCTGGAGCTGAAGTACATTCCCAGACGCAACTTGCGGACAAGTGTGGTGCCGTTTCTGAAAGAAGGCAGCCATATTTCTATGATGGTTCCCGAGTCATCAACAACCCTGCCTCCATATCTCCATAGGCACTTTCTGCCCACCCTAGAATTGCTGGCTGTATAAGAGCGCCTGCACATGCTGAGGTCGAGCTGCTGTATATCAACGCTAATTGTCTGCTGCATCTGTACTTGTCGTCCCTTTAAGTTGGAAGTACAGGTGCAGCAAGGGACTTAGCAGTGGTTCTGCATGTGGTGGCGACGGTTTGGCTGTAAGGCAAAAACAAGCAACAAAAAAGACTTTTGAGAGTTTAACAAGGGCCAAATTGTGAAGGCTAAATGACTGGGTCAGTGCATCTAAGAAACAGCAGGACTTTTGGGGCACTCCTGGTCTATAGTGGTTATTGATTACAAAGAGTGGTCCAGGGGCAGTGTTGGACTGGGGTACCTAGGGCCCACCTGTAAAATTTATTTTGGGGGCACACCGTATGGATACATTCAAATATAATAAATAATCTTTTATATAAACATAGGATGATGGAGGTGCTGTACATTGAATATATGTATGTCGTGCAGTAAGTCTGATGTGCCACTTGTGCAGGGGGTGGGAGACTATGGGCCCACCTTGCTCAGGGGCCCACGGGGGATTCCCTTGAAACCCTGTGGGCCAGTCCGAGCCTGATTCCAGGGAACAATCAGTGAACAGTCAAGAGGGTTATGGACCCCTAAGAATCATTAATGGGGGCACACCGTATGGATACATTCCCTTGAAACCCTGTGGGCCAGTCCGAGCCTGATTCCAGGGAACAATCAGTGAACAGTCAAGAGGGTTATGGACCCCTAAGAATCATTAATGAGCATGCTGCCCCCCCCCCCCCCCCGATCCACCACCAACGCCTACAGGGGGCACATGGGCATCAACACTAGATCATGGAGCAATGGAAGAAGGTTCCTGGTATGATGAATCACATTTTCTTTTACATCAAGTAGACAGCAGGGCGCATGTACATTGCTTACCAGGGGTATAGAAGACAGCAAAATGCACTATGAGAAGAGGACAAGCTGGCAGAGGCAGTGTGATGCCCTGGGCAATGTTCTAATGAGAAACCCCAGCTCCTGGCATACATGTGGAGGTTATTGTGACTAGTACCATTTAGAGGCCTCTTTCAGCAGAATAATGCACCTTGCAAAAAAAATGTTCAGGAATGGTTTGAGGAATGTAACAGAGTTTGAGGTGTTAACTTGGCCTTAAATTACCCAGATCTCAATCCAATCGAGCATCTGTGGGATGTGCCGTAAAAATAGTCTGATATGGAGGCTCCACCTTACAACTTGGAGGACTTAAAGGATCTGCTGGCAGTGTCATGGAATCATATACCACAGGACACATTCAGAGGTCTTTTGGGGTCAATACTTTAATGGGGCCAATCTGTTTTGGCAAAACAAAAGGAGCAACTACAATATTAGGTTTTAATGTTATGGCTGATCAGTGTATGTTATGCAGTTCTGATTAAAGGGCTTATCCACTTTTTCCTATTGATGACCTATCCTCAGGTTAGATCATCAATAGCAGATCTGCAGGTGTCCAACTCCTAGAACTCCCACCCAGCTGTTTTAAGCCCCCTTCCGATCTGATATTAATGACCTATCCTTAAGATAGGTCATCAGTAGCAAAAAGTGGACAACCCCTTTAAGTAAAAGGAAGGGGGGTAGGCTAAAAGTAACTGCCCAAAGTTCACAATCAAGCATCAGTGTTTAGGAGAAGAAGAAATAAGTGTCGGCCCATGGTCCAGAGACATGGCTTGAACCCTATGGTTAAAAAAAAAAAAAAAAAAAAAAAAAAAGAGTGGACCACATGCTATGGACCAAACTATAGCATGTGGTCCACTTTTTTTTTTTAAAATGAGTGTTTGTCTTTTATTGGACGCTTATTTTTCCCTCTTTAACAAGGTAGACCCTACAGTACCATGTGATTGTTCACTTTCATTTGACATACAGTATTAGGTAATGAAACACAATACTCTGTATACATGAGTATGTAATACACACCTTAGATCTTCCAGGGCTCCTTGGAGGTGGTGCATTTGAATCTTCTGAAACAGGCTTTAAGGAGGAGACTGGCTTTAACGGTTCAGAATCATCATCTTTAAACCCTTTCATAGCTGCCCGGTAAGACTGGTTCCTTAAATTTCTTTTTAATGTCCCACCACCTTCAGGCTCATCTTCTGGGGAGTCTATACAGATGTCAGGTGTAGACACCCGCTTAGGGTCAATGCGGATAAATTCTTTGCTAAAGGTTGTTGAAGCAATGGTGTGATGCCTTTTGGGATCTTTGGTTCTGGAGGCAATGGCCAAGCCTTTTGGGATCATTTGTTGGGTTCCAAGCTTCTGTGCAGCCGGACTCTCTGTGCTCAGTATAATCCGGGATGCCTGTACTGGGGAGGGATTTTGATCTGGAACATAAGATGCGTTATCCATGGCGTTCACAGTCTTTTTTTGTACTGAAGAATTTGAGGTGGTGTTGAGGTCCAAATATTTATTTTTCTCCAACAGAAGAAAAGATTTCTCCCCCACTGATGGATCTGAGTAGCGTTGAGACATTGCAAATGTTGTACCTATAAAACAGAACCAGTCCATATTATTAATAGATCCTATTAACTGCAGCAAGATCCCTATAAGGGAAATGCAGGTCAGGGATCTAGAGAAAATTATACACGCCTTGACTATGAAAGTCTATACAAAGAAGCAAACCTGAAATGAAAGCAAATTTTTAGACTCAAGACAAGAGCAATAAATCCCATCTAGCAAATACTTATCCCACTGTTTAGTTATAAACTGATAAAATTCCAACACAGAAGATAACTAGAGGATCTTAAGTGTGTCCCAACTTAACCCATATGGATGTGTTCGTGGAGGTGATTACCTAATGCAGAAAAATGATATAGTAGGCCATTGCATTCATCTACATGCAATAGTGGGGTGAGGGAATTCAGCAAAATAAAAATAAAATGTAGTACAGTATTTTGACCCCTACCAAATATTCTCAAAGCCTATCCTCCAGCTATACAGAACAAGCGCATGTACTTCTCTTACAGCATCACCCAGTCTGGCATAATCATTATACACACACACACCATATAATCAATGACCACTGATAAGCGGTAAAGCTGCTGTTTTCGCATATATATGCATGTGTGTAATAAAGGTCAGGGATTTAGGCAGTCGTGACCAATTATTTGAAAACTCAGTGGTCTCTAGAATTATTGCTATTGAACTGAGTGTACCTTATTTGATTCTAAAACATAACGTTTATTTTGCTTCATTAAGATAATGAGACACTTGGTATAAAACAATGCTGGTGGTGCTTTAGGCCGAATGCACACGGCCGTGTTCCGTGGCCGAGAGCGGTCCGTGGTATGCCGGGCTGGATTCCTGTTCAGAGCAGGAGCGCACGGCGTCATTGGTTGCTATGACGCCGTGAGCTTCACTACAGTAATACACTGGTATGATCTATACGAGTGTATTACTGTACAGCAGCGGCGGCATGAAGCGCACAGCGTCATAGCAACCAATGACGCCGTGCGCTCCTGCTCTGAACAGGAATCCAGCCCGGCATACCACGGACCGCTCTCGGCCGCGGAACACGGCCGTGTGCATTCGGCCTTACTAGAAGGATGTCAGGTATATGTAACGGCTATAGTCCCATGTGTATTCTGCGTCTCTTTGTTGAAGGGGACGCTTAGAATTTACTTGTCATACTGGGGATGCTCAACCTAGGTTCTATCCCTATATACGCTAATTCTGAAAGCTGGGAGAACCCCGACAGGTTGTGATCGGAGCACCCGCCCTGAAAAGGGCGACCCCCAGCCGCTGGAACCTCGGGTCTAAAGCTATCAATCCCTCACAGAGATCCTTCCTAGTGTGCAGATTTCCGACGCGTTTCACCATAAAAGGTTTTGGTTCTTCAGGGACAGAGGATATAATGTCGGAGCACCAAATGCAGTGGCAGCTCTCCCGCGCGTATAGTAAGGCAGTGGCCTTGTGTGGCATGGAGAAAGGAGAATAAGCCACTGGCAGACTCCCATAGGGACAAGCATGTTGGATTTCAGCAAGGCCAATCTTTTTTCAACCCGTTGTTAATATTGCTGTCCATAGGAACACATTGAGTAGCTTCAAAATGTCTGCAGTCAAGTTTTTTTAAATAATTATTTGCTATGATTTCACAGCAATTTTTAAAATGGAGCAGCTATACAGAACAACATGGAAATCACAGTGAAATCTCTCAGAAACATATAGATTTCACATTGATTTCTCCCCATTAAATTGCTCCAGCAAAGTCTAGGGCCCTATGACACGGCCCAAGCCCAACGTTTCAACAGGACGAGTGGCATGTGCCGATTCCAGCTGTTACACAGGCCAATGCTAAGTGAATGAAGGAGGAAAGCCGGAATTAGACTTACCGGTAATTCAGTTTCCACGAGATCACCACGACGGCTACAAGGAGATTGACCCCTGACCTCTGTAGGGGCAGGAACAGAGAGAGGGTTTAAATCCCCCCCTCCCACCACCAACACCAGTGTGTCCAAAATTACAGAGACAATCAAACAAAAAAGGTGGTGAGAACAAACATAGTAAATCAAGAGGGTATTACTTCATAACCTCATAGAAAATAAGTAAGGGGTAGGGAAAATACGTGCCGTCGTGGTGATCTCGTGGAAACTGAATTACCGGTAAGTCTAATTCCGGCTTTCCACCTCATCACCACGACGGCTACAAGGAGATATACAAAATTATCGCCTAGGGGGGGGACGACCGCCTGAAGGACCTTACGTCCAAAAGACAGGTCTGAACTGGATAGGTCTAACCTATAATGTTTAGTGAAGGTGTGAATGTTAGACCAAGTGGCAGCTTTACAGATATCCTCCAGGGAAGCTCCTGCTCGCTCTGCTTGGGAAGAGGACATAGCTCGAGTAGAGTGGGCTCTCAAATTTGTGGGGCAAGGAAGACCCTGAGACTCATAAGAAAAGGAAATGGAATCCCTGATCCATCGAGCTAAGGAGGACCTGGAGGCTTTTAGGCCCTTATTCTTACCGGAGAAGAGGATGAATAGGTTGTTAGATCTACGGAAACCTTTAGATACCTCAAGATAACGTAGTACTGAACGTCTCACGTCCAGGGAATGGAAGCTAGCCTCTCTATCATTAGAGGGATTACTGCAGAAGGAAGGAAGGATTATCTCCTGGTTCCGGTGGAAATCTGATACTACCTTAGGTAGAAAACCTGGATCTAATCTTAGGATAATTCGGTCATCGGTGATGCGGAGGTAGGGCTCCTGAATGGATAGGGCCTGAATCTCGCCTAACCTTCTTGCGGACGTGATGGCCACTAAAAAGGCTGTTTTTAGAGAGAGATGTTTGATAGAACAGCTATCCAAGGGCTCAAACGGGGCGAGGGTCAGGCCTGTGAGTACCGTATTGAGGTCCCAATTGGGGATCCTAGTTTTCAGGGAGGGACGAAGTCGGGAAGCGGCTCTCATAAACCTTTTGATCCAGCGATGATTGGCTAGGTCTAGATCAAAAAAACAGGCTAGGGCCGAGACCTGTACCTTCAGGGTGGAAGGCCTGAGACCCAATTCAAGTCCCTGCTGGAGGAAATCTAAGATCCTCTGGAAGTTGGGTGGCTCCAGATTTGGGGCAGGATTGCCGCTCCAAGAACAAAAACGCTTCCAAATTTTTAGGTATATCGAAAAGGTGACTTTCTTCCTACTTGCTTTAAGGGTTGAAATCACTTGATCGGAAAGTCCTTGAGATCTCAACCTCTGGACTTCAGGATCCAGGCCGATAGCTTGAGAAAACTCGAATTTGGGTGCAGTATCGGCCCCTGATGAAGAAGGTCCCTCCTGGAGGGAAGAGGCCATGGATCTTCTATCGATAGGTTCTTTAGTAAAGTGAACCAGCTCCTTTTCGGCCAATAGGGGGCTATTAGGATCAAAGTCGAGTTTTCTGAGTTGAGCTTTTGAATCACCCTGGGAAGCAGAGGCAAGGGTGGGAATGCGTAGCCGAGATCCCAGTCCCAGGGAATCGTCAGCGCGTCCAGAGCCCAAGGGTTGTCCCGAGGGTTCAAGGAGCAGAATGTTGGTACTTTTGCGTTTTTCTTGGACGCAAACAGGTCCACCTGTGGGACACCCCACTTCTCTACGAGAGTCTGGAACACGTCCTGATTCAGGGACCACTCGGTATGGTCTATCCACTGACGACTGAGATAGTCTGCCTCCGCGGTTAGGATCCCTTTTAGATGGATTGCGGAGATGGACTTCACGCGGGACTCTGCCCAGTCGAAGATTTTTCTTGAGATTGACATCAGTTTCTCTGACCTTGTGCCTCCCTGATGAGAAAGGTACGCCACTGTCGTCGTATTGTCGGAGAGTATTTTTATGTGGTGACCCACAAGGAGGGCTTCTGCCGCCTTCAGGGCTTTCCGGACCGCTTCTAGCTCCCTGAAATTGGAAGATTGGGAGCGGGTTACCGAAACCCAGGAGCCTTGAAAGAAGTGATCTCCCACTTTCGCACCCCATCCTTTCTCGCTCGCGTCCGTGAGAACTTGGATGTAGGGGGTCTTCTCCCAGGCGACTCCCAAGGACAGGTTGGCTGAGTGTCTCCACCAGTTTAGGGAGACCTTCACCGCGGTGGGAATCAGAACCTTGTGGTTCAGTGAGGACTGTCGCCTGTCCCAAGATCTGAGGATCCATAGCTGAAGTGATCGAAAGTGAGACTGGCTCCAGGGAACGGATGGGATGCAGGATGAAAGAAGGCCCAGGAGGCTCATAGCCTCTCTTATGGGACAAGACCTTCTGCTCTGAAACCGATGGATCTTCAGTTGGAGGCCTTTGATTTTGTCTGGTGGAAGGAAGGTACGCTGAGCCCGGGAGTCCAGGATGACCCCCAGAAACTGGATAGTGCTGGACGGTACCAGATGTGACTTTTTCTGGTTCACCAACCATCCCAGATCTTGGATGAGAGATAGGAAGGTTAGTAAGTCCGATTTTAGATCGTCCTCTGAGTTCCCGACTAGGAGGAAGTCGTCCAGGTATGGAACGATCACTAGTCCTTTGTGTCTCAGGAAGGCTACCATCTCGACCACCAGCTTCGTAAAGATTCTGGGCGCAGACGATATCCCAAAGGGGAGGGCCGTAAACTGGAAGTGGTTGGTTATCCCCTTGTGATCCTGAATAGCAAATCTTAGGAGCCTCTGGGATTCTGGATGAATTGGGACATGATAGTAGGCATCCTGAAGATCTACTGAGCACATTAGGGCGTTCTTCCCTATTAAGGGGATCAGGGATTTTAGGGATTCCATCCTGAACTTTCGATAAGTTATAAACTTGTTTAGGGCTTTCAAGTTTATAATTGTACGGAAAGACCCCTCTTTCTTCTCCACTAGGAAAAGGCTTGAATAGAAGCCCTGCCCCAGTTGAGAAGGGGGGACCCGTACTATCACGTCCATAGCCAGAAGGCTCTGAACTCCTTGTAGAATTTTTAGACGAGTGTTGGGGGAGCCTGGGTTCGTAATGACGAAGCGGTTTGGGGGAAATGAGGAAAGTTCGATCCGATAGCCGGATTTTACCATGTCCCGGACCCAAGGATTCGGGGAGATGGACTCCCACGGAGTCAGAAATCTCCTCAATCTCCCCCCTACGCTGGCGTCATTGTTTATCGGATTTATTTTGGGCAGAAGAGGGATTACCTCTACCCCTGCCCCCTTTGGAATAGCTCCAACGCCCTGACTTTCCCTTATCCCTAAAGGGTTTATTCTGGCTAGAGGGGGCCCGAAAGGGATATTTTCTTTTAAAAGATTTTTCCTCAGGAAAGCCCTTCTTCTTATCTGCGGCCTTTTCCAGGATACGGTCCAAGACCGGGCCAAATACATATTCCCCCGAAAACGGGATAGCACACAGCTTCATCTTTGAAGTGTTGTCACCCGACCAGCTTTTCATCCACAAGGCGCGGCGGGCAGCGTTGGAAAGCCCCGCATCCTTTGCGGCGAATCTAACAGATTCGGCCGAGGCGTCTGCCATAAAAGCTGTGGCTGATTTCAATAAGGGAAGGGACCTGAGTAGCTCTTCCCTAGGGGTATTATCCCTAATATGATTTCCTAACTCGTCTAGCCATATCCTCATGGACCTGGCTACCGAGGTGGCCGCGATGTTAGTTTTCAGATTAATCATGGCCGCCTCCCATGATTTTTTCAGGAGACTATCTGCCTTCCTATCCATAGGATCACGTAATTGCGAGGTATCTTCAAAGGGCAAGGCAGTCTTTTTATTGACCTTGGCGACCTGAATGTCCACTTTGGGAGTCTCATTGAAGATCTTCACCTCATTTGAATCAAATAATAAACGGTTCTTGAAGGATTTGGAAACCCCCAACCGTTTTTCGGGGTTGGACCATTCGTCCAAAACCATATCTCGGATATTTTCATTGATTGGAAATACACGGGTTTTCTTAACCCGGAGTCTCCCAAACATCTCATCTTGTATTGAGTGGGCTTTTGGGGTGTCTTCTATACCCATCGTAGCCCGGACAGCCCTTAGAAGGTCTGGCATCTCCTCTAGCGAAAAGCAAAACTTCCTCTCTGACTCAGCCATATCGGTATCAGAGAGAAGCTCCTCGTCTTCCCAGGCTCTAGATGTAGACGCATCTTCCCCTGTTACCTCCGGGTCAGATAAGGAGGGAGATGGTTCCCTTCGCCTTTTCGGTGGAGGCGAATCCCGGGGAGGGGGGGAAATTTGGGATAAGGAGGTCTTTACTTCATTACGAATCATGGACCTCAGTTCCTCAAGGAAGGAAGGCTGTTCTTCTGCAATGACGCTAGAGATACAGTCCTTGCAGAGCTTTTTGCGATACTCGTCCGGAAGCCGTTTGAGGCAGGACACGCATTTGGCCTGTTTCTTGATCCTTTTCTGGACCTCCTTAGGAACCTGGGGGAAATAATCCCTATCAGCCATAGGTAAAAGTCGAGGAGAGAAAAAAGCCCCAAGCCTGAGAAGTGGAGGAGAAGGAGTATGCAACCTGGTACAGTGCTTTCAAAACAAGTAGCAGAGCAACGAGCGCTTCCCCACAGGGGACTTACTGTAGGCAGCACAGGAGGGTCTCCAGGGGAGCGGGGTTCAGCCGACATGACCAACACAGCTCCAGGTACACCGCACAGATCGGGCGTTCAGCGCTTGCTGGCGCCGAAAATTTGAATCTGGAGACGCTTCCTGGATGACGTCACTTCCCTCCGTCCACCGGAAGTGACGTCGGCCGCCCCAGAAGCGCTTTGGTGCGCACCCGGCGAACGCCCCAGACTCGGCGTCGGCGGGAGATCGCAGCCGGGAGCAGGCTCACATCTAATAATGGAGCGAGGCCTCCCTCCTCACCCCTGCCCAGCATTAGTACACCGACCGCAGGAGGGCAGGGGGAACACCGGTAGGTGCCAGGAAATTATTACCATCTTTATCTCCCCGCAGGGAGACTCTCTCTGCCCCTGTCCTCTGTAGGGACAGGAAACACTGGTGTTGGTGGTGGGAGGGGGGGATTTAAACCCTCTCTCTGTTCCTGCCCCTACAGAGGTCAGGGGTCAATCTCCTTGTAGCCGTCGTGGTGATGAGGTGGAAACATGACTACCTCAGTCTTTCTTCCCCGTCAGGTCTATTGATTATCGGCAGCCCAATTGTGATTACACAGGAAGATGTTCTGCAGATGATTGACCATCTTTCATCCAGATGAAAGATTCAAATCAGACAACAAAAGAGCTGATCTGAACGCTGGTTCCCAATAATTAGTCCAAAAAATAAATAAATCACAGTATAATAGGCCCTTTAGGTCTTTTGTAGCTAGGGTATATTATCAGGAGGATCCTCTGCTCCTGACGCAGTTTTCTAACATTCAAAAATGTGATTAAAGTGAAGAATTATGATAAATTAACTAAAGCAGCAATTCTTACCCATTTAATCTACATTCACTCTGGTCCTTAAACCTATCTATGTTTTCTCAGCTGTAGCAATGGTGCACCCGTATACCTCACCTAATCACTGCAGCCGATTACTGGTCTCAGTGGTCTCGTTCCATATACTGCTAAGGCCACTGCTTGGGGTATACAAGCACATCATCACTGCAGCCAGGCAAACAAATCCTGCCCTTGCTTTGGGTACATATTTTATTAATTACCAAAAAACGTTTAATATCCTGGTCACACAGTGAATTTTGACGCAGTCAAAATCCACTACATACTCCACAGTAGTTTCTGCCATGGTTGTTCACTATAAATGCCAAAGACAAGATGGCGGACTAGCTCCTTTGAATGGAGCTAAGCCACGAGCAGACACCAACTGGGACATCCATCTAGACACCGCACCAAGAAAAGGACATATCACAGATTTAAACTGCCGGCCACGTAAACTGCAGCCTGGTATTTGCTCCAAAATTCTGGCAGAACATTCCACTATGCTTTCACACATGGCACTGTTTGGAAAAAAAGGCACCATTTTTTTTATGCCGTCTTTTGAGCCAAAGCCAGAAGTGGATTCAAAACAGAGGGGAAATATAAAAAGGAAGGATATATACTTCTGTTTCCTGTAGGATCCACTTCTGGCATTGGCTCAAAATACCATCCTAAGGTGGACCAGTATGACCCTTCTTCTGGTTGTCCAATTTTTTTCCCTAGATATAAGCAACCAACACAAACATGTACCCAGGAAAATGATTTTTACACCATTTTATGACTTGATCAGACCAAGCAAGAATGAAGATTTATTTCACTCTGGGCAGATTATGAGAGAATACAGGTCATTCAAGGAAACAATTCTTCTGAGAAAAAATGTCCAGAAAAGGAAAGAGGAAATTGCAGTATACCAGCAGATATAATGGTGGCATATGAGCAACAGAGTAACCAGCTAAAGTTTGAGGAAAGTACACACATAGATTGGTACACTGTTGCCTTGCAGAACTAGACCTTTGGGCCATTTCCAACAAAGTCAAAAACCACATGCTATATTGGTTGTAAAGTAGACAAATTGAGGACTTTTTTGTGGCCTGGCAGGAAAAACTTTAATACAGATCAAGGAAGACAAACCAAAAAGTTAATATCTAGAGAAGAATTTGCTATGTAAGAAATGGCCGTCTCAATAAAATTACCCCCTCCCCTTCCTGAAGGTCTTGACATATTGATTTTTAACCCCTGTTAATTTATAGGTACTCTGCTCTCCTCAAAGATATCTACATACACAAAAGTCCCTTGTGCCTGGAATGGTCACCAATTTTCAAGACTATCTCCATATTTTATACAAATTCATCGTTCCTTGGCAGCAGATGCCTGTTTCAACAGCACAATGTGGCTGAAAGACAGGATCACCTGATGAACAAGCCTTTGCTCCACCAAAGAGCGTCCATTAGACCAATGCTTTGATGGGCCACAAAGGTCCTGCAGAAGACAAACTCATTTGGAGGTGACTTTGGGTGAATTGTTTGGCACTATGGGCCATTTCTTATGGGCTGCTTGATAAGTTACCCATTTGATTTTATTGTCCTATATGTACAAGGATAATAGCAAAGATAATGTAGTTTACAATGCAGTTATACGAGGACGTGTAAATGTCTTCTAGATATAGGGTGACCCTCACAAATCATGTCAGATGGGCCAAAGGAATCCCAATCCAACTCTGATTAGATGCAACATCACAGTTCTCTACACAGACTTTTGACACCAGAATTAATTAGAAGTTATCCCCTATCCACAAGAGAACCAGAGAGAATGAATGGAGTGGCAGAGTGCATGCCCAATTCACCAGATACAGGGCATGGGACCCCCATTCTTGGGATCAGTTGGGGTTCCAGAGGTTGAAAGGGCACAACCCCTTTAAGATCTCTCTGGTTTAGTACCTCCATTTTGCACCCTAAGTGCTTTCAGTTTCGTATTTCTAGAGACCTTTTACTTCTGTCCGGCTGTATAACCGGTGGTTTCCAGATTATGTGAATCAGGACCTTAAACCAGGATCTCAGATTACAAGCTTAAGTAGTCTTTATAACAGGGCTACACCCTTTTTGTGCAAATTGATCTTTCATACCAAGTGGACAAACAACACAGCAGGACCTGAGGGCATTTATTACATTGTAAACAATATGAAGAAAAAAAAACCTACCACCCCACCCCCCACTCCAATTGACTTGTACAGTATGGAAAGCCTAGAATTTCCCTCGCCTTCCCTACTGGGACACAATAAACACGGTACAGTATCAAGGTTTGGAGGCGTGGAGGAGTCTTATTCAGATCTCTGCCTTCAGGCCAGGGAGAGGGGCACATAGACTTTTACATACCAGCAAAGCAAATTGGTATAGGGACAGGCCCCACATCTGCAGACGTGCCCTGGAGATGAGCAGCGCCTGAGAAATCTGGACACAACTTATGCCCATACTGAAATAAATGTCAATGTTAATGTTGCAGTCGTTGAATAGTTGTTGGACGAACATTCAGCCAACAATGATTTGATGTGGTGGCGGTCTTAGTAAATGACCCCTGGCGTTCCTAAAGGGCTTGACTTGTCAACAGTACCTTTTACATTTTTTCACAGAAAAGTTTTCTTTTCCCAGTCTCATGAGCTCACAATTTTACAAGATATCACAATTCGTGTTGAGCGAACTTGTGTTTTAAGTTCAGCGTCTAAAGTTCGGGTTATCGAAGAATCGAGTTATGGATTCTAAATTCCGTTATGGTCCGTGGTAGCAGAATCCATAACGCGATTCTTCGATAACCCGAACTTTAGACGCTGAACTTAAAAACACAAGTTCGCTCAACACTAATCACAATACAATAAAAAAAAAAAAAATTCAACTTGAAAAGCAAGCCACACCTCTAAATCCCCTAACACCATAGTTATACTGTATTTGAATGTAATATGTCAATCGTGGTATCCTGGTAAATCCGTATGGAGGCCACAGTCATAAATAGCATCATATGAGCAACACAAAGTGCAACCAACTCATTTGATTTTGAAAATATTGCGCCCAATGTATCTAAATATCATTTGACATATTAGCCAAGTGACAAGAATGCAGACTTTTCATGGGCTACTTCATGGTGGTCAAACAGGCAAGTCAAAAAATGGCGCAACCATGAGCGGCGTGCTTAACCATACCCCTTTGATTAATCCCATTTCCAGGCACATTAACACAAGTTGAATTGTGGTCAAATCCATTCTAGTTATGGAGCTGTTCACATGTGCTATTTTCATGAAGCACTTAACGCCACTTTTTCTGGTGCATAAGACAAATGCAGATCAAAGAAACAAAGTATCGCTGTGGCTGATTCACGCGCTACGAGGTATTGTTATGGCTCATTAGTTACATTGTGCTAGTTATGTGCAACACATTAACAAAGTATTTAAACTCTGCAAAAGTTGTCAGTCGGCGCAAAGTTGTGAAGCCAAAACAGGACAGCAGACCTCGTTTTCTGCATTAGAATAAGAAATCTGAGATCAGCGAGAGCTGCAGACACTTCTCACTCCCAGGAGCAGAACTCTGAAACTAACATCTGCTTGGAAGAAGTTTCCCTGCATTACAATGGGATGTCCAGGGGAAATAAAAGCTCCTCTCTTACCTGTCTGCTGTCACAGGGGTTAGCTATGGTGGTGGCTCCTGGGGGCCCTCATGTTGTGTATTGTCCTGAGGTCTCTTCTCTCAGCCTGCAGCCTCCATTCTCCTCCCTGCACTCACTTCCTGTGTCTCCAGCTCCTCTGCTGGTTCAGCCCAGTGATTGTAATAATGCTGACATCACCCAGGTGTGTGCAGGACAGGGGAGGAGGGAGCGCAGCTCCTGCAGATCTTTACAGTCATCTTGTCAAAGCTTCTATTTTCCTAGAAATAAAGCCCCAAGGAGAAGGAGGAGCGTTTGAAGCGTATTTGCTGTTAGGGTCTATTCACACGTTCAGGTTTTGATAAGATTTTTGATGCTGTTTTAAAGTCAAAATCAGGTATGGATCATAAAAGTGAGAGAAAGTCTGAAGAGAAAACATTACTTCTCTTTTCTTAATCCACTTCTGGTTTTGGCTTCAAAACTGCATTACAAACCCGAACATGTAAATATACCCTTATTTGTACACCTACGTATTTCATAGGGCCGTGCACGGAGCCCGACTAGCCATGACTGCAGGTAGAGAAGAGCGAATTTCTGCTTATGAAATCGTTTGTGATTCGTTTACTGGGTAAAAGCAGAATTGCGTTATGGATTCCGTTACCACGGACCATAACGCAATTCTTTGACGGAATGCATAACAGAATTCCTTTAGAGGCATTCCACTATTCATGCAGTCATAATAGAAGTCTATGGCCTACATAACGGATCCGTTTCCGTTATGCAGGGGAGTCCTCTCCGGCATAACGGAAACGGGACGGATCCCTTATGCAGCCCATAGACTTCTATTATGACGGAATGAATAACGGAATGCTTCTAAAGGAATTCCGTTATGCATTCCGTCATAGAATTGCGTTATGATCCATGGTAACGGAATCCATAACGCGATTCTGTTTTTACCAGTAAACAGATCGCAAACGAATTTCAAAATATGAAATTCGCTCATCTCTTACCGCAGGATCATAAAAAATCCAACAGTGTTGTGTTTTTGGCGATTCTCGGGTTGCTGTCATTGGAACTTGTGAGTCACGCCCAGACCCCATTCGGTCCAATGTCTGCACTGGTACTTAGCGATCTTAAGTCGTGCGACGGGTGTAGACAAGATGCGTGAAATTAGGATTTAGTGATCATCCAGTGCATAATGGAAAAAAACTGATCATAAAGGCACAGGCAGCCAAATATATTTGGTGGGGCTCAATGGGCAGGCTAGACATAATGGGGTTCACTTACAAAGTGCGCCACGACACCCTTTGGCGTAAAAAAATAAATAAATCACAAGACCCCATTTCGCGACTTTTTCAACGCCCAGGAGCCAATATTTGGAAAGTGGCGTGGGCTGGGGCCGCACTGTTGGCCCAGCATTTTTATTTACGTTTATATCAGTTTTAGGCCTCTTGCACACGACCGTATGGCTTTTTCAGTATTTTGCGGTCCGCTAAAATTACGGATGACGTCCGTGTGCATTCCGTTTTTTTGCGGAATGGAACAGCTGGCCCCTGATAGAACAGTACTGTCCTTGTCCGTTATGCGGACAATAATAGGACATGTTCTATCTTTGAACGCAACAGAAAAACGGAAATACGGAAACGGAAGGCATACGGAGTACCTTCAGTTTTTTTTGCTGATCCATTGAAATGAATGGTTCCGCATACGGTCTGTATAGGGAAAGAAAAAAACGGAACGTAAATGGAAGAAAAAAAAATGTTCGTGCGCAAAAGGCCTTAGGCATAGAACTAGTCGGAAAAGTACTCCACTCGGGCGGGGTTGTTTATTAAGGGACTTGAAAAACAATAATAGTCGCAAGTCACCTTTTGTACCGGCCATGTGACAATATTAAGTTGCACGGTGTTAAAAAGTTTTCGACAGTTGGGTGGGAAGGGGGTGTGTCAGAGGCAGTGCCAGGGGCCGGGACTCCGTTCCTTGCAAATTTATTAACCACAGTATGTCTGTAAATAGGCGTACATGTTGGCTAAAAAGGATGCCAGCCTAGGGCTGGCATAGTTTTTCCATCAGACGCATGGCTGCCCTACATTAGCCGAATTTATGAGGAGGTGCAGAACTCGTCATAAATTAGAAGAATCCTCCAGCAGCGCAAAGGGAAATAAGGACCAAGGTGGGAGCGTGAAAACGCCGGTCTTTGTAAATGTGCCCCAGGGAGTGGAGAACTTTTTCACGATAGGCGCATCCAGCAGGAGTATGCTCCTAATTTATGATGAGGCACATGCCTCGTCGTAAATTAGGTGCATCCTCTGCTAGCGCAAAGGGGGAAAAGAAAACCAACGTAAAAAGACGGTCTTCGTAAATGACTCCCAATCTGTACCAAAAAATGGTGCATTTTTTTTTAAGACTAAGGCCACCTGCACACATAGCAGAATTGGCACGAAAAACCGCTGTTAAAAATTGCGGATTTTGCTGCGGATATAGTGCAGCGATCTTGGCCACAACGTCCATCATTCGACCAAAGATTGCTGCTGTAACCATTAAAATGAGTGGAGTAGCAAATTTCCAGGTCTACAAACTCATAACTCTAAAAAAATCCAATTCTGCGGTCGTGGTACTGTGACCTTACTACACAGTGGGGTAGATTTATCAAAACTGGTGTAAAGAAAAACTAGCTTTGGCTAGTATCATATCTGCGGCTGTCCAGCATACAACAGCCTGCCGGAGTGTTCACCTGCCACCTGCTCACCGGACCCCTTTGACTGTAATGGAGTCCAGCAGAGATGTGGCCTCTGTCTGGCAAATATGCTGGAAATCGGTCATTGCAGGCAACTGTTTTTGTCCTGCCAACTCCCTGCATTCTGTGCCACAGATGTGAAACTAGCTTTAGTTGCCCATAGCAATCAATCAGATTCCACCTTTCATTTTTCAGAGCTCCTTTGGAAAATGAAAGGTGGAATCTGATTGGTTGCTATGGGCAACTAAGCCAGTTTTCCTTTACACCAGATTTTATAAATCTCCCCCAATAAATATTGGTTGTTGCAACCAAGACTGCTGTGTGGCCCTAGCCTGAAGGTGCTTCCAAAAGTTTTTTTTGGGCTTGTAAAAAAACAATATGAAATTCAGTCATTCTTTAGAAGCATTTTTTTTTTGTGGACACATAGGGTAGAATTTATTGTAGACCAGATTTTTCTGCTAGTCTATTATATCCTCTGCGCTGCTGGAGGATGTGCCTAATTTACGATGAGCCGCAGGCCTCATCATATATAAGACACATCCTCCGGCAGCCCATGCACCTTAACAGAAATCTACGCCAGCTCCAAGATGCTGAAGATTCCGGTCTCCAGTCTCCATTATGCAAAACTGGCGTAAATGAAGATAAATGTGTCGGGCCCACTGGCCCTGCCCTTTCCCTGCCCTTGGCATGCCCATTTTCAGAAAGTGGCAAGGACAGCATAGAAACCCCTGCGTGCAGGACTTCTGAAATAACTGATCTCTGACGGAAAGGGCTCAGACAGATGCCAAATGTGCATAACTGATGTACAGGATAATTATAATTTTTTTTTACAGGAACCGTTTTTTTCTTGTTCTTCTGATGGAGCATTTGCCACGGATGAGGACCTATTCACTTCAATGGGTCCGCAAATCCGGAGATGCGGAACGGAAGCACAGAACGGAACACTATGGAAGCACTACGGAGTGCTTCCTGGGGTTCCGTCCCGTGCCTCTGCACAGCAAAAAGATAGAACATGCTCTATGGGTCCACAGCACGGGCACGGGCTTCACACGAACAAATTTTTTTTTTTACTAACCTTTCATTATAATGGGGAAAAGAACCTGTTCAAACAGCAGCAAAAAATTCAGATGCCCTAAAAACCTTATTCTGTTGTTTATTTAAGTGGCAAAATAAGCCAGAGTGGAATTCATGTGTCTAAAGGGCTCTTTACATGGGCTGAGAATCTGCCAGATAATCGCTAAGAGCGTTCCTATGAACGCTTGTTATGTCTCTTGCACACGACCATGGTTTGGTTCCACATCCGAGCCGCATTTTTTGAGGCTTGGGTGCGGACCTATTCACTTCAATGGGGCCACAAAAGATGTGGACAGCACTCCGTTCCGTGGCCCTGCAAAAATTATAGATCATGTCCTATTCTTGTCCGTATTGCAGACAAGAATAGGCATCTCTATAATGGGCCTTCTGTTCCGTTCCACAAATTGCGGAAGGCACACGGGCAGAATCTGTGTTTTGCAGACCGCAAATCACGGCACGTTGGTATGCAAGAGGCCTTATGGATTATCTGGCGGGGTAAAGGTGCTACCGATTACCCAATGAATGAGCGAAACACTTGTTCGTCGGGTGATTGGATCATTGTGTGTAGGCACCTCAATCGTCGTTTGCTGGCAGCAGATCGTCCTGTCTAAACACGCTCTGCTGCTGGCAAATAACAAGTCTGTATGGGGACGAGCGATCACTCCTCTCCATACTGTGGAGGAGATCCCTGCATGTAAATGTATCGGTTTCCTCCACTGACAAGGCGTTTGTCAGGAAGTAACACTTCCTTCCAGACTATCGCCTGCTGAATTGTCCCTTCCTTCAGAACCCTTAGTAGGGTTCAAATGTCATCTGATCCTTTCTGTAGAAGTTAGCAGAGCCTGGGATGTCAGGCAGCATCAGGGGTTAATCTGGGAATCTATTGTCCATCTTTGAGTTTAAAATGTGATGGAACTATGCTGGTGCCCTGTACTGTAGATGTGATGGCCCCAATCTGCCTCTGGATGGTTGGGAGGGACTTCATGTTCTAGATGTGAGGAGGAGGAGGAGGAGGAGTAAGTCAGTGTGTGGGAAGCAAACAATTAACCATTTTACTGCTGAAGGTGAAGGGTGACATTCCATCCCGTCCCATCCAGTACTTGACAGCTCAGCAATGTTCTGCATGATAGCAAATCTAGTTATCAGAACATGAAATGCCCCATGCAGGGGAGACAATCATACTGCATTGCCTGCACCACAAGGATCAGCATCAATGACATCTGTGATGTGGATTCATTAGGGCAAGAATGCGGTCAGAAAAACACATGTAAAACCTGTAACCACAGCTTTCCACTGATACAGCTGGAGGCTTTTTTTCAATTACAACAGTTTAACTGTTTACCATGACAGCAAAAAAAAAAACTTTTTGGGAGGGGGCTAAGGGAAAAACAAAGCTGGGGGGGTTACACAGTGACAAAAATTCACACAAGCCATATGAAAAATCACAGTTGCAATACAACTTCTAAGAAAGAAGGATGCAGAACTTTTTGCACATGAACAACTAGTCTTTAAACCGGTTGAGGGAGTCCACACCAACAAGTCGGGTTACTAAAAAGTGACTCAGCTCTTAGCCTGTCCTCCTGTCTCTGCAGGCTGCTGTTTGCCACAGCCTGCTTCACCTGAGCGGAACTCATGGGATGAGACATGATCTACTCCTCTGGTTCAAGAAAATTCTGCTCCTCTGGTTCATTACTTGGTGACCTCTTTTTCATCTTTTTAGATTCATTAATTCTTGGGTTTCTCTACCGCCATCAAAGATGGCCGCACAACTTCTCAGACTATCTAGCGCATAGTAGCCCATACCACTTCCTGCTTGTCCAGCCCTGCTCTTAGATTGGTCCGCGCTGTTCATGTGAGCAGTGCTGGCCAATTCTAGGGCAGCAGGAAGTGTACTGGACTACCAAATGCACAATATGCGCCAGGCAGTCTGAGAGGCTGGGCAGCAATCTTGGATGACAGATCTTCAACTAAAAACATGAAAAGGAGGGCACCATGTAAATGTAAACCATGTTAAAAAATCTTGAACTGGAGGGTTGCTTTAAAGGAGTTGCTTTAAAGGGGCATTTTTCATGTAGAGAAAGTTAATACAAGGCACTTACTAATGTATTGTGATTGTCCATATTGCTTCCTTTGCTGACTTCATTGATTTTTCCATCACATTATTCACTGCTCGTGTCCAGGAGTTATGTCCACCCTGCAGTCCAGCAGTGGTGGCCGTGCTTGCACACTATAGGGAAAAGTGCCAGCATCTCTGGTGGCCGGCAGCCATCTCATATCTGCTCTGCAGGGGTGGTCTTAACCCCTGGATACGAGCAGTGTATAATGTGATGGAAAAATGAATGAAGTCAACAAGTGAGGCAATATGGACAATCACGATACATTATTAATAAGTGCCTTGTATTAAGTTTGTCCGGCCATTAATATTGATGACCTATGGAAGAGATAGGTCATCAATATTTGATCGTGGGGGGGCTGACACCGGGATCCCTGCCAATCAGCTGTGAGACAAGGAGCAGGACGTTGGTATATGCTGATCATTACTAGGCCTTCATCCCTGAGAAAGAAAGCTGCCAGAAAACAACTGAACTGAGAGGAGAGTACCTGATAAAAAGAGAACAGACATTTGCAGATGGTTGAGAACCCCATAAGGCCGTGCTTGGACAGACAGTAAGGTAAAGGCTCATTTATGGCAATAGACTTTTGCAGAGAGGAGTTGATGGTGGCAGTCCTCAGTTTCACGCTTATCAGGCCATGCACAGTAAAGGGAGTGTGCAGCCTTTCTTCCCTTAGTGAATTCCATGATATTGGGACTCTTGCCTGATGGTAGTTGGGGTGCCATTGATGGAGTATTTTTGACTGGGTGCTAGGCAAATTCTGAGTTGATGATAGGAACAGAAGTACTTATAACAGCAAAAGGCACAGTTCCAAGGTAGATCACAGGGCAATCCTCTCTCAATAGCAGTGTAGAAGCAACAATGATGGCAGTTGTAGTACTCCCTTGTTCTTTCTCTCTAGAGAACTGTTTTCAGTTTTTACTTCTTCTGCAATTCCTAGACTGAGGAGTGCAGAACTTAGATATAGGTGGCCAAAGTGTGGGGGAGCTTTAGCAGTATTTCCCTCTCCACAGCAGCAAAGTCTTTCTGCCATAAACCTGCTAAATACTGTACATTGCTATATGAGTCCAATGCATTAGACGTAGGTCTAATCTGGTCTCTTTCCTTCGGGGGTACCTTTGCAGCGGTGTTGTTTCCTTGGAAGCTGTAGTCTCAGAGACAGAGGTTCTCTATGCTAGTGCCTAGTCAAGGCAGGAGCTGTCAGCACACATGTCTCTCCTGTACCTTCTCCTCAGACTAGACTATATATAAACTCCTAACTAGTGGGCGGATCTGGTTCATCACCTGGTAACCTAAACACAGTCTTCCAATTTGGTAAACGATTTGCCTATACATTGCTATTGAGTTCACATAAAACATAATAAATCACAACATTTAACTTAAGAACACTGCATTAAATCTTTTGGTATTAGTTAACCCTTTACAGTAGTAAGTGTGAGTTCTGAAAATAGCCGAGTGAATGGAGAGCACGTCACTCACACTCCACCATCATCCACTGGCCTTCCGTATGAACCTGCTCTCCTGCATTGTATCCTGCTAGGCTAATAATCTACCTACCGTAAAGGTCACCCCAAACACCGCCAGCCATGAGCTCCCAGAAGTCCAGCGTGTGCCCTGAGGGAAGAAAGGGTGTGTCCTCCCATCACTGCTCAGTCCACGGAGCTCCAGGTTGAGGACTGCCACCGTGAGAACCACCAGCCCCATCATTGCCACTGACACCACCATTTTCCTCCTCTTACTATCCTCTCCTGGGCTCCCTGCAATACTGATCAGAGGGACACTAACAGCTCAGCGATATGTACAGGACATCCTGCCGCTACATATTTTGCTTTAGACTAGAATTTTTCAGCAGCATAATGCTCGCCCACACGCAGCAAGGGTTTTCCAAGAATGTCTCCGCTAGATTGTAACACTTCCTTCTCACACTCAATTGACAAAGTTATCACCAGTCGAGCCATTATGGAACCAACAGGAACGTCAGCTTCAGCAACTGAGGAGTGTGCTGGATCTACAGATGTGCCGCAGGATACCATCCAGAACCTGCATGCCTTCATCCCCAATGGTATCTTATCTTGTATCCAGGCTAGAGGCAGCCCAACAGGGTCCTAGAGCCACCTTTTCCCCAATAAACTTCTCTTTCGCTCTAGTATTGTAATCACCTACATATACCACCATTACCTTCACACACAGAAAGTTCCATTCCATTCCAACAACTTCTTCTTGGTGTATTTTTTTTTTGTTAGTGTCCTATAGTTATTAAAGGGGTTGTGCCAAGTTTATAAGTTTTCCCTTATCAACAGGACCAAATTCCTGGACCCCCACCAATCCCGAGAACGGGGCCCGCGCTCCGCAGTTGTGATAAGGCAGCCGGTTGGCCATGCACTCTGCTGCTATAGGAGCACTAGAGATAGCCGAGTACAGAGCTCAGGTATTTCTAGTGCTCCCACAGAGAGTGAATAGAGAGGCAGGACTTATGCCAGACTGGCCGCTCCATCAGAATGGAGGAATGGGATCGGTGGGTGGTCTCAGGTTTGCTGTTTTCTTGAGAACAGGATTTTTATTTATGCATGCAAGGTCTTTAGTGCACCGAGAGGTGAGGCCTAATCCGTCAATGCACCTGAACTTTGAATCTAATTTGCATAGAAAATAAGTATTTTTTCTCAGAAATACTGCAACTGACTTTCACAAGACAGTTATCATTTTAATCAGCAAGTATCATCCCTACCAGACATTATGACTGGCTTGATAGGGTTGATTCTGCTGATAGGTGCTGTAACGGCATACAAGGGAATGCTCCAAACTCCCGAATGGAACCTCACGAATAGCTGCTAGCAGGCGAATAGAAAACGCACCCAAGCGGCTTACACTCCTAGCAATCAGTCTCTAACAGCATACAGTGAATCCCCCAGGAACAAGATGAGGCTCTGTGTTGAGGGTCAAGCAGTGGTCAACGAGAGCTGTGCGTTTATTGATCTTATATAACATTGTTACACATTAGTACCACCCACAGGGTTTTGTAAAATCAACCAATAAACACGTACAATACAGTAAAACACTCCCACACAAAATCCTCCCCTCTGCCTGTGATACAATTACCTTACACAATGGGTTGATGTAATTATCACAGGCAGGAGAATACACAATGTCTTCTGTCCTGGAGACAACCTAGGAGTAATTCAATTATCTCTCAGGACAAAAGGAAATCGCCAATACACATGTGGGGACAATAGGACAGACATCACTATTTAAATATACAATGTCCCCACCATTACAGTAACATAGACATTTAACATATCCCCAGATGGCTTGGATCTGAGCGCTCAAAATATCCAAACAGCGCTCAGATGCCACAAACACAGTCAAATCGCCATGGGGTTTTAGTTTAGCATGGGCTGATGAGAGGGCCCATAATCCTGGGGCAAGAGGCAGGCAACCGGGCCTCTCCAAAACCCAGTGGCGAGGTTAGTTTCGCCACACATCTCCCCTTTTCCAAACAGACTAACAGGGTATCTGACCTTCTGCCGGTCAGTGCCCTTGTTAGTCCAGCAGCCCACCCACAAAATAGAAACAGCAGTACAGCCCACCCACAATAAATGGTTACTACACTTCAGCAAGGGATAAACTTGTCCAGGTGCCTCACTACGGCTGTGTGGGGGACTGGTAGACTGCCTTGGTGGGTTGCTGAGTGGGCAGAGACCAGCGGTACTCTGCCCTGGTGCCAGCGCTACCACAGAAGTAGCCTGGTTGGAGCCTGGTGGTTGGAGGGGGAGACCGACTGTCTCACCTTTAGATACACCGCTCTGCTGTTGTAGGGAGAGACCGACTGTCTCACCTTTAGATAGACCACCATGCTGCTGTGGGGGGAGACCGACTGTCTCCCCTTTGGCGAAACAGCCCTGTTGCTGGGGGACAGGACCGACTGTCCCTACCCCCTGTGCTGTGAGTGCAGAGACCATGGTCCCATCTGCACTATTGTGGGGCTTACTGTCTCCCCCTGGTGCGTTAAACTGCCGCTGGGGGATGGAGACTGTGCTCCCAATTCCTTGTAGATCACACGGCCGCTGGGGAATGGAGACTGGGCTCCCAATTCCCTACATATCACACTGCCGCTGGGGAATGGAGACTGGGCTCCCAATTCCCTGTACATCACACGGCCGCTGGGGAATGGAGACTGGGCTCCCAATTCCCTGTACATCACACGGCCGCTGGGGAATGGAGACTGGACTCCCAATTCCCTGTACATCACATGGCCGCTGGGGAATGGAGACTGGACTCCCAATTCCCTGCATATCACATTGCCGCTGGGGGACAGGACCGACTTTCTCTGCCCCCTGTAACTCAGCCTGCCGCTGGGGAATGGAGACTGGGCTCCCAATTCCCTGCAGGACTGGTGGAGAGACCTCGGTCCCATCTCCACCGGCCACCTGGGGTTCTTCCCAGTAAACCTCCACAATATCGTCCCAGCTGAAGGGCTCTGGACCTGGGTCTGTCATCTTGCTGTCCTGCTGAGCCTTCCCAATGGAGTGGAAGAGATCTCGGTAGTCCTGCTC
This sequence comes from Bufo bufo, assembly GCF_905171765.1. Lineage (NCBI taxonomy): Eukaryota > Metazoa > Chordata > Amphibia > Anura > Bufonidae > Bufo > Bufo bufo. The sequence continues at coordinate 139,369,745 of NC_053389.1, forward strand.
CAGTTCCCACTCCAGGGTTGCTAGGTGAGCCAGGTCTTTCTCTGCCTCATGGGGGTCATTCCAATCCTGCCTAGCCTCCCTCTCATGGAAAATGTCCTGAAGTCTGGACTGTGCAGGGCTCCTGATGTCAGGCTCTGCAAAGGACTCCCATAACAAGCCAGGACCATCAAACTCCTCTCCCTCTGGCTTGTCATGCTCAGCTGTCCAGGGTATATACTGTGCCATATACCACCAGAGCACCTGGTAGGCATCCTCCAGCCATAGCTCCTGCCATACCCGGTGCTTTAGTTCCTTCACCCATTCCTCCAGGGGCTGCTCTCCCAGGAAGGGCATCCGCAGGGCCACTTGCTTCTGCAATCGCTGTTCTTCAATGGGGAGACTCTCGCCTCGCTGGTATTGTACATTATCCAGGGCCTGGTACCAGATGCCTTTCCTTAATGCATCCCGGCCATCCAGGTCTTCCTCATCGTATGCGACTGCTGGTTCCATCCTGCTGCTGTCAGGGACGCTGTACTGGGACATGCGTTGCCCTCAAATTGTAATTCCAGGGAATGATGTTTCTTTGTAGCTGTCCTTCTGGGCTGTGAGAACGATCCCGCTGCTTGCCACCAATTGTAACGGCATACAAGGGAATGCTCCAAACTCCCGAACGGAACCTCACGAATAGCTGCTAGCAGACGAATAGGAAACACACCCAAGCGGCTTACACTCCTAGCACTCAGTCTCTAACAGCACTGGTCAGCGAGAGCTGTGCGTTTATTGATCTTATATAACATTGTTACACATTAGTACCACCCACAGGGTTTTGTAAAATCAACCAATAAACACGTACAATACAGTAAAACACTCCCACACAAAATCCTCCCCTCTGCCTGTGATACAATTACCTTACACAATAGGTTGATGTAATTATCACAGGCAGTAGAATACACAATGTCTTCTGTCCTGGAGACAACAGAGGAGTAATTCAATTATCTCTCAGGACAAAAGGAAATCGCCAATACACACGTGGGGACAATAGGATAGACATCAGTATTTAAATATACAATGTCCCTACCATTACAGTAACATAGACATTTAACATATCCCCAGATGGCTTGGATCTGAGCGCTCAAAATATCCAAACAGCGCTCAGATGCCACAAACACAGTCAAGTCGCCATGGGGTTTTAGTTTAGCATAGGCTGATGAGAGGGCCCATAATCCTGGGGCAAGAGGCAGGCAACCGGGCCTCTCCAAAACCCAGTGGCGAGGTTAGTTTCGCCACAGGTGCTTTTTAAGTGTCAGTATTATGGGGGAAGACCAAATATAAACCACCATAAGTTCTGTTCAATGTAGCTGCTGGGAGTCTGGGTCTTGTGGTTTCTAAAGCGTAGTCACATTTTGGGAGTTTGAGCACGGTATTCACACCCAACAGCTTAGCTTTTTTTTTCTAGCTGTGTTTAATGCACAATTGTGCTAAAATGTTGTGGTTTTGCAAAAACATGGCAAACAGTAATATGGTTGTGCTGTTGTGTTAAGGAAGTACTCCCATAACATTTTTTATTTTCTGACCTGTTAGAAAGATAAATTATGTTTTTACCATTTACAGTATTTGTGAGCTATAACCTCCCTTCTGATCCTGAACTGTGTCATGTGACCAGCACTCTGACTCTCCAAATAAGGCCTCTTTCCGTCCGGGTGTGATGTGTGAAGCAAACGCATTGCATTTGGACTGAATCCTGGCCTATTCATTTTAATGGGTCTGTGCACAGGAGCGTTGTTTTTCACACCTCATTTCTGTGTTCAGGAAAAATCGCAGCATGTTCTATATTCTGCGTTTTTCATGAAGCCCTGGTTCCATAGAAGTGAATAAGGCTTTTGTGGAAGAGCCTCATTTCACTGATGGTTGCTAGGAGATGTAGATTGTTATTCTTCAGTTTTTTTTCACGCACATGAAAAACACATCCAAAACTGATTTCATCCGCTCGAAAAAAACTGAAACACTGAACACAATCCCAGACAAAACTGAACTTTCGTGCAAAACCATCAGTTTTTTCCCAGAACAGATCCTGACACAGTCCGTATCGTTCGTGTGAAAAATGGCTAACACAGCATTTTATATGTGGACAGGAAGCCAGTTTTTCTATGTATTGCTATGGAAGCCTCAATCTCAATCTCACAGGAATAAATAGAGAAGTAACTGACTTCCTGTTCTGTGTCAGTTGTAGGTCAGAGTGCTGGTCACATGACACAGCTGAGGATTAGAAGGGAGGTTATAACTCACAAATACAGTCACTGGTAAGAAGATTACCCTCATTACGGATTACGTAATAGATATTCCTAACAGGTCACAGGATAAAACATTTTGTGGGAGTGTTTCTTTAATCGTCTCCAAAAAATGTCACAAAGCATGATACATCAGAATGTAGACATACAGACTCATGGGTAAATGGCACCATGTAAAGGCGACCTCTGCGTCTCTGGAAGAGCCAGTTCCATGACTGCTGGGAGTGATGAGGGTCTGCTCTCTGTGTGTGACCCCTCTCATAGCTGAGCTCACTCATCCCCCATACTGAGCGGCACCAGTTGTGACTTGCTGTACAGCCGCTCACAGTCATGTAACATTACGCAAGATCAGCAATTAAAGTTACAAAACGGCAGACCTTTGAAAACTTCCACAGCTTCGCCTTTCAGTGGGGACATCACTAAAGATGGCCTTAGACCTCAGATGTTTGTCCAAGCGGTTTCCAGACATCTTGCATACAACATTTACCACTGGAGAAATCAGATTTGCTGAAATGAAACCATCCAGTCCTTTTGTTTCAGATAGATAAGCGGCATCATATTTATCTGGTAGCCACTTATTTGCATATCCACCACAGAAATGACATTTTTGTTTGGTCGAATTCTAGGGCTATGTAAATGTACCACATGGACCACCCAATGTAATTCAACTGCCCATGAGAAGTAAGCCCCTATTAATGCCATCTCACTGTTCTGCTCCACGTTCTTGTCCATATACAAGTTCCACCCATTAGACCTAACAGGGGTCTAAATTCATATGAATCACTGCATTGGATGACATATTGACATTGTATGTACATGTTACATTAGGTGGGGGCGCTGTTGCATTAGTGTTTATGAAAAATGTTGCAAAAGCTGCCAGTGGTGAAAACTGGTATTGCAAGTTACATACATGATAGTCAGTGGGAATGATTTCAAGGAATCATCTGCCATATGTAATGATGTATCAGCTTATATAAGCAAAGGAAATGTGAGAACTTTTTAAACTTATGTTAATTGCAGACTTTTGTTTGGATCTGGTGTGCACATTAAATCGAGAGGTTTATGTCATGAGCATGGCAGGAGCTCTCGTGAAGTGGGTCCCAGGCTGTCTATCTGTCAGCACTCTCTAGTCATGGAATTCCAGCTGACATTCCATGCTGGGGGGCTTGTTACACTCCGAATCACTACAGTTCCAGGATTCCTATTGTAATCTTGGAAGGAATGTGCAAATCAGTTTTACACCATGGACCAACCACTCACATGTAATGTAACATAAAATTCTTCTGAGAATTCAGATCTGGATCCTGTAAATGGGTTCCCATGCATAAAGGGGTTGTCCGAGTGTTTAATACTGCTGAACTATCTTGAAGATAGGTCATCAGTATCTGATCGGTGGGGGTCAGACTCCTGGCACCCCCTTCGATCAGCTTTTTGAGGAGACTGTGTAACTCTGGTGGGCGCCACAGTCTCCCCGCAGCTTACCAAGCACAGCACCATCCATTGGACAGTGGATGTGCTTGGTATTGCAGCTCAGCCCTATTCACTTGAATGGGACTGAGCTGCGCCTAGGCCAGGTGATGGATGAACGTGACATCACTGATTGGACCCCCACAAATTACATACAGGTGATCCATCCTGAGGATAGGTCGTCAGTATTAAACACTCAGACAACCCCTTTAACTGTCAATCACACATGCCACATAAGTGTGACTAGTGAGGGGCTGCCCGTTGGGTCCCCATCGAGTCTGAAAGTAAGAGTGCTCAACCAGTCTTTGGTATCCACCAGCTGACCACATATGTACAGCCACTGAGAGAAGTGAAAAAAGAAAGAGAGAGAACACAGTCGGCACTACTATGCGGTACGGTGTAGATGACTATCTTTTAGTGTCCATGCAAACAAATCGAGTGGTGCTCTGCCTAAGTGGATAGCTGAATATCATCAACGGTAGAGGAAAAAGAGAAAACAAGGTGGCACTCACCGAATCTTCATTAAAACGTGGCTTTCTTCGGTCTAGAACATAGCGGGTCACAAAGCAGAAGGAAAGGCAACAGCCGTTTCGCGCACCAACAGCGCTTTGTCGAGCCAAAGCGCTGTTGGTGCGCGAAACGGCTGTTGCTTTTCTTTCTGCTTTGTGACCCACACCCGCTATGTTCTAGACCGAAGAAAGCCACGATTTAATGAAGATTCGGTGAGTGCCACCTTGTTTTCTCTTTTTCCTCTACCGTTGATGAGAGAAGTGAAAAGTTCACTTGTTTAAGGTCTCATTAATTTTAGAGGGTGACCTGGTGATAAGAGCGAACACATTCTGGGGATGAAGACGTTTCCCTCCATCTGCAGCCATGTTATGGACAAGAGTGCTGTCAAGACCTGACACGAGGCTGGCTGAGTGGAGGAGACAAAGGGGTACAATCACCAGAGCTTGTAGTAGAGGTGTATATATAAGTGACAGATAATCCCTGGTATAAAGTTGCAGTAATGTGGCCAACCCTTTAAAGGGGTTGTTTGATCAACAAAGTCCAACAGTTGGGGTCCCGGCTGAGAACAGGGGCCTTTGGTCCCAGTCTGAATGGCGCAGCTGACAGGCATGCTGATATGCTGCTCCGATGGAACAGTAAAGCTACGTTCACATGTGTGGTGCAGCCTTCCGCCAGGCTGTTCCAGCATAAAATACCGGGAATCAACCGGACAAAAAAGGCTGCGCCCAGCGGTTTCTGTCTGGCTGATTCTCGCCATAGTGGCCAGGTTGCAGCTGGATCTTCGCAGGACCCCATTATAGTTAATGGGTCCGACAGTCATTCTGTTAGCATTTGGCAGGCTACTCTCTTCTGTAACAGCTTGCTGGAATGATGTGCTGCAGATGTGAAACTAGCCGAAAACAAACTTCACAACACGCGAGAAGTTTGTAGAAAGTAGAAATAGCAGAAAGTTTGTCTGCCCTGAGTATGTCTGTCTCCTACCATCATCTGTGTATGACTGCCCTCTGCTGGTCATTGACTTTATTTTTAAGATTATAAAATACTTCTATAGAGATCACTGTTTGCACTCACTTGTGGATCATCACAATGTTCTACGTACTGCAGGACATCAACAAGTCCAGAAGGAGCAGAGGAGCAGTGATGTTTTAGCACGTCTCCTGCTTTCCTCAACTTTTAAATGTCCCTGACAACTCATTTAAAGGGGTTTTCCGGGTGTTTAATATTGATGACCTATCCTTAGGATAGGTCATTAATACCAGATTGCTGCCAATCAGCTGTTTGAGGAGGAAGTAGTGCCCCAGTGAGCGCCGTGGACTCCTTACTAGGGTTGAGAGAACCCGAACTGCCCGGACCCGAACCCGGACTTTTTTACTGAAGTTTGGGTTTGGTGTTTGGGTGATTTTATTATTTTCCATTATAACTTGGTTATAACGGAAAATAATAGCATTCTTAAGACAGAATGCTAAATAAAATGGCCATTGAGGGGTTAAAAATAATTTAAAAAAACTCACCTCATCCACTTGATCGCGCAGCTGGTATCCTCTTCTATCTTCTTTCTGCAGGACCTGCGATGACATCACCACGTGATGAGCGCGGTGATGTCATCGCAGGTCCTGCTGAATGAAGATAGAAGGACCTGCGGTGATGTCACCGCGCTCACCACATGGTGAGCGCAGCGACGTCATCGCAGGTCCTTTTGCAGGTCCTGCAGAAAGAAGAGGATACCGGCTGCGCGATCAAGTGGATGAGGTGAGTTTTTTTTTATTACTTTTAACCCCTCAATGGCCATTTTATTTAGCATTCTGTCATAATAAAGTGAAGTTCGGGTCCCTGCAGACAGGGCCGGAGGTAGGAGACCAACGATGCCTGGCCCTGTCAATCTAGTGTAGCAGGGCGTGGCCAGAGGTGGGAGAACAGAGCCTCTAGGAGCAAGGGAACGCCCCCCCCTCCGCTCCTAGAGGCTAATTAGCATATTATAAGAGTTTGTTTTTCTCAATAAAGGCTTTAGGCAGTGAGATGGCTCTAATATAGTTATATCCAGCTGACATCAGCACATCGCTAGTGTCAGCCAGCTTAATACCCATTTTTCAGGTGACAGGAATCCTTTAACAGACCTGGAAAGCGGCAGTCTTGGTGGCCTTCAGAAGATCCCTGGCTGTCATGACGGCTACTTGGCAACTTGCAATTATGTTTGCAGGGTGCCATTGGGAGGACAAAGGGGATTCCCTCCCTCTGTGTTACTGCTCAGATGCCATGGTCGCTTATGACCACAGCTTCTGTCTGGTCTGAGTACCATTATGGCACTAAACCTTAACTCATTGTGCTCAGTTACAAAACAGTAATGTCTGTGAGTGGGGAGGGGGTTAACCAAGCCTACAGTATATGTTTCATTTTTGGATTGCTTTTCTCTTCTTTGAAACAAAGTTAACACACTGCTTTGTAATTTTTACTGGATTTATAGTAAATCCACCAAAAAGTCAACGCTATGCCTACAATTGCTTTTAATAATATACAGTTTATATTCCATTTGTTTAATCATACAATACAGCAGCAGGCTCTTGCACTGCTTCAGGCAGGAGGAGAGTGTGTTAAAGCGACATCTAGTGGCCAATATACAGAATGACCACATGAGATTGCTATACATTTGAAATAGGGTTGGCTAGGTTTACATTGTGTTTGGGCATTGCATTTGGTGTGAACGTTCTGAAATGATCCACCAAACGTATGTCCCTGATGTCTCTGCAGTTACACTAGATGTAAGGACCTAAGACTGATGCATAAGGATTTTGGTCAACAAATCTAAAGAGTGGATTTCTATAGCAGACCTATCACTTTGTAATAGGACATGTGTTTTCTACCAATATCTTACCGTACTGTAGAATTAGAGCTCCCTCTACTGGAAGAAGGAGCATTATCTGTATGGCTCTTTTACACACACCTACAGTACCTTGTGTTTTTCCTGCTTTGTTGGATTACTACTTGTAATACAAATGATTTTGGGGGTTTGTACCATTTGATTTACACAGCATATCTACCACTTTGAAGATGCTAAATATTTTGTTTTGTGACACAAACAATAAGACAAAAAACAGAGAATGTTAATGTTCATAAATATTCACCCCCTGAATGTCAATACTTTGTGGAGCCACCTACAGATCAAAGTGTAACGGGGCGCCAGAAGGCGCACTCGCTCTCCCATCAGCCGCAGACCTGCTGCTTAGCTTCGGGAGCGAGGATCTGTGTTTGGCCTCGTTCCCAGGGCGGCTTTGCTAGCTGGGAGGCTCCCTGCTCCTAGGTCTGCCTTGAGCGCCGAGATGATCACTCGGTGCTCGACTGTCTGTCGGTCATGTGACGCTGGCCACGTCATATGACCCTCACTCCCCACTATAAATAAAGGTGGCCTGCTGGCTACAGGTTGCCTGTGATTTTCGTCTCTAGGGCTGTGTGTACTATTATTATTGCTTCCTACTTGACCTCTGGTATTGACCTTGTTTGTTTCCTGACCTCGCTTTGCCCGCTCCCTTGGTACCTAAGCTATCTCTTGAATTTGACCTCGGCTCGTTCTCGGATTTCGTCTCCTGCCTCATCCCTTGTATTGACGTGACCTCCCGGACCGACCTCGGCTAGTTGACCCGCCATTGCCTTTCCCATCACTGGGTACTGTTGTCTTATCTACCTCCCTGTCTATCCGTTTGCCTTAGTCTTGTGTACCGCCTTCTGCCTTGGCTGTCTGTTCCTCTCTTTCTCTGTTCGCTCTGCTCTACACTTACGTCGGTCAGGGACCGTCGCCCAGTTGCGCCCTGTCACCTAGGGCGGGTGGTGCAAGTAGGCAGGGACAGGGTTGAGGGTGGCAGTTTAGGGGGTGCACTTCCTCTCTACCTTCCTTACCCGTGACACAAAGTCTCTTGGGGTTTGTCTCTAGTAGTTTAGCACATCTAGACTCTGCAATTTTTTTTTGTCTGTTTTTCCAGGCAAAACTACTCCAACTACTTCAGAATAGATGGGTTGTGTTGGTGTCCAGTACTCTTATTCCTCATTCACACGTCAGTGTTCGGTCAGTGATTTCCATCAGTGATTTTCAGCCAAAACCAGGTGCGGCTTTACACATAGAACAGGGGCAGATCTTTCCCTTATATCTTATGTCTGTGGAGTCTCCAATCCTGGTTTTGGCTCAGAATTAGGGATGAGCGAACCCAAACTGTATACATTTTCGTAAAAGTCCGGGTTCGGTGTTCGGCGCTTTCTTGGCACTTTTTGAAAGGCTGCAAAGCAGCCAATCAACAAGCGTCATACTACTTGCCCCAAGAGGCCATCACAGCCATGCCTACTATTGGCATGGCTGTGATTGGCCAGTGCAGCATGTGACCCAGCCTCTATTTAAGCTGGAGTCACGTAGCGCTGCACGTCACTCTGCTCTGATCAGTGTAGGGATAGGATGCAGCTGCTGCTGTTAGGGCCAGATTAGGCAGTGATTTACTTACTGAAGTGATCGATGTACAGCTGTGTATCATACAACCTCTGCTATTCAATTGCTCACTGTTTTAAGGCTGCCCAGAGCGTTTTTCAGTCACTTTTTTCTGGGGTGATCGGCGGCCATTTTGTGTCTTGTGGTGCGCCAGCACAAGCTGCCACCAAGTCCATTTATAACCACCAATAGTGTGTTTTTTTTGTTGCTATATCCTACATCAGGGGCTTGGCTGTGCTTGCTATTTTATTGAGGGGTAAAATACAATTGCCAAAATAGCAGTACCCTAAATCTGGTGTTTCAGCTGTGGCTAGCCATTTGTAATACTGTCTGCTGTCTGCCAAAGTACAGTTTTTGTTCTGGGTTGAATACAATTCCCAACTTAGCAATTCCCTAAATAATTGTTTTCTGCTGTATCAGGCCAAGTTTAAATCTATCCATAAAAGGGTATATTAGATTGAAGGCGGATAGGGTCATTCTCAATAACTTCAAACGCTACCATGCATCTCCGAGTCTAATTCTGTCCGTAAACGTATACCTGTCATCCAGCGCCTAAATACTAGGCCTACAATTTATATTCAGCTAAATCTGTCGTTACTGCTGTGCCTGTATTAGTGTAATACGGTACCTAAATAGATAGCCAGATAGTGTTAGGTGCCTGTAAAAAAAGGCCTGAATTTGAATTCAATACATTGGGCCAAATAATTTTTTTCTTATTGTGGTGAACGGTAACAATGAGGAAAACATCTAGTAAGGGACGCGGACGCGGACATGGTCGTGGTGGTGTTAGTGGACCCTCTGGTGCAGGGAGAGGACATGGCCGTTCTGCCACAGCCACACGTCCTAGTGTACCAACTACCTCAGGTCCCAGTAGACGCCAGAATTTACAGCGATATTTGGTGGCGCCTAATGCCGTTCTAAGGATGGTAAGGCCTGAGCAAGTACAGGTGCTAGTCAATTGGGTGGCCGACAGTGGATCCAGCACGTTCACATTATCTCCCACCCAGTCTTCTGCAGAAAGCGCATAGATGGCGTCTGAAATCCAAGCCCATCAGTCTGTCACATCACCCCCATGCATATCAGGGAAACTGTCTGAGCCTCAACTTATGCAGCAGTCTCTTATGCTGTTTGAAGACTCTGCTGGCAGGGTTTCCCAAGGGCATCCACCTAGCCCTTCCCCAGCGGTGGAAGACATAGAATGCACTGACGCACAACCACTTATGTTTCCTGGTGATGAGGACATGGGAATACCACCTCAGCACGTCTCTGATGATGAAACACAGGTGCCAACTGCTGCGTCTTTCTGCAGTGTGCAGACTGAACAGGAGGTCAGGGAGGAAGACTGGATGGAAGACGATGCAGGGGACGATGAGGTCCTAGACCCCACATGGAATGAAGGTCGTGCCACTGACTTTCAGAGTTCGGAGGAAGAGGCAGTGGTAAGACCGAGCCAACAGCATAGCAAAAGAGGGAGCAGTGGGCAAAAGCAGAACACCCGCCTGTCACGGATGGTGTACAGGAAACAAGACAATGCAATACAATAATGACTCACTGGATCCACAACTAAGGAACAAAAGGGAGACCCCTACATGAGACCTGCCACTCTCCCTAATTGCTCAGCCTATGCGAACACCCCAAAGGTGGATGGGCGCATATCCACGTACCTCGGCTATCTAATACCTGAAGACCCTACAATAGTGAGGGGACACGACCACCGGCTCCCTACACTAGACACAGAGGGAGTCAGGGTCACCTGAAAATCCAGCAGACAGAAAATCACAAATAAAGGAACAGCACTTATCTTGCAGAGGACTGGGAAATAGAAACAGCAAGCACACACACTCCAGGAAGTTGTATAAGCCGCAACCTAATGCATCATGGGGAGGAACTTAAAGGGAAGCAATCAGTCCAACTGCATGACAGCTGAGATAGACTAACGAGATGAGGAACTTAACCAAAACAAAGAAACTCAAGGAGGAGGATCTGGAAAGCTCCTGTCAGAGCTTCTCAACTGTCTGGTTGTGACAGTACCCCTCCCTCTACGAGTGGACTCCGGACACTCAGGGCCCACCTTCTCAGGATGGGACCTATGGAAAGCCCTGATGAGACGAGTGGCCTTAATGTCCGTCACTGGGACCCACATCCTCTCCTCAGGACCATAACCCTCCCAATGAACGAGGTACTGGAGGGAACCGCGGACAAGACGAGAATCCACAATCCTAGAGACCTGAAATTCAAGATTTCCATCAACCATAATCGGAGGCAAAGGCGAGGGTACAATAGGTTGAACATAAGGTTTCAATAAGGACTTATGAAAAACATTATGGATCTTCCAAGTCTGAGGAAGATCAAGACGGTAGGCAACAGGATTGATGACAGACAGGATCTTGTAAGGCCCAATAAACCTAGGACCCAACTTCCAGGAGGGAACCTTCAATTTGATATTCTTGGTAGACAACCACACCAGATCACCAACATTCAGGTCCGGACCAGGCACACGTGTCTTATCTGCCACACGCTTATATCTCTCACTCATGCTCTTTAGATTATCCTGAATATTTTGCCAAATAGATGACAAAGACGAGGAGAATCTGTCCTCATCAGGTAAACCAGAAGACCCCTCTCCCGAGAAAGTCCCAAACTGCGGATGAAACCCATATGCACCAAAAAATGGTGACTTATCAGAGGACTCCTGACGACGGTTATTTAAAGCAAACTCAGCAAGGGACAAAAAAGAACACCAATCCTCCTGATTCTCCGCCACAAAACAGCGCAGATATGTCTCCAGATTCTGATTGACGCGCTCTGTCTGGCCATTCGACTGCGGGTGGAAAGCTATAGAGAATGACAACCGAACCCCCAAGCGAGAACAGAAAGCCTTCCAGAATCTGGAAACAAACTGCGTGCCCCTATCAGAGACTATGTCTGAAGAAATACCATGCAATTTGACAATGTGGTCAATAAATGCCTGCGCCAGCGTCTTAGCATTGGGCAAACCAGGAAAAGGGATGAAATGCACCATTTTGCTAAAACGGTCCACCACACCAGAATCACAGTCTTCCCCGAGGAACGAGGCAAGTCCGTTATGAAGTCCATGGACAGATGTGTCCAAGGACGGGAAGGAATGGGTAAGGGAAGGAGAGGACCTGATGGCCGTGAATGAGGGACTTTGGCACGAGCGCAAGTCTCGCAAGCTGCCACAAAACCCTCAACTGACTTACGAAGCGCAGGCCACCAGAATCTCCGAGCGATGAGATCCAGTGTCCCCGGGTGCCCAGCAAGGACCGTATTGTGGTGTTCCTTAAAAATCTTGTGTCTCAAAGCGAGAGGCACAAACAACCTCCCAGGAGGACAAAGATCAGGAGCCTCTGACTGGGCTGCCTGCACCTCTGCCTCCAATTCAGGAAAAAGAGCAGAGACCACCACACCTTCATCCAAAATGGGACCTGGGTCTTCAAAATTCCCACCTCCCGGAAAACAACGTGACAGGGCATCTGCCTTCACATTCTTAACCCCAGGGCGGAACGTGACAACAAAATTAAACCTTGAAAAGAACAAAGACCATCTGGCCTGTCTCGGGTTCAGACGCTTGGCTGACTCCAAGTAGGCCAGATTTTTATGGTCAGTAAACACGGTAATAGGGTGTCTGGCTCCCTCTAGCCAATGGCGCCATTCCTCAAAAGCCAACTTGATGGCCAACAATTCCCTATCTCCCACATCATAATTTCTCTCTGCGGAGGAGAGTTTCTTCGAGAAAAAGGCACATGGTTGCCATTTGGCAGGAGAGAAACCCTGAGACAAGACCGCACCCACCCCTACCTCAGAAGCATCAACCTCAACTATGAAGGGTAACGAAATATCAGGTTGTACCAGGATGGGAGCGGAAGCAAAACTCTCCTTGATATTAAAAAAGGCCTTACGCGCCTCTACCGACCAGGAAGAAAAATCTACCCCCTTTCTGGTCATATCAGTGAGTGGTTTAACAACAGAGGCATAATTCAAAATACATTTCCTGTAATAATTGGCAAAGCCCAAAAAACACATCAGCGCCTTCTGATTCTCAGGAAGCTCCCACTCAAGCACAGCGCGGACCTTCTCGGGGTCCATGCGAAAACCAGAAGCGGAGAGAAGAAACCCCAGAAATTGAATTTCTGGAACCGCAAACACACATTTTTCCAGTTTCGCGTATAATTTATTCTCCCGCAGGATGAGCAAGACCTGACGTAAATGTTCCTTATGAGTCTTGAAATCAGGAGAAAAAATCAAAATGTCATCCAAATACACTAATACAAATTTTCCCATTAAATGATAAAAAATGCTGTTCACAAAATGCTGAAAAACGGCTGGGGCATTCATCAAACCAAAAGGCATAACCAAATTCTCAAAATGGCCCTCAGGGGTATTGAAAGCCGTCTTCCATTCGTCTCCTTCTCTGACCCTGACCAGGTTGTATGCCCCTCTTAGGTCTAATTTGGAAAAGACTTTAGCCCCAACAACCTGGTTAAACAGGTCCGGGATCAGAGGAAGCGGATAAGGGTCACGAATAGTGATACTGTTCAGCTCCCTGAAATCCAGACAAGGTCTTAAAGAACCATCTTTTTTCTTAACAAAGAAAAAAACAGCGGCAACAGGTGACTTCGAGGGTCGTATGTGTCCTTTTCTCAGACTCTCAGAGATATAAGCACGCATAGCGACCCTCTCAGGTTGGGAAAGATTGTATAAACGAGATTTAGGCAGCTTGGCGCCTGGGATGAGATTAATAGGGCAATCGTACTCCCTGTGCGGGGGCAAATCCTGAACTCCACTCTCAGAGAAGACATCCGAAAATTCAGAGAGGAAAGGTGGTACAGTCTTAGTAGAAACCTCAGAAACAGATGTCATGAGGCAATTCTCTCTGCAAAAGTCACTCCAACCATTTATTTGCCTCGCTTGCCAATCAATGGTGGGGTTATGTTTAGTGAGCCAGGGTAGCCCCAACACTAGAGGAGTAGGCAAACCGCTAAGGACGAAACATGACACATCCTCAACATGAGCATCACTCACAATTAAACGGATATTGTGAACTATGCCCTTTAATGATTTCTGAGAAAGTGGAGCGGAATCAATAGCAAAAACAGGAATATCCTTTCCCAAAGTGCATACCTGGAAACCATGAGTTATTGCAAATTGATTATCAATGAGATTGACAGCTGCTCCACTATCCACAAAATTCTCACAAAAAATGCTCTTGCTCTCTAGCGCCACCCTAGCAGGCAGGACAAAACGGGAACTACAAGCAAACTGAAAACCTTCAATTTCCGCCTCAACCCTGCCAATAGTAACAGACGGAACATTTTTAAAAGATTTTTTCCTTTTTGTTTCTTTATTACTCCCAGAAGACTGCCAGAATCTCCTAGAGGGACAAACATTTGCCAAATGATTTATACCTCCACAACAAAAACAAACCCTCCCATGCGGGCTGAATCTTCTATTGTCAGAGGCAATCAACCCCAGCTGCATGGGCTCCTGCTCAGAAGGGGCTGACAGCGACTGAGACCCCTGCGCACAGAAAGAGACCGCTGCACTGTCCCGGGACTGAGTACGACAGGAAGGAGAGATCTCTCCTCTCTCTCTAAGACGCCTGTCAATACGAACGGCCTGAGACATAGCAGAATCCAAGGAGGTAGGTCTCTCATGAAAGGCAAATGCATCTTTCAATCCCTCTGAAAGACCATGGCAAAATTGACTTCGGAGTGCAGCATCATTCCAACCAGTATCAGCTGCCCATCTCCGAAATTCTAAGCAGTATATCTCTGCGGATTGTTTACCCTGGCATAACAGACGTAGTCTAGACTCAGCCAGAGCAATACGATCCGGATCATTATATATCTGACCCAGGGCTAAAAAGAATTCATCCACTGAACGGAGGGGCCGTGCCCCCTCCGGCAGCGAAAAGGCCCAGGATTGAGCGTTACCCCTGAGCAGCGATATAATGATCCCACCCCTCCGTTCTTCATCACCAGAGGAATGGGGAAGAAGGCGAAAATGGAGTTTGCAAGCCTCTCTAAAACGCACAAAATACTCACTACCCCCGGAGAACGTATCCGGGAGCGAGATCTTAGGCTCAGAACAAACTCCATGAACGCAAGCTGAACCGGTCACTTGAAACTGAGAAAAAGTCTTACGGAGATCAGCTACCTCCAATGAAAGACCCTGGAAGCGCTCAGCCAAAAGTGAAACCGGATCCATGCTTTAGACGGTTTTGGCGGCTTATAATGTCACGGATGGTGTACAGGAAACAAGACAATACAATACAATAATGACTCACTGGATCCACAACTAAGGAACAAAAGGGAGACCCCTACATGAGACCTGCCACTCTCCCTAATTGCTCAGCCTATGCGAACACCCCAAAGGTGGATGGGCGCATATCCACGTACCTCGGCTATCTAATACCTGAAGACCCTACAATAGTGAGGGGACACGACCACCGGCTCCCTACACTAGACACGGAGGGAGTCAGGGTCACCTGAAAATCCAGCAGACAGAAAATCACAAATAAAGGAACAGCACTTATCTTGCAGAGGACTGGGAAATAGAAACAGCAAGCACACACACTCCAGGAAGTTGTATAAGCCGCAACCTAATGCATCATGGGGAGGAACTTAAAGGGAAGCAATCAGTCAAACTGCATGACAGCTGAGATAGACTAACGAGATGAGGAACTTAACCAAAACAAAGAAACTCGAGGAGGAGGATCTGGAAAGCTCCTGTCAGAGCTTCTCAACTGTCTGGTTGTGACACCGCCGCCAAGAGAGTCCGCCTGCTACTGGCCACCGCCATCTGGGACCGAGCACCCAAAAGGCAGCTTCAAGGAGTTCCCTGGCGTGGCACTTCTTCAAACAATGTGCTGACGACAAGACCACAAAGTGGTTTGCACGCTGTGCCATCAGAGCCTGAAGCGAGGCATTAACGTTCTGAACCTTAGCACAACCTGCATGACCAGGCACCTGCATGCAAAGCATGAACTGCAGTGGAGTAAACACCTTAAAAACAAGGAACTCACTCAGGCTCCCCCTGCTACCTCTTCTGCTGCTGCCTCGGCCTCTTCCTCCGCCTCTGGAGGAACGTTGGCTCCTGGCTCCTGCCGCCCAGCAAACAGAGAATGTAGCACCAACACCACCACCTCCGTCACCAAGCATCTCAACCATGTCACACGGCAGCGTTCAGCTCTCCATCTCACAAACATTTGAGAGAAAGCGTAAATTCCCACCTAGCCTCGATCCCTGGCCCTGAATGCCAGCATTTCTAAACTACTGGCCTTTGAAATGCTGTCATTCAGGCTGGTGGACACAGACAGCTTCAAACAGCTCATGTCGCTTGCTGTCCCACAGTATGTTGTTCCCAGCCGGCACTACTTCTCCAAGAGAGCCGTGCCTTCCCTGCACAACCAAGTATCCGATAAAATCAAGTGTGCACTGCGGAACGCCATCTGTGGCAAGGTCCACCTAACCACAGATACGTGGACCAGTAAGCACGGCCAGGGATGGTATATCTCCCTAACTGCACACTGGGTAAATGTAGTGGCGGCTGGGCCCCAGGAGGAGAGCAGTTTGGCGCACATCCTTCCGCCGTCAAGGATCGCAGGGCAACATTCTTTGCCTCCTGTAGCCTCCTCCTCCTACTCGGCTTCCTCCTCCTCTTCTTCCACTTGCTCATCCAGTCAGCCACACACCTTCACCACCAACTTCAGCACAGCCCGGGGTAAACATCAGCAGGCCATTCTGAAACTCATATGTTTGGGGGACAGGCCCCACACCGCGCAGGAGTTGTGGCAGGGTATTGAACAACAGACCGACGAGTGGTTGCTGGCAGTGAGCCTCAAGCCCGGCCTGGTGGTGTGCGATAATGGGCGAAATCTCATCGCAGCTCTGGGACTAGCCGGTTTGACGCACATCCCTTGCCTGGCGCATGTGCTGAATTTGGTGGTGCAGAAGTTCATTCACAACTACCCCGACATGTCAGAGCTGCTGCATAAAGTGCGGTCCGTCTGTGCGCGCTTCCGGCATTCACATGCTGCAGCTGCTCGCCTGTCTGCGCTACAGCATAACTTCAGCCTTCCCGCTCACATCCTCATATGCGACGTGCCCACCAGGTGGAACTCCACCTTGCACATGCTGGACAGACTGTGCGAGCAGCAGCAGGCCATAGTGGAGTTTCAGCTGCAGCACGCACTGTTCAGTCGCACTGCGGAACAGCACCACTTCACCACCAATGACTGGGCCTCCATGCGAGACCTGTGTCCCCTGTTGCGCTGTTTCGAGTACTCCACCAACATGGCCAGTGGCGATGACGCCGTTATCAGCATTACAATACCACTTCTATGTCTCCTTTAGAAAACACTTAGGGTGATGATGGAAGAGGAGGTGGCCCAGGAGGAGGAGGAGGAGGAGGAAGAGGGGTCATTTTTAGCACTTTCAGGCCAGTCTCTTAGAAGTGACTCAGAGGGAGGTTTTTTGCAACAGCAGAGGCCAGGTACAAATGTGGCCAGACAGGGCCCACTACTGGAGGACGAGGAGGACGAGGATGAGGAGGAGGTGGAGGAGGATGAGGATGAAGCATGTTCACAGCGGGGTGGCACCCAACACAGCTCGGGCCCATCACTGGTGCGTGGCTGGGGGGAAACCCGGACGATGACGATACGCCTCCCACAGAGGACAGCTTGTCCTTACCTCTGGGCAGCCTGGCACACATGAGCGACTACATGCTGCAGTGCCTGCGCAACGACAGCAGAGTTGCCCACATTTTAACGTGTGCGGACTACTGGGTTGCCACCCTGCTGGATCCCCGGTGCAAAGACAATGTGCCCACCTTACTTCCTGCACTGGAGCGTGATAGGAAGATGCGCGAGTACAAGCGCACGTTGGTAGACGCGCTACTGAGAGCATTCCCAAATGTCACCGGGGAACAAGTGGAAGCCCAAGGCGAAGGCAGAGGAGAAGCAAGAGGTCGCCAACGCAGCTGTGTCACGGCCAGCTCCTTTGAGGGCAGGGTTAGCATGGCAGAGATGTTGAAAAGTTTTGTCAACACGCCACAGCTAACTGCACCACCACCTGATACGGAACGTGTTAGCAGGAGGCAACATTTCACTAACATGGTGGAACAGTACGCGTACAGACCCCTCCACGTACTGACTGATGGTTCGGCCCCATTCAACTTCTGGGTCTCCAAATTGTCCACGTGGCCAGAGCTAGCCTTTTATGCCTTGGAGGTGCTGGCCTGCCCGGCGGCCAGCGTTTTGTCTAAACGTGTATTCAGCAAGGCAGGGGGCGTCATTACAGACAAACGCAGCCGCCTGTCTACAGCCAATGTGGACAAGCTGACGTTCATAAAAATGAACCAAGCATGGATCCCACAGGACCTGTCCATCCCTTGTGCAGATTAGACATTTATAACTACCTCCCCATAACCATATATTATTGTACTCCAGGGCATTCAATCCTCATTCAATCCTCTTTTTTTAATTTTACCATTATATTGCGGGGCAACCCAAAGTTGAATGAACCTCTCCTCTGTCTGGGTGCCGGGGCCTAAAAATATCTGACAGTGGCCTGTTCCAGTGTTGGGTGACATGAAGCCTGATTCTCTGCTATGACATGAAGCCTGAATCTCTGCTATGGGACCTCTCTCCTCTGTCTGGGTGTCGGGCCTAAAAATATCTGACAATGGCCTGTTCCAGTGGTGGGTGACATGAAGCCTGATTCTCTGCTATGACATGAAGCTTGATTCTCTGCTATGGGGCCTCTCTCCTCTGTCTGGGTGCCGGGGCCTAAAAATATCTGACAATGGCCTGTTCCAGTGGTGGGTGACATGAAGCCTGATTCTCTGCTATGACATGAAGCCTGAATCTCTGCTATGGGACCTCTCTCCTCTGTCTGGGTGCCGGGGCCTAAAAATATCTGACAGTGGCCTGTTCCAGTGGTGGGTGACATGAAGCCTGATTCTCTGCTATGACATGAAGCCTGAATCTCTGCTATGGGACCTCTCTCCTCTGTCTGGGTGCCGGGCCTAAAAATATCTGACAATGGCCTGTTCCAGTGGTGGGTGACATGAAGCCTGATTCTCTGCTATGACATGAAGCTTGATTCTCTGCTATGGGACCTCTCTCCTCTGTCTGGGTGCCGGGGCCTAAAAATATCTGACAATGGCCTGTTCCAGTGGTGGGTGACATGAAGCCTGATTCTCTGCTATGACATGAAGCCTGAATCTCTGCTATGGGACCTCTCTCCTCTGTCTGGGTGCCGGGGCCTAAAAATATCTGACAGTGGCCTGTTCCAGTGGTGGGTGACATGAAGCCTGAATCTCTGCTATGGGACCTCTCTCCTTTGTCTGGGTGCCAGGGCCTAAAAATATCTGACAATGGCCTGTTCCAGTGTTGGGTGACATGAAGCCTGATTCTCTGCTATGAGATGAAGCCTGAATCTCTGCTATGGGACCTCTCTCCTCTGTCTGGGTGCCGGGGCCTAAAAATATCTGACAATGGCCTGTTCCAGTGTTGGGTGACATGAAGCCTGATTCTCTGCTATGACATGAAGCCTGAATCTCTGCTATGGGACCTCTCTCCTCTGTCTGGGTGCCGGGGCCTAAAAATATCTGACAGTGGCCTGTTCCAGTGGTGGGTGACATGAAGCATAATTCTCTGCTATGACATGAAGCCTGATTCTCTGCTATGGGACCTCTCTCCTCTGTCTGGGTGCCGGGGCCTAAAAATATCTGACAGTGGCCTGTTCCAGTGGTGGGTGACATGAAGCCTGATTCTCTGCTATGACATGAAGCCTGATTCTCTGCTATGGGACCTCTCTCCTCTGTCTGGGTGCCG
The DNA here is from genome assembly GCF_905171765.1 of Bufo bufo. NCBI lineage: Eukaryota > Metazoa > Chordata > Amphibia > Anura > Bufonidae > Bufo > Bufo bufo. The sequence goes on from NC_053389.1 coordinate 139,389,312, forward strand.
GGGCCAAAAAATATCTGACAATGGCCTGTTCCAGTGGTGGGTGACATGAAGCATGATTCTCTGCTATGACATGAAGCCTGATTCTCTGCTATGATATTGGTTAATTTTTATTTATTGTATTATTATTTTAATTCATTTCCCTATCCACATTTGTTTGCAGGGGATTTACCTACATTTTGCTGCCTTTTGCAGCCCTCTAGCCCTTTCCTGGGCTGTTTTACAGCCTTTTTAGTGCCAAAAAGTTTGGGTCCCCATTGACTTCAATAGGGTTCGGGTTCGGGACGAAGTTCGGGTCGAGTTCGGATCCCGAACCAGAACATTTCCGTCCAGGTGTTCGCTCAACTCTACTCAGAATCACTGATTGAAATCCCTGACCAAAACACTGACGTGTGAATGAGGCTTTAAAGTCATGCCACAGATTCTGCATTGGATTCAGATCTTGGCTTTGACTAGGCCATTCCAAGACATTTAAATGTTTCCCCTGCAACCCTTCAGTGTGGCTTTAGCAGTGTGTTTAGGGTTTTGTCCTGCTGAAGGGTGTGTCTCTATCCAATCTCAAATCTCTGACAGACCAAAAGTGCCTATCCTCAAGAATTGCCCTTGATTTACTGCCATCCATCTTTCCTTCTGTCCTGACCAGTTTCCCAGTCCATTCTATTAAAAAGATTCTCCACAACACGACCATGCCACCACCATGCCATGGGAATGGGGTTGTTGGTTGATCAGATGTTTTGGGTTTGCACCTCACATTGCATTTCCCATGATGGCCAAAAAGTTAAATTGTGTTGGGGAGTCTTCCACATGCTGTTTGGTGAACTTCAAACATGTTTTCTTATGTTTTTTTTTAGTTAAGCAATGGCATTTTTCACTCTTCCATAAATCCACACTCTGGCTTATAGTGGTCCTATAGATAGATGCATCCATCTCCACTGTAGATATTTCAGTGTTATCATTGGTGTCTTTGTTGAATCTCTGATTAATTCTCTTCTTGCCTGGCCTGTTGAAATTCTTCTCGTCAAGTTTGTGAAATATCCTTTCCATTTTGTTATTATGGATTAAATGGTGTTCTGTGGGATGTTCAAAGTTTGGGATGATCTATACTTCTACACAACTTTGTCTCTGACCTGTTTGGAGAGCTCCGTGGTCTTCATGCTGCTTTCTTAGTAGTCTTGCAGACTTAGGGGTCATTTATACTCATTTGACACTTTGCACACCAGATGGGCCTTACAATTAATGATGTGAATTTGGAAGTTAATATGTTTGACCAGAACTTATTTAGGGGTTTCATAGCAAAGGGAGTGAATACATATGCACTCTCAACTTTTCAGTCTTTAGGTAGTTCTTAAACAAGGTATTTTTTTTTCGTTCCACTGTAACTATTTGGACTATTTTGTCAGGTCTAATATGCAAAATCAACAAATACATTTTCAGGTTGTAATGCAATAAAACAGGAAAAAATGCCTAGGGTGAATACTTTTGCAAAACAAATGTACATGGATCTTTTGGACTTGCCTTGTGGATATGTTTGAATACTGTTTAGCACAGAGTTAAAATATGATGTGAACAACCCCTTAGACACTTTTGATTAACTTTACGCCACCTACTGGTTGATAGCAATGTGTCTTGTACGACCGCGCGATTATTAACAATTTTCAAGATAACCACTCAAAGTCAGAACCATCCACCTCTGCATATATGGGTAAAACTATTGTTTTCCACAGGCAACTTCCCCCTCCACTCGTTCCTGTGGAATATAAAAAATCACACCGATAGTGAAGTACTGCTATCATTAACCCCATGCACTCCTGATATTATACTCACAAGCGCACACGGGTATACAAGCACATCAAACGAAAGCCGTCATTGCGAGCTCCTCTTACTCTTTTCTTCCCATAGTCAATTCTACAGAAAATTCGCTCTGATAGTGATGTACTGTCACCAATGTATATATAAACAGATTATTTATTATTATACTCTCAAACCTCAGTAGTGGTACAGGCAAATCAAAAGAGATAAAACACAACACGTGCACGCTTCTCTTATAGCACTGCATTGTTCCATTCCTCTATTATTACCAGTGATGGCTAGTTCGCATTGTTCGCCCGCGAACATATGCGGGCTGCCATCTTTTTTCACAAGTACGGCGAGGCGCAGGTAAGCCCTTACCTGTGCCGCGAGCCGGTCTGAAAACAAATGCGGTCACCGGGAACAGGCAGTTCCGAGAACAGCCCGATGAAGGCTCCCGGTGGCTGTTCTCGGAACTACCTGCTCCCGCTGACCGCACTTGTTTTCAGACCGGCTCACGCACAGGCACAAGTAAGGACTTACCTGCGCTTTGCCGGACTTGTGAAAAAAGATGGCAGCCCGCATATGTTCGCGGGCGAACAATGCGAACTGGCCATCACTGATTATTACCCCAGGAAATGGGTGGGTTTGTAGTGTTGATCACGAATATTCGAATTTCAAATTTTTATCACGAATATAGGTACGAATTTTCGAATTTTTATCACGAATATAGGTACGAATTTTTATCACGAATAGTTATATATATATTCGTAATTTCGAATATTCTAAAAAAAAAAATTGTCAATTTTTTTTTTTTTTTTATCAGTACACATGATCCCTCACTGCTTCTAGCTTGTGGGCCAATAAGAAGGCTGCAATATACTTGACTTTAGGAGTAGTAGTGTTTGCGAATTTAGCTTTATATTCGTTTTTTTGGAATATTCGCTATATTGCTATATATTCTTGTTTTAGAATATTACGAATATTCGAAAAAACTAAGTTATAGCAATATAGAGAATATTCGAAAAAAATCAAATATAGAGCAATTTAGCTAATATAGTGCTATAATCTTCTTTGTCTAATAGTTGTAAGTTGAAAAATTCGCAATAAAAAATTCGAATACGAAAATTCGATTTCCGAAAATTCGCATATTACACAATCATTACCTTTCCGATTTTTCGAGTAAAAAAAATCTCGAATTTTCGAATTTGCGAATATTCGACGAATATTCTACAAAATATTTGCGAAATATCGCGAATTCGAATATGACCCCTGCCGCTCATCACTATGGGTTTGTGTCACAGCACATTTTCACACTGTTCTATCAGAAATGGTGAGAGGTCATCTTTAAGCTATGCGCTTCAGCTAAGCCTTGTAGGGCGAGACACAAAAAGGGTCTAAAACAATAAATGGTGTGCAACCGAATCATGGCCCATTTTCATTATTAAATCTGTCGCTACTATGTAAAGCCAGGAGCAATATTTTACTGCTTTCAGTCACTGCCCAATAATACAGTCTGCACAGCGCTCCAGTCTCCCTCCAAAAAACATGAAAAATCATTATTGGGTTTTTAAAGGGGTTGTCTGATTTCAGGAGAAAACTGACAACCCCAGGGATGCACCTGAAATAAAAAACAGATAAGTGCAGTACGCCAGTCCTGCAGGGTGAGCGAATGTGAGGTCACAGGGGTAGTTAACAAACCGATGGTTGCTCTTGGTACTCACAGTTTTTATATACCCTGGGCAGGCGTACAGCAGTGATGGAGAGGCTGGCACATGGATCCTCTGGGGCACTCTCTGTGTATAGGGACCAGGCCAGGTGGTAGGTGAGGTGCCCTGGGTGTTGTAGGTTTAGTGTGCCTGTGGCAACATCCCTTAAAGTTCGTAACGCCAGTGCCGGTAACGGTGGCACACCGATTTATTGTAGGAAGAATTGAGGTACACACAGTTGCAGTGAACCAGAACTTCTTTTTACTGAACAGTTTAACTATATACAATCTTCAGTTAGTTCCATATGTGTAATGCAAGATACTCAGAGGGTATAACATTTACAGATCAGGCTGTACTTTCCTCAGATCCTGTCTGGCTTTCACCAAGGCCCGTATGCCCTATTGCTGGCTTTATCCTTGGGTAGAGAAACCTTCCTCTGGTAATAATCCTCTTGCTGTAAATATCCTTCTGCCCTTCAGCTTTCTACTTAGCTGGGTAAAAGTGGCTCTGCACTATCCTTTTCAAGGTGCTAGGTATCTTCAGGAGGGAACCTCTTCTCCTGGAAGCAAGCTAGGAGCCTGGGCTATCTAGCTGCATGTCAGAAGCTGCTTCCCAGCTATCTTCTGGTTAAGGTGCACACTGGCTTCTGACTACACACACCTCTTTCTGGTCTGGACCTGACTATATATACTAGGGGGTTCCCTAGCTCCCTCTACTGCCTAGGAGGAGGAACTACACCCCTAACAGGCCTGGTACACAGGAGATAATATAAAAATACACATTACAATGCAATGTAAAATACCATAACCATGTTCCACAGGAGGTGGAGAACAACGTGACCCAATTGACCCTTGAGTAGTGCCCACCCTTACGTAGTGGGACACTACATACACCGAAAATTTGAGGTTGCCCGACCTCGGCGCAACATAGGGGGCCCGCCCAGCTGGACACTGCAACCTGAAAGACAAAAATGCAAAGCAGGCACATACATCTACATTTGCAATGAAAATATCAGGCAGCTCCGCTGGCAAAGGAACAAGTGCGGTGAAAAGGGGCGTCGTTCTCTTCACTCAGGATAGTATGGAGAACAGGGGCGCTGACATTGTACAGCGTATCAGGAATAACCAGGATAGTCCATAATAATAAAATACAATAGTCCCATAAAATAGCATCTCGGAGGCCCACATGCATTGTGGTCATCTCTGGGCACAGTTCTTGAATTAAGATTGCATATAAAAGTCACAGCACAGAACTCCACATTTCAGGGATACTTTCTCCTGATAAGTCCTGGTAGATAAAAGTAGTGCTGTAATATCCGCTACTCAACCTGAAAAGGGGGTTAAAAAGGGTAAGGTGCAAAACAAAAACAGCAGGCACAACTTGGATTGCACTTTAAAGCAGGCAGCATGTCCTGGTAAACAGTATGGCAGAAGAGCGATTGGTATACTCAGTGGCTTTTCAACTACCACTGGGCCTTGGGTAACTGGCAGCAGCTCATGGGGCCAAAACATAGGACTCCTGTCCTGAAACAGTTAAACTCAACATATATGGGTCCTTCAGCAGTTATGGCCTAGCAGGCCTACTCACAGGTAAGTATCCAGTTCATACTGGTCATCAGATGTGGTGCATCCTGGCTCCGCTCTGAGTCGTGGCCTGTGTGGATCAATACTTGGCTGGGCCCACAAAATGGTATTATCAGGCAACTGTAGAATAAATGGGCCTGTCACTAGTATAGGCTCCGCAAGCCTGGGGGTTGATGCTGCAGGAGGCTCCATGGGTCTGGGTGTCGCTGGCTTTATGCGACGGACCCGACTCCTGGTGTAACAGAGTTTCTCGGGCACGGTGATGGTAGTTGCTGAGCTAGTGACAACAGGATCTTTTACTGCAGGCCCGGGGACATCAGAGTTCTTTGGTGGATCAATATCGTCCGGTTGTATTGGTGCCACTCTGGACGCAGCAAGTTGGCGCAGGCCATGAAGATGGATTTCTAACCTGGCAATCTGATCCTCCAGTCTCTCTGGTGATGCTCCGCTGCAGGGAACCGGCACTGTCGCAGCAGGCTCAGGTGCGGGGTCGCAACTTTTTCCTCGTCGCAGGGCATCAAGGGTCTCATGGAATCTCTGCATGTTTTCCATCTCCGCTTGTGTCTTCTCCCTGCGGGGCAATTCAGGTGAGGGAAAAGGACTCACCCGTTTCTACAGCACTGTAGGCTGCCAGAAGATATTGGGGCCTGTGAAGGAACTCCTGGTACTTATTGTGAGCAGGTTCCACCGGGCGCTCTTGCTCACATTCCGGACTGCTGGGCTCCTCAGGCTCTTCCCAATCCTCTGGTCCCGGCTTGGGATGGGCTACTGCTGTGGCATATGGACCTCTCAGGCCCTCAGCGGGGGTGAACTCCACTTCTTCTCCTTCGCGGAGGTTGTGCAAATGTTCGGTGAGGTAGCTGCGCTTTACAGACCTCCGATTCACAAACAGGTCTCGGCCTGTGGAGTAGTCTTTGATGAACCTGAAACCCCGGCTTTTATCAAACGCCACTACCACTCCCATCCTTCTCTCCAGATGGGGCTGAGTATTCGCGTGACGCTCGTACACTGTCTTCGCGAGTTCTTCGAAGTAAATTTTTTTCCTGGTCGTCTTTTGTATTGCCGCGGCGCGTATCTCGGCCATCAACAAGGGCCATTTCGCAGAGGGCTTTTTAAATCCATCACGCGAGCCAAGGCACGGCTCGGGCTGCGACCGCTGTGGGAAGTAAGGTGGCCTCTCCGGTCCCGGAGTATAGGCGGGTGGTGCTTCTCCCTCCTCAATCATCGCAGGCTCTGCAGTGCTGACGGTAGGTGAAGCCATTTGATTAGAGTAATCCTCTCTCTCCAACATGCTCGATCCCTCTCTTGTGTATGACAGGGCGGCTCTCAGTACTTCACACAAGACCTCCCACTGCTCCGGGAGGCCGCCCCCTAGGTACTCCATTATGGGGGAGGCGGAGTCCATCTTGGCAGACATGCAAATTAGATGATAAGGCGGTGGCGCGAACATACAGTCTTTCCCGCTTTTTCAGCAGAAGGCGCCAAATTCTTCCCGCCAACAAAATACAGCGATGGCGCAGCAATAATTCCAGTCAGCTTAGGTGGCCATCTTTAAGCACAAGGCTGTCAATTCACTGACAGCAAGCGGTGACTTAGGAAGCGGCAAACAGTCCACAATATACAGTTTTCACACCGCGATTTTTCACAGTTCTTTGGCCCAACAATTTTCAAATAAACAGATAGGGCATTTATCACTTTATAGGCAATAATGGCACACAGTTCAAATTCCACTATGGTGTAGGAATAATCGCATCCTGTTCGTGACGCCAAAATATGCAGTACGCCAGTCCTGCAGGGTGAGCAAATGTGAGGTCACAGGGGTAGTTAACAAACCGAGGGTTGCTCTTGGTACTCACAGTTTTTATATACCCTGGGCAGGCATACAGCAGTGATGGAGAGGCTGGCACATGGATCCTCTGGGGCACTCTCTGTGTATAGGGACCAGGCCAGGTGGTAGGTGAGGTGCCCTGGGTGTTGTAGGTTTAGTGTGCCTGTGGCAAGATCCCTTAAAGTTCGTGACGCCAGTGCCGGTAACGGTGGCACACTGATTTATTGTAGGAAGAATTGAGGTACACACAGTTGCAGTGAACCAGAACTTCTTTTTACTGAACAGTTTAACTATATGCAGTCTTCAGTTAGTTCCATATGTGTAATGTTGAATACAGGCAGGCTTCATACAAATAGCAGGCAAAGTCTTTGCAAGATACTCAGAGGGTATAACACTTACAGATCAGGCCGTACTTTCCTCAGATCCTGTCTGGCTTTCACCAGCCCCACATTATGCACCCTATGTTTTGGGCCCCACAGGGACCGTGTTTTGCCTTCTAGCAGCACATCACTGTGCTTATGTGGCCCACTGGCACGCTAGCATTATAGGTCCTTCTGTGGCATGATTTTGGTGTCAGGTCCCACTGGCCCGACCACCATACTCTGAGTCTGATTGGTCCCACTGGGCCCTCTCAGTGCCCATTCTTTGAGCCTCCATTGGCCTGAACGGCCTGGCTCATAGTTTCTAGCCTGCCAGGCTCTAACTTTCATGGTTTCAGCCTGTTTGGCTCTTAACTGTTGCTTAATTTCTTTCCTTAAACTACAGGCGTGGTTTTGCCTGTTACCCTTAAGCTGACATTCCCCTGATGAGTTTTATGTAAATGAAACGTGACACGTCGGGATTTTCTTAGGGTTTACTAGGGATACCGGCCGGACCAGGGACAGGTATCCGGACTCTGTCGCTCCTTGCAGGGCAAGTACTCCGTATAGGTAGGCAGGGCCTTACTAGCCCCCTCCTGGCTTTAGGGCCTGATCAGGGAAACCGTTCCTGACGTCTGCCTTGCCTATAGCAACATATTGATTTACATCCCTTTCGCATGGTATCCAGTTATCACCAGCTCACAGTATTGGAAGACTCATCCCATGGAATCCTGAGATGGTACCCTCCTGCTGAGATCCATTCACTACGACCATTCCGGGTGAGAACGTTCCTTTCCTTGTCCTTACTGGCCATACCCTGCAATTGTTTAGGCCCACTCGGGCTGGTCTCATTTGTATGTATTTGTCTCTTTTTGCGCCATTTATTCTAATATATATCTATTACATGTTAAGTTTTATTCCCTCTGTCCCCACCTATGGGGTTCAGTTCATTTGCCTTCAATATTTGGGATAAACTGGTTTAGCCCTTTGAGCTAGACCTTGCACACTGTTCTTTGGCTTTCACCAAGGCCCGTATGCCCTATTGCTGGCTTTATCCTTGGGTAGAGAAACCTTCCTCTGGTAATAATCCTCTTGCTGTAAATATCCTTCTGCCCTTCAGCTTTCTACTTAGCTGGGTAAAAGTGGCTCTGCACTGTCCTTTTCAAGGTGCTAGGTATCTTCAGGAGGGAACCTCTTCTCCTGGAAGCAAGCTAGGAGCCTGGGCTATCTAGCTGCATGTCAGAAGCTGCTTCCCAGCTATCTTCTGGTTAAGGTGCACACTGGCTTCTGACTACACACACCTCTCTCTGGTCTGGACCTGACTATATAAACTAGGGGGTTCCCTAGCTCCCTCTACTGCCTAGGAGGAGGAACTACACCCCTAACAGGCCTGGTACACAGGAGATAATATGAAAATACACAATACAATGCAATGTAAAATACCATAACCATGTTCCACAGGAGGTGGAGAACAACGTGACCCAATTGACCCTTGAGTAGTGCCCACCCTTACGTAGTGGGACACTACATAAGTACTTACTTTTCAGATCATGGTCTCTATTTACCCAGCTACAACAGTGACATCATGTCAACAGCACACGACTGCTGCAGTCATTCACTGGCCTTGTCGGGTGCACCACTGAGGCCAGTGATTGACTGTAGTGGTCACCAGAGTGGCAATGGATCTGTCAGGTAAGTACTTACATATTCTTTATTTCAGGCATATCACGGGTGTTGCCTGTTTTCCTCCTGAAACCAGTTTTATGAGCTCTTGCAGCCCTTACTGTCGCACGGGGGCGGACTGGGAACTAAAAGTGGCCCTGGAAATGAAGGTAAAAGTGGCCCCATGTTGCAGGTGCAGGTCCAAATTGACAGAAGGTGGGGCAACATAATTAGGCAGGGATAATAGAAGTAGACAGGGCCGGCAATACCATAGTGCAGAGCAATATACCGCCCCGGCTGAACCAAATACCACAGCAAAATACTACCGCCTGCACCACAGTACTCAACTGTATCTCTGTCCTGAGGACGTTAATACAGATGAATTCAGGATGGCACTTGGGGCTGCTGGCCAGGCTTGGGTGGCCCCCCTAGGCATCAGAAATTTCCCTGTAAGGTATATGGCCAATCCGCCCCTGCTGTTGCACTCACCTGGCAACGCCTGCTGTGAGGGAGGGGTAGTTGGGTTCTATGTGCATCAGATCTTTCTTCAACAACTATATTAGCCAGACAGAACTAACAGAAAACAGTTGGCAAACTGTTGACACCTAGCATCTCACTCCACAGGGTTGACACCTAGCATCTCACTCCATAGGGTTCAGGTTTTTCCATCCCCCAGTGCCTTCTTCTATGACAATGGACATAGACCTCCCTAGCATAGGCTGCTCATTATCTGGTGAAGTGATATTGGAGTTTGCCTCAATGTAGGAAGCCAAGTAATAATTATGGTCTGTAAAGAGATTTTGTAAAACACCAGTGAAATGGTGCCTCCTCCCTAAATTGGAAAAGTGCAGAGATGGATGGATTATAAATCTGTCAGAATAATAATACCTGCCCCTGCTGCAAAGGCATTTGACAGGATGGAGTGGTCTTTTTTGTGGGCTACTATGTCTTAATTTGGTTTGGGGAACATATTTATGGAAATGACTCAAATGCTATATGAACAGTCGTTAGCATGTATTAATATCAATGGTATTAGTTCTTCTCCCGTTATGATGCGGCGAGGGATGAGACAGGGATGCCCCCTTTCTCCTCTTCTTTTTGCCCTATTTATTGAACCGTCGGCCTGCAAGATCCATTTAGAAAACCGTATAGACGGCTTTGGGGTGGCGGGAGTGAGCGATAAAATAAGCCTCTATGCTGATGATGTAATTCTGTTCCTGTATCAGGGATGGAAAATCCTTCCTTATGTGATAGAAGCAATAGAGGATTTTGGTAAATTATCGGGTTATTTGATTAACTGGACTAAGTCATCGCTCCTCCCGCTGAACCGTAAGGCCGTAGATGAGGGGAGTGGAGTCCGCGTTCTTGCTCCTAATGAGACTTTGGACTACTTGGGGGTTAAGATTGGGGTTCCCATAAATAGGTTTTATGAGCTTAATTTGGCCCCGGTTTTGAATAAAGTTAAGTCTAAAATATGTGCTTGGCAGAAATTGATACTGGCACAGACAGATCGAATAGCATTGGTTAAAATGATTATCTTGCCTATTGTGATGTACCCGATGTGTGCTTCCCCTGCTTGGATCGATGATATCTTTTTCCATAGATTGGAGACTCTTATTAACGATCTAATTTGGGGAAGGAAGAGGGTGCGTATAAAACAAAGATATTTATGGCTGTCGGAGTCAGAGGGCGGGTTATCATTTCCTTTTTTTCAAGGATATTATTTATGTGCACAGATTCAGTGATGTTGTAACTTTAAAGAGAGTTCACTTGCACGATATTTGACTAAGGTTATGGATAAACCAATAGAGAATATCTTCACATGTTTGGAGTCTGGGTATATGGGATTGAGGAAGTCCCTACTGATCCCTTGGACCCTACAGAGGGTTTGGAATAAGCATAAGGAGATTCTAAAAGTTTCCTGTTCTTTTGCTTTCACCCCTCTGTGGGAGAATAGGAGTCTGGTGGAATTCTTCAAAATCACAGACTTTGTTTACTGGTTACGTAAGGGGGTTGTCAATGTGTGTCACCTTTTTTCTTCGGGACATTTTAAATCGTTTTTGGAATTTAATTGCACTGATAGTTCATCATTAGATCTGTTCATGTATTCACGCTTAAAACACATACAGTATATGAGGCCTCTAGGAATAAAGGCTACATTTTTCCATGAGAGAATTTATTCTTTGATTATTGTTATGCCCAGAAAAATGAGAAGGTTAAGATATCTAGATTATACTGCAAACTCCAAATGGCATTGGCAACTGTAAGGCCCCTTTCACACGGGCGAGTATTCCGCGCGGATGCGATGCGTGAGTTGAACGCATTGCACCCGCACTGAATCCTGACCCATTCATTTCTATGGGACTGTGCACACGAGCAGTGATTTTCACGCATCACTTGTGCGTTGCGTGAAAATCGCAGCATGCTCCTCTTTTGTGCGTTTTTCACGTAACGCAGGCCCCATAGAAATGAATGGGGTTGCGTGAAAATCGCAAGCATGCGCAAGCAAGTGCAGATACGGTGCGATTTTCACGCACGGTTGCTAGGTGACGATCGGGATGGGGACCCGATCATTATTATTTCCCCTTATAACATGGTTATAAGGGAAAATAATAGCATTCTGAATACAGAATGCATAGTACAATAGGGCTGGAGGGGTTAAAAAAAGAAATAAAATTTTTTTACTCACCTTAATCCACTTGTTCGCGCAGCCGGCATCTCTTCTGTCTTCATCTGTGCTGTGAGCAATAGGACCTTTGATGACTTCACTACGCTCATCACATGATCCATCACCATGGTGATGGATCATGTGATGGACCATGTGATGAACGCAGTGACGTCATCAAAGGTCCTATTGCTCACAGATGAAGACAGAAGAGAAGCCGGGCTGCACGAACAAGTGGATTAAGGTGAGTTAAATTATTATTATTATTTTTTTAACCCCTCCAGCCCTATTGTACTATGCATTCTGTATTCACAATGCTATTATTTTCCCTTATAACCATGTCGGTTTTTTATCACACGCGTGCAAAACACATTGCACCCGCACGATAAAAACTGCACATCGGAATGCAATCGCAGTCAAAACTGACTGCAATTGCGTTCCTACTCGCGTGGGTTTGCTGCAATGCACCGGGACGCATCCAGACCTAATCCGGACACGCCCGTTTGAAAGAGGCCTAACATTTTTTAAAAGCCCAAGCAAGTGGGAGCAAGAGTTGCATTGCCCTCCACTACAGTGGACCACCATTTACAGAAATGTAAGAAAGGCTACAATTTCCAATGTTCATAGATTAATTCAATTTAAGATCTTGCACCGATTGTATTATACGCCAAAAATGCAAGCGAAATTCCCCCAAATTAAAGGCCGAGATTGCTGCTGCCCTAAATGTGGATATGTGAATGCGGATTACGGCCACCTACTTTGGAATTGTAATAATCCTGGGATGTTGACAGTGATATTGGGATACTTTGCTCCAGAAATGGTAATCCCGGTCCGGGTCAGACAGATCTGGATGAGGGGTTTGATGGCGGCAAAAGTTATCCTAATTAAACACTGGGGCTTTGTTTCCCCGCCCTCACTAAATGAATGGATCCTGTACCTTCAACAAATTAGAATGTTTGAGGATATGGAAAGGAAACGGAGAGCGGCACGTATGACTGTTTAGCTATAATTAATACTGCAATTGTGGGTATATTTGATAGAGCTGCTCTGAAGACAACCAATCGGGGGGGGGGGGGGGGGGGGGGGGGTTATAGTTGTACTCTCTGTATATTCAATTTTGAATCTATAGTGATATTAAAGAAAAAATATATATAAATAAAAAAATAATACCAGACCCCTGTCCTAGGGAAACGTTGCTACTGGGGGCAGTGGTGTTCTCACCTGACAGAGGTTTGCGGCCCAATAACATACAGTAAAGTAAAATCCAACATGCGGTTACAGGCTGCTCTTGCCACCACAGATTTTCAGAAACTAGATATAATGGAAGGACCAATCAGGGGCGGTCATACCGCCTGTGCAGCTGTTAAGCATGGGAGGGGGTAGAGGGCCAACCCCAGTGCCAGCAGAGGTGTTTTTTTTTGTTTTGTTTTTTCATTAGTTTTTTCACTCCCAACCTCTGCCAACAAGATAACCTGATATCCTCTTGGGGTGGGGGTAGGGGAGTTTGGGGGTCCCTGATTGACTTACTGTGTATCTGCTGACTGTTGTGCCAAAACTGAAGGAAATAGCTGAAGGATCTGTGATGACATCATAGTCATGCAATCTTTTTAACAGTGGAAGTGGTGGTAGGACCTGTGATGAGGTCACCATCATGTGTTCAGTGCAGAAAAAGTCAGCGCTCAGCAGTGGAGAGAAGTTGGAAAAGACCTGTGATGACATCATGCCATGGAATAGATGTGAGAGCCTGAGAAATGCTGGGAGATGTAGTTCTCCCCATTATACCTCCTCCCTGCTTATGCCTCATTCACACATCAGTGTTCGGTCAGTGATTTCCATCAGTGATTCTGAGCCAAAATCAGGTGCGGCTCTAAACACAGAAGAGGTGCAGATTTGTCATGGTAGGTAAGATAAGGGAAGGAAACAGAACACAACAAGGCAAATAAAACAACTGACTAGGCCCCAAAAGCTAGGGAACAAAGGGGTCACCTCTTAGCAATCTCTAAAACACTTTCCCTAAGCTGCTATGCCCATGTGCATATCTCGATGGTAGATATGCACATGCCCACATACCTAAGACTGTAACACACTGAACCAAACCCGCAGCTGAAGGGAAGAGGGAAAGAGACACCCATCTCCTTCAATAACCGAAGGAGCTAGCGTCACCCTAGAGGCCTAGTAAAAACAGACACAGAAGGAAAAAGGGAAAAGAACTTATCTAGAGATGTGTTGGAGCAAACGATCCACCAAACTTCCAGAGCTCACTCGAGGCAGAACTATAACCCGCAAAGGCTATAGGGAGAGGGAGGAATAAATAGCCTCACCAATTACCTAAAGAACAACACCTGGGAGGAGGTGGGATTCAGTTCAAACCCACATCAAAACAAACTGTCAGATCGAGTCACGTGCAGCAACTCTGACAGATCTCCTCAGAACACCAACAGGGCAGGGCGTGACAAGATCTTTCCCTTATACCTTATGTCTGTGGAGGCTCCAATCCTGGTTTTGGCTCACAATCTCTGATGGAAATCACTGACCAAAACACTGACGTGTGAATGAGTGCTTAGTGGGAGGGAAATATGTTATTGAATGCTATAGAAGACTGTAAGGAAGAGATATTATTTACATGGGACTGTATGTAATAGAAGATTGGAGGGATATGATTGGTGTTATTTACATGGGACTGGATATTATAAAAGACTGGAGGTGAGGATTGATGTTATTTACATAGGACTATGTGTTGAAGGGGGCTGAAGGAGGGGATTTAAGTTATTTACATGCGACTGTATGTTATAGAAGATGGTAAGGAAGAGAGGTTATTTACATAGAACTGCATGGTATAGAAGACTGGAGGGAGAGGAGTGATTGTTTACATGGGACTGTATTGTTTAGAGGACTGAGGAAGAGGAGTGATGTTGTTTACATGGGACTGTATGGTATAGAAGACTGGGGGAGAGGAGTGATGTTATTTACATGGGATTGTATTATATAGAAGACTGGAGGGAAAGGAGTGATGTTATTTACATAGGACTGTATGGTATAGAAGACTGGAAGGGGAGGAGTGATGTTATTTACATGGGACTGTATGGTATAGAAGACTGGAGGGAGAGGACTGGCATTATAATTTATGGGGGAACTACAGAGAAGATTACAACTCCAGGGGGTACTGCAGGGGGCATTATAATTACAGGGGGCACTGAAGGAAACATTATAAATACTGTGGGCAGTGGTTGTGGGCATTACTACTACTGAGGGCTCTATAGGAATGCCTTATAGATCGGCCTTATATCTATAAGGGGTGCCCTATAGGGGGGCCTTATTAGTACTGAGGTCACTATATTGAGTCTTATGACCACTGGGGGTACTATGGGGGACTTAATTCTACTGATTACTCTACAGTGCATTATTATTATTATTATTGGGCATAATATGGAGAGCATTACTATTAAAGGAGGTATTATCACTATTGGGGGGGGGGGGGGGGGACTGTAGGGGGCTCTATTACTAATAAGGCCACTCTGGGAGGGAATTACTATTGGTGGGATTTTGAGGACCACTATTATTATTGACAGCAATCTGGGAGGACTATTACTACGGCACCATTATTTGTGCAGTATGGTGTATGTGAACACTGGAGAGCACAGCCGGCACAGTATTGGGGGCAGTAGCTGGATAACCATGTTGGGGCACCAGGCAGGAGGAGGGTGGTAATGAAAAGTAAGGAATCGAACATGTCTGTGTTGCAAACTCTACAGAGACAAGACGTGATGTCTCTGTAGAGACATGAGGAAAGTGAACGCCTGCATTAGAGGAGACATCACTGGATAAAAGAGGTATGGGGTGCTAAATGTTAAGCTGAATGGTCGAGCAGCAGTGAATGGAGGGGAGCTGGTGTGTGCGGTGACACTCTGTGAGCATCAGTGAGCAGACATCTGCATGGAATGTTGAAAGAGGCCCCTCATTTATAAAGAGGTGCATACCTGCTAATAAATTAGGTGCACCTTGTGGCAAAATAACCTCGCCACTGGGTTTTGGAGGGGCCTGTTGGCCAGCCTCTTGCCCCAGGATTATGGCCCATACTAACTTTGAAGGAGAAGACAGACCGGCCGCACAGCTTAAATCTGTGGAACTGTTTTGGGCAGGAAAGCCATGCTTGCGGTCTGCCAAATGTGACTTCCATGGAATTCGGGAACCCCTGCTCGGATCTGGGTGATTTTTGGATATTTTGTTCACCCAGATCAGAGCTATCCATGGATGTATAAATTATGGGGATATGTGGGGTTTTGAGGTGTGTTCTGTGTTTTGGGAAAAATGTGTGTTTTCTGCCTGTGAGGAAGTTAGCCCATTATGTTTGGTAATTGGCAGAGCCCAATGTGTTTTGGTAATTGTATTTTGTTGATTGCGTCAAAGACAATGACCATTGTATTTTGTTGATTGCGTTACAGACAGAGGGAAGGGGGTTTTGTGTACAATTGCTGGGAAGGTTTCAATACTGTAAATGCATGTGATTGGCTAAAATCTAAACTGTCACAGTCTTCTACAAGGGCCCCAGGGGGAGTGTCCCTTGCTAGGAGACCTACATAAAAGCATGAAAAATAACCCATTAAAAAGTTCCTGTTTTACATTCAACATAGAGCCTCGTCTCATGTGTGTGGGGATTGCTATACGCGGTATACTCCCTTGGCTATAACCCCTAGCTCTTGTAAGAGCTGTTCCTGTTCCTTGTTCCTGTGCTGGTTTCGGTGTCAAGCGGAGTGCTTGGAGTCATCGGGAAGCACTAGGAGCATCCATCAACGGAGGTACCCAGTCGGGGTGCCAGGAGATCCGTTACACACCAAATTCCAGTGAGCTTCTTAATAACACTGGAATTGGAAACCGTATAAACAGTATAATCTTCCTCTGGTGTTTTGTCGATTTTTTTTTTGCAGTCAAGGACATCTGTCAGCAGATTTGTACCTATGACACTGGCTGACCTGTTACATGTGCACTTGGCAGCTGAAGGCGTCTGTGTTGGTCCCATGTTCATATGTGCCCGCATTGCTGAGAAATATGATGTTTGAATATATAAAAATGAGCCTCTTGGAGCACTGGGGGTGTTGCCTTTACTCCTAGAGGCCCCGCTCTCTCTGCAACTAGTGATGTCCGGTTCATGAACGAATCGTTCTTTTGAATCGATTCAGTTCACTGAACCGGAGGAGTCGATTCCTCTGACTGAGCTGATCCGTGTGAAACAGCTCAGTCAGATAGCAGAGCAGAGAGACGCTGGCAGCAGGGAGGGAGGAGTGTAATCTGATCCTAGAGTGGAAGCCAGCCCCTCCCCTACCTGCCCACCCCCGCCTGCAACCAATCAGAGCTCAGGCAAGCAGCTCTGAGTCACACACAATACAGGGAGTCTAAGAATCGGATGAGTCACAGGTTAAAAGAATCTAAAGATCCGACTTAGTTAGAGACTCATTCGATTCTTTGAGTTAAAAGAACCGTCAGTCACTAGAACAGTTTACACTGAGGCTAATGACCAGTCTGCAGCAGTGATAAGGTTAAGGGACAGACGGGCAGTCAGCAGAGATAAGAGATAAGTGACAGGACACAGAGTTTAGATTACAGGTTGAATTAACCCTTTAGGGTCAAATTGGCTTCTCAAGGAGATGTATATGTTAAAGGAATCCCTTCTTTCATTCAGTAGCTATTTAACTATTGAGAGAGCTGTATTTTTTTTAAATACGTTTACATATTTAACCCTCCATTTTAATTATATTATTTACCCCAGTGTTAAATTCACCCCCCCTGGATGCTTGTTTTTTTCCTACAGTGGGGTAGATAATTACACATTTACACACAGGGTTTTAAAGAATAAACTTCCTGACTCAGACCAAGAGCCGACTCAGCGAGTCAGCAAGTGAATCGAAGCTTCCGTCATCAGCGCATGCGCATTGCGCAACCTAAGCTTCGGTTCACTTGCTTCTTGTCAGCTCAGCGAGTGAACCGAAGATTCGATTCAGGAATCGGTTCATTTGAATGAACTGATTCAAATGAACCGATTCATGTGAAAGATCCGAACTTCCCATCTCTATCTGCAACTGCCTCTCCCTGTCTACTTTGAAAATATCATCACACCTGGCCATGTCAAAGTGCAGAGGGTGCGGCCGTTACAGAGAGAGTGCAGACTCTAGGTGTAATGGTAACGCCCCCATTTGCATATAATAAAACATCATTTTTCTCAGAAATATGGTCAAATATGAACATGAGACCAACACAGATGCCTTCAGCTGCCAAATGCGCATTTATTTGATTTATTCTAACATATAGCGCTGACATATTCTGCAGCACTTTACAGACATTAGCATCACACCGTCCATTGTAACAGGTCAGTCAGTTTTATAGGTACAAATCTGCTGAAAGATGCTCTTTAATTGTGTAAACATATGAGGGAGTCCTGAGGTATAGCTAAAGGTCTAGGGAACATTTTACCATCAGCTACAGTCAGGTCCATAGATATTGGGACATCAACACAATTCTGACATTTTTGGCTCTATACACCACCACAATGGATTTGAAATGGACTTGAAATGAACAACATGTGCTTTAACTGCAGACTGTCAGCTTTAATTTAAGGGTATTTACATCCAAATCAGGTGAACGGTGTAGGAATTACAACAGTTTAACCCCTTAAGGACCGGGCTCATTTTCACCTTAAGGACCAGGCCATTTTTTGCAAATCTGACCAGTGTCACTTTAAGTGCTCATAACTTTAAAACGCTTTGACTTATCCAGGCCGTTCTGAGATTGTTTTTTCGTCACATATTGTACTTCATAACACTGGTAAAAGGAAGTCCAAAAAATTTTTTTTTTGCACAAAAAAATACCTAATTTACCAAAAATTTGGAAAAATTTGCAAATTTCAAAGTTTCAGTTTCTCTACTTCTGTAATACATAGTAATACCCCAAAAAATTGTGATGACTTTACATTCCCCATATGTCTACTTCATGTTTGAATTGTTTTGGGATTGATATTTTATTTTTTGGGGATGTTACAAGGCTTAGAAGTTTAGAAGCAAATCTTGAAATTTTTCAGAAAATTAAAAAAACTCAATTTTTAGGGACCAGTTCAGGTCTGAAGTCACTTTGCTAGGCTTACATAATAGAAACCACCCAAAAATGACCCCATCTAAGAAACTACACCCCTCAAGGTATTCAAAACTGATTTTGAATACATTGTTAACCCTTTAGGTGTTGCACAAGAGTTATTGGCAAATGGGGAGGAAATTTGAGAATTTCATTTTTTTGTCTAATTTTTAATTTTAACCCATTTTTTCTACTAACAAAGCAAGGGTTAACAGCCAAACAAGATTGTATCTTTATTGCCCTGACTCTGCCGTTTACAGAAACACCCAATATGTGGAGGTAAACTACTGTACGGCCACACAGCGGGGCGTAGAGTGAAAGGTGCGCCGTATGGTTTTTGGAAGGCTGATTTTTATGGACTGGTTTTTTTACACCATGTCCCATTTGAAGCCCCCTGATGCACCCCTAGAGGAGAAACTCCCTAAAAGTGACCCCATCTAAGAAACTACACCCCTCAAGGTATTCAAAACTGATTTTACATACGTCGTTAACCCTTTAGGTGTTGCACAAGAGTTATTGGCAAATGGGGATGAAATTTGAGAATTTCATTTTTTTGCCTAATTTTCAATTTTAACCCATTTTTTCCACTAACAAAGCAAGGGTTAACAGCCAAACAAGACTGTATCTTTATTGCCCTGACTCTGCTGTTTACAGAAACACCCCATATGTGGCCGTAAACTACTGTACGGCCACACAGTAGGGCGTAGAGTGAAAGGTGCGCGGTTTGGTTTTTGGAAGGCAGGTTTTGCTGGACTGGTTTTTTGACACCATGTCCCATTTGAAGCCCCCCTAATGCACCCCTAGATTAGAAATTCCATAAAAGTGACCCCATCTAAGAAACTACACCCCTCAAGCTATTCAAAACTGATTTTACAAACATTGTTAACCCTTTAGGTATTGCACAAGATTTAATGGAAAATTTCACATTTTTGGCAGATTTTCCATTTTAATATTTTTTTTCCAGAGACAAAGCAAGGGTTAACAGCCAAACAAAACTCATTATTTATGGCCCTTATTCTGTAGTTTACAGAAACACCCCATATGTGGTCGTAAACAGCTGTACGGGCACACGGCAGGGCGCAGAAGGAAAGGAATGCCATACGGTTTTTGGAAGGCAGATTTTGCTGGACTGGTTTTTTGACACCATGTCCCATTTGAAGCCCCCCTGATGCACCCCTAGAGTAGAAACTCCAAAAAAGTGAATCCATTTTAGAAACTACGGGATAGGGTGGCAGTTTTGTTGGTACTAGTTTAGGGTACATATGATTTTTGGTTGCTCTATATTACACTTTTTGTGCAGCAAGGTAACAAGAAATAGCTTTTTTGGCACGTTTTTTTTTTTGTTATTTACAACATTCATCTGACAGGTTTTATCATGTGGTAATTTCTAGAGCAGGTTGTCACGGACGCGGCGATACCTAATATGTATACTATTTTTTTTATTTATGTAAGTTTTATACAATAACTTCATTTTTAAAACCCAAAAAATGTTTTAGTGTCTCCATAGTCTAAGAGCCATAGTTTTTTCAGTTTTTGGGCGATTATCTTGAGTAGGGTCTCATTTTTTGCGGGATGAGATGATGGTTTGATTGGTACTATTTTGGCGTACATGCAACTTTTTTGATTGGCACTATTTTGGGGTGCATATGACTTTTTGATCGCTCGCTATTACACTTTTTGTGACGTAAGATGGCAAAAAATTGCTTTACACCGTTTTTGTTTTTATTTTTTTACGGTGGTCACCTTAGGGGTTAGGTCATGTGATATTTTTATAGAGCCGGTCAATACGGACGCGGCGATACCCAATATGTATACTTTTTTTTTATTTATGTAAGTTTTACACAATGATTTCATTTTTGAAACAAAAAAAATCATGTTTTAGTGTTTCCATAGTCTAAGAGCCATAGTTTTTTCAGTTTTTGGGCGATTATCTTGAGTAGGGTCTCATTTTTTGCGGGATGAGATGATGGTTTGATTGGTACTATTTTGGCGTACATGCAACTTTTTTGATCACTTTTATTACCTTTTTTGGGAAGTAAGGTGGGCAAATTTCAATTTTCTCATAGTTTTTATTTTTTTATTTTTATGGCGTTCATCGTACGGGGAAAGTAACATGACCGTTTTATAGATCAGGTCGTTACGGACGCGGCGATACCTAATATGTGTAGTGTATTTTATTTTTTAAATTTTTATTCAGTGATAAATGTTTTTTTTTTTATCTTAACTTTTTTCACTTTTTTTTTACATTTTTGTGACCCAGACCCACTTGGTTCTTGAAGATCCAGTGGGTCTGATGTCTGTATAATACAGTACAGTACAATATATATTGTTCTGTACTGTATTTTACTTACACTGAACAGATCTATGCTTTTAGCACAGATCTGTTCAGCACCATGGACAGCAGGATGCCTGAGCAGGCGTCCTGTTGCCATGGGAACCTTCCCCGTCTGCTCAGAACTTTGCAGACGGGGAAGGGTAAGCACAGGGCTGAGGGGGGCTCTCTGGGGGCTCTCTCCCTCTCCATCGGGGGGCTGCAAAGGCACAGCAGCCCCCGATGGAGAGGGAAGGAGCTCCCTGACCGATGACAGTTAACTTTTTCCATACAGCGGTCCGTACGGACCGCGGTATGGAAAGGGTTAAACGTCTGACATCTGCACAGATGTCAGCCGTTTATACCAGGGTGCTAGCAATGTGCTGGCACCCTGGTATACCCACTAGAAGCCAATTATCATTCATGGGGAGGCGGGCGGGGGATCGCGATCCCGCCTGCCGCAACGCCCGCCTCCCGCAATGCCCCCACCGCCTGCGACATCCCCCCCGCACCACCCGCCGGCATAAAATCGTGCAGGGGTGCAGGGGGGGGGGGGTGAAAAATATTGATTTTAGCCACTCTAAAGTTTCTGCTGCAAAAAGCGCAGCAAACCGCAGGTCTGAATTGACCTGCGGTTTGCTGCGATCGCCGATACGGGGGGGGGGGGGGTCAAATGACCCCCCCCTGCATTGTTACGGGATGCCGGCTGAATGATTTCAGCCAAAATCCCGTTCCGATTAACCCCTGGGGCGCCGGAATACAGATTTTAAGTCAGGACGTACCGGTACGTCCTTGGTCCTTAAGGACTCGGGAAATAGGGCGTACCGGTACGTCCTATGTCCTTAAGGGGTTAATTATGTGCCTCTCACTTGTTAAGGAACCAAAAGTAATGGGACAATTGGCTTCTCAGCTGTTCTATGGCCAGGTGTGTGTTATTCCCTCATTATCCCAATAACAATGAGCAGATAAAAGGTCCAGATTTAATTTCAAGTGTGCTATTTGCATTTGGAATCTGTTGCTGTCAACTCTTAAGATGAGATCCAAAGAGCTGTCACTATCAGTGGAGCAAGCCATCATTAGGCTGAAAAAACAAAACAAACCCATCAGAGAGATAGCAAAAACATTAGGCGTGGCCAAAACAACTGTTTGGAACATCCTTAAAAAGAAGGAACGCACCGGTGAGCTCAGCCACACCAAAAGACCCGGAAGACCAGGGAAAACAACTGTGGGGGATGACCGAATAATTCTTTCCCTGGTGAAGAAAACACCCTTCAAAACAGTTGGCCAGATCAAGAACACTCTCCAGGAGGTAGGTGTATGTGTGCCAAAGACAACAATCAAGAGAAGACTTCACCAGAATGAATACAGAGGGTTCACCACAAGATGTAAACCATTAGTGAGCCTTAAAAACAGGAAGGCCAGACTACAGTTTGCCAAACGACATCTAAAAAGCCTTCACAGTCCTGGAACAACATCCTATGGACAGATGAGACCAAGATCAACTTGTACCAGAGTGATGGGAAGAGAAGAGTATGGAGAAGGAAAGGAACTGCTCATGATCCTAAGCATACCACCTCATCAGTGAAGCATTGTGGTGGTAGTGTCATGGCGTGGGCATGTATGGCTGCCAATGAAACTGGTTCTCTTGTATTTATTGATGATGTGACTGCTGACAAAAGCAGCAGGATGAATTCTGAAGTGTTTTGGGCAATATTATCTGCTCATATTCAGCCAAATGCTTCAGAACTCATTGGACGGCGCTTCACAGTGCAGATGGACAATGACCCAAAGCATACTGCAAAAGCAACCACAGAGTTTTTTAAGGGAAAGAAGTGGAATGTTATGCAATGGCCAAGTCAATTGCCTGACCTGAATCCGATTGAGCATGCATTTCACTTGCTGAAGACAAAACTGAAGGGAAAATGCCCCAAGAACAAGCAGGAACTGAAGAGAGTTGCAGTAGAGGCCTGGCAGAGCATCACCAGGGATGAAACCCAGAATCTGGTGATGTCTATGCGTTCCAGACTTCAGGCTGTAATTGACTGCAAAGGATTTGCAACCAAGTATTAAAAAGTGAAAGTTTGATTTATGATTATTATTCTGTCCCATTACTTTTGGTCCCTTAACAAGTGGGAGGCGCATATGCAAACTGTTGTAATTCCTACACCGTTCACCTGATTTGGATGTAAATTAAAGCTGGCAGTCTGCAGTTAAAGCGCATCTTGTTCATTTCATTTCAAATCCATTGTGGTGGTGTATAGAGCCAAAAATGTTAGAATTGTGTCGCTGTCCCAATATTTATGGACCTGACTGTATCTAAAAAGTATGGACTTCAGTGAGGGGAGGAAGCCAACACTAAAGTGCCTAGGGCAGCATAACATCTAAATATGGCCCTGGCTCCACAGCAGCAGCACAATGTAGTGTCACACATCACACTGCTGGTCTGTGTATTAGGCCTCATGTACACGAACATTGTTTTGGTCCGCATCCGAGCCGCAGTTTTTGCGGCTTGGATGCGGGCCCATTCACTTCAATGCTGTTGCTCCGTTCTGTGGTACAACCTGTCCTATTGTTGTCCGGACCGCAAAACACACAACGGTTGGGTGCATAAGGCCTTAGGAGGATCACTGAGAATGGGAATCTGCTGTGCTTCTCCTCCTACACAGACCCTCAGAGCAATGTGTGACACTACATCCTGCTACTGCTGTGGAGCACCAGCTGCTGAGCTGTGATCATGAGGAACTAGGCGAGTATTTTAATATTTTTTTTATGTCTTGTGAAGGGGGCACATATAAGGGCAGCATAACTACTGTGATGGGGATGCATATCTGGGCATAGCTACTGTGAAGGAGGAACATATCTGGCATAACTACTGTGAAGGGAGCACATATATGGGCAGCTTAACTACTGTGAAGGAGGAATATAGATGGCATAACTACTGTGAAGGGAGCACATATATGGGCAGCATAACTACTGTGAAGGGGGCGCATATCTAGCTATAGCTATTGTGAAGGGTGCACATATCTAGCTATAGCTACTGTGAAGGGGCACATATCTGGGCATAGCTACTGTAAGGAGGAGGCAAATCTGGGCATAGCTATTGTGAAGGGGCACATATCTGAGCATAGCTACTGTGAAAGTGGCACATATCTAGGCATAGCTACTGTGAAGAGGACGCAAATCTGGGCATAGCTATTGTGAAGAGGCACATATCTGAGTATAGCTACTGTGAAAGTGGCACATATCTAGGCATAGCTACTGTGAAGAGGGCACAAATCTGGGCATAGCTATTGTGAAGAGGGCACAGATCTGGGCATAATTGCTGTGAAGGGGACATCTCTTGACATATCTACTGTGAAGGGGGCACAGTGTGGGCATTACTACAGTGTGTTGGCACAAAGGGGGAATAATTACTATGTGGGGACATTAAGGGGACTGGGTGTGTATAGTTATGCTTTGGGCTGAGTTAAAAGCATGGCTTACTATGAAAAAAAATATATACATGTGTATGTGTGGTTTGGGTGTGGGCCCAGGTATATTCTTTGCACAGGGCCACTCTGCTGACCTAGTCCATCCCTGAGGATCAATAGTACATTGCTTAAATCTGCTAGTTCATATTGCCAAGAGAGGAAATGGCACCTCCAAATCACTGGCTGTCCCAGAGCCCAGTTTGACCCTTATAAACCTGTTTGTTGTTCGGCTGCTTAAAGTATTGCTCGAGTGAAAAATAAAACCAAAAAACTTCACAGTGCCCATGGATAGTCATGTGCAGAACCTTTGTAAAGTCTTTCCATGAAAAGCTCAATCATTTGTGCTGCAGTCCTCTTCTTGCTCCTAATCCGCAGAACGTTCATTTCATTATCAAGCATGTGACAGATACAGTCGCAGTTACAACCTTATTATTCGGATTACACTACTGAGCTCTCATCCCTCTTACAAAACAGCTTGTCTACTTGCAAGTGTGTAGGGGCTGCTGCAATGACATGACTAAGTTCCTTCTACTTATAAACAGCTTATAATTCACTGATAAGATATTCAAGCTATTTTACTTATTTCTGTTTTGGTCTTCCTCTTTATCTGCTGATGCAATTTAAATCAGCAAGGAGGAAGTAAATGACTACAGTAATTCAAGTATAATATTTTTCTCTGTATCACTTTGCAATTAATTGAGTCTCCAGTCGGCTGGTGAGTGAAATTACATAGCGTTTCCCATTTTATAAAGTTATAGCTTTTCACTATGGTATATCACCACGTTACAATCAATAGGGGTCCAACCTATGCCAGCCAGGTGCAGTTCTCAGTACAGCTAGGTGACTAGGTGTGCCAATATAAAGAGAAAACTGGAGGGGTTCCTGCACCATCCTCATTCTCAGAATCGTTGGGGCCTAAGACGTTAGCCCCTCAATTATTATAGAACAATGGCATATTTTAAAAGGTGTGCAATCGTTTTATAAAAGACGGTAAAACTCCTTTGATAAACAGCATAGAGTGTTCATTTTATAAAATCTAGATTAACAACTCTTATTTATAAATTGAAGTGCAAATGAAATAGATTTGTAAGAGGAATCAATGGTAAATTACTGGTGGTATAATTTTGCAGAAGAATCATGTTTTGCATTTTTTGTACAAATAGGCCACAAAAATCACAAAGCAGAACAGCTTTTAAAAAAGCACACAGGTTTATTGCATATCAATCTCATGTATAAATTCATTGTAGCATTGGAAAGATTACATTTGGTATACATTCCTATTCTACAGCATTAAACTCAAAATCAGCTTTCTTATTCATTATCTTAAGGAATTTCTCTACTCAAGTACATTTTGTTTTTTTTATCACAAGCATCAAAAAGAATTTTTCCCTCCCCACAAAAAAAAAATCGCTTTCTGTAATTTTTCTCTACACTTCATATTTTCTTCCTTTATATTTTTCCACATAAGCGATTTAAAATTTTTCATATTAACAGCTGTCTTTTCTATATCGTTGGCAGCTGAAGCATCAAGTCCCGGACAAAGAACCTAATCACATATACAGTAAGTGCATCTACAGATTTTTTTTTTTATCATTATTATTTTTTTTTTCATTTTTTTACTTTTTCGATTTTCCTCTTTTAAAAAAATTCACAAACAGACACATTGACGGCTAGCCCACCAGTCATGCACAGATTTGCCTATGAACATAACAGAAGCAATATACAATCCAGAGGGAAATGGAACAAAAAATTTAATTGTTCCAAAAACATTTTCTTCAAAACACCAAAATGAAATCCAGACATTTACAACTGTGTTTTTCCCGCAATGTACAATAACTTTTTTTTTTTAACAAGGGATACAAGATAATATTTTTTTTACTTGTGTTTAACACCCAACTTTTGAGAATTCACTGCTGTTTCAGAGAACAACTTTGAATAGTGATCTTCTGTTAGCATCGGCAGTGAAAGAACACCCCTCCTCGTCCAGTTTATAAAGTACAGATATGAAAGTAAGAATTTTGATGGAGAAAGGCAAAGATGCAGACATTTAGTTAAAATGTTTATATCAATGGTTGTAAGGGCATTGGTCAAGCTGAGGAAAAACTATCCAAATTTAGAATCGTGGTTTTTAATCCTGGATAACATGTCCTTGTCATTCGTTTTATTGGGTACTAAAATATGTATTTAGAAGTCACATCTACCCAGCAACATCAACTCAAGAGACTGACAAGTCGGGAGTCAGAACATGATCTCATTAAAAACGCAGCTACTCCAGTTGACCACATATTTTTGGGTCCTGTTGCATGGGATGAAGCTGGGCCAATAACAATTGGCAATCGATGATATATATAATTTGACTGGCTCATTTTTAAAGGGTCACATGGCTCGAATTTTTTTTTTATGGGTGGCAAATGATCATTACTATGTTTGTTCATCCCCCATTCAGTTTGCATATTATGGCAGGGCAATGTTATGCTGATATACACAGATTTTTACACAGGCCAGTTTTCAGGAATGAGCATTCATATGAACATTTGGCCAGGGATCAGGCCAGTTATGAGGAACAGTTTTAAAGAGACCTCAGTGTGTCACAGGTAGATATCTCGGACATATGGTCGAATTGCAGTTACACATTTAAAGTTTGACTTCTACTGGCAGAAGTTTTCTTCAGTTAGGGTACTTTCACACTAACATTTTTGTTTTCCGGTATTAAGTTCAGTCACAGGAGCTCAATACCGGGAAAAAACTGATCAGTTTTATCCTAATGCATTCTGAATAGAGAGCAATCCGTTCAGTATGCATCAGGATGCATCAGTTCAGTCCCTCTTACATCCCTCTTCAGTCCCTCTTTTGCCCGGAGAAAATACCACAGCATGCTGCAGTTTTCTCTCCGGCCAAAAATCCTGAACACTTGCCAGAATGCCGAATCCGGCATTAAGTTCCATTGAAATGCATTAATGTCGGATCCGGCCCCAAGTGTTCCAGCAAAGTGGATCCGGTTTTGGGGTCTGCGCATGCGCAGACCTTTAAAAATGATAAAAAAATTAATACCGGATCGGTTTTTCCGGATGACAACCGGGAAGACATATCCGGTATTGCAATGCATTTGTGAGACGGATCCGCATCCGTTTGTGTCCGGCGATGGAACTGCCTGCCGGAACCTCTGCCACAAGTGTGAAAGTACCCTTAACCAAATAATAAAGAAACAAACTGCAATACTTGAGCCATGCATTCAAAAATGCTCAGGAGATAATCTAAATGAAAAAAAATATATTCATCACTATCAATATCCTCTCATATGAGATACCACTGTGTTTGTTAATTTATATATGGGTGAATGTATATTATTGCAAACAAATGTATACAATTTGATTATTGAAATTTTTTGTGGCAATTTTTTCGTTCGACAGTTCACTGTTCTTGGTCTTCTTCCAAGTTGCACAGCCAAAAGCTTTTAGCCTTAACTGCAATCAATGAAATATTCTATCTATGACCAAATTAAATGTTACTTTTTCTTCATTAAAATGTCCTGATTATAATATATTGGTTACAGAACACTGGGGGATATTTACTAATAGTGTCTAAGAATACAGATCACAGTGTTAATATATTAGGCAAATTTATTACTCTGGTGCAAGGAAATAGTATGGAGTATCGCAAATCCTGTGCCAGATTTACGCCAGAATTTTGTCCATGAGCCCAAAAAAATGAGTAGTCTAACTTTACACCACCTATAAATTGCAGTAGTTTTACTCTAAAAATGGCACATAGAGATGCATTAAGGCCATGCTAGCTTTCCAGGAAAGCCACACTGCTTCCCGCAAAGCCAGCCCCCTTATCAGAATAAAAAAACTTAAAAAACTGCATTAAACATTTAGTAAACGTGATGCAAAGCATGCCCACCTGACACATTTTTCAAAAGTAAATCTGCGCAGTGTGTTTATTACATTACATTCACAAACTATTGAATTCATTTTCAATCATTGTAACCTGTTTTTTAAGCAAATTGTACAGTTTAATGAGCTCATCCTTTAAATTCTTTTACAATACTTGGAAAATGGTCAAATAGTCCAAAAATCGGATTTTTAAAAAAACATTTGATTAATATTATTTTTATTAACCTCTATTGTTTTTATGATTTTATGCTGACTATTCAATGAAATTTTATAATATGCCCGATTTGGAAGTAAGAATATACGATTTTTTTATTTTACTGTAAGTGATCTAAGAGTTGCGATTTATTTTGAGTATATTAAAGATTAATTTTACAGTAGTTCGAAAAAAATCATTAAAATAGTTTCAGTTTTTAATGAGTTTCTATTTAAAACCACAAGACTTTTTATGTTTTTTTTTTTAAGTTTTATTGCCCCTTGTTTTGCTACAATTTATGCTATCATAAATATCAATCTGGCATTTGGAAACTTACAATATCTAATGCAGTTTTCAAAAATTAGCAGATGCAAGCTGTCAAAACATGTGCCCTTAAAAGTCAGCCATTGGGTTTGCAAAATGTTGAAGACAAAGCATTGTGTACTACAGATTTCCAAATTTTCAGTTTACCTATTAAGGTTTAAATATATATAAAAAAAAAACACAACAAAATCCAGAATGCCTTCAAAATCCATACCATTTAATTAATAGAGATTGGGGTGCTTATGTTTCCACTCCAGTGTATACAATGAAATGCCATTATGAGAACATTATGTGAAATGATGAGGTTGGTCATTGCTGCTCTTCACTTAAATCCCTGTGAAAATGATAGGACTTTTGAAGCCTTCGATGAAGGGATATGTATACATTTATTTCACCACATTTTCCATACTCCTACATATTTACATTTGCTTTTCAACCAGGTGTCTAGTGCTTTTAATACAGTACATTACAGAGTGCTTTTAAGCATCTTTGAGCTTCTTGACAGTGACATATTAAAGAAATATGGCACCCACCATCTTGTAATTGTGAAACTAGTTACTTAAATCACAATGTTACCATTTGCCCATGTGAACCTTTAGAAAAAATCATATTTTTTAAGACTTAAATGGTCTTTTTACACCCGCCGGAAGCAAATAACAAATAAATACAATACTTAGGCAAAACAAAACAAAGAAATAATAATAATTAGGAACAATTTTTTTTTTTTACAAACATATGATTGTCTTGGAGTATCGCAGCAAGATCAGTTGTGGTAGTCATTAAAAATGAAAATTGATCACAACTTTAAGCATCTATCTACTGAAATAAAGAGTCTAAATACTATAAATGTTATAATCCGCAAATGACTACCAAAAAATGCTAACAACCACCTTATTTGGCACATGAATTTTTTCAACACCGCAAAACCTTGTTACTCTGTTTTGGTCCTTCACTATTTGCTTATATTAACATTTCTTCACAATAATGAATTTTATGGAAAAAAAATACTGTTATAGAGGTAAATAAGAGACAAATCTGAAAGGGGCAAATTTCAAATATATACAGATTAAGATTTTCAGTTGTAAATTTCAATTTACTATTGTTTTGTTTTTATTGGCCCCAATGAATAATAATTTAAAATATAACAACATGGAAATTACATTAAGCTTCCCCCAATCATTTATGACGCCAAGAAAGGAATGTCTTATAAATGTTGAGATTGGAATATCATCAGGATAGAACAAGATCGTCATGGTGGCAGCAGCTTCAAAAACCTTCAAGCTATATCAGAAAGAGATACAAATAGTTTCAAAAATTTCTAAAATATATGTTCTGCCAATTCTGGAATAATTCCACCCTTCGCTGGGTACGGTTGTCTTGTGTGGATACTCTACAAAGACAATAGTCGCCTCTTCACATTGGATCCAATTTAATAAACTTAGTTATATCTCGAGTCCGCTACATTTTTGTACCAGTATAAAACCCGGAACCTTAGGGGTTTCTATGGATATGTTTATGCAATTTACCAGTTTTATAAAAATTATTAGACATAAAGTTTTCATATTCATATCTCATGGTGAAAAAAAATTCTTTACTTTGTAAATATGTGTAATTTATCCTATATTCTGTTTGTCTTTATCTTGTCCAACTGATATATGGTTCAGGTTCCACCAAAAATCTAAAGAATCAATGGACCTTTTTAATAATTATTACAAGGCTCCCAATTTTATAATTGTATGTTATTAACGTTATATCACTATCACTTGTATATAATTTTCTCTAGGAGTCGGTCACTGTACTAAACTGTATGTTAATGTTTGAATATTTTTTGTTTTAATTCAAAACATTAGATAAACCTAAATTATATAAAAACATTTCTGTATCTGGCACACTGGTGAGCCTAATGGCAAATTATTTGGATCTCAACATATATGAGAGGCTTAAATTACAGCTTGAACCAGTAGTTTTCTACAGCACCATAACTGATCCCACCATTTATAAGAATTGGAAATGATCTATTTCTGCTGATAAGTTGTTTCTAGTGGTTTGAAAGTCTACTTTCTACTGCTATTTATTTTATGATGATAAACATGGTGGAGTGAATACGGAAATTTTATGTAGAGCTTAGAGGAGGGCCTTAGAGAGGACCCATAAAAAAAATCAACAGGGGTTGAATGGATAGTTGAAAATTGCAGGGAACATCCAAATAATTGGTTCCTAGTGACTCATTGATGCCTATTAGCAGTCTTCCACATTGCTGAAAGTGTGACATTGTAACATTTAGATTTGTGTTTATGCATTGTGGTATATTTTTCTTCTTTTACAAATGGTTCATAGGATTAAAAGCTCCTGATTCTGATGCTGCTCCAGCCATGTTCAACCAGGCATCCAGGGAGTTGTGGGAAGTATGAAGAGAAGTATTTTCAGAAAGAGACAACATCATTGCATAAGCCTGGGGGAGAACAAAAATAGGAACAAATCTTAAGAAGATTACAAATTATTAGGTAAAATCATAAATAAAATCTGCATTAGCTGATATAGAGTCACCTGTGAGTGCACCTAGATTCCTACCTAAGAATAGACTTTAAAGGGGAACTTTTGCTATATTACAAGCAGCATGGGTAGGGACAGGGGTAAGGGAATAGTGTGCCATTATGAGTCCTCTGTTCATTCCCCCTACCTCTTCCCACATATAGGTGAAACTCGAAAAATTAGAATATCGTGCAAAAGTCCATTCATTTCAGTAATGCAAATTAAAAGGAATTGCATTAATGCAGCTTAAAATTAGAATTTTGTGAAAAGGTTCAATATTCTAGGCTCAAAGTATCACACTCTAGTCAGCTAATTAATCCATACCCCCTGAGCAAAGGGTACCTCAAAAATGTGACTTTGGGGTTTCATAAGCTGTAAGCCATAGTCGTCAGAATTATAACAAATAAAGGCTTGAAATATCTCGCTTTGCATGTAATGAGTCTGTCTCATATATTAGTTTCACCTTTTAAGTTGCATTACTGAAATAAATGAACTTTGCATGATATTCTAATTATTCGGGTTTCACCTGTATATCAGCCCTGATTGATGGTCCCCATATATACATGCAGATACTCATTAGCCTGTCAGTCACTGTTGAAAGGGGCAAGTAGAGGTGGGGGTAGCACTCCTGTCAGGACTGCAGTGGACTCACAACTATAATTTCTTGGTATTTTTGTTTGCCAAATAGTACAATATTTTTATGCCATTTTGAATAATAGTGCTTCCATGTATTTCTGCCCTTAAACAGTAGTATGATGACAGAGCTGCTTATACTATTATTCATTCAGATTATAATTTTTTTTATCGTCACTGTCTTTCATCTGACCTGAAAAGGTCACTTGACTATGCATTCAATCAGATGGGCAATAATAAGAAATTTGAAAAATTCTACAGCAGAGAGAAATATAGGTTACGGTAAGGTTGAGAAAGTACCATGGATCGGGTACCACTATATATACAGTATATATCATAACATAAATAGATCTGAAGTTACACCATGTGTTTTAGGTAACTCATTTTATTACATCATTAAATATTGATAGTTAGTACATTGAGCAAAATTAGGAGACATGTAACATAGACATGCAAATGGCTTGCTTTGAAACAGAAGACGACACAAAGTAACAGATTTTTTTTTATGCCAACCATAACAAAACTTGTGGAAAACTGTATGAATTCAAAAGGTTTGTCTGTATTACAGTTTTTTTTTTAAATGTAAGTTAAAACTGCAATCAAAAACATTACATTTCATAACTTAAACAGGAAACTTCAGTTGATGCCCCTTAATTTTTCTTTATTGAATTATTTGGATCTTTTAGTTTTTCTATTTCTAATAAAATATTACAAAATAATATATATATATATATATATATATATATCTATATATATATATTAAGATGAATTTGCAATGTTCTGTTATGTAAATATATCCACTGACTCCCAAGATGTTATTTTTCAGATATTAAAAAAATTGTTATATTTGAATAATGTTGAAAAAGTGTACACGTTATGTGTACATATGATGTATATCGTAGCACTTCGTAAGGATTTCAAAGCAATAGAAATTTACATTACAATATCTTTAAAAAGTTTTTTCAGTGCATTGTGGGTAGAAAGCTACTATAAGTGCAGTTATTCTGTACCTACCTGGTTTTTAGCCTGCCTGTACAGAGATTCTTTAAATGCCTCAGAGTCTAAGGTGGAATTAAACACATCTTTTACTTCAAATGCTTCCTCTGCTGTTTTGCGAAGGTCCAGCCCCTTCCCAAAATTCGGAATCTGCTCCACATCTAACAAACGGGCATCTTCCTCCTCAATACACCTGTACCAATGACCAGGGGAGGGGTAGGGGATGACCCTTCATTAGCTTGTCTGGCCTTTACTCAGGCTAGCCAATGTTGCACGTTTGCTTTAATTTGGTGTTATGCATGCACATGTAATGGTGCTCATAGACACAAGGCACATGCATGGAGGACAGGTACAAATAGTTGAGTACAGAAAGCTTCTAAATGGATTAAGGTAGACACACACCACACAGATGTTTACACACAATGATGGAGGCCCTTTGATACATGATGACAGATTTAAGTTTAGCTTGTTATAATTTATCAATAGGTCATGCTCAGAAAGAAAAAGCAAAATAATAATCTTCTTGTTCATTAAAGTAGGTCTACAAAATGTTTTAATGGTTCCATAATCTGTTGACCATGCCTAAAGACGACTTCCATGGTTCTAAGGTCAAAGAGCAGTAATCTGTTGCATCAACAGTTAGGACAAATAACTTAATATAAGATGGTATATCGGAGGACTGGATTTACAATCATAGTAGAAAAGAAGATATTTTGGGCTTTATTATATATATTTGGTACATTACCTACTTTGGCAAACTTTACCACACAGAGGAAAAAAGGTTTCCATGGGTTTGGACAAGAAGTCAAAATGCTCAATTTCAAGTATTTTTTGAATCTTTTGATACAAATTCATTTAAAACTAGACTAGTTAAAAATTAGCCAGCCCAGCCAGTCAATTTTGACTGTGAAGATACAGTTTTGTCTAAAAAGTATTTTTTGTCATATAATTTAACTTCTTTCATATTAATTAAATGTATTCAACCAACTCCATATATATCTATTTACCTAATTATCCAACCTGCCTATGAGAACTATGAGCCTAGCAGCTTTTATTTAAAGGTATTAATCTAGAGCAAATAATTGACGCCTTATTTTAGTCTTTAGCCTTTTAGCCTTCTATTTGTATCAGTGTATAGTAATGACAGTGAAAAATGGAAATGGATCATGGATGTTTAACATGGCATCAGAAGCTACATAAGTATAACAAACCTTCTGGTGTGATCAAAGCTCATAGAGAGGGATGTGGGTTCTTCATCTTCCTCATCCTCTTCATATACTTCCTGGGTCTCCATTGTAGGAGAAACAGTCTCATCTTGTGATTTTCCCGTCAAACTTCCATCTTCATAATCTTCTTCTAGATCGTCGTCTTCATCTTCATCTACATCTTCTGGTTTCTGGTTGACAAGGCTACATCCTCTTGAACTGCTATCAATATCCTGAATTTCTGTTCTGAAACACCAGAATTAAGAGAAAAAAAATAATATGAGAAAATGTTTAAACCAGTAAACTAATTGGTGTAATTCAATGTAAAATCAAGGGTGAGTTACATCAATAATGTACAGTATCAAACATTTTTTGGCTGATTTGAGTTTTAAAGTAACTATTTCTTAAGAATTAGGCCTCATACCACAAATGTATTTTGTTTCTGTGTCCGTTCAGTTTTTTTTTTTGCGGATAGGATGCGGACCTATTCATTTCAATGGTCCCACAAAAAATGCGGACAGCGCACCGTGTGCTGTCCGCATGAGTATGTCCGTTCCGTAGCCCTGCAAATGTCCTATTTGTCCATTTTTGTAATTGTTACAATGGATCCGCAAAAAAAACGGATGGCATACGGATGTCATCAGTTTTTTTTTGCGGATCCGCAAATTGAGGACCGCAAAACACATACGGTTGTGCGCATGTAGCCTTATAGTTAATATAGATGCTTTTGGAGCTTGGACATTTTTATTCTCAGAAATAGGCTACATGCACACGACCGTATGTGTTTTGCGGTCCGCAAAAAAAACGGATGACATCCGTATGGCATCCGTTTTTTTTGCGGATCCATTGTAACAGCACTGTGTGCTGTCCACATCAGAATGTCCGTTCCGTAGCCCTGCCAAAAAAATAGAACATCTCCTATTCTTGTCCGTTTTAGGCATTGTTACAATGGATCCGCAAAAAAAACAACGGATGGCATACGGATGTCATCCGTTCTTTTTTTGCAGAACCGAAATTTGCGGACCGCAAACCACATACATCGTGGCATGTAGCCTTAGGCCTCTTGCACACGACCGTATGGCTTTTTCAGTATTTTGCGGTCCACAAAAAACTGATCCGCAAAAAATATGGATGACGCCCGTGTGCATTACATTTTTTGCGGAATGGAACTGCTGGCCCCTGATAGAACAGTACTATCCCATGTTCTATCTTTGAACTGAACGGAAAAACGGAAATACAGAAATGGAAGGCATACAGAGTACCTTCTGTTTTTTTTTTGCGGATCCATTGAAATGAATGGTTCCGTATACGGAACGCAAAAAAAGGGAACAGAAAAGGAAAAAAAAACACGTTCGTGTGCAAGAGGCCTTATAGTGTATGGCTACAATATTTGTCTTTGCCTTTTGGCATCCCCTACGAGTGTGAAAAACCCTTCAATCCTTTTTTTTTTTTGACCATCCTGTTTTCTTGAAAAGTCTCTTTAGGGCCCTGGCTCTTGTCACCTAATCTAAACACATGAGTGGTATGTTTTTCTTAGCCTGTTTTGCTTGGTTATTCTTTATGATAAATGCCCACATCTGATTCTCTCTCAGGAATCATTATGCCAGTCTGAAATGTATTCCTTTTGTCTATCTTTATCCCACAGCAGGAAAAGGCTGAACGATCTCCAGTTCCCTTCAGGAAATGCCACAACAAGTTTATTTCTTAAGTATGCAACCTAATGCTTTCACACCCTCTTCCCCAAGACACAAACTCCATAAACTGGTGATTAATGAGGCAAACATAAAGAAACACAAGAACATGCATATTGTGAAATTTCAGAGCCATTTTAGATAAGACTGTAGGTCTGTGGATTTATGGCCCAGTTGAGAAACAGTTATTTTTCAGTATGTTGTGCTGGTGACTTGCATGGGATGTCAAAAGTTTATGATATTTTAAATTTCAAATCTTTCTTGTTAGTTTCTTTTAGGTTGACTTCTATTAAACATAACATATACAAGTCTAATATGGTTGAAAAATCCTTAAAAAAAGAATTATTAAATAAAATGTGAAAAATTTGGCATGATTTTTATTTTTTTTAACTAATCTGATACAGAGATGTCAACATTTACTTTAAAATTAATTTCACCAAAATTTAAAAATGTTTGTGAAAATGTTAAATATAAAAAACACAATATTACTTCCTTTTCTTCATGATGAGCCCTCAAGTTATTGTTTGAATTTTATCAGTGATGATAAGGAAAGGGGCAGGGCTCTGGCAACCCCCCAGTCTGTTCATGCTAAAGAGGATAGCTGTCACAGTCGATGGAAGAAGGAACAGAATAATTATAGTTCCATGTCCCAAAGGGGACCATTGAAGGCGTCCTACATTTTTTCACAGCTATAGTAAATTCCTGCTTTTCCAACCTTCAGTACATTAAAGTTCTAATCATAACTGCATCATTCAATTATACTCTCTCCATACATGTTGATAGAAGCATTTGAAATATTGAACGATGTGGAAGGTGATAACCACATGGTGGGCATAATTATGTCAATTATGGTACCAGCAGACACTGTATCATGTGTAGAAGGCTGATGAAAGGGCTATTGAACTAGTATCACAACTATATTGGATTGCTGTCTTATACTGTGGTCATTTATGAACTGAAACACCTCATTGCTATCTTGACTTGATATCACTGACTGTAGGTATTATCAACATGGCTTGAGCAACTTTTTCCTAAACACTGTCTATGACCACTTAGAGTAGCCTTCAAATTATATTAGTGGTACATAATAAATTCTTAAACTGCAAATCCCTTTTCGTAGTCAGCAATATATCCACCACTTACATAACATAAAAATACTTTGACAACAACCACATCCATGAATGCATGTCCTGCTTGACATGGTGCTTTGCAAAATTTCCCTAAGATGATCTTATTTATGGGTTTATAAAACGTTTAAAAAAAAAGTTGGCACTGAACAAAAATCATAAAAATATAGCATCTTGAACACTGCAAAAGAGTTCAAGTCATGACAATATAACTCGAGGCCTCCGGACTGCAGATGGTTAAAATTCCCATCTGCTATGTTGAATAAACAATGCAAGCTCGGGGGGAAAAAAATTTGGTTGGCGATTACATGGCCCTTGCTGTCAGCATCTCCGAATGCCATTTATCACCCACCCAGACAGACAGAAAACAAACCTCATTTTGATAGGCTCTATTCTCAGCTCTCCTGGCGACATTTGCAGCCTGTGTGGGAATCTAAAATGAACTACACCCCGTTTGTTTACACAACGCGCTAATGAGACTCATAGGGGAATAACCTGCAAAATCGGCACAGATGCTTCATTAAAGCTTTTGTTCATTAACTATTCTTAAGAATTATATTTATATTAGTCAGTTATTTTTTAATATTTCAATTTTCAGTGTACAGGTGAGCACATTCTAAGTGAAACTCAAAAAGAACATGTACCGTATTTATCGCTTATTAGGCTACTTTTACACTAGCGTTTTTGCTGGATCCGGCAGGGTTCAGCAAAAAATGCTTCCGTTACTCATAATATAACCATCTGCATCCGTTATGAACGGATCTGGTTGTATTATCTTTAACATTGCCAAGACAGATCCATCATGAACTCCATTGAAAGTCAAATGGGGGACAGATCCATTTTCTATTGTGCCAGAGAAAACGGATTCGTCCCCATTGACTTGCATTGTAGGTCATGACGGATCCGTCTTGCTCCGCATCCCAGGACGGAAAGCAAATCGAGGCATGCAGCGGTTTCCTCTCTGGTGTGAGAACGGAACTGAATGCATTTTGGAGCATTCCGTTCTGTTCAGTTACGTTTTGTTCCCATTGACAATGAATGGGGACAAAACTGGAGCGTTTTTTCCCGGTATTGAGACCCTATGACGGTACTCAATACCAGAAAATATTAACGCTAGTGTGAAACTAGCCTTAGACGCACCTAGGCTTTTGTGGAGGAAATTAAGAAAATACAATATTTTTAACCAAATGGTGTGATTTTGGTGGGTTTTGAACTAATGGGAGGTCTGTGGATGGTAACCATCCCAGAGACTCCTTACTATGCAGACTAAGGCCGTGAACAAGGTCTAAGACTAGACCGAAACGTTGGCCAGTGGCTTATTTTTGGATGGATATAAAAATGAAAAAAGATATATAATGAAATAAAACAAGCAACTTAAAAGCAGCTATAGAGTGCCGTGTTTTTTTAAATATAAATTAAATGCACCTTTACCACTGAGCACCGCCAACTACATAAAGGAGTGCCGCTCAACCACCTTTCCTCAATATGTGGATGGTACACTGTTATGGGGATCTTTGGATGACACTGTTATGGGGATCTGTAGAGGATACTTATAGGGGGATCTGTAGAGGACACTTATAGGGGGATCTGTAGAGGAGACACTTATAGGGGGATTTGTAGAGGACAGTGTTATTGGGGGATCTGTGGAGGACAGTGTTATAGGGATCTATGGATGACTCTGGTATGGGGGATCTTACCCCATTACATTAGACCCCAGTTATAGCAGCCCAGCCGTCACATCATTCATTAATGAAGTGGACGGGACAGTGTAATGAAGTGGGGGCGTGGTTTAGCAGACCTGGGAGCGGGGTTTTTAAGTCCGTCTTTTGAGGGTGGCCTAAATGGCCACCCTACCTGCCCCCTGAATTGTGACCTCCACAGCACTCCGCTTCATTAACAGTGTCATCGACTTTCCCCTTTAAAGCTGACCTGCAGCAGTGAAGAAAAATGGGTTGTTAGAAACCTGGTGTAAAACTGTGTGTATGTGAAGACTAAGGGCCTGCGAGCTTCTATTGGCTGGTAAGGGATATGTGACCGTGTGTATGGCAGTTGGGATATGAAGAGAAAGACCTGCAGGCTTCTATTGGCTAATGTAGGTCATTAGATGTGCCATATTTGTATTTTTTTGGGGAATATATTCAGGAACGGTACGTCCTAGAGAGCTGAGACCCGGTCTAAAACCTTCCAGGACACCCGATGTACCTGTGTGCCAAATTTCGTGATTGTAAATGCGACGGTGCAGATTCCTTTAGCGGACATACATACACACAGCTTTATATATTAGAGATATATATATACATACATACACACACATACACACGTCTCCCCGATCCGGTGATGTGCAAAGTGTTCAAGAGCAAAAAAAAAACCACTAATGGTTTGAAAAAAAATATATAAAATTGTACCTCAGCACTCCATGTTTTCCTTCAGTAATTGTTCTGGTTTATTCACCAAAACAGGTGCATACCGCATTCTCATTATACCTTTATATAGCACTTCAATATAGTAAGCAGAGAACAGTACCATAGATGATATTAATAATACTTCCATATAGTGCCCACATACCATGATACATTTCTGATGTTCTGCTAGTATTTACCAATCCTAAAGAACACTATTATATTTTTGGATAACGAGTCTGTTATAGTCACTGTTGGCTATATATTATGGGTCATTTACGCATCTGTTTATGAGTTGACTGTTGATTTATTTTGGAGTTTGCAAAATTGCTTGCACAGTAATAATATCCACAAAGTGCACGCTGCCAGTATTTTTATATTCATGTATTATATCTGAAAGTCACAAAATCTGGAAAGGTGACAGCACCATAAATCCTCAGCAGGTGACATTTGTCCAGCAGGCTTCGGCCCCAAATAGACCCAAGAGGAGCAGCATAATGCATTCATTTACATCTGGATATAGGTGCCTGGTGTCTTGCTAATAAGAAGCATTTTGCTGAGCCAGTTGCTTATTGATCTGTCAAACAATCAGAGGCTTTGATAACACTTTCTGAGTAATGGCCAGAAACGGGAAAAACACACCACTAGATTGTATCAACCATAGGACCAC
The DNA here is from genome assembly GCF_905171765.1 of Bufo bufo. Lineage (NCBI taxonomy): Eukaryota > Metazoa > Chordata > Amphibia > Anura > Bufonidae > Bufo > Bufo bufo. The sequence goes on from NC_053389.1 coordinate 139,429,469, forward strand.
TTCACAATAAGACAGAACATCTCACAAATATATCCAATTAGTGTATCTATTAAAACCCATGTGCATATATCACATACACGTATACGTTCCCATCTAATCTATACTTCAAACGGAATCGTATGCCTTTGGTGCAATATCTTCACAGGCTCGGAGCAGGCCAAGAGTAGATATAACACAGTAGTAAGAGGAATTGTCAGCTGCAGCAGAACATCTGCCTATGATTAATTGTGCACAATGCTGCTGGGACTCCCTCTGCCATGTTATAAGGGATGGTAATTTCCAATTTATGTGCACATAACAGATTCAGCCCCTCTGCGCCCCCCATTAATTTGGAATTCATGACATAATGTGATATGGTTTTCAGCTAATATTACTGAGCCCACAGCCTGCAACCCTCCAACTTCCTAAATGCTTGAGTTTAAAATCTTTGACTCTTCTTTGGGCGTCTTCAAGATTTTAGACTTCAGAAGCTGAGTCCCTTTTTCAAAAAGGCATCGGTGACCTAAATGGTGCTTCTGTAGAAGTCCATTGACTGGCTTCCAAGTTATACAAATCTCCAACCAACTCATGTGGGATATAAAAAAAAATTGTTCTGGAATTCATGAAGGTCCCAATAATGTTATGCTCAGATATTACAAGAAAATTTCGACTAACACAATCATGGTCACCGGTGCGATATCCATCGTTATGCTCAGATATGTCAGAAGAAAACCCAAGGTGGAATTCCACTTTAAAAGAATTATGGGCCAGATTTATCATTAGCTCAAGTCAAAATAATGGAGTGAAAAAGTTTCAACTTTTTGCGCAATCGCTAAAACTGCGCAAAAATGTGCGACTTTTATTGGCTCTGCACTATGCTCGCCAGTTTTCTGAAAGTGGTGTGTTTTCTTATGTAAATGAATCTTTAGACAGATTTTCTATAGCGACAATTTAAAAAGTCGCAAAAATTGCGCCATTTCACTCCAGTGAGGACCATGCTTATCTTATGCGACTTTTTAATAGAACATGCGACTTTTTCGTAAAGACGTGCGACTTTTGTAAAGCCGCTTACTGAAGGATAAACTGCTACCGTCAAACCACATTTATCACAGTATTAAAGGACCATTAATAAATCTGACTCAGCCAAAAGTGACTTTGGACATATGCAAAATTCGAGAAGGCTACTTTCACACTCGCGTTTTGGCTTTCCGTTTGTGAGATCTGCTCAGGGCTCTCACAAGCGGTCCAAAACGGATCAATTTGCATTCTATTGTATTCTGAATGGAAAAGGATCCGCTCAGAATGCATCAGTTTGTCTCCGTTCTGTCTCCATTTCGCTTTGGAGACGGACACCAAAACGCTGCTTGCAGCTTTTTGTTGTCCATCTGATGAAACAGAGCCAAAGGCAACGGGGGACGGATCTGTTTTCTATTGTGTCAGATTGTGTCAGTAAAAACGGATCCGTCCCCATTGACTTACATTGTGTGCCAGGACGGATCCGTTTTTACTGACACAATCTGACACAATAGAAAACAGATCCGTCCCCCATTGACTTTCAATGGTGTTCAAGATGGATCCGTCTTGGCTATGTTAAAGATAATACAAACGGATCTGTTCTGAACGGATGCAGACGGTTGTATTATCTGAACGGACCCGTCCATGACGGATCTGCACAAAACGCGAGTATGAAAGTAGTAATGAAAAATCTGGTCCTATGTGTATAATCGGGGTGACTCACTCTTCAATTTAACATAGATATTATGCTTTTGAAATTGTTGTAAGCTGTCACCTAGTAGTGTGTATGGGGCCTGGCATTCCATTGACCATAGCTGCCATTTTTATGACTATCCCTGTCCCATCTCTTTGCTTCATCAAGAAAATAAGCAGTACCAATGGCGCTTGTCAACAGCCTATCTCCCCTGCTCTATTGAAATAACATGTATGTTCATGTTAATCAGGATAGATAATTGCTAGCCAAAGATCATTCAGCAGATATCCTTTGTCTACATCAAGCTTACATCATACAACTAGTGCACAAATCAATACACTGATACACTAGTGCACAAATCAAGTCCTTGTGTCAGGTCAAGATGGAAGTGGACATTTGCAGAGGACTCCAGGAGCAGCAGTAAGTTGTCTAGTGACTATGGGGGAGATTTATCAAATTGGTGTAACGTAAAACTGGCTTAGGTGCCCATAGTAACCAATCAGATTCCACCTTTCAGTTCTACTTTACACCAGTTTGATAAATCTCCCCCTATAAGTCTAGACTTATAGGGGAAGATAACTTTAAGATAACTTTGGTTTCCTAGATGTTCTATGTAAAACCATGGATGACATACTATAATATGACCTTGGGCCAAATTATAATCTCATGTGGATTTAACAGGCAAGTATTAACACAGAAAAGACAAGAATTCTGAGCTTTCAATTGAGAAGATAACAATGTTTCCCTGACTATTAATCATTTTTAAGACTGTCTAAATTCTAGAATTTGATTTATAGGCTGCACCTGGTGGTCAGTCTTCTTCCAAGTTTCATCCTAAGGAAGGATTGTGTAGAACTGGCAAAGTTCTTCAGTGCAGCTGGCTATAAAAGGGGGGGTCAGCTTTCAATGAACTTATCAGTGGACATTACATTTTATATGCATGCCGCCTGATTAAATGACCCCCCCAATGAGATATAGTAACATAATGCAATCTTCTTAAAATGTTTCATTATTTACTCACAGTTGGCGAGCTAGAATGTCTTAAATCACTGAGGAAATTATGTAAGTATGAAAGAACCAAGGCTTTAAACTCATCTAGCTTCACAGCCAGCAACAAAATTGAATATTAATTGTTTTTATACTTTTTTCATACCTTTTTTCTCCTAGACTTGAAGCTTGATTCAACTCGCTATTTGCAATAAAGTTTCGAATTTCTGAGAAATAGGAATCTTCTTTCTCATCTAAAAGTGCATGGTTTTCGGATTCGGAATTAGGGGATGAGACGCTAGTTCCATGGTGGTTTCCAATTACTCCTGAGTGCTGACTCACTGGACAGGGAAAAAGTTGTGAATTATTAACACAACCAAACTAGTAAAAAAATCTTCAGAAGGAAAAGTGTGAGTTAATCCTAAATATTTTACAGTCATGTGTCATCCAAAAATATCCACTGATGGACCACCCCACTGTAATGGTATGCAGGTGGGGAGTGTCAATTACTCTGCATCATTTTGGGATAGTGAAGTTAGTTATTACTTTTCATACACTCTCTCAGGAGGAATGATTAATTCCAAAACTTTCCCAGACTAGGACAAGCTTGAATTCAATGCTTTGGTTTTATTATGGTCTTTTAGGCTTAGAGACTGTCCAGCCTGCATTAACAGAGCATAGGAAGAAAGTTGTCAGAAATTTAGCTTAGGCTACTTTCACACTGGCTGGTTTCCATTTGTGAGATCCGTTCAGGGCTCTCAGAAGCGGTCCAAAATGGATCAGTTTTGCCCTAATGCATTCTGAATAGGAAAAAAATACGCTCAGAATGCATCAGTTTGCCTCCGTTCCGTCTTCATTCCGCTTTGGAGGCGTGTACCAAAACACTGCTTTCAGCGTTTTGGTGTCCGTCTGACGAAACTGAGCCAAACGGATCCGTCCTGACACACAATGTAAGTCAATTGTGATGGATCCATTTTCTATGACATAATCTGGCACAATAGAAAACGGATCTGTCCTCCGTTGACTTTCAATGGTGTTCAAAATGGATCCGTTTTGGCTATGTTGAAGATAATACAAACGGATCTGTTCTGAACGGATGCAGATGGTTGTATTATCTGAACGGATCAGTCTGTGCAGATCCATGATGGATCCGCACCAAACCCGAGTGTGAAAGTAGCCTTATTTTACCTGCCTGTATGAAAACAATTGAAGGTTCGGCAACGTCTAGGGAAGTCCACCAATCATTGTTGGATACCGCCAAGGCAGTAATTTTATAGACAGGGAGAAAGGCCAGGTTCTGTCCATACTCAGGAGAGCCAGATGGATAATCAGGGGTGTAGTTATAGGGGATATAGAGGCAGACCTGGGTCCTAAGACCTGATGCCTAAGGAGAAGACTCCTCTGCTAGATAAGACAAGGCTAGTATTATAAATGGCATGGTAGATGAGTATCTTGAAACAGATTCTGCGTTAGGGCCTAGGATGCCTCAGTGAATAACTTTGAGAGAAGAAAAAAAATGGCCACCATTTTAAGCAGTAGAAAAGACAATTTTCAAAGACACACTAGGGTTGAGAAAATTTTGCCCAACACTATTGTCAAAATCTGCTTTTAGTACATTACCCATGAATACAGCATACCTGGAACATTCTCATGTTCATGTTTCTTAAGGTGTCGATCCAAGTTTGTCTGCTGGCCGAAGCACCTGTTGCACAAGTGGCATTTGAAAGGCTTCTCTTTGTTATGTATGTTCCGTACATGCCGCTGGAGGTTGGAGGAGATGCTAAAAGACCGGTCACAATATTTACATCTGTAAAAACAGACACGCAAGAAAATAAGGATATTCAAAATTTTTGTTTCCTTTTATTTATTTTTTTATTGTTAAATTCTGCACCACAAAACATATTTATCCATTTAGTATTGATGGACAGTATATATTCCTCATAAACTTAGATTTACAGCAAATGAGTAAATGAGTAACACCACTAGCATTCAGGCTAGAGCCCAATGGTGATGACTGTCGCCTGCAGCCACATTGGGGGTCGCGCTGATGTGTTGTGGGGGATGAAACTAACGGTTCACTCGTCTCTAATGCTGAATAATTATCCTAGTTTCATGCTAGTATTAAAATCATCCGGCAGCGGAACAGCCTTCCAGTGTTGATCATATCCAGGATAGTTTTTGTCTGGCTGAATCCCGGCACTAATGCTGGAAACAGGACGGATTCCCACTGAGTCCCATTATAGTCAACAGCTCCGACCCTTTCCAATTATGCTGGATACGATGAACTCCGGCATGCTGTTCTTCTGCTGAAACAGCCGATATCCTAGCTTAGAAGCCGTTTACGTGGCGGGTTTTACTGAGAAATTTTGGGGCGGACAGCCACGTTGAAATCTCACTGATGCCCCTGTCCTTTCTGCCTTTCATTCATTTTTACGGGAGGCAGTGCTGAGGATCACTAAGCAGCAAGACTTAAAGCCGTAGCTGCTCTGCGATCCTCACCGCTGCCTCCCATTGAAATAAATTGGAGGCAGAAAGGATGCAGCCACCGGTGGTTTTTAGTGAAGTTTCGGTGCGGTTGTCTCTGGCAAAATTCCACTGCAAAACCTGCCATGTGAATAACCCCTTCAAATGTACTAGGGCTTCTCAGTAATGTCTCAACACAAGACTAGCTTAACAAAACAGCACACTGGGAGTCATTTTGGGTTGATGTGGGTTTATCAATTCCTTCCTTTCTTAAACCTGTGAAGGAGGCACGACGATCCCTTAGCCGAAGAGCTTTTCTGGCACTTTGGCATAAAAGGTTGAGATATTACATATTACATTAGCGGTGTCTAGCCAACTGTGATTTTATTGCAGCTGTATGATAGAACATAGATGGAAGCGTAAAATTTGCTAAATAGCCATTGGCCAGATATATCTAGGGGTTATGTTGTATGCTGATGGCAGTGGTCAGATGAGCTGGACATGAAAAACCCAATTCCCTTTTCCCCTCCCTCCATTTTGTATAAATTCATTGGTAAACGTTAATGGGGAATTTTAATGTTGGAACTGTATATGCCTGTTGTTTAAATGCATTTCCCAAATCTGTAGAGGACTAGGTCTCCCTGCTGTATGTGTAACTTATCCCCCCATTAAATGCACTATGTGACCTAGCACAAGTGAAAAATTTATGTTGGTCATCAGACATGGCTCAAGCTGAGAAGCGCACCCTCCATATGCAGTTCTCCTCTCCCCCGTTGATGAAAAAATTGCAAAAATTAGAAAATAACTTCCAGACTGTAACATAAATAAAATGAAAGTGCAGTCACAAATTAAAACATTTTTGGCTAGTAAAACTGGCAAAAACCTGATGTTTTCTTTAATGAAGTAGGGAGGGCTGCTCCCCGCTACCTCACACTTAGATGGCACTTATTCCAGCACATAAAATGGGAGGATAATGATTAATTCCCCTCCGTTTACTTAAGTCATTCAGCTCGCAAGTTTACCGTCCACTGTTCTGTTTGTTTAAATGGCAAGAAAGGCGTAAATGTTTTATAAGGCTGACAGGTGTTGGTTTATCGGGCAGATTAAAATCATGTTTAAGACAAATTAATCCTGGCCAGTTCTGATAATTTATCTTAGCTACTTAACTCTGAGACAGCTGGAGGTGCCAATGTGCCACCTAATAAATTTACACCCTGGACCCCCAATAACACACAATAACGGCCTTGACCATTTAGATGGCCTGTAATATTTTACTCCATCGCATGCAGATTGTGTATGCAGTGAATGGCTGTGACTTCAGGGTGCAGACTATGTACAGTACAGACCAAAAGTTTGGACACACCTTCTCATTCAAAGAGTTTTCTTTATTTTCATGACTATGAAAATTGCTGATTCACACTGAAGGCATCAAAATCTATAAATTAACACATGTGGAATTATATACATAACAAACAAGTGTGAAACAACTGAAAATATGTCATATTCTAGGTTCTTCAAAGTAGCCACCTTTTGCTTTGATTACTGCTTTGCACACTCTTGTCATTCTCTTGATGAACTTCAAGAGGTAGTCCCCTGAAATGGTTTTCACTTCACAGGTGTGCCCTGTCAGGTTTAATAAGTGGGATTTCTTGCCTAATAAATGGGGTTGGGACCATCAGTTGCGTTGAGGAGAAGTCAGGTGGATACACAGCTGATAGTCCTACTGAATAGACTGTTAGAATTTGTATTATGGCAAGAAAAAAGCAGCTAAGTAAAGAAAAATGAGTGGCCATCATTACTTTAAGAAATGAAGGTCAGTCAGTCAGCCGAAAAATTGGGAAAACTTTGAAAGTAAGGGCTATTTGACCATGAAGGAGAGTGATGGGGTGCTGCGTCAGATGACCTGGCCTCCACAGTCACCGGACCTGAACCCAATCGAGATGGTTTGGGGTGAGCTGGACCGCAGAGTGAAGGCAAAAGGGCCAACAAGTGCTAAGCATCTCTGGGAACTCCTTCAAGACTGTTGGAAGACCATTTCAGGGAACTACCTCTTGAAGCTCATCAAGAGAATGCCAAGAGTGTGCAAAGCAGTAATCAAAGCAAAAGGTGGCTACTTTGAAGAACCTAGAATATGACATATTTTCAGTTGTTTCACACTTGTTTGTTATGTATATAATTCAACATGTGTTAATTCATAGTTTTGATGCCTTCATAGTCATGAAAATAAAGAAAACTCTTTGAATGAGAAGGTGTGTCCAAACTTTTGGTCTGTACTGTACATGAGAGGACATTCCTGTAATGATGAGCGGAATATTGCTAAAATAACTTGTAGTTGAAGGTTCTAAATCATAACATATCTTCTGAAACACTCTACCCTGCTCCCAATATACTCCTTCCACCATCTGCCTGACTGTGGTCTTTACTGCTCTCCTAACATCACTCGGCTAGATCTTCACTTGCATAATCCCAGGAACAGCAAACTCTTTTCCTTAAATACTCTGATACATGGGGTGCTCAGTCTGTGACTCATTCTTTAGTCTGCATTCCTCTGCTTACATCTTGACGCTACCCCATCACATGCTGTCATAACCTCACTAATATAATCCCAGGTCCTGCCCTTCCACAGGATCAGCACCATACTCTTTGTTGCTGGTGCACTGCTCCTTCTACAATGTTTAGGACCTTCCAATTTTCTGTATTGCACTCCTTGCAGGGGGCGGACGGGCCATAGACCCTACAGGAAAGGTAGGGCTGCCTTGGTGCTGTGGCCCACATCTCACCTCCTAAGCCCCCTGCTCTATATATTTATTACAGATGATTGGAAGAGGAGGGCTGAATGTAGCAGCTTTTGATGGCCACCACAGAGGGATAATCTTCTGGGGAGATATTTTGTGCTGCATTGTGGTATTTGGTTATTTGGGATGGTATTCTGTGCTACACTATGGTATGGTAAACTTGTATTTGCCCCGTCTACTTGTGTTTCCCCCACCTACAAGATTGGTGCCACGTTTAGGTTTCTTTCCGGGGTCACTTTCAGTTCCCAGTCTGCCCCGTCTCCTTACATCAATAAAATGTAAATTCATCATAAATCTGTGTTTTGCACTTTGCATTCCACATTGTCTTGGAGTGATTATCACATGTGTCCTGGGAAACCGGGTGAGGGCAGGGAGGCCCATATTAAGTTTTGCTATGGGGCCTTATGAGATCCGTGTATGCTCCTAGTCCCATGAGTAAACAGGTCAATGCCACCCACAGGATCAGAAACACTTGTGCTGGTGGAGACTTTGCTCCTTCCACTATCAGTCAGTGATATGTAATTGACATCATTCCCCTTTCCTTACTGTACATTATGAAACTACCCCTACTAGCATACCCCATAAGGAAACAGATCACTGTCCCTCACAAAATCAACACACTCTTCTCCTGTTGCTATCATCGTTATGTTAATCTTCTTATTAGCTACAGTGTCTTATACCTCCACCCACTTAAAAACTGAGGACGCAAGGCTATAGTAGGAATTTCTAATCTCCTAGGATGAATAAACTAGGATGGGTGCCTGCATTTTGTGCAGTCTCTGAATGCTTTTTGGTAGTGACAAGCCCTGACCATATAGGTTTGCTACCCCCTTTAGGTCAGCCCTACAGACAAATCCTACAATCCTATTCAGTTTTTCCTTAAAACCAGTCTTTCCTTAAAGCCTATGGGAAGTCAGAAGCCAAATTAGGACAAAACGTGGTAACTCCAACATACACAGCATTTAACAATATGTGCCAGCTAGGATTTATAGTATGTCCTATTAATCACAGCACATGTCTTGTATAACTTTTTTTTGTCATTTTATATGTTCGTAATTGAGCTTTCTGAGCTGGCAGACATGACAGTGAAACTACTGAAGCAAATGTGATGATGATTGTTTTTTTTTGTAAATTTCTTCCAACTTCCAAGCCATCACTGAGTGGGACTTTCATGGGATAGAACAGACATTGGCAAAACAAACTTTCAAAACAATTAAGCTGACAGTCACCGTTGTCAGAGAGTAAAAGAAATCAATGACAATTAAATTGTTCTAAAAACACCAGATCCCCTGAGAAATATTCTGACCAGAAGTCAGTCTATAGCAGACGTCTTACACAAAATACATATATTACATTTTTCTTGGGCAAGCCAAGGGAAATAAATCAATGCTATTCCTAAGATTATGTTGGACCACTTTCTCTTGGACGAGAATATGAAGTGCATTTATCATGGAGGCAGCCATTTTCAGGGACTCAACAGGTTCTCATGAGACTGCAGCCAATCAAGTTTCTGTGAATTAGTGACATCATTAAAACAGTTTTGATTTATTGGAAGAATGTGTGTTGTAAATTCATGAGGCTTTCTCATCCTAGTCCCCATATTGCTTTACTGTAGGGGTATGCAACCTTGGTGAGGTAGAGCTCAACCATGGTATGAATGTTCTCACACAGAAGAGAAGTGACAGTGCTTTGGTTAGAGACTGCACTAATTTATTTATTTTATGCACTTATATAGCACTACTATATTCCGCAGCGCTTTACAGACATTAGCATCCAACTGTCCCTAATGGGGCTCACAATCTAAGGTCCCTATCAGTATGTCTTTGGAGTGTGGGAGGAAATCCACACAAACACAGGGAGAACATACAAACTCCATGCAGATGTTGTCCTTGGTCAGATTTGAACCTAGAACCCCAGCTCTGCAAGGCACCACTGAGCTATCGTGCTGCCCATATATACAGTACAAAGTGATCATCATTTGAGAAGTCTTTTACACTGACAAAAACAACATTTCCCCATGATGCCTTTCCCCAGATGGACCGCAAGACACATCTGTGAAAAATGTGATTTGATGCGTCTGACTTTTTCAATTGTTGTCCGACACGGTCATTGTTAGTACTTGTAAAATAGTTTTTGTGACATAACACATTTGTACCCTTTTAGTAAATAGTTTGGTTGTCAGTAAAGTGATGTATACAGTGATGTATAGTCAGGAAAGGAAACAGCAGTAGGGAGGATCAGAACGTAAACCAGGAAGCATCGGGGAGAAAAGTAGTATCACTGCTTTTTTATTACATGTTCCACTGCTGGGGAAGCATTTATTTAACTTGGAAAAACCCTTAAAGACATTTTCATCTACTCAGGATCTGGATCTAGATGTACTGATTGCCTACTTAGGCTTTAGTGCAGCAAAATAACATTGGGGTGATGGTTTCACCTTGATGGTTGATGATAACCACTCTCTTTTTCACTTTGTTATTAGTAATATGATGCTATAGGACCCAAATTTCAGCTGTGTCAGCCTATGTTTTTTCTTTGGAGATGCCTACAGTCAGCAGTCCCTGTGAACTTGTAGCTAGAACAAATGGGATCTCTAGAGCAATCCACATATTGCAGATAAACTCCTCTTGTATCACTGTCAATCCAGAGATCTTTGAACTAAAAGCTAAATGACTATGAATCTAGGTCTGTAGGACATGTCAAAAAGACAGATAAATTGAAGGGCCTCAAACTCATAACTACTTCTAAACCATGTCTGTCACCTAGTGTATGGTTGCGTGGCTCAGGGATGTTGGATGAGATGATCTGGAAAGTTATGAGATGATACTTTAGCAACCCTCAAAGAATGATTGTATACAATTGTGGTATAAAGAATTGCTGCTAAATCTCACCTGTATGGTTGTTCTCCTGTGTGGGTCCTGAGATGTCTTGTTAAATTTGCAGATCTTGGAAAGATTTTGCCACAGTACCTGTTAATGAGACAAAATACAAATACATATCACTCTATGTCAATGGCCAGATATTGACCTATGTTGGTGATATATGTCCAGCGTGGAGGAGACATAGGTGGCCAGATGCAATGAGTCATTGAATATCAGCAAGATATTCCAAACTCTTGTACCAAAGCTGAAGTCAACAGCCACATTCATAATTAGATAAAAAAGTTGTTTGGAACACATAGTAGGAGAGTGGGCCAAATATGCATTGGTACTAGCTTTTCTTATAGTCATATATTATAGTCAGAATTATGTATTATCATAACAGTACAGGAGACCATTCATGGGATGTTCACATGGTCAGCATAATGGCTTTATATCATGTATAATGTACCTGCAGGTATAGCGCTCTTTTCCTTTCCGTAAGATTGAATCTGACAAAGTTGGGGGTGGGGAGCGAAAGTTAAAAGGATGGTGCGAGAGGGACGGTAAAGAACTTCCTGTGTCAGATTTCAAGTTGGCAAAGCTTTCCAGCTTTTCAGTCATAGTTTCGATGGCTGACATCTACAGATAATAATTGAGAATATGTCAGAAGACCTGGTAACAAGAATAATATTTCGGAATCATAATAACCAGTTACTTACACCCGCGATTTCCTTTCGGACATAACATATTAACATTGTTGTATATATTTTCTGCAATATGAGTTTTCAGCCTACAAACCCTCTGAAGGACAGTAGGTGTGCCTTACAAGCCAAGGACATTCCTACACCTTAAAGATTAAAGATCCTAGGTACTGTAAGTAACCTTAGAAGATACAGTAGGTGCAGGTCAAGGCTGAAAGGTCTTGAAAATCATTTAATGTTCACAACAGTTGTCTCTTCTCTTTCCCTAGTTAAACACTAATTACCACTATTAAGCAACTCTGCCTTGGTCAGGGTATGTAGAAACAAGACAAAGAAACATATTGAATCTTTGGCTTGGGTGAAGGACAGCCTAACTCTCTGAGGGCTCTTTTAAATGGGTCGAGGATCAGTAAATTATCAGGGACCAATGTTTCTCCAAATCCTTTTTCCTGATAAGTGTCCCATGTAAACATTCATTCATCGGGTGATTGCATCTTTCATGTAGCACCTAAAATCATTATTTGTGGGCAACACATAGCTTTGTGTAGACAGAGATGTGCTACTGACAACAATGGATCTGTATGGGGTTGAATGATCGCAGGAGCGATCCCCACGCTAGGGCAATGATATCTGCAATTAAAGCAGCAGAATGAAAAATTGCTATGAACAATTTGATTCTGAAACCTGATTTTTGCCCTGTGCATTGGTCCGTGTAAATGTGCGCTAAGCGAAACCTAAATATACCTCTGTACAGGGGCAGACTGGGAACTGTGAGGAACTTAAAGTGGTTCTGGAAAAAAAAACTAAAATTGACTCCATATTGTAGGTGGGCCCAAATTGACAGAATGCAGGCAACACAAGTAAGAGATGTCAACGCGTATAGACAGAGTCAACAGCAGACAATACCACCCCAGCAGAACCAAATAGCACAGTGCAACACAAAATACTGCTGCCCCCACCACAGTATTCAACTCTGAGGATGGCGACACAGTTGACTTCAGGAGGGCACCTGTGGTCATCAGCCAGGTGCGTAAATACTTGATGCTCCCAAAGTTTATTAATGCTGATGGCATCTGATCATTATGAACCCGGCCGCGAGGAGGGCTTAGGTGACACCCTGGGCATCGACCCACTGAGAAATTTTTCTGTAGCATCTATGGCCCCTGCCTCTGTAAGTTATATTACTCTGCAGGGGGCAACAAAGAACACAGAATAAAGCTCCTCCGAAGAGAACATGAAACCTGTGCATGAAGGATGTGATCTTCTTGTTGAAAATAAATATCTCCTCTATCATTTATTGTTAGTATTAATTGGGAAGGGGATTGCGCTTTAAGCAATTAATCACAACCTATACACTCCTGTACTCAGGTCTGCGGAAGGGGCTATGTATTGGCTTTCCCCTTGCTACACTGCATCTATCCAGGAAACTCAACACAGATCCGATAACCTATCTGCAATTCTGTAACTTGATAGTCATTATAAATCTGCGTTTTCCTGGAGAACATAACCTTTGCTTTTACAGTTATAACTTGAAGAAGCTCCTTGCAGATTATATGCCTTTGAGGGGAAAATTAAATACAAGTTTGAACCAAAGCCAAAGAAAAAGCAAAGAAGACGGTGAGGGAGCGGAAAATCGCAGGAAGCCATACATCAAATACTAGATGGTCTATTGTACAACAAGGTCTGACCTTTTGCACGTTTACAATACATTAAGCTAGACTCTTGGGAAGACTGCAGCCAAGACATTGTTCTAGAAAGATATCATTATTAAAAAGCTGTTGCAATTAACAAATATAAATTGTAGCACGCTGGCAGCCATTCATGAACACTATTAAAACCTGTAATTAGCCATAAACAGTTTAAATCAATAGATTTATGCCCCCAGTGCGTACAGGCTGAAAAGACCAACATAAACCTCAAGTAAGTTCTACGGTTTAGCCCCCAGTGACCATTTCTAAGTCACTGAGCAATGAGAGAGGTAGAAAATTAGCTGGGGGAACGTAACTAATGGTAACGGGCAGGAACTCAAGCCATATCACTGCATTAATTGACCAGCAGGGGCGGTAAAATCTCATGTTTCTTCATAAAAATGTCTTGTATAGTCAGCCTCTGGGTTTTAAAGGGAAAAGTTATTTTTTTTTAAATGAATCCTGGAAATATATTTTTTTAGTTTTTTAAACTTGGCAGAAAAAAATCATTGATCTTAAAGGGGTTGTCTTACTTCAGAAAATGGCATTTATTATATAGATAAAGTTAATACAAGGCACTTACTAATGTATTGTGATTGTCCATATTGCCTCCTTTGTTGGCTTCATTTATTTTTCCATCACATTAAACACTGCTCCTTTCCATGGTTACGACCACCCTACAAATCCATCAGTGGTGGCCGTGCCTGCACACTATAGGAAAAAGCATCGCCTTATATAGACTTCCACGGTCCTGGCCACCAGAGTCTGGTGTTTTTTTTCTATAGTGTGCAAGCATGGCCACTGCTGATGGATTTGTAGGGTGGTCGTAACCATGGAAAAGGGGAATGTATAATGTGATGGAAAAATGAATCCAGCCAGCAAAGGAGGCAATATGGACAATCACAATACATTAGTAGGTAGCTTGTATTAACTTTCTCTACATGATAAAAGCCATTTGCCGAAGTGAGACAACCCCTTTAAAGAGGTCTTTATTCTATCCACTACACCCATTCTACAAATGAAACTATTGTTCAAATACCATAGTACTGTACAATAAATTTGAACATTCCCATGTTTATGCGGATTGTCATAGTGTATCCATCTCAGATCTATTTCTCTGTCTATCTCTCTGTCCATCCATCCTTCTATTCTAGCTCATAACTATTCATCTCATATTTTTTGTTTTTTTTGGGGCCAGTTTTATTGTGTGTGGGCACTTAAGCACTTAATTTGTGTGTGGAGCACATGCTTTTTTCTGCATGGATTTTTATGCGGAAAAAACGCAGACTAATATAGTACCAGCAAAGTGAATGAGATATGACAAATCTCATGCACACTTTACTTTTCTATATCATGCAGAAATTGACCTGCTGTGCAGATTTTGAAATAGAAAAGTAACACATTTGAATTTTGAATTTTGGTGTGTATTTTGTGTAGAAATACAGAGAAATCCGCATGAAAATCCATGCGGAAACTTTGTTTTCAAACCAGCACCTTGCACACCAGGTACCTTAAGGGGGCCCTGTGTGAGGGGCACTAAGAGAGGAATCACTGTGTAAGGGCAGTATAAGGAAACCAATTTTGTAAGGTGAAGGCACTAAAGGGGCACTTTTATTGTGTAGGGGTAGAAAGGGGCACATTTACTATATTGATGCCAACCACTAAGGGAACAATAGTACTGTGTGGGGCAGAATGGAGGATACTAGGGCATAAAGATGTCATTATAATTGTGTTATAATTACCACCATTATTATTAGTGACACTGGCACCATTATTTTTTTTTTTGGGGGGGGGGGGGGGATGCAATCAGGCTCGGACCGGCCCTCCGGGGCGGGGGTTTCCTCGGTGGAGGAGTAATTATTTATTTTGTTTCTCAGGAGAGATAATTATTGTAGCCACTAAGTGGCAGTATCGCACAACGATGCAGCCTCCTATTGGTGTAAATTGTACAGGAGGCCCAGCAATATCTTCTAAACTTCGCAGCTGCTGGCAGTGAAGGAGGAGAGAACATGTCTGGCCATCCTCCTGCCCTGAGAGAAGGACAGAAGGACTCCTCTGCGGTGCTGGGCTGATTTCTCAGGTGTGTGACAGTAGCAGGGCCGTCTTTAATATTGATTGGACCCTGGGCAAAAATTTACTTGGGCCCCCTGGATCCCGCCTTCCCACACCTTAGCAGGCAATCATGCCCTCCACCACAACACACACATAAAAAATCCACACATCTGGTAGAGTACAGTGAATGACTGTAAATACTTCCAGTTCTGAAGACTCCAGCGGCTCAGGATCAGTGCTCTGGGCAGCTGGACTCATGCTGGAAGTGGGCACCGCTCTGCAGGAAGGAGACCAGGGCTCGGCTCACCCTAGTGTTACAGTGCACCCCAGCACCGCACAGTATGCAGTATAGCACCCTATAGTATACATCAACCCACAGTATGCAGTATAGCACCCTAGAGTATACAGCACCACACAGTATGCAGTATAGCACCCCACACTATACAGTACCCCACAGTATATAGTAGAGCAGTATAGCAGCCCACAGTATACAGCCCCGCACAGTATACAACACCTCACAGTATACAGTAGAGCAGTATAGCACCTCACCGTATACAGCACCCCAAACTATACATGATACAGAACCCCACACTATACAGCCCCCCACACTATACAGTACAGCAGTATAGCACTCCACAATATACAGCACCCACAGTATACAATATACAGTCCCCCACAGTATACAGCCCCCACAGTATACAGTACAGCAGTATAGCACTCCACAATATACAGTACCCACAGTATACAGCCCCCCACGCTATACAGTACAGCAGTATAGCACTCCACAATATACAGCACCCACAGTATACAGCACCCACACTATACAGTACAGCAGTATAGCACTCCACAATATACAGCACCCACAGTATACAGTTTACAGCCCCCCACAGTATACATCCCCCCACAGTATACAGTACAGCAGTATAGCACTCCACAATATACAGCACCCACAGTATACAGCCCCCCACACTATACAGTACAGCAGTATAGCACTCCACAATATACAGCACCCACAGTATACAGTATACAGCCCCCCACACTATACAGGCCCCCACAGTATACAGGCCCCCACAGTATACAGCCCCCCACAGTATACAGGCCCCCACAGTATACAGGCCCCCACAGTATACAGCCCCCACAGTATACAGGCCCCCACACTATACAGCACCCCACTATACAGTAGTTTACAGTATATTAGCATAACAGCCCCGTCACCTTTTTCTGATGTAATCTTCACAAAAAAAGCTCCACAGTTAAGGCAAACTTCTACAGCAACACTCCGGGTAGGACCTTAATGACCTCATAGCCATGTGACCACTAATATTGCTAGGTTACTGGTCACATGGTGATGATATCATCTAAGGTCCTAGAGAATCACAGCTCTCACAGTACGCTGCCTGGAGTGCCGGCAGGCATGGCATGGCAGCACCCCCTGTGTAGCTGACAGTCTGACACCCGGGGCAGTGGCCAGCAGGCATAAGAGGCAGCTGCCTTGGGCCCCCCAGGAGCTGCCCCTTTTGCCCCTTGTTAAAGACGGCCCTGGACAGTAGTGAGCTGTAGGAGACTGTAAGGGGAAAATAGGGGATTTTTTTTATAGCAGACGAAGATCTATGAATGTGTGCTGCTCTCTGCAGAGTTCAGAGGGGCATTGGGAGGACTTTGCCCTAGGTCCCTCCTATTCCTTTGCTTTAGGTGCCCCCCATTAGTTCCACAGCTCCAGATGCCCCCACTCTAAATGCACCCCTAATATTGCATCTTTTCTAGTTGCCCTCCTAATACCTCTGCTCCAGGATCACAACTATTACCCTGCCTGCACCCACATTCTCTCTCCCATTTTTTGGGAAAAAGGGGCAAGGGTGTAGAATTATCTGGTGTAGAAGCTTGCAATGCAGAAGGATGTGCAGGCCTACTCACAAATTAGGCGCATCCTCTAGCAGTCCGTGCTCTTATACTAAAATCTACGGCAGCTCTGGCCTGCTGTAGATTTAGTTTTTCTTTTTTGCCAGAAAACTGGCCTAAAGGAAGATAAATGTGCCAGCTGACCGCACCCTCTCCCCACCCTCATCACGCCCCTTTATCGGAAAGTCATGAGGGTAGTGTAAAAATGCTACTTGTACCTTCATTTAGGCACAATGGCATTACGGTTATGGGGGAGGGTGATAAATTTATGAAACTGTAGGGCTGAGGACTTTGCCCCCATAGCCATCACTTTTATCATTGACATCATATAGGTGGCGCTCATGCGTTTGATATCCACTGTTGACTGCTTTCTTTGCTTTATTTGCTCATATTAAACTGACTGCTCTGTCATATCAGATCCTTTACAAGTAAATCTCCCCACTATTTTAAAGCAGACAAACACAGGATGTTTCTGGCGGGCCCGCTGCCATTATCCAGTCATCTAGAAGGAAAATCACTGGAAGTTATTAACTATAAGTTGGCAGGGATGTAAAACAATGATGGGTCTATGTTTAGCAGTGAGGTGGGAAATTCTGTGGATTTCTGTAGAAGAATGACCTGTTTAAAAAAATATAATTGTGTAAAAAAGAAAATAAATTCAATGTTCTTAGATGATGGCTATTAACTGTCTTTGTCTTCTAAGCAATGAAGTCACCAGAAAGATTTTACTCATAGATGATCAGTTCAGTTTATGGCTACATAGATGTCCTCATAATCAAGGGTAGATGTTCATAGAGATATTCTCTTAATGGACTTATGCCATTTTTTTTAAAAGACAGCACATAAATATGTAGGGCAGCCTGGATTGTCAGGGCATGCTGAGAGATGTAATCTCACAACAATTGGAGTGCCTCAGGTTGGAGACCACTGCCATAGACTAGATTAGTTTTTTGCTGGTGGATCTTGCCAATTTTGACTGGATCCACCAACAATGTGACTTTTGTAGGGGGTGCAATATCATTCCCCAATAAATGTATGAACCTATTTCTTCAGCCAGAGATATCTGACAGGCACTTAAAGTGGTATTCCAGTTTTGCAATTTTCTGTATCAATTGACGAGAAACAACACATTATCATGTAATAGTGAATGTTTGTCTGCAATGCCCTATTTTCCTGCACTTCATCATCGTCACGTGTCATTTTGTGCTGTACTGGTTCCCTATCCTGATGACAACATGTCTACATCTGAGGCAAGTCCTATAAGGCTCTGCTCTGTAGACACAACATCATCACTGACTTTGCCTCTTTGGGCGGTGTTCTGCTTATTCTCCTGGACCCTGCACTGTAGGCATGATGCCAGCAATGATTAATTGCATTTTTTTCCAGCAGGGCTTCAAGCAGGTTTAGATCTGTGATGTTCAAGATGCTACAGACACTCTCTGTGAGTCTTGCATTGGGATGGAAACACAGGGCGCGAGTCACAGATCCAGGGAGTCAAAATCCATTCAGCACTTCCCCATCTGACTTATATAATGCAGTAAGGTTGAATTCTGGTGTATTTTTTTATTTCTTTGTGAAATTGGTTTTAATAACTGCTTGCATTCCTCTTGTAATAATTCTGGACGTTCTATTCTTTTGACTCTATGCAATTAAGGTCCATCTGGGTGTTACTAGCTGGAGGTTTGTTCCTGCACAGTCTGACACTCGCAGCACTGATTAGATGTGGAAAACTTTGCAGGAAAATGCTCCCAACTGGTACCACCAAGAAGGACCTCTATTGCAGACTGCTGACGATTCATTCAGAAGTGGGAATAAAAGACGGCACAATATAAGGTTATATGAAAAGATGCTCCAGAATTGTTATTATGGTGGTAAAGCAAGTTGTTACTTACAGACACATCAGGAGAGTTGACAGGTCATCTTTACTCCCCCCCTTCTGAAGTAATGGCTTCACTAAACTAAGCTGTGCATTTGGATGTTCTAATAGGATTGTCTTTTCAACCTCGCAGTCTACATCTATTATAGGATGGGGTTATACTCAGAGGATAAATACGAAGACACTATTTTCCATCTTATTCTAGAAAAATACCAGATAATGTGACCAATGAGAACTTGCACACCATATCAGGTCAACTCTACGGACTTTGGCTTGAGTCCTTGAAATAAGTTTTGCTTATAGCCACAAATGAAATCTTGGCATAATGGAAAGAAATAACATATTAACACATTGCAGTGGGGGTTACTGTGAAATAAATATGTTTACCTGGGGGTGAAAAAGAAGAGGAGATGGTCGTAAATACTTGTCCTTCAATGCCCCCACAGGGTCTGTCACCTTCCGCTTTTCCACCCTGCTGGACAGCAACACATAGGGTTACATACCCAAAATAATGACAGGAGTCGTAAAACATAATAACATGAGAAATGTGACAGCAATAACAACATGAGCCGTCTGGTTAAGATAAGCCCTTTAGATCATTCCCTAGCGTCCATAGAAGGGGGTCTTTTAACTTCCATCGCCATCAGCCAGAGCAGAACGCTTCTATGAAGAATAACTAATGTATTATCCTATTCATTTCATTGGGCACCATACTATATTTAATTTCATTTTCAGTGTGGCTAGAAGGAAATTTATTACTTGCCACCTGCTTGCATTAGTGTTATCTGCTGATGGTGGAGGTGATCAAATCCTTAAAGGGAAACCTTGTTAGAAACTGGAATTTCCCCTTCATTTTTCTGCATATTTAGGATGATATGTCCCACAGAAAACAACCTTGGATCTCCATGTTCTTGTGGAGGTTCAGTAATAGATTCTAAATTTCCAGGTACATTTTCACTGTATTTTTTCTGTAGAATTTGTCCAGAGCTGGCAGGAAACATTGTGATAAAACCTTTGTGATATAACTATTGTGATATACAGTACCTAGCTGGCAAAGTTTTTTTTTTTTATTATAGAACGAAAATAATTAGCAATTGTAGTGAAGGTTCACTTCTACTGTAGTCTTAAAGGAGTTTTCTGGTACACATTTTATCCATGCCCTGTAACCCTCATCACTTACTGAAAGATTCATACCTACTTCCGGCCGCTCTGTCTCGCATTCCTTCATTTTCCCATCTCCGGCTTGTTTTCTTCTGGCATGAATGGACGTGGTTACTTGAGGACACATATTTACTGAAGGCAGTCATTAGCTGCAGTGGCGAATGGGACCATGTTCATACATGGCTGGAAGATAACAAGCTGAGAACCAGATGATGGAGGAATGGAAGCCACTGCACAGTATTGGAGAGGTGAGGTGGTGGTAAGTATGAATCTTTCAAAAGGGGATACATAAATGATTATAATTACTGGAAAACCCTCTTAAGGACATGTTACCATCACTGAGGGCCCCTATATTGATGCACGCATCCATTGCTGGTCCAAGGTTCCCTGTGTCAAAGTCAAAGGTTTTAGAATAAAAAAGTAACAGACCACTTCTGTCTCCCTCAATAGCATCTTCTGGACCCTTAATATGGCTCCATTATGAAGGATCTTCATTTGCAGTGTACTTTCATTAAAGTGGCCATACTGGCCATTGAAAATGAACTCCCCATGTACCCATGTACGTACATTCTCAGTTCAGCCTAGCATACATTTGTTTTAAAAAAGGAAGAGGGAATAAGCCACTGCCAGACACCTCTGGTGGTGGCTTATCTTCATTGAGAAGAAAGGATCGGGCATGTTGAAATTCAACATTCTCAATAGTTTTTTCACTCAACAAGCTGAACAAATGCAAGCCAGGCATTTCATACATATTAGGTGGTTGGTCAGTCCTGCTGATATTGGCTGGTTTGGCTGATGGCGGCATAACACAAACATAGTAGTTGAGCCATTATAGCATGTTTCTTCATTAGAGTTCATCAACATGAGATAAAAGTTGTGCTGTTGGAAAGATCACATTTGAACAATCATCAAGCTTCAATTCAACATCTATAAAAAAAAACTGTATAATGTAACTGAATGTACACTAAGGCTAAAACATACCCAAGCATAAATTATAGTACAGGATAATGCTCAGTTTACAAAATATTAATATAATAAATCATAATATCTCAATCCTACTGAGTACAAGGCTAGACCAATTGATATGTGATATATTGCAGTAGGATGAGAACATTTTTTGTAATTTAACAAGTTAACATCCTTTTTGTTCTTAGTGTAGCCTCGGCTATTAAAGACACTGAAATAATTGAAACCTTGCTTGATACGATGCTCATTAAACTGGTCAACACCATGCTATATTTAGCAGTGAGACAGAGCATAGACATGGCCATTATATGTGTCACAAGAAAAGAGATAAGATAAGCCTGCCAAATAGATCATCGGATTGTGAGCAGAACTCACCTAAAATGAAAATTTATTACAATTAGCATTAACATTCAAAGCCATAAATAAATAAAAAAGTAGCTAACTCAATTTACTGTCATTTTTCATAGAAGTCACAAAATAATTCTTGGTTAGGTAAAGGTATGTTAATACCTGTAAATGGGGTCCATGAAGAAGGGAGAAGGCTTTGCGTAGTGAAGAGGCGGCTGTTGGGGAAGAGGAGGCGGAAGGATTTTTGAAAGCATTTCACCAGACATGGCTTTCCTGTCACCATAGATATGGTTTTTACGCGTTTCCCTTGCCCCATTCTGACTGGCTCTACTTCTGTTACCAATGCTGAGGTCCAATGGTTGTTCCTCTCCTGAGGATGGTTGTGACAAAACCTTAGTTGGTAATAAGGCTGACTTCATCTCTTTTGGTTTGGTCGTGAGATCAAACGGTGACTCTGAGCTTGAGCTGCCAACTTTTTGAAGATCTCTAGGAGACTTTGGTTCAGCTTTCACCAGCAAATTGTGATTCATTGTCCGATCGGTAAAAGCTGGATATAAAGAATGAGGAAAGTTCGGGAGAAACTGAAAGGGAAACATGGAATGATATGGGAGGGAACCCATTTTTTTTTCTTGCATGCCCATAAATCCAGGTCCAAAATATTTCTCTGCTATAGAGGCAATAGCTTTAATAGAGTCATTTGCTGCTCCCATGGATGGAAGTAACTGCTCTTCTGGTGGAGGAAAAAAGGAATGTTGAGAGTAGAAGAAGGGCCTTTCTGTAACATTGTTATTAGAACTACTAGAGACAGAGCTACTAACAATGTCCTGTTTGTTTTCTATGGATTTGCTCTTTTCTTTGTTTTTGTCTCTTTCACTATCTACATCACTATCTAAGTCAGACCCAGTGCCAGTGGTGGTATCCAGATCAGTCCCCGAGGTTGTGTTGACATCTTCAAAGTCACTTCCATCAGATAGATCACTGCTCCTAGACTTATGTTTCTCTAGGTATGAATCTTCCAAACTGTTTTCAAATTTATCCTCCAGTGAAAGTGGCTGGTTACTATTGCTACTGTTCAAAGACTGGATGAGGGAAAGTTGGGGGTTACCTATTGGACTGGGAAGCTTTGCTTCTCGTGTATGGTTCAAGGGGTTTTTTAACAGTGGAGAAGGAGGTAATAATGGTGGCCGGGGATATAACGATGGGGGAAAAATTCCTGGAAATCCTGGACCCAAAGGTGGAAAAGGTGAAGGTGTGGGTGAAAATGGCAAACTACCCAGATGTGCCCTGGAAGGAAAATAGTCATTGAAAGCAAGGCTAGAGTGATTCATGTTTGGAGAAGGTTTCGACTTGTCCATCAAAGAACTTGGTGTCAAGGGCAGGCCAGGCCCAAACATTCCACCAGGATTGTAATGGTTTTTGCCTTCACAGAAACGCCGATGCTTGTTAAGGGAGGAGGTAGTGCTAAACATCTGTCCACAGTCTTTACACTTTATCTGTGTACGACAGTCTGCATGCATTCGTTTGTGACGACACAGGTTGGAGAACTGTGTGTACGATTTATGGCAGACCTCACCTGAAACACCAACAGAAACCAAAGCAAAAACAATATAAAATAAAACATATAGACTATGTGAAGAGTATTCATGATCTTGTGAGGTATACATAATTAGCAAAGTCAGAAAATCTTACAAATGTGTGGAAGTAATTATTGTGGGTATGCACAGTGTTTCACCATGCACTGTTATATACTGTCTATGGGTATATCTAGGGTCATTTGTTATGATCTTTTAGTTGTTAAGTTTTTATTATTATTATTTTTTAATTTTGTGTATTTTACAAAGTAATAGCAAAAATATATTCTACTCTGGAACCTGTAATTACGCTAACATCCGAAATCTTTAATACTGGATATTACACGAGAGCCCATAGTAGATTATTTATTATCCACGATGCTGCACAATATATAAAAGCATGACGATTGTTGGTTCACTGCCCAGGATCTGCAGTTGGGAATGGCGGATTAACACACTGTGAAGTTCTAAGTTGGCAATGTACCGTGTCCCAAAAATGACTTTGCTAGCAGAAAATGATGACTATGTTATTATTCTTTATTTTGACTTTAATGGAACTGTCATGGGGCTCCCAGTGGTTGGTCCTGAGGAACAGGATAAAGAAGAGACAAGTAAATGACTCTGTTGCCCACATCTGGAATGTCTGACATCTGCGAGGGAGGGGATTCTATTCAGGGACACGGATGAAAAGGTATAGTGGTTTGGCTGAGAGCTAGAAGCTGCTCCATTTGAGGGGCAAAATAATAGAACTTGTTTGAAAGAACTTAAGGAACATGGAAGATAGACCTGCTAATATTACTGAAAGTTTCCAATTTATAAAAAAAAATGTTTGGGGTCCAAATCAGGGTCACCTTTTAGTAGAAAGAGCTATGGTAATATATTTGCAACTAGTCTGCTTCAGATAAAAAAAATATATAAAAAATGATATCTGTACAATTGAAATGTACATAGATGTAGTTGCCTTTGTTATAGTGAATATTTTCTATCATAGAAGAGGAATGAAGTGTTGATTGAAGAGAAACTGACTGCAAAATTGTATACAAAAAGAACCCAGACCATCTATTCATTTGGGAGACGTGACACTGACGAGGAATGAAGCACAAAGGAGGAAATTATTTCACAGACTGAAGCAATATTTATTTAGGGCCTCACAGACATCAGAAATTCCTATAGTGAATGGAGACGTTCCAGTCTCATCATGATTATGGAGTACGATTACGTATTACAGTGGAGAATGAGACAGTTAAAACGAATAGGAATCTCCAATTTATCAAGATAAACCATTTCCCTAACATTTCTACATTAACCAGTGGACTGTATACACACCCAAGAACATCCAAGAGCCTAGATAAGAGTCTCTTAAATTCCTTAGCCTTCCTTGGGAAATTAGTGAGAACTATGGTGACTGCGCATCCCCAGGCCTAGCAACTACCTTGAGAACACTCTGTATTCTGTTCATATGTGTCTTCAAGAACTCAAGTAGACACCTGAATATGTTTAGGCTACTTCCCTACCGGATGACTGCTCCACATCAAAATCTGCTTTACTGAAGGAAGCCGTTGAATCATAAGGAGTATGTGTTTAACAGTAATCTCATTTTAAAGATCTGCTTAAGATCCATTTACCAGTGGGGTTTATATAAGAGATCTCCATCTTTAAAAGATGGTTCTTAAAATAAATAACCTTGCACCACATTGTATAATGTTCACTTTAAAGATGTACAGTATTACTATAGTGATAGCACATCACTAGGATATTACATCACTTTCTGATCGGTGGGGATGTCACCTCTGGGGCCCCAACTGATCTTAAGAATGAATGTGCTGCAGCACTAGTTTGGAGCTATGTCCCCTACAGTGTTTTATCTCTACATAGCTTATGAATGGAGCTTTTACAATATCCTTTAAACAGAAATGCCAGGGAAAAAAATGGAAAATTCAGCCTCTGGCCAGTCTCATATGATAGCTAGATAGATAGAAGTTGCAGTATTTCCTGTGTTGCCTGCCAGGCTCTTGGTTGTCTGGTTGTGATGGTCAGCACAGGCTTCAACAGAGGCCATTTGTAGAGGATTTAAAGAGGATCTTTGACATGATTCCATTCTAGGGAGCAAAAACTAAGGGGGGCATTTACTAACCTATTTATGCCACTTTTGTGTGGCAAAATGTGCAACATTTCTCTCTTTGCGCCACTTTTCAGAAGGGGTGAGAAAAGAGAGTGTGCTGTGGCTGGGCAGCGGGCAGTGCCACAGGCCTGCAAAATGTATCTTTCTTCACACCAGTTTTTTACAGCTGCTTTTTCAGCTTTTGTCTAGAGTCAATCCACATATTTTGAGGAGTGGGAGAACATTCTAACCAAGAATGGAGGTTCTAGATACGAGCAAGACAACTTACATATGAAAGGTTTGACAGTACTATGAATGTGCTTATGTTGCTTGAGCCCTGACGAGGTGGCAAAAGTCTTGCCACAGTCAGGACATGCGTGTGCCCTTGCTCCAACGTGTTGGGAACGGATATGTCTCTGTAGGTTGCTTGGGTCAGTGAAGACCTAAAAAAACAAAAAACAAACAAACATAAAAATGACGTTACAAAATGTAAAAATATAATGAAATATCAATTCTAATAATATACAGTGCTCAGTAATTGAATGTATGGGGAGAATACACTATGACCTACTGCAGCAAAGAATCTCTTCCAAATTCTTTGTTATCCTTTAGATTGAGAACAATGGTTTTTTAGCCTACAGGGTGATAAATCTGGCTGTAGAATAACATACTGTATGACTTGGAACACACAGTTAAACCTAAGAGCTGAATGATACATAGACAATGCTTTGACTAGATCAACTTCTGTCCAAATGTTTCTCACTAAAGGCAAAATTCCTATTGTGAATTTGCATTTAAGTTAATTAAGGGACTTTGGCAGAACACTTAGGTGCAATGATAGAAATATTGTGGGTTTCCTTAAAGAACCTTTTTGAATCTGGATAGCAATTGTTAATGCTATATCATTAACGTTTACTAAATATGCCATTTTATACTTTTGACTTTCAAACTGTAAGGTCGATCATACACATCCATAAAGGCAGAAATGCTACCTCTTGGTCATCCACGGGATTGTTTGTAGAAATAAACTAACGGCCATTTTGAGCCAATCCAGCATGTTTTTGTCCTTTTCTTGTAAATTGGCTCTTTGATCAAATGATAGGACAATTTAAGCTAATCATGCCATACACTTTATTTTGGCAAACCTCAGTCAGTCTTCTCCAAACATATAGATCACATTTTCATAGAGAGGTTTTCCATCTTGGTGGGCCATTCAGGTAGAAACCCCCACGTGGCTAGACCTATGGTGGGAACCATATGTACCTGCTTCCAACTACTGGGTTCTGGCTCCTTCACTCCTGCACCACTGTTGCAGCTCTCTAGTCTCAATCTGCTTTGATGGCCACTGCAGCCTCTCACTGGCTGCAGTGACGATGTGTCCAGGTGTGCCAGGTGTCAAACCACCAACAATCTGATATTGATGACCTATCTTGAAGGTAGGTCATCAATATCTATAGCTCAAGCAACTCCTTTACATTTTCAAATGTTCAAGCCAATTCATTCAATGCAAATAAAGATGATCATAAATTAAGTTGTATAATAAATTTATAGAACAGACATACATTAAACATCTATGAGACCAACAAAGGCCACTGTGTAGTCCTAGGTTTAAAGGGGCAGCTTGACAAGAGTGGCATTTAATTCATGAAACTTTAAATAAGGGCCTATTTCCAAAACCTGTCAACCATAAGATGCT
The DNA here is from genome assembly GCF_905171765.1 of Bufo bufo. Classification (NCBI taxonomy): domain Eukaryota; kingdom Metazoa; phylum Chordata; class Amphibia; order Anura; family Bufonidae; genus Bufo; species Bufo bufo. Next base: position 139,456,321 of record NC_053389.1, read on the forward strand.
ACAGTCAGGGGTCATAAGATTAGACATTGCTAGAACTCATTATGGATTAAGCTCATATTTAAACTGTCACTATATAGGTGGGCAGAATCCAGTATAGTAGAAATTCAGGCAGTGAAGGAAAAAAGGGAAGTAAACAGGACTTTCTATAGGCAACTTTTTAATACAGGCATATCCTTAATAGTTATCTTCAACTGCTCTTATTTAATAACTTGCTCTATGCTGCCCAATTTCTTCATTTTTTTCTAAAGGCGAGACTATATATTTAAGGGATACCATGCAGTAATGTTGTGTCATATCCAAAGTACGGTAGGTTATATGAAATAAAACAAACACAAAATATTTACATTCATAGAGAAAACTCTACAAATCTAATGTAACCCCAGTCTCCAGCTGGAATATGGTGCTGTAACCCATTTTGACATATTTTGTTCTAGGGAACATGGGAATATTTGGCAGTAATATTAACACTGAGAAAATGGAAACCTTCATCAAATAGTTTACTTTTTGATATTAATTTGAGAAAACAAAAGTCTATAGCACACACCTAAAGTTCAAATGTGCAAAGTTTTGGGAAGCTGCAAATAAGATATCACAGTTTTTTCTTGTTTCTCTTTTTTCTTATGCTATTGAAAGCTGTCCTTCTGACAAGGGGAACTGCGGTGGCATTGGGACAACTATTGTTCCTGATACACTGTCTAGATTACATGTATGGATCAAGTCAAGATGCCTTGGCTAGATAAAGCCACTTGGGTTTACTCCATTGGCAGGAAGACAGGAAAAGCAAACTGAGATCCGCGGTGGTGTCATCTAACCAATGCAATGCAAGGAATGTCAACTGTTCTTTAGATATGTTCCCTAAGGGATGGGGAGCATACCTCAAGAACAATAGAGAGCTCTATGAGTCCTCCTGGCTTTACCACAGTTCAACCAGAAGAAGGAATCTCATAAAAATCATCAAATGTGATACTTAAAGTGTTTCAGAGATTAAATGAAGATGCCACCTGAAACCTTGCACTTGTGACCGTGTGTGATCATACAATAAATGTAACTATGTCATAACACTGACGTCTACTTTAGGTGTGTGAGGTTCCGCTTCAGTGTTGTTGTTGCAGTTCAAATATATGGGTAATCTGGAAGGAAGATCACTTGGGAACCAGGAATCGTTCTGCAAAGGACATACGTGAGACACAGATCATTCCAAGCGTCAGCCTTGGGTCACACGTTCAAGGACATCACAATGATAATGAAGAAAAAAAAAACACAAAGAAATGGCTGATCTGTACCTTTACACAGTTCTCACATTCGAATCGCTTTCCACTGTCATGTGACATTTGGTGGCGAATCAAGTTTGATTTCCAGTTGAAGGCTTTTGGGCACTGGTCACATTTGTACTCCCTCTCTTCTGTGTGTATGATCATATGTTGTTCCAAACTGCAAAGAACACACGGTTGACCAAAAAGTGAGAAGGATAAATGCATTATTTATTTGGTACTTACATATTCTGCAGATCCATACAGAGATCATCACTCACATGAGTCAAGTCTTTGTTTAGGTTCACAATGTAAATTTTGATTTCTGTATGTTTTTGAAGTGTGGAAGGACTAACCGAAGAAAACCCATGAAAACATCGGGGGAACCTTCATACTCCATAATGTCTTTGGTCAGATTTCAACCCCGGACCCCAGTGCTGCCAGGCAGCAGTGCCAACCACTGAGCCACCTGTATTAAATTTTTTACCTCATTTCAACAACATAGATATTTATTTAAGCTTGGAATATTTGAAACAAGATGATATTCACTGGTCATGCAAGCTAGTCCTATCGATCACTAGGTCTTAAAAATTGCACTACAGCAATTAACTTGCGCATGAAAATCGTATAGAAAACAAATGCATCAATAGATGTTTCAGTCCATTAACTACCAAATTTTCGTCCAATAAATAATTTTCCCCCAGTGTACTGAAGTAGACAGGAATCTGATGTTAATCTATATGAAGGCATTGTCTAAAATCCTGGCCTGTAAGGTCAAGATGGCAAGTAGGGTTTGTGAGAGGAGATGATTAAGGAAGACCACTTTTAGACCACACTCAGATATTTTTCTCCATTTGAAGAAATTTAAGTGTTCTAGGCATCTAATACCAAGTGCACAGACATTTCCCATGCACTTGCCATGTACAGGAAACAGGAGGTGTATTGAGGACATAATGAATGCATCGAAATTCAGCATTTTATGATTAGCACACCTCAGTTTTTCACAAGATCATTGTCATATGTGTAGACCTTTGGCCCAATTCAACATCGACTCTAATTTACCTGACATTACACTATGAAAGTATCAAAGGGTGGATGACAACATGAGTTATGTCAGGGCACATCCCTCAATGACCATTCAGCCATGGGTCTTCTTAGACATAAATCCGAAAGTAAAGACAGCACTCAGAAGGTTAAAGGGGTTATCCAGTAATAAATATGGAGGACCTATCCCCAGGATAGGTCATCAATATCAGATCAGTGGGAGGCAGACACCTCGGGCCCCCGCCGTTCAGCTGTTAGAAGAGGCCAGTGCTCCGTGAGCACAGAAGCTTCCTCCTAGACCATGTGGCGTCACCATACATCGGTCACATGGCCTAGTTATATCTCAGCCCCATTGATGTGACTAGTGTACAGTGCTGTGCTTGGAAGAGAAGCCAGGAGCTGGCTGCGCTCACCAGAGCTCCAGCGACCATGGCTGCCCCGTAACAGCTGATTGGTGAGAGTGCCGAGAGTTGGACCCCTGCCGATCTGATAATGATGACCTATCCTGAGGATATGTCATCATTAGTTATTACTGGATAACCCATTTAATCTGCATATTCAAGGTTTTATTGAGCATAGAGCAAAGTTTTAAACAGTAAGGCACCATTCTTCAGGCTGGCTTTCTTCCACTACATCCCCTACATGACAGAATGCCTGACTGAAGAAGGGATGCAAATAAGCTCTTAACAAGCTCTGCCTCTAATGCCATCAGATGTAAGGCAGCTATCATATAAGTCAATGTTCAGCTCTTAAAATAAGCCTTGAGACATGATTTGGATATTAAATTTTAAGAGCTGAACACTGACTTATAGGATAACTGCCTTTCATCTGGTGGCATTAGAGGCAGAGCTTGTTAAGAGCTCATTTGCATCCCTTCCCTCCCAGAATTCCAGAGGAGCATGTATGGCCTATAAGTCTCCTCACACTGATTAAGGTGCTCTCTCCCCCCTGACTGAAGAAGGGCATGTTATTACTCGAAACATTTCTTAATGCACAATCATTGGTTATGCTAGCTCAACTTTTGGATTTATGACTGGAGTGACAGACTCCAGTCATGGCCCACTACAGGAAAGGATTTCATAGACCACCACCCCAGTTATACAGATACATGTACATTTTGCAGTGAACTTTGCTAAAACTGTACACCAAGACCATATAATCAATAGAGCTAATAATTTATATGTGCAATAAATAAAAGTAAATAATCATAGCAATTAATCCACTACAATTGCCAGCTTCAGACTTATGCTGGATCTTATAGGATCTATTGTCATTAGGCCCAATTATCATGTAAGACGCTGGGTCCAAAGCAGTAGCCTCTGCTGGTTTAATATTACCTAGTAGTCAAAGCTTCGATGACACAGGATCAATGAACAAGATTGAATTTAGGACTTGTGCATTCAGTCTAGTCTCTTTGTTGATGTTTTCCATAATTGTAAGTTGTCTAGCATGCTTTTGAAGGTTTTTTACTGAACATATCATCATTCACTAGTGTAACATTAAATGGAAAAGAACTAAGCATTTCCATACTGATGCTGATAGTAGTCCCCTATTTATGTTGTCCAACCGTGACTGTGGAGATGGATAGATTTCACAGTATCATTCATATACACAGCTCAGAAAAAGCAACAGTGTCCTACTTACCTGTACTTGTTGGGGAAAAGGCGCTCACAGTCCTTGCACTCATGAACTTGTTCATTATCAAAACCTTCTTGCTTGATCTCTTCGTTCAGAGACTCATATATGTGGTTGACTGTGTTGCAGGCGTATTTTTGGTGCCGCCTTAAATCAAGCTTGGACTGGAACAGTTCATCACAATCTTCACAGCGAAATGTGTGTTCTTCTGTAGATGAAAAACACATTGATAAGTCAAAACCCAACAGAATGCCAGTAATATCTTAATGCACCAGTAGCTCCCCATCTACACCTAATGTGCTCTACAAACTTCTGTATGGTCTTCATGCAGTTTAACAACAATGCAATAGCAGATTTAAGATCTTGCTTAACCAATGGTTGCTATCAAAGCCATCACTAGGAGTCTTACAACTTTGTCCTGCAGCAAGTCCCACCATGCAAGGATGAAACACTAGAATTAACACTCGGGTTGTATTGTTCAGCAGAAAGTCTTCAGACAACAATTGCAGATCTTAACCAACGATAAGAGAGCGCTTAGTAGAGAACATGTTACTAGCATAATATATACAATAAATGATTATCACCAAGGTCAAACTCATTAAAATAAGGGCAGCTGTTAATAGGTTTACGAGACGGCATCCTGGCAGCCATGCCAAGTCAAACAATTGGGTCTCAGTTGTAAATATTTCAAAAATACAAGTTTTTTTTTAAGAAAACAAGGGATATCTAAGCCTTCTCTCCACCAAACGATTCAGGGAACAGAAGCTTCTTAAGGTATTTAGCTACTTTGCACTTAAAACATCTTTCGGCAATTAAACTTTCACTCTTATGCAAACAGCTTAGAGCAAACTTTCTGCATGTAGCAAGCTTCATTAACTCCCAAGGTAGATGGTAATTAAGCTTTTTGGTGTGGATTTATTGACACTGGCAAGCGTGCCACATGGTGCTGGCACAGGGAACGTTATGATAGTAACATTTTAGCATCTTAGTGCTTTGCACAGCGACCTCCTGTTTAAGGACTGGGTTGGATTCCGGCAGCCTCGGGGTATGGTGTTATGAGGCATGCTACAAATTATAAATCTAGTGCATAAACGTATGCAAATAACCGTAAAAAGGTCACCGTCTGCAAATAAACACGTTCATTAACTGCAACAAGCATATAAATAAATAGGGGTTTTTCATTTCTTTTATTACGCTGGACTGCCATTGGATACAGGACGGTTGGCCAAAAAGATATAGTAGGCTATAAAGATCTTGTATAGAGGAAGATAATCATTTAACTTTCCTAGGGCCCTAATGGGCAAATAGTTCTGCAGCTTGCTTGTTTTTTGTATTTACTCTATATATCTATGATCTATTATTTCTAATACTCAACATCTATCAATCTATCTCTCCATCCATCCATATATATATATATATATATATATATATATATATTAAATATCTAGCTATATATTATCTATGATCTATTATATCTATGGAATATTTATCTACCGTGTTTCCACCATAATAAGTCCTAGCGCTATTTTGCTGGGTTTTTGGAGTAGGCTTAAAATATAAGTCCTACTCCAAAAATAAGCCCTAGATACAGCTGTATTATATTTTATATAAAGGAAAGGTGGGGGAAAAGAGCGGGCTGCAGCAGCAGCTCAGGAGCGCTCACTAATGGCTCCTGAGCTGCCATGAAACTGTGGACGGGCGGGCAGCGCAGGCTTCAGTGAATTAGCCTTCAGTGAAGCCGCCAGCACGCGCATACATCGAGGCACTAAGCAGCACCTGACAGGGGGGCTGGTGTCTTCACTAAATGCTAAATTATGCCGGCAGCCCGCGCTTCCCTTAACTTTCACATTGGGTGGGCTAGCGGCTTCTCTGTATGCCCTGTACTGCCGACAGCCAGCACATTCTTACTTACATGAAGGAGGCAGCAGGAGGATCTCCTTCTCCTCTCTGCTGCTTGGAGGAGCTCCCTACATCCCTCCCGTGCCGTATCTGCTCTCCCTGGTATCGTATATTGCTGCCTAGGTCCCTTGGGTAAGGACAGCTCAGGGGCAATATACGGTACCAGAATGAAAAATGTGTGGCAAATATGACTATAACCCCCCCTCATCCATAGGTGCACCCATGTACTGCAGTATATGGGTGCATTCCTATGGATGAGGGAGGTTATAGTCATATTTAATATAAACACTGTCCAGGGACTGTTCTGTAATTGGCATGTGTCTATATAAAATATGTTCATGGAGCCCAAATAAGCCCTACCCCAATAATAAGCCCTAACCCTTTTTTCGGAGAAAACAATAATATAAGACCCTGTCTTATTTTCAGAGAAATACGGTAATATATATTTAACATCTATAACATCTATTATTTATCTATCATCTTACAATTTTAAAATACAAATTTTTTATAATATAATTTTAGCACTACTTATTAATTTAGTCACAAAGGACAATAAGGAAATAGACATCAGCAATTCTTTCTGTCTGCCCGTTATTACTTCCCTACAGGATGTCCAGTAGAATGAACAATAATGGGAATCCTGACCCTTAGGTGATCACTTGAGTTAATTTAAGAAGCTGGGAAACAAACTGCTTCTATTGTGCACTTTATAACTATTCATAACAGCTTCTCCTTCAGACCAAGAAGATACGATGCTTCACTTCACATAACTATACTTATAGTTTATTAAGTATGTGGCATTAGTGCACAAGATAAGAATAGCTGAAAAATTGATTTAAAAATATATTAAAACAAGTTTTGTTAATGAGTATCTATGTAGACAGGAAATTATCAGATTGACAGAGATGCTGTGATAGAAATGTTCCATCCATGCCTAGTCTTCCTAGTGAGCCGGTGATGAACCTGGGGTTTTATACAGCAGCCAATCTGAAGAGACAGACCTGTAATTAGGAGGGAGGGAGCAGCAGCCTGAACCAATGATGAGACAGGGGTGTGTCTCAGACTACCACAGACTCCCTGTAGGCACTGTAGCCAATCACAGATCACTGCTCTGTCCTAATGAATTTAAGATTTAAAAAAAACAGAATCAAGCACCCAAGAAAATAATAGCAGGTATCACCTATAAGTAGGGACTTACATATCCTAAGGCTGTACCTTGACAGTCACAAGAGCAAACAACAGGTATATGATTTTCATCTGCTTATTCTAATGTTTGAAGACTAATGTATATCTGCCACAGGGGAAGATGGATCAGTTGTGCTGGAATTTCCCTCCGAACTAGAAAATGATGGCAGCTGCTTATCCCTAATTTTGAAATAACATGTGCTTTCAAAGTAAAATGTGATTGCATTGTTTTTGTAGAGAAGGTAGGAGGTATATGCCCACTACAATCCTTTACAGGAAAGAAGTAACCGGAAGACCCTCACAGCCAAATTTTATTTGTCTGTAGGAATGCCTCCTAATATATACCAATCCAAGTGCACCTTGAAAAGTCCAGAGTAACAATAAACTTTTGTGAATGGATGCTTAAAACACCTGCTAAAAAAAGCTGATTATTATCAAAACTTCCTTTCTCCAATTACAATAGGAAGAGCAGCTCTGGAGCCCTAACTACTGCATTAACAAGTGAAATATTGGTGTAAACAAAAACTGACCACACAGAATACAGCTATCATTTGACGGACAGCTTATCCCTAGTCTCCCCATAAGCCTGACCTGGCTAATCATGCATTCACTTCAACATCTTGAGATCTTCCAACAGATCAAAGGGTCAGATATGCTGAAATCCAAAATGCTGGATCCATATTTTCCCATCATCTGCCATCAAAGACTACATAGCAATCCTGTCCTAAACATGGCTGCTGAATAAGAAGTGTGTGCCACACCAGTCAATTGATTGAGTCTGGTATTGCAGTCTAGGTCTATTGAAGTGAATGAAGGCATCAACCTGTAGACAGGTAAGGTGCTTTTTTTTTGGAAGTAGGTAGCCCTTTTTTTATAGTCCAGAAAAAACTCTATAATTTAGATACTCTTCACCCCATAGAGATCCAGCTTACTGACTGTAAGCGTTAACAAATGTTCAAGACAAAACCAATAGTCAGGATATAAACTGCTGTAATATTCAGAACTTTGTGGTACACTTGGATAGTAAATTACCTGACTCTGCCTTCCAGTAGAGAAACCAACTAATTGCTAAAGTTTCCTTAAATGGATCTTGAGATTAGGATGATACAGGGAAACACATATCAAATTCTACGTAGGTTTCATGCCATTCCAAACCATTTATGGTACCTTAGCCCCTTTCTCAAAGTGATTCTCTGAGGTACAAAGAAAATCAGGTTGCTTAAAAAAAAAAAAAAAAAAAAAAAACACAGTTTGCCAGTGTCCAACCTTTGTAAAATCTGTGGTTGCAACTAACGTCTATCTAAAGTTCCATCAGTAACACTCGGGACAATAGTGGAATGTAACTGAAAAATAAATCAGTTCCTAATAGCTTTCAGAAGAACCAAGGGGAAGGCAATTATATGGCATCGACATGCTAATCTACCAGAATAAAGTCTCAAAGGAGTTCAAGAACCCTACTCAAAATTCCAGCAGAGATAAGGGGTCCAGTGCATTTGGCTAAGGTTGGCATAAAAGATTTTTACGATAATTATCTTCATGCAGAACATTTTTGCATTTGTTTCTGTGTGTAATTCACAGTTAACTGCAGAAAAAAATATTTGTCTGAAGAAAGAAATTGGTTGGGTGTTACATTATTTTGTCCCTGGCACCGCTAGCATAAAAAAAAAAAAAGAAAAATGCAAATGAATTTTGGTATTTTTATGAATCTAGATATTGAACATTTATTTGGTATGGCAAACATTATTTTTTTTTTTAATGTCTGCACATTGACAGGAAATGTGAAAAATGTACCTACTCTTACTCTGAGAGCAGGGCTATAGAAATGTTGAGTATTTATTTAATTAACAATCCATTATTCGGTATGTAAACCTCTCAGGGGGTACTGTTTCGCCCTGCAGAGATGCCAACTGGTGTAGAGATCCTTACAAGTAATGGCCCCTGGGAAAAGGTATGCAAATTAGCTTTAGGGCAGCTACCTACAGGTGGCATAAGAGATACAGTTTTCTTCCTTCTGAAGAAGAGCTTCTTTGCATATCAGTAAGTAAAGTGGAGTTGCTGTTTTCAGTTTTAATTCAATTATTTTCTAGATTATTTTAAACCGAAAAAAAGCAAAAACATAAAAAAGAACTGCCCTGCACCAGGTATAACATAGTGTATACTTTTTTGCCTGGAATGTTACTTTAAGGTACCTTGCTCCAACTGCAGCCCTCCAGCTGTTGTAAAGCTACAATTCCCAGCATTCTCTAACAGCTGTAGGTTGTTCAGGCATAATGGGATTTGCAGTTTTGCAACAGCTAGAGGGCCTCAGGTTGGGCATCCCTGCTTTAAGGAATTATATAAGGAGGTGACTTAAAAGAGCACTCCAAGAAAAGCTGATGGACTGAGTTATGCAGAAAGCAAGGCTTGGAGACCATAAATTCAATGGTGTTATTTGAACTCTGTATGTTATAGGTAAATTGAGCCTGCTCAGGTACTCAACTGGATTCAGCGACATCGCAAAATGGGTAAAGCCTCTTGCATATCATCTTTGGGAAATCTGCTCTACCATATGATTAAAACATGGATCGGATCTTGGCAATATTATATTTTTTAACTTGTTCCGAGATCTGACCTCCTCTTGATAAAATAAAAAAATAAATGTTTGAGGGAGCCGATCTCACAGATATGATGTGGAATAGTCTAAGTAGAGCATCAAAAGTTAGTGGAGTAGACAGCATCATGTAGTTGGTCCATCAGTAGGTCTTGGGTTGCACGCGGTAGTCAATATTGGTAATATGGGCTCCCTAAGCTCCCATTCCCAAGCAGTTTTCTGCCTTTACTGAAATAGGAAATACATTTGGATTTTATCGCTGTAATCATTTACAGGTTATATCTTCAATTTGTCTTCTTACCCCATACCAGGTCCATTCACAATACCTCTACATAGGACTTTTCCAGTTGTCTTTGATACTAAATCGAGTTTGCATTGAGGTTTAGTTGACATTTAGTTTTGCACTGTGAACCATACATGAACCCTCTAGGCTATCATCAAACATTGACCTAATATTTCTGCCAATTATGTTAGAAGTACCTTCTATTTCTCAGATTATACTTATCATTAATGATGACCTTTCCATTTAACTTCAGTGAAAGCACTGAACCTATCGATTTAATTGTGACAATAATGATCATGGAGGAAATGTGGCCTTTTCTACCCTCACCTGTCTTTTTATATATAGAAAACAACTCTCCACCTTGATATGGAAATCTATATTTGCTAATAGCTGGCTAGTGCAATAATATTTTTTTAATCACAGAATAAAGAAGAGAACATCTCTAAGCAAGACAAAAAGAGAACTCTACCTCATAGTCCTCAACACTTATGGCCCTCTCACAGCTTATTTTCTCTGGGTCTTATCCTGAACCCTTTTCATAGTCCCAAATTTAGTATTATTTGGGCACTGCAATACCATTGTTATGTGTCTACTGAATAGCACTATTATTTAACTACTTACAGAAGTATTATTCAGACACTATATGGTTTATAATTTGTACAGTATGAGTAGAATCGGGAGTGGATCAGCACACATTTTTTGTGTATCTGTTCCTTTGTCGGGTGGACTTACAATATATATACTGTAGTTCTTCAGCAAGATCTTACTGAAAGAGGATTAAACCTCTCTCTTTGTGGAATGCTGATGGCCATCATGCCCTTCAGTTCTCTAGTTACTCAAAAAGGACACCAACAACTGAGCATAGTAATGGAAGGTCTGTCCCCACCACAGAGAAGAGGAGACAGGGTGGTAAAGAGTTTATGAAAGTAGTATAGTCCACGGGCATAATAAAAACAGGCAGCCTCTGTCACAATCACAGGTTATTCTGAAAAACTCTGTGTTGCGGTGAACATTCTTGTGATCGGATTGTTTGAAGATTATTCTATTGATCTTCATTTTCAAAACCAGAAGACTGTATACAGTGTAGTTTTATACATATAAAAAATACCCCCAAGGTGTTTCTTGTTGCAATATACAGTATATTTTATTTGACACATCATTCCAAATTTGTATGTATAGTCCATTTGTTACCCAAAGTTTTCAGTCATCGTTTGCAATTTGTAGGCTGCTGCCAAATACCAACGTTTAATGGGATTAATCCAAAATAGTGACAGGCCTTCAGTTTCAAAAAGCTGGTATGTGGCTCATAGAGATCATCAAAGCATAATCATGGCTGCCTAGTGGTATTGAATGCTGATTAACCTGAACACTAGGTGGCACTCTAACATTAACTGATTTTACAACATAAGCACCTATGTAATTTTATGTCTTCTTTTAATATCCATTAGACACAAATTAGATGAATGCAGCAAGAAAAAACAAGTATGGAAGCTTACTGTAAAAATTCTGAAGGGAACCCTGAAAATGGGATAAGCCACACCAGCGATGGCCAACCTTAAAAGTATACCTGTAGATAGTTCACACTAGTATACAGGAAGTGTTGATGGAATAGGTTACTGTCATACATGGTCTGACCTTTTAATTAATACATTGTTATGACCCATAAGTCATATAAAATGTATCCAATATTGGTCAAGTACATAATCATCTAAATATGAACATTTTGCAGGAATCCCGTGCAGCTATTTCTATCCCTAAGTGAAGGAGAGCCTCTGCATGTCTATATCTTATGTCATCTTTGCTTTTATTTCTTTGATTCTGAATTATTTTTTGAGTGTACAAAAACTTTAATGATCACATTTTTTTCACAAGTTTTCAAAATGTATGAAAACACTGCCTCAATATTTTTGCAAACCAACAGAGCCCTGGATGCAGTTAGGACTGCTATGACAAGCAAACACTTAGAATCTTTACCCAATTGAGATGCAATGAATCTGCAACATATTTACTAAAATGTCTTTCGACACATCATAAATTTGCTGTGACTTGAACTGGGGGATGCCTGTACGTTTAGCCTGAGTAACACATCTACTGAAATACTGCAGCTGTTCATAATGTGAAAAATAACATTTGTATTTTTTCTGGATAATCAGGTCAGTACATGAGCATATTTGTTGGCAAACAGGAAAACGGATAAACATATAGGAAAATGCTCTATTACTAGGGAATATTGGGCACAAGGAAGCACAATATGATGATGTAGAAAGTAAATTCACATGATAAAGGGATAGCAATATCAATAGATGAAGTAATAGGCCTATCTTCACTCTACTCAAACGCCATCTGCAGCTGCTCTTTTTGTATATTTAAAAGATAGTTTTTTTACCTTGAGTGTTAGATATGTTCATATCCAATGCAGTGGCGTAATCACATAGACATTTTTTAAATAAAATATTATTTTTTTTTACAATGGCTTGATCAAGACTAATTTCTCATTTCGTTGCCTCACTATGTCTATGGGAGGTAGGATGCTCTAAAAAAGGGTGGCTTACCTTCGAGATTTGGGGGCATACTTCCAAGGGAAAAATTCCCTTCCTTCATATAAACCAACAGTTCTTCTCCAGGTTCAATGTCTTTAATAACCTTATAAAAAAGCTGCAGTAAAAACATAGAAAGAAAGTAGAGTCAAGTAGGTGCACAATATAAGTTACATCCCTCATACTCAACTCTATATCTCTTCACTTCTGCTCAGTTCCATTACCTGCATGCACCTACAGTCATTTGTTGAGGACATTTTTGGAATCGCCAAAGTAGAAACAATATAAAAAAGTTAACATATAATAAAAATGGATAAAGATATTTACATTTTTTTTTTTTATATGTGCGCACACAGGTGTTTAGAGATAACCAAACATGAAGAGCATAAATCATTGATGGCGTTCTGGACCTCTAGGTCCTTCTTGCATGGGTTAAAGCAATATGTATAGCTTAAAATTGAGTGTTGAAATTTTTAATGGTTGGGTATACAAGTCAGAGAGATGTGTAGTGAGAAGGAATTCTGGCAAAGCTCGGCTTTGGGCGATATTCCAGTTATGGTGTTAACATAAAAAAAATACCCACAGCACACCCACTGGATGTTACAGAGCGCAAGCGGATCTTTAATATTCAATGTGGGAACGGGGTCATGAAATGACTTCAATAATTCCTGTAAATAAATTGTGTTTACATGTGACAGGGCTGCAATGAATCTGCTGAAAGAAAACAAACTGCATTTTTGGCAGTGGCACCATCTTCTAAAGGACATTACAGGTCAGATTTAAGTGGTGCTATATGTTTTCCAATGGAATCTTTAGTGGTTTAGTGCATTTGCTCAGTGGCTTAAACTGTGGCAAATCAACTGAGACCCAGATGAGGCTTATAAAACCACTACAAATGACTGACTTTTTTTTTTCTTACCCCCACTATTGAAGCGTGCTCCTACGCCCTTATGAGAAAATTCGCTAAATTGTTATATTTAAAAAAAATAACGCATACTTATTACAAAAAGTGCTAAAACGATCATTTTTATCACACAAGCAGAAGAAAAAAAAAATCATACATACACGTTCAGCTTGACTATGACGCTCCACATTCTTTTATATATTTAATTGTTTTAGCATTTTTTCATCTTTTTAAGATTCCATATCTCAATGGACAAAACGTTAACATTTTCAATTTGAAATTCTTGTATATTTTATTTAAATCTATATGAATACGGCGTTGAAAGTAACAGAGACATTGATATTTTTCTGTATGGTGGGATATTTATTGGTCATGCCAACACCGGATTTGCTGTATTTTATGCCTTAGTGGAATAATAAACTGATGTAATTAACACCTCTCACACCTGCTCCGATCGTTTGTTAAAGTAACATTTTAAGACAATTTTCTGTAGCAGTCAAAAAGAAAAAAAAAATCCAGTAACTGTAAACTGTCAACAACGCCGGCTATCCAAAGGGTTAATTAAGATACTCATAACACATAGATCTTTCAACCTAATACTTGAAAATGCTCTATAATATCCCTACCAGGTGTGAAATTGTAACCAAAGCACAGACTGCGCTGCAGACCATATGCACTGCGTCTAATCTACTGTTTCGCTAAAGTGAATGGCTGTGGGCACAAAGTTAACCCTTTAAGTACCAGACAGGAGTTAATAAGCAGCAAATGGAAGCCAAATAAAAAAATAAAGAAAAAACCCTTACATTTCACAGCCAGGAAAGCAAAAGAAAAGGTTCCTGGTTTCTCATCTTATAAACGGAAACATTATATTAAATTGATAGTTCGTATGACCCTTGGGTTCCAGCCATAATGTTCAACATCTGACAAATTTAGTATCCATTTGTTTGACTTGACCACACTCAAAACACGTGCTTTGAAAAACTTTTATATGGAGAACTCTGGAGTTTGTAAAAATAACAAGCTTATTCTATGACACAAATAAAATAGACAAAATGAAATGAAAATTGGAAGAGATTTTTTTAACAGCTATTTGGGTCTTTTTCCCCCCTAAATCTTGAGAGTTTTGGCTAATATAGAAAAATGTATTAATAGTTTATGAAGGGGGATCATGTGTAAGTCTGGGGTTTCTCAAGCTGTGTAATGTGTTCCCCCAGGGGATTTTAGCCAGACTCAAGGGGCTACTTCAGTCTGATAAATTTTACTCAAAATAGCAGTTTACTGTATTAGCCAAAAAGAGAATTTTCACTACAAAAACATTTAAGAATCATTTCCGGATGCTGGTTCATACTTAAGGTAGGTTTACAAACACTGGGAAGAATATTGCAGCGTCATTTAGGGACATTACCAGGTATATGGCCATTGTAGATAAAACTACACATAAAACAATTGATAAAAAATTTAAATATTATAGTAAAAAGCAAATCTATGAAATAATTCAAGCAACATCATAAAAATCTTTTCCTTTGCATGAGGCATTTTACGGACACTCTGCACATTCATAAACCCCTCACAGCCCCATATACTGCTGGATCTCAAAGAATGAGGAAAACTTTATTACAGCACAATTATAAAAAAAATATATATTTTATAACACATTTCCTAATTAATTGATATTCACATATATTTTTATTTGGAAAAATTAACAAAAACATTCAATTTTGCAGGTGATATTTTTTAGCTTGCATTTTTTTTGTTAAAAACATACTGATGCTGAATCAGTCATGGGTATAATGTGTGTGTATATATATATATATATATATATATATATATAGACATATACAGAAGAGACCTGTATATGCAGTCATGAATTTATAGATTTGCTATATGTAAAATACTGACGGGAATGATTTTAATTTACAATATCTACATTATGAATTGAATTTTCATACGTATTCATAGCAAATAATTTCAATATTTTCAACAATTTGTAAGAATTTGGTTTTCTATATGTTGATTCAAACTCATTATTTCTATTTTATTTATGTTTTTGCAAAATAATATGAAGCTCATGACTGCAGTTTAAATGCCTCCTCAAGCACATTCAGCACTTTGCAGCGATGCTAATGCGTTCTATTGAAATATATTGTCATAAATTAACTAGTCCTGATACCTTTATGGATTTTGAAATAGTCAAGAGCCACTTGCTGATTAAAATGCTTATATGACCTATTTGGATGGAGGTCAAATCATTTTGCTCTCCCCTGTGCTCAGTAGTGGGACTTGTTCCTAAAAGGTTCCTGCTCCTGTTTAATGAACGTAAAACGTCTTAGAGGAATGTAGAATTCGTCAATGTAAAGAAAAAAAAAAAAAAGAGGCTAATGCATCTATAATCTGCTCAACTATTTGAAATATTAACAAGAAGTAAAAACAAGTTTAATTTATTTTTACATTTTGTATGATTAAAACTGGGACTTTAAGGTATAGGAGGATTTAGTCACTATGTGCCTTTTGCTACCAAATGTATTGCATATAATATTTGCATTGCTCAAATACTTATATATGGAACAGTATTAAAAGATTACGGTAATAAAAAAATTATTAGAAATTTTAATTTTTCCCATTTATTAGATTAACCCTTTGCATGACAGTGACTCGTCATTTTGCTATGAACTGTTGCTCAAAAAACAAAAATCAGCAAAGTATAAAATAAAAAAATAAAAATCACTTATAAAAATAAAAATAATTTATTTATGTTAGAAATAATGTGAAGTTCAATATAAAAGAATGATCCTTAAAATCTATACTGACCGTATAACAAGTACTGCTTATTTAATATTCATCGGCAAGAAAAAAGAAGCAGCAAAAATATGGGCCCATCTATACTTAAAAACCGTACTAAAATATTCCCAAGCTAAATGCAGTGTTCAGTGTTTTGTTTTTTTTTCTTAAAGAAAATTTTACTATTTCAAAACCACGTTATTTATTGAGTGCCTGACATAGGCCGACTGGCTTTGTCCACTAGGGGGCAGTCTCTACCCATGCATTATCCCTAACTCCATGCTAAAAACCTACAGCAATGCCTACCACTTTCCAGCACGCTCGTTTTTAACCATAGCTATTCAATGCAACTTCGTTTTTACAAATATTGTTACAAAAATAAATTAATAACTCATGGACAAGAAAGTAAAGACTGAAATTAATGTAAAAAAAAAATAATATATATATAAAATTATAAAAATAATAGTAGGCTATGGGGATGTGTCCTCATTGGCAAGCAATGTGGAAACTGTTCTGAAAGTCAATGTTGCAACTTTCCCTAAGTTCAAACAGGGAAAATAAGATAGACAGAGAAGGCAATAAAATGTGGAAAAGTGACAGAACAAACACAAAAACACATCTAACCTTTTTCCTTTGTGTAAGGTGCACCAGTTCAGAGACCTGACTGGTGTCAAGGGCTTTCCAGTCAGCTATTATTGCCGAGTCTGTTGAGTTCGTTGCAAACACCATCCTTCATGCATTAGTGACACACACAAGGCACAGTGTGTGTGTGTCTGTAAATGTGTGTGTGTGTGTATGTGTGTGTGTGTGCCAGGCCTGAAGATAGTCCCTGAACTATCCTACCCTTTTGCATCATCACTTTATCTCTCTGAGGTGGGGTTTCATTGCAGATTATCCTACTCTCTCAATGGTCTGAGATCCAAGGCTCAGACACTCCCCCTAATCTCATCTCTCCAGAGACCCTGCCTACATTATGTCTGTATCAGAGGCTACAACAAGCTGCAAATCAAGAGAGGAAAGAGTTTTTTTTCCTTCCTTTCAAACACAATCCAAGTTTTCAAACTCTTGATGCATTTTGCATTCTTCTTCAGACTGTAGGGACTTTGTTTTAAGGACTATATTGCGATGTCTAGACTGCAGATAATATATCGATATCTATCTATAATAGGTATTAAATGAAACTTTAATAAACTTAAGGTAGGTCTAAAAATATAGCAACAAGAATTATTATTTTTTAAATCTATTTTATTTGGTTAACTTTTTAACATATTTCCTTACAAGTTATGTAAAATAAAAAATAGGATTTAAGGATGGCAAGAAAATGTATTTGCATTGTGTGAATGCAATAAAGTACTTATTAGAGGGTTACAGCAGTCAAAAAGAGTGTATTGCGATATGTCACTTCTGCGTATCGCTATGTAAGATGGTAGAAAAGTCTCCAATGCTGTACAGGAAAATTCTTATTT
This sequence comes from Bufo bufo, assembly GCF_905171765.1. NCBI lineage: Eukaryota > Metazoa > Chordata > Amphibia > Anura > Bufonidae > Bufo > Bufo bufo. The sequence continues at coordinate 139,473,892 of NC_053389.1, forward strand.
CAAAGTAAGTAGGCGTAGCTGTATACAGCCATATACAGCACACATAATGCCACGTGCATTCAAACTGTAACGTCATAAATAATGTTAATAAATGAGACGTTTTTTTTGCATCATTAAAGTTCCATGTAATCTAATGCATAATTCGGAATTTTATATGCATGTGCTATGATATTATGATAATGCACATATTTTTAATTTGATAGAATATAGATACAAAATGAATGGCAATATATGCTGTATTTTTTAGTAAAGCGTTGGAATCCGCAATCGATTTGCCTGGTATCTAAACTATAGCAATCGCTTTACATGCTATACAAACTGTAATATATCATATTATATATATATATATATATGTACACACACACTTTTTTTTATTTAGCTCTCACCCTACAACATCTAATATTCATTTGTACAGGGCATTTATACTCATGGTGTGCAAATAAAAAAATAAAAATAAAGCAGAATAAATATTGAATAGATAGGTTTGGTTTATATTATTTCATGGTTTCTGGGATATGGTAGCAAAACACATAATTTTATTGGCATAATATAACTTCATTCAATTCAGTGTAATAATAAAGATATTGGAAATGGTATTCTGTTATCTAAGGATTTCCCGTTTCACCTGTCATCTGCGCAAACAAAGCAAGGGCTTTAAACGTTAATTGATTATTTAGATCTGAAAATGTCCCATATGTTTGCTCAAGCACTTTCCTGAATCATTTTTTTTTTTGTAACCCAGTACAGAAAAGCTAATGCCTAGCTGTGTTTCACTAATGTAAATTATGACTTCTTGTGTGAAACAATAAATTCGCCTCTGTGTAAACGCCCCCACTGAGATGGTCAAACTCTGGGGAGGGGGAGAAAATAAACACTGATAAAACACGTTTACATCTAATGTACACTAACGTGTAGTATCTTTTAGGTGTGTGCACAAACACTCGGAAAAAAAAATAATATATATATCCTTTGGCCAAAACAAAAAATAACACAAATAATAATAATGATAAAAATAAGTAGCAGTAGGTGCCATGTAACACTACCTAACCTTCCTTGTTATATGAAGTTCACATGTAAAGGCCTAAATGTGATACTTTCCCCATAGAAAACTATTACACAGAATAAGCATAAACGTTTGCAATGAAGAAATAAAAAATGAAATAAAGCTATGAAGTTGTGAGAGGAGTCAGCACAAAAGTTGTTGGGTGGGTAAGTTCTAGTCTGGAATCTAAATTAATTACACCCACAACTATGCCCTTTAACTATAAACTACAGAAAGGCCTAGTTGAATGATCTTTGTGTGAACGAGTGTACACAGTGCACTTATTAGTCTAGAATTATAATTAGGCTATGACAGGTATGCTTAAATATTCATTTTCTATGTAGTTTATACTATAACAATTTTTATAATCTTTTTTTCTTAAGGCAAATTTAATTTTTTTTTGTATTTTATTTTTCTAGGTTATTTTATTATTACTAATATTATTATCATTTATCCTGTAGGCCTCCAGAATTCACACCACCGACTGGACATGAATATTGAATGGCTCATAACAAAAGGCTCACTTCCTGTCAGCCCATGAAAGTGAAGTGTCCAGACATCTGGGCACAAGACTGGCCCGTTCCTCCATCCCAGCTCTGAACAGAGAGAGGAAGAGGTGGAGGCAGCTCCCAGGGTCCTGATGTACTTTCCTTTGTTTTAAGCACTAGGAACAAAAATGCATATTTTCTTCAGGGCTGGTGGAGAAAGCTTGTGCTTGATGGTTTAACAATCATTCACATTGTGTTTTCCTAGCAATACAAGGATAAGTTATTTGTATTGTCTGCCAGGCCAAAAGAGCCATTGTAGAGAAATGACTTCACAGGAGCTATTGTAAATATGATTATGATCTTGGCGCTTGCATTATCAACTGTATTTACTGCCCCATGATGCAAGTTATGTTCCGGTAACTTCTATGTTAACTCTTTTGTGCAAGAATGAATCTAGAGCATTACTTGGATGTTAGCAGAAGGTTAGATATCTATACATTAATAATGGCAGTTGTCTGCATGTTGTGGAAGCAGACAATATACAATTAATGTGAATCTGTTTGGTTTTGGTCTAGATTTTTGTCCTGATTGGCTAACCTCTTCTGATAATGAAATGGATCCAGGAAATTCCTCTGCTGATCTAACTCCTGGCATCGGCTATGAGAGGCCGGTGAAACTGTGTGCACCCAATCACTGTCACATCGGAACCTTTTGAAATAAATGGGTGACCATGCAATATGTGGTTGTGTTGAGACTGCTAGAGTGGAGCCACTTTGCAGCATCGTTTGGCTCTGGCTCATAGAGAGGTATAACTAATGGTGGGCCCCCTCTATTGTGTCTATAAACCCTAATAGAAATATATAATGGGCTGTCCAGTCAGAACAAAGGCAAACAAAGGGGTTCTCCAGGCTGCAGATATTGAGGACCTATTCTTTGGATAGGTCAGGAATAGCATCTTGGTTGGGGTCCAACATCCAACACCCTCACCGATCAGCTGTTTCTGGCAGCCATGGCACTGGAAACTATCATTGTAAGCAAAAGGCTCTGTAGTTTCCAGTGTACTGAAGCTTTGTTTCAATTCATTTGAATGGGAGCTGAGTTGCAGTACCCTGGCCTGGCCACTACACAGTGAATTGAGTGGTCTGCCTCCAGCTCCATACATTGTATAGTTTCTGGCACCACGGCAGCCCGAAACAGCTGATCGGTTTGGGTGCCAGGTGTCAAAACCCCACCACCAATCTGATATTGATATTGACCTACAATTCGGATTGGTCATCAATATCTATAGCATGGAGAACCCCTTTAAATTTCCTTTTTGCATGTGAGAAAAAAATAAAAACAAATTAATAAACAGTTGGGTTGCTATGGGCAAAACCACCATTTTTCCATCAGTTTTTTTTATACACCATTTTGTTGCATCAAAACCGATTCCAAGTATGGGCACATTAGTAGGTTCTTTGTGTGTGCATGTGGACATACTGGAAGCTCATTTCAGATGGTGGCCCCCCAGCTGCACCTATATGCTTCTGAGAGATTGAATCTGATTGGTGGATAGAAGGTTGTCCAATAACCCTAACCCCAAAAAAAACTTTTGTTTGGTATTCTGTTGATGAAAGCAATGACTGACTTTGTATGAGATATAATCACTATAGGACACCAACTACAGTATATGCTGAATAGACAATTACTTCCACACAGCAAGTGACAGCAGACCAAAACACAGAACGCCTAACACGTATGGCTCACATTGACACCTGGGCACAGTGTGAAGTTCATAAAGTAAAAGTGAAAGCATAGGTCAGTGCAAAGTGGTTCTTAGTTTGAGTGGGTGCTGTCTTGGTAAAGCTAAGGTCATACAATGTACCTTGGGAACCTTTCTCTTGTGCATGATTTCCTGACAAGTCTCGTTGAGCTTCATCTACTTTAAAAAATAAAATAAAATTAAAAATATTGGACTTTAGACCATGCATAACTATATACCTTTAGAGATCTCTCTAATAGTCTCCTCATATCCAGGACTGAAAATATAACAAGAAAGTATCCATTATATCTAAAGTATAAAAGTTCTTATTTTTTGCATAGAAAGGGATTCTTTACTGTAAGAGCGGCGAGGCAACAGAATTTCCTGACACAGAAGGCTGTGAGACTTGTTTTTCAGGCCGGTTGTGTATCTATATATGTTGACTGTGCCTTTTAATTTAAAACTTTACAGACATGCCTGGAAAAACATTGCATGGACAATGCTACTTCAGTGCCACATTCCCTTTCTTCTGCTGAATTGGAGGGTCCCAGAGGATGGACCTTCTTTTATCACACATTACTGACTTATCTTAAAAGGGTTTTCCAGAATTACTATTGCTTTTAACAATTATAATTGTGTACTTGCTTACCTTATGTATATCTTTCTCTGGGTTTTTTCCCCTATTTGGGCTCTTTTGACCTATTTTCCCATATAACTCTGGTTTGTTTCTGACCTGCATACAACACTTCCTGTTGCTGTATCCAACCAAACCCATGATGCACTTCTCCTTTCTCTGTCACAGCTCCAGCACTAACCCTAACAACACCCAGATATATTATAGCCCCTCCCACCCATCTAGTTACATAGACACTACCCCATCACTGCCCCTAACACCCAGCTAGTTTATAGCTCCTCCCACCCATTTAGTTACATAGACACTCCCCCAGCACTGCCCCTAATAACCCCCAGCTAGTTTATAGCTCCTCCCACCCATCACATTACATAGACACTCCCCTATCACTGTCCCGCCCATGGACATAACATCACAAGAAATAAGAAAGAGCTGCATGGACATGGTCATGTGACAACAGCCCAGAATTGGAGATAGGAGCAGTAAAGGTATAAGAAATACATCCTAAAATTACAGCTAGCTTTATAAATGATTTTAAAGGATGTTGATGCAGAGTGGAAAGCCCCTTTGAAGATAGGTGTATTCATAGGTCACTTTACAATGTTAGCATGGTAGTGTAGCCACTGCCAACTCATGAAAATGGAAGCTATTAGTCACCGAAAATGAGCCTTATAACTATTTGCCAACAAATTAGTACTAAGGAGAAACAAATGACAACCAACTACAAGATGCCCAGTGTGGCACAAATCATTAACACATGCAGCATATTTACCAACATTCACATTGGTAAATGCAGGACATAAAAGCCTTGGCCCTAGAAATGACCAACCCCCCACCAAGGACCACCCACTTATGGGCGGGGCTTACACAAGCCACTCCTATTTTCATTTGCTAAGACGGCCTCTGAAAATTAGGTACAGTTCCTTGCAAATTCAGGATTGTTGGCATCTATGCATGCAGTCCCAGCCGTTTTCGGTACACAGGTTGCAGTAGCGTACCCTGATGAAAAATTCAAACATATGCGATCATATTGCTCTCTGCACAGGGTGGTTATTTGGTCACTCTAAGATGGAATTATATAGGTGTAGTCATACAGGCATTATATGGCTCAGGATATGCTGGTGATGGTGGCATTGTATAGCATTGTTAATTAGGCATTTGAAAGCAAGTCTTGTTTTATGATACCGTTATTTGGAAGCCGTACTGAAGGCATGTTATTGGTATGCTGTATGGAAAGGTCACCAACAGAAGGTACTGCCCAAGGACCATCCAACATAAGGCCAGTCCAGAACACATTGTTTGGAATTCTGATGACCTCAGCCAAAAACATCCTGTAGAAACACAACCATATGTAATCTTCATTTTTCTGTGAAGGCTGGAAGTCATACTGTAGAATGTTTTTTGAAATCTATGTCTGATGCACATTCAGTGTCACTGACCCAGTGCACTGTACAGTAGCTCATAAGGTCTGGACGCATGCTTTTTACAGACAAGGCATGTTTGTCTACACATTTATGACTAATTAGTTTATGCAATGGGAACAGTGACTGAGAATATCACTTTGCCCTTTGAATATCACACATATTTTTTTCTTTACACCACAGTGGAAACACTCTAGTGAGAAGCTCCCAGTTCCTCTTTGTACTGGGGTAGCAGCTGTCATAACCACAGGGGCTTATGTTATGTATTCACAGGGTTATAAGACTGCCAGCTCACCACAAACCCACAGGTACCTCTCACAGTAAATACGCTGAAGTTTACGTGCTGAATCCAGGCACTCAGTGACAGGAACAATGACATGATCATCGATAACACATAGATCTATTAACCATAGGAGAGTGGAAGAGTTTTACTGTCAATGACAAGTCATGGAATATCCTTTTTTTTGGGGGCAACATGACCCAATTATAATAATTAATTGCAATTCAATTGTACCCTATTAAGACAACACTATATCAAAACAGCACACTGCATATGACAGATTATACTTTCTACATATGACATTGCAACTCTAAACATGACTCGATCACCGGACACGACCATAATGCAATTCTACTATACTCTATACATAGAGAACTACATTTCCCAACCTGACCTGTCCACTGAAGAGGACATAATACAATCCTATTATACTCTATACATACAGCACTACACCTCGCAACATGACATAATACAATTCTATTATACCCTATACATAGAACACTACATTTCCTAACATGACCCGACCACTGGACATTACCATAATACAATTCTACCAAGTTTCCAGACCATTTCCAGGCACATAGCGGAAGGAAATTTTGTCTCACAGTGCACTTCGTCTGCAGTGATTTTGTGAATCACCCAGAGAAACCCAGAATGCTATGGACTGGAACTGTATCATCTTTAGTGATGAATCCAGGTTCAGTCTGGGTTCTAATGACTGTTGGGTTCCAGTATGGAGGCAACACACTGCCCAGTGATATGAAGGACACTTAGGCTCCATTCATACGTCTATAGAATGGGTTATGCGGAATTATGCGGAACGGGTGCGAGACATTTATTCTCTATGGGGCCGGAAGAGATGCAGACGGCACACAGTGTGCTGTCCGCATCCGCATTTCTGGAGCGCGCCCCGATCTTCCGGTCCGTAGCTCCGGAAAAAAATAGAGCATGTCCTATCCTTAGGCTACATTAAATGGTCTGTTTTTAATGGACTTTTTTTTTTTTTAAACTGAAGCCTTTCTTAGAAATGGACTTTAAAAATGGTCCCCTTCAATTGTATGGGGGCTTTTGGTCAGTGAAAACGGAGGTTCAGGCAAAGGTGGTGGACCCTATGCATAGCTGTGTTGGTAATTGTAGTAGTGGCACTTGTGGTGGCAGTAGGGGCAGTGGTAGCTACAGTGGGCACTTGGGGAAAATACAGAGCAGGGAATTGGGACGGGGTCAAGGAGCCTGAGATGGCATATCACAATCCTATAAAAGTGGCGGGAGGGTGAGGACTATTATGACGATTGTGTGTTGGACAGGACCTGGGAGCTGGATTGTAGGGTGGTGGCTGAGTCAGCAATAAAGAGCGGAGGTAATCTACGTACTTCCAAACCCTTCAAAAGAACTGGCAGAGTCAGATCTGCTTCTATTATGGTCAGCTTAGGAACTGGTGATGACACTAATACTGTGGACGCAGACTCAAATGTGCTAGACCTAGAAGCTTGGCTGCCTCTAGCTGCGAGCAACTCCCGTATGGCAGTTTACCTCCACGAGGCCAGCAAACAAAACCACAGCCACGTGCAAGATCTGAAGGATTAAATTAAGCCATGAGCATTCAAACAGAAACATAGGCACCAGAGCTCTACTGTAGCACATGAGGCAGCATCACCAGATCCTGTGAGAAAGCTATTCTGGCAAAACCTGGATCTGGTGGAGCTATTGTTCAATGCCTGGATTTTAGAGACTCTTGTGAGTATATTAAAAAGTATTTAAGAGAATAAGACTGGTGGAACTTCACTATGTGCGGTGCAACTTTGTAATCCACAGGAGGAACTCGCACGATAGAGATGGCCTGCTGGTGGGAGTCTGTGTCATAGCTACACAAAAAGAGCTGCTGTTTTTCCTGGACTTTGCACTCTGACGCTTTGGAGTGTGCGTGGCAGCGCGACTACCTTTGAATTTACTGAGACTTACTGTGAAAATTACCCACATCACGCGGTTGGTCTGCGACGCAGAAGAAAGTCGGAATTTCCACAGTGGTGACTTTAATATTTACATCATTTGGTGTTTTAAGAAAATAGAACTGGTCAGCATTCTGAATTTGAGAAAGTCCATCCTCCTTCTCCCAGTCTTCCTTGTGGTGGCTTGTCATCATCACCAGCTGCTTCTTCTCCTGCTCAGACTTTCCCCCCCATTGCCCTTTGCTCCATCATGAGACATCCATAATCGAATGTGTAGCCATGAGAAAACTATTTGCGACCAGCAATTAGCTGAACTTCCTACCTGGCCAAGTTCCTGCAGTGCAGTTGCTGCCATAACACTTAGTTGAGGTAAACTTTGTGCAGTTTTGTGCCTTCCCCAAAATTATATTTTTCTTTAACATGTCATTCTTATGTTTATGTATGCCACTTGCCGCAGTTTTTGCCACATTAAATGAGTAGGCCAGGTGTCCATAGTGGCAGTTCCATATCTTCCCCAAAATGTAATTCTTTCCAAAAATTGTTTTCTTCTCCAAGTCATCATCCGCATTTTTTTTTTTTTTTACATATCCCATCAGTCAACTTTTGATCAGATGTCCAGAGTGGTGCAGTTCAGCGCCTTCAAAATTGACTTCTTCTCTAAAATTGGTTTCTTCTGTATTCCATCAGTTGGACTTTCGCTGTATGATATTTGTATTTCTGCCAATCTGTTATTTTGTTTCAAAAAAGTGTTTCAAATTGTCTTTTTTTTTTTTAATGTCTGTGGCATTTCCCCGGCACATACCCTGTTTCCTAACCCCATGGACTGGATGAAACAGTTGCTGGAATTAGCTCAGTTTGCTCTGTCTGTACTATCATGTCCAGCCTCCAGTGTCTTCTCAGAGAGGGTTTTCATACCCGGCAGAGGGCAATGTGACACCAAAATGGACAAAGTAGTCCGAGGCATGGATCTGGGAGGATGTTCAATTCACACAGTTATGGCTGAGGCCGATGAATAGATCTACCCTTGCTGATGGTAGACCTGTCATACCACTGCTGCTGTCTGCCTGCCATCATATTCCCTACCATACTGTATGGCTGCTGCCGTCATTATTCTACTCTTGCTGTCTGCCTACCATCATGTTCTGATATCTATTTTGCTATCTCATATCCATCCATCTGTCTATAATCATCAGTTTTATCTGAGAATTCATCATACTTTGGTTACCATCTCCTAGCATCTGTTTCCATTCTGACAAGGCTTGAAGATAAATTTGTCTCTTTCCCAAAGTCTCGCTGCAGCTCCAGAATAATATCCTGACACCCAAGACACCTTTTAATGATAGATAATTGGTTGTGGATGACCTTTCAATCTTGTGTTAAAAATAAGAGGAAATGCTTTTTACCACCCTTGTGATAATTGCAAATAAAAGCAATTTACATTATCCCTATTCATATTAGGCCGCAGATTGTCATAATCAGCTGCCTAGGGGATAAAGTGCATCTTGTGACCTTGAAGTTCCTTGTATGGATCGTTCCTTTCATGTGTCCGATGCTTGTGGTTATCAATCACTATTGTCTGCCTCTCATTACACACTGGGACCTCTTTTGTTTAACCAGCTGGGATGACCTCAGAGCTTCCATAGGTTTAATAGATGTGGAGAACATCCTGGGCAGCTCAGTGACATATCTGTCATATAGTCTTTTTTCTTCTTGGCCTCACACTTCTAGCGGCTGCTATTCTTAGGTATGTATTTTATTCTGATTATGGCCTTTAGTCACTGGTGATGAATAGAAGCAGATATCCTTGATTGCCTAGGTGTTCTTATCATTGGCAGCTATGGAGAAGCGTGCGGAAACTCAGAAGGATACCACTGTGGGCAGAATCTAACAGTGAGAATATTTTTGAACTGGTACAAATTGGCCAGTTTGGATCAATTGAGTCTGATAAGAAATCCAAATATAAACAGGATGCACTCAGTTCTAGTAGCGTCAGCCTCCAGTATTTAGTGGTCCTGTGTAATGTCTGCAGCATTTACTTTATAAGAGTTTGATTATTGTTTTTAATTTTAAATAGTATTTTCTAGATTTAAGTTCAGATGGAATACAAGATTTGCAATATATCTCCCACTTGTCTTTAGATTATGAATGAATGGAAATGGGTTATTATAAGAGGTGTTCAGTTTAGAAACCTCATCGCCACATTAGGGTTTTCTAGTTTAACCCCTTCTTGAAATAAGATGTAAGATCACATCCAAAATGTAGTAATTTTACCATATTGTGTTGTAATGGTATGTCCAGTGGATGGCATGTATGCTGTGCGGGAGCCATCACCAGAAGATACCAGCTGTAACTAACAGTCGACTTCCTGCAGCAAAGGCCAGGATCGGAGATCCTGATTGTATTATCCCTTAGACATTGCATTCAACAGCAATGCCTATGGTTTCCCTAAAAGTCTGGGCCTGACACAGGCCTCCAGGTCTGTCAGAGGCATCGTGCCAGAGGGCTAAGCTGTATACTCTCCACTTTAGCAGCATATTTACTATGATTACCAGTTTCCTTTATTGAACTGGTTGGTTACTTGTGAGACTTCTCAGAAGTTTATTTGATTTTGCTATGTGCCTGTATGTGTAACTGTATACAATGTGTATGCATGTTGTGTTGGATGCTTTTGCTTTGTCGGTTTTTCAGACAGACTACAGCAATTGACTGCAAAAATTATAGTGTTCTTTGCTGTCAACCAGTAGGGAGGCAAGTAGGCCCACAAAGAACTTAGGTCTTGTGGAAAGCTTTGTGCAATGAGGCGTGTGTTCCATGCCATTGCACTGGAAGGGGTATTGAGAAGGAAGGTTTGGTGCAAATAAAGAGTATGATAGTCATGTGTTGCCTATTAGAGCTGCCAATGGCCCAAGTGACCCTATTTCACCAATTAGAACCATGGTGTAACAAGATCCTGAGAAGGCCTACAATTCTGTGAAGGTAGATTGAGGCAGGGAGATATGATAATGGTCTGTGGAAAGACGCTTAGAGGGTTGCCTGGCACACCGAGGGGAACCTCTGAAGGGTAGTGGTGCTACTACAATACTGAGACTGAGTTGTTACAGAAGCAGAGGGTGAGCTAACTCAACAACCACTATTCAAACTGAATGACTAAAAAAATATATTAAAAGAAATACATATGATACCACAAAAATAATAAAAAAGCACATTATTGAAAGATATGGAAACAATGAACCTCGGTACCAAGGTGACTTACATTACTTGCAAAAAAAAACAAAAAAAAACATAGGCCCCCATATGGTTACAACAATTGGAAAACTACAAAACTTATGGGTCTTGGGCACAATTTTTTATTTTTTTATTTTAAATAAATGCTTTCATTCAGCAACTTTAAAACACAAAAGTATATATTTTTTATATATCCAGCATATATCTACGGCATTGCCCTGGTGTACATCCAGCTATATAAATATTTATTTTTATTATACAGGTAAAGAAAACATTGACCATTTTGAAATCATTTACTTATGTTTATTTCTTTAAAAGATCTCATTGTTGGCCAAACCGAACATCTTAGGCAGGTTTGGCCAAGTTTAATGTGTATTGACTGTCTCCCAATAGATGATGTCGGGGGAGAAAAGGATCATGTCAGGGGGAAAGAAGGATCCATTTGTTCTACTGGGATATCAGCCAGTGCCAGAAGTCTCTGGCAGCGGCTTTCTCCTCTTCCCCATTAAAGACACATACACGTTCGACCCAGTTGTGCCTGGAAGAATTTTTTTTTTTGCTTGTATCACAGTAAAAAATATTTTGCATCTTCAAAGTGGCAGACATGTTGTTAAAATCTAATTGTACAAACCCCCCAAAAATCCATTTTAATGTCAGGTTGTAACGCAACGAAAACAGGAAAAGCATCAATGGGGATAAAAACTTTGTGGCAATGCACTCAACCTGCTGCTTTATTCATGTGAGTGCATGGGACACTGCTTATCGTGATCAGTGGAGGTCCCAGGAGTTGAACACTCACTATCCAGATGATTATCCCTGGTCCTGTGGACAGGGGGTATGTTGATATCTTGCCACAACCCTTTTGAGGTAGAGTACATTTATCTTGCACCTCTGTATCCCTGGGTTAAAATCAAAGCAACAATACACACAGGATGCCATTCGTTGCATAGTTCAGATGCAATGGTTGCCTCCTGTTAATCAGGGTGGTATCAGGAGAATAAAACATCACCAGGAGGTAGAATACACCATCACCCCTCCTTGTAGGCAATGATCTACAGCAAATGAATGCTACAGTAATTTCTACATATCACTTAGGGAAATATTTCATAAAATGATATTACATATTTGAATGTGCTTTATTTGTATAGTGACGGTTAACTGATTTACGCTTAAATAAACCATGAATCTACTGTAGGTCATAAAAAGACAGATTTCCCAAAGTGTGATGTGCGTCTCCGAAGGACCTTCTAATTTACTGTTAGACTTTGTTTTTCATTTGGCACCAGGGCAGCCGCTATGTAATTTTCTATTAGATACTAGAACTATATTTTCTTAAATATCAAGTTAGTTATTTTATGCAAAATGCATTTCTTCAATTGGCCCCGTCTATTTGGCTAATAAGAACCTCCACTGCTGTTCCCAGACAAAGGGAAACTTATTTCACGGCCTGGACAAACTACTATCTATCCATCACTGTCAGCTCTGTACTACAACTGTCTTCTGTTCTTACTGGAGGTGGGAGGGGAGGCTACATCAATCTCCATTCAGACAGAAACCAGGATCTGTGATTGTGGTCAATGCTTTTTCTTTCAGATTTGCAATTAAGAACAAGGTCTTTGGGCCCAGTGATCCTCACCACAGCAGATTCTTTGGTACAGACACCTTGTTTTTATAACAAACCAGAAAGAGAAAAACCCTCTCTGTCTACATTTTTGAGGTGCCAATATTAGACTTATTGCCTTGTCCAATTCTTGGGATAGGAACAGATTTCCTCCAAAGTATACATCTTTGAGGCTTTAATTACTTTCTTAGTAAAGCTGGGTGACAAGCAATATGACTGCCTTGATGGCTCCCACAGAAGGTTAGCATCCTACTTTATAAAATACATGCAGTGATCCATGAAGCCTAGGCATATTGCCTATGCTTTAGGCCGTGTTTACATCTTCATTTCCGGCAGCCTGATCCGAAACACATGCCGGCAGTGAGCTGGGCAAAAAAACATTGCGTGCAGCAGTTTTTGGTCGGCTGGATCACTGCCGGACCCCATTACAGTCAATGGGATCCGGGGGTGAAGTAGGGGATCCAGCATCGCCACATCTATGAGATCTCCAAACGGAGATGTGAATGAGGCCTTAGGAGTTTGGAAAAGCTAGGTTACTACCCATATGAATGGGAGCTTTGCTGGTGGTCACTGAACTCAACTAAAAAGAGTACAGTAGATGCAAACACTGTACTCCATATGTTGCCTCCGCTCCCCAAGGGGCATTACTTCCATGAGCCCTCCATTCCCTGTCACCCTTGCATTCTAATAGAGAAGTGAAGGCCCTCAACTCTTATTTAGCTCCTCACACTATGTTTGCAAGAGGGTAATGGGGTAGTTGGAGACATCCATATCACTTAACCAGAATTACCCTATTCACACTATATAGGGCGAGTATTAATTATTAAAAAGAACAGGACTATAATCGTAAAACCAGAGATAATGCCCGCCAATAACAAGATTTACCTATAATATATAAAAATATTTAGCAAAAACTTAAAAAAAATAAAGTCTGAGGTTTTCAACAGGTTCTTGACTGTTCATAATATATTCTTTTCAGCCTGCACTTGCAAGTGTTCATCGAGACAGCTGATTGAGAATTAAATATTAAATTTAAAATTCTGCTGGTCACTCTCGCTGTTTTTTTATTTTATTTAGTTTTTTCTAAAGGTTTCATGATTAATTGTACCTGACCAGGGGTGACTTGCCAATTGTACGCCGCGGCTGGTAATTCTGTGTGTGATTGGGTCAGCGTGCTTTTTAACAGCACAGGGGTTTTAATCAACGTGATTGAGTGGTCTGACTGTGGCTCTGGTCAGCAAGGATAAAAAAAATAAATCCTTCTTGGTGTCAAAACACTTTGATGACCAGCGTGAAATGAGATACGGCTGCACTGCAAACGATGGTGGAAGATGTTCTACCTGACTGAAGCCATAATGGGTAACCTGGCTTAGCACCCTGAGGGAGAAGTGAACAATAAAAGTTTGTTATATTATGAGCTACGAATTCTATATAGCAAAGTGGTTACTTCATTATAAGTCTAGTTAGGAATAACTGTAACCTCCATCATGGTCATCAGTCAGTTAACCCTTTGATGACATGCGCCATACATCTACGGCACAAGTTGTCTCTTTAAAGATGGCACCTGCAGTGGGAGCCATAGCTGTCTGCTTTACAGACAGACGTTACGCCATTTGCAGCTATTTAACCCTTCAGATCCCTTGGTCAATTGTGACCACAGCATTGGAGGTGGCTTTCCCCTGGGGTGCTGAACTTAGATTGGGGAAGCCGTTCATTGATTGTGATAGGCCTGGATGCCTCGCACAGGCTCCAGCCTATCACAGTTATATTCCCTTGTATGGCAATGCTCTGTAGGAATTTACGGGGTCATTTATCAAACTAGTGTAAAGTAGAACTGGTTTCGTTTTCCCAATATCTGGGCCTGACACACAGACGCTATTGCAGCACAGATGTGACAATTCACTGCAGGGACCATTAGCAACCAGATTCCACCTTTCATTTTCATTTTCCAAAGGAGTTATCAAAAATCCTTTGGGCAACTAAGTCAGTTTTACTTTACACCACTTTGATAAATGACCCAATAGTGAATTTTCCAATCATTGGGAAAAGCAATCCAATGATTGCATGTTCAGGTTCCCACGGGGGGGAATTAAAAAAAGCAAAAAACAAAAAAAGTATTTAAAAATATAAAACATAAAAATTCTAATCACCACCCTTTCCCCAGTTCAAAAATACTAATAAACAATAAAAAAATGAAAATAATTTGCACCGCTGTGTCCCATAATCCCCTATTAAAATATAGCCATATTTATCCTGTATAGAGAACACCTTAACTGGAAAAAAATAAAAACGGCAGATTTGCAGTTCCTTTGTTGCCTCAGCTCCTCAAAAAATATAATAAAAAGGTATCAAAATATCATACGCACTTCAAAATGGTATCAATAAAAATGAGCTCTCACTCAGCTACTTAGACAGAAATGTAAAAAAGTCATGCGGGTCAGAAAATGGCGATGCAAAGAATTTTTTCCCCCCCAAAGTTCAGGGAACAGGTCAGTTTTACCGCATAAGGAAAGTATTAAAAACGAAACACATAAAACTATGGCACAATAGTGTTTTTTTCTAATTCCAACCCATCTGGAATTTTTTTTTTCACTTCCCACTAAAGCATATGCAATATTAAATGGTGCCATTAGTAAATGCAACTTATTCTACAAAAAAACAAGCCCTAATACATCTATGTGAATGGAAAACTAAAAAAATAAAAAAGGTTTTGGCTCTGGGAAGGCAAGGAGTAAAGAATGAAACCACAAGGGGTTAATATCTAATGCAAGAACACAGAGTGCAATATTTGCTGAATATACTGTGTACTGTCCAATGAAAACTATCCTCCCCACCTTAAAAAAAAACAAGAAAAAACTATGAAACTAACAGACCGGTAAGAGCCCTCAGGCTGTTGCTGGTGACCTGGCCATGGTGCCCACCCTATAGAGATAACGTAAAGGGAAACTCCAGGGGAAACTATCTTTTGTCAGATCAGTATGACAAGGTGGTGGACAATGACTTGAGAATCTCCCCAATTTCCTCTATGACATGGAGCGTGAACATTTTTACATCAAAGTCAGCATACAACTTGTGTTGGGAGATTCCTAAGCTCAGAAATCTCAGGTTCTGTCCCATGGTATTATAATGCTCTTTATGTCATATAGCAATGCTAGCATAGAAGTCTCCAAGGACCTAAGAGGGATATCTACTTTAATGTGAGGCACTCTTCTAGGCATCCAGAGCTATACGGTGATAGTGGGCCTCTACAACAACAGATTCAGATGAGATCCATAGGCTTGGTTGGGTGGAAGAGGCAGAGAGACCTATGAATCTCCCTTAGATGCTAGACCCATGAGCACTGCCTAATTATTTGTCACATCATTTGGTGGAAATCAATATCATCCAATGTACCATACCTGTTCGTTCTGATAACAGATTGCTAAATTCTGTTCATCGCAGGAGAAAGCCATTCGGATAAATTTAAGCCAGCTCCCTGATCCTGATTGGCTGGTTTCAATGCACATCTTCTCTTCTCCCAATTCTTCAGAGACCTGGAAGAAGGAAATGTGAGATAAAAGTTGTTATAGACTATGGACATTGCCGAATCTAAATGAATTTTATTAACATACAGTGTGTGGCATGTGCTGGTCTTGCCTGTCAGAGGCACATGAGCATTCATCCTCTTTGCCCCATAATCTGGTCCTGCATGCAGAGGATGGGGTAAACCCAATTGGTGCCCCAGGCAGGAGCTTCAGTGTGTATCACCAACAGCTTGATAGCTGTTGGGTGGACAGTCGCTCAATTCTCAGTCCTGATACATCAAATAGCATACACGTTTAGCCCTGCTAAGCTTTCATGTTACATCCGTACCATGTAAATTACATATATGTATGTGTAGTTGTGTCATACAAAATTATTTGACACTCAAACACAGTTTCTAACTAGGTACAGAAACAAATTTAAAGGCCATTGCACCCCCTTCTTCATCACCCAATGGTGGACTAGGTGGCTGTCTACTTGGCGTGCCCTTGTCCCAGATGACCTTTAAGTACAGTAGATGTCATTACTTATCTTTAATATCATTTTGCCAGTGCTCTGAAACATAATTAAATTGGACCACCTCATAAATATGGGATACTGTCCCTTTAAATTGCAGTCACATAGCCGTACGTCCTACACTGTGGTGGTAAATGGCAGCTATTTTATAGATCTTTTTTGTTAGACAGGTTTACAGAGCATCTGGATAGGTCTTAATCCAGCCATTGTCAGGGTGCATGGGAATGAAGAGCAATTTGTGGCCTTTGCCCGCATTGCTAGCAGCAAAAAAAGTACAGTACACAATTGTATCACTGTGAAGCCGTGGTGTGTGCAGCCCAAGGAGCTTCTCTCTGGAGTGTTCAGGGCATGAATAACCACAGTACATGCATTATATAGATGCTACATGTCCAGCTCAAGCTCATCCAGCACAATTATCAACCTTTTTCACTGGTCTCTGTGCACATTCCATAGTTTTTACATAGTTCCTGCAACAAGTGTAGACGCATCATTGATCATTCTACAGCAATATACCTGGAAGTCAGGTGTTTGTGGATACAGGTTGTTTCTGTTCATCCACAAAAGCTTTATTTCTGCAAATTGATCTAGATAATTGATCAGTCCATTGCCTTCGTATATACACTAGTCACAAAAAGTTAGGGATATTTGGCTTTCTGGTGAAATTTATGGAAAACACAAAAAGTTCACACTACAGTGATATTATATCATGAAACTAAGGCCTAATGCACATGGCGATTATGCGGATGTTCCGTGCATTGGGGACTACAATTTGCGGTCCCCAATGCACGGGCAACGTCCGTGCGGTGGCCGGGACGGATCGAGACCCATTCAACTTGAATGGGTCCGTGATCCGTCCGCACCGCAAAAAAATAGAACATGTTGAATGGGTCCGCATCCGTGATGCGGGGAGCACACGGCCGGTGCCCGCATATTGCGGACCTGCTGTTTGCGGGCTGCAATACGGCCACGGCCCTGTGCATGAGGCCTAAGGCATTTAAGTAGAAACAGCAATTGTGATTTCCTCATCTGAAACAATTTATTGAAACAAAAGCCAACACCAGTGGTGGGTATACCCCTACAAAAATTTCAATGTTTTAATAACTTGTGGTCTTAAGTACTAATTAAAGTCAACTTATTGTCTGCTGAGGGATGGCACCCCACTCTTCTTGAATGGCGTCCCTCATGTCATTGAGGTTCTGGGGTACAGAGTTATGAGCCTCTACACGGCGACTCAGCTGATCCCATAGGTTTACAATGAGTGGGATTCGCGCCCCCTTGGGGTCCCCCAGTCTCCAGGAGCTGTTCCCTAATGATACGACCTCAATGAGCTTGCGCATTGTCGTCCATGAAGATGAAATTAGGCCTGTGTTGTTCATGCAGAGGCACAATGACTGGATTAATTATGTTCTTCAAGTAGTATGGGCTTGTCACTGTACCATTCACAAAGTGTAGGGCAGTTCTGTATTGACACCTGCCCATACTATAACACCACCACCAAACGCTTGTCTGGTGACAACAGTGGCTGATGCATAGCGCTCTCCTTGACGTCTCCAACATTGTTGGCGGCTATCATTTCTGTTCAGCTTGAATCGACTTTCATGAGTGAACAGCACTGAGGCCCACTAGCCCCTCGTCCAATGTAGATGCTCCCTGGCCCATGTAAGATGAGGACATAGTTTTAAATTAGAGGGGCAAAGGTTTAAAAGTAATATCAGGAAGTATTACTTTACTGAGAGAGTAGTGGATGCATGGAATAGCCTTCCTGCAGAAGTGGTAGCTGCAAATACAGTGAAGGAGTTTAAGCATGCATGGGATAGGCATAAGGCCATCCTTCATATAAGATAGGGCCAGGGGCAATCCATAGTACTCAGTATATTGGGCAGACTAGATGGGCCAAATGGTTCTTATCTGCCGACACATTCTATGTTTCTATGTTTCTATGTTTCTATGCCTGTGGTCAGGTACCCTTGCAGGTTGTCTAGCACGTAGACCACGTTAATGTAAACTGTTCATCAATTGTTAGATGTCGTCTTGGTCTCATGATGTCAAAATATGAACATGATGAGGAGCACTGTTTAAATACCAATTCTAGTTGAACCAGGAAATTTATTGGACAATTCATGGATCAAACACCTGTTGTGAATTTTTATACATGGTTATAAGGGAAAATAATAGCATTCTTAATACAGAATGCTTACTAAACTGTCGATTGAGGGGTTAAAAAATTTAAAAAATTAACTCACCTCACTACAGAATGCTTAGTAAAATGTCCATTAAGGGGTTAAAAAAAAAAAAAAATTAACTCACCTCATCCACTTGATCGCGCAGCCGGCATAGTCTTCTTTCTTCTTCTTTCAGGACCTGAAAAAGGACCTTTGATGATGCAATCGTGCTCAGCACGTGGTGAGCATGGTGACGTCAGCGCAGGTCCTGCTGAATGAAGATAGATGGATCTTCTATCTTCATTCAGCAGGACCTGTGCTGACGTCACCGCGCTCACGACGTGATTACGTCATCAAAGGTCCTTTTGCAGGTCCTGAAAGAAGAAGAAAGAAGACGATGGCGCCTGCGCGATCAAGTGGATGAGGGGAGTTAATTTTTTTATTTTTTAACCCCTCAATGGATGCGGTGCGATTTTCACGCACGGTTGCTAGGAGACGATCGGGAGGGAGACCCGATCATTATTATTTTCCCTTATAACATGGTTATAAGGGAAAATAATCGCATTCTTAATACAGAATGCATAGTAAAATAGAGCTGGAGGGGTTAAAAAAAAATATATTATTAAACTCTCCTTAGTCCACTTGATCGCGCAGCCGGCGTCTCTTCTGTCTCCTTCTTTGCTGATTGCAGGAATAGGACCTGTGGTGACGTCACTCCGGTCATCACATGATCCATCACATGATCTTTTACCATGGTGATGGATCATGTGATGGACCATGTGATGACTGGAGTGACGTCACCACAGGTCCTTTTCCTGCAATCAGCAAAGAAGGAGACAGAAGAGATGCTGGGCTGCGCGAGCAAGTGCATTAAGGTGAGTTAAATTTTTATTTTTATTTTTTTAACCCCTCCAGTGCTATTTTACTTTGCATTCTGTATTCAGAATGCTATTATTTCCCCTTATAACCATGTTATAAGGGAAAATAATATAATCTACAGAACACCGATCCCAAGCCCGAACTTCTGTGAAGAAGTTTGGGTTTGGGTACCAAACATGCGCCATTTTTCTCACGCGAGTGCAAAACGCATTACAATGTTTTGCACTCGCGCAGAAGAATCGTGCATGTTCCCGCAACGCACCCGCACCTTTTCCCGCAACGCCCGTGTGAAAGAGGCCTTATTGTCATGCTTCACCCATACCTGCAACTGCAACTTGAAACCATGACAAGTACAGGAGAAGCTTGACAGTTAGCAGTGATCCATGTGCAGTAAACACATGTGTGGGAACCTTGGTACTGTAAATATGGCGGTAGAGTCACGGGGTAAAAATGCACGCGGTTTCATCACAAATCTCAATGTGTTTTTTTTGCAATGTGACTTGGAAGAGCGAAGGACATCATTTTAATGTGTTTCACTGTCTCAACCAAACAATGCATCGCAAAAACCATGACAATTTGTGGTAAGACATCCAAAAACTGGACATTGATGGCACATCTGAGTAAAGTGGGAAAATCCCTAGCGGTTATCCAGGAATCCCCTGGATAGGTCATCAATATCAGATCCCACACTTAGGACCCCCACAGATCAACTGTTAGAAGAGGCCAGGTGCTCTGTGAGCGCTGCGGCCTCTGTCTATGCCAGTGACATCACTGTACATCGGTCTCATGGCCTAGTTGCAGCTCATCCCCATTGAAGTCATTGGGGCTGAGCTGCAATACCAAGCGCTGCCACTGTACGATGTACGGCACTGTGATAATTGCAGTTTTTGGTGCGGATTTGATGCGGTTTTGCTGCAGATCTCATCCTTGATTAGAAAATCCATACGACAGGCCAGAAAAAAACTGCAAAGTGGACATGAGAATTGTCTATTCTCATACACTTTGCCGGTCCTGTATTACGCTGCAGTTTTATTTCGCACGTAAATGCACAGAGAAAACCCGTGCGTAATCTGCAACGTGTGTAGGTGCGACAGAATTGGGACGGGGGTGTTATAGGTTTGTGAGTTTTGGAAAAGAGCTTCTGGACTATCAGATGGCGGATTGTAGGAATTCTTTTGCATATACAGTACAACTAAATTGCTGCAAGCGCTTCCCACGGAGAGGGAAACATTGGCTATTTTGACCACGGTACAAGGCAGGCTACATTAAGCTGTGTATTGCCTCCAAAAATAGCTGCCTAAATTTCCCTTTAAAAATATCATATTGTTAATGTTTCGAATAGAATTATCCATGCGGGAATTTCTGATTTCTGAAAGGGAAGACACATTAGGAGAAAGCGTAGCTGATCTTTACCTGCACAAGCACGGCTTGGCGTGGAGGCGAAGGGGGTCTCTCAATTATGTCTGACCCAACAGGGCCTTGCTTAGTTATAGGACGAGCACGCTATAATTATCATGATTTTAGAGGTTCTTGAAAAACCCACACAAATAACCCTGTTGTTTTTTCGCGTTCGCTCATTGTTTAGCTAATGCAGGGGATTCAGCAGCTTCCTGTATTTCGCACCTCTGCTGTTACATAAAAGCTTTTTTTTATACGTATTTGTCAGTCACATTTGCACCCGGAGCTTTTGTTTTTCATTATTAGACTGTGGGAATTCTATAAGAAAACCCTTCAGTCACATATGGAGCCGTGGTCCTTCATCCCATAAAAAAGTGTCATCCATTAACCCTTTGATGGATTAAAAAAATAAAGAAAGAATAATTAAAGGGGTTCTCCAGAAGAAGAAAAAAATATGTATGGTCTAAACTGCCGAGGGTGCTGTTCAAACATGAAGAAATTCAATACCTACCTTATGGATTTCCATACTGATGCTCCCTGGTCCCCAACACTCTCTACTTGGTGGTCCAGAAATTCCTTTTCGACACAAGAGCATGTGACGGCTGCAGCTGTGACCCGCTACAGTTGGTTGCAGCAGTGTTGACCCTGTGTTGGATCGTCATCGCTGGCCCAGGAAGCAGAGAGCCGCACAGTGGCGGTGCAGCAGCCTGGGGGGGGGGGGGGGGTATGTTGGACCAGGAAGTGGCCATTTTTATGCCAAGTACCTGGTTTTTGACTTTTTAAATGACCATACGACAATATTTTGTAGCATGGGCATTTTTGTGCCATGCTTGCCACTTGGGAGTGGGGAGTGAGTGGCAGAAACAGGCGTAAATGTTGGCAAAAAAAATACTCCAGTCACTTTTAGGCTACATGCACATGACCGTTGTGTGTTTTGCGGTCCGCAAAACACGGATGGCGTCCGTGTGCGTTCCGCAATTTTCAGAACTGCGCGGACAGCTATTAATATAACTGCCTATTCTTGTACGCAAAACGGACAAGAATAGCACAGGTTATATTTTTTTTGCGGACCTCGGAACGGAGCATCTTTTGAGGCCCCATTGAAGTGAATGGGTCCATACTGCGGCTCGGGTGCGGACCAAAACAACGGTCGTGTGCATGAGGCCTTACACCAGCCGCACAGAATGCTTAATTTAGGACTAAATGTAAGCCTTGTCATAAATCAGTCGCATCCTTCAGCAGTGCAGGCAATATCAGAGGCCCGGCGTAAAACAATGGTCTTTGTAAATGACCCCCATGGGTGTATTCATATGGTTTTATTAAAAACCCAAAATACAGGAGTGATTGTGGGTCATACAGGTGACACATATTAACTAAATGTGTTTCACCTGTAAAAACCATGACAAAAATGCATGTAGTTTTTTTTATGCAGTTTTAACTGCACCATCTGAATGCACGCTAAGACTGCCAGGTGTCTACTGACTCCCCTCCTATAGGAAGCAACGGTCCTGTTACTGTAATATGCATGCTTATAACTGTCCAGTAGAAAATGCTCAGTGGCTTCAGAATGAAATTTATCGATTTAAAAAAACTTTTCGAGATTCATGCAACTGTCACATTGTTGTGACTGTCACAGTGTGACACTATTGAAATACATTACATGAAACGTAGCCATGTAGTCATACCCTTTTGTTTCGTGTGACTTTTCTGTGACACATATTGCTGTGTACTCATACCCTAAAGGAGCATGGGGTAGGGGGGAGAGAGGAGTCCAAACTTTTTTGAAAATACATTTTTTTTTTTACAATCCAGATGTGTGTAAATCTAGATGCTTACATTCTGGTTGGCATGTCTACATTAAGGGATATGTACAGTACAAACCAAAAGTTTGGACACACCTTCTCATTCAAAGAGTTTTCTTTATTTTCATGACTATGAAAATTGTAGATTCACACTGAAGGCATCAAAACTATGAATTAACACATGTGGAATTATATACATAACAAACAAGTGTGAAACAACTGAAAATATGTCATATTCTAGGTTCTTCAAAGTAGCCACCTTTTGCTTTGATTACTGCTTTGCACACTCTTGGCATTCTCTTGATGAGCTTCAAGAGGTAGTCCCCTGAAATGGTTTTCACTTCACAGGTGTGCCCTGTCAGGTTTAATAAGTGGGATTTCTTGCCTTATAAATGGGGTTGGGACCATCAGTTGCGTTGAGGAGAAGTCAGGTGGATACACAGCTGATAGTCCTACTGAATAGACTGTTAGAATTTGTATTATGGCAAGAAAAAAGCAGCTAAGTAAAGAAAAACGAGTGGCCATCATTACTTTAAGAAATAAAGGTCAGTCAGTCAGCCGAAAAATTGGGAAAACTTTGAAAGTAAGGGGTATTTGACCATGAAGGAGAGTGATGTGGTGCTGCGCCAGATGACCTGGCCTCCACAGTCACCGGACCTGAACCCAATCAAGATGGTTTGGGGTGAGCTGGACCGCAGAGTGAAGGCAAAAGGGCCAACAAGTGCTAAGCATCTCTGGGAACTCCTTCAAGACTGTTGGAAGACCATTTCAGGGGACTACCTCTTGAAGCTCAACAAGAGAATGCCAAGAGTGTGCAAAGCAGTAATCAAAGCAAAAGGTGGCTACTTTGAAGAACCTAGAATATGACATATTTTCAGTTGTTTCACACTTGTTTGTTATGTATATAATTCCACATGTGTTAATTCATAGTTTTGATGCCTTCATAGTCATGAAAATAAAGAAAACTCTTTGAATGAGAAGGTGTGTCCAAACTTTTGGTCTGTATTGTATATGTGGGGGTACAGTTCACTTTGGTGCTAGCCGCAACCTATGGACAAGGGTGGTGGGGGAAAAAGTTTAACTTAGGCCTCTTGCGCACGAAGAGTGCTTCCGTGGGGTTCCGATCCGTGCTTCCGTTCCGCATCTCCATGATTGCGGAGCCATTCAAGTGGCCCGTATACGGGCCGCAATACGGCCATGGTCACACAACGCTCGTGTGCAAGAGGCCTTATTTTGTAATCTCAAAAACCTCTTTAAGGGTACCTGAACACAGGTGCGGCCGGAACGGCCGGATCGCGGACCCATTTAAGTGAATGGGTCCGCGATCCGCTGCGGCTGCCCCGCGCACTGTGCTCGTGCATTGCGGCCCGCATTTTGCGGGCCTCAGCACGACCACGCGAAGCACACGCCTGTGTGAAAGAGGCCTTATTTTAATGCAGTTTTTCCCATGATCTGACTCTTTGCATTGCAGTTGGGCGGGATGGGGACTGAATGGGAGTGGGGCCCCCAATCACAAGAACAGGGGATCAATACCCTGTGGAGCCCCCCTAATATGTATGGGAGGTCATTTACTAACGCCAGTATGGTGTAAAAACAAAAAACAAAAACAAAGCTACAAGGCACCTTTTTGCAACTTTTTAAATACCCTTTTAAATTTTGTTGCACAGGCATTTTTACGCCGTCCTCGCAAGTAGGAGAGCAGGGGGCATGGCGGGGACCAGACCGTAAACGATGTTAGAAATCTACTCCAATTAGGGACTGGTTTAGACTTCACTTCAGGAGCAGGGACTGGTTTAGGATGCGCCTAATATACGACTAGCTGCACACCTCGTCATAAATCATATAGATCTTATGGCAGCACAGAAGGAAAAGCTAAGACCAGCGTACAAAAAGCCGGTCTTAGTAAATGTGCCCCAGTATGGTAAAAAAAAAAACTGCAAGGCACTCTTTTGTAACTTTTTAAATGCCCTTTTAAATTTTGTTGCACATTTTTACACCGTCCCCACAACTGGGAGAGGCAGAGGCATGGCGGGGACTAGGGATGAGAGAACGTCTGTTTTCAAGTTTTACGGTCCGTGGTAGCGGAATCCATAACAGAATTCTTAAATAACCTGAACTTTAAACGCCGAACTTGAAAACAAAAGTTCGCTCAACGCTAGCGGGACCAGAAGCAGGCCTAAATGATGTTGGAAACCTACTCCAATCAGGGATTGGTTTTGATTTCACTTCAGGCTTCATGATCTGCTGAAAGGATGCGCCTAACTTTATGACGAGGCCTGAAACTCATCATAAATTAGGCGCATCCTCTGGCAGTGCAGGGAGTGTCAAAGACTGGCATAAAACGCTGGTCTTTGATAAATGACCCCCATAGTCTCTTTGAATGCACTAATCTAGAGCGTGGCAAGCACATTACTAGAGCGCTGTCAGTAATGAAAGCCCCCTGATTAACACGTATCTTCTTATCTACTTCCCTGCGCTCAAGCCCACTCCTTCCTCCCTGGTCACACACAGACTGACTTGGAGAAGACCCAAAGAGAGAGCAGCAGGCAGAGAATATGTGCAAAGGCAACACAGCAAAAAAAAAACCACCAAAAACATTCCACGGCTGCAATGGGGGCTCCCTGCTCGTAGAGTGTGCAGACTCATTTAACCCAGGCCCTGCACAATTATACTTAATGATTTTCAGATGGCATCAACCCCCTTGTTCTTGTAATTAGGACATTTCTCTTCTCTATAAACCGTCACATTGTATGAGAAAGAAGGAACTGTAATATGTAGGAAATTATTAGTTGTCAGGACTTCCAGGGTGTTTGTAGGACGCGTTTATCTACAGTTTTTCATGTCCTGACACATAGGGAGAGATTTATCAAAAATGGTGTAAGGGAAATCTGGCTTAGGGTATTTTCACACTAGCGTTAAAGTTTTCCGCTGTTGAGTTCCGTCACAGGGGCGCAATACCGGAAAAAAAGCTTCAGTTTTAGGCTCCATTCACACATCCGGAATTCCATTCCACATTTTGCTAATTTGTCATTTGCTAATTTGCTAACACCAGTTTTTGGAGTAAAATAAGTTGCAAGACCCCATTTCCTGACTTTTTGGAAAATAAAAGGTGGAATCTGATTAGTTGCTATGGGTTAGGCTACTTTCACACTAGCGTTTATATTTTCCGGTATTAAGATCCGTCATAGGGTCTCAATACCGGAAAAAAGCACTTCAGTTTTGTCCCCATTCATTGTCAATGGGGACAAAACGTAACTGAACAGAACGGAATGCTCCAAAAAGCATTCCGCAAGCTGCGGTTTTCTTTCCGTCATGGGAGTCAATGGGGACGGATCTGTTTAGGGGTTAATGCACACAACAGTATGTATTTTACGGTCCGCAAAAAACAGATCCGCAAAAAATATGGATGAAGTTAGTATGCATTCCATAATTTGTGGAGCGAATAGAACAGTACTATCCTTGTCCCTAATGTGGACAATAATAGGACATGTTCTATTTTTTTGCAGAACGGAAATATGGACATATGGAAACGGAATGCACACAGAGTACCTTCCGATTTTTTGGGGGACCCATTGAAATAAATAGTTCCACATACGGTCCACAAAAAAAACAGAATGGACACGGAAAGAAAATACGTTCATGTGCATGAGCCCTAACTCTGACACAATAGAAAAAACTGATCCGTCCCTCATTGACTTTCAATGGAGTTCATGACAGGTCCGTCTTGGCTATGTTCAAGATAATAGAACCGGATCTGTTCATCACGGATGCAGACGGTTGTATTATCAATAACAGAAGAGATTTTTCTGAGCCCTGTCGGATCCAGTAAAAACGCTAGTGGGAAAGTAGCCTAATTGAGCCAGCTTTCCTTTACACCAGTTTGGAAAATCATCCCCAGTGTGGCATCACCCTGCGGGTGAACGCACATAAGATCCGCACAAATTTCCATGTGGATTTCTGTGCATTTCTGCACCATATCCGCACCAAAATCTGCAATTACTAATTGCGGTGTTTGGTGCTGATTAAATGCAGTTCTGCCGCAGATTTCACACTTCATTGGAAAAGGGTGAAATCTGCAGCTAAGGGCTCATGCACACGACCGTTGTTGTTTTGCGGTCCGTTTTTCACGGATCCGCTATTCCGTATCTGAGGTTTCCGTTCCATTATTCCACAAAACATATCCGTATGGTTTCCGTATGCGATCCGTTTTTTGTGGATTGGAAACGGAAACAGTAACTTATTAATCACCAAACACATGAGCAATATGGGCTGGGCATAGCATTTCCACAGTATGGATCCACAAAATACGGATGAAATACGGATGACATACGTATATGTTCCGTGTGCATTCCCATTGACTTGAATGGGGCCTCGTACCGTGATTTGTGGACAATAATAGGACATGCACTACTTTTTTGCGGAACGGAAATAAGGCAACGGAATGCAGAGAGTACCTTCCGTTGTTTTTGTGGACTCATTGAAGTGAAAAATAATTGACATACTACAGATTTGGAAAGCCACATGGCATCTGCAAATAGCACATGAGATTCACAAATGTGTGAAGGTGAGTCCGTATGACATGCAGATGACAGGCGTCGCTCTTAGAATCACTGCACACTTCACTTATTTGGCAGTTACATGGCCAAAACTGACCAAATAACTCAAGTGTGAACTCAGCCTTAGGGCTCGTTAACACAACCGTTGGTGTCCCATGCCCGTGCTGTGAACCGCAAATTGCGGTCCGCAATGCACTTGCACCTTCCGTGGGGAAAGGTGCATGGGGATTGCAGACCCATTCACTTGAATGGGTCCGCGATCCTTCTGTTCCGCAAAAAGATAGAGCAAGTTCTATCTTTTTGCTGTGCGGAAGCACGGAACGGAACCCCAGAAAGCACTCCATAGTGCTTCTATAGTGTTCCGTTCTTACGTTCCACACCGTTCCGCATCTCCGGATTTGCAGACCCGTTGAAATGAATGGGTCCACATCCGTGATGCG
The DNA here is from genome assembly GCF_905171765.1 of Bufo bufo. Taxonomy (NCBI): domain Eukaryota; kingdom Metazoa; phylum Chordata; class Amphibia; order Anura; family Bufonidae; genus Bufo; species Bufo bufo. Next base: position 139,501,562 of record NC_053389.1, read on the forward strand.
GAATGACAACGGAATAGTGCCCGTGTATTAGGGATCCCCAAATGCGGTCAACAATACGGGAACTGGACACCAACGGTCGTGTGAACGAGCCCTTACAGGTCAAACCCCCAAAAAACGGATCCTGTCTGTGGAGCATCCACATTCACTTGGTCAGCATTTGGTCAGTAATCCATCAGTATTGCTGAAGCCCAAAAAAAACCTGTAGTGGATCCAAAACAGAGATGACATGTGAATGGAATATTTGCATGTCTTCTGTGTTTTGTACCCACTCCTACTTTTGGCTACCAAATCATAAGCCAATTCTGATGCAAAATAGGGACCATGTCATGCCGGCCTTACAGCTGTTACATAGACAGGGTCCATTGTGCGTCTGAATTTTTCCTTCCGTCTGACAGATCAGAAGAAGGGTCAAATAAATGATGATGTCAGCCAAGCCGAAAGGCAAAATAGTGGCCCCGTCATGAAGTGGGGAGGGTGGGAACAGCATGAGAAGTCCACAGAGTTTCCCTATGACATAGTGGTGAGATGGAAGCAGCATGAGGAGACCACAGAGTGGCCCAATGACAGTCTGGAGGTGGCAGCAGCAGAGTGTCGAAGTGATCATGAAAAAAGGGGTCCTGAGGCATTCAATTACATTACCACCAATCTATGTACACAAGGGTCTTAAGACCACGTTCCCTTGATAATGGGGGTCCCTACAGTCAGACACCCACCAATCAGACACTTATCACCTGTTGCGCAATAGCTGTTGTACCTTTTCACATTCTCTATCCTTCAAGGTTTTCTTTGGGTGTAAAAAAAATAAAAAATTTAACTCTTGCCCAAAATATGTGTCAAACTAAAATAGAAATGCTCACCTGTTAAAGGACCTGTGTCGACTTTTCTAGTTATCCTCTATCCACAGGATCAAAGATAACTAAGTGATCTGTCGGGGTCTGAATGCTGGAGCCCCCACTGATCCCCCTTCTTGACTGAGTGGCAGGTCGAGCTTATGCCCTGCCTCTCCATCCATTCTCTATGCGTTCGCTGGAGATGGCAGAGTACAGCGCTGGCTATTTCCAGTGGTCCCAAAGAGAATAAATGGAGCAGCAGGGCATATGTGTGGTCTGCCACACCATCAAAAAGGGGGAACAGGACCCGTTCCTGGGATCAGAGGGGGTTGCAGAATCGGACCCCATTATTCATATAATTATGCCCTATGGTGTGGAGAGGATAACTTGAAAATCTGGACAACCCCTTTAAATCCTCCACCACTCCACCACCAGTATCTCTTTACATGGCAGCAGTGATGTCTGTAAATACGGAATATCATCAGTACCGCCATGTAAACCATACGTGTCAATACTGGAGAATGTGACGCACTGTGCAGAATTTTTCGAGCACAAGTCCAACCCACTTTGCAGGTCACAACCTTTAATAAAGCCCAAGCAAAGGTGCTAGAGGAGCAACGTGAGCAAAGGGCACAAACGGAGGGTCATAACGGAAAAAGAGGGATTAGGGTCACCTGAGGCAGGGTAATAGTGGGGATCTTGGAGCAGGGGTAACTAGAAAAGAGGCAATATTAGTGGTGCATTTAGATTGGGGACATCTGGAGTTGGGCTTTTATAGGGGTGCACCTAAAGCAGAGGCATTAGGGTCTCCTGAGGCAGCGTAATAGTGGTGATCCTGGAGCAGAGGTATTAGGGGGGTAACTGGAAAAGATGCAATATTAGGGGTGCATTTAGAGTGGGGGCATTGGGGGGCATCTGGAGCTGTGGCACTAACGGGAGTGCACCTAAAGCAGAGGCATTGGGGGGACCTAGGGCAGTGTCCCTCCAATGCCACTCTGAACTCTGCAGAGAGCAGCACACATACAAAAATTTGAGTCTACTATAAACAAATCCCCTATTTCCCCCTTACAGTTTCCTACAGCTTATTACTGTCACACACCTGAGAAATCAGCCCAGCACTGCAGAGGAGTCTTTCTCTCCAGCAACCACAGTTTTCTGACAGCAGAGAGGGCAGGAGGATGGCCAGACATGTTCTCTTGTCCTTCACTGCCAGCAGCCGGGAAGTTAAGAAGATACTGCGGGGCCTTATGTACAATTTACACCAATAGGAGGCTGCATCACTGTGCAATACTGCCACGTAGTGGCTACAATAATTATCTCTTTATCTCTCTTGAGAAACAAGAGAAATAATTACTCCTCAGTTTTATCTCCGGGCGCAGGAGATTGGGAGCCCACCAAGGAATCCCCCGCCTCCCCAGTGGGCCAGTCCGAGCCTGCGTGCCACTGGGTGATGCTGCGGGAGGCTGGACCACCACATCAGAGACACGGTTCTCCCAGGCAACTTTATGGTGATGCTGCATATGTTGACGCAGGGCCGTGGTGCCTTGGCTATGCTTCACCTTCTGCCCACAGATTCTACAAATGGCCATGTTCACCTCCTCCAGCAGCTTAACAAGAAACTGCTACACCGCCGAGTAGGTGATTTCACCCCCAACACTCTGCACTGACTGACTGACTGCTACAACTGCTGCTTCTGTGAACCCCTGCACCACTACTTTCCAGGCAGGCAGTCTCCTGCGAAGCTGGTGGTCTACCCCGGGCACGTTTGGCTCCCGACCTCCCACTGCTGCCACCCTGCTGACTCCCGGCCATGCTAGCAACTTGCTGGCTCCGCCGCTGCCTCATGGGCAAGCTGCCAACCTCTTCTCCCGATAATGATGAAGCCCCTAATTCACCCGGCTCCCAAGTGCGATCAGCTACATCATCATCATCGAGTACTGTCTGCACGTCACTGATGTCCTCCTCAACGGTCTCTGGGTCAGGAGCCTGACCGCTCGCAGCACCAGCTCCCACGCCACTGTCCTCGCTCGTCCTCACTGTATAGTGGAGCTGAGCCCACAGCATATAATACTTCTCTGGCTGAGGGAACAGAAAAGGACAGAGGCAGGTTGAGGGCAGGTGAGGGCACAGGGCCTGCCCCTGGGCCATGCCAACTAAGGGTTGTGTCTGACGAACCCACTGACTCTTGGCTGGGGGTGTCTGATGTCACTTGGGACAAAGTGGATGACCGAGTCAAACATTCAAGAACCGCTGGTTTGCTGGTCACTCAACGGCAAATATTTTTTTTGTGGCACTAATACACGCACAAAAGTGCTTATGAACATATAACTGCACCGCTGAATCGCAAATAATAATAATTTTTGTGCCACTTATACACACCAAAAAGTGCTTTAGAACATATAACTGCACCGCTGAACAGCAAATAATATATATTTTTGTGCCACTAATACATGCCAAAAAGGGCTGTAATTTTCTCCCTTCACCACACAACATATAACTGCACCGCACAAGGGCAAATAAGACGTAGAAATATTTCCTTGTAATAAACCCTGTTAATGGCTGTATCAAACAGAATTTGCACCCCAATAACAAAACGGTTTGCTGGAATTACAGAGCTGTATAATGGCAATTTGGATCCGCAGTCAGTGCAGCAAGGTGTAGGGTGTAATAGGATTATTCCTATTACCGAGGCTGTAAACTCCCCATCTGAACCCTGTTCTGCTTCAATACTGTGGAATGATTCCTCCCTATCCTTTCCCTGAATTTCTATACAGGAAAATGAAAGTTTTCAAGTCTATCCTAGCACTGTCCCTAGCGCCTGCTGACGTCTCTCCCTGCACTAAGTACACTGGAAAATGGCTGAATCCAAGATGGCTGAGGCTATTTATAGGACTGTGACATCACAGGGCTGGCTGATGATTGGCTGCAAGCATGGCATTATGGGTGATCCCCCGTTCCCAGAGTTCGTTGCTCCATGTCCTAACACGTGCAGCAGCTATTTTAGGAAAAAATTCGATTTGTTACCACGAAGAGTAGGGAAATTCGGATTCGGTGCGAATCTAATTTTTCCTAAAATTCTAATCGAATTCCACTTCGTCAACTTCGATTCGCTGATCTCTAATTATCGCTACTAACATGGCGCATGAAATTATGTCAATCGGTTGTTTCATTGTTGGATTTTTTCATAACTGTCAAAAAGTAGAGGTATTAAAGTGACTGCACAAAAGGGAATTCGTGTGACACTAGTTATGATAGTGAGATGAATCCAACTCAATCGAACAGTGCGATGGTTGTGATGCCTAATATTGCTGCAAAGCCTGGGATAAGGTGAGTTTTTTAACTATAGTATGGAGATACTGTTGTCCTTTAAAACAGCAGAAAAAACAAACAAAAAACCCCAAAGATAACCATGTTTTGCTAGAGAATTAAATTGCCCACAATAAAATAAAAGTAATAAAATAAATAAATAAAAATAAAATCCCCCTCATTAAATAGACTGCAGAATCAGGGATTTTCTTTGGAGCTGCACTTTAATGTCTGAGGACTTATGAGCAGACCAGCAGAAGCACATAAAGATATATTGCGAGCCATGTGTTTAAAGCATGTGCCTGATTATTTCGTTCGTTAGAGTGGTGCGCATGGACTCCTGCAGAAGAGGTGTTTTTGACTACAACCAGTTCTCTGTGGCTAACGCCTTTTAAAAAACAATAACTGCTACACCCACGTTGACTTTTGATGCTCTGTCTGCCTTTAATAGCACGGTAACCTACTCCCAACAAGAAAATCAGTGGTTAGGTCACGCTTGACTTACTAAGCTATAAAAATGTTGATTGATAAGGTCCTAGTACATATACAGACTATAGCAGCTACTACCACATCAACAGTACATGTGGGCTGCACCAGGGACGATGAGAAAAACAGGTCAAATCTCTGCGGAATCATTTTGGTTAACTGCAGGAACATAGTACATGGTAATAAGCCCTTAAACTATCAGGTACTGTAGCTGTAGGCCACACAAAATGTAGTCATCTACAAATAAGGCTAGGGCTACACAACGACATGTGTCGCGCGACAATAAGTCGCACGACACATAGGGCAAAACTACACTGCAACATGTGTTGCGCGACATTGATGTCGCACCAATGTCGCGCAACAATTTCTATAATGATAGTCTATGGTGTCGCACTGCGACCTGCGATATGCTGCGACTGCAATGCGACAGTCGCAGAAAAAATCCATCTTGGATGGATTTTTTGCTACTGTCGTGTTGCAGTCGCAGCATGTCGCAGTGCGACACCATAGACTATCATTATAGAAATTGTCACTTGACATTGGTGCGTCAAACTGTCACGCGACACATGAAGTCGGGTAGCCCTAGCCTAAAAGTATGACAGACCATAAAATGTAGGCAAACTTTGTAGGACCACCACTGATGGATTGCAGAGTGGTCTGGATCCATGGAAACGAGCAGTGTATAATGTGATGGCAAAAATGTATCAAGCCAGTAAAGGCAGCAATATGGACAATAACAATACATTAGTAAGTGACTTGTATTAACTTTCTCTACATGATAAATGTCACTTGCTGAAGTGAGACAACCCCTTTTACTTTATTTATTTGCATCATCGATTTTACAATCATTGAACATGTGTTGTCAGTAAAGTCGTTCAGTTACTACATACATTTATACTACACGATTATTCTTCACATGAGTCATTGGTGGCCCGTATTGTAACGATTATTTATTCTTCTCCATCTTCCATTAGTGGACGTCTCCTTGATATAGTTGTAGAACTAGGTATAAAAAGGCCATTAGACAGATCTTTATGTTGAAAGCTGTCAGCCAAAAGAAATGCCCAAACTGTGTCTTATATGAATGAAGCATCATCCTGAGATGAAAAATTTAGGAATTCAAAACAAAGAAAAAGAAAATTGCGTCTGACTTAATAGCAAAAAAAAGTAAAAAAATGAAAACAAAAAAGCATTTACAGATACACAGACCATGGAAGCCATCATGATCGAGACATAAATGTGGAATTCCTCCTTGTAATTAACAGACTTCCTGGTGATCTGGCAAACACATAATGAGTAATGTGTTAGGTTAAACCCAAGACAACTGTTAGAAGTTAATTGGGGTATGAGTCGATGGTGACACTTTTATTGATATCTTGGAGTGAAAGCAAAAGTCATTTATTTAATTTGACAGATCCTTCTGTCTCCATGGGTTCTGCTATCAGAACCCGCCACTTTTCAGAGATTCCTTCTTTTTTTTTTTTACAGAGCAAAGAGAGAAAAAATATTTGAAGCTTTTTGAAAAGTGTAGATTAAAAACTGCTAAACTTAAAAGTATTGTAAAAAATCAAGTAAAATAAAAAAAATTCTACAGGATTAACATAGCAGAGGTCAATGCAAATGTCAAGTTTAAAATAAGTAGCATTTTTATATTTAGATAGATTTTTATTTTACTGGTTATACACAGATTACATTTCAGCACTCCATTTACAGTTCTGCTGGTTGCCACTCCGTGAACAGCATATTACTAGACACCCCCCAAACAACTTAACCCCTACAATACAGGTGGCAGTTAATTTTCCATTTGTCAGTTTACTATAATTTGCCTATATATTCCCATAATGCAAATGGCTGTGTAGACACTGAACCAGCAGGAATGGTTGGAAGATGCGAACTCTGAAGCCTGCAGAACTGTGAATGCAGCTTTGAACTATAAAGAGACTTTAACTTAGCATCTATACAAGATAATTAATGTATGTATACAGTGACTCCACAAGAAGACTAGTGAGTGCAGCTCTGGAGTATAATTCAGGATGTACCTCAGGATCACTACAGGATTAGTAATGTAATGTATGTACACAGTGTCTACACCAGCAGAATTGTGTGTAGCTCTGAAGTATAATACTGACTGTAACTCTGGATCAGTACAGTATAGGTTATAAACTGTATGTACAGTACATTGATTAGTAGCTGAACAGTGAGTGCAGCTCTGAAGCAGAATGAACGGTATAGCTCAGGCGAAGTCCAATATGTAGTATATAATTTTGTGGACTCATTTTTTTTATTTAAATGAACCAATTATGACAACTGCCCTTATGAAAATGTCCCACTCTCCTCTCCTAAAAAGTATAGGGGGCTCCGAACATCAGGCTGTCTTGTTCCAAGAAAGATCAGTGGAAGGGGCATGGAGCAGCTTACATTTTGATTTCTAGTTTATGCTTCGTAGCCCATTCTTTCTGTGTACACCCCTTTTTCTCTAATGAATAATTATTTGGTCTGATATTTTTGCCTACTAGTGGGCAGATTTTTGGCAAACCTTCCCCACCCACACACACACTTGGCCGGACCTGTAAAGGGAAACCTACTTACCAGCTTCCCAGTGCTGGCTCCCCGCTCCTTCACCTCCCGGCCTGCAATGTTTCGTTGGGCTCCCTCGCTAAAAAACATCCAGTTTGATATGGCTGCAGCCAAGTGGATCCGGTCACCGCCATGGCCAGTAATTGGCTGCAACCATGTCAAACCGGAGGTTTTCAGCGAGGGAGCGCAACGGAGCATCAGAGCATTGCGCAAAGGAGCATCAGAGCATTGGCAACCCCCCCCCCCCACTTGGGGCAGTCCTGTAAAGGTAAGCTTACTTATCTGTTTCCTGGCATTGGCTTCTCGCTTCTCCTCCTGGCTTGCTATGTTCTGCTGGGTACCCCCTGGACAAGGCTGTAGCCAAGGGAATCCAGTCACCGCCTTGCCCATTGATTGGCAACAGCCATGTCAAACTGGATGTTTTCAGCAGCAGAGTCCAGCAGAGCATCGCCGGCCGGGAGGAGAAGGAGCGGGAAGAAGGTAAGTAAGCTTCTCTTTACAGGTCCAGCCAGACCACCCATTAGTCTTGCACAAGCCCTCTAATGGTTAGAATAGCTGGCAGGATCCTGTGTAATCTCACAATTGAGAGATGTTTTTAATCTTATAGTCTACTTAAGGCCACTAACTTCATGATTTTCTAAAATATCTAATTTTTAGTATTTTAACAGTCATGATATTTACGAAAAGCATTCAAAATGTTTACCACTACTTTCTATGGTTTTTCAAATTTGACTGAGATCTTCACATTGTGGCACTTCAATTGTTGTCCAGCGTGTCTTAATTAGATTCATCAATATGATGCTTATAACATTGTCAGGATGTGAATTAAAGTTTGTTGAAAAAAAAAAAGTGTTTAATTAGACCTTTGTCGACTATGAGAGGTCAAGCAATTTGATATATATTTGTGAAAGGAATCATATTTGATTTCGGAAAAAAAAGTAATAAAAAGCTGAGGAGAATTTTGCAGTAAGTGTTGTCATTTTAGATTAAGAGAATAACGAACAGAGCAGTTTCACTGATTGCGAATGAACATGAATGATGGAAAATAACTGGCGTGTCATGAGCTGTGATTGTTTTTTTTATTTTTAGTCATGGCAAAGATATTGAACATCTTGCTTGAAAAATCACCATAAAACATCACTCCAGGGAATTTGCCATTGGGAGCAAGGGAACTACAAGTCCCAGCAGATTAAGTGTGAAGATAAAGGAGTTAATTGAGATATAATGAATAAGACAGTAATGACTATCTATCTATCTATTATCTATCTATCTATCTATCTATCTATCTATCTATCTATCTAATATCTATCTATCTATCTATCTATCTATCTATCTATTCCATATCTATCTATCTCCTACCTATCTATCTATCTATCTATCTATCTATCTATCTATCTATCTATCTATTCCATATCTATCTATCTCCTATCTATCTATCTATCTATCTATCTATCTATCTATCGTATATCTCTCTTTCTCTACCTTTGATATTCACAAAATGCCTGATTCTGCAATATATGATAACAGTAAACATAATCCACCTCACAGTAGACTCTGTTGTGTGACACTCAAACAGTCCCTGGTTAGTGATGATCATTCTGAGGACGTCTCTGAAAATACTCTAGACCTTTATTTTATGGTTTATCCTCTCAACAGTTTTCATTAGTGAATGAGGATGATGAAAGAAAATGAACCTGATGCATTTTGCTAAGTCGGAGCACCTCTCTCCTGGAGACTTTACAATGGCAGACAGAAGTGGGTTCCTTCTTGCTTACAGTGTCCCTTTGTATCTACTCATGCTTCTGCTCTGATGCCTTCTACTGGGATAAAATTACGCTACAGGATGCCCACCAGTTCTAATCCTTATAAGGAACAATAATAAACATCTGATTTCAAGTCAAGACCTTACAGACTCTCTATACCATTTTTTCTCTTCGGTCCTACGTTTATACTGGAACGTGGCCAAGGATCCTCTGGTAATAGAGCGTTCTTGCTTACCATCACTGAACAAAAGAGCTTTTCTTGTCCGATGAGCTGTCAAGTTTATCCAAATATCCTCAGCTCCCAACTAGCCTCCCTCTTTTTTTAATGATATTTCCAAGAAAAGGACACTTTGTATCTTTAAACTACTATACTGGTCCTGGATTAATGCAAAAATAAAACTTGGGGCTGAATTGCCAAGAACAACTCATTCATGTCAAATAGAGTGTCTGGAGTAGAGTTGGCCAAGAAGAGATGGAGAGAGTCTCAGGTCACGTGCACAAGTTTTACTGTTGTGTATGTTACCTTGGTTGAAGGAATCCAATTGGGAAAAATAATAAAACTCAAATTTTACCCCTCCATCTAGAGTAGAGCTCTTTTGTCTGCCTTTGACAAGTGAAGATTAAACAGTGAAGGGGATTGCCTGGACATCCAAAACCCCCAAAGCATAGTTATCAGCTAAGGCGGGTAGGTAGAATCTCATCCACCTTGTGAAAGGGGTCCGACATTTATTATTACGCAATGTGGAGGACCCATCAGTTTGGATTCCATGCTCATCTTGCTTGATACTCAATAATGTAACAGGTCAAAACTAAGACAATCTCACATAGCTCCATTAAAAATTATATTGTTTGTCTTCCACTTAAATTTTTATCCCCAAAATGTCACTGTTGTGTTGTCTCATGTGTTTTCAAGGCTTCTAATATTGATTACATATCATCAGGATAGATCATCAATATCTGATCAACACCTCAAACCTTCACCAATCAGCTGTTCCCTGCATCCTCCGCCGCTGGAACTAGCACTTTGATTGGAACAGGAATTACGGCTCCGTGCAAACTGTAGTGGCCGTGCTAAGTTACTGCAGCTTCCATTCACTTCAATGGGAAATGAGCTGCCATAACCCAGCATGGACACTACAGTTTGAACGGAGCTGTGCTTTCATTCAAAGGACCTATGCTCAGGTAGAACTGATGTGAATAATGTGCAAGAACTGAATATTTTCTTATTGGCATTGCTTGAATCCATGTGTCATGCATCAGTTCTTGGAACGGGTTATCCATGAAAAAATATTTATGAATTATCCTCAGGATATGTCATCTGTACCAGATCTGTGATGGTGCGACACCCGAGACTCCCACCAAGCAGCTGTTAGAAGAGGCCTTGAGTGCTGCAGCCTCACTGGCCTCCTAGGTCATTGACATCACTGTACATCGGTCACATGGCCTAGTTGCAGCTCGTCCCCATTCAACTGAATGAGGCTGAGCTGCAATACCAAGTACTGCGACTATATCATGTTCGCACTGTCTTTGGAAAGCTGCTGGGAGCCTGCATCAGCTCCCTGAAACTGTTGGTTGGCGGGCATGATAGGACTTGGACCCTTGCTGATCAGATAATGATGACCAATCCTGAAGATAAGTTATCATTATCTTTTTCAGGATAAACCCTTTAAGCCTTGCACCAGGCAGAACATAAAGTACTATTTGAGCTTGGAAGATAGCAGTATGACAATTTTCAACTTCCAACAAAAAGAAAGAGGGATAAATAACTAGTTTTTTTTTTAACTTAAATTTGATTTCATTAAAAAAAATAGAACAAAAAGAAAACTGCATAGTCCATAACACAAAACAGTCACTAGGGTATAGTCAGGGAAAAGAATAGAGAACTTAGTTATGCGTGTCATAAACTGTAACAAGACCACACCAAAATGTGCTAGAATCCAACTTTGTGAAAATAAGAAATACGATTCTTTCCATGCGAGAAAAAAAACAAGACACTGAGCTATAATTTCCACTAGATATACCCTCATAAATGTCTATATGTAGCCTAATTAGGATGACTGATTGGCTGAAAATGAACCTTTGCGCTCCCTCGAGCTTGTTGAGTATTTAGATGGGGTCTTGTAATAACAGGACAGAATCCATGGCTCAGACTTAGTCTGCCACTTTCACAAGCCCAAATGGCACAGGTGTGTTCATGGCTGGCATTAAGAATGATTAAGCCTGCTAAGGTATATGAACCCACCTCTCTGTGAGGAGCTATAAAACTTTTTATAGAAGGGGTAGCAGCAAAGAGGAAAGTCTGTGTAAGGCTTTTGGGCCTATGGGCAGTCAGTTCAGAATTTCACTTCTCTAGCAACAATTTTGGGGCTAATATTTGTAGTGTGTATATAAAGATATATATAGACAACTTTTAGAAACTGTAACAACTTTAACAACCATTCTAAACAAAAAGTATTTGAATCACTCTGTGGGATTAGAAAACATAGCTATTGTCGCCACCTCCTCTCTAGACGTTACAGGTGGTATTGTAATGCAGCCCCATTAAAGGAACTGAATTGTAATATCATGTTATGAAGGTGTATCCACTTTGTTGCTCAAACAGATTTTACTTGGGGCTACTCCTATGGGCATTATCTGAGTGGCCCCCCTGGACTTTACCCTTTAGCTCCTTTACAGGGATCTGGACTTCACTGCAGGGGAACCACCAGGCTACTACCTCTTGGAATAGTCTCTGTTAAAGTGATGGCTGACCCACGAGGGTCAAGAGACACTGGCGCAGACCACCAAGGGATGAGGCAAAAGCATAGTCAGGGATCAGCCAAGGTCACCGCAGGCAGAGTTTGTGAGGTCTGATAAACAGTCCAATGTGATTGTGGGCAGCTTAGGGTCAGAACAGAGATCAGAAAAAGGTCAGGTCAGACAATCAAGGGTCAAATCTGGAAAACAGGCAGAAGATGTTACATGGACAGAAGAACATAGAACAGCACACTTTTGCAGGACACTAGCAGACTAGAACCTATTGTTCAGGCACCCTCCAATAGGGGAAGGTGCCTTAAGTACCCCACGGTAGCCAGCCATTGACTGAGGAAAAATAGGGTCCACCCTATGATTGGAGAGAGGCCTAGCTGGCAAGAAGCAGGACACAACTTGTGTGGAAGGACAAAGCTACTCTGGTGGCTGGGCCCACGGGAAAGGAGGAGAGAGGGGTCAGTGGGTCTGTGCTCGTCGAACATGGGAGTGTGGAAAAAGGGGAGCAGAGCAGCGCCGGCCACAGGCCATCAACATGACATATCAGACATATCACATCACTGTTTGTGTAAGAAATCAGCTATGTTTTTCTCATCCTGTACAACTCATTTAAGGAAAAGTCACATTAAAAGTCACACATTGATCTTGTGCTTTTGATGTTCTAAAATGTGCAACAATTATTAAGGAAATGTAAGCCATAAAGGCAATCAGTCACCACAAAGCTCTGCTAACTACAGTACTACAGTACTACCCAATAAATTTTTGTCTGGAAGATCAATTTTTTCAATTCTTTATTGTGAAGCAGAACAGCACAGAACTGGAATGTTTTAGCACGCAGGCCTTCCTCAAGATGTACAGCCAAAACATAATTTTATACTCTACAATAAAGCACTGAAAATCATATTTGGTGGTGCCTTAGGCCCTTATTGCATATTGGAGACCACTGGAAACCATGCTGGGTTGGGTTAACCACTGAAGATCACGAGGATCTGGTATAATCATTGAAGACCATGTTGGATAGGGATAACCACTGGAGGCTATGCTGGGTAGAAGTAACCACTGGAGATCATGTTGGGTAGGGATAACTACTGGACATCATGCTGGGTAGTGGTAACTACTGGAGACCATGCTGTGTACTACTAGTGACCATGCTGGTTTGAGGTAACCTCTAAAAGTTATGCTGGTTTGGAATAATTACTGGAGGACATTTTGGTTTGTGATAGCAATTCTTTGTTAAGCAAGCTTTATTGCAATAATAAGTTTCTAGGAAACTAAGTGAATATGTCATCAGTGACATAGTTGGTCTCCAGTTACTGTCTTCTTGGGGAAAAAGTAGTATGTAATTACAGAATATGTCTGGATATTATGTCCTGCACTTCTGTCTATTCCTGTAGAAGTCTTTTTAAAGGGCCAAGCACATTCATACATTAAATATTCATAATTTACTGTTTATTATATTGTCTTATCAATAATTTACTGATGACTCTACACATAAATGTGTAAGGGTGTATGGATGTTTTTATTTTACTCAAATATAAGAGATTGTGGTGGAATACGAATGGCACCCTCCTCTTATAACCACTGGCTTCATTAAATAATCTCCTTGACGCTGTTAGTCAACTAGACCTGTATAGAGCGTTGAACGCTGGCAAAGGTTCTATTTTAGTAGTTAAACCTATTTAAAAAAAAATGATTTAGATTTGCAGAGTATATGATGGTAGCCTAAGAAGAGAAGTGCAGCTTTGCAAAGTTCAGGCTGTCCATTTGGCAGCAAATGAATAACCCAATAAGGTTTGAATGGTGCTGTCGGCAGCAGCCTGCTGTCTTTGTAGTCTCTGTTAAAAATGGTTACTTCATTTTAGGTAATAATGAAATAGAGTGTCATGTCAGAAGGTTTACTTTACAGTTCAATGTGATCTAGTGTGGCGCAGCCAGTTTATTTAATTTAAGGGCTGTGTTTGTGAATGCGACATAGAAAGCTTCTTTTTTTTACTTAAAAGTTTGCAATTGATCAACGTCAGTAGGAGGTCAGATTTGTGAGGCAGAATATATTGCTGAGAATGGTGAATGGAAATGGCTTTCAACTTATGTCATGTGTCATTGACGGCTTGGTGTCTTCAACATTCACAGAAGGCTGGAGATTGCATAAAGACACTTAATGGATAGTCATACAGAAACTAACCTGTGCTCCTCCCAAACACTGCACCATCTGCCCTGATATAGAACATACAATATATACCTTGATGTACAGTAAGTCTCATGAAGAAATGATGTTACAGGATACGATTCTCTACAAGAATATAACTAAGCTAATACTGTCCCTATAAATAATAGTATAACAACTATAATACTACTGACCTCTATACCATTATACTTCTTCTATGTACAAAATTACAACTACTATAATTCTGCCCCCTATGTACAAGAATATAACTACTATAAAACTGCACCATGCACAAAAAATGACTAGTACAATATGGCCCAATTTGTAAAAGTTTAGGTATCGTAATATTGCTTTCTATGTACAATAATATAACTATTATAATACTTTTCCCAGTGAACAAAACTAGAGATGAACGAATTTCTCAAAAATTCGAATTGGACGGTTTGCCCAATTTAAAAAAAAATTAGGTTCGATACGAATTTATTCATGGCGAATCGCGTTAAAAAAAATGCTATTTTCTGGCTGCAGAAAGTCTTTATAGTAGTGTAGAACACTGTGCCTTGCAGTAACACGCATAGGGAATCTGCTTTGGTAGTGAAAGAATACTGTGAGTCCGTATGACATGCAGATGACAGGCGTCGCTCTTAGAATAACTGCACACTTCACTTATTGGGGCAGTTACAGGGCCAAAACCGACCAAATAACTCAAATATAAACTCAGGTCAATGTTAGCATCCTTTTACACTGTCGACAGCTGATTCCACATAGATGTCTACAGAAACTGTTCTATTAAACGCTTATACAAGTAGAGCCCCCCAACAGAGTGGAGAGGGTGTCAGCAGTAAGTTTGTGTTGACGTCACTGATTATTTTTCCCTTCCTCTGATCCATCAGAACAATAACCCCCAAAAAATGGATCCTGTCTGTGGAGCATCCGCCTTCACTTGGTTAGCATTTGGTCAGTAATCCATCAGTATTGGTAATGCCAAAAAAACAGGAGTGCATCCAAAACAGAGGTGACACATGAATGGAATATTTGCATGTCTTCTTTTGGCTACCAAATCAAAAGCCAATTCTGATGCAAAATAGGAACCATGTCATTCAGGCCCTACAGCTGTTACATAGACAGGATCCGTTGTGCGTCTCATTTTTCCTTTCTTCTGACAGATCAGAAGAAGGTTCAAATAAATGATGACATCAGCCAGGCCGAAAGGCAAAATAGTGGCCCAGTCATGAAGTGGGAAGGGTGGTAACAGTATGAGAAGTCCACAGAGTGGCGCTATGACATAGTGATGAGGTGGAAGCAGCATGGGGAGACCACAGAGTGGCCCAATGGCAGAGTCTGGAGGTGGCGGCAGCATCATGAGGAGGCCACAGAGTGGCAATATGACAGTGTGGAGGTGGCAGCAGCAGCATCAGGAGGCCACAGAGTGGCACAATGACAGAGTGTGGAAGTGGCAGCAGCATCAGGAGCCAACAGAGTGGCAGGGGCCAACTGACTACATAGGTTGTCTCTATAGTAGTTCAGTTTGTCCTCCCTCTCAGCGGGAGTAAAAAAAGGCCTCCATTTTGGACCGGTAGCGAGGGTCCAACAAGGTGGAGAACCAGAAGTCATCCCTCTGCCGAATAGTGACAATTCCACTGTCACTACGCAAGCAAGTGAGCATGCATCGGGCCATTTGTGCAAATGAGTCAGAGGGACTCTCTGCCTCCATCTCCACTGCATTCTGCCACAGTGTGTCTGGGTCCTCTGCCTCGTCTTCCTAATCGCCCTTTAGCTCCTCTGGCTGCTCCTGCTCCTCCTCTGCTGTAACCTGTGTAGAAAAACTACCCATTTCACTACACATTGCTTGTGATCCAATGTCCTCCTCCTCCTCCAGTTTAGGAACCACGTTTCCAGCCCCCTGACCAGCCAGATTTACCAGCATCTGTTCCAGGACATGAAGCAGTGGAATGAGGTCACCTGGCCAAGTTGCTGGTGTGGCTGTGCAGGAACCACAATTACCCAGTGGGCCGTAAAGGACATGTATTTTCCCTGACCCTAGTTACAGCTCCACACGTCAGTGCTGCTATGCACTTTGGCAGACACATACGTGTGCAGGGCTGGTACTGCCTTTCTGGAAAAAAAATGATGGCTTGGGACTATCCACCTTGGCTCGGCACAAGCCATCAGTTCTCTGAAAGGTGCAGAGTCCACTATTTGGAAAGGGAGGGACTGCAGCACCAGCAGCTTGGCCAGGAGCACATTCAGCTTCTGTGCTGTTGGATGAGTGCTTGCATACTGTTGTCTCTTGGCAATCGCTTCCGTGATCGATTGCTGACAAATTGACTGACGAGGAGTAGGAGGAGGAGCAGGAGCATCAGGACCAGCAGATGATGGGAAAGACAAACAGCTCCCTTCGGCTGAAGTGGTGGAGCCTTGACTGTCTGAAATAGGGTGCGTGCCACTGGGTGATGCAGTGGTTGCGGAGGCAGGCTGGACCACCACATTGGAGCCATGGTTCTCCCAGACCACTTTATGGTGACACTGCATATGTTGATGCAGGGCCGTGGTGCCAACATTGGCACCCTGGCCACGCTTAACCTTCTGCCAAAGATTCTACCAATGCCAATGTTCACCTCCTCTGGCGGCTTAACAAAAACTGCCACACCGCCGAGTAGGTGATTTCACCCCCAACACTCCGCACTGACTGACTGCTACCGCCGCTGCTTCCGTGAACTTCTGCACCACTACTTTCCGAGCAGGTAGGCTTCTGCAAAGCAGGTGGTCTACCCCGGGCACATTTGGCTCCTGACCTCCGACTGCTGCCACCCTGCTGACTTCCGGCCACGCTAGCGACTTGCTGGCTCCGCCGCTGCCTCACGGGCAAGCTGCCACCCTCTTCCATCGATGATGATGAAGCCCCTAATTCACCTGGCTCCCAAGTGTGATCAGATACATTATCATCATCTAGTACTGTTTGCACGTCACTGATGTCCTCCTCAACTGATGTCCACTCTCCACATCTTGGCTGGCCAGTAGCTGCTGACTGTCCTCTAGTAGCTCGTCTTCGCTGTATAGTGGATCTGAGCCCACAGCATATAATACTTCTCTGGTTGAGGGAACATAAAAAAACAGAGGCAGGTTGAGGACAGATGAGGGCACAGGGCCTGCTCCCGAGCCATGTCAACTAAGGGTTGTGTCTGACGAACCCACCGAGTCTTGGCTGGGGGTGTCTGATGTCACTTGGGACGAAGTGGATGGGTTGCTGGTCAAGACACGACTGCTAGATTACACCGGGAGCTCAGGCCTCTCGCTGCGACTCCTGCTGCCACGCCCCCTTACTCTGCTGCGACCTGTGCCTGCGCCAGAAATATTTAGGCTTCTGCTACTCCCCTGTGCAGGGCCTGGCACTTCTCTGTCTGACATACTGTTCGATCAAATAAATAAATAAAAAGGAAATTAAAACACCTCAAAAAAGTCAATAATTTTCTCACTTCACCACACAACGGCTAATAAGCCCTTTTTTTCCCACTAATACACACCAAAAAGGGCTTTAGAACATATAACTACACCGCTAAACGGCAAATAGTCCCTTATTTTTTCCCACGCATACACGCCACAAAAGGCTTTAGAACATATAACTGCACAGCTGAGCGGCAAATATAAATATTTTTGCCACTAATACACGCCAAAAAGGGATTTAGAACATATACCTGCATCGCTGAACGGCAAATAGGTCCTTATTTTTTTCCACTTATACACGCCACAAAAGGCTTTAGAACATATAACTGCACCGATGAACGGCAAATAATATATATTTTTTTGCCACTAATACACGCCAAAAAGGGCTTTAGAACATATAACTGCACTGCTGAATGGCAAATAGGCTTTACTTTTTTCCACCTATACACTCCACAAAAGGCTTTAGAACATATAACTGCACCACTGAACGGCAAATAATATATATATTTTTGCCACTTATGCATCCCATAAAAGGCTTTAGAATATATAACTGCACCGCTGAACAGCAAATAATATTTTTTTTTTGCCACTTACACACGCCAAAAAGGGCTTTAGAACATATAACTGCACCGCTGAATGGCAAATATATATATTTTTCCCACTAATACATGCCAAAAAGGGCTGTCATTTTCTTACTTCACCATACAACGGCAAATACTTTTTTTTGTGCCACTAATACACACAAAAAAGTGCTTTAGAACATATAACTGCACCACTGAATGGCAAATAATATATATTTTTTTGCCACTAATACACGCCAAAAAGGGCTTTAGAACATATAACTGCATTGCTGAGCGGCAAATAGGCCCTTATTTTTTTCCACTTGTACACTCCAAAAAAGGCTTTTGAACATATAACTGCACGTCTGAACGGCAAATAATATATATTTTTTTGCCACTAATACACGCCAAAAAGGGCTTTAGAACGTATAACTGCACATCAGAAAAGCAAATATATATTTTTTGCCACTAATACATGCCAAAAAGGGCTTTCATTTTCTCACTTCACCATACAACGGCTAATAAGCCCTTTTTTCCTACTAATACAAGCCAAAAAATGCTTTAGAACATATAGCTGCACCGCACAAAAACAAAGAAGACATAGAAATATTTCCTTGTAATAAACCCTCTTAATGATTGTATCAAACAACACTTGCACCCCAATAACAAGAACAGTTTGCTGGAATTACAGAGCTGTATAATGGCAATTTCGATACGCAGTCAGTGCAGCAAGGTGTTATAGCATTGTTCCTATTACCCAGGCTGTAACCTCCCCTACTGAACCCTGTTTAGCTTCAATACTGTGGAATGATTCCTCTCTCTTAGTGTTGATCAAGCACCAAAGTGCTCGGGTGCTCTACCTAGCACAATGGGAGAACCCAAGCATTAAACCAGACACCGCTCTTAAGAGGAGAGGGTGTCTGGTTCACAGAAAAAGGTTAGAAATTGATGGAAAAACCACCAAAATTGTTTGGAAACAGCATGGGGAGGACATCTGGATGCATCTTGAACTCCTATTACCTATGACATATAATAGACAACCACACAAAGGCTATATACCAAAATCCAGGTGTGTGCAAGCCAACAATTAATCCATGAGACAGATACAGTCAGCACACCTTACAATGGCAGCCTTGTGCACTATGAGACCTTCAAAAACCAGCTCTCATCTGACTGAGAGCCAGTAAGCCTCAAAATTGGTTCAGATCTGTTGGGTGGAATTGCACACCTAGATCATTATCATTTGGGTGACAAAAAGTTTTTTGATTGTCCTAACATAATATTCAATAACCTTTCTATACAGTTTTGTCATGTAAACTCATTTGCATAAACATGGGCATATGGGAAAGACATGCAAATGAGCAGAGTCTGCCTTGCTTTTGTGCTGAAAAACCATTTGCATGGAAAATTTGCAATAAAAATTCGCGATTACAATATTCGTACAATATTCTACGCTACTCATGAACAGCGCCATCTATTGGATTCATAGTACCGCGCAACAATGATTTTGCTACTGAGAGAAGAACATGTGATTTATACTAAAATGAGTGCACTGATTCCAAATATAAACTCGGAATTTGCCTGACACATCTAGATTTTAACCCCTTAAGGACCCTGGGATTTTCCATTTTAGCGTTTTCGTTTTTCACTCCCAGCCTTCCATTAGTCCTAACTTTTTTATTTCTCCACTCACATAGCCTTATAAGGGGCTTATTTTTTGCGAGACAAGTTATACTTTCTACCTGTACTTTGCACCAAAAAAATTCCAAATGGGGTAGAATTGGGAAAAAACTGATAAAGGTTTTTTTTTTTTTCTTACACTGTACACTATGCGGTAAAATTGACCTGTTATCTTCATTCTCCAGGTCACTACGATTACAACGATACCACACTTGTATAATTTTTCTTGCGTTTTAATACTGAAAAAAAAAATTTAAACCTTTGAGAATTTTCTTTTTTTATAATCATTTTCTGACCCCTATAACTTTTTTGTAATTCTGTGTACGGGGCTGTGTGAGGGCTCATTGTTTGTGGGACGATCTGTTCTTTTCAGTGATACCAATTTGAAGTGTGTGCGACTTTTTGATCACTTTTTATAAAAAAAAATCTGGGTAATTGAAGTGACAAAAATGCAAATTGGGTGTTTTTATTTTTTTTCCCGTTATGCCATTTGTCGTATGCCATTAATATTGTTATATTTTAATAGTATGGGCATTTTCAAATGTGGCAATGCCCATGATGTTTATTTTTTTTTATTGTTTAAGTATTTTTATTTAAAGGAAAAGGGGCGTGATTTGAACTTTTATTTTTTTTTTATTATTTTTTTAAAGTTTGTAAAAACGTTTTTTTACTTTTTTTTTAAACTTTTTTTAAGTCACCTTGGGTGACAATAACTGGCAGTCATTAGATTGCCTATTGTGTTCATTGATGTCTATATAGACACCATTGAACACTTCATTTGCACTATACCAATACAATGCGGCCACCAAGTGGCCTGTATTGATATAGTCATCTAATAGGCACCGAAGCCTGCTTGAGGCTTTAGTCTATTAGATTAATGTAACAGGTTCCCCGATCTCAGCCGAGGAACGTTGTTACCGGAGCGGAAGTGCGTGACTTCCACTTCCTGACTGCGCAGATGCCGTGGTCACATTTGACCACGGCATCTGAAAGGGAAAATGTATGCGATCAGCCTTATCGCTATGCTGAATTAGGAAACAACATGCTTACAGTATATGAACAACTTGGCTGCCGAATGTCATTGAAAGTGCATTTCTTACATTCCCATCTGGACTTTTTCCCACCCAATTTGGGACACGTAAGTGACGAACATGGAGAGCGGTTCCATAAAGATATTTCTACAATGGAGAACAGGTATCAAGGCTGCTGTAATCCCAACATGATGGGGGACTACTGCTGGTTTCTGCAACGGGAAAATATGACCGTTCACAAACGCAAAAGCAGATGCCTGAAGCCCTTTTAACAGTACTGGGCCTTGCTCAAGTAAGACTTTTAAACTGAAAAACAAAACTTTTTGAAATTTTGTTATTCCATTACATTTTCATACACTGTTTACTACGCAAACTCTGATGTAGATCAGGTAATTGTTGGAGTAAAACTCCTTCTGTTCAAAATTATTCAATGCTTTCCAAGTGCTTAATTCATTTAGGCATACTTATGCATAACAAAGTTTTGTGACGTGTTACAACAATTCTGACTTTGGATTTTAATCCGCACACTTGATTTAGTATAGGACAAATGGTTTTTGCCCAGTAGCAGACAAAAAGTATTTTTTTGTTGCGTGGTGTAGTCTTTTCTAAAGACTATGAATCCAATAAATGGTGCTGTTCATGAGTAGTTTTGATTGCGAAGATTCTAATCGCAAATTTTTATTGCGAATTTTCCATGCAAATGGTATTTCAGCTGAAAAACTAGCAGATTCAGCTCATTTGCATATGCCATGATTATGCAAATGAGTTTACATGACAAAACTGTATAGAAAAGTTTTTGAATATTATGTTAGGGTAATCAGAAAACTTTTTGTCACCCTAATGATAATAACCTAGGTGCGCATATCCACCCAAGCCATTGAACAGTTATGAAGTAACTTTGAGGCTTACTGGCTCTCAGTCAGATGAGAGCTGGTTTTGAATGCCTCAGACAGGAAGGAACTTGATAAGAAAGTATGCAATAAAGTCTGATGATGATGGGATGGAACGTTTATGAGTGATCGTAAATATTCCTATCTGAGGGGGAAAAAAAAGCTGGTTTTGAATGTCTCATAGTGCACAAGGCTGCCATTTTAAGGTATGCTGACTGTATCTGTCTCATGGATAGATTGTTGGCTTGCTTATAACCGGCTTTTGGTATATAGCCCTTGTGTGGTTGTCTATTGTATGTAATAGGTAATGGTAGTCCAAGACACATCCAGACATCCTTCCCATGCTGTTTTCAAACCATTTTGGTAGTGTTTCTAACAATTTCTAACCTTTTTCTGTGAACCGGACACCCTCTCCTCTTCAGAGCAGAGGGGGTACCTGGTTTATTGCTTGGGCCTCCCATTGATGTTCAATTGTGCCCGAGCATACACAGTATTCAGCCGAACACTGCGATGTGCCGAGCACAGCGATGCTCGAGCCGAACTGCTCGCTCAACACAACTCCCTATGTTTTTCCTGAACTTCTATACAGCAAAATAAAAGTTTTAAAGTCTTTTCTACCACTGTCCCTAGCGCCTGCTGATGTCTCTCCCTGCACTAAGTACACTGGAAAATGTCTGAATCCAAGATGGCTGAGGCTATTTATAGAGCTGTGACATCACAGGGCTGGCTGGCTGCTCATTGGCTGCATGCATGGCATTGTGGGTGATCCCTTGTTCCCAGAGTTCCTTGCTCCATGTCTAAACAAGAGCCGCAGCCATTTTAGGAAAACATTCGATTAATTAACACGAAGCGTGAGGAAATTCACATTCGGTGATAATCAAATTTTTCCTGAAATTCGGATCGAATTCCACTTCGTCAACTTCGATTCGCTCATCTCTAAGCAAAACCATAACTGCTATACTACACCCTCCATGTACAAGAATGTAACTAATATAATAGTGCTTCCGATGTACAAGGATATGCATACTATAATACTGCTTCTTCTGTACAAGAGTATACAGTAACTACTATAACATTTTTCTTATGTACAAGAATATAACTACTATAATACTGCCACTGTATACAAGAATATAACTACTATATAATATTGCCTCCGTTGTACAAGAATATACAGTAACTACTATACTTCTGCCCTCTACAAACAAATATAGAGCTACGCTAATTCCTCCTCTGTACAAGAATATAACTACTACTATATTACTACCCTCTATGTACAAGAATATATCTACTATAATACTGTCCTCTATGTACAATAATATACCTACTATAATACTGCCTCTATATACAAGAATATAACTACTATTATACTGCCTCCTATGTACACGAATATAACTACTATAATACTGCCTTCTATGTATAAGAACATAACTACTATAATACTGCTCCTATGTACTAGAATATAACTATTATAATTCTGCCTCTTACTGTATGTACAGCAATATAACTACTCTAATACTTCTCCCAATGTACAAAAATCTAACTACTATAATACTGTCTCCTATGTACAGAATATATCTGCTATAATACTGCCCTCTATGTACAGAAATAAAACTACTATAATACTTTTCTCTATGTACAACAACATAACTACTCTAATGCTGGCCAAATAGAGAACAAACATTGGAATTGCCACTCAGCTGAACAAACCAGTTGACCTGTGATCTTGCACTAGGAATAGGCATCACCACCCAGATTGTGGTCCACATGTGTAGAGATTCATAAATCCTAGTGCTTGATAATGTTTTGGACTTGCACATTTTTAGTTTTGAACTGGCTTCTTTGACATTCTTTACAAAAAATTAGCTAAACAGATCAAGTTAAATTGTGGTTCAGGTTTCTGTTGTTTCTTTTGTAAGCTATTTTTGAACAGTTTAAATTAAATTCCACTAAATGACGGCCTTTTGGAGCTATGACACTTCCTTAGGGTTTGATAAATCACCATCTCACGAGCGCATTGTCTCAGTGGAAAAGCCTACACTCTAGTATTTCATAGAGAAGCTGATTGCCTACTTCAGAGCAATTAGAGTATATTTGCAGTTGTAAATTGGTTTACCAACAAGGCCATTCTCGGATCTCTTCCAGAAGCTCGTTTAATGGCGGCCTGGGTTATCCTGCCAGGGAATTTCATTTTTATTTACGGTGACATCATTTCATACTCTCAATGAAAACATTTCAGTTTGTGAGGTTGTAAAAAAAAGTAATTAAACCAGCCTGCTCTGCCAATTAGATGCCTAATTGGGCAAACCTGAGTTTTAATTACTTGCCTAAAGCTTCATTTTATGTGCCTTGCGCCAGAAATGAAGCAGGCAGGCAAAGCTTTATGAAAACCAGATATCGGCACCTGGGAATGGCGTGGAGAGGTTTGAGAATACCAGGCTGGTGCTTGCCTGGAACATAAAGGTTATAACAGTAATTTAATTTTACTTAGCACCTGGGAACATTCTGAACAGTGATGCTTGGAGTCACTGAACGCTACAGTAAACTTCTTTATTAACCCACTAAGGTGGTGCCAGTTTTCCACTTTGTGACAATTTTTTAATGGGTTATACTATGAAAGCTTTAATAACAATTTACTGAAGTATCTAAAACAGAGTAGGTCTCCAGCAGATGAGAACATGTCAAAGCATTCATTTGTGTTGGTT
Source organism: Bufo bufo (assembly GCF_905171765.1). Classification (NCBI taxonomy): domain Eukaryota; kingdom Metazoa; phylum Chordata; class Amphibia; order Anura; family Bufonidae; genus Bufo; species Bufo bufo. Next base: position 139,525,743 of record NC_053389.1, read on the forward strand.
TGGTAGGGATTAGTGTTGAGCGAAGTTCTGGTCCGTACCGAACTGTACGATTTTCGGTACCCTGACCCGAACCCGAACAGTACATGGTTCCCAGCCACCACTACTTTTCCAGGCGAGCCATCCCCGCCATGCACAACCAAGTGGCGGACAAAATTAGGCGTGCACTGCGCTATGCCATCTGTGGCAAGGTCCACATAACCACCGATACGTGTACCAGTAAGCAGTGGTAAATGCAGTGGCGGCCGGGCCTGAGGCGGATAGCAGTTTGGCGCATGTCCTTCCGCCTCCGAGGATTGCAGGACGTTTCTTTTTGACTCCTGTTGCCTCCTTCTCCGCTTCCTCCTCTACCGCCTCCTCATCTGGTCAGCGCAACACCTTCACCACCAACTTCAGCACAGCCAGGGGGAAACGACAGCAGGCTGTTTTAGAACTCATCTGCTTGGGGGACAAACCCCACACCGCGCAGGAGCTGTGGACGGGCATGGAACAACAGACGATGAGTGGTTGGTGCCACTGATCCTCAAGCCCAACCTGGTGGTGTGCGATAATGGGCAAAATCGCAGCAGCTCTGGGCCTAGCTGGTTTGATGCACATCCCTTGCCTGGCGCATGTGCTGAATTTGGTGGCGCAGAGGTTCCTGAAAAGTACCCCGGTATGTCAGAGCTGCTGTAGAAGGTGGGGTCCGTCTGTGCGCTCTTTCGGCGTTCTCACCCTGGTGCTACTCGCCTGTCTGCGCTGCAGTGTAACTTTGGCCTTCCCGCTCACTGCCTCATATGCGATGTGCCCACAAGGGGGAACTACACCTTGCACATTCTGGAGAGACTGTGCAAGCAGCAGGCGATAGTGGAGTTTCAGCTGCAGCACACACGGGTGAGTCGCTCTGCGGAACAGCTCCACTTCCCCACCAATGAGTGGGCCTCCATGGGGAACGTGTGTGCCGTGTTGCGCTGTTTCGAGTACTCCACCAACATGGCCAGTGCTGATGATGCAGTTCTCAGCGTTACTATCCCAATTCTATGTCTCCTTGAAAAAACGCTTTGGGCGATTATGTAAGAGGATGTAGCACAGGAGGAAGAGGAGGAGAAAGAGGGATCATTTCCACAGTTATCAGGCCAGTCATTCACAAGTGGCTCGGAGGGTGGGTTCCTGCACCAACAGAGGCCAGGTACACAACTGTCCAGCCACGGCACAGTTCTGGAGGATGAGGAGGATGATGATGAGGAGGAACCGTGTTTACAGCAGGATGTCACCCAAAGCAGCTCATGGGCATCACTGGAGCATGGCTGGGGGGATACAGAGGACACAGACGATACACCTCCCACAGAGGACTGCTTGTCGTTGCCCCTGGGCATCCTGACACACATAAGAGACTACATGCTGCAGTGCCTGTGCAATGACTGCCGAGTTGCCCACATTCTAACCAGTGCTGATTACTGGGTGGCCACGCTACTGGATCCGAAATGTGGAAAAGCTTTGTCAGCACCCCACAAAAACCAGCACCACCAGCTGATATTGAATGTCTTAGCAAGAGGCAGCATTTCAGCAACATGGTGGAGCAGTACCTGTGCACACGCCTACACCTACTGAATGATGGGTCTTCCCCATTCAAATTCTGGGTCTCCAAATTGGGCACATGGCCTGAGCTTGCCCTTTACGCCTTGGAGGTGCTGGCCTGCCCTGCAGCCAGTGTATTGTCTAAACGTGTGTTCAGCACGGCAGGGGGTGTCATCACAGACAAGCGCAGCCGCCTGTCCACAGCCAATGTGGACAAGCTCACGTTCATTAAAATGAACCAGGCATGGATCCCACAGGACTTGTCTGTACCTTGTGCAGAATAGACATGTATACCGGCCGCACCCAGCCATTGTTATACTCCAGCACACTTTCTCTTTGTTTTCTTTTTTATATTTCCCAATGTTTTGGGGTCTTCCCAAATTTAAAATAAAAATAAAAATATACAAAAATTGTGTTGGCTACCTACTCCTCCTCCTCCTCCACCACAGCTTCTACCTACACTGCCACATCCACCGCCTCCTCAACCCCCTACTCCCATTTGACCTCCACCTCCTAGTTCAAGATCATTATTTTTAACTTTTTTTTTATTCTATGTTATTTTAATTCATTTCCCTATCCACATTTGTTTACATGGAAATTGTCCTGCTCTTACCCCTATTTTGCTTCCTTTTGCAGCCCTCTAGCCCTTTTTATTACTTTTTTAGAGCCATTTTAGAGCCCCAAAGTTCAGGTCCCCATTGACTTCAATGGGGTTCGGGTTCAGGATCATGTTCGGGTCAAGTTCGGGTCCCGAACCCGAACTTTGCGGCGAAGTTCAGCTTAACCCGGCGAACCTGAACTTCCAGGTGTTCGCTCAACCCTAGTGAGGATGCATCATTTATATAACTATACCTAAATCATAGGATTGTCTTCTTCTGGACAACCATGTCTCCACTACCTTTTATTTTCATGGTTACCAATCTAATGGCAGTTTGGACATACTCATCTTCTTTAGGAACAGCTATGCCCGGTTAGCAAAGGCTCTATACCCTATTAGTGGCTGATATTGATGGTTGTACTTGGGTCTCTTTGCAAGTACCTAAGGCCTCTTTCACACAAGCAAGTTTTTCGTCCAGGTGCGATGCGTGAAGCAAACATATAGCATCCAGACTGAATCTGTTTTTCAAACATCATTTCTGCGTTCAGGAAAAATCGCAACATGTTGTATGTTCTGTATTTTTCATGCAGCTCTGATTCCATAGAAGTGAATGGGGCTTCAGTGAGAAACGGACGGCATCCGGATACAATGCGTTTTTCAGTAGCAGATGTTGAGTGTCATTATTCTTTTTTTTTTTTCACATGCGTGAAAAATGCATCAAAAACAAATTGCACTCGCGCAATCCCCAGTGAAATGAATAAGGCTCAGCTGCAATAACATACGCACCAAGTGGGCAGGTGTGGTGCAGTTTTTGGAGAATTCTTATTTTTCAATTAAAAAATTTTTTTTATTCCTTATTGGCACATTAAAAAGAGGACAATTTTCATTTAGATATAAACGATATTTCATAATTTCACATATTTTCCATATTTTACCTCAGTACCACCCACCTTCTACCGTATGTCTGTCAATGTAATTCTGGACAAACCCTTTAAGAGTCTAATGATGTCCAAACCAACCTGGAGGTGTACATCACCCAAATCTTGTACTCTGGATGTGGCTTAAAACCATTCTGTCTTCTACAATCCTAACCAGTAATCAGCAGGTCATTTCTGTATGGATTTTCCTTGTTACTTACTATTTATTGTGAACTGATCACTTTTGCTTAAAGAGGTTTTCCCATCTCAGACAATGTAGGCATATTGCTAGGATATGCCCCATTGTCTTATAGGTGCACGTCCCACCTCTGGGACCCACACCTACATCGAGAACGGATCCCTGAAAGTTGTGGAGGGTGCACTGCACATGCGCAGCTGGCTATTTCTGTTGGCCCCATAGAAATGAATGGGAGTGGTGGCCCGCGCAAGCGCGGTGCGGTCCTATTCACTTCTATAGGGAGAGAGCTTGGCGGTGGCTGGACCCTGAAAAACCCGGGGTCCTCCGGCCACCACCTACCCCACTCCGTTATTGGTGTAGGTGCGGATCCCAGAGGTGAGACCCGCACCTATCAGACAATGGGGAGATATCCTAGCGATATGCCCCATTGTCTGAGATGGGAATACACCTTTAAATATTGACCTTGCAAGTTATTTCCTCTACAGAGTTAAACTATTAAACCCACTATAGAACTTGTATGTATGCATTTTGTATTTATGACATAGTATTAAAGTAGCTATATTCTGCTGCATAGGAGACAGTATTTTAGTAGTTATATTCTGCTACATAGGAGACAGTATTATAGTAGTTATATTCTTGTACATAGGAGACAGTATTATAGTAGTTATATTCTTGTACATAGGAGGCAGTATTATAGCAGTTATATTCTTGTACATAGGGGGCAGTATTATAGTAGTTATATTCTTGTACATAGGAGGCAGTATTATAGTAGGTATATTCTTGTATAAAGAAGGCAGTATTATAGTAGTTATATTCCTGTACATAGGAGGCAGTATTATAGTAGCTATATTCTTGTACATAGGGAGCAGTATTATAGTTGTTATATTGTTGTATATACATTAAGTGTCAGTATTATAGAAATTTTATCCTTGTACATAGAGTTCAGTATTTTAGTAGTTATGTTCTAATTTATAGGGGACAGTATTATAGTAGTCATATTCTTATATTTAGGGACACTATAATAGTTGTTATATTCTTGTACATTGAAAGCAATATTACTGTAATTATATTCTTGTACATAGTCAGATGTATTATAGTAGTTATATTATAGTACATCCTAGTGCATAAGGGCAGTATTAGAGTAGCCATATACTTTTATATAAAGGGCAGTATTACAGTATATTCTTGTATTTGGTGGGAATATTACAGTAGTTATATTTTTGTGCATAATTACTGTAAGTACTAGTTATATTCTTCAACATAGGAGTAGTCTAATTCTTGTACATAGAAGGCAGTATTATAGTAGTTATATTCTTGTACATAGGGGCAGTATTATAGTAGTTATATTCTTGTACATAGGAGGCAGTATTATAGTAGTTATATTCTTGTACATAGGATGCAGTATTATAGTAGTTATATTCTTGTACATAGGAGGCAGTATTATAGTAGTTATATTCTTGTACATAGGAGGCAGTATTATAGTAGTTATATTCTTGTACATAGAAAGCAGTATTATAGTAGTTATATTCTTTTACATAGGAGGCAGTATTATAGTAGTTATATTCTTGTACATAGGAGGCAGTATTATAGCAGTTATATTCTTGTACATAGGATGCAGTATTATAGTAGTTATATTCTTGTACATAGGAGGCAGTATTATAGTAGTTATATTCTTGTACATAGGATGCAGTATTATAGTAGTTATATTCTTGTACATAGAAAGCAGTATTATAGTAGTTATATTCTTTTACATAGGAGCTCTATTATGCTAGTTTTATTCTCGTACAAAAATCATTTCAACAATTTCTAATAACAAACTGGGAATGAGCAATGTGTTTTTTTTAGTTTGTAGGACACACACATATCCTAAACAATAAATTAAAGACCTTGGTGAGTTTATAAAGTGAGTTTATAAATTGAAGTTATTTGTGTAGGGTAGGATAAAAGTGGAAGAAGGTAAAGAGTGGAGACAGAGGAAAAAGATAAATTTGTCTTAGTGCTTTGAAGACGAACATTTGTAAAAGTATGAAGTCCTGCTTTATGAACAGGACAAGAAGCTGCAGTGGGGTTAGAGGATAGAGACCGATGACAGGTAGGGAGGAAGCTGAAACTCAAACTCTAAACTATGTGGAAATACAGATTTGTTACAGCTGGTTTTAATATGGTTGAATGCAGAAACGATAGAGGCACATGTGAACATTATTATTGGTTACTGAAAATAATTCTTCATTGACACAGATGATCGCAACATTCGTAGAGCATTTACAATGGAGCAGTTTTTATAATGGCATATAACCACAAAAAAGGGAAATGTTTTTTCATGTTGAACTGGAACGATTCAAGAATCACACAACTGATCAATATATAGGGGGCCACCTGAAGACAAGGGCAGAGCTAAGGCAGTGCATGGGGGGGCAAGTGCCCAAGGTGCAGGAGACTGTGGAAGCACAATGTGAAGCCAAAGTATTTAGATGCAAGACTAGGGTGGGGAATTACCGTAATTTTTGGGCTATAAGATGCACCTAGGATTTGTAGGTGGAAAATAAAAAAAATATCCATCAGACTTCATAGCAGACCTCCAAATCAGACCCCCATTCTTCATCAGACCTCAGATCAAATCCTGATCCGACCCCCAATCCTCATCAGACCACTATTTTTTATCAGACCTCAGATCAGATCCCAAAATTATCCCCCAAGCTCCATCAGCCTCAATCAGACCCCATCAGCCTTCCATCAGACCCCCAGCCTCCATTATCCTTAGATCAGCCTACCATCAGCACCCCCCAGCCTCTATCAGCCTTAGATCAACCCCCATCAGATCAAACAGCCCCCATCAGACTCAGATCAGACCCCCAATCAGTCTCGGATCATACCCCCAGCCCCAAATAGTCTCATCAGCCCCCATCAGACTCAGATCAGACCCCAATCAGACCCTATCAGCCTCAGATCAGACTCCTCCAGCCCCACTCAGCCTCAGATCAGCCCCCAGCCCCCATCAGCTTCAGATCAGCCCGCATCAGATCCCCCAGGCCCAATCAGACCCCACACTCAGACCATATCAGCCTCTGATCAGACCCCCCCAGCGCCCATCAGACCTTAGATCAGACATCTAAAGTTAAAAAAAAAAAAAAATTACCTTGTTTGCTCCAGATGGCGCCGCATATTTTGTGTACTGTAACCTGACACACACAACATCAGGTCATAGTGCACGCCTACATGCACTACGTCATACCACTGTGCGTGGTCAGGGCACCACAGTGGGACCTGGAAGAAGACAAGGGGTTGTGAATACAGCCAGTACAGTGATGCCCTCACCTTACCATGCCTCTTGCATGCTAATGATCACTTCCGTTCAGACTATAAGACACACTGCCACTTTCTCCCCATCTTACAGTTCGAAAAATACGGTAAATGAAAAGCCTACCTACCACTTATGCTGCAACCAGTCATGCTACAAAAGGAGTTATGGATTTTTTTTCAGTTTTAGCTAGGATTATCATTTTAATTACAGATGGTACCATTTCTTTAGCTTTTGGTAACTTTTGTCTTTGTGGTGTGATGGTAGCATTAACTTACACATCTCTGAAATGCACAGATCTAGGAATTTGGTAATATTTTTGAGGCAAGAAGAATATCCTGTTTGGAATTTCTTGACATGCACCATCCATGAACTTTGCATTCGAATTGATGGGCAGCTACCAGAAAATATAGTTGTCTTAGCTGTAATAAAACTCACCCATCCCATTCAACTCCTTTTTTTGATATCCTCAGAAATAAAACAAGTGTCTTCAAGGCTATTGAGGAACTAATGGTCCCTCTATTCTTGGTAATCCTATTTATGTTCTTGCAGAGCTGTCTTATGCAAAATGTGGCCTCTTGCCAAGAAGGTCATGGTGGGATTTGGAATTCCATAACAGCTATAGAGCTACCAGTTGCTCAAGTCTTTAACAAAAATAAAAAGAAATGTGCTTCGTGGTTAATGTATTTTCTCTTGCATTGCTGAGGTTCTACTAGATCTGGCCAGGGAAAAGACCTAGAAAAAGTATAGCACTCCCTTGTTGAACTGCTGGAGGAGCCTTTGATGCAACGAGTGGGTTAAACTTCTTTTTACATAAAAGTGTGTGATTTTCTCCGCTGCTGTCATAGCTTGAAAGATCTTTAACACTTCTTCTGTTAAAGATGGTTTGCTTATTACAGACTCAGTGTGAAGCATCACAGAGGTGAACTCTGCTCTAAGACACCTGGCAGTAAACACCTCTACACTCTCCCATTGCTGGAAGTTGTCACACACACCAAACTGCTTAGCAAATATGTTTTTGTCTTATTTTATGGGTCTATTGTGTAGACAATCTATTTTTCACGTACTTACACGTTTTATCTTTATCTACCCCTGAATGGTCACCTTTTCTATTCAGTGGTATGACAAGTGAAATTTATGACAATATTTGGCTCAGCAGAAAGGAAGTAACTACATTATGGACTGTGGATTAACTATAACATCAGATATATTAAAGGGAAAGGCTCACTAGTAGAACATTACACCAATAAAAGCAGCTGTGTGGTTTTGAAAGCCCATTTTCATATGTGCTATTAGGAAAAATCTGTGCAATTAAAGAGAGGTGGGTGCCCCATCTAATAGCCAGAAATGTAAGCGGCTACAAAGAACGTCTTGCTTTAAGGAGAACCAAACATGTCTGTGCTTTACATGAACAGACCATTAGGAAACATGTAATGCTTACCTCTAGGTTCCCTTCTTGACTACAGCTGAGGTCCTAAAAGTGGGGCACCCCATGACATGAAGTATCTTATGGGTGGAGTTCATCAAAATATTACGTTCAGCTGGCATCTCTTCTAACTATGTTGAATGAGACATACGCTTCTAATTTGTGTTGGCACTGCAGTTGGCATCCCTGCTTAATACTACAGTGTGGTGGCCAACCCTGTAATTCCCCAATTCTGTTAAACAGACCTAAATACCATGAAAAAAGTAATTGCATTCCAAATTCCAAATCCCCTTCTAGCTCGTCTTCAGTTTATTTCCCTGTCTGTAAAAGAGGGCTAAGTGGAGGTGCTTGTACCACAGCCAGAATAGGGAAGCCAAAAGTAGTTCACTGTGAATATATCTTACATCCTGGAGACATTGGATCCGTCTACATTTTCTTAAGCAAAAGTGGTAGGGGTTACAAATATGACTATGGAAAACTCAAAACGAGGACATGGCTAGGTAGGTCAAGAGACTCCAGACATTGAAAGAATCAGTGCACAGTATAGCGTAGCTAGTACAGAAAGCTGCTCCATGGATTAGTATGTGTTAACCCAGTATCCTACTCGGTTTCCTTTGATTGACTAAGCACCATTCTTCAAATATACAAAATATGTGCATGTCCAGTTTTAATTGTTATGATTTTGCACACCAAACATATCATCAATAAGTTCTATTTGTGAATCAATCCATAAGAAAAATAATCAGTTTCAGGTTGTCTTCTGCTGCATCTTTAGGCCCATTATGGCATCAGAGTCTGGCTTCAGAGTCTTCTGGTATTATGGTGGGTTAGTACAGCCCTATGTTAAACTAATGGATATAAAACATAAGTGACTAGTGAATCATGACCACTGAACAAATGTAACACTGTAAACTGTAAGCTATTCCATGGGCAAGTTCTTTTTCACCATAAACAGCTGGTTAGGGGGCCTGTAAAGTGAAATCCACCTTTGTTAGCTTATTAAAACAGACCTTTGAATCCACTGCAGTGATAAACCAGCAATGCAATCCATAAAAATACTAAATAGGTTGTCCAGCCTCAAGATAGGCCATCACTAACTGATTGGTAGGGGGTCCTGTACCCCAAACCCCAGCTGTTCTGTGTAGCTCTCTTTGTTGACTTCGATGGGACCAGTAGTGAACTCCCTCAAGGCTTCCACTACAATGCCGACTTTCAGTGATTAAGCTACAATGAACAGCCGGACTCCAGCGAATCAGCTAGTGATGGTCTATCCTGAGGATAGGTAATCACATAAAACATGCTGGACAACCCCTGTAATAGACATGTTAAAAATATGTAGCTTCATAAATGTTGACTCAAAAGAAGACGCCATGAGAAAATATTCTACATTTCCACAATGTAGCCTCATAAATGTCCTCTCAAAAGAAGACGCCAGGAGAAAATATTCTACATTTCCACAATGTAGCCTCATAAATGTCCACTCAAAAGAAGACGCCAGGAGAAAATATTCTACATTTCCACATCATTTTATCTTAAGTAATGTTTGCTACAAGGAGCCTTTATACCCCAAGCTGCCCTGGTGCAAGGTTCTCCCAATGCACTCGCTCGGCTTTGCCAGCAGATCTATTAAGACAAGAAAACTTGCACAAATTTCCCTGCCAACAATAATGGCCAAGCTGCAAGTGACAGGAGCTGGGGAGAGTTGTTTTGATTGTCCTAAACTGTCCTCCCCTCCCCATCTACTGAAGGTAAAAGCCAGAAAAAGAGATGTTTACTGAATTTTCAAAGAGCTATTGATAGCACAAAACTGCAGGGCCTTTACTCTCCAAGTCTCCGACAGCTAGTGAGTGATGGTGGCCTTCAGAAGGTATGAAAGTGATGAAAAAGAGTTACATATGCTCCAGAGAAAGATGAGAACTGTGGTATATTTATAGTCAGGCCTCCCTGTTTAGTTAGTTCAGTTTCTTCCACAGCTACATTACTATGCCCTATATGAACAAGTGTCTGATCAGTCAGAAAGTTTATCAATGATGATGTTGATGAAGTTAGTGATGACAATGATATGACAACTTTTCATCTCTTTGTATTAAAAAGTTAGCTGTAATCTCTTCCTTTCTCAAATATACTGCATATAAAGATTTACTGGGAAGGATTTGGAGTCATCTTCAGTTTTCCATGCCCACACTCTCATAGAAATCTTTTAAGAAATTTTCAGAAAAAAACTTCTATTGTTACTATTGTAATAATGAAGACTGGTTGTCTGGAATAGGACTGTAAATTTAAAGGAGAACTCTGCTTTCAAGAACACACCACTGGATAAACCTAAAACTTTATCTAGTATTGATATTCTTTTCTCCATTCACATCTAAATACAATTTACAATTCCACTGGTTTCTTGCCATCAAAGAACTTGGATTGCTTGACTTTCTGGATAGGTATGTGGATCACAAAACTTTGAATGCAACCCGGGATTTGACTGTGGTACGTATATGACAGAATGTAACTCAAGATTGACACAAGAGGTGTAAAGACAAGTATTTGCCAACCAGTCTGTTTTTATGTATATTTAAGAAGATAGCACATACAACGGTAGAGTCTTGCAAGAAACAGTAACAACCAAAATTAAACCCTTAAAATGAATGACACCAAGGAAATACATGCATCGAAAAAGGCAGTGGAGTTATAATGTAGAGGGAACACCAGACCTGAATCCTGTTATGCTTTGATAATTGGCCACACCTAAGATACTACGTATGGAACATTAAACTATGGGAGAGATTTATCATATGGAGAATCTTTGAATTCTGTGTTGCCATAATTTGCACCAATTCTATTAAATGTCACACAATTTTTGATACATTTAAAGCTGTATTCCCATCTCAGACGTTGATGGCATATTGCTAGGATATGCCATCAATGTTAGATAAGTGCGAGTCCCACCTCTGGTGCCAGTGGTGTAACTACAACTGACTGGACCCCACAGCAAATTTTTGAACAGGTAAGTGCCCTTGTGGGTCTGGGCCCCAAAGCAGCCACTAACCCTATAGCTATACCCCTGTCTGTGGCCCATTCCTATCTCCAGAACAGGCCCCCCGAAGGGAAGGAGAGTGCACCATGCAAGAGCAACCATCCTCCATTTACAGCTAGGGAAGTTCCAAAAATTGCTGAGCACTGGCTTTACAATTTCTGTCAGTCCCATAATGGTAACTTTATTAACTCAATGCAATTCAGACAAGCAACATAACATCCCCCTATAATGGTGTGATCTTTTTGATTTTATATCTTCTCCTTTAAAGTAATGCCAGGTGTGATTTGAGCACCATCTTATACATACAGTAGATGTACATTTTGCCGCCTCTCCTGCTAGGAACAGCACAGGACAATATGATGCCATGGTCCCAGTGGGGTCTTTGTATTATTGCAGGTGGTTGACTACATCACACTAATGACCATGTAAATGTACCCTCACGGATGGAGCGACACAAGCAGTTTTTTGTGCAGTTTTTGGAGCCTAACGTGGATACAGAAAGGTAATGTATAAGTGCTCCTTTACACCTTTCCTACCCTACTCTATAAATGAGCCTTTGGGACATTGCACGGGAAGCTTTCATATTTTTGATACCAAAACTGAAAACTGAGCTATCTACATGTTTTTTAACTGGAGTTTTAGTCCAAATACTTTTTAAACTAAAATTAATTGAAAGCAGTATTAGTCAGGCCAGGAATGACATCATACCATACCTAAGTGAACTGAATTTACAGTAGACTGGACACATTGCTATGTATTAAAAGTGTCATTGATTATAAAGCAAAAAGGAAGGGTAAACCACTAAACAATGACTCGCAAAAAGGTCAGTTTTGGGTGTATGAAAATCACTGGGTTAACGCTAATTTTTACTGTAATTGCGCTGTGTGTAGCACTTGTATATAGACAGATATATTGGAACTCTCAAGTGAAACTAATTTTAAGAACTGCTTAAAGGCTATGTACACCTTTGGGGGCATTTTTTTTTTTTGCATAGTCCTTATTTTGAGCAAAAAATATTTTTTTCAATTGGTCTTTATTAAAAAAAATTGAATCCTTTTTTTGTGTACAGGGCTGAGATGCTGTAGTAGCAGCCTATGGATTTCACTCTTTTCTGTCAGTTGGGGAGCTGACGGACTCCTTATCTCTGCTCTCTGCCATTATAAACACTCAATATAGCTCAGTTCTTATACAGTATTACTGATAAGAATGTGGCTTAAATAAGTGATTATGACCACTTAGTAGTTTAGAGATGAGATTTATTAGATGACCGGCACAAAGTGAAAGTGAAAGTTCACACAGCTATAAAAACAGTTAACTCTTTGTGACAGAATGAATCAATATTTTTAATAAAGGCTAATTGAAAATATGATTTTTAGGTAAAAATGAGTAAAATGCAATCATAAACAAAAATTTCCTCTGAAGGAGTACATAGCCTTTAAATAGAAATGCACTCATATCATTAATCATTAGCTGTGCAAATACACAGTCTGTTTTATACTCCAGAGCCGCACTCACTGTTCTGCTGGAGGAGTCACTGTGTATGTACATTACATTACTTATCCTGTACTGATCCTGAGTTACATCCTGTATAATACTCCAGAGCTGCACTCACTATTCTGCTGGTGTAGTCAGTGTACATACATTACATTACATTACTTATCTTGTACTGATCCTGAGGCAGCACGGTGGCTCAGTGGTTAGCACTGGTGCATTGTGAGTACTGCAGTCTTAGGTTCAAATTCAGCCATGGACAACATCTGAATGGAGTTTGTATGTTCTCCCTGTGTTTGCATAGGTATTTTCCAGGCACTCTGGTTTTCTCCCATAATCCAAAGACATACTGATAGGTAGAGATGTCCCGAACTATTTGCCAGCGATTAGTTCCCCGTGAACATTGCTTGTTCGCCGCGGCGGGCGAACATATGCGATGTTCGGTCCGCCCCCTATTCGTCATCATTGTGTAAACTTTGACCCTGTACCTCACAGTCAGCAGACACATTCCAGCCAATCAGCATCATACCCTCCCTCCCAGACCCTCCCACCTCCTGGACAGCATTCATTTTAGATTCATTTGGAAGCTGCAGTGTCACAAATGTGACTAAGTTATAATCGCAATGCGATTAATGCAGGTTATATTAATCACATTGCGAATTCAACTTTTCTGGGTTCCTAATGGTTGGCGTTGCTATGGCTGGTGTCACCCGGTGCGGTAGAAAATGGTGTCACCCCTGCCACCCCTCCCCGAAGCCATAATAAAGAGATAAAGAGAAAAAAAAGAAGTCACTAAGTCAGCTCCAATCAGATATCTGCATAGACCCAGAGTCTTGGTCTATGTGCAGATATCTGATTGGAGCTGACTTCTTATTTTCTCTTTTGCACATAAACGTTTAAACTATATTCCTTAGTAAAAATGACCAGTCCACACCATGTGGGTCTATATTTATGAGGGCCCCCCTGAGCAAAGATTAGTAAATGTGGCCGGGTGGCCCCAGCCCACAGTTCAACCCAACCCCTTATGTCTCCTGGCCTGGGGCCGTCTCTATAATAATCCACCAGTAATTTATGAATGGGGTTAGGTTATTAACTTATTATTATTGGGGTATTATTAAAATAATTTGGTCTATAAAGTCAGAGCCGCTCTACCTACCTCCTCCTCCCAACACCAGAGACTCCTGCAGGGCAGCTGCCGCGGCGCCCCACCACTCACCAGGCTGCAGTGAGTCACACCCCCGTCCCTTTTTACCACGTGACGGCGTGATGTGCTTTCTTGCTTGCGAAGTTTAGAAGTTGAACTTGTGAGTGAGAACTCCTGCGCTGGCGGGCCGCGGGTGACACCCCATCAGACTGGTGTCACCCGGTGCGGCCCGTACCCACCGCACCCCCTCGCAACGCCACTGGATCTAAGTTGTAATCGCAATGCGATTAACACAGGTTATATTAATCGCCCGTTCGCGAACATTTGCGTAAATTCGCGTTCGCGAACGGAAAATTTTAAGTTCGCAACATCTCTACTGATAGGTAATCTAGATTGTGAGCTCCCCTGGAGACAGTAAGTGATGATAATGTCTGTGAAGCACTGTGGAATACGTGAGTGCTATGTAAGTGAGTCAAATGAATTAAAGTGAATAAATGAAATGAAGAGGTACAACTTGCATTATACTCCAGAGCTGCACTCACTATTCTACATTTGGGGTCAATAGAGGGCGTTATGAGGGTAACTTTTAATTAGCATTTTTTGCTTCAATGTACGTTTGAGTACTTTGTGACAAATTTGCACAAATTTTGCACATGGTTTGATAAATTTGGTGCATCTTAAAATAACACTAATGTCTATACACCCTGTACAGAATTATTAGGCAAATGAGTATTTTGACCACATCATCCTCTTTATGCATGTTGTCTTACTCCAAGCTGTATAGGCTCGAAAGCCTACTACCAATTAAGCATATTAGGTGATGTGCATCTCTGTAATGAGAAGGGGTGTGGTCTAATGACATCAACACCCTATATCAGGTGTGCATAATTATTAGGCAACTTCCTTTCCTTTGGCAAAATGGGTCAAAAGAAGGACTTGACAGGCTCAGAAAAGTCAAAAATAGTGAGATATCTTGCAGAGGGATGCAGCACTCTTAAAATTGCAAAGCTTCTGAAGCGTGATCATCGAACAATCAAGCGTTTCATTCAAAATAGTCAACAGGGTCGCAAGAAGCGTGTGGAAAAACCAAGGCGCAAAATAACTGCCCATGAACTGAGAAAAGTCAAGCGTGCAGCTGCCAAGATGCCACTTGCCACCAGTTTGGCCATATTTCAGAGCTGCAACATCACTGGAGTGCCCAAAAGCACAAGGTGTGCAATACTCAGAGACATGGCCAAGGTAAGAAAGGCTGAAAGACGACCACCACTGAACAAGACACACAAGCTGAAACGTCAAGACTGGGCCAAGAAATATCTCAAGACTGATTTTTCTAAGGTTTTATGGACTGATGAAATGAGAGTGAGTCTTGATGGGCCAGATGGATGGGCCCGTGGCTGGATTGGTAAAGGGCAGAGAGCTCCAGTCTGACTCAGACGCCAGCAAGGTGGAGGTGGAGTACTGGTTTGGGCTGGTATCATCAAAAATGAGCTTGTGGGGCCTTTTCGGGTTGAGGATGGAGTCAAGCTCAACTCCCAGTCCTACTGCCAGTTTCTGGAAGACACCTTCTTCAAGCAGTGGTACAGGAAGAAGTCTGCATCCTTCAAGAAAAACATGATTTTCATGCAGGACAATGCTCCATCACACGCGTCCAAGTACTCCACAGCGTGGCTGGCAAGAAAGGGTATAAAAGAAGAAAATCTAATGACATGGCCTCTTTGTTCACCTGATCTGAACCCCATTGAGAACCTGTGGTCCATCATCAAAATGTGAGATTTACAAGGAGGGAAAACAGTACACCTCTCTGAACAGTGTCTGGGAGGCTGTGGTTGCTGCTGCACGCAATGTTGATGGTGAACAGATCAAAACACTGACAGAATCCATGGATGGCAGGCTTTTGAGTGTCCTTGCAAAGAAAGGTGGCTATATTGGTCACTGATTTGTTTTTGTTTTGTTTTTGAATGTCAGAAATGTATATTTGTGAATGTTGAGATGTTATATTGGTTTCACTGGTAAAAATAAATAATTGAAATGGGTATATATTTGTTTTTTGTTAAGATACCTAATAATTATGCACAGTAATAGTCACCTGCACACACAGATATCCCCCTAAAATAGCTAAAACTAAAAACAAACTAAAAACTACTTCCAAAAATATTCAGCTTTGATATTAATGAGTTTTTTGGGTTCATTGAGAACATAGTTGTTGTTCAATAATAAAATTATTCCTCAAAAATACAACTTGCCTAATAATTCTGCACTCCCTGTAGATGCTATTCCAGTTTTTTTCTACACCACTGTAGAGTGATTTTGCAACTTCTTTGCAACTTTTTGTTTAAAAGTTGCAGTGATAACCATGTCCACTTTCCCACTCACTTTTCAAAAATGGTGAGGGTAATGTAAAACAGCAAAAATGTGCACATTTCTATGCCAAAAAGCTCTTGCTACAAAATAATGTGTAGGGAAAGCTCTTGTTGGGTCCACACTATGCAAATAAGGCCTATAAGTCTCCTCATGCTGATTAAGGCGCTCTCTCCCCAAGGAGAGATAGTATCCCCCCAACTCAATTCAAATGAGAAATCAGTTTTCGCTAAGGTGAAGGTAAGGGGTGGAGAGATCACAATGGACTAAGAAATTGGTGAACATCAAATAGGAAAGAGATCTATTCGCTCATTATCAGTTAAAGTGCACTAGTGATGATAAAATTACAAAGAAATAATGCTTGTAAGGGTTTAGTAGATGGAAAATACAATCTCTCCTGTAATATCTATGGAATTTCTTTAGAACAGCGTCACCCCTCACCTCTGACTTTTATATCGAAAATCCTCACCACCAACAGAAGATAATCCCTTTACTTTGGACCATGTGGACATAATCTTCTTATAACTGAACCCCTCCAGTGCTTTTAAAATTGTATTCATATAATTTTAAAAGCATAAAGGCAGCCAGCAGTAGAACAATTCTATCCTCTGAAGTTGCAGTCACATTGAGCACACCAGCACAGCTGTCTCCCTGAATGCAACATCTAGGACCTTAGTTTTGGCGACTCATGGAAAGTAAAAATGCATCACAGCCTGGCATAAGTGGCTTCATCATATACACAGAGATTTAGTACAGCTAAAGTTTTCAAGTCTAGTGGGCTACATGTTTTGGGGGATTTTCAACTTATTAACTTTTCCAAGTCAATGAGAGGCATCAACTTACCATTGTAGATATTTAGGTTTGCTTTCAAGGTTTGCTGTCATAGCCTTGTATCTGAATATTATGGTCAAGGCAGTGTGGCTTGTTGGCATCACCCTTGTCACCCAGCACCAGGGGAACATATGCCTCCAAGTATTCCCCTACGACATCTTAACTGTTGGCGATCTGGCTGATTGAAACTTTTAATACTCCTTTGAAGTCAATATGAGTAATGGAAAAACTCCAAGGATCAGAACTTGGATGTTTCTATAAGCCTAAAGTCTTTGAAAAGCAGTAGGATATTATAAAGCACAGTGAACTATGGTAAGATTGTCTGGACAATTTTATAATGGCCATTAATGTTTAGCAGAGATAGTTGGAAATGGTAAAAAAAAATAAAAAAAATCACACTTGCTCTGAGAGCTAACATTTATTAAAAATAGCATGGTTCCTTCCTTTAACATTACACTCATTTTCACTTCAAAGTCTAATAGGTTTAAAATTGTCAGATGAGTCCATCCACAACCTCATCTATTTCCCCTCAGTGACCTCAGCTTCTGTCTTTTAATTTAGTGTGTTCTTATCTTACCATTTCCTGCTGCTCTCACTCCTGTTGACTTTGAGACCTTCTTCTCTCTGTAGGACATCCCTAGACACTCAACATGTTGCCCCTGTTGGAAATGGATCTTTCTGTCAGACCTATTGGCGGCCTCATATTTCTAGATTGTATGCTGTGATTCGGCCAAACCTTGAGCAATCTAAACTATTGTACATTTCAATAGAAGCTGCTCATTGGAATTCCTCTACTTATATCTGAATTCCTAAGGAACATATCCACCTAAAGTAAAAAATAAATAAAAAAAACCTTATAGGAAGACCCACTTATTACAAATGCTGAGTAGATTACTATAGGATAACATGCATTTTATATATACAATGCTGTAAAAAAATGGTCCTCAAACTGTCCTCATATTTTATTACCTATAAACTCCTATGGGTGACTGTATATTTTGTCAAAAAGCCACCCTCAATTTATATTACTCCTGGATATAAACTCTCCTTTCCAATACAAAAGCCCCTTTGAACATTTATTTTTATATTTTTATATCACATGAAAACCTTAATGACTGGCAATAGTTCTCCTGCTACTCAGTGCTGAGACTAAAAATGGCCGCCTGCAAAACATACGTCAAGAGCATGAGAAAGTGGCTTTGCTTCAGGAAATGGCAGCATCATACTGCCAGACCCACAAAACCTGCCAACATCAAAACTGAATGATTCCCTAAATCCTTGTGGCTCTTAGTACAACCACAGAGTCTGAAGGGCAACTGTGAAATTACAGATTAAATCATTATACATCAAGTTTTCACAGTTATGAAATCTCAATGTAATGGTATTTACTTGGGGGAGGGGGGGAGTCAATCGACAGTAGAAATCAACCCAACCTGTCCAAATGAATATAGCTGCCTGAACCTGATACAGAAAAATAATGCAACTTTTTTTGTCTCATAGATAACCAAAACTCATGTTGCTAAGTTACATTTTGTGGTGGCCATACACATTAGAAGGAACGGTGTCTGAACCAGTTCGTTTTGGCTGCACCAGCTGACCATCTGACATGTATGGCGGTCCTGACCCTCCCCTGATGGCACATGTGGGAGGAAAGAAGAGTCGATCAAGCATGACGATTTCAACATGGCCAATCCTTTTGTTCTCAAAGGAGATTAACTGCTGCTAGAGGTGTCTGGTAATGATGTATTCCTATTGAATACACATGCATTCTCAAATGAGAGCAGAGACCATATATATGGGGGCAGATGGGAGGGGTCATAAAGGAAACAATTGCAGGTATATGGCCAACTTTACCCTTAAGAGAATAGGGCTGTATCAGCTATTTCTGGTAGCAAGTCCACAACACCAAAATTATCCATGTTTGGTACAGTGGTTTCCTTACCATGGCGGTAGACCACATGACTGCTATGGGGGCCCAGTGTTGAACACTTTATTTTGCTTCCTGTTCAAAATCTACAGCATTGTCCTGCAGCTGCCACTAGGAGGAGCTTGGTGCAAAGTGAAATTTACAGCTTTCGTGGAGTTTAATGGTAACTGAATAAATTCCTATGCACTGAATTCTCCCTAGTGGTGGATTCAGGCTGACAGATTAATCATATACTATGTGATGGAAAGCAGGAGATGTAGAGCTATAAGGGGGAGATTTAGCAATGTATTTATGCTAGTTGTCGGAGAATGATGGTACTTAGCGTGAGCAACATATTTATGAAGCCCTAGGGTGAGGTAGATCACGATTTTTTTGATTAAAAAATTCCAATGCTTAAAAAGATTACAAATTTATTGGAAATCTCACTTGAGGGAGGACCCCTTACTAAGTTTTGCTAAGAAGCCATATGATCTCTGTGTACGCCCTGTTTTAATCACTTGCTTTTGGAAGACAAAAGAGAAATGCGTGAGACAAAGATTCAAAGAAGATCAAAGAGAGAATACCTTTGTCAAAGTGGGGGGTGTAGCTAAGGATGAGCTGGGGTACTGTCTGCTGGTGGGGTGGGGGAAATGTATGCCAAGTCATTCAGCCCTGGCCAGGGTATTTAAGTTTCATAACATCAGTTTTGCCAAGAGTGTTCCTTTAAATTGCATTGTAAAAATGTGTAACAATAACTGGCTAAATTACTGTAGTAAATACCATAAAAAATTGTGCACTTTATTATAGTTAATAAAATACAGGAGTGGTTATATTTAATCAATTCCGACCATATTCCTTATTACTATAATTACTATAATACAGAAAAGCAGAGTATTGAGAATTTAGCAATGTATTCGAGGAAAGATCCAGATGGGACCATCTAATGAACAATATTTCCATCTACTCACAGTAGAAAAGTCACTAGTATACGGATCTGTAATCTTGCGCTGCAGATTTTCAATGCGATGTGGGAAGATCACAGAAGTAAGTAAATCAAGAAAGTGGAAAACCGCGTTGCTTGATACACCTCCTCCCTTCTTGGTACGGGTTACAAAAGGCACGGGGAAGGATCTGCAAGGGGTATACCCGAGGATCCCTCCTCTCTCCAACACTCCTGTGGATAATTAAAGGTCGCAACAATAGTGAAGCCCAGACCGCCACCATCACGTGCAAAGATTTATTGTACTTACAACAGTATCTCTGATAAAACGCATATAACAATGGTATGCACACTTCGGTATCGCCAGGGCGATTGTTATATGCGTTTTATCAGAGATACTTTTGGAAGTACAATAAATCTTTGCACGTGACGGTGGCGGTCTGGGCTTCACTATTGTTGCGATCTTTAATTACCCACAGGAATATTTCCATCTAGCTGATCTATGCCAGGCCATCAATTGGCATGTTTTAAGCGATACATTATGATTTTTAGTGTGTACGTTTTTTGGATATTTTTTTTATTGTACATTTCTTCTGGAATTTCTACCCTTTCTGATGATTAAGATCCTAAATCAGCATAGATGATTCCAAAACTGACATTTAAATAATTTATGAAAGTATTGTAGTTAAAATTAGAAAAATCACAGTCTATTGGTCAAAAAACTATAATGTGACACTACCCAATGTTTTACTTTTTAGTTTCCTTTCAGGCCTCATACACAGCCATGTGCACAAACAGATATACTAATAGTAAGGAGTCCAAGGCACTCCATGTAACGCCTTATGGTGCCTCTGCATAATAAGATAGTTTGGAGATAGAGGCAAAGTTTTCTCTATATGGAGTCCATGATTTTTTCATATTGAATCCAACAGAACAAAAACCTCTGTATGCAGTTGGAGGAGTAGGGAGATACAGTAGGCCACAATATAATACTATGGGTGCTGTATATTGGATCAGTACAAATGCTTGCACAGAGCCATAATACCGCTGTGCATCTGACACCTTAAGGCCTCATGCACACGACCGTTGTGTGCATCCGTGGCCGTTGTGCCGTTTTCCGTTTTTTTTTCGCGGACCCATTGACTTTCAATGGGTCCGTGGAAAAAACGGAGAATGCACCGTTTGGCAGCCGCATCCGTGAGCCGTGTTTCCTGGCCGTGAAAAAAATATGACCTGTCCTATTTTTTTCACGGCCAACGGTTCACGGACCCATTCAAGTCAATGGGTCCGTGAAAGAACACGGATGCACACAAGATTGGCATCCGTGTCCGTGATCCGTGGCCGTAGGTTAGTTTTTATACAGACGGATCCGAAGATCCGTCTGCATAAAAGCTTTTTCAAAGCTGAGTTTTCACTTCGTGAAAACTCAGAACCGACAGTATATTCTAACACAGAAGCGTTCCCATGGTGATGGGGACGCTTCTAGTTAGAATACACTACAAACTGTGTACAAGACTGCCCCCTGCTGCCTGGCAGCACCCGATCTCTTACAGGGGGCCGTGATCAGCACAATTAACCCCTTCAGGTGCGGCACCTGAAGGGGTTAATTGTGCTGATCTGGCCCCCTGTAAGAGATCAGGGCTGCCAGGCAGCAGGGGGCAGACCCTCCCCCCCTCCCCAGTTTGAATATCATTGGTGGCCACTGCGGCTCCCCCCCCTCCCTCTATTGTAATAATTCGTTGGTGGCACAGTGTGCGCCCCCCATCGGCCCCCCCTCCCTCTATAGCATTAACAACACATTGGTGGCCAGTGTGCGGCCTCCCATCTCCCCCCCCCCCCCCCCCCCATCATTGGTGGCAGCGGAGTTCCGATCGGAGTCCCAGTTTAATCGCTGGGGCTCCGATCGGTAACCATGGCAACCGGGACTCTATTACAGTCCTGGTTGCCATGGTTACTTAGCAATAGTACAATAGTAGAAGATTCATACTTACCTGCTGCTGGCTGCTGCTGCGATGTTCGTGTCCGGCCGGGAGCTCCTCCTACTAGTAAGTGACAGTTCATTTAGCAATGCGCCGCACAGACCCTGTCACTTACCAGTAGGTGGAGCTCCCGGCCGGACACGAACATCGCAGCAGCAGCCAGCAGCAGGTAAGTATGAATCTTCTACTATTGTACTATTGCTAAGTAACCATGGCAACCAGGACTGTAATAGAGTCCCGGTTGCCATGGTTACCGATCGGAGCCCCAGCGATTAAACTGGGACTCCGATCGGAACTCCGCTGCCACCAATGATGGGGGGGGGGGGAGATGGGAGGCCGCACACTGGCCACCAATGTTGTTAATGCTATAGAGGGAAGGGGGGCCAATGGGGGGCGCACACTGTGCCACCAACGATTTATTACAATAGAGGGAGGAAGGGGGGGGGCGCACACTGTGCCACCAACGAATTATTACAATAGAGGGAGGAAGGGGGGGGGGGGGCGCACACTGTGCCACCAACGAATTATTACAATAGAGGGAGGAAGGGGGGGGGCACACTGTGCCACCAACGAATTATTACAATAGAGGGAGGAAGGGAGGGGGGGGCCGCACTGGCCACCAATGATATTCAAACTGGGGAGGGGGGGGGGGGTCTGCCCCCTGCTGCCTGGCAGCCCTGATCTCTTACAGGGGGATATGATAGTACAATTAACCCCTTCAGGTGCGGCACCTGAGGGGTTAATTGTGCTGATCACGGCCCCCTGTAAGAGATCGGATGCTGCTAGGCAGCAGGGGGCAGTCATGTACACAGTTTGTAGTATATTCTAACTAGAAGCGTCCCCATCACCATGGGAACGCCTCTGTGTTAGAATATACTGTCGGAAATGAGGTTTCACGATCTAACTCATATCCGACAGTATATTCTAACATAGAGGCGTTCCCATGGTGATGGGGACGCTTCAAGTTAAAATATACCATCGGATTGGAGAAAACTCCGATCTGATGGTATAAAAGGGACTCCAGACTTTACATTGAAAGTCAATGGGGACGGATCCGTTTGAAATTGCACCATATTGTGTCAACGTCAAACGGATCCGTCCCCATTGACTTGCATTGTAATTCAGGACGGATCCGTTTGGCTCCGCACGGCCCGGCGGACACCAAAACGACTTTTTTTTCATGTCCGTGGATCCTCCAAAAATCAAGGAAGACCCACGGACGAAAAAACGGTCATGGATCACGGGAAAACGGAACCCCGTTTTGCGGACCGCAAAAAAATACGGTCGTGTGCATGAGGCCTAAAATCAAGGAATTATTTTAGACATTGCATCTTTACTTGGCTTGGCAATTTGTAAGAAGTTGTAAAAATGGAAGAATATATATATAATATATATATATAATATATATATATATATATATATATATATAAAATATATATATTAAGATGTGATTTTAAATAGCGGTGGTAGGTGCAGTTATGAAGTCTCTGTTTCTCCACAGATATCCTGCTATATCTTAAACTCCTTTAATTGCAGATTCCACTGTCATTTTAAGAAGTTTCTATGAGTCCAACTCTTTTTTTTAACCTGCCTGCTATATTATTTAATGCTGGGCGACATATTTAGGCCCTGAATGGTTTGACAGTAATGATTAATACTCTGCATTAAAAGATTCCAGTGGAAGTATTCAGCAACAAGCTGTGCTGCTTGGTTCTCATCGGATGGTCAGGCCTACAGGCCTATTAAAAACAACAGGAGGCCAACAGACTTAATCACACAGGCTGGGCACATGGAGTGAGCCGGGGAGCTTTAAAATAAGGGGGATGAAGGAGGAAAACAAGAAGATATGCAATAATAAGCCAGAAGCATGTTAATACACAAGACAACACATAGAATTATTAGCAACGGGTGACATTTGCAGAAATGTCTGTTAATAAGATGCCAGAAAACTGTATTATTCTGTATAATGTAAATGCAGTCCTGTGATGTGGAGGCAGACATGGTAAAGCCAATAATATTGATCAGGACTGTGCGGACTTGCTAGATCCATAATGATATAAATGGAGATTGTTGCTCTTTTTGTACACAGTTTTACGCCCCCACACACAATTTAATAGGGTATGTCAGGTTATCTTTCTTAAATAATTTTTTTTTTTTTCAGTTTAGATTAGTATTCCAGCACTGTCAAATAAAATAAGAAAAAAATGTTGTGTTTTTTTAAATTTTATTGTAGAATGCATTAAAATTTTGCACCTTGTATATAAATCCCTGTATTTGTATTATGTGCCTCCGGAATGCATTGTATCTCACAGGATTTGAAAATATTCCAGTCTTCAGGATGAACTCCTACAGGGTCAGCATTTTAACATCTCCTTACAGCTGCAACAAAAAAAACATCTCACTGTTCATCTGAATCGAACTTGGTTTACTTTAGAAGATTAGGAGCCTATAGTGACCTAAGTTTGGTTCAGATGAACCTCTCAGATATCTATGGATATCTTCAGCCATTATTGAAAAACTCCAAGAGAATTCATTTCCCTGATCTTGTAGTAGGAGAGCATCAAGAATAAATTGCAATTCCATTTCTCCATACAGAATGTGATGGATAAAGTTTTTGGCGAAAAAAATGTACGTTTTTCTTATTTCCTCTTAGAATCACGATGTGAACATTTCCTGCTCTTGTCACTTCCTTCTTCCAAGGACTCACATAGAGTTTTGAAAGGGACAAATAGAAGAAGCTGCACTTTTTTTTTTATAATTGACAGATAAATCTAAAAAAATATCTGAATAATAATAATAAATATAAGAATAAAAAACAATTCTGGCTTAAAATTGGAAGATAACACGTAATCAAGGGCAGGGTATAATATCTGTTAGCTTCAGATATTATACTTCCCAGTAGCTGTTCCTCATCCCGTGGGAGAATTTGCCTTACAAGTCATCATCGTATGATGGATGTGTATCACCTTATCAGCAAGCTTAGAAAACAGTTGCTCGTTTATACAAGCAAGAAAAAGACACAGCAGTACATGAGAACATCTATAGTCTCATATATATATCTGTCCTGTGACTGGATTCAGTAAATATGATTGGAATTCAACTGAAATAAAAACCACTAATGCAGCCTATTGTGTCAATGTGTACTCAGCTACCTGCGCATGATAGACAACTTCAAGATGCTGTCTGAAGAAAAAGGAAGAAAAAATGAATGTGACAAGGTTTAAAGGAACAGTGTCCTAAGACAGGAGGCAATACATAGTGAAGTCATAACGTAGTACTCTGAGCGGTTTGGTGGTTATCCCACCATTGGGATTACGAATATCATGTTCTTCCCAAAACTTTGAAAATGCATACATCGTGAAGTGTCAAGGTATATAACCTTTTCCAACTTTAATATCTAAGGATTATCCACCTTTAGGTCTCCAGTTAAAGTACCTGTCCTCCAATGAAGGTATAGATCTAGCCAGCATTATTTTGACACCAGCCATTCCAGGAAGTCACTTTGACACAATTTCCTGAATTACTGTAATGTGTTTTTGTTGAGTTAAAGTGTTAAACTATTCGAAATACCGTTGGCTACATCTGTAGAGACATCTCCTGATTAGTCTAGTTTCCCCCGTCATCACAAACATCTACCATTAATAATTAAACCCTTCTATTTTACAAAATGTTTTTAAAAACCTAAATGGGCAGAGTGGTAACATTTTGAAACACCTGATTGAATTAATCTTTCCTACTACATTAGATTATACAGTAGTTAACGTTAGCTCTATTGCAAAGATATAGCTGCAACCAGAGAAGACCTCAGTGATGTCTACAGAATAGTAAATTCTTATGCTACCCATGTACATGGGTACATCACTAAACCGTAATATGGATTGGTCTCCAGCCTGAATTGGTAACACGGGCACTTTAAGAGACAGACACATTTGCCAAGTGAACTTTGTACTGCTGCATAGTTAGCAGAAGAGTTCTGCATTCTATTTACAGACTCTAAGCACCAAGAGAAACAATCATATTCTAATAAGCTTAGGATGAAACTGAGCAAACAGTGAGAAGGCATATTCTGCCAAGCCTGACACAGTTGTGTTTACACCACAGAGCTTGTTGCAAATACTGACATGTCAACGATGCTGTTGAATGATGATAAGATGTCATTTCCCATCTGACCTGCTTGGCATACCTCTGGTGACCTGGTCAATTGAATGGATTATCTGCTTGGTCTTTGTAAATATGAGATGGATATCCATTAGTCTGAGATATGCTTTAAGAAACAAGTCTAGTTTTGCATGGATGATCAGATGATACATAATCCAAGTTCATTGTAGCTGGACGCTCACCCCATACAAAACCTGATAGGATCTATCTCCTCCACAATGCATTTCTGCCAAGTTCAAGAGAATTTGGACAAGGGGCCATTTTGAAATCCTAGAAAACTATAATTTTCGCCCATCTTTTAGTCATCGGTTGCTATATTATCAATATTAATACAATTTCTTCATGCAAGATAGGATTACTCTATACCAACTTTCTGTTTATTGTCCATGCTCCTCAATAGTGAAGCTTTAGATAGGTTTAGACAAGAGGCACGTCCTTGCTCCTGTTGTGTAAAGGGCTCATTAGTCAAGATGTCTCTGCAACATTCCTGAATATTCCCTGTACTCAGCAGTATGGTCAAAGTCATCTCGGCCACCTGCCCAAACCTCTCTTCCTCTCATCAACTAATCCATATTCCCAGGGTATTCATCAACCCTTTCCATCTGTTCAGTTACATGGTCAATGGTTCAACCTCAAGGCTTAAGTCATGAGCCACAGGATCCTGGTTGGGTATGTTTATAGTATTTAAAGGATAACATTATAAAAGGAATTATAAATGTTATCTCGCTGATAGACTTTATTGGCTAATCAATACCACCGATTGCTTGGCCTTATTAGGCTCACCAGGCTTACAAACTAAAGACATGTTAGTAAGCCTACGGTGGGAACCAGGCCTAAGAGACACATAGCCATAGCTCTGCTCTCCTGAGCTTAAAGTTACACTTATTATTGTTTACTACAAAAAGTATCGCCCAATACAAAGCTGAGAATTACATAGATGCTCAGGTAAGTAAAAAGCTGGCATATACTTTAAATTGCTCTTGACCAAATGCTCATTCATCTAACAGCTATCCTTCCTGACCCTCCTCCTGAATAGTGCAAATGGAGTAAGCCATCACCAGACAACTCTCCTGGTGGCTTATCTCTCCTGAGCATGTTGAAATCCAGCCGCCTGATCCTTCATTCTCTCCAGATGGTTAGCTGGTCCTACTGCAATCAACAGGTTAGGCCAGCAATTATCAATAACAGCTTTAATTAAGGATCACACTGGGACTTTCTAAGGGTAGACTGCTATGAGACTAATATCTCCATCTCCATCTTCAAGGCTATTATTAGTGCCTGTCCTATACATGAAAGGACAGAGTGTCAGCTGATCAGATGGATGTGATTCATTGATGAATATAGAATACAGGTATCCGTGTATCACCCTGTTATCTCATACAAGTAACAAGTTATCACAGTTTCACTTTGCTGCAAACAAAAGGAACCAAAGGACGTTACCAAGATAAGGGAGAGGCGAGTCTTTCAAATATTTGTTTCACCTCAACCCAGTGCCATCATGATGACAAATGTGCTGTAGGCATGATTCATCTGCAAATATTAGATGGGTCCATTCACTCTAGATAGACAACCTATAGATCTCAGGCCTCCTAAAGAGACCCCTAAAGCCTCTTGTTTCCATCAGAATGGACAACGTCACTGCTGCAATCAGCAACCGGCTGAGTTGTGGACAATATACCATTGTGCTGAGGATGTAAGCAAGAAACAGTGGAGAGTGTGGCACCGGTGGCATGGTAAATGGTGTTTAATTGGTTAAGTATATTACATTGTCATAATTAACCATAATCTTCCTAGATTTAAGATAGCAAGGCTGAAACAATCATAGACATAATCACAACCATTTATAAGGACATATTTATTTCCCGTTATTTGCATAGCAAAAACATAACCTGCTGTGCTGTACACAGATTACCGCACATGTTATTCTCCAGTAGGGGTTCACAAAGTAATGTCCATATGTAGGGTTAATGTTATAGGAAATCAGTTATCCTTCAATATTTTTTTTTCTTTTTGGAGTGTGGGAGGAATCTCTTACAAACATAAGAAAGTATACAAATTGGTGGAAAGCAACACTATTACTAAGATCCAGGAATTGGTGCTTGTAATTTGACAACTGGATGCCTTGGCTCCCTCCATTATCTGTCCAACAAAAAATATCCCACTCCCATTGGGATATTAGAATGTAAAAAGCTTTATATCAACAATTTTCTTCCCATTGCTATATCGGAGGTCTGTGCCCACGGCTGCCCTAATGTCCCTATGCCGGCTCGGACGCCGCGCCATTCAGCATCCCCATCTGGTGTTCCGGTTGCCAGCATCCTCTGCAAGCTCCTGCCTAATACTCTAACCTCTGTCTCTTTAGGTTGTTCATACATGTGGCCTCTTAAAAGGCCAGTGTGCGTGCTTCCAAATACTTCCCAATGGCTGAGGGTCCCTGGGTATTTAAGGCAACCTTTCCAGGTTGATGGTGCTTGAGATTTATGTTCACTGGTGAACAGCAGAGGTGTTTTGGAAGTTTAGTGCTTCTGCAATTCTCTTGCGTTTATCCTACATTATTCCACCTTGTGTTCCTGTCCATGTTCCTGTCCATGCTCCAGTCCTGTACAAATTCTGCTAGTGAGCTCTTGCATTTCTGGTTTAGTTCAGTTCTTTTTGTGTTTAAGTTTTCCCCAGTCCGTCTGCCCTGTCTGTGTTCCTGCAAAATAACCAGCCTGCCAATCCATCCCGTGTCTGCCTCCATTAATGCTACCAGTGTGCTATCTGGATCTCTGACCCCAGTGGGTTAGCTACTAACTACACTGGGACTATCCCAGGAGATAGCAGTCTGGTTGCTCCCATGCAGCAAAGTCCAGATCCCTGTACAGGGGTTAAAGAGTGAATACCAAGGAAGCACCAGAATACCACCATTAGGGGTCATGCACACGACCGTATGTATTTTGCGGTCCGCAAAAAATACAGATGATGTCTGTGTGCATTCTGTATTTTGTGGAACGGAACAGCTGGCCCCTAATAGAACCGTACTATCCTTGTCCGTAATGCGGACAATAATAGGACATGTTCTATTTTGTTGCGGAACGGAAATACGAACATGCGGAAACGGAATGCACGCGGAGTAACTTCCGTTTTTTTGGCGGACCCATTGAAGTGAATGGTTCCGTATACGGTCTGCAAAAAAAAACGGAGCCGACACGGAATGAAAATACATTTGTGTGCATGAGCCCTAAGGGTTAGCTCAAAGTAAAACTGGTTACATTGTAGCAAAACTTCTTAGTCTTGGCTGCTATCCAATTTCCTGTAGTCAGTAGTGATCTTCAAATCACCAGCAACTTCTTAAAACAATAATATAAAATATAAAAAAAAGTGATGATAATAATTAGCAATTTTTTTCTACCAATAAATTTTGTTACAAATCAATTCATCTTCCATTAACGATAACTTGAATCCAGCTCTTTGATAAAAAGCCAAAATATTTCTCCAGTTTATCACAACACAAAGAAATCCTACGAGTCGTAAATCCCGGTCAGACGGCGGCCTATGACCCTATTGAAAGCCTATTAATATTTTTAGGCAGAGGGGTGGCCTTTTGTCTGAATGAGCGCACAAATTAACTGAGCCAAGAATATTAATTTGTGTATTTACAAAGAGGAATAAACACGTATTAAAGAAGACAAGACGTCTCAGCAGTAATCCGCCCTCCCTGACCTCTCTGACAGTGGTACAACTCTCTGTAGGAAACAGGAGCCAGAGACGGTGCCAGCAACAGCGTTACATGCTGGTGGTAGAAAATGATACATTTAAGGCCTTTGACTGCGTGTGATACAGCTGCTGGGAACCCCCCCTCCATCTGCAGCTGTAACATACAAGTCTTTCTTTGGCAGGAAGAGCAGAGAGAACACAGTATCTGAGATGACTAGCAGCAGGAGGTGGTTACAGAAGGTATCTGCCCGCTTTATGAATATCTGTCATGCAAGCAGACACACCGAGCGCAACAGTGCAATTATATCATTTCCATGAAAACCCGATGGAGCATGAAAACCATCCCAAAGACGTCATTAATGTAACCAAACTCTTCCCCAATTGTAGCCGTGTGGTTTTACATTAAATGGAAAAATAATTCCTATTACTGTATGCTGTGTAAAAGAGAAATGGCAAGAATCTGAGCTTAGAGATGCCAGACTGGAAAACTGTAACTCTGATAGTCCAGAAGGTTAAAGGGCTTCTATAAAAGTTGAAAACAACATGGCAGCTTTATTACAGAAACAACCACCTATTGCCTTTTGTTTCTGTGTGATATTGTAGCTCAGCCGCATTCTTTTAAATGGGGCTCAGATGTAATACCACAGCCACTATCCATGGACAAGAGTTGCATTTTTTGTGAAAATATGCAGCCATGTTCTTCAACTTTAATACAACCACTTAAGTAGATTTCTGATATCTACTATCCAATAGGCTCGTTTACTTAATTAGTTGGGCGAATGTTTTCCAAAGAAATTTCTGTTGAATTATGGATTTGTTATGGATCCACCATGTGGAAAATTAGAGTTGTTCTAGACTAGCAACCAACAGACTGGGAATCCAAGTGGTTCAACAAATAAAGTTTTTTTTTTTATAACTTAGAGATACCCAATGACTCACAATTGGCCAGAAGACTTTAAAGCACCAAGTACCTGAAGAAAGCCTTTCAGAGTCTTTGGATGGCCTTCACTGCATTAGGAATAGGGATGAAAACACTAATATCAATCTAATAGTCAGTAAACATATAACCTTTAGCTCAAGACTTTACATTATAAATGTCAACTTTCTTCTTGGCTGGAATGTTAAAGTTTTTCTTATTTTAAAAAGGGTCTGGTGCTTTCATGATACTCACCTCGAGCATATGCCTCTTGCGGCAACTTTCAACCTTCAAGTTTACTATTCTTGTTCAGTGGAGAGAGAATCCTGCAGCAGATTCTCACCATTATAGGAAGAAAAAAGAGAGTTCAGTCCATATAAGATGGGATGCTTCTCGTATGGTATGTACATCATTAATGGGGCACCCAAAGATGCAAAAAGACCTATTATCATAATGGGACATGTCATGATCATGGTATGTTGCTTCAATGACTACGTGGCTTGGAGTTCACTTCCCAGTGGACGCCTTCAATAAACAGGACACAGAACAAATTCAGGACTCCACTACTCTTTTAAAGATGCAACAAGATGATGTACGATATGCTGTAGTCTATGACAGGGCATTGTCAGGGCCCCTGCAAGGCTATTTGCTCTTCACTATTTGTTCTTCCAAAACCCATTGAAAAAAACCACTCATCAAGACTTTACACGTAAGGTAAACATGAACAGATAAAACACGTTGTTCCATTTTCTTGTCTTGCACAAGTATTTTTTCTAGCAAACAGTGTAAGTTGTAAGAAAACAAACTCTTTCTTAAGACAGAGACACCTGGTATAATATTTTTGATCTGAAAAATACATAGATGTGTATTTTCATCAAGTCACTGTTTTTGGGTAAGGTCTCATAAGCTCAGTAGGACAAGGGCATATCAAGTGCAGGTGAAGTATGTTGCTTCTTTGCCTTTCAAACAGTCAGTGCTTTCCCATAGTGGTTGGAAAAAAGGGGAAACAACATATAAAAATAAAAAAAATGCAAAAAAAGTACACAATTCCCATTGCTTGAGGAGGCCAAACGACCCCCCCCCCCCCCCCCTCAGCCACAGTACCAGGCAGCAGTACAATAAATGCCACTCAAAATTGGGGAGGACATAAAGAGGTTTTCTATGTTAATTTAAAAAAAAAAAAATACAACAAGTAATCTAAATTCAAAAATGGCCTCTTTTATCTTATACTGTTTTTTGCACCATGCTCCGGTCCTCCATGCTGGTCTTTCTGGGTGCAGCAGTGGCGTCCTAAAGCACACAAGATCATTGCTGTGGCCAATCACTGGACTCAGCTGTCATGTCCTGTGTACTGCTAAGGCCAGTGATTGGCTGCGGGGTGACTTGGTGTGCACTGGATGTTACTGCTACTGGCAGGAAGATGACATCAGCCTTGAAGAACTGAAGCAGATTTTGGTGCATGGGGTGGGTAGAGGCAATCAATACAATCAAAACACCAAGAAGGAATCAGTCACACCACATATAAGCTAAGCTAACCACTATGGCCATGTGATGACTTTTTCAACTACAGAAGTGAGGGACACAACACATCACAAGACACAATCACGATAATCCTTGAAGGGGTATCATGTAAGACCAACCATGTTCTTCATGTATTTCTTGCACTATGCTCTATTTATGCAGATGATACATAGGATAGATAAGTAGGGGCAACTAAGACACACAACTGAAAAGAGGATCGGGTTAGTCAAAAATAAACCAAAAATGCTATAGAAAAAGTTGAATGTTAAGGCCCGGTGTAGATTCTGATCTAGGCCACTGTTATTCTGCATTTCTATGGCTCAGTATACGAAGGACTGCCAACCAGATTACACTTTGTAAAATCCAATAGCGCAGATGTCATCTAATGACAAGTGAAAAGTTTCTCCTCTTAAGTGACAGGACCGTAATGAGTAAACCTGATATCCCACTGTTTTCTTCATAGTTTACGAGACTCCTGGAAACTGTGAAGAGAATGAGTGTTACTGGTTGCAGGGGACTGGCTCTGATTGTTTTTGTTTGGGTGCTTAAAGGTGATTGACGGCAGCCTGGTAGGGAGACGCAGCTTCTGTAAAAGTCTACTGATTGGTGCACATTATTTGAATTTACAGGTTATCAGTGGGGCCTGTAACTGCTTCATGACCTCATTAAGAAAATGTGGCCACATCAGCACCCTTCCACTGCCTTTACCACTCATCATGTGTCATGAGGCAAGCTGTTGACACCTCTGTAGCAAACACTAGTTGTATCTTATCTCCTGCAGAGAAAGGAACCACACTGGGTAGTATCAGAGCAGTCTAGGAATGCACACACAAGACAGACGAGATGAGAGAACCTCATGAATATGCATGGGCTTTGGCCAGGATAAAGAAAGAGCTTTACAGAAAGTCAGTACCACCCGAATGTCTCAATGATATCAACCAGGTGGCTGCCACATATTGTTTGTAGGTTCTCCTGTAACTATATTGTTCTTAGGTTATATCCATTATGAACGCTTTAATTTCTAAAATTCCAAAATTCCAAAATTCCAGATTATGTAATGGGCATAATGGACTAGATTCCTGAACGATAATGTCTGAAAAAAATTCCAATAAATCCACTTTCTGTAGTGAATTTCAGAAGTAACATCTAGCTGCACAAAAATAAGGAAAAAAATAGCTAAATTCACTGACAAATGCAAAAAAAGATAAAACCCCTACAGTATGTGTAAAACCAGCCTAACGCAATGAAAGGGAAAGGTTCTATTCATTGTGTATCTCTTTTCTTAGGGTTTCTTACCATTGGCTGTTTTGCAGTTCGCAAATTGTAGAGCCGCAAAACATGGATACCAGCCTATAATAGAACAGTCCTGTCCTTGTCCATACTACGGACAAGAATAGGACATGTTCTATCATTTTGCAGGCAGCATGGAACACATCTTTTGTGACCCCACTGAAGTGAATGAGTTGGCATCCAACCCGCAAAAAATGCGGATCGGATGCAAACTAGAAATACAGCCCTTATACAAATGCTTATCCCAGATAATCTGATCCATGTAAAAGGGCCTTAAATCATCTAGGAATCTTCCATAATTTATCTCATTTACTTCATAATGCCGTAATGATTTCCTGAAACTCTCTGTGCTGCTGTGTGGGTTTTCTTAACTACCGTAGCAGGTGTTGTTAGGTGTTCTATGATGGTTTCGTTTTTCGTTCACTGGAACCTCTATGGGGAATAAGAGGTTTTGTATTACGTCATTAATTAAATGATTATTGTTATTATTAGCAACAGATAAAATAGATATAATAATATAGCTAGAAAGAAAAAAATCGCGACTTTTTTTTGTAACTAATTCTGCAGGTGTGAAATGGTTAAAGAGAAATAAGCAGGCTGTGTGCAATGACTGACATTCCCTCGGCGGTGAATATGTATAAGGAGATCAGTGTTTGCCAAATGGTCTTTGCAGAAATACAGTCACAGCGCGAAGTAGCATTTAGTTAATAATTTAACAATATGCTGTCTGTTGAATTTTATAGGAAAACACGATCAATAGGCTGCAAAAAAATGGCTTATTGAATTCTTCCTCTGTTTCACTTCTATCCCCAAAGATACAGATAAGACATTATTGACGGCCTGCACGCTGGTCACACCGCTCAAAAATTAGACTATTGACGTTCGTTAATGCAGGTTGTCAAAAATAATTGTTTTATTTACTGAGCCGATGATGCAGTCACGGCCGGATACACGAGCCTATAGACACACGAGCCCAGGCCTGAATCATTATTCTCTGTCCCCAGGCTATTAGGAAAAGTGGGATTCTTGTATGAATCAAAAAGTCTTGATGGATCGATGTATAAACCATACAGGACTCTCCGATCAGTATCTAGTGAAGCCGTTGACATTTCATAAGATGTCAGAGAATTTCCGGCCATAAAAAGAGTCACCCGGTTGGAGTTCACTTTTTATGTTGGATTGATCATAACGTTCAATCTGTATCTGGTACTGGGCAAGATGGGTGACAACATTATGACCAGCTTTCAGGCTTCTATAGACGTTTTCACCAAGCTTTTGAGTCATGAACGGGAATCATACCTAACGCTAGCAATATAGGGGCTGAAAATGGAGGGCTGTATATACTGCATTTGAAGCTCAGAAATCGATGAAAGATGGCTGCTAACCCTCGAGGGAATAACAATGGCAGTAGAGATGAGCGAATTGAGTAATCAAAAATTTTATCAGAATTTTCTTAGGTGATTCAACCACTTTCTAGTTGGGTTTAAATCGAATCGGACCAAAATCTAAGTTCATGAGATTTCCTTCATCACTAAATGGCAGCCACTTTGGGACTTCTTGCTGATAAATTTTCGATTTTAGGGTGCAATGTTTTTGAAAGATATAAAAGTGTTTATCACATTGAAGAAGATGTGAATGATTTATACATACTGTAGATACTGTTCTTCAAGCATCTCCTAGTCTCTGCAGATCTTACTCTAGGTGAGAGAATTCCCTTTTGTTTCACTTTGTAACTTTCTATGACCGCTCACAAATGACCCATAGGACAAGTCACACTTTTCTAAGGCCCACTACCAATAGCAGTGCTCAACAGTAATCCTTATGGAAATCATCTACAGCCATCCACATTACCCTGGTGATGGAGAAAACCTAAAGGTGCAATACAATTGTATGTTGACATATCTCTAAATAAAAATGCCCGCTTTTTACATTTTCCAAAAACAACTCTTCTCTTGTCCATGGGTTGTGTCTGGTGTTCCAGCACTGACGTGAAGGGGATGCACTGCAATTCCCGACAAAACCCATGGGCATGAGCGCCACTGTTTTCTAGACTAATACAAACCCTTCAAGTCATTTATTGTCAAGGCCCCTTTTCATGCTACCTTTTTGGTAATCTAGATTCAGTACATGCATCCCATGAGTACCCTCTAGTTTCCATTTTATGATGTCTATAGCCACTTTTATTCCTTCTTTCCAACATAGGTTTATACATAGCTCTTATCCAGATAGACCTAACTAGGGAAGAAGTTGCCTTATGTTGGCCATGCACATTAGATAGCTGCTGGACGAATGCTCGTTAGCTACTGTATCTTTCCCACCCCTCCACACAGGCACAATCAGTTTAGGCAATTCCAACCAACCACCCAATATTTAAGTTAGAAGGCCACGGTATACATTAGATTGTTAGCAGGTACTGCTAAAAATGTCAGGTTTAATGTGTATGGCCTGCTTAAAGGGGTTATCCAAAAGTATGTCAGAGCTCACAGAGTGGCTGACCTGCTGTGATGTGATCATACTTACCTATCCCCAGTGTCGGACTTCTGGGAGCCCAACTTATGGCTCCTGCACACAAACGTATTTTTTTTCCATGTCCATACTGTTCCCTTCACTTTAATGGGGCCGCAAAAAAAAAATGACTCCGTGTGCATTCCGTGTCTGTATGTCCGCATGGCCATTCTGCAAAATTATAGAACATGTCCTATTATTGTCAGCATTACAGACAAGGATAGGACTGTTCTATTAGAGGCCGGCTGTTCTGTTCCGCATAATGTGGAATGCACACACCCGGTATCCATGTTTTGCGGATCCGCAATTTGCAGACTGCAAAACATCCAACGGTCATGTTCATGAGCCCTTACAGTAAAATGCACAAACATACAGGTGGCAGAAATTACAGATATATGGATAGCCTGCACTTAAGTCAGTCAGAAACAAGACACATGCAGCGCACTCCAATCACTCATTGGACAGATGTGGGACACAAGACACTTATAAGTGGCTCACATGCCACTGATGTATATGTCACATACTGCACATACACCACTGATACATAGAACATATATAGCACACATCAATCACACATAGAAAACACGCAATGCACACACCAAGACATTTATGCCTAACCCTATTAAGTGTAGCATACTTAAAGGGAACCTGTCATCCACTTTGTGCTGCACATACTAACGGCAGAATAAAGTAGAGACAGGTGAGTTGATTTCAGCGGTCTGTCATTTATAAGTTAAAAGGAAGTGGTTGCCGAGAACCAACATCACAATCATGGCAGACTGGGCCTGGAAAAGAGTCCCGGCCACCTGAGAAGAGTCCTGGTTATTCATGAATCCCTGCTCTCCTGCCACCTGCTGATGACTGACCGTCTTCTACCTAGTTTTCTCCCTTTCTGTCTAGGAGAGAACTGACAATCATCAGCAGATGTGCAGGAGATTATGAATAACCATGACTCTTCTCAGGTGGATTTGACTCTTTTCAAGGCCTGGGCTGCAATGGTTATGATGCTGGTTCTCGGCAACCACTTCCTTACATGAGTGACACACCGCTGAGATCAGCATTTCTGTCACTAATTTATGCTGCCCTCAGTGAGTTCAGCATAAAGTTGATGACAGGTTCCCTTTAAAGGGGTTAAAGGGGTTGTCTCACTTCAGCAATTGGCATTTATGGCACTCATGTAGAGAAAGTTAATACAAGGCACTTACTAATGTATTGTTATTATCCATATTGCCTCCTTTCCATCACATTATACACAACACGTATCTGTGGTTATTTCCACCGTGTAATCCAGCAGCGGTGGCCGTGCTTGCACACTACAGGTAAAGGTGTTGGCCTATGTGCACTTCCAGCTTTTCCTTATAGTGTGTAAGCACGGCCACCACTGCTGGATTACACAGTGGTAATAACCACGGATACGTGCTCTTTATAATGTGATGGAAAGGAGGCAATATGGAGTATCACAATACATTAGTAAGTGCCCGTATTAACTGCATGATAAATGCTAGTGTTGGGCGAGCATGCGTGTTATCGGGCGCTATATAACACCCGATGACGTGTGTTCGGCTCAGTATTAGTCCGGGAGAGATAGTGTAGGGATTGAGATAGCAATATTTTAGATTTTATACTTGTTATAGACCCAAGGGTCCTTTTAAAGACTATTGTTGTGTGTGGCAGCAATATATATTTTTAGTGCAACCTGCGCTAGATTGCTAAAACTTGTTAGAGACCCAAAAGTCCTTTTAAGGACTATAGTTGTATCTGGCAGCAATACATATTTTGCGCTAAATAGCTTGCAATTGTTTCACCGCTGGTGACAGCGACATTATCTGCGCTACCTCTCCTGTCTGACGTGTGCGCAGTCTAAAAATATCTCTGACATCCAGTGTATTTTTTCCATAGACGGTGTCCGCTGCGGACAGTTACATTACCTGCTCTACATCTCCATATGTTAGCGTATCCGAAATATCAGTGACATTCAGTCAAATTGTTTTGCTGCTGGTGGCAGCGACATTACCTACGTTACATCTCCAGTATAACGTTAGCGCATCCGAAATATCAGTGACATTCAGTGTAATTTTTTTTGCCGCTGGTGACAGCGACAATATCTGCGCTACATCTCCTGTGTAATGTGTGCGCAGCCTAAAAATATCTGCGACATCCAGTGTACTTTTTCGGTAGACGTGTCCACTGCGTACCTCCTGTATAACGCATTCGAAATATCAGTGACATTCATTCAGTTTAATTTTTTATTAGGCGGTGGTGACAGCGACATTACTTGCGCTACATCTCCTGTTTAACGTGTGCGCATCCTAAAAATATCAGTGACATTCTGTGTACTTTATTTGCGCATACACTTACAAAGCCTGCACTACTGTACGTGTGACATACTTGCAAGCATATATACCATACCAATATGCTGAAGGCGAGCAGTAAGGGACGGGGAAGTGGCCGTGCTGCTGATGGTGCACGCAGAGGCTGTAGCCCTGCGCGCGGTGAAACTGTGGCTGCTGCCAGAGCACAAGAAACACAATCCACGATACCTAGCTTCATGTCCCAGTTTGCAGGTCGGCGCAGGACACCACTCTCGAAGTCAGACCAGGTGGTCGGTTGGATTGCAGCAGATAAAGCTTCCAGTCGGTTAAGCACTACCCTGCCTTCTACAGTCCATCTCAGTAGTGTGCCTTACAACTATTGGGTGTCCAAGCTGGACACGTGGCACAAACTGGCGCTCTACGTCTTGGAGGGGCTGGCCTGCCCTGCCGCCAGCGTTTTGTCAGAGCGGGTATTTAGTGCTGCTGGGGGCATAATAACTGATAACGGCATATTTGTGGCCTGCCACACCATCAAAAAGGGGGAACGGGACCCGTTCCTGGAATCAGTGGGGGGACGCAGAATCGGACCCCACTAATCATATAGTTATGCCCTATGGTGTGTAGAGGATAACTTGAAAACCTGGACAACCCCTTTAAATCCTCCACCAGTATCTCTTTACATGGCAGCAGTGATGCCTGTAAATACGGAATATCATCACTGCCGCCATGTAAACCATACGTGTCAATACTGGAGAATATGACGCACTGTGCAGAATTTTTCAGTCATAAGTCCAACCCCCTTTGCAGGTCACAACCTTTAACAAAGCCCAAGCAAAGGTGCTAGAGAACCAATGTGAGGAAAGGGCACAAATGGAGGGTCATAACTGAAGCAGAGACATTACGGTCACCTGAGGCAGGGTAATAGTGGGGATCCTGGAGCAGGGGTAACTGGAGAAGAGGCAATATTAGCAGTGCATTTGGAGTGGGGGCATCTGAAGCTGGGGCACTAATGGGGGTGCACCTAAAGCAGAGGCATTAGGGTCACCTGAGGCAGGGTAATAGTGGTGATCCTGGAGCAGAGGTATGGGGGGGGGCAACTGGAAAATATGCAATATTAGGGGTGCATTTAGAGTGGGGGCATTGGGGGGCATCTGGAGCTGGGGCACTTATGAGGGTGCACCTAAAGCAGAGGCATTGGGGGACCTAGGGCAGAGTCCCCCCAATGCCACTCAGAACTCTGCAGAGAGCAGCACACATTCATAGATTTGTGTCTGCTATAAACAAATCCCCTCTTTTCCCCTTAAAGTCTCCTACAGCTCACTACTATCACACACCTGGGAAATCAGCCCACCACCGCAGAGAAGTCCTTCTCTCAAGCAGCCAGTTTTCTGACAGCAGGGAGGGTAGGAGGATGGCCAGACATGTTCTCTCTTCCTTCACTGCCAGCAGACGGGAAGTTTAGAAGATACTGCTGGGCCTCCTGTACAATTTACACCAGTAGGAGGCTGCATCACTGTGCGATACTGCCACCTATTGGCTAAAATAATTATCTCTCCTGAGAAACAAGAGAAATAATTACTCCTCTGTCTTTTCTCCGGGCGCAGGAGACTGGGGGCCCACCGAGGAATCCCCTGCCTCCTCGGTGGGCCAGTCAGAGCCTGCCTATCCCTGCCGCTTGGTTTGGTTTCTGTCACTCCCTGATCAGCTCTTCATCTCCCTGATGCTCTGATATCAAAACCACCGGTCGGCCACTCTGTGAGGTCTGATATAATGGTGGATAACCCCTTTAAGCCAGTCCTCATGGGCATTTTTTTTTATTTTCCCTGAAGCTGTATTACCTGCTATAACCGGCTCACTTATCCTCCCTGGGTCAACTTATATAACGTTACAATTCCACTAGAACTAACTTTTCCCTGAAATGCTTTCATTTGGGTTTTTAGTGTCTGCTTACCTTGAGTATACAGACATATAAAACTATATAATTACTTATTCCTCTCAAATACTTCCTCAGTCTTGAGCTGAATGACAGAGTATTATTACAAGTGCCAGTTTGAGCCACACAATGCCCACTGGATGGAACTGAAATGTGCCCCTGTCTCCTCAGTAAGTGATATTGTTTCAATAGATATAGCCGGTGACCCTTTGACCTCGGGTTTCGGTAACATCATTGCACCCTTTCAATGTACTTAATAAGGAGTGAAACTAAACACTGTATCGTCTCTTCCTCCTTCCATTTAATTTCAACAATTTCACACGGAGGTTCTTTTAGATGGTGCTATCTTATCCCCCTTCACGTTAAGCCAGTAATTAGCAAAGAAGATTAAAAAGCTGTTAATCATAGACTTTTTATGTATCATTTGCTTGTAGGAGAAGTAAAACTGGGTCATACTATACTGGTGAATAGGATAAGATGTTTTCAGACTTTTGCAATCCCTCTCCTTCAGTTTTTTTTTTTAAGAAAATAATCTTAATGGGTTAACCACCATGAGGAATCAATGTGCAGTTTCAAATAAAATACTGTACATTAAAATTTCTCAACTAAAATGAAAAATCAATTACAGGCAGAAGGTGCGTATAAAAATAGAAAAAAAAACAAAAAAAACTCAACGTTTGAAAGTTCCACCATTCCAATGCTGGCAGCTCCGGTCCCCATCATTTCTGGTCCCTGCTGGACTGGAAGTGATAGCTTTTATGTTCAAATCTACATGATCGCTGCCAATCACTGGCCTCAGTGGTCAAGTGTGACCACTGAGCCGACAGGGCTGCAGCAGCAGGACCCTCCTGTCCGCAAGTAATTTTTTATTTTGGTCTGAAAACATCTGTAATTGAATATGAAGATCCTTAATTTGTTTGCATCATTTTTCATGGCTTGATTAAAATACAGGCCCAGCTTTACTACTCCTATAGAGGGCATAAACTTAGGCTGCAGTGGTGGACTGGGAACTTGAAGTAGATCTGTAAAAAAAAAAAAAAATCTAAGTGGCCCCATGTTGTAGGCGAGTCCAAGTTGACAGACGGGGCAACACAAGTAGGCAGGGCCAACACAAGCTACATACAATACAGGGGCCAGCAATACAGTAGTGCAGCACAAAATATTGCCTCAGCAGAACCAAATACCACAGTGCAGCACAAAATACTAGTGTATCACCATTCTGAGAACAATGATACAGTTAAATTCAGGAGGGCACCTGCCGGTGCAGACCAGGTACATAAGTATCTGATGCTCCTAGCATTAATTAATGCTAAGAGCATCAGATCATTACGTACCTGGCCAGCAGTCAATAGGATGGCATGGGCGTCTCTGGCAGGCTGTCTAGTCCTGCATCAGATTTATGCAAGAATTGTGGTGCAATTTTGGGACAAAATGGCGCATCTTATTCCCCTCCAAATGCTTGAGCGCCTTTCCTGATTACCCCACCACTTTCTGATAAGCTTCTCCCCTGTTTCCAGCATGTCAGAAAAACGTGTAGAAACCCTAGATATGTCAAATTGTGCCACAATTTTTACACAGATTTTAGACACAGATACATTAGTAAATCTTGGCCAATGTTGTGAAGTATATGGCCATGCAAAATCACAATGGATGGGAAATGAAAGGGGTTGTCTGGGATTTTGATATTGATGGCCTATCCTCAAGATGGGTCATCAATATCTGATTGTTGGGGGTCCAACTCCTGGCAACCGATCAGCTGTTTGAAAAGGCTGCAGCACTCCAGTGTGCACTTGCAAATACATTTGGGCTAGAAGTGTAAGCGCCCCCTCCCCCCCTTCTACCGCCATTTTTATTAACAGCCGCAGAGGTCTTTAAAAGGGTTATCCAGTTTAGAAAAGTCTACTTGTGTATATCCTACTAGGGAATTATGAGTTAATGGAGTGGGTCTCCCATTGAGGACCTTCAACTATTAGCTAGAGCAAAGAACAATATCTCCTACCTTTGGGGCACATCCGGGATTCACACAGAATTCCCAATCATTTCAGTTAGAACAGAGCAAGGGGGGAACTAACTCTCCTTAGTGTGAGGAGACTTATAGGCCATACATGCTCCTCTGGAATTCTGGGATGCTTCATTTCTCCTGTGGTGGCACTGCAGGGAAAATGAATACATGCAGCTGGATAGAAGGAAATATTCCACTTGAACCCAGAGAGCATTATCCCCGCAATGATTGTCTTATCCCTGCATTACAAATACTGGCCATTGATTTCAATGGATGCTGTTACAAGAAACACTGTCAAAGAAATGAGCAGATGCCATCAGTTCCCTTGAGGACAACAGTTGATAGCAACCTTCAATCATCACATCACTGGAGGACCAATCATATGAACAAGAGTTGTCCAAACCAGACAGCTTGTTAAAGCCTTGGAAAGAAGATGCCTATGCAGTAATCTGGTACCTTGGATAGGACGATGTTCCGATATGATGTCGTAGTTCATCATTATCGCTCATTTATCTGCATGTATGATGCATGGTTTGAACATACAATGAAGAAAACTCCAGCAGCTATGATGCAAAAGGGTGAATTTTTATTGAAGTGCGGCCTTTACATACAGTGACGTTTCGACCGGATATGGCCTTTATCAAACTGTTGCTGCTTAGAGAAGATAAGGAGGTATAACTTCTGGAGTTTTCTTCATTGTTACACGTGGGGTGGGAACCCGACTCCATTCACAGATTGGCGGAGTGCCACGAAGTTCTACATCATAACTGGTTTGAACATACAACATAGGATACACAGTTTTTATCATACCTAACCACTTTACCATCAAATATTTCATTTAGTGCAATGTATATTACTCCATCCATAGACTCATTTAATGAAAGCTGCATAGACCCCTGGCGTATCCATCCTTCATGGAAATGGACTGAGCCTCCTGGCTAAATACAAAGACAAGCGTCTTGTCCTTTCAATTTCAGTCTTTCATCTACATAATAGCTCTCAATCTACTGTACAGATACAAGTTCCCTTTGTCCGACAGTCTTATTGCTCAATCGACATCGCTCCTCTAGGTTTTCTTTCCTCTCTAGACTTTGAACTGTAATTAGAGTCTCCTCCCCATTATATACACTCTATCAAGAAAATCACCTATTAATTGATTTCAATTACTCATAATTGTCCCTCATACATTCCAATTAGACTTCACTGTTGTTCTCAACAATGGTAGTCAATTATGCAATTAATCAATGTTGGTTTAATAACAGCAGCCTGACAAAGTCGAGGCATACGGTGAATCAGCAGAAATCAAACACATTTCTTTTATATCCAGTCGTGGGCAGTGAACTAACCAGTTGTAAAAGGTGTATTTATCAGCGCGGGGCATTTAAAGTCATATTTTTAGAAATCATACACTATGGGATCCGAGCATAGGTTGTCACCCCCACTAACGGCATACAAATGGAAGGTGCTTTCAATTAAAAGCTGCTAAATGGTGTAACTCCAATTAGCCTGACACAGAACAGGTCACCCATGACGGACAATTAAGCTCCTCTCTCCAGCCAGGATGCTTATTGCAGTGAAACAATGTTATTTTTGTAATGTTCGTGGAAAGGACCATCTCAATTAATCTCCAAATCCGTTCAATGCTCGGAGACATAGAGCTGGTTGCTTGTTTAATTTCATTAATTGGAAAAGAAATGAATACATTTGTTTGAAACAATTAACATTAGGTT
This sequence comes from Bufo bufo, assembly GCF_905171765.1. Classification (NCBI taxonomy): domain Eukaryota; kingdom Metazoa; phylum Chordata; class Amphibia; order Anura; family Bufonidae; genus Bufo; species Bufo bufo. The sequence goes on from NC_053389.1 coordinate 139,569,475, forward strand.
AAGGAGTTGATATTAATTTGTGTATTCCTTAGGCTGACCATACCCATTAGAAAGCCCAACAATCTCCTCTCCTGACTACAGATGAGTCAATCAATTGGAATTGATTTGTCTCCTCAACCAAGGGGTTGTCCCCAATGCTGTAGATGCTCCCAATGCCACTTGAATGACAGGCCGGACACCTTGGTGGTCCCTGAAAATCTTTCCCATGCACCGTGCTCCCAGTAGCGCAGCAAGGACTGAAGATCTGTTTCCGCTTCTGGAGCAGTAACTGTTCATGCACAGCTACTACCCGGAATGCTCTAGTAGCAGAAACAGGGCCTCTACGTTTGTGCTGCTATTTGGAACGGCGCCGCAGGTGGGAGTTTGTCAGGACTGGCCAAAATGTCCAGACCTGTCAATAAAGCCACAATGGGAGCGTCTACAGCAGGTGAAGAACTCTGGTTGATTAGATGAATTGATTTGTCCATCGACTCACTCATCGTTACTCCCAGCACCGCCATACACATGCACACTTGGCTCAGCTATTCATGCAGGTGTCTTGAGGCACTTCTGACAGCGGCTTGTTTCCCTAAGCACAAATGAATCAAGCAATTGAAATTCAACTGCCTGGTCCTTATCTTCTACATTTTAGATGCTTGATTGGTCCAGCTGAAAACTGTGGGTTCAGCAGAATTTATGTAATGTTGGCAATGTGACTGAATAGAATTTGGTAGACACCTGATCAGCCCAAAATCTTATTTCTAGAGAAGAGCAAATTGAATAAAATTCAGTTTGGGTTCAACCCACTGAATCAATCATTCGATTCAAGTACAAATAAATTCGACCTCAATTACAATTGCCTCAACTACCTGGAATACTTTTTGGAAATTTTTGGTCATTTTAGAATTGATTCACTCCTCTCTACTTATTTCATTAGGGAGACACAATGCAGGAAAGTGAGGACAGAGCAGCCGTAAGATGACAGTAGCTAGATTTTCTTAGTTGAGCTGAATGGTCTCCAACCTTTGGCTCTCCAGCTTCCTTGCGGTGGACAAGGCATTCTGGCATCAGTAGTTTGCAACAACTACAGAGCAAGAGGCTGGAGACAACTGCACTGTTTTTTTTATTGCATATAAGTAGTATTTTTTATTTTTATTTTTTTAGAAACAAGTGATTTATTTGTTCAGTTTTATATAATCAGATTAAACAGAATTTACAAGAAACTTCAGTGTCACTTAGGATATAGGATGAACTATTGGATTTGAGAAGAATGCTTTACACATCCGGCTAGCGTATGTGAATCCGTGTCTCCAGCCATGGGCTAGAATATGATATGCAACCCCACAACATGAACAGTACACTTCATTGAGCATCCAATCCTTGGCATTAAGGCTCCCAGCCTTGTGTTTAGCCATGAAGTCCCAGTCTGGCCATCCATTTGCATCTTAAATTTCATTTCACAGACTCTTTAATGAATCCGCTTTTTTTTTCTGATGCCAAAAAGTGAGAAGGAATGAGGATTTGTTTCACAAAATCTACTGTAAAACAAAATCACTGCACACAAAATGACACCGGAAGCTCTGTCCTTTTAAATTGAACATTTTACTTGTATTTATTTAGCAAAACAAACTTAATTCCTTTACTTTTTTGAATTCAGAATTGCTTTGACAAAAAAAGTTTATATTTTATATACTACTACCATTACTATGATTATTACCACTACTACCACCACCACTACTACTATTTATACCACCACTTCTACTACTACTACTAATACCACTATTACTATTACTACTACTACCACCACCACTACCACCACCACTACTACTACTATTACCACAACTAACACTACTACTATCACTCCTATTACTACTACTACAATATCTACTATCACTACTACCACTACCTATTCTATCACCACCATCACTACCACTATTATCACTCCTACTACCTCTACTACCATCACCACTACCACCACCACTACCACTATAACCACTCCTACTACAACTCCTATTACCACTACTATCACTACTTCTTCTACTACCTCAACCACTACCACTACTAATTCTACTACCACTACCATTATTACCAATCCTACTACCACTTCTACTACCACTACTACTACTACTAATAGTACTACTACTACCACTACCATTACTACTACTACTATCAGAACTACTACCCATATTACTAACATTACTACTACCACCACCACTACTACTGCGACCACCACTACCATTATTACCAATCCTACTACCACTTCCACTACCACTACTACTACTAATAATATTACTACTACTACGAACACTACTTCTACCACCACCACTACTAACACCACCACTACTACCACTACAACTACGACCACCACTACTACCACTACAACTATGACCACAACCACTACTTCTACTACTACCATTACTACTACCACTCCATTGCTACCACTACTACTGTTACTACCACCACTACCTTCACTACAGTAACAATGTATTCAAGTATCCTTTAAAAAATATAAAAATACATGCCTTTTAATGAAATGAACTTCTTACAATGTATTTAAAAAAAATAAAAAAAATAGCATTTAGAATTGTATAATTTGATTCTAAATCACATTTTTGAATATGAATTTATGAATTGTGCCCTTTTTTCCAGATATAATGGAAGAGTGCCAAGCAATATTTTAGAATGAATTTTTTAGTTTACCTTAAAACATAAGTTCATCCAAGTGCATCTTCATGATTAAAGGATACTTTTACAATGATGATTACAAACAAACAGGAAGATGGTGAGCACGAAATGGAAAAGAGCCAAAGCGCTTGGTAATATGTATTATAAGGAAAATATTCCAAGCCAGATTTCCAGAGTTGCTGTGACACATCCTGGTTATCTGCTGATTAACTGCCTTTCCATGGAGTTTTTGAGTGGAGTCGCCCTGTCAGAGTTATATTCAATGTCTATTCTTTATCAGATTAGAGGGGGCTGAAGTTTCACTGCTCTGACTCCTACCATTCTGTTTGCATTCACACGAACTTCCTGTTCTGTGAAAGTCAAGCTCTCATTCACAAATAAGCCATATCTTATCTCATTCTGCTGACCCCCAAAGAATAGTGGTGGGTATTAAGTTTACTTTCTATCTCCTAAAGGTAGGTGACAAATTTCTATGGCACATTTTTTTCTTTCAATGTCATCTTTACAATACATAAAGAAAAGAAATAGGAAAAGATATAAATAGAACTGATCTTGAAATGTAATAATCAAACCTATGAAAGAAGGCGTCTTCTGACAATGGAGTGGCACAGTGTATAGCGGGCTCACATACAACCGTATTTTTCCATTCCTTTGGTTTTCAAATTCAAATTTTTCAAAAATCATCATTAACATCAAAGTCAAATATGGAAATTTCCTGATTTCATTATAAAAACATAGCAGTGTCTATGAATGTCCAGTGTCTAACCATGGTGAGTAATGTTGAGAAGATATTTATGCAATTAGCAACAGATAGTATCTTTGGCATTTGGTCATAACACAGAATTTTGTTAATTCACAGACAATCTTTTTCCATTGCTGGTTCCTCAATTGATGAAAAGATACAATGTAGGCCTAACAGATCTGTCTGTCTGTCTGTCCACCCGCCGGCTAGTACAATTAGAGATAAGCAAACTTCAAATGAATCGACCATCTGATTTCATTCAGATCCAAACTGATTTGACCCTAAATGAAAGTTCTTCAATTGTCCTGAAAAGCTATGGATGATGTTTTGATTCTCCCTCTATTTTTCTAATTCTCTCTCTCCCCCCTTTCTCTCTCTCTTTTTCATTCTCTTTCCTTTGTAAAAATTCTCCTAAATTGAATCACCTAAAATTCTGATTCTATAGAATCAGTTCTCTCATCTGTATTATCTATCTATCTATCTATCTATCTATCTATCTATCTATCTATCTATCTATCTATCTATATATCATCTATCTATCTATCTATCTATCATATATCTATCTATCTATCTATCTATATCTATGTATCTATCTATCTATCTATCTATCTATCTATCTATCTATCTATCTATTATCTATCTATCTATCTATCTATCTATCTATCTCTCTATCATCTATCTATCTATCTATCTATCTATCTATCTCTATGTATCTATCTATCTATCTATCTATCTATCTATCTATCTATCTATCTATCTATCTATTATCTATCTCCTATCTATCTATCTATCTATCTATCTATCTATTTATCTATCTATCTATTATCTATCTCCTATCTATCTATCTATCTATCTATCTATCTATCTATCTATCATCTATCTATCTATCATCTATCTATCTATCTATCTATCTATCTATCTATCTATCTATCTATCATCTATCTATCATCTATCTATCTATCTATCTATCTATCTATCTATCTATCTATCTATCATCTATCTATCATCTATCTATCTATCTATCTATCTCCTATCTATCTATTTATCTATCTATCATCTATCTATTATCTATCTATCTATCTATCTATCTATCTACAGTTTTCCCATTCTTTTTTATTCTAAAAAGCAAGCGACCAGAGGCAATTCTATGTATATTCCTCAATTAACTGTGTACAACACAAATGTGTTTGTTACCCTTCTGCAAAAAAAAGATTGTGAATGAAGTGAAATGTGCACAGGTCATTAAAAGAACAATATTACTTGGCAATCCTGCAGACTTTATACCACCCCGCTCTAAAACCTTTTCATTTCCTGTGTTTCATAATAAAGAGATGCAGGATGGCGAGGGGTTAAAGCCGCTGCAGAGCCTGACAAGTATAAGGTGAAGTGGGTGGTCATAGTCTGAAAGGCATCCTTAACCCCTCTTGGCTGAGATTCTAGTCTGTTGTTCTCTGCAGATCCTCACTTCAACACTTGTCGATAGGAATCAAAGTGAGTCCGCTGCGGAAGGACAAGCTTTCATTCCCAAAGAAGCAGCACTTAGGCCTCTCTCTCTCCGTTGCACCTATGAAATGCAGTCTGTCAGGCCAATGTACTCAGAAGGAATTTACTTTTCTGTTTCCAAACCGTTGAAAAGGTTCACAAAGATTTTTTGAAGATTTCACATAAACATGTAGACAACTTCCACGTGAGGTTGAATTCTCAGGCATCATAGGTATCAATGCTCTGGTTTATCTACAGAATGATACTATAGTTTTTTTTAGCATTCATTCTACAGATTATGAAGATTTAATTAATGGGTTCTGCCACATTTCAGCTCACTTGCATGCAATCTATGTAATAGGTTTGCAAGTGCATGAAACTATTTATCTTGTACTGGTTACATCTTGTATTATACTTGTATTATACTTCAGAGCTGCACTCACTATTTTGCTGGTGGAGTCACTTTATACATGCATTGCACTACTTATCTTGTACTGATCCTTAGTTATAGCTTCTATTATACTCCAGAGCTGCATTTACTATGCTGCTGGTTAAGTAAGTGTGTACATACATTAGATCAGGGATGCTCAACCTGCAGCTCTCCAGCTGTTGTAAAACTACAACTCCCACCATGCCCTGCTGTAGGTTGATAGCTGCAAGCTGTCTGAGCATGCTGGGAGTTGTAGTTTTGCAACAGCTGGAGGGTCACAATTTGGGCATCCCTGCATTAGATCCTGTACTGATCCTGAGTCACATCCTGTATTTTATTCGAGAGCTGCACTCACTATTCTGCTGGTTTTGTCATTGTTTACATACATTACATAACTTATCTTGTACTAATCCGGAGTTACATCCTGTATTATACTCCAGAGCTGCACTCACTATTCTGCTGGTGGTGTCACTGTGTACATACATTACATTACTTATCCTGTACTGATCCTGAGTTACATCCTGAATTATATTCCAGAGCTGCACTCACTATTCTGATGGTGTTGTCATTGTTTACATACATTACATAATTTATCTTGTACTAATCCGGAGTTACATCCTGTATTATACTCCAGAGCTGCACTCACTATTCTGCTGCTGGAGTCACTGTGTACATACATTACATTACTTATCTTGTACTGATCCAGAGTTACATCCTGTATTATACTACAGAGCTGCACTCACTATTCTGCTGGTGGAGTCTCTGTGTACATACATTATATTACTTATCGTGTACTGAACCTGAGTCACTTCTGTATCATACTCCACAGCTGCACTCACTATTCTACTGGTGGAGTCGCTGTGTATGTACATTATATTACTTGTCTTGTACTGATCCAGAGTTACATCCTGTATTATACTTCAGAGCTGCCCTCACTATTCTGCTGGTGGAGTCACAGTGTACATACATTATATTACTTATCTTGTACTGATCCAGAGTAACATCCTGTATTATACTCCAGAGCTGCACTCACTATTCTGCTGGTGGAGTCACTGTGTACATACATTACATTACTTATCTTGTACTGATCCTGAGTTACATAAATTTTTGCAGATAACACTAAACTGTGTAAAGTAATTAACATGGAAGATGACAGTATACTGCTACAGAGGGATCTGGATAGATTGGAGGCTTGGGCAGAGAAGTGGCAGATGAGGTTCAACACTGACAAATGTAAGGTTATTAACATGGGAAGGAATAATGCAAGTCACTTGTACATACTAAATGGTAAAACACTGGGTAACACTGACATGGAAAAGGACCTAGGAATTTTAATAAACAGCAAACTAAGCAGTAAAAACCAGTGTCAGGCAGCTGCTGCCAAGGCCAATAAGATAATGGGTTGCATCAAAAGGAGCATAGATGCCCGTGATGAGAACATAGTCCTACCACTTTACAAATCGCTAGTCAGATCACACATGGAGTACTGTGTACAGTTCTGGGCTCCTGTGAACAAGGCAGACATAGCAGAGCTGGAGAGGGTTCAGAGGAGGGCAACTAAAGTAATAACTGGAATGGCGGGACTACAGTACCCTGAAAGATTATCAACATTAGTGTTATTCAATTTAGAAAAAAGACAACTGAGGGGAGATCTAATGACTATGTATATATATACAGTACAGACCAAAAGTTTGGACACACCTTCTCATTCAAAGAGTTTTCTTTATTTTCATGACTATGAAGGCATCAAAACTATGAATTAACACATGTGGAATTATATACATAACAAACAAGTGTGAAACAATTGAAAATATGTCATATTCTAGGTTCTTCAAAGTAGCCACCTTTTGCTTTGATTACTGCTTTGCACACTCTTGGCATTCTCTTGATGAGCTTCAAGAGGTAGTCCCCTGAAATGGTCTTCCAACAGTCTTGAAGGAGTTCCCAGAGATGCTTAGCACTTGTTGGCCCTTTTGCCTTCACTCTGCGGTCCAGCTCACCCCAAACCATCTCGATTGGGTTTAGGTCCGGTGACTGTGGAGGCCAGGTCATCTGGCGCAGCACCCCATCACTCTCCTTCATGGTCAAATAGCCCTTACTTTCAAAGTTTTCCCAATTTTTCGGCTGACTGACTGACCTTCATTTCTTAAAGTAATGATGGCCACTTGTTTTTCTTTACTTAGCTGCTACAAATTCTAACAGTCTATTCAGTAGGACTATCAGCTGTGTATCTACCTGACTTCTCCTCAACGCAACTGATGGTCCCAACCCCATTTATAAGGCAAGAAATCCCACTTATTAAACCTGACAGGGCACACCTGTGAAGTGAAAACCATTTCAGGGGACTACCTTTTGAAGCTCATCAAGAGAATGCCAAGAGTGTGCAAAGCAGTAATCAAAGCAAAAGGTTGCTACTTTGAAGAACCTGGAATATTACATATTTTCAGTTGTTTCACACTTGTATGTTATGTATATAATTCCACATGTGTTAATTCATAGTTTTGATGCCTTCAGTGTGAATCTACAATTTTCATAGTCATGAAAATAAAGAAAACTCTTTGAATGAGAAGGTGTGTCCAAACTTTTGGTCTGTACTGTATATCAGGAGTGTAATAATATTACAGGTTATAGCTACAAGAGATGGGTCATTGATCCAGGGAGTTATTCTGATTGCCTGGTTAGAGTCAGGAAGGAATTTTTTCCCCTTAAGTGGGGAAAATTGGCTTCTACCTCACAAAGTTTTTTCCTTCCTCTGGATCAACTTGCAGGATAACAGGCCGAACTAGATGGACAGATGTCTTTTTTCGGCCTTATATACTATGTTACTATGTTACATCCTGTATTATACTCCAGAGCTGCACTCACTATTCTGCTGGTGGAGTCACAGTGTACATACATTACTTATCTTTTACTGATTCTGAGTGACATACTGTATTATACTCCAGCGCTGCACTCACTTTTCTGCTGGTGGAGTCACTGTGTACATACATTATATTACTTATTTTGTACTGATTCTGAGTGACATCCTCTATTATACTCCACAGCTGCACTCACTATTCTGCTGGTGGAGTCACTGTGTACATACATTACATTACTTATCTTGTACTGATCCAGAGTTACATCCTGTATTATACTTCAGAGCTGCACTATAGTTCTATTAGCCATATGGTTATATTTCTTATTAAAAAGCCAATCCTTCCGTGAGGTTTATAACTCACAGGCCATCCTGCCCTTGAAGCAGATTTGATAGAGCTACAGAAAGCCATTTTTACCTACCTCAGTAAATCTTGGTGTTCTCTTGAGAAATGTGGAAAGTGTTTCCAACAACTTGTAGGAGCTGCTTCTAACTATCTATGGAAGCAGAGTTATCTATCATCGTTGTGTTATTTGTTCTCTTGGGTTCAATTAATCGTACTGAAAAGCATGAGCTCAAATATCACGAGTATGCAGATGACAGCCAGCTGTAGGTAATGGTCAGCCTAGACAGACAATGCCAGGCAGCTGTCAAAGAAGATTTGCAATGGCGACATCAGAAGAAATGTTGATGAGTGACCTTAGTCAAATTTGGATAGTCCTCAAGGTCAACATTGCATTACTAGACCTCTATAGAATCCAGAATGAGGTATAGCTGATAATAAAGGCTTAAAGACTACTTACTAAAACAGATTCTGAGATCATTCAATCTGTTTTTGAAATATCCCCAATGCCAAAAATTTGAAGTGTCAGAGCTGATCATGACTTCTAAACTCTTGCTCTTTTTGCTTGCTCTCCTTATGACCATCAGAATATAACAAGCCTCAGTAAATCACTGGAGCTCCATGGAACCCTGTTTACTTGTGATATTGGGGTCCGAGGTCTGAGCAGGTACAATATGTCTAAGGCTACTTTCACACTAGCGTTCGGGTGTCCGCTTGTGAGCTCCGTTTGAAGGGGCTCACAAGCGGCCCCGAACGCATCCGTCCAGCCCTAATGCATTCTGAGTGGATGCGGATCCGCTCAGAATGCATCAGTCTGGCAGCGTTCAGCCTCCGCTCCGCTCAGCAAGCGGACACCCGAACGGTGCTTGCAGCGTTCGGGTGTCCGCCTGGCAATGTGGAGGCAAGCAAACCCGTCCAGACTTACAATGTAAGTCAATGGGGACGGATCCGTTTGAAGTTGACACAGTATGGCTCAATTTTCAAACGGATCCGTCCCCCATTGACTTTCAATGTAAAGTCTGGACGGATCCGTCTGAAGCTACTTTCACACTTAGAATTTTTTCTACAATATAATGCAGACGGATCCGTTCTGAATGGATCCCAAGTCTGCATTATATGGGCAGACATCAGACGCACCCGCTCTGAACGCAAGTGTGAAAGTAGCCTAAAACGGTCATTTCCATCAGAGAGCAGTAGGCACTCTCTGCCTACAAATAGTGCTCCTGTTTGGTGTGATCTGTTACAGAGATATTCTTTCCTTGAAGCAGAACATATGATATATCATGTCATTTTTTCTGTTGGATCAGACTGCTAGAGTCACACATGGTAGAGTATGGTCTCATAGACTTCTATAGGCACCATAATACGGGCTTTGTACAATTTGGAGTTGGAATGGTACCGTAATATGGCTAGGTAGATGATCCTTAACCGCCTCACGTCCGCCCATAGGATATAAACGTCCTATGGGTGGACGTCTATTTCTGACAGCACGTTTTAAAACGTCCTGTCAGAAATAGCAGCTGCACGCTAATCGTGCAGCTGCTGATCGGGTTGCCCGCTGTCAGTGACAGCAGGGCAACCCTAAGACAAGGCAGGGACAGTGCCCAGGTGTCCCTGCCTTCACGATCGCTGCAGACATAACGCTCACCGAGCGCTGTGTCTGCAGAGCAGGAAGCGCTGTGCGCTTCCTGTTCCGGCCCGGCGGTCATGTGACCGCCGTGACCGGAGAGTGCAGGGGCTGTGTGAGGTCTCTCAGAGACCTCGATCAGCCCTGCACTGAGGCTGTACAGCGCAGGATTGCTGCTGTACAGCCTCTATAGGGGTGCATTTGTCCTGTAACTGGGGCTACTATGTCAGCCCCAGTTACAGGACAAATCAACAGTGTAAAAAAAAAAAATAAGTGAAGTAAATGTCCCCCAGAGGTCTTGTATGACCTTATGGGGGACGAAAAGTGTAAAATAAAATAAAAATAAAATAAAGGGTTGAAAAAATAAAATAAAAAAAAGTTTCACATGTAAAAAAAAAAAAAATCCCAAGTAAGGAATAAAAAAAAAAATTAAAAATAGAAAAAATAAAATAAAATAGACATATTTAGTATTGCCGCGTCCGTAAAAACCAGCTCTATAAAAATATCACATGACCTAACCCCTCGGGTGAACACCGTAAAAAAAGAAAAAACTGTGTCAAAACAAGCAATTTTTGTCACCTTGCATCACAAAAGGTGCAACACCAAGTGATCAAAAACGCGTATGTCCCACAAAATGGTACCAATAAAACCGTCACCTCATCCCGCAAAAAATGAGCCCCTACATAAGAAAATCTCTCAAAAAATAAAAAAACTATAGCTCTTAGAACATGGAGACACTAAAACATCATTTTTTTGGTTTCAAAAATGCTATTATTGTGTTAAAGTGAAACAAATAAAAAAAAGTATACATATTAGGTATTGCCGCGTCCGTAAAAACCAGCTCTATAAAAATATCACATGACCTAACCCCTCGGGTGAACACCGTAAAAAAAAAAAAAAAAAACTGTGTCAAAACAAGCAATTTTTGTCACCTTGCATCACAAAAGATGCAACACCAAGTGATCAAAAACGCGTATGTCCCACAAAATAGTACCAATAAAACCGTCACCTCATCCCGCAAAAAATGAGCCCCTACATAAGAAAATCTCTCAAAAAATAAAAAAAACTATAGCTCTCAGAACATGGACACATTAAAACATAATTTTTTGGTTTCCAAAATGCTATTATTGTGTAAAACTTTAATAAATGAGAAAAAGTATACATATTAGGTATCGCCACGTCCGTAACAATCTGCTCTATAAAAATGTCACTTGACTGAACCCCTCAGGTGAACGCTGTAAAAATAAATAAATAGAAACTGTGCTAAAACAACCAATTTTTTGGTCACCTTGCCCCATAAAGTGTTATAATGAATGATCAAAAAATCATATGTACCCAAAAATAGTACTAATAAAACTGGCACCTTATCCCCTAGTTTCCAAAATGGGGTCACTTCTTGGGAGTTTCTACTGTAAGGGTGCATCAGGGGGCTTCAAATGGGACATGGCATCTAAAAACCATGTGGAGTTCCTTATCTTCTGCGCCCTGCCGTGTGCCCATACAGCAGTTTACGACCACATGTGGGGTGTTTCTGTAAACCGCAGAATCTGGGTAATAAATATTGAGTTTTGTTTGGCTGTTAACCATCGATGTGTTAAAGAAAAAAATTGATTAAAATGGAAAATCTGCCAAAAAAGTGAAATTTAAAAATTTGATCTCCATTTTCCTTTAATTCTTGTGGAACGCCTAAAGGGTTAACAAAGTTTGTAAAATCAGTTTTGAATACCTTGAGGGGTGTAGTTTCTACAATGGGGTCATTTATGGGGGTATCCACTATGTAGGCCCCACAAAGTGACTTCAGACCTGAACTGGTCCTTATAAAGTGGGTTTTGGCAATTTTCTTAAAAATTTGAAGAATTGCTTCTAAACTTCTAAGCCTTCTAACGTCCTAAAAAAATAAAATGACATTTCCAAAATGATGCCAACATAAAGTAGACATATGGGGAATGTTAAATAATAAATATTTTATGAGGTATCACTTTCTGTTTTAAAAGCAGAGAAATTGAAATTTAGAAAATTGCGAATTTTTCAAATTTTTGGGTAAATTTGGGATTTTTTCATAAATAAAGGTGAAATATTTTGACTCAAATTTATGACTATCATGAAGTACAATGTGTCACGAGAAAACAATCTCTGAATGACTTGGATAAATAAAGGCGTTCCAAAGTTATTACCACATAAAGTGAGATATGTCAGTTTTGCAAAATTTGGCCTGGTCAGGAAGGGGGCAAAGGGCCCAGATGGGAAGTGGTTAAGAGATGTTCTAGTTGCAGTCTTGGTGCATGTGTCAATTGAGCTACAAATACATTGGGGCAGATTTACTGATCCTGTACATGTTGTAACCTTAGACACACCATCTAGACCTGCTCCAGATTTATCACTGGGGCCCAGGCTGGATAATAAATGGGGTGCAGGGATAGACACATTTCTCTGACTCTACACCAACTATTGGTTGGTTTACTTTGAGACAGAATTTGATAACAGAATTGTGGTGCATCTTAGGTCATGGCCATCTCCTACTAAGCCCCGTTCCCTTTTCAAACAAGTCCAAAAATTTAAAAATCTTAGTTGAACCAAATTGCACCAATTGTTGCCACTTTATACATAGATTTTTGATGCAGACACATTAGTAAATCGGGACCAGTGAGTGCAGAAATTATCTTGTAAATAGTTTACAAATAATTATTGATTTAATTGAATAATTGATTATAAATTACTACAGAACATTTAAGTTTTATCAATTAATCAAATTTGTATTTGGGATAAACTCAGGAAAATGTTACTGCTAATTTTCCACATTATTTCCTGGATCCTTTACTTTGTTGCCTACCCTTCACAGACAGAGGTGCGTGTGTCTCATAGAAGAGGTTTACCACTCACCCTGATCATAAATCTGGTTTTACTCAAGTTGATGAATTGCTCAAATAGAGATTTAGTATACCTTTAGATCATAGCTAGATCAATATTGTATATGGCTAGGAAAGTAAATATTGTATTATTATAAAAAAAAAATGAAACAAACCAAAAAACATTTATGGTCTGACGGGCAAGGACCAGGAAACTTATAGCATTGCTAAAAACTATAGGTGGGGAAAATGCAAAAAAAAGAGAAAAACTAACAGGACATTTAAAGAGGTGGTACAACTGTATGAACTTAAGCAGAAAAGAGATAGATATTTGGATAGAGAGATAGATAGAAGATAGAGACGATAGTTGGATAGATAGACAGACAGAGAGATAGATAGATAGATAGATAGATAGATAGATAGAACAGTATTTCGTTAGCCTTTGATTTTGCTAATGCTTTATGGTAAGGTCTATTGCTTTGCTTTATATGCCACTAAAAGTTCACATGGCAGGAGTTTAATATGTATTTTTGGCTTGGTTTAAAAGGAAACACAACTGGAAGTGAATGAACGGTTCTTGCATGAACACTTCAGTAAACTTCAGAGTTTTATACTTTAATAATTCAAACCACTTTAAGAGGAATATATAGTGTTTACTAATGTAAACTGCTGATGGTGCATTCCTGTGCTTTTGGCTGTGAAAAAAGAAAAAAAAACAGCCACAAAATAAATAAAATATACTTAAAATAAATGAAAAATCCTTTTAACTTTAGCCACTTCGCTTGATATTTGTGATGCGGAAATAAAATTATAAGACAATAAAAGAAAATATAACACTAAAACACTCTCAAAATACAACACTAAACCACACTGAAAATGCAACATTAAACCGCCCTCAGAATACAACATTAAAACACTCTCAATGTACAACATTAAAACAACCTTAAAACATCTCAACCAACTAAATAATCTTTCAATACGTTTAAGTCGTAGGGCGCACACAATTGTAGTACTGTACCAATGAGTGTTGTAGAGATCTTATGGCCAATGCTCCACTCTGAGGTACAAAGAATTCCCCATCACATGTCGAATTACATAGATGTTCTCCCCTAGAACCATTGCTGCAGTAGAATACCTTGCCTCATGAAAGCACCATATAGCGCCATAATTCTATAATGTAGGAAATCTTTGTGCCATCTTACGGGGGTCTATGCATGACACTTGGCATGTGACATTGTATGAGACCTTAAAGAGGTTTAACAGGCACCTACTACTGATGACCTATTCTTAGTATAAGTCATCAATATTCAATTAGTGGGGATCCAAGACCCTGCACCCCCACTGATCAGCCGTCCTGTGCAGCCTCCGGTGCCAGAACCAGCACTTTGAATGGAGCTGAAAGCACAGCTTCGTTCAATGTGCAGTGGCTGTTCCAGGTTACTGCAGCTCAGCTCCTATTAAAGTGAATGGAAGCTTAACTGCAGTAACTTGGCATGGCCACTGTACATTAAATGAGGCTGTGCTTTCTGCTCCCTTAAAAGTGCCAGTTCCAGCATCGGAGGCTGCAGGGAACAGCTGATTGGTGGAGGTGCAGTGTGTTGGACCTCCACCCCTTTACGGCAGTCAAAAACATAAACTAGAAGCTCTGAAAGTGTCCTTCTCTCATTAACATATATGTGAAACTCAGCAAGAGGCATATATTCACTCAATGGGTGTAGAGGGAACCCCCTATCCAATCAGTGCTATCAGTGTCAGACTTTGCAGGGACACACTCCCAACCAGTGACACTCATCTGGATCTTTATTGCAGATAGCTAGCAAATCATTCATGAACTTCTGGCAGGAATAATAAAGGAACGGCACAGCATATAACAAGAAAAATGCTTCAGAATTGTTTTTACATAGGGGACATAAGTATTTACTAAATCAGACATGTCAGTAGAAGTGACTGGTCCTGCTTTTATCAGCAAATAACTAAATGAACCCCCTTTATAACAATCGGTATTCCTCAAAGGCATAAGATAAGGGAAAGTCAAAGCTTGTTGGTTGAATGAATGGATTAAAGATTCAGTGAATACTCCGTCCTTTACTGCACTGAATAGCCAACTGAAATCAATCGCAGTCCATCCACTAAACTGAAGGCACCTGTAGGACTTGTGTAGCATTGTTGAGCCAGCTCCTTCATTCTGTTTGATGTGATACCAGAAAGGAAGGCCATGAAAATATATCCAATGTGAAAGGACCCCATGGGAAACCCAAGAAGAGGCAAGGGCCAAAGGAATCCAGCTTCATTGAGGATTACAAAAGTGAGAAAGCAAGAGGCTAGCTGTGATACATCTGCAGATCCTAGCAGATAACATTGAAATAATACAAACTTGCCCTCACCCCAGTTCTGCATGTTAGCTTTCTTCCTTTATATTAACAAAGTTACAGGTGTACATTTTTTTGGTCTTGGCGCAACATTTTGACATAAAGTATGATTAACATGAGCATTATGAAGCCACTAATTCAAGTACAATGTTGCAACTCCTTGCAGTTCATTTGGGAGTTCCCATGTCATCATGTAGTTACCCCACATTGTGTCACGCCCAACCATTGCTGTTATAGTCATCCTATTGTGAGTTCCCACAGAGAAGCTGATCACTGATGTGGAGAACTCATTGCTAGGAAGCACCCCTTCTTAGTCAATTGTTTGCTTGGTAAGGCAAAGATGTCCATGCTGTCCCTTCTTTACAATGGGCGAGGTCGCAGGCTATCAGCATTGTGTGGGGAGATTCTGCAAACTGGTTTGAGCCCCAAAAGTAGACAAAGCCTTATATAGACCAGGTAGGTGACCAGAATTTTCCTGAGGTTTGCAGAACTACAACTTCCGGCAGGCCTGGACCCATCATTTCTCACAGTTCTAATCCTCTGGAACATGTAGTTTTCTATTACTTGCATGGCCCTGGAGGCCAAAATGTGTGAGGAATGGTAGTCCCCAAAAATCTGGAAGCAAATTCAGGCTGCCTCTTAAGCTGCAACATTTGCTCTGAGTATCGTTCCCCTAAGACTTTAGGCAGCTTCAGATCATCTTCCCAGCTTAGGGAACATTAATGTAGGCATAAATCTGTTCTGGAATCTCGCCACCTATATTGCTGTACGGGGCATATGTTCATGTTTATGGTTAATTTGACAGGCCAGTCAAGAACATAGTTCTTAGTTGTTGATGATCTTGCCCAAACACAAATGAGTGAACTCCCTATTCAATCGTCTACGATAACAGGTTATCTTCATAGCAGCAGGTCTAGCCTTGTATAATGGGAGAGGCCTGCCAGTTGACTGAAAGCTGATCCTTGTCTGAACCTATTTTCTCTGCAATACAGAAGAGACATTGTACCCAAAATGCTTGAGTGTGGCCTTGCTTTCTGCCAAAGCCCACCTTTTTTTCCCTGAGACAAAACAGAATCCCCCTGCTGTCAGAGCTATCTGGAACTGCTGAAAGGAGATGTATAAGCCTAACTATGCTGCCCAGGAGATAATTGTCAAACAGAATAAAAAACACTGCCTATCTACCAAGCTGAGGTACTCAAGCACTGTCAAAACTACAACTCAATGTTCACCAGTCCCTGGCATCTGTGAGGTCTCTTTTTAGCTGTCCTTTAATACTCTGGTGAAAGAGAGAACGGGTGGGGGGAAAGGAGGACATTGGAGGAATTCAGACACCGTGGCTCACATGAGGGGAGAAAATAAAGCTGAATAGAGTGGAAAAATTCAGTTTTTCTTCTTAACATTACATTTCAAATTACGGTAGATGAACTAAAACATGAACAGATACATTGTAACTGCAATTTGAATTATTTCTTAGAAAATACAGAAGAAGAAAAAATATACATAATATATGTTTACAGTTTTAGATGCAATGCAAGACTGTATCTAGCTACCATTGATTTAGTGATGCCCAGCTTTGGCAACTTGATATACTTTGTGGCACACCAATGTTACAGTCAAATAGAATATGGTTATTAATTGCTGCCATTGCTGCAATCAAGTGGGAATATGGTCATGGGACCCTTACCGACCACTCTAGCCTATATACTCTTGGTATACATTGCATTTCAGGAGTCCTGTTCCTAAACTTTAAAGAGTCTTGTAACTGATGAATAGTTGTGTTTTTTTGGGGGTAATTTTTTTTTTTTATCACTGCTCTAATACCCAAATTATCACTCCACCCCATGAACCAATGTTATTGAGTGGAATCATACATAATGTATCCTCTGATATGTGTACCCTCAAACTTACTTGTCATGTCCATACAGAGTACTTAATTGTCCTCGTGCTGTATTCTTCAAAGGAGCAGCACCTTGCATGATCATGGCCTTGGAGTACGTTGACAGAGTTTATTTGGGTTAGTGACTTAGAAACCCTGATCTATATAGTATACTCTTATGTATTTATTACCTATCCCAAGCATGAAGTCAGAGTAGGAGCAAGTAGTGAACACTAGTGGACTATACTTATTCTCCTGGATATATAGTGATAACTGTGGATTCTTCATCACTTTTGGTATCAGTGAGGTGCATGTTGATGAGCTGTAGTCACTCTCATCTTATCTGGGTTTTGAAATTTCCAGGAAGGAAGTGAAGAATTTGAAGTTCACCCTGTTGATTGATGACCCTGTTTATTAGACAAAATATCCATCCAGTCAATTCCAAAAAGTACCTGATTTAGATGAACCTGTGTAATAAAAATACGTGATTTCATGACACTAAAAATGTGGTTTGATTTATTGGAAGGTTCTGCTTAGCTTTGTTTTTGAAGAACGTTTATAAATGATAAGTTAATGTTCCTGGGGGTACACGATGGGTCTGTGGAGACTCTCGCTTTCTCACTTCTCACTGGTAAGTGGCAGACATCCAGCTCTGGTGCTCTTGTACAATGTCAGGTTATCAGTTTATTTATTTTGTCTGGGAAATCTCTGCTTGAATGATTTACTAATTTCAGTTTTAGCATCTCCCATCGTCTCACAGAACAGACCAATGGAACACTTTGAAAGGGGCCAAAACACACACATTACAATATCATTTGGATGTCTCTACTTGCTGAGCCGAGTAAGCTTTGACCTTCCTGTAGGTGTGTGAGCTAATATAGATCTTGAAATCAATTGGATGGTTTTAATGTCATCAAGATTGAGCCAGGAGGAATACAAAAGAAGTACAATCCATTGCCCCACCAAACATTGTCTACAAACAAGCTCATGGTATTTAGGTTAGGTCATGGGGCTTCTAGAACATACTGTTGTTAGTATGTTTCTAAAAAGAGTGTATTGTGTTGGTGTCCGCCTGGCCGTGCGGAGGCAAGCGGATCCGTCCAGACTTACAATGTAACTCAATGGGGATGGATCCGTTTGAAGTTGACACAGTATGGCTCAATTTTCAAACGGATCCGTCCCCCATTGACTTTCAATGTAAAGTCAAAACGGATCCGTTTGCATTATCATGAACAAAAAAAAAAATTTAATTTTTTTTTTTGTTTTGTTTTTTTGTTCATGGTAATGCAAACGGAATCCGTTCTGAACGGATCTAAGCGTTTGCATTATAGGTGCGGATCCGTCTGTGCAGATACCAGACGGATCCGCACCTAATGCAGGTGTGAAAGTAGCCTAAGAAGCACCTTCTATAATTCTTTTATGTCAGGGAAAGAAATACATTAAGTGCAATGTCTATACTTAACAATCAGAGGACTTTCATCTATAAACAGCCCCCTCTTATGACCATCTGACCATGGCTTAACTATGACCATGTTATTTAATTTCTACTGTTTAGACAGAAAAAAAAAACTATACCGTAGGAATACTTAAAAATGTACTATACCTTAGTCTATAGTCTAGTATTCTATATGCAAACATACAGTATATGAAGCCTTTAGCCTTTAGATATTTATTTTTGGGTTCAAAATTTCTATAGTGCAGAAATAAACATGGTATAAAGGATGTACTGAATGGTTAGACAATTGGGTGCTAGCTGTGGGCTCATTAGTTGATGGCTCACAGACTACTTCCTTCCCATACTGACGAGTCTCACAGTAAATGTTAATGTTATTAGTATAGCATCTCTTTTATTGGCACTACTTTCTTGGAGTCATTGTTTTATTTTTACACTATTGTTATTATGGACTTAGACTTAACCAATTCAAGATCGAACCAGTACTTGTGTCTTTGAAAGCAATAACATTTTTCACGCTCAGTTATGTAAATAATTTTTGTGCCCTTTTTTTCAGTGACATATGGGGCTTTATTTTCATGTTATGTTTTCATATTTTTTGTTTCTTATCTATTATTTATCTAAAAAAATTCTGTCTGTTATCTGTCTGTTCTTTATGCATGGCCAAACGACTGGACCGATCTGCACCAAATTTGTCACACAGGTACATTAGGTGTCCAGGAAGGTTTTAGGGTCTCAGCTCTCTAGTACCATTCCTGATCTATTACCCAAAAATCTATTAGCCAATAAGTGCTTGCAGCTTCACTCACATTTTAACTGACATTCACACAGTCACATGATCCTTATTATCCAATGAAAGCTTGCAGGTCTTTCAGTTCTGACATACACAGTTACACCAGGTTTCTATAACAACTCAGCCATTTCTCTTCACTGTTAAAAAGGGGTGGTGCTGGGAGGTCACTGTTAAGAGGTGAGGTGCTATGTCATATTTTAAGGGGGCAAGGTGCTGTGGAAGTCTTATATTAAGGGGATTGGGTGCTGTGGAGGTAATATATTAAATGGGTGGGGTGCTGGGGGGTCAGTGTTAAAGGGGAGGGGTCCTGTGCAGGTCAATGTTAGGGGGCAGGCCGCTGTGTAGAGTACTGTGGGTGTCACTGTTAAGGGGGCGGGCAGGTGTGTGAGGTGGTCACTGTTAAGGGGGTAGGCTGCTGTGGAGGTCAATGTTAAGGGGCAGGGTGTTGTGGAGGGTCAGTGTTAAGGGGACAGGCCGCTGTGTAGAACACTGTTATGGGGGCGTGGGGCTGTAAAGGTCACAGTTAACAGGGTGGGGCACTGTGGAGATCACTATTAAATTGGCAGTCTGCTGTGGATGTCACTATTAAGGAGTAGGGTTGCTATAGAGGTCACTGGTATGGGGAACACTGTGGATATCTTTTAACCTCACACACAAACATTAAATGAAATGTTGAGATGAAATATAGTTGTGCAAAGCCAAGTAATCCTGCTAGTTTCTTATAAAAAGGAAAAATGGAAAAAAAAAAAAAAAAGGAAATACGGCTTTTCATATATTTATATTTATTTGTCAATAGCATAACATGCAACTAAAACATTTATTTTTTATTTTTATTATGGATTCTTTCCAATTTAATATATGGAATGTATGATTTATGGTGGCTGGTGGCTACCGTGTGGTGGTGTTTTTTATTAGCTTTTAATTTTTTAAATATTTTTTTACACTTTGCAGCCTCCATAAGATCATATAAGACCTTTGGGGGATACTTAACATTACATTTTGCTGATTTGTCCTGTTATCCTGTAATTAGGGCTGACATATTAGACCTAGTTACAAGGGGAATAAAGCACCCAGAGAGGTTGTACAACCTCAATGCAGAGCTGATCTGGGTCTGCTAAGATCCATCAGTTCATGCAGACTCCGACTAATATACTAAACAGGTAATCGGCAAGTGGTTAAAATTATCCTAAAAAATTTGTCTGTCAGTTATATAGGATGGGAAAAAACTCTTTCTTATACAACATGTACATGTGTTGTAATATACACCATCTTTTTTTTCCTCTTGGGTAATGCAGCAATTTAATATCACACACTTTCAGGCAATTCACTATGAACGGTGTTTAAAATATATTATTTCAGGGACAAAGCAGACCTGTCTGTAAGACAATAAAGACCTTTAATCGGCAATTGGTTTTGCCACACCGGTGAGCTCCTTTGTGCCGTGTGAACAGAACACATTTTCATATATTTATTTCTATCTAAACTTGACTTTTCAAACAGCTTTCACCAGGTTTCAGGCTATCCGGGCTTGTATGGATTCACTCAAAGTAGTATACTATGAGCAAGAGAATAGATTCCATTGCCTTTAAAAGACAGATGAATGCATATTCCACCATAACATTTTACAGCTCAGATTAAGGAATAAGCTCTGACAAGAACATTAGGAAACTCACACGGCTTCAATCAGAGTTCCTGCGCTGATTTTTATTGCATCTTTATAGCAGAGGGGCATATTGATGACGTGTTTCATCTTATTCAGGCATTTGGGTCGCAGGTGTAGATTTAAGCTTTCAATGACTGCCACTTCAGTAAGTCTCTTTACTGGTACCATAACAGCATTATTAACTTTTAACTATTGGTCTGCTGCAGACACACCACTTGTGCAATGGGAGCACAAACTTTATCCCAAAAATATGACTTGAAGGAGATAAAAGTTACAGCCTTCATTTTTTCATGACTATACAAAAATAGATGGTATTGAGTTTAGAATTGCTATGGTTATAGATAAACCTTAAATGGAAATTTCACTTTAATTTATCTTCTGACAAATCATTAAGATAGAGGACAACACAGACAGTTCCTCACATGGAGGAAGCCAAAAAAATAATAATAATGAGCCATAGTGCTCTGTAGTGTGCCCAACCATGGATACTCAAAACCTTCAGTGCATCAGGTTTTCTGTGCATCCTGGGCAGAATAGTAGCATTACGTGTATAATATCTCTGGGCAGTCTGAAGTCACTAACAGTAAAGAGTTCCCCCAAAAAATAACAAAATGAGGACTGAGGTGTACAAAAAGAAGTAGTATCTTGAAGTCTTGATTTTTTTTTTGGTAGTAGTGCTTGTGATGGGGGTTTGATGACATAGATGAGCATCTCCTGGATGTCTTCTCAAAAAAATGTGTGTTATGTATATTCAAAAAAAAAATCAAGGACATGCTGTCTTTCATTTCTGTATACAAAGTTTAGGGGGGTACTGGCTCTTCTTAAGGATACTAGCTGTATATGGAGACTTAGGTGAGACTCCTTTGAAAAGTAATGACTTTGAATCATAGGGAGCCACTTCCAAATGGTGGTGCTGGCAAAATGGTTCTCTTTTTCTGGGAGATACCGCTTTGCATATGAAGTTCACAGAGAAAGAACTAGGAAACTACTTAATGGGGTGTCCTATAAAGGAAGTCTCTTTGAATATAGGTCATATGGTCACCCTCTCTACTCTATAAGAGTGCTCCCCTTTGCGACCCAGCCTCTCTAGGATTTACGTGGTTGACCGTTAGATGCAACTTTTTGACATTCAGTGCTACATTCCCCCTACACTGGCCAATGCAGGGGAAATATATGGTTAGATGATGCTTTCCCCAGAAAAGCTATGCTTCAAGACCATAGACTAATAAACAAAATCAATACAAATTGTAGAAAGCTGTTTCTGGCTTATTCCACCTCTTCAGTTTAATATATAAACCAGTTATTTCAAGAGTAAATGACCTAAAAAATCTATACACAGTGCAACCATAAGAGGCAAAACATCTTAAAGAGAATGATTACCTGACTCTCTCATAGGCTTCTCTAGCCAACCTCCTCTAATGAGTGCATTCCATTCTGGAACACTTTCATAGTGGCAAGCTGACAAAAACATCGTGGTCCGATTTATTGAATAAAATCTGACAAGCTGAGGGAACGAAAGAAATTGCCTTAAAAAGAATGAAAACTTCTTCCTGAATTAAACGTTAAATTACGGTAAAATATCTTCATACGGCTATCCATGCTCTTTAATTCTCTTCTCACACTTAGTATTTTATTAAAACCAGGCAACGGGCTTAAAGCTATAAATTGTGCGACAATCAGACAGCGCCCCCATTGGAACTCTCCTTCCTCTACTCGCCCCCCCCTCGCCCCCGCACATAAAAAAAA
Organism: Bufo bufo; assembly: GCF_905171765.1. Lineage (NCBI taxonomy): Eukaryota > Metazoa > Chordata > Amphibia > Anura > Bufonidae > Bufo > Bufo bufo. The sequence goes on from NC_053389.1 coordinate 139,592,363, forward strand.
TCTTAACAGAAGTCTTTGATCATATAAAATAGTAGCACAACAGAGTGGAAATATGAACGTGTGAATTAATGACTTTCTAGCTGATGAAAAAAAAAGCCAGGAAGCCTAGAATTGAAGCAGAGTGCGGATCGTGCATGTGAAGAGTGTTATCGAAAGGCAATGGGATGGCTATAAAATATCTTAACAAGGTTCTGCCACTTGGCTGGGTGTGAGCCTCCTATAGTATCTAATATGAAACAAGTTTGTAGGCTTGGTAGAAAGGCTTCTTTATTTTCCTCCAAGCCTCAGAGACTGGAAGCTGAGGGGTCGTCTCAGAAGCGTTCAATTGTTTTTAAATTCTGTTTTTACAAGGAGCGTGAGATTTATAGGCTCTTGAGGGGAAGAAAATGATGTAACTTGAGCAAATCAACAGGCTATTTATTTCTGGCCCTGTTTCCTCTCTGTCACCGAGTTCTGGAACTGGCCTCCAAGCACTCTGCATTAAAAAAAAATGCAGACATCTTGCAGGGATTCTTAAAGAAATAGCCCTTTTCCCCTTCTCTGTTGACTAATATAGCAATCTCGTGGAGTTGCCATTTGCAGTCTATGTTTTAAAGAACACACACCGCTGCCATTATAAATTGCAAACCCATTTATCCTAATCTACATGTTGTTACAGCCTGGGAGAAGAACAGGCTAATTATGATGATGATGTTTGGAAAAGATCCAATACCAATGTCCTTATTTTTGGAGAAAAAAAAAACTTCTTCTCTGCAGACCTTGGTGAGATGCCATGGCTGTTGAAACGGGAATGATTGAATGCTGAGCAAATAGCTGCCTCTCAGGATAATACTATAGCTGTCACTAACGTATATTACCATACGTTTGAATAAATCAACCGTAAAGTATTTTTTTCCCGGTCCATGTTTTATTTAACAATTTCTTGGATATTATAGAAAGGCTCAGAGTTTTAATAACGTGTTGTAAATGTCAAATGAATTGCAGTAAAACATATCAGTAATCATATTTCCATCATGTTTAAAGCAATGGTTCCATCTGTTCTCTCTTAAACTATTCTTGTTTAATGGGTTACGGAATCCTATAGGCTATGTGATTAATACTCACCAGTATAGGAACCTGACGTGTATTGGGGGGAAGGGGGCTAAAAATGGAGGCCTGGTCTCAGGAATTCTTTTTTTACTTTAACCTGGAAATGGAATAAATTAGTAGTCTTGTGGTGTTAAAATGAGAAAATGAGTAGTAAAAATTCATTGTGGAAGTGCCTCTATTGAAATTTATTTTACACTTAACATTACATTTTAATAATAAGCATGCAAAAAATAATAAATGCTCATAATAAAAATTCTAAGACTAATTAAGCCATAATGCATAACACGGATATTGAAGAAGAAAATAATATGTATATATATATATATATATATATATATATACAGGGAGTGCAGAATTATTAGGCAAGTTGTATTTTTGAGGATTAATTTTATTATTGAACAACAACCATGTTCTCAATGAACCCAAAAAACTCATTAATATCAAAGCTGAATATTTTTGGAAGTAGTTTTTAGTTTGTTTTTAGTTTTAGCTATTTTAGGGGGATATCTGTGTGTGCAGGTGACTATTACTGTGCATAATTATTAGGCAACTTAACAAAAAACAAATATATACCCATTTCAATTATTTATTTTTACCAGTGAAACCAATATAACATCTCAACATTCACAAATATACATTTCTGACATTCAAAAACAAAACAAAAACAAATCAGTGACCAATATAGCCACCTTTCTTTGCAAGGACACTCAAAAGCCTGCCATCCATGGATTCTGTCAGTGTTTTGATCTGTTCACCATCAACATTGCGTGCAGCAGCAACCACAGCCTCCCAGACACTGTTCAGAGAGGTGTACTGTTTTCCCTCCTTGTAAATCTCACATTTGATGATGGACCACAGGTTCTCAATGGGGTTCAGATCAGGTGAACAAGGAGGCCATGTCATTAGATTTTCTTCTTTTATACCCTTTCTTGCCAGCCACGCTGTGGAGTACTTGGACGCGTGTGATGGAGCATTGTCCTGCATGAAAATCATGTTTTTCTTGAAGGATGCAGACTTCTTCCTGTACCACTGCTTGAAGAAGGTGTCTTCCAGAAACTGGCAGTAGGACTGGGAGTTGAGCTTGACTCCATCCTCAACCCGAAAAGGCCCCACAAGCTCATCTTTGATGATACCAGCCCAAACCAGTACTCTACCTCCACCTTGCTGGCGTCTGAGTCGGACTGGAGCTCTCTGCCCTTTACCAATCCAGCCACGGGCCCATCCATCTGGCCCATCAAGACTCACTCTCATTTCATCAGTCCATAAAACCTTAGAAAAATCAGTCTTGAGATATTTCTTGGCCCAGTCTTGACGTTTCAGCTTGTGTGTCTTGTTCAGTGGTGGTCGTCTTTCAGCCTTTCCTACCTTGGTCATGTCTCTGAGTATTGCACACCTTGTGCTTTTGGGCACTCCAGTGATGTTGTAGCTCTGAAATATGGCCAAACTGGTGGCAAGTGGCATCTTGACAGCTGCACGCTTGCCTTTTCTCAGTTCATGGGCAGTTATTTTGCGCCTTGGTTTTTCCACACGCTTCTTGCGACCCTGTTGACTATTTTGAATGAAACGCTTGATTGTTCGATGATCACGCTTCAGAAGCTTTGCAATTTTAAGAGTGCTGCATCCCTCTGCAAGATATCTCACTATTTTTGACTTTTCTGAGCCTGTCAAGTCCTTCTTTTGACCCATTTTGCCAAAGGAAAGGAAGTTGCTTAATAATTATGCACACCTGATATAGGGTGTTGATGTCATTAGACCACACCCCTTCTCATTACAGAGATGCACATCACCTAATATGCTTAATTGGTAGTAGGCTTTCGAGCCTATACAGCTTGGAGTAAGACAACATGCATAAAGTGGATGATGTGGTCAAGATACTCATTTGCCTAATAATTCTGTACAGGGTGTATATATATATACATTGCAGAGAAGACCGGCACTGTCGGGGGGTATGTCTTCTCTGCAATATTTCGGGGGACACCATCCCACAGACACTTGCACCGCGACTTCAAACAGCAGTGCCGACCTGTGATCATTATATATATATATATATATATATATATATATATAGAGAGAGAGAGAGAGAGAATAAAATAGGGTAGCACACCAATAAAATAACATAATAAATATGTCTAGGATTTCTTGTAAGACTACTGAATATCATACAATATTTATGCAATCGGTTCTAAAATAAAGCTGATATATAAGAAAAATTCTACTAATTTTGCTAATTCTTTTGTAATCAAATTTTTATCTACGTCATTAAAAGGTTTTTATGCTATACTTTACAGTGTGAGGTTGCAATGTCTGTTGTAATGTTCTTCTTAGAAATTCAATATTTGGTCTATCTTGTATTTGTGTTCACAGGCATATTTTTTTTAAACCACAAAAAGGGGGTATAATTTTCTTCAATCAGCTCAGACTCATGATTGCAATTACCCAAAACCTTTCTGATGCTCGGCATGATACACTGGGGACAGGTTTTGGGGCCACAGTGGGTGGTAACTTTTCATCTGTTTTTTAAACTGTCCTTTATTGTAAGGTTTCAAATTTTTGCTAAAAGCAATGACCACACAGACAATTAGTTACTAAAAATTGCCAGATGCCACTAACTATAATGTATCTCTGATGAGACAAGATCCTTATGACCAACAAACTTAAAGCTGAAAATCTCCAATGTTTCTTTTGGATACATACTTCCAATAGACTACCATTATTTGACAAAAACTTGACCAAGGCTTCCTGAACAAGCCAAGAATGATTTAAATGACATGGATGCATCATACTGATCTTCTGAACGATTTTTCTAACAGAAAATATCTGTTCTTAGACTCTCTCATCTGAGACTAATTTTATTTCACATACTAAATAGCCTGCAACATCTACTTCTACAACTCCACATTCATCCAATCCAGTCTTTAAATTCAATATTGGCAAACTTCAATATTGGCAAAGGTTGGCTGAGCTATGAGGCTCAACAATTGATGTGGGATTTTCATTATTCTATAAGCTGGTGGTTCCAGAGAAGGGGCCTTCATCTAGATAACGTTTGGTTCCCTTAAAGGGATTGTCCGGACATTTCAACTTTTTAGGTATAAAATAATAATATAAGTCAATACTCACCTTACCGATCCTTTTCCGCTCCCATAATTACTTTTGGTGCCCTGCCCTGTGCTTCATTTTCTTTTAGACAAGCAGGAAATGAATGCTCAGGGATTGACAGAGCAGTCATTCCCTGTGAGTCAAAAGGGACCAAGACCAACAGCTCCATAAAGCATGAGAAGGAGCAGCAGGGGATCGGTAGGATGAGTATTGACATATTTTATTATTTTAAACCATAGGAAACTCTTTTTAAAATAATGAAACGCCCGAACCACCCTTTTATTGACCATGTATTCCAACTTTGTAGACTAAAGTCAGTTGTCATTTGGTTTCATTTTTCCAAAATATTCGGTGGCTCTGTACTCTGCCTGAAGGCACTCACTCATCAATTAGATCATTTAAATAATCATGGCTCTGAATATCATATAAATTACTCATGTACACAGTACACCCAATTCCTCATCTGTGTACCATGGCGAGTTACAGAGATAAGAGAACCAGGCGCAGTAGCGGTTCACAATCTTCCTTAGAATATCTTAATAAACACAAGTTCACTTTCAATTCATTGAAAGTCGAGGGAAAATTTTTATAAAGCCAAAAATAACTGCTCGCCCTGCCAAATGAATCTAAATGTAATAGTTTAGTTGACAGAATCGGCCACCATGAGGATTTGTGACCTGATTTTGACATCAGTGAGGCAGTCTGGTTTGTAATGACCCTAGTTTTTCAGCAAAACAATTGTGGACCTTTCGAATATGAAAACATAAAATGATCATTATACCTTCTTCTAATTTTAAGTTTGTACATAACATTTTCTCATAACACTTTGGCCATAAGTGGCAGAAGCCCTCTTCAGACTACGGCTAATGTTTTATTTCACTGCAATCAAATAGAGCTCAATTAGTTTACTTGGTCACTTTTCTTAAAGGGTCACTGTACTTTCACTCAATTTAATTTCATTTAATAGAGAATGGTATAATTATCAAATTTCCAAATCACTTCATTTAAAAATATGTCTGTATCCACCTGAAAAAAACTGAAAAGTCATGGCCACTAGGGGTCTCACTTCCACCTAATTTGCAGTCCAAGTTCTGTCCCTAGTAACAGAGATATAGAAGACAGCTCACAGGAAATGGGGGCACGTTAGAGTTAACTGAGATCTCCAGCCAGATAAAAGAACTGCTTCTACACAGCTTTTGAAGATTATATGTGTGTATATATGTATTATTTGTTCTGTGAGCTAAAGAGCTAAAAACAAACATTGTGTGAAATAAGGGAAAGGGCATCACAGCAGTACAGTGCTGCTGGATTTCACAGAAAGGATACGCCACCCGCTTGTGAGAGAAATGCATCTAGCTATACAGCTAAAACAGGGAATAATATGGCCAAAAAGATTTCAGGGAAGCACCAAAATTTTTTTACTTCAGACTTATGATTGTACAAAAAAGCACAGCCATTATGCAAACTGTTTTGAAACCTCAGGTACACTTTAAAAAGGCCATTCCTATTTATAGAAGGGCCACTCACATTGCTCATGTAATTGGACTTGGAGTGGGTGGTCCAGTTGTTCAAGCAACCGTACAATGTTGGAAGGCTCTCTTGCAAAAGTTACCTAGATGACCAGCTTCTTGCTTTCCTGGCTGCAACTCCAGTTGCCATTTTTAAACCTCTATGGGAGATGTAGCTGTACTCATAACTGGAGCTCCAAGTTAATGAAGGAACCACAAGTCATAAAATGGGTTCTGTGGGAATTATTTAAAATGGCTATCAGCAACCTATCCTAGGATATGAGCAGGACTGGTTGCCTTCACTTGCAGAGCTGCCTAAGAGGGTGAGGGAAGGGCTTCTCACTACACTGCTCTACAGTAGATGGTAATGATGTGATCCTGCCTATGATATGCCATCATGGCTGAGCAGCCTGTAAGAAAAACTCACCAATATGTAGTATATGTAAGTGCCAGAGGGTAATGTGTAGTGAGGCCCCGTCTTCTCGCCCCTTCCCCCTAGACTGCTCTGCAAGTGGAAGCAACTAGTCCTGCTCACACTGTAGGACAGGTTTCTGGTAGCCATTTTAAATCATTGGTTTTGATTGTTTGCTATGGGCAAAAATGAAAGCTGTGCTGTGATTGGTTGCTATGGGCAACAATTTGTCTTTTAGACAGCAGATGTAGTGAGTTGCAGTGTCTCAGCAGTTATGCCTATGGTTTCTTTAGTGTTTAATGCATGTTGTATATATAAGGGTGTCTCATATTCAGGACCCACATCTATCAGATAGAGTCTGAAGGACATCCAGAAACATTGATTTCAGTGGGAAATCCTATAACTGGGTTCCAAGCAGCAGGACAACATATATCATCAGGGTACACTTCTAACAAGAAAGGTATTGTCCAAAAAGGATATCCCTTCAAATCAATTTTACATACTGCATTTAATAATTGTGCTTTGATGAAGCTTTTCCATTTCCATAAGAACAGACCACACAATCTGGCCAAAAACATGAGGGACAAATGACTAAGACTGTGGCCTTTATTCTTTGTTTATACGTTAATCTCTCAAGCTAAATCCTGCAGGAATGGAAACCTCCAGCATCACTTGGAACCCACTATTTTAATCAGAGCTGAAATTCCTAAAACACAGAGACAAGTGACAGATGATTTTACCATGCAGAATGTTAAAAAGCAACAGAAGAAGGTCTTTATCAGCATGGCTTGAGCTCATGTACACCAAAACTGAATTCCAACTGTTGCCCAGCTCAAAGCAATGTGTTGTTCTCTCATGTGATGGATAAAAAGAATTTGGAAGTTTGATACAGTCCCTGGAGATGTTACTGAAACCCACTCATACACTCTACAAGAAGCCCTATGTCACTTTACCGACTCATCTCTATAATGTCCTTTTATTCTGCCTCTTGTTTGTCAAAGCTCGGTTTCTTTCCATTCATAAGTTTGAATATTTTATGAATAAAATGTCTCTATTATTTCACAAATGCTTTGCAATATTCTGCTTACATTAAAAACTGCAGGCTATCGGGAACTAACAAATACATTAAAAAGTTTTTTTTCTAAATTTAAGAAACCAGAAGCAAGGCAATGCCAAGATGGGCCATGTTCATAAGAGACTAGACTGAGAAATATGTCCGATAAGGTCTTGCCTCTCGGACCTCCACCTATTTGAAGACATGAGGTCCCTCACTTAGCTTGTTCACTTGACTCTTTCAGTAAAGGCTCATGCACATTGCCAAGCCACATACGATCTGCTAAAAATGTGGATTGGATGAGGACTGAAATCACAGCCATGTCCTAACTCCAATAAACTTGAATGGGGAGTCATATAAAAATGAAACATCTCTGATCTATAAAGTTAATATACACCATGTTCCAAATTATTATGCAAATTGTCATAAAGATGTAATTTTTTGTTTTTCAAATTAATGGTATTGGGTCTCAGGGCTCTTTGGATCACTGAAATCTTAAACATTATAATAATTATTTTGCCAGGTGAACCAAATTTAAAGAAAACTACTTAGGAAGGACTTTCCACATTATCAAGGAGCCCACAATTTTCAAGCAATATAGGAAAAAAAAGGATCTCCCTGCTGCCGAAAAACATCAAATAGTGCAATACCTTGGAGAAAGTATAAAAATATTAGAAATTCACTAAAACTTAAGCATAATGAGGAAGATTTCTTCCAGACAAATTCATCAGATTAAGAGAGCAGATGCTAAAATGCCATTACAAAGCAGCAATCAGGTATATGAAGCTGCTGGTGCCTCTGGAGTCCTGCGAACCTCAAGGTGTAGGATCTTCAAGAGGCTTCCAGTTGTGCATAAACCTACTATTCAGCAGCTAACCAGTGCTAACAAGAAGAAACGGTTGCAGTGGGCCCATACATGAAGACTAATTTTCAAACAGTTTTGTTTACTGATGAGTGCCGTGCAACCCTGGATGGTCAAGATGGATGGAGTAGTGGATTGTTGGTGGATAGCCACCATGTCCCAGCAAGGCTGCAACATCAGCAAGGAGGTGGTAATGTCATGTTTTGGGACGGAATCATGAGGAGAGAGCTGGTAGGCCTCTTTAGGGTCCCCAAAGGTGTGAAAATGACCTTGGCAAAGTATATCGAGTTTCTGACTTACCACTGTCTTCCATGGTGCAAAAAGAAGAACTGTGCCTTCTGTAGAAAATGTATGCATCTGAAGCTGCAAAGAATACCTCTAAGTCATTAGCTGCTATGACCATAAAAGGAGAGAAACTTATGGTGTGGCCACCATTCTCCCCTGACATCATCCCTATTAAGAACCTTGGAGTATCCTGAAGCAAAGGATGTATGAGGGTGGGAGGCAGTTCGCATCAAAACAGCAGCTCTGGGAGGCTATACTAACATCCTACATCAAGCAGAATCCCTAGGTTCAATGGATGCAAGAATTGTAAAGGTGATATCAAAGAAGGAGTCCTATGTTGACATGTTTTTGACTAAAATAGCTTTTGATTTCAGTAAACTTTACCTCTTAATGCTGCAAATTCAAAAAATGACCATTTTCAGTTCTTTACAACCTATAAAATGATTGGAAATTCTGTTGTGCATAATAGATCAATAATAGTATAGGCTGGCTCACAGTATTTTTGCATATAAAAATTTATTATTCCACTAAATATTCAACAAGACTAATTTAGTGTCGACATATCAGCATAAATACATAAATATATATATTGTATAGATAAAGATAGTGCGGAGCTCACGCACAGACCTATACAGCTGGAGTACTCCAAAATAGATAAGACCTTATGGCTATAGTGTAACTGCAAGAATCATTCGGTTGAACCACTCAAATGTCCATATGATTGTATGCCGATTTACCAGTTGTTGGAACCGGAGAGGTTCAGAGAGTGTCCTTACTGTGATCTCCTACAAAGAAAGCTCTGTACTCAGGTGCCGTTTAGCAACAGTAGTTGCACCGCTTCTGATCGATGGCACTCCACTTACTTTTCATGCGGAGCAGGCTTCCGACCCGTTCTCACAGCGTCCCACGTGGCCAGTTAGATGGTAATTTGCTGGTTGATGACGTAGGCGCTTAGAGCCATCGGGTTAACGGAAGCTAATGCAGCTGAGTTCGTAGTTGCTTGAGCCCGTCGGATTAGCGGAAGTTGGTACAGCAGAGTTTACTTGGTACTTTATTTGGTTTTGTTCGGCACAGTTAAATGTGTGTCAACATAAGTTAGACCACCTTGTCAATAGTTAGCAGATGGAGTCTTTTGACGATGGTATAGGACTTCTTCCGATAGTTGAAAAAAAGGTTCTTTTTCTTGCAAATTTATAAAAAACGCACCAATAGCCAGGTCTAGTCCACACTAGACGCGTTTCGGAACGAAGTTCCTTCCTCAGTAGTTAAATGTGGAACTCAGCATTCCACATTTAACTACTGAGGAAGGAACTTCGTTCGGAAACGCGTCTAGTGTGGACTAGACCTGGCTATTGGTGCGGTTTTTATAAATTTGCAAGAAAAATAAGCCTGCACTGGCTTTAGCTTGGAGTAGTTTTACGATGCACTGACATTTTCTTAGTCATTGATAATAAAATATGTAAACCCTTCTTAAACCCAATTTAGAGATTCTGAAAATACATTATTCAAGCGTGTGTCTATATATGGTATAATAGCCACCCTTACATAGTTGCTTCGTTAATACGGTTAAAAAAAGATATAATGTTAAGTGAGACCTAGATTTCCATACATTTTCATAAGCATTAATGTCATTTACTTTTAAGAATTAATCTAAGTCCATTTTAAAACTGTCCACTGATTCTGCTGAGACCACATCCTGAGGTAGTCTATTCCACAGATTCAAAGTTCTTACAGTAAACAATTCTTGACGCCTCTAAAGACTGAACTTTTTCTTCTCCAGACGGAGGCAGTGCCTACTTGTCTTTTGAGGAGATCCTCTGCATGCCTTTGCTAGTTGTATTGTTTTTTTGGTGCATAGAGCAATGCACAATCCACAAACAGTAGAAATAGTTGATCAATCACAGAAGAGGTGTTTCAGAATAAAAAGAATGAAGCAAATTTGTACTTGTATCATCACATCAAAATCAGTTCTTCTTGTGAAAGGACAAATTGACTTTGACCTTCACTTTAACGGGAATGTTTCCATGTGAGGAGGTCTTAAGGTTTATGCAGATGTAGATGTTGATTGTTCAGTAAAGATCAGACCCTCAGTTTGGTTGATGCCGGAAATTGCTACTCAGCAAATTCCTTGTGCTGTTGTCGCCTTATGTAGAACATCTGCTAAAATTGTTACTGCCCTCTTGTACCAAAGTCTACAATTTACTATTCATTTTATTTAAAAAGGAATGAATAGTTGTTGCACTTTCCTTGAAACCAATTATGGTGTATGTAAAGTAGTAGTACATATAGTATATTACTACACTGGAAATCATCATTAGCGTTTTATATCATTTTAATCCAGTTTAGTATATCATTTTAATATTATTAAAAATAGCCTGTTACTATCTGACTGGGTACAGTTTAAGGGGTTGGATAGAAAAAAATTAAGTTTTACTTTTTTTGGCTTTCAACCTAATGCATATGGGTAGTTCCTGATGCCTTCCCCCAGGTGATGACCGAGGAGAGAAGGATCAGGCTCCTTCAGTTTTAATGTCCCAACCTTTTGCCCTCTCTGGAATCATGCTGAAGCCAAAGGTATCTGATGGCAGCACCTCCTATCTCTTCATAGAAAACACATACATGCTCAACCACTAGTGTGAGGTGTTGGCCAAACAAGCTGAGAGGTATTGAAAGCATATGGGCAACATAAAGCTGCCCATCAACAGTAGACATTTGCATCTTCTGTCACAAACTAAGAGCGGATATTTCTCACCTTAAGGAAGTTACATTCAGTTGGTGTTGAACCACAGCACCAACCAACCAGTTTGACTTAATCCTAGCAGTCACTCTTTAACCTCTTTACAGGGATTTGGACTTCGCTTCAAGGGAGCCACCAGGCCGCTACCTCTTAGAGTAGTCCCAGTGTGCTGTTGACCACTGACCTACAGAGCTCAGAGACATCAGTGCAAAGCACTGAGAGATAAAGCAAAACTAATAGTCAGTAACAGGCCGAGGTTGGGGAAGGAAGAGTTTGTGTGAATCTGAGAAACAGTCCAGAGGTCAGAGAAGGCAGCACAGGATCAATATGGAGATCAGGCATAGTTCAAGTCAGGCGGCAGAAGTCGGTACATGGGCAGACAAGGAGAATATAGCAGCACCTAAGGAGGAACCGTAATTTGGCCATATTACAGTTCTATATAAGCTCCAAGATGCTTTGAGCCATAGAAGTCTGTGGGCCCATACTTTACCTAAAATGGAGGCATATGGAGGATTTTTCTGTCAGATTCATGTAGAATCTAAAAATGATAAAATATTGCCATGCCCTATCAAGTGATTAGCGAATTTATTGAAATTCTGTTTGGATTTGATTTGGTCGTCTAAGGTCATGTGATCCTCCTTTTTCATCTTTCCTGTCTTATGATCTGAAAAATGCCATAATGTGAAATTCTCCCAAATCGAGTTACCAAAATGCATTTTTTTTTTTATTTGGGTTGAAATCAATTAAAGGGGTATTCAAATTAGTTTTTTTACATTTGTTTATATAAATGAAACCATGCAAATTTTCTAATATACAAGTATTTTAAATTATGCATACATATCTTTCTTATATTAGGCAGTTGACCCCTATATGAAGTAGAATGGTAAAACCCATGTATCGGTTCTGTCTAATGTACCCATGGCCTAACTGAAACATGGCATCGGTTATATGACACTCTTCATATCATATAATCCCTGACATTCAGTAAGCAGTAGTTTTACATGACATACATGTGCTGGGTCAGCACAATGGATACAGCGGTCATGTGTACAGTATAAGTGCTGGGAGGCCTGTATATCCCACCCAGATACCTCAGCTGGGTGAAATAACTGAAATCCAGAAAGCTGCAGTGGTTTTAGCAAAGTGAAGTTTGCTGAGACAGGTTTGTCTAGATGTTGTTCTGGGCTGGATTTCATGTGGACTGGGGGATAGGTTTGGTAGTGGGATCTGCCAGTCCACACCCTTCCACTACATGTATTGTCTTTTGCCAGATGTGATCACAGGTGGGGCCTGCTGTTGTAATCAAGGAGGGATAAAACAACCCACTGTGTATGACTTGAAGGAAGAAAGGCTGAGGAAGCCTGAGAGGCTCTGTTTGGTCTTAGCCAGGAGGGCTGAGGGGACACGAGGCTTTGTAAAGCCTGAAGTTTGGGTGGCCTATCGACGCCTATGGAAAGAGGGTTGCACGGTCAGAGTCGAGAGGACTTCTAGACCATCTCCCCCCAAGGGTGCTGGTGTGGTCACTGCCTGGAGGCTGCAGGACTGTATATGGCTGAGGAAGCTGGATCTAATCCCGTGTGTGAACGGTGCTCTGTAGGTGAGGTAGAGACAACACGTGTATTAGGTAGAGCCCAGACGGGCAGGTGTTTATTTTCGATGTTTATATGTGTGAAGATGCTGAAGTGCCAAAATAATGCACTATTTGGACTTGAACCCCGTTGTCAGAGGAGAAGTCTGTTATTGCGACCCCCTGAGAGAGAGCGATACCTTACAATACATTCATGTGATAAGTAAATAGGACTAGAGATGGAATAATGATTTTATTGGTGTTATTATTATAGTAACTACATTACTGTGTGTATCTACATGACTGCCTGTCTCTAGGTGATGTTATATTGGTAATAAAGTGTAAAAAACAACAACACGCAGATCTGTTTCTAAACAGATTCAGACAGATAAAATGACATACTGCTGCAGATTATAGTAATATTGTATATACTATAGATGTTCTGCTTCTCAATACACTACTATTCACTTGTTCGATACATGGGCAGTTAACTGAAAGCCAGGTCGCATGATACTTGTGAAGGTCACATGACTTCTCACATGACTGACGCCATGTTTAGTCCTATCCAACTCTGCTATGGATGCACTTTATAAGACTAAAATGTGCTGTTGGGCAGATTGATATATGGAATCAGCAAAACTTGTAAGAAAGACATTTATATCTCAGCTTTTTATGAACTTAAGACCACCCACATGTTCAATGACTGACAGCTCTCTCTGTATTCACACTTACACAGAGGATGCTATCAATCACTGAAATAACAGCCCTTTGTACAACAAAGATCAGAAAGAATAGAGATTTAGATATATAAATTACAAGTTTTACTGAATCTTACATATCAATACGTACAGTTCCTTCTGCTCTATAACATGCTTCCTGCAAGTTGCACTGAATTTTGTGGTTACAGGTTCTACCAAAAGGTACCTGGAAGCCATTTTTTGAATAATTTAAATATCAAGAATAATGGGGGGATCAGGCATGATAGTGGCTGCTGTTGTGTGTTATATGTGATCAGCATTAGTGTAGGAGAGTGTGAGCTTTTTGAAAGTTTTTTTTTTACCCTGATAATTCTGTTTTTGATGATAATTTCCCATTTACTCCTTCAGAGCTATTTCCACTTATTAGATGATACGGGTTCAACACCTTTTGTATAAGGCAAGTGACTGTAGGGTTAACTGCATCTCTCTACTAATCTAACTCTCACACTGGTTCCCTCTTTTGTTCTCAACGTGTCAGCTCCAAACCATTGTCAGTATCTGCCTGTACTCTTTACCTTCCTCCTTCACAAAATACAGAAGTTTCTAGAGCTTTCCGGCTGCCTCCTGAGATGGCGTGAGCAAAGGTTTTCCATGCCTCTTGATTGTTACCATAAAGTTATAATGTATTTTTTGCAGTTCCCTGGGTATGCTGGGATTTGTAGTACATTAGCTACTTCCAATCACATGTTTTCTCCCAAACTCTGTGGCTTGGAACATAATATTTAACTCTATTTACCAGCCGCTGAGTGAAACTTTATTTTCTTGCTGGTTAGATAATAAATTATGGCTTTAAGAGTGCTAATAGCACTCCCATATATTTGTATTAATGCTTCCTGGTTTATTAAAGCTGGGCTGATTCCAGAGTGCATGTATTACAAGAGTTTCCGCTGCAGAATATGGCTTCCTCTAGGCTGAGATCCAGTTGTAACTGGCAGCTAATACTTTCACACATTTACAAATCCGTATCTCCTCCCAACAAGCCGAGCACGAGAGAAGAAAGATGTTGATTAAAGGCAGCAGATGTGAGTATTTAGAAGGGTTCAAAACTACGGTAATTTTCTGTAGGACACATAATGATTGATAGACAATATATAGTATTAATAATCATTGCAAACAAAAGTTTTGCTGTCATTATTATAACTGGTGCAGAAGAAGAAGAAGGGGCTAATTTCTAGGGCCCATAGACCACAGAGAAAAAAATAGGTACAATTAGGGACTTAGGGTATTTCAATAAAAATAAGTATGAAGACTCACTGGGGACATCCAAGGATATTGGACATCAATCTCTAAAGCAAGGGGTCAGAACCGCTTATGTTAGCAACTAAACCAGAACCTTGTTTAAGAGAGCATCCATACATGGAAGCATTGAATAATATTTCCCAGTCCAAACGGTCAGAAAAAATACAGAATAGACATATAAAACAGCCAAACACCCAAATTCTCCTATATGCTAATGAGGGGAACAATAAGATACAGTGGCATCTGGGCACTGATGCTTGGTAGGCCTCAGTAGACCTTATAGCACAGCACAAGTAATATACTATATATAGTGCATGATAGTTGGTGGGCATAGGTTTTTCATAAGGACTCCACAAGTTTCAAGTTACAACTTTGATGCCAGTTCTAGACTATCCTGTGATTGAACGCATCAGCTGGATCTCCAGATTATTGGACGGCAGTCCGACCAAAGGAACTTACTGAGGTATTCATGACTATATGGGCATAAATCACAATAATGATAAGTGATGTTTTTTTTACCAATTAGGAATATCTAGATTTTTTCAGTAATTGCAAAGTGTGACATTGGGTGGTGAAATGAGTAAATTTCTGTCTGACACATGCCATGGAGCTACATGTTGTCATCTCTCTTATGGGGACATCACATACACATCCAATCCATGTGCACTCAGGAGTTATTTCTGGAAATGTTGAATCTCGTAAAAGCAATAAAAAGAAAATATCCCTGTAGCCAAAATAAATGTCTCTTTGGAACCTGGATAAAAAGCCCTGAAATATTTGTGTAAGTTTGAAATTCCAAGCCCAGTAGATGATCAACTCAGTTGTTGATAGATACTGCAAAGATGGATACATTCAGTGAGATAGGGATGGTTTAAAAACTGATGATCAAACCCAAAAATAAAGATTTTAATTGCTAATTTTGTGTTTGATTGGTGAAGAAGCAATGGTCTTCTTGAAAGGAATTTCCTGCCTTAAATGTACAGTATATATAACATAATAATACATATAATTTAGATAAAAATCTATATATCCTGTATATACTGAGTGTGTAGATAGATAGATAGATAATAGATATGGGTGGATGTATAGGATTGTTATGTTGACGGCTCATGTCTGCTGCCGCCTTTGTATTTTGAGTGGACATAGCCAATGCTCTACACACCGTGTGTCTGTCGCAAATTCCAGCACTCAGAGAGTGGGTCCGGGCACCATTGTGTCTTTTAGAAATATTTTTCATTGATTCTCACCTCATTCTGCATCCTCTTATCCTTTGGCTCTGTGTGTAGCTCCTACGCTGTTTCCAACATGCTAACCAGCTTCTGCTATACATAAACAGTTGTTTGTATCATTCTCTGCCTGAGCAATAGGTTCACTAGCTTGCTAGATTCTGCATAGGTGCTATAATATGCCTGTTTGCCTGTGAACCGAGTTCTGCCTGATTGCCAGATACTGACCCTCTGCTGCCTAATCTGACCCATGCCTGATCTCTCTACTTACCATATGCTACCTGCCCTGCCCTCTAGACTGTTTCTTGAATTCACATGTACTAAGTGCCCCGACTTTGGCCTGTTACTGACCATGAGTTTTCCCTCACAGCATGATGCTGTCACCACCATGCTTCACTGGTGATGAGTAGTGCCTGGTTTCCCCCAGACATGGCGTTTAGAATTTAGGCCAAAAAGTTCTATGTTGGTTTCATTAAACCAGAGAATCTTGTTTTTTCACAGAGTCCTTTAGGTACTTTAGGTGCTTTTTTTGCAAACTTCAGGTGGGCTTTCATTTGACTTTGCCTCTTTTTGGCAACTCTGACATAAAGCCCATATTGGTGGAGTGCTCTCATCCACATAGGATTTTTGAAGATCAGCCGGAGTGACCGGGGTTCTTGGTCACCTTTCTTACCAAGGTCCATCTTCCTCAATTACTTTTGATCAGGTGGCCAACTTTAGGAAGAGTCCTGGTTGTTCCAAACTATTTCCATTTATGAATTAAGAAGGCCACTGCTTTTGGTAAATTTCAGTACAACAGAAATGTTTTGTATCCTTCTCCAGATCTTTACTTCCACACAACACTGTCTAAGAGCTCTACAGGCAGTTCCTTCCTCCTCATAGCTTGTTTTTGGCTCTCATATGCACTGTCAACAAATTTTACCACAGGTGAACTCCAATCAAGGTGTAAATGGGAAGCCCCTATAGTTAAATTTAAAGTGTCATAGAAAATGGTCAGAATACTTACGTGAATTTTTTTTCTTTTAATAAATCTGCAAACATTTCTAAAATGCTCTTTTCACTTTCTCATTATGGGTAATGAATTTTATTTTAGCACAAGAGCACAGCATACCAAAATGCAAAAAAGTAAAAGGGACTGAAGACTTTTCAAATGCACTGTAGATAGATAGATATCAGATAAATATTACATAGGTAGATGTTAGATATTCAGATATGAATAGATTGATAGGATAGATAGATAGAAAGATAGATAGATGAAAAAAGCAGCACTCCTTAGCAAAATATCAGATGCAACCCATCTATGGATCCTGGACTTAGACCCGCTAATATAAAAGTATGGAAAAAGAGGCAGCACTCTGACTTCAGTGATAAAAAAGTGGATTCCACTTTTTCTTCACTGAAGTCGGAGTGCTACCTTTTTTTCCATACTTAGATAGATAGATACAGTAGATAGATATATAGATAGATAGAAGCTCAAAAAGTAATCAGTCCCTTGAAACAGGAATTCTGGATAGTGCTGCCACAACACAATTGTCAATTCCTAATAACACAGTTCACACACAGAGGACATTTGTAATAATAATATATTTATTTCCATCACAGAAAAAGAGGAAAATTCTCATATTTTGTACAAAAAATACATTTTCATAAAAGTGTTCTGCAATGTAAGATGCATGCTGACGTATGAATTTTTTTTTTCTTTTTTGGGCTGCCTCTCCATGTATAAAAATAGCAGGACTTGTCAGTATGTCCGCTGGTAACAACAACAGGGTTGCCTTCTC
Organism: Bufo bufo; assembly: GCF_905171765.1. NCBI lineage: Eukaryota > Metazoa > Chordata > Amphibia > Anura > Bufonidae > Bufo > Bufo bufo. The sequence goes on from NC_053389.1 coordinate 139,609,980, forward strand.
TAAAACGAGCCGTGACATCTTGTACTGTAACAGTGGAACGATTGTTGCAAGAGTAATCTGGTTTTCATTAAAGGGAAGTGATGGGTCCAATTTCTCTACAGGGCTGCTTGCAAGCATCTCCTTTACTTATGCTATGTGTTGGCAGCTAAGTGATGTGGCAGAGAGGTCCTTGCAATCTGTAACTACACATGCATTTGCTATGTTAACCCCTTAACCCCTGACTTTGCCCAGGCAGTAATAATTTGAGATTAATACAATCATAGGCCCATATGGGATCTATAGAAAGGGCTGCCAGCACCAGTAAGAGGCTGAGAGCCAGACAGTAAGTGCATAAGACATAAAGAGAAGAGAAAGGGTTAAAGCAATCTGGATTGCAAGCGGCCTGGAACACTTTTCATTATTTGTACAATTCTTTAATGCAAGGCTTACTGTCACAGTAAGGGGTCATGCAGACATTCCAGAACAGCAAAAGGAAATTATACATGGAGTATCAGCGGCAAAACTGATTGGAAGCGGCAATTGAAGTGTGGGTTGTGGGGGTGGGTGGGGGTTAATGTTATAAGTACCCATGAGGTTCAAAGGTGACTTGTGCTTAAATCCTGCTTGATGCATAAGAACAACATGGCAAACCAGGGGTACCATAAATGTCAACTGCAGGAGGGCCATTGTTAAAGACATAGGTGAGCAGCTTAATATGTATGAGATGCTAAGGCAGATTAGAATGAAGTGAATATTTAAGTGGTGGGTGATCACCTGGAAAATCATAGTACTGCTCTTCTAAGAGGGGAAATGTGCAGTAGAAATTGTATTGCGCAGTATGACATCAGTGCCGGCTATATGAATGACTATCTGAAAAGACCTCCAATACTATACAATAATTGCAGTCATTACATAACTGGTACCGCATGCCTAGCAGTATCTAACTCAACCCTACTGTATTGGAGGGGGAAATTGTTATGAAAAAAGTACATATCTAGCACAGTAAGATTGAGATCAAGCAAACAGGTCTTGCTGAGTCTTTTATGGGAACAACCTTCATAGATGCTGAAGGACACAGAGAAAATCAACCATAGCAGTCACCACCATAAAAATGTAAGTCGTGCACAGTGGTGGATGACCATCTTTGTCCAGCAGCTGTGAAGTATGTAAATCTTAACCAGACCATTGCATAACTTCCTCCAGCCATTCTGGAAATTATTAGTTCTGTCACATTGTCAGGCCAGGCCTTCCGGAAACTTAGTAAGTCAGATGACTTTGACCCAGTGAGAACTTACATGAGGGGAGTTATGACATGGTTACCTTCTAATCCTGATATGAATTAGTCAACAATTTGATGTTTATCTGTATCATCAGAAAGGCCGAGTCATAAATATTAGACTTGAATAGACCTAAAATAAATGTTGGGTAAACACGTTCATTTCGGTGGAATCAGTTAACAGTCTAACATAAGGAGTCATCTGACTTTTACCCAATGTCAAATGATTTGGGGAAAAAGGCTCCTTGTGTGTCATTAGGCCTGATCTCAGTATCAGACTGCATTTCCTTGAGACCACTAGAAGAAATGATTCTGAGGCCCACCCTCTGTGTACACAATAGATATTTACATTCACTTTTAAGTAAATACACATTCAGGACTTATCATCAGTAAAGTTTAATAGGATATCTGGTGGTTATTGGTTCCAAGATCAACTCAAATCATCTTATCCAAATTATCTACACCATAAGGGCTTGGTTTTATAAGGGGCATCCTCTGATCCTCTGTTACTCCAGTGTCCAATCCTGCCTGATCCTTAGTTTACTTGGAATATAAGTTACTGTCATAACTGACAGCCCTCTCCCTCCAAACACTCAGTTGATTTGAGCATGCATAATAATTGGGGGAGGCAGGGGAGATAGCTGTCCTACAGATATCTAGTGTGTATGGACAACATTATTCAGAGTGAGGGCCATCAACTTTTATGGCAAACCACATAGTAACTCTGGTTCTGTTTCCAAAATACCTACCTCTACTCTTTGGAACAGTTTCATTAAGGTTTTTAAAGGGAATGTAACATCAGAAAATGATCTGTTGTTTAACTTACTTTTTTGTGTTAAACAAATTTCTTTTTTAGAATTTTGGTGAGTTTTTAAAAAAAATATAAGAATATATATATATATATATATATATATATATATGAAGGAATTTGTTCTTGATAGGCCACCCAGTTTAACAAACAAGACCAATTTGTACAGTATGTCTATATTCCACTCAGTTTTACTTTACAGTCTTTTCTTGTACAGGATTCTTTTTTCAGATATCTTGTGAGGGTTGAATTATGAACGACATCCATTTTCTTTCCTCGTGTTTACATTACCTACACTGAATCGACTGTCTAAGAAAACAAAATACTCAAGGAATGCCGACTCTTTTTCGTATGTTTTCTGCTAGAATCACTCACTTTTTTTTTGTAAATGGGATATTTTAGCTCAGAGCATTAACTTCATCGTTAGAAAGAGGAATTCATTCGGGAGTTATCATTTAACTGACTGATTGACATAGCCAAGAACAGAATGGAGAAATGAAAACAGCCATAGAGTCAGCAGTATAAGAGGTCAGGGCTTAGGGAATTCTAGTATTCAGACCTAGTAATTTCACCTCGCTGTGGTTTATCTCTGTGAGCTGGATCATTTATCCTCCTCATGGCAAGACAAAGGGAAATCTTGGCAAATGGACCAGGACAAAAGCAGACATTTTGTAACTGTTGAATACTTGCATATCTGCAGATTAGTCTGTAAATGGTTCTCTGTCACAGAACATGGGATGTAGGATGTCGCTCACAACTGAATGAGGTGGCAGAAATCACTTCAGAATCTTTTGATAAAGCTCCAAAATTTATTGGCCAAAAAAAAAGAACCTAATGCTTTCATGCCTGGCCAGTGATACAAAAACAAAAAATTTACATAAGTTGTCAAAATACAGTAAAATTTCAATAGCCTAGAATTTTCCAAGGACATTTGGTTTGAACCATTTGATACTCATCTAGATTTTAACCATAATTCCTGAATGTTAGAATCCTTGTTTCTTTCTCGATTAAATGTGAACATGGAGATGCATCACAGTTAAATTTGCCGGTAAACTGTAGTCTTGCCTAGGTTATGGCTTTCTGAAGATATGATTGGCATAGGTTTAGGTTTTAGCACTTGATAGATGTTCTCTAACATCTATGATGGGTTTGTTAGACTATAGTATGTGGATAGTAGGCTGCACACAGTTATTACACAATCAACAATGATGCTCAAAGGGGTTGCAACTTTGAAAAATGTGACCTACCATATAGCTGATTTTTAGAAGAAAAGAAACTTCCATCGTCAGAAATCCTTTTGAGATATTCTATTGTGATGATAAAAGGATTTGAGCATGTTAGCAGTGGTTGATGGGAAGGTCTCTGGAGAATCTTAGGAGACACCTAGCTGTCCACACTTTGAAAGTCAAGTACTTTCAGATAAGTCAGTATCAGCTTATAAACTACTCTTTGCAAAGGTGTCTTGTAATATATCTGTTTGAATGCTTCTCTTCAACTTCAAGTTCAGAAGTGAAATGCATCACTTCAATAAATGACATTATCCTTCAAGCCTGGTGGCCTCATTGCTGTTTTTAGTAGTCCAAAAGAAGCCATCGGGTGTTCTGAGCTATGAGATGTCATGCTGTCATTGCTTATACCTTGTAAATAAGGAATGTGTAGGATGAAAACAGGACAAGACAAGTCGATAATAACAACATTCTTAAATGTCTACCCTGTGTCTGTGAGATACTAAAACGCCATTAAAGTAGATGATTTGCATTTCTCACGAGTATTACGGTAGCTCAGCCTACAGTATGTCTCCACTGTGCACCAGTAGGCAGCACAAATTATTAAAGGGATACACCATGTTATTCTTAATGCAAGGACTGAGTGATACAGCATACCGCAAGGATTTATGCTTTTGTTATTCTTTGAATCTCTGTGTCATGCAATACCCATTAAGACCCTGAACTAGGCATCAGTTATATCTTCAGTGTTCCTTTAAGCAAGTATGTCCATTGATTTTGGAGCTAACGCTCCAACTACTAATATTGGCCTGAATTCACAAATTTACACCTCTAATTTTCATAGATTAAAAGGAAATAACATCCTCCACCAGTTCTGCAAAGTACCAGGAATTATCCCTATTGCCAATGACTAGCAGGGTATGAGATTGACCTAAGCATTCTGGTATCATTGGTGGGAACAGTATAATGTTACAGGGGAGCAAACTTTCCTATATTTTTGACATTATATATCCACACTGATACCTAGAATAAAGGACCAGCTATCTGAGTCTGAGTACATAACAGTCCCGTTGCGATGGGCTAAGACTTTGACAGAGCTTTCATACACACTGCAGTACCAATGATTTCAATGGGGCATCTTGTTGGTCTTCAGAGATCTACAGTTAAAATCTTACAGGTAAATGTCCAAAAGAGCATTGTACTGTATGTCTACACGTTTTTTTACACATAGACTTATTGACTTGATATATGTTCTTTCTTGCCTGGTTTATTATGTCTTGAGACAAAGTCCTAGCAGACCCTTCGCTGACTAAATAAGCCGCTCTTTATTTTCCAAACACTTTACAGTTTTGTCTTAAAAGCCTATAGTGAAATAAGGAGCCTGTTTCATGAGTATTAAATGGGGTTACTGGGCCACATGTTTGTAACAGGCATCAAACATGGTTATTCCCCAGCAATTTATCACCACAATGAAAATGTTCAAGGAGGAACGTAGCCTGTTGTGTCTGCTGCCAAAAACCCACGCTGTGGATTTACACATTTGCCATTTCAAATAAAATCATCAGACTGACAAACTGCACTTGTGTCAATCGTGCACATACTGTTCTTAATTTAGTTTGGCTTATTGGTTGTTTAGGGTTCCAGGCTCGTTAGAAGCTTAATGTTCCTGTCTAGTTTGGTGCAACGCTACACATGAATATATATATACAAACATTCAAACACATATATCTACATATACAGAGATATTCACACATATATGCATATGTATATACACTGCTCAAAAAAATAAAGGGAACACAAAAATAACATATCCTAGATCTGAATTAATTAAATATTCTTCTGAAATACTTTGTTCTTTACATAGTTGAATGTGCTGACAACAAAATCACACAAAAATTAAAAAATGGAAATCAAATTTTTCAACCCATGGAGGTCTGGATTTGGAGTCACCCTCAAAATTAAAGTGGAAAAACACACTACAGGCTGATCCAACTTTGATGTAATGTCCTTAAAACAAGTCAAAATGAGGCTCAGTAGTGTGTGTGGCCTCCACGTGCCTGTATGACCTCCCTACAATGCCTGTGCATGCTCCTGATGAGGTGGCGGACGGTCTCCTGAGGGATCTCCTCCCAGACCTGGACTAAAGCATCTGCCAACTCCTGGACAGTCTGTGGTGCAGCGTGACGTTGGTGGATAGAGCGAGACATGATGTCCCAGATGTGCTCAATTGGATTCAGGTCTGGGGAACGGGCGGGCCAGTCCATAGCATCAATGCCTTCGTCTTGCAGGAACTGCTGACACACTCCAGCCACATGAGGTCTAGCATTGTCTTGCATTAGGAGGAACCCAGGGCCAACCGCACCAGCATATGGTCTCACAAGGGGTCTGAGGATCTCATCTCGGTACCTAATGGCAGTCAGGCTACCTCTGGCGAGCACATGGAGGGCTGTGCGGCCCTCCAAAGAAATGCCACCCTACACCATTACTGACCCAATGCCAAGCCGGTCATGCTGGAGGATGTTGCAGGCAGCAGAACGTTCTCCACGGCGTCTCAAGACTCTGTCACGTCTGTCACATGTGCTCAGTGTGAACCTGCTTTCATCTGTGAAGAGCACAGGGCGCCAGTGGCGAATTTGCCAATCTTGGTGTTCTCTGTCAAATGCCAAACGTCCTGCACGGTGTTGGGCTGTAAGCACAACCCCCACCTGTGGACGTCGGGCCCTCATATCACCCTCATGTAGTCTGTTTCTGACCGTTTGAGCAGACACATGCATATTTGTGGCCTGCTGGAGGTCATTTTGCAGGGCTCTGGCAGTGCTCCTCCTGTTCCTCCTTGCACAAAGGCGGATGTAGCGGTCCTGCTGCTGGGTTGTTGGCCTCCTACGGCCTCCTCCACATCTCCTGATGTACTGGCCTGTCTCCTGGTAGCGCCTCCATGCTCTGGACACTACGCTGACAGACACAGCAAACCTTCTTGCCACAGCTCGCATTGATGTGCCATCCTGGATAAGCTGCACTACCTCAGCCACTTATGTGGGTTGTAGACTCCGTCTCATGCTACCACTTGAGTGAAAGCACCGCCAGCATTCAAAAGTGACCAAAACATCAGCCAGGAAGCATAGGAACTGAGAAATGGTCTGTGGTCACCACCTGCAGAACCACTTCTTTATTGGGGGTGTCTTGCTAATTGCCTATAATTTCCACCTGTTGTCTATCCCATTTGCACAACAGCATGTGAAATTGATTGTCACTGAGTGTTGCTTCCTAAGTGGACAGTTTGATTTCACTGAAGTGTGATTGACTTGGAGTTACATTGTGTTGTTTAAGTGTTCCCTTTATTTTTTTGAGCAGTGTACATTTTTGCACACATGACATAGATACACACATATGTGTATATATATACATATACACATACACACATATATACATACATCACATATATACAAAACAAACTACAAATATATATACCTTTAAATGCGCATGTATACTGTACATACTGTAGGGATTCGCTCTGGTAGTTAGGATAAGCGGGTGAAGTACAGAGGCAAAATACAAGTTCGTAATTCAAACTACAGTGTTTATTCACACATGATGCCAAAAACAAAACTTCACTTCAGTGTTGGTGTTACTTCACACCCAATGGCAAGTTAATATAACAAAAGTCACCTTGGTGGCAGTTCTGCCTCAGAAAGTTCAAATACAGGCTTTAGACGGCCTGATCCCCTGACACACGGGTCTCCGCTCTCCAGCCCAGCACAGCCATCAGATCCCAGCACACAGACCTCCTGAGCTCCACTGTCAGATGGAGATAATCCTCTCCACCTGGCAGTGCTGGCTGGATTTATGCCTGTCAAAACCCAGCCTGGAACGTGTGGAGTAGTCACCCACCCAGCACTTTGACTACTCCCAGTAAGAGTCATCCCGGATCAGCTATTACAGCCATGCTAAGTACCAAGGTGTCAAACAGCAACTGCTGCTGACTAGAGATGTCCCGAACTATTCGCCGGCGAACAGTTCACGGCGAACATAGCTTGTTCGCGTTCGCTGCGGCGGACGAACATATGCGAATTCAACGAAGATTGAGAATATAGTGCTATATTCGTTTCATTCGTCAATTCTAGCAACACAACCATTAGGAACTTAGCTCTAAGTTGAATTCGATATGCGATTAATGCAGGTTATATTAATCGCATTGCGAATTCAACTTACCACACTCTGAGTCAACTACGTAATTTTCCATGGGAGTTTTGTCATAGATCCCCCTCCGGCATGCCACAGTCCAGGTGTTAGTCCCCTTGAAACAACTTTTCCATCACTATTGTGGCCAGAAAGAGTCCCTGTGGGTTTTAAAATTCGCCTGTCTATTGAAGTCTATGGCGGTTCGCCCGGTTCACCTGTTCGCGAACAATCGCGGAAGTTCGCGTTCGCCGTTCGCGAACGGAAAATTTTATGTTCGCGACATCTCTACTGCTGACACATAAAAACTGGCTCCTACTCCACCGAGGCCAGGAACCTCGGTGACACGTACCTATCATCCACTATGATTCCTTGTACCTTCTTACAATACACACACATATATATATATATATATATATATATATATATACATTCACATACATATATCTAATTGCATACAGATAAACCTGCACATATATACATACATGTATACTCGACATACATACACATGTGCTGTACATACAGTCTTACACATATTCATGTTAACTCTTGTGTTCAAGTGCAAAAATATGACTCCACTGTATATGGAGCTGGTTGTCCCTCTGGCCGTTTGTGCCCAGCCGCGCCCATTATCGCCAAGCCCACCACCGCCCCGCTGTTAATTATTCACTGCTGTCCTCGTCTTTTTTTTTTTCTAAGTGCGCCATAGTCTTGCGCATGCGCTGATGTTACTCACGTCCGGGCCCAAGTGGTGTCCTGGCAGCAGCCTCAAATAGTGTAATCACACATGCGCCAGCTTTCTCCGCTTTCTGGCGCATGCGCGATTACATTACTTGAGGCTGCTGCCAGGACACCACGCGGGCCCGCACGTGAGTAACATCGGCGCATGCGCGAGACTACGGCACACTTAGAAAAAAAAAAAAGACGAGGACAGCAGTGAATAATTAATAGCGGGGCGGCGCTGGGCTTGACGATAATGGACACAGCTGGGCACAAACGCCCGGAGGGACAGCCCTTTGGGCACGTTAGGAAGGTAATTTGCATATAAATAAAAAAGATTTTTATCAAAAATAAAAAGGACAGGTGGGGGTAAAAATAGTATATAAAAAATTGGGCGGGGGGCTGGGCGGGCCCATACAAAAATTTGCAGTGGGGCCCAGGCACTTCTAGTTACGCCCCTGACACAGCTCATAGGCAAAGGCAGTGCTGTCTCCTGTAAAGAGCAAGACTATGGTGGTATTACACAGCCCGATCTTCAGGCAGTGAGACAACACATCCATTGGCACTTTGCTTGTATCGGCCGGATGACACAGACCAGTGCAAACTGAATGCAGGAGGAATGATTGCTACCGTAGTCATTCCTCTCGCTTTCTGTTTTACTGATACTGGGCGAAAACCATTTGTCCTATACTAAATTGAGTGTGATTACAAATTCGAAGTCAGAATTGTTGTAACACGTCACAAAACTTTGCTATGCATAAGTATGCCTAAAGGAATGAAGCACTTGAAAAACATTGAATAATTTTGAACAGAACGAGTTTTACTCCAACAATTACCTGATCTACATCAGAGTTTGCATAGTAAACAGTGTATAAAAATGTAATGGAATAAGAACATTTCAAAAAGTCTAGTTTTTTAATTTAAAAGTCTTACTTGAGCAAGGCCCAGTACTGTTAAAAGTGCTTTAGGCATCTGCTTTTGCGTTTGTGAACGGTCATATTTTCCCATTGCAAAAACCAGCAGTAGTCCCTCATCATGTTGGGATTCCAGCAGCCTTGATACCTGTTCTCCATTGTAGAAATATCTTTATGGAACCGCTCTCCATGTTTGTCACTTACATGTCACAAATTGGGTGGGAAAAAGTCAAGATGGGAATGTAAGAAATGCACTTTCAATGACATTCGGCAGCCAAGTTGTTCATATGCTGTAAGCATGTTGTTTCCTAATTCAGCATAGTTTGCAGCTCGCCTGTTCCCAAGGAAGTTCTGCACTACTAGCACAAATGCATCCCAAGCTGCAAGACGCACTCGCTTTGTCAGATTCTTGCGCTGATCATAAGTAGTGTATTTGCCACATATGTAGCAGATTGTTAACACATTTGCGTTTATTTATCTTAAGTTTCAAAACTGATAGCACTATAACAGATCACTTTATCAAAATCTGTCCAGCTTGCCTTATACACTGCGTGCAGAATTATTAGGCAAATGAGTATTTTGACCACATCATCCTCTTTATGCATGTTGTCTTACTCCAAGCTGTATAGGCTCGAAAGCCTACTACCAATTAAGCATATTAGGTGATGTGCATCTCTGTAATGAGAAGGGGTGTGGTCTAATGACATCAACACCCTATATTAGGTGTGCATAATTATTAGGCAACTTCCTTTCCTTTGGCAAAATGGGTCAAAAGAAGGACTTGACAGGCTCAGAAAAGTCAAAAATAGTGAGATATCTTGCAGAGGGATGCAGCACTCTTAAAATTGAAAAGCTTCTGAAGCGTGATCATCGAACAATCAAGCGTTTCATTCAAAATAGTCAACAGGGTCGCAAGAAGCGTGTGGAAAAACCAAGGCGCAAAATAACTGCCCATGAACTGAGAAAAGTCAAGCGTGCAGCTGCCAAGATGCCACTTGCCACCAGTTTGGCCATATTTCAGAGCTGCAACATCACTGGAGTGCCCAAAAGCACAAGGTGTGCAATACTCAGAGACATGGCCAAGGTAAGAAAGGCTGAAAGACGACCACCACTGAACAAGACACACAAGCTGAAACGTCAAGACTGGGCCAAGAAATATCTCAAGACTGATTTTTCTAAGGTTTTATGGACTGATGAAATGAGAGTGAGTCTTGATGGGCCAGATGGATGGGCCCGTGGCTGGATTGGTAAAGGGCAGAGAGCTCCAGTCCGACTCAGACGCCAGCAAGGTGGAGGTGGAGTACTGGTTTAGGCTGGTATCATCAAAGATGAGCTTGTGGGGCCTTTTCGGGTTGAGGATGGAGTCAAGCTCAACTCCCAGTCCTACTGCCAGTTTCTGGAAGACACCTTCTTCAAGCAGTGGTACAGGAAGAAGTCTGCATCCTTCAAGAAAAACATGATTTTCATGCAGGACAATGCTCCATCAAACGCGTCCAAGTACTCCACAGCGTGGCTGGCAAGAAAGGGTATAAAAGAAGAAAATCTAATGACATGGCCTCCTTGTTCACCTGATCTGAACCCCATTGAGAACCTGTGGTCCATCATCAAATGTGAGATTTACAAGGAGGGAAAACAGTACACCTCTCTGAACAGTGTCTGGGAGGCTGTGGTTGCTGCTGCACGCAATGTTGATGGTGAACAGATCAAAACACTGACAGAATCCATGGATGGCAGGCTTTTGAGTGTCCTTGCAAAGAAAGGTGGTTATATTGGTCACTGATTTGTTTTTGTTTTGTTTTTACGGTTCAATCATTATTTTGTTTTGTTTTTAAATGTCAGAAATGTATATTTGTGAATGTTGAGATGTTATATTGGTTTCACTGGTAAAAATAAATAATTGAAATGGGTATATATTTGTTTTTTGTTAAGTTGCCTAATAATTATGCACAGTAATAGTCACCTGCACACACAGATATCCCCCTAAAATAGCTAAAACTAAAAACAAACTAAAAACTACTTCCAAAAATATTCAGCTTTGATATTAATGAGTTTTTTGGGTTCATTGAGAACATGGTTGTTGTTCAATAATAAAATTAATCCTCAAAAATACAACTTGCCTAATAATTCTGCACTCCCTGTATACTTACTGCTGACATCAGCCTGAATGCGTCCGAACAGATATGTATATATGTGCATTATAACTGAATAGGCTTTGAATGTATAACTTAAGATCTAGATGTGTTAGGCAAATTCCGAGTTCATATTTGGATATAACTGAATAGGCTTTGAATGTATAACTTAAGATCTAGATGTGTTAGGCAAATTCCGAGTTCATATTTGGAATCAGCGCGCACATTTTAGTATAAATCACATGTTTTTCTCTCAGCAGCAAAATCATTTTTGCGCGGTGTAATTGGCCCAAAATTTTGCGATGTAATAGCGCCTCATGTTTTTCCAGTCTTATTCAGCCCCTTTAAGACATAAGCTTGTTTCTTCCAGTGCTGTGGCCTCCTTCTAGTACTGGAACATTCCCATAGAAATTGATTGCTAAATAAATTACAGTAGCTGCAATAAAAACTCCTTGTGACTCGTCATTACGCAATACATTAATTACTTTTTCATTACTTTGTGTCCCCCCCAGTGTTCTTACAGGGAGATGTGATGATCCCGTAGCATCCTCCATAAACACATGAGACTTTACAGAGAAATATTCTGAGCGGAGAAGGAAAAGTCGAGGGTGAAGGTTATGTCATTCTTGCCAAGTAAATACCCCTTTCAACACCTAAGGAACACAGTGCAATTACTGATAAAAAGTCAGGCTGCATGACACTGATTATTATGTCTCTCTGACTCTTCTTAAGGTGGAAACAAATCTGCAGGCAAAAACCTTCATCTGTTTCATGGCAGATGATAACAGAATTAATTTATTTCATGCACAGGAAACACATTGGTTCTGCAGTTTCTTCCTAGAGCCGGATGCAAGGTTTATACATGGAATCAGGGCTGGCTGTATTTATAGGTGCTGGGGAGGCAGCAGTCGCAACCCAGCCCTGGTGCCTAAGTGGGCGATTTATGTAAAGATATAGGGGTGGGGACGGCAGAAAGATACTGTTTTTTTCTGTGTTGCTCGATTATAAGGGCCCTATTACACAGGCAGATTATTGTTAAAGAGGTTATTGGGGCGCAGAGCTGAACATATCCCTATCTTCACCCCTCTGGCCCCTCTGACATAAGCATTGGAACATTTCATGCTCCAATGCTCTCCTTTGCCCTGCGCTGAATCGCACAGGGCAAAGGGATTTTTTGGAGATCTGGTGACATACCGGGTTCTCCATAGGGACTGCTAGGCAGAGGCTTCCACCCAGCAGTGAGACTGGTGACATCACCGGCACTAGTGGGCAGGCTTTAGTGCTGTCCTAGCCAGTAAAACAGCTAGGGAAACGCTACAGCCCGCCCATCAGAGCTGGTGACATCACCAGGAACACTGCTGGGCGGAAGCCTCCGCCTAGCAGTGTGCCAAGATAAACAAAAAAGCCCCTGCCCTGCGCTATACAGCTCAGGGCAAGGGAGAGCTTAAGAGCATGAAATGCTCCACCACGCTAGGCTGATCCCTATCAGGGGGCGTCTGAATGGTAAGACTGTTCCATACATTCTAGCCATATCGCAAGTATCTGTTTGTGGCGCTATATATTTTATATAAACTACCAGTAAAAGTTATATTTTAAAGCTCTCCCAAATTTGCTATTTTGTTCCTTAAGTATTAACTATAATTTGGTTACGGACTCCTCTTTCTCTTAAACCAATTCATTACAGTATCACAACATGTTAGCAAAACTCTTGACAGGCTGCAATTCACAGCCACAAAGCCCATAGGCACATGTAGGATAGACATCTCATGTAAAGAAGGCAATGTGGGGGACCTCAATAATGATAAAGAATTTCAACAGAAAAGTTATTTCAGGTATCTATTTTTAGTCATTTGGAGATGGTTGGAGCTTATTGTTAGGGATCGGAATAACCCTTTAAACATGGATTTCGCCATTATATTGTGGTGCACAATAATGGCACCATAAAGAGTATCCACGCGATCAGCCTTAGCATGGTTACTGGAATTGTATTTGCTGTGGATGGATATATTTGGACATGGCATAAAATGAGACAACCTGATTAGGCATTAAAGGGCATGATCACTTCTGAGGGGCACTTTTGCAAATAGTCTTGATTAAATAATCTCCTGCCATCTTGTGTACACAGCCGCTGTGAAAACCTAAGGATAAACACAGATAAAAGAGTAGATAAAATGGTGGTGTAATATTGTAATATTGTTTACATTTTCAGTGGAGTTGCCCTTTAATAAACAAACAGCTCCTACTCCTGAGACGTGTTGCTAAGGGTAAAAAAGAAAAAAAGAACCCTTTGGCTGTTCCCAGCGGCTTTGCTGCTCTCATTTGCTGAATAGATAAAGACGAGACAATCATCTATTAAGACACTTTTGTCAATGGTTGAAGTCCAAAGTAAATGAGCAATAAGTAATTGTTACCGGTAGCTAAATCCACTCCGCGCAGAGCACAAATCTGCCGTTAAGTCTTTGCTGTTAGACCAAACAGATACAAATAACAAAAAAATCTATACCGCAGCTCATTCAAGACGATCGCAAGGTCCACGTCCAATGACATGAATTATCTGGTGCAATTAATTGCTCTCCGGAGGAAGGACGCTGCTTGCTGAAGCTGTCTGAATCCAGCACAAAGATTAGCCTCAAGTGATGAAGTTCAAGTGTAGTTTTTTTAAAACATTTTCTGGAAAAAACAAGAATAGATACCAAACAGAAGAAAAGTATCAGGTATCATAAGTGTTGTTATATTATGCCTCTGAGTTGTATGGGGCTGTAGAAGTCTATGGGGATATAATGTATCTCCTTGTGATTCTTTAAAAAATCTGGAAAAAAAAGGTTGCATGTTCCACTGTATACCATATTACAGAAATAGTTCACTAAAAATGCAGCGCACTGAACTGCTGGGGGAGAGGCATGATGTGGCGTTGGAGAGGATGGGAATGGTGGTGGAGGCAACAAGAGTGGTCATAATTGCTCATGGTGGCTAGTCCTCCTCCAGCTTTCCCTGGGCCAGATGTGCAGTGGTTGGAGAGGAACAACCCTCCTTCCCTTTGGGGCATATCCTGCTTCTCTTGTGGCTCCTTATCTGGTCCTCAACCATCTATAAATATTCAGTGTTCCCTTCTCTCAGGGTGAGCAGTTTTCCACTCTCAAGAGTTGTGTTTGCCTGGACGTAAGCTCTCTTTCAGGGCCTACTTGGTAGAGCACACCAAAGCAGGTCTTCACTTTAGCTTGCTCAGCAGCACACTGTCAGCTCACGCTAGCCAGGGGAGGCAGATCCAGCCAGTCTCCTGGTAACTACACTAAGAACTGTCAGTTAACTATTTTTTACCTATATATAACATTTTGGGATACATAACACACAGATCATTTCAGTAAACCGTTCAATAGCTTTAAAAGTCAACCTTTTAGCATTGAACCTGGTATTAACCCTTTGGCGGTGACGGGTCTCTGCAGAAGCATTGCTTTTAAGTGGAAACATCTCAGTAACCTGGTATATATATGGAGGCACTACACAGCAGCATTATGGAATTACTGTGGACAAGAAGACTGCCCATAGTTAACAAGTTAGAAACTTTCTTTGGTTTAAAAATAGGGGCTATGGTAGCAGATTTTGAGTTAATTTATTTTGTGCCATCTTCCTGAAGGTCCTCTACCATTACTGAGTTTCATGTATATACATTTTTATGGCCATCCAATAATCCAGCATATCTTCTAATCTGATATCTGGCAAAAATGTTTAGTTTTTTGTTGTTTTTTAGTTTTGTTGAAAAGTATACCAAAACATCAGTCTTCATTACTTATTTTATTTTAGATTTTTTTTTTTATTGCAACCACCTTAAAACGACACACTATGGTATTATCCCCGTTATTCTTCCATATCTCTGGCCGCTGAAGTCCTCTTCTCTGCTGCTGCTGTTCTATCAAGACAAGGTTGGGTTTGCTCCTAATAATCTTTTGCAGGACAGTTAATAAGACTCTCGATGAATGATTAGAATGGATTTCTGCACTGCTAATTTCCGTAACTATCACTCTCTGAAAGACAGCTCTAGGGATTTTAGGTTCAGGGTGCCTCTGTCTGTACCACAGAACAACGGGGCTGTATTATTTGACAAAGTTCAAATTGGTGTATCCCGTTACAGTGATCTAATGTGAGATTCCTTCTAAAACTGAAGAAAATGTGGAATTATGTATGCATCCAATGTAATGTAAAGGTCATCTCTCCACCAGCCTTTGAGAATGAACAATGAAATGCCAGGTCTATTTTATTGCTACCGTTGTTACATGACAGATGAAGTAATAAAAAAAAAATTTGCTTTAAAATATTTTACAACACAAATATGGAAAACCATGCTGGATATTGAAAAATGTGCACATATTTTTTGTTGTAAATTTATTACAGGACATTGGTGGGGCACTATGGTAGGAGACCTCCACTGATTCCCACAACTCTAGAAACACCACTGGAGTCGCCAGAAATCTCTATAACCCTAAAATCCCATCTCAGAAACGCACTATTTTCAAACCCAAGAACATTGTGGCTCCTGAAGAGCAAGAATCAGGGATGCATTACACCAACAGATTATCTGACCAATGATTGTTCAGATGTTCTGGTAGTGTAATACAGCCCTTCAGTGGTGGCCCCAGGTTACAGATCTCTAAATTGTGAGCTGACATTGTCTCACCAATGTGGAAATGTTCAAATCTATTTTAAAACTTGCTTGATCTCCCCCCTTAAGGTCCCTTTACATGGGAGGACGATCTAGCAGATCATCCTTCCCGACAATCTGCTGATCGCTAGCAGAGGAGGGCGCTGCATTTACATGCAGCAATCTCCTCCAGAGTATGGGGAGGAGCAATCTCTAATGCCATCGCTCTTCCCCATACGGTCTCGTTGTTTCCCGCAGTAGATCGTTTTTACACAGCACGATCTGCGACTAGGAAATGATGATCTTTTGTGCTGCACAAAAGATGCAATTACCCACTGAACGAGCGTTTCGCTTGTTCATCGGGTAATCAGCGGTGTGTTTACACTACAAGATCATAGCTAACAAGTGTTATTAGTAATGCTTGTTATTGATAATCTGTTCAATTGTCGGCCCGTGTAAAGGGCCCTTGAGTGGTTTGTGGTCATGCAGCAGGATGATTCCTCTTCCTGACCATGAACATGGATAATCAAATTATGCAGTTTCCATCTTGGGCCATCCATTGTTGATGGATACATAGGGATGAGCGAACCTGTGAAAGTTTGGGTTCGCCGGGTTCAGTCAAAGTTCAGGTCAAAGTTCAGGTTTGGGACCTTTATTCAGCAGGTCCTGCGGTGACGTTATCGCAGGTCCTTTCACAGATCCTGAAGAAAGAAGCCCTGCGCGATCAAGGCTGCGCGATCAAGTGGATGAGGTGAGTTTTTTTTAATTATTTATAACCCCTTCATGGCCATTTTATTTAGCATTCTATCTTAAGAATGCTATTATTTTCCATTATAACCATGTTATAACGGAATATAATAAAATCACTCGAACACCGAACCCGAACTTCAGTGAAAAAGTAGGGGTTCGGGTCCGGGTACCCAAACTTTCAAAGTTCAGTACGAACCCGAACTTTGCAGTTCGGGTTTGCTCAACTCTATGGATACACAAGAGGATGTGATTCTCAATCAGAAATCAGTCCTTGGCTTATAACTCTGTGCATGTGGGGATCAGTTAAGTATAACTTTCTTTAAGGAGTGTAGTGGAAACCTTCTCTCTGGTTCAAAGCTGGATTTCCATTTTTTGACAAAAGGGTCATTCTAAGGTATAAGTGACTTCAGGTCTTGATGCAGGATGACGAATGTCTATGGTGGTTGGTACTTGGTTACTTGGTACATGGTTCTAAAGTAGACAACTATTTTAATATAGTAATAAATCAATGCCCTACCTGACTTAACCATTTTTCACAACACAATTGGATGTCTGAAGCAACAGCATCAAAGAAAAAGCTTTCTTCATAGTGAGAATGAAGAGGGAAATATGCCATCCGTTTCTGGGATGGAAATAATTCTTTAAAAAGAACCTCCATATTTCTACCCTGTTTAAATTTCATCACAATTACCACATATATTACCTAGCGGACTCCAGTAGCCCATATATTTTATAAAAGCTTCTCTGTATAAGTAGGAACTGCAAAAATCCCAGGAAAATATGTTTATAGGGAGAGAAGATCAGGAAATATTTGCCCCCCCCCCCCCCTTAATGCAGAATGGAACAAATGACTCTTAGAGAGGAATTGCACAAACCTCCCTTCCTCATCGCTGGATTTACAATGTAAGTGGAGCATTTTTTATATATTTGCCGGCATGGCACTGTTTACTGTGTAGTAAACGAGTCATTTGCACCATACAATATTCAGTTGCTAATATTAACGACTGGGAATGTTGGGACGGATAAAACTCCTCTCGGGTCATAAGTTTTTATCAAGGAACGTGCTGTGTTTTATAAGCCAGCAGGAAAATGTAATATATTAGTCTATGATTGTAGCAACAGGGCAAAAGTATTCACTTTCCAGTTGAAGGACGTTTAATAAAACCTGTCACTATTCCCTTGCCATGTCCCCTATGAGTTCAATAAACCAGTAAAGAAACTTCTAAACAAACTACAAAAAGTGTGTTTCTGCTTGGCCGCATTGACTTTAAACTACTTTCTTGGTTAATATGGGTGGTGGAATTAAAGGTAACCTGTTACCAGGGTGGGTCCTCTTTACTCAGGGTATCCATAAGATATTCTATCATTGGGTTCAATAGCACCCTCTAAATGATTTGAAAATATTGGAAGGTGAAAAGAAGGGAGCCCTGACCCCTTAACAAACAGCACTGGCCATACACCTGAAAGAGGTGGTGCTCATTTAGTCAACAGTTATGATTATTGCCTGAGCCCAACTAAATTGGTAAGTTTAGACAACTATGGTGTTAGAGTTGCAGGTATGTGTGGCTTATGAACCACTCAACTTTGCTACGTGACTGAAAAGATTATTAAAGGGGGAGGGCCATGGGAGGAAATAGCCATTATACATGACTTTGGAAGAGCATTTAAGGGTTGCCAGCTGCTCCCTTCTTATAGACACCCTAAGGTTTCCTCCTGAAAGTAGACCAACCTCAGGATACACCTGTAATAAAGAAGTAGTAAGTACTTACCTACAGATTCTGTGCCGCTTTTTATGCTATCCCTGCTGAGCTCTATTTACCTGGCTACAGTGGTGATATCATTTTGACAAGATGCGACCCCTGCAGCGCTCACTGGATTCAGGAGTGTACTGAAAGGTGCCAGTGATGATCTGCGGTGGTCACGTGATGTCAACGTAACATCACTGTAAGGTCACTGTGGTGTAAGTACAGCAAGGCTGGGAGTACCAAAGCAATGGTATGGGATCTGTCAGGTAAGTACTTAACAATTTTTGTTGTAGGCATATCCCAAGGCTTGCCTGGTTTCCTCCTTAAAACAAACATCCCCTTGTCCTGTTCTGGTGAAACCACCCAAAATGCATGATTCTCTGTATATTGCCATGTTTTACATATTTTTTCTATCATAGCTTCGTGAAATCATCAGACTTTCCACTATTATAGTAACAGTTATTCCCCTTTTTGGTGGTAAAAAAAACCTTCTGTTTTATTAGAAACACAAAAAGTTGTCACAGACAGGGGGTCACTGACACTATTTAGAAAATGTGGAAAGTTCTTGTATAAATTCTCAATCTGTAACTTTATAGGTATACTTAAAGGAAAATATTACAATAAAACATTTCCCTTGCTGTGGCTTTTTTGCGGGAAGAGACTAGAAGTAATTTGGTTATTTTAATATTCAAGAATTTTACCCCAAGCTTTTTTTTCTTTTAGAATAAGAGGCTCTTACTCATTTCATTCACAAATATAATAGCAATGTGGTCAGTTTCCAGTATATGAAATATTTTCTTCGGTGTAAGGAAGAGGTTACAGCTCCAGCTTCTGTGGTACTTCAGGTCCCTGGGTTTGTCATCACTTTAACCAACACCAATAACATTAGGCCATGGCACTGGAAAGTGAGAGTATCCATAGCACTCATACATTGTCCAAGTTTCTGTCAGTTTGGAATGTAATTAGTGGAAATTAAGCTGAATTCTGTAAAGGAGAGGTCAGTGAGAACTGGCTGGGTCGTACTGGGTCATTACTAAGCATTCATACTGAACTAAGGTCCTCTTACCGCTCCTTCAAATGTATACGATTTATTAAGTAGACCATTATGTTACCACTTACTTCCTAAGACGCTGGTCACACTTGTAGCAAACGTTGGGTTATTGTGTGTGTTTTCCATTAAGACAAACATTTTAGTTCTATTTAAGCAAACAAAAAAGGTGAAGTAAATAAAGGTCTGGACTTTATTAGCCATTCCTTAGGATCAAAATTCATTAAAATAAGATAGAGACAGGATTACAACTACTATTACACAGCTCCCTATGGGCATTATTGATACTTCTATAAAACTGCCCCCGATGGAAAGAATATAACTATTATAATACTGCCCCTAATAGAGAGTAATATACTATAACACTGCATACATTTGTAAATCATGGCCATCTCAAGCAGGAATACAGGGGTACGGAAGTCATGTGGATCACCAGGTAACAGTGACACTGTAGCTTGCTTGTGACAGTTTGGAGTAGAAACCCCAGTCTTGGTCGTAGCTTGGTCGTAGCTAGCTATGACTAAGACCTCATGCACACGACCGTTCCGTTTTTTGCGATCCGCAAAAAACGGAAGCCGCCCGTGTGCCTTCCGCAATTTGCAGAACGGAACGGGCGGCCATCAATATAAATGCCTATTCTTGTCTGCACAGCGCGGACAAGAATAGGACATGTTATTTTTTTTAGCGGGGCCACGGAACGGAGCAACGGATGCAGACAGCACACGGAGTGCTGTCCGCATCTTTTGCGGCCCCATTGAAGTGAATGGTTCCGCATCCGAGCCGCCAAAACGGCGGCTCAGATGCGGACCCAAACAACGGTCGTGTGCATGAGGCCTAAGAGTGGGGTTTTCATTCCAAACTCATCACAAGCAAGCTATAGTGTCACTGTGTGTTCATTTTCCTATTTGGATCCTTTAAAGATTAAATAAAGTTACTCTGTGTGTTTTATCCGTTGGCTGGATTCAGTTTTTTCCTGCTGCTATAATACTGCCCCCTGTGTACAAGAACATAAATACTAAAGTACTGCCTCCTGTGTGCTAGAATATAACTACTATAATACTGTCCCCTATGTGCTAGAATATAACTACTATAATACTGCCTTTAAACGATGCCCAGGGCTACCTGAGCATTGTTTCTGACCATGTCCATCCCTTCATGACCACCATGTACCCATCCTCTGATGGCTACTTCCAGCAGGATAATGCACCATGTCACAAAGCTCGAATCATTTCAAATTGGTTTCTTGAACATGACAATGAGTTCACTGTACTAAAATGGCCCCACAGTCACCAGATCTCAACCCAATAGAGCATCTTTGGGATGTGGTGGAACGGGAGCTTCGTGCCCTGGATGTGCATCCCTCAAATCTCCATCAACTGCAAGATGCTATCCTATCAATATGGGCCAACATTTCTAAAGAATGCTATCAGCACCTTGTGGAATCAATGCCACGTAGAATTAAGGCAGTTCTGAAGGCAAAAGGGGGTCCAACACCGTATTAGTATGGTGTTCCTAATAATTCTTTAGGTGAGTGTATATTAAAACTACTATAATACTGCTTCCAATGTGCAAGAATATAACTACTATTATACTGCCTCCTATGTACAAGAATATAACTACTATAATACTGCCTCCTATGTGCAAGAATATAACTACTATAATACTGCCTCCTATGTAAAAGAATATAACTACTATAATACTGCTCCTGTGTACAAGAATATAACTGCTATAATACTGTCCCCTATGTAAAGAATATAACTACTATAATACTGCCTTCTATGTACAAGAATATAACTGCTATAATACTGCCTCCTATGTGCTAGAATATAACTACTGTAAGACTTCCCCATGTGTACAAGAATATAACTGCTATAATACTGCACAATAATATATCTACTATAATACTGCCTCCTATGTACAAGAATATAACTACTATAATACTGCCTCCTATGTACAAGAATATAACTACTATAATAATAGCCACTGTAGACAAAAATATGACTGTGAATAGGTAGAAACATTTTTTATATCTGATAGTAATTCCTCTTTAATTCACAAATCGCTGATTCTTTCATTTAAATAGTACATTGATGAAGCTCTCATTTCTCCCTTCTGCACACAGCTCGGTGTACAAGCTTTTCAGGGAAGCTGGTTTCCTGTTTCTACCATTGCTTACCACCACTTCTACTCAAACATATTACTCATTTCCAAAATGATTAGCTTCTGTCATCCAGGAACACTAGATTTGATTATATTGTTTTACTTACATTGCCCAACGTGTTTTTCTGCAGATAATTCTCAACTTTTGAAACAGGCAACATCGAGAACATCTGTTCTCTGGCACCGAAATAGTTCTAAGTGGACGATAATGTAACAATCAAACACTGGGGCGATCGGATTTCCTATCCAAGAATATAGCATAGGGGCCAATTGTCAGGCTTCTTCATGAAATTAATACACAAAAATGTATGTAAAGATAAAAAAAAAATGGCAATGTCCATCCACCCCCTCATCACTGGTATTTCCTGATGTTTAAATATTTGCTCTCTCCAAGACAGAATATTATCAAGAGTTCAATCAATGACAAGAAAGAAAGGTGAAGTTTAACCATGAAATTCGGAAGATGGAAAAATCTGCAGACAGTTAACTGGCCTATCCAAACACAAAGCTCCTCCGCTCCCAAAATAATTTAGCGCTTTCTATCGCCATGTGTTCCTTATTACTGACATGACTTGTGCATTTTATTTTTTTGCTAGGGTCCGAATAAAGTTGATTCAATTACTAGTACCCTTGAAAGTGAACGTGTACCCCCAGGGGACTGCAATGTATCAATGCCCTTGCACTCAGCATAGGGACTACAATATTGTTCGAGATTTGCATTAAGACTGCTGACTTCATTAATTTGGAACTTCTGTAATTGACTTTTTTTTCTTTCTCCATAGCTGACATTAGCATATAAATGGTGTTATTGTCATAGGGGTGAAAGTTCACCCGGGACGGTCAATGTATTGGATTGTAGATTATAGTTGATAAATAGATACCTCGTTTGATGGATGAGAGATCAGTGGATAGACACACATGTGGATATACTCCTGTACACATATTATGCTCTTGCGAATTTAACAAATTGCATATAAATCCGAATTCTGATCACAAAAAAAAATAAAAAAATCATGTTTAAAAACGAATTAGCGATTTCATGTTCAGCTGAGCTTGTTGTTATGGAAAGTCTAGGTTGGCCTCAACCCATTTTATAATATTTGCTGAGAGGCTAGGCAGGAACCCTGGACCAGAAAAAAGAAATGGGATATAGACCTCAGGTTTATAGAAAGGCGAAGGGGTAAAGCTATAGGTGATGTAGAGATAGCAGTTACACCCTGTCTCCTGTGCCTGAGGGGGCTTAACCCCCCTGCCACATAATAATAAACCGGTACAATAAATAGGGCTTTGTTACAAATGTATTGGGGCCAAGAAGCTTCAATTTACCCCCTGGAAGAGGGGACAAGCACATACTTGGCCATAGTACCATTTTGCCAGGATAATCTCACCCACTGGACCACAAAAGGGCTGAGTTATATGCAATCCCTGCCCAAAGGATCCAGTGTTTCGCATATATAGGAGTGTTGACTTAAAGAGGTTATCCTAGAATTAGGAAAATGAAAATACTTAAATATTACTTTATTATAAATGTATTCCCAAATATCTTTCATTAGTTATAATGGATTGTTGTGCCTAGGGAGCAATCATTATGGGAAATAAAATGGCTGCTGTCTTATTAGTACACATAAAACCTGTCTTAATCACACAGGAAAAGTTACTTTACAATACTGAGATAAATATCTGCCTAAGCCTCCTCTCCTACTTGTCAGGGGTTATGATCCTGAAAACAGCTGATAAGATCTTCAGCTGAATCTCTGTAGGAATGGAGTTCATGAGGAGACATGAAGTACAGAGAGGATGGACAGGACAGACTGTGGTAATGTGGGGCTGTGGTAATGGATACTGCAGCGCTGCTGCTCATTAGTCACACCCCACCTCCTCTCTGTAGTCATGTCTCCTCATGGACTCCATTCCTACAGAGATTCAGCTGAAGATCATATTAAACTGCATTCAGGATTATAATCCCTGACAAGTAGGAGAGGAGGATGAGGCAGCTCTTCGCCTCAGTGCTCTGAAGCAACTTGTCCTGCTATGTGATTAGGACAGGTTTTGTGTGTACTAGTAGGATGGCAGACACTTTATTTCCCCTGATGATTGCTCTCTAGACAAAGCAAGCCATTATAACTAATTATAACTGATTTTGGCTATTTGAATGTTAGTAAGTATGCAGAGAGGCATTAGAATCTCCCATTGGGGTGGTTAGTGGTATGGTAGCATGATATAATGGGCTCCCCTCTCAACAGCAGTGGAGGATTGGCCATAGACCCTACAGGGAAAAATTCCAGATGGGCCGATGCCCATGGGGCTGCCCAAGCCCTCATTATGGCTGACGACCGGGTACATAATAGTCAGATGCTCTCAGCATTAATTAATGTAGGAACATCCTGCATGTATGCACCTCTGCCTGATGTTGGCCGCAGGTGCCCTCCTGAATCCAACCTTACTACCATCCTCAGGACAATAATACAGTTTCATACTGTGGCGCGGACAGCAGTATTTTGTGCTGCACTATGGTATTGCCGGGCCGACCTACTTCTGTTGTCCCTGCCTACTTGTATTGCTTTATTTTCTATCAATTTTGACACACCTACAACATGGGGCCACTTTTCTTTTTTTTTCCAAGGCCACATTAAATTCACAGTCTGTCCCTACTTCTACTTTCCTAGAATTTTTAGGAGCAGGTAACATGACTGCTGAAATTGGTAGTTCTTTAATAACTAAAACATTGTAGGGATATTTCAGGTGATTGCTGCATAAAATATCTAAGCTGTGGGTTTGCTTATACATTGCAGACATCTTTCTAATGCTACTTATCTTTGTAGAAACATGGAAACATGGAATGAGATTGGTTAACATTCAAGTTGGATCCTGGAGTCTTTCAACCTAAGCACTTGTTTGGCAGTCCACATAGATATTAGATGGTCTGTGGTTGCCCTCTAAATTGGTGGAAACCACCAAGAAAATGCAATGATTGTAGCTGGCTTCAAGGTTGAATGAGGCTGGTACAGTATATGTTAGACTACTAATTCAGAGATTCAATAATTGTTAGCCAAAAGATCTTTGGGTCAATAATTATAATGTCTCGTTTCCTCTATTAATGGCTGAACAAACCTGTTTTTCCATAGATACAGGGAGATGATGAGCAGCTGAGAGACACCTCTGGTCCCACTTACTAAAGAGGAAAGAACATAAATAAACTGGAAAAAAAAAATGCTTGTCTAGTTATGTTCCTTGTGAAGTCTCCGGGTTTTGAGTGTGTCATATCCATAGACATCAGATTTGCCAATAAATGTCTAATTTCTTTGGGCAGCTTCTTATTTACTAAATTATAAAGGTCTATTAGCTTTGCCTGTAACCTTACAAGAACTCTGAAAAGATGATGTATGCCACACACAGCTTCTCTGGAAATCTTAGGCCTTTGTTGTCTTCATTTATTACCAAGTGTGACTCTAATAAATAAAACGGCTTTAAAAACAACACTCAACCTTGAAATATGATGTAGTCATGGAGAACCTCTCCTTAGTCTCTACAGAGTCTGGTGCCGTCCAGCTAGCCTGTGGCCTCGTATGATGTGGTTAAGGGGTTAAAGAGCTCCACAGAGTTTTTAAACATAGTTTAGGCCTCTCCAAGTTAACCGCAAATTCAGAACATGACTAACAACATCTCAGCATTCTTAAGACCTGGAAGACGTCCCACAACACTGGAGGCTTTAATACCACAAGAAATCAATCTAAAGTTTCAGAAAGGCTTGTTGCTACCAAAAAGTGCCAGAATTCTTTATTGCCATGGTCTTAGTGCATGTCTCGCTACTCTTTCCTCTGTCCTTCACTGCCTCTTGGACCTTTGGAGCTAACATTAAGCCTTCCTGGCACAGCCTCAGTGCTGGTGCCGGAGTATTATTGATTGTGTTCTTTCAAAGACGGAGGCTTAGTGGGTTTGCAGTCAGAAACACAGGCTAGGAAACCTCAATATGTTCTCAAGTTCTAAGGTAGAAAAAAAATCCCATTCTATCATTTTTTTTTAATAATTTGAAGTCTAGGCTAGGCTTTTACATTTTTGTTATTGTCTATTCATTGTAAATGTAACCAGCAATGTTTAATATTATCATGTAAACCAAGGGTTAACAAAAATAGGAATATGTTAAAGGCAGCATGCATGGTGTTTGTTAACAGTGTCCTGGAGGGGGGGGGGGGTTAGCAACTGCATTATGATTCAGTTGTGTTTTTTTTCCCATGTGTTTTTGTGTTTCTTGTGGCCAAGGTGGTTCTGTAATCTGCTTGACACCTTTCTATGTTCTCAACAATCTGGTATAGGTTTGAGGATACAGAACCCCACGTTCATGCATTGAGTATCGGCCCAGCCATGGAACAAAGAGCAAAGATCTAGCAAACCAAAGTGAAGCACCTAATTACCATCTAATTAAGTTCATTTACTGGAAAAAAGCTGAAAATTGAAAGTACTCATATTGAGTGGAAATTCATTGTAATTAGCTAATATACATTACAGGGACTCAATGAGCCGCCCCTTCTAATTTGAAAATTTGTAAAGATTTGAAAATGTAAAGATTTTAAGTGTAACCATCACCTTTGCATGCAGGGTGAGCAGCCATTTTGGTGCTGAACCGCTAATAAGTCTAATGAATTCATTAATAATCTTGCTCTTTAGCTGCCTACATCATGTGCAACTGAACTGCCTGCTTTATGTAGGTAGTAATATATTTTCCAAAGCAATACTTATGTTCTTATCCATGAAATTAGGACGTTCATGCTAAATGCATGGAAAGCTTTGATTTGCATGGATACCGTATTAATATTTCATTTAATGGGGTTCTCCAGGAATGATTTAAAATGGCCGCGAGCAACCTGGTTTAGAATGTGAGAAGGACTGGTTGCCTCCACTTGTAGAGTTGCCTAGGGGGGTGGGACCTCACTACTCATTACATTGCTCTACAAGAGATGGTAATGATGTGACCCTAGTATATGCAAATGCCAGAGTGTAGTGTGTAATGAGGCATTGCCCCCTCACCCCCCAGGCAGCTCACATTCTAGGACAGATTGCTGTCAGCCATTTTCAATAATTCCCAGAGGACTCCTTTAACACCGGTAACAGTGACTAGAATAAGGTAAGTGAAGGATCTAATTCCTAGACTGGGCAGATCTGGGCCCAATCCACATGAGATATAGTTTTGATTCACCAACATCACATAGTATCCTAGCTTGTTGCTTCCAAATTATTTCCCCTACTCCGTACCTTGGCTGCATGGATGAGAAGCTATCTACTGTAACATAACCTTAACTGTCAGATGGGGTTGCAGCACTCACTTCTGGGGTTGCTTCCATGGTTTCTGTGCTGACCTCTAAGTTTATTCTTCTTCTATATCCCAATCTCTGTTTATTATTACCCTAATAGGACATGAGTCCAACAAGAAGAATAAATTCTTCTCTAAGAGGAACACAAACCTGGGATAAACCTATGTGAAATCACCTTTTCTATGTAGTTTAATCTTTATCTGATGACTGCATGGGTAACCCCTACACTAAAGATGTCCTAATATGCAAAATGACCTAAAAATTAATGATTGGTTGTCCCTATAATTTAAAAAGTTTTCCGTGTGCTTTATACTGATGACCTATCCCTTAGTATCTGATTAGTGGGGGTTCGACTCCGGGGACCCCCACCAATCAGCTGTTTGAGGGATCCTCGGTGCTCCGGTGAGTACCACAGCCTCCTTTCAGCTTACCAAGCACAGTGCTGTCCATTGGACAGAAGCTGTGCTTGGTATCACATCTCAGCCCCATTCACTTGAATGGCATTGGGTTTCGTCTAGGCCATGTGACCTATGAAAGTGATGTCACTGGCTTAGATTAGGTTGTGAGGAGTCCATTTCGGAACCCCCATCAATAAGATACTGATAAATTATCTTAGGGATAGGTCTTCAATTTAAAACACTGATAAAACATCTATAAAAGTATACACAGGTGACACAGGTGTTAGCAACACTATATTCTAGGGCAGCATAATCCAAAAACATGATAGATGATCCAATCAGTTCAGTGTCTGACTGACCTACCATGCTTTCACCTGTTTTTTTTCATGGATATAATGGAGCTATGATGGAGTTGTCCATGTAGCTGGTGTTGTAGACCATATATACACCCAGAAAGACTAGAGGTTCACGTAAGCCATTATTCCGCTTTAAGATAAATTTGTCTTTTAAGGGTACAGGCACACGGTCAGGTTTCTTGATGCAGTTTTGGAAGCCAAAGGCAGGAGTGCATTCATAAAGAGGAAAATTTGTATCTGACCTTTATACTTTATCTCCTTTCATGATCCACTCCTGATTTTGGCATCCAAAATGGCATGCAGTACCCTGACTGTGTGGCTGCACCATAAGACACTTTGGTACATCATATGCATTATTTCTAAAAGATTTCGAATACAAAATGTACATAATAAAAGTGGGATATAAGGGCGAGCATTAAGACAAGAGACTTTTGTGAGACACTGAAAGAAATGAAAAGCTAAGGATCCATGAAGCATGAACATGTCTATGCTCAGTAGAATGAATGACAGCTTGTTCCACATCCCCCCCACCTGTTGAGCTTCAACATTCATCCACCGTCCCACAGGAAGAGTCAACGTGAGAAGGCCTTGTGTGATGCTATTGCCTTCCTGTTTAATGTTCGCTGCCTTCTGTGTATCATACATTATGCATGATGCTTTATATTTACCTGATAATACTACAAACAAGGGTTATGTTTCCTTAAACACATATTTCCTCTACTTCTTTGAAAACAAGTTCAGATAATCTGGAAAAATAAGATCTGTTGTCTTCGATGCTGGCTCGAAAATGTCCTCGTTCATGATTTTGAAAGAGTTGAGCTGCGGTCTCCTTGGGATTCTGTGCTATATACTGCAGCATTGTGTACTGGTGGCCAGGGGGCTGACAAACCTGATACTTCTGAAACCTTTTAAAAGCTGAGTTGGTGTAAGAGAGACTTATCAAACTCAACGTCTTCTGTTTTTTTTTTTTTTGTGAATCACCATTAAAAGTAGCACTTTTATGGCTTTGGTGTAAAAGTATTTTTGTATCTGCAGAACAGGAGGAACATGCAGACGTCCTTCCAAATGATTGTATTTGGTGTATAATGCTTGACTGCACTCACAGCCACATTCATAACTCTCATAAACAATAGAGGGCGCCTTCATACAGTCAGTATTGTAGCAGCATGTAAAGTACAGGAAGGCTGGAACGTAATCTTCTACAGGAATCATCATAACTCTGAGTCACTGACATTCGGCTGCAGCATTGTGAGCCTGTTACACAGTGAAATATGCTGTTATATATTATAAAATGGCTTCTCATGAAGCCCCCTTCCTGATCCTTCTGTTTTATATTGGAAGCTGATATGATATAATATACAAGTCATAAATGATAGTTGCAGAATGACTTTTTCACCATGGAAAAAAGATTGGCAAGGCCTTGGGGTTTTCCAGTTTTGTAAAAAAAAAAAGACATTATTTATCCTGCAATGAAAAATTCTGCAACTTTTTAATGTACTTTGTCTATCAGTTTCTTGGAGGGTTCAAGATCTCAGCTTGTTTTCAGTATATAGATTGTCATTTAAATTAAGAGGCTTAAAACCTGTCCTTACCTAATTCTTCTCACAGATAAGGTTCTGCTATGATTGCATCCAGTCTAGACAATCCTCTGTGACAGAAGAGAGCCCATAGGAAGTAGGGAATAAGCTTAGGATGGCCCTAGCCCTCTACCTATGGGATGTGTGAACCTATTTGAGGTTTCCCATTTCCATAATCACAGTCGTATCATAACTCTAAAGAAGAAAAAGTAATGCTGTAGGTCTTCCCTACAAGGGCCATTCTGTCCAGATATGGTACAGTAGGTTGCTATACTATAGCATGTCCTATGCATGCCCTTATTCCTTGTGTTCTATGTGTGACCCTATGACACTGATTATGATGATGACAATGATGATGAAACCCTCTTTGTTTTAAAAGGGTTGACGAACCACATACATTGATAGCATATCACTAGGATATGCCGTCAATGTCAGATAGGTGCGGGTCCCACTTCTATCTCCAGAATGAAGTGAGGCATGCACTCTGTTCACTGCTATGGGAGTCCTGAAAGTGCTCACGGCCATTTTCAGAAGTCCCATAGTGGTGAAAGGAGATTGCACCATGCATGCACGGCTACCTCTACATTCACCACTATGGGAATGCTGGAAACGGCTGTTTTCAGAACTTCCATAGCGGTGAAGGGAGAATGGCCATCCTTGAGCGGTGTTCTCTCCTATACTTTGGGAGGCAGTGGGGGCATTCTGGAGATAGGAGTGGGTCCCATAGGTGGGACTCTAACCTATCTGACATTGATGGCATATCCTATAATACGTCATCAATGTCTGAGATGGGAATACCACTTTAAGAAAATTCCATCTCAGTTTCTGTCAATTATTATTAGCTCTCACCCTCAGCTCTAGATAGAATTCTTGATATTTTCCCAGGGTCACATTCATCCAAAGTGAGGGTTTAATTTCCCACTAGCTGTTTCGGATTTATGTGACTATAGTCAAAATAGATAAAGATGCAATATAGCCAACTTAACATGGCCAACAAGCAATGGACCCATCAGGGGGATGTATGAAATTTATGTTTTTATCTCCCATGGACATGTAGAACCTATAGTATGAAGATCTGCTTTGGAGGATCTGAAGGACCTGAAGATGTTTCTAGAGGAATCATGTTCTACATACATATAGTGAACTTTCCTCATTAAACTGTATTATGTATCTCTTTAATTAACTTAGCTAAACATATAAAATCGGTGACAGGTTCGGGTGTGCTGGTCGTATGATTTCCATGCGTGCAGTTCTTCATGCACGATATGTTCTCCTCACACCTGTGAGCTATTTATTCTGTGAGAATCGCTGCCATCAAGGTGTTTTCAATACAATTACAAAGTGGGAAGATGTACTTCTTTTATGACCAGTTCTGCAACTTTCTCCTGTTTGCAAGAATTTCAAGTATCTATTTATTTGCTTCCACTCTTAGAAGTGCAAATCCATCTGTTGATTCTGCTTTTTAGTACTTCTTTCGGTTAGACATGACACTCTTCAGAGTTTATGAGTCTCACATCCAGACTTATGCACAGCATTGCCATTCTCTGGGCACAATGGGAACAGACTGTTGTGGTTTGGATGCATTTGTGGTATCTGAATTCAACTGCTGTTAACCTTTGCTAGCTTCTGTCTGACTCTCACTTCCCCATTCACTTTTTTATAGGGGAAGAATAGTCATGGCTAGTGACAACCCATGTAATGCAGACTCAGCAACTATAACTGTCTCTAGGGATTATCCTTTATGCTGTTTGTACCCAACTCCTCTATAAAGTTAGTCACATTTATAGAGATCAATTTACACTATATGGAATAAAAATTGGGGCACCTAAACATTACACCTATAGGAGTTTTTATTACATCCAATTCTAAATCTATATCCATTATTATGCTCCATCTTTGCTGCTAAAAAAAAAGCTTTCACTCTTCTGGGAAGACTTTCTACAATATTTTGGAGTGTGTATGTGGGATTTTTTGCCCATTCATCCAGAAGAGCATTTGTGAGGTCAGACACTGATGTTGGACAAGAGGACCAGCCTAGCAATTGTATTTTAAGTGACCCATGTTGGTCCATTCTACAAGTCATCCATGGAGATGAGTGCTCCTACAGGAAACAAGCTGTTCTTTGCTGTGGCACACCTCTCGAAACAAGATGTTCTTTGCTGTGGCACACCTCTTTGGTTAACCGATGGGCCTCTGGACAGGAGACCTCTCCTTTTTTAACTCCATAGACCATGGCAGGAAACAAGTGGTCTGAAGCAAAATGGACCCTAAATATTCAAGCCATAGATCTCCATATTACTGAAGGACCAAGAGACTAAATAATACTTTATGATTTCACAAGGAATTAATGACATCAAATGTCACAAAGCATCCACAATAATCTGCAGGCAACATCAGCCATTTTAGCAGCAGATATCTGGATTAAACATCAATTCAGTGTCATGTTACCCTTTAAACAGCTACGATTTAAGAGACAGTTCATCTGCAGAGATTATATATTTTCTAATTGTCAACATATTTTGTGCAAAAGAATTTTCCATGGTGACGAAATGTTGGCTCCAAGCTCTATCTCTGGTGCCAATTGTGATAGTCTAAAAAGAGTCCTATGGATTTAAATGAGAAAGAAAAAATCTAAATGAGGTGAACATAAAGGTCAATGCAGATCATATTTTCCGTCGATTTGGCTGGTGCTACAAAAACAAGAGGAGGCCGTGGGGTTACATAAAGCCGAGCAGGAGAACAGTAGAATTATTCTGATTTATCGCAAGTTTGTCCAGGTGTGAAGTGACATCACACAAGTAAAACATTTTTCACCGGTGGCTGATCTGTGCACACAATAGCTGTGGGAGGGGAGCTACCCAGTCCTGTAAGCTCTCTGTCAACTCCTGTGTATGTTCTCACCTGAACAAATTATCAGTTTGAGGATCCTGTATGAAATGGTAGACCCCCAAAGCTATGCAAAGCAAGGAGAAACAGAAGCGTCATTATGGAACTCCACAACACTAAATTTCTTAAATGGCAATCCCATCCTCTGGTTAATGGGGTTTCCAATTAAAAGTGTTCCAAACAGATCATGTACTTTGATGGAAATTTAACATGAGGGTAATATCTGGTCATTTTTGCATCTGCACTAGCATTTTTTGTTCCAAATTTATCCAGTGCTACATGTTGTCTGTTAAATCTGGCACATCTTCAAAGGACATCTGTCGGCAGATTTGTGCCTATGAAACTGGCTGACCTGTTACATGTGCACTTGTCAGCTGAAGGAATCTGAGTTGCCCCCATGTTCATATGTGCCCGCATTGCTGAATAAAATTATGTTTTAATAGATGCAAATGAGCCACTTGCAACAGGGGAGTTGCCATTACTCCTAGAGGCTCTGCTCTCTCTGCAACTGCTGACTTCTTTTCTTAAGTAATCCCCATTTAATATGTGTTCCATTATTGACAGCGCAGTCCAGTGCACATCTTGTCTAATGTATGCAGTCCTGGAACAGCCATTTGAGGGTGCATATATTTGTTTACAATGTGAGCAAATTGCCTGTTTGGAATCGCACATCGAGTATCTAAACAGGCAAATTTCAACACTGAGAGGCATTGACAATTTGGAAAAGAGTTTGCTGCTCACTGAGCAAGCACTCTATGGGGTAGATGTGGGGAAGGGTGGTAGCATGGAGGAGGAGGAAAGTAAGGGAGCTAGCTGTGTAACAGTTAGAAAGCGGGGTAGAGTGCCAGGGAGGCTAGCCCTGATCTGACACACCCCAACAAGTTTGCAAAGTTGACAGATGAGGGGGATGTCGGTTCAGGGAGAGCACTGCTGCAGCCAGACACTTTCTCTGCCAGTCAGGGTAATGTCAGCTCCAGTAGGGCAGGCCAGACAGGTGATGCTAGTTAGAGACTCAATTATTAGGGGTACAGATAGGGTGATCTGTCACAAAGACCGGGATCGTCGAACGGTATGTTGTATTCCTGGTGCTCGAGTTCGGCACATCGCGGATCGGGTTGACAGATTACTGGGAGGGGCTGGAGAAGATCCAGCAGTCATAGTCTATATCATAACCAATGACCAAAGTTAGAGGTAGGTGGAGCATCCTTAAAAATGATTTTAGGGATTTAGGTCAAGGACCGAAACACTACCTGTACCACGAGCCACACAAGAAAGGCAGCGGGAGATTAGGGAGCTAAACAAGTGCCTCAAGAACTTGTGTAGGAAGGAGGGTTTTTGGTTCCTGGAGAACTGGGCCGACTTATCTGTCGGCTACAGGCTCTATTGTAGGGACGGGCTGCACCTCAATGGGGAAGGGGCAGCTGTATTGGGAGAAAAGATGGCTAGAAGGTTGGAGGATTGCTTAAACTAGGGACTGGGGGGAGGGTAATTACGTTATAGGATGGGAAGATAGTGCAGATAGAGACCGGGTGCAAGGTAATGGGACTGGGGGAGGAATGGAAGGAGGGACTAGAACAGTTCAGAAGGAAAGGTGTAGGGTAAAAAATATACATAAACCTCTTAATTGTATGTATACTAATGCCAGAGGCCTGACTAATAAAAATGGGGAACTGGAATTAGTAATGTGTGAGGACTATGACATAGTGGGAATAACTGAGACATGGCTGGATGATAGCTGACTGGGCAGTTAATGTACAGGGTTACAGTCAGTTTAGAAAGGATTGTAAAAACCGGAGAGGGGGAGGGGTCTGCCTTTATGTAAAGTCCTGTCTAAAGCCCACAGTCCGAGAAGATATAAGTGAGGGACATGAACATTTGGAGTCACTGTGGGTAGAAAAATATGGAGGCAAAAACAATAATAAAATACTAATAGGAGTTTATTATAAACCACCTAGTATACCACAGCCCACAGAAAATCTACTACTAAACGAGATAGACAAGGCGTCAAATCATAATGAGGTTGTTATTATGGGGGACTTTAACTACCCAGATATAGACTGGGAAACTGAAACCTGTATATCTCATAAAGGAAACAGATTCTTAGCAATAACCAAAGACAATTACCTTTCCCAACTGGTTCAAGACCCGACTAGAAGGACAGCCATACTGGACTTAGTATTAACCAATAGACCTGACAGAACAACAGATGTGCAGGTTGGGGGACACCTGGGAAATAGTGACCATAAAGTAATAACCTTCCAATTGTCATTCAAAAGAGTGTTTCTTCAGGGAGGAACAAAAATACCAAACTTCAAAAAAGCTAAATTTTGCCAACTAAAATAAAAATACAGCCACAAAATGGGATATTTTTCAAAGCATCCTAAAATCTAATTGTGAGAGGTACATACCTTATGGGAATAAAAGGTTAAGGAAAAAGAAAAAAACAATGTGGATAAATAGAACTGTAAAGAAAGCAATAAATGACAAAAAGAAAGCATTTCAATCACTAAAACAGGAGGGTAGCAAGGAAGCACTAAAAACCTATAAGGAAAAAAAATTAATATGTAAAAAGCAAATAAAAGCAGCTAAACTAGAGACGGAGAGATTAATTGCCAAAGAGAGTAATACTAACCCTAAAATGTTTTTCAGTTATATATATCGTAAAAAGTATAAATCTAAAGGTGTCGGCCCTTTACAGAGTAATAAGGGGGGAGTTGCAGAGAGCAATGAGGAGAAAGCAAACCTATTAAATATTTTTTTCTCCACTGTATTCACTGAAGAAAATAAACTGTCAGATGAAATGCAGAATGACAAAGTAAATTCCCCATTAAAAGTGCCCTGTCTGACCCAGGAAGAAGAACTGTGGTATCTTAAAAAGCTTAAAACAGACAAATCGCCAGGACCAGATGGCATACACCTCCATATTCTAAGAAATTTAAAGTAATGTCATAGCCAGACCCTTATATCTGATATTTACGGACTCTATACTGACAGGGAGTGTACCACAGGATTGGTGCATAGCAAATGTGGTGCCAATATTCCATAAGGGTCCAAAAACAGAGCCTGGAAACTATAGGCCGGTAAGTTTATCTGTCGTGTGAAAACTGTTTGAAGGTTTTCTAAGAGATGCTATCTTGGACTACCTCAATGAAAATAAGCAAATAACGCCATATCAGCATGGCTTCGTGAGGGATCGGTCATGTCAAACTAATTTAATCAGTTTCTATGAGGCGGTAAGTTCCAGACTTGACAGCGGTGAATCAATGGATGTCGTATATATGGACTTTCCAAAGCATTTGACACTGTACCGCATAAAAGGTTAGTATATAAACTGAGAATGCTTGGACTGGAAGAAAATGTCTGTATGTTTGTAAGTGACTGGCTCAGTCATAGAAAACAGATGGTAATTATTATTGGTACTCACTCAGATTGGGTCACTGTCACCAGTGGGGTACCTCAAGGGTCAGTATTGGGCCCTATTCTCTTCAATATATTTATTAATGATCTTGTAGAAGGTAAAGTAATTGACGTGGAAGAGGATAGTATACTGCTAAAGAGGGATCTGGATAGATTGGAGGCTTGGGCAGAGAAAGAACAGATGAGGTTTAACACTGACAAATGTAAGGTTATGCACATGGGAAGAAATAATGCAAGTCCCTCGTACATACTAAATGGTAAAACACTGGGTAACACTGACATGGAAAAGGACCTAGGAATTTTAGTGAACAGCAAATTAAGCTGTAGAAACCAGTGTCAGGCAGCTGCTGCCAAAGTCAATAAGATAATGGGTTGCATCAAAAGGAGCATAGCTGCCCGTGATGAGAACATAGTCCTTCCACTTTACAAATCACTAGTCAGAACACACATGGAGTACTGCGTACAGTTCTGGGCTCCTGTGAACAAGGCAGACATAGCAGAGCTGGAGAGGGTTCAGAGGAGGGAAACTAAAGTAATAACTGGAATGGGGAGACTACAGTACCCTGAAAGATTATCAAAATTAGGGTTATTCACTTTAGAAAAAAGACAACTGAGGGGAGATCTAATTACTATGTATAAATATATCAGGGGTCAGTACAGAGATCTCTCCCATCATCTATTAATCCCCAGGACTGTGACTGTGACGAGGGGACATCCTCTGCGTCTGGAGGAAAGAAGGCTTGTACACAAACATAGAAGAGGATTCTTTACGGTAAGAGCAGTGAGACTATGGAACTCTCTGCTTGAGGAGGTGGTGATGGTGAGTTCACTAAAAGAGTTCAAGAGGGGCCTGGATGTATTTCTGAAGTGTAATAATATTACAGGCTATAGCTACTTGAGAGAGGTTGTTGATCCAGGGAGTTATTCTAATTGCCTGATTGAAGTCGGGAAGGAATATTTTTCCCCTTAAGTGGGGGAAATTGGCTTCTACCTCACAGTTTTTTTTTTGCCTTCCTCTGGATCAACTTGCAGGATAACAGGCCGAACTAGATGGACAGATGTCTTTTTTCGGCCTTATAAACTATGTTACTATGTTACTAGGTGAACTCCTGACCAGCCTGTCTGCCCCATAGGCTAATTTTAATTACAGTAAGTATAAAGCTTAGCCTGCTCTCCCTCACTCACTGGATGCTTTTTGGCACCAGGAGAGGTATAGGGTGGACTCTCATTGCATTCATTGAAAGCCATCGGGCACCTGGAGAGGTATGGAGTGGGCTTGGCATGCATGTTGGTACCTGCATTCCCTTGATTAAATGGAGGCCATTTTGGCACCAAAAATGACAAAAATTAAGGTGGGCCCAGCATGCATGTGGAACCTGCACTCCCTGAATTTTATGGCAGCCGTCATGGCGCATAACAGGTCGAATTTAGTGTTAGGTTCCCGTCTTACAGAGATTGGCAGATGGGCCCAAATAATTTTGTACAAAATTTATTTGCCAAGGATCTTAAATTTACTTAATAAGCATAGCATTAGCATCAGAATACTTTTTTGTACTTTATTTGGTTTGCAGAGTGCTGTTGCATTGTATTTTTTTCTTTGTGTTTTCAGCCATAGCAATGGGCACCTGCGCATTGGGATGTGCTGACTACCCCTTTTTTTTCTTTGTATATTTTTTTTGTTTCTCAAGCTTTTGTCTAGGGGGGACTGGGAACTTAAAGTGGCCCTGAAAAAAAACCCACCTAAAAGTGGCCCCATGTTGTAGGTGGGTCCAGATTGACAGAAGACGGGACAGCATAAGTAGGCAGGGCCAACAGAAGTAGACAGGGCTAGCAGTACCTTACTGCAGCACAAAATACCACCCCAGTAGAAACAAATACCGCAGTGTAGCACAAAAGACTGCCACCCCATCACAGTATTCAACCGTATCACTCTCCTGAAGACAAGGATACAGTTGAATTAAGGAGGGCACCTGTGGGTGCCAGCCAGGATCCTAAGTACTTGATGCTCCTAGCTTTAATTAATGCATCAGATCATTATGTACCCAGCCAGCGGCTGTGAGGAGGACTCTGGCAGCCCCTTGGGCATTGGCCCACAAGGAAATTTATCTGTAGGGTCTATGGCCAATCCAGCCCTGCTTTTCTATCCTATTGGGTATTTGCAACCTTGGGCTATCTGGTGGCCACTTTCTGTATCTCTATAGAAGCCAGACCCAATAGGGAACATCATTAATAATGGCTTTTGCATCTCTATGATCAGTGACAACCCTTTTCCGCATCTAGAGAGATTAGAGCTTCTCTTGCTTCACTTAGATATTAATGGGTCAAATGTATTTGTATCATTTCTTTCTCTGTGAAGTTTTTCATTAATCCAGTTCATAGTATATCAGTAGTAATAAGTCATAGATACTGGTGATTCGTGCTTCAGTCATGGAACACCTCTCTAGAAGTAGTTTAATCACACCAAATAGCTTCAGTCATGCAAATGCATCCAACATCTTACCTCCATGACTGAAGCACAAGTCACCA
The DNA here is from genome assembly GCF_905171765.1 of Bufo bufo. Lineage (NCBI taxonomy): Eukaryota > Metazoa > Chordata > Amphibia > Anura > Bufonidae > Bufo > Bufo bufo. The sequence goes on from NC_053389.1 coordinate 139,648,016, forward strand.
GTATTTAATGCCAGAGATTTCTCCTACAAGCCATTCTAATTGAGAAAGCCAGTCGACTTAAAAAAAAATAATAATTATGGAACCAGTTGCTCTGACATATTACTACTAATATATGATTTGTGTAATTACATACAAGATAGGAAATAGTCTGTAGCAACAAATGATTGGCTCCAAAGTCTTCTCCAAGTAGAGTCATCTTCAAATGGACCGCTGGACCCACTGGGGCTCATCTAGTACTTTCGTGTGTCTGTTTGATCCCGGTTGCATGCACTGGAGATGAGCAAATCGTTTCAAAATGAATTGAATTTGACTTGAAAGTTAAAAAAATTTGAGTTGCATCTGAATTCTAAATCCGAATGTTTGGTGATTTGCTTTGGGTCAATTTTAGGGACAGAGAGACAATAAAACTCATATAGATAAAAAAGAGAGAAAAATATGACCTCAGAAGCACATTTTTATATCAGTTGGAACACTTTCAATTTAGAATCAATTTGGACCCAAACCGAATTGTTCAACCGATTTGGCCATATCGAACCCAAACTGATTTTTGAACGATGCACTTATCTCTACTTTTCATCTTACATATTCTCTTGTCTAATGAGAGTAGAGACATGTGAATCACTGTGAACATCATAAACAATTAATAAAATTTACAGGAATAAGACCAACTGACTATCACAAGCTTATAGTGATAAATAAGAATAAGAAAACAAACGTATATTTCTCCATTAATGCTAATAAAACAGGACTATTTGACTCCGACCCTCCTCCCCAAGTTTCGCCTGCCTACAGCACACAGTTAGTCTCATTGACTGAGGCTCGTTCAATTTACTGTATAATATCAAGTGAATGCTATGTATCCCACAGCAATTTCTACAATACCCTAATGAATGGTCTCACATTGGCAGGGATTAAAGATTGGGACAGAGTACATTATGGCCTTAGTGCCTGCAAAAAATCATATTAATAACAACAGTTTAGCTCATGCAAATAGTTCGGAGCAGGGAAGGATCTTTTGATTTGTAATGTAATTCATGAATGATTATGATTCAATTATGCTTAATGGAAACAAGTTTATGTGACACAATGGAGTAGGCACTTACCAAATACACAAGCTCCAGGCAGGTGACGGCATTTATCGTCTACATTACAGAGCTATACTTATTTTTATTTTAATTCATCTATTTAATCTTTCTATGATATAATGGGGACTTTTTTTTTTTATATTTTCTTGTAAGGAGTTACAAACCAACTTAATAGTTTCTGTAAAGTCTGGTACAATGCTCAGCTAAGAGATGATGCAATCTGTGGAAAGACGTCAGAGTTCAGATCATACAAATCAGGCAGGTCAAAATCAGTTGTCACTGATGGAAACCGTCCTAAAGGACGAGCCCACTACATAGTGTTGAGCAAACGTATCAAAAATTCAATTCGGCTGCTTTGCCAAGTTTCACAAAGAAATTTGCTTTGTGACAAATTACTTAGTCATAAAGCGCATTTCTTTGTATGTAGTGGGCACAATGACGGGGAACGGCGATCGCGCTGCCCCCTGTCATTGAACCCCTCAGATGCCGCGTTCATCGCTGATCGCCGCATCTTAGAGTAACATTGAGTGCTTTTAGGGGTTAATTCAGTGCTCATCTTTTATTTGATGGCGTAGAGGCCGCCACGGCCATCTTGATTGAAGACAAGTGATGGGGTCATCAGACTGGCCGGCATGGTGACATCATACGTCACCGTGCACGAGATTTCGCACTGTATCTTCAATCAAGATGGCCACGTCGACCTCTTTGCTTGAAAATTGATGAGGTGAGTATGTATTTTTTTTTTAACAATATAGTCCACTAAACAGGAGCCATCAGGCAAAACAAGGCCCATAGAACACAATGGAGAAAAAATTGGAATGATCTCACCAAACCAGGCGCCTTGGTATAGTTCATAGAATTTAGTTCGAGAGCGGTCCCGAATAACTGCTGGCGAGTAAACGTTCTCCTGGTACCTTGATGCACTTCACTGGATACGATGTAGGCATGCAGACGGGTTGCTTACATCCTTATGTATAGTTAGGAACAACTGACCCAAAAATACCCTACAAATGTGGAGGAAGCTAGGAATGCCCTGCCTATCTATACAGAGCTCTCGCCCAGAAAGGGGCGACCCCGTCTGGATACCTGATCCTATACCCAGCCAATATCCCTAAAAAATACCTGCAGATTGTTTCCCGACGTGTCACGTTTCGTTCAGTCACTCTTCAGGGGAAACTGAGAAAATAGGGTGTACTTAGTACAAGATAACAAGCTGACCAAGGTTAATAAATTACATTGAAAAAAATAATGAGGAAAAAGGGGATAAATCAATTCAAAAAAGAGATTGCATAGGGTCAGTGGACCGCAAAAAGGGAAAAGTTAGGTAAGAAAAAGTTTTCCCTTAATCAACATGTCCTATGATAAATAAATGCTGCCATATAGAGAACACATACTTGCCCTCCAGTGGGTATGGGCAGTATGTCTATACGCCATTTGCGGCGTCTGGTGGGGCTATTTAAAGGTCGTGTCCAGCGCGCCTAATCCCAGGGACCGTCCCTTTGAATACGTACCCAGAGCATGTGACTCACATGCCACGTCACCGGGACACGTGACTGGAGGGCGAGTATGTGTTCTCTATGTGGCACGTCGGGAGCCAATCTGTAGGATTTTTTTAGGGATATTGACTAGGTATAGGGTCAGGTATCTGATGGGGTCACCCCTTTCGGGGTGAGTGCTCTGTATAGATAGGCAGGGCATTCCTAGCTCCCTCCACATTTGTAGGGTGTTTTGGGGTCAGTTGTTCCTGATGTCCTAACTATACATAAGGATGTGAGCAGCCCATCTGCATGCCTACATCGTATCCAGTCAAGTGCATCAAGGTACCAGGAGAACGTTTACTCGCCAGCAGTTATTCGGGACCGCTGTCGAACTACATTCTATGAACTATACCAAGGCGCCTGGTTTGGTGAGATCATTCCAATTTTTTCTACATTGTGTTCTATGGGCCTTGTTTTGCCTGATGGCTCCTGTTTAGTGGACTATATTGTTCACTAACTGTTTTATTTGTATGTTTTTTTTTTTTGGTGTAGCGCAACCATTTTATTATAATTACGAGTAAAAGTTACGTTTTATCTCCCTTGTGCCCTGTTTGGGTTTTTGGTAGCATATATTGATTTTGGGAGTTTTCAAGAGAAGTGATTTACCCCTCTCTATTGTGATTCATGTAATTCTGATCTATATATCTATTTATCAATCAATTGATCTATCTCCCTCACTATCAACTGTCTCATAACGATCTATCTATCTATCTATCTATCTATATATCTATCTATATATCTATATATCTATCTAATATCTATCTATCCATTTCCATTTCTATCTATAATATATGTGCATTGATCAATCAAGCACGAGATCTAGCTGTGTATCTACTGATCTATAAATGTATCTGTCATCGTAGTTATCAATCTATCTTATCTATCTCTCTATCTCTGCAATGATCTCTCTTGGCTTGGTTATGAACACCATGGGAGAATTTACATCTGTAAATACATAGCCTAATTAAATAAAATGTTAAGAGTGTTCCAGTTAAGGTATTGCATAGATAGACAGATAGATAGATAGATAGATATGGAATAGATAGATAGATAGATAGATGATATAGAATATATCATTTTGTAAAAGGCTATATAAAAAAGTATTTCTAATATTTTTAAGTTCCTTATTTCCAAATTGTGATTTTTGTCACTTAATGAGAAGAAATGGGAAGCTGAACACCTGCTCTGATCTAGTCCTGCTGTCACACAGCTGTAAATTTTTCCAATGTACAGTACCAGCCTGGAATCAATTATGAAATTGAGATTTGTGTTGCTGTGTTAAGCTCACAGAGGATTGTTTAGACCAGGTGTTTCACAAGCAGGGTCTCCAAAAACCCTAGCTCTCATTGGCACTTGGTCAGAGGGTCACCAGAAGACATTGGAAGCAAATGCTGTGACTTTACAATACCGATGGCCAAATTATATTCATCTGCTCAAAAACTGTTAACATGGTGGCAAGCCAAGCAGTCAAGAAAAAATAGCCAGAAAATAGGAATATACAATGCTTTACCAGTCGTAATAGCAAATTTCTTTGAGGTGAGAATGGGAGAAGAGGTTCACTGGTAGTGAAAATATTTCCTGAAGTTATCCTACGGTAATAATAATGGCAACCATTGTCCTAGATCGTAATAGACTCACAGGTCAGGATTTCAGCTTGTTAATGTAATCAGTAATATTTTCATTCAATGACAACAATCACAGAAAGTATTGCACATACATGACTGGATAAGCCTTTTAAGGCCTCATGCACACGACCGTATGTATTTTGCTGTCCGCAAAAAATACGGATGATGTCCGTGTGCATTCCGTATTTTGCGGAACAGAACAGCTGGCCCCTAATAAAACAGTACTATCCTTGTCCGTTATGCGGACAATCATAGCACAAGTTATATCTTTTAGCGGAACGGATATACGGAAATAAGGAAACGGAATGCACACAGAGTACTTTCCATTTTTTTGTGGACCCATTGAAATGAATGCTTCCGCATAACGGAACCGACACAGAAAGAAGATACATTCGGGTGCAAGATGCCTAACACTGTGTAGGCAGTACCCTTCTCTTAACACCACAAATGTATGTTTTCTGGAAAGTCTATGCTCATCATACATTTTATTTTTATGCACTTATATAGCGCTACTATATTCTGCAGCACTTTAGAGACATCATAAAAATATAGTAAAAAATAATATAGCAAAAATACAAAATCAAAACATTCAAATTCTCCCTGCAAGTTGGCCAGGCCAGTGTCATATATATAACACTCATTTAACAGAATTATCTTTAGTTAATGAAAACAGTCCATTTAAAGAGTCAGCTAAATGCTTCCTTCCACCAGTAACCCTGCAGGCGAGCCACTGTGACGTGCGTGAGAGCACTGACCACCAGGGAACAGGTTGATAAATGGGCAGTTTATAAGGCTGTCATGCCACTGGCATCCCCCGGGAGACGTGGGACTCTCAGAAAATAACATATTACCAACCTGTGGCTACAGCAATGATCAATCAAACTGATCAGATATGGCAATCAGGAACTATAGAGAGAGGAGGCCTTGCAGACTTTGCAGGACAACATGACAAATGAAAGGGTGAAGGGAAGGAAGTGAACAAGAGGGGAGATGATGGCAGCTCAAGCTGTAATCTTATTCCCATTAATAAAAGAGACTTTATGAAGAACATGTACAACTATTAATTCAGACTCTGTTTAATCTATCTATCTATCTATATGAAAATAATGAGGCAGCACTCCAGATATGCGGTAAAAGGGTGTTGAACCCATTTATTCTCCAAGTAGCAGTATCAGAAGAATACAAGCCTATACTTCCAGAGGGATTGCACCACACACTGACTGTGCTGCTCATTTTTATTATCTATCTCTCTATCTATCTATCTATCTATCTATCTATCTATCTATCTATCTATCTATCGTGGGGATTTGCTCTGGTAGACAGGCATGCGGACGCAGTACAGAGGCAACCACAAACTCTTTAACTTAAACAGTTCAGTGTTTTATTCACATATAAGGAAAAACAAAAAGTAACGGTTTGCAGTCTTGGTGTTTGTTCACACCATAAAAAGTCCACAGAACAAATGCCTTCACCTGGTCAGCAGTTTTTCCACCCGCAGTCCACAGCAGGCTTTAGGGCCTGTTTCCCAGCAGGCGTCTCTCAGCCCTTTAGCACAGCACAAGTTCTCAGCTCCCAAACACACAGAGACTGACAGCGCTCCACTGTCAGATGGAGGATAATCCACACCCAGCTGAGACTGCTGGCTGGGTTTGATATAGGCCAGTAAAGACCCTGCCTGGAACGTAGGGAGAAGCCACCTACCCAGCACTTTGGCTACTCCCAGTAAGAGCCGGCCTGGATCAGCTTTACAGCCATACTAACAGCAAACAGTGTCAATCTGCACTAGCTGCTGCTGACCCTAGAAATTACAGGCTCTTACCTCACCGAGGCCAGGAATCTCGGTGACACAAACCTTCTGTCAATGACGGTCCCTTACACCTTCCTACACTATTATCTATCTATCTATCTATCTATCTATCTATCTATCTATCCATGTTTTCTTTCTTTCTTTCTTTCTTTTTTTCTTTCTTCCAGTACTGCATAGTAGATTATACCAGTAGACTTGTCATATAAGGCCATGGACACAATATAGTGGCTGAAGCATTCCAGTCATCTGAAAAAGCACATTTGTATGCAGATGGCAACAGAGAGGACTTTTAGTCCTGTATTTTGCAGATGCTAACTTGTCTCGAGATTAGTATCTTGGGGTTTGTCTGGTGTAACTTATGACATCAATCTTTAGGCACTTGTCACATTATTTGGAAGTATGAATGTGGACATACACAAGCAAGTCCGGCTGAGCCTGCATGTGTTCACTAGGGGAAGAGGTGAGTAAACCACTACCAGACACCTTAGAAAAAGGGTTGGACACTAACATACTAAATCATTTTTCTCCATTGGGACACCCCATTGACATTAGATTGTTGGTTAAACCCACTGAAATTGGTGGGTCTGCCTGATGTTCATTATGTGTATGGGCACTTTTTATTAATCTTAATTCACTCATATATACTGTGTAGTGCTCAAAAGTTTCTCAGTACTGCACAAAGATTGTCACCCCTCACTGTCCCTGTCCTGTCAATGTTCCTGGAAGAAACTCACAGAAACATGGGGAGAACACACAAACTCCATGCCTTGCAAGGCAACGACAGTTCTAACCACTGATCCACTGGGCTTCCCACTTTTATGTCTATGGTCAATGTAAAGAGGCTTCAAATCATATAAAGATGAGCAAATTTCCAAAAAATTGTTATGGTTTGATTCATCCAATTCGAACCATTCAAGAAATTCGATTAAAAATCAATTCCACCCAAATTGAACGTACTTTAAAAGCCTGGAAGATCTCTCTCCAGCTCTTGAGAAATTCTGTCCGAATGAACCTAAAAAAAATTTGATTCTACTGAATCAGAATCTGTTCAACAATTCTGGTCAAATTTATTTGCCCATTTCTAAAATGATATAAAACAGTACAAAAAAAAGCTACTAATCTCCCAAAGCATGTAAGCAATAAAGCACCAAAAATACAGATTTACTCTACTTGTAGGTTTCCTGCAATGTGTCTGTGTCGACTAGAGAATCAGTGTCATCTCCGGTCAGGTAAATGGTGTGGCAAACAACCGTGTAATGCCAATGCGTCTGTAATGACTCCTAAAAGACCCAGCGCAGATGGCCCAAGATATTTAGTTGTGTGTGTAACAGAGGTCTCGTCTCAAGACGCTGCTCTGTCTTTATTGTCCTTTTTGGCCTGCAGAGTAGAACATCCATCATTTTATCATTAGCAGCATCTGCGTTAATTCTCCGACCATTACGTGGAGGCTCATCTTGTGCTGCCACTAGCTAACAACCGACTCTCTTCCCTTGACTGAACACATGAAAAAAAAAATTACAACTACTCATTTGTTATGAAATTAACAACTTAAACAAGACATTTATATACAGAGCCTAAAAATTCCCGACAATCACAAAATTACTTACCAGCAATTATGAACTTACCGAACAAATGGAGTCCCTTCACCTCAACATCTGGTGACATCTAAAACAATATCTAAAGAAAATGAACGAACCACTTAAGTTTTCGTACCACAGGGCACCTGTTTCTAAAGTGACATTTTCCAGAGCTTAAGTGTTTTTTTCACTCAACGCTCAAAATTTCCTAATTTGCTTTTACACATTTTATGTATTTTTGCATGGTATAGAGTCAACCATATCACTAAATATATTGCTTAGAAATTCCATGACCTCCTGTAGAGCATCAAAACATTTTCAGTTCTCAGATGTGTGATATAACTTGTAAGCTTGATGTGATCTGGTTTCCTAAAATCTAGTGGAGAAAATGTCTTATCTTCATTAGAATGCTGGAAAAAGAAATCAGTAACGTGGATGGAGGTGGTGGTGATGGTGGGTAGAGGAGGAGGGGGTCTTTTTAATGGGCACCAAACTTACAGAATGTCAGAGTTACTTTGCGTAGATAGATTTTCTAGACTGTAATAACCATGGAGCCAAGATACAAGGCCTCTCGTCGGCAGTAACCTACATGACATGACTTTCAAGGCAGGTGTTACCGTAATTAGCTATTGTTTGACTATCAAAAGTCAGAGCTGATTAAACCCACTAAGTACAAGTGCACTATTTTATTTCAAAGAATATTATGAATTGCACGCTGGGGCTCTTTCACTGCGGACCTTCCTTCCGGAGTCTGCTAAGAGCCCATGCCAGCGGTAATCAAAACTAAAATCTGCATAAACCTTCAGGGTTTTAAATTCAAGCAGAGTCCTTTCATTACAAATATGTTACTTTATGAAATGTGGTCGCCAGCAAGGAGAGAAAAATGTGACTTCTTAAGAAAAGTGACTGGCATCTCTTTAGTGATTAACCCAAGATTAATGGAGGCCCCCACTGCTAGGTCTAAGTCCATTTTATTGCTAATTCATTTAGGTACCATTTCAGATGCACTTGACGAAAATCACCTGCTAGGAAGTCATGTTTTGGCAAGCAGGGATAGCCATTATGGTCAGATCCTAAATACATTTTTTATTAGACGAGCTTGGATAAGTGCGTTGTATTTATCATTTTTTAGACCCCTATTATTTAATGTATTCAATTAGTTAAAAACATGAGATGCCTTCTATATTAATATTATTTTGAGCCCAACTTATTGATGATTTAGTGAAGGTTCCAGACAAAACCAAAGAAGGATCACGATTGGTTTCATGTTGGCCCTGAATATTTAATACAATTTATTTTATTTCTTTCACAGCACAATAATATTTATTACTAAAGCCAAACCTATAGTAACTAGTAAAGTGTAAAAAAATTATATTTATATAAAAAGGTAGAGGATTTGGTTCCAGAAAAGGCAGCATTCTCCAGGAATTGTGAAAAAGGGTATTCTAGTTACCCAAAAATGGTAGCCGCATTTCAGCTCAGCATTAGAGTCTTTCTCAACCATTTTTGGGCAAATAAAAGACCCCTTTTCACTATTCCAGGAGACTGACGGCTTTTTTGGGGGATTTATTTTTTTGGTCTAGTTGGATTCATGAGCTGAGTTCCCTTAGGCTTACACTTCACTGATTATTTTTCCAGGTGCTGCTATCTTTGGTATTCTATCTATCTATCTTGTCTACCTATGTATTATTTCTCTATTATCTATTGTTCAATCTACGTATATATTTTATATCCCACAGGTCCATTCATCTTTGTATCTCTCTTGTATCTATCTATCTATCTATCTATCTATCTATCTATCTATCTATCTATCTATCTCCTCTCTATATAGCTATCCCCTATCTATATATCTATCTCCTATCAATCTATATATCAATTTATATCCTATCTATCTATCTATCTATCTATCTATCTATCTATCTTTTTATCTTTCTATCTATCTTTCACATCTATCTACTATATTTTCCCTTCTCTGGAATTATTTCAGCTTTATATTATTAATCTTTTCTAAACATAATAAAGTGTGATTTCTGGCTTTGATTCAGGATGTGAAACTCCTGATGTTAATTGCTAATTTTCTTCAATATTAAACAATAAGAAAGAAACCTGCACAGTGTCAGTCATTATGGTTGGCCTTTTAGCACTGTCTAAACACTTCCCGCATCTGACCTATGCTACGTTGCTGCCATCTTCCATTTTCCATTAAAATGTATGTGTTAATTATCTTGTCACTTCTGTAATTTCTCCCTGTAGTCTATTAATTAGAGGGTCGCGCACTAGGAGCATGTTTACCCAATAGCTTTTTTAATTATCCCAGCTACTTAGAAGCTCACAAAGACTAAATCATCCATCTGCATCTTGTGTACACGCCAACAAAGAATATGTTACTGTACCACACAGTCTATGTAATCTCGTCATTGCTGACATTTCTATTAGAATATACTTTCTATAGTATCTTGGCAAAAATAAATAACATATAATGTTGCATTGATCATTCCCTATACAGGTCTATGGATATGAGGACAATCGGTGCCAATTTATTTTCAAGAGGTAAACTGCAATGCTTCATATTTCATTAAGAAGTAATTTTAATGTGGTTCTACTGATAAGAATGGATCGTGGTGGATCCCAACTGTTGAAACCCCTTAATCTGGTTATTGCATGTGAACAATTATATGACAATATGACTTCCATTTTTGCAATTATAATCTACAAATACAGTTGTTTGTATTCAGCTCCTAAAATGGCTTCTCAGTTGTGTAACACTGAGGAGTCTCTGGAGAAAATGTATCAAGGTGTGACTTTTTAAAGTCAGTTTAGATTTCACTTAGAGTTTGTGGAAGGTGAGGCAAAGTTATGACTGGCCAACCAACTAATGTGTATGGAGGCCTCCTAACTCTCCCCTGAAAGCTGATGGGGGGGGGGGGGGGGGAGATAAGGATTTAAACATGCTTTATCATTTCTTCTCAAGGATAATATGCCACCAAAAGAGGAGACTTAAGGTCCCTTTACACGGGACCATATTATAGCAGATAGTTGGGAAGTAAGCGTTCCTTCCCAACAATCTGATGATTTCTATGCAGCGATCGCCTCCAGAGTAATCGGCAGCACATTTACACCGTCCGTTCATTGCTAACGAGCGTTACTATGTAAAGGGCCCTTTACTGTTAAGTAGATGTCACTAGGGGAAACAGTGAGCAGTCACACATTTCCCATACAATGTCCTTTGGCACCATAATCTCCAGAGTGGTGAAGGATGTCCTTGGTGAAGAACCCACCTACTTCCACTTGATAGTGTGCATGTCTGAAACTCATATAGTTCTTAGGAACTGATGTAAAGGTTTAAAATGTGCCTGTTACATTGAGGAAAACTGTGTTTGCTACAAAATAATAATCATAAAATATAGATATACTGTATATCGAGAGCGAGAGAGAGCAACAACACTAATTGAATTAAATTTGAGTTCTTTGAGCACTTAAAATCTTCAAGTGATCACCTGCATTCTAGGCATATTAGTCCAACTCCCAAAGTCACTGATTCTACAGTGGGACAGAGCACTTTCAGGGATGTGTTAACAGATACTTTCATGTTTTATAATTGATGCTAATAAGTCATACTCCGTAAGAGAGACACATCTCATAAATTCCACTGTATTAGGTTTCTGTAAACTATTGCCAACAAGCCTTTGAGGAACACCACACAGCCCTGTCCACAATGAGATCGTTGGCATCAGGTCTCTGTGGATCTACAACAAAATGGAGGATAATTAATTAGAAATCTCTGGCTAAGCATGATTGATATATGCTAAACAGAAGATTTCAGCACCTATTGTTTCTCCCTGAAGGATTACCTAGAGTTGTTTAATAGTTCATTCGACCAGACTTCTCTTGTATTTCCCAGTCTTGGCCGTGCCAGGCTGCTCTAAGAGTCTCTTGGTAGTTTAAGTCCCCTTAATAAAGATTAAGATGTCAGAACTCTTACACTGTTTAAAATCCCAATTTTATTAACTTCTTATGGCCAGTTGAAAATGGGGACATTCTTTAATAGGGAATTATATAAATCGAAAAAACTCAATTAGAAGGCATTATTGAGAAATGCTCCTTCATATTATGAAGAAATATATTATCTCCAAATAATGAAAATGTTCAAATGCGCAAAGCAAGCAAATTCTCCAGACTATTACTTTAATGAAGTTGACAACTGAAAGTAGCAGAGGAGCAAAGAGAGAAAGGCAGAATGTGAATGTAGAATAGAGGAAGACATTGGGAGAATTTACAAAGACCTGTGATTCATATACCAGTCTTAAACCAAACTGACTGAAATAAAATGCACTGAATAAATTAAGAGGTGGATGCCTCTTAACAAATTTGTCGCCCCTTTGGCCGTTCATATGCTAGAGAAGCAAATATATGTCTGTTATAAGCAGTCATAGATTAGCACTAGTGTTGGGCGAGCATGCTCGGTCGAACACCATTTTGCTCGAGTCTCGATGCTCGAGTCTCCTCCCCACACGTTTGTTGGCCGATAAACATGTAGGGAAGTACTGGCACTCACTGTAACACCATAGCCATGTTGCTTACTGGCATTACAGTGATTAGCTGGCCAGAACGCGTCATCGGGTGCTATATAGCACCCAATGACACGTGGTTCGGCTCAGTCTTAGTCTGGGAGAGCTGCAGCAGAAAGGACAGATAGAGTAGGAACAGTATTTTTATTAATTTTTTAGGCAGGGTTTATTCTTGAAAGGTGTAAGATACACAAAAGTCCTTTTAAGGACTATTGTTCATATTGGCTGCAATATATATTATTAGCGCAACCTGCGCTAAATTGCATGCAATTGTTTGGCCGCTGCTGACAGTGACACAACCTCTGCTACATCTATTGTGTTACATTTGCACATCCTAAATATCTGTGACTTCAGCGCAATTGTTTGGCCGCTGCTGACAGTGACCTTACCTGCGCTACATCTCCTATATAACGTTTGCACATCCTAAATATCTGTGACTTCAGCGCAATTGTTTGGCCGCTGCTGACAGGAACATTAGCTGTGCAACATCTCCTGTGTAACGTTTGCACATCCTAAATATCTGTGACATTCAGTGTCATTTTTTTGCCACTGATGACAGCGACATTACCTACGCTAAATCTCCTGTATAACATTTGCGCATTCTAAATATCTGTGACATTTAGTTAAATTTTTTTGCCGCTGGTGACAGCGACATTACTTGTGCTACATCTCCTATATAACGTTTGCGCATCCTAAATATCTTTGACATTCTGTATAATCTTTTTGCCGCTGGTGACAGCGACATTACCTCCGCTACATCTCCTGTGTAATGTTTGCGCATCCTAAATATCTGTGACATTCAGTGTAATTTATTTGCGCATACACTTACAAAACCTGCGCTTCTGTACGTGTGACATACTTGCAAGCATATATACCATTTAATATGCTCAAGGCGAGCAGTAAGAGACGGGGAAGTGGCTGTGCTTGTGAAGGTGCACACAGAGGCCGTGGCCCTGGGCACGGTGAAACTGTGCCTGCTGCCAGAGCACAAGAAACACACTCATCCACGATACCTAGCTTCATGTGACAGTTTGCAGGGGGGGGGGCGCAGGACACCACTCTCGAAGTCACACCAGTCCAACCAGGTAGTCGGTTGGATTGCAGCAGATATGCTTCCAGTCGGTTAAGCACCACCCTGTCTTCTAGAAAGTTCAGTCTCAGTAGCCAAGAGTCTGGTCAACAGAATCTTCACCCTGATCCTCCTTCCTCCCACCATGGAGAGTCTTGGCAAACAAGTGATCCCACACTCGGATATTCCAAGGAGCTCTTTTCATCGCCATCCCTTGATTTGGCCCTCTCGTCAAGCCCTCTTGAAGAGGAACATTAGGAGATCTTGTGCACTGATTCCCAAACTCTTGAGCATCCACAGTCAGAAAAAGATGACGGTGGGGAACGGCAAATAGTGTTTCACGAGGTGGATGATGATGATGATGAGACACAGTTGCCAATAAGTCAACGGCAATTAGTGTCTCAAGAGGCTCCATGATGAGGATGAGACACAGTTGTCAATAACTGAGGTTCTTGTTAGGTCAACAAGTCTGGAGGATGACCAAAGTGAGGAAGTGGAAGAGGAGGTGCTGGACGATGAAATCACTGACCCAACCTGGGAAGGTGGCAAGCCGAGCAAGAACAGCAACACAGAGGGGGAGGGATCCGCAGCACTGCAACAGGCTGGAAGAGGCAGTGGGGTGGCAAAAGGGAGAAGGCGGGCCACACCAAACAGACCTGCAACTGTTCCCTGGAGCACCCCTTTGCGGCAATCTCCCTTGCCAAGGGGTAGGTGTTCCGCAGTCTGGCGCTTTTTTGAGGAAAGGGCGGACGATAAAAGAATTGTCATTTTTAACCTGTGCCGTACCAAAATGAGCAGGGGCGTGAACACTAGCAACCTCAATACCACCAGCATGATCCGCCACATGGCATCAAAGCACCCTAATAGGTGGGCCGAACGCCTGGGTCCACAATCAGTGCCTGCTGGTCACACCACTGCCTCCTCTTCCCCTGTGTTATGTGCTGGACAATCCCCTGTCTAAGATACAGGCCCAACCACCACTATTTTTCACGGTGTGCTTTTGGCCAGGGACGCTACATTTCCCTGATGGCACACTGGGTGAACGATGTGGAGAACAGGAGCGAGTCGTACCCTGGGATGGCACAGGTGCTACCGACGCCAAGGATTGCGGGCCCTACTTCCATCAGGATTTCCGCCACCACCTACTTTAGTGGCTGCAACCCCCCCCTTCTCCACCTCCTGCTCCACTTCCACCTCAGAAATTCTCATCTTGCAGCACCAGTCAGCCATCAGTCAGTAGCTGGAAGCAGTGTAGCACTGCAGTGGGGAAGCAGCAACAGGCCCTTCTGAAACTAATTTGCTTAGGTGACAAACAGCACACCGCCGCAGATCTGTGGCAGGGTATAAGGGACCAGACTGAGCTGTGGCTCTCGCCATTCAACCTACAACCAGGCATGGTTGTGTCTGATAATGGCCGTAACTTGGTGGCAGCTTTGGAGCTCGGCAAGCTCACACACATCCCATGCCTAGCCCATGCGTTCAACTTAGTGGTTCAGCGGTTTCTTAAAACCTACCCCAATTTGCCTGAGCTACTGGTGAAGGTGCGCCGCGTGTGTGTCCATATCCGAAAGTCATCTATAGCTGCCGACGGTCTGGCAACGCTGCAGCAGCGCTTGCAATTGCCAGCTCACCTTCTGTTGTGCGACGTGAGCACGCGCTGGAACTCGACGTTCCACATGTTGGCCAGGTTTTGTGAGCAGCAGAGGGAAGTAGTGTAATACCAGCTGCAACATGGTCGTCGCCTTTCCAGTCAGCTTTCGCTCTTCACAAGTGATGAATGGGCATTGATGTCTGACCTCTGTGAGATTTTACGCAACTTTGAGGAATCAACACAGATGGTGACCGGCGATACCGCAATTATCAGCGTAACCATACCACTTCTGTATCTACTGAAACGCTCGCTGCTCACAATGAAGGCGGGCGCTTTGCATGTGGAAGAGGTGGAAATGGGGGAAGACAGTACACAGGGTGATAGCCAGACCACCCTCAGTTCATCTTCTGAGCGCGAATTGGATGATGATGAGGAGGAGCAGGAGATGGTTGCCTCCGCTACAGAGGGTAGTACCCATAGCAGGTTTATTCCATCTGTTCAGCGTGGATGGGCCAAAGAGGAGGAAGAGGATGATGATCCTCCTGATGAGGACAGCGAAGTGTTGTCTGTTGGGACTCTGGCACACATGGCTGACTTTATGTTATGCTGTCTTTCCCGTGACCCTCGCGTTATACGCATTTTGGACAACACCGATTACTGGTTGTTCACTCTTCTCGACCCCCGCTACAAAGAGATCCTCTCATCTCTCATTCCTGTAGTAGAGAGGACTAGCAAAATAGTGCAATACCAGAAGGTCCCTGTGGAAAAATTGCTCCAAAATTTCTTGGTGGCAGAGTACGTAGTTCCTTGGGCAACCAAGAAGGGGAGACGAGGGGAACACACAGCAGTTCCAACAGAGGCAGGGCAACACTCTCCAAGGCCTGGGACAGTTTTATGACACCCCGCCAGCAACCTCACCCTGATGCGCGACCTAGTGTCACAAGGAGGGAAAAGTTTTGGAAGATGGTGAAGGAGTACGTAGCAGACCGTGTCAGCAACCTCAGTGATCCCTCTGTGCCTTACAACTATTGGGTGTCCAAGCTGGACACGTGGCACGAACTGGCAATCTACGCCTTGGAGGTGCTGGCCTGCCCTGCCTCCACCGTTTTGTCAGAGCGGGTTAGTTTATAGTTTTTAGTGCTGCTGGGGGCATAATAACTAATAAGCGCATACACCTGTCAACTAAAAATGCTGACAGGTTGACTCTTATCAAAATGAACAAGGCCTGGGTTGCCCCTGATTTCTCTACTCCACCAGAGGAAAGCGGCTAAACATAAAGGCACTTTAAATGTGGCTTTTATGGTGTATTGAATACACTGTATTTCCATGCACCCCTTCCACCACAAAAAAGAGTATATGGTTCAATCTTCCTTTTCTCGTCCTCCTCCTCCATCATATCAACATGCTTATTTGGTTGCCCTCGTTCCTAATGTTTTAGAGGGTCAGCTCAGCAGCAGACCCTCACCCCTAATGTTTTAGAGGGTCACCGGCAGGCCCTCGCCCATAATGTTTTAGATGGTAAGATCAGCAGCAGGCCCTCGCCCCTAATGTTGTAGATGGCCAGATCAGCAGCAGGCACTCGCCCCTAATGTTTTAGAGGGTCAGCTCAGCAGCAGACCCTCACCCCTAATGTTTTAGATGGTCAGATCAGCAGCAGGCCCTCGCCCCTAATGTTTTAGAGGGTCAGCTCAGCAGCAGACCCTCACCCCTAATGTTTCAGATGGTCAGATCAGCAGCAAGCACTCGCCAATAATGTTTTAGAGGGTCAGCCTAGCAGCAGACCCTCACCCCTAATGTTTTAGAGGGTCAGCTCAGCAGCAGACCCTCACCCCTAATGTTTTAGATGGTTAGATCAGCAGCAGACCCTTGCCCCTAATGTTTTAGAGGGTCAGCTCAGCAGCAGACCTTCACCCCTAATGTTTTAGATAGTCAGATCAGGAGCAGGCCCTCACCCCTAATGTTTTAGAGGGTCAGCTCAGCAGCAGACCCTCACCCCTAATGTTTTAGATGGTTAGATCAGCAGCAGGCACTCGCCCCTAATGTTTTAGAGGGTCAGCTCAGCAGCAGACCCTCACCCCTAATGTTTTAGATGGTCAGATCAGGAGCACGCCCTCACCCCTAATGTTTTAGAGGGTCAGCTCAGCAGCAGACCCTCTCCCCTAATGTTTTAGATGGTTAGATCAGCAGCAGGCCCTCGCCCAAATGTTTTAGAGGGTCACCAGCAGGCCCTTGCTCCTAATGTTTTTGAGGGTCACCAGCAGGCCATCAATAATAATTTTTTAAGGCTGAGTATGATGCCCTCCTTTATGTGTAATAAAGGGTGTATTGGAGTGCCGGTTCCTTGTCATTTTTGGCAGCCCTTTCACTTAGTGCATAGGCTTTATGAGTGTAGGAGTCCCACTACCTGAACAATTGTACCACAATGTGAATAAGGCCCTCCTTTATGTGATATACAGGTTGCATCGGAGTGCCTCTTCCTTGTAATTTTTGGCAGCACTTGCACTTTATATGCAAGTAAATATACAGGAAAGAATGTTCTCTATCAATTTTCCCTCTAAAATCGATTTTATCTTCTGTTTTGTGCGTATTAATGTCAGTCTGTAAAAGTGGCGTACTACTCGGACAACATCGTTCCCAGCAGCGACCTGGGAGTCCAAGATGCATCCAGACATCCTCCCCATGCTGTTCCCAAACCATTTCAGTGGTGTTTCCATCAATTTCTGACCTTTTCCTGTGAACCAGACACCCTCCCCTCTTCAGAGCAGGGGGTGCCCGGTTTAATGCTCTGGTTCTCCAATTGACTTCCATTGTGCTCGGGTGCTCTGTAGAGCACCCGAGCATCCCAAAGTGTTCTACTCGAGCACCAGAGCACCCGAGCACTTTGGTGCTCGATCAACACTAATTAGCAACATAAATTACACCAATTAATGCCATAAGTTATGGTCCATGTTACGTTCTATGGAGGTTGTGCCCCCTCTCTCTAAATCTGCCTACTTTTTTCATCACTTTCATCAGTGGTGTAAATAATAGTGACTGTACAGGGGCCAATGGCCCTGTCCTCACTAAGTGTCACTCCATCACTCTCCCTTTTAGGATAGTGGAAAGACATATAAATTTTGACACAATAGTGTTCAGAAGGTTACAAAACCGTCAGTTTGCAACTTTTTTATGCCAGTTTCTGGTACAATTGGTCATGGCCCTCCATGTGTCCAGTTAATGCCCACCATTCATGCCTCAGAAGGGAGCACAAATTAGTAATAGACAATAGTAATTGGAATGAGTGATAAGGGAGATGAGACACAGAAATCCTGTAAATGTTTACAATCTGCAACTTGAACTATAGGAAAGTGGCCATCAATTTTTTAGCTGTAATACTCCACCAGCACTAATGCGAACTATAATACTGTACCCTATGTATAAAACTATAATATTTCCCCTAGGTAAAAGAATATAACTACTATAATATTGCTTCCTATGTACAAGAACATGACTACTATAATACAGCCTCTATGTACAAGAATATAACTACTATAATACTGCACTTTGTGTATGTTCAAGAGCATAACTACCATAATACTGCCCCTATATACAAGAATATAACTACTAAAATACTGCCTGCTATATACAAGAGCATAACTATTATAATACTGTCCTCTATATGCAAGAATATAGCTACTATAATAATGCCCTCTATGTACAAGAATGTAACAGCTTCCTACTGTACTGTATATACAAAAATATAACTAATATAATAATGTTTCCTGTGTAAAAGAATATGATTACTATAATATTACCTCATATGTACAAAAATAAAATTATAGTCTACTTGCTGTCTTGCAGAAATTCTGTACTAATTTCAATGCAGATTTCTCTTTGTTTCCGCACCAAATTCTCACCAAAAACAGCATATGTTACTTGTGCTTTTTGATGCGGATGGTTTTGCCACAGATCTCACACTTGCATTGAAAATGGTAAAATCCGCACAAAGAACTGACACACTGCAGATTTCAAAATCCACACAGCAGGTCAATTTCCACACAGAACGAAAAAGTAAAGTGTACCTGAGATTTGTGAAATCCAATACAGTTTTCTGCACGAGAGTCTGCGCATAAAAACCACGTGCAAACCACAACGTGTGCAGGTAGTATAATACTGTTTCCATGTCCAGCTACTATAATATTGTCCCCTATGTACAAGAATATAACTACTATAATACTACCTCCTATGTACAAGAATATAACTACTATAATAGTGCCCCCTATGTACAAGAATATAACTAGTATAATACTGCCTTCTATGTACAAGAATATAACTACTATAATACTACCTCCTATGTACAAGAATATAACTACTATAAAACTACCTCCTATGTACAAGAATATAACTACTATAATAGTGCCCCCTATGTACAAGAATAGAATATAACTAGTATAATACTGCCTTCTATGTACAAGAATATAACTACTATAATACTACCCTCTATGTACAAGAATATAACTACTATAATACTACCTCCTATGTACAAGAATATAACTACTATAGTACTGCCCCTATGTAAAAGAATATAATACTATAATACTGCCCTCTATGTACAAGAATATAACTACTATAAAACTGCTGCCTATAAGAGTATAACTATTAAAATACATATAAAAATAAGTATTATAACCATGATAACACTGTACATTTTGGACATTAATATGGATTTGTACAAGTAAAAGACATTTCTATAATAAACATTGAAAACAGAATCTGGTTTCCTAAATGATCTACTTAATTTGAGAATGTGTGTGTCTGTATTAGGAAAAATAATTTGGAAACTTGGAGGCAAAAGCAGATTAGATAATAATAATAATAATAATAATAATAATAATAATAATAATAATAATAATCATCATCATACAGTTTTTCTACAGAATTTTTCCCCCCCCATATACTGGAAACTAAGACAAAAGATTATTTTATGCTAAATTCCAACTTTATTAATTATTACCTCCATTGAGCTCCCATAATATTCCTCTTTGAAAGCATATAAAATCGTATCACCATGACGGTGTTTGTCTTGAGGAATGGGGGACGTCCTCTCATCTACTGGATTTAATAGTCTTCATTCTGACCATATCGACTGCCACTAAGAAGAACTCATAGATATACGAATGATGAATCTACCAAGTTCAATTATAGTTCACTTCGCCCTCCTTCTAAGAAAAATCCTCTGCTCTCGGCTTCTACTGACATGATTATTAAACGTTTGCTTTGAAATTCAAGAATGAATTCAGCGTTTTCCCTTTGTTGACAGTTAAGAATCGCTCAATAGGGTTTTAATACGGAGGATTACATCCCCGATGTCATGAATACTGTCTTCTTAGGTGAAAGGGACTTTGCCAGCAGCTATGCAAACAAAATAACAAGGTGCTGTTTAGATTTCTATGCTAAAGTTAAGGCTTTAGGATAAGTGATGAAATCCCAAAGGACTTGAATTTTTTTTTGCAGTCGAAATCTTTGCACTGCTCACCTCAAAGACAGGTCATGGCATCATAAACTTGGCTTAAAGAGAAACAGACACACACACATCGGTGCTATCTTACTGGATTAATATCCTAAATGGATTTACTGATAGTTACTGTAATATATCCAAAGGTCAAAGTCTTTTCTTCAATTCCAACCCCATCCCCTTCCTTAATGTTTACCAGTGGAAGTCAAAGAAAAAACGTTTAATGCTGTGTAAATAGAATTGAATGAAGACTTTGCCTTCTCATCTGTCCTGTGCTATTGAAATCAACATTATTAATTGTCACGGCTTATCAGTAAGCACTGTCTGGCAGGTAAGGTGTTTCCACCCAGAATGACTTTACAGAAACCAGGACATATCAATATGAATAGGTTGGAATGAAAAGGTAATAGAGACTAAAGGACCCCATATAAATTAGGCTATTGATTCCTGTAGAAAACTCGCATTTTGGACTGGACTGAAGGTTAGAAGGATCATGCATGTTGCATTTCAATGGACTCTCTTTTTGTCTCCGGAGTAATAAGCCACTGCCGGACACCTTTCTCCTCTCCTCCCATTGAAAACACATACACAGATGACTGTGCCAATGTATCGGGAGAAGCAGCTGCCAACTAATAGCTATTGAAGGTTTATGCCGACCCTAAAAGTTAGATTTTTATATGGTCAGGATGGAATGTTACCACCATGAGGGGTTGTCAGTTGGGTAGGGGAACAAGGTTTATAGGAGGACTTGGGAAAATTGCATTTTCGGTCTCCAACCTAGTACCAGGAATTACTCCCTCTACTAGAAAGCAAGAACCGAAATAACATAAACAACCAATGGAGAATACAGTACTTGGAGGAAATACTGTATTGAAGAGGAAGTCATGGAGTGAAGCACCAGATAATCTCTCATTGACATTAATGGATGGAGACCAGCATGTATGGCCACTTCTCCATGATGGACTGCTATTGCAGATACTGGTTTTCCCATGTGTGTCATAGACTTTAATGGATGGATTCCATGCATACATATTCACTTCATGATGGACTCTGTACACTTAAGAGTCTTACCTGTGGGGCCCCTATTGATAAGACATTAATGGCATACCTAAGTATTATACACTCATTAACAAAAAAATAATACACCCATACAGAAATTAGATTGCTAAATGTAGTTATGTCTCAGGCAGATATGTAAAAAATTACAGATGTGGTCTGATTAGACACTGAGTCTTGCTATAAGAAGGCATAAAAGTGATTCCCCGCTGCAGAGTAAAAAGTCTCTAAGAGGCTACTTTTGATTAGTGTACCTTTTGGTGAGAGATTGTTTACTGCTACACATGCCTCTACAATGCACTTGAAGACACTTTTTTCCCCATTGACAAACTGAGAGGGACTGAGGGAAGCAGGGTAGTCTTTTTGACAAATCGGCCACCATTCTTAACTAGCTGTTAGGAGGTGTTGGGAGCAGTGGTTATGTGAGGGCACATTTATTGCAAACGGGTTCTGGATGTCCCAGACAGTCCACCAGTAGAGAGGGTTGTTTGATTCGATGACAGGTACCAGCAGCTCTGACAGTTTCATTGTCAATCATCCAGACATGGGTTGCACCTTCATTATACACCCCTGTCTCTGCCTGGACCATTTTCAGGCACTTACCAAAAGGAAATTTGGTGTCACAGCACCCATTGCAGGTCCTGACATTGACAGCCAAACACCGTCAAATTCGTTTGCAATGAGAAACTTGGACTGTATCATACTTAGCGACAAATCCAGGCTCTGTTTGGAATCCCAAAATGTTCAGGCTTGAGTATGGAGGCCTTGAGGTGAGCACTTCTAACTTGCCTTTTCTGTGAAGAGACACACTGCCCCCAACTGCTGGTGTGATGACCTGGGGAGCATATAACACTAGGTCACCCCTAACAGTGACACAAGGGATACTAATATCTCAGCCATATGTGCAGAACATCTAGCTGCCATGTGTTGTCTCTAATGGCAGGGTTTCCAACTAGCATTTTTTCAGCAGTATAATGCTCACCCATACACAGCAAGGGTTTACCAGGAATGTCTCTGCTAGATTGTAATGCTTCCCAGGCCTGCTTGGTCAGCAGATTTATCACCAATCGAGCATTTATGATGTGCAGGATCTACAGGTCTAGCTGCA
This sequence comes from Bufo bufo, assembly GCF_905171765.1. Taxonomy (NCBI): domain Eukaryota; kingdom Metazoa; phylum Chordata; class Amphibia; order Anura; family Bufonidae; genus Bufo; species Bufo bufo. The sequence goes on from NC_053389.1 coordinate 139,670,534, forward strand.
ACATCTGTGGGCAAATGTGTTGCAGGATACCATACAGAACCTGTATGCCTCCATGTCCAACCATATCTCATCTTGTATCCAGGCTAGAGGTGGCCCAATGAGGTACTAAAGCCCCCATTCAGTTGTACATTTTTCCACAATAAAGTTATCCTTTCACTCTAATATTGTAATCTCTAACATATCACATCATTACATTCACACACAGAAAGTTTTTGGTCAATGAGTGTCCCATAAAAGTTGGTCATAAAATCGTTTGTGTCATTAAATCCACCTCAAATCTTCCTTGCATCATAGGATATTGTTGTAATCTCGGGATTCATTTCTGTAGAATCCATTGTTCTTTAAATCATATAATTGTTAGTATTTCCCATTGCAGTTTTTATAATTAATTTGAAATGTTCCATCCACGCCTTTATTAATGATTCAAATGGAGTCCGATCTTTTCCCATTCTGTGGTCCAGCCTCCTTTAAATGAAGATTAATGACTGATTTGTAATAAATATCTTTATTATATTCCGATCGCTCCAATTTGCGGCGTAAATGAGGCTACTGAAGCATTCATCGAAATAATAGAGTGGCTCACAGTGGCGGATATTTAAAGTACCATTATTTTTGTCTAACTATTACTTATCACAATGGAAATTTAAATAAACTTCCACAAACATTTAATGTTCTGGGTAATTTAAATTGACATGAGTCACTCAGAAACATTATAAAAATTGATACGCTGAGAAAAATAATTTGCTGCGTGGAAGTCTGTTATTAATATATATATATATATATATATATACATTACTGGTAGAGGTTAAACAGGAAGAGAGGTGCATGTTAAGCCGTAAGAAAAACTTCTTATTGCATCAATATACAGTATGTTTCCTTATTATCAAAATCATGTCCTAAGTACTGACTTACTTGGGATAGTACACAGAGCAATAATCATCTTCTTATTCCAAATCATTGCCCACTCGTTTAGCTACATCTGTACATGGATGAATGATCGTTATTACGATCATTTCACCCTATACTATTTCATTGTTGGCAGCAGATCCCAATTTACATAGGACAATGTGGTGCCAAAATGTGATCCATGGCAAAGTGTCAATGGGAAGGAGCGTTTGTATGAATGCTCATTCCCAATAACTGGGCCACTAATCTGCCCATGAAAATAGGCCAAGGGAAAGTTGGTTGGAAACAAACAAGAAAAAAAAAACTTTCAGATAAAACATATGAGTCATGACCAGATTCTTGGATGAAATAAAGTGACTGTCCAGTTAGGGGTTGAAAAAAAACATGTAAGTCATTACCTATAGGGGAGCTCACCTGCTATTTATTTTTTGCAGTGATTACTCATTGATTCCTATTTAGCATCTCCTCAAAGGGTTTTTCCAGGTTCAGAACTGAACCTAGACATAACCTTATCTTCACTCATTTAGCATGTATGAGTGGAGCATTTCTGCAATGCGCACGGCAAGCTCTGTTTTTGTTTACTTCCTCACTATTCTAGGCAGAGGCTTCCACCTAGCAGTGATCCTGGTGACGTCACTGGCACAAATGGGCAGTCTATAGCACTACCAAAGGCTCTAAAACACGTCACCGGGATCACTGCTAGGCAGAAGTCTCCAGGGAGTCTGGGATAGTCTGAGATGCTTCTTCTGTCACCATTGGCTCAGGTGTCTGCACTGTCCATCCCCCTGCAGCTCTGCCTCCTCAGATTCACTGCTGTGTAGAAATACTAGTCTATCCAAGGCTCAACAGGAAGTCAGGGTACAGGTGGCTTATTTCTATAACAGCAAGGACAGAATTTGTAAGTCTAAAGTACAGATGACTAATCTGCCAGTGGGAAAAATAATATAGGGTAATTGCCATTGCAAAAGAATACAGGGTAAAGGCCTAAACACTAGTGTATTGTTGGCCAAACCCACCAAGAACAGTGGGTTTGGCTGACATCTAATGTGTGTGGGTATCTCCCGATTCACCCAACAGATGTCAGAAGAGAGAAGGACTGGACAAAATTAATCTATTTTCAGCCAATCCTTTTATTCTCTGAGGGATAAGCCGCCACCAGAAGTGTCTGGCAGCAGCTTTCTCTGCTCTCCCCATTGAATATACATAAACTTTCAGCACAAGCTGAATGTGTATGTGCATGAGGGAGCTGGGAGAGATAGCTGTTGGCCAAACGGTCGTTGACAGCTGACTATGAATGTATATGCCTGCCCATAGGAAGGAGCAGCATGGAGGATTGCTTTAAGCTTGCTATACACATAAGATAAAACTTATGTAATCTGTATTGAGTGAGTTCTTCAAGTCTCACAAATGCATATTTTAGAACAAAAGGGAGATCAGATATGTTGGATTTCAAAATCCTTGCACTCTTTTGTATTTTTTTCCAACTTTTAAAGCACAGTAGATTTTTGAATGCTATGTATGCCCATACAGAAACATTTGTGTATTCGACTTCAGGTTATTAAAGGAAAATCCACTTTTCCTTACTATGTAGAGATGAATAAATCGATTTGGAATTTGTCCCGAATTTTCCCCAAAAAATGTGGATTTTAACAAACTCACATTTCTTAGAGAGAGAGAGAGAATGTTGCCTAGCAATTAAGAGACACATTGCCTAGCCTTCAAACTCACTTATACTGGGTAGTCTCTACAATAGAGATAGTACCTGCCCAGAAGCCCCCAAAACAGAGGCAACTCTGTCTGCTCTGATAAAGATATATTTGTAGCTAGCTTTGCTGTTATCCTTGAAGGCCAGTTTAAAAAGTCAAGTATGAATTTTGGATGGCTATACTACATTGACTAGTGATAAATAGCATTCTTTACTGTTTGAAAGAAAGCTCAACTGCATGTGCAAACACGTTTGCTTTCACTCTATGACTTTCTCATTTCTAATGTGTAACTGCACCTAATCAGTGTTGGACAATAACTCATTTAAAGTCTACATACACTCAACCATAATCATTTTGCACTTCCTTGTGCAATCTGCAGTCCCATTATAGAAAGAATAGCAATTTCTATAATGGGATTGTGGATTGCACACAGAAGGTATTTGTATTTTGTGGATCTGTGTTTTTCTAAGAGCAAAATGGATATGGTTGAGTTCATAAGAGGCCTTGGGGAGGGGGTGGGGGCTCTTGGCAGGTACTATTTCTTTTATGGAGACCGCCAGATTTAAGGCTAGGCAACGCTTCTCTTGGTTTTTGGGAAAATATATATGCAAATTAGCATGTCTAACATCTGGTGGCATGAGAAAGGCTCAGCTTTGTTTTCCTTTTTGTCAGGAAATGAAAGCTGAATATCTTCCCCAGAAACCCAAAGATTTCCAAATTACGTTTCCAGCAGAAATAAGCTATGTTTGCATACATTTTTCTCAGAAACCAAGAGCAGTGTTGCCTTGCTAACAATTCTCCTCAGACATACTAGACACTCTCCATAATAAAAAGAGTACTTACCAGACAAAGCACATATACAGGTAAATTATTTCCCTGAAACCCAGAATAGCATACTAGTCTCTTCTCAAACATATCTTATTTCTAAGCAGACCAGCAAGTGTTATACGTATACCAATGTTCAGGGCAATTTGAGCATATTTGATTAAGGTACAATCGATTTAGGTACAAAATTTAATTTTTTGAAAAATTTAGCAAATTAGAACGGAAACAAATATCAAGAAACTCATTCATCTCTATTACTATGATTTTTGTATATTCAATAGGGTTCGTTCTTTTTCAAGCAGCAGCGTCACTGTGCCTAGCTGCTTCTAGTATTGCAGTTGAGCACTTAAAGAACTTTTATCTTTAGAGGCAACCCTTTTCAAAAACAGCCAACATCCGATTTTTGCACAGAAAGGCCAGGGTATATGGAGAGACATTGTCTTCATGAGACAATGCATTTAAAAAAAGGGAATGAGTGATTGAAAATCCTAAAAAGTCATGGTTTTTTTTTAGCACAAAATGCCCCTTCTGCAAAAAATGTGTCACTTTTGTGTACCAGAAGAATGTCATATAGCTTTAGAATTTGTGTAGTGTTCACAAAGAAGCTCGCTCCCCGTCATTGAACCCCCTCAGGTGCCTCGTTCATCACTGATCACGGCATCTGATTTAAAAATGGAGGCCTTTCAGTAGTAGTTAAAAAAAAGTATGTTTTTTTCACGCCATTTCAGGGAAAATTGATTAGTTACCACAAAGCATGAGGAAATTTAGCTTTGCAGCAAATTGAAATTTTCCTGAAATTCTGATCGAAGTCCACTTCAGATACTTTGATTCACTCAACCCTAAATATGTGCCTTCTGTTCTTAAAATTGTAATATTCAATTTGTCTGTGCTGGATCTCTAAAAGCTGATCTTTGGGACTTCATCTGTGCAAAGGCTGTTCATACTGCATATACACTAATTAGTATGTGGTCCATTACTTCCATAGAAATTGATGGAGCGTTTGATTCATAGAAATGCAATGCAGAGTTACCCTTTAACATACACCCAGGTTCCATGTGTGTTTATAGATGCCCTTTATTTTTTGTCCTTTCCTGAGCATTAGTTAAAGCTGGTTCCCAGTACAGATACGCTCCCTATCACTAGAGTATAAAGTTCACACTTGTGTTGTTAGCTGCAGAGGCATTCCTCCAACAGACACCTTTCATCCCAGCTTCTCCCTTATCTTATCTCTAGAGATGTGTGCTAGGCTGCTACAGGAAGGTGTTGTTAATACAGTAAAAGGAGAGTGGAAGGTGATGGTTATCACAGAACACTACACATACAGTAGGAGGAAAGCCTTTTAAAAGTTATTGAATGCTCCTTTAGGTCTAGCCGCCTTTACAAAGGTGCAATGAAAATCTGTGCTGTCTCTATCATTTTTGCAATATGTGGCATCTGTGCACATGATGTTCCTTCTGTATGGGAAAGGTAAAGTAATGATACATAGTGTTAGTAATAGGAAACAAGTATATAATTGGGGAGGGGCTTTGGCAACCAGAAAAACTTGTTAAAACTGAACTGTAGCCTAGAGAACCTAAAGGAGTTGTCCCTCAAAAAAAATATGTTTTTTCAAACCAACCACCTGGATCTGAATACTTTTGTATTTGCCTGTAATCAAAAATTTAGCATAGCCACTGAGTTATTCAATAAAATGTATCTGTATAGTGCCACCTGCTGTTTGTTTTTTTCTTATTTATTTGTCCTGCTGACTGAGATGGCCGCACATGCTCAGTTTCATCCTTCAACTGCCTCCAGAGTTGTTATAGGGAGAGCATGGACACGCCCCCTGAGCTGCAGCAGAACAGACACTCCCCTTGAGCTGTCAGCTTGATAAAAATCTAGTGGCTATCTCTGGACCCATGTGCCATACAGGGATGGTCCTAGCTTTGTTAGAAAGAGATTGTCATGTGCTATATGATCTCTGATTTTCCTTTTTTACCTTAGTCATGGGATAGCCCCTTTAATAGCTATGTGTCTTGTTTCTACTTATTTAAATAAATGTTTTTCTAATTTTCATGGGACTATCCATATAACAGAAGTCCTGAAATACTGAAAGGTTTTCCACTGACCATTGCAACACATTAGTCTAGTTCCTGTTTCCTATAGCTCACGTTTCTGCTTTACTGTATAAACTGGGAGGGCATCAGCAGAGTCATCTCATTATCAATTGAAGAAGTTAGGGCCAGCTTTCCAGCAGCTCTATTATACCGGTAGAATGTTACATATGTCAGAATAGTAACATTTTGGACAACACACATAGATACTGCTCTGTCTGCAGCTCTTCTGCTATTCTCTGAAGATGAACTATACTCTATGGGGATTTTTTTAAGTGAACTTTACTGTGCGCCTTCCTTGCCAATATTTGAACCAAATTTCACATGTCTTTTGATAAACATGGCCCATCGTTAACATTAACACTTTTGTCTAGAGATGTTAGTATAATTTTTACACCATCCTCCTGAGTGAGACTGACCCACTTTTTTGCCCCTTTTTGAAAAAAAAGTCACATTTAATAACTCTGGTGTATATCTATTCATTTAGCTAACCCAGTACACTTTCTCACCCACTTTTCAACTGTAAAGAGGGAGGTGTAAAATGACAACATTTGCTACCTTTTTTTTTTTTTTTTTTCAGAAAATCAGTGTTAAGGACTTATAAATGCCCTCCCATCCCAATCACTTTCCAGAAACTGTATTAGGGTACAATCTCGCGGCTATGTCACAGTCGAGTACTGAACGGCTGTATGCGGCACAGCTGACTGTTGTTGAGTAATGAAGACAGCAGTGTTTAGTTGGTCTGCATTGTTAATGGTAGCACGGCACCTTCAATACCGTGTGGCCATTAACAATGCGGACAGACTAACTAGTGCAGTCTTCACTAGTTAACAAGAGACAGCTGCCCGATACTTGAGCGCAGCGCAGCCGCATCACAACCGTGACAGGACTGTACTGTGTGGTCATACCCTTAGCCAATAGATACTTTTCTGTCCATTAATTCCCATTAAGAAAGCATACACACTGATGCACTATACAGGAAATACAGAAAGAAAATTTGTCTCCAATATAGTTATTCTCCAGCAACTACAAGCATAATTAACACATTCCTTCTCATCTACAGCCTACACTTAATTAAACTTTAATTAAATACATTCAGAATTCCCTTTAAGTAAAAGAGCCGATATTATCCATCATCAACATGAAGTGTCTTCTCCAGACTCAGAACTAAAACAGATTTATTAGACTTAAAATTTCAGGATTGGAAGACATTGATGAATAAACCTTTTAATGCCTCCGAGTTCCTGTCGCTTTTAGAATTAAATACCTAATTGGCTGCCCGTCTAATACCCCCCTCCCCTGCCAATTGCCTTTTATTCCAGTTGGGCTGCACAATCTAATTAAATAAGCATCGCAAACACCTGAAATGTTGTGATTTTATTAAGTCGACCATCTGGCTTCCATAACGGCCAGTAATGTATTCAATAAATCCTGCCTCTAAAGATATTCCAGAGCCGCAGATTTTTCACACTATGGGCTAATCTATCTTTTTAACTAGCCTAATATATACTTAGTTAAAGAAATGTTATGGTAGCGATATTGTCAGCGGTCAAGGGATTCTAACGAGGAAATGGCCAATTATAATCCGGCAACTGACACGTAAGGGTCATTCTGCTTTATTCTTTAGGGAGGGAAAGGAAAAGGACTATAGCTGCTGTTCTGCAAAGGTGACATAAACACACATGTTCATTTGATTCAGGGGCGGATTTGGCATTTCTAGGGCCCCAAGCAAAGTTATGTCTGGGGGCTCCTGTTGCACTGCTACTCTTTGCCCTGTTGCACTTCTAAACTATGCCTCGAAACACCTCTAATATGGTGACCCCTTATGTCCCCTCACACAGTATAATGCTTCCTAATATGCCCTCACATAGTATAATGCCTGTTTATATTCCTCAGTATAATGCCCACGTATATGTCCCCACACAGTATAATGCATTGCATCAATCTGTACCTCTAGCAGATTATAATGCCCATGCCCCCTGCTGTTCCCATTATACAGTATAATGCCCCCTACATGCTCCTTATACAATATAATGCCCCCTGCTGTGCCCATTATACAGTATAATGCCCCCTACATGCTCCTTATACAATATAATGCCCCCTGCTGTTCCCATTATACAGTATAAGGCCCCCTACATGCTCCTTATACAATATAATGCCCCTTGATGTGCCCATTATAGCGTATAATGCCCCCTACATGCTCCTTAAACGATAAAATGCCCCATGATGTGCCCCTTATACAGTATAATGCCCCCTACATGCTCCTTATACAATATAATGTCCCCTGATGTTCCCTTTATACAGTATATGCCCCCCTACTTACCCTCTAATGTTGCATCATTCCATTGCAGAAACTGATAAACACATAAAACCCTCCACCCTTTAGTATTAGCCGGTTTTTGTATATTTCTCTTTTTTTTATCCTCATCTTGTATGTTTCCATGAACTTAACTATACGAGGGCTTATTTTTTCATCCCGAATTGTGCTATTTAATGTGCCATATAAAATACTAAGAATCTCTTAAACATTTTTTTTTTGTGTCAAATGTGCACATCCGCCATTCATATATGGGGTTTAAAGCAGAGCCATAACTTAGAGTTCATGGGCCCTGGCTTCAAATCTTTGATAGAATCCCCAATCCATCACATAATACCTATATTACTCTATTATGCAATATTATATAGTGATAGTAGATAATGAACTAAAGATAGTTGCTAATTATCTTTTTCATTCCAGGGTTTGTCTCACTAATAGGTGTGACTCCTCCACTGAGGAACCGCTTCCTCCCATGAGCCAGGGAAAAGAGAGGTGTAAGCAAAGAACGGGTCTTCTTGTAATACTACATTTCCCCTGCAGGGGCTTCACATTGATGCTACCTTCTCTATTCTGTCAACAACTTTTTTTAATGTAAGATAACTTTTTGGTTTAGTGCAAGGGCTGAAGTGCTTTAGGTCACAAATAAAGGGGACCAGAAGTGTATGTAAGAGCTTCAATTCTTGACTGGAAACAAGGTGTAGAGGATGATGAGGACATTTTAAGTAGCAATTGTAATGCAGAGGAGTTAGCAGAGGAAGAATGAATGTCCCAGAGGCAATAACTCCCTGTAAGGGTGATATTTTGTCTGCCTTCATGATTTAAGGTTTGTCAGGAGATGTCACAAAGGTTTTAAGGCCAAGGACTTCCTGGTGACTGGAGATTTTCTTTCACACGACCTTCCGTGATGCTGATTTTGGTCTGCCTTAAGCTCTGACAGAGCCCGGCTGGCAGCAGATTCACACAGATCTCCTGGGCATTTTGGCATCTTGGAAATGACTGGAGGCTGCTTTACCTTCTAATCATCTCCATGATAAACACCACAAGTGATTAGTCATTCAGACAGATCTGATTCTAGTATTCTTTATTTAACTCAGTCATTACCATGGCTCTGTGAATTGCAGACCCCTGCTGTAGACATCAATTTAGAGGAGAGAAAAAATACCTGAGATTAAAGACCACCAGGGCCAGGTAGCTAAGTTCATTATTATGCATTTCTGGTTCCTGACATTCATGATCACTTTCTTGGTCAATGACATTGAGCTTCCTTTTGATGCAACAGATTGCAACTTTATATCGCTACATTCCCTGTATAAACCTTGATTGTCACAATTCACAGAAAATGTCAACATTTTTCAATTCTACTTTCCCAGTATCTAGCCTATCTACTCGTGTACAGGGCTGCCATACATAAGTACTCCGTGCCTAAGGCTCTGTTTTAGGAAATGTATGTACCTCTCCACCGGACTTGCCATGAACATGAGGATATAGTTTATGATAACGGCTGATTTCTCATGCCCATAATATTTTTGTCGGAACCGGACCGTGATTATGTAATAATTGCTGGAGAGTCCTAGTTTTGGAGCCATAATATGGACACTAAAATTCAAGAGTATTAAAGCTATGTTAAAAAGCCTAAGGCCCAAGCTATTCTGGCATTTAATTGGAACACTTGAGCCCGGTCTCTGATAGCACAGCCATGCCATCAAGAGCAACAATTTTTTTAGTAATTATTTAATTAATTCTTTTTCATAGAGTCTGTCACCTTGATTTTGCCATTGCCAATAGACTGTAGCACCATTAAAGGGGTTATCCTATCTTAGACAATGGGGGCATATCGCTAGCAGAGTTGTGGCTGGAGGACCCCGGGTTTCCAGGGGTCCGTCCACCACCAGGCGCAGCACTCCCATTCATTTCTATGGGGCCGACGGAAATAGCCGAGCCTGCCAGCATGAGCAGTGCGTCCTCCTCAACTTTCTCTGCTCCGTTCTCCTTGTAGGTGCGGGTCCCAGAGGTGGGACCTGCACCTATCAGACAATGAGGGCATATCCTAGCGATATGCCTCCATTGTCTAAGATGGGGCAACCCCTTTAAACATCATTTGAAACATAGATTTTCTTTCCTTTTTCGGCGTTTCTATCCCCCAGAAAATTAACTTTGTTTCCTATGCAACTATGCCCAGGCCCACAACCTTTAACTAATCCCAACTAGAGATGAGCGAAAATTCGATTCAGGTAAAGTAGGTTTGATTTGGTCGTATCAGTCAACTGAGAGAGGAGGCAGTCCTGGGCACTTTGAAAGCAGTTGCCCACCTGGGAACTTGGCACTTCACTTGTGAGATAGAAACACAAAAAAGGCAAGCAAGGGTATGTTATTGGCGTTATGTTATCTGATCCATAATTACACTTGTTTATGGAGAATTCCAGAAACACTGTTCATCTCAGAGCTCAATAATTTATAACATGCCTAAATATATTATTTTAATTCAATATGAAGTTTGCAGTCAATGCGTGTAAAACCAAAAGAAAAAAAAAAGAAAAAGGTTTAATATTTCACAAAAATCTGCAGCATTTTCCAATAAACAACTGTATTTATGCAGATTAACACCTTTCTACTTACATTTCAGATATTTTTTGTATTTTCTCTCATTTTAGCAAAATCATGGATGCAAACTTCTTAATAGTACTTAGTTACCATGGCAACATAAGCTGACCCCGGTATTATTGTTCTCAAGAGGGAGCCGACTCTACGATATGTTCATTCACTGAATTAATGGACTGCTATTATGAGAGGTCTTCTAACGACGAAAGTAGGCATGTTGTAAAAATGACTTCTTAGGTAAATGTCCAGCATTCCCCATCCTTCTGTCTGTAATTGGTGGCAGACTTATTGGCAGAAGGTCATTTTCTATTCACAAAATTAAAAGATTGTAAACATCAACTTAAAAAAAGTTTAGAAATCTTTACTTATTTTAAGATAGCCACTTGACGATGTACGTGAAGTCCAGAGGTATTTCAGACCATAATGCTTCACTTTAAAACTTCCTTTGTTTAATTGCCCTTAGAGGGAAACTATTTGCTATTTTTAAGCATGGGTTTAATTTTCTTTAAATGGGCCATAAAATACGCAGACATGGATTACTTATGTGAGAAAAGCATTCATTCCTTTTATTTTGTATATGTATTAATTAGAATGGACCTGCCATATTGAACTTTAAAGGAGTAAAATATACAAACTTACTTAAATAATAAAATTCTTCAGTAATTTTTTTTTTTAATATCTAAAGAAAAAAATCTTATTAAAAGGCTCTCCAGGAAGGATTTAAAATGCCTACAAGCAAGCTGTCCTAGAATATGAGCAGAACTGGTTGCCTCCACTCAGTGGCGTAGCTAGAAATGACTGGGCCCCACAGCAAATGTTTAAACGGGGCCCCCCCTTCACAACCCCCTCCTTCAATGCAACCCACACTCTTGTGGCTTGTGGCAGTCACAGGAAATCCAGCCGTGTTGGATTTCTTGCAACTGCCGCAGCGATGCCATGCATTTCTAAGGGATCACCACTGCTCAGCGATCCTGGCTGTCATGCGATCAGTGTCGCCATAGCCTAATTCAATGGGGGCCGCCCCCCAGGGCCCTCTATCACGAACCAGGTGCAATAGGAAATGCCCAGTGGTGTAACAGTGCGGCCTATATGCTTCTACCTGGATACTGCTGGACCCAAGGCTTTGGCTCCGAAGCAGTAAAAAGGGGGGAATAATTAAGGGATTTGAAAAAGATTAATTGAGTCCAAACCTTGTATGTAGTTAAACAGCAGCTTTACTTGAATAAATGTTCATCAAAAAAATATTCAAGCTTCGTCTTGGTCCCAGCAGGCTTTGGCATAAACTGGAAGGCTTCTTCAATAACTCTGCTTGCTTTCTCTCTCTCTGCTGTACTGACAGGCTTGGTTAAATACTTTGCTTTCTTTCTTTAAGCTGCACTAAATTCTGCTTAAGTCTGGTTACTGTACTTTAGGACTGTTCTGGTGTCCTTGGATGGGGTGCCGTCGACTGTTATTCCCCTCCTGACACTCAGTAAAACGTATCTTCAGCCGAAGTACTCTTCCTCTTGCTGATTTATCTTGTGGTGGCCGAAGAAAAATGCCCTCTGGCCCCTATGGCTTCCAGACATCTTTCTTCATAGCCAGCAGAGCTTAGGGTGCTCACACTCCTCCTGTATAGAACTAAGGGCTTATTCACACGACCATATATTTTTTCCATTTCCGTTCCGTTTTTTTTGCGGACCGTATACGGAGCCATTCATTTCAATGGGTCTGCAAAAAAAAAAACGGAATGTGATCCGTGAGCATTCCGTTTCCGTATGCCCATATTTCCGTTCCGCAAAAAGATAGAACATCTCCTATCATTGTCCGCATTACGGACAAGGATAGTACTGTTCGATGAAGGGCCCACTGTTCCGTTCCGCAAAATACGGAATGCACACGGATGTCATCCGCATTTTTTGCGGATCCGTTTTTGCAGACCGCAAAATACATACGGTCATGTGAACAAGCCCTATCTCTAACTTCTGCCCCACCCTTTCGGCAGGAAGCAAGACTGGCCCACTTCAGCCCAAAGGGGGAGAATGGAATGGTAAGTTCCATTCTATCTAAGGATAGCTCTGCCATTCGCACTGCCAGGTGAACCAGGCACATAACATGTAATGAACAGTTGCATAAAGATATTATCATTGCACCATGTATAGGAGCTGGACAGAAATACACAGATGACATTTGGGTTAGACCATTAGAGATAGTAGCAGGGTGTAGGAATGGTAACACCACTCTGGGGTGTTACACTAACACTTACCTCTCCTCTCTCAGCTGCCTTTCCCTCATGCCCTGAACCTGCAGGATGCCCTCTCTTTGCAATGAGGCAGGGCACATACCTTCACAAGGCTGCCATGCCTTCTGCTTCTGGTCCTTCTGTTTGGTCTATGCAGCACCATATTAATTGGGCTGGTGGTCCCTTCCTTTCATGAATTAAGGAGGCTAGGTACCAATGTTACCACATGTTAAGGGGGTCTGGCAACAAAATCATTTAGTACTGCTCCCGAGGCCAGATACAGCTGCTTTCCCTGCTTCCCTGATAGATACCCCACTGATGCCAGTGGTAGGCCCAGTTCACACAACTGACTTTGAGAAACATGTTTAAAAAAACATACAGGATTTTTGGTCCCATATAGATAACCTGTGTTACTGTGTTAAATTTGGGTTGAGAGAATATCTGAGTATAGGCCCCTATTGCCTTATAGTATAGGTGGTGGCAGATATTGTGATAGAAAATATTGGGGTTTTAGAATCTAGGGGAGTAAGTTAGCATAATTCCGTCATCTTGAATAGGTGGGTGGTAATTTCTGTGGTAACTTGATGAGCTCACTAGTATAATTCACCCCAGTGACGTGACCTATTGTGTAGGGATCGTGACAGATTGGTGGCAGCGGTGGGATAGAAAATATTGAAGTGTTAGAATCTAGGGGAGTAAGTTAGCGTAATTCCATCATCTAGAATAGGTGGGTGGGAATTTCTGTGGTAACTTGATGAGCTCACTAGTTTAATTCACCCCAGTGACGTGACCTATTGAGTAGGGATCGTGACACTGTGCAATAAGCAGCAGAGTGCAACAAAAGGATGGTGCCAGTGGCAAATCACCTTAAGATCAACCTTAAGTTGTAGCAGTCGATCTCATTCCTGGTGCCTGAGGGGGCCCAGATGTCCGTCTACCACATAAAAAGAAAACAGCGTTAGAAATGGTGCATGGTAGGTGAGGGGTGCTGTTACAAATTTAACATTGGGTCTTAGGAACTTCAAGACGGCTATGACTAAGACCTACATGTAAGGTCTCTTTCTGTTACAGAATTTATTAATTGGATAATAAAGGCTCTATTTTTAATGGATGCTGGATCCGTCCATAGTTCTTACCTCAAGAACTTCAAGTTATGTCTCTGAACCATCAAACATTATGGCCATTAGCAATGCAACAAAACAAAAAACTTAAAATCAAAATTTGATCTAATTCATGGTGGGAACTACAAGACAATAAACTAGAAAAAGTCTTCTAACACCACAAAAGAGCTTGTATGAAACATTTTAGGTTTTACATGCCGGACTTAATCGCGACACAATCTCTTAATATTTGTGTCGCATCTGTGAAGGTACATGCACTAAAGTGGATATATACACCCGCAAGGAAGCTGGTGTAGATCTCTACTATAATCTAGGATAGTATATTATAATATATGGTGCAGTATATGTGACGAACCGCCTACTCTAGACCTTCACCGCACGCCACTTTGAAAAATGGTGACCGGTGAGTAAAACTCCCAAACGGTTGCAAAATTTTGTGTAATGGTAGCGCGTGCCACAGTTTGCGACTTCTTGGCACCAGTATTCTAGCGCTAAAGGAATGTTCCCCATAATGTCACTTGATTATTATTTTTTGGGTAAAAAACTGTTTTAGATAATCTTAAAACATTTAAATGTTTTCAGAACTGTAGCAAAAACCAAACCAGCACGACAAACAGTCCAATAAAATCCACAGTTTATTGACTGAAATAAATAAATAAAAACTTATACAGGAACCCACTCCCTGGTCTACAGGGACTTGAGTAAGGTTTTAGACAAAACATGAATTGAGTAGGCTTTTTAATATAGATTTTAGTTTATTTTTTCAAGAAATAAACCGTGGATTTTGTTGGACTGTTTCTGGTGCTGGATTTGTTTTGCTACAGTCTTTTATCCTTCATTGCGAGCCTTACAATTTTATTACAATACTGAAAAAATACAGATCCCAAAAAAATTTTTTACACCATTTTTTTGTGTTTTTCATTTTTAGATATCTGTATTATCAGTAGCCATTTCAAATGTGTGGAAATGTAATTTAAAAAAAAAAATCGTTATTCTTTTTTATTGAATTTATTTTATTTATTTTTACACTTTTTGACTTATATTCTTACTAGCTTACTACGACTGATCTCATCAGTCGTCATTCTTTCTCCTAGTTACATGTAGTGGTAAAAAATTCAATTTTAATGCTGTGCTTGTATGGCTGTATCAGCTTGAGATAATAGTGTTGTGTTACTTTCAAATATGCATTACTGAAACTATTAATCTCCTGTCATTTAAAATTAGATATGTAATTCTTAAGGTCAAAGCAGACATCTGATATCACACTATTACATTGTTTGCAAGAAGATGATTGATTGATTGATAATTATGATAATTTGCAAAATGATTATTTGTCTATGATATCCAAGAAGTGTCCCTGTGGACTGTGCACAATTTCCTATTTATATGTGGGCCATCAAAAATGGCCTCTGGTAACAAGGGATGTGGACTGGTCTTCAGTATTGTCCCAATGGGAATTACAAGACTGATGAGTTATGACCTGGATGAGACACAGCTCAGACTTCAGTAAAGAGTCAGGAAGTTAGTTAGAGAAGAGCAGGGTAGTTTCTGTTAACTGTCTGTTGTACGCAATTACGGGGCCACACAGCCAGAGGCTAAGAGGGTAGTCATCCATCTAGAAAACACATGAAGAAAGTCAAGAAAAAAAGCCTAATATTCCAGGAGTTATAGTGTACAGATACCGTGAACAAGACTGGATACAGTAAACTGGATTTGTGTTTTTTATCTTTGTTTGGCCTCATGCACAAGACCGTTGTGTGTTTTGAGGTCCGCAAATTGCGGATCCGCAAAACACGGATGGCGTCCGTGCGCGTTTTGCAATTTGTCTTTAATATAACTGCCTATTCTTGTTCGCAAAGCGCGGACAAGAATAGGACAGGTTATATTTTTTTTGCGGACCACGGAACGAAACAACGGATGCTAACAGCAAACGGAGTGCTGTCTGCATCTTTTGCGGCCCCATTGAAATGAATGGGTCCACATCCGAGCCGCCAAAACTGCGGCGGTGGTATACAGTGACATACCTATAGGGGAAGCAGGGAAAGCGGCTGCTTTGGGGCCCAAAGTTAGAAGGGGCTCACCCAGGAGGAGGGCTAACAGATTTAATTGTCAGACCCTCCTCAACACTATTATAAAATTATATTATATCCAGCGACAGTATATACAGTGACATGACATACAGTATATATGTGTAAGAAACACATGGTGCAGCTGCCAGGCCTCATCTAAGAAAGCGATTTCGAGGGTTGCACGGGAAGAGGGGATTTGTGGGATGGGGTAGTAGGGGGCGTTCAAAACTTTGCTATGGGGCCAATCATTCCTATTTATGCTACTGTAGGAAAAAATAAATAAATATAATATTATATATATATATATATATAATATATATATATATACTATATATATATATAAAAATAAATATAATATATATATAATATATACTATATATAGTTATACACATAGTATATGTATATACAGTATATATATATATATATACTTTTTTTTAACCCTTTAGTACTTAATAATTGGACTTTTGTCGAAAATCTAGACATTTAAAACAGAAGGAGAGCGACAACCTTTTTTTCTTCTTTCTTTGTATCTTTAAAAGATTTAACCAACTTGATTACATCTATGTGTTGTTGAGGGATAAATTCTTTTTCTCGTATGTTGAAAAATAATTGTAAAGCTGTTGGCCAACGTCTATCCTATTGGATTTTGATAAGAAGGCTATTCAGCTTTAATAATGTCCTCTATCCATTTTCAGCTAGCTCTTAACATGTTTCTTTATTTGTCCCTAAAGCCTCTTCAGCAATGGCTTTTCATTACAAGTCTCTCAGCTGGCTCTCAAGAGAGACTGGGCCGACAAGAGTGATAGATAGATAGATAACTCTATAGATTATCTCACACAGATGTTTTTCCTCCAGTAGCCCCTAGGCTATTCCTTCTAAGTAAACAGAGACTAAATAGAGGGTCTACTGAAGAGAGAACTCTCCGAGGACCAGTGACACCAAAGCCAGCGCAATTTAAAAGACTCTGGATGACTATAGTGCCATTATTTGACTCCAGCTTGGGATCAAAAATATTTATTCAAACTGGTTTTTAAAGGAAATGTGAAAGACACCAGTGTTTGCATCAATATGTGTGGTGGATATAATATTGCACACTTGTTGCAAGAGAAAATATAACCCTAAGAAGAAAGTTTTGTGCAACATTGCCAAAAAGATTTCTTAGTAAGAATAACATATTTAAGTGATATATTTATATATTTAAGATTTCTTTTGTTTTAATATAATCTTTTATCAATGTCTGACTTTGAAACTACTTTTATTAACCAGTGGGTGTCACTGTTGCTATTATTGCCTAAACAGTAATTTAGTCAGTGACTAAATATAACTTAGAAGTTTCAACAAATGTGGAAATGTTCCATGTTTTCGCAGAATAATGTATACATAGACATATATATATATATATATATATATATATATATATATATATATATATATATATTTTTGGTTTTATAATGTACACCAATTTAGCAAAGTAGTAAGCAAGTGACACATCCCCTTAGTTTTTTTTATTGACCCTGCCATTTTGGCAAAATCTTGAAGGGCTCCAGTGCATAATGATGAGTCCCATATATTCATGAGCTCCTGGCTCTCCCTGCTTATCTGCTGCTAATTCAGTTGGAAAAAAATGTTAATCAGAGGCAGGGGGTGGGAGAGTGGTCAACTCATGAATATGAGGACTTATTGGCATGTGCTGGAGCTGTTAGGATTTATAAGTCAGGGCAGCAGAAAAATGGTGACAGATTCTCATTAATGTTGTAGAAAAATCCAGGGCACTCACTTTTGTGTATCAAAGTAGATACATGCTTATTAATTATAAGCACAAGTACTAAATCAAAATATTTTTTTCTCCCATTATTGTATTCTATCTAAGTAATATATCATGACATCCAGAATAGGTGACAGCGTTTGGTCAGAGTGACCTTTGTCAAGTCACATCTGGAAGAGGGAAAATGGCATATGAGCAAGGCTGGAAAAAGGAGAGAGGGATTCCCTCTAAAGCAATACTACCATTAAACTATTTTTTTTATTAATTTTATCATGTTAACAGCCTACATGTGAATACTCATACTATTTTATTTATTTATTTATTTTACAAAAATTTTGGGGTTTTCTGGATATACTTTTTTAAGTCACTCCATGTGTTCTACTTCTGGTCCTGGCTCGCCATGTGGCAAGCAGCCTCGCTAAAGGCCCCTGTAGTGACTCAATTAGAGCATCACACATGCAATGCTCTTCTATAGACATCTTTATCTTGGCCTATCAGGAGAGCAATAAAGCTGTCACTGTTATCCTAAATTCTATGTCTACTATTATGTTAGCACATAACAGCAAATGCACAATTCGTCAAAATACATCCTATCATGGGAAAGTGGCATCTTCCTCAGCTTTCAGATCCTTGTAATTCCCATTTACCTTCCTGCATGTACATCTTTAGAGACCTCCTTTATCACCAAAATGTGTGATTTTTAGAGACACATAAACTAGAAGGAGATAGGAGGAGGGGATGAAGCTGCAGCTTCACGCTTTCTCTAACTAAGCAAAGTAGGGTCTTGGGAGACATCTTCCTGACTCTGTGCATTCTGCACATATGACGGTAGTAGGAAAGTATACTGGGTTAAAGAGGACCTCTCACCTCTCCTGACATCTATTTTAGCAACTATTTGCATCCTCCATGTCATAAACATTCTGGACCATCTATTCTTATGACTCTACGATGTGCCATTCCTGCTACAGGTTGTGAATGAATTAGTACCAGCTTGCAATGAAAATCCAGATGGGTGTTACCATTTAGAAGTGTCCCTGAAAAGTCTGACACTGACAGCAAAGATTGGATAATGTCAGACTGTGCAGGGACATCTGGTAACACCCATCAGAACCTTCATTGCAAACTGTTACTAATTCATTCATAACTTCTAGCAGGAATAAAAAAGGAATGGCATGAAATAGAGTCATAAAAATAGATGCTCCATAATTGTTATTACACGGGGAATGCAATTAGTTACTAAAAAAAATCATGTCTGGATAGGTTACAGGTCCTCTTTAAGAGTAAACATCTTACCATCACCTCTGGATCCTGTCCATTTAGAAAGCACACAGAAGTGATATGAAAGATCCAAAGTATGCAGCCTACCATAATTCTTACCAATCGAAATACTGTTAGGGCTTATGCACATGCCTATATTCAAAGTCTATATAATAAGGCCCTAAATAATACTTTACAATAATGCATTATGATGGTACACACTGTTTTCTTATGCTGAGTCCCCTTAAAAGAATTGCATCTTGCTCCACTGGATTCTGTAAACTGGAATGTATTGTCCCCTATTATCCCTTCAGTTTCAGAAGCTCTGGGGTATATTGTTTGATATACGGCACAAAATACTGAACCTTAATACAGTTAGCAATAGGGGCCATTAAAAGAATTGCTATGGTCAGATATATGCATATCATAGAGAGGGTAGCCCCATTTGGGATCCCATCTCTACTCTCCAGAGTGGCTCCAACACATTATTTAAGGATCTGCGGCTCTTTAAAACAGGATGATCAGGCCGGCCAGTATGACTGCAGATAAAAGAAAAGGTTGCTAAAATAGGACAACCCTTTAAAAAAGCTGAGGTATTGCTAATAGAACCTTTAAATGTTTCTCAGCAGAAGTATTATTATGCAGTGGCATCGCCAGGGGGGGGCCAGAGGGGGCCACGTCCCCCCTACATCACGCTGTGCCCCCCCATGTGCCCCCCCCAACTAAAATGCCCCCCCCCAAGTGAGCCGCCGCACTGCCGCAGTCGGGCACAGGGAGATGAGCGCTTCCATTGCGCTCATCTCCATAGTAATCTGCCTGTGCTGCGGCGGGGCAGGGGAGGGAAAGGCGTGTCCCTTCCCCTTCCTCTGATAGGCTGCAGGCACTAGGCCGGCAGCCTATCAGAGGCCGGCGCAGGCGGCGCAATGACATCATCGCGCCGCCTGAGCCACACAGCGCGAGACACAGGCCGGAAGAGGCCTGCATCGCATCGCTGACATGGAGGTAAGTATAAATGTTTTTTTTGGGTTTTTTTTGCAATATTTTTACAGGCACAATAAGGGGGGCTCTTGTTACTGGCACATTGGGGAGCTTATTACTGGCACATTGGGGGGCTTATTACTGGCACATTGGGGGGGCTTATTACTGGCACATTGGGGGGGCTTATTACTGGCACATTGGGGGGGCTTATTACTTGCACATTGGGGGGCTTATTACTGGCACATTGGGGGGCTTATTACTGGCACATTGGGGGGGCTTATTACTGGCACATTGGGGGGCTTATTACTGGCACATTGGGGGGCTTATTACTGGCACATTGGGGGGCTTATTACTGGCACATTGGGGGGGCTTATTACTGGCACATTGGGGGGCTTATTACTGGCACATGATGGGGGGCTTATTACTGGCACATGATGGGGGGCTTATTACAATACTGGCACATGATGGGGGGCTCTTGTTACTGGAACATTGGGGGGGCTCTTATTACTGGCACGTGATGGGGGCTGGGCTCTTGTTACTGGCACATGATGGGGGCTCTTGTTACTGGCAAGTGATGGGGGGCTCTTGTTACTGGCACGTGATGGGGGCACTTATTACTGGCACTTGATGGGGGGCACTTATTACTGGCACTTGATGGGGGCACTTATTACTGGCACGTGATGGGGGGCACATATTACTGGCACGTGATTGGGGGCTGGGCTCTTATTACTGGCACCTGATGGGGGGCTGGGCTCTTATTACTGGCACGTGATGGGGGGCTCTTGTTACTGGCACGTGATGGGGGGCTCTTGTTACTGGCACGTGATGGGGGGCTCTTGTTACTGGCACGTGATAGGGGGCACTTATTACTGGCACTTGATGGGGGCACTTATTACTGGCACGTTCTTGGTGGGCACTATAGGGGCATCTACTGAGGCCACAAAGAAGGGGTATTTTATATAGGGGCTCTGTACAGTAGCATTTTATACTGGGACACATGGTGGGTACTATGGGGAAGGGGGAGAGGAGTACTATGGGGTCATCTTCGGGGGCACTAAGAAGGTTTTTTTTATACTTGCAAATTATGGGGGACACTGAGGGCATCTACTGGGGCACGATATATGGGGCATTTTATACTGGTACATTATGGGGGGCACTAGGAGGAAGGGGGGAGAAGAGCACTATGGGGGCATTTACTGGGGGCACTATATAGGGGTATTTTATACTGGCACATTATGGGGGCACTATAGGGACATTAGCTCAGCTGGGGGGATTACAAGGTGTATTTTTTGCATTGTCACATTATAAGGAGAATTATTACTACTGGGGGGGGCATTATGGTGGGCTTTATTACTCCCCCATGGTATGACCCCCTAGTAGCAGCACCAGCCTCTTCCTGCTCTGCTATCCCTCTGCCCCTTCTCCAAATCCTTATTATGAAATCTTTCTCATTAGGATAAAGCACAACATCAGCTCCGTCGAGCCCCCGGCCAAAGTGTTGAAGTGGTGTCTGAGATCCCCAAGGGCCAAGCCAAGTAATTGTAAGTTTTCATGTGGAATATGTTTATGTTATACACATATAGCATACACTGTGCCACACAATATACAGCATACCACTACACTGTGCCACACAATGTACAGTATACCTCTACACTGTGCCCCACAATGTACAGTATACCTCTACACTGTGCCCCACAATTTACAGTATACCTCTACACTGTGCCCCACAATATACAGTATACCTCTACACTGTGCCACACAATGTACAGCATACTGCTGCACTGTGCCACACAATGTACAGTATACCGCTACACTGTGCCACACAATGTACAGTATACCGCTACACTGTGCCACACAATGTACAGTATACCTCTACACTGTGCCACACAATGTACAGTATACCTCTACACTGTGCCACACAATATACAGTATACCTCTACACTGTAATTCATATACGGTCTGTAGGACCAATAATCCCTTTAGGGGTCCCTAACTAATATATATATATGAAAAACTTATCTTTATTTAATTTAATCTATTAAAGACATACAAACACCAAAGAACACTGTTTAAAATTATCAGGGTCCAGTGAGTATAAATAGGTGGTTCGTATTAACACTGGTTGGCCTTTGTAGCCCTCTATTTAACCACTGGTGCCTATTGGTAGCACTGCTTATAGTGCATAGCAGTCCATCCTTATAGGATCTACTCGTATATTAGCTTTGTGGGGTGGTTATCACCGCAAGTGGCATAGGCAGTCCAAGTAGATACGGAGCGAGGTGGTAGTTACCGTGTTACATGTGGCAACACAAGCATCAAAGGGATACGAACTGTAGCTAGCAATAGGAATTGGCAGTAGACCAAGTGTGAGCTATCGATCAGTGGAGCGTCCAATAGAAACAAGAGTAGACAGCTGCACTGTCACCAGCAATGATATAGGAGGTGTATCGGAGTTGCTCCCCCAGATCGCAACAACTGTAGCGCATAGGCAATGTGCTGCAGTTGCAACACACAAGTAAAGTGCTGCAATCAATAGTAGCCCTAAATGAATGGATCAAATAACAATCAAAGTTATACTCTGCGACCTAAATATAAGGGTTGATCAGAGTGAACGGCGATAGCCACCCCACAGAGCTAATATATGAGTAGATCCTATAAGGATGGACTGCTATGCACTATAAGCAGTGCTACCAATAGGCACCAGTGGTTAAATAGAGGGCTACAAAGGCCAACCAGTGTTAATACGAACCACCTATTTATACTCACTGGACCCTGATAATTTTAAACAGTGTTCTTTGGTGTTTGTATGTCTTTAATAGATTAAATTAAATAAAGATAAGTTTTTCACATATATATTAGTTAGGGACCCCTAAAGGGATTATTGGTCCTACAGATTGTATATGAATTGCATTTTACATCCCGAGGGTCTCTAAAAGGGACTTGGAATAAGACCTCTACACTGTGCCACACAATGTAAAGTATACCTCTACACTGTGTAGTCTGTTCTATAAGCACCCTTGTTCTGTGGCGGCGGACAGAAAATAATCTGGAAGTGCCCCTCCTGAGACCAGGCTCTGGATCCGCCACAGTTTAGAAATGTCAAATGTACACTCCTGTGAGAGGCGGGGAGGGAGATCTGTGGATGACACTGTTATGGAGGGGGAAATGGGGATGACACTGTCATGGGGTGGATCTGTGGATGACACATATAGCATAAGATGCTATATACGGTATGTGGCATCCACAGATCCCCCCCATAGCAGTGTCATCCACAGATCCCCCTCCCTATAAAAGTGTCATCCACAGGCAGCTAGGACATGTTGAAATATGAGTAATTTTCTTTTTATTTTTTTTAAAACCACAGACAGCTGGACTTTTCTTCCCTGTTGCGGTTTTAGGTATTAGGTAAAGTATCGCAGCATTTCTAAGCGTACTTGTGTAAATGTATCGTTGTTATAGCTGCCCCCCCCCTACTTTTGTCCTGGCCCCCAGTGTGCCCCCCCAAAATTTTAAAGCTAGAGACGCCACTGGTATTATGACTGCCAAAAACATACTTGCCATAACCGGTCTCAATCTAAAAGCAACGAGGGCAGTGACACAACTGGTTCTGACTCTGTCCACTGAACCTGCCATCATGCTAGCCCTTGGTTTAAGCATGTATGATCTTCTCAATAACAAACACCTTATTTCTATAACTGACTCAACAAGTGGAAACTTCTAAAATATTAATACTCGGAAAATAATAAAAAAAAATATTAATGGTGCAAACTAAAAAAAAGCATCTGCTCCCATATAGTGAGTATTAAATTATCGATTTATTATAATTTGGATTATCGTGTAAGGACCAGCCATCATTTTGCTCCAGAGAGTAAATCACACATCTCCTTCTATAAGGCTTAAGCAAGGCAACTGCTCCCTCCACGTACTTGAACTCTTTACCTTACAGCTTTGACATTACTGACCCCCCCCCCACTATTAAAATGTCCAACCCATCCCTAAATTAATTTATGACCTCATAAATCCCAGCAACTATTACCAAACCAGTTTTTTTGTACAATTATATTTTTACTCAAAACTTTAGGACTTCTAAGAAAGACTAGGAACATATTCAAATGTAGTCGAAATACTGTATATCACAATTTTAAATGATCTTTTATGTGTTCAGGTAGTTGAAAAAAAGTTGGTAGATTTCTGTGAATATGTACTTGTATAACAGGATTTGAATGGCTGAATTGACTCCAATGCTTTGGAGACTGTTAACTAAAAGAGTTGTATGGTAATGAGGATCTGTCGTACTGCCACCTTGTTGATTCGTCTCCAAACACAGAAAAGATCCCACTGAGTCACAGACAGCATGGAGTGAGTTATGGAGGTTCTGAAGGTAAAAAGGTCATCCCTATAGACATTGGTCCTTTCGGAAGGTCACTACTTGGTCACAACACGGTTCTCTTTCTTCCTGATGCATTAAAACAGGTTACATCTTTGTATCCAAATTCTCTGCAGTTATATTGTTCTAGCCAGCCAAAGAGTCCACACAAGTCATTTACAATAATAATTCAGACATGTTTCATATTCATATAAAAGTAAAACAAATGTCATCAAAGCAAAACTTTAAGCTAAAATGCCTGAAAAAAAAATGACGTTCATTGCTATGGTTTATATAACTTTGCATTCAGAAACAAACACAATCAGATGCACATCAGGAGACATCAATCTGTAGTCATTTAATACATAAAGATTAACTATTGGAAAGCAAATATATTTTACATACAGTGCAGTCCCATTTCACCAGCACCGCACCTCTGCCAAGTGATGTAATTGCTAAAATATTTACATTCATGTAAATCTCAGCCTTAGAGATCTTGACTAGACACTTAGAACTTTCTGTAAAGAAGTACAGAGTGCAATCAGGTTGTATACACCCAATATTACTGGATATTTTAGGAACTGGATATATTTAGGAAAATTTAGGAAACAAATAGTAGAAGAAAAAAAGCTTGTGCTAATAAAGATTTTTTTTAAACTTGACTTGAATTTGTTTTTAGCTATCACACAAAGAGATCACTTTGCATATATTACATTTTTAAAATGCAATTGTATTTATGAACCATAGTGGAGTGCCTAAAAGTTGAGTCTACATCTTTCCTCTTTGAGCCCTCTAAGCAGTTCAGGGCCATTTAGTAAAAGTGACCACAAGAAACTTTGTAATATGTTTTATCAATGAAAAATGTCTAGTTCTCCTCTTATGGAGAGGGGAGGGGGAGGAGTGAGCAGGAGCTAAGGAAACAAGCACAGACAAAGAGGAACTACACAGCAATATATATAGGTTATAGCTTAGTATAAGTGTTTTATTCAGAAACATACAGGACTGTACTTCTCTCTAATGTCCTCCACTATCCTGGTGCTGCTTCTTAGTGACTGTGAAATAGGAAGGAGATTCTTCTCTATTTTCTGTGTGCAGTGGAGAGCAGCTAGCCTCCACCCACTATGTCTGAGAGAACTGCAACCTAGGTATTCAGCAAGCAAGAGGAAAAGTGCTTAATAATACCACGTACAAGTGATATAATAGCCAGAAATAGTGTTATTCTTCATGTACACACACTGTACTATTGAATAATGCAAAGTTTGTTAAAAATTTAGTGATACTTTAAATCATTCCATCAATGTATGATTGGTGATGTTCAACCATTAGATTCCCATGAACACAATAAAAAAGAGCTGGCAATCACTTCTGTCCAGATGCTGGGTTTGATAGTATAGCTTAGCTTTATTTACCTAAATCTTATAGATTGTCAGCCCTCGCTGGCAGAGCCCTCTCTCCTTCTAAACCAGTTTGTAACTCGTCTTGTTCATGCTTATTGCAATTGTCTGTATTATGTATGTATACCCCTTTTCATATGTATAGGGCCATAGAATGAATGGCGCCTTAATAATAAATAATGATAATAATAATAATCAGAAATATAAGACTAAACTTCTTTCTCAAAGAAGCTGAATGCAACATAGTGCCTAGTAAAAATTTGAAGGGTCGACCACCACTGATTAAACCAGTGACATAAATCTAGGGTTATGGCATCAATTAAAAAAGTTGAAAACTCATCTAATTTTTATGACTAGAAATAATGCCGTTTAAAAAGTATTCCCATCTCCCCTATTTAACAAATTCCTCTAGATATGCTAAAAACGTCCCCAAACTATTTTGTTTAATGAAGCAGATGTAACGATTACATTTTTGCATATTCTTTCTGTTCATGCTCATTGCTCATTGCTAGTCCTCTAAAATGCGGGTGGGACTGCACCCACAAACCATTCTGTAGCAGGGTCAGCATCTAAATAATGAAGAGCGCTCCTCAGCACACATAGTAAATAAGGCTTTCCTGTAGGGTATGGACACACGGTCCGGCTTCCTGAGACAATTTTGAAGTGAATTTAAAAAATATGAGACATAGTATCTGTCCTTTATACTTTCTTTTCTTTATGATTCACTCCTGATTTTGGCTTCCAAAACTACATCAGAAAACCTATGAGGCTATACCTATATATAAGCCTCTTTATCACTGTTCCCCCACATATGTCATGTTTCCTTTACAGCTTCAAGTGCGGCCACAGCTGTAGGATCATGATGATGAACATATCCAAAGGAAACTGACAATAAACAAATAAATGGAGCAAGAGTACATAGTATAACAGATCCCCTAAATGGTGGAAAAAAGATAATTTTGTACATTTTTAAATGTGTTTAAAGGGCAAATTTAAAATAATAATTGAAATAAGAATACAACTTTAATTCTTATGCTATATTATCATTCATTGAAATTCTACAGTACTTTGAGAATAGTTTAGTTTATTACCATTCAAATAAATCTCAAAAATGTTTCATAACACACCAAAGCCTTTCACTTAGGGCTCATTCAGATGAACGATGTTCGTGTGTACGCTGTTTGAGTGTAGAATGGAGAGCACTCACACTGACCACTGACTCATTTTAGTCAATAGACCGATTCACAAGTTTTGTTTTCCATATGAACCATTGGTCCACTCCACTTCTGTGTCAGACTGGGGTTCCTTGGGCCCACCAGAGGAAATTACTCTCAAGATCCAAGCCATATATCATCAATAAAGTCTAATAGGTTTTAATTCAAAGAAACAAAACCTAGTAATTGGTCCCAGATTATTCCCCCTGGACCTTTGGAGTCCATGGCATGAGAACGAGAACCCACCATAGGTTTCTCTTGTACTCTGGTGGGCCAGTCTGACAGAGAACTTTGCAACATGCACCAGTTGGGTCCAATTTTCCCACATGACTCACCTATTCTAGTGAATGGACACACAAGAAAAATGGTCCCCACACATGTACAGAATAGTTGCTGCTAATTGAGCCTTTAGCAAAGTAAATGGGATCAAAAGATATGGGGGCACATTTATTAAGAATGGCGTTTTAGACGCTGGTCTTAATAAGACCTTTAGCTGGTGGTGGATCTGCCAAAATTATGTAGAGGTGCCTCTACATAACTTCGGCATATCCACCGCCGGTCTAAATGTAAGACAGCTTCCTTACTGGCTTAAATTTAGACCAGTATGCCTAAAACAGACCTGGTGTGAGGAAAAGTCACAGATTGCGGAGCAAAATCTGCACCAGAAATACGCCTCATATAGGTAAATTTCTGAAAGTTTGAAAGTCTGGTTTTTGTAATTAATTATAAAGCTAAAAACTCATATACATACATACAGTATATATATATATATATATATATATATATATATAATATGTAGAGACAGTGCCTTGAACTCCCAAATGATACTAGATGATCCAAGTAAGGCTGCATTCACATAGCTTTTTAGCCCTCCTCAGGCTTTCAATTGGATGTATACATCTGAATACCCCAAAATAGTGGGAGAAAACAGGTCAAGAGGAGTCCAGAGATTAATCCTTCCAGCACTATTAAACCCATTAAAGTCAATGTACCCATCATGGTATAGGCTTGAGTACCGTTTTAGAGTATTCAGATGTATACCCCTGATGGAAAACTCTGCGGAGGGCTAAAACTCTATTTATTAAGATCAGCTGGCGGTGAATCCACCGAAGTTATGAAGAGGCGCCGGCTTCCTTACTGGCTTACATTTAGACCATTTTCTACGCTGTAAAAAATGATGAATGAGATGGGCCTGCTGGCCCATCCCCTTCCCCACCCACACCACACCCATTTTTTTTAGACCTGGCGTCAGCAGGGAAAAGTTACAGATAGCGGTGCAACTAACCATTGCACCGCAATCTGTGCCAGAAATACACCTTATATAGGCGCATTTCTGTATAGTAAATGACCCCCTATGTGAATGCCAGCTTAGTGATAAAAAAAATAAGAATTATGTCACATGAATACAAAGTCAGCTCATTGTCTTAAAGTAAAATAAGAGTATATTTGATTTCCTACCGTACCTTTCTTAGGCTTTCATCTTGTGACGTCACTTCCGAATCAGGTAAAATTTGCTGAGGAGGAAAGAACACATTATTTAGTCTAAGCACTGTAAGTAAATCATATTCCAAGTGTAAAAAGAAAAAATAGAAATTTTTTTTCTTTTTCTTTATATTGCAAATACAGTGAAGGGGTTTAAGCATGCATGGGATAGGCATAAGGCCATCCTTCATATAAGATAGGGCCGGGGGCTATCCATAGTATTCAGTATATTGGGCAGACTAGATGGGCCAAATGGTTCTTATCTGCCGACACATTCTATGTTTCTATGTTTCTATGTTATAACATAATAGAAATTCTTATAATTATTATTTTTTCTTTGCATACTTTCAGTGGCATTGGACAATGAATCAGATCTCTGACATTTAAAGAAAAAAAAAATTTCAGCATGTAGGTTAATTATATAGCGTGTCTCAGCACATTTGTGATTTCCAATCCATTTAATGGATTCATTGGTTTGGCCAATGCATCTTGACTCACATTCATTTGATTGATGTCATTTATTGTTATATATCTAAATTCAATATTTGCTACTTTGTGTTTAATTAAAGATTAGAGGTCAATCATTTTTTTTGTGTATATACGTTAATTACTGTATATAATTCCATACTCATGTAAATTTTATAAAGTTCTTTTCTACTATTTCATCATATATTTGGATTAGATCAGTTCAATTTTATATTGGTTTTGAACGTGCCAAAGCAGTTAGACTGGAGTGACACTGAAGTTTTTGTAATGCAACCTTTTAAATTTTAAGAGGTACAGTTCAAGCCCTGAAAGGGGTTGACCACCTTTTGGCAGATTTATGGCAAACCCCCCTCCTGGCCAGATCTGCCAAAAGGAAAGCATCCCCACTGCTGGGTCCTGGCTTCTTCTCTCCCTATCCTCAGTTGTCAACATCCACTTTGACCTGCTCCCCTTGTGTCATATGATCAATTGACTTGTTGTTAGTGGAGCAGTTCACCGATGTGGCCAGTGATTGGCTGCAGTAATCTCAAACCAGATGCTGACAATGGGGATCCGAGCAAGGCAGACGAGGACGGGGAGCAAAGGAGCTGGGACCCAGTGGCAGTGAGCAGGTAAGTGTGCCAAAATCTCCCCAAAAGATTGCCAACTCCTTGAAGAATACTTTGAGTTGTGTGCAATATAGTTCACTCCTGTGGAAACTTGAAAAACGAAATGTCTCCATGTGGCCCTACATCCAAGGTATGGTGTCTCTAGCAATATTCTAATAATCTGGCATTCCTTGGATAATCAGACAAGTCCAGAGTATTGGTCACCAAATATAAATTCTCAACAATCCTGAAAGCAGAGAGCTATGGTCCAGTGTCTTGTACCTTGACAGTAATTGCACTGTACTGATTATGAATCATAGCCTGTATTTATAGTTTACACCTGCATTCACAATTCTGATTGCCTCAGAGCTAAAATCTTTCAATTATCCATGTTGGTCCACGGATATTTATCTTGAGATATGCATTCAGAGAACGGTATTTGCAGACCCTGTACAATACCATGAAATTTTTAAAAAAATGCCTATTTAAGAGCTCAGCTAAACGGTTAGGGGTGGTGTCCATTGGCAAGCTTGCTGGCTGTTTCTAATAACAAAAAGTACAGCAATGAATACAGCTCTGGAATATAATACGGTCTGTAACCGAGGGTCAGTAAAAAAAAGGCTCAATAATAGAAGGAACAAAGCCTATAAATAAGATTGCATGTAGGTGGATAAGCAGTCTACAGCTGCTTAACAAAATTCCCAGTAGAGCAAGAACTGCTCAGATATTTGGGGAGCAGGTGATGTCCTTGGAAATATGTAATCTTATAGACCCTTAGAGCTATGTGACATGTGACATTATTATTTTTTCGGCCAATATCTTAATACCATATTAAAGGTTTACACTCCTGAAACCTCTCATGATGGCATAACGGCAGACCATGTAGTTGCTAAGTGGCCCATGGAGACAAGGGATCTAGAATGATTGGGTAGCAAGAACTTCCTCTCCAGAAGAAGTTATTTGTTAGCAAACAAGAGAATTGGGATTTGACCCAATGGCCAGGCAAAGGGGTTGGGGATGGAGGAGGAGGGGGAGACTACCAGCAGATCAAGATATGGCAAAACCCAGCACTATAATGGGAGACTCAGTCTGACCTGTGCCATCTTCTATCTATACTATTAAATGATGGATGAGCAAAGGCTCAGGGGATGATATAACAGTAACACCATGCGACTCACATAGGAAAACAGTTTATATGGGAACATTCTTCAGCTGTAGTGGAAGTTGAATTTGATTATGTTACAGAGACAGATTAGGACCGTTCCATTTACATGGTAATGTTATCCCTCTTCTTTGCTCGTCTAGATAAACTGTCAGTGATAAAAAGAGCTGCGAGACTGTGCGGTTTGATGAACACTTTTCGTGCATCACATTTTTAGGACTCAGGAGGAAAACAAAATAAACTTGACTCTTTTTTCTTTATTTCCGATCCGCTAAGAAAGCTTTTACACTGTTTATATGATGTTAACACACATTTCTAAACACTTCCAAACGTATACATTGTTTGTGAGCTTCATGTGTTTTAACTTAAAATCTGTTAAATGCCTAAATTCCTACTTTGTGTAATAGCTCCGCCTTCACCGGTCAGAAAACTCACAGCTTGTCTCATATGACATTATAAGCAACATGTATCTAGTTCAGGCCTTGGTGAATAGGAAGGGTGTATAAATTGTATTAAATATCTGTCTAAAAATATGGATAATAAACATCTAGGGATGGGATATCACCAACATCTCTTAACAGAAAACTGACATGTCATAGCTTAAAATACATCACATGTTTGATAAATGACCCCATTATTTTATACTGACACTGAATAACATGATATTTTCTTCTCAGTTCAGAATCCTCCTGGTTTGCAGTGACAAGAGAGCAATGCATTTTGGGAGATTAGCTGTCAAGTCACATGTTTGACTACAGGTTGGAGCTAAAATGCTGTCTGTTTCCAAGGGCAACCAGCAGAGTTTTAAAAACATTAATTTTTTTCATTTAGATTGAAACTGTGAAATGGTTTTGAAAGTGGAAATCTGCTTTAAGGTTTCCTCTAATTTTTGCTGATTATTTGGCCTGTCTGATGGAGAATGAGCCTACTGAATGATAGATGGTACATCTGTAACATAACAATGTGTGACCAATCAACTACTTTATATTGTTTAGAAAATATATCATGCTCATTAAAGTCATTCAGCAGAACATATACCTGCATAGAGGTTTGAAAAAATAAAATAATTAGTCCACACGTGGCACATTGGGGGACCTTTAGTGAACATTCTTCCCATCTTTGTTTCATAAGATATTACACAAATGTCCTAAAAAGGGAACTAGAGATGAGAGAGTTTCTTAAAAATTTACTTGGCTCTGATTTGGCAAATTTGTCCGGACAATTTAGTTTGGGTACAAATAAACCAAGAATTAATAGTGTCTGGAAAAGTCTTTCCTTCTCTCTCACTCTCTGTTTCTCTCTGATTATCCTGAATCAAATCACATTTCATACAAACATGATGATTTATATATTCATATAAAAAAGTGGAGCTATCCTTCAAAAGGATTGTCTACTTTGGAATATCCTATTTTGTTCCTCCAACCATAATCTGCTCACAGTGGTAGGAACCTAAGTGATCAGCTATATCGTGTAGGATAACTTGGCTGCAAGTTTTCAATTCCCTGCAATGCCATAACAGAGGAAATGAAGAATTACATGGTTCTCATTGGCATCAGTTGGCTGTCTGTCTTATCCATGGACATGCTGGGTCCTCCAGTGAGACAGATACTCTTTCTAACTCTCGATTATGAGCAATAGATATAGATGAATAGATAGAAGAATGAATGGATGAATAGAAAGATGAAGTTCCTGAATGAGGGACCTCCTATATTATCTCAAAACTCACTAATAGGGCATTAAAAATGGGAGAACACTTGGATAATATGAGAAACCTTCCCTAAAACAGGATAAAGAACAGTGTCTCCTGGATAGGAAGCCTGCACACTAATTTTATAGTGAGCTGGGTGGGCATTCTCCCTCTTGACTAGTTAACTCTTGAGTTTCATATTAATCTGAAAGAATAGTGAATCTCCTGCAAGCCCTTCCTATGACCTTTCTTTCCACAAGCAGCTTATGCTGAACAAGTTTTAGCATTTAGGAAAGAAAAGAACTTGCTCTCTGTCCCATTCAGAACTGGAACTTTCAATTCATCCACAGAGTTAGATCCTTACAGCCGTTGGTATTGTTGTCAGAGACAAAATATAGCAGGAGCTTTTCAGGGAGTCAGTGTATAAAATTACAGCACCTTCTCTTTTATCTCGCCAAGTGATTAACATAATCATTGTTTAATATTGTGTCAGGTGCAGTTGAGGGGGTGGGGGGGGGGTGGGATTCACTCAAGATTATAGCACCCTGTACAGTGGGATTATAATAACTAAATTATATGTGAATAGACGAATATTTACTAAGCCTAGAACACTATCATCTCAATCAGTTGATTTTGGCAGGATCTGGTGACAGTTTCCTGGCTATGGGAGTCATCAGGCAACCCCAAGGTGGGCATTGTCAATGCAAAAACAGCTATCCATTGACTTGGAATTCAATGGTCGACTGGTTTTGTTTGCCTTGAGATGAGTGGGTAAAAACTGGAAGGTGTGGAAAAATAATGCAAAGTAAGAATGCTTCAAAAAAAAAGAAGTGCTGATAGTTGATTTTTTATCAATTAACAAACTGCAAAGTGAATAAACAAGAGAAATGTAACTCAAATCAATATTTGGAGTGAACGCCCTTTGCCTTCTAAACAGCATCAGTTCTTCTTCTAGGTACACTTGAACACAGTTTTTGAAGGAACTCGCACTTTGCAGACTTTACCACAGATCTTGTGTGGATTTAGGCTATCTTAAATCCTTCTGTGTCTTCATGTAATCCCAGACAGACTTGATAATGTCAAGTAGCGCTTAGCAAATCGAAGTATCGGAAGTGGACTTCAATCCGAATTTCAGGAAAATTTTGATTTGGCACAAAGCCGAATTTCCTTGCACTTCGTAGTAACAAATCCTAAAATAGTGGCTACAAGTAAAAAAAATATACACTCACCTCATCTACTTGACTGCGGAGAGGCTGTCTGCTCCCGTCTTGATAGAAAAAATCTTCCAAAGGACTTGTGGTGAGCGTGATGACGTTACCATGTGATCATGCTGCGCACACACAGTGATGTTATCATGCTTGCCGCAGGTCCTCTGGCGGGACCAAATCCCGTTCTCCATTTGCTGAAATGTAGCCCCAAACTTGCAAGGAAAATCCACCATGCTTCACTGTTGCCTGCAAACACTTAATATTCTACCGCTCTGCCTGCAGCAAACAAAGCGCCTTCTGTTACAGCCAAATATTTTAAGATATGACTCATCAGCCCAGAGCACCTGCTGCCATTTTTTTGCACCCTAGTTCCTATGTTTTCATGCATGGCTGAGTTGCTCGGACTTGTTTCCGTGTCACATTTATGGCTTTTTAGCCGCAATTCTTCCACGAAGACCACTTCTGACCAGACTTCTCCCGACAGGAGATGGGTGTACTTAAGTCCCACAGGTTTCTGTCAGTTCTAAGCTGATGGCCTATGGGACATCTTCCGATTTTGATGGAATGCAAGCATGATGTGTCTTTTATCTGCTGCACTAAGTTTCTTTGGCAGACCACTGTATCTACAGTCATGGTGTCATCAATTCCTTTGACAAATTGCTGAGAATATTAGAAGTTACCTTAATGTTACATAACTGGGTGTGTGGCTTCACGGTTTCATTTGGTTACTTCTAATATTCTTAAAATTTACAATGGGAAGAACAGTATCCCATATATACATTTACATTTAAATAATCATTTCACATTAGGAGAGCCTGTAACCAGAAAGGGTTAAGAGGAAGCTGCTGCTCAGAAATCTCAAGAACCTCAGAAATCATTAAAAACTATGTCTGACCTTGAAGAAAGTCGGCATCTTTAATGTTTAATGGCGTATAACTCTTTAAATACACCAAAAGCCGTGTTTCATTGCCCGATGACGTTAACAAAGAATAAAAACTTAAAAGCTCCCTGTGATATGAAAATAAATCACAGGCAACACGTGACTTTGAAAAATAAGCCGTCCTTCCCTTGTGCTCTAATCCTAGTGCTAGATAGACAAACATGGCACGGTGGCATGCACTTGTGTCTTCCCACCTCACTATGTAAAGTTACACTTTTCACCTTGAGCTCCTGACACTCATTATGCCTGGATGATTAATGACAGCTACTCCTCAGCAGATCTTTCTCATACCTACAAGTACCAATAGATAAATGTCAAGTCCTTTCTTCTGTAACATGGCAAATGTTCTTATTGGATGTTTGAAGTGGACTTGTCGCCTACAGTTAGTACAAAGTCAGGCACAGATAGAAAACTATATGTGCAATGAGTTGACTCCTCCATGTCCTTAAAGGGGTTGTGCCACTAATATAAATGTATCCCCAAATGTTAGATCACTTTCCCCAAATACCACTATTTATCAAGACTGCCTTATTCTTTATTAGTTATTATCCTACCGTTGCTCCCTGTGGCAAAACTGTATTGATATTCACCTGCTGTAGTTTATGTTCGCCAGCACTGTGAGGGAGAAGAGTCTCATGAAACTCATGGGCGCAACCCCCTTCCCCTTCTGCCCATGACTGGCAGGTTTCTTTCATGTTTCACATAGGTAAGAAACCTGCCAGTCATGGAATTGAGGTGGGAGAGGGAAGGGTCACAAGTCTTATCAAACTCTTCTCCCTCACAGCTCTGGTGCACACTGCAAGGTTCGCCCTATCGGTACTGTAAAAGTGCTGAATACTAGCCTAGAAGTGACAGCCCACTGCGAGGACAGGTCAGTAGAGGTGACAGGTTCCCTTTAAGGTCAACATCTATGGTTGATGTAGTCCATGACAGAATGGTTTATGAAAGTCTCCCTGAAAGATTGCAGCAAGGAGATAAAGATGAGCTTCCTAGTACAAGTCCAGAGGGCTCACCAACTGTTCTATTTTCCTCTCTGATTAACTCGAACCTGTCATCATGTGACAGCTTGGTGGGAACAAGTGACAAGACAATATAGATCAAACTAAGACATCTGAATTATGGAGCCTACACTGAGAGATTTAAGTTGAGCACATCTGGTCAAAGGGTCTACTGTCATCTACTGTGAAGGGTGTCTGAAAATCACCTTTAATAATAAGAAGAAATTTATATATTTTACTTTCTCACAATTTATCTACTACACAATTTATTCTGGTTACTTTTTTTTTTTAAAGCAAATGTTCATTTTAATGATGATTTTTCTTTCAATATCCTGCTCTGTAGGTTAACACTGATTCACCTAAATTAAAAGGAAATGAAGGAAAGATGTTTGGGCAGCTTGTAATGTGAGGCTCATACATAGATCTAAAAGAACATAAAAAGTCAAGGCCAGAAGTCAATGTGACAATGCATGGGAGAGTTACAACAGGGGCAGAAGCTGCTGTCACACTTTGAGGAGGTCAATGAGAGGTAATGCAGTGTGGCAAAGCCCTTCTGCAATACACCCTTCTCTTTCATTATCACTCATTAGAAGTACATTGTAAGAAAGTGGTTTGCAACCTGGGGCTTCCCAATTCTTGTGAAATTATAATTCCTAGTATGCTCAGAATACATCATTGCCACCAATATATCACTTTAAAGAAGCGCTCCAACATTATTGTTTTTTGCCTAGCTAGTGTAACATAGGTTATTATTAAAGAATAATGTATAGGCTGTTGTTTATGCCTTGAGTATGCCTATTTTAGATGCCATTTATGCATTGTCTGCCATCTTGTTCCCCTTGGTATGGCTCCCTTAATGCAGCTGCAGCCTATATTTTCCATGATGTCTCTGGCTTTGCATAGACGGGGGTGCCTAGTATTGTCACACTGAACTTGATCTGCCCTGAGTCCTATCTAAGTGCAGCCATTGATAGATAGGTGACATTGAACTTCTGTTCCCTCACACTGCAGGGTCTCAGTGCATTCATATATGATGTTGCTTCAGCCTGCTTGACCTGCCTCCTGCTTGTGATAGCTTTCAGTCTGACATCTCTTAGAGGTGGGAGGCAGGGGAGAGCAGTGTGAATCTTATAGAACTACACAAGACATTGGGCACACAGAACTCCCAGATAGTATAGACACAGGAGTTTTGTAGCTCTGCAGCTAATCACTGTAAGATTTAGCGCTATATTACTGCACTATGGGGGATATGTAATGGAAAAAATAGGGTTGAGCTTAGTGGGATGTGGAGAAAGTGTCCAAAAGCTAAAAGGAGGGATTTGATAGGTGATGATACAATCCTATAGTTCACAGAACGCCGGTCACACAGGAGAGACTAACTGTAAAGGGGTTCCGAAGGTGCACTCGGTCCCCCATTAGCCGCAGACCTGCTGCTTAGCTTCGGGAACGAGGATCTGTGTTTTACCTCGTTCCCAGGGCGGCTTTACTAGCTGGGTGGCTCCCTGCTCCTAAGTCTGCCTTGAGCGCCGAGCTGATCACTCGGTGCTTGACTGGTTGGTCTGTCGGTCATGTGACGCTGGCCACGTCACATGACCCTCACTCCCCACTATAAATACAGGCAGCCTGCTGGCCACAGGTTGCCTGTTAATTTAGGTTGCACCTGTGATTTGGTCTTTCCTGGCGTACTTACCTCCTGCTGAATTCCTGACGATCCTCTGCCTGCTCCTTGTGTACTTTGCTGCTCTCCTGGTATTCTGACCCCGGCCTCCTCCTGACGATCCTCTTCTGACTCCTTTGGTACTTCTCGTCTCTCCTGGTATTTATGACCCGGCTTCTCCTGACAATTCTCTGCTTGCTCCATTTGTACTTTGTAGCTTTCCTGGTATTGACTCAGTCCGTTCACGTCCTGTTGTTTGTCTGTCTGTCATCCCTGCACTTATTCCAAGTTAGGGATTGCCGTCCAGTTGTCCCCTGTCATTAGGACTCGCGAGGCAAGTAGGCAGGGCCAGGGGTAAGGGTGGAGCGCAGTGGTCACTTTCCTCCCCCCTGTGTGTGTGTGAACGCGATCGTTACACTAACCTGTCTACATAGGCATGTGCCTCATGTGTGATCACAGGACGCAGCTGCCTTTAATGAAAGGGTTGGGTTCAAAATATATGGATGCAACTGATCCAGGAAGAAACAAATTACACTGCTAGACCTTTCCTAGTAAGTTAGTATTACATGTTCAAAAAAATTGCTGAAGTGCGTCTTAAAAAACAAACAAACAAATAAATAATATATAATAATAATAATACAAATAATAATATAATAACTATGTTTTCTGACACATTATCAGTATTCACTGCCCGCCATTGAACTCAGTGTAGATGACATGTGCATGTGTGTAAGGCTGCAGAGGGAGTTGTTCGAACATATTCTGGATATTTACAGAGTGATACTTTGGGATACCTCAGATTTTACTGGAGTTTCTTTTTATAACACCACAGTAAAAGGTAAAACAAGTTACCTTTGGGAATATAGTCTTTAAATGTGAAGTGTTAAATAAGAACACATACACGGGAAGTCAAGCATAATGTAATTCAGAACAATCATAATTGCTTCAATAAAGACGAGGGTCCTGGTGTGCCAAGAAAAATAGAAGATAGGCAAGATTAAAATGTCACCGTACAAAAGCTGATGAAAAACATTGTTGAATGTAAAATCCTCTTATCATTTAGAGTCACAAGAGGGTGTGAAGCCTCGAATCATTATCATAAACATGCATTTTCTATTGAATCGTGTTCAAGATTACCAAGAGCAAATAAACCTTATATGTATCAAGGTGGTGTAAGGTATTAGTAATAACCACAGAGTGTATAGAGAATTATAGAAATACTAGTTTGAGGTCATTAAAAATTACCCCAAGGCAGATCCAATTGCCCATATTAGAGGGGTTGTAACATCTCACCATTTATAAAATATTGCTAGGATATGCCATAAATGTTAGATAGATACCAAAGGTGGGGCCGCTCCAGTAAAGGGGTCCCAAACTGAAGGAGAGAACACTGAGCACTGTGTCTTCTCCATTCATTGCTATGGACATTTTGGAAAACAGTCAAGCAAGTGTGCTATTTTTGGAAGTCCCATAGCAATAAATGGAGGGTCGACTGACATGCATGGCTGCTCTCCCTTAACTTCAATTGCCTCATTTTGAAAATAGCAGGTCCTAGGTATATCTGACATGTATGGCATATCCTAGTGGACAACCCCCTTTAAGAGAGAAAAATTTATTTCCCAACTTCAAATATGGCGATCAGTATAAATCCTTGGGTCAATGTCTGGATCACCGGTTGAATCGTCCTCTACTCCAATGCCACTTCCCCTGTCCTCTCCACTTTGTTTACATGCCTGCAGCAGTGACCTAGCTGTATACCCCACATGACCCCTGCAACCAGTCACTGGCCTCAGCCGTTTTTTTTGCCATATTGGTTACAGCAGTCATGTGGGTAAGCATCCCAGCCATGTAAACAAGGGCCCACATTGCTTGTCCTGTCTGTGCCCACTCTGCTCAGCTAATCCTGGCATAGAACAGATTCAGTATATTCCAATGTAGTGCTGCCACCTGCAGGACTGCATTGGAATATGCTTGTGAAAGGCATCAAAGCCTGCAGCAGGCTCAGACCTTTCAACACTGGAATGCCTACCCTACTGCTGACATATATAGTCGTGCGGTGGAAGGAAAGTGGTTAATCTGATCGTGAGTGTCTGACCGCCACTGATCTGCTGTTTGAAGAGGCCACAGTGCCATACATTGTTTATTGGCTGTGTTTGGTATTGCAGCCTGGAGCCATTCACTTGAATGGGACTGAGCTGCACATAGGCCATGTGACCGATGTACATGACATCACTGGCCAAGGAAGAGAACACAATGGTTCCTGGTTTGCCGCAGCCTCTTCAAAGAGCTGATCAGCAGGGGGTGCTGAGAGTCAGCCCCTCTCTGATCAGATATTAATGCCCTATCCTGAGGACAGGCCATCAATATTGAACTGTTAGAAATCCCTTTAAACACAAGTTTGGAACCCTTTTCTGCTGATGCCTTTGGACCATGAGCTGTGTCATAGATTGTAAGTGATTGAGAAATCGGGGCATATTTGGCCACGCTCATAAGGAACAATGTCAGCAGGGTGCTTGAGGATGAACACGTGGACAGGTACAAATTAATCTGATGTTTGAGACAATATACTGCAATGTTCTCTAATATTTTATCTTTCTGTTTCAGTCACAACCTACCAAATCTGGTGTTTCAGCACATCTTTAGTATCTCGAAATGCTTAATCCCATGTGAAAGGATCTTTGGTCTTACAATTTAATTACTGTATTTCATTAAACAATTATCTCTTTGCTGTTTTCCTCTGCCATGTCTGCTGATAATGAAGCTGTTCTCATTAAATATTTGTTCTTTATTAGGTGTCTCAGATGATATCGGATAATTGAGGACATTAAACAGTGCAAGCATCAAAGCTTGCCAGAGTTCACCCTGTCTTAGCTAATAATCAATCGGTTTGCTTTATTGCTGAAAAACAGAGGCCATCAAGATGATGCTTCCTCATTGCATTGTGTATACTCCAACCCAGATAGGATAAAACTATGGCAACAATACTGTGCAGGAGCCAAAAGATTCACAAAAACAACACCCATATGTGCCGATTGCTGCACACGTTCCCTGAGCCACGTAGTGATGAAGAAGGGCGCAACTTTTATTCCCTTCAGGGCCCTCCCTGTCTCTTGGGACTCCCAGCCTGGTGTACGTTGGGGTGCCATTGGTGCTAGGTTTGGAGGTGTAAGGCAAGGTTCCCTAAGGTGTGGGTCAATGATTAGGCCGGATTTGGTGCAACTGGTTCCCTGTACTTTACTGCAGCAGTTTATGCATGAGTAACACAGACACTGTACACATCAAACACAGTCTTCACAGCTGACATACGCAATTCTCCAAACTGTGTGTGGAAGGCTGATTTCTCTCCCTTTTTAATCAGGCAATACAATCTTTTCTTTCCCGGCCCTGTCTCTATCACTAGATATATTTAGATTCCCCAGTATCTTCAGTGGAATATAGTCTCTGAACAACGGATCCTTACTGTCCTTTTGATATAATGGGAAGGTAGGTGGTGGGTGCTAAGAGGCTTCCAGTTAATGAAACATTTGAATACCAAGAGTATTCAGCTAAAGTTTATGTCACCTACAGTTTTTTTAATGCTTGCTTGGTTATTGGCTATTACAGTTGACTCTAAAACTATCCTCAAACTCCAGCTTTCTGGTGGCTGTGCACAATTTTTGTCCTTTGGTAGTAGGTATCCAACCACTTACTATAATATTGGCCATTGTTTTGCCAAGAGCAAAGGTTCAACTGGGAATAATTGGGAAGAGTCACCTATATAGACCAGATCAACTTTAGAGTCCATAGTCTCCCCATGGGCAGCAAAATTGCTACTTACAATCTGATTTGTAAAAAAAGATCAACTGTAAAAAAAAGATCAATGTAAAACTTCGCACATGTCCATCAGGAAGGTGGAATTTTAGGGTTTTTTCAGAACCAAGCTGATAGTAAATGGATTCTTTTCTAACATTTATAAACTATTGCTGGATATCTTAGAGCTTGATGTCTTCCAAAACCGAAAAGAGAAATGTTGGAGAATGTAGGGTGCCCAGGTCTATTGTTTTATTTTTTTCATCAATAGTGATTAGTTTAGAAAAATGAAAATAAGGAGGCAACTACAGTAATAAATGTAAACACACCAATGGTATAGCTATAGAGAGTGCAGGGGTTCCACCTGACACTTGGTGCCCAAAGCCAAAAAGCTTCACGTTAAGCCTCGGGATGTACCCTTTTACATTGCTTCCAAATCAAGCAGCTTTCCTGAACAATTCATCTTTAATAGCCAGCAATACTGGACATAAAAGATAACTGGAACATGCTTAGTTTGCTGTATTATTTGTGGAGATATGAGAGGCTTTATTAAAATGTCCAAGGATCTTTGAAGGTTTTTTAAACTGATATGTTGGTAGGATCATCTAATCTATTCAGGGTTGTTGGCAGCATAATATAAAAAAAATGTAAGATAACAGAACAAGTGCTGAAGTTAGTATTGACCTATTCTCAGATATGTGAAAGAATTTATTATCTTATAAAGAGGTTAATGTCGTTTGACCTGGGATGTCAATATCTCAAATACTCCCTTCAAAAATACAACACAGGTCTCCCGGGGGCCTTGAGGTATACAAGAGACTCATCATCCTTTCCTGCGAAGGCTATACTGTAAACTGAAACAAATAATCCTTATAGCCCTCCAAAATACAGTTTTTTATTCTGAGCACTATTATATTGAAGAAGATATGATATATAATTATATACCTGCAGATGCCCAGGTTAAAGCGGTTTACAGTAGATGGTAATGATTCCATGCTGCCTATGATATGCCATCATGGCTGTGCAGCCTAACAGGGAAACTAACCAATATAGGCCAAGTCCCCTCACCCCCCCTAGGCAGCTCTGCAAGGAGTGATGACCAGTCCTACTCACATTCTAGGACAGGTTGCTGAAAGCCATTTTAAATAATTCCCGGTGAACCCCTTTAAACGACTACTATGTACAAGAAGTTGTATAACTTGTATTAGCTGTACATATATAACTACATAGCTGAGTCACATTATTATGACCACCAGCTCATATACAGAGTAACTGCTGCTCCCAGCAGGGACAGCAGCTAGACTTGCTGGAGGTGACTCAATACGGTCCTGGTAGGTTGTCACTAGTATCTGGAGCCATGCTGGCTGCAATGTATCCCAAAGCTGCAGGAGGGGGGGATCAATAGAGCAAGCACAACGATCAATGTGGTACCACAGATTCTCATTTGGGTTTAAGTCTGGTCAGGTAGGGGGCCAGAATGGTACTTGAATGTCTTGGTCAAGCCTTTCCAACCAATGCCAGACATTTCTAGCCATGTGACATGTTGCGTTGTCTTGCTCGATTCCATCCTCCTAAGGAAAGACAATCAGCATCTATAGGTGTACGAGATCAGCAAGGATGGAGTCATACACAAGTCAGTTGAGAGTGCCTTTCACATGGATGAGTGGGCACAAAGAATGCCAATAAAAAATTCCCAAAATCATAACACTGCCACCACCAGCTTGTGTTCTTCTAGCAGTGTTTGTTCCCTGATATTTCTCACCAGACATGTCAAAGGCCGTCCGTTCGATGAAACAGAAAACATGAATCATTGGAGAAGACAACCCTTTGCAAATCAGCAGAGGTCCAATTCCGATACTGTCACGAAAATCTTTTCTTTGCTGCCAACACAACTTTGTTAGCAGATGTGCAGTGATCATCAGTCTGCTTCGGAGCCCCATATGCAGTAGGGTTTTCTGAACTGTTGTTTTACACACATGTCTCGTAGCCCCTGGTTAATTTTGTCAGTGAGCTGCTCCATTGAAGCATGTCGGTTTGCCATCATGCACCTTCACAGCCAATGGTCGCCTCTCACATCAGTGGAACGTGGTGCTCACCAGTTTCCATGGCGCTTACTTGCTGGGTGCCATTTGTTCATTCACAATGAACTTTCACAACAGCAGGACGCGAACAGTTCACAAACTGCACAGTTTCAGAAATACTGCCACCCTTGGCTCAAAAGCCAGTAATCATCCCTTTTTGCAATTCTGATAAATGGCCCATTTTACTCACAACATTAATGAGAGATATTTGTGCAGACAGCCTACTGAAAGTAGGAAGTAGGAAGTGGTCATAATAATGTGACTCAACTGTGTATGTATGTGTATAGTATCAGTATATACAAGAGTTCAAAAATATGTATATCTTATACCAGCATGGTCCAGATCACAGTATACAAGAATATGTAACATATATCAGCTTTACATATAAAGTTACAGTACAGACCAAAAGTTTGGACACACCTTCTCATTCAAAGAGTTTTCTTTATTTTCATGACTATGAAGGCATCAAAACTATGAATTAACACATGTGGAATTATATACATAACAAACAAGTGTGAAACAACTGAAAATATGTCATAT
Source organism: Bufo bufo (assembly GCF_905171765.1). Lineage (NCBI taxonomy): Eukaryota > Metazoa > Chordata > Amphibia > Anura > Bufonidae > Bufo > Bufo bufo. The sequence goes on from NC_053389.1 coordinate 139,713,981, forward strand.
TCTAGGATCTTCAAAGTAGCCACCTTTTGCTTTGATTACTGCTTTGCACACTCTTGGCATTCTCTTGATGAGCTTCAAGAGGTAGTCCCCTGAAATGGTCTTCCAACAGTCTTGAAGGAGTTCCCAGAGATGCTTAGCACTTGTTGGCCCCTTTGCCTTCACTCTGCGGTCCAGCTCACCCCAAACCATCTCGATTGGGTTCATGTCCGGTGACTGTGGAGGCCACGTCATCTGGCGCAGCACCCCATCACTTTCCTTCATGGTCAAATAGCCCTTACTTTCAAAGTTTTCCCAATTTTTTGGCTGACTGACTGACCTTCATTTCTTAAAGTAATGATGGCCACTCGTTTTTCTTTACTTAGCTGCTTTTTTCTTGCCATAATACAAATTCTAACAGTCTATTCAGTAGGACTATCAGCTGTGTATCCACCTGACTTCTCCTCAACGCCACTGATGGTCCAAACTCCATTTATAAGGCAAGAAATCCCACTTATTAAACCTGACAGGGCACACCTGTAAAGTCAAAACCATTTCAGGGGACTACCTCTTGAAGCTCATCAAGAGAATGCCAAGAGTGTGCAAAGCAGTAATCAAAGCAAAAGGTGGCTACTTTGAAGAACCTAGAATATGACATATTTTCAGTTGTTTCCCACTTGTTTGTTATGTATATAATTCCACATGTATTAATTCATAGTTTTGATGCCTTCAGTGTGAATCTACAATTTTCATAGTCATGAAAATAAAGAAAACTCTTTGAATGAGAAGGTGTGTCCAAACTTTTGGTCTGTACTGTATATACAGAAGAAACCCAGGCTATACCAGCATGGTCCATATCACAATATTCAAGAAGATGTATAACTTATACCAGCTTTACATATATAATTATATACAGAAGACGCCCAGGTTATACCAGCATGGTCCATATCACTATATACAAGAAGGTGTATAACTTATACCAGCTGTACATATATAATTATATACAGAAGACATCTAGGTTATTCCAGCATGGTCCATGTCACTATATACAAGAAGATGTATAACTTATACCAGCTGTACATATATAATTATATACAGGAGATGCCCAGGTTATACCAGCATGGTCCATATCACTATATACAAGAAGGTGTATAACTTATACCAGCTGTACATATATAATTATATACAGAAGACATCTAGGTTATTCCAGCATGGTCCATATCACCATATACAAGAAGATATAACATATAGCAGCTTTACATATAAAATTATATGCAGAAGATGCACAGGTTTCACCTGCATGGTCCATAATACTATACTGTATATAGAAAAATATATAATTTAAAGCATAGTAAAATCCGTACAGTGTAATTATGGTAATGACTAAAGAATATATACAGCATAGGCTATGTAGAAACATGTTATCAGTGTCTCAATGCTCTTTCTTTCTAGTTAGAAATTATATAAGGATATGTTTTAGCTGCTGACATAAGTATATGCAGTATCGTATCAAACATAATGCTATTTTTTGCTTTATTATGTGAGTGTGCATTATAGAGATGTATGGACATGCATATCTTTTAACTGCAAGGCATTGTACATCAGTCAAGTAAAATGAACCAGGCAGCAAATGTTGTTCTAGTTACTTCACTTAGTTGATTATGATTGATCTCAGAGTTCAGTTCCTTGAAATATGGCTAAAAATCATGACAGTCAGTCAGTCACTTGAACTCACCTTTGGCATCAAAGAGGACCACTAATAGGCTACATTTGATCCAGATGCCAATAAACTGTAAATTTCAACTGAGCTTTGTGCCTTTAAATGATGCTGGGTTCACGGGTAAGGTCAGAAGGATGTGGTCATGTGACATTGTCATACAGTATGGGTCAGGGAGTGAATTGAGACTGTGCCTTTGAATATTTCCATACAGTGGATTTCAGCCATGAATCGCAAAAGCTGATTATAATATAAAACATAAGCAACAGGAGGATGTAACCAATAACCTTAGATTACAGCTATAAGGATCTCAGCATCTGACGGGTTGTAGCTATTTTAATACTCTTGTCCTTAACAGTTCTTGTTCTGCACAGTACCAATAGGCAGTGTCGGATTGGGTGCCTAGGACCCACCACTAACATTAATTCTGGGGACCCAATGTACAGCTATGTGCGGCTGCAGCAAGATGCTCAAGATGTTTGATTATGGGGTCCCTACAGCAACTTCAAGAAGGCAGGTCCCAGGGAAAAGAAATGAGATTTGGTTGCTGTGGCTTTTACTGGATAGCAAAAAGAACTCTATTCATTTTTTTAGCGAGTGATTATTCACAGACGGATGCCCGAAGGATATGCCCAGGTTTCTGTACTCCAGGTTGATTGTCTCAAATATACCAAGTTTAATTTAACTAAAGATGGATGAGACACTCAAATGTTCCTCATAAGATCCTAGATAAAAACTGTGTCAAAAGTACCAAGTTTAACTAAAGATGGATGAGACACTTGAATGTTCCTCATAAGATCCTAAATAAAAACAGTGTCAAAAGTACCAAGTTTAACTAAAGATGGATGAGACACTTGAATGTTCCTCATAAGATCCTAGATAAAAACAGTGTCAAAAGTACCAAGTTTAACTAAAGATGGATGAGACACTTGGATGTTCCTCATAAGATCATAATTGAACAGGTTTGGTGCAAGCTTCTATTCAGTTTAACATATATACACTTTATCTCAGGCATTTCAAGATCATGTGCAATGAGAAGGTAGCTACACAAGTCCTATAGCAGTAAATCAGATAATACAGTATAATGCATCTATATCTTTTTTTTAACGACGTGTGCAGTGATGTCACCAGCCTTCCCCGAATAATCCTTACTCTGCTATGTGTCAGCTGTCTAAGCTCTTCATTTAGTTATTGTCAGTGTGGAACCTGCTCATCTTGGCTCAGGCAGTATAGCTGTCATTCACTTTACTTATCTTGAAGTCTTAAAACAAGTTATTGCAGCATCATGCAATTGTGCTAATCCCAAATCCCCTCATTAAAGGAAAATGGAAGCACTTGCATGAAAAGGTACTGGATGAGAATTACGATGTTTCCTGTATGTTAAAAGAACACCACCATAAATTTTTTTCTCATTACTTTTCTTCTACTTTATTTAGGCAAGATGTTAGAAAACAGGGTGTAGGAGTTTTCCTAGCCGAGCTGCGAGCATTGCTAAGGTGAGTCCGTCTTCAGTTTACAGTTCTGCTGGGTGCTGAAGACGCTGATATATAGCAAGTCAGAGAGGTGATGGGCTGTAATAGTTAGGACACATGTACAGGGTGGGCCATTTATATGGATACACCTTAATAAAATGGGAATAGTTGGTGATATTAACTTCCTGTTTGTTGCACATTAGTATATGTGAGGGGGGAAAATTTTCAAGATGGGTGGTGACCATGGTGGCCATTTTGAAGTCGGCCATTTTGAATCCAACTTTTATTTTTTCAATAGTAAACTTATTGGGAATTTCACACGAAAAACAATGGTGTGCTTGGTTTTAATGTAACTTTATTCTTTCATGAGTTATTTACAAGTTTCTCTTTGTTTACAGCCATTGACATGTCGCCGAGGTTAACACGTGAGGAGCGGATAGAAATTGTGTTGATGTCTGGTGAACTCAGTAACCGGGTCATTGCAGCAGATTTCAATGCAAGACACCCTACGAGACCACCCATCTCCCATGCTACAGTTAGCAAACTGCTTGCTAAGTTTCGTGAAACTGGTTCAGTGTTGGATTTGCCAAAATGTGGACGCATGAAATCTGTCTCTAATGAAGAAACATCAGTGGCTGTCCTAGCTTCATTCAGCAAGAGCCCACAGCGTAGCACTCGCCGCATGTCACTGGAGAGTGGCATTAGTCGAACATCCCTTCAGTAGATATTAGCTACTCACAAATGGCACCCTTACAAACTCCAGCTACTGCAGCATCTCAACGAGAATGACCCAGATCGGCGCACTGAATTTGCAGAATGGGCAAAACAAAAATTGGAACAGGACCCTCAGTTTACGCAGAAGATTTTGTTCAGTGATGAGGCAAACTTTTATGTGAATGGTGAAGTTAACAAACAAAACCACCGCTATTGGTCTGACACTAACCCACATTGGATAGATCCCTCCAAGACTGTTGGAACAAAAAAATTGATGGTATGGTGTAGTATATGGGGTACAAAGATAGTGGGGCCATTCTTCATCAATGGAAACCTCAAGGCCACTGGATATGCGAAATTGCTACATGATGATGTGTTTCCCTCTTTATGCACTGAAGCTGGCATGTTCCCTGAGTTTTTCCAGCAAGATGGTGCACCACCACAAATTGGGTGTCAGGTCCGAGCATTCCTAGATGAACAGTTTCTTGGAAAGTGGATTGGTCATCGTGGGCCAGTTGAATGGCCCCCAAGGTCTCCTGATCTGACCCCCTTAGACTTTTATCTTTGGGGTCATCTGAAGGCAATTGTCTATGCTGTGAAGATACGAGATGTGCAGCACCTGAAACTACGGATACTGGAAGCCTGTGCTAGCATTTCTCCTGCGGTGTTGCTATCAGTGTGTGAAGAGTGGGAGAAGAGGGTTGCATTGACAATCCAACACAATGGGCAGCACATTGAACACATTTTATAAGTGGTCAGAAACTTGTAAATAACTCATGAAAGAATAAAGTTACGTTAAAACCAAGCACACCATTGTTTTTCTTGTGACATTACCAATAAGTTGATGTGTCACATGACCCTCTTCCTATTGAAAAAACAAAAGTTGGATTCAAAATGGCCAAATTCAAAATGGCCGCCATGGTCACCACCCATCTTGAAAAGTTTCCCCCCTAACATATACTAACAGGAAGTTAATATCACCAACCATTGCCATTTTATTAAGGTGTATTCATATAAATGGCTCACCCTGTACATAGTCATGGATGGAGTAGTGACAAGAGGGAGCTGGAAGCCTCAGTATGGTACATGCAAATGTCTTCAGTGCTCAGTAGTATGCTGAAGACTGAGGACAGACTCTCCTTAGCAACGCTCATTGAGCTTTGTTAAGAAAATCCTTTAGACCCTGTTTTCTAATACAAAGAAACATCTTTCCCTAATAAAGTTTATTACTAAAATGTTTACCATCTTTTTCTCGAATTCATAATATTAAAAATAAACTGATACAACAATTACACTTTAAAGGGGGTTGTCTCACTTCAGTACTGTAAGTTGCATTTATCATGTAGAGAAAGTGAGTGACTCAAACAGAGCGTTTATATTGATAAGTGCAATGCTGTTCACAATTCTAAAAATAGTTTTATCTATGAATTTTGAGTTTGAAAAGAGAACTTGTTTCTGGTGGTAGTGTCTCTTTAATTTCAGAGATTAAAGATTAGCTTTTAGATGAGCATGGATACCTTTATATGTACTTCATTGTCAAGAGAATATTGTTTGCATATTGTACCTGTATTCACACATCATAACTCAATGAAAATGCCAAAGGCTTCTGTAATTATATTGTTCTTAATAATATTGCTGGGGGAGGTAAAGGCAACTCTATCTATATTGGCCAATATTTCTATCATTAGCTGCCCCATTACACTGCTGACTCTTTTCTTGGGCTACGACCAGCTTTATCTTTACTAACGTTTCATCTATGAAACCTGGCAGTGTCCATGCTTCACCACATATTCTACAAGGTCAACACACAACAGTACACACAACAGTACACACAACAGAATACAAATAAACTACTTGATCTAAAACTATTTCAAAAAAGTCTATGGACTTTGTCAGGATCCCACTTCCTCCACTCCCACCAAGCTGTGCCGACTAATTAAACAGTGCTGTCAGTTACTCATTTACAGCAAGGACAAGGCAGTAAATGGACATCACATATTGGCTGCAGACCATTAATCAATATTTGATACCAGCTCCTGCCAGAGAAGCTGAGCCGCACCTTTCTTTGAATAAGTTATTTTGACTCCTGGATACACTGTTGATGACTAAAGGTTAGAGGTCTGCATCAAAGGATTCACTTCAACTTTAAAGCTACAGAATATTTTTTCCTCTAATGGTGCATTTAGACATCATGGATAAGAGTAACCTGTATGGACGGTCACCCTTTCATTAGCCAATTTGTAGAGCTGCTCAACCTCTGTTAAAGGGGTTATCTCATGATTAATGTGAAAAATGAAAATCAAACATCTAACAAAGCTAAAACTAGCCCTGTACCTCACATGGATCCAGAGATCTCTACATTCATTGCTCTCCTAGATTTATATCAAGCTGACAGCTCAGGGGAGTGTCTTTTCTGCTGTAGCTTAGGGGGCGTGTCCATGCTCTCCCTATCACAGCTCAGGAGGCAGTTGAAGGATGAAACTGAGCATGTGCGGCCTTCTCAGTGAGCAGGGCAAAGAAATAAGAAAAGAAAAAAACAGCAGATGGTGCTATACAGATACATTTTAGTGAATAATTCAGTGGTTATGCCAAATTTTAATTACATGCAATCACAAAAGTATTCAGATTCAAGTTCTGATTTGAAACCTGTAAAATATTTTTCATGGGATAACCCCTTTAAGGAATGTGTTACCAAATATTACATAGGTGCCATTTCATTTGTTTGGACTGATTTAGATTCCTCTGTTAATCCCATCAAAATGTTTTCTTAAAACCCTTTATGAGAATATTTTATGTCATTTTGATTGGAGTCACACCATGTACTCTGCTTCCTATCCTAGCATGGCAAACAGTCTTGCTAAAATTTCCCAATCAGATCATCACAATATTACACTGTCGACATCTTTATCTAGGCCTATCAAGAGAACAATAAACCTGTATACTGTTGTCCCAGTTCTGTATCTACTATTGATGAGTATTAGGTTACAGATACAACCCTCTCCTCCGAGCAGCAGTAAAGGATCTGTATAGGAGTTTTAGCGCTGTGTGCTGCCTGCTACATTTTGTATTTCTTCCAATGGTATGGAATTGCCAAAATGAAAAGAATAACAGCCCTTTTTTATTTTAAATACCCCTTTTTGGTGGAAGTGTAATACCATGACAACAAATCACCAGTGATCCCAGCTGACAGATCCATGGTGGTCAAATGACCACCACAGGTCCAACTGTTGAGACCAATCAGCTGTTATTTGGTTGGAGCTTTTACTAGAGTGATGTAGTATTTTCTGTTGTATCTATTTAAAAAAATGGGTGACCATGTAGACCATGTGATAGCAATGAGTGTAACAGTGCAGAAGCTTTTGCAGATAGCCTCCACTCACAAAATAGTGATTCCTCTTTATGATATCCACAGCTCCTAATAGACCATATGGACAGGATCTTTAATCTAATGTGTAGCTAGAAAGGGGGAGCCCTGTGTAGGTTCACACTAAAAATACCCCCAAAATGAGACATTGTCTGATACCATCCCCTTAGTTTAATAATGTGTCAAACAAATTAAATAGTTTAAGATAATCTTATGAATATTTATTAAAATTCTATTCCAATCCATTTGAAGAAATAAGGACATTTAAGGTGGATATTTTAATTGAAAAAAGCAGTTTTTTGGTCAATGTTCCTCACTGTGCAATTATGTAAAAATCTCACAGAACCTTGTTAGAATATTGATTAGCGGCCTTTCCATTCAAAGCCAAAAGGAACAGAGAGACTACAAGATCCCTCTCTCTGTACAGCATTTTGGAACATCGCAGAGAGTCATTTTCTCTCCTTTTCCCATATTCGGCTGCCTGCTCCGACTCTGACTGTGCCACGCTTTGCACCGCACTCACATTTTTTTTGCAAGCCTCCGAACGATTTCAGTTGAAATGTTATTTTTCTTCTGAGCAAGAGGCTTCAAGAAAACAAATAAGGACATAGAGCGAATAAAAGATTTACTCTATGAGCCAATTAAGTAAAAAGCCGGTTTGGACGCAGCCAAAATTCCATCGATAGGAGCACGAAGTGAATAAAAAGATTTATTATACAAATCAAAGACATCCAGGATACGGCCACGAAATTGGACATTCCTATCAATGTATCTTTGCAATTAACATATTTTAGAAGAAAAAATAAATATATTTGTAGAGGAGAAATTCAATGATGTGATTTTCTGTGCAAATACAAATTCTGTCCTTACATTCACCTTAATCTGCTTTCCTTCAGCTAGTTGTCTGCTTGGTCTCCTCGCTCTTACCTTAAAGTTCTTTTCTCAATATATCACACATTAAAAATACTAGACCACACTAACACAAATACAGTAGGAAATCTGGCACCGTCAGTACCAACAAGGAGGTTGTTTGGGAACATCAGGACTTTAATTAAAATTTTGAATGTTTGCCTAGGTCATCACAGGTCTCCTCTAGTGTTGGTCGAGCACCCAAATGCTCATGTAGAACACTTCCCGATGCTCGGGTGCTCTACAGAGCACCCGAATAAAAAAAGGAAGTCAATGGGAGAACCCAAGCATTAAACCAGGCACCCCCTGCTCTGAAGAGGGGAGGATGTCAGAACTGTAGTTCGGCTTAGGAGTCCCTGCTCTGACTCCATTTATAGCTATGTCCATATATGGAGTCAGTGCTTAGGGACACCCAGTGTATTTAAATCTAATTTAGCCTCTATTTCTGAAAAGATTCTGGCGGGATTTAAACTCGCAACCTTCTACATTACAGCCAAGATTGTTAACCACTACAGTATAGAGCTGGAAAATAAAAAAAATATCAGACTTCTGCTGTATAGGAATACTTACTAGTAGTAAGTATTCCTATACAGCAGAAGTCTCATATTTCTTTTTAGTAACTGGCCCTGCAGCTCTATAGTGTAGTGGTTAACATTCTGGGCTGTAATGTAGAATATTGGGAGATCAAATCCCATCAGAAACTTTTCAGAAATAGAGGCTAAGTTTAATTTAAATATATATACGTTTTTAGCCGTAATATATTTACATATATTATTATACATTTAGAATATATAATATATTAAAATATATGTAAATATATTATGGCTAAAACATCAGTAGTAGTTTCCCACATATTATGCATTCATATACAGTACAGACCAAAAGTTTGGACACACCTTCTCATTCAAAGAGTTTTCTTTATTTTCATGACTATGAAAATTGTAGATTCACACTGAAGGCATCAAAACTATGAATTAACACATGTGGAATTATATACATAACAAACAAGTGTGAAACAACTGAAAATATGTCATATTCTAGGTTCTTCAAAGTAGCCATTTTTTGCTTTGATTACTGCTTTGCACACTCTTGACATTCTCTTGATGAGCTTCAAGAGGTAGTCCCCTGAAATGGTTTTGACTTCACAGGTGTGCCCTGTCAGGTTTAATAAGTGGGATTTCTTGCCTTGTAAATGGAGTTGGGACCATCAGTTGCGTTGAGGAGAAGTCAGGTGGATACACAGCTGATACTCCTACTGAATAGACTGTTAGAATTTGTATTATGGCAAGAAAAAAGCAGCTAAGTAAAGAAAAACAAGTGGCCATCATTACTTTAAGAAATGAAGGTCAGTCAGTCAGCCGAAAAATTGGGAAAACTTTGAAAGTAAGGGCTATTTGACCATGAAGGAGAGTGATGGGGTGCTGCACCAGATGAGCTGGCCTCCACAGTCACCGGACCTGAACCCAATCGAGATGGTTTGGGGTGAGCTGGACCGCAGAGTGAAGGCAAAAGGGCCAACAAGTGCTAAGCATCTCTGGGAACTCCTTCAAGACTGTTGGAAGACCATTTCAGGGGACTACCTCTTGAAGCTCATCAAGAGAATGCCAAAAGTGTGCAAAGGAGTAATCAAAGCAAAAGGTGGCTACTTTGAAGAACCTAGAATATGACATATTTTCAGTTGTTTCACACTTGTTTGTTATATATATAATTCCACATGTGTTAATTCATAGTTTTGATGCCTTCATAGTCATGAAAATAAAGAAAACTCTTTGAATGAGAAGGTGTGTCCAAACTTTTGGTCTCTACTGTATATCAGCATTAAGTATGATTATATATATATATATATATATATATATATATATATTTATATTTATTTAGTAATTACAAATTTTTTACAAATACTACAAAAAAATATGAAATATGTAAATTTCATTTAGCCTCTATTAAGGGAAGGGATTAAAACTCACAACCTTCTAAATTATAGTCAAGAATGTTAACCACTATACTATAGAGCTGCATGGCCAGTTACAAAAAAAAAAATATATGAGACTTCTGCTGTATAGGAATACTTACTACTAGTAAGTATTCCTATACAGCAGAAGTCTCATATTTCTTTTAAATTAATTAATTTATTCATTTTTAAAGTAATTGGCCATGCAGCTCTATAGTGTAGTGGTTAACGTTCTTGGCTGTAATGTAGAAGGTTGAGTTTGAATCCCACCAGAAACTTTTCAGAAATAGAGGCTAAATTAGATTTGAATACACTGACTTGAGCATCGTGCTCGAGCACACGCGATATTCGGCTGAACACACGATGAGCCGAGCATAGAGATGCTCAAGCTGAACTGGTGTTTAGCCGAGCATGCTCGCCCAACACTAGTCTCCTCCAATAACAGTGAGAGGCACTGAACACTTAGGGTATGTTCACATGATAAAGTTTGGAAGTGAGTTTTGGGGTGGATTCTGCACCAAAAATGCTGGCAGATTTTGCAGAATCTGCATATGATTTCACAATGCACTTTTTTTTTCCCGCTTGCGGTTTTAAAACAAACAAAAAAAGAAGTGACCTGCCCATTCTTGATGGATTCTTAATGGAATCCATGTCCAGAGTCTCATTGAAAATGAGAAGAATGAAAAACTGTTTCAAAAAATGCGTCAGAAGCTGTGTCTGGGGGGGGGGGAAGAGTACTAAAGCAGGTTTCACATCAGTTTTTTTTCAGCACACAAAAAACTCCATGTCAACAAAAACCCTTAGGTGTACTTACTAGGTCTAAATAAGTACTTGGATACTTACCAGGTATAAATGTATTTTTTTTTATATTTATGTTCTTCCCCTAACCACTCACCTAAGAAATACTGAGACCTTAGTTAGCGTCTTAAGAAAGTGTACCAAGTGTGCCTCTAGTTTCACAACTAAACTGTGAGCAGCACTGGGGACAAGGCCTGATAAAAGACAATCTAATATGTGTAGCATTGCTGTCAAGCAAGTTAGGGTCATGGCAATAATGGGAATTATTTATTAAAGGGGTTTTCCTCTATATATGTCAATACAAATCACAATTATAAACATATTTAGAATTTACATTTATTTGATAAATCCCCAGATAGTCTAGAAATAATATCAGTATAGCACCACCTGCTGTTTCTATTGAACAGCCTTTCTGTGACCACCTCAGCAAATGCTAAGCAAGTATCTTATCACTTGCTTAGCATTTCTTCTGACACACAGAGAAATCGTCCACACCAGGCATCCCCCTGCATACCCCATGGATCAAAGAGAGAAGCAAGACTGATGACATGTGCATCCACCTCGGCACATTTACTTTGGTGGACACAGAAAGACTGTTCATTAGAAACAGCAGGTGGCTCCATTCTACCATTATTCCTGAAATATTTGGGGATACAAGCATTTTTTAGTAAGCATAAATCTAAAAAATCATGGGCTGAATTTAATAATATCTGGGCAGGACAACCCCTTTAAATCTATTCCTGTGTTCAGATCTCATAAGAATTTCCAATACTTTAATAGAACATATGAATGAAGAGGTGAGAGTATTTTTAATCATTTTATTATTGTTATTATCCTTATTATTATTTTTTTTATTTGTTGCACATTTTGAGTTTATGTAAAAGCGTTACCTGACATCAATGTGCAAAATATAGCTACGGTAGCATTTTTGCATCTTAATTTATCACAGTTATAAAGCTAGGCCTCTTTAACTCCCCTCCGAGACAGCAGGAGGATTTTGAATTCCAGCCTCTATCCTTTCAGTCAAGCAAGCCCATCATCATAGATTGTCACTTGTCAAAAATTTTCAGATTTCATAGAAAATCCATCATGGAGTTCATCTCTCATCCAGGAGTGTTGTGCAATGTCTAAAATAAGACAGCAATCAATCACCCTCCGCCACCCCTCAAATAGATAATCGATTCCTCCCTGAAAGCATCAATATTCCTAGTGAGACTTTTATTATCTTACGGATGGTTTATCTTTTGGACCGTGGGACAGCAGGGGCATCAGTGAATAAGAAATCTGCCATGGAACACAATTAAGTGCTGAAAGGATGGAGCATTTCATATTGTGTGAAGGTGGGGAGGGGGGTAGCAATCAAAATCATAATAGTAGCATATTGTATGAAATCCACAGGAAGTAAATAGCTACAAAAGTGAGTGCATCTAATTTCACTTTTAATGTCATATCTCAGCAGACAATGGTCCAACCCCGCATTTGTTTATTTGTCGCAATCGGCTTACTGGCTCTTGCTAAGAGTTAAAGGGACAATGTCATTTCTCACCGGGCTTAATTTTCCCTGTCACTGTTAATTGGATGTGTTTTTTGCTTGGAATAGAATGTAGATGAGATATCTGGTGTGATTTGTGAGGCTCGAGAGTCACTGACAATATGTCGCGCACTTCAGCGTGACCCCACATAAGTATCAGTAATGCTGTGTTGCAGCGAGCTCCGACCTTATTGAATATGCACCTGTGGTGGCTAAACATCACATGTCAGAAAGCAGAAGTCTAAAAAGCTGAAGGAATAATAAAGGAACACTATGGAAAAAAGGCACATTAAACACAATTGTGGAGGAAAAAGGAACATTTGGCAGGATAAAACTTCAGAAGAGTTGTTCCTTTTATCTTTCTGTCAAGCCTATTCACTTCAAAAATACTTTGCTGTAGCATACGATTGAGGCTTTTGTTTTCCTGAAAAACCAATGGAATGGAGGTGATGGGACTATATTACATTTGTACTGTATTTTTATATGCCTTTTATTTATTTTTTGGTTCATTTTATGGTGTTGTATGGCTGATAAGGAACTGTAAGTGTTGATGAGAAGACCGTTAGAAGGACATCATGATCACCCTATCTTATCCCTTGTCCGATGGCAGCCAATTAGTTTGATCATAATTTACTCAATTATAGGTCACATACATGCAAGTTTTTAATCTACCGGTTATAAACCAGCAATTGAGAGTTGACTAGCACATATTAAAGTATTGAGAGCTGACTAGCACATATTAAAGTATTGAGAGCTGACTAGCTCATATTAAAGTATTGAGAGTTGACTAGCACATATTAAAGTATTGAGAGTTGACTAGCACATATTAAACTATTGAGAGCTGACTAGCACATATTAAAGTATTGAGAGCTGACTAGCACATATTAAAGTATTGAGAGCTGACCAGCACATATTAAACTATTGAGAGCTGACTAGCTCATATTAAAGTATTGAGAGCTGACTAGCACATATTAAAGTATTGAGAGCTGACTAGCACATATTAAAGTATTGAGAGCTGACTAGCTCATATTAAAGTATTGAGAGCTGACTAGTACATATTAAAGTATTGAGAGTTGACTAGCACATATTAAAGTATTGAGAGCTGACTAGCACATATTAAAGTATTGAGAGCTGACTAGCACATATTAAAGTATTGAGAGCTGACTAGCTCATATTAAAGTATTGAGAGCTGACTAGCACATATTAAAGTATTGAGAGCTGACTAGCACATATTAAAGTATTGAGAGCTGACTAGCTCATATTAAAGTTTTCAGAGCTGACTAGCTCATATTAAAGTATTGAGAGCTGACTAGCACATATTAAAGTATTGAGAGCTGACTAGCACATATTAAAGTATTGAGAGCTGACTAGCACATATTAAAGTATTGAGAGCTGACTAGCACATATTAAAGTATTGAGAGCTGACTAGCACATATTAAAGTATTGAGAGCTGACTAGCTCATATTAAAGTATTGAGAGCTGACTAGCTCATATTAACGAATTGAGAGCTGACTAGCACATATTAAAGTATTGAGAGCTGACTAGCACATATTAAAGTATTGAGAGCTGACTAGCTCATATTAAAGTATTGAGAGTTGACTAGCACATATTAAAGTATTGAGAGTTGACTAGCACATATTAAACTATTGAGAGCTGACTAGCACATATTAAAGTATTGAGAGCTGACTAGCACATATTAAAGTATTGAGAGCTGACCAGCACATATTAAACTATTGAGAGCTGACTAGCTCATATTAAAGTATTGAGAGCTGACTAGCACATATTAAAGTATTGAGAGCTGACTAGCACATATTAAAGTATTGAGAGCTGACTAGCTCATATTAAAGTATTGAGAGCTGACTAGTACATATTAAAGTATTGAGAGCTGACTAGCTCATATTAAAGTACTGAGAGCTGACTAGCACATATTAAAGTTTTCAGAGCTGACTAGCTCATATTAAAGTATTGAGAGCTGACTAGCACATATTAAAGTATTGAGAGCTGACTAGCACATATTAAAGTATTGAGAGCTGACTAGCTCATATTAAGGTTTTCAGAGCTGACTAGCTCATATTAAAGTATTGAGAGCTGACTAGCACATATTAAAGTATTGAGAGCTGACTAGCACATATTAAAGTATTGAGAGCTGACTAGCACATATTAAAGTATTGAGAGCTGACTAGCACATATTAAAGTATTGAGAGCTGACTAGCACATATTAAAGTATTGAGAGCTGACTAGCTCATATTAAAGTATTGAGAGCTGACTAGCTCATATTAACGAATTGAGAGCTGACTAGCACATATTAAAGTATTGAGAGCTGACTAGCTCATATTAAAGTATTGAGAGCTGACTAGTACATATTAAAGTATTGAGAGCTGACTAGCTCATATTAAAGTATTGAGAGCTGACTAGCACATATTAAAGTATTGAGAGCTGACTAGCACATATTAACGAATTGAGAGCTGACTAGCTCATATTAAAGTATTGAGAGCTGACTAGCACATATTAAAGTATTGAGAGCTGACTAGCACATATTAACGAATTGAGAGCTGACTAGCACATATTAAAGTATTGAGAGCTGACTAGCTCATATTAAAGTATTGAGAGCTGACTAGCACATATTAAAGTATTGAGAGCTGACTAGCACATATTAAAGTATTGAGAGCTGACTAGCTCATATTAAAGTATTGAGAGCTGACTAGCACATATTAAACTATTGAGAGCTGACTAGCTCATATTAAAGTATTGAGAGCTGACTAGCTCATATTAAAGTATTGAGAGCTGACTAGCACATATTAAAGTATTGAGAGCTGACCAGCACATATTAAACTATTGAGAGCTGACTAGCACATATTAAAGTATTGAGAGCTGACTAGCTCATATTAAAGTATTGAGAGCTGACTAGCTCATATTAAAGTATTGAGAGCTGACTAGCACATATTAAAGTATTGAGAGCTGACTAGCACATATTAAAGTATTGAGAGCTGACTAGCTCATATTAAAGTATTGAGAGCTGACTAGCTCATATTAACGAATTGAGAGCTGACTAGCACATATTAAAGTATTGAGAGCTGACTAGCTCATATTAAAGTATTGAGAGCTGACTAGTACATATTAAAGTATTGAGAGCTGACTAGCTCATATTAAAGTATTGAGAGCTGACTAGCACATATTAAAGTATTGAGAGCTGACTAGCACATATTAACGAATTGAGAGCTGACTAGCTCATATTAAAGTATTGAGAGCTGACTAGCACATATTAAAGTATTGAGAGCTGACTAGCACATATTAACGAATTGAGAGCTGACTAGCACATATTAAAGTATTGAGAGCTGACTAGCTCATATTAAAGTATTGAGAGCTGACTAGCACATATTAAAGTATTGAGAGCTGACTAGCACATATTAAAGTATTGAGAGCTGACTAGCTCATATTAAAGTATTGAGAGCTGACTAGCACATATTAAACTATTGAGAGCTGACTAGCTCATATTAAAGTATTGAGAGCTGACTAGCTCATATTAAAGTATTGAGAGCTGACTAGCACATATTAAAGTATTGAGAGTTGACCAGCACATATTAAACTATTGAGAGCTGACTAGCACATATTAAAGTATTGAGAGCTGACTAGCTCATATTAAAGTATTGAGAGCTGACTAGCTCATATTAAAGTATTGAGAGCTGACTAGCACATATTAAAGTACTGAGAGCTGACTAGCTCATATTAAAGTATTGAGAGCTGACTAGCTCATATTAAAGTATTGAGAGCTGACTAGCACATATTAAAGTATTGAGAGCTGACTAGCTCATATTAAAGTATTGAGAGCTGACTAGCTCATATTAAAGAATTGAGAGCTGACTAGCACATATTAAAGTATTGAGAGCTGACTAGCTCATATTAAAGTATTGAGAGCTGACCAGCACATATTAAAGTATTGAGAGCTGACTAGCACATATTAAAGTATTGAGAGCTGACTAGCACATATTAAAGTATTGAGAGCTGACTAGCTCATATTAAAGTACTGAGAGCTGACTAGCTCATATTAAAGTACTGAGAGCTGACTAGCTCATATTAAAGTATTGAGAGCTGACTAGCACATATTAAAGTATTGAGAGCTGACTAGCACATATTAAAGTATTGAGAGCTGACTAGCTCATATTAAAGTATTGAGAGCTGACTAGCACATATTAAAGTATTGAGAGCTGACTAGCACATATTAACGAATTGAGAGCTGACTAGCACATATTAAAGTATTGAGAGCTGACTAGCTCATATTAAAGTATTGAGAGCTGACTAGCACATATTAACGAATTGAGAGCTGACTAGCACATATTAAAGAATTGAGAGCTGACTAGCACATATTAAAGTATTGAGAGCTGACCAGCTCATATTAAAGTATTGAGAGCTGACTAGCTCATATTAAAGTATTGAGAGCTGACTAGCACATATTAACGAATTGAGAGCTGACTAGCACATATTAAAGTATTGAGAGCTGACTAGCTCATATTAAAGTATTGAGAGCTGACTAGCACATATTAAAGTATTGAGAGCTGACTAGCTCATATTAAAGTATTGAGAGCTGACTAGCTCATATTAAAGTATTGAGAGCTGACTAGCACATATTAAAGTACTGAGAGCTGACTAGCTCATATTAAAGTATTGAGAGCTGACTAGCACATATTAAAGTACTGAGAGCTGACTAGCTCATATTAAAGTACTGAGAGCTGACTAGCACATATTAAAGAATTGAGAGCTGACTAGCTCATATTAAAGTATTGAGAGCTGACTAGCTCATATTAAAGTACTGAGAGCTGACTAGCACATATTAAAGTACTGAGAGCTGACTAGCTCATATTAAAGTATTGAGAGCTGACTAGCACATATTAAAGAATTGAGAGCTGACTAGCTCATATTAAAGTATTGAGAGCTGACTAGCACATATTAAAGTATTTAGAGCTGACCAGCTCATATTAAAGTATTGAGAGCTGACTAGCTCATATTAAAGTATTGAGAGCTGACTAGCACATATTAAAGTATTGAGAGCTGACTAGCTCATATTAAAGTATTGAGAGCTGACTAGCTCATATTAAAGTATTGAGAGCTGACTAGCTCATATTAAAGTATTGAGAGCTGACTAGCTCATACTAAAGTATTGAGAGCTGACTAGCTCATACTAAAGTACTGAGAGCTGACTAGCTCATATTAAAGTACTGAGAGCTGACTAGCTCATATTAAAGTACTGAGAGCTGACTAGCTCATATTAAAGTATTGAGAGCTGACTAGCTCATATTAAAGTACTGAGAGCTGACTAGTAAATATTAAAGTATTGAGAGCTGACTAGCTCATATTAAAGTATTGAGAGCTGACTAGTACATATTAAAGTACTGAGAGCTGACTAGTACATATTAAAGTATTGAGAGCTGACTAGCACATATTAAAGAATTGAGAGCTGACTAGCTCATATTAAAGTATTGAGAGCTGACTAGCTCATACTAAAGTACTGAGAGCTGACTAGCTCATACTAAAGTACTGAGAGCTGACTAGCTCATATTAAAGTATTGAGAGCTGACTAGCTCATATTAAAGTATTGAGAGCTGACTAGCACATATTAAAGTATTGAGAGCTGACTAGCTCATATTAAAGTATTGAGAGCTGACTAGCTCATATTAAAGTATTGAGAGCTGACTAGCTCATATTAAAGTATTGAGAGCTGACTAGCTCATACTAAAGTATTGAGAGCTGACTAGCTCATACTAAAGTACTGAGAGCTGACTAGCTCATATTAAAGTACTGAGAGCTGACTAGCTCATATTAAAGTACTGAGAGCTGACTAGCTCATATTAAAGTATTGAGAGCTGACTAGCTCATATTAAAGTACTGAGAGCTGACTAGTAAATATTAAAGTATTGAGAGCTGACTAGCTCATATTAAAGTATTGAGAGCTGACTAGTACATATTAAAGTACTGAGAGCTGACTAGTACATATTAAAGTATTGAGAGCTGACTAGCACATATTAAAGAATTGAGAGCTGACTAGCTCATATTAAAGTATTGAGAGCTGACTAGCACATATTAAAGAATTGAGAGCTGACTAGCACATATTAAAGTATTGAGAGCTGACTAGCTCATACTAAAGTACTGAGAGCTGACTAGCTCATACTAAAGTACTGAGAGCTGACTAGCTCATATTAAAGTATTGAGAGCTGACTAGCTCATATAAAACACTTCTTTACTAAATGGGCATTCTGGTTATTTGAAATTATTCTCTAGCCACAGAACTATTAGATCAGTGGGGGACCACCACCGAACACAATAATGGGGACATGGGGACACCGTAGAGGAGCGGCTGGTCCGACTTGTGCAGTGATGATTTATTCATTTCTAAAAGATATTGCCAAGTTTCTGGCACTCCCATAGAAATTAATAGAGTGGCAGTGTGCTTGCCCAACTGGCTTCTCCGTTCATTTCAGGGGGCTACACGTGGTAGAGGGGTCCCTGTTCTCATGATTGTGGGGAGTCCTAACAGAAGGATCCCTAATGGATCTAATAGTTATCCCCTATAAGCTCGATAGAAGATAATGTTAAATGACAGGAATAACCCTTTAATTCCTCCCCCATACTTTACAAAAGGCTTCGATATTTCAAGGCACATCTGTAATAATCACTTACATAAACCCACGTCACCATTGGTGCTCATAATCTAATTTCTAACCATTGCTAGACCCAATGTCATATGAAATGTCTGTTTTAGAATGGATATCAACATTTGAACACAAACTATTTGAAGTAGATGCCACCTTCAACACCAATAATTTGTTTAAACAGTGACCTAACTATGTATAAATATATCAGGGGTCAGTACAGAGATCTATCCCATCATCTATTTATCCCCAGGTAGGCAAAAAATAAAAAATATAGGCGTGCTCAAACCCTGTTGCACCGAGCACGGACCATGCCGGGAACCACAGCGTAACTTAAGTAAAGGAGAGAGAATTAAAATATTTTACCTTTATGTTACCTTTATTTTTCAGTGCAGATTAAAAGACAGTTACACTCCAGTCTACATGTTTCGGATCAAGGACAATAGCGATCCTTCCTCATGACATACACATACTGAGGAGGAGGTTGAATATATAGCGCCTCCACCTAGAAACAGGTGGACGCACTAACTAAATGCTCCTCCTTTAAATGAAATTGACAACACATGCTGAAAGGCATGGTGAATTAAAACAAAAGAACACACATAACTTATGGATCAAAAAATTCAATAATGTAACATCAAATCGTGTTTCCGATTAAGTCCACTCGATATGGTGGACCCATTTTGAAGATCCAGAACGACTCACGATTCAAAAACTTATTTTTGTAATTACCACCCCTTAATGGTGGAGTAACCCTCTCCAGACCTTGCACAGTTAAACCCTCTGTATCACCACCATGCACCGCTGATTAATGCAGGCTGACTGCAGACACATTTCTGGCATGTGAATGAGGAATGTCAGAGATGTGCTGCACAGTCTAACCTTGAGGCCATTGGTGGTGCAGCCAATGTACTGGAGGGAACAGAGAGTGCATGAGATACAATACACCACATGAGTGGTGTTACAGTTAATGTATTGTTTGATGGAAAAACATTGATTCATGGCATAGGAAAAAACTTCCTTGCCAGGTCGCATATAGGAGCAACACGTACAGATCTTATGCCCGCATTTATAACTGCCGAGAAACCGCAACCAAACTGGAGAGGCTCGTGTCCCTCAGTGAATAGAGAGGGGCAGAGTCTGTTACCCAGCGTGGGCGCTCTGCGGGCTGAGCACAAAATGCCACCTTTCAAGATGCTACACCATTGGTCATCCGTTGACAATATAGGTAAGTGCTTTCTTACTATGTTGCAAATCTGCGAATATTGTGTACTATAGGCAGTGACAAAAACAGGCAAACGAGAATGCCGTGACTGGTTAGTATTCTCAGAGCGACGTGTGCGATTATGGTGAGTAAATAATAATGTCTAGGTATGGACAGGGCCTGCTTCTGGATATGTTCCAAACCATGCTGGGAATATTGTCTGATGGAGAGGCGAGAGGCCGCAGAGCGCATCTCCATGCGGCATGTTGCGTCCTGAGTGCAGTTTCGTCTAATGCGAATAAACTCACCCTTGGGAATATTTTTGGCAACATGAGGAGGATGGCAAGATGCCGCATGGAGGATTGTATTGCCCGCAGTTTCTTTGCGAAAGGTGCGGGTGTAAATTGAATTGGTGCGCGCATCACCCTCAAGAGACAAATCCAGAAAAGAAATACAAGTGGCATGAGAATGCAGAGTGAATTTCAAATTGCATGTGTTGCAATTTAAAAACTCCCCAAAGAGTGGTATGGCCGCCACATCACCCGACCATATGAATAGCAGGTCGTCGATGTAACGGCCATACCACTCCAGAGAGGATGCCCAGGAATTGGTCGGGGAGAACAAAAATGCCTGTTCCCACCAGGCCATATACACATTGGCCAGGGAAGGGGAGAATTTGGCTCCCATAGAAACTCCCGATAATTGCAGGAAAAACCTGTCATTGAACATAAAAAAATTGTGTTTTAATAGAAAAAAAAACACATCACACACGTAGCCCTGAAAAGGAATAGAAAAATTTGAATAACTATTTATCCCCAGAACTGTGACGAGGGGACATCCTCTGCGTCTGGAGGAAAGAAGGTTTCTACACAAACATAGAAGAGGATTCTTTACGGTAAGAGCAGTGAGACTATGGGACTCTCTGCCTGAGGAGGTGGTGATGGTGAGTACAATAAAGGAATTCAAGAGGGGCCTGGATGTGTTTCTGGAGCTTAATAATATTACAGGCTATAGCTACTAGAGATGGGTCGTTGATCCAGGGAGTTATTCTGATTGCCTGATTGGAGTCGGGAAGGAATGTTTTCCCCTAAAGTGAGGAAAATTGGCTTCTACCTCACAGGTTGTTTTTTTTGCCTTCCTCTGGATCAACTTACAGGATGACAGGCCGAACTGGATGGACAGATGTATTTTTTCAGCCTTATGTACTATGTTACTATGTTATAAACGATGTTACCTCTACATCTAATTCAAACTTAGATGCTCACAAACTATATTATGTCCAACCATTACCATCTCCTTAGATAATGTTTTAACATCAAAGATGTAAAGAAACAAAGTGAATAAAAATGTAAAAAAATAAATTAAAAAAAAGTAATTGACAGATCACCCTGTCTGTGATGGCCGAGGAAGTGGTTTGAATTCATGTGTTTGACAAACTGTCTTTAATAAAACGATCTATTTTTACTTCCTTGCAATGCATAACTGTTCATTTGCTGTGGTGTTTTCTTTGGCAAATGATTTACTAGTATAATATGCAGCTAAATTTAGTGTAGGAAAATGTTCAACTGTAAAAAAATAGGGAAAAAAATTAAAGGGAATGTGTCGTCAGAGTATGACATTGTTTAAATAGCATTTATATGTAAAAGGTAGAATTACCTTGACAAGTAACACCTCTATATAGATAGCACAGGATCCACCTTTTACAATAGGTGATGTCACAGCTTATCTACTTCCTCCTTCCCTCTGCACAGGTCACAGAGCATGCCTAGAAGTCAATGAGGTCCCCTCCTGCCCATTTTGTCTATGGCCCATGTGGCTGCTCTTATAAGTCTTATATTTTAGACCTAGTACCCAGTGTGAAAATTGAAGTCCGCCATATTTTTCCCATGGAATATCGCCTTGAAAATATTTCTCTATGCACCTGGCAGGTGTCTCCCATGAGAACCAGTATCCCCCCCCCCCCACCCTCCAGAATCCTAGAAAAATCATTGGCTATTCCAAAATCAACACATTAATTTACTGAAATATCATGATCTATTAGTGAGCTGCCCCCACATAGTCCTGCCTTCACTTCCATCATCACACGAGCGGACTGCCTCCTACCTAATCAGAACATTATTCTCCTGCTGCTGTCACTCTTATACCCTGCTGATGGTTATATACCCGCCCATTATATTAGAGAAACTAACGATAATCAGCTATGAAAAAAACATGTTTCATTGAATGTTATGGGTCTTGTGAGCAGTAAGGATGAACTTCGTCTCATCATCAGCACTGTTGTGTTAGCTTAAGATAACAGGGATTACAATGTCAGCATTAATAAATCATCTATCAGAGCTTCAAATGGGGCGTTTTTATTAGCTTAATAAATGTAAAAATGATCCCATTATATATTCGCATTAAGTCACATAAATATTAACGTTGTCTGGAGTACAAGAAACAGGAACTAGGTGATAACTGTCAGCAGGCTATGTCAACTCATAGAAGACAAATTAATTTGAAATAAAGGGAAACAATATTGTCAGCATCAGGTGAGGGCTCAACCAAACATTCATTTGATTATTAAATTATGCTATCTTAATGGATGAGCCAGATTCTGCTTTTTTTTATTTTTTCACAACAGTATGCCTTACGTCAAGTCTTCAAAAATAAAAGTAAAAAATAAATACTGGAACCACAACATAAATCTGATCAACCTCAATTGTTTCCATAAGGATTTATTGGATACGATTTGTTATAAATATCGAAAAAAAATCTAAATCTGAAACTTTTGCGAATAGTTTTGGACGAATCAATCAAATGTGTCTGTCGTTTTACAGATCAGAAGACAGCACAGCAGGATGAAGATGAAGAAGCCAGCAGGCTTGCCTATAATGCACTGCAGTCAGCCTCAGCCAGTCAGAAGGGGCTATACTGACATCTGTCATAGACATTATCTAAGATCCCAACCAGGTAAGGCATATCTTTTCTGTTCTTGCACAGAGAGAGAGAGAGAAAGAAATCTTATCTTTAAACACAAAATACAGGTAGTTTAGTATCAGGGACAGTTTAGTGAGAAAATAGCTAGTTAGGGTACTTTCACACTAGCGTTTTTCTTTTCCGGCACTGAGTTCCGTCACAGGGGCTCTGTACCGGAAAATAACTGATCAGTTTTATCCCCATGCATTCTGAATAAAGAGTAATCCGTTCAGGATGCATCAGGATGTCTTCAGTGCAGTCATTTTGACTGATCAGGCAAAAGAGAAAACCGCAGCATGCTACGGTTTTATCTCTGGCGAAAAAAAACTGAAGACTTGCCTGAATGCCGGCATTTTTTCCCATAGGAATGTATTAGTGCCGGATCCGTTCCCATGCGCAGACCGAAAAAAAGGTGAAAAAAATAAATGCTGGATCCGTTTTGCCGGATGACACCGGAAAGACGGATCCGGCATTTCAATGCATTTTTTCGACTGATCAGGCATTTTTAAGACTGATAAGGATCCTGATCAGTCTTACTAATGCCATCAGTTGGCATACGTTTTGCCTGATTCGGCAGGCAGCTCCGGCGACGGAACTGCTTGCCGGATCTCTCTGCCGCAAGTGTGAAAGTACCCTTAGTTAGGTTTACTTAATTGACCGACAGAGAGATAGGTTTTAGCTAGGGTCAGGACAGGTGTCACTCTGTAACTCAACAGGCTGCCTGCTATTTGCAGTGAGCGCTACAGCAATTGTGCAGCATATCTAGAGACATGCATGCTGCTAGAGGTGCTGGGAATATGAGTATAAAACACTTATGAACTGTCGACGCTGTAGAAGGTTGCTTTTTTAAAGGCTTTTTTAAAACCTTTGTGCAGGCAATGCAGGAGTGTTGTGGCTCCTACATGAAGCTTTCCACTTGCCAGCAGGTGCCCTCCCCTCACTGTAAAACACACATACACACTGACCATATGCTTTCCCTCTCTGATAAAATCCCTGACTTTTCTACCTATTAATTCAATCTCCCTAACTAAATATATCCCTGAACTGTCATTACAACACCTTAGTGTGGCTGGCTTGTGACTGTACTTGGTGTCTGCCTGGACACATGGCACACATGTCCTCTCCTATGGCAGCCTGAGCTCAGAATGGCATCTATGCTTTATACGTACATTGATAAAATCCTACACTCTGATTAGCTTACAGACAAGCCCCCTCTCAGGGTCTCATGGTCCTCCATCTTCATCCTCCTTGCCCTGTCCCTTCCCCCCCGCAGCAAAATGGCAGGTGTCGTTTTGTGTGATTCGTCTGAAGCGAATCGCCAAAACTTCGGATTCATTTGGCAGAAGAATTTTAGTGAAATCTTATTCATTGAGAGTTGATTTGCTCATCTCTACTCTACTTTTGTTATTGCATTAAGAATGCAAGCAGTTACAAACAAAGAGATGTCAGCATAGGTTAGAGGGCCTCTTTAAAGTTATGACTGCTCAAAGCAAGCTATTGCTGACAGCCAGATGACTTCAAGAGAAGTGATTCATGTTCATTTTTTTTTGGAAACCCCCTCTCATAATGAAGCAGCCATGACAATCAGTTAAATGATGCAGGTAAAGTTTCACTAACTCATGGCCATCAGATTTGGTCTCTGGAGAAGACATACATTTATGACATTAAATGGGACTTCCTGAAATAAGTGGGCAACTGTATGATACACAGTTGTGTCTATTCTACCAGTACAGTAGATACTATTAACAGTTGCCCACTTCACTGGTTCATAGAGGGGATTCCCATGCTCGTATCCCTCCTCCTCCATCACATCCATATGGTCTAAATGTATATGTAACAAATATGAAAATTAAACGGGTTGTCCCATGCAAAATATCGTACAGTTTTCAAACCAGCACCTGGATCTGAATTATTTTGTAATTGCATGCAATTAAACATTTAGCATAGCCTCTGAGTTATTCAATAAAATGTGTCTGTATAGCACCACCTGCTGTTTGTTTTATTTCTTATTTCTTTGTCCTGCTCACTGAGAAGGCCGCACATGCTCAGTTTTATCTTTCATCTGCCTCCTGAGCTGTGATAGGGAGAGCATGGACACGCCTCCTGAGCTGCAGCAAAGAAGACACCCCTTGAGCTATCAGCTTGATATAAATCTAGCAGCTAGAGCAATGAATGGGAAGATCTCTGGATCCATGTGAGGTACAGGGCTGGTTCTAGCTTTGTTAGAAACAGGTTGTCATGTACTATATGATGGCTGATTTTCATGTTTTTACATTAGTCATGGGACAACCCCTTTAAATCCATAATGTGGCTTGGGCTACAAATAAGCTTTTGTAGTGAAACAGTTGGAGTCAAGTTATTTGTTTGCATAGGATTTGTGTGTTATTTCTTTCATGTGAAGGTTGCATAAAATACACTTTCTATATGCAAATATAATGCAACTAACTTTGTGTATTACTATGAAAGTCACAACCTTATTTTAACACAGGTTCTGTTATGTCTATCAATGTATTTTTTATACCTTAACATTCTACTTTAAGTCAAAATATCAACTCCAATTTTTTTTTTATTATTTCTTTATGGACACAAGATATTGAGAGAAAGGCCTACATAAGTTAGTCTATGGTAATCTATTAGGCTTCATAAAAATGGCAGCTGGCCATCCTTCCTGGCTCCTAAAAACAGAATGGGGAGGGATACACTTGATAATGAGGAGAGAAATTGGTTGGCAGAAGGAAAGGATGAGCCAAAAAGTAAAAAAGTTATGAGAAAGTGGTATGGACTTTTAAGACTTAAGCCAAAATCTGAGAACACTGTGAGGTGATCTAACCTTGGACTCCAGCCCAGAGCTTGGGCCTCTCTGTCTGAGTTTATATTATACGATTTATATATCGCTCCACAATATGTAAAGTAAACTAATCTATGCCACAGACAAAAACATGTTATTGCATTAAGGAATATTTTTAACCAAAGAAATCATATTTTTCAAAATGTAATAATTGACGGGAATGTTTGAGATAACCGTCTGGTGCATTAAGATAAGACTCCATATATCTTGAGAGTAAATAGAAGATTTAGTGGAATCTAAAGTCTGTTTTGATTTTTTTTCTTGGCTTTCAACCCAACCTGACAAAAAAAAGTAATTTCTGTTTTAGTAATAAAGCTTCTAAGATGTGTAACAGGTTATTATTGAAGAGGCTTCATAAACTCTGATTCTGGTAGCAAAGAAGTGAACTTTTTATGAGGTTCTTGAAGTCTCGAGTTGTCTTTAATACGTTGTCCTAGTTATGTCTGTTTCTTGAGTTTTTATAGTGAAAAATATTAATAATAATGGGAAAAAATTTTAAAAAATATAAGCAGCTAAAATTTTTAATAGATTTTACCAGATGGGCATTGAATGTTGATTACCAATAACGTCTTGTCTAGAAATCTCTAATCCAGTAATATCTGCCTCAAGGTTAAAAAAACATCTCCACATAAATTAACACCATGGTCTGGGATGAGGTAGAGTCTAGTTTTAACCGATTATATACTTTTTCTGCTTTGAGAAGATCAGAGGGAGTTCTGTCTGATGATCGTTGCTTAGGATATGCTGCTCTACAACCAAAAGTCTTTTTGATGAGGTTGTCATAGATCCCTAACAACCATTCAGTCTCAGGTGATTCAGATCTTCAGCTCAAGATGGACAGGGAAGACAATGGAATGCTTAAAAGTGTCTAAATAATGCGACTTCTGTTTCATATTACTTTATAAACCATATTTTTGGCATAATGTCATGATAAAACACAGGGTCTTGAATGTGAGGCTTAGGACTCATGCACACGGCTGTTGTCTGGCCGTGGCCTTATTGCAGCTCGCAAACAGTGGGTCTGCAATACACGGGCACCAGCCATGTGCACCCTGAAATCCTGAAGGTTGGTGTGGAACGGAGGCATTTCTGTCCGTGCCTCCACACTGCAAAACAGTAGTGCATGCACTACTTTTTTGCGGTGTCGACCATCGGATGCGGATCGTGGACCTCATTCAAGTGAATAGATCCGTGTCCGCATGCGACGGCCTTATGGTCGGTGTGCAGCATGGGCCCAGCTGTCACATTTTTGTGTGCATGAGGCCTTAAACCCATGAGTTTTGCTACATAGTCTGGGTGGTTTTCTTTCAAACTTGGCCAGTGTCCTCAAAAAGCTTTAGTTAAATTGTATTGTGTGTTCTTTTATATGAGCAGTAAGGTGCCCTCATGTTTATACTGAAAAGCAATGTTTTCTGACACCAATATGCATAGGCCTACACAGATCTCACAGGGCCCCAAAATTTAGTATTGACCCCCTGCCCCAACCAGTTTCAAAGTATGCACGTGTCAGTCACTCCCATGCAATGCAAAACCCCGGATTTCTGATGAATTATTTTTTTATTTTTATTAAGCAGACAAAATTTTCATAAAAACTAACTGTCAACACCATATGTCTCATTGTATTTACTCCAGACACCTGCCATAAAACATTCATAAATCTCCTGCTTCCCTTCTATTACAATACTGACCTCCTGCAACCATCACTAGGGGGAGCTCAGTGTAAGCTGTAATAACATTTTTGCACTGAGCTTCCTAGTGGTAACTTCATGAAAATGCACAGAAGAAGCAGTTTCATGCCGGGCTGCTCTCCCCCAGGCCCCAAGCAGTAGCATGGTCTGCCTCCATTGAAGGTATGTCCCTACCTTATGACTTCCCACTGGTAAATGTAATATTGTCATGGTGGTAAGGCCCAAGGGTGCTGGACTTTGAAAGCTACAGTCCTCTTCTTTAAGATACTCAAGGAATTGATAGCATCCCTTGCGGAGGAAATAAAACCTTTCTCAATTACATCTCAAGCCATCTAAGGCTACTTTCACACTGCCGTTTGGTGCGGATCCGTCATGGATCTGCACAGACGGATCCGCACTGATAATACAACCAAATGCATCCGTTCAGAGCGGATACATTTGTATTATATTTAACATAGCCAAAATGGATCCGTCTTGAACACCATTGAAAGTCAATGGAGGACGGATCACTTTTCTATTGTGCCGGATTCTGTCAGAGAAAACGGATCTGTCCCCATTGACTTACATTGTGTTTCAGGACGGATCCGTTTGGCTCAGTTTAGTCAGACGGACACCAAAACGCTGCAGGCCTCCAAAGCGGAATGGAGACAAACTGATGCATTCTGAGCGGATCCTTATCCATTCAGAATGCATTAGGGCAAAACGGATCCGTTTTGGACTGCTTCTGAGAGCCCTGAACGGATCTTACAAATGGAAAGCCAAAGATAAGATAAGATGCCTTTATTGTCACTGTACAATACAATGAAATGTTGTTTGGAGCAATCCTAGATGCCATGGACAGAGGAACAAGAACTGACATTTAAATGAAAGTATTACAATAGAAAAAAAGAAACACATTGCACCAGAAAGCATTACAGTTTACAGCATATATATATACACTCACCTAAAGAATTATTAGGAACACCTGTTCTATTTCTCATTAATGCAATTATCTAGTCAATTAATCACATGGCAGTTGCTTCAATGCATTTAGGGGTGTGGTCCTGGTCAAGACAATCTCCTGAACTCCAAACTGAATGTCAGAATGGGAAAGAAAGGTGATTTAAGCAATTTTGAGCGTGGCATGGTTGTTGGTGCCAGACGGGCCGGTCTGAGTATTTCACAATCTGCTCAGTTACTGGGATTTTCACGCACAACCATTTCTAGGGTTTACAAAGAATGGTGTGAAAAGGGAAAAACATCCAGTATGCGGCAGTCCTGTGGGCAAAAATGCCTTGTGGATGCTAGAGGTCAGAGGAGAATGGGCCGACTGATTCAAGCTGATAGAAGAGCAACGTTGACTGAAATAACCACTCATTACAACCGAGGTATGCAGCAAAGCATTTGTGAAGCCACAACACACACAACCTTGAGGCGGATGGGCTACAACAGCAGAAGACCCCACCGGGTACCATTCATCTCCACTACAAATAGGAAAAAGAGGCTACAATTTGCACAAGCTCACCAAAATTGGACTGTTGAAGACTGGAAAAATGTTGCCTGGTCTGATGAGTCTCGATTTCTGTTGAGACATTCAAATGGTAGAGTCCGAATTTGGCGTAAACAGAATGAGAACATGTATCCATCCTCTGATGGCTACTTCCAGCAGGATAATGCACCATGTCACAAAGCTCGAATCATTTCAAATTGGTTTCTTGAACATGACAATGAGTTCACTGTACTAAAATGGACCCCACAGTCACCAGATCTCAACCCAATAGAGGATCTTTGGGATGTGGTGCAACGGGAGCTTCGTGCCCTGGATGTGCATCCCTCAAATCTCCATCAACTGCAAGATGCTATCCTATCAATATGGGCCAACATTTCTAAAGAATGCTATCAGCACCTTGTTGAATCAATGCCACATAGAATTAAGGCAGTTCTGAAGGCAAAAGGGGGTCCAACACCGTATTAGTAGGGTGTTCCTAATAATTCTTTAGGTGAGTGTATATAGCAAGAGCAAAGTAGGAAGTGCTTATGAATATATATATATACAAACTGATTTAGACACCACTGCAGACAAGAGATCATAGGGTCACAAATGCAGCAGTAACTTTCAGTCTGTGGTAGTTTCTATCCTAGGAAGGGGCAATAATCTCTGAGCATTTAGGAGACTGATTGCTTTGGGGTAAAAGCTGTTCTTCAGCCTAGTGGTGCGGGCATGTAGGGCTCTAAGACGCCTAACAGAGGGTAGCGGAGTGAAAAGGCTGTAGCCGGGGTGAGTTGGATCCCCGCAGATAATTTTTGCCCTGTTGCTGCAGCGAGCAGTGAAGATGTCATCCAGTGATGGTAACTGAGTACCAGTGATTCTTCCAGCCATTCTGATGATGCGCTTGAGGGTCTTCTTGTCCTCAGAAGAGCAGCCAGAGTACCACACTGTAATGCAGTATGTGATAACAGATTCTATGGTGCATCTGTGAAAATTGACTAGCAGCTGTTTTGGGAGTTGTGCTTTCTTCAGACTCCTCAGAAAATGAAACCTCTGAAGGCCTTTTTTGGTCATTTCTGTTGTGTTTTTTTACCCATGACAGGTCCTGACTAATATGAACTCCCAAAAATCTGAAACTTTGAACTACCTCCAAGTTTCCACCATTAATGCTAATGGGGTGGTGTCCCTTTAGTTTCTTCTTCCTAAAATCCAGAATCAGCTCCTTTGTTTTCTTGGTATTGAGTATGAGGTTGTTGTTCTTACTCCATCTCTCTAGGTTCTCAACCTCTTTCCTATAGGCTGTTTCATCATTGTTGGAGATTAGGCCTATCACGGTCGTGTCATCTGCAAATTTTATAATGGTATTGGTATTGTGAATAGGTTTGCAGTCATTTGTCAAGAGGGAGTAAAGGAGAGGGCTCAACACACAGCCTTGCGGTACCCCAATGTTTAGTGTTAAGGATGAAGAGAAGTGCTTGCCCATGCGTACGATTTGTGGTCTTTTTGTAAGAAAATCCAGTATCCAGTTGCACAGGTGTGAGCTGAGACCCAAGTTGTTCAGTTTCGTTGCCAACTTGTTGGGAGGGATGGTGTTAAAGGTGGAGCTGTAATCAATGAACAGCATCCGCACATAGCTGTCTCTCTGCTCCAGGTGTGACAGCGCAATGTGAAGGGTAAGTGAGACAGCATCCTCAGTTAACCTAAACGGCAGTGTGAAAGTAGCCTAACTCTATTGGGTCTTTCCTGACTTTTTGTTAACCAACCTTTCCCAGTACAATTATTTTTCTGTATTCTGTTTCATATCTTTACTACATGGTGGCACATTGATTAAGACTGCAATGTTGGATCCATGATTTTGAACCTGTTTCCATGGGTTTCCACTGCATGATGACACCAGATCTCCAAACCCGTGTACAGGTGTAGTATGATCATTCACATACACCTTCAGGGCTAGGGGTGGATATCTAAAGATACTACTTGCATTTATGGTTCTGTCAGCTAGGAGGTGACAAATCTATTAAAATAGGGATAGTCCAAGGAAACAAGTGACGACTGTGAATTTCTACTACAATTATTGTAAATGATTACCCTAAAGGACATCTACAACTATCTCCTGGGAAAATTGTCTTGATGCTCCTATGTTATATAAACATTGTTTAATCATCTGATTCTTGAAAGTACAGACAAACCAGAATAATATTTAGGCTCACAGCTCCATGAGATTTCACACAGAGGATGAAGGATGAGACATCAGTCCAAAGCCAAGTGTTTTTATTCTCTGGGTTGGATAGAAAGACGCTGCAAAATATATAGGAACGTGAGTATGGGGGACTTGGCAAAGAAGACAATGTATGTCTTGTGAGAGTAATTCAGCAGTGTGGCCAGTCAATCTGCTTTCTGGGCCCACTGCCCTGACCCTCTTTAGATGTGCTCTCGCCTAGTCCAGTATGAAGAATTTCCTTTCAGTGACCTGACACATTACAGATTGAGACGTCGGGCTTGTCTAACTGCAGGAAATTAACATTTTTCTTATGTTAATTGGAAATAAAAATATTTGCAATAAAATGTCTTCTTTAAAATTTATATATAAATTGCAAATTGAATTAAGTCAGCATTTACAAGACCAAAATGGTGCCAGAACTAGGAAATTATCTCTTATCAATGCTACAAAGAAAAAGTAGCAGATGTTTTGTTAAAATTTTATTTTTGGCTTTTATCCTAAAGCTTCTCTTCTCTTTCTTGTGTATATTCATATGCAGCAGATATGTTACAAACATTTCTGCGGCTGATGGTCAGCTCCTGCAGTGACCCACAGGTTCACTGCTAAGGGTTAATGTCATTATACACTATGGTTTGCTTCTAAAGTTGTTAGGATGGTTACTGAAATGCTAACTATACACTTTTAGTGGTACAAATGGCTAAAGTGACTTTACTGTGCATTAAGTGTTTCAAAAGGTTGTGTAGGGGAGGAAATAGATAACTGGCAGTCCTTAGTAACAGTTGCCAGATGATGGGCTGGCCCCATTTTTCCCTTGCTAGTTCGTAATTCCTGGACAGTCAACCAAGAGTAAAGAAGTGTATGCTGCTGTTGGTGTATAAGCCAGAAAAGCTAAAGTAGAAGAAAATAATTATTGTCCAGGGAGACACCATCCCTGTGAGTGAAAACTGCCAGAAAGTCAACTTTGCTAATGCAGTGACTCAGAGGGGAGGCACAGGGCAGAGAGGACAGGAGTGGTGGTTGTGGCCTTTAGAGGGAGAGTAGTACACACAGTTCACGGTGGTAGTCCTTCCTCTGGCACACACTGGGGCCATACAGTAAATGGAGGGCACACCCTTTCTTCCCTCGGGCACACCCTGGTATTGAAGTTCCTGCCTGGTTGTAGTTAGGTTGCCTTCATGGTGAACAGTTGGCAGGGTACAAGGCAGGAATTTAATACAGGAGTAGTAGTACATACTGCAGTTAAAGGTACAGTCCAAAAAAATATATACCACAGAGTAATCCTCTCCCAATAGCAGCATATAGGCAGGAACAATTATGGCAGTTGTAGTACTCTCTGGCTCTCTTCCTCTCTAAGGACACTTTGAAGTCTCTGAACAGAATCACAGGCCTACAGTTAGGTTCTTGTTAAATCCTTCTGCAATTCCCTTACTGAGTGGTGCAGATTTCAGATATGGATGGCCATTCTGTTTCAAAGTCTGGTAGGTATCAGAGGCAGTAATCCTTTCCACAGCAATAAAGTGCCTTATTCTATAAACAAGCAAATACTTTACTGACTTGTTGGCACGGCCTGGATAAGGTTCTTGACCTAAGATGTCAAATCTCTTTCTCAGGGGTACTTTATTAGTAGAGTTGCTTCCTTGGCACATGGAGTTTAAAAGGCTAAGAGTCACTGAACTTTGGCCTGGATAACAGGAGCTTTCATACACACTTATCTTCCCTTGCATTATTTAGACTAGACTCCTCAACACTAGCTAGCCAGGGGGTGTCCCGAGTCTATCACCCTGGTAATGTAAACAGTCTGCCAATATGTTAACTACTGGTTTGCCTATACATTGCTATTAAAGGGATTCTGTCAGCAAGATTTTTGATATAGAGCTGTTTATATCCTATCAGTCTCCATTATCTAATTAAAAATATACTAGTTTTACCCCCACCTGTCCTTTCATTGTTGAAATCGGTTTTATTTATATGCTAATTGCCTTACTAAAGTTCTGAAGGGCTGTCCCTCCGGCCGTTTGTGCGCAGCCGTGCCCCTTATCTCGTAGCCCAGCACCGCCCCACTGCTATTTAGTCACTATTCTCATCGCCGATGGTGCGCCGTAATCTCGCGAATGCGCCCTGGATCCACTGGCAGCAGCCTCAGCGAACGAAGCGCGCATGCGCCAGCTGTCTGTGCACTTCGCTTGCAGGCACTGACCTGTCGATCCAGGGCGCATGTGCGAGCTTACAGCGCACCATCGGAGATGAGAGGAATGAATAATTAGCAGTGAGGCAGCACTGGGCTACGAGATAAGTGGCGTGGCTGGGCACAAACGGCCGGAGGGACAGCCCCTTGGGCACGTTAGTAAGGTTATTAGCATATAAATAAAACGATTTTTATTAAAAATAAAAGGACAGGTGGGGGTAAAACTAGTATATTTTTTATTAGATAATGGAGACTTATTGGATGATATGAACAGCTCTATATAGAAAATCTTGCTGACAGAATTCCTTTAAGTACAAATAAAACACAATAAATCACAATATTTCACTCAAAAACATTGCATTAACTCTTGTAATAATAATTAACCCTTTGCAGTAGTCTTTCTGGGGTACTGCACCTAGAACCAACCTCTAAATGAAAATACTGAACTATTCGAAAAGGTTGAGGCCAAAAAGGGACAGTGCTTGGACAGAGACAGTAAAGGTAATCTACGCATATGGCTGTAGACTTTACTGCACATGGTTTGGATTATCTTGCTTCTGGCACTCACCACACTACCAAGACAAACTTGCCATCCGATCTAGAACTGCACTCCACAGTTGGACCTTGCAGAGAAATATTAAGAGTGATTGCATGCCTTTGGTCATTTGGGAAGATTGCATCATCATAGCTATCTCTATACACTCTCAGCAGAGTGGACCATCATCATAGCTATCTCTATACACTCTATACACAGACTTTGAAAAAGGTCTACTCTGTGAAATACTTGAGAACAGTGCCTACTTCTTGTATTTGCACTGTGACAATGATGTGACATTATTTATTCAGTAAAAAAAGACTTTATTTTACTTTAACCAAGCCAGCCTAGTCATCGGTCTACACATCCGATCTGGGCCCCTGTTCTCCTGCTTCCCCACTGCTCACCTAACATCAAGGACACCCCTTCCACCACCAGACAGGAGACCTCAAAGTCCAGGGTGTGCTTCGAGAGGAAGAAGGGTTGCACCTCTCCACTCACTGCAAGAGCGGTCTGGGAGAGCGATGGAGCAGGGTTAGCCACAGTGAGGTCTACCACCACCTTCATTGCCACTGCTAACACTCCCATCCTCTCCACTCTCCACTACCGTTGCAGATAGTAGGCAGCTCTGATCTAACCTAAAACCTAACACTGCAGCCATTAGGGAATATATGATTGGCTTTGTTATAGGGTGTTGGACCCCGCCAATCAGATATTGACAGCCTAGTCTAAGGATTGGCCATCAAAATAAAATACCATAGAATCTCTTAATCATTTATGTTACATAAAAGTGGAGGTCATATACAAACAGACCGGAATTTCACATGTCAACCTCAGTGAAAACCCCTGATGGAGGAAGATACAACTAATTAATCAAGAGGTGCATGCCTCAATAAATTTGTGCCATTTTGTTCTACCTGTGCGCCAAAACTAAAATCTATTCCGAAACTGGATTTGATTTCTGGTGTAATGTGCATCAGCTTTCTGCCGCACATGTTAAATGAGTCGGGTCATGGAGGTCCAATCTGCATTCCCCCTGCTCCAGCCCATGCCCCATCCATGTTAAGGGAAAGTGGTTGAGGGTATTGGAAAAAGCTAAAAAGTTGTAATAGTTTCTAAGCCAGAAAACTGGCATAGAGCTATAATAACTGACCCCCAGTATGTGTTTGTGCACTATTAAAAGTTTGTGGACATCAACCTCATTAGTGGGTTTGCCCATAAAAGGCCATGTAATCTAGTCATTCAATCTCCACATATGAATGTTAGCAATAGAATGAACTTGTTCAGTTACTTTCAGTGAGACACTGCAATTTAATGTGACCTCAACAAGTCATTTGGTCAAATTGCCATCATTTTATCACATGTGTGCCCTGCTAGAGTTTTCCCAGTCAACTATAAGTGCTGGTATTGTAAAGCAGAAATATCACAGCTCATTCACAAAGCTGGAGGCCACACAAGTTCACAGAAGGAGAAGCTCTGAAGTGGGTGGCATCAAAAAATGTCTATCATTAGGTGCAGCACTCACTCAAAAAAGAAAAAGGAAGAACATCAACACTAGAAATCTTCATAGTGTTTTAGAGGTTCAACTTGTACAGCTAGGTTCCTGCACAATATGTTAAAGGAAATATATCACCCACTTCTTTTTTTAAAATTTTTACCAGATCCTGCCTGTGATGATAATGACATGACTACTGAGATGTGATCTCTACAGAACAGGAATTGGGATTTTGTTATTAATAGAGATGAGTGAATTAAAAAAAAAATCGATTCTGCCGATTCGCCGAATTTTTGGAAAAAATGTGGTTCGATACAAATTTATTTGTGGCGAATCGTGTTAAAAAAGGCTATTTCCTGGCTGCAGAGAGGCTTTATAGTGGTGTAGAACACTGTGCCTTTCAGTAACACACATAGGGAGTCTGCTGTGGTAGTCAGTATGACATGCAGATGACAGGCGTCGCTCTTAGAATCACTGCACACTTCACTTATTTGGGCAGTTAAGAGGCCAAAACTGACCAAATAACTCAAGTGTAAACTCAGCCTTACAGGTCAATGTTAACGTCAAGAAGAAGCGCACTCCTTTTACACCGTTGGCAGCTGATTCCACATAGATGTCTCCAGAACCTGTTCTATTAAACACTTTTACAAGTAGAGCCCCCCTACAGAGTGGAGAGGGTGTCAGCAGTAAGTTTGTGTTGACGTCACTGATTAATTTGCCCTTCCTCTGATCCGTCAGAACAATAACCCCCAAAAAGCGGATCCTGTCTGTGGAGCATACGCCTTCACTCGGTCAGCATTTGGTCAGTAATCCATCAGTATTGCCTAAGCAAATAAAACAGGAGTGTATCCAAAACAGAGATGACGAGTGAATGGAATATCTGCATGTCTTTTGTGTTTTGTACCCACTCCTGTTCTTGGCTACCAAATCATAAACCAATTCTGATGATGTCAAGCAGGCCTTACAGCTGTTACATAGACAGGATCCGTTGTGTGTCTCATTTTTCCTTCCTTCTGACAGATCAGAAGAAGGGTCAAATAAATGAAGATATCAGTCAGGCTGAAAGGCAAAATATTGGCCCAGTCATGAAGTGGGGAGGGTGGGAACAGCATGAGAAGTCCACAGAGTGTCCCTATGACAGAGTGGTGAGGTGAAAGCAGCTTGAGGAGACGACAGAGTGGCCCAATGATAGAGTTTGAGGGTTGCAGCATCAGGAGGAGGCCACAGAGTGGAAAAATGACAGAGTGTGGAGATGGCAGTAGCATCATCAGGAGGCCACAGAGTGGCACAATGAAACGGTTTTGAGGTGGCAGCAGCAGCATCAGGAGGAGGCCATAGAGTGGCACAATGACAGACTGTGGAGGTGCAGGCAGCAGCAGCATCAGGAGGAGAACATAGGGTGGCACAGTGAGGCTACTTTCACACTTGCGGCAGTGTGATCCGGCGGGCAGTTCCGTCGTCAGAACTGCCCGCCGGATCCGACGATCTGCCGCTGACTGAAAGCATTTGTGAGACGGATCCGGGTGCGGATCCGTCTCACAAATGCATTGCAAGAACGGATCCGTCTCTCCGCTTGTCATGCGGACCGACGGATCCGTCTTGTAAATTTTTTCACATTTTTACCGATCTGCGCATGCGCATGCCGGAACGACGGATCCGGCATTCCGGTATTCTGAATGCCGGATCCGGCGCTAATTCATTCCTATGGGAAAAAATGCCGGATCCGGCGTTCAGGCAAGTCTTCAGTTTTTTTCGCCGGAGAGAAAACCGTAGCATGCTGCGGTTTTCTCTTTTGCCTGATCAGTCAAAACGACTGAACTGAAGACATCCTGATGCAAACTGAACGTATTACTCTCCATTCAGAATGCATGGGGATAAAACTGATCAGTTCTTTTCCGGTATAGAGCCCCTGTGACGGAACTCTATGCCGGAAAAGAAAAACGCAAGTGTGAAAGTAGCCTGACAGTGTGGAGGTGGCGGTAGCATCAGGAGGCCACAGAGTCACACAATGACAGAGTGTGGAGGTGGCAGCAGCAGCATCAGAAAGGCCACAGACTAGCACAATGACGGAGTGTGGA
This sequence comes from Bufo bufo, assembly GCF_905171765.1. NCBI lineage: Eukaryota > Metazoa > Chordata > Amphibia > Anura > Bufonidae > Bufo > Bufo bufo. The sequence goes on from NC_053389.1 coordinate 139,751,737, forward strand.
GGTGGCGGCGGCAGAATCAGGAGGAGGCCACAGAGTGGCACAATGACAGTGTTGAGGTGGCATCAGCAGCATCAGGAGGCAACAGAGTGTCAAGGTGACAGTGTTGAGGTAGCAACAGCATCAGGAGACCACATACTGTGGAGGTGCAGCAGCATCAGGAGACCACAGAGTGGCAAGGTGACATAGTGTGGAGGTGGCAGCAGAATCAAGAGACCACATAGTGGCAAGATGACATAGTGTGGAGGTGGCAGCAGCATCAGGAGACCACAGAGTGGCAAGGTGACATAGTGTGGAGGTGGCAGCAGCATCAGGAGACCACAGAGTGGCAAGGTAACATAGTGTTGAGGTGGCAGCATCAGGAGACCACAGAGTGGCAAGGTGACCTAGTGTGGAGGTAGCAGCAGCATTAGGAGAGTGACCCGGTGACAGAGTGGGGAGGTGGGTGGCAATACCAGTACCATCTGAAGATGGTGGGTGAAAGAAGGAGCGCTTGGCATCAGATGTGTGGTATCAGGCGGGTGGAAGCATCAGAATAGTAGCTGAGACAGGTAGCCAGAAGAAACCGGTCTTTTTTGTCAAAGTGTTGGTGTGGCACCATGGATGATATAGTCTGATGCATCAGGCATTGGTGAGTGGAAATCCTGGCTGATCCACGCCTGATTCATCTTGAAAAAGGTCAGTCTCTCCACATTTTGGGTGGACGGGCGAATTCTCCTTGGGGTAACTAAACACCGCCGCACTAAACACCCGCCCTGATGCCACACTACTAGCCGGGCAGGACAGCTTTTCCAGGGTAAACTCTGCCAGTTGCGACCACAATTCCAGTTTGGCTGCCCAGTAGTCCAGCGGATCTTCAATATGGGGTGGCAGGGTGCTGTCCAAGTATGCCACCACCTGCTGGTTCAGGTCCTGCTCCAGGTCTAGCTGCTGCTGCTGGTGAATAGTTTCTTCACTAGGCGGGTGAAGAAAGCTGCTCATCAATGGCTCTAGACTCAAGTTGCTGCTGATGGAGCTAGAACTGCTTTTACCCCTCAACCCTGCCACAGCAGCCATGGCAGAGGAATGTGAGCGCAGAGGGCCCCAACGGTCAGACCTGCGAGAGGATGGACGATGTCGCAGATAGGCAGTGGCCAAATGACTACATAGGATGTCTCTATAATAGTTCACTTTGTCCTCCCTCTCAGCGGGTGTAAAAAAGGCCCCCATTTTGAATGGGTAGCGAGGGTCCAACAAGGTGGAGAGCCAGAAGTCATCCCTCTGCTGAATAGTGACAATTCGACTGTCTCTATGGAAGCAAGTGAGCATGCATCGGGCCATTTGTGCAAGTGACTTGGAGGGACTCCCTGTCTCCATCTCCACTGCATACTGCCACTGTGTGTCTGGGTCCTCTGCCTCGTCTTCCTCATCACCCTGTAGCTCCTCTGGCTGCTCCTGCTCCTCCTCTCCTGTCACCTGTGTACAAAAAATGACCCATTTCACTATATATTGCAGGGCTCAAGTGGCCGTAGGATCTAGGCACCACATCTCTAGTACCTTGACCAGCCAGATTTACCAGCATCTGTTCCAGGACATGAAGCAGTGGAATGACGTTGTTCATCCCGTAGTCCTGGCGACTGACAAATAATGGGGCCTCTTCAAAGAGCCTGAGCAAACGGCAGGTGTCATGCATGAGCTGCCACTGGCTGACATCGAAGTTACACAGGGGAGTATTCCTGTCCGCTTGGATCATCAAGAAATTGTTTATATAGAATATAGTGCTATATATTCTATTTTTAGAATATTCGTCATTTTTTCCATCTGAACATATGATTCCTCCCTGCTTCTTGCTTGTGGGCCAATTAGTCATTGGCCCACAAGCAACTTAAGCAGGAAGGAATCATGACTTCAGATGAAAAAAAATGCTGAATATTCTAAAAAACTAATATATAGCACTATATTCAATATAGTGCTATATATTAGTTTTTTTTAATATTCGTAACTGGACACTGTTCACTTCAGATTGAAAAAAATTACGAATATTTAATTTTTTCCATCTGAAGTCATGATTCCTCCCTGCTTAAGTTGCTTGGGGGCCAATGACTCATTGGCCCACAAGCAAGAAGCAGGGAGGAATCATGTGTTCAGATGGAAAAAGTTACAAATATTCGATATAACGAATATATTGCACTATATTCTAAATATTTGCAAATTCTCAAAGTGACGATATTCGCGAGAAAAATTCGCCGTTTGAATATTTATGCTCAAAACTATGTACGAGTGGCTGAAGTGCATTTCAAAGTTTTCTGGCCCTTTTTAGGATGTCTTGCAGATGGGTGGAAGACTTCAGGAACCGCTTGACAACCAGATTGAACACGTGTGCCATGCAGGGCACATGGCTCAGCCCTCCTTGACGCAGCGTCGACACCATGTTCTTCCCGTTGTCGGTCACCATGGTTCCGATTTTTAGTTGTCGCGGAGAGCAGTTTCTCCCCTATGTGACTCCGTTCGCCCAGGCAAACGAGGTGCAGAACAGTGTGACACCGCCGCACCCTTCACATGTGGTATGCTCGAGGGGCACTGTGAATTGTCCCTGCAGTGCATGCTGAAGGCACGCCAAAAAGGGTTTTAGAACATATAACTGCACCACTGAATGGCAAATAATATATATTTTTTTGCCACTAATACTCGTCAAAAAGGGCTGTAATTTTCTTACTTCACCACTCAATGGCAAATACTTGTGCCACTAATACACACAAAAAAAGGGCTTTAGAACATATAACTGCACCGCTGAACGGCAAATAATATAAATTTTTTTGCCACTAATACACACCGAAAAGGGCTTTAGAACATATATACCGGTAACTGCAAATCTAAATGGCAAATAGGCCCTTAGGCCTCTTTCACACAGGCTTCACGTTTTGGCTCCGGAGGCGTCCCGGGTGCAATGCGGCAAACCCGCGCGAGTAGGTACCCAGTTACAGTCAGTTTTGACTGCGATTGCGTTCCATTGTTCAGTTTTTATCGCGCGGGTGCAATGTGTTTTGCACGCGCGTGATAAAAAACTGAATGTGGTACCCAGACCCGAACTTCTTCACAGAAGTTCAGGTTTGGGTTCAAGGTTGTGTAGATTGTATTATTTCCCCTTATAACATGGTTATAAGGGAAAATAATAGCATTCTTAATACAGAATGCATAGTACAATAGGGCTGGAGGGGTTAAAAAATAAAAATAACATTTTAACTCACCTTAATCCACTTGTTCGAGCAGCCCGGCTTCTCTTCTGTCTTCTTCTTTGAGGAATAGGACCTTTGATGACGTCACTGCGCTCATCACATGGTCCATCACATGATCTTTTACCATGGTGATGTATCATGTGACGAACCATGTGATGAGCGTAGTGACATCACCACAGGTCCTTTTCCTGTGCACAGCAAAGATGAAGACAGAAGAGAAGCCGGGCTGAGCGAACAAGTGGATTAAGGTGAGTTAAATTTATTTTATTTTTTTTAACCCCTACAGTCCTATTGTATATGCATTCTGTATTAAGAATGCTATTATTTTCCCTTATAACCATGTCATAAGGGAAAATAATAATGATCGGGGCTCCATCCCGATTGTCTCCTAGCCACCGTGCGAGAAAATCGCACCGCATCCGCACTTGCTTGCGGATGCTTGCGATTTTCACGCAGCCCCATTTACTTCTATGGGGCCTGCGTTGCGTGGAAAACGCACAAAGAGGAGCATGCTGCGATTTTCACGCAACGCACAAGTGATGCATGAAAATCACTGCTCATGTGCACAGCCCCATAGAAATGAATGGGTCCGGATTCAGTGCGGGTGCAATGCGTTCACCTCACGCATTGCGCCTGCGGAGGAAATCTCGCCCGTGTGAAAGGGGCCTTACTTTTTTCCACTTATACACGCCACAAAAGGCTTTAGAACATATAATTGCACCGCTGAACGGCAAATAATATATATTCTTTTGTCACTAATACACGTCAAAAAGGGCTTTAGAACATATAACGGCAAATAAGTTAAGAAACTTGTAGTTTATAAATGTACAATATACTTTACTTTTAAGATTGGACAACCCAAAGCCTTTCCTTTACCCAACAAACATGCCTAGGTGCATGTGAGAGGCTCTTTAAATTGTGGGCACTAAACAGTTGTTAACAATGACCTGCAGGCAGCATATTCAGCACGCCATAGCTGATAGCCATTAGCAGACACTTGCATCTGTGTGCTAAAGACTTTCCTGATAATTCCAGGTCCTTGACTCTGCTACTTGCTAGTGATTTACAGCACTTAAAACTGGTTAAGTTGCATTATGCACATAGGTTGTTATCACGCTTCTGACATAAATAGATTTCTATAATGTTTCTTAGGAATAAAAGGTCATCACACAAATTGGATTTATCTGTAATTGTATCAAGCTGAAATGAACAATACGGACTACAGAAACAGTACTGTGGGCTCCTTGTCTTCTTCCATAAAGCAGCTGACAGCCGTGGCTAATAATTCTTTCTACTGTGTTTTTTCCCTCTATCCTTTTCTTGATGTCTTTATGTGAATATGAGGCTACCATGAAAGGATTTGGGTGACCCCAGTGAGAGAAGAAAAGTACGAGCTGAGGATGTAGGCTCCCTGTGGAGTCATAGGCATCTTCTTCAGCAACCCACATCTTGGATTCAGTGCAGCTTTGTGAAAGAAAAAGACGCTTCTTCACTCTGATTGCCACAATAGGGGTTTTGTCTCAAATAGTCAGGGGAAAACCAAAGGAAGGAGGGAGCATCAGTATTTCAAGGGAGGGGGTTACAGATGCAAAAACGAAAAATGATTTATTACACTAGTGTCCTCGGTGGCAGTTGGCGGTCTTCCCAGAACCCAACTCTGGTGGCAAAGGTGGGAGAAGACTAGAAGGTTATTTTCTGTTGAGCAACCATCCTCAATACCTTGTATGGGCACAGCCAGGGAATGTCATGGTGATTTCGTACAATGAAGGATTAAACCTATAGTGAGAGCTTTTGTAAAGAAGTCATTCTACGGAGAGGTTTGATTTATCAATTAATGTTCTGGAATAGCACAAAGCAGCGGAGCTCTAATCTAACTTTTCTTGTGCTGGTTGTTTTTAAGTTAGCTTGCCAAAATCATTGAGGACTCCTGCATATATTACTAAAAGTTTTAATAATGTAATTACATTACAAGTATGCTGTAACTGGAAGCAGCCAGTATAAATGTGACTAGTTGCTTTGAATGACTGCAATAACTCCAATCACAACTGGAATCCATATCAGAAGTGCAATGATTAAAGGGCCTGTCTCACTTCAGTAAATGGCATTTATGATGTAGGCAAAGTTGATACAAGGCACTTACTAATGTATTGTGATTGTCCATATTGCATCCTTTTCTGGCTTGATTCAATTTACCATTGCTGCAGTGCAGATACGAGGTGGTCGGGATGCGAGCTGCTGCGCATGCGTGCCTATGTTCACTTCCATGGTCCTGGCCACCAGGGAGACTGGCACTTTTTCCTATATTGTGCAAGCACGACCACCAATGCTGGATTGCAGGGTGGTCGTATCCTTTGGAAACGAGCAGTGTATAATGTGATGGAAAAATGAATCCAGCCAGCAAAGAAAGCAAAATTGACAATCACAATCCATTTTTCATTTTTGCGCGTTTTTGGCTTTCGCTCCCTGTTTTTCTGGAGCTATAACTCTGTTTTTCTCCCCTTGATATATGCATGTTGAATCTTTCTTCTTTATTACTGGTATCAGCACTCCTCCCATTCGGCACAGGTGGTTTTAATTTTGCGAAAGTCTGCATATAAGTGGTAATTGACCTGCAGTTCCTGATAGCAATGGACATGTTATGTTAGACAACTGTTCACATGGTGCAGTACTGCGTGTGGCCTTTGTTTTTGTGGCTCTGTGCTGGTGGGTAGGTGGGACCCAGGGCCATGGGTGGCATTGTCAGACAGCTGGTTGCTGTTTGACTCCTGGGTCCTGCCGCCTACTAGGGCAGTGCCGCTTTGTCACCGCATTGTGCTGCACTTTTTGTCAGAGTAGGTCCCACTCAAAGAGGCGATCTTGGCATGGTGAGCGGGCTTATGCCTTTTGATCAAAATGTACACTAATGCCTCTGGTACAGCATGTAGTATAGGGGGCTGTACACTTTAATATTGCGCTGATAAGCGAGTTTAATTAGATCTAAGCAGAGCATTGTGGATGTGCAATCCAGTTCTGTTTTTCTCCCCTTGATATATTTTTTATATTTAAATAGTGTAGGCATTTTCAGATTATTTTTATTGTTAATTTTTATTTTAAATTTGATTTGGGGGGGTGATTAGAAATTTTATATTTTTTAATATTTTTAATAACTTTTTTTTCACTGTTTTAAGTCACCCTATGTGACTATAACAAGAAATCATTAGATTTCCATTCATTAACTGATTTTGATCCATAATAGAATGGGCAATTTGGTATATTTCAATGCAGTGCTGCCACCTGAGGGCCTGTATTGGAAAATTATTGTGCAGGTTCTGGCTTTTCATTACAAGGTTCCCCAATTTTAGCAAGGGAAAGCTGTTACCGGCGTGGGAGCATGTGGCTCCTGTATTTTTACAACTTAGATGCCATGGTAACAAAAGAACACAAAATATGAGGAATTTAATATCTACAATTGGCGTTATTGCCAATCACAGACATTAGTCCCTGGACTCTTACTGCATTCACTGCACTCACGAGCGCCATATTTAAAGTGACGATGTATATGCTGGTAGTCAAGGAGTTATGTCTATGTTATGTAGCATTAAGTAACAGGCCTGTACTAAAACATTCTCTTTCAGCTAACCTGTGGAAGACATTTTCAGCAGTATCTACCCTTCCATCTCTCTGCCAATTCTGTGATTCCAGATGGTAAATCTTGACTGCTTGACTGGCTGCGCACCACATTGAAAAGATTGAAATCACCAGTTCCTTATATACAGTCAGGTCCACAAATATTGGGACATGGACACAATTCTAAAATTTTTGGCTCTATACACCCACAATGGATTTTAAATGAAACGAACAAGATGTGCTTTAACTGCAGACTGTCAGCTTTAATTTGAAGGTATTTGCATCCAAATAAGGTGAACGGTGTAGGAATTACAACAGTTTGTATACGTGCCTCCCATTTTTTAAGGAACCAAAAGTAATGGGACAGAATAATAATCATAAATCAAACTTTCATTTTTTAATACTTGGTTGAAAATGTTTTGCAGTCAATTACAGCCTGAAGTCTGGAACGCATAGACATCACCAGACACTGGGTTTCATCCCTGGTGATGCTCTGCCAGGCCTCTACTGCAACTGTCTTCAGTTCCTGCTTCTTCTTCGGACATTTTCCCTTCAGTTTTGTCTTCAGCAAGTGAAATGCATGCTCAATCGGATTCAGGTCAGGTGATTGACTTGGCCATTGCATAACATTCTACTTCTTTCCCTTAAAAAAACTCTTTGGTTGCTTTTGCAGTATGCTTTGGGTCATTGTCCATCTGCACTGTGAAGCGCCGTCCAATAAGTTCTGAAGAATTTGGCTGAATATGAGCAGATAATATTGACCAGAACACTTCAGAATTCATCCTGCTTCTTTTGTCAGCAGTCACATCATCAATAAATACAAGAGAACCAGTTCCATTGGCAGTCATACATGCCCACGCCATGACACTACCACCACCATGCTTCACTGATGAGGTGGTATGCTTAGGATCATGAGCAGTTCCTTTCCTTCTCCATACTCTTCTCTTCCCATCACTCTGGTACAAGTTGATATTGGTCTTATCTGTCCATAGGATGTTGTTCCAGAACTGTAAAGGCTTTTTTAGATGTCGTTTGGCAAACTCTAATCTGCCCTTCCTATTTTTGAGGCTCACCAATGGTTTACATCTTGTGGTGAACCCTAGACTTGTGGTGAAGTCTTCTCTTGATTGTTGACTTTGACACACATACACTTACCTCCTGGAGAGTGTTCTTGATCTGGCCAACTGTTGTGAAGGGTGTTTTCTTCACCAGGAAAAGAATTCTTCGGTCATCCACCACAGTTGCTTTCCGTGGTCTTCTGGGTCTTTTGGTGTTGCTGAGCTCACCGATGCGTTCCTTCTTTTTAAGAATGCTCCAAACTGTTGTTTTGGCCATGCCTAATGTTTTTGCTATCTCTCTGATGGGTTTGTTTTGTTTTTACAGCCTAATGATGGCTTACTTCACTGATAGTGACAGCTCTTTGGCTCTCATCTTGAGAGTTGACAGCAACAGATTCCAAATGCAAATAGCACACTTGAAATGAACTCTGGGACTTTTATCTGCTCATTGTAATTGGGATAATAAGGGAATAACACACACCTGACCATGAAACAGCTGAGAAGCCAATTGTCACATTACTTTTGGTCCCTTAACAAGTGGGAGGCACATATGCAAACTGTTGTAGATCCTACACCGTTCACCTGATTTGGATGTAAATACCCTCAAATTAAAGCTGACAGTCTGCAGTTAAAGCACATCTTGTTCGTTTCATTTCAAATCCATTGTGGTGGTGTATAGAGCCAAACATTTTAGAATTGCGTCGATGTTCCAATATTTATGGACCTGAATTTATACACCTCTGTGTCTAAAGGAGTTAAATAATGTAATAGACAGACTCCATTTCTGATAATTAAGGCCTCCATAACAACATGGTCTGTTCCACAGGAGTGGTTCATAACAAACATGGTGCCGATATTTAAAAAGGGGTCAAAAAGTGAACCCAGAAACTATATACTGGAGATTTTAACCTCTATTAGGGTTATATTGGAGGATTTCTCAGAGATGCTGTCCTGGATTACGTCAATGTAAATAATTGCAAAATAAGACCAATTGATAGTTTAAAGAGTGTTCAACAGCATACAAGAAGATTCAATTAAAAGTACATGTAGAAAGCAAATTTATAAAAAAAAATAGGCCATGCCTCTGTATAATGCAAAACAGTCTTTATTACATCAATCAAAAAGGGTAGCAAAAAAAGTGGAAACCAATTAAAATACTCCAAAGATTAGCACAAAAGACTGATCCTGATCTGAACAGGAACCCAATTCCTAATTTCTATATGAGCATATGTACACATGTGGAAAACTTTGGATCTGCAATGCTATATATAATATAAGAAAATCACATGAATGTCCCCCAAAAAATTAGTCATAACGGAATAGGTGGTAGAAAAAAGCATAAAAAATACATCAAACTAGAGGTAATAGAAAATAATGCAGTATCAAGTTAATCACATAAAGAAAATCAAGATAATGGTTGTATACCAATTCAGATTTCCAAGGATTGTTGTTAATGATCATTGGAGGGTGGCCTTGTGAATGGGGACCCTATATGTATCTCTGCTGCAAAGCCTCCTCAGAGGTCAATGAAAATACAGTAAATGTTTACCTCTATATCAACATGGGTTTATTAGGGACCAGTTTCTATGAAGAGTAAGACTGGACCCGGTTAAGTCGTTGGATGATATACATCTTGATTTTTCCAAAATGTTTAATACCGCACTGCATAAAAGGTTAGTATATAAAATGAGAATGCTTGGACTGGGGGAAAATGTCTGTATGTGGGTAAGTAACTGGCTGAGTGATAGAAAACAGAGGGTGGTTATTAACGGTACTTACTGGGTGACCATTACTATTGGGGTACCACAGGGGTCAGTATAGGGCCCTATTCTCTCTAACATATTTCTTAATGACCTTGTACAGGGACTTCATAGCAAAGTATAATTTTTGCTAATGATACTAAACTGTGTAATGAGATTAACACATAAAAGACAATATGCAATTACAGATGGATCTGGGTAAGTTAAAGCCTTGAGCAGAGAAGAGGAAAATTAGGTTTAACACTGAGAAATATAAGGTTATGCATATGACTATCCAAGTCACCCGAACATACTAAATGGTAAAGCACTGTGTAACACTGACATGGAAAAGAACTTGGGAATTTCAGTTGACAGTAAACTTAACTAGAGCAACCAGTGTCAGACAGCTGCTGCCAAGGACAATAAGTTTATGGGGTGCATCAAAGGGGGCCCGTGATGAGAACGTAGCCCTGCCACTTTACAAATCATTAGTCAGACCACACATGGGGGAGATTTATCAAACTGGTGTAAAGTAGAACTGGCTTAGTTGCCCTTAGCAACCAATCAGAACCCGCGTTTCATTTTCCACAGGAGCGCAGAAAAATAAAAGGTGGAATCTGATGGGTTGTTATGGACAATTAAAGGATAACTGTAATATTATATATTATATATATTATTTTTTTTTGCTAAAGTGTGGATAGGTGCAAGTGATAGGTAACAATTTTGCAATAGACTTTATTTAGCCAAAACATTTATTTTTGGCAGAAAACTGGGGCTGAAATGGCCCTTAGCAGCACTCTTCAAAAGAGCGTTGCTAAGGGCCATCCGTCCAGTAGAAAAGACCGGCTGTGCAGACGCTGTGCTGCTGACTCGTGCTTCCCTGGGAGACAGAAGGCTGGGCACAGGAGTCTTAGGAGTTAAAATTACATTTATATTCCCCCTTTCTATGCAATCTATTGCTCTGTTACATTCACTGACCTGCGATCCCTGTGATAATAATTCATGAAGCAGCAGCCGGAAGTAGAAGCACTGTGCGCAGTGAGCCGGCTGGTACATGAATTATTATCACAGGGATCGCAGGTCAGTGAATGTTACGGAGCATTAGATTCTATAGAAAGGGGGAATATAAATGTAATTTTAACTCCTGAGACTCCTCTGCCCAGCCTTCTGTCTCCCAGGGAAGCACGAGTCAGCAGCACAGCGTCTGCACAGCCCGTCTTTTCTAATGGACGGATGGCCCTTAGCAACGTTCATTTGAAGAGTGCTGCTAAGGGCCATTTCAGCACCAGTTTTCTACAAAAATAAACATTTTGGCTAAATAAAGTCGCCCCTGAGGAAGCCAGAGAGCGAAACCCGGATCGGGCAGGAACGTCACGGTTTTTGCCTTTGTTATATGCTTTTATCTACTATTTCTTGTAAGTAGAATAAAACCTTTTAAACCAACTCTCAAGAGGGTGCTATACTATTTGCCAATTTCTCTTAACACTGCAGAGGAGGCGGTCTGTGGAGGATCGGATCTTTTGGGGGAGGAGGAAAGAGGCTGGTGCCCAGTTTCATTTACCTGTGAACCGGACGATATAGTCCCAAGCAGCGCGGTTTCCAAATTTCCATTATCTGATTATCCTGTGTGAACTGCCTACCACACTACATCGGAACCAGCAGCGCAAGTAATTGTCCGTGTTGGGACACAGGACTGACCTTTATATTTTGATAAGTGCTGTGGTTGTAGCAATTCTATAACTACTCCTGTGAATGTTTACGCTAAAACCAAGTGCTTTGTGACATCACTACTAAGACCATGATTGCCCATATAGTCCAAAAATACTGGATCCTACGTTTTTCAAAGAGAACGCTTTCCTTCATCATCCCGGGCTCAGAAGTGTGGCTGTCAATCCTATTCAGCAATGGTTCTGAGAAACCAAAAAGTAGCAATTTAAGGCAGCTTGCTGTCAATACATTTTGACGGCCTACCTTTAGGACCCCCATGGATCAACATCAAGCTGGAGTAGCAGTGCTCTAGCAAGCTCTTAAAGAGGACCTGTCACCTCTCCTGGCATGTCAGTGTTAGTCATTCCCCATGTAATAACAATTCTGGAGCATCTATTCTTATTATTCTATATTATACCATTCCTGTATTATTCCTGCCAGAAGTCTACAAATAAATTGCCAGCAGTCTGTATTAAAGGTACTGCTGGGTGTTACCAGTAGAGGGTATGTCTGACTCAGCCCAATCAGTGCTGCTAGTGTCAGACTGTGCAGGGACACACCCCCAGTTGGTAAACACCAGCTGTACCTCTACTGCAAGCTGTTGACAATTCATTCATCTCTTCTAGTGGAAATAAGAGAAGAATGAGGCAACACAGAGGCATACAAATATAGACTCCAGAACTGTTATTGCATGGGGAATGCAAGTAGTTATTAAAACAGATGTCAGGAGAGGTGAGGTGACAGCTCCTCTTTAAATGGGACAGAGGCATGCCTAGACAGACAATGATAAGGCTGAACGTAACAGGCGGTGTTTCTCTATGAAAAACACAAATGGCGCACCATAGGGTAGTACAGTCCAGTTAAGTAAATGAACAAAAAATACTCCAAAGTGGAGGCTCACCTTAATGCGTTGTGCAATCAATAGGCACAACACTACTGAAGGCTTGAAGGGGGTCGTAATAGGCCCCCAAGGCAGATGGTCATCCCGCACTTCCACGTAGGGATGCCTGGAGTCCCCAAGAAGGCAGATAAATCCAAGTAAAGATAAGAAACTCCCACGGTGCAAAAACCAGTCTTTGATGGCAATATAAACTTGATTTAATAATTTGGCAGGTGGTACAATGCGTTTCGGGGCAGAAAACACCCCTTCATCAGGTACAAACTGCTCAATGATAAGGCTGAGGCACTGAAAAAGCTATGGCAAGGCATTCTGCTGATAGTGGGGGCCCTGGCAGGGGTCAAATGACCAGCAATCACATATTAATGGCTTAGCTTAAGTTAGAAAACTCATTTTACTGCATCAGAGTAACCATTATAAAAAAAATATGGTATAGGAAGAGCTTGACAGTTAGAAAATAGCATCTCTGGACCAATATTTTACCGTAAGCATACATTTACCACTTTGATGAACTGGTCTAGCTGTACTGAAGTTACCATTCATACAATTTGCTGAAGCTAGTTGTTAAAGTTTTTTCTCAGTTTAAAGAAGTTTTGCTTCCAAATATACAGTACAGATTCCTGAGAAAACAACTCATCTACCATTAAATAGATGTATATATCTTATGTTCCTCGGTTTCCCATTGAAAATATCCCAAGTATGTAATGTGAAAAAGATGGACAAATTCATCAAGAGTCATCAGCCTCGTGAATCAACATGGGAGCAAGATTGTTTGCTTTGATAATAACAGGGAGTTGACAGTGGCAATTTAAAATTACCTGACCCAGCCATCCCGGCATGTTAAATCTATTTCTTGAACAAATAGTAGACATCTATATTTTGGAATACTGCTATTTCAGATGATTTAAGTCAAGAGACACTTGGATGGTTTCCAAGGAAAAGGAAGAGTTGTAAACTAAATGAATCAACAGATAAATCACTCAGGATATGTTAACTCCATCAGTAATTACAAGGGATGCATTATCCCACAATATATTGTTATCCTTTTCTGTCTAGCTACCATAGTAGTGAAGAGCGAGGACTCTGCTAAAGCCATGGCAACCAGAGATACTTCAATGTGGTCCTTTGACATAATGAGCTTGAAGGAAAACATGTCTGTCACCTGAGAATATATATCTTCTCAGTACAATCATTTGCTCTTTCAAGCTTTGCAGCTAATAAAATGGCTAAATAATTTCATTAACCTGCCACCACTTATAGCTGGGACTACCAGCTCATGGGTGATAGGAGAAGAACGGATTGGGAAGTCAATAGATGGTAAAAGATGTGCACAGAAAGTGGGTCATAGGCTGCGATGCTTGAGGAAGGGGAATACCAAAATAGCCATGATGGCCATGATGCAGGCTACAGTCACACAAGCTTTATGTTTCTAACTCTATATGTTCTTGTAGCCATATCTATTTGCCAAGAAAATCATTTAGCTTTTTAGTATTTGATAAAACATTGTATTTATCCACCTCAGTGAAACCTTCCATCATTTCACTCTTCTCTGCCAATACCAAAAAGTACATTGTTTAGGGGAACAGTTGCCATTTGACCTCTGCCACCTGTAGACAACAGCCTATGATGGCCACTAATATAGCCATTCTTGCAAGACTACAATGAATTTCCCTGTGGACAAGTAACATCACTGGACCTCAACAGCACTAAGGTATGAACAATCTTGGTAAGTCCACAAAGGGACCATGCCCACTTAACCAGTTGGCTGCTATACTTAAAAAACATTCTCCCATACTCCAGGAAATATCTAATGAGACATTTGTTACATGATTTAAAACTGAGATTGTCATGGAATGTAGTGTGACTGGATTTGTTTAGCATTTGATGGGCAGAAGGCAAATTCATCCTCGTGATTTAATATTTACCACATCAGCACAAAATACCTTCACTTCATTTTTCATTATTAAGGATGCAGAAATATTTTCCCAGACAAATAAAATATCTTCTTTGTGAGGCGCTGAGCTTTTTCGACTAAGTTACTGTAAAGGTTAATGCCAAACAAGGGACAAGGCCTGAAGGACCAGACAAAGACCATCATACACTTCACTTTCAATGCTTGTTTTCATAAATGTATGAATAATTAAAATTATCATTGTGACTTATTTGAGTATTTCACGAGGGGGGGAAATGCCTCTTCTCTTTGCTCTCTCTCTCTCTCTCTTTTTCCTCCTCTCGATTCTTTTCAGTTTTGTCTCATCTCTTTTATGTGTTGTATAGACTGTGTTCTTGCCATCTGAATCAGTTTTTTCGAACAATGAGATATATGAGGGTTGAGGGGGCAGTGAAAGAATACGGCTCTTGTTGTACACTCAGTCACTTGACATTGATTAATGAGGGTGCGTACATGGGTAGAATTTGTGAGAGAGAAGGGGAAATGAGAAGACCCAAGGGCATCAAAAGGAGGAGACTGAAAGGATGATAAAGGGAAGGCCATCATGGTGCCAGCTTTGACACATAAAAAAAAAAGTTGGTCATGTATCCCTACATCGCCTGAGGAGAAATATTGATACAAAAGGTTACAGCTGGGTGTCAAATCCTGGTTTGTTTACAAACTTTTTTGAGACAAATCACTGAATCAATTAATTTTTGGATTTTCAACATATAAAAGTTGTAAGAGTTGTAAGAGTATAAGTGTACTGTTATATATGAAGTTAGTTCAAATAATGTATCACTAATTCTATAGTCTACTTAAAAGAAAAGTTCATGATATGAAAAGATCCTCTATTATTATTAATAATATTATTACATATGCATTGTATTTAAATATATAATAAAACTGAACATTTTACAACTGATTTATTTTTCTGTTGAAGCACTTTTAATGTTAGGTTCACATCACATTCACATCAAACATTATATTTGTTTGAAATGTTTGAAACAGTTTTCTGAATGTCCTAGATGAATACAACTCCAGGATTTATGACGACATGTAGTTGTTTACACAATTCAATACAATTGACGCTCTTTTGGCATACACTTGGCTAATAATATTTTACAGGCATATCAGATGTATACATTGAGGAATGTTCTGGCATATATGCGAAATGGACAGGTGAAGTGTGGTGTGAACCTAGCCTAATGCAGGGTTTGTTGTACACATGTTAATTAGACTGTCCAGTCAGGAGATCAAAAATAATATGCAAGTCAGTTCCTATAAGGGTTTATTACCTGACATGTATTTTCCTCAGCTCTTGCTGCTTGGCTGGTTTTTAGCTCTTCTCTATTAGGGCAGAACTGGAAACTGTGACTACAGTTTACTAACAATGCCTATTGGGAGTCTGAAGTAGTCTGAAAAACACACCCCCTGACTCATCATTGGTCTTTGCTACCACTCTTTTCCTCCTTCAGGGAGCTCTCCCTTTCCAGATTGGCTGATATGTATAAACAATGTCTACCACCAGAAACAGACATGAGCGAATTGAATCGTAAGAATTGAAATGCAACCTGAATTTTTCAAAAATTTTTGATTTGTCAGAATCAGAATTTCTTGAGATTTGATTGAGACAGCGAGAGAGAGAGAGAGAGAGAGAGAATAAGAAGTAGAGAGACTTTTCCAGACATTCAAAGTACTTTACA
The DNA here is from genome assembly GCF_905171765.1 of Bufo bufo. NCBI lineage: Eukaryota > Metazoa > Chordata > Amphibia > Anura > Bufonidae > Bufo > Bufo bufo. The sequence goes on from NC_053389.1 coordinate 139,767,593, forward strand.
TTCGGACAGAATTGATTTGTACCCAAATTGAATTTCTTGGCCAATTCAGACAAATCCAACCTGAAATAAATTTTAGGAAATTTGCTTATCTCTATTTCTAATCAGGAAGTAAGTTTGTGGATACTGCAAAGGCAGTGAGGAAAAAAGATAATTGCCACAAATATAATGAAGCAAACGGACATAAGTAAGTGTTCCATAGCAGACATAAAAGTAAGAAAAATATCTAATTAAAATTTATATTACATTACATCTTTTATTTTAAAATTTTAAAGCTGCCCTCATGCAACGTCCTGCGTTATGTAATAGAGCCTTAGGCAAGAGCCTAAAAAGACTGTAAAGGTAAACTTAAACCTTATTGCGAAGAAGGTGGAGATTTATCACCCAGAGGCAAAACAAAAACAAACACTCAAAATCTGTAATTCATAGATATTAATCACATTATTAACCTATGTCAGTACTTGTTTTACTATTATTATTTCCTTCTGAATACTTTGCCTGGTTAAAATTAAGTTTACTCTCCGTATTAGTATAATGATGCAGGTTTATGTACTTGAGTGGCCCACTACTACTGTTAAACAAATAAAGCAACTTTAACTAGTTGCATGCTGGTGGATAATACAGAAAAGAGGAAGGAAACTGTGAAGCTTCTGTCCAATTTGCTGTTTTTGGCATTGTGAAAACTGGCCTGCTTCCCAGTATATCACTCTGACATTGAATAAGGTCAATTGCAGAACAGTTCTATAGCAGCCCTGATGGGTGTTCACGAAAAAGTGAATGGAGTGCAAATTAACCAAACTTGTCAAAAGCTTTTTTTCTCCTCCTCTTTCTTCCCCAATGTCACTCTAAAACTGTCAGTCTGAAGACAAAATGAGAATTAACCTCATTTAAGGTTAGTGATGTATTGCAGACTAACTGCTTCCAAATTTTTAATCCTGTTACTTACATAGGAATTTTCACCCTACCGATCATGATTGTAACTAGAACATTGTTACCGTATGTTGTGGTTGTGATGTCACCTTTTTATGTTCATAAGATGTTTCTCTCTTTTTGTATTTGAATAGAGCAGGGGCTACTCAGTATTGGTTTGAAAAGGTTAAAGGGGTTGTCCCAAAAACAACCCCATTTTTACTTTTATGACACACCTAAATAAAAGTAACCTAGATGAAGGCTTATTCTCTGTAACCCCCATCATTGCCAAAAAATGAATAACCCTAAATTTCTACTCTTGACCTGAGAACAGGATAAGCTTAGATCATTACAAAGCCATGAATAAGAGCACCAGAAACACCCAAGTGAGCTATTTCCAGCTAAGAAGAGCAACAGCACCTGCATGTCCTGGTCTCTGAATGGGAATGGGGATTTGAAGCCCCTTGTTTTCAACAATGTTGAAGACTACCCATAACGTTTCAAAATCTGTCTTATTGATGACCTCAAGGTTTAGTTGTAAGTTTTCTCCTCTTTTCTCTTTACAATGTACAAACCGGATTCCAAAATAGTTGGGACACTAAACAAATTGTGAATAAAAACTGAATGCAATGATGTGGAGATGGCAAATGTCAATATTTTATTTGTAATAGAATGTAGATGACAGATCAAACGTTTAATCCGAGTAAATGTATCATTTTAAAGGAAAAATACGTTGATTCCAATTTTCACGGTGTCAACAAATCCCAAAAAAGTTGGGACAAGTAGCAATAAGAGGCTGGAAAAAGTAAATTTGAGCATAACGAAGAGCTAGAAGACCAATTAACACTAATTAGGTCAATTGGCAACATGATTGGGTATAAAAAGAGCTTCTCAGAGTGGCAGTGTCTCTCAGAAGCCAAGATGGGTAGAGGATCACCAATTCCCACAATGTTGCGCCGAAAGATAGTGGAGCAATATCAGAAAGGTGTTACCCAGCGAAAAATTGCAAAGACTTTGCATCTATCATCATCAACTGTGCATAACATCATCCGAAGATTCAGAGAATCTGGAACAATCTCTGTGCGTAAGGGTCAAGGCGGTAAAACCATACTGGATGCCCGTGATCTCCGGGCCCTTAAACGACACTGCACCACAAACAGGAATGCTACTGTAAAGGAAATCACAGAATGGGCTCAGGAATACTTCCAGAAACCATTGTCAGTGAACACAATCCACCGTGCCATCCGCCGTTGCCAGCTGAAACTCTACAGTGCAAAGAAGAAGGCATTTCTAAGCAAGATCCACAAGCTCAGGCGTTTTCACTGGGCCAGGGATCATTTAAAATGGAGTGTGGCAAAATGGAAGACTGTTCTGTGGTCAGACGAGTCACGATTCGAAGTTCTTTTTGGAAATCTGGGACGCCATGTCATCCGGACCAAAGAGGACAAGGACAACCCAAGTTGTTATCAACGCTCAGTTCTGAAGCCTGCATCTCTGATGGTATGGGGTTGCATGAGTGCGTGAGGCATGGGCAGCTTGCATGTCTGGAAAGGCACCATCAATGCAGAAAAATATATTCAGGCTCTAGAACAACATATGCTCCCATCCAGACGTCATCTCTTTCAGGGAAGACCCTGCATTTTTCAACAAGATAATGCCAGACCACATTCTGCATCAATCACAACATCATGGCTGTGTAGGAGAAGGATCCGGGTACTGAAATGGCCAGTGTGCAGTCCAGATCTTTCACCTATAGAGAACATTTGGCGCATCATAAAGAGGAATGTGCAACAAAGAAGGCCCAAGACGATTGAACAGTTAGAGGCCTGTATTAGACAAGAATGGGAGAGCATTCCTATTTCTAAACTTGAGAAACTGGTCTCCAGATGTCTATTGAGTGTTGTAAGAAGAAGGAGAGATGCCACACAGTGGTGAAAATGGCCTTGTCCCAACTTTTTGGGGATTTGTTGACACCATGAAATTCTGATTCAACATATTTTTCCCCTTAAAATTGTAAATTTTCTCAGTTTAAACTTTTGTTCCGTGATTTATGTTCTATTCTGAATAAAATATTAGAAGTTGGCACCTCCACATCATTACATTCAGTTTTTATTCACGATTTGTATAGTGTCCCAACTTTTTTGGAATCCGGTTTGTATGTCCTCTATCAAATTATCAGCATATTTGAGTTTCAGTACCATCTCTATGCTAACAACACCCAATGACATAATTCATCTTGTAACCTCAACCCTGAGCTACAAAAAAAAAGTGCTTATCTGTCTCCTGTCACTAACACCTATACCAAAAATGAACTGAGACTAAACGGGTATATCATCAAAATATAAATTCTTTATTAAATACAAATAACATATATAAAAAGAGAACATGATACATCAGATAAAAAATGGACTAAACCTGAGGAGGTATAACAGCACGTACATATAGAGGAAAAAGACGGGGGAGAGATAGAGACAAAAAATAAATCATCTAGTTCAATGCTGTGCATACATCTGTATCCACAGTTGATGTGTATATATATATATATATATATATATATATATATGTGTGAACAAATAACACCTTTAGGCCTCTTTCACACGGGCGTCATGGATTTGGGCCGGATAAGATGCGGATTCGTCGCGGGAAAATAAGCAATTTTTAATGCGTTTTGCACGCACGTGAGAAAAATCGGCATGTTTGGTACCCAAACCCAAACTTCTTCACAGAAGTTCGGGTCTGGGTTAGGTGTTGTGTAGATTTTATTATTTTCCATTATAACATGGTTATAAGGGAAAATAGTAGCATTCTTAACACAGAATGCTTAGTAAAATAGGGCGGAAGGGGTTAAAAAAAAATTATTTAACTCACCTTAATCCACTTGTTCGCGCAGCCCGGCTTCTCTTCTTTCTTCTTCTTTGCTGTGTAGGAGGAAAAGGACCTGTGGTGACGTCACTGCGCTCATCACATGGTCCGTCACATGATCCATCACCAACCATGCGTGAAAATCGCACAGCATCCGTACTTGCTTGCGAATGCTTGCGATTTTCACGCAGGCCCCATAGAAGTGAATGGGGCTGCGTGAAAAATGCACAAAATAGAGCATGCTGGGATTTTCACGCAACGCACCGCTCATGTGCACAGCCCCATAGAAATTAATGGGTCTGGATTCAGTGCGGGTGCAATGCATTCACCTCACGCATTGCACTCACGTGGAAATCTCGCCCGTGTGAAAGAGGCCTAAGGGTATAAAGTGTAAGTGCATATAATAGATTAAATCTCCACATTAACAGGCGGTCACAGACAGCACGGCAAAGTGCAAGTGCATAGTAACATCTAGATCTCCATATCCATAGATAAGCTGCCGTGGCACAGTAACAAAGTTACCAAAGTAGCCTAAATGAAATATTCTCAAGGACCAGGCCTCAAAAAATTTATAACAAATCAATGAACCCCCACATCACTTAACCTCATAATAAGACATAGTATAATCGCATACCCATTGTATTAGGGATATCCACCTCAGGAGAGCCATGTGGGGTACCTTGAGAATATTTCATTTAGGCTACTTTGGTAACTTTGTTACTGTGCCACGGCTGCTTATCTATGGATATGGAGATCTAGATGTTACTATGCACTTTGCCGTGCTGTCTGTGAACGCCTGTTGATGTGGAGATTTAATCTATTATATGCACTTGCACTTCATACCCTTAGGGTGCTATATGTTCACATATACAGTACAGACCAAAAGTTTGGACACACCTTCTCATTCAAAGAGTTTTCTTTATTCTCATGACTATGAAGGCATCAAAACTATGAATTAACACATGTGGAATTATATACATAACAAACAAGTGTGAAACAACTGAAAATATGTCATATTCTAGGTTCTTCAAAGTAGCCACCTTTTGCTTTGATTACTGCTTTGCACACTCTTGGCATTCTCTTGATGAGCTTCAAGAGGTAGTCCCCTGAAATGGTCTTCCAACAGTCTTGAAGGAGTTCCCAGACATGCTTAGCACTTGTTGGCCCTTTTGCCTTCACTCTGCGGTCCAGCTCACCCCAAACCATCTCGATTGGGTTCAGGCCCGGTGACTGTGGAGGCCAGGTCATCTGGCGCAGCACCCCATCCTTCATGGTCAAATAGCCCTTACTTTCAAAGTTTTCCCAATTCTTCGGCTGACTGACTGACCTTCATTACTTAAAGCAATGATGACCACTCGTTTTTCTTTACTTAGCTGCTATTTTCTTGCCATAATACAAATTCTAACAGTCTATTCAGTAGGACTATCAGCTGTGTATCCACCTGACTTCTCCTCAACGCCACTGATGGTCCGAACCCCATTTATAAGGCAAGAAATCCCACTTATTAAACCTGACAGGGCACACCTGTGAAGTGAAAACCATTTCAGGGGACTACCTCTTGAAGCTCATCAAGAGAATGCCAAGAGTGTGCAAAGCAGTAATCAAAGCAAAAGGTGGCTACTTTGAAGAACCTAGAATATGACATATTTTCAGTTGCTTCACACTTGTTTGTTATGTATATAATTCCACATGTGTTAATTCATAGTTTTGATGCCTTCAGTGTGAATCTACAATTTTCATAGTCATGAAAATAAAGAAAACTCTTTGAATGAGAAGGTGTGTCCAAACTTTTGGTCTGTACTGTATATATACACATCAACTGTGGATACAGATGTATGCACAGCATTGAACTAGATATTTATCTTTTGTCTCTATCTCTCCCCCGTTTTTTTCCTCTATATGTACGTGCTGTTATACCTCCTCAGGTGTAGTCCATTTCTTATCTGATGTATCATGTTCTCTTTTTATATATGTAATTTGTATTTAATAAAGAATTTATATTTTGATGATATACCCGTTTAGTCTCAGTTCATTTTCAGTATAGGTGTATTTATGTACACTGAGTGGGTTTTTTCTTCCTTTTTAGGATCTTTTTTCACATAGTACATTGATACATTACTTGCATGTATATGTGCATTTTGTAACCTGTATATCATAATTATCCTGTCTCTAACAGCATATCCTCTCTCTATCTAAAATTTACTTTTTCAAAAACGGAACTTCTTGTCTTTTATCAATCTGCTAACCTATACAAACCTATACCTAAACCTACAAAAGTATTTCCATCTCAGTGTGTGGCACTACCATAACTCCAAAGCGGTCTACTTGCTGCCTTGGGATCATGTTTGACACTGATCTTTCTTTCACTCCCAATATTCAATCACTTGTACCTGCTTATGCCATCTGCTTCTCAGAAATATTTCCAGAATCTGCCTTTTCCTTACTGTGGAAATATCAAAAACTCTCATTGTTGCCCTTATCCATTCTCATCTTGATTACAGTGACTCATTACTAATTGCCCCCCCCCCCACTCAATTCTCCCGTTTACAATCTATTCTGAATGCAGCATTGAAGCTCATCTATCTGTTCAATTGCTATTTTGATGCCGCACCCCCCTACAACTCTTTACTCATCGCTATTAATCACCTACCCATGATTTACGACTAACATTCTCCATAATCCAAACCTCTCACTCCAGTCTCCAAGGCTTCTCTTGAGCTGTACCAGTCCTCTGGAATGCTGTACCGGATGCCATCAGAGGAGCTCCCCACACCCATAGTCTTAGGCGCTCCTCAAACATATCTTTTTTGGATGGCCTATCACAATCTAATTTTTCTCTGTTTAACCCCTTCAATATTATTTCTCAGAACCTGATCCCCTCATCTAACTGTAACCACCAGAGCTCAAGCACTTCAAAGCACTACAAATACTGGCTGGCGGCTGGCTCATGCATCTTATATGTACTCCCCTATTTAGATACCATAGCTCGACCATTGTATAAAACAAGCACTTTTTACTGTTTGTGAGCCGTCACTCATATTGCATGAATTGTTGATTACGTTGTTACTATGTAATATCTGATTTTGTTTGCACGTGTCCTGTGATTTATAAAGTGCTGCAGAATATATTGGTGCTTTATAAATCTAGATTATTATTATGGTTCACAAAAGAAATAAAAGGGGTTGTCATGGGATGAGGCCATAGTCAAGCATTGCAAATATGCCATGATGCAAAACTACAGGCCAAAAAAAAACCTCTTATGGTTCGGCAACTGTTTAAAAGATTTAAAACCAAATACCAATTTAAGCAAAATAATAATAATAATAATAATAATAATAATAATAATAATAATAATAATAATACTAAAGGAAGCAATTTAATGTTTTCCAATATAACTGATGCCTATGTTTCCCCCTTTTAGACTAGCAGTGCCAGCTTGTAATGACTAAAATGCATCATATCAGCTAAATTTGCTCAAAACAGAAAGCATTAACAATTCTTTAGCAATTTGACCAAATTTAAATTACCATAATCGCCAATCAAGTGCTTTGCTTGTGCATGAACTAGCAATGTTTTACAGTGACACTTGAATTAATTATACTGTTAATTTGCATTAACTGCACTTCAACCGTGTTATTAATGTCATCACTCATTAAAGAAGGCTGATCCTATCAACAAATGAACTCAAAAACAGTAAATATAAATGGATATCTATGGCAGCATGACTTTATTCTGTTTATAATTTGCTTTGATTAATCTGTATGCATATTTTGTTTTAAAACTCTTGAAGAATAGTCATATATTTTTGTCTAAAACCCCCCTACAGCATGTTTCTATGTCAACCAGTTAAATGAATATCACCATATGTAAAATAATTGTGGTCATATATACAGTACAGACCAAAAGTTTGGACACACCTTCTCATTCAAAGAGTTTTCTTTATTTTCATGACTACGAAGGCATCAAAACTATGAATTAACACATGTGGAATTATATACATAACAAACAAGTGTGAAACAACTGAAAATATGTCATATTCTAGGTTCTTCAAAGTAGCCACCTTTTGCTTTGATTACTGCTTTGCACACTCTTGGCATTCTCTTGATGAGTTTCAAGAGGTAGTCCCCTGAAATGGTCTTCCAACAGTCTTGAAGGAGTTCCCAGAGATGCTTAGCACTTGTTGGCCCTTTTGCCTTCACTCTGCGGTCCAGCTCACCCCAAACCATCTTGATTGGGTTCAGGTCCGGTGACTGTGGAGGCCAGGTCATCTGGCGCAGCACCCCATCACTCTCCTTCATGGTCAAATAGCCCTTACTTTCAAAGTTTTCCCAATTTTTCGGCTGACTGACTGACCTTAATTTCTTAAAGTAATGATGGCCACTCGTTTTTCTTTACTTAGCTGCTTTTTTCTTGCCATAATACCAATTCTAACAGTCTATTCAGTAGTACTATCAGCTGTGTATCCACCTGACTTCTCCTCAACGCCACTGATGGTCCCAACCCCATTTATAAGGCAAGAAATCCCACTTATTAAACCTGACAGGGCACACCTGTGAAGTGAAAACCATTTCAGGGGACTACCTCTTGAAGCTCATCAAGAGAATGCCAAGAGTGTGCAAAGCAGTAATCAAAGCAAAAGGTGGCTACTTTGAAGAACCTAGAATATGACATATTTTCAGCTGTTTCACACTTGTTTGTTATGTATATAATTCCACATGTGTTAATTCATAGTTTTGATGCCTTCAGTGTGAATCTACAATTTTCATAGTCATGAAAATAAAGAAAACTCTTTGAATGAGAAGGTGTGTCCAAACTTTTGGTCTGTACTGTATGTATTTATTAATTCATTTTATTTAAATGGGTTGCATCACCTCAGACATTGGTGGCATATAGCTAGGATAGACCACCAATGTCAGATATCTGGGGGTCCTACCTCTGGGAACTGCACCTATCTCTAGAATGGAGCACTAAAAGTGAAGAAGAGTGCACGTGCATGGGCAGCGTGCACTCCATTCACTTCTGTGGAAGCTCAGAAAATAGCTGAATGAGCATGCTCGGCTATTTTCGGTAGTCCCACAGAAATGAATAGAGATCGTGCCACCACTCCATTCACCTCTATGGGACTGCTGAAAGTAGCCGAGCCATTGCTCAGCTACCTTCTGAAGAACCATATAAAATAAGGGATGACGCGGGTCTGGTTCTAGAGATAAGTGTGGATCCCAGAGGTGGGACCTTCACCTAACTGACATTGGTGGCATATCCTAGGGACATGCCATCAAAGTCTGAGGTGAGACAACCCCTTCAATACTTGATTTTTGGTCAATTAAAAAAGTCTATTAAAATATGAAATGATTTGCAAATGATGCAATTCTAATTATTTTATAATTTGTCTAGAAATTGTCTTTGTCAAGGTTAAAAATAATCTTCAACCTAGTCTTGGAGTATATTTCCTGCTAAGAGTAAAAAAAAAAAACAGAGTAAGGCCACAGGCTTTCTTTCATGTAATTTGAATGGTCTACCTAATTTAGACTGAATTGTATCCTAATCTTCACTTCCTCTTTTGCCACTTCACCTCATACAGATATTCCTGACTTCAGCTAATTCACTCGCAGTCGCAGCTGGCACTTCCTAGTTCTCAGTTCTTAAAGACATTGTCCAATTGAACTCTTCTTTCCCATCTTCACCACTATTGTATTTACCAATTAGTCTCCTGCTGAGCGGGGATTCTTTCTCTGCTCATATTCCTACACATCCTCTTATTTTATCCTTTAAAGGTTGACCTGTCTTGTTGCCACTACTCATCACATTCACGTTACAATGTTGGACACTTCTATAAGTAGTCATTATACTGTAGGGTGTTGTTAGTATGAGGTCTCATGTGCATTTCAGCTCGTAACATGGTGCTCTATTGCACACCATAATATGGCCTACGTAGTCTGCCTGAGCTTCTGTGTTTAAAATCTCTGCTTCGTTCCCATGGAGCATGCTGAGATTTTTCTGTATGTAGGCTCCACATAAAAACCTCTCTAAATACTGCGGTATTTTTAAAGACACTACGGCAGATTTAATATTCCTTTCTAAAATGTAGAATGCATAAACTAAGAGAGGCAGACTACAGATGGGCAAAAATCACAGTGGCTCTTGCTGGATGATAAATCTGGCTATACAGCTAGACACAACACGACTTTTTGCTGGCTTAGTCTGCAATTGAATTTTATAACAAAATTTTGGTACAAATGATTTTACTATTATTTATTTGCAAATAATTCCAAAGTGCTGTACACCTAAAAGGGTATGCATGCAAAATATAAAACAAGAACAATGAACACGAGTTTATCAATATACTGGTACAGAGGGGGAGAAGACCCTGTTCGCATGGGCTTACAATCTACAAGGGAAGGGGGAAGGAGACAGGTGAGGGTAAAAGCTGCTCATCTGGCTGTGTGGTGGCAGCATGCTTATTGCTTATACGCTTTCTGAAGAGGTGGGTTTTCAGGTTGCTTTGGAAGGTTTGGATGTTGGGAATGAGTTTGATGTGTTGGGGAAGTGAGTTCCAGAGTAGGGGAGAGGCACCTGAGAAATATTGTAGATGGCTGTGCGAGAAACAGACAAGAGAAGAGCAAAGAAGGAGGTCTTGTGAGGATCGGTGATTATGTGTGAGGATGTATATATGTGAGAAAATTAAGAAGGGTACATTGGCCTTATATGTTGCTGAAAATGAATATGGCCAGAAAATGGATGCACACCCTGATGCAAAATGGCCACGAAAAACTGATAGTGTGTCTGTTTTTATTGGCTTTTTTCCACTGTCATGTGAATGTAGCCTTACAGAGGATCGTCACTCTGCATTAAAGTTCCAAGCAGGGAAACCCTCAGGTTCCTATGCCCTAACAGAGCATATAAAAAGGGTTTGTCTTGGTACTGTAGAACAACCTCATGAAATAAAACTATGTCTCATGTGGGTCATCTGAAATTCAACCGTGAACCAAAACAAGTTGACTATGTATAAATACTAATAGGGAAACAATGAATTACATAGCTAATAAAAATGTCTTCAAAATGTAAGAAAACATTTGAAAAAACACAAATTTTCTTCCAGATTTTGAATAATTCCAACCAACGATCCAAGTTATGAAGCCTCAGTAATTAGGCCTTGGATCTATTTCCCTTTGAGCGGAGACACATGCATTCCAACAGTAAATGTTTTGTTCCCAAACATCTGAAATAAAAGCTTGTGTTACAGAAATATGTCACAGCTGCTGTAACCTCTGCCCAGTCAATAATGTATAGCAAAGCAGGATGTCATTTCTCTCCCCTCTCAACCTGTACACACATATAGTGAATACGCCATCAGGGACAACCATGTTTGACAGAATTATTGATGATGTTTATATCAGCAAAAAGTTGCTGAAAGCTTTGCACATGACTACGTTACCTCGCTAATTACTGGACCTAATGAGCTGGAGATGTTGTCTTTTTCCGAGAAGGAAGAGAAAAAAGAATCTGTAACTTATATGGAAAATTTCATGAAACACTTAAATAAACATAGTCTATGTGCATATGAATTCATTATAGGGCCCCTAGTGTACAGCAATTGCAGTAGGCCTCTTGGTTGACACTGCCACACAAGTTGTACCAAAGAGGAGCATCTAATACTTAATCTGTTCTTTCAAATCTCTACCTAAATGGTTTCAGCCAATTCCTTAAATAATAATGACATCAATCCACAGTATAAAAATACCCCAAAACAAAGACAACTCAGAGCTAAAAGGATTTAGATATTAAAATAGTTGTCCGGGCTTTTACTATTGATGACCTATGAGGAGACAACGCGCGCAGTGCGCACGTGCCATCTCCTTTCTCTCTTCCTGTCCACCGCTGCGGGCCATGGTCTTTGCAAAGAAAGAAACAAAGTGGATTTTTTTGTAAATCCCCCTGTTAAAACATAAGCATGGCTGGTCCAAGAAGGAGAGACATAACTGGCAGTAACCTCTGGTTCCTCCGCCTCACGTAAATATGGGTGCATTTGATTCCCAAAGAACGTCAACATTGGCCAATTGACTGTCTCCTGTGTATGTCTTTCCATACATTTATTAGTAAATTTTAAAACAAGTTAGTGACAATGGGAGACAATTCCATGTTTCAAGGCTCCCAGGCTGATGTGTAACTGGCATGAAACACATACTGTAGGAATCTTCCATCATGACAGCCTTTTTTTTAAAGGACTACTGAATGTGAAGTTTTCCTTGAAGAGGTGTTGGATATTTTTAATAAGCTTCGTGGAGGTTACCTTGGCTTGTCGTCTACTAAGCTGTCTGTGCCCCCTCCAAATGCTATAAGGATACCAATGCACATAGTGAGAGAGTTGATGACTTTCTTTCTAAAGCCACCATCTAATATATAGGGAAAGCTGTAGCATAGAGGGTGTGAATAGTATTTTGTAGTTGTATAGACTATGACCATTTTAAAAGCTATGCTCTTGTTAACACTGTACATGTCTAACTGTACATACAAAAATGATAGATTTTCTCAACAGATTATTGACTGCACAGATTACTTCTTATTTCATAAAGCTTTTCAAGTCAAGTCAATTTATGTAATCCTGGATAGCGATGCAACTGGAAGAGACAGCACAGGTTTATCTGATATTTCACAAGGATGGTTTCTAAACCCTACTGTAAAGCTTTAATCCACTATCAAAATGGATAGCCCAATTTCTATTAGCAAGAAAGGGCGTGAGAGCCAGAAGTCTAACATCTACCCAGAAGATACAAGGCCTGCTGACCTATAGAACACTTAAATGCAGTTTAATAGCATGAATTCTTGAAATTCAGCAGCACATAATCCGACTTCTTTGTATCTTTGATGATAATGATTGCCATGAGAAGTCAATGGCAGTTATTTCAGCCTAATTAGCCAAAATGTCCTGGGAGGATACTGTGCAGAAAATCCCCCATTGCTATGTCAGTAACTCTACAAACGGTATGTGGCATAAGATGCTGGAATACAGAAATTTTATAATGAAGCAGCACTGGTAAGCTTTGGTAAAGAATAATTACACCCTATGTGTGATAGCATTCAAGTGATTACATTGAAATGTCTTTTAGTTAATTTATATTTATTCATTGCTAAAACTGAATTTATATGTCAGAGGTCTTTTATCATAGATGAAGTGTAGCACTTATCATCAGCAACCCCCTGGACTGGTCACCTAGTCATAGTCATGGGGAGCAATGCTGTAGAATGTCCCTTGTCTATAACCTATGTTAATTTGCATAGTGCTTAACAACCAAGTTCCACCTATATGGGTAATAACAAAAGTGAAAGGCTAGTATAAGGGCTGTCTTAGTTGTCTAACTAAGAAAAATTAAGTATATGGCTACCATATTTCTATGTTTAATAGACAAATTAGAGCAAATATTTCACCATGATCCAGTTATGTGGCTATGTCATAGATACATGAACTCATATACCTAATGTCTTTCTAATGGATATGGACCATACCTTTATATGGGCTATATCCTATCAATAACTGTCTTCAACACAAAATATGTGCAGCCCCCTCAATGTGTCATTTCTAAAACGTTATATGTGGTAAAGATCCCTTTGGGCACATTAAAACACCGGGTGCCTTTGTTCAACTGCTCCTTCTTCAACCTGTACAGCTACATCCTTGGTTGTCTGTATTTAGGTTTAGCCAAAACAAGATTCAGGTAGAGATCTATATAAAATATTCAATACAGTGAATGACTTACAGTAATAGTATGTCTTTAGCCCATAAAGTGGTGGAGAATTTTCAAGTCTTAACATCATCATCACGATCATTAGACATATGCCAATGAGATAGCTGATGTCTAGAATTTGTTTTTGTAGAGCTCTTGCAACAAAGATGCCTACTGCAACCAGTTACCCATCTTTTTCTTTATACTTATCTATGCATTTAATTTTTCAGTAAATTAAAAGGCAGAATTATGCTTCAATATACAGTATGATACTTAAATATTTGAAGGACATTAAGGAAACTTGTTCTTTCTTTTTCTTACACAGTAGAACTTCGAGGTTTGCAGACCAGAAAGGAAGAAGTCCGCCATCTTTATCATGTTGGTCGCTATTTTCTAGCGAAACAGCTTAACTGCTTTTCCAATTCACTTTTCTTCAGCAAGCAGTTTTCAAGTTTAAGAGCATCTCACCACTTACGGTCATTTACAGCTTACAGCTTAGCAAATCCAGAAGGTGTCGTTTGAAAAAGAATGACTAGCCAAGCATCTTAATCCTCCTGTTCATTCATGCTCTCTAGAATGTCCTTTCAGGCCACTGCTGAGAGCCTGTGCTGAAACGAAGGCTGATAAATTAGTCTGGAGGAGAGCAAAGCAGATTCAGCTTGTAAAAGGTCACCCCAACTTTGTTCTGGGTGAAGGTTTATCTTGACTGCTGCTGTGACAGACAATGCCCTGGATCTAAATGGTAGCGATCCTAGCTCTGCTGGTGAACGTACTACAGAGGTAATGTACAGCAGGCTCCACTAATATCTAAAACAGAAACAAAGGGATATGGATTTTTTGCAGCAGGTCATTCAGTAAGGATGGCACAATAACATAGGCCATTAAGCAGCAGATTCCATCTGTTGCTATAGAAAAGGTGGAATGGACACAAAAAATGCATCATGTAAAACAAAAAATCTGCTCAGCCAGAGTTCTGATTTACAGATGAAGAAGGTCTATACTTAAAGCCAAAAGAGAATGGGCTGGCCTTGTACAAGCTGTGTTTGTTTGAAGGGAAACAAAAGATCACGGGGTTACAAAATGGACAAGGTGGTCTGACTTGGAAAGTTCATGATGTTTCCGATGAACATGGGTTTGAGTCAAGTTGAATGAATATAATTTCATGGTTCCAGCCTAGACCTTGGCTGTTTTGATACCTTAATGAAAAGATTGCCCATATGTATTATAACTGGTGGTAAACAGAAGCTATGTGCATTTGCTGCGTGTAGTTACAGGATATAGAGAGCCTGGGAGAAATTGCAATTCCTCTCTATTGGTGAACCAGGCATCCATTCATTCATACATGGTACAAACAGTGACTGACTCCATACCACTGACTCTATGAAAGCCTAACCAAATGTTTGATAGGACTTATGAAGCTTTACATAGCTGTAAAGTTTCATTTTCCCAAATGTAACTCTTCTTCAGATTTCTACTCTCCTCTTCTAGACCATGCTGACTTTGACATCAAGACAACCGAAGAGTGGTGTAATAAATCACCGAGAAGTTTGTAGAGGAATTATTACAACTATGACCATTGCAGTTCTACTATTTCCCTCCTCAGGTCATTTGTTGTCATGGACGGCATATGAATGCCATCATTCTAGTAAGAAAACTTTTGCAAGCATTCAAAGTATTATCGTTCTGTTTGAGATCTAATGTGGGCTCCATGGATAGTGCTACGGCAGCATTACAAATCTGATGGGCCCTTTTCACGGGCTGACAATTGAACAGATTATCGATAACGAGCGTTACTAGTAATGCTTGTCAGCAATGATCTTGTGGTGTAAATGCACAACTGATTACCCTATGAATGATCGAAACGCTCGTTCATTGGGTAATTGGATCCTTTGTGCGCACAAAAGATCATCGTTTCCCAGTGGCAGATCATGCTGTGTAAACACGATCTACTGCCAGGAAACAACGAAACAATATGGGGAAGAGTGATGGCATTAGTTCCGGAGGAACTGGAGGAGATCTCTGCATGTAAATGCATTGGTCTCCTCCGCTAGCGATCAGCAGATTGTCAAGAAGGAACGCTTCCTTCCAGACAATCTGCTAGATTGTCGTCCCGTGTAAAGGGACTCTGACCAGTGAAACATCTGCATGGCCTTTGTGTGTTTACTCCATTGTTTCCCTACGGTTGCTTCGGTTTACTGATAGGTTAATTGACTTCATATGAAGCTAACTGTGGTGTGTGATAAAGAAAGTAGATTTGGCCTTCACTAGGGAATGCAGTTATGTAGAATATGCTGGTGCTATCTAAGCAATGGCAAAAAATATCAAACAAAATGTAAATCATTTTCAAAATCTTAGCATGGAAGTGGCACCTTGCTCTTCCTAACGTAATCAGCTCTGTGAATAGGCTGCTTATTCTCATTCATGCATCCATGTTGATATCTGTTTATTTTTTAACATGGGTGTCAGCTGGTAAAGTAAGTTTGTAAATTAGTCCCAATCCTTCCTTCCATGTCATCATCCTAATTAGCAGAGCGTGCTGGAACAGCGTTTATTTCTGTGGCATGTGGTGTGTATAAAAATGGACCTTTCTGCACATAGTAGAGGCCTTGCCTTTATTTACTCATCCTACTTCAGAGTGCATGACTAGAATCAATGCAAACACATTAAATGTTTCAAAGGACCTCATCATCAGACTGGAACTTGATTGAACTAGCCAGCTTCCACTTATCCGGGTGTATATAACCATTCCAAAATCTGTTTATTTTTAAGTGAGAGCTCCCAAAGAAGGAAGCAAAGCAGATAGTAACTAAAAGTGAAATAAAGCTATCACTAGTAAACATATTTACACTTAAGATCCTTTTACATGGGACAATTATTGGAAATAACTGGCCCAGTTAAATGAGCCACCGATCACCTGCCCATCAAGAAAAAGCATACTAATGTGGACACCAAAAACATTGTTTTTGGGCACCAGATCGTCTGACCAGAAACAGTGGGGGAGAGTAATCAATCTGCGCCAAAAAATAATGCAAAAAGCATCAAAATTATAAGCCATCTAGTTTGCACCAAATTTACCACATACCAACGTTAATATTCACTCCATAAAGAAGGATTCATGCCAAAATAGAAATCTGCTGATAAAAGTGGGCATGGTTAATAAAGTGGCATTTAGCAAATATAGCCAATGTTGCAAATATGCTCCAGACAAGCACGCTGTAATAGAAATTTGAACTTTTTGTTAAAGAAATCGCAGGCTCTTGCAGAACTGACCATATTCAGTACTTCTCTCTTCTCCAACAAACTGGCATAAAAATGTTGCAATTATTGGAAATTTTTGCAATTTCCCATCTAAATGTCGCACATCTGCTCTACCTCTCATTTATTATGCTCTGTAGGACATTTGATAAATTTTCATTCATCCTTCATTGCATTGATCTCCAGCTCTAAAAGTTAGTTATGGGGCAAATTGAGCTAAAATTTATAAATCTCCCCGAATGAATCAATATGGGGAGCAATTTCTCATCCTCATACAGCAAAGGTGATTGCTGCATGTAAATGCAGCTCTCACCCCCTCTAATGAGGTTTAGTTAAGTTTTGCTTAGGTATAGGGAGATTAGTGGGCTATGCATTCTGTAGAGGTCCATTTACAGGAGACAACTGAGCAGGCAATTATCAAGAATGAACCTAGCGGACTTTTACAAAATGCATAGTCCATTACTCTCCCTATAGCTAAGGAAAACCAACTACCTGGAGTTCTGGAGTCCCACAGCCATGGGTGATGTTGTCCATAGGTCTTCTCTGCCTTTGCACATTAGGCTAGGTTCACATCTCCGTTTTGTAAATAAGGTAGTCAGTTCTGGCAGAGGGAGTTACTGTATCCAGCATAGCCAGATGCCGACGGATTCCCATCATGCAGTGGTATTTCGCCTCAAAAAAACATCATTTATGCAAGAAACCTGCTGAACACCCACCAGATCCCATTATGGTGAATGGGGATCTGGTGGCAACCAGTGGTGTTGTGCTATGCAGGATATGGTAACTGTACCAGATTTACAAAATGGAGCTGTGAATGAAGCCTTAGAGATCTCTATAGAAGTGTGATTTTGGTCAGTAAATCCTGCCAGTCTAAACAGAGTGCTCCAACAATTTCATGTCCATGGTGACAGCTCAACTGACTCAAAATGTCCTGTGTGTGTGTATGTGTGTAGGGGGTGATTCATTGGTTTGATTTCACCTATTTTATCATATATATTGTTTTCCATAAAACAAGTGACAATGTAAGTGTCTGGCAGCCCCCTAACCCCTTCCTTTCATAATATAAAGTTGTCTATTCAACCAAGATAATGGTCAAGTTAGTGGAGGACTCAGGGAACATAACTGTTTAGACTAATGAACATTCAGTGGGCATTTATGTCAATGATCATCATAAAAGGAACCCTAAAATATTAGATACATTTATTGAAGTCCTTTTTTTAGACATTTGAGGCTGATAAGAAGCAAACTCTTCTTTAATTGGATGACTGACAGGAAGTCCAGGAGCATACCACTATGCCAGTCCCCTGATTGCAACTTCATGTCACAAATTTATATATAGATTTCTATAAATTAATGTTTAGTGTATTTTTAGGTAATATAGTAAATTTCCTAAAAAGGTGAAATGAGGCTAATTCCAAAAAGTTGGAACTTGTTCACATTGTAAACATATTATCTAGTGTATGGTTTAGTATATATCTATGTATTCTCTAAAACAGACATAAAGCTAATGTAAAGCCACAAGCTCTCAAATTGTTCAGGAAAAAAGTTTTTCTTTCTCCTGAGGATGGAATTAGTCACGCTGGAAAGATGATAGCAATTCACTAAACCTGGAGTCTCATGTTGAGTATCACACGGTTGATTCCAAATACAAAAACAGGAAGTGCAATCAATCGTGAATACAAAACCAATTTAGAAGATCTACTCTGTGTAGCACAGGGACTTACTGTAGAAGGATAATGTTTAATTTTTGGAAGCCATGCATTATATTCATCATCGAGATTTTTGATCAAAATGCTCACGACCTCCCCTATACTTCATCCCAATGTAGTACTGGGATGAAAAAATCCAGTCAGGTATGAATAACCTAAAGTGAATGTGTCACCTATAATTTTTTTTCTACCAGTTAAATCTAGATAGAGACATTTTTTTTTTCTAATCTGTTTCTATTTTCTGATTGTAATTTTTTTAATTGTATTTTCTGATAATTATGGGGGCAGCCATTTGAGCTGTTCTTAACAGCATTTAGATATAATGCTGTACAACAGACACCATGGGCCATAGAAACAGTTGACTTCTATGGGAGACATGCTTTGTGAACTGTAAGTTATTGTACAAAGAAGGAGTAGATAAGCTACAGTATAACCATTTACTATTGTGAATGTTGGATCAGGTTTTATCTATATACAGGTGATATATGTCATTGTAATGTTCCCATGA
The DNA here is from genome assembly GCF_905171765.1 of Bufo bufo. Taxonomy (NCBI): domain Eukaryota; kingdom Metazoa; phylum Chordata; class Amphibia; order Anura; family Bufonidae; genus Bufo; species Bufo bufo. The sequence continues at coordinate 139,786,555 of NC_053389.1, forward strand.
TGATAATGAGATGACTACTGTAAAGTGATCTGCACAGATCAAGAAGTGGCGCCTATTTTTAGGCTTAGTGGCCAGTGCAAAAACTGCAGAATTTTAGGATTTTTTTTAATATAGTGACATGAAAAATAAAAATTAACCACCAACAATTCTTTAAAAATATTGTAAGAAGGTACCTGGAATCATCGTGGATGGAAGGTATGTGTCACCGAGGTTGAAGTAAGAGCTGGTATTTTATGTGTTAGCAGCAGCTATAGCTAATTGACTCCTTGAGATTTAGCATGGCTGTCATAGCTGATCCGGGACGGCTCTTACTGGGAGTAGTCAAAGTGCTGGGTGGGTGACTACTCCCCATGTTCCAGGCCGGGTTTTGCCAGGCATAAAAACCAGCCAGAACTGCCAGGTGTGGTGGATTTACCTCCCTCTAACAGTGGAGCTCAGGAGTCTGTGTGCTGTGAACTGAGGGCTTTGCTGGGATTTGAGGTTTGAGCCAGGCTGGAGGACTCAGCCCCTCTGAAGGCTAACAGGCCGCCTATGGACTTGATGAGGCTGAACTGCAAACATGGTGTGAATTAACACCCAGGAGAAAAGGTGACTTTCATTGTTTATGGACTTTCCTTGTGTGTGAACAAACACCAAGCCACCTGCGTTTTGTGATACACCTTATCTGCATTTTGTTATACACCAATGTGTGAATAAACACCGCTGTTTGATTCAAGAACTGTCTACTTTGCCTCTATACTGCATCCGCTAGTCCTAACTACCAGAGCGAATCCCCACAATATGTTTAACATAAAAACTTGATTTAAACCATAGGTCATTTTCTGATGACACCTTCCATTTTCTAGCATAGAAGAAACATGCATAAAACCTATAACAATAAAATCACATCGAGCCACAGTATTAAATAAGCAGTATTCCCACTCATACGCCATTCATCATTCATTTTGGATCCTAAATATTGCAGTCTTCTACACTTCGGATATTGCTTTTGGCAGACTGATAACTTTCCATTCATAGATCACATAATTGGATGAATATTCCCCACAGGATATGCAATTTCCCTTTTATACAGGAAGTGGAATTGTGGGTAAATTCAAAAAAGGGAATCAGAAATAGATTACAAGTAGGGATGAGCGAACTCGTGGAAGTTCGGGTTCAGCCGGATGTCAGGTCAAAATTGAACTTGACCCGAACTTGACCCTGACCCCGAACACCATTGAAGTCAAAGGGGACCCGAACTTCACTTTATTATTTTACATTATAACATGGTTATATTGGAAAATAATAACATTCTTAAGACAGAATGCCAAACAATATGGCCAATTGGTGGGTTAAAAAAAAACTTAAAATGTCCCAGTTTGCAGGGTGGCACAGGACACCACTCTAAAAGTCAGACCAGTAGGACCAGGTGGTTGGTTGGATTGCAGCAGATAATGCTTCCAGTCGGTTAAGCACCACCCTGTCTTCCACAAAGTCCAGTCTCAGTAGGCAAGAGTCTGGTTAACACAATCCTCACCCTGATCCTCCTTCCTCCCACCATGGAGAGTCTTGCCAAACAAGTGATCCCACACTCGGATATTCCGAGGAGCTCTTTTCATCACCATTCCTTGATTTGGGCCTCTCGAAGAGGGACATGAGGAGATCGTGTGCACTGATGCCCAAACTCTTGAGCATCCACAGTTACAAGAAGATGACGGTGGGGAATAGCAATTAATGTTTCACGAGGTTGATGATGAGGATGAGACACAGTTGTCAATAAGTGAGGTTGTTGTTAGGTCAACAAGTCAGGAGGATGACCAGAGTGAGGAAGTGGAAGAGGAAGTGGTGAACAATGAAATCACTGACCCAACCTGGGAAGGTGGCAAGCCGAGCGAGGACAGCAGTACAGAGGGGGAGGGATCCACAGCACCGCAACAGGCTGGAAGAGGCAGTGGGGTGGCAAAAGGGAGAAGGCAGGCCACACCAAACAGGCACGCAACTGTTCCCCGGAGCACCCCCTTGCGGCAATCTCCCTTGCCAAGGGGTAGATGTTCCGCAGTCTGGCGCTTTTTTGAGGACATTAAAAGAATTGTCATTTGCAACCTGTGCCATACCAAAATGAGCAGGGGCGTGAACACTAGCAACCTCACCACCACCAGCATTATCCGCCACATGGCATTAAAGCACCCTAACAGGTGGGCCAAATGCCTGGGTCCACAATCAGTGTCTGCGGGTCACACCACTACTTCCTCTTTCCCTGTGTTACATACTTGGCAATCCCCTGTCCAAGACGCAGGCCCAGATGCCTCCCGCCCTGCACCTGGACCTTCGCAAGCACTATCAGCTAGCACATCCACTTCTGTGTCCCAGAGCAGCGTACAGATGTCCATACCCGAGGCCTTTAAACAAAAGCGCAAATACCCAGCCACCAGCCACAGGCCGTAGCACTAAATGCGCACCTTTCCAAATTGCTGGCCCTGGAAATGTTGCCATTTAGGCTTGTGGACACTGAGGCTTTCCGCCGCCTGACGGTGGCGGCCGTCCCTAATTACTCAGTCCCAAGTCGCCACTATTTTTCCCAGTGTTCCCTCCCCACCTTACACCAGCATGTGTCCCGTAACATCACCCGTGCCCTGACCAATGCAGTTATTGGGAAGGTCCACTTAACGACTGACACATGGACAAGTGCTTTTTGCCAGGGACGCTACATTTCCCTGACGGCACACTGGGTGAACGTTGTGGAGGCCAGGAGCGAGTCGTACCCTGGGATGGCACAAGTGCTACCAACGCCAAGGATGGCACAAAAGCTACCGATGCCAACATTACTGGCTGCACCCTCCCCTTCTCCTCCTCCACCTCCTTTCTCAAAACCTACCCCAATTTGCCTGAGCTACTAGTGAAGGTGCGCCGCATGTGTGCACATTTCCTAAAGTCATCTACAGCTGCCGCCGGTGTGGCAATGCTGCAGCAGCGCTTGCAATTGCCAGCTCACCGACTGTTGTGCGATGTGAGCACGCGCTGGAACTATATGTTCCACATGTTGGCCAGGCTTTGTGCGCAGAAGAGGGCAGTAGTTTCATACCAGCTGCAAAATGGTCGTCGCCTTTCCAGTCAGCTTCTGCTATTCACAAGCGACGAGTGGGCATGGATGTCTGACCTCTGTGAGGTTTTACGCAACTTTGAGGAATCAACACAGATGGTGAGCGGCGATAGCGTTATTATCAGCGTAACGATCCCACTTCTGTGTCTAGTGAAACACTTGCTGCTCACAATAAAGGCGGACGCTTTGCATGTGGAAGAGGTGGAAATGGGGGAAGACAGTACACAGGGTGATAGCCAGACCACCCTCCGTTCGTCTTCTTAGCGCGAATTGGATGATGATGATGAGGAGGAGGATGAGCAGGAAACGGTTGCCTTCGCTACAGAGTGTAGTAGCCACAGCAGATTTATTCCATCTGTTCAGCGTGGATGGGCCGAAGAGGAGGAAGAGGATGAGGAGATTGAGAGTCACCCTTCTGATGAGTACAGAAAAGTTTTGTCTGTTGGGACTCTGGCACACACGGCTGACTTTATGTTATGCTGCCTTTCCCGTGACCCTCGCGTTATACACATTTTGGCCAACACCGATTACTAGTTGTTCACCCTTCTCGACCCCCGCTACAAAGAGAACTTTTCATCTCTCATTCCTGTAGTGGAGAGGACTAGCAAAATGGTGCAATACCAGGAGGTCCTTGTGGAAAAATTGCTCCTAAAATTTCCAGCTGACAACTCTGGAAGCAGAGTACGTAGTTCCTTGGGCATCCGAGGAGGGGAGGGGAACACACAGCAGTTCCAACAAAGGCAAGGCAACACTCTCCAAGGCCTGGGACAGTTTCATGACACCCCGCGAGCAATCTCACCCTGATGTGCGGCCTAGTGTCACAAGGAGAGAAACGTTTTGGAAGATGGTGAAGGAGTACGTAGCAGACCATGTCAGCGTCCTCAATGATCCCTCTGTGCCTTGCAACTATTGAGTGTCCAAGCTGGACATGTAGCACGAACTGGCACTCTACACCTTGGAGGTGCTGGCCTGCCCTGCTGCCAGCGTTTTGTCAGAGCGGGTATTTAGTGCTGCTGGTGGCATTATAACAGATAAGCGCATCCGCCTGTCAACTGAAAATGCTGACAGGTTGACTCTTATCAAAATGAACAAGGCCTGGATTTCCCCTGACTTCTCTACTCCACCAGAGGAAAGCGGCTGAACATAAAGGCACTTTAAATGTGGCTTTTATGGTGTATTGAATACACTGTATTCCCATGCACCCCTTCCACCACAAAAAAGGGTATATGGTTCAATCTTCCTTTTCTCGTCCGCTTCCTCCTCCGCCCCCTCCATCATATCAACATGCTTATTAGGCTTCCCTCGCTCCGAATGTTTTATAGGGTCAGCTCAGCAGCAGGCCCTCAACCTTAATTTTTTCCATGCTCAGATCAGCAGCAGGCACTCGCCCCTAATGTTTTAGAGAGTCAGCTCGGCAGCAGATCCTTGCCCATAATGTTTTGTATGTATAATTTTGTTTATTTATTTAAGTTTTACACAATAACAGCATTTTTTTAATAAAAAGATCATGTTTTAGTGTCTCCATATTCTGAGAGCCATAGGTTTTTTTTATTTTTTGGGCGATTGTCCTAGGTAGGGTCTCATTTTTTGCAGGATGAGATGACGGTTTGATTTGTATGATTTTGGGGTGCGTATGACTTTTTGATCGCTTGGTATTATACTTTTTGTGATTAAAGGTGACAAAAAAATAGCTTTTTTTACAACGTTTTTTTTTTTACGGTGTTCACCTGAGGGGTTAGTTCATGTGATATTTTTATACAGCAGGTTCTTACAGATGCGGTGATACCTAATATTTAAATTTTTTAAATTTATTTAAGTTTTACACAACAACAGCATTTTTTTCAAAACAAAAAAAAATCATGTTTTAGTGTCTCCATATTCTGAGAGTCATATTTTTTTTTTTTTTTTTGGGTGATTGTCTTAGGTAGGTTCTCATTTTTTTGCAGGATGAGATAACGGTTTGATTGGTATGATTTTGAGGTGACATTTTGATTGCTTGGTATTATGCTTTTTGTGATGTAAGGTGACAAAACAATGGCTTTTTTTATACAGTTTTAATTTTTTTTTTTTTTACAGTGTTCCCCTGAGGGGTTAGGTCATGTGATATTTTTATAAAGCAGGTCATTACGGACGTGGAAATACCTAATATATATATATATACTATTTTTTATTTATTTAAGTTTTACACAATAATATCATTTTTGAAACAAAAAATAAATCATGTTTTAGTATTTTCATAGTCTGAGAGTCATATTTTTTATTTTTTTTTAGGAGATTGTCTTTGATAGGATATAATTTTTGCGGGATGAGATGACAGTTTGATTGGTACTATTTTGGGGTGCATATGACATTTTGATCACTTGCTATTACACTTTTTTACGGTGCTCACCTGAGGGGTTAGGTCATGTGATATTTTTCTAAAGCAGATTGTTACGGACGAGGCGATACCTAATATGTCTACTTTTTTAATATTTTTTACATTTAACACAATAAAAGCATTTTTGAAACAAAAAAATCATGTTTTAGTATCTCCATAGTGATATTTTTATACAGACGATACCTAATATGTAAACTTTTCTTTTTTTCCTTATTTAAAAAAAAAAATTTACTTTATTTTGGGAAAAGGACGCTTTTTTTTATTGAAACTTTTAATTTATTTGTAAAACTTTATTTTGTTAACTTCTTTTTTGCACTTTATTTTTTGTCCCACTCTGGGGTCTGATCCCCTTTACAATGCATCACAATACTTCTTTGTAATACACTTCAGCCGGCTTGCCTGTGAGATCCAAGGGACTGGATCTCACAGATTTTTACGATAGGCAGCCACTATGCCTAAAGAAGGCATCGGGCTGCCTTCCCTGCCATCGGGTCCCCCTCACAGCAGCGCGGGGACCTGATGGCCACCCTACACCCAGCAGGATCCTACATGTGCCGCGGTCAGTGCTGACCGCAGCAGTGCGATGATTAATGTGCCGGCATCTGTGTTTTCACTGATGCTGGCGCATACAGCAAGGGTCCGGCTATCAGTGACTGCCAGACCCCTGCCGCTAATCGGGCGGGCGCAGCTCCTGCACCCGCCCGATCTGCCCACTGTACATGTACGGTGCGAGTCCTTAAGGGGTTAAGAAGATGATCCTGCCTGGAAGACTGGACTTCAGGTATAAGGAAATGAGCAGGTTTCCATTCTGTGTCTCAGGAACAAGACAAGTGTTGAAGGGATTTATTTTTATTTAAATGTTATTTTTTCCCTATTCGTGGTTACTAGTCATTCCTCCTATGGTGGAAGATGATAAAAGACTTCTAAAAAGAACTTGGTATGCACTGATGACTCTCAAAATATGAAAAGAAAATATTTATTTCCCTTCAGTGCTAGTGAGTAAAGGAGATCTATTTAAAGGCTCAGTACTCATCTCCATTACTCCTGAGTTATTCCCGCTTATGGAAATAATATGAAGATTTCACTGCAATATATTTAGTCATCGCTCTTCGCACATATAAATTTCACATACTTCCTATTAGTGCTGCCAATAGCGAGCCCTTCTGTTCCTAGGTGTTCTCTGGTATTAGAATGATCCTAAGGGCTCATGCACACGACCATATTTCCCATCAGTTTGTTTCCTGCATATTTTGGTTGGTAGCACACATATTTACATGCCATTCATGTGCTGTTCTATTCCATATGTCCAGTCTGCAAATTATACAACATATCTTATTCTTGTCCTCATTGCTAGTGTTGAGCGAAACGAAATGTCTGAAGTGGACTCCGATCCGAAAATTTGATTTGCAGTTAAGCTGAATTTCCTCGTGCTTCATGGTAACAATTAGATTTTCCCTGAAATGGGGTAAAAAAATAATCTTACCTCATCCATTTGAGAACGAAGAGCCAGCCGCCGACATCTTGATTCAAGATCCTATGCAAAATCTCATGTGCCGGCCAGCGTGATGACGTCATAATGCGCCATGCGAGTTTCAATCAAGATGGCGGCGGTAGGCTCTTCGCCATCAAATGGGTGAGGTGAGTATCATTTTATTTATTTATTTTTTATTATAGACCTTAATATTGATGTCAGGCACCGCAATCAGCGATGAATATGGCATCTTAGGGGTACAAATGACGGGGGGGGGGGGGGGCGCAATCACCGTTCCCTGTCATTGCACCTACTACTTACATAGAAATTTTTTGTAAAATTCTGCGAAAATCTATCTATCTATCTATTATCTATCTATCTATCTATCTATCTATCACCTACATATTCCATATCTATCTATCTATCTATCTATCATCTATCTATCTATCTATCTATCTAGAGGGCTGACAAGGAAAGCAGGAGGAGCAAAGGTGCACAGAGTGAATTGGGCTCACCCTCGGTGCACTTGACTGCTCATTTGCATTCCTACAGTATTCAAGGTATTTTTATTGCAGAATGAAGCAATTGGGAAGCTGCTCTCCTACAGGCCTGAACAAGAAACTTGACTTAATTGTACAATATCGGTAAAGGGATTTATTTTCATGTTTTTTATTAAATACTTTTTTGGTTTAGTTCCCCTCCCCCATGGACCTTGTGATGCCGGCAATTTGACTGATTGGTGCAACACTTGGCTAAAGGGATGTGAACATTTACAATTTTACATGTCATGAGTGAGGACTGAAGTTTGATGGGGATGGTCCGAAACGCGTAGACTGTGTGGACTTTGTATGTGATACATGTTTGGATTTTACCGCATAACAATAAAGCTATAGTTTTTTATTGGAAGCTGTACTACAACATTTTTTTATTGAGAATGAAGCAATGGATCATTAAGTGAATGGTATCATTACATTCAGCTGAGCTAGCCCTACAAGAGTATCTGACTCCCAGAACCCCCGTCAATCAGCTGTTTGAAGAAGCCATGGTGCTTGCCAGAGCCCTGGTGAGCACTGTGGCCTCCTCACAGCTTACCAAAGCATCCATTTGATTGTGGTTGTGCTTGGTACCACAGCTCAGCCCCATTTCCTTGAATAGGACACAACTGGGCCTAGGCCATGTGATGAAAGTGGTGTCACTGGCCTAGGAAGAGGTCTAAGTGTTTTCAGAGTGCGCCGGCCTCTTCATACAGCTGATCGGCGGGGGATCATCAATATGAAATTTGGGGAAATCAGGCTCCTGGGACCCCCGCTGATCTCATATTAATGACCTATCCTGAAAATATTCCTTCAATACGGAAATCCCAGAAAATCCCTTTAACAGTGATTTTTTATGGTGACAGGCTCCCTTTAAATAGTAGGTTTATTAATAATAACAATAGTAATAATAAAAATAATAGTGTTAATAATGATAACAACACAGTCACCTTTAGCTTGGTTCATTCAGAGAGCGGCTTGGCATAGAGTATAAATGATCTGTTTTCGGAAGCAGTATTTTTTCGGACGCTTGTCAAAGGCAGCCATCTTTTAATTAGCAAAATAAACAGCCGTATGATAAATGCCATTATTTACTCAACAAATGATCAAAATCATTGTGTTTTCTCCCTCAGCCCTTTGCTCCACAGGGGCAATAAACTGAAAATGTGGTGTGATTTATACCAGACCCTTTGACTCTGTGTGTTCTGTGTCAGCAGGCAGGGGAGTAATAGACTCTGTAGAGCATGCATAAATTCAATCACATCTCACAAAATAAAGGAGCCCTTTTTTAAAGGATGCATCTTTCCTTAAAGAATAATACACCTCAAGCTATTTCACGGAATTTCATTTACTGAGTAACAAGGAACCAATGACTACGACCTAATCATTTCCTCTTCTAGACTTAGGAGGGAAAATCGGCCATCTATTTTACTGCAAATTATTGTGAATCATCAACGGGACTTAGCTGCGAGTTTATTGATGTTTCTGGAGGTGTTTTTAGTTTTAAACCAAAATCTGAAGTGTAAGTTGTGGGATTTGGCTGCAAAAATGAAAAAAGGAAAGAATTAATTTAAGTATATATTTATATCTATGTTGTATGTCTATATATACAGCAAGCACTTTGTTTTAACCAGTTCAAGACTGGGCTATTCAGCTCCTATTCCTGCCCAGGCATATTTTCTGGTGAATTTTTGTTTTTTAGCACGTGTATAACTGTTTTGCTTTTTTTTTTCAGTTCAAAGTAAAATATTTTTGTGCTTTTTTCACTAACAGATGGGGCTTTATTTTTATGCAATTTTTACTTTAGTGATTCTTGTTTTTATTTTTTATAAAATGGAAAATTTAAAAAAAGGGGAAATCGTTTTTTACATTTTGATTTATATTTTTATCAATAGCACAATATGTAACATTATATATATATATATATATATATATATATATATATATATATATATTTACGTATGTCTCCTTTCCATAACAGTCATTTTGATATATAGGATGTATCTTTTATGGTAGCTGAGGGCAATGCTGAAATACAGATTGTAGTGGGGGGGTTTTTTTTTGTTTTTTTTTTGTTTTTTTGTTTTGTTTACGCATTGTGCCCCTATAAGGTCATACAAGACTTTTGGGGGATTTTTTTTTTTTACATTTTCTTTTTATTTCTGATTTCTCCTGTAACTGAGGTTCACATGGTAGCCCCAGTTACAGGGAGAATATAGCTGCCAGAGCGATTGTGCATGGCTGTTCTCTACACATAATACTAATATAGTTGAGCACTGTGTGTAGAATGGCGGAGTAGGCAGGGATGGTGAAAAACCATTTCTTCTTCTCTATCACTGCAGCTGCATGATTAGCGCACAGCTGTTGTCTATGCACGGATAGTCAGCAAGCGGTTAAGAGAGCGTCTAACTTAGAAAACCCCTTTTTAACATAGGATTCCCTCCTTTTAATGTGTTTAATCTACTAGCTAGAGCAGAGAGTTGCTACGAAAAAGGGTTTCTTTTTTGAGGACCTACAGCAATCATGCAACACACAGACAGTCCACTGATTTTAATAAGAACAATGCAATGCTTTGTTTCCCCAGTGGAGGTGCTGCAGGGAAACGGAACACATAGAGAGTGGGACCTAGTGCTTTCTGTGCCTGTATCATTTACATGTTGACCCAGCAAAATTGTGTACAGAGATAGACAGGAAAGGAGTACTATCAGTGCCTGCATGATGAATGTTTGTTTTCATGCATATTTGATATTATGTGGTTACCAAAAACTATTCTTGACTCTTATCTCCAAGGAAAAATGGATTTGGCATGCATACATGGTAAAATCCAACATGCCCAATCATTATTTCCCTAATGGCAGCTGTTGAAGACTAATAGGGTATCAACCATACACATTAGATTGAAATTGACAGGATCGGCTGACATTTATGTAATGTGTATGGTCAACATAAACCACAATCTTTAGACAAAGAAAATAGACTAATAGGGGAACTCATTGGTCCATTGTACTAGGTAAAGATTCTGCAGTGGACTAGGTGTTAAGAACCCAGTAGCAGGCCAAGTTTCCAAAACCTTTTCACCCCTTTGATGACCACCACGTTTTATCTATGTAACTTGCGTTACTAGTACTGCCATTCACTAAAGAGTTCATTTTAAATCTGGAAATTCCAATTAATGCTTCATTCTGCTGACTTAAGGCCTCCATAAATAACCACAAATTAATAACTCAACAGGATCTTCCATGTCACCGTTCCGCAGACTATGAAAAGAAGTTGTTTTCCAGAAAAACACTTGTGACTGCAGCATTGAGGGTCTGCATTCAGCTGCTCTGCAGGATGCGGCCGCTCAACAATTGATCCTTGTGTAAAGATGGAAATTAATTAAATGGTGTTTTTATAATCTGCGGATTCAGAAGGTACCTTGTAAAATTTCCCCACAGACAGATTGAACCGCCCAGATAAAAAGATGTCACACAAAGCCTTAAATTTATCTATGGGAGAAGTGAATACAAGGTCAGAACAGATAGTAGTTGGGTGGGTCTGGGACTCTGTTTGAGGACGTTAGTGCGAGGGCAAATAGTTTTAACTACTGGTATAAAAGTTGGCTGTCAGGTCACAATCAGTGAACAAAAGAATGCCAGAGAAACAAGAGGAGCGCCATGGGGAAAGTGTTCTCACGTAGACCAAAAATAAATAATATCACAAAGTCAACAGTATCTCAAATAATAGAAACAGACCGTACCAGGCTTCAGATTCAATGAGTAATAGAGATATGGAACATTACTTAAAAATAAAAAGGTAAACATAGGCTTGTACCAGGATAAGAGAAATGCTGCTCCAAGGTTGTTAGAAGGACCATCTATGTTCTTGATATTGTCATGGGAATGTTCCTCTGGATGTAAGTTTTGCTTATTTTAATATGTACAGTATATGAGTCAAACCTCTGGTTTTGGTGGGACCAGCCAGTCATCTGAAATGTATAAGTGCCTCCTAACTTTCTGCCAACAGAACATGTCAGTGTGGATAATTTTAGGACAGTTGGATTTCTACTTGCCCAATCCTTTTATTCTTTTGAGATAAGTCACCACCAGAGGTGTATGGGGGAAATTTACTCCCCTCTCCCCATTCAGAACATATTCATACACAGAGTGTTCATATGTATGGTGGGGTGAGGAGAAATAGCAGATGAAAGATAGTTGTTGGCCAACCTTAGTTCCCTTTCGATGGTTTACAAGAGATGATTGGCCAACAGTTTTTCTCCAACTGCACCATAAAAAAGCATGGTTGGCTTGCTGGCATTTAGTTGTCGGTGGCTTGTTGGCTTTCAACATCCTTCAGACAAAGTTGAGGTCAACATAAACTCTGAATAATCAGCCACTATTGCCCAAATCCATTGGTTTAGCTATTATCTAATGTGTTAGGCAAATTTTATTAAAGCTTTGTTGGCCCTGCAGGAACATGTGATAAGAGTGGCACCAGCATATGCACTGATGTGTAGGATATATGTATTTGCATCCTGACCCATTTCTACCACTAAGTGGCTCCCGACATGCAGTTTATAAAACCTCTTCAATTTCTTACCTTCTGTGCCTCCCCAGTGCAGTATGGACAGAGCAATGACTACTACTCTGAGTGGGAAGCATGTTCAGAGCAGTTGTGACTTCCCTAACCCCACCCAATAGTGAGATAAGAGTGAGCTCCCATTACAGTGTGGAAGACCCAGACAGGATCCTTAAAGGGATGGCATAGAGTGATTGTTATGATAAAAAGACCACTGGGCTAGTTTAGCACTGTATCCCCTTGTGGGGAACTGCAGTACGGCACTATTTTAGTGACAGAGGTTTGCATTGTAGTTCACCGCACAGCCAGGTGGTCAGCGACACCATGTTGCAGGGAAAACGTATTCATGGAGTGAGGAGTAGAGACTGTGCTGAAAGCAGCAGCAGAGATGCAGGCTGTAGAGCAAGATGATGGAATCTACAGAAAAGCGTAAGGTTTTTTCAAAATACTTTTTGGAGTCATTTATGAAATTGGTGTAAAGTAGAACTGGCTTAGTTGCCCATAGCAACCAATCAATTCCATCTTTAATTTTCCGAAGGAGCTGTCAAAAATGAAAGGTGAAATCTCATTGGTTGCTATGCGCAACTAAGCCAGTTCTACGTTACACCCGTTTGATAAATGACCCTATTTGTCCTTAAAAGGGTTATCCAGTCTTTTTTTTTTCTAAATCTGGACCCTAGACAGCTTAACCTGTGGGAAAATCCATCATCACCTGCTCCTTGCAGTGCCATTCCGGCATCCTGGTTCCCTTCACTGGTCTTCTCGTCCCTGTCTGTCCACATCTGCACAGATGGGATGACATGAGCCACTGAAGCCAATGAGCGGCCTCAGTGGTGGTGTCTCAACGTGGCACAGCACTGCTGGATCACATGTCAGTTGGGGACATAGCACTGGTGAGGCTGATCATCAGATTCAGCAGTGCTTAAGACCCCATCCACATGGGGACACATGGGGACCAGAAAATGCAGAAAGAGCCCCAAAGCTGGAACAGAGTTGAGGAAAGCAGGTGAATATGGAATGTCCCCCACAGGTACAGTTAGCTGGGTGCAATTTTTAAAATAGCCAGATAAACCCTTTAAATGGTTCCTCCAGGTATATACAGAAGTTTCAATGTGACACTGATGGGGCAGTTCTAAACTTGAGTGTGATATCATATCACAGCACAATAAAATATTTTTATAACTTATCCTCAGGATAGGTCATTAGTATCAGATCTGCAGGGTGCGACACCCAGGACCCCCACCGATCAGCTGTTAGAAGAGGCCTTGAGCGCTGCAGCCTGTTCTTAGTCCAGTGACATCACTGCATAGCTGAGCTGCAATACCAAGCACTGCCACTATAGAATCTATGGCTCTGTGCGTGGAAACCTGATGGGAGCCTGCTCCCTGAAACCACTGAATGGTGCCGGAACCCCTGCTGATGTGATAATGATAACCTACTCGTAAGGATAAGTCATCATTATCTTTTCCAGGATAACCCCTTCATCAGTATGTGACCAGTGGGGGTCCAGAGATCAGCACCCCTGTTGATCAGGCATTTGAAGAGGCTCTTGCAGATTACAATACACAGGGCTATCCACTGTATAGCATTTGTGCTTGGCATTGCTGAGCTGCGCCTAGGCCATGTAACCGATGAACATGACATCACTGGTCTAGGAAGAGGCTACGGTGCTCATGGAGTACCGCGTCTCTTCAAACAGCTGTTCATTGAAAGTGCAGGCAGTCGCCCCCCATCAACTACTAATGACTTATCCTGACAAAGTACAATTTCCTAAATGAATGTTACCTTTTACTGCCATTAGCTGTGGAGACAATCAGAATATACAGCAAAGCCTAGCTGGGACTAGACACTTGCCACATGGTCAAAGATCAACTGACAAGATGCCTCAACCGCAACCATAAAATTGCAAAAAAAATCGTATTTCTTTCTGAATTTGGGGTGTGGTCTCAGCAACTTGCGACCCCACCCAATTCAATTACTCCACTAGTATGCAGCAATCTTTGATCACGGTCAAATACCTGATTCTTTTTGTATTGTTACCATGGCTAATGGGAGTAATGCTGATATGACCATATTGTTAAGGAATTGCTATTTATGCAATTCTCTCGTATATTCTGACAGGTGGCTCCGTACAATTAAGGAAATAAGATAGCAGTCATTAAATGCAAGAAGAAAGGGACTAATGTGTAAGGCGGGAGTGATAAGTATGTGCATGATAACTGTTCAAATATTGTATCTTCTGACCTAACAATAAGAGCTTTGTCACTGCTGAAACCTTTGAGAATTCTTCCTGCCTTGAACGATTGCTGGCGAGGTGTTTGTCCTCCCTCACCTATGCCATAAGTGATTTGTATCCTATTGGGATGACTCATTAGTGCCTCTATCAGAAGAAGTCTATCAGATCAAGTCCAGACATGGGACTTTGTCCTTTGTGTATCTGACACCAAAAAAAAAAAAAAAAAATCTAAAGGTTCAAGTGCCTTTATATCAGTTTATTCTGTATTGCGAGCCGGCACTTTAAAAAAAAAAAGGTCAAATTCTACTTTGGTTTCCGGATTTTGTGGTTTACAAAATGTTAATGAATTGACGCTTCCTAATGCGTTTTCAAACAATATGTAATTCCCAGAGGAGTGAAGTGGTTTGATTGACTGTTCCCAAGATAAGTCCTGTTTGTTCACTTCTACAATCTCATAAGGTTCCTCCAGCAGGAGATTCAATTCTACTTCCAGGCAAGGGAGAGAGAATTGGATCAGTAAATGAAAGGGCAGAATTGTGATGTTTGCTAATACTAATAAAGAATCTATCAGTTCTGGGTTTTGCTTTTTCTTTGATTAGAAGGTTAGGGTTGCATCTGCAGTTCGCAGTAGACTTGAATCATGTATAATATTACTATACAAGGTGGATACATCTAAAGTCAGTGGCAGGTCTTCTGGCAGTAAAGATGTCTGGCACATAATGTATAGTTGCTGACAGTCCTGAATTTGCCATGATTGTCAAGATTGTCTGAAGATCAATGTTTTTAGAGGCAATCCCGACAAATTTGTCTTGTCCTATTGCTGAAATGGGTAGGAGTGTATTTTATTAGGTGGGTTTGGGGAGGGTCCAAAGGCGGGCCTTAAAGGGGAGCACTGCATTAACCGCTTCCTGGTCCTCCTGTTCTAATGAGTGCTTCTATAATGGAAGCACTCCTTAGTTTTCACTCCATAAGACACACTGACATATTCCCCCCACACTGTGGGTGGAAGAAAAGTGTGTCTTATATGGCAAAAACTATGGTGTGTGTATATATATATATATATATATATATATATACAGTACAGACCAAAAGTTTGGACACACCTTCTCATTCAAAGAGTTTTCTTTATTTTCATGACTATGAAGGCATCAAAACTATGAATTAACACATGTGGAATTATATACATAACAAACAAGTGTGAAACAACTGAAAATATGTCATATTCTAGGTTCTTCAAAGTAGCCACCTTTTGCTTTGATTACTGCTTTGCACACTCTTGGCATTCTCTTGATGAGCTTCAAGAGGTAGTCACCTGAAATGGTCTTTCAACAGTCTTGAAGGAGTTCCCAGAGATGCTTAGCACTTGTTGGCCCTTTTGCCTTCACTCTGCGGTCCAGCTCACCCCAAACCATCTCGATTGGGTTCAGGTCCGGTGACTGTGGAGGCCAGGTCATCTGGCGCAGCACCCCATCACTCTCCTTAATGGTCAAATAGCCCTTACATTCAAAGTTTTCCCAATTTTTAAGCTGACTGACTGACCTTCATTTCTTAAAGTAATGATGGCCACTCGTTTTTCTTTACTTAGCTGCTTTTTTCTTGCCATAATACAAATTCTAACAGTCTATTCAGTAGGACTATCAGCTGTGTATCCACCTGACTTCTCCTCAACGCAACTGATGGTCCCAACCCCATTTACAAGGCAAGAAATCCCACTTATTAAACCTGACAGGGCACACCTGTGAAGTGAAAACCATTTCAGGGGACTACCTCTTGAAGCTCATCAAGAGAATGCCAAGAGTGTGGAAAGCAGTAATCAAAGCAAAAGGTGGTTACTTTGAAGAACCTAGAATATGACATATTTTCAGTTGTTTCACACTTGTTTGTTATGTATATAATTCCACATGTGTTAATTCATAGATTTTGATGCCTTCAGTGTGAATCTACAATTTTCATAGTCATGAAAATAAAGAAAACTCTTTGAATGAGAAGGTGTGTCCAAACTTTTGGTCTGTACTGTATATATATATATATAAAATTCATATATCATATTAGAAAATGAATAGATAGATGATAGATAGATTACCAGTATTAGAGACATTCTTTAGCAACTCTTAGGGTAGATTAACATATCCAGATAATTGGGCAGATTTCTACTAATGCTTGTTCCTGGCAATCTGGCCGTCTAAATGTGCAGCAGGTCACTCGTTAATCGGGTGATCCTGTTGTTCGTGCATGCACCACAAATTATCATTTATGGGCAGCAGATCGTGCAGTCTAAACAGGGATCTACTGCCCAAAAACAGTGCAGCTATATGAAGACGAGCGATGGCAATAGTGATCCCTTGTCCTCATACTGTGAAGGAGATCGCTGCATGTAAACGTAGTGCTTCACCGCCACTGAACGAGCAGCTGACAATTGGTTTTACATCGGCATCTAAACTCACCTCTAGTTGGTACTTAGGTAGACCGAAAGATGATAGATGATAGATAGATAGAGTTTTTTTTTTCTTTTTGAAAGACTTAGGGGGTCATTTATTAAGACTGGCGTTTTAATTACCCTGTGCGCTGGTGGCGGATCTGCTGAAGTTATAAAGAGGCTCCAGCCTCTACATAACTTCTGCGCATCCACCGCCAGTCTAAATCTACACAAGCATAGAAAATTATAAATGAGTTCGGCCTGCCGGCCTGTTCCCTTACCTGCCCCCTTTTTAAGTGGGGAAAAGTCATAGAAATACGCCAAAAATAGGCAAATGTCTGTTAGTAAATGACCCCCTTAGTGTCTGCTTCTTCACAGAGCCAGCATTGAAGTGTTCTGTTTTTTCTATAAAGTCAGATTTCTCCTACAAGAAAACAGGATGTATAAAGATGAGTTTTAATGCTGAGGTTTTATCGAGGTGTGACGAGTACATCATCTAACCATGAAATGACTTTAATGGCTTTTAAATAAATGGTTTGTATTGTAATACACGGGGAAGAAGGAGAGGTAGGTGCAGTGATGGAGCATTCCCCGAGGCTAAGCATCTCTCAGCCGATCATCAAGGAGAATAATTTGTGCACACTGCTCAGGTCCTTTCTACAGGTTTTGAGTGAACTTGGCCTTTAAAATGGCGACATCAATCATGCAGGGAGACATTTAAATTTTAGATTACCTGTGGCGGTGAAGTTAACATTTTCTGTGTGAAAAGTCTTTGCACAAGAGATAAATAATATATTTTGCACTTAAAGACACAGAACATGGTATTCATATTTATGGATAGCAAAAGGCTTGCAATTGACAGAAGTTGTGTAGTGAACCCACATAGGAGGTGTTGGGTGGAGAGGATGGGTGTGGTGGTAGTGTCTGTTAGAGGTGTTGGTTACTCACAGTGGTGTTGGTCCTTCTCTTGCACTTCCTGGGTCGCTCACATTTGGGTCACTCTGTGAGGGGTCTCTTGCATGTTGGTGGTATAGGATGCCCTTGGTATTGAAAGATTACGGGATGCAAAGCAGGGATCTCTTGTAATGCTGTGTGATATAATACAGTGGCATTGCAGGTGATGGTGCAGTGCAATGTTGAAGCCAGCTTTTGGTGAAACAAATGAACAGTTTTACTAGGAACTTTGGAAGTTCATAGTAGAGTAGGCAATATTCTTTTATTACGCTTGTATAGGAAAGAGCCATCCCATTGAAGTGAATGGGACGGCTTGTAATTACACCTGCTTACCACAGTGCTGTCGGTGGTGAGCAGGTAAACAATGAAGGGAAGGCTGAGCTCACACGGAGCGTGGCATTCTCTTCAACCGGCTGATTGACAGCAGTGTCTGGCTTCGGACCTCGCCGATCTGATAGTGATAACCTATCCTATTTCATCAATATTGAAAACCCGGAAAACCCCTTTAATGAGGCCATCAAGAGAGGACTATCATGTAAAAAAATTTATCAAGCTGTCAAGGCCAAAAAAAGGGTCCTGAATGGAGTAAAAAATGTTTATGGAGATTGGTGGTCAGATAGATGATGATGATTTCTCAGAAAGTCCAAAGGTTGGCAGCTCTCCAATTGAACATAATTCTACAGTCAGTGTAAGCTACATCTGCATGTTTTTGATGTTTATGTTGCACCACATTTTTCCATGAGCTTGTTTATTATGTGACACTCACCAAATTCTAATGTTTGATCTGGTTTTCTAAACCAGCCAATACCTTTATGGGTACGGCCACATGGTCAAGTCTCCTGATGCAGTTTTGAAAAACAGAAGTTAATTAAAAGAAGAGTAGTCCTATCTGTCCTTAATACTTTGCTTTTATGATCGGTCATGAGTAAGGGCTAAGATTGAATTGTGCCCGAAACATGTAGACCTGCATTCTTGTACCTGGATTTTATACTAATTATCGAATAAAGCCTTTGGATTTCCACAACCACAAGCTGGACAAAACCTCTTTTTCTTCATACTTCCGTATTTCTCCTGATTCGGGTGAAGGAGTTGCTCCGTGCTATAACAGTGAAATCCTCGGCAGGTGAGAGCTGCTCAAACCTTTGATTTTTACAAATATTTGCTTTTATGATCAACTCCTGATTTTGTCTTCCACAACTGCATCAGGAAACCTGAGTGTGTGACCATACCCAGGGGTGTAACTACCATAGTGGCAGAGCATGCAACTACTATGGGGCCCAGGAAAGAGGGGGCCCAGTTGGGATCATCCCTTCTTCTACTGGGGGTGAAAACTTGGTCAGGGCTCTACTTTCTAAAGGAACAACTTTTAGCAAATGAGGCAGTGGAAAAAATGTCCCAAGGGTCATTGAAAGGGGTTTAAGCGTAAACTGCCTGCACCCCTGAAGACGCCAAGTTAATTTGGCGAAACATGTCGGGGGGCAGAGTGCTGTAGAGCATGTGTTTTAGACAGTGTATGCCTGCGTCTTACAATTCACAAAGTTCAAGCTAGTGGCAGCCTTATAGGAAGAGTTTGTAGAGTGAGAGCTCACCAGCTACCGTGATAGACCCAGCACTGTGGATTAACAGTGCCGTTACCAGCAACAATCTGCACAGGCTGCTAAACATAAAGCAGCCTAGCAGAGTAGGGGAGCAGGGCAGATAGCAGCACCTCCACACTTATCCGAAGGCGTCATTATCACTATATAAGATTCAGCAACATTTATTATCCATTTAGCAGGCATAGCTGATAATTTTAAACGTTAGTCCAGTGTGGTGTTTTATTTATACACAATAACTAATGTTACGTTTTAATTTAGAATATCATCACACGTGTCAACCTAGAGACAACTATTGGTCTTACTGACCATTTGAAAATAAAATTGTGTCTCAACACGTAGTGAAGGGTCACCCAAATAGTAATAAGCGTAAACCCATCTGTCCTGTGTGGGGAGCCTGGTTTGATCCTTGCAATGGGGCCCTTACTTTTCTATGTACGTCACTGACCATACCCTAATATTTTATTGCTTAATTGAGTAAAGGTTCATACAAGTTGGTTTTGTATGTGTATAAAAAGTCACAAGACCAGTTAGTAATTTTGATAGCTATGGAAACATACCCTTCATCATCATACCCTTGCAGGATAACAGGCTAAACTGGATGGACAGATGTCTTTTCTCAGCCTTATAAACTGTTACATTGTGTCTGGTCACCAAATACCACAAATGGTGACACAAATATCTCCTCCTACACTCATGTTTATCAGTATGCTTTATATAGTAAAACAATGGGATCCATCATAGCTCCAAAATATAGTGTTTTAATGATGCTACCCAAGGCACAACTCTACAAGAAACATTGGAAAAGAGCTAGAAATATGTCTTCAATTTTTAGGCTACATAGTTAAACAACAGAAGAACTAGCTAATCTATCGTAGGAGAGGACATATTACTTGGGCTTCTTGCCAGTGGAAAAAATATATATCACTCTAGCCAATATTAATTGGGGACCAAGTCTTATGGGAGAAGAGAAGGCTTCCAGCATTTGTCCATTGTCATAGTGAATTGGAGTAACTCCAACACTATAAAACATTCACAGTAAGTAAACACTATTTTTTTCAGACGATCTCCATGGCGGTAGCTTTGGTTATATGCACATTGTCTTTACATTACTATATCCAACCTGTTACCAGCCATAAAGTCAAAAAAATCTAAGCATTTAAAACAACAAGTGCCAATATTACATGGCAAGGTGTACACCAAAAATAACTTAAAATAAATTAGAGTTAGAAAATTTAGGACACTCAGGACTATGGACTCGGGGGATATGTGAGAACATTCTTGTCTATGGAAAAAAAAGAAGTTCCAGAATTTAAGCCGGTCTTATTTGGAGTAAAGAAATGTTGTATAAGTGATCTAATTTAGAAATAGATGGGAGACAAGACTAAAGTCAAAAGTACAAGAAATTGGACTGTTTGATGACAACTGTGATAAATTTAGACCAGACATATTGGTTACATCGCTGATGGATTTTGTGCAATGTGGTTTGCAATCATGTAGGGGAATATTTATCATTTGGGATTGATTTCATGTCGCTTTTAAGTTCAGTTTTATGAAATGGCATACAGTTTTCATGTATTTGGTGCAACTGCATTGTGTTGTATGACTTAGTCTTAAAAAAATACCATAGAGCTTGGCATAGGATGTGACTTTTCTGTGATATTTCAAGTGTCGCAGATAGTAAATGTGCCGTAATCCGGGTCTAATCTCACTTTTCTGCCATTTTGAAAAGTGGCATATGTCTCCAAAATGCTGCAGAAATGTCACAAAAAGTCGCAATTGGCATGTCATGCAACATTTTTAGACAAAAAACCTGACAAATATGGTTTGATAAATGTCCCCTGTAGAATTTGTGATTAGACCTTTAGAATTTGCTGACCTTAATAAGACAAGAATCCTGAAATGAAAAAAGGTCGGTTGATGGTTGAAGATGTAGAATCCCTTAAACGTTGGCAGAACATAATCAAACAAGTTATTATGACATAATAGTCAGTAGGTGACAAGAAAGAATCCAAACACTCCAGGTAGATATAGATATATTTTTATGGATGGTTTAAGCAATTTTTTAATTTTTTTTTTTTTTAAAGTCCAGTAATGGGCTTTCTACTAATGAAATCTGGATCTCCAAGACGTTCTGTTGTCTGTACTATCTAAAAAGTTATAAAAAAAAAATATTAGACCCAAGTGATTCCTGAGGGCCTCATCTCCATTTAGAGATTTACTGAAAGTAAACTGTACACAATGATAATGTATCTTCTAACATTTACACTATAGAAGAAAGGAGCAAAATCCTTACCAACTTGGGTGAGAGACCAGAAATGAACAAAAATCTTTTAGATTCAAATTTACCAACATAAAGTATAAAGAACCTTTGTGAAATGAATCAATACCCACAAGAATACACTGTTGAGTACTTCAGCCTACAGCTTTTCCTATCAAATCCTCTATACACAGACATACAGTGGGAAAGTTTGGGCAACCTTGTTAATCGTCATGATTTTCCTGTATAAATCGTTGGTTTTTACGATAAAAAATGTCAGTTAAATATATCATATAGGAGACACACACAGTGATATTTGAGAAGAGAAATTAAGTTTTTTGGATTTACAGAAAGTGTGCTATAATTGTTTAAACAAAATTAGGCAGGTACATAAATTTGGGCACCACAAAAAAGAAATGAAATCAATATTTAGTAGATCCTCCTTTTGCAGAAATTACAGCCTCTAAACGCTTCCTGTAGGTTCCAATGAGAGTCTGGATTCTGGTTGAAGGTATTTTGGACCATTCCTCTTTACAAAACATCTTTAGTTCATTCAGGTTTGATGGCTTCCGAGCATGGACAGCTCTCTTTAAGTCACACCACAGATTTTCAATTATATTCAGGTCTGGGGACTGAGATGGCCATTCCAGAACGTTGTACTTGTTCCTCTGCATAAATGCCTTAGTGAATTTTGAGAAGTGTTTAGGGTCGTTGTCTTGTTGAAAGATCCAGCCCCGGCGCAGATTCAGCTTTGTCACTGATTCCTGGACATTGGTCTCCAGAATCTGCTGATACTGAGTGGAATCCATGCGTCCCTCAACTTTGACAAGATTCCCAGTCCCTGCACTGGCCACACAGCCCCACAGCATGATGGAACCACCACCATATTTTACTGTAGGTAGCAGGTGTTTTTCTTGGAATGCTGTGTTCTTTTTCCTCCATGCATAACACCCCTTGTTATGGCCAAATAACTCAATTTTAGTTTCATCAGTCCACAGCACCTTATTCCAAAATGAAGCTGGCTTGTCCAAATGTGCTTTAGCCCACCTCAAGTGGCACTTTTTGTGGTGTGGGCGGAGAAAAGGCTTCCTCTGCATCACTCTCGCATACAGCATCTCCTTGTGTAAAGTGCGCCGAATGGTTGAACGATGCACAGAGACTCCATCTGCAGCAAGATGATGTTGTAGGTCTTTGGTGCTGGTGTGTGGGTTGACTCTGACTGTTCTCACCATTCGTCTCTTCTGTCTATCCGAGATCTTTCTTGGTCTGCCACCTCGAGCCTTAACTTGAACTGAGCCTGTGGTCTTCCATTTCCTCAATATGTTCCTAACTGTGGAAACAGACAGAGGAAATCTCTGAGACAGCTTTCTGTATCCTTCCCCTAAACCATGATGGTGAACAATCTTTGTCTTCAGGCCATTTGAGAGTTGTTTTGAGACCCCCATGTTGCTACTCTTCAGAGAAAATTAAAAGAGGAGGGAAACTTACAATTGACCCCCTTAAATACTCTTTCTCATAATTGGATTCACCTGTGTATGTAGGTCAGGGGTCACTGAGCTTACCAAGCCAATTTGAGTTCCAATAATTAGTTCTAAAGGTTTTGGAATCAATAAAATGTCAACAGTGCCCAAATTTATGCACCTGCCTAATTTTGTTTAAACAATTATAGCACACTTTCTGTAAATCCAATAAACTTCATTTCACTTCTCAAATATCACTGTGTGTGTCTCCTATATGATATATTTAACTGACATTTTATATCATAACAACCAACGATTTATACAGGAAAATCATGACGATTAACAAGGTTGCCCAAACTTTTGCATCCCACTGTACTTGGCTTTGCCGAGTATGAGTGCATTCTGAATGGGCAGAGAGGCGTAAGATGCGACCAGACACCATTGGTAGGGATTTATCTCCCCTGAAAACCAAAATATTGAGGTATGAATTTCAACATGCCTGATCATTCTTTCCCCCGACGTCATCTGTTTGAGAGAGTCAGCAGACTCCCATGCAAATAAGATTTGGCTGTCTTTGCTCCAATGTACTGTATATGGAGGTCTTTGGATACATTTATGAAGGCAACTAATAACTGGTTTAGCAAATATTTCATCAAACCGTTTCCTCGGTTTCTACACATGATAAGAAATGCAGTCTGTGAATGGGTTAAACGTATAACTCACATTGATTCATTCATATTTGACTGAATTATCACATAAAGAATCATGTAAAATGCACTACTCTATAATTACAAGACATGAAATACATAGCCAGCATACAGTGCCGCCAACGCTCATCCTCCTGTTCTTTGCTGCTCTCTTTACAATTTAATTTCATATATGTTATTATTGAAAAGGCTATGGTTAACTAAGTGCACAGTGGACTTACTTCCCATCCTAGATTATTCTCTTTTAATGTGGTCTTCTGCATCATGATATACGGTCCTAATCTTTCCCCAATTTCAATTTTCTTCTTGGCCCAAATCCCAAGACCAGCTCCTGGTACGGAGGATTCTCTGAGTTCAAAGTCAGGTGGGATTGGAATATCATCAGGAATGTAGACTGGGGCTTCATAGGGTGATCCCTCCTTTGGGGTAAAATCTTCACTGGTTGGGAATGGTGAAGGAGGTCCTACAGGAATGGGTGACATAATACTGTCCTCTGTCTCCTCTTCTGCGCTGTCGCCGCCTAGAAGATCCGGATCAGGCTCATACATATTATTTACAAGGTAACTGTCACCTGCAGAGAAAAGAAGATGCCACAGTTTACATCAGTCTTGCAAAGATGATAGACAAAGATGAGGATAGGTCATCAATATTAAATCCTAGAATACGCCTTTAAAGAGCATCTGTCAGCAGGATGAACCCTGATATAATACCTGGAAGGGTAGTGCATTTGCCGATCCTGTGAGAGATGGTGCAGATACAAAATTACAGGTCTAGGCAAAATGCCTGAACCTGTCAATCAATATTAAAGGGGGAATGTCAGGAGGAACAGGGATATGCTCCAAACCTGCAAGTGACAGTGCAGGTATGGCATTACAGGCATAGGCAAGATGACTGACCCTTTCAATTAATGGTACAGTGGGATTGGCAGGAGAAAAAGGGCACGATCCGATCCTGCAAATTATGGCGCAGACGCAAGATTACAGGGCTAGGCAAGGCAAGATGCCTGACACTGCCAATCGATGAGAAAGAGGGAGTGGCAAGAGGAGTAAGGCACTGAAGATGCACCAATAATCTCATTTGCATAAAAATGATTAATACTTAATACCCTAACTCTAACAGGTGTTTAGCCTGATTTAACTGGGTTGATAATGCTGACAGATGCTCTTTAAGTAGAGCTTCCAAATGACTATAACACAAGATCCTATGACATATTACAAATAGCAATATAGCTGACTAATAACCATGTAATTTTCTGCGCACCCCCAGTATTTAGAAATTAGAATTACTTTCATATTATTTTTCTACCAATTTGCCAACCATCCCCCTATCTATAACAGCCACAACATGGCTGCTTGTGAAAACTATTATTAAACATCATTTAATTTGTAAAAATGCAATACACATGAATTACAAGCCCAACAAACAAAAGGATAACACAATGAACTGTAACAATGAGGTACATTTATTCTATGAAATAACGGCACGTTGGAAGACTGAAGCTTGATTGTGTATTTTAAGTTATAAATTCCATGGTAACCTGAACACGCTCTTTCATTTAGGAAATCAGCCTGATTATGTTAGCAAGGTTGAAATTATTACATGTGAATGGGTATATTTTTCCTAATGTTCACAAGAAGCTGATTTCATTATGGGTATGGCCTCTTTATGTGTCAGTTTCTCATGTATATTTTTTTTACAATGATTGTAGGATGGGCAGGAATATCAGGCATCAGACAAAAAGTTTTAATGCAATATTAGTGAGGGTTACACAGGGTCTGTAGGCAAGAACGAAGGGTACTCTGCCAACTTAAAAGAAGCCAGACTCCTTTAAGAAAGAGTGTCACAATATGTTTCTATATCACATGGATGTTCTTTTTCCTTTTTTGAAAGACACTTTCTGATTGACCTATAAGGTACTTACAGACTTTTGACTCTTAAAATGTAGCTCTGGGGCAGGCATGGCCAACCTGAGGCTCTCCAGCTGTTGTAAAACTACAACTCCCACCATGCCCTGCTGTAGGCTGATAGCTGTAGGTAGTCTGGGCATGCTGGGAGTTGTAGTTTTGCAACAGCTGGAGAGCCTCAGGTTGGCCATCCCTGCTCTGGGGGCTTCCCATTTATTTT
This sequence comes from Bufo bufo, assembly GCF_905171765.1. NCBI lineage: Eukaryota > Metazoa > Chordata > Amphibia > Anura > Bufonidae > Bufo > Bufo bufo. The sequence goes on from NC_053389.1 coordinate 139,812,324, forward strand.
GCTCATCTTTGTCTCTTTACAACTCGTGTTCAGTCACCTGAATTCACCACAGCCTGAAGGTGTAGAAACATCAGGCTGTGGTGAATTCAGGTGACTGAACACGAGTTGTAAAGAGACACCCCTGTCTATATTTGGTATAAAAGCTGACAGTTCATATCAGACCAAAAACCAAGCCATGAGGAGAAACAACTGTCTGTCAGGCTCAGGGACAGTGTTGTATTGAGGCAGAAATCTACTGAAGAGTAGAAAAAAGTATGTTGCACTGAAAGCACCCAAGAGCAAAGTGGGCTCCATAATTCTTAAACAGAAGAAGTTTGGAACAACCAAAAACCTTTCAAGAGCTAGATGCCCCACCGAACTAAGTACTGAAGGGAGAAAGCCCTTGGAGGTGGCCAAGTGAAGTGACCAAGAACCCAATGGTCACTATGGGTGAGCTCCAAACATCCTGTTTGCATACAGGAGAAAATTCCAGAAGGTCAAGCATTTCTGCAGCACTGCACCAACGTAACCTTTATGGCAGAGTCTCCAGAAAGAATGCTCTCCTCAGGGAACGCCCACCTAGACTTTGCAAAAAAGCACCTCAAGCACTGTCAGATTGGGTGAACCCAGAATCTCTGGTCTGATAAAAATAAAAGGGAATTTTTCTGGGCTGAATATTAAGCGTCATGTCTGAAGGAAAGTAGGCACTGCTCATCACCTGCCCAATACCATCCCTACAATGAAGCATTGTGGTAGCGGCATCATGCAAGGGGTGTGTTTTCCAGTAGCTGGGACAGGGAGACTGGTCAGGGTTGAGAGAAATCTGAATCGAGCAAAGTACATATATATTGTTAATGAAAACCTGATCCAGAGTGCTGTGGACCTCAGACTGGGTCAAAGGTTTACCTTCCAACAAGGCAAAGACACTAAGCACACAGCCAAAACCGCAAGAGTGGCTTAGGGACAACTCTGTGGATGTCCTTAAGTGGCCCAGGCAGAGCCCTGACTTGTACCCAACTGAACATCTCTGGAGAGACCTGAAAATGGCTGTCCATCGATGGTCCCCATCAAACCTTACAAGGCTTGAGAGGATCTGCAGAGAAGAATGGCAGAAAGTCCACAAAGCCAGGTGTGCAAACCTTGTGACATCATACCCAAGAAGACTGGAGGCTGTAATCGCTTCCAAAGGTGCTTCAACTGAGTCCTGAGTAAATGGCCTGAATACTTAATAAAATAGTTAGCAAAGGTTTCAAACATTGTGTTTTCACTTTTGTCATTATGGGGTACTGAGTGCAGAATAATGGGGGGAAACTTTAATTTTAACACAAGGCCGAAACTTGACAAAATGTGAAAAAAAAAAAGTGAGAGTCAAAAGACTTTCTGAATGCATTTGCACTTGCCTCACAGCCAGTCAAGCTAACCATGATTTGCATGCGCCTCATCCTTTAAAGGGGTTGTCCTATGAACATTTTCTACATTTTAATAAATTATACATGAATCTGATTGGTTGCCATGGGGAATGCACTGATGTTACCCCTCAACTTATTGAAGCCATATACAATATGTACAAGTACCACATTCTGCAGTCCAAGCACAGGCCTACAATCACTGCTAACCAGACTTCAATTACAGCGCAAGTGTTTCTAATCACTCTTTCATAACTTGTCATGAGCCTTTGCCAAGAACATGGCTTTTTATGAGTTTGGAAATCCTTGCTACACAATAGCATGTTATTTTCTTGCGTTATAAACCTGAAATTCCTGACTTTGGTTATGCAGCGGTTTCAGAGTAAGGGATATGGGTTAATGACTATACTAATGACTGTTCGGCTGCCTTGCAGGGGGAAAAAGCTATTAAAGAAAAGTTTTGTTACAGTGTAGGAGTTAATAGCTGTGCTGCAGTACTATATAAATATAACAGCCATCCAGTAATAGGCAGAATCTAATTCAATATGCTGGAAATATAGAAGATGGATGGAAGAATAAATTGTTAGATAGATAGATAGATAGATAGATAGATAGATAGATAGATAGATAGATAGATAGATAGACAGATATTAGATAGATAGAAATAGATAAATATTAGATAGAAAATACATAGATAGATAAAATAGATATGACAGATATTAGATAAAAGAAAGAAAGAAAGAACTTAGATACAGTAGATAAATAAAAAATAGTAGATAGACAAAGATAGACTTGGACTACAACTTAATGGACTTCAGGTTGGGGCCTTCCACAAATGATAAAACTGCACCTCCAAGCATGCTGTGACAGCCTGCAACTTTCATTTGCTTGCAGTTGCCACTATAAGTGACAATAAACACAAACATATAAAAAACGGCACAGAACTTATAACTACACACAAGGTAAAATAAAAGAAAGAGAATAAAAAAGTACTAAAAAGCAGCAGTTTTGTCATTTGGGTGAAAACAGACAACATCCCAGATTTGCATGTCTCCCTGGTAATGGCGAGACATCGTCTGCTGGCGCAGCTCTGCCATTTGTAGTGGAGGTGATTGTGATTCTGCAGGCATTCCTGCTCAAGATTCTGGGATGGAAGGAAACCAGTTCTCCAACAATGCAAGTGACTGAGGCAGCAAGGAAACATAATTGTCTATTTCTTTCTTTGCAATGCATAAGGCAGCAGGACTGCACTCTCACCGAACAGTAGTTTCCACTAGAAAAACAGGCTGAACAACTGCTCCATTGTGGGCCAAAAGTGAAATCGAATGAACTCCCATGGTGCATATTAATGATTGACCCCTGATGTAATCCAAGACAGGATAACACCCAGCAAAAATTACAGTTTTTGCTTCCACAAAAGACATTTTTTTTTTCTTTGCCAAGTTGGAAAGAGGAGCTATCCAGGGAGACGGACGCCGCAGCCTGTTCAGTTAATGCTACACCCAGTGCCTCAGATCTTATAAAACAGCCTTTCTCTTAAGGAATACCTTGATTTATCAATATTTAGATGGCCAGGCATGTGCTGCATGGGGATGTGTTGCTTGGCAAAGAACAAGTCGAACCTTTTACTTTCATGGTGCTTGGATAGAAGGGCTTTTCTGAAATACCAGGTGTGGGTTTCAGTAAAGTAAAATGTAATGAAGTGGGGACGTGAACTAGGCATCTAGTGGTCAGATTGTTCTTTTATTTTTATAGATATTTTTATTGTTATATTTTTATTAATGTTAATCCACATCAGGTTTATCACTGACAGCTCTTCTATAAACTCTGACCATCTTGTAGATTCTCTTAATTGCTTAGTGTATTGGGAGGGGGGCGGGGGTATATAGTGCCCTAACCTCCAAACAGGTATCTTAGTGCCCTTCCCCAATTGAGCCCATTGTTCCCTCTAAGGAGGTTTTTTAAATCCTGACCAGTTGTGGGTAATGGAGAACTGAAGTAGAACATCCGACTCAAGAGGTTGCACAATTTCAGGCTTCAATCAATTAATCATTTCATCATATTTAGCGAGGAGCACTCCCTAATTCAAAGCACCTCCAAATGTGGCTTATATGTTAGTGTTCCCAATATTTGACCCTGGTGGCTCTTCAACCTTGACACCATATTGCCTCTTTGCAGTACTTGACTTCCCGGTTCAGTTTAAGGTACCATTAGTGAAGGGGGGGGGGAGAATAATTATGGGGAGATTATATAAGACCAATATAAGACGTGCCATTCTTAATCTATCCCTTGCTGGTATAAGACGCATCTGTGTCATGCTCCACCTCTACAGGTCCCACTCTAGGATTAACACAATGTATGCCCAGATTCTTTACACTCTGATTCTCTCTGACCATTCTCGTTTGCTGGGAAAACCATTTCAATAAGAGAAAAAACAATATAGAAAATGTATTTTCCAGATAACTAAGGGGACTAAACATTGTGTTGACAAATTTTCCTGCTACATGAAAATAATTAAATAGGTTACAGACTTTAAAGGGGTTCTCTGATGTGTTTTTTTCTTTAAATTAGGCAAGTAGTAGGGGTATTGTAAAATAGAAAAACAAAATGTCCCTGCTGCCTGCACTCTGCCACTTAGGTCCCTGCTGCTCTGATCCTCACTGGACCCGCAGCAGTTATGTGTTACGTGATGCTGCTGCCAAACACTGGCCTTAGTAGCCATGTGCTGTTTATGCACACACGACCACTGAGGCCGGAGACTGCAGTGGTCATGTGAACTATGAACATGGCGCCATCACAACAAGCCCAATGGGATTGAAGTGGTGGCACTGGAGCAACGAGACATTTTAAAAGTAAACAAGGGTTAGTTTTTCTATTTTACAATGTCCTCTGCTCCCTGCCTAGTGTTCAAAAATATCGGAGAACGCTTTTTAACTGTTAGTTAAAATAAATTAATAAAGAACATTGAAACTAAATTGAAAACTAGTCTAAAAAAGTAAAATAAACGGCATCAATAAAATAATAATACCTTAACACAACAATCTCAGTCACAGTCACACAATAATCATGCTAATAGGCATCATATTTCTAGCCACAGCAATAAACTGGGCTATGATCTACGTGGATCATTTTCAGCTAACTTTAGAATGAGTTATCTCGATTAAGGCATCCTTATAAGCTTGAGGGAGAAAATTTAAAAAATTCCACATACGGCGATAAAACCTTGTGTGAGGGAACAGCCACATTTGGCTTTTCAGGGCAGAATATTATTGCACAGTCAATTTTGTGGAGCATGCCTTAAGTGCTTCTGGTCAGAGTCTGCTTTTCTTTTCCTAGAGTTGTGGGATGTAAACTGTTGTCTAAAGCAATTACTGCATTAAATGACTGCAAAATGTAACTGTTCCTGAAATGTAATGAAAATAGTGATGGAGCACAACCTCTGTTACCCCGGGTATCTGTTACAGCCACATGGTTTTTATTTTGCATGCAGAGGGCATGGTTTGTTTTTTATGTTTGCAGTTTTGGTCAGCACAGAACTTCAATTAGGTGACAAAACTAGAGTCTAAAACCAAGGTATAAAGTTTCGGAAAATAAATTCTAACCAATTAAAATTTGTCGGACACTGGAAACAGATTACTGCAAAATAGATGAAATATCTTAGGGCTGCCATACACATTCAAAAGCTGTTAGCCGAATGACAGCTATCTATCCCGACACCCTCCAGCTCGGCCGAACATATTTGGGTATTCAGTTGGTTGGGAGAGGGGACGAAGCCGCTGCCAGATATCTAATCTCCCGGAAGAACAAAAGGATGGGGAGAAAATATTCATTTCACCAGATCCTTTTCTCCCGTAACGTCACCTGTGCGGAAGAGACGGTAGCTCCCCATATGCTTCAAACGTTACCCAGTTCTTGGTGGGTTTGGCCGTCAATACACTAATGTGTATGGCGGCCTTTAGAATTAACCATTGCTTTGCATGGTCAATGTCCTATTTGTCATTTTGACTTTTTCCACACTAAGTGCACACTATGGATTTTCATGTTATAGTCCCCCATTGTCAATTTACCAACACTTGATCACATAAGGTGTATGGCTGTTGGTTTCATTGATAAGGAGCCAAGGTTAATTTAACTGTAACTTAACTGTGACCACTGAAACTGGAATCTGAATCAATGGAAGGACTATCTATTGAGTCTGTATGGATACTATCAAGTCAACAAGAGTGTAAGGGGACTGACAAATATTCCTACATGCTGCAATAGAGTATAGGACATCTATAACTTATGCCAGCCATATCCATGAGATAGAAGTTGTTTCAACTCCACCAAAACTTGGACTCCACCATAAACCAGTACTCTCAGCGCAGCCAAATGCACTTGATTATTTCAGATGGGTTTGTGGAATAAAGGACCTATTACATGGTCCGAAAGAGTAGATGCTTGTCAGGAGGTAAGTGTTCCCTCCCGTCAATCGCCTGCTCGCTAGAGGAGAAGACCGCTACTATTACATGCAGCGATCTCCTCTTCAGTATAGGGACGAGCGATTGTTAATGCATCTCTTGACCCTATACTATCTCATTGATTGCCGGCAGCAGAACGCCTCTGGCAAACCAGGATTTTTTAACATGTTAAAAGATCCCGATTACCCGATGAACGAGCGTTTGGTCGTTAGCGATCACCTTAACAATAATCGGCCCGTGTAATAGGGCCTTTAGCCTCCATCAGATAGCTGTAGCTAGAGATAAGCAAAACCATTCTAACAAAGCAAAGTTCATTATAAATTTCCCAAAAACTTTGCATTCCACCTAATCCGACTCTTTTGAGATTCGTTTAGAATGAACTGCTCAAAAAGGCATCTGCCATTTTACAGATGAGAAGTCAGAGAGGAAGGCCACCATAGGGCAGTGTGTAATTAAACAGGCTGTTTGTTACCAGCGACTACCATCCGTTTACCCTTAGCCATATGTCACTGTCACTCTTGGACCACTAATGCTGTCTTTGCATTAAGAGCTTGAAAGGGGTTGGATACAGTCCTAGAAGACCACAGAGTGTCATACACAATTTTTCAAGGCAATTGGAACACTTTTAATTTGGGTTAAACTTATTCGGACTGAAACTAATCCGACGGCCGAATTGATTGAATCAGAACCAAAATCAAATTCAAGAAATTCACTCATTTTTATCTGTAGCTTATCTCTGGGAGGAACCAAGGATCCATCTTTTCACCAACGTCAGTCTTTAGGGGATTGTCAAGCTGTGAAAAACATTTTAGATCATAAAGAAATCCTTCTGTAAATCCGTGAGTTTAGGCAATGTTTCTATGATGCATATAGCTTTAGAACATGTAAGATTTCTTGGTAAGTACTGAAGTGGTGATGACATCAGATGGACATTGAAGTCATCAAAATAGGTAGAATCCATAGACGGTGCTCATACAGATTCCCAAATGATACAATTTGTGACCTAACATTGGTTAAGAAGTGAACATTTTTACTCAGTGGCATTGGTTACTGTTCTACATATGAATATCTGATTACACGTTTCTTAAGCGCAAAGCCGCCCACCAAAATCCATAAGAAGTATATAGATATATCTAAGACCAGATTTCGTAAAGCAGAAAATGAACAATCGCCTTAAAAGCTCCCTAGAGTTGAAATGTTTCTGGAAAAAGAGTTCTAAAAACCTTAATGCTATCCTCAGAAAAGGAAAGCGCTAGTGTATAATTTATAGGGGGTTTAAAAGACTAACAGTGAATTGGTAAAGGTGAAATTAAAGATATTCTTTAATTAAGGGATTTCTCCTCGTGAACTAGGTAATGCAGCCTGTAACGATAATTTGGAGTATTCCTCAGAACGCATTTTCCAGAGTACAGTAAAACCAGCAGGGAGGGTCTCCAAATAACTCAGCATTAAATACCAGTGTTAGATTTCCTGTAAACGACAAGTCAGCCAGGCAGCAAAAATATTTAGAGCCTATTACCGTTCAGGACTGTGAGAAAGACAGAGGTTTCAACTCAAGCATTCTCTATCTTTAAAAACTCAAGTATAATGGCATCTAGAGTAGGCTTAGTGTATTGTGCCACGTGTGCCAAGTTGTTTGATATCCCCACCAAGTTCCAAGGAAGATTATCCTTCCTATCATGCCTAGTGGCAAGAGAAAACCCCTTTTCAATCATGATTAAAACCAGTGCTCCATATACTGTTTAGATAGAAAAATCTATAAGATGACTCGACTCAAGTAAGTTTACATGGCGGATTTTGCAGAACCGCCGCACTTTATGCTGTGGTTTTGCACTTTGAATGCCGCAGATCCACTAACAGTTTAGCCCCACTGAATGGAGCTAAACTGCAAGTGGACACCCGCCAACGTCTGTCTTGACATCGTGTCTTGGAGGTGTCATGGCTTTAAACTTCATTACACAGTGCCCAGTCAATGTGTTGCCTGTGTAACGCTGGAAAGGACATGTCCTAAAGAGGAGAGGCACTCTATGTAGGGGCCCGCTTACATGGGCGGATGTACAGGGAAATGACTGGGAATAATGTAGCTTGTTCCCGATCATTGCCCAATCATTGAGCCACAGTAGAGTTCATTTACAAACCGGATTCCAAAAAAGTTGGGACACTATACAAATCGTGAATAAAAACTGAATGCAATGATGTGGAGGTGCAAACTTCTAATATTTTATTCAGAATAGAACATAAATCACGGAACAAAAGTTTAAACTGAGAAAATGTACCATTTTAAGGGAAAAATATGTTGAATCAGAATTTCATGGTGTCAACAAATCCCCAAAAAGTTGGGACAAGGCCATTTTCACCACTGTGTGGCATCTCCCCTTCTTCTTACAACACTAAACAGACGTCTGGGGACCGAGGAGACCAGTTTCTCAAGTTTAGAAATAGGACTCTAACTGTTCAATCGTCTTGGGCCTTCTTTGTTGCACCTTCCTCTTTATAATGCGCCAAATGTTCTCTATAGGTGAAAGATCTGGACTGCAGACTGGCCATTTCAGTACCCGGATCCTTCTCCTACGCAGCCATGATGTTGTGATTGATGCAGAATGTGGTCTGGCATTATCTTGTTGAAAAATGCAGGGTCTTCCCTGAAAGAGATGACGTCTGGATGGGAGCATATGTTGATCTAGAACCTGAATATATTTTTCTTCATTGATGGTGCCTTTCCAGACATGCAAGCTGCCCATGCCACACGCACTCATGCAACTCCATACCAACAGAGATGCAGGCTTCTGAACTGAGCGTTGATAACAACTTGGGTTGTCCTTGTCTTCTTTGGTCCGGATGACATGGCGTCCCAGATTTCCAAAAAGAACTTTGAATCGTGACTCGTCTGACCACAGAACAGTCTTCCATTTTGCCACACTCCATTTTAAATGATCCCTGGCCCAGTGAAAACGCCTGAGCTTGTGGATCTTGCTTAGAAATGGCTTCTTCTTTGCACTGTAGAGTTTCAGCTGACAACGGCGGATGGCACGGTGGATTGTGTTCACTGACAATGGTTTCTGGAAGTATTCCTGAGCCCATTCTGTGATTTCCTTTACAGTAGCATTCCTGTTTGTGGTGCAGTGTCGTTTAAGGGCCCGGAGATCACGGGCATCCAGTATGGTTTTACGGCCTTGACCCTTACGCACAGAGATTGTTCCAGATTCTCTGAATCTTCGGATGATGTTATGCACAGTTGATGATGATAGATGCAAAGTCTTTGCAATTTTTCGCTGGGTAACACCTTTCTGATATTGCTCCACTATCTTTCTGCGCAACATTGTGGGAATTGGTGATCCTCTACCCATCTTGGCTTCTGAGAGACACTGCCACTCTGAGAAGCTCTTTTTATACCCAATCATGTTGCCAATTGACCTAATTAGTGTTAATTCGTCTTCCAGCTCTTCGTTATGCTCAAATTTACTTTTTTCAGCCTCTTATTGCTACTTGTCCCAACTTTTTGGGGATTTGTTGACACCGTGAAAATTGGAATCAACGTATTTTTCCTTTAAAATGATACATTTACTCGGATTAAACGTTTGATCTGTCATCTACGTTCTATTACAAATAAAATATTGACATTTGCCATCTCCACATCATTGCATTCAGTTTTTATTCACAATTTGTTTAGTGTCCCAACTTTTTTGGAATCCGGTTTGTACATGAAACAATGATTCCCACTGTATGGGGATGATCGATTGCCACTGTGATCATTCATTCCCCCATCAAATTCATTGCTTGTTAGCAGCACATCCCTATTTACACACGGTGATGTGCTGCCCTTAAACTATTTTAGGGGTCACATGAAAGAAGCAAACATCCATTGAACCAGTATTTACTCATTTGTGCGATGATTGGCTGCACCTTTACACAGGAAAATTATCAGGATGAAGCATTCGTACAGATATTAGTCCTTGATGATTTTCCTGATCCTCGATTGCCCTCCATTTTGGTCAAGAGATGAGGATCCTCAACAGAGGACCTCCCCATTAATCAAAGGGATATTCTGGTTTCATGAAACTGACCTATCCTCAGGATAGGTAATTAATTTCAGATTACTGGGGTTATGACTCTTGGCACCCTCTTGGATCGGCTGTTTGAAGAGGCTGTGGTGCTTTTGTGAGAGCTGCATTCTCTTCAGTGTTTGCCTGAACGCCATCTACATTGTAGTGGCATTGCGGTGTAGTTCCAACACTTTATCCCATTTAAGTGAATGGGAGAGGAAGCTGTAATTAAGACTATGGTGGAGGGTGTGCAGGTAAACATTGAAGAGAACGCAGGTCTCACACTAGCATCACAACCCCTACAAACAGCTGATCAGTCAGATTTTCCAAAGGAGCTCTGAAAAATGAAAGGTGGAATCTGATTGGTTGCTATGGGCAACTAAGCCAGTTCTACTTTACACCAGTTTGATAAATCTACCTCATATTACTTTAGCACCTTACTGTGGGTCACTTGAGGGCAGAATTCTGTTAACAAGTGGCCTGTTGACAGGACATGTTCTTAACTGAATAAAGTTTCTGGTAGTCCATCATAATCTGGTTTGACCACCTGCCTTCATACCAAGAAGATGGCTTAAAGCATTGGATACTTTGAGGGAAATTTATCAAAAGTAGTGTGAAGACAAACTGGCTTAGTTGCCCATAGCAACCAATCAGATTTCATCTTTCATTTTTCTGGGCTCCTTTGGAAAATGAAAAGTGGAATTTGATTGGTTGCTATGAGCAACTAAGCCGATTTTCCTTTGCACCACTTTTGAATAAAATCTCCCCTATGAGGTTCCAGGTAAGTAAGATATGCAGGGCTGAATTACACATGTTGATTGGCTTTTCGCTTACTCCATTTTTCATGGTACTGCTTTCTACTGGATATTCATCAATATTCTGCTCTTGTAAAAGAAGAACAAACCTGATACAAGCTTCCCTCTGATCCCCTGTTATCTCAGGCCACACCACCCCAGCTCTGCCCGCATGAAGGGACAGCCCCAGAAGGTAAGTATTCCTATTCCCCACATGTGTTAGTGCTGAATTTCATTATCATTCAGTTGAGTGCATATCCCCCCAGGGCGTCAAACAGGAGTGCTGACGTTTATTAACACAGCAGATTAATAGCACTGGGAAAAGACATTTTCACAAACATGATGAATATTAATAATAATCAATAACAACTTATATGTCCTAAATTGAGCTGCAGACATTACCCTGGGGGTCGAAGTGATGAAAAAGTGGGGGAGGCAACAAATATTTAGCTGTCAGCAACTATGGATATTTTGAAAGGTTGTGTTTTTGCATAACTCTTAGTTGGGATGATAGGTAGGTACTTAGGTAGACAAAAATATAGATAGATAGATAGATAGATAGATAGATAGATAGATAGATAGATAGACATATATTAGATAGATAGATAGATAGATAGATAGACAGATAGATAGACAGATAGATAGATAGATAGATAGATAGATAGATAGATAGATAGATAGACATATATTAGATAGATAGATAGATAGATAGATAGATAGACAGATAGATAGACAGATAGATAGATAGATATTAGATAGATACAATATAGATAGATGGATAGACATATATTAGATCTATAGATAGATTACAATTTGTCCACCATAATAGAATAGGTCATCCACCATCACACGGCATTATGTCCCACTAGAGTGAACTTATATTCATGAAACAAGGAGGGGATTACTCTTCCAATGTCTATTGACCTCACTGAGGCACCTCCAGCCTCATGCCTCTCAATTCGTATGTTGTAAAAAGAGCACAATCAATGAATAAGTTAACCCCAGCTACAATGTTAAAAATTGCATTAGTGTAGCCTAACCTCCCCCCCATCATACCACAGACTTGTATCCCACAGAGCCTCATAGATGGTGCTAACACTCAGTTTTCAAAGTGTGATATGAGGTGTTGTAAACACCACCTGGCTCTATTTAAAGTAAATGTTGTATACTGAATGGAATTATTTATATCTGAAATTCACATGGGAGCTGGGTATTTGTATTTCAGAGCTGCCGCATCCCTCCTATTTCCTCGCCGCTCGCACACGGCCTGGGGCCAGCCTGGTGAAATGACTTGTGATGGCACTGTAATTTTTATCAAGCCTTGTTTCTGCTAAAAAGCCTCTTTGTTTCACAGAAATGTGATTTGGTCTTTTCTTCCTCTCCCCATCCCTTAATATACCACTTCCACTTGCCCTGGAGGAATGAAAGGTATTCCAAGGAATAGTTCAAATCCTGCCGCTTCTTAAGCTCTAAATCACAACAGTAGTTACCTGTTTGTAGCCGGGGAACTGGAGGGTCACAAAGTATATATATTTGTTGTGCTTTTAAATCGCTTTCCTGAGTTAATATCTAAGTGGAAATATAAATGGAGAAGGACACACAAGATTCAGGTGTCAACAACCCAAAAAAATATTTTTTCTTACTGTATTATTTTTTTTTGTAGTTGCTGAAAATATAGCTTTGAAAGAGTCCTTCTAAGGGTCCATTCACACGTCCGTTTTTTCTTTCCTGATCTGTTCCGTTTTTTCAGGAACAGATCTGGACCAGATCTGGACCCATTCATTTTCAATGGGTCCTGAAAAAAATCAGACATTGAGCTGTCCGTTTTTTTCCAGGACCCATTGAAAATGAATGGGTCCAGATCTGGTCCAGATCTGTTCCTGAAAAAACGGAACAGATCAGGAAAGAAAAAACGGACGTGTGAATGGACCCTAAGACCTTCTGTAATCTGTGGGTGAAACTGTCAGTATCTGTTTAATTTCCCTACAGCACCGCCACAGGAGAAATAAAGTATTACACAATGGTCCATGGTGAGTCCTCCAAGTGAGTTGCTCTCTGAATAGAGGTCAATGTCAGCGGCATGTGACTGAGACTCATAATATGTCAACTATTTTTAATGTCTAATAGGTATAATCCTAAAATCAATTTACAGCCAAATCACCCCATAAAAAAATTAATATGAGCTCAATACAACAAAAAGGGGCAGAAAACTTTTCGGTTGCATGACTTGTATGCAACTTGATGTCATGTGACCATAGTTTCTGTGTAGCCCTAGCCTTAGGCTATGTTCACATGTGGCGGACATGCTGAGATTCTGCAGGTGGTAACTCTGTAGGGCAGGCATGCTCAACCTGCGGCCCGCCAGCTGTAGCTACAACTCCCACAATGTCCTGCTGTAGGCTGATAGCTGTAGGTTGTTCAGGCATGCTGGGAGTTGTAGTTTTGCAACAGCTGGAGGGCCGCAGGTTGAGCATGCCTGCTGTAGGGTATGACGGTAGCAGCAAAGTGGATGATATTTTATCAAAGTCATCCACATAATGTCATTTTTCGATGTAAGGGTACTTTCACACTAGCGTTTCTCTTTTCAGGTATTGAGTTCCGTCCTAGGGGCTCAATACCGGAAAAAAAATGATCAGTTTTATCCTAATGCATTCTGAATGGAGAGAATTCCATTCAGGATGCATCAGGATGTCTTCAGTTCAGTCCCTCTTACGTTTTTTGGCCAGGGAAAATACCGCAGCATGCTGGAGTTTTCTCTCCGGCCAAAAATCCTGAACACTTGCCTGAATGCCGGATCCGGCATTAATTTCCATTGAAATGTATTAGTGCCGGATCCGACATTAAAATTGCCGCAATGACGGATCTGTTCTTCCGGTCCGCGCATGCGCAGACCTTTAAATCTGTGAAAAAAATTGATGCTGGATCAGTTTTTTCTGAGAGACGGATCCGGTATTTTAATGCATTTGTCAGACGGATCCGCATCCGGATCCATCTGACAAATGCCACCCGTTTGCGTCCCGATTGCCGGATCCTGCAGGCAGTTCCGGCGATGGAACTGCCTGCCGGAATTCTCTGCCGCAAGTGTGAAAGTACCCTAAAAATCTGTAGTAAAATTCCCAACAAAATGAGGATGATTTCTATGCGTATGTGTTGTGTATTTTGCTGCAGATTTGCCACAGATTTTACCCTCTGCATTGCGAAGCGTAAAATTGGTTAAAAATCCACAGCATAAATTAACACTGTGGATTGTTATGACCGCATGTGGATAAAATGAAAGGCTGCAGATTTTTAATTTATGTTTTGGATCTTGGATTTCACCCTTTGCAATTCCTAGGCTGAAATCCTTTGCATATCCGTTGTAAAATCCAAGACAAATCATCATGCTGATTTTGCAGTTGATTCGCTGCAGATTTTTTCTGCTTGGTTCCTGTTTTGTGTGGGTGAACCCCTAAAGTGATCGTATCAGTGTAATCATCCTCGGTCCTTGGCCTTAGTTTGGGTATGACCACACAGCGTGGTTGTGACAAAGTTTGCAATGCAGCCGCGCTGAGGTTGAGTACTGAGGATTTTCCAAAATTTTGATGATCTATCCCCAGGATCGGCAGGGGTCCAACACTTAGGCTGATCAGCTGTTTGAAGATGCTGTGGTGCTCCGGCGTGTTCCGTGGCCTTCTTTCAGCTTGACAAAAACAGCGCTGTCGGTTGGATAGCGGATGTTCTTGGGATTGCAGCTCAGCTTTATTAATTTAAATGGGACTAAGCTGTGCCTAGCCCATGTGACCAATGAACGTGATGTCACTGGCTTAGGAAGAGGCCAAGGCAATCAATGAAGCTCTGTAGACTCTTCAAACAGCTGATTGGCGGGGGAGTCAGGAGTCGGACCCCTCTGATCTGATATCAGAATCTCAAAAAAACCTTGGTAAACAAACTAGACCTGTATTGGTAATGGCCACAATACCACCCAGCCATTACCCATTCAGACTGACTAAACAGTGCTCGGAGGGCAATGCAGCACCCAACCACAGCACGGCTGCGTCTCAACCTCGACAAGACCACGCTGTGTGGTCGTAACCTTTAAGTGCAGTTATTAAGTTAAGTGGACAAGGCAGATCATGAGCCCAGCTCATACTGTATATGCAGAGGCCGCTATATGAGAGTAACAAAAAAGTAATAATAATAAAAAGAAAAAAATGCTGAATTCTTCTCACACCCTGGTTGCCTGCACAGGAAGCAGGAGTAGACTCGGCTCTTAATTGACTGGAAAAATAAGGAAATAAATAATTGTTCTGTTTGTCGTCAACAATGATTGAACCTTTTCTAAATATTTTCCCACATAAATTAAAGGATTAGTGCCATGCGTTAAAAGTAACTAAACAAATATGAATGAGACAATGGCCGCTAACTATATATTATCCCCATCCTCCCAATCCAAATCACACGCACAAAGTACTGTACGCTGGAGATTAACAACCAGATGATACCAGGGAAGTCGTATTGATAGAACGTGACATGTACAAGTCCTGTCAGCTTAACTGAACGCCGGTCAGTCCCTTCATGTACCTCGCGGCTCATGTACTATAGGTCACTAATAAAAAGTTTTAACTTAGACATGAATGTGGCACATGGAATGAGTAAGTAAATATATTACAGATGTAATAAAAAGTGCACTCAAGAGCCTAGACTGTGTATGTCTAGTAGATGACTGGATTGGTGCAGATCTAGTAGCAACTAGAGACTCACCACATACTCTGCAGCTTATACAGTTTGAGTAGTACAACTTTATTTTATGTATTCTGGGAGTAATCTGCAACCTGAAGCTCTTCCGCTGTTGTGCAACCAAAACTCTCAGTATGTCCTAACAGCCTTTAAAGAAGCACACCTAATAACGCAGAGACTCTTCTGTATGCCCTGTGTACACCTGATTTAGTTGATGAGCTATTGGGTTCTCTGCTATCTTGATACCTTCGTCCCTTCTGATAAGGCTCCCCTAATCCCAACTACATTTACTACAATGCTCATGGTTTTGTAAAGACAGAAGGTGCAAGAGATAAATAAGTGACATAGATCTCCTGCCTGCTAACTCACACTGCAGAGTCCCATTGCTTCCCTATGTGATACAACAGTGCTGTGTGCAGAGTCTTGGTGTATTCCTATGTGCCTGCATCCTGCTTTCTCTGTCAGCTCCTACAAGCATGAGGCACAGAAGAGAAGTATGAAACTTTATCTCAGAGACATACACTGAAGATTCTGCACACAGCACTCACAGATATGATAGACAGGCAGTATAAGTCAGGGGAGATTTATAATTCTACAGCTAAGTATTGTAGGCACTCACCTACTATAGCGCTACACTACCGCTTTCTTAGATAGGGCAGAAATGATATCTTTAGCTGCCCTTTTTGAAGGACAGTCAAAGGAATTAGGAAGGTAAAGCTGCCCTGGGTGATTTGATAGATGCTGGTGTTATTTTCCAGTTGACAAGAAGACGCTCTAAGGTCAGAATGGGGGTCACATAACATAGCCCACCATAATGAAAGATTCCAAAATGTATGGATACAAATGAACTGGGATGAAACAAATTACCCGGCTAAAACATTTCTGTTGGCAGTGTTCAAAAGGAATAAATGCTGGAGTACTTCTTTAAGGCTCAGAGTTTTAGTAGACAAAAAACTTTTTCACATTGATCCTTTGCCAAAGTCAAAATGATAAGCCACGTAAGTCTGGTTACTAGCAGCCATTATGTAGATGTAGAGGTGTAGGTGTATATTCTGACCACAGAAGCAGGTTGCGGTGGAGCCTTAGAAGACAATTCCAGCCAGAACATACTGATATCATACAATCAGGTCATGTACGTGAATCGAAATCATATCAGATCCTGTTACCATGAGGTCCTTTGCCTTCTTGGGAGATATTGAGAGTGAGCAAACAAGCAATAATAGAAGTCTAAGTGATGGTGAGAAGGACTGGTCTGTAATAAGGACATAAATTATAAAGAAAAAGATGGCTCTCTTTAAGACACTTTTTTTTCCTCCAAGCTGTTCTGCATGACTGTAGATACTGTAAGGACAAGAGGGAGACACATTCCCTCTAATAATTACAGCTTTGAAATGTCGGATAGAGCACGGTACATGTTTCAGGGTGAATAAGGACATATCGAGTGAAGCAACTCTATTCCACTTAAGATAAGCTCAGAACAATGTGACACACAGTTGCATTATGTTGCAAATTTAAAGAAATTCTTTGTGGGGAAAGCTGGGTTAATAGCCAGCAGAGGTGCCTGGGGAATGGCTCTTTCATGTCTATGGTAACTGAATGCTGAACCCTTTGCACTGGGGTCTGGCTGCAAACAAAGTCTGGAATGCTTATGAAGACCAGTTAGGTGGTGTGGTGGAGGAAGCCTGACTTTCAGGAATACATAGGTAGGAATTGGGAGTTTTCAGCTTTTGGGGAACTACAAGTCACAACACAACTCACTAACTGCTAACGCTACAAAACCTTCAGGGTGTGTTTGTGTGCATTTTTGACATGCCTTGGCGACTTCAGTATTTCAGTTCAGCAATCAGATGTAGTGAACAGTAGTGTTGGGCGCGAATATTCGAATCGACAATATTAATCGCGAATATCGGCACTTGCGATTGAATTTGCGAATATTTTGAATATAGTGATATTTATTTGTAATTTCAAATATTCTAGACTTTTTTTTCCACAGTACACATGATCCCTCCCTGCTTCTTGCTTGCGGGCCAATGAGAAGGCTGTAATATATCTGTCATAGCTTAGCAACATCCCTGGCAACCAATACGAAAGTTGCCTACCCCTTACTATATAAGAACCTCCCCAGCAGCCATTTTCTAAAGTTTATTGCAGTTATTAAAGAGAGAGCAGTGTCATTGCTGTGCTCTGTGCTTTACTGTGTATACATTAGACAGTTAACTTATATATATATAATACAGATAGTTAGTGGGAGATAGTCAGTGTAGGTTATATCCTGATATAGTGTAGCTGATAGGCTCCAGTGCAGGGTGTTAGGCAGTGTGATAGGTTCTGCTGTCCATACATACATGCTCCAGACATAGTGCTGAGATGTCACAAGTTGCACGTATTGCAAAAAAATATGTACATCATTAATTGCTGAAAATTCGCGAATATATTGGCGCACTCTATCTGCATATAAATCTATTGTAATGTTCTGCCATGCCAACCATTTTCTCCAGTCTCAGGAAACTTATACCAGCTTGCAAAATGTAGCAAAAGTGACCCACGCCTGTATTTCGAGCGCATTACGCGAACATTACATTGGCGATTTTCGCAATCAAGAATATAATCAAAAATTCTCAAATTCGTGAATATATGACGAGTATTCTAAAAAATATTCACGAAATATCGTGAATTAGAATATTGCCAGTGTCAGTGTGTCATTGTCTTGTACCTGGAGTGTTAGTTTGTTATTGTTCTGTATCCTTAGTGTCAGTGTGTCATTGTTCTGTCCTCCAAGTGTCAGTGTGTCTTTGTCTTGTACCCCGAGTGTCAGTGTGTCTTTGTCTTGTACCTCGAGTGTCAGTGTGTCTTTGTCTTGTACCCCGAGTGTCAGTGTGTCTTTGTCTTGTACCCCGAGTGTCAGTGTGTCATTGTTCTGTCCTCCAAGTGTCAGTGTGTCTTTGTCTTGTACCCCGAGTGTCAGTGTGTCTTTGTCTTGTACCCCGAGTGTCAGTGTGTCTTTGTCTTGTACCCCGAGTGTCAGTGTGTCATTGTTCTGTCCTCCAAGTGTCAGTGTGTCTTTGTTTTGTACCCCGAGTGTCAGTGTGTCTTTGTCTTGTACCTCGAGTGTCAGTGTGTCTTTGTCTTGTACCCCGAGTGTCAGTGTGTCTTTGTCTTGTACCCCGAGTGTCAGTGTGTCTTTGTCTTGTATCCTTAGTGTTAGTTTGTCATTGTTCTGTACCCTTTGTGTTACTGGTGTTTCCACTGTGTGTCAGTATGCCACCATCCTGTCCCCCAAATGTTAATGAATCAATAGTTCTGACACTTTAGGGACCAATGTGACATTCATTTTTTGTTAGGCTCTACCTCTAGGAAGTATCACCCATGGGATGATACTTGCACCTGGTACATATGAGGGGCACCCTGTACACCTTTGAAGATAGCTCTGGCCCCAAAAGTCACAGGAATGACTCCACCAGCAGGGATATAATCTTTTTCTATAACTAAACTAACAGCATCTCCACCAAAAACGCCATATAACTCTTTACACGCCAAACAATGTCCCTTCATGTCCAACATGTCTTACGGTAAAATCATGCATAAAGCACCATATTGTTGCCTCCGTTATAGCCCTCGGCCCCATGTCCTGAAGTAGTCTCTTCTGCAGTTACCTTGCTCCAGTCTTAGCTGCGATTGTAAAATGACATCATTTACTATTCAGTCTGAATGCGGTAGCCACATTTTCCTTCAGAAAGCATAAAGTGAAGAGGGAAATTACAGGACACAAATGTCCCTGCTAAGCAAACAACAAAAGGTCACTGGTTCACATCTGGCTCAGTTTGGAGGAGAACAAATGCCATTAGCTTTTGGCAGCTAGTGGGAGCTTATTTGCAATGAGATGGTGGTCTTCATTTAATCCCTGGAGGAGATGCGCCTGGGTTGTTAATGCTTACAGTGGGGTAGTAATTGTGCTCATAGTGGGATGAATAAACTAAGATATCAGGAACATAATGGACAAGAAAATGAATTTGCCCTTTAATAGAGATTAGAGTTTTCTAATAGAAAACAACATGATAATGTCACTAGCACATCCTTCTGACCAGTCTGCCGAAAATCCATGAATCTCATCTTTAATCACCTGACATTTAAAAGCAGCCATAAGAAGGGAAGCGGATCTGGTGAAATATCAAGGAGCAAAGAGTCTCACCTATATAAATACATCTATATATGTATATTTGATATAATGGCTGGAGCCTCAAGACAATGAGAAGCCACCTAGAGGGGTATCATCTACAACATTAGAAGATGTTTGAGTAACCTAGACCCCGGTTGTGATGTATAATGGATTCAGTGGAAACATTACTGTCTTCAACAAGATCAGTACTTTCATATCCTGAAATACTCAGTGCTGGTCATGATTTTCTCATCTCCCACCCCATATTATCACACTGCTGCTGCCTCATCCAGCCCTGTTCTCAATAACATCATCGCAGTCGGCATGTCACTACCTCCCACACACGTTCTAGTCACTGGACTGTCAACAAACTTTGCATAAATCAGTGGTACAGGTGAATATAAGAAACTTTGTAATATATTTTTTAAATGCCTTATTCTTCAGTGATCTGGCAGCCATTTTTTCTCTCAATGTGAATTTAGCAGAGAATGCTAGTTTAGAAGGACTGGAGAGAGAAAGAAGCACCTTTGTCTGATAAGATATATTACAAAGTTTGGTACCATCATCTGTACTATTGATTTATGCAAAGCTTGTTGAAACAATAGTGACTATTTAAATACTCCGAACTGCTGAGGAGCCTGCTTGAAGTCTGTTGGGGCCATGCACATTCTTCACCAGTTATTTGCTGTAGAAAAGTTGTATATTTTGCCTCAAGTGCCATTCTGCATCAAAATTTGCAACTATTTGGCTTTTTCAGATACTCTCGATACTTTTCCAAAAAGTGGTTAGTATGTGGTCGAGAGGAGGTGAGTCATGGGCAGGGAGCCCTGCAGCCTGACTCATTTAACAACATGTGGCCAGATAACTGGTGCACATTACATCAAAAATCTATCCCAGCTCCTAGCTGGAGTACATTTCTGTTCTGGTGCACCAACAGCAGAAGATGTAACACATTTATTAAGAGGCATGCACTTCTTAAAGGGGTCCTCTGGGAATTATTTAAAATGGCCACAAGCTACCTGTTCTACAATGTGAGCCTCCACTTGCAGAGTAGCCTAGGGAGGTAAGGGTTCGGGGCCTCACTACACATTACCCTCTGACATTTGCATATGCTACATATTGATGAGTGTTCCTGTCAGGCTGCTCAGCCTTTCTTGTCAGGCAGTAAAAATAATGCTCAGCCATGATGGCATATCGTAGACAGGATCACATCATTGTCATCTATTGTAGAGCAGTGTAATATGTGTAGTGAGGCCCCAATCCCTCCCCTTCATAGGCAGCTCTGCAAATGGGGGCAACCAGTCCTGCTTACATTCTAGGAGAGGTTGCTGGCAGCCATTTTAAATCATTGCACAGCACACACCACTAGTATTATTCCATGGCACTGTACATATGAAAAAGGGTATACATACATAATACAGACAATTGCAGTAAGCATGAACAAGATGAGTTACAAACTGGTACAAAAGGAGAGAGGGCCCTGCCCGTGAGGGCTTACACTACTGAAATACTCTGTGCTGCTGGGCTTTTTCCACTGTCTATTGCTCATTGCAACTTCCCGCTTGTTTCTATTCTCCTCCTCAGATTATGACACTGCCCCTGTGATTATCTAATGTTATATAATATCTCTAGTAGACAAATATATCACTGTCTTCAACAAGATCAGCATGCCATCTCCTGTAATCCTCTGTACTGCTGGTGGGATCTCAACTTATGGCACATGGTAAGAAATGTAACCACTGAGTAGTCACTTTCATATAAAAAGTCATCAGTTTTAAAACTAGAAACCCATCCAAACTATAAATGATGGGAATGCTTCAAACAAACAGATGCACTGTTTTATACCTGGTGCAGGGACTGAGAGGGCGGAGAATGACAAAGGGCTTCAAAGGACCGTAGAATCTGTGTCATGCTCCACCCCCTTCAGTCCTTGCACTAAGCATAACACTAGGTATTAGTTTTCCTGGAAAGTCTATTAATTTAGGGTGTGTTCATATGGCATTATGTGAACACTCTCAATGGGCTGAATGTGGCCATAGGCCTCCAGTCACCTGCCGAAGGCCAAAATAGTGTCCTTTTAGCCTCTGTAGGGCTGGTGTATGGCAACATGTAGTCGATTACGCTTTTCTACGCAGAGGCATCCTAAGTGTGGTGTATGCCACTGTATGCCTATATAGTGGCATCTATAGGAGCCTTTAGTCTAAGGAATATATCGGGAAAACCAAGCAAGTTTGAATGCAATGTGAAAAGTAATCATAATGAATAATGATTAATTATACTGATTTCCATTCATTTCCTGATACAGCCCTGTCTATACTTGTCTTCTATATCTGTGGTTCATTTCACAGCAAATGCAAAGGGTCATTTTTTTTCTCAAACTACGGCGGGGACAATCAGCTCTAATGGACACTTTAAGCGATACAGGACACAAGAGCAGCAGAGCCGACATACCGTACGGTATCAATAGACTTAATGCAATCACACTGTTGTGTTTGCACTGATAAAACCATGAAGCTTTAATGTCAGCATCATGTTATACACAATGCAAAAAATAAACCAACTATACCATGCTGATCCCGGCCCACCAGCTGCAGAAACCACCCACGGGTACAAACAACAGCATGAGTAACACAATGTACTAACAGGTTAGAGGGGAGCCCATTTCATGCTCGGCTCTACAACCATCCGGTAATGCCGGCCATTTGTATTCCTCTGATTATGTTTCTTTGATCAAAGGTGTGTTGCAGGGGGCCAAAATATGACTTGCCTGTTAGATTTAATGCAATGTGAAGCCAAATCTCATGTGTAGTTAACTGTGTGTGGGTATATCTGTGCGTGACTGTGTATATAGATATAATACAGACATTATTGTACCTTTCATAAGGTAAGGCCTGATATGAAGAGATTAGAGGTCCTGTTATTAGACCACATCATCCCAGGTACTGGCTCCTCCTTGTGGTATCATGTGCATTCCAGCCTTGTCTCCTACTTCCTGTTACAGAACTGCCATAATATGTGTGTTTATGTGTGTGTTGTGTGTTTATGAGTGTGTTGTGTGTTTATGTGTGTGTTGTGTGTTTATGAGTGTGTTGTGTGTTTATGTGTGCGTTGTGTGTTTATGTTTGTGTTTATGTGTGTGTTTATATGTGTTTATGTGTGTGATGTGTGTTTATGTTTGTGTTTATGTGTGTGTTATGAGTGTGTGTTGTGTGCTTATGTGTGCTTATGTGTGTTTATGTGTGTGATGTGTGTTTATGTTTGTGTTTATGTGTGTGTTATGAGTGTGTGTTGTGTGCTTATGTGTGCTTATGTGTGTTTATGTGTGTGTTGTGTGTTTATGTGTGTGTTTATGTGTGTGTTGTGTGTGTGTTGTGTGCTCATGTGTGTGTTGTGTGTTGTGTGTGTTGTGTGTTTATGTGTGTGTTGTATGTGTTGTGTGTTTATGTGTGTGATGTGTGTTTATGTGTGTGTTTATGTGTGTGTTATGAGTGTGTGTTGTGTGTGTTGTGTGCTTATGTGTGTGTTGTGTGTTTATGTGTGTGTTTATGTGTGTGTTGTGTGTTTATGAGTGTGTTGTGTGTTTATGTGTGCGTTGTGTGTTTATGTGTGTGATGTGTGTTTATGTTTGTGTTTATGTGTGTGTTGTGTGTTTATGAGTGTGTTGTGTGTTTATGTGTGTGATGTGTGTTTATGTGTGTGTTGTGTGTTTATGTGTGTGTTGTGTGTGTTGTGTGCTCATGTGTGTGTTGTGTGTTGTGTGTGTTGTGTGTTTATGTGTGTGTTGTATGTGTTGTGTGTTTATGTGTGTGATGTGTGTTTATGTGTGTGTTGTGTGTTTATGTGTGTGTGTTGTGTTGTGTGTGTTGTGTGCTTATGTGTGTGTTGTGTGTTTATGTGTGTGTTGTGTGTTTATGTGTGTGTTGTGTGTTTATGAGTGTGTTGTGTGTTTATGTGTGCGTTGTGTGTTTATGTGTGTGATGTGTGTTTATGTTTGTGTTTATGTGTGTGTTGTGTGTGTTGTGTGTTTATGTGTGTGTTGTGTGTTTATGTGTGTGTTTATGTGTGTGTTATGTGTGTGTGTTGTGTGCTTGTGTGTGTTGTGTGTTGTGTGTGTTGTGTGTTTGTGTGTGATGTGTGTTTATGTGTGTGTTGTGTGTTTATGTGTGTGTTGTGTGTGTTGTGTGCTCATGTGTGTGTTGTGTGTTGTATGTGTTGTGTGTTTATGTGTGTGTTGTATGTGTTGTGTGTTTATGTGTGCTTATGTGTGTGTTGTGTGCTTATGTGTGTGTTGGGTGTTTATGTGTGTGTTGTGTGTTTATGTGTGTGTTGTGTGTTTATGTGTGTGTTTATGTGTGTGTTTATATGTGTTTATGTGTGTGTTGTGTGTGTTGTGTGTTTATGTGTGTGATGTGTGTTTATGTGTGTGTTGTTTGTTTATGTGTGTGTTTATGTGTGCGTTATGTGTGTGTGTTGTGTGTGTTGTGTGCTTATGTGTGTGTTGTGTGTTTATGTGTGTGTTGTGTGTTTATGTGTGTGTTTATGTGTGTGTTGTGTGTTTATGAGTGTGTTGTGTGTTTATGTGTGCGTTGTGTGTTTATGTGTGTGATGTGTGTTTATGTTTGTGTTTATGTGTGTGTTGTGTGTGTTGTGTGTTTATGTGTGTGTTGTGTGTATATGTGTGTGTTTATGTGTGTGTTATGTGTGTGTGTTGTGTGCTTATGTGTGTGTTGTGTGTTGTGTGTTTGTGTGTGATGTGTGTTTATGTGTGTGTTGTGTGTTTATGTGTGTGTTGTGTGTGTTGTGTGCTCATGTGTGTGTTGTGTGTTGTGTGTGTTGATGTGTGTGTTGTATGTGTTGTGTGTTTATGTGTGTGTTGTGTGTTTATGTGTGTGTTTATGTGTGCTTATGTGGGTGTTGTGCGTTGTGTGTGTTGTGTGCTTATGTGTGTGTTGTGTGTTTATGTGTGTGTTGTGTGTTTATGTGTGTGTTGTGTGCTTATGTGTGTGTTGTGTGTTGTGTGCTTATGTGTGTGTTGTGTGTTGTGTGTGTTGTGTGTTTATGTGTGTGTTGTGTGTTTATGTGTGTGTTTATGTGTGTGTTGTGTGTTTATGTGTGTGTTGTGTGTTTATGCGTGTGTTGTGTGTGTTGTGTGTTTATGTGTGTGTTGTGTGTTTATGTGTGTGTTTATGTGTGTGTTGTGTGTTTATGCGTGTGTTGTGTGTTTATGTGTGTGTTGTGTGTTTATGCGTGTGTTGTGTGTGTTGTGTGTTTATGTGTGTGTTGTGTGTTTATGTGTGTGTTTATGTGTGTGTTGTGTGTTTATGTGTGTGTTTATGTGTGTGTGTTGTGTGTTGTGTGTGTTGTGTGCTTATGTGTGTGTTGTATGTTGTGTGTGTTGTGTGTTTATGTGTGTGTTGTGTGTTTATGTGTGTGTTGTGTGTTTATGTGTGTGTTGTGTGTTTATGTGTGTGTTGTGTGTTTATGTGTGTGTTGTGTGTTTATGTGTGTGTTGTGTGTTTATGTGTATGTTTATGTGTGTGTTGTGTGTTTATGTGTGTGTTGTGTGTTTATGTGTGTGTTGTGTGTGAGTCTGATCAAACAATATCGAACAATTTTGGGTAAATTTTCAGGAAGAAGCAGTCATGCAAACGCTTGTTCCCAATAATTGGCCCTTATCAAGCAGCAAACGATTATTCATTGGCTGATGGGAATCTTTAATCGGGATGAATGATGCCCAATTATCAGCAGCACGTCTTCCTTTGTAATCAGGAACATGCAGCCAATCATGAATAGAACTAAATGAGGGAGGAATGACTGTAATAGCAATCGTTTCTCCCGTATTCTGTTTGCAGGCCGCTGGGTTCTCATCCATTTGCGCTACCACTGCCTAAACATCGGATCATGGAAAATACCCAACAACAAGCTTCCAACTTGCCAATCCAACAATGGTCTCCCATCTACCTGATCCAGCAGTAGAGCCCCATCTCTCAATGACAACGATGGGATACTGATTCAACAATCTACTATTATAGCAGCAGATAACTTCTTTCTCTCACAGCAGTAGTAAATTAATTAACAATGTTTTTTTTTATCTGTATAGGAGGTTTTATTTCTCTATGCTGACTTCTACAGAAGGACAATATTGTATGTTTATTTGTTAGTGGCATAGTACTGCAGAAATGAAAAAGAAAAACTGCCCAAAAAGTTCAAAAAAATGCTTTCTATGAATATTGGAGGGGGGGGGGGGGTAATTTACTGGTGCAAAGGAAAACTGTCTTAGTTCCCCACAGCAACCAGGAAGATTGATCCTTTCATTTTCCAAATGAGATCTAAAAAAGATGTTGAAATCTGATTGGATTCCATGGACAACTAAGGCTGGGTTCACATCACATATACAGTTAATGTATATGTTGGGTAAAAAAAGAGGATGCAAAAGTGAAGTACCACACTTTTCCATCTCGAAAAGTCCAGCAAAAAATGTATACCTTAACTTAAATAAGGTATACATACAGTCGTGTGCACGAGGTTTTCCTTACGCAAATTTTGATCAATTTCTCCCATTGAGTTTAAAAAATTGATCGAAATGGCCCTTTAATGAATGGTAAAAAAAAAGAAAAAAAATATATATATTTGTAGAGGGACAAGACAAGCACACATCTGCCTGTACTACTGGAACCACCTGACATTGCCCCTGTCAGATGTAGCCTTGTCTTCACAAATATCATCACATGAGTGGAAAGGTGACTTCTCCCCACAAAATAAGCACGCTCATCTCCCTTTGCAACTTGGGCCACTGGTCCATCTACCATTAGAGTGTGATCTCTCTCCAGCTGTTCTTCCTTTTCTTTTGTGATACTGTCCCTGTCACATACAGCCTTGCCCTCACTGGCATGCACGTATCACATGAATAAATAGGTCACTGCCTCCGACAAGTTCAGCACACTCCTCCCCTGCCGCTCTCATCATTCAAAATATTTCTTGGCTAAAGGGTATTATTTCTCTGTCCTCTTCAATGTTTGACCACTGCTAATGTGATTCTTAAGATGCCAGCCTCATTACAGATTTTACATTGGGTTGCAGGAGATTCAGGTTATGCCTCTGCATAATGTGGTGAGTACAGGACAGGAGATCCGGTGTCGGGCTGGAACTCACAGCAGCATAAACCATTATGATGCAGTGAGTTCAGGTCAGCCGAGCTACAATCAGTCTGGGAAATGTGGCCGTCACGAGGACTGTATTACCTGTTCCGCACACACTCTCCTAATAGTGTTCATTGTAAGGACAGTTTGCAGGTATATGGTGCCGCTGCCGTAATGTAACGCATGTGAGCATGTTCGTAATGCTGCATTGGCACCATCTAATAAACAGGTGCTCGCCTTCACTGGTCTCTGTGGCTTCATTTATTTAACAGGACCATAAAGTGGCCAAAAAAAATAAATTCATTAATTTTTATTAACAAGCAGAGCCATTTGCTCCTGGTGACAATATTTGACTTGTCGAAATGATTTTCACCTCTGCCACGAGGTGAGTGCACTCCACATACATCACCCGATTACTGTGTGAGTAGCCGGCGTAGCAGTCATTAGCCAGTGAATTAACGACAGTCCACGGTGCTATTAATCACCCTGACAAAAGTGTTAGCCTGCAGCCTGCTTGGGCACAGCTTGGGGACAAGGGAAGGGGACGATGCCTTAGGCTGATGGTGAAGGCAGATAGCTGTGTGCATTATACAATCGCCATACGTTCCCAATCCATACCATCCAAGAGAGTCAGCATAAATGTGGAGTCATTTAGCTGTGATTCATGGCATAGTCAAACAGCTGGACATGACTGCGATGAATGGGAATGGATTGGGGGGGTTCTGTTTTTCAACAGTTCTCACCTATTCAGTAGTGCAGTTCACAAAATGCATTCACATACAATCTCTGTCTATAGCCAGAATAACCATTCAGTTTTCATGCATATATACACCAGGGCCTACAATGAAGGAAACCAATGAACCCTAGGACTGCACTGGTCATCTGCACACAGTGTCGTTTTCTTCCTGCTTCTACCTTATAATGCAAGACGAAACCAGAGGAACTGACAGAAGCATGGAGAAAGTACGGATACTCCATGCAGATATAGACCAGCCAGACTTGATTAGAAAATTGAACTTTTTTTTTTCCAGAAGCAGCCCCACTCTTGCCCACAGCTTATATCTGGTATTACACTTCACCCCAACTCATTTACGAACATAGTCAGTGGATGCACATTATTTTCTAATTGTGGACATAGTCTTCAAATCAATAGATGTAATTGTCACCGCCAGTTCTGTGAGAAGCTCTGGCAGACGTTCTTCTCTACCTCTTGTATGATGTTCTTTGTTTTGGTTTAACTTTCTCATCTCCTTTCCTTCTGCCAGGTGTCACTTATTTAGACATAATCGTCTTCCTTTATATTCCCTCCCATACTGCCTCACTTTGCGGTTTATACTACTTCCTGGATGAAGTGTTCACTGCTGGAGGCTGCGTCTGCTGTTTGCTCAGATAAGTCCTTTACTTTATTGTGTTTGCTTGCTGGCTTGATTCTAGGTGACCCTGACTCCCTCCGTATTAAATGCAGGGAGCCGGTGGTCGTGTCCCCTCACTATTATAGGGTTTTCAGGTGTCACTGTCATGGTCTTACCTTCTTGCTGTTCTCCTTCGTTTGACATGTGCTGGCGGCCATCTTGGTTTCTGGGTTTCTTGTAGCCTCCCACCCTGCGGCTCCTCCTTCCCACCGGGAGGAGCTGGATGCCTAGCTCATATATATATGGAGGTCTGTGGCTTCAGTTCCTTGCTTGGTCCTCCTGTGTTCACATGCTTCTAGACTGCTGCTGCTTCTGGTTCCTGATCCTGGTTTCGTCCGACTACCCTGCTGGTTCCTGATCCTGGTTTCGTCCGACTACCCTGCTGGTTCCTGATCCTGCTTCGTCTGACTACCCTGCTGGTTCCTGATCCTGGCTTCGTCTGACTACCCTTCTGGTTCCTGACCTCTGGCTTCGCAAAGACTCTGCTTCGGTTTCGCCATCCGTTTGGACTTTTGCTTTACAGCTTTATTTTCAATAAAGCCTTCTTATTTTCACTTATCCCTTGTTGTACGTATGGTTCATGGTTCCGTGACAGTCACACAGGCTTAGGTACGTGGGCATGCAATCGTCTACCATCGAGACCCTTGTATGTGCATAGCAGTCAGGGAGAGCTCTTAGGGTTTTATAGGGTTCACCTATAAGCTCCTTAGTTTGGGATCAAGCCAGTCGCTCGTTTATTTATTAGTTCCAGCTATCTGCAAATCTCATCCATGACAGTAATATTGCGGGCTGCTATGCTTCCACCATATTATAGAAGTAGTCTCCTCTAAAATGTATTCTTCTAGGCCAGAACACCCTGTATTATGACACCCAATGGAACATGGAACATATATATTGGGACATCACCATAGACATGTATTGGGAGTTGCAATATGGTTGTGTGCATGAGCCCATAGTGGGTGTGGGTCAGTCCACCAAATTGATTATGGCTTTTTTTTTCCCAAGAATAACCCATACTAAAAGAAAGTCATATAATAAGGCATAGTCTACGCCTCTACTCCCTGCTGGGTCAATTTCCAGATGTGGCAAAAAGTAGTGTTTGGGAGAGACTGTGCATTCACGACCTACTCCTTCATTGCAAAGAGTTCTAAAGCCACCCTATTTTATTATTTTCTTCAGACATTTCTGTCTAAAGGCACAATAACATGCACCAACTGAGCAGGCAATTATCGGGAAGGAACCGTTCTTTCCAAATAACTGCCTGCTCGTCAGGGGGTGAAAAGCTGCATATACATACAGCGATCCCCTCCACTGTATAGGGATCAGCGATTCCTACTGCTATCACTCATCCTCAATGATTCCTCATACAGATTCATTGTTTGTGGGCAGTAGAGTGCTGTTTATATAGCCTGAATAATTGAGGTGAAATGATTATTGAGGTGTCCAAATAAAAAGTGAATTCAACCAATGAACAAGATAGATAGATAGATAGTATATAGATAGATATTAAAGAAGAATGCAGCACTAGACATTAAAAGGCAAACACAGGTGTAAGCCCAATGAGATGAGACAAATGCCCAAATAGTGAAGGAAAAAAAAATAATGCAAAAAGCCAGCACCCTCAAATGTGAAAAAGGGAAAAAAAGAGTTTATTCACCCATGTGGTAGAGAGATGATAGATAGATAGATAGATAGATAGATAGATAGATAGATAGATATAAAATAGATAGATAGAATAGTTAAATCTAAGATAGACAGTAGATAGATAGATAAATATGAGATAGATAGATATAACATAGATAGATATAACATAGATAGATATAACATAGATAGATAGATAGATAGATAGATAGATAGATAGATAGATAGATAGATATAACATAGATAGATATGATATAGATAAATATGAGAGAGAGAGATAGATAGATAGATAGATAGATAGATAGATAGATATATTGATAGATATAACATAGATATAACATAGATAGATATGAGATAGATAGATAGATAGATAGATAGATAGATAGGAGATAGATAGATAGATAGATAGATAGATAGATAGATAGATAGATAGGAGATAGATAGATAGAGAGATAGATAGATAGATAGATAGATAGATAGGAGATAGATAGATAGAGAGATAGATAGATAGATAGATAGATAATAGATAGATAGATAATAGATAGATAATAGATAGATAGATAGATAGATAGATAGATAGATAGATAGATAGATAGATAGATAGGAGATAGATAGATAGAGAGATAGATAGATAGATAGATAGATAGATAATAGATAGATAATAGATAGATAATAGATAGATAGATAGATAGATAGATAGATAGATAGATAGATAGATAGATAGATAGATAGATAGATAACAGATAGATAGATAGATAGATAGATAGATAATAGATAGATAGATAGATAGATAGATGGATATGGAATAGATAATAGATAGATAGATAGATAGATAATAGATAGATAGATAGATAGATAGATAGATAGATAGATAGATAGATAGATAGATATGGGATAGATAGATAGATAGATAGATAATAGATAGATAGATAGATAGATAATAGATAGATAGATAGATAGATAGATAGATAGATAATAGATAGATAGATAGATAGATAATAGATAGATAGATAGATATTACATATAAAATGTATTTTCAGTTCATACATTCAGACCATGTAGAATAGTAAGTACCACTGAACACCTTTTAGCCAGAGAAAAGATAAAGAACTCCTATTTCCTGACAGATGGACGCCAAGACCACTCTGAATAAACACAATATGAAAATCAATGAGATATATTAGCTGCACTGCATATTTTTCATTCACCTCTCTCTTTCCCATCCCGGAAAATATTGGTGATGAATTTGCAAATGGTCTTGGACTATGACAGACATTTTCTTTGCCTCTTCATTATTTATTTCCCTACTGAGAAGGTCTATTAGAGACTACAGTGACAAATGTGAGAAGTAAAAGGCAAAGACAATATTTTAGTTTGACGGTGTAAATCTCTCTTTACACATTATTAATTTAAGAAATCCATTACTCCTCATAGCGAGGAGAAAGAAGACAAATGGGAGGAAAAAAAGATGATTTCTAGGCACAGACGGGAGATAAAAAAATATTTTTCTTTTGGTTATCTATTCTTTGAGTTCCATCATTGAGATGCTGTAAATTTGATGCATCGTCAGCCTTTTCTCAGTTTTTTTTTTTTTTGGGGGGGAAACTGAGAAAAAGAATAACAATGATGAAATAATAATAGTAATAATAATAATAGTAGTCATTTTAATAATATCAATAATAGTAATTACGAATATATATATATAATACTATCATTACTAATATGTATCATTATTATTAATAATTATTATTATTCATTATGTCATTCCTTTTGGAGTTACATTAGCAAGTGATGTTTCTTTACCACCATATTGTGCCCCACACAACCTCCAAGTTGTATGGATCCGTATTTCAGCATCTATAGAAGTGGGTGGGGCCAAGCTGTACCGTCAAATGCAGTA
Organism: Bufo bufo; assembly: GCF_905171765.1. Lineage (NCBI taxonomy): Eukaryota > Metazoa > Chordata > Amphibia > Anura > Bufonidae > Bufo > Bufo bufo. Next base: position 139,843,970 of record NC_053389.1, read on the forward strand.
AAAAAAAAATGCAGTTTTGCATAGGATTATACACTGCGTTTATTTCCCATTTGAACAAAATGTATTTTGCTACGATGAGAAAAATATTTTTTCCAGCCTGCATACGTGGCCAAATGGTTTTTGTTTTTTACCCCTTGCTTTCCAGGAGCCATAACCTTTATATTTTTTAGTTAACTCAGCCTATGAGGGCTTGTTTGCTGTCGGGAAAGTTGTACTTTCTAATGGCACTATTTAATATTGCATATGATGTAATGGGAAGCTGGAAAAAAAAACTAAATGGGGTGGAATTGTAAAAAAAAGTGTGTTTTCATGATTTAAAAAAATATTAAAACTTTGAAGCTGTGTGATGGCTAATTTTGTGTAGTCTGATCTGTATATTTCATTGATACCATTATTGCGATGTGTGTGACTTTTTCATACATTTTTTTGGAAGGTGAAGTAACCAAAGAATGGGAAATGAGCTATTTTGATTTCTATTTTGAATGCTATATTTCTTTTCCTTCACACCATTCACCGTATGGGTTAATATTTTTATTTTAATAGATTGGTTGTTTTGGGACACAGCCTTGCTAATGATGTTTATTTTCTATTGTTGATTTATTTTTATTTACTTTTAGGGTACTTTCACACTTGCGGCAGAGGAATCCGGCAGTCAGTTCCGTCGCCGGAACTGCCTGCCGGATCCGTCAAAACGTATGCCAACTAATGGCATCTTAAGACTGATCAGGATCCTGATCTGTCTTACAAATGCATTGAAATGCCGGATCCGCCTTTCCGGTGTCATCCGGAAAAATGGATGCGGCATTTATTTTTTTCACAGACCAGATGGACGGATACGGCATTCCGGCACTAATACATTCTTTTGGAAAAAATCAAGTGCTCCGGATTTTTGGCCGGAAATAAAACCGTAGCATGCTGCGGTATTATCTCCGTCCTGAACAGTCAAATAGACTGAACTGAAGACATCCTGATGCATCCTGAATGGATTTCTCTCCATTCAGAATGCATGGGGATATAACTGATCAGTTCTTTTCCAGTATTGAGCCCCTAGGACGGAAGTCTATACCGGAAAAGAAAAACGCTAGTGTGAAAGTACCCTTAGTCCCCCTATGGGACTTTAACATGCGGTCAGCTGATCCCTTAGACTGCAATTATTTACCATTTCAATCTATGGGAGAATCACTATGTTCCTATCAAGCCATGACGCTGACAGAATTTGATAGGAACTTCACTATAGCAGGCCTCTGAACCTTCAGATTGCCCCAGGCTGCCATAGAAACCAAGCAGTTCCTGTGATCTCATTTCTTGGGGCCGTGAAGAGGGGCATCTCAGGGGGTCAAAAATATGTGACTGGCATTGTCTCCAATCACGGACTCTGCCACCTAGTGTCTGCTGTGTGAAACAGCAGGCATTCGGCGGATATGGTGTCTTCTCAGCTCCAGAGCAGGCGCCATCTTTACCCAACATATACCGTATATGTACAGCAAATGTCCGGATGGGGTTAAATTATTGATTTGAATTTGATCACGAATACAGTGGTGGACTATGCAATTATGCAAAGAAACCGAATGCTTGAGATCAGGAGGTCCCCTGCTGACCACAAGTGGTTGGTTGAAAATGACTAATGAGACAGACATGCCACCTTTGCATCAATTCTGGCGGAAAGGGGGACCCTTCCCAGCTGTACTGCATTAGCAGAAGTGCCTAGACCGCCCTATTAATCTAAGAGTGGAGTTTAGCATGGTCAGGATGGTGTAATTTACTAAGCTGACAGGTGTTGAGCTTCACAAATTTTGTATGAATGGAACAGTGATGCACATGTGCTGTACTGCTCCATTCACATAGCAGTAGGACCGCCAGTTATCATACATTTATTACCTATATTGTCAACAAAAAAAAGTAAAACTTGGGCAAACTCTTATCCTTTTTATCAGTTTGCAGGCCACTGATTCTCTCAGTAGATGACAAAAAAAAAGACAATGGTTTCCTACATATTTGATTTAAATGGTGTATATTCCCTTTAAATTTAATTTTAAGTAACACATTTAAACTACTTTATAAATCACATTTACCAGTAAAATGACCACAAAGGACCCGATGTACCATTTACAATACAAGGCCTGGTGCTGCTCCTTCCCCCTTTAAGCTAGGCTCATGCATGCAGGGAAGGCAATGTAGTGGGTACTATATGTTTTTTTTGTAGTTTATGTTATATTGTTATATGTCCTATAGAAAAATAGACAATGAAACATTCCAAGACCAGGTATCTGTAGATTTACAGATAATACCCATGATCTACTGCTTATTATAGTCTACTATGGAAGGGGAAGCATATGTAAGTCCTAGGGCGGATAAAGGAATCTCAGAAGGGTCCATTATAGCATAATATGTATTGACATGTATACTTGTTCATAACTTGGTCTGTGTCTCTTGATTTTCCTTTGCCCTCATATTGCTTCCTCTGCCCGTCTCAAAGCGATTATCTAAGGAAACTCAACTTGTATCATAAGGAAGGAAGAAGGAAAACAGATGGAAAGTGCAAAGAATTACAGCAAGTGCATTTCGAAACAATACAACAAGTCCTTTTCTTCCACATAACAGACCACCACTGTGAAAATCTGTACACAATAATCCAGTTAAACAAACACAACAAAGATAGCTGGGACATAATTCTGTGAACCTGAAGGAAAAAGTACTTTCAGAGACATAAGCTAATCAAGGACAATCAGCTAGCCCCCGTGGCTCCTCGCTGAAAATCTCCTTTTTGTGAAAAATTTTCGGCAAGATAGATTTTGTGAAATAAAATAATAATGATGCAATGGGGACAACAATAGGACATTGACTGTTGCTTTCTCTGTGTGAGCTTTATAAGGCAGAGATGACAAAATTGCTGTCTTCAAGTAGCAGCATTCATCATTGAAGAAGTGAAAAGATACCAGGGCTCATTTTACCGAGACAGAAAAAGGTTTAGAAGAAGCCAAATTTTAACACATTCAGATCAACAGTAGGTGTTCTAGTTTATACTACCAGCGCTAAAGATGCCTCCATGTAGGACGGCCTGGTTCCTGGCTCCTGATCGACATTAACGTATACATAATGATGGCCATTTTGAGTAGATATGATATTGTTTGCTGAAAGTTTTAGTAACCAGTGAGGTTTAAGTTTCACCTGGGCCTTCATGTATGAGGACCAAATACCCCTAGGGACACATAGGAGGAAGGCAGACACAAGACATACAGGAGGTTGTCCTGGTATAAACTTATCTTGAGGGCCAGGAACATATCTTGTTGAAGGTAATATGGAGGTAACAACCTGTCCACTTATGTGATGATGTTTGTACAGGGCTGCAAATAAAAGGGATAGTTTCATTTTTTAATGAAATAAAGTATTTTATTCAAAAAGTGAAGAAAAAAACAATTCCCAAATTTTAACAACATCTCTTTAATGGGCATTTTTTTATTTTTTTATAAGTGGAGCAGATTTCCTGTCCTATTAGTTGAAAGCTGTGCGCCACATCCAGATTTTGCTTACTAGCTGGTGGACAATCTCTAATAACTAATACCAAATGTCTTTAAGAAGTATTAAAAGGCAATATATCCCCTATAATTTTAACCTATTAAAACCAGATACTAACACATATTTTACACATACTTTTTAATTCTAATATGTCATTTTTTTTGTAATTCTATTTGTTGCACATGAAAGCTAGATAGGCTTTAAAGCAGTCACATGGGCTGTAGAGATCTACAGAGTGGAGATCTTGGCCTCAATGGAATGTTGTGGGCATGCTCTGTGACCTGTGCAGAGGTCACTGTGTAGGGAGGTGGATTGGGCAAGCTATAACCATCACCTACTGTCAACGGTGTAACCCTCTGTTATCTATATATAGGTGTTACCCACTAGTTAATATAAATGGTTACAGGAGAAATAAAAAAATAAAAAACACCACCAAAAATATGTTTAACTTGATTTTTAAAAAAATTGGCAGTTTTCTGATGACACATTCCATTTGCAGAGCGAAGGCTCGATTAAGGTGCTTACTGCAGATGGATAGGTACCAAGTAAAGAACTAATTTTGTTTAATTGTGTAGGTGATCCTACAATGAATGATGTTAATGATATTATTATTATTATTATTATTATTATTATTAATAATAATAATATTATTATTACATTTTATTGTCACCAACTCCATAACTTTTGGTCTTCATGAATGCATTACCGTATATGATTGCTGCAGAAGAGAAAGCATCATCTGCTGCAAAGAAGGTACTGAGAGCGCATGTCAGTTCCCTGGTTAGGCAGTGCCCCAGATGAAGATGAAAAGGTTCATTATTCTTCAACCTTGCCCAGACATATGCTGTGCTAATTAAGAGCAAATTGTCCTGTTTCATAACAGTGGAGAATGAGAAGAGTGCAGTGGAGGGGAGGGTAATTTGTCAGCATTTACAAGGTCAGCAGATCAATTTGGAAATAACAATGTCTTTACCTGAGCGGCCTCTGTAACCTGAGAGAGGCTTCTTCATTGATACTGCTATCTCCAGTGACTCACCTCTCAAAGAGGCAAATTGTATTGGTATAAAGAGTCAAAAATATTACTTCCCCATGCTGAAAATTCTATATGATCTTTTATATTATATAAATGATCATATAAATATGGTTTATTGCTCAGAAATGTATTTCTGTTTTTAATACATATTTTATTTAATGTTTTATTTTACAAAAATATTTCCTAAATAAGCTTAGTTATTTTTTGTTTTTGTTTACATTTTGAATTTTTCTTAAGGGCTTCATTTATAGAAATTCTATGGGACCCTACTGTTCCTCCAGTTAATATCACAGATCGTGGCATGCTCCATTGAACAATGCCTTTCAGAAGCTCCACATGGTAGAACATGGAGTGTCTATAGCTCTATAGTATCGCCTGTGATAGAGGGCACTTCTTGATAGAAACTGGTTCTTACAGGAAGAGATTTGTAAAGCACAGGAAGTGAACAGGCTCTGATGTAAAGCACAGTAGTATGCACGGTAGGGACATTCTGATATTCTGACGTAATAAAGATTAGTTACGTACTACAAAAATAATAATAACTAATCTTAATAATTGTGTTTAGGGTGTGGGGCATAGTCACTTTGAATCGGGGGATTTGCATGTCACGGGACCCTGTGGTCAGGGGTGCACCTAACCTTTCTGCTGCCTGAGGAGAAAACTGAAACTGCTCCCCAACCCCCAATGCCAATTTGTTAAACTATAATAATAATAAAATGTATTTATATAGCGCCACAATATTCCCCAGCGCTTTACAAGTTCATAGGGTTCATATACAAAACAAAAATAACTGGATAATATGCAACTGAAACACTAGGAGTCAGGGACCTGCTCGCAAGAGCTTACAATCTATAAGGAATTGGGGGTGACACATAAGGTAGTTGATTGTGATAAGTAGGATTTGAGCCATTATTGAACTGACAGGAGTGGTGCCAGCCGATCTGCTCCGGGTTTGGGACTACTAGAGGATCGAGTTTAGGCCAGAGGAGTTGGTGGAGGGAGGTTTAGTCAGGGAATAGTCAGTTTAGGTAGCTTGATAAGCCTGCCTGAAAAGATGTGTTTTTAAGGCACTTTTGAAGGTGGAGAAGTTGTGGATTGACCTAGTATTCCGGGGCAGAGTATTCCAGAGAGTCGGTGCAGCTCGAGAAAAGTCTTGAAGACGGGAGTGAGAGGTACGAATTGTGGAGGTTATTAATCTTAGGTCGCTAACAGAACGGAGAGTGTGAGTAGAGTGGTAGATGGAGATGAGGGAGGAGATGTATGGAGGTGCAGCGGGCATGTTGCACAGGAGTTATGATAGTACTGCAGACCGAAATTGAAATATCAAGTTTAGGTGAGTTAGTAGATGGGGGAAAGACAAGAAGTTCCGTTTTTAGAGGTTCAGTTTTAGATACAGAGATGATGTTAGAGACAGCTGCCAGACAATTACTGTTGTTTTGGAGTAAAGCAGGGGTGATGTCAGGGGACAAAGTGTATAGTTGGTGTCGTCAGCATAGAGATGGTATCGAAAGTCAAATCTACTGATCGTCTGTCCGATGGGGGCTGTATAGGGGGAGAAGAGTAGAGGACCTAGTACTGAGCCCTGAGGAACTCCAACATCAAGAGGAAGAGGAGAATAAGAAGAGCCAGCAAATGATACACTAAAGGAGCAGCCAGAGAGATAGGAAGAGAACCAAGAGAGAGCAGTGTCTTTAAGGCCAATTGAGTGGAGCATGGTGAGGAGGAGTTTATGGTCTACGGTATCGAACGCTGCAGAGAGATCCAACAGAATCAGTAGAGAATAATCACCATTTCTTTCTGCTGTTAGGAGATCGTTAGACACTTTAGTAAGGGCAGTTTCTGTAGAGTGAAGAGGGCGGAAGGCTGATAGTAATGGGTCAAGAAAAGAGTTTTCAGAGAGATAGCTTATTAAGCGAGAGTAGACAAGATGTTCAAGGAGTTTAGAGATGAAGGGGAGGTTAGAAACATGTCGGTAGTTAGCAGCACAGGTCGGGTCAATAGAGGGTTTCTTTAGTAGTGGGGTTATTATAGAGTGTTTAAAAGAGGAAGGAAAGTTACCAGAAGAGAGAGAGAGGTTAAAAATTGTAGTTAGGTGAGTAATGACAGCCGGGGAGAGAGACTGGAGGAGGAGTGATGGAATAGGATCACTTCTATAGGTCGTGGGTCGAGAAGAAGAGAGGAAACTTCTTCCTCTGTTATAGGGTCAAAAAAGGAGAGAGCGCATGTGCAGGAATGGGAGGGAGGAGGATTGAAATTATTTGGGGACTGGGAGATTATTTCCTGCCGGATACTGCCAATCTTGTCTCTAAAGTAAGTGGCCATGCCATCAGCGCAGAGGTCAGTGACAGGTTCTGGAACTTTAGAGCTTAGAAGGGAGTGAAAAGTGTCAAAAAGTCGTTTTGGGTTATTTGAGAGTGAGGAGATGAGAGAGGTGAAGTACTTTTGTTTGGCAATGTTGAGAGCAGAATTATATGTTTTGAGCATAAATTTATAATGGAGGAAGTCTGCTGATATTCGCGATTTTCTCCATAAGCGTTCTGCACATCTGGAGCAGCGCTGGAGAAAACGTGTTTCAGGTGTGTGCCAGGGTTTTAGTGTTCTGTGTCGAGAGGATCGGATTGATATTGGAGCAACTTCATCTAGGGTGGTTTTGAGGGTCTGGTTGTAATGATTGGCAGCCAAGTCTGGACAGGGGAGGTAAGTGATTGGGGTAAAAGCTAGTTGTAGGGTGTTAATAAGTTGCTGGCAGTTAATGGTGTGTAGGTTTCTGTAAGTCTGAAAAGTAGGATTGTCATGAGAAAAGTGAGAGGTCTTTATGGTAAATGAAGGAAGATTGTGGTCAGAAAGTGGGAAGGATAAGTTACTAAAGTTTGAGAGCAGTGACGGAAGAAGACTAGATCAAGTATATTGCCCTGTTCATGCGTGGCAGAGGAAGTAAGTTGTGATAGGCCAAGAGAGGAGGTTAAAGAGAGAAAGTGAGCAGCTTATGAGGAGATGGGACTTTTTTTTTCCTCCAGCCCTACTGACAAAGACATACATACAGAGCTACAAAACATACAGGGTAATACATCGTCACATACTGTGCCCACTGTGGTTCCCAATACTATACTGCAGAAACAGATAATACCCCTTCCGCTGCCCCCCTTTTGCCCCTACCTGGTGCTGCCTGAGGCAATCGACTCACCTTGCCTCATTGGTAGTGCACCCCTGCCTGTGATGATAGAAGGGCTTTTACAGCGCATGGAGTTGAGACACTACCAAAGCATAATCCTATGTGATGTCTGCATTAAGCAGGGAGCAGAGCAGTGTAGAGTAAGATACAGAGCACCATAGAACCAGGAGAAGTAGCCACATAGATAAAGACATTGAAAAAGGGCACAACGGATGAGAGGACAGCAACAGCCTTTCAATCTGTGAGTATTGGAGTTAAGTTGAGCCTGCAGGTGGTGATCACCCTTAGATCAATAGGGTCATAAAAGTAGACCAGTGAGCAAGAGACTGGAAAAAACAGCCAACCAGTGCTCGAAACAGCAACGCTACTGGTGACGTGTCTACAGAGAAGTTCAGGAAAGAGCAGGAGGCACCTGCTATTCTCCCATTTTCCATGTATAATGCATATGAAGGAAAAGAAAGAACTATCATTATGACTGTGGCTCCTGGCTGGGAGGCAGCTTGCTGCAGCAGAATTCCTCCTCCACGTTCTAAATTCTTATGAAAGTCCGTAAGAAAGTCCTTTCTATTTAGCCTACCACTGCCCCTTTCCAGCATGGCAGCAAACACAGGGATAGAACCAGGCGAAGGACCTGATTCTTTATAAAACTAGCCGTTGTAGACTAACAAAGAAGGTTTACTTCTTTTTCTAATAGTCTTTTAAATAGTTTTCCAGATTTAAAAATGACTAACTTAAAGTTGATTGGGAAAAAAAAACAGACGCATCCTGCATAAACAGTATACCTCATGTTCAATGCGCCTTGAGATGCTGCAGTCACCTCAGTGAACTACTCACCTTTATTTTTTTCTTCAATAAGTTTAAGTGTCCCTTTGTCCGAGAAAATTTTAACTCATGATAAGAGACAGATTTATTTTAATTAAATTTACGGTCGTCTCCAGAAATCAATCCCAGCTGAAACCTATCTGTGGACGTCATGCTGTAAAGATGTACTGAATTGAAGTGGATGGTGTTGTGACTTTCTTGGGATGATGAAATCGGATGAGGAAAGATACCTGATAGGTTCACATTTCTTCATTTCCAAAGGAAATAAAATCAAGTAGAACGAGGGAATTCCAGAGGACAAAATTATCCATGACAAAAGGATGTAGGGTCGGATGCATGCTTTACTGATGTGGACACTTCTTCTACAGGAAGACTATATTTTATACACTGGAACACATGTTGTTGTTTCCTAAAGGTAATCAATGCAGCCGCAGATAAGTGTTATCTGCAATAATATCTGCTTTAGTAATTGTGTAACATCCTGTATGGGGTAATGTCCACAAAGTGTAGCCACAGAACATACATGTCTTTCATGAAATGCATTACCAAGTATACATCTAAGCTTGACAACCACTATTATCCAATAGGAAAACGTGTCTTCAAGTAATGCTTTATGCTTTGTTACAGATTATCTTATCTTTAATCTTATCATTATCTTAACTTTTTCCTGACCTCTGCTGTATATGTATGGTGGAAGTCAGGTCTTTAAAGATGGCTCCTGGTCAGAAGCTGAGCAGGCGCCATAACTGTCAGCACACAGCAGTCACCCGGAGTTAATGTCTGTAATCAGCGATAATGCCGATCATGGACATTTAACCCTTCAGATTCCATGCTTAACCATGGCATCTGAGATCTTTCCCTGAAAGCGCGGCGCTCCTGGGTCTGAATTCCCTCCCCCACGACTAAGTCAAGGGAGCTGTTTGGTTGCTGTGCAGCCTCGGGCATTTTAAATGCTCCAAGAACTTCCACACCTATGTTCCTATGGAGCCCATAAGACCTCTCTGCCACATAAGAAGGCACTAGTACTATAAGTGGCACATTGTAAGTGAGGGCCTTGTTAAAGAGTGTGCATTTGGGCCCAAGAGCCTCAAGTAATGGTGCTTAATTAACATTGCTGGGGAAATAGAAGGGATGAATTCATCCCTTCAGAAAACTGCATAACTATATTATAGATTTTAGGATTTTTTTGAATATCTGAATCCCATAATATTTGCATAATCCTATTTAAAATCTCATTATTTCTATGGTTCTTCATTGTCAACGTGAAAGTTTTGTCCCTAACTTTTTAAGAAAACTAATGGAAAGGCTTTAAGCTCTATGCATAGACACAGATGAGTGAGCTGAGAGGTATTTTTGCTTCTTTCAAGGATCGCTGGCTGGGTTTTCTGTCATTCATTTCATGATAGATGTACTTATCCCATTTATCATGTGCAATATAAAACACAGATCACTGCACTGCTTGCTGGGAAGGACATTTCAGTCACCGAGAGACTGCGAGATGCTGAGATTTCTATTGTGTTATCTTTCTGGGAACAAAAGAAAAACCCCTATAAATAGAGTGCAGACAAAAACATTTTAACAGTCCCTACTGTCTAACATGTCTGAAGAACCTTACAACCAAAAGACAGAAAAAGAAGTACTGAACTTATTGTTCAGCAAATTATTTTAAAGGGTTGTGTACATTTTTTAATTTTTTTTGCAAACCTCCCTTCTGGCTCCTGGGCAGACCAGCGAAGGGAGGCATACTTTCCTGCTTCCCAACTCCCAGCTCCTGTACTCTCAAGCCTCCGCTGATCTGCTCAGATCCCTGGATATTATTATTCTTATTATTATTTATTATTAAAGCGCCATTCATTCCATAGCGCTGTACATGTGATAAGGGTGCACATACATAATACAGACAATTGCACTAATTATAAACAAGATGAGTTACAAACTGGTACAGAAGGAGAGAGGGCCCTGCCCATGAGGGCTTACAATCAACATAGTATGGGAGAAGGACACAGTAGGTGCGGGTGAAGTTGGTCATGGTGGTATGGAGGCAGCAGGGTCACTGGTTGTAGGCTTGTCTGAAGAGGTGGGTTTTCAGGTTTCTTTTGAAGGATTCCCCTGTAGGTGAGAGTCTGATATGTTGGGGTAGCGAGTTCCAGAGTATGGGGGATGCGCGGGAGAAATCTTGGAGGAGATTGTGGGCAGGGGTGATAACAGGAGAGGAGAGAAGGAGGTCTTGTGAGGATCAGAGAGTGCGTGTTGGGGTGTATCGGGAAAGTAGCCCAGAGATGTAGGGAGGGGACAGGTTATGGACGGCCTTGTATGTATTTGTTAGTACTTTGAAGTGAATTCGTTGGGCAATGGGGAGCCAGTGAAGGGATTGGCAGAGGGGAGAGGCAGAAGAGTAATAGGGTGAGAGGTGGTGCGAGAGTGCTAGATGGAAGGCCACAGAGGAGAATGTTGCAGTAGTCTAGGCGGGAGTTAATGAGGGCATGTACAAGCATTTTCGCAGATTCAAAGTTAAGGAAAGCACAGATGCGGGAGATGTTTTTGAGTTGGAGGCGGCAGGTGGTGGAAAGGGCTTGGATGTGCGGTCAGAAGGAAAGGGCAGAATCCAAGGTCACTCCAAGGCAGCGGGCTTTGTTGACTGGGGAGAGTGTGTAGCCATTGATCATGATAGATAGGTCTGTTGGGAGGGTTGAACAAGATGGGGGAAAGATTATGAATTCTGTCTTATCCATGTTAAGTTTTAGATATAAACTTCCAGTTTGACACCGCTGCAGACAATCACTGGCTGCAGTGGTGAACTGCTCCCATTGCATCATGTGACCATTTGACATGACACAACGGGAGCAGGTCACCACTGCGTCCAGTGATTGGTTGTAGAAGCGTTAAACTGGAAGTTTACATACAGAGACCTGAGCAGAGGTTGGAGAGTGCAGGAGTCAGGAGCCAGCATCGAGAAGCAGATGAGTATGCTTCCATTTACAGGTCTTCCCAGGAGGGGGGTTTGGTGAACATACACAACCCCTTCAAGCTACTTTTTAAAAATATCCAAAAATTTGATTTTTTATTTATTTAATACAATTAAGCCAAAACTGTAAACTTGTCTGTGCCCCCAAATACTTACATGCAGTGCTTTTAATTCAGGTACAGGAAGGAGATATCAGAATTCTTCTTTCTGTCAGCCATATTAACTATGGGAATAATTTCCCTGACGTGGCCATCTACTTAACTCTCCCATCTTTTTCTTACAGATTTCCCAACAAGTCAATTGCAGGAGAACCTTCTTATCCCTCACCATATAGAGACATGCTTGTCTGAATCCATATATGAAGTATATGAAATGTAATGACAAAATGTTTTCTGTTGAGCCTTTAAGGAGTGGTCCAATTCAGGGTTTTAATTTTTTAATTACAGCATTCACCACACAGGAAAAAAAAATATTTTGCTATTTTAATAGTTTGGACATTTTCAGAAGCAGTGATGCCTCTTATGTTAATTTTTTAAATAACTTATTTATTTTTAAATGTAAAATTAGGAAATGTGGTGATTTAAATTCTTTATATTTTTGTGTGCTTTTATTCTTTTTAAATATGTTTTAAAATGTTTTCTTATTGTAATTTTTAGTCCCCTTCTGATCGCTTGTCCCATAGACTGCAATTGAATACTACTGTGTTCTATGGTATTTCGACTGGCTGTCTGTTTGGACGAGCCTCTGGTTTGGCTTGGCAGGCAGCTCGTGATGACAGTGCTAGGAGCCTTCACGAGGCCCCAGGCTGTCATGGCAACTGATCGAAGCCCCTGAAATTTCGCTGTAGGGGACTCCAATTGGAAGACAGAGGGAGCACCCTCCCTATGTCTAGCCCCACAGTTGCTGCGGTCACTATTGACAGCAGCATTTAAGGGGTTAAATGAACAGGATTGGCATCATCGCCAATCACAGTCATTGCCAGTGGATGTCTGCTGTATTATATTGTATTGTATTGTATTAGAACCTGCTAGGTGTTTCATATTTTGCACTGGGGACCAGAAACTGCAAGTTATGCTTCTGACTGCAAGGTGAGACGTTGGATTTCTAGCAAATTTTACATTACTATTGTACACAATGAGAAAACAAAGCTTGTACACTTTTAGCTCAAATCATTGGAAATATAGAAGCTTCACAAGATTACTCTGAATTTTGTCAACAGACATTGGAGAATTGTCAGGTCCCCATAGACAAGTGTCCACTAACAGAAATGCAATGTCTGCACAAATACAAACAATCCATGGCAGTATAAACAGTGGTCAATCAAAACAAGATGTCTGTTGTTTGTTGGTTGCCTTGTTCATGATGTTACTGGTTGTTATGTCATGTAGCATTGCCTCATCTACAGATGGACGTGATGCAATGCTAAGACAGTGTGCCTTGATGCAATGTTCCGATGCTGCATCCACTCACTGTGTTCTTCACACTGTGTCAACTTACATCTAAAAGATTTCAAAATGATTACTTGATACCTTTTTATGGAATTGATTTACTATGTCTGGTCAATGAGATGCTGTAATCAACAAACTAAATTCAGCCAAATAATGTTAGATGTTATAATTAGGGTTGGTGTAGTGTCACAGTAGGAAATTATACTAATATCATTAAGTGTTGTCTTCTTTCATGACCCCACAAACAGTTTGAGAAATGATACCTGTACCAGGCTCATAGCGAGTTGAAGTCCACAGGGTAATGTACTCACCAAGACCTGGTTCCTGAGAGCAGTAGGCCCCTCTACTATATGGTAGGTGGAGGGCCCAATTATAGATTTTGTATTCAGGCGTGTCCACAAAGGTAGTCAGAAGAAGGGCTAGGGACCTCTACTTTAGAGATATGTACAGGTCCCAGAGATGGGATCTGCATCTATTAGACATTTATGGCATATCCACAGGATATGTAATGAGAATTCCCCTTTAACATGCCAAGGCTGTGACAGCCTCCTAATGATTTTCATATAACTGAGAGGGGCTCTTATGATGAATAGATGACACAGTAAAATATGTGGTGGAGCATTGTGACCTTACTTTACTTGGTGAACCTTTTTAAAGGGAAGGTGCCATCAGAAAATGACCAGTTGTTTAAATCAAGCTTTTATGTTTAACATATTGTTATGGTTTTTTTTGGTGGTTATTTTTACTTTTTCACATCAATATCTATATTTAAACTAAAAGCATAAAATCTTGCAGTTTCGCACTGAACACTAAGCTTAATAAAAGGCACCACTTCTTGGTCTGTGCAGATCACTGTACTGCAGTTATCTGCTCATCTGTCAATCTAATCCTGCCTGTAATGATATCACCTCTGTATATAGATACGACGGGATCCAGCTTATCTATTCTAGCTATGTACAATTACCTCTGCACAGGTCACAGAGCACGCCCAGAAAACTTTTCTTAATGCTTTCTAAATACTGTAAAGAACAGCTCATGGCTGCCCCCATAATCATGTTCAATAAATAGAATAATAAAATCTGCAATTAGAAAATAAAAACAGATTACAAAAAAAGATATGTCCTGCTATTTGATTTAAACTGGTAGATACAATTTTTGGTGATGCATTTCCTTTAGGCCTCATGCACAAGACAGTTGTTTTTTGCGTCCACAAATTGTGCGTCCGCAAAAAAAAACGGATGCGGCATCCGTTTTTTTTTGGAGGATCAGTTTTTTTTCCACAGATCCCTTGTAATAAATGCCTATCCTTGTACGCAAATGTGAAAAAAGTAGGACATGCACTATTTTTTTTGCTGAAGGGAAACACGGTCAACGGACGCGGAACACAAACGGATGAACTATCAGCATTTTTTTGCTGACTCATTGAAATGAATGGGTCCCCATCCTATCCGCAAAAAAAAACGGAACGGAGGCCGAGAAAAACAACTGTCGTGTGCATGAGGCCTTAAAGGGAACCTGTCACCTGGATTTTGGGTATAAAGCTGAGGACATGGGTTGCTAGATGGCCGCTAGCACATCCGCAATATCCAGTCCCCATAGCTCTGTGTGCTTTTATTGTGTTAAAAAAACTATTTGATACATATGCAAATTAACATAAAAGAGTCATATCTTACTTGTGTGACCAGAGAAGAGTCATATTTTCAAGCTCTGACTCATCTCAGGTTCATTTGCATATGTATCAAATCGGTTTTTATACACAATAAAAGCACACAGAGCTATGGGGACTGGGTATTGCGGATGTGCTAGTGGCCATCTAGCAACCCATGTCCTCAGCTCTATACCCAAAATCCAGGTGACAGGTTCCCTTTAAGCACAGTTAGAAACTGTGTAGTCACATATACACTGAAATGCACTGGACTTAATAAAACATCAGGCACTAATACAGATGTAACAACCAACATGGAAAACTCTTGATCAGCTGATTTTTTTTTTTTACTTATTTTTTTTTTACATATAAGGAAACAATAGTGGATATAAATGACCTCACTGTCTGTGTAGTCTACACATTTTCGTGATAGGAGCTGAAGAGGATGGGGGAGGGGGTAGTCTAGCTTTTAGTTTATGTTGGCCTATAATATGAACATTTAATAAGGGGCACGTTTATTTATAGATTTTCACAGAAGGCTATTTTAGATAAAAATCTGAGGTCAGGCCAATAAAAGAAAGAACAAAAAAAAGCTGAGATTTATTTTTATCATAGCTCACAGAGGCCCATGCATACTCTAAAATATAGCATATCTGTCCTGACACTAAATATATAATACTTATAATTTTTTTTTTACTTTTGTAATGTTAAATTAATATTGGAAAATACAGTTATTAAAAACGCGTCAAAAAGACACTATAAGAGTTTTTGTGGTTTTCTTTATTGTGACTGAGCATAGACAATTGGCGGCACAATCTTTTCTGCTGTGTAGGCCATAGACATTAGATTGGATAGATTCAAGGGCTTACATACCATAAGGGTCATACAGCTACTATGAGGCAATAGGAGAGACGTTGCCTACTTAGCCCCATCTTCTTTGCTAATGGGTGGCAGAAACCTTTGCCAGATTCCCCTCACCAGAATGGGGATTGTCCAGATGGCCACAGAGATGGAATGGAGGGGGAGAAAAACACTAGTTTCTTCAGTTCTGGTTTGAATAACTTGGAATTACACCATGGCGGTGGGTCCATGTTGATCTTTGCCGTAGGTCCTCTTCCCTACTATGTATGCCGCTATTTGGATCTGACAACAAATATCTAATGTCAGTGGCTTCACTGAGCCCATAATCACCAAAAAATGTAGTCTTCTTTGGAATCTGATTAGATAAAGCATTATTACTATCTGCTCTACCTATGGAGAACAGATAGTAATAGAACAGGAGCCATTGTGAATCTCATAACTCACTAAAATAAAGCTATACCCAAAACATTAGTTACTCTATTATTTGTAGAATTATGTTTTACTTTCTTCATGATGATGGACTAAATTTCTCAAAATCTAAGTGATCATCCGAAGTTAGCTTGCACTTGTGGTCGGTTGGGGAAGGCTGTGTCTGATCTTGATATCGTCTAGTTGAAATATTGTACAATTACACTGATTTGACAAATTCCATTATGGCTGATAAATTACTTAACAAGCATGGGTGATGATGTGTGACACATTTACCATTTGTTTTACTAATGGGGAAGAATACTTGATAAATAAGTAAAATAAAAACTATAAGAGCCACATCCTGCTTAGATTAGATTTGCAAATGACTGGCTCAAGGCATGAACTATTGTAGAGACAGCGCTAGTGACGAGGCTGCATGGTGTCTGCTCTACAGTGAGCACATTAATCACAACCCAACTAGAAACTGCTGGATGTGTCTCTGAATGGATGGAGGAATTGGACAGAAAGTAATAAACATCTGACAAAACATCATTCATATGGTCACCAGGAGTTGAAATTGGCTTAACAGTGCTTAATAATTCTAAGGAAATTACTGGAGCAATCAGAGTGGTACAGTGGTAAATATTACAACCTTAACGCTCTAGGGTCATTAGTTCCATCCTGGACACCTTGCACTGATTTGTATTGTTACTTCAGTGCTTGAAATGAAGCTATATAGCATTCATATTTTGTAAAGCCAAGGGTCAAAAATAAATATGAATTGCCTACAGCATCCAAAAAGGTAGGAGATAGAGGTCTGTGCCAATTTCACTACAGGTACACGAACTGTGCAGTTGCGAAGCCCAAAATAAAAACATCAAAAGATGAAAAGTAAAGCCATTTAGAAACAGTAAGTTATGTAAAAGAAAGCAACTATTTTAGCCATCATTCTGTATGCAGAATTTAGAAAATGTGAATTGTAATCTCTTTGGTTGCCAGGGCTAATACCTCCATGTGTTATATTACTCACAAACAGTATTGGAGAGGACAACTTATCTTCAGAAGGCGATATGTAGATACAACTGATAATGAGCATCATGGTTTCTCCATCAGCAGATCCTTGTTTGTGGCCATCTTACCCCTCACCCCACCTGCAAACTTCTCAGCATCAGTTCAGCTCAAAAGCACTGTTCTCTAAATTCTAGAGGAGACAGTAGAGGGACCTGTCATGAAAAGCCCCATCAGTGAACTGATTTCAGAACCAGAACCAACATTTGTTACTCAATGCTAAGTACCTTCCTCCCATGTAGCTCCATATTAGAGGCATACCCAACTTCTGAGTTAGTTATGCCATCTTCTAAACATGGACCAGTGTTCCATTTGTGTAGCGGGCATGCCCCAGCATTTTTTTTTTTAATAGTGGTTATTACTACACACTTATTAGTCATAAAGTGAAAATTTCTTATTTTGGGAAATGCAAATGTTTCATTGTAGTAACTTCTTCTCTTGGGAACAGGTATTTTTTTGTGTAGGAGACAAAAACAATTCAACATAAGAGCTAGCTCGCTTCAAGTTTCCAAATGTACAGACATGTGAGTAGAGATGGCCTTGCAGTTCGCTGGCTTGTCGGAACTGCTAGCCAGCCAACTACTTCCATATAAACATGTGGACTTGGAGGCTTTTAGAAAATTTTTGGCCATTGTCACACTGCAATGGAAAGTCCATTGCTACCGCCTCTTCCGCTGCACCCCCCAAGCTCCCCAGAACCTATTTGATGTGCCAGGTGAGACGTTGCCATGCTGTGCTGCGGCTGTTGTGCCTGGAAGCCAAGAGCCACACCGGTCCTGCACTGCTTTCATCTATGCGGTCACAGACTGATCAGTGGCTAATCCCACTCAATTTAACATCTGAGCGCGCTGAAACATGGCAAAATGACACACGTGCCATGTATGGTACACGTTCTGAACTTACATGGCCATTGCTCGCCTTGCTGACGTTCAGCAGCGACACCACCTGCCCGTCAGACATCTGATTTGTGACAGCCCGACGCGCTGGAACTCCACCTTGTATATGCTTGATAGGCTGCTCCAGCAGCAAAGTGCCGTTAATGACTACCTGTACGAACTCTGCAGCAGGACAGGTTCTGGGGAGCTTGGTTTCTTTACACCACGCCAGTGGCTGCTCGTGAACGATGCATGCAGACTTCTGTGGCCTTTTGATGAGATCACCAAACTGGTCAGTCGCAGCCAGGGCACCATCAGTGACATTGTACCTTACACCTTCTTTCTGGAGCATGCATTGTGTCGTGTCATTGATCAAGCCTTTGAGGAGCAGGAGCTGGAAGATGAGGAAGTCGCAATGCTGAATGAATTCCCAGAGGGGGGCTACTCCATCTGAGACAAGTCAGCAGGAGTCTGAAGAGGAGTCAGAGGAGGATGGTGGCTGGGGGGAGGAGGAGCAAGAAGAGCAGGCTTTGAAGGGGACTTTAAACTTTTCGGAGATCCCTGGTGTTGTTCATGGCTGGGGGAGGAGACTGAGGACGACATTCTCCTGGGCGATGAGCAGGAGCAAGGGCGCTCCACAGCTTCCAATTTAGTTCAAATGGGGGCCTTCATGCTCTAGTGCTTGAAGAGAGACCCCAGTATAAAAAGCATAAAGGGCAAAGACCAGTACTGGGTGGCAACGTACTTAGACCCTGGTACAAACACAAAATGGCGGACATGTTACCAGCATCACAGAGGGCTGTCAGAATGCAGCATTTCCAGGCCTTGCTGCGAGAGATTCTGCATTCTGCTGTTGCGGGCACTGGCAGAGGAATTTCCATCCACAGCGAAACAGGTGTGGGTACCAATCCTACCGCACCTGCAAGAAGAGGGCCGTTTGAAGATGTGTTGGTCACTTCGGATATGAGATCATTCTTGCAGCCACCCCATAGACAGCCTCCCTCCGGATCCAGCCTCAGAGAACGCCTAGATCGACAGGTGTCCGACTACATCAGGTTAAAGGTTGATGTGGACGCTCTGAGAAGCGAGGAACCCCTGGACTACTGGGTGTGCAGGCTTGACCTGTGGCTAGAGCTGGCACAATTTGCCATGTAACTCTTGGCTTGTCCCTCATTGAGTGTCCTGTCCGAAAGGACTTTCAGCGCAGCGGGGGGATCGTGACCGATAAGCACACTCGCCTAGCTCACGACAGTGTGGACTACCTCACATTTCTAAAAATGAATGAGGCATGGATCTCTGAGGAATTCAACACCTGTGACGACCACGTGTAATTGAATTTCATTATGCCAGCACTCATATATCCGCCACCACCCAGAACAAAGAATGGTCCTTGTCTTATGTATATACAGCGGCATAAAAGGCCTTTTCTGTCAGGCGGATGCCTAATTTGTGGGGACTCTACTCCAGTGGCCTACATTAAAATTGCTATCCAATGACCGCCTAATGTACCTCCAGACTCATAATCACTTGTTCTTTTCTGTCAGGTGACTGCCTAATTTTTGGGGCCTGTACTGGCTACAGTAAAATAGTTATCCAGTGACTGCCTAATGTACCTCCAGCCACATCATCACTTGTTCTTTTCTGTCAGGTGAATGCCTAATTTTTGGGGCCTGTACTCTACTGGCCTACAGTAAAATTGTTATCCAGTGACCGCCTAATGTACCTCCAGCCACATAATCACGTGTTCTTTTCTGTCAGGTAAATGCCAAATTTTTGGGGCCTGTACTCCAGTGGCCTAAAATAAAAAATTTCTAGGCTCCAGCAGGGCACATTTTTGAGAGTTTCCTTTTAAGACGTATAAAAATGGCCCCTGATTAAAATACATATTTTTTGCGGTAATTTTTGCCATTGATCCCGCTCTGGTATGTCACTGTCCATGTTGTGGGACTATTTGTGCACTTCTATTAAGTATTTGGTGGCTACAAATATGACCTGAAGGTTTTTCAGGTTCACCTGGCATTAAAGTAAATGGGATATTTGATTGCGTTTGCGAATCGTCCCGGTCGATGTTCGTCCATCACTACATATGAGACACTGAAGACTCTAGCATGAAACACAAAAGTAGTAGTTGTATCTGGGGCAGGATTTTATGGAGTCCCAAAGCCTATAAATGTTTGATCCACTGGATTCTGTAGTCTTTGTTTTCGTCATTAAAGTGCAAAGTAGCTCATACCAGCAAAACCAAAGACACAATGTTTGGCGGATCTAGCCCCCCAGCTCAGGGAAGCTTCTGTTTCTCATTGAAAATACACAGTGGTTCTTGGGGACTTATTTTTAGGCAGTGCTCTATGAGAAATAGTATGTAAAGTAGCTCAGACCAGCAAAACCAGAGACACCATCTGTAGACAGCACTGAGGGCCAAGATCCCCCATACAGTGCTGTCAACTGATGGGTGTCTCTGATTTGGTTGGCTACTTTGCATACTTTTCCCATGGAGCATTGTCACCTTCATATATCACTGTGTCTCTTCAATGAGAAACAGTACTCCCTGAAATAAGGAAAGAACATCATAACTTGTGTCTGGTTGGGGCCAAATCTTTGTGTCTATGGTCAGCTTAAGTCACATGCGGAAGAGAAAGGCAGGCAATATTAAGAGAGAATGAAGAATCATCACTGTCAAATCTGGCAGATGCTCAACTAGCTAAAAATATTAGTGTTTGCCTAAAAGCTATGAAAGTCCTGAGAAGTCTTGCCAAAGTATGAAATCTTAAAAAAAACACAAAGAGCATGCCACTGTTATGAGATACAGCATGGAGCATGAAGGATTTTCTTCTCTAACACACAATTTTCCTTAGGACATAAACGAGTTACTGGAATAACCATTATCTTCCTAATAAACAACATTCATCATTTGCTAATGGATGTTGCTCTTTAGGGAACGGGGCCCATTATTTGTAACGTCTTACAAACGCTCAATTCCTCTACTTTAATGGGAGACGTGTTTCAGTGAAAGAGGAGATGTTGCAGGATAACCGAGCCAAGTTTGACAATGGTGTTACTGCTGAAAACCAGTCCACACAGTCTCCACAGCTCCATTTCAATGGCTTAGAAGACCAAAGGCTTAATTCCAAAAGACATTAGACATCAAATTCGTGTGACAATACTCCTGCAATAGAACTATAGATTTTAAATGTATAACTAAATCTGGTGTTATTATTCACTGTAGAGTCATTGCTCTTGCTTCTGTTCCTCTAACGGAGTGGTGGAGGTTTAAATGAATGTCTCCTGATGGACAGTACATGTAGTCCCCTAGTATAGTCTGTGCTAAGTTTCACTTTCATAGCACAAAACATAACTATTTAGGACATATAAATGTAATAGAGAAGAGACTCTGGTAAAAACCCCCTTGATTAAGAAATATCTGTAAAGTGTCTCTCCTTCTGGACAACTTGGTTCATTCTTGTATTGCTCAGATGTCCCAACTATTCAGTTAGGACCTTCTTCCTTGAAGGATTATTTAAATTTGATGAAGTGATGTCATATCTTTAGGATATGGAATCACTTAATTATTGCTGGGAGTCTGACCTCTAGAACCTCCTGAGAATCCTCAGAATAAAGGTTCTCCAGCACTGACTGCTCTGAAGCCATTTGATCCAGCTCATGGCCTGAGAGAATTGTCAGTCGCCATATGGCTTCGGATGCTGGCTTGTCCTATGATGTACGGAGGGAAAGGCCATCTGGGCAGATCCAGGGGAGCTCAGTAAAAGTTCTAAAAAGGTGTTCTCCAGCACCAAAATCTTCATTAAAATCCTTGTACTTTATTTCAGCATGCTATGACTAAGGATGTGGCTTGACTTGAAACGCGGAATCAGTTTTATATGAATGCATAGCTACCCTTTTGATTTTAATCTATGCTGAAATAATGTGGCTGGGAGTGCCATTGCCAGGTAAAGACTGTGAAAGGGCCTTAGCACTGAATTAGTGATGCAACTCTTTCATGTTCAGGATCCATGTGAGTCCCCAAGGTCAGACCCCCCATGTTAATAAAGTGATGACATATGCCAGCAATATACTATCACTATATAAGATAGTAATGCTCCTTTAGTATGGGAATAGGCTTATAAGACATCAGTCCATTTGTACTACAAGGCATGAGAAGTTATTGATACGTTGTGGTAATATACACTCACCTAAAGAATTATTAGGAACACCATACTAATACGGTGTTGGACCCCCTTTTGCCTTCAGAACTGCCTTAATTCTACGTGGCATTGATTCAACAAGGTGCTGATAGCATTCTTTAGAAATGTTGGCCCATATTGATAGGATAGCATCTTGCAGTTGATGGAGATTTGAGGGATGCACATCCAGGGCACAAAGCTCCCGTTCCACCACATCCCAAAGATGCTCTATTGGGTTGAGATCTTGTGACTGTGGGGGCCATTTTAGTACAGTGAACTCATTGTCATGTTCAAGAAACCAATTTGAAATGATTGGAGCTTTGTGACATGGTGCATTATCCTGCTGGAAGTAGCCATCAGAGGATGGATACATGTTCTCATTCTGTTTACGCCAAATTCGGACTCTACCATTTGAATGTCTCAACAGAAATCGAGACTCATCAGACCAGGCAACGTTTTTCCAGTCTTCAACAGTCCCATTTTGGTGAGCTCGTGCAAATTGTAGCCTCTTTTTCCTATTTGTAGTGGAGATGAGTGGTACCCGGTGGGGTCTTCTGCTGTTGTAGCCCATCCGCCTCAAGGTTGTGTGTGTTGTGGCTTCACAAATGCTTTGCTGCATACCTCGGTTGTAACGAGTGGTTATTTCAGTCAACGTTGCTCTTCTATCAGCTTGAGTCAGTCGGCCCATTCTCCTCTGACCTCTAGCATCCACAAGGCATTTTTTCCCACAGGACTGCCGCATACTGGATGTTTTTCCCTTTTCACACCATTCTTTGTAAACCCTAGAAATGGTTGTGCGTGAAAATCCCAGTAACTGAGCAGATTGTGAAATACTCAGACCGGCCCGTCTGGCACCAACAACCATGCCACGCTCAAAATTGCTTAAATCACCTTTCTTTCCCATTCTGACATTCAGTTTGGAGTTCAGGAGATTGCCTTGACCAGGACCACACCACTAAATGCATTGAAGCAACTGCCATGTGATTGGTTGACTAGATAATTGCATTAATGAGAAATAGAACAGGTGTTCCTAATAATTCTTTAGGTGAGTGTATATATATATATATATATATGTATATATTATAATTTTTTTGCCTCACTTTGCTGTATTTTTTGCAAAAAACCACCATTTGACCACAAAGATATTAATACTCCCTTAAAGGGGTTGTTTCACTTCAGCAAGCAGCATTTACTGTATTATGTAGAGAAAGTTAATATAAGGTACTTACTAATGTATTGTGATTGTCCATATTGCTTCCTTTGCTGGCTGGATTCATTTTTCCATCACATTATACACTGCTCGTTTCCATGGTTATGATCACCCTGCAGTCCAGCAGCAGTGGCTGTGCTTGCACATTATAGAAAAAAGCATCAGCCTATGTGAGCTCCCATGACCCCGGCCACCAGAGAGGCCATCACTTTTTCCTATAGTCTGCAAGCATGGCCATCACTGCTGGATTGCAGGGTGGTCGTAACCATGGAAACGAGCGGTGTATAATGTGATGGAAAAATGAATGGAGTCAGCAAATGAGGCAATATGGACAATAACCATATATTAGTGGCTTGTAATAAGTTTCTCTACATGATAAATGCCACTTGCTGTAGTGACACAAAGCCTTTAAATATCTCCAGGTAAGTAGATAATTAAAATCTTTAGAGTAGTTAAATTAATTTAAGTACAGCTAAAAATGAATCATAGGCTTTACATGGAATTTCCCTTTAAATACATCATGGAAAAACTCTGTGTTAATCAACTCAATGTCAGTACCATGAAAAAAAAAAAGGTTTTCTGTCTGTTTAGTTTGAGATACCAGACGTATTGTCCTTTGAGTTGTCTGGCAATCCTTTCTGTCCCCAGGAATTATCTCATACACATGATGCAGATTTACGGAAGGGATCGGCGAGGACTTTACATTCCTCTGCCAGGATGATATGGGCTTGTATCTAAATCTGTTCCATATGACCCACTTCACATGGTTGCTGTCTGGCCGGGGCACATACAAAGGTCAAGGAAGGATTGCCTGGTTGTGCACCGAGTGCTTTGGGGTCATTTTCCCAGTCAGTGCCAGGGAAGACAACCAGGTGCTAGTGTTATCTATCTCTCTCAGGCCTCAAGCACACAATGTGTTTTGGTCCATGTCCGAGCCACACTGACCCATTCATTGGTCCTTATCCGGGTGGCCACTCTGCAAATTATGTCCTATTCTTGTCCGTTTTGCGAGTAGCCAGTTCTAGTAGAAAAATGTGGCTGACCATTGTAACAAACAGCAATGGCACATGTGGTCACCTCATTAAGGGTATGAGGTGCTTTTGGACAGGCCAGCACTGTTCACATGAAAAGTGCTGGCCAATCCAATGGCAGGAGGAAGTGTCTTAGACTACCAAATGCTAAGCATGCAAAAGGCAGTATAAAAAGTGGAGTGGTCACCTCGGATGGCACAAAAGGAGTCCAGGAACTAAGACAATGAAAAGGAGGGTATCTTGTAAGTGTTCTGTTCAGTGTGAATTTTGTCTTAAGTCTCACTTAAATGAAACAATTATGTCTGCCAACAGCAGCTACCACTAGGGGGAGCTTAAGAACTTACTGCATACAATTGTCCAGTGTATGTTAATGAGGACCTCTCACCATTCCTGACATGACTATTGTAGTAGATAATCATATTCTCCATGAAATAACAACTCTGGAAAATACATATATTCTTAGATATAAGTGTTGTACTGTTCTTCTGTTACTCCTCCTAGAAATTTATGGATATACAGAGAACTGAGGCGGACCAGTAGGGGTTATATCTCTACACAGTCTTATACTGTTCAAATAAGTACTGACAGTATAATACTATGTATATATATATTCAGGAGGAATAACAGAGGAATAACAGAGATATCCAGTATTTACTAAGAACAGACAGGAGCGGTGACAATGTTGCTCCCCCCCTGGTGGTGGCTGCAGACAGACAGAATGGTATAATTTAATTTAACCTCTATGCAAGGGATTTGGTTCTCTGTTTAGAAGAAACAGAACTGAGATTGATATAAAAATCTGTATCAAAATGAATTAGCCAAGAATTTTATACTCTTGAGATGGACAAATAAATAGTGCTCATGTGAGCTCTAATATGCGCTGCAGTTTATAGACAATCAGATTTTATCCACGTGTGACACTTGAGCGGGATATGATTACTTAACTGCTGAACGCATGTCTATGAGCATTACATTAACAGAAGGCATGCTATAATTGTGCTGGGTAATGAGTGCTGTCAGGCTCATTATTACAGTATACAATGAGGCTACAATATTTCTTTTCTCTGTCAAGAAGTGACTGTGGCAGAAAATATAGTGATATTAATATTTGCCTGCAAGGGCTTTGGGAGAAAGGTGATAAATAAATAATGGGACTGAATAGCGGACATGGCTCATTGTTCTCCTATCAGAAGCGCAGAGAAGACACAAGGCTGCAGATCTTTCAGATATACGGTACAAAAACATAAGTACTCTATGTACACATGCTCTAATTAAACCTAGCAACATGAAGTGGTTTGTTTTATGCTATCTTCCATTAGGAATGTACTGTACTTTCCAGACTACAAGGCACGCTGGTCCATGAGACGCATCCATGATTAAAAACATAAAAGTAGAAAATACCATTTTTACTGCATATATCATATATAGTTGATACGGTACAGACACAGTACAAAAGCCAATGCCACATAACATTACCAGCCACAGTGCCCAATGACTATGCCAGCCACAGTGCCTCATCACATTACCAGCCACAGTGTTTCATTAAAGTGTCCCCCTGACTATGAGAGCCACAGAGCACTATCATTATTACAGACAGCCTTACGGCCTGGGCTTACCCAGGCATAAGCAGTAGTAGGAGTCTGGAGTTATGTACTCAGAACTTAGTACCTGCTATGTCCTTACAACTGTACCGCTGGGCCCTTTCAGTCCCAGCCTTCGAACTATAAGACGCACTGGAAGATGGCAACATAAGATCAGGGAGAACAAGTGTGTCTAATAGTCTATTACACTAATTATTTAAATATATATTTGAAGTGTTCTTGGAAAGTACTTAGAGGGGTTTTCCAGCAAGAACTTAAAGGAATGGGTCAGAAAGGTTTAAAAGTAAAAAAGAATCATTAATCACCTCCTAATCACCTGTTGTTCCGATGGTGGTCTGGTTCCCACTGTTCTCCGTTTTCTGGTTGCGGCTTGACATACCGAAAATATCAGGAAAAGACAGGTCAGCTAGTCACTGGCTGAGGCAGGTCACTGCTAAGGCCACCAAGTGGCTGAGCATGCCTTCCCTGATTTCTCCAGCAGGATCAAGAAGTGGAAACATTGGGGCCCAAAGCAGCATTGGAACAGCAGCCATGGGTTAGCGGTGGAGGTGAGTAATGTTTTAACATTTTGTAGCATTTTTTTTAAATCTCTCTAGAAAACCCATTTAAATATATTTAGCTTCTCTTTCAGGCTTTGATCTACTTTGTGATTTCTGTCTTTAACAATAACTGCTGGATTCATTGCCTTATAGATACTAACCTCCTGAAGATACCTGTATGAGTTGGCTCATCTCTCCCAGGTAAATCCACATGTTAAGGAAGGTGATGCTTGACATATGACGTCTGTTACAAAGACTGTTCCAGTTGTGAGGGGAAACTCCACAAGGAAAGGTAACGTTTGGGACTTGTCCAAAAATTACAGTAGACATGAGCAAAGCTTTGAAAAATTTGATTCGAACGATTCTCCTAAGTTCACCAAGAAATTCAATTTGTTCCAAATTAATTTGTCACGAATCACTATAAGTCAGGTATACCCAGGCCACTCTGCCTAATCATATTCTTCCCACTTGGTGGCCCAATCTCAGTGTGAAGGTTTGGAAGTTAACCCTTTCCCGACCGCCTACAGTAAATTTTTGTCAGCGGTAAATAGATGTCTGTTGTATTAAAAATCAGACACCCACCACTCTGGTGGTGGAGAGCTGCTTCTAAATATAAGCCATCTTCTTTGCTGTCTTACATTTAGACCATTTTCTACACCTAAACCAGGCGTAGAAAACGATGAATGAAACGGCCCGGCCTGTCCCCTTCCCACCCCCACTCCACACCCACTATTTTAGACCTGGCATGAGAGGGGAAAAGACGCAGATTGCTGCACAACTAACCGCTGTGCCGCATTCTGAGCCTGAAATACACCTAATATAGGAGTATTTCAGGTTAATAAATGGCAGCCACAGTTTGTAAATTTGGACAGTGGAAGCAGTGCAGAGGTCAAGAAGGGAGGGGAGCAGGTTATTATGAATCTTCTGTTACGGAGGCAGGCTACGGGTACTGTGGGTAAAAACTGAGTATTCCTGGAGAACTCCTTTAAACCCATTTATGACATTACAAATAATCATAAGAAAACAATCTTACACGGATTTATGTGTCTTTAAAAAATATATATTTTTGTCTATTTTTTTCTAATATAGATTTCACTATTACATTAGTCAGATTATAGATATACATACTGGTATTTCTTATTTTAGCTGACAGTGGACCTAATAATGTATAACTGTAATATATATATATATATATATATATGTATATATATATATATATATATATATATATAATGTTTTTTCTGGAAGACATCAGTGGGTGGTCTATATTCCATAGCTGCCCCAGCAATTTCAGATTTTAATCCCTTTGCTGATTCGTTTTGCTGGCGATAGATAAGTTGGAACCTCAGGTCCCGCACACATAGCCTGAAAGCAGCCTCTCAATCTCTCGCCATTGAGTCTTAGAGCTGAACAAAAGACGGCCTGTTTGGTCACTGCTTTCTTTAGAGAGGCTTAAGGACATTTTTGTCATTTTTGAACAGCTAATATCTTGCAAAAGTTGTCTAATCTCTTTAAGTTTTAATCTTTATTTTTTTAAACTCCCTGTGCTGATGATAATTATGGCCGGGCTACGTTCCTTTACACTAATTAGGTAACGGTAACCTTAATGACTGAAAAAATATTCTTATCCCACTGTTTGTGGAATAACAATGGACCCAAGTGACAAAAATATTGGTTCAAAAATTGCTGTCACGGTCCTCTAGGTACTATTTTGTAGGCCTTACACCTGTTCATTTGTATTCAAAGGATTAGGAGTTGCCATGTCGGTGCCCACAGCATTTTGCTTCAACGCGGATTTATGTCTGATTTCTTACCAAAAAATACAGAAATATTATAACAATGCTGTAATATTATAACACTGCTTTTTTTTCGGACATATAGATTGAGATTCGAACAGCTGATGATGAAAAAATACTGATAATTGCATAATAAATTATACACAGAGGAGCTCACAGATGACAGGAGATGCATGAAATCAAGCGCTCAGGGCGTCCTCTTGGTCAATAGGCACACTGGGGGGATAGCCTGCAGATTTGCCGCTGTCAATTTGCGTGCAGCAGATCCACACAGCATATTACAGTAATGGCAAAGTAGATTTGATTTCAAGGAATTACTTCCACACTGCAAAAACAAATAGCAGCATAAACTGTCCAGCAGTCAGGATTTTAAATCATCAGCACGTCAATATATGGTGAAAGTTTCCCAGTGGTCGGACCCCCCAGTGACTGAATATTTATCACCTCTACTGTGGATAGGTAATAAATAATGTTTCTAGGACAACCCCTTTAAAGAGAGTCTGTCTGCAGTAAATTCAATGATAATCCAGGTGCAGAGGCTTGTAGGGGAAGTTCATCTGAATGTAATGATAACTTTCCCTTAACGATCCGTTGCTTTCTGGAGAAAAAGTACTTTTAATCTATATGCAAATAAGCAGTTAAGTGCACCGAGGGCGGGTCCAAGCCACTCCCCTCCTGCTTTCTCTGACAGCCACTCCCTCTCCTTCTTGACAGGGCTAGGTTCCTGCATAGTCATCTCATCTGACCCTGTCAATCAAGAAGAAAAGGGAGGGACGGGCAGAAGAAGCAGGAGGAGAAGAGTGCACAGAATGGTTTGGGCCTGCCCTCGGTGCACTTAAAGGGACACTGACAGGCCAAATCAGCATATATAGTCATATATATGACATTACACGTCTTATACAGTCTATTAAAAGCATCTAAGTATCCCCCCTGTCCACCTTCTAAATACCGAAATATAAAGTTTTATAACCTGCCTGTCTCGTCACCAATCTGCCCAAGGGGCGGCGTTTCATCTTAAAATGCGCCCAGCCAGCCGCTCCCAACTGCCGTTCTGAAGCCCCGCCCAGCTCATCAATATTCACTTCGCTGGACGGCGGCTGAGCGCGATCCTGCGCATGGCCAATTGAATCCTCCTGGCATCGTTCATGTCAAATCTGCCCATGCGCAGGATCGTGACTGGGGAGAGTTGTAGCCGCCGCCCAGCGAAGTGAATATTGATGAGCTGGGCGGGGCTTCAGAACGGCAGTTGGGAGCGGCTGGCTGGGCGCATTTTAATATGAAACGCCGCCCCTTGGGCAGATTGGTGACAAGACAGGCAGGTTATAAAACTTTATATTTCGGTATTTAGAAGGTGGACAGGGGGGATACTTAGATGCTTTTAATAGACTGTATAAGACCTGTAATGTCATATATATAACTATATATGCTGATTTGGCCTGTCAGTGTCCCTTTAACTACTCATTTGCATATGGATTAAAAGTCCTTTTTTTCCAGAATAAAGCAATACATCTGTAAGTGAAAGGTCTTTATTTAGCTGAAGCCCTAGAAGACATTGTGTTTGGTTTATCAGTAAATTTCCTAGTGATTGACTCCTTTTAACCAATAACCATCATCCTCCCTTTTCAGCCTTACTAGGGGTTCAGAAAGTTGAGATATATGGAGCTGTTTGGTGGAACATTCTTCCTGTATCAGTCCTGACAACAATGCTCTTTACCTAATATAATACAAACCGGATTCCAAAAAAAGTTGGGACACTATACAAATCGTGAATTAAAACTGAATGCAATGATTTGGAGGTGCCAACTTCTAATATTTTATTCAGAATAGAACATAAATCACGGAACAAAAGTTTAAACTGAGAAAATGTACCATTTTAAGGGAAAAATATGTTGAATCAGAATTTCATGGTGTCAACAAATCCCCAAAAAGTTGGGACAAGGCCATTTTCACCACTGTGTGGCATCTCCCCTTCTTCTTACAACACTCAACAGACGTCTGGGGACCGAGGAGACCAGTTTCTGAAGTTTAGAAATAGGATGCTCTCCCATTCTTGTCTAATACAGGCCTCTAACTGTTCAATCGTCTTGGGCCTTCTTTGTTGCACCTTCCTCTTTATGATGCGCCAAATGTTCTCTATAGGTGAAAGATCTGGACTACAGACTGGCCATTTCAGTACCCGGATCCTTCTCCTACGCAGCCATGATGGTGTGATTGATGCAGAATGTGGTCTGGCATTATCTTGTTGAAAAATGCAGGGTCTTCCCTGAAAGAGATGACGTCTGGATGGGAGCATATGTTGTTCTAGAACCTGAATATATTTTTCTGCATTGATGGTGCCTTTCCAGACATGCAAGCTGCCCATGCCACACGCACTCATGCAACCCCATACCATCAGAGATGCAGGCTTCTGAACTGAGCGTTGATAACAACTTGGGTTGTCCTTGTCCTCTTTGGTCCGGATGACATGGCGTCCCAGATTTCCAAAAAGAACTTCGAATCGTGACTCGTCTGACCACAGAACAGTCTTCCATTTTGCCACACTCCATTTTAAATGATCCCTGGCCCAGTGAAAACGCCTGAGCTTGTGGATCTTGCTTAGAAATGGCTTCTTCTTTGCACTGTAGAGTTTCAGCTGGCAACGGCGGATGGCACGGTGGATTGTGTTCACTGACAATGGTTTCTGGAAGTATTCCTGAGCCCATTCTGTGATTTCCTTTACAGTAGCATTCCTGTTTGTGGTGCAGTGTTGTTTAAGGGCCCGGAGATCACGGGCATCCAGTATGGTTTTACGGCCTTGACCCTTACGCACAGATTGCTCCAGATTCTCTGAATCTTCGGATGATGTTATGCACAGTTGATGATGACAGATGCAAAGTCTTTGCAATTTTTCGCTGGGTAACACCTTTCTGATATTGCTCCACTATCTTTCTGCGCAATATTGTGGGAATTGGTGATCCTCTACCCATCTTGGCTTCTGAGAGACACTGCCACTCTGAGAAGCTCTTTTTATACCCAATCATGTTGCCAATTGACCTAATTAGTGTTAATTGGTCTTCCAGCTCTTCGTTATGCTCAAATTTACTTTTTCCAGCCTCTTATTGCTACTTGTCCCAACTTTTTTGGGATTTGTTGACACCGTGAAAATTGGAATCAACGTATTTTTCCTTTAAAATGATACATTTACTCGGATTAAACGTTTGATCTGTCATCTACGTTCTATTACAAATAAAATATTGACATTTGCCATCTCCACATCATTGCATTCAGTTTTTATTCACAATTTGTTTAGTGTCCCAACTTTTTTGGAATCCAGTTTGTACACAAGCCAACCGAGCAGGCAATGATTGGATAGGAACTGAAATGTTCCTTCCCAATAATTGCCTGCTTGTCAGTAGAGGTGAAGAGCTGTGGCGATCAGCTTAACTGTATGGGGACAGTGGAGGACTGGGACCATAAA
This sequence comes from Bufo bufo, assembly GCF_905171765.1. Classification (NCBI taxonomy): domain Eukaryota; kingdom Metazoa; phylum Chordata; class Amphibia; order Anura; family Bufonidae; genus Bufo; species Bufo bufo. Next base: position 139,875,601 of record NC_053389.1, read on the forward strand.
CTGGCCCTGGAAAAAAAAAAAGCTAAAAGTGGCACCATGTTGTAGGTGAGTCTACATTGACAGAAGGTGGGGCAATACAAATAGGCAGGGCCAAGACAAGCCACAAGTAGGCAAGGACAACAGAAGTAGGCAATGCCAGCAAGACCAAAGTGCAGCACAAAATACTGGCCCAGCAAAAACAAATACCACCCCAGCAAAACCAAACACCACAGTGTAGCATAAAATACTGCCATATGACCATAATGGGGACAGTAATACAGTCAAATTCAGGAGGGGAACTGCAGCTGCTGGCAAGGTAATTAATTAATGCTGAGAGCATCATATTGTTATGTATCTGGCCAGTGAACATGAGAAGGGCTCGGGTGGCCCACTGAGCATCGGCCCACTGGGAAATTTCCCTGTAAGGTCTATGGCCAGTCTGCCCCTGTATGGGGATGAGAAATTGCTACTGCCAACGCTCATCCTCATACAGAGTCATTGTTTCTGGGCAGCAGATGATTGTTTATACAGCACAATCTGCTGCCCAGAAATGATGATTTTGGTGTCCGCATAAACGATTATTTCACCGGATGAAGGCAGTAATTTTACACGTCAGTTATCACGAAGAAGCATTTGTATGATTCGTCATTCCTGTTAACAGTCCTGTGTAAAGGGGCCTTACCGATTTTGAAAGAAATTATTTGACATTGCTAATCTTAGGGAACAAAAACGTTAGGGGTTAACTGTAGTCAGACTTGTATACTCAGGTACCAGGAACCTGAGAATTAGCACCAGGAACATAAAAAACTATATAAAAAAAAATCTGTGGCATTTTCTACCGTTCCAATGCTAATATTCCTGAGTGCAGCTGTGGAAACAAGATATTGTGGGTGAAAGCAAAAAAGATGTCATCCAGGTTTGTATTAGCCGCATTCAGCTAAAGCATGAGCAAAAGCCATAGTGTGTAGTGAACTTTATTCCAACAAGCTGAATAATGCCACTAAGCTTTCAGGTGGCTGTGTTCAAGGGCATAGTCATTTAAGGGGCAGTCTGTAGCTATCGTAAATGTGCAAGGGCAGCCAGCAAAAATCTCTATTTAATCAAACATAAAGGGGTATGTTTGGAGGATCCTTGAAACCTGGAGCAAACTTTAGACATGGAGGTTCTGCTCTTGACTATAGTTAATAGTGGGTTCAGTTTTTTTTTATTGATTGAGTTGACCAGACTGTTGTATCTTGCCTGGCCTGTAGGGGCGCTGCAGAGGGAAAAATGCATAACATTTCTCTATGGCCATAATTAGCATGGTGTTAGAGAAAACAGGAAAGTTCAAGTCATGAGTTAGTATGGACCATATCTAGGAAGTCTCTAGAGATGGCAACAGAAAACCCCTTAAATTTCATTTAAAGGGCACATACACAAAAACACAATCTATATCTAATAACTGTTATTCCACTGGAAAACTCACAATGCATGTAGTGGCCCTCTTTAGGGGTAGGAGATATCTGTGAAGGCAATTTTGTGATGATATATTGTTTTTCAGTTCCCTTTTCCTACACAGCAGTAAAAGAAAAGACCAGCTTAGGTTAGAACAGGACTTTGGATGCAAAGCATCATAAGCCCACATTTTTGGAGCAATAATAAATGGCAGACCTACACATGGGCCCATCTACTTCTGTTAGGCCATGCTGGGTGTTGTCGATTCTTAAAGGGAACCTGTCATCAACTTTATGCTGATCTCACTGAGGGCAGCATAAAATAGTGACAGATGCTCTGATTTCAGCGGTGTGTCACTCATGAGCTAAAAGTAAGTGGTTTCTGAGAACCAGCATCATAATCATTGCAGCCCAGGCCTTGAAAAGAGTCAACTCTACTTGAGAAGAGTCATGGTTATTCCTAATCTCCTGCACTCTCGCCCATCTGCTGATTGTCAGTTCTCTCCTAGAGAGAAAAGGAGAAAACTAGGTAGAAGACTGTTAGTCATCAGCAGGTGGCAGGAGAGCAGGGATTCATGAATAACCAGGACTCTTCTAAGGTGGCCATGACTATTTTCCAGGCCCAGTCTGCCATGATTGTGATGTTAGTTCTCGGCAACCACTTACTTTTAACTTTTAAATGACAGACCGCTGAAATCAACTCACCTGTCTCTACTATATGTTGCTGTTAGTATGGGTAGCACAAAGTTGATGACAGGTTCCCTTTAACAGCTGAAGAACCACACGTTGGAAACCACTGTCTTAAGTAATAGATTTCTCCTCAAGGATGGGTAAGACTCTTTATAAGCCACCGAATACAAGTGATGTGTAGGTGGAAATGTCTCTCATGAGTTAACCTGTGCTCTAACCACAAGGATAAAGAACTATGAAAATGTGAATAGACGGCCGCAGTTGATGTGGTCTTTCCAGAGGATAAACCCTTCTCTCCTTTTATCAACATATCCGTCCTCACGGGGCTGAAGTTTCAATTAATTACATCTCTCAGCCCGACCAAGAGATGAATCCTAACCTTATAATCACCAGTCAGAGTGCAAATTAACTGTGTGCTCGCCGCAGTCTTTAAAGTGGATGGTCACCCAACAGGTTATTATAACTCCTAGACTATAATAAAGTAGGAGGGGACGCTTCATGTTATCTCATACACACAGGCTCTCTCACACTTCCTCACAAGTAAATCAGTCAGAAAGAACTTTTCGTCAAGCAACACATTTTTGGTTAAGCAGAAACATGTAAGGAAATTAAAAGGACAAAAAAAAAGGTTTTCCGCCAGCGCCAGAAAGACATTGAGATTTATTAATGTGACTAGGGCAGCTTCATGGCATAATTGCATTAAAGAGGATGATGTTTATACTGAGGGCCGTATTTATGAAGACTTCAGACACTATACTAGCCTTACGTGCTCCACATACTGCTATATGGCGCCTCCATGTGGCGCTGTATTACGGGGGTTACTCTTTCTCATAACTTCCATATTACAGCATGCAGTAGAAGATGCCAACATTGTTTCTCTATGAAATCAGAGGCACACAGAGGTACAACAGGGTCCATAGACATGTGCAAATCAGAAGGTTGTACAGAGTGAGGGCTCATGCACACGAATGTATGTATTTTGAGGTCCGCAAAACACGGATCCGCAAAAAATCCGGATGATGTGCGCGTGACATCTGTATTGCATCCGTTTTTTTTTTTTTTTTTTACAGATCCATTGTAGTAATGCCTATCCTTGTCTGCAAAACGGACAAGAATAGGACATGTTCTATCTTTGTTACAGAACGGAATGCGCACAGAGTCATTTACGTTTTTTTTTGCAAACCCATTGAAGTGCATGGTTCCGCATACGGGCCACAAAATAAAATGGAACAGACACGGAAAAAAAAAATTTTGTGTGCATGAGCCCTGGTAATAAGGCCACGTAGCCGAAGCCTTTTATGTCAAATGACAGGTTAGAGAAGTAGTATGTTCAGAGGGACAACGTTCTGACACAGAACTTAACAACATTTTACGAAAAAAATTCTAAATTGTGAAAAAAAACAACGTTGTTTACATAAGGGGAGCATGGCCCATAACTTTTAGACAGATGTATTAATACTAAGGATAGAAATTGGCAAAAATTTCACTGCAAATCAGATTTCATTAGCTGTATCTCAAATCATTCCAACAATCTTGTTTTTTTTGGACTGTGAGCCTTTGTGTTTCAATTGTTCACCATTGTCAAGATCTCAGCTTTCTGTGAGTGAATAGGAACATTTGAACGACAGAAAACGGAGATATAAAAATGGAGGAGTCCACCTAAGTAGAGATTTAGGGGGACGCTTATAAAGTGGTATATACCGCAATAGTGGTGTATCAAAGTGCAAATTTTGTCACACCATTTTTGCGGAAAAATCTGCAACTTTTCCCCCTCCTTCAGGCCCCTTTTTCAGAAGTGGCAAGAAATGGAGTTAAGTCTGTCGCACAGCCTGCTGCATGATCCCTGCACTTCTACATAACTTTGGCGCTTACTCCGCAGATGGACTTGAGACCAACATGGAAAACGTCTTAATTAATGTCCCCCTTGATCTATAACGTTTGGATGTCTGGCATTAGCTCTAAGCCCCTCCTTAGCAGCCATAGGTGTAGACACAGAAATAACTTGTGATGAATGATTACAGTGCAGGAGCTTAGTTGCTGCAGGATTCTGAGAAAGTTGGGTGAAAAGTGCAAAAATTGCAAGCACATTCTCTACTTTGAGTTTCTGGGTAGGCTGACTGATGCTGACCTTCTGGCTACAATTTCAGCTTGCACTGGATGGGTCACCCAGCTTTCCCAAAAATCCACTTCATATCAATCCTTTCAGACATCTTGCATTGCATTCGCCGATCAACTGGGCGCTGGACCGGTACACTGACCTACGTACAGCCGCTTAGCTGTTGGGAGTTGATCCACATGTTTCTCATTTTCTCCAGTGATGTAAAATCATTAACATTTTACTTTTACGTAAATTATGAAAATGTACTAAAAGTTTGGAAAAAAGCAGGCTCTGGAAGGTAAGTGGATACCCCATGTAGCAGCACAGTCTTCAAACAAATGTGATATAGAAAGCATACATTAATTCCTGGCAAGCGTGGCTGCCAGCATTATGGATTTAAAACCCTCAGTGCCAAAGAATAATAAGAGAATTCTGCCAAAATTAGTCCGAGGTCAGGATTACATTATGGGCTAAAACGCGTGTGAGTCCAATATGCTAATATGAAGACGGATCAGGTTTTGCTTTTAATTCTAGTTCACTGTTGCCAAGCCTTAAAGAGACATTCCACCTGGATTTGCTTTTGACACTGTGGGGCACATTTAGACCTCATACACAGAGCCTGTATGACTACACACAGAGTCCCTATGGTGCAAACTTTCCCACAATTTGGCAGAACCCTTTTACAATGTCCATGTACCTTAGGGAGTGGGACGTATCCAAGCACCAAACAGAATTGGAGCACCATGTTATCTATTGTGTACATGTGCCATGACTAGTCATCGGCTGGCAGGTAGAACAGAAGATAGCTAGCGAAATAAAAAAGTTGCTAGACACAATATATAGACAGTGTATGTAAATTCCCACGAAGCGTCAGGACATGGGCTGATGGGGGTTGTATTGTATAGCTGCAATATCCTGGAATAATGCAGGAGAGACAACTGAATGCAAAGGGTCACTAGGACGGCTGTCGGTTGCTTTATCTTCTACAAGGAAACCACAATAGACACATAAGACACCTTTTGAAATTGATCTACCTTCCATTCTTTACACTGAGCAAAGTAGCAGGACCTTTCCTCAGTGCTGAGTGGATCCCTGTGCATGAGATGAACATGGCCTACAAGACTGTGCGTATAACAGCTGTCCAAAGGGCTGGTTTCAGGGCTATGTAGGCCCTTGGTCAGGATCCTCTCAGTAGTCACACCCCCTCATTTATCTGACCATTATCTTGAAAAGCATAGAGCATGTTCACCCAGCCTGCACACCTCCTGCCCCCCAAAGAAATGAGGTCTCATATCTGCCAGGGTTTGTCTGGTATTGATGTTGGCCTCACCTTAAAATGTTAGCAAATATAGCAGGAGGTATTTATATTTTTGTATGGAGCTTCAGTGACTGGGTGACAAAAACAGCTTTTTCCCCTTAATGAAGTTGTACCCTAATGTCAAATATCTTTTTATTGGCGACTCATTGAGACATGCCAAATAGATCTGTGGGCATCTAACATCTTACACTTCAATAAAGAGGTAGTGGTGTCCTATGAGAGTTTCTTTAAGGGAAACTCTAGGCAAAACTGATACTGAGCATGACACAGAGATTGAAACTACATGAAAGAGAGATCCCTGTGTCATTTACTACCACTTATTCCACAGTGTTTTATTAAAGGGGTTATCTCATGAAAGGTCCTGAAAATGCTTCTTTCATATATCCCCTTTGGTACTTCGGGCAATCTATGCTGTCGGCGGAAGACTATGGACATAATCAGACTCCTTCCCTCCCTGGCAGCTGACAATATAGACCCTTCTTACTTCCCCAGCAGAAGGAGCCTTCTCAGCTGTAGGGAACAGAGGATGCAGAGATCTGGCTATGAGGAGAGTTACTTAAGCATGGTTGTCCACCAGCACTCAGCTCAGTGAATAAGGACAAGCACATTGCTATATATTTTGAACACCAGATGGCACCATACTATGTAAATGTGATGTCATCACTGGAACGTTTTTTTCTCTAGAATGTGAATTTTAAACAATGTTCATTTTTTATGATCTACAGAACGAAGATGATCTCCTTTTTATCAATGATAAGTTGTAATGTGAAATTGTTACGGTCAGTGGGTGTGGACCCACTGTACCAACTAACCGGTTGGGCATTGGGCTATCTCTAAGGGTGTTATCCACACGCTCTAGCCCTTTAAGTGGCTAAGAGCAAGAGTGAGTGTGACCTATAGCAGACCAGGAGACCTTTCCATTGTGCAAAGAACACAGGTCATAGCCTGCAGAAGACACCTCACATGTTGGCGCCCATAGCCGGTTCTAGCTAGCAGGAGAGCGGAACTGGACTGCCGGTAAGTCAAGAGGTTGGCCTGGGTGAGTAGCGTGGCACTTGTGCCCACAAGGAACAGTGGGGCAGTGGCTGGCCTAGGTCACCAGCACAACAGAAATAGTGGTTAGGAGTCATGTACCACCATAGATACAAGTGGTCCTTCACTTTACATGTATTACATTTATTTATAATATGCATTTGTACATTTTCCTTTTGATCTTCATATTAATTCCCTTCCAAAACTTTTGTTTCTGAGCTGCCTCCAAGACAGAAGACTCGCACTTTGGCGTACTGTTCTACCAATCTTGTTTTATAAAGCAAATTATGTTTTAGCCTTTTTTTATTTCAGGCTTTTAATATGTCATCGTTTGCGCCCTTTAATTAATTGTGCAGACACCCTCGTCTCTACAAAGCATATTCCGAATGTTTTGAGAAAGACACAGTGGAGATTAATAGCCCGTCTATTACACTTAAAAATAGCCCTTTATTCATCGCCATTGTTTTACCAGGTAGCTGGAAATAAGATGGCGAAGGGAATAACCTAAGGATAGGGTTCGGAATGGCCGATCAATGTGCAAACAGACAAGTCGTTCTAATTTTTAGAAGTCTTTAAGCAAAGATCAGCCACTCAAATTCTAATTCCTTTTGCTAATTAAGCAGCCTGTTAATTGCTCTCGGGGTCTCTAATGCCATGTCATTATGCATTTTAACAGGCTGTTTGACATCAATAGGGCTGAAAGCTCTATACAAACAATAATGCAGCTACTTCTTAATGAATTAGGTTAATACTGTCTCCTAACTGGTAGAAGAAGAAGAAAAAAAGCCCATAAGACTCCATTATAATTTCATCATCCTCCCCTTATGAAAAAGAAAAACCAAGATACAAATGATCTACACTAACTATAGTGGCCGAGCACTTATATGGCAATGATCTGAATGATTTCAGCTGGTCAATAGGAGTTAATTGTTTGCCAGAACACAATGGCTTTGTAGGCTTGTTAAATACAGCCCTGATTGTTAGAATACTTGACATGATCTGCCTAATTTAAACTTTTTAGGCTGAGCTAAATGAAGTAGCATGGTGAAATTGTGGACCTTGCAAAAAATCAACACAGATTGCGCTGTCCCTGAAATAAATGGGGCGCAAATTATGTGGAAATTGTAAGATAAAGAGAGGTAACTCACTAAAATACATCATTAGGATGATACTCTGTAGAGCAAGGCGATAGGGCATGACACGATTCTGTATCTGGTATTTTTTTAAATATTTGGGTCATGCCTTACCCCTTTGCAGGGTTGCCAACCATCCAGAAATCTGTGGACAGTCCGTAAAAATAGTCGACTTTTTTATCTCTGTCCGCAAAAAAAAAAAAAGATGTGTCTGTGATTTTTTTTGAATTTGGTAGTGCTTGGCTAGATAATTTTTGTGGGAATAACCATCATTTTGCAGCTCAAAGTAAATGCTGGTAATGAGGTCTTAGTGTATTGAGCTATAGACGTGTGTTAATTAATATCTTTATCATTTATTATGGTTTTCCAATTTGTCTGTTAAAATGTTTGGCTGTCCATGATTTTGGGATAAGTTGTCAAGAAAACAGAAAAATTCTGGTTGGCAACCCTGCCCCCTCAGACCCTGCAATGGGAATTACATGGTATTTCTTTAAAGAACTTATCCAATTAAGACAACCGGGGATAAGGGTCTGATCAACGAGGGTCTGACCGATGGGGCCCTCCGCCAATAACAAGAATATGGGCCTGCATTCCCCTATTTCAATGGAGAGGTGGTCATGGATGTGCACTGCAGCTCCATTCTGCTCTATGGGGCTACTGGATAGATCCAAGTGCCCAGTTATCTCTGGCAGTCCCATAGAGTTGAATGGAGCAGTGTCCACGCATGTGTGTCTGCCACTCCAGTAATATGGAGAACACGGGCCCCAATTCTTGCGATTGGCTGGGGCCTTAGCTGACAGACCCTGCCGATCAGACACTTATCCCCCTAGTTTGTGGATGGGAATCTCTTAAAGGTTAGTGCCGTGTCCCAGGTTTATTTGTTCAGCCATTTTGAATTATAAAGAAGCATACATGTTATGGTTATGTGCATAAGGCCTTAGGAAAATGTATTATGTACAAGATTTTGAAATGTTGTAAAAAAAAAAAAAAAGCACAAGTCGACTCCAGTCTCCTGGTGGTGTAGAAAGTGACAGAACTTTTATAAGAAATATCAAAGGGAAAATTAAGAAACAAAATAAAAAATAATAGTCAAGAGCAAACACTCAAAAAATTATTTCAAATACAGTATCAATTTCGTAATACATGACCCCCTTTATTATGGGGGCAATTTGATACAGTATTTCAGAGCTGTGTATCTTTATCATTTGAAGATAACAAGTTCTCAGCGTGAGGGTGCAAAAACTGTGAAAACAGATTCTAGGTGCAGACACATTAGTAAATCTGGGTCTCAGTATATCAGAAGATTGTATGTTTTCATTTACAATAATTAAAGGGGTTGTCCCATATCCAACAATGCTTGGCTATGTTTGTCAGTCCTATGTACTCTGAAAGAGCTGCAGTGTGCATGTTCACTTGATCGATGGTGGTCCTAGCGGGAGCAGCCCCTTGCAATCAGACACATGACCTATCCTGTGAATAGATATGTGTTCATAACGGAATGACCCCTTTTGAGCTTTAATCACCCACAATAGGAAAATACCTTTAGGTTTCCTTCACCCACTTTTTATTTATTTTGTAAAACATGTGAAAACACCATTCATTTCAAGTGCGTTTATTGCGTTATTTACATGCGTTTTTGGTGGCTTTTTTTATTTAGTGTCAATTTTTACTTCTATTTAGCTAACAATTTTTAGGTTCAACCATATGTGGTAAAGATCTGGAGCAGTACAAACAAAATGGATGAGATTTCAGAGGTCTCATCCAACAGGCTGCTGAGAAAACTCATTAACACAAACTGACTTGCACTGAAGATCTTCAGTCCACATCATGTGCATTTATGCTGTGGCTTCTAGCCCCTGCTTTCAAGTTTTGCAATACAAAGATTGAAAGCAGCAGACCTGCTACGATTCCAAAAGCAATGTTGCTACAAAAACCTTGATACGTTTGGCCCTACCCTTGAAATTCTATATAGAAGTGTATAGAAGACAATACCAGAAAAAAAGCCACACAGAGCAAAAACCACAAAAACAGTACAAAAATTCAAAAAAACAATGTTGCTACAAAAACCTCGATACGTGTGGCCCTACGTTTGAAATTCTATATAGAAGTGTATAGAAGACAATACCAGAAAAAAGCCACACAAAGCAAAAACCACAAAAATAGTAAAAAAAAAAATCTAAAAATCAAAACACTACAGGGTGGGCCATTTATATGGATACACCTTAATAAGATGGGAATGGTTGGTGATATTAACTTCCTGTTTGTGGCACATTGGTATATGTGAGGGGGGAAACTTTTCAAGATGGGTGGTGACCATGGCGGCCATTTTGAAGTCAGCCATTTTGAATCCAACTTTTGTTTTTTTAATAGGAAGAGGGTCATGTGACACATCAAACTTATTGGGAATTTCACAAGAAAAACAATGGTGTGCTTGGTTTTAACATAACTTTATTCTTTCATGAGTTATTTACAAGTTTCTGACCACTTATAAAATGTGTTCAATGTGCTGCCCATTGTGTTGGATTGTCAATGCAACCCTCTTCTCCCACTCTTCACACACTGATAGCAACACCGGAGGAGAAATGCTAGCACAGGCTTCCAGTATCCGTAGTTTCAGGTGCTGCACATCTCGTATCTTCACAGCATAGACGATTGCCTTCAGATGATACGAGATGTGCAGCACCTGAAACTACGGATACTGGAAGCCTGTGCTAGCATTTCTCCTGCGGTGTTGCTATCAGTGTGTGAAGAGTGGGAGAAAAGGGTTGCATTGACAATCCAACACAATGGGCAGCACATTGAAAACATTTTCTAAGTGGTCAGAAACTTGTAAATAACTCATGAAAGAATAAAGTTATGTTAAAACCAAGCACACCATTGTTTTTCTTGTGAAATTCCCAATAAGTTTGATGTGTCAAATGACCCTCTTCCTATTGAAAAAACAAAAGTTGGATTCAAAATGGCCGACTTCAAAATGGCCACCATGGTCACCACCCATCTTGAAAAGTTTCCCCCCTCACATATACTAATGTGCCACAAACAGGAAGTTAATATCACCAACCATTCCCATTTTATTAAGGTGTATCCATATAAATGGCCCACCCTGTATATTGTAGGCATTCTCTCAGACTAAGGGCTCATGCACACGAACGGAAAAACAGATGCTGCCCGTGTGCCTTCCGCAATTTGCGGAAAGGAACAGGAGGCCCATTATAGAAATGCCTATTCTTGTCCGCAAAATGGACAAGAATAGGACATGCCTTATAATTTTTGCGGGGCCACGGAACGGAGCAACAGATGCGGACAGCACACAGAGTGCTGTCCGCATCTTTTGAGGACCCATTGAAATGAATGGTTCCGTATATGGACCGTATACGGAATCAAAATACCGACCTTATACGGAACGCAAAAAATGTTTGTGTGCATGAGCCCTAACACTGGGCCACAGCGTTTTTACTTCCCAAAAACTTGGGGGGAAAAAGTTGTGCGCCAAAAAGAGGTCAAAGCAAAAGTGTGTGTGCTTTTTTGCAGATGCATAGAAATTAATGAGCCTGAGTGTGATCCCCAAAAAATACAGATTGGACGTGGACCAAAACCATGGTCAAGTGCATGAGGCCTAAAGCTTCAACTTTCAATCTCTCATATTAACCAAAAACTGAATAGAAATTAAGTAACTGGAGGGAAAAAAATTCTGAAGGGTTAAATGTTGAAATCGGCCTTGTCATTTTTGAAGATTCATGTAAGTGAAAAAAATATTTCCTTCCTATTATTTTTTTTTTTCTGAATAAATTCCACTGAGGGATTGGTGAGTGAGGGGCCTTGTCTAGTTGTCACCAGCCTGGGTCCAGGAAAATATCCCAGTTTTCCTAAGTGAAGCATAAAACAAGGCTCTTAGTCAAACAATTAAGAGCTCCTCCTGCCATCCTGGAGAAGAGTCTTTTGTTAACTTTGACACTGACACAGATCAGAGTGTCTGTAAATTTACTCACTGCTATGTGATGGGTGGGAACTTTCTGATACTAAACATCACACTTTCTTGTCCTCCCATGAGAAGTTACCCCTGAAAAATGGGTCAAGGCTACAGAGGGTGCAGTGGAACTGTGCCTGGATTTTGGTGCCTGGGGGTACTTAAATGTCCCTGTGCCTTTCTTGAGATCAGCACACTGTCTGCTGCTGTCATCTTGTCATCATAACTTCCCATGTCATGCTGGGTCTTATGTGGACTGTATTGCAGTGAAAAAGCCAAGCAGTTGGCCAAGATGAATAATTGAACCTTAGGCCTCATTTTTAAGATGGAGTCTGTAGAAACATAAAACTTATTAAATTAGCTTCTACTTAACTGCTATGATCGCTTCAATTCTTAACAGGTACCTGACTGACTGCTATGATGGACCTGTTTCCATGCGATTCCCAACAAATCCTGATGGGTCCTCAGATAGAACATGTCTGATTCTTGTCAGTTTTGCAGACAAGAATAGGCATTGTTACAATGGGTCCGCCAAAAATGGATGCAACTTGGACGTCAACCCGGACGTCATTCTAATTTTTTTGAAGCTCTGCGTTTTGGGGACTGCATGCGGTTGTGTGAATGCAGTCTTAGAGCTCGTTCACACGAACGTGTGAAGCCCGTGCTGTGGAACGCAAATTGCGGTCCGCAATGCACGGGCACCTTCCGTGGCACAGGCGCATGGGGATCGCAGACCCATTCACTTGAATGGGTCTGCGATCCCTCCATTCCGCAAAAAGATAGAGCATGTTCTATCTGTTTGCGGTGCGGAGGCACGGAACCCCAGAAAGCACTCCGTAGTGCTTCCGTTGTGTTCCGTTCCGTGCTTCCGTTCCGCATCTCCGGATTTGCGGACCCATTGAAATGAATGGGTCTGCATCCGTGATGCGGAATGACAACGAAACGGTGCCCGTGTATTGCGGATCTGCGAATGCAGTCCGCAATACGGGAACGGGACACCAACGGTCGTGTGAACGAGCCCTTACAGTGAATAAAGACACTGAATTCATTAGGACCTGATGACTATTTTATGTGAATGAGGGAGAGCCAAGATTCCCCCGAGACAAAAGATGTCGGAGAAAAGAAAGAATTTCAACATGTCCAATATTTTGTTCACATTGGAGATAAGTCACCACCCAAGGTGCTTTTAGAGGCCGCTCTGCTAGACTGTGGGCAAGAAGGTTGGTTCTTATCAAAAACATTCTCCTCACAAGCTTTAGAGCATGGATTCTCCTCATATCATGTAGTCAGAAACTATTGATTTTAAGCATCTTCATATTTCCATAAGGAATGACATTTTTTGGGTTATGGTTTAGTAAGATATAATGTGGTCCCGGTGTAGGAATCTGCATCTCGAATGTAAAGAGTGGTCTTTGATTCTGAACATTTGTTTCCTTTCTTAAAAGGTTCTTTTCATAGTTCATTAATCACATGGTCGGGGATGATGTGTGTTTAATACCAGACTGCAGCTTTAAATAAAAATAACCCCTCTACTTTATGATCGCCTATGCTAAAAGTCTTCTCTTGGCAGCTAAATTCCTCCATCTATTAGTATAGGACTCAGGCAACATAAACACAACTCAAGTGCCTGAAGGATGGAGAGGATCATTAAAGAGGTAAAAAATTAAACAACTTGACCGAGACTCTGCAACAATTCAGCCTTTCATTACACTTGCCTGCAAAGAGCTGGCTAAAGGAAACAAAATGCACGTCCTTTACTGGTTAATCAAGAAGTATTGAACCCACGACGAATGCAGCCAAGTGCATTTTAATTTTGACCTAATTCTAAATAGGTTAATGCATTATTCAGTCATCTCGGCTACAAAACTAGAACCAAATACAAACAGATGATTAAAGAAAGGCAATCTCCTGTACAAGCAAAGTCTATAGATCGAATTTTATCCAAGGCTAAAAAAAGAATTCAAATGCTATAATAATAATAATAATAATAATAATAATAATAATAATAATAATAATAATAGTACTACTAATAACAAGGACAATAATACTATTGTTGCATTATACTCTCCATGCTATTAAATAAGGGCAGACATAGCATTACCGCCAACAATACTGCCACTATTAATAATAATAATATTAATAATCATCCTCATCGGTATTCGCTACCCCCACTAGTACTACTGATACCGCTACTAATCCCAATACTACCCTTAAGGGTCCATTCACACGTCCACAATATTCGTTCCGCATTTTGTGGAACGGAATTGCGGACCCATTCATTTCTATGGGGCAGCACGATGTGCGGACCCGCACTTCCCGGTCCGCAATTCCGTTCCCGAAAAAAATATAACATGTCCTATTCTTGTCCGCAATTGTGGACAAGAATAGGCATTTTCTATTAAGTGCCGGCGATGTGCGGTCCGCAAAATGCATAACGCACATCTCCGATATCCGTGTTTTGCGTATCCATGGATCCGCAAAACACACACGGACGTGTGAATGGACCCTAACATTACTACTATTTCTAGTGTTGCTAATAATAATAGTAATACCACCAGTTACAGTATTATATACTAGCCATATCACTTATAAAACATATTTAACCTCTTAATAATCAGGTTTGAAAAGGCTTTATTGACCAGGCGAGTTTTCCGCCTGGATGCAATGCATCAAGCAAACTCATAGCATCCTGACCCTGAATCCTGACCCATTCATTTTAATGGGTTTGTGCACATTAGTGTTATTTTTTACGCATCATTTCTGCTTTCAGGAAAAATCGCAGCATGTTCTATATTCTGTTTTTCACGCAGCTCTGGTTCCATAGAAGTGAACGGGCTTTCATGAAAAGCGCATTGCATCCAGCTGCAGGGCGTTTTTCACTGATGGTTGCTAGGAGATGTAGATTGTTTATTCTTGATATTTTTTTTTTTCACGCGTGTGAAAAACGCATCCAAAACTGATTTCACCCGCGCGGATTAAAACTAAAACACTGAACGCAATTGCAGACAAAACTGACTGAACTTGCGTGCAAAACCAACAGATCCTGACACACAATCCATATCGTTCATGTGAAAGAGGCCTAAAGCGGTTGTGTCACTTCAGCAAATAGCGTTTATCATGAAGAGAAAGTTAATAATTTACTAATGTATTATGATTGTCCATATTACCTCCATTCATTTTTCCATCACATTATACACCGCTCATATACATAGGTTACGACCACCCATCAATCCAACAGCACTGGTCGTGCTTGCACACTATAGGAAAAAGGACTTTTTATGTTTCATCTACAGCTTTTTATTAATATATTTATAGACATTTTTTCCTTTTTTAGTTTCATTTCAGGAAGACAAAAACATTTTTAAATAAAATTGATTTGTTATTAAACTATAGCTTTTTATTTTTTAAATATGCGAACTGACAAAAAAAATAATATTAAAATGGATTCCATATTTTGTGTTGGTCATTTTGATATATACTATGCATAATTTTATGTGAACAGGGCAACTATGGCAATGGTTTTGGTTGGCGTGTGCATTTTCTTTTTTTCCTTTTATTTGTATTTTATTATATTTTCTTTTCTTACTTTTGCCACATAATATTTCCCCCAAGAGGTCTTTAAAAGACCTCTGGGGAAAATGGCATCTAAAGGAGCCCCAGTTACATTGGAAAACGGCCCCATGTGGCTTTCTTCTATTCACTACAAAGTGCTCTGCACCTTGTGTTATGCACCGAGCACAGGAGAAGACAGAAGTGGTACTAAACTGCTTCTGTCTTCTCCTCGGGGTCCATAGCTGTCACTGACAGTCCTGGACCCGATCTGCTTCTGCTTGGGTTCGGTAAATTGAATCGCACACTGTTCTTCCTCTATTAGGAAGATGCAACGTCTTGAACTCTGCTAGGAGATACTCTGAGGAGATACTAAGAACCAGCTGCTTGACCACAGGACTATCTGTCAGATATCCCATTGAAGAACAGTATAGTTAAGCTGAACATACACATTAGATGCATGCTGGCTGAAAGTGCTAATTTCAGTGGGACCAGTCAGCTGTCTAATCTTTATGGGGCAACTGATGGATCAGTCATGTTGGATGTTCTCCAGGAGCTAAGTCACCAAGTCACCACCATGTTTTTTGCAAGTGACCCCCTCAAAAAAGTAGCAAAGCACCTACTTGCAACTTTTTGAAGCCAGAATTCTGGCGTGCAGGACTTGATAATTTGTTTTTAGCATAAAGCCAATAAATAAAGATCATCCATCTCCAGCCCTACAGTAAGCATTTGTACAATACACAAGGAGCACAAACACTTCCTATGGAGGACGTGACTTCCATTGACTTTAGCAGTAAGCTGTGATTTAGTGATGAGAGAGTTTTTATGGTCGACATAATCCAAAGACAACGTGACAGATAGCCAAGTAAGAGAATACTTGCATGAAAGAAAGATAAGCATAGCATCATCGATCATCTAAAGCCCTTTATTCAACTAAACACACCTAATGTTCCAGTGGAAAAGGAACGTCTGAAGATCTCCTAAGACGTCCCTGCTGAAAGGTTGTACAGTTGTAGTACAATGGCTGCGCATTTGTGAATGTGTCTTCAGTCTCATGGCAATTACATCAGTGTTAAAAAAGAAAAGTAGACAAATCCAAGAAGAACAACATGGCTGGAAACACTGTTTAATCTGAAATCAACCCTTCACAATGAAACATAAATGTTGGCTACAAGAACTAGGCCCATGGGAATCACTTTGTCATTTGCTAAAACCAAAGACATATAACAAGATACCAGTATTATACATGTCAATGACAGGGCACAGGAGTTTAAAGCTACCTATGTTTTGTCCGATAAGTAGAATAATATCACAGGATTGTGTCTTCTCCCTAGTAAACTCTGGGTATACATGTGCCAGGATGTCGTTCACATTATGTCAGAGTTACATTCAGAGGTTGGACAATCTGGAATTACAGAAGGACTCAAAGGTTTCTGCGTGTGGTTTTGGAACCTAAAATCAGGAATGGACCATAAAGAGGAAATAAATTATATAGGACTGGTATGACGTATCTTCTTTTTTTTATTTACTCCTGGTTTCGTCTTCCAAAACTATGTGCAGAAACCTGACTGTGTGGCTGTACCCAAAAGTTGAGGGTGCCCAAAGAGTTTTTTTTTTTTATAGATCAAAGTGGGAGCCCTCAGCTGATCATCTCAAATTAGACAGCATCAGTAGTCTCAGGGCCCAAATGTCCACTCTTCCTAGCTCCAACTATATTAGATATGTTAGAAAAAGCCAGTCAAAATCATAAGGCTCTGGTCGCATTTGAGTCACATTTGATAGAAAAAAAATATTGCTGCTTGCAGCAGAATATTTTCCTGGCACAACAATGGACACCTTGGTGGAATTTAATGGACTACACTATAAGTATGTTGTTGGTGTCAATCATGTACCAGATCCAGCATTGAACTGTGATTTCTATCCTAAATGGAAACTATCACACAGGTGTCAACAGAACCTTACGTTGCATTTACACAAGCCAATAATCGTCCAGATTATCGGGAACAACCATTCCGCCTCGTACGCACCGTATCACAGATGCGGACCCATTCGGACTCTGAATGAGTCGTCAATCCAAGATATAAGCTGCGAAATGGAGGCAAGCATCTGAAACCTATGGAAGCACTACAGAGTGCTTCTGCGGGTTTTCTAATTCTTGTGGTGCAGACCTTTGGATGCAGATCGAGGACCCCATTCAAGTGAACAGTTCCGTGTCCATAGACGGCGGGCACATGGCCGGTGCCCACGGTCCACAGCATGAGTATGCCTGGCACATAGTCGTGTGCATGAGCCCTAATAATGAGTGGAATGGCAGAGGGTTTCAGGTAGGAGATCTATATCTCATGATTTAACAATATACTCTCTAATTTGCGATGACTTTCGTTATATATGGCTCTTATAACACTGTATATATTGCACAAACAACGTTTCCATGGTCTCATGTTATTTGGTTTTCTCATACAAGTCCCAACTGCTGCCTTGTAGCTCCATGTAGATGATGGTGATGAGTGCTGAATTTTGACCTGCTCGTAATCAGTGAGCAATAATGATTACTATTATTGTGTTACTTTATATCAATGTGACCTTTATTTAAAACATGCACATCAGCTAGACAGAGCCCATTCATGGGCTACCTTGACAGAACTTGGCAGCGCCAACGTTTACATTTAGGGTACAATATAAAGTTTTATTATCAAATTTCATGCTTGAGTTGCCAGTAAATGTTGTGGTAAATGTGAAATGTAATGATTATTCACATTCCCTCTGCAGATTCCCCTTTTTTGAGGCTTTTGTGTATGTGATATATTAGAGAAAGAATGTCTTGTCATTAGTGTTTTGTGTTCATGTTACAGAGCAGAAAGACCAGGAGTTGGTCAGGGATATGGAGTGTTTGTGCTACATACGAGTGTATCAAATGCAGAACTGTGTATTTACTTTTTTATTATGGAGTATATGGTGCTCAAGTGCCAACCCCACATCTCTACCTTTTAAAATTTTGAATGAGAATAGAACATTGAACATTGGTGAAAATCTTCTTCTTAAATTGTCTCATGATTTACCTTTCATGTAGTTCCCTACTATTCAGACAGTCCCTGCTATTGACCCACATACCACTGTCCCTGTTTCCTCGTAAACCATTTGAACTTGAAATCATAAATCATTCGAAATAAGTTAATTTAATTCAATTTATTATATATATATATATATAAATATATATATATATATAGAAAATAAAAAACCACCAGCAGCACCAACCAAGAAAAAGAGAGGGAAACGGGTGCAAAGCCCATGTATGACAATAGGTGCTTACCCACTGATATAGAATGAAAAATTGGACTGCACTCCGGTAGACTTTCCAATTAGTCAATGAAAAAACTTTATTCACCCATGAAGTGGCACAGAGCGACGTTTCGGCTCATACATGAGCTCTGTGCCACTTCATGGGTGAATAAAGTTTTTCATTGACTATTTGGAAAGTCTACCGGAGTGCAGTCCAATTTTTCGTTATATATATATATACAGCTGGTCTTGTTGCATTTTCTCTTGAAGATGGTTCATTAGTTATCCAAGTGGCTTTTTCAGAAATCTCCTGCAATAAATATGGGTGACTCATGCTTCAGTCAGCATAATCTATTTATCATAATAATCACAAGGTCAAGGAGGTAATATCTTCATTGCAATTTGCATGAGAGAAGTTATTAGGTGTGATTTTAAAGTTCTTAGGGAGAGGTGTTAAAACAGCATTGTAAGTGCTGTTACTTATTATTACTAATATACCACATCCTGGGCAAATGAAAACCTTTACAGTAATATGTTATATTGGTTAAAAAACGGACTATTTGCTTGCTTAGTGTATATTAGACCTCAACTAGTATATTGTTTAAAAATTTGATGCAATTAAGAATGAAAGGGGTTGTCCAGGATTTATTTTTTCATTCCACCCAGAGGTAGCTGAAATATTATCTATATTTACCCTTCAAAAGAGACAATTCTAAAACAAAAAGTTTAAAAAAAAACAATATTCATAGAAAACTTTTTTTTATATTTTTGGCTGTTTTTCATTTTTATTTTGGCCGTGGTATGTATTTAAAAATAAAATATATACTAATATCCTTCTGTAATACAAATGATAAGAACTCCTACAGCCAATAGATAGCTAATCCATCGTCAGTTTACAGCTGCTTTGATAGGAGGTTGTAATCTGAACAGTGATCCTCATGATAATTGTAGGTGTAGAATTAGGATAATAGTGTAACAGCTCTATTGTTATCTTGCATACCCACAGAAGAGAATTTAATTGATCAGTGCAATGTGTGATGTTCTAACCGAGTTACTACAGTGGGCTTTCCCTAACCACAGAAGAGTCAAAGAGATCATCTGCCCTGCTAAAAGTCTAAACTAAGAGAATGTGGAAGAACCAGGACAGGAAGTAGGATTCATAGAGTGACTTCAAAAAATGATATCCAGAAAACCATCCACCTGTTTTTGTAAAGAAAATGATATAGAATATTCAAATATAGGCCGTTAATATGTAATTATTTTAAGGCAGGTCTTTCATGTGTTATATACATGTAGGACTACCGGGGTAAGTTCTATTACTAGGACTGTTACAGCAATTCTGTGCTTCTTTAGCCACTGAATAAATGTGTTCATAATCATAGTTTTCATAATTCACCAGGCTGAGAAGTAGATATGTAAATGCTGTTAACAGGTTAAAGGTGCAGGAACTTGCTTACTGGTAATGAAAGCTTCCAGATGTCTATATCGGTCTACCCCATCTTGATCTGTGTTCTCCAGGCTTTCCAATTTCTCTGAAAGTATGAGAAGCCAGGCATGTGCAAGAGGTGGGTCTAAAGACTGACTGCTCAATCTTTTGCATTTGTTCACTACTGACCAATGCACTTATGTTTCCAGGAAAAAGACTGCTGGCTACTAACATAAAAATATTAATGCTGGCCAGTTTCCGCAGCCTCTTTCTATAGATCAAAAGTTAGAAAACTGATCACTTGGGGGACCACTGTTGGGACACCTCTGTGATCAGTTTTTATCTGTCGAGTAAACTGATACTCACTGCAGTAGAAAATAAAATTGCGTTGATTTGGGCTATTCATTGATTTCCATTGACATGCTGATTTCTCTAGAGTCAGGGGTACTCATTGCAACAGCACCTTACCCCGACCAAAAGTAATGGGGTCGCCATCAGGATCAATAACTTTAAAGTGCCCTAATGGGCCATTTTCAAAAAGTTGTCTAAACCACATGACCACTTCTTGCTCTGTTCACACTCCGGTCATCATTCTCTTTAGGCCTCATGCACACGACCGTGGTGTGTTTTGCGGTCCGCGGAATGGCACGGACAGCCTTTAATATAAATGCCTATTCTTGTCCGCAAAGCGTGGACAAGAATAGGACATGTTATATTTTTTTTAGAGGGGCCACGGAATGGAGCAACGGAGTGCTGTCCGCATCTTTTGCGGCCCAATTGAAGTGAATGGGTCCGCATCCGAGCCACCAAAACAGCCTCTCGGATGGGGACCAAAACCACGGCCGTGTGTTGCCCCGCTGGACAAAATAACATAATTCTGTTGTATTAGAGTCTGTTCACATGTTTAGGATTTGGCAAGGATTTTTGTATGGATTTTGCATACCCCATACACATACAGTAGAAAACGTGTACAGATCAATGAGCATGTTCAATCTTCACAAGGAATGCACATGTAAAAACCGCCGTTTATCCGAATTAAGGGGAGCAACTCCTCAGGTGGATCTGCAGCCACATCCGTTGTATAGGGTTCAAGCTTTTAGCTTGGGATCCACTTGAAAATATACTTATCAGATTTGCCATAGGGAATGTATAAGAAAACAAAATTTGATAGACCCATTATAAATCAATGGATACATCAGATTCCTTTAGGATCTATTGCAAAAATGGATTAAAATGAATATTTTATTTTAGTCATGGATGCCAGTGTGAACAAAGTCATAAAGGGGTTGCCTTACTAGAATAGCACCTGACCCTATGCCCTACTATGGTACCTAGTGTGGTGCGGATTAACAAACAGAAATTGCCTATGGATTTTATTATGGATTTCCCTGCGTTTCTTCACCAAATCTGCACCAAAATCTTGCGTACTTGTGTTTTTTTATGCAGATTTTGCCACAGATCTCACTAAAAACAATTGACATTCTGTAGATTTCAAAATCCTCGCGGCACGTCAATTTCAAAGTGTGAACTCTCCTTCACTTTGCTGGTAGTGTATTATGCTGCGTTTTTTTAACACAAGAATCTGGGTAGAAAAAAACTTGCATAATACACAATATGTGCAAGTACCTCTCTACTGGACTCAAGAGGAACACTAACCATAAATGAAATCCATCTGCTAAGGAGGATTTTCATCTTGGCCAATCTGCTGGATGACGATGAGGTAGAAATAAAGGGTTAAATATTTTTGTGGCCACAGAAGATACTGCTTTGCCTTTTGTAGGATGTGCATTTTATAAGAGACCGGGAAGACAAAAGCAGAATCCGACCCCAAATCCTTTTTTTAAATATTTTTTTACCTGAAGCTTAAGGCAATCTATGTGATAATCTGCGTCAAGGATGTCCGCTAATAGGATCCATATTGGCTGGCGTGCAGCTTCAATATGCGCAATGTGGTTTAAATCAAACAATATTAACGTGTTTCTTCTTCTCCGTATAGATTGGAGTGAAGGACTTGTGTTCTGATGAGATTATATTGGGCTGTGATATATCTCCCCATGAGGTTACACTCAATACATCACAAACATTAGCAGCTTCTAATAGGGGGGACTCTCATCCTCCCGGGCTGCCTCTTTTCTGAGGCTGGAATGAAGGGATAGGCTCCTGTATAGCACTTGTGACTAGGCTTTTTCTTCATCCGGGACAAAGATAATGGTCTCTGCCCTCAGGGGGGTAGCTATAGAGGAAGCGTGTGCTTTGGGGTTCAAACTCAGAAGGGGCCCGTCCCTAAAAGATTTTATTGTCAGGTCCCCCTTAACAGTATTATACAGTGACAGTATATACAGTGACATGACATACAGTATATACATGCAGGAAACAGACGGAGAGGCTGCTGGGCCTGGTCTGAGAGAGCGATCTTGACTAGCCACAGGAGGGAGGGTTGCACAGGAGGAGGGGATTTCTGGGGGGGGGGGGGTTGGGCCACAATGGTGGGCTGCCTACTCCCAGAAAGCAGCCCTTCATGATCTTTAATTGTATATGGCGCTGGAATGCATTGTTATCAGACACAGCCCCAGCATAGCAGAAAAGGGGTGAGGCCTATGAGAAAAGGGATGTGCTAATTGCTGATGGCACTGCCCCAGATCACAGATGTGACACTCTGGGGACTGCTGCGGCCTCCTCACAGCTTACCAAGCACAGCGCCATAAAGCTGTCTTTGATATTGCAGTCCAGGCCCATTCACTTGAATGAGACTGAGCTGCACATAGGTCATGTGACCAATGAATGTGACATCACTGGCCAAGGAAAAGGCTGCAGCACTCATGGAGCACCACAGCCTCTTCACACAGCCGATCAACTTGGTATACAGAAATTGATGGCCTTTCCTATCATATTATACTCTAGGAAAACCTCTTTAAAGTGGATGTAGACATTTTAACAAAATCTTATTTAGGCCCAAAATGATGTGCTGCCAATTTTCTTACTATATTATTATAGCGTCTATATACACCTACAAAGAGTGTTTTTCCTTTTTTTTTTTTTATTTGTTTTTTTAATACAGACTTTTATTGTAATTAGGGGTGAGCAAATAGCACTTCAGATCCAAGATCTGAAGTCGATTTGTTCCCCAACTTCACTTTAATGCTGCATGGAGACCTGTCTCTGGAGACTTCGGTGAAGAACTTCAGGCTTTGAGTCTACGACTTTAAAAACATTTTAAAACAGGAATCCGAAGTTGGCTTTGGTAGCGAAGTGTGAGAGGGAAGGGAATATTGCAAACACACCCTGCCACACTTTGAGATTGTTTGGCCAATTGTATGTTAATTCTGTACCCCTCAGTTCAGGAATTCGCTCCTGGGCGGTCTGCCGCAAATGCAGTTGCTCGGGATCTCGTTACGGGGAATGGTCAGATGATTCGACATTTTCAGCTATCATTCGGGACCCATGTTCCAAATTTACAATCTTTTCAAAACAATTTGTGAATAAAGATTTCATATAAAAAAGAAACTGCATGTTTTGGCTCAATACCAAGTCAGGGTGGGCATTGACTCTAGTGCAAGCTTTGACCCTGGAACTACAAATCCCAGCAGAGTCACAGATCCATAACAATGTACATATTTTAGCTTTATATCTAAACAGAAGTGTAATGTATATTAGAATACTTTTAACTGTCCTATTTAGCTCATAGTCAACATTAATCCCCTTTGTGGCTGAACGTATCACATCTGGTTCTGAGTATATGAATACAGAGTTCATTTTTCAGCAGTGCCCTTTGTCCCGTACTCGCTGATTCTTGCCAAAGGTTTCATTAGACTTATTTAATAAGCAAAGGGCTGCGCCAAAGGCAAGGCTACCCAGACCCGAGCAAGCTTTCTGTGAGTGTGTGCTGAAGCTTGTCCGCCGCCTCCGCCTTCGCTGCCTGTTTTCTATATTGATGTCATTGGAATATTTTTAGTGCTTTAGTTCTTGATGTTTCACTTAATACTTTGAATTTATAATATATTTAATGGCTAAGAATTACAGTAAACCTATTTTTATGGTCTTATAGTTGGAGAATACAAATGTGGCAGAGGAGAATTTGTCATTTTCCATGACTTTGTTGGTAGAGATGGCCTTGCAGTTCGCCCGGCAGTCGTTTCGCTGCAAACTTTGCGCGTTCATGATTTGCCAAACATGCGAACATATGGCGATGTCTGTCGGCGCCATATTCTTTTGCATTGCGATGAACTTTGACCCATAACACATGCATCAGGTGGGAAAGGACAGCCAATCCAGACGTTTCAGCACATGGACACACCCCCACCCTATAAAAGAACCCGATCTGGCAGTGTGATATACTGAGGGGTGTGATATACTTATAATATACTTTCTAACATAGAAAGTATATTGTAGTGCATTTGTATTGTGCAGCAGTTGTGTGCGGTTCTGCTGTGATACCACAGCTATATAGAGAAACAAACGCTATTGGAACAACTAATTGAAACAGGTGTGATATACCTGTTGCCCCCAAAAATACTGATTGAGGGATGTGATATACCTTCTTCCACAAACTATTGATTGAGGGCTCCATTATACCTGTTGCCCCAAATAAACAGGGTGGTGTGATATAACTGTTGTGGCAAAAAAAATAATTGAGGGTTGTGATATACCTGCTTCCACAAAATACTGATTAAGGGGTTCAATATACCTGTTTCCACCAAATATTGATTTGAGGGGTGCGATATACCTGCTTCCACAAAATACTGATTAAGGGGTTTGATATACCTGTTTCCACCAAATATTGATTGAGAGGTGCGATATTCCTGCTTCCACAAAAAACTGATTAAGGGGTTTGATATACCTGCTTGCACCAAATATTGATTGTGGCCTCCGATATACCTGCTTCCACAAAATACTGATTAAGGGGTTCGATATACCTGTTTCCACCAAATATTGATTGAGGCCTGCGATATACCTGCTTCCACAAAATACTGATTATGGGGTTTGATATACCTGCTTCCACAAAATACTGATTGAGGGCTGAGATATACCTGCTTCCACAAAATACTGATTAAGGGGTTCGATATACCTGTTTCCATTAAATATTGATTGAGGCCTGTGATATACCTGCTTCCACAAAATACTGATTAAGAGGTTTGATATACCTGCTTCCACAAAATACTGATTGAGGGCTGAGATATACCTACTTCCACAAAATACTGATTAAGGGGTTTGATATACCTGCTTCCACCAAATATTGATTGTGGCCTGCGATATACCTGCCCCCACAAAATACTAATTATGGGGTTTGATATACCTGTTTCCACCAAATATTGATTGAGGCCTGCGATATACCTGCTTCCACAAAAACTGCTCTTCTCTAGGCACAGGGTCATTTTGAAAATGACAGGCAAAGGAATAGGCAGGCCATTTCCCCAGGGGTGGTAGGGATCGGGAAGGTGCACCAGGCCGGAGTCTAAGTGGGAAGTTGGAGAAGGCACGTGTGATTACTTCAAAGGGCACACCAGAGTTGGTTGAGTGGCTCACTCAGCCTTCCGCTTCGGCACCCTCCTTATCCTCTGTATCTGCACCCTCCTCACTCTTTGCTGTGTACACCTCCAAATACACCACCACCACCACCACCATAGCCCCTCCACTCCAGTCAGAAGAATTATTTTCCCATCCATTCCCAGACCTTACCGATGCGCAGCCATTCCTGACATTGGATGAGTAAGAGGAGGTAGCAATGGCCACCACCCAGCGGTCTGACAACAGTACCCAGATCCGCCCAAGGAGGGAGGTCCCCGCTGTTGCTGCCTACTCCGAGATCTCAAATGTCAGTGGTGGTGAAGGTGACAATGGTGACGTGTCGATGGACGTCAAGTGGGTGCCCACAAGAGAGGAAGAGGAGGGGAGCTCAGAGGGAGAGACGGAGCAGCAGAGAGGGAGGAGAATGAGGAGAAGCAGGCAGAGCTTGCTGGGCACAGTAGGCAAAAAGCTGATTGCAAATGTATCTGGAGCCAGCCGTGACTTCTGGTGCTCCCAGGACACATGGCTCCGCAGTGTGGGCTTTTTTTAAACGTGTCAGTTGCTGACAATAGTTTTGCCATCTGCAGCCTGTGCTGTCAACGCATAAGTCGCGGTAAGCCCAACACTCACCTAGGGACGACCTCCTTAAGAAGGCACCTGACCTCCCATCACCGAGCCCAGTGGGAGCAATGCCGTCAGAACCCACAAGGCTACACTTTTGGCGCTCCACGTCCTGCCTCTTCTCCTTCTCCTCTCTCCTCCCATATGTCCTCCACTACACCTTCCACCATGCCATCGTCACGTTCATCTGGCAGAAGGCAGGCTTCCATGGCCCAAATATTCAAGCGTAAAAAGTTGATGATGCTGGATAACCCTCTTGCCCAACGGCTGACCACCCAACGGCTGAAGTCATGGAAAATGACAAATTCTCCTCTGCCACATTTGTGTTCTCCAACTATAAGACCATAAAAATAGGTTTACTGTAATTCTTAGCCATTAAATATATCATAAATTCAAAGTATTAAGTGAAACATCAAGAACTAAAGCACTAAAAATATTCCAATTACATCAATATAGAAAACAGGCAGCGAAGGTGGAGGCGGCGGACAAGCGTCAGCACACACTCACAGAAAGCTTGCTCGGGTCTGGGTAGCCTTGCCTTTGGTGCAGCCCTTTGCTTATTAAATAAGTCTAATGAAAACTGCTAGTCCGCCAACTACTGCTATATAAACTGGTGGACTCGGAAGACTTTAGAAAATTTGTGGCCATTGGCACACCACAATGGAAGGTCCCCAGAAGGAAATATTTCTCCCATAAGGGAGCTATATGGCCACGTTCAGCGGCAATTGAATATATCTCTGGCACACAGTGTCTGTGCCAAGATACATTTGACCACAGACACGTGGTCTAGCAAAGAAGGGCAGGAAGGGTACATAACTTTTACTGCCCACTGGGTGAACCTTCTGACGGCCGTCAAGCATGTAACCAGTGGCTCCCATGTGGACTTAGTGTTACCGTCAAGCATTGTCTCTTCTTCTCCTCCTACTCCATCCTCCGTCTCCTCCTCAGCTGACTCCTCCTTTTCCACTGCTAATTCCTCTTCCGCTGTGCCCCCCAAGCTCCCCAGAACCTATTCGACATACCAGGTGAGACGTTGCCAGGCTGTGCTGCGGCTGTTGTGCCTGGAAGCCAAGAGCCACACCGGTCCTGCACTGCTTTCAGCTCCGCGGTCACAGGCCGATCAGTGGCTAACCCCGCTCAATTTGACAGTGGTTAAAGTGGTGTGCGACAACGGTGCCAATCTGCTGAGCGCGCTGAAACAGGGCAAAATGACACCACTTGCCCATCAGACGTCTGATTTGTGACAGCCCGACGCGCTGGAACTCCATCTTGTATATGCTTGATAGGCTGCTCCAGCAGCAACCTGCCTTTAACGACTACCTGTACGAACTCTGCAGCAGGACAGGTTCTGGGGAGTTTGGTTTCTTTTCACTGCGCCAGAGGCTGCTCATGCGCGACACATGCAGACTTCTGCTGCCATTTGATGAGATCACCAAACTGGTCAGTCGCAGCCAGGGAGCCATCAGCGACATCGTACTTTACGCCTTCTTTCTGGAGCGTGCATTGCGTTGTGTCATTGATCAAGTCGTCGAGGAGCAGGAGCTGGAAGATGAGAAAGTTGCAATGCTGAATGAATTCCCAGCAAGAGTCTGAAGAGGAGTCAGAGAAGGATGGTGGCTGGGGGGAAGAGGAGAAGGAGCACATTTTTCGGTGTTGCCAGTGGCTGGGGGAAGGAGACCGAGGAGAACATTCTCCTGGGCAATGAGCAGGAGCCAGGGCGCTCCACAGCTTCCAATTTAGTGCAAATGGGGGCATAAATGCTCCAGTGTTTGAAAAGGGACCCCCGTATAAAAAGCAAAAAGGCCGAAGACCAGTACTGGGTGGCAACGTACTTAGACCCCGGTACAAACACAAAATGGCGCACATGTTACCAGCATCACAGAGGACTGTCAGAATGCAGCATTTCCAGGCCTTGCTGCGAGAGATTCTGCATTCTGCTGTTGCAGGCACTGGCAGAGGAATTTCCATCCACAACGAAACAGGTGTGGGTACTAATCCTACCACACCTGCAAGAAGAGGGCGATTTGAAGATGTGTTGGTCACTTCGGATATGAGATCATTCTTGCAGTCAACCCATCGACAGCCACCCTCCGGATCCAGCGTCAGGGAACGCCTAGACCGGCAGGTGTCCGACTACATCGGGTTAACGGCCGATGTGGACGCTCTAAAAAGCAGGGAACCCCTGGACTACTAGGTGTGCAGGCTTGACCTGTGGCCAAAGCTGGCACAATTTGCCATGGAACTCTTGGCTTTCCCCTCGTCGAGTGTCCTGTCCGAAAGGACGTTCAGCGCAGCAGGGGGGATCGTGTCCGATAAGCGGACTCGTCTAGCTCACGACAGTGTGGACAACCTCACATTTCTAAAAATGAATGAGGCATGGATCTCGGAGGAATTGAACACCTATGACGACCTTGTGTAATTGAATTTCCTCATGCGAGCCCACACATATCCGCCACTACCCAGAACAAAGAATGTTCCTTGTTTTATGTATATACAGTGTCATAAAAGGTCTTTTCTGTCAGGTGAATGCCTAATTTTTTGGGCCTGTACTCAAGTGGCCTACAGCAAAATTTTGATCCAGTGACCACCTAATGTACCTCCAGCCACATCATCACAAGTTCTTTTCTGTCAGGTGAATGCCTAATTTTTCGGGCCTGTACTCAAGTGGCCTACAGCAAAATTTTGATCCAGTGACCACCTAATGTACCTCCAGCCACATCATCACAAGTTCTTTTCTGTCAGGTGAATGCCTAATTTTTGGGGCCTGTACTGGCCTATAGTAAAAATTTTATCCAGTGACCGCCTAATGTACCTCCAGCCATATAATCACAAGTTCTTTTCTGTCAGGTGAATGCTTAATTTTTGGGGCCTGTACTCCAGTGGCCTACAGTAAAATTGTTATCCGGTGACGGCCTAATGTACCTCCAGCCACATAATCACAAGTTCTTTTCTGTCAGGTGAATGCCAAATTTTTGGGGCTTGTACTGGCCTACATTAAAAAATGTTATCCATTGACCGCCTAATGTACCTCCAGCAACATCATCACAAGTTCTTTTCTGTCAGGTGAATGCCTAATTTTTGGGGCCTGTACTCCAGTGGCCTACAGTAAAAAATTTATTTAGTGAACGCCTAATGTACCTCCAGCCACATTACCACAAGTTCTTTTTTGTCAGTTAAATGCCTAATTTTTAGGGACTGTACTCTAGTGGCCTAAAGTAAAATTGTTATCCAGTGACCCCCTAATGTACCCCCAGCAACATAATCACAAGTTCTTTTCTATCAGGTGAGTGCCTAATGTTTGAGGCCTGTACTGGCCTACAGTAAAAATTTTATACAGTGACCACCTAATGTACCTCCAGCCACATAATCACAAGTTCTTTTCTGTCAGGTGAATGCCTAATTTTTGGGGCCTGTACTCCAGTGGCCTACATTAACATTTTTATCCAGTGACTGCCTAATGTACCTCCAGCCACATTATCACAAGTTCTTTTCTGTCAGGTGAATGCCTAATTTTTGGGGCCTGTACTCCAGTGGCCTACAGTAAAATTTGTATCCAAAAAAAAAATTGGTGGGAATTTTTTTTACCAATGATCCCCCTCTGGTATGTCACTGTCCATGTTGTGGGACTATTTTTTCACTTCTAGTAATTATTTGGTGGCTGCAAATATGACTTGAAGGTTTTTTATTTTCTCCTGCCATTAAAGTCAATGGGGTCCACCGCGAACGCTCGGTTCGCGAACATTTCATCGCAAACGCCGATGTTCGTCCATCGCTATTTGTTGGATCAATGCACTAGGCTCACCTGTTGTGCTGTGCATTATTTAAAGGGGTTCTCCTGGCTTTTACTATTGATGACCTATCCTCGTAGGTCATCGGCGGAGGTCCGTCACCCCTCGCTATCAGCTGTATGAGGAGATTGCGCACTGCATGTGCCATCTCCCTTCTCTCTTACTGTCCGGTGCTGCTGTCTCTGGCAAAGACCATAGACAGCAGCAGCGGACAGGAAGAGAGATGGGAGATGGCACATGCCGTCTCCTCATACAGCCGATCGGCGGGGCAGCCAGATGTCGGATCCCCGCCAATCTGATATTGACGATTTATCCTGAGGATAGGCCATCAATAGTAAAAGCCAGGATAACCCCTTTTATTCTGTTACCCATTCCCCAGCATTGTACAGTCCCCAATCTAATTCTTCCCTCTTTGTACTTTTGGAGCGTGGGCGGAAATGAGAGAACATGAGAAAGCCCACGCAATTAGAAGAAGGACATACAAACTGCATGCAGATGTTGACCTTGGCTTGGTTCAAACCCAAAACCCCAGTACTAGCACAGCAACTGTCCTAACCACTCAGCCACCACGCAGCTCTCTGGGGTGGTAGTAGAGATAACCTTATGATATCACCATGAGACGTGCAACATTGCAAACACAGCTCTTGTGCATTGACAAACGTGGCTTATAATACACATTGTTTTTGCTCCCAAAACAATCAGGTTGTTTTCTTAAAAATAAAAATAAACTCATCCCATCTTGACAAACTTAGCTCAACTAAGGAGAAGCTCAGTTCAAAGAGGACCTCTCACTGTTACTGACATGTTTGTTTTAATAAAACCTTATATTCCCTATAATATAACAGTTCTAGAGCATCTTGTCTTATAACTTGGTCATGCCATTCTTTTGGAATTCCTCCTAGAAACATGTGTATAATTTGCCAATTGAGTGTTACCATTTCCCATCCAAAGGGGTGTGTCCCCACGCAGACCCTGGCAGCACCAAATGGCAGCATGAGAGCATGCCCCATACTCAGTGGCTTACATAGAGAAGTAAGGGCCCCATAGCAAGGATAAAACCAGGCCCCCACACAGGACAGAAGAGTTTCCGCCTAAACCCCTTTCAATGACCTTTGTGCCTTTTTTCCACTGCCTCATTTGCTAAAAGTTGTTCCGTTAGAGGGTAGAGTCCTGACCAAGTTTTCACCCCCAGTAGAAGAGGGGATGATCCCAACTAAGATTGGGCCCCCTCTTGCCCTGGGCCCCATAGCAGTAACGTGGTCTGCCGCTATCGTAGTTACACCCCTGCCCATACTAGTAACACCCAGTTGGCATTTTAATTATACATTTGTAAAAGAGAAACAGAACAACACAGTGTTGCTCCAGAATTATTTAGTGGGAAATATTAATATTTTTAAAAAAAAAGCGTCAGGAATGGTGACAGTTCTTCTTTAAGTACACTGAAAAAGAAGGCAGCCATGATGACCTGAAATAATAGTGGTTCATCCTGTGGCTTCACCTTCCACTGCCATTGTTGATATTAGGCTGCTTTCACACAGTCAGTGTTTGATCAGTGTTTGATCAGTAATTTCCATCATTGATTGTGAGCCAAAATCAGGTGCAGGTCAAAAACACAGAATAGATTTAAATCTTTCCATTATACCTCAGGATCCACTCCTGGTTTTGGCTCACAATCCTTGATGGAAATCACCAATCAGACTTTGTGAAAACGACCTTAACTGCTTTGGGATCATTGGATCCATTTTCATTCATTAAAGGGCATCTGTCAGCAGATTTGTGCCTATGACACCGGCTGACCTTGTGCTCTTGGCAGCTGAAGACATCTGTGTTGGTCCCATGTTCCTATGTGCCCGCATTGGTGAGAAAAATTATGTTTTAATATATGTAAATTAGCCTCTCAGAGCAACAGGGGCGTTGCCATTACACCTAGAGGCTCTGCTCTCTCTGCAACTGCCACAACCTCTGCACTTTGATTGACAGGGCCAGGCAGTAAACATGTTATCACAGGACATGGCAGTTGCAGAGAAAGCAGAGCCTCTAGGTCGACACTAGGTGCTATTTAATTACTTTGGACAGAGCCTCTAGGTGTAACGGCAACGCCCCCGTTGCTCCTAGAGGCAATGCGGGCACATATGAACATGGGACCAACACAGATGTCTTCAGCTGCCAAGTGCACATGTAACAGGTCAGCCAGTGTCATAAGTACAAATCTGCCGACAGATGTCCTTTAATGTATGAAAATGAATTCAATGATTGCTGATCCCAAAGCAGTTAAGGTCGCTTTCACAAAGTCTGATTGGTAATTTCCATCAAGGATTGTGAGCCAAAACCAGGAGTGGATCCTAACATAGCTTAGATGCAGCAGAGCTGAAGTTGTCATTTCTTTCCTTTGGGTGATATGATAACCAAGTCTCAGTGGAGAGCACATGAAACTTACCCAAAAAGTCCTGCTGATAATGCACCTGCAGCTTTTTTTTTTTTTTTTTGCTGGGGTGAAGTCCTTTAATTTTTAAAGGGTCTCAACTACTGTAAATGACATGTGAGCTTTTGGGGGGTCCTGGAATGAACTGAATGAAGAGGTGTCCTGAGGAACACTCATCCTGACTAATGCTCACATTTAATACACCCATCATAAACTTTCTAGTGTTCAGTCCAAGCGCCGGGTTTAAATCAAATATTCCACAGACAAGAGATCAATTTTCCTCTGCACCTACTTAAATCCAGCACGGCTCATGTTCACAAAATGTTAGTCTGGCTGTCAACTTTCATATTTTTTCATAGGCGCAATTGAATTAGATCTGATGTGAAATAATTGCCAAGTCCATTTACATTGGATCCCACACAAACATCTCCTTTACAGGGCTGTTTACCTCTGCACCGACACAGCCGGAGCTACTCAGCTCTGCATTTACTCCAGAGGAAAGTCATTAATTGTAGCACTTTGTGCAACAGAAAAATTTAGGAGGCAAACACGCCGTATGCGACCCAGCGCAAGACTTTGGCAAGCAAACAAGTATGTTATAGTTTAATACCTCCTGTCCTGCTACATGTTGAGGTTTTCTTGTGCTCTGACTGACAGCGTTACTACAGAGGATAAAATCGAAGGAGTCGTAATCCATACCCCTCAACTTTTGAAAAGAAGGAAGAGGGACAAAATGTGAGGGGCAAATTTTTCCCATCCTAGGCCATAACTATACACCTAATCCCACCCAGTCCCCTAAATGCCCCCACATAGTAGTTATTCCTCCTTTATTCCACCGCACAGTATTTGTGCCCACATTGTGCCCCCTCACAGTAGTTATACCAGATATGTGCCCACTTACAGTAGTTATACCAGATATGTGCCCACTTACAGTAGTTATACCAGATATGTGCCCCTCACAGTAGTTATACCAGATATGTGCCCTTCACAGTAGTTATACCAGATATGTGCCCCCTAACAGTAATATTCCCAGCTGTGTCCCCTCACAATGATATGCCCAGTGTTGTGGCCCCTCACACTGATATGCCCAGTGCTGTGACCCCTCACACTGATATGCCCAGTGCTGTGCCCCCTCTCATTGATATGCCCAGTGCTGTGCCCCTCCCACTGATAGGCCCAGTGCTGTGCCCCCTCCCAGTGAAATGTCCAGTGCTGTGCCCCCTCCTAGTAAAATGCCCAGTGCTGTGCCCCCTCCCAGTGATATTCCCAGTGATGTGCCCCCTCCCAGTGAACTGCCCAGTGCTGTGCCCCCTCCCAGTGATATTCCCAGTGCTGTGCCCCCTCCCAGTGAACTGCCTAGTGCTGTGCCCCCTCCCAGTGATATGCCCAGTGCTGTGCCCCCTTCATA
Organism: Bufo bufo; assembly: GCF_905171765.1. Taxonomy (NCBI): domain Eukaryota; kingdom Metazoa; phylum Chordata; class Amphibia; order Anura; family Bufonidae; genus Bufo; species Bufo bufo. Next base: position 139,909,249 of record NC_053389.1, read on the forward strand.
AGCAGTTAAAAAAAAAAACTTCACATACTTACCTCGTTCTCCAGCAGCAACACCAACAGCAGTCCACACATGGAGCTCCCGAATGGCCCCGGCCTCTGTCATGCTCCCTGCCCAGACCTGCAGTGTAGAGCGCAGACAAGGGGCAGGAATGATGAAACAGAGAGCGGACGGACGGCTCTTGCTTCACCAATACAGGCAGCTGCCTCTGCTTCCTATGGAAGCAGGGACAGCTGCCAGAAAGCAGGACATACTTCCCCCTTACCAGGACCGCAGGACAGCCACTGCAATGCGTGACTGTCCCGCCGGATCCGCAAACACTGTGACTGTCCCGCCGGATCCGCAAACACTGTGACTGTCCCGCCGGATCCGCAAACACTGTGACTGTCCCGCCAGGAGATCTGCAAACACTGACCTACATGAGAGAAGAATCTTTCAGAGTAAGTCCTCTTTCACACGTCAGATTCATGTCAGTGGTCTCCACCGACAGCACAGGTACCCAATGTCGGAGATTTATCAAACTGGTATAAAGGAAAACTGGCTTAGTTGCCCATAGAAACCAATCAGATTCCATCTTTAATTTTCCATAGAAGCTCTGGAAAAAGAAAGGTGGAATCTAATTGGTTGGTGTGGCAGCTAAACCAGTTTTCCTTTACACCAGATTTGACAAATCCCCCTTAAAGAAGTTATCCCCATTTTCACCCAGGCAGCCCCCCTGACTTGAGCATCAGAGCAGTTCATGCTCCGATGCTCTCCTTTGCCCTGCGCTAAATCGCACAGGGCAAAGACATTTTTTGAAGTTGCAGTGACTCTCCATAGGGCTGCCAGGTGACGGCTTCCGCCCAGCAGTGAGCCCGGTGACGTCACCGGCACTGATGGGCAGGCTTTAGCACTGTCCTAGCCTGTAAAACGGCTAGGGTAGCGCTAAAGCCCGCAGATCAGAGCAGGTGACGTCACCGAACACACTGCTGAGTGGAAGCCTCCGCCCGGCAGTGTGTTATTGTAACTAAAAGAGCCAGATCCAGCGCAGGGCAAAGGAGAGCACCGAAGCATGAAATGCTCCGATGCTAATATCAGGGGGCTGCATTATGGGAATGTCCGGGTCCAGCTCTGAACCCGGACAACCCTTTTAAAGGGAACCTGTCACCAAAATTTTTTGTGTATACAGCTGAGGGCATGGGTTGCTAGATGGCCGCTTGGACATCCACAATACCCAGTCCCCATAGCTCTGTGTGCTTTTATTGTTAAAAAAAAAAATTATTTGATACATATGCAAATTAACCTTAGATGAGTCCTGTATGTGAGATGAGTCAGGGACAGGACTCATCTCAGGTTCATTTGCATATGTATCAAATAATTTTTTTACACAATAAAAGCACAGAGAGCTATGGGGACTGGGTATTGCGGATGTGCTAGTGGCCATCTAGCAACCCATGTCCTCAGCTCTATACACAAAATCCCGGTGACAGGTTCCCTTTAAGTTCTTCAAAGTATTATACCAGCAAACATGCAGATTCAGCCGAGCTAAACTTGATGGTTAACACGTTGAACAAAGAATGCCAAGAAAATGTTAACTGACTTTTCAATAAAGTTCAATGGCTTTTGTCACGAAATAACCGAGATAACACTGTGGCATGTTATAAGAGTCAATTTTAGCTTGGATACATCTCTAATTTGGCCAATGCCCTGCATTACCTACAGTATCTTAGGCACACCATAGGAAATTATTTTGAAGGCCAACCATCGATCCATCTAGAACAATCCCACTGAGAGATGATCGCTAAAATGGAGTGCCTATAGAGGGAACAGAGGTTGCTTCTGAGCCCATGGCCAGGGATGGTCAGAAAGTTATAACACCGCCTTAGTGAAACTGAAATTAGGTGGAAACTCTTTGTAAGTTATGTAGTACCCCAGACCTGGGGAATCTGCAAACTTTGGCTTGTTATGTAATGATTGTAATGTTATGTCATGTTTGAGGTACAGTTGGCATCCGGAATGGGGCCCATCTTAATATCAGTGGGCTGGTCCTATTTTCTGCCAGGAGAGGAGATTGTTAACTAGGACTGTGAGGAGTAAGGAAGCACGTCCTATTGCTCTTGCTTCAGGGGCCATAGGGACCAGAGAACCAACTCATCTGCGAAACCACTTCCCCGTAAAGACTGAAGGATCCAAAAACTACCGATATCTGCAAAAATACAGCATTTACAGTCAGCAGAGTGACCAGCTACCACAGCTATCCTAACCCTGCCTCAGGTGAGGGACAATGGCTCAGACACCCATCATCTTAAAAGACATCCAAGCCAGGCCAATTCATAAAAGTTTGCATTACACAGTGGATACCCTCAGCCTCAAGTGTTAGTTAGAAGTTCGAGAGAGAGACATCAGCAAGACAGCATACCAGAGGTGCCATTATCAGCTACTTTGCCAGCCACGATACCTCATCATCTGAGGAAAGAAGTTGTACTGTATACAACTACTTCGGATGTACTAAAACTCCTATTTAGCATTAAGTAAAGAGAGACTTTTATACTTCTACTTCTGGCTTTATTCCTTATATCACCTTTTCACTGCACAGATCCCTAGTGAGCAACGGCCTGAGGGAGTACACTGTGATACATCATCTCATCGGGGCCACTACCACTCCCATACTCTGCACCTGCTCCTCAGGGGCTTGCTGCAATTACAAACTGTGGGGAGTTGACTCAGAGGCATAGCTAGATTTTCCTTCACCGGGCAAAGATTCCATTTGCTTCCATAGTCCTGTCAAGGCAGAATGGTTTACTGGTGCTCTTCATCCAGCACCAAAGGACCACTCTTTACTTATGTCCCTGACTAAGCCTTCTGTCAGGGGTATACAATTGGAGGATTGCATAAACATTCATCACCCATAGGTTGGCATCTAAACACATCATAACTGTATGTATTTTTTGCAGGATGCTTCAGGATAGAAAAGCATAGTTGACTTCTATACAGTAAAGAAAAAAAACAGACATATACCAGGCCAACGGAGGCCTCATTCAAGTGGCCAGGGCTGCGTTCTGCGCATGCGCCATGCGCAATATGTGTTCACAAAACATGATGTGACCATAGCATTAGATACGAAAAGTCAACTTAGCTTTATCTCTACTTATTGTCAGGCCAAAGCTACAGCTGCCTAATTATTTTGAGCTCAGCATGTAGTGAAACATAATAGGCAGCAGAATATTTTCTGTATGGCACAGTCCTGTACACAGATAATAGAGGGAAGAAGCGTGTAAGATACACTTGTTGAGTGCAGCTCTCCAGCTGTTTCTAGCTGGTGCTAATCTGCAGTTTGGTCTTGGAAAACTACTGGAACTTAGGAAATGTTTTCTCAGCAATTATAATCTATTTTACATCTAAACTGAAAAGCCTCCACTCACAAAAGTCAACAGAACCGACAGAGTACAGGATTAATTTTCATGTCTTCATTTTTAGTCATAATGTAGGGGGCTTAAAAACATCTGTCACTTACAGTGATGGTGGCCAGGAGATGGTCTGAACATTTTCTCCAGATCGCAGCCTGACAGCTCATTACGGATTGCACTCTGTAGGTTCCTCAATCCACAGTTAATATATAATCAGTAAACATATATTTTATAGTACATTTTCAGTAAAAACACATACCCAACTCCCATTTTCATCTGTAGCCCCGCTTGGAATATCATCCAGTCAAAAGTAGGCCATATGGTGTGTGAAAGAACATGTACCAATACAGGTGCTGAAAGAAACATGGGCAGTCATGCCTGAACATCTTACTAAGGGCTTATTCACACCTGAATCGGAGGATCCATTCTGGGCGTCTGTCACAGATGCCATGAAAAACAGTAGACTGAAAAGTCCTGCACTGCTAAAAATATAGATTCCTGTACGAAAACCAAATGGACCTTTTTACATGGTGCAGGATGAAATACTGATATTACAAGATACAGTATATAAAATGGGATTTACTATCAAGATCACACAAGAACTGAAATGGACCCACCCCTTAGTGAAGTTTCATTCCCATTCTTCCCTCTTTAAGAAAAGAAGGATCTGGTCACCTCTTCCATCTATAAGTGGGTACCCCAATGAAGCTTTTAGCTCTCACTTTGCATCAAACTCTAACCTTGAACTGGAACCACAAGTGAAGTAACTGGTGCCCGCTATTATGTTATATATGCTGTAATACACCATGTTGAACTAGATGTGCAGGGCAGAGCATTGTATGTGAGGACTAGCTGGTTAGTTTGCAATCAGGAGGATCGGTGGTTGGAGTCGAGTCTGCTAAAGGGAGGCAGGGACATGAGATCTGACAAGAAGTTACAGCAAAGTAGGCCCAAAAAGAAGACTCACCCAGTAAACACTATTACTGAGATTGAACAGCTGCTATAAATCTACTTAACCAAGAGAATACCCCTGAGGCCTCATGCACACGACCGTTTTTTTTTAAGGTCCGCAAAAACGGGGTCCGTAGGTCCGTGATCCGTGACCGTTTTTTCGTCCGTGGGTCTTCCTTGATTTTTGGAGTATCCACGGACATGAAAAATGAAAAAAAAATCGAAGTCAAGTTTGCCATTGAAATGATAGGAAAAATGGACACGGATCACGGCCACGGATCACGCACGCGGATGACAATCTTGTCTGCATCCGTGATTTTTCACGGACCCATTGACTTGAATGGGTCCGCGAACCATTGACCGTGAAAAAAATAGGACAGGTCCTATTTTTTTCACGGCCAGGAAACACGGATCACGGATGCGGCTGCCAAACGGTGCATTTTCCGAAAGTCAATGGGTCCGCGAAAAAAACCCGGAGAAAACGGAACCACGGACGCGGATGCACACAACGGTCGTGTGCATGAGGCCTGAGACAGCAGACCCTGCACTGGATTCATACAGTAAGTTACTGCTCGTTTATGGCATTAAAGTCTTTACTGCTGTGAAAAGGGTGAATGTCCTTGTAAACAAGGTGGAAGTGCTGTTTGTCTGGGTTTGTACATTGTTAGATATCTTTGATTAGAGGTGTGCCACATTGCACTCTTTACATCCTGCTTTATTTATTTGTTACATGACCATGGCTTTGCATTTCCATGTAGTTTCTTTTTAATCAATTTGGGAAACAGTGTGCCAATTTTTGGATTGTTGTTAGTGTTTGTCAGTATAGAGAGATTTTACTTATTCTAATCAAACTGGCCTGGTTATTGCCTTCATCATTTGCCAGCCCTTACTCTACCTGATCTCCTGCCTTGTACTCTGTCAAACATCAACCATCAAGGGCACTCCGAGTACCACCATGCAGGAGACCAAGTAAGATCCAGGTTGTGCCCCAAGGGAAGAAAAGCTGTGCTATCAATTCACTGTGCACGGCCTTGGGAGAGCCAGGGTGAAGACTGACACTGTGAACTGTGAGTACTACTACCATCATCAAAGCCACTACCACTCCTCCCATCCTTGCCTCCCCTCCCGGTTCACTGCAAAAACACACATCAAAGTCAATGGATAAGTGCGCTGTCCGTGCAGAACAGACAGCACACGTCCGTGAATCACTGACTTGTGAAAGAGGCCTAACATTGCAGTGCTTTTGATTCTCTCTGCCCACTGTAAAGGAGCTAGGTTAAGAAATACAAGACATATATTCAATAATTGCATTGGATTTCTTCCATAACTTAGGCCTGTCATGCCCTGGGACTGGCAGGCATGGTCCTCTGGAGGCAGCAATGCCGGCATCTGCTTGGCTTGGTAACTGGGCCAGGCACTCACTGTGCAGGAGCGCCGGCCAATCAGGAGCATGCTGGCACATCCAATACATTGACGTCACAGGTCATGTGACACCGAGCGCATCATGTGACCAGTAAGCACAGCCTATTTAAACAGGCAACCTGTTGGCCACAGTAATTGGTTATTCTTCCTGGATCTCCTCACTAACCCTATTCTGTGTTATTTCCTAATGTATTGCCAACCTCTGATTATGATCTCTGACCTTGACCTTTGCCTGACAATTCAGACCCTGACATTTCTTCCTGGTTTTGACCTTTCTGGTGTTCCTTGTCTGTTCTGCTGGTATTGACTTTGGTGCGGTTCTGATTTACGGTTCCTGATTCGGTTCAGTATTGTCTTGGTTTTGACTCGGTTTGTCCGTTTCTGTCATATGCCTGTTTTTGTAACTGCCGATCTGTCATTAGTTTATTTTTTTTCTCCTGTTCTTCCCTTCTGTATAGACCCCGCACTTATTAACCCCTTACTGACCAAGCGTTTTTCTTCCTTTTTTCATCGTCGAGCTATAACTTTTTTATTTTTCCGTCTATATAGCTTTATGAGGGCTTTTTTTTTTGCGGGACAAGTTTTGGTTTTTAATGGCGACATTTTGGGGTACACATAACTTTCTGATTAACTTTTATTAACTTTTTCTGGGAGGGAGATGGGAAAAACTGCAAAACTGCCACTGCGTTTTTACGTTCTAAATTTTATGGCATAAAATTTTCGGTATAAATAACAAAATATCTTTATTGCTACGATTACAGTGATACCAAATACATATAGTTTTTTTTCCGTTTTTCTACTTTTTTGCAATAAAACCCATTTTTTTAAAGAAAACATTTTTTTTTGCATTGCCGCTTCCCAAGACCATTACTTTTTTCTTTTTCTTTTTATGGAGTTGTGTGAGGGCTTGATTTTTGTGGGATGACTTTTTCATTGGTATAATTTTGGAGGAAATGGCTCTTTTTGATCGCTTGTTATTACGTTTTTTCGGTGGCAAATAAGAATAAATTATCAATTCTGTCTTCTTTTTTTTTTTTTTCGGCGTTTATCGTAGTGGATAATTTACATGATATTTATTTAGTGCAGGTCATTACTGACGTGGCAATACCAAACATATGGGGGAGATTTTTTGGCATTTTTTTTTATTGAAAGGTGTATTTAAAAAAATAACTTATGGGATTTTTTTTATTGAACAAATGTGCTTGTTTTTTTAAACTTTTTTTTTACCACTTAATAGTCCAACAAGGGGATTATAACAGACAACATTCTGGTTGATTTTAAAATGCAATGCATTATCCCTATAGTGCTTTGCATTTTAATATCAGTGCTATTCTGACATTGAACAGCAGGATGCGCCAGAGAGGCGCAGCATGTTGGAAATTACTCAAGGCTGGTCTGGGGCCTACATGAGACCCCAGCCAGCCTACACACACATCGGTACCCATTGATCGCATTTGCGGAGTGCCGATGGGAGACAGAGGGAGTCCGCTCCCTCTGTAAGCACTTTACATGCAGTGGGTGCCATTGACCCCGTCATGTAAAGTGTTAAACAGCCCGGACCTGTGCAGTGCTTAGATTGGGCCGCCGTAAAAATGTGGTGGCCCAGCCTAAGGCCCCAACTGTGACTGCCATAAAAAGACATATGGGTGGTCACTAAGGGGTTAAGGAAGGGACCGCCAACCAATTGTCGGCTGCTGTCTAGGGTGGATCGTGGAAATAGGGACAGTGGGATGGGGGAATTCAGGGTTCACCGTGACAAGGCCCTTCTCCAGAAGAGGACAAGCACAAGAAAAAAAACATCCTGTTAAATATAGCTAATTTTAATATTATGATTTTTTACCTCTGTGTATGCCCAGAGCAGTCTTATTGCCAGTAATGAAGCCTTCCTTCTGCTCCTCTCCTCCATGCTGATGCATAGCGCCTTTCAGCTCCTCTTTAATTATCCCAGCTATTTCTTGATACATTTAATTTCCATAAAGGCTTTTCATGTAATAATACCCTTAAAAGAAACTTAGAAGGCAATTGCTTAACTGCGCGCAGATTTGTTTTTCACTGCAAGTAATTTTTTTTATATTCACATTGTATATGAATATTACCTTGATGTAGATCTCGAGAGGAACATGTGTCACTTATTAATGAGCCACAAGGCCTTACATATTGTTGTGCCATTAATGGCAACATTGTCGAATAGAACATGCATTTTCTTCTCCTACCTCTTTATCCGCAGTTGCGTTGGCGGATTGCTCATTTGCAACATATTTTTTAGTACGCTGGGGTGAGAGCTCGAAGACCACTTAGATTCTTTCTTTTATTACTATTTTATTTATTTAATTTTTTTTTAAGCGACAATACCCAGCACTTCCTATACAGAATCATAAGGGAGACCTATCCTACGGCTGACATGCACAGCGAGCGACTCTACACAAAAAGGATAACAGCAAGACATCGCTATAGACAGAAAGACAATGCATCACTTCATCCCAGCGGGCTATCCATTTCATTTCCAGATGACTATACGAGAGATGTTTCTGTAACAGCTAATGGACAATTTGCACATTGATAAAATATCAGACGTCAACGGCAGCCAAACAGCAGTAACAAACAGTAATGTAGGCCTGACGGAGAGCTGCTGCGAGACCTATGCTAAGAAGGGCACATTAGAGGTAGTTATATTCTAGAGGAAATGTAGTTATATCTGATGCTTCAATTGTTCCATCCTGTTAACATATTATTAAATGTATCGCCTTATCTCATTTCCAGCAATGGGGACTATGGTGGGGGGAAAGTCATGAGTCAGTTTCGAGATAAAAAACACAGGGTTCAACAGGCTACCACTGCACCTACCTGAGCCCTAATAAGAGTGCACAATCTTTTGGCAAACATTTGATTTCTTAAAATCTGTATTTTTTTATTACTCTGATGTGCTACAGAAACAGAGAAAAAGAAAATACACACAATACCTTAGCCTTCACTTAATAATTCCTATTGTTGGTCCTATTTTGCTTTTGATTAACATTAAAACTGAGAAATATATAAAGAAATCTTTTTGCATGACCCAGGCATTCAGCCACGTTCCCCTTATCCCTCATCACTGTTCTGTATTTGGCTGTAAGACAACTGCCTGGAGCAGCAGCCTCCCCTCTCTGCTCTGTCTAGAGTAGGACAATGATTGTTAAGCCCACCTCCTTTGCTAAGCTGCACCCTTCAGTAGGCTACAAACAGCGAAGGTAACCATACTTCCTGCTTACATTTAGCACTCATTTAGTGTTCATTTAAAGGGGCTGTGTCATGAAACATATTCTACATTTTTTAATCCAGCACCTGGATCAGAATATTTTTGTAATTGAATGTAATTAAATATTTAGTATAACCAGTGAGCTATTCAATAAAACGTATCCCCCCCAACCCCTGCCAATCAGCTGTCCACGAGAAGCTCCAGCGCTGGAAGTACCCAGCTCCATCGACTGTGTAGTTGACGTAGCTGGTTACTGCAGCTGTACCCCTATTCACCTCAATAGGAGCAGCGCTACATGATCCAGCACTGTCTACAGCACAATGGAGGATAGGCCATCAATATAAAAATCCTGTGCACCGCCTCTAATGTTAAGAGTAGGCATGCCACCCAACATTTTCAATCACACTTCTTTCCCACCTTTAGAAAAGCTCCAAAACACCAAGAAATTCTCCTTTCTTCAAAATTTCTATAAGCTTCACCTCCCTCTAGTCTTTTTTTGTGGGATAGCCCTAGAAAAAACAGGACTGTTAGGAAGAGCAAAAACAATATGGCAAAGATTTACCTCAAAGTCATTTGACGAAAGAGATCAACTCGGGCTGCTTCCCAGGATGTATATCATATATCACACCCCTACAACCAGAGCATGTTGATTTCCCCACCTCATTTTCTTCCTTCAAGGAGAGAAGGTCAACATGACAATTGGCCTTCTTCCCTCCCTTGTTTACTAACATTGAGCAGTCTATGAAGAATAAGCCTTCCCTGCCTTTATGACATGGGGAAGGAGCAAACCTGAACTTTTCCTCATCTTTAGTGAGTCCTGTCTGGTGCATATATTCTTGAATTGTGGACAACTTCTGTGGACTGGGCCCTTTGGCTTGAGCACTTTGACGGGCCCAAAGTTAATGATCCTCTGGTAAGATGGGGCAGATATCAGGTTCAGTTGAAGCAACATCTGTTGGTCTTTCCTTGCTATTAACTTGGTGTTTAAGCCTTTCTTTGAGCTATGTATATCCCGAATATCTGCCATGATCTCTCTTTTGTCCACAGAAAATACAATTTACAAGGTCTCAGGCTTCTCTTGTCTGACAGAATATTGATCCCCTGGAGAGCAAAGTCCAGCAGCCGACGTGCCTTTAGTCCAATCTGTTTTCAAGCTGACACAATCCCATCATTTGTCATCTTTTCTGTCCTGCTCTGTTTGTTTAGGAGCCGTGTATTTGCTTTATCTGTCATTTTCCAATCCTCACTGTATTCTTTCTTAATATGGGGTTTATTGGGTGAACAGGTTTCTCAGAGTCATTAATAAGGAAGATTATGATTCCCCGGGAAGGATTAAGAGGCCATGTTTACTGATGCCATGTCAGGTGCTAGCGTCTCCTTCTCCCCTCCAATTCTCAAAGCACGACATTTTCTAAGTCCTGAAATAGTTCTTTTTTTTTCCCCTCCTTTCCCAAATGTCATTATCATTCTGCAGCTCTGACTGTGACTCTGCTGCATGAGAGAGTAGGCTGGAATTATTAGGCTCCGCAGACAAAAGACGGAGGGGAAAACTGCCAATTCTGTACAGCAGACTATACAAAACTGAACTATTAAAGGAGACTTGATGCACTGGAAGCAGATGTAGGCAGCTGAAAGAGTTAACGTGATAGACACAATGCCCATTGACGACACTGTTTGGCACAACTACGTTTTCTCCAGTTTTTTCAGACTGGCTCTAAAAGGGGGTGTGCCTTGGCTTCTTGCAAAAAGGGTGTGTGGCTTGATTCACAGGGGACCAAAAAGGGGTGGGGCATGGCTACACAGGAAATTGGGGTGAGACCTTAATATATGATAAAATTCGCCAAATCGCACCAAAGTTCTGCGCCAAACAGTGCCACAAACGAAGCCATACAGTACATGGTGTAAACTTAGAGAAGCAGTGTAATCATGGCACTATGATATGTGTAGAACTTGGTAGACAATGTAATGCAAATAGCTCAAATAGCAATTCCTCTACACAAAGCTGTCAAATTTCCTATCATTAGCAGAACATTCACTAATCCTACCACTGCAGGCTTTGTTACATGGCCTCTGGCTTGGGCCACCAGTGACTTGAGATGTCAGCTCTGAGCGGGCTGCATGACGTTTTGTTGCACACTCCAATAGAAGTCAATGTAAATACAAAAGTGCGTGACTTGAGCAATGTTTGTAAGTGTATCTACTGGAGCGGAATGGTTTCACGGATTACACCGAGGTGTAAAAAACAGGCCACATACATATATGTGTACTTACTGAATGTCCAGTTTTTATCATCATGCTGTTTTACACTCAAGTATTCTGTGGCAATTAACTTTGGAGCTCCATTTTTCTGATACTTAGCACCAATTTCCCTGAATAGACATTATAAAATTGGCTACTTGTGGCTACCACTAGAGGGAGCCCAGTAGCTTACTGCATGCTGGTATTATTCATTTTAATGGATAAACTGTATGCAGTAAGTGCCAAAGCTCCATCTAGTGCTGACTCTCCCTCCATTTATCTCTCAGCAGGAGGTTTGGAGCTCTGTAATAGAAAAATTATGCCCTGGCGGCTATAAATGTTAAAAAAGATATGTTATTCAATTTTGGATTTTGGAGGTAAAACACGAGCTTTATATTTACAATAGTGCGGTCATTGGTCACCACAGGTGGGCAGGGTTTTGTCCTTCACAATGCAACATCACAACCTTAGAAGTAAGTGTAAGAAAGAATAAGAAGATAGAGAACTTACAAATATATACATAATCATATGATAGGATTTAGAGCCATGACACTTCACCAACAAACCTGGCCATATTCCCATGTCGACAGCATCTGACCTTGTACAAGGCAGATTATCTTTCAGTAGTTTGCTATTCATACTGAGTACGGTTGAGACATGTTGCTAGTGCTGTAAAAATACTGTAAGAAGTTCAATTTCATATTTCATTCTGTTAATCCAGATTAATGTTAGGCCAATTTCAGACAACTGTAATACAGCGCTCTCTCTCCTTACTGTGGAAGATGGGCTCAATAGATAGACTATAGGTCCGTCTCCAGTCTGTCTCCTGTGACGAGGAGAGATGGTGCTCTGCATCGAAACATTTAATATGCCGCAATGAAATAGTACAGGTTCAGAAGTCTGGGTTTTACATTTATGATCAAGACCCTAAAATGCAGCCATGTTGGTCTAAGCCTTGAGAACGAAATAGGGCTATATAATGTATTACATGCTGGGCCCTCCTACAGAAGTTTTTCTTTACCCTCACCAGTAAGGTATATAAGAAGTCACATTTACACTGTGCAGATGAGCCCATGATTTTCAGGAAGGAGGTGTTTCTTCTCAACTATTGTCTGCATGTGAGTGGAGGTGAAGTGCAGCATTGACATGAAGTGATCACCTCCACAGTATGAGGATAAGTGGTGGCTACTGCTATCACTTGTCCTCATACAGCTGCATTGTTTCTGGGCAGCTGACCGCTGTTTACACAGTACTCTCTTCTGTCTGGAAACGATAATTTAGATGTTCCCATGAACGATTGCTTCACCCAAGGAACCAGCATTTCACTCATCGGGTGATATGCAGCACCTTTAGATGGGAAGGTTATCAGGAATGAACATTCGCAGGAACGTTTGTTCCCCATAAACTGTCCAACAATTGGATGGTCTAAACTAGGCATTATATACATATAACGTAACTGTCTAGTAATCTAATAATCCAGCGTCTATCAGATCCAACTGATGGCTGATTCAAAGGAATTTAACAGATAATAGATAGAAAACTAGATTAAGGTGGATAGATAGACAGATAGATAGATATGAGACAGATAGATATTAATTAGATAGATAGAATGATCTTTATAGATAGATATAGATAGATAGATAGATAGATAGATAGATAGATAGATAGATAATAGATAGATAGATAGATAGATAGATAGATAGATAGATAGATAGATAGATAGTAGATAGAATTAGATTAGTTTTGAAAAATGTCCTCACTCTTTAAATTATAATTCCTATGTAATAAATATATTACCCACAACCAAATACATACCGTAATTAAATGTAATTATTTCAGCAAACAAATACAAAAAAAATAGATCAAACAGAATAAGCCCACTCAGTATATGTGAACAAAGGCACAAAAATGCAAAAAATCTCCGTATTACAGCGTCTGCCAGAATCCTTGCAGCATTTCCACTTCTTAATATGCAGGACTAATAAGCAAATGCATTTGTTAAGAAGCTGCCTACAAAGGAATCCTGGCTTCCTATTTTTTCCAAGATTCCTCCACAAACTAAGTGTGATTGTCCTCTGACCAAGTTCTGCAAAAGAGCAGATATTTTTTCTCCTCATTCTTTTTTTTTTCTCTCAGTCACAGTTGTGAAAAATGTGTTTTTCTCTGGGGGAATGTTTAATCCCCATAAATGATGGCATGAATGCAACTTTTTTTATATTTTTTTTTATTACCCTTCAGTAAAGACCTTCCTGGTATCCCTTTTATATAAATAAGAAAAAAATAAAAAAAAATTCACAACTTCATGAGCACGGATCCCTGGGATGGCCTTTTATGAGAGTCTTTTCTATTTATTTCCAGCCTAGATAAGATCTTAATCACAGCCCTCAAATTATTAGAATCGACATTTATCAACCTTAGTCATCTTTTCTATAGCGGGCACTGCCTGACAAGGCCGCTTTTCTTCCACCTCTGCTGTTCAATGGAAGTTAATTTTGAGTATATGATTTATCTTGCTGGGCTAACAGTACTGAGGCCGGCCACCTTTTCAAAGGGCTAGCCGGGGAGTGAATTATAGCGGAGTTGTCCGGTGATTGCGTTCAACAGGGAAGGAGAAAAGGCAGCCAGTGTGATGCCCTGATGCGGTGCTGGGTCCTTTTGAGAGCATCGAGAAAAAAGATTAGGCCTCTGACCGTGGGGCTGACAGGCGAGCGTTATATCAGCAGACAAAAGCTTGAATACCTGAAAGGATCAGAACTGCGTGTTCCCTGAGCTCTCACGTTGTTTATGGGCCATAGGCTGACCATTTTTCCTCGCTTTGCATAATATCCGAACAGACGGGAACGTCTTCATTCTGACAAATTAGTCATTTTGTTACTGATCGTATCAGGATGACTTTAGCAGTTTCTTGCTTAAATTATTCAGGGATTTACATGTTTATATATATATATATTCTATTTTTTTTGGGGGGGGAGCATGATTATAATTATATTTTTAACTGCAGACAACCAATTCTCAATTTTGTTGAGATGTTCCTGGTATGTGATTGCAGGGTTGGCAAGATTACACGATCTGATTGGCTGAAAAGGGTTGAAGAAAGCTCAATCCTCAATTTGACCGAATTTTCCTTGTTCTGTTCCATACCACCACAAACCGCACTACTAATGTAAAACAGTCTATAGTGGGGAGGTGAAATCTCTACATTAACAATGAATAAGGTTGTCCGCTGAGGACAACCCACCTTTTTGAGATAGCACCCTCAAAGGAGGGGGTTTGGCTGCTGGAACCCACAGATGTCCGCATCCCAATGTGAAATATATGGGTATGAAGTGTCTTCTAGAGTGAGAGACGCTCTTTGCAGTTTTGGCTAATAGAGGAAGACGGAGACCTAAGATCTGTCAAATCAAAAAGTACACCCCAAGTCCAGCTGGCTGTTCCTATCTCACAATATTCCCCTGATGTGATGGCTAGAAATTTTCACGCAGAAAATGACTACCAGGGAATAAAGCGGTTGTCAAAGGGTATCTGATCTGCTCATCTGCATTACAGAGATTGAAAGCCTCAAACAATCCATGACTGGACACTGCACACTGGGGCACCACCAAGTCACCAAGGATAGGGGCCCTAAACCATTGACCACAGAGACTGATTGAGAAGAGGGGACCACAGCGTGTCAGTAACATTGAGGGGCTTTGGCCCACTGTGATGCCTCTCGGTATATAAATCTATCTTTCTGATTTGCTCAGGGCAGTTTACTATAACACATGCACAGTAACACTACTTTTTCGGGCCTTTTCCAGCTCAGATTCCCCTGGTTTGAAGACCATAGACTCACCAGCCCTCATGAGTAGCCAATCCGTCACTAAAACCTTATCTGCCTGCTATGTGCAAACTTGGCATAAGTGTTGCCTATTTACTGGGTCACATTCCAGCTGGTACCATCTGTGTGCGAGGACAGAATGAATCTTTCACAGAGATACATTTTAGTCTTTCACATAGTCCTCTTCATGGCTGCGGATGTATTATCTTTTACGCTGCTCTAATTATTTGTGGGGATAATGATCTCAGTGTAACAGAGGAATATTCAGGTTTTACCCCTGCTTACTAAGCAGTGTCAGAGCTTTGTAAGTCTACAGATGTAGCCAGCATTATCCTGACTCCAGGCACACCAGGATTGTTGTATTACTGTAATGTGGTTTTGCTGTGTTAATTCATAAGCCAGTCAAGGTGACGTTGGCTAATTTGTAACACAGAAGCCATCGGGACACATACACTAAGCATTGGGAACAACTTAAAAATGGATTCTTCTACTATCTTGATTAGGTCGTAAAGAAACCCTTTTGTATATAGGGAAGAAGGGGGGGCAAAAACAACAGCATCTGCAGTGATCGAACTGTTTTGGACCCCCAAAAACCCATAGATAAAAATTTTTGCAGTTGCAATAGGGGCTCAGCACTATGGGGCAAATTTCCACTATGAAATTTTTGATGACAGAGAGAGGGAACAGAAGGCATAAGTGGAAAATTGAATATAAAGTTAAGAAATAACATGGAAAAGAAGGTTAAACACAGAGAGCACAGTGGATACTAAAATTATCATGTCTTTAAAATTCTTGTCTTGAACTCAGTTACTGCTTACAGTGATTGTGACAAAATCATGCATCATTAACCTACTACTTCAACCATTTCATAGTGATCGCTTATCCTAGGCTACATCTTTTACTGCCTTAGGGTACTTTCACACTCACGTTAAACTTTTACGGTATTGAGTTCAGTCCTAGGGGCGCAATCCGTTCAGTATGCATCAGGATGTCTTCAGTTCATGCTGCAGTATTTTCTCCATCCAAAATGACGGAACACTTGCCGGAATTTCAGATCTGGGATTATTTTCCTTTGAAATGCATTAATGCCGGATCCGTCCCCAAGTGTTCCGGAAAAACCAATCCGGTTTTGTGGTCTGCGCATGCGCAGACCTTTAAAAATGTGAAAAAGATAAATACCGGATCCGTTTTTCCGGAGAGATGGATCCGGTATTGCAATGCATTTGTGAGACGGATCCGCATCCGGAGTCCAACAACGCAAGTGTGAAAGTACCCATCATTCGCACTTGAGTCCGACTGGTCCACTAAAGTGCCTGGGCCCTAACAAAACAAAAGATCCCTAATACTAGCAGGCTATCAATGTCCCTCATTCAATACAATCAGGGATACATTTGATTGGCCAAAATGTATTCTGTTGCAGGACAATGACCCCAAGCATACAGCCAATGTCATAAGAACTATCTTCAGTGCAAAGAAGAACAAGGAGTTCTGGAAGTCTTTAATATCATTGAGTCTGTCTGGGATTACATGAAGAGACAGAAGGATTTGACCAAGCCTGTATGCACAGAAGATCTGTGGTTATTTCTCCAAGATGCTTGGAACATCCTCCCTGCCGAGTTCCTTCCAAAACTGTGTGCAAGTGTACCTAGAAGAACTGATGCTGTTTTTTTGAAGGCAAAGGGTGATCACACCAAATATTGATTTAGACTCTTACCTACACGTGCCTGAAACTTTTGCACAATGCCGAGTACGTATATTCTTAACAGCGCATACTAATTCAGTTTATTCCAAAACGCAATAAAAATATAGCTAAAACTGAATTGAATTTGACATTTTTCTTCTCTCCCAATTTCAACAAGTGACATGAATTAACATATATGCAGCTGAAGCCATAAAGCTTGTATTTAGAATCAATTCGCCAACATTTCTAAGCATCTGTCATCCCCATTAGCTCAGACCATATACACCGTTCATTCAGTGCCTCCGCAGCCTCTTAAAACCCATTTACTGCCGTTTTAATCTCCATCTAGTTAACATTTAATGATGCTTAGAAGTGGGAATGTGATTGGCTGACATAAGGCATGCGTATTGCAACTTTAAAAGTAACAGTATGAATGGCGCCCTTAAAAAAAAGACATGTGATTAGCTATGTCAATATGCTAACCTACGAGTGCCCTAATGAGCTCAGGATGGTTTAGCCGCTAATTAGCAAGCTGCTTTTTAAGGCGAGATAAGAATGTAATTACTGCAAGTAGGCCGAGCCTGGGAGTGGAATCACCAACGTTACCACAGGAATCTCCACGTAATCTATTCATTTCTAATGTAATACAAATCGCTATCACACGGAAGGGACTGTAAGGATATTATAGACTGTAAGTTTGCATCTGATTACATTGGCACTTGTGTTATCCTCCATTAATCCTATTTAAAATATTCCTATTTTAATTAGGTTGTTTCGGAGGCTTCTTAGGCATTCCCATTTGAACCTATGTAATGTATCAAGCGACTAATTAACAAGTTCTCTTCTGGTGTCTTATACACTGTCATAGGTGCTAATTTGTAATAGGAGGTGCAAAAGAATCGGGACAATCAATCGAGGGCTACTATCAATGGTCTACCATGGTATAGACCAATGAACGCTAATTGTTGGCTAATCGCTATGGATGACTACAGCGTGGTTGTTGCATACGTATGTGAGAAATTGCACAAGCAACATACCCTTGTCTTTGGCATTGAAATTTTGCCTATGATTTTGAAACACCGTCATCCTGTGTTGTTTTCCTTTCTGTTTCTATCAAAGACATTTATTTAATTCTCTGTATAGGTAGGCAGGTGGCTTTATATCACAGACCCACCAAAATTCATGTTTAATAATGAATGATATAACTTTCCATTCTCCAGGACAGGAGAACCCAGCACATGTTTGGTCTCTTGTAAAAGACAAGGGTACCAATAACAATAACCTGTTACAGCTTGAATAAGTTGGGGTTTCTCTCAAAAAGCGACTACCTCACAGGGTAAGACAATCTGTTGGGGATAAAGGTTGCACCAAACTGAGCTGAAGCCCCCTCTCACCATGCGCCAGTGCCAGCTCAAGGATGGCAGATTCAGAAGACACATAGTACTGAGATGGACAAGAGGAACATTGATTGAAAAGGGATTTCAAAATATCCATGAGCGAATTTTCACTTCATACAAAGGGGAATCCTCATGCAGCTAGAGAGGAGTTACTAAGAGGCCATTTCTACCTAGTGCTTTACACAAATGGCCGACTGATGAAATGATAGCTATGCAACTTATGGTGGCAGTGTATGGTGAAAACCTTGCTTACTATTTACCTCACAGTTTACAGCTGATCACATGGGGTCCCAACATTGATCATGCTACTGTTACCTCATTGTCGAAGGACCCTTCAAAGAAAATAGGATTGTTCAGAGTGGATATACCCTTTAAAGGGACATTTCTAGAGATGAGCGAATTTTAAAAAAATTTGATTCGCCGTTTTTTATTTTTTATTTGGTTCGATCCAAATATATTCGCAGCACATTTTAAAAAATACCAAAAAAATGGCTATTTCCTGGCTGCAAAGAGCCTTCATAGTGGTGTAGAACACTGTGCCTTGCAGTAACACGCATAGGGAGTCTGCTGTGGTATGGAAAGAATACTGTGAGTCCGTATGACATGCAGATGACAGGTGTCGCTCTTAGAATAACTGCACACTTCACTTATTTGGGCAGTCACAGGACCAAAACTGACCAAATAACTCAAGTGTGAACTCAGCCTTACAGGTCAATGTTAGCGCCAAGAAGAAGCGCACTCCTTTTACACCGTCGTCAGCTGATTCCACATAGATGTCTTCAGAAACTGTTCTATTAAACGCTTATACAAGTAGAGACCCCTGACAGAGTGGAGAGGGTGTCAGCAGTAAGTTTGTGTTGATGTAACTGATAATTTTGCCCTTCCTCTGATCCATCAGAACAATAACCCCACTACACTATAGAGTTGCATGGCTAGTTACTTAAAAAATTTATAATAATGAGACTTCTGCTGTATAGGAATACTTACTACTAGTAAGTATTCCTATACAGCAGAAGTCTCATATTTTTTATTTTATTTTATTTTTATTATATTTTAAGTAACTGGCCATGCAGCTCTATAGTGTAGTGGTTAAGATTATTGGCTGTAATGTAGAAGGTTGTGAGTTCGAATCCTGCCAGAAACTTTTCAGATATAGAGGCTAAATTAGATTTAAATACACTGTCTCGAGCATAGCAATACTCAAGCCGAACTGGTGTTCGGCCGAGCATGCTCGACCAACACTAATGCTTAAAAATCATTGTTTGCCGGCGGCAGATCATGCTGTCTAATCATGATCTGCTGCCGGCAAGCAATGATTCTGTATGGGGACAAGGGATGGCATTAGCGATCACTACTCCCCATATTATGGAGGAGATCACTGCATGTAATAGCAGCAGTCTTCTCCGCTAGCGAGCAGATGATTGCCAGGAAAGAACGCTTCCCTCCCAACAATCGTCAGCCACATCATTAAATCTAATACAGCATTTAAGCAAGACTGTCTGCCATGGCAAAGGTCCAAACAAAGAGGAAGTTTAAGAGCCAGGACAAGAAGTAGACTGCACGGAAAGACTTCAAAAAATTTGATACAGAAAACCACCCACTTGTTTTTATAATAAAGAAAATGTTCACATGTAGATGGTTAATAGGTTATAAAAACAAATTTTTATGGAAGTGTCCCTTTAAACAAATATATTGTCTATAAAGGGGTTGTCGAGAGGGTAATGGTTTTTGGAAAAGGTCTCAAAGACGGATAAAACAATAAAAAAAAGCCATCCTCAGACTCACCAATCCCTGCCTATTCCCGTTCCAATGCTTATTCCATCCTCTGCTTCCTGGTTGCATCTGTACATGCAGGAAATGCTAGGAGTGACCTTTTCAGCTAATCACACGCCTGAGTGGTGACCAGCCTCAGCCAGTGATTGGCTAAGCAGCCATCTTCAGGCATTTCCTGTTTTTTGTGAGGTACCAGAAAACAAGGGACTGTGGAGCATTGTAATTGGAGTAGCGGGGATCAGTGAGGGTGAGTAATGCCTCTTTAAATTTTTTATCCTACTCTTGGATCTTTCCCAATACTTTTTGCCCCCTAAACAATACTTTTAATTCAAGAAAAACTGACTCAGTCTCCTTTTTACAACTCTCTGGATGTTTGTTTTGCAGTAAAGTTGCTCACATGTTTCATTATGACATCCATCCACACTTTCTCCAAAAATAAGTATAGCTTACTCAGTCTTTATGTTAGGTCACTTTTCACCCAAATATTTTCTCAGTATTAAAATAGCAACATGGTAATTATTGAGTGATCATAAAGAATTCACTAAAATAGCAAAAAGAATTCTGAAAATATTTATCCATTAGGATTGTCCAAGTCCATATCCACCAACAGAGTCCAAAAATTCTATCGAATTACTGCGTCTTGTTGCTATATTTTACTCAGCGTAAATTAAAGAAATGTAAACATTGCTGTCTGCAGATACCATTGTCAAGAAGGGAGGAGGAAATTGTGGCTATCACTTGAGACAAAATGGGTGTATTGGAAAGTGTCTAAATTAGCACACCGTGAAAGAAGTGCAGAACCCCATCCTGTAGATAGATGACTCCATTACGGAGGGAAAGATCTAATTGTTTTCGTAACTCAGCTTCTGTAATAATGAACAGAGCAAAGGAAAAGTAACGAATAGACCAGGATGGATTAAGTTATTGTTGTATGTATATAGATAGAATAGAAATTATAAATATATAAAATAACAGTACTTTTTCATACAAACTTAAAATTCTTTAATTTACATTTGTTGACCAAGTCTAAAAAGTGTGGGGAAAAAAAGATGGCAATGGACGGGCAGGATGATAAATGTAGTATCTATTGAGCATTCCTACAATTAAACTGGGGCTGAAACCTAGTCTAAACTCAACATCACTCACCCTATGCCAAGTAATTGTGTTAAGATTGGTCTGGTATAACAACTGGTGAGCACGGTGACGTCATCGCAGTTCCTTTTTGCAGGTCCTACAGGAAGAAGAAAGAAGAGGATACCGGCTGCGCGATCAAGTGGATGAGGTGAGTTTTTTTTTATTTTTAACCCCTCAATGGCCATTTTATTTAGCATTCTGTCTTAAGAATGCTATTTTTATTCGTTATAACCATGTTATGACGGAAAATAATAAAGTCAATTTCGGGTCCCCATTGACTTTAATGGGGTTCGGGGTCAAGTTCGGGTCCCAAACGCGAACTTTGACTTGAAGTTCAGCCGAACCCGCCGAACCCAAACTTCCACAGGTTCACTCATCCCTATTTATAATACATTATAAACTCTTGTTTATGAAAACGGCTGAGATGTCACAGTCATTCTCTTACTTTACCTTTAAACTTGACCACCAGGTTATCAAATCTATAATGCTCGCATTCCAGTCTATTTCAACTGTTAAAGTAGGCACTCCCAAAAATGACTGATAGGTTATAACACCCCTCCACCAATTGCTAGAATCTGTGAGTAGTCACTTGATCATTAGCTCTTCTTGTCTCAAGCAACTTTCTCCTCCCTGATGATATTATAGCCATCTATTTTCACTACATTTGGCTAACATTATCCTTTAATATCACTTTTGCCCATTTTCACTGCTTGTAATGATATAACAATGTTAAAATAATACAATGATTTGTGAAAAAAATAAATTCAATACTTTGTAGCATATGGTTTTATACACGGCCTGTCATCCTGAAAAAGAAATTCTGTCTGGAAAGCTTATTCACAGTACTATGAGGGATTATCATATTATTAAGGCAATGGTACAAAGATTTACAAGGGACATATCACCCTGGCTGTACTTTTCAGATTAGATACAGATGTGCTGTTAGTCATAATAGGGGGTGCTTTGCTCAAAAACTGCCTGATAGATGCATTAAATGTATTATATATTAAAATAATACAAACATTTTAGAGACAGGCGAGACAAGCAATGACTTTTAGGGATGCTTAAAAGTCTTAATTGCCCAGTGAACAAGCATTTTCCCGTTCATCCAGTAATCGCCAACACTTTTAGGGCTGTATTACACAGCCAGATCATCACTAATGAGCGTTCCTATGAACACTCATTAGCGATGATCTGGCTGGCCATCGGACAGTGTAATACAGCCCTAATACTGTGTCAAATGTAGACTTGCCAGTCTATAAATGCACCAGATTATCACTGTAGCTGATGCTGGTTAATATATCTGGTGCACCTTAAAGAGGACCTTTCACTTGTAAAAACAATGTGAACTAAGTATGCTGCCATGTAGAGCGGCGCCCGGGGATCTCACTGCACTTACTATTATCCCCGGGCGCCGCTCCGTTCTCCCGTTATGCACTCCGGTACCTTTGCTCTGTAAGTTATAGTAGGCGGTGTCTTCCCTTGTCCTGTGGGCGTCTCCTTCTCCTAGGCTGTAGCGCTGGCCAATCGCAGCGCACAGCTCACAGCCTGGGAGGAAAAAAACTCCCAGGCTGTGAGCTGTGCGCTGTGATTGGCCAGCGCTGCAGCCTAGGAGAAGGAGACGCCCACAGGACAAGGGAAGACACCGCCTACTATAACTTAGTGAGAGAAGATACCGGAGCCTATACCGGGAGAACGGAGCGGCGCCCGGGGATAATAGTAAGTGCAGTGAGATCCCGGGGCGCCGCTCTATATATCTGTATAGTTAGTTCACATTGTTTTTACAAGTGAAAGGTCCTCTTTAAGGGTGCTGCCACTTGTTCAGGTTTTCTGATGCCCTTTTTGAAGTCAAAGCCCAGGAGTGGCTTGAAAGAAGTGGAGCAGTGGTATCTGCCTTTAATACAGTCTCTCCTATTATGACCCATACCTGATTTTGTCTTCAAAAACTGCATCAAAAAGTCTGCACTGTGGCAGCACCCTTAGACTGTCTAAGTTTATACCACTTTTAGATTATTTCACACCAAAATTCTAGTGAAATTTTGAAACACATTGGTAAATCTTAAATGGAATCTGTCACCAGTTCTATGGTGTCCTAAGGGCAACATAAACTGGTAACAGATACCCATAGCAAAATGCTGGGTGATTTTCTTTAACCCCCTTAAGGACTGGGTCCATTTTTTTATTTATTTGTTTTATTTTTATTTTTTTTACTTTTACTCCCCACATTCCCAAAAGCCATAACATTTGAAATTTCTGTTCACATATGAAGGCATATTTATTTTTTTGTTGGACAAGTTGTATCTTTTAATGCCACCATTTAATTTACCATAGCTTGATATCGGAAAATTGAAATTCCACCATGGTTTTTTGGGTTTTGTGTTTACGGAGCTCACTGTGAGCTAAAAATGACATAAAGGCCTTATTACACAGGTCATTATGATTACGGCTATACCAAATTTATATATTTAATGTAATTTTTTACTACTTTCAAAATAAAATAAAAATCTTATTTGTTTCCATTGCCATATTTCTTTTATTACACAGCAAGCACCCACTGTGTACGGAGCGAGCTCAGCATGTGAGCCCTCTCCATACCAGTTTTTTTTCTAGATTGTCACTGCTAGGTTTTGAATCCAGCACTTGCTGTATGGGAGGTAAAAGTTAAACCACAGGTCTACAGATACAGCTCCATATATACTATTACATTGTATAGGCTTTTTATTAAGGATAGCAGCAAAAGTATAATTTACTTAGTGATTACAAAAATTTTATGGCGCAATGGCAGTATCTCTGTCTCATTCAAGTTTTGGCCTGATATTCCTTGCATGGGCCATTGAATAATAGTCATTGCATGTAACATAGACTAATATTCCATGCATGGGCCTTGGATTCCTTTTCATTGCGTGGACCATGGCTGAAAATTCCAGCGCAGTTGGCACAACAAGGAATGGATTCAAAACATCTTTCAGAAGTAAAAGCATTATGACCACATGAATACAGCAATCTTGTGGACTCGGACTTTGTGCCATCTCAACTCATTACAAAACTGACCCTTAAAATGTTCATGTGCAAGAAGAATAAAGAAAAGACCTTCTGGATCCACTCTTGGTTTTGCTTTAAAATAAAACATATCCAAAAACTTAGCTGACTCCGCTGTGTGAATAAGACACTTCAGTCTGTCCTGGACTCCCCCACGTTGCACAGTGTGTAATACCTCCAGCCTAGCACAGTAAAAACTGTGAGGAGTGGGATACATTGACACATTTCCCACCCCATTGTTTCACTGGCACTCTATTTTCACTTAGTTAAATTAATCTGGTAAGCAGGTGTAGGGTCCGTTGTAAACAATGATTCCGATTTCTAGAAGAAGCAGAGATTTGTACAAGAGCACGGTAAGCCCTGCTAAGTGGAAATCTTATGTAGGATGCAGAAAATCCCGCTTGGCACTTAGAAAAATGTGCAATCCCCAACATTTAATGTTCTCTGTAATCGTGTAGGTTAAATCCTGGAAAATCACAAATGAAAAGGGAGCGCGGCATTAAAACGGAATAACTAACATTAGAATAAAGTTCAGCGGAATAGGAATATATTAGTAGAACTTGCAATGCAATACCCTTAAATGAAAAAGAAACTTCAACTTTACAGTCAACTCCAGCTGGCTACATTCTTAATTCGATTCGAGAATGCTCACAATCCAGCATTTAATTTCAAGGACGTTTTGTACACCAGCCAATGTATTCAGGGCATAACTAAGAAATAGCTGGTATTATGTTCAGCTATCTAGAAGCAAAATCGTATTAAAAGAGGGGGAAAAGTAAGAGAGAAATCTGGTTTTCTTTATGACATGAGTCTATTAATATCTACTCAAGTTCCCATTTGTTTTGCACAGAGTTTCAAACCCGCACTCCGGGAAGGTTTGTTGGCCTGTTGTAAAGCTGTCCGTGTTTTAATAGTAAAAAAAAAAAAAAATGACTGTCAAAATAATAGATTAATTTTGCAAGTCGTGAAGTGTAACGGAACGTTTTACATGGGTCATTTAGGGCGATATCTCTCCAATGTAACATTTTATAGTTTGTGTATTCAATGTACGACACAGTTAAGCAATAAAATGTATAATCTGGTGCTGGGTTATTACAAGATGGAACGTATACTTTTAAAGCTAGGTTTATGGCTTACATGCAGAGTGGCTATTGTAAATCATCTTATTTCAGACCCTGGCTAAGAGAAGGAAAAAGGAAAGTGAAAATCTGCAGAGATAGGGCCAATGTGCATGCTTTTAACTTTCTGGATCCATTGCAGTCTTTACAGGTTAAGGCCAGTTTCCATATTTTAGGGTCCATGTGGAGGCTGCAAGATCCTGACTCCCCATGGTTCTGCAGAACCAAACCTAGACTATAATATAGTTTAATGGTGATCTACATTTGGTTCTGAAAAGTATTGACTGCTCTGGGCTTTAACCACATGATACCCATCTGAAACTGAGTCCTAACTCCACTCAAATTTTCTACCAATCATATAGACAGGTAACCCTATGTCTCAGACTTAGTAACATACATAGTAACATAGTACAATACATAAGGCCGAAAAAAGACATTTGTCCATCCAGTTCTGCCTGTCATCCTGCAAGTTTATCCAGAGGAAGGCAAAAAAAAACCCTGTGAGGTAGAAGCCAATTTTCCCCACTTTAGGGGAATAAAAAATTCTTCCCGACTCCAATGAGGCAATCAGAATAACTCCCTGGATCAACAATCAACGACTTGCATTGCATTTTTCATCTTAGCCCCTATTAGGCTATATTTGGCCTCTATCTTCCCACCTAATCCAATGCCAGAGCACAATCTTAATGCTTGACAGCTTTGTCATGGAACAAGCCTATAACTGTTCATCATTTTTGTTACATGTGTGGAGAATTTAACAATGCTAAGGGAGTTCTCTGCTTTGGGCAATCCTTGCGAGGTTTCCCTTGACAATAGGCAGATCCCATACTGTCCCCTGCTTGGACCCCCAGCAATCGTCTGCAATCTGTGGGTATTCCTACCAGCAAGCGTTTTACCTGCAGCACTACCACAGGGGAAAATAAGAATTATATAGTTCTCTTATGGGATGTCTGTGTAAAGCAGGATGGGTCCTCCACAATGAGAGATGCTGTTTGTTACGGCTCTACAGGGTGGGCCATTTATATGGATACACCTTAATAAAATGGGAATGGTTGGTGATATTAACTTCCTGTTTGTGGCACATTAGTATATGTGAGGGGGGAAACTTTTCAAGATGGGTGGTGACCATGGCGGCCATTTTGAAGTCGGCCATTTTGAATCCAACTTTTGTTTTTTCAATAGGAAGAGGGTCATGTGACACATCAAACTTATTGGGAATTTCACAAGAAAAATGGTGTGCTTGGTTTTAACGTAACTTTATTCTTTCATGAGTTATTTACAAGTTTCTGACCACTTATAAAATGTGTTCAATGTGCTGCCCATTGTGTTGGATTGTTTTATGCAACCCTCTTCTCCTACTCTTCACACACTGATAGCAACACCGCAGGAGAAATGCTAGCACAGGCTCCCAGTATCCGTAGTTTCAGGTGCTGCACATCTCGTATCATCTGAAGGCAATCGTCTATGCTGTGAAGATACGAGATGTGCAGCACCTGAAACTACGGATACTGGAAGCCTGTGCTAGCATTTCTCCTGCGGTGTTGCTATCAGTGTGTGAAGAGTGGGAGAAGAGGGTTGCATAAAACAATCCAACACAATGGGCAGCACATTGAACACATTTTATAAGTGGTCAGAAACTTGTAAATAACTCATGAAAGAATAAAGTTACGTTAAAACCAAGCACACCATTGTTTTTCTTGTGAAATTCCCAATAAGTTTGATGTGTCACATGACCCTCTTCCTATTGAAAAAACAAAAGTTGGATTCAAAATGGCCGACTTTAAAATGTCCACCATGGTCACCACCATCTTGAAAAGTTTCCCCCCTCACATATACTAATGTGCCACAAACAGGAAGTTAATATCACCAACCATTCCCATTTTATTAAGGTGTATCCATATAAATGGCCCACCCTGTACACTCTGGCTAAGAGGTGAGGATCCAGAACAGAAGACCACACCTACCTTTATTAACTCGGCACTGCCTAATATGGTGTATGAAAATGGGTTTTCTAAATTGGATGACCCCTTCAGTGTCACTCAGTCATTTGTAGTCCAAACTGTTACATCCCAAGTTTTTAAGTTTTACATCCAAAGTATCTTAATGTAAATGAAGGTTCTAACCGGATTCTGAAGGATACCGCAGACGTTTACATTAATTGAGAGACATAATATTAAGCATGAGTCTATAACAGCGTCTTCCTTTACTTATACCTTCTAATAGCGTACAACAGTCCTCTAATTGAACATTATCCCTCATACCAAGGTATTCATCACCAGGATGTATGATAAAGGACAGGACTTAATATGTTCCCTTATGGTTGTGATGCAACAAGCTATTCAGTACAGATAAGCCCCTTATAGAAATGAAGGAGAATTTAATTCAGTTCTTGAGTGACAGCGGGAAGATTTATCCTCTTGGTAGACAATACGGCTTTTTGGGCTTTAATCTTGTTCAGACAATGGGCTGTTTCTGGGACCTCATCTTGTGCTTTTCCCACGATGCATGCTGATTAAGAGGGGCTTCACTACATGCTAACCACTATCTCTAATTTCAGAGATCGTCTGTGATCTGTGTCGCATTTGGCAGAAAGAGAGATGTTACCAGATGCTGGGTAAAAAAGAAGGCTATTGCGAGCAGAATTTGACAGGCAAGGGGTTAACAGCAGCTTACAGCATCTACATCTGCACTGTGATTTTAAGGGGTGCAGCATAGGCTGTCTTTAGGTAAAGGCCTTTTTAGGACATCCCATCAGATTAAGATTAAATAGTGGACACAATTCTGTGTACTGGTAGCCTTCCTAAAGTGCCTGCCATAAAGATTTCCTGACCCATCGCTTCTTAAAAAAACTAAAAGTATAGTACATTGTATCGGATAAGACTAAAAGGCTAAAGGCTATCAATGGGGAAAGGAGATGCTACATATACTCATACGAATGCAAGTCAAAAGTTGATAAGACATCATATGGATACCATCTAAAGGACCACTACATATCTAGCCTATGTAGGTACTATGAGGACCATTAGAAGGAAGGGTCCAGCTCAGAACAGCCATATTGGCTGAGTGACCCTGTATCCAAAATCGCAGCAACTTTTGCAAACAAGCTGGCCCACAGCATAATGCTGCCATTTTTTCCTACAAGAGATCGAAAGGGGAGCAACATGCACCAAGTTCTCTTGTCCAAGCATAATGGTTTGTGATGACATTGGTGAAGCATTTTAATTTTAGTAGCCACGATTCTAAGGCTTGTGCTACACACATACTTTTGTCAAATGGCATGATATGATGGCCCTTGACATGGCGGCTGGGGCAACCTAACACAGGCAGACTTTCCAGTTACAATACTGAAGCCGTATCAGTGATTAAGCCATCAGGGGTATAAATTTAACAAATCTGTTATTTCTAGATGATCGGTATTAAGCCCATGATTGTTTACGTAGCAAACCGCTGTATTCTTACCTTTGTAATTGAACCTTTTTCTGCTACTTTGACTTTTTTCCAAAGCCAAGTTCACTCTAATATCACAGATTAACATGAAATCTCTCGTTTTGTAATTTCCTAATAACTTCTGCCCTGCTCCAGTCACACGTTGCATTGTGGCTCCCAACCAGTTCATGTCAGAGCAAACATTCCACTTAATGCTACTTGAAAGACGGATCTATTGTAAGAGTTTTTCACTACCTTGCAGGTGTGTTGTGTTAATCTTCTCAGGGCAGAGGTATGACACCTGAAGTAGATAGCTGGTGGTGAATTCTATTATAGAAAGTTATAGGGTGGGTTACTTAAATAGCGTAGATTAAAGCACCGGTGTTGCCCATATTCTGAGATTTAAATGCAGATTCTGTAATTAAAGCAGCTCTCCAGTGAGAAGCTCAAAACTGATGTCAATTAGTAACTATAGGGAAAGTCATCACTATTTATGGTCCTTCACCCTTGCAGCTTGGTAGCTTTTTAGCCTATCTCCATTAGGACAGAGCTGTGATCTGTGACTACGCATTAGTTTCAGTGCCTACAGTGAGTCTGGGGTAGTCTGAGACACACCCTTCTGCCTCATCATTGGTTCAGGCTGTTGCTTTCTCCCTCCCCCTATATCTCTGCCTTCTCAGATTGGCTACTGTGTATAAACACAAGTCTATGACAAGCTCAACAGGAAGTCAGTGCATGTAGAGCTGATTTCTATAACAGCAAGGCTACCCTTGACAGTGCATATCAGGAACCAAAACTATTGGTACTGATTGCTCAAGCGCATAGGAGCCTGGTAAAAAAATAAAATAAAGCAATACTAGAATATGTGGAGCGATGGCTACAGTCTGGTACTGGTGGCCACCATTGTTCTTTTTAAAGTTGCTATTGGAGGAGTTGCAAGGAGTCAGATCCCCACTGACCAGCTATGGATGCACTAGCGCTGTACTCAGCTATCTCCTGTAGTCCCATAAAGAATGAATAGAGCGGCAGGGCACATGCTCGACCTGTCGCTCTATAGGGCGGGGACTGGAGATGAGTGAATCAAATCCACAGAAGTGGAATTCGATCCGAATTTCAGGATAAATTTGATCTGCCGCAAAGCGATATTTCTTCGTGGTAGCAAAACTATTTAACCTAAAATAGTGTTAAAAACTAAAAAATCATACTTACCTCCTCCATTTGCTCGCGAGGGGCCGGCCGCCACCATCTTGATCGAAGATCTCAGCCGAAATCCTGTGCTCAGTGATGTATAACGTCACCACGCCGGCCGGCGTGATGGCTTCATCTCGGGCCGCGCAAGATCTTTTGCCAGATCTTCAAGCAAGATGGTGTCAGCCGGACCGTCGCAAGCAAATAGAGGCAGTAAGTTTGATTTAATTTATTTTTATGTTAATTGTACTCTGTTTTTACACTCAGATGCCACAAATTTTCTAAAACTTTGCTTATCTCTAACGGGCACATAGGACTCCCATCTGTGGAGGTCCCAGCGGTCGGACCCCCACGAATCAGTTAGTTTTCCCCTATCTTGTGGATAGGAAATATCTTACATACTTACATACAGCCACTTTAATCATCAGATAATTAATAAAATAATTGAATACATCATAAAATATATTACATAGTTAATTCTGACAGCAAGAAGCTCATGTTATAGACAATAGACTGCTAATACATTAGAGCCCAATAAATATTTATATCCACATCTCGTCCTGTTTCAATTATGTTATCTATGATGCTGACATTATACTGAAACTTGCTCAAGGGTTTTTATTCCTTATAATTTAGGTCCAAGAAATATCAGAATTGTCTTCTAATTAATATTTTGATAAATATGCAGAATAAAGTGTTGTCATGGCCTGAGAGCTGGTGAAAAGCCAGAAGGATCCAGTCGGAGTTCATTTCAATGCCTTTGTCCTTCACTCACGTCTTTGCCCAAGGGTGCACAATCACATTCCGGCTATTATGGAGAAACACACCTTTTTTTTCCAAATATCCTTAACTTTTCCAGGCCGGCGGGTAAAGCTGCAACAGTCAACCTTTTCAGGAAACAGCTCTCATTTCACTGTCTACACTTGGCAGGTAGATGTGTCCATAGTTCATGCCATTGAATTCTGCTTAGAGTGCATCATTCATTATTTTGAGTTGCCTGAGTTTATACAATATTTTGCTGAGCAAGTGATGTCAATGAATAATAGACTTGGAATTCCTATATGTTACAGTATTTCCCACCAGACATTTTACATTTTGAAAATTTAGGAGCTGTGATAGTAACTTTTTATAGAAATGAAATTCTGGCATTCTGTACTGTTATAAAGAGATAGCTGCTGCAGTTGCTAAAAGAACCACAGTGCAAGTTGGTATCACCCCCATGATCAAAACCACCTTTATCCAAATTAACAAGCAAGTAATTGGCCAACTAAACGTGAGAATTAGTGCTCATGCACACATACTTATTTTCTTTCCATGTCCGTTACGTTTTTTTGCGGACCGTATACAGAACCATTCATTTCAATGGGTCTGCAAAAAAAACAGAAGGTAGTCCGTGTGCATTCCGTTTCTGTATGTCCGTATTTCCGTTCCGCAAAAAAATAGAACATGTCCTATTATTGTCCGCATTACGGACAAGGATAGTACTGTTCTATTAGGGGCCAGCTGTTCCATTCCGCAAAATATGGAATGCACACGGACGTCATCCGTATTTTTTGCGGATCCATTTTTTGCGGACCGCAAAATTTATACGGTGATGTGCATGAGGCCTTATACTAACTTTCTCAATTTGCAGGGAGCATGATAAAGAAGAGCCAGACCCTCATTGCCAGGCAAGGATGATTGGATGGACCAAGCATTGATTCTACAAGCAAATATTATTTTAATGATTGATCTGTAGGGTACCATCAATTTTTTTTATACTGTACAATTCAGTATAATCTATTAGAGGGGTTTTCTTATCACAGATAAGACAGTTAAATTTAAGAGCTGCCTCCCAGTGATTGCTCAAATGATTGCCCATCTCCATACACAGTCAGTGTTTCTGGGCAGTAGATTGCTGTTTAGACAGCATGATATGATGACCAGGTATGGTGATACACATCAGCAATGCCTTCACCCGATGACCGATCGAGTGTTCGTTCATTGAGTGATTGGCAGCACCTTTAGACAGGGCAACTATTAGGAACAAGCATTCCTAGGAATGCTCCTTCTCAATAATTGCCTGTAATCACTGGACCGTGTAAATGGGCCTTAAAGTGCACTTAATCTTTCAACAAACTTTGCATTAATCTATAGTACAGTGTGTGTTCATGAGGAATAGTACTATTCTCTGCCATTATATGACTTGTGTCTGGCCTTTTTTTACCAATTTTCTTCTGTGCTTGTTGAATGTCTAGTTTGCAATTCTCCTAGATATGATGGGTAGAGACTAGCCCTCATCCACTGCACACAGAAAGTAGAGGAGACTCTGCTTCCTTACCTTCTCTTGTTCACTCAAAAGCAGCCCCAGGATCATGGAGGTCATTACATACAATTATTGTTGTGAATAAAGCACTTTTGCTAAGATATACATTTCCTACTTAGCTGCAGCAATCTTTTTGCCTGTTCCTGTCTCTTCTGTCCCACTCAGCTCTTGCTCACTCCTACCCCCTCCCCTGTCCATAGACTTGTATTGGTATGAGTAATATAATCCTTCAGTGGAGCTGATCCATCCTGGATGGATTCAAAGCATATTTAAATGAGAAAAGTTATTAGCAAGGAGGGAGGAGGGATAGAGGTAAATGGATGATAACATTATAACTAGACATTTCTCTTTGATAAGACATATTACAAAGTTTATTGTGTTGTTTGTCCTATTGATTTATGCAAAGTTGTGTGAAACGTTACTGATATACCACTGATATACTTGTATGTACACATTAATGCACAGTTTCAGTATCCATAGGCTGATAGTGCTGGACAGAAGCACCCAGCATGCACGGGCCCCAATTCATGAATGGACAGGATCCACTAAAACAAAAGCTTCTGCTTGTTCTAACCTCTTCTCAGGACTGCCCTCTATGTTGATTTTACACCCTAACACGTTGAGAATAGATAACCCCTTTAATTGTTAAACTAGCAATCTGTATGGTCTTACATGGTTTTACCCCTTATATAAGACCTTCCCACACTTATATGGTAAACGAAGAAATTATCATTCTGTCACTGTAGAATTATTCTTACATTCAACTTATGGTGGTCTAATTTGTCATTTGAAGCTGGAGATAGACTACATTTTGACATGTGGACATATTACTGCATGCAAAGGCAATGGTTTAAAGAAAACAGTTCTACATGTAAACTAAGAAGGACATGTAGTAGAAAAGTCTCAGTGAATCCCTTGTCTGTAAACCGATACATTTGTAAATTTGAAATTGTTGCTGTCAACTTACTTAACGTTACAAAAGCTAATAGCCATCCCTTTGTACAGTACAAAGACTCCCACACAATTGTCAGAGCCCACCATTCCCTATGGTGCACATATGATTGATGAGGAAAGACAAATTATTTACATTGTCATCCTAAATGATCCTGAAACAGACTGGAAGAGTTGTATTACAGTGACTCTCCATCCAGTCAGTGATTCTGATTAACCATTAGATTGCAAGGTTTTTATTTCAGCCTTTACAGTTGAGCACTGGATGCATAGACTCAGAGGTAGGATACTTAAACTACTTTCACACTAGCGTTTTTACTGATTCCGGCGGCGTTCAGCAAAATCGCTTCCGTTACTGATAATACAACCATCTGCATCCGTTATGAATGGATCCGGTTGTATTATCTTTAACATTGCCAAGACGGAACCGTCATGAACTCCATTGAAAGTCAGATTGTGTGGCAGATTGTGTCAGAGAAAACGGATCTGTCCCCATTGACTTCCATTGGGGGTCATGCCGGATCCGTCTTGCTCCGTATCCCAGGACGGAAAGCAAAATACAACATGTTGCGTTTTGCTCTCCGGTATGGGAACGCAACTAAATGGAATGGGATGCATTTTGGAGCATTCCGTTCTGTTCAGTTCAGTTTTGTCCCCATTGACAAAGAATGGGGACAAAACTGAAGCATTTTTTTTCCGGTATTGAGCCCCTATGACAGATCTCAATACCGGAAAACTAAAACGCTAGTGTGAAAGTAGCCTTATACAGTATAGATAACAAAAAAGTACCCTGGATTTCTATCTCAATAATCTTATGCCAATAATTACACATTTTACTGGTTAAACACATGGCTGCTGTTACGGCTGTGTCACGGTATTGTTGTTGTTCGCCGTGACACGTGTGCCGTGCATGCTGGTTGCCAGGGGCAACGTGTTGTTGTAGTAGCATGTTTTTACCTTCCTCCTTTCTCCTGGTTCTTTCCCTGTCTGGTACTGGTGGAGTTAACTACCTGCCTGGGTGTGGCCACTAGGGGTTTATATTGCCTGTGGCTTTCAGGATGGAGTTAGTTGTACTCCAGCCTTTGTTGGTGCTGGAGCTTTGCTCCTTTCCTGGGTGTTCCATCTGCCCATTAATTGAGGGCCACCTAGTGGGACATCGATGTCTCTCCGATGTCTTCTCAATGTCACCTTCCCTTCCTTCCCCTATTCTTTTTGTGGTGTGGCATGTACGGGTTGGTGTTGCATATCTAGTTGTTGTTACATGTCTGGTCTGTCTTTTGTGTGTATAGTCCTGCATTGATGCTAGACATGTTCCCTGTCTGTTTTGTGCATTCGGTGAGATGGCTAGAGGGTTCCACGGAGGAGAGACAACTAGTCAGTGAGCAGCTCTGCCGGGGGCCGCCATACACCCTGTCCGCATGGGGGTCCAGGCAGTTTCTGGTTTGCTGGATTCCATGTTTGTTGTTTTGTGCTGCGTCCTGTTTGGTGTACGGGTTCCAATACAGATGCATGGGTTCCAGTCGCTGTTGCTGCAGCAGGTAAGTGCTTGCTGTTCTGGGCTCTTACCTGCCGATCCAGTGGCTGTTCTCTGTCTTTCCCTTTCTTCGAATCTAGGCTGGTGGAGACTCCTGTTCTTCCGTGTCTTGGA
The DNA here is from genome assembly GCF_905171765.1 of Bufo bufo. Classification (NCBI taxonomy): domain Eukaryota; kingdom Metazoa; phylum Chordata; class Amphibia; order Anura; family Bufonidae; genus Bufo; species Bufo bufo. The sequence continues at coordinate 139,943,955 of NC_053389.1, forward strand.
AGAACTCATTGTCTCAGCCCTGTCTCTACTCTAGGGATTATCAGGGTGACTCATGATCCAAGGTTCCTGTGTATGAGCCCTCCTACCATCTGGGTTCGCTCATACGGTTAGGAGTCAGAGCGAGGATCAGGGTTGCAATAGGAGGTGTCCTGCTCCCTTATCCAAGTCCAGGCCTAGTTGCTTCCCCGTTTCCCTCTTGGTGTCCGGTGGGGCGTTCCCCCCACTACCCACCATGACAGCTGCTTACCATAACCCAAGCAGAGCGACATCTACATGGAATTTTGAATGTTTTCCAGGAGCTTGGAATTTGATGACATGAACCACCAACAAAAGGGATCCGCTTTTTTATTTTTGCTAAGGAGCCCTATACAAGCTACGTATATATCAGGATGCAACTATATAGTACAGTTGCATTGCAATGTTGATAATCCAACACTAATGTAATTAGAGGGACACTTCCATCAAAATTTTTATCACATTAACAGTCTATATGTGAATATTATATGTATTTTATATTGGGGGGAAAAAACAGGTGGATAGTTTTCTGGATATAATCTTTTAAAGTTTCTCCATCCATTGTTCTTCCTGTCCTGGCTCTTTAACTTCCTTGCTTAACTTCCTCAGTCAGACCATCACTGTGGCCAGAGAGAATCCCTGCCTATTTGTATTGTTTATAGTTTATGTTGACTGCTACAGAAGGACAATATTTTTGTATCAAATTTTTAATAAGATAGTACTACCTAAGTTAAACAGAAAAAAATAATGTAAAAAAAATGTTTTTTAAATGATTGAGTTTAAAAAATACCCATTTCTGATGCAATAAAGGAAGCCAAAAAATATTCACTTAAACCTCTCTAGTCTATAATGAACAAGAAAAATCTACTACAATTTTAAGATGACTTCAAGCAAGACATAATTGAAAAGGAGTACATCCACTGAATTGTCATTGCCATAATCAGTTCCCTGACTTTATCTGTTGCCCTCCTGTCTCATGTGAATCAACTTGTCCATTGTCTCTTGTCAGAAACCTCCTGAATGTGACAGATCTTACATTTCCAAGTCATTTTCTAATGAGCCCGTACATCACCGCTGATTAATGTAATAAAGAATTCATGAAGCAAATTATTGTAACATGAAGACACCTTAAAGAGGAGAAGAATACGTTAAGGAAAGGTCCTGCCTTTTTAACCTTTCTTTAATTGTACTGACAAAGACACTTGATGGGATAAGAACATTGTGTCACTCGTATTCTATTTTAAGACTGTTGCATCTTGACTTGAAATGAGGTGGACTTTGAGAAGATATAGAAATCATTTAGTAAGCGGTTGTCTCATTTCAGCAACTGACGGTTATCATGTAGAGAAAGTTAATACAAGGCACTTACTAATGTATTGTGATTGTCCATATTGCTTCCTTTGCTGGCTTCATTCACTTTTCCATCACATTATACACTGTTTGTATCCAGGGGTTATGATCACCCTACAATCCAGCAGTGGTGGTCGTGCTTGCACAATATAGGAAAAAGTGTTGGCCTCTCTGGTGGATGGGTCCGCTGGAGTGCACATAGTTAGCACTTTGTTTTATAGTGTGCAAGCACAACCTTCACCGATGGATTGCAGGGTGGTCGTAACCATGGAAATAAATAGTGTATAATGTGATGGAAAAATGAACCTAGCCAGCAAAGGAAGCAAGATGGATGATCACAATACATTAGTAAATATTTAAACTCATTGCTCCAGTAAAAAGGCAGGTAGGTAATGGGGTTGTGTCATCATAGACATGTATGGCATTTCCAAAGTATTTTCCATAAATATTTGATGCAGGTCTAACTTCTGGTGTACTCACCTATCTCTAGAACAGGAGTTCCCCAAAATTGCCCTCATCATCCCATTCTGCTGCTCATCACAACAATGTCACACAGTCTTTTCAACTGTAAACCTAACCAACCTCTTGCAGTCTGGATGGGCTACCAGCAGAACAGGGTAATGCAGGATGAGTTCAGGAGATAGGTGTGGGTCTTAAGGTGAAAGCTCATCAATCAAGTATTTATGGCATATCCTGTCAATAAGCAAATAATGTCTGAGATGAGAATAGCCCTTTAAAGGGGTTGTCTCATTACAGATAACGATCTTTATTATAGGCAACCAATGTTCTTGGAAGTATGACCAATGCAACCCACACCTGTTGGCTCTGCTCAAATTTTTCCAGATATACTTGAATAGTCAATGTCCTACCATATGATCTCCAGAGAAAGATTAGTGGGACAGACTAAAAACAAATTGGCGGCACTGCCACATCATCCTAGTGTCACGGCCACATAGTTTAGCAATTGATGGGAGTCTCAATGGTTATACCCTTGGTGAATGGACATTGATATCATACCCTAATAATATGCCACCAAAGAACATTTACCACTTCCAAAAATTGTCCCTGAACCGTTCTATTAGTTAAAGGGGTCATTCAGGCTACAGATATCAATATCAGATCAGTGGGGGCCTGGCACCTGGCACACCAACTGATCAACTGTTTCGGGCAGCCGCGCCACTGGAAACTATACAGTGTATGGAGAAAAAGAGTAAGGCTCCATATGCTGTATAATTTCCGGTGCCGACATGCTACTCGAATGGAAACTGAGCTACAGTATCCCATCACTGCCACTACACAGAGTATGGAGCTTCCAGCTCCACATACTGTATAGGTTCTGGCATTAGTGGCTGTGGGAAACAGCTGATTGGTTGGGGTGTCACACCACCACCAATATAATATTTACGACCTATAGGTCCTGGAAATTGCTTTATTTCTATTCTGCTGTTTATCCGTTCCTGTCAAAGAAATCAGCTTGACAAGCAAAATGGCTTCCAGTGCAGCTGAAACTGAACTTGTCACAGTGGCTGATGTTCAGGAAACCAAAATAACTTTCCAAAATTAAAATAGGAAGTTACTAGCTGCATTTAATTGAGTTTTCTTATTACACTGAATGTTAGCTATCGTTGGTGACGCAGCAAGTGACGGTCTTTCTTACATCTCTTATCAGATAAATATAAGTTCTTCAAAGAAGTGTAGCATGAAGACTTGACCTGTAACTGAGAGCCCTTAAAAGCTTAAAAAATGTAGAAAGTGTTGTCAGAAGGATCAGGTGAAAAACGTGAGACGTTGACTTCGTAAGATACATGTGACCTACCTGCTTAGACCCGCAGATAGAGAATAATTACCCACCTCTCATGGGTAATCTGAACTTATAATTACTCATGGACAATATAGGAGGAGTGCTTGATATTCAGCTCAAATAAGAAAGAGGTAGACTTGTATACAAAGGAAAAGGCAGGGCAAGAACTTCTCGCCAGGTTGAATAAGAAGGTAATGCTTTTTAAGATTGCCCAGATATCCTATCTAGGGTTGGATAGATACCGGCTGCTTTAAGTGCCGATCTCCTGTCTCACTACAAAGGCCGCACGTAAATCCAAGTTGAATAGGACTCTGAAACCAGATGAATTTCCTCCTGATACAGAAATCTTATGAGACAGGGAGATATTAATTCCACTTATCTAAACATGTAAGTGTGGAGAAAGGTCAGCTTAACATTGATATTCTTGTGGTTCAGCTTTAAAAGATATAAAAACTGCTCAAATGGCCCATACTCTTCTAGACTGTTAGCTCTTCAGAATGGGGCTTCCTATTGTATCTTGCCTATTTAAAGGAGTTTTCTAGTATCTATAAAATGTACTGTTCTAAGTCAGAAAAAAAAAAACAACAACAATTTATAATATGCTTAACCTAAAGTTATATGTTGCACTGAAAGATATTCCTGCACTGCACGGACGTCTTGAGATGCATTACATTGAACTCTGTGTATCGTTGACCAAAAACTCTTCAGGATCTGATTCTCAGAGTGGACAAAGAAACAGCTACATTTCTACATTAAAGGTTGTCTAGCTGGGATTTTTTTTTTTATATCAGAGTGTGTAGAAAAATGAATAAATAAATGAGCAGGCATTTCCTGGAATTTTCTGTGTATCGAGATGGCACCAGAATGTAGCAAGACCGATGGAGACCTGATAAGTGTTAGATCAGAGATCAGTTAATATATATTTTATTTTTTTTAACTCGCTCTGAGGCCTTTGAAAAAAAATTTTTTTTTACTGGACAACCCCTTTAACAATTCCATGTGTTACCTAATTTCTCATGCGGTTATGACCCCAGTTTAAGCTATATTCATTTCTATGCATACTCAAGTAGGCGGAGAAGTTAGCTACTTCCTTCCTCCCAGATGTCACCACTGAAATATGCTTGATGATGTAGGCCCTTCTATGTCTGACACAGTCCTGATGGATAAAGAAATATGTTTTCACATCTATAACTGCAGTCAAGCATGCAAGAAGAAATAATCTTCTCTAATAAACTGCCAGAGAGAGCTATGAACCAAGGTCTTGGCTGGTTGACAGAGAAAGTAACCCAATGATAGCTAATATGTCAATGTAAGACATTTTCTAGGTGCCCAGATATCTGAGTCTACAAGAAGAATTCTGCACATAGTACATAGCGGGCATCACGGTATCTCAGTGGTTAGCACTGGTACCTTGCAGTGCTGGGGTTATAGGTTCCAATCCCACCAAGGACAACATCTGCATGGAGTTTGTATGTTCTCCCCATGTTTGCGTGGGTTTCCTCTGGGTACCCGGTTTCCCCCACACTCCAAAGACATACTGATTGGGGCCTTAGATTGTGAGCCCCATTGGGGACAGCCTGATGCTAATGTCTGTAAAGCGCTATATAAGTGCATAAAATAGATAAAAAAATAAAAGGGGTTGTGCATACAGATTTGAGGGATCTTATACAGTATGTGACTGTCCCCTTTAAGTATCCTGAATGTAATTTTAGTTATTTACAACCGTATGGAAAATGTCCATTCTTTGTAACAAAAATAACCATGGCTAAAATACTTTATTGTGAAATATAAGCTCATTTGGCAGGACCGTCCAGATCAGGCCATGTGTGTGATGCCAGAACCGGCCTGCAGGAAATTGTTTTCTCTTCCTTGAATGTTATTCAGATTATGTCATTAATGGGGATGATATTATTTAACCAGCTTTATAATAACCAGGTAAACAAGAATAATTACCTAAACAAGTACGCCTCCTTAGCAGTAGAACTTTTTTAAATTCTACTACTAACTTTTTGATTTTTTTCAAAAAAATTTTCTTTATCAAGTCTCTTCTAATTAAAAGGTGCCTAAAAGTCAGCATTTATGCCACTTGAAGCCTTTTCACTATAACACCTTGTTAATGTACATTGGACTTCAAAGTGTTATTATTGGCAAATAAAGTAACACTTGAAGATAGACCAGGAAGGTCACACTCTCACCTCTAATGACTTTAATGTAACAAAGCAGTCGACTGAGGGCTCTGGAAGCATTACCTACAGAAAGAGTGATGCTACACTATTAAAACTTTCTAGTCTGCAAGTCAAAGCCGATTCAAAAGGAGCATAGTGTTTAACACCACGGTGTATAGCACCATCAAATCGGGATTCATCCAGATGTTAAAAATGTACACTAACTTATGTATGGCAACACTTATGCAACACTACATCCAAATCTACTTTAAATGGAACGTGTCTTTAGCTATTGTTTAAATAACATTTTTATATTACACACTTTTTTTTTTTTACTTTTTTGTATTCTTATATATTTAGAAAAGGATCCTAGAAATCATGCAGTTTTCACACTGAAAATTAGGCCTAAAATTTGTCAAGACTTCCTGTTCCGTAGAGGTAACTTTTCAGTAGTCATTGCATTATCATCACAGGCAAGAATACAATGACAATTAGCACCTCTACATAGTTAGCGCAAGATTCCCTATTCACAATAGGTGATGTCACAGCTCATCTGCTCCCTCCTGTTCGCTGCACAGGTCAGAGAGCATACCTAGAAAACTCTCCTATAGTAGTCAATGAGGTCAGCTACTGTCCATTATGTCTATGACCCATGTGACTGCAAAGAACAAGGAGTCTTTGACATACTTGAGGCCTAATGGCCACTGCGAAAATAGCATTATTGTAAGATTTATTTTAATATAGATAGCAACATAGAGCATTTTTAACAAATCAACAAAAATTCTAAAAAAAAAAGTGATTTAAACAAGAATTTGTTATTAAAAAAACAATTTCTGATGACACATTCCCTTTATAATTGTGATGACAGATTCTCTTAAAAATGAATGTTCAACTTCCAACAATATGTCTTTTTAGGATCAGCAGATCTTTTTCTCACTATAGCTGTCAGGGCTCTGTTTGTTTAGATAATGAACTATAAATCCCCTATTCTGACTGTCTGCAACCACCACTAGAGGGAGCCCACTGAAAACTATTTTATTGTTGAGTTCACTGTATGAACATTGTGTGCATGAAGCTTCTAAGCTCCCTCTAGTGGTGGCTTCAGGCAGCTTTTTTTTAAACTTTGTCTATGCAAGGGATTTAAAACTTTGAAGGGGATTTATCAGGAGGGGAATATATGAAGTCATTTTTTAAAATCTGAATTGCTGTAATTTGTGACAAATTTATCAAATGTTGCACATTGCTTGTTGAATTTGGTGCATCATTACATAATACTTTGTCTAGAGATAGTACTCCAGTTTTTTTTATGCCAACCACCTACCAGAGTACAATTGGCAAGAGTGGAGATAAATCACAAAAAGTCACACATCTCTGCTCACAAATGGGGAGCACCAAAGAGTGTGACCTTTTTTCCTGCCAGAACTGAAAACTGAAGCTTTGATCACATTGATCACATATAAAGCAAATCATCACAGAATTATGGGTCTGTTAATTGAAAATGGGGCTCCACAGACAATGTTCATTTTCATTTTTGACATTTTCTAGTTGAATATAAATTTATTCAATGTATTAAATCTAAATTGAATTTATGAAATTATTCCTATCAACTAATGTATCATATTTCTGAATTCCTAGATTCCTGAGCGTTTCCAAATGATCTTGGAGACTGGGGCTGTAGGTGGAGAAAAGTGTGTTTGCACATTGCTTGTCTATACAAGTGGTCACGTTCATACAGTAACTTTCCATTGCCCTTTGTAGACATTCTAAGATAACATATCTAGAACCATGAACATTTTTATTCCTCCCCTGCAGCCATGTTTTCCGGCATCAGATTTTAACAAATGTGTATAGGGTGTATTTATCAATGCCGCCGCTACAGCAGTTTTCTGGTGTAAAAAAATGTCAAACCCCTTTTGCTTAAACTTTTTGCTCTTTTACACTCCGCTCCTCACTGTTTCCAAAAGTGACCATGGTATCATAAGGATTTAGCGCAAGGGGCACGCCCTTCCATGGATTACTAATTATAATTTACAACATAAACTTGTGTAAATTATAGCTCAAATCTATGCCAGCGCATCAGTGAGTGTTATCATAAGAAGTGGACATTCTGTATTTTGAAATCACCCCCCCAATCAATGCTCTTACTCATGTACATGAGCAGATATTAGCTTATGGATTTCAGACGGCCGTTTTCTGAACTTCTTGTCATTCATAATTGATCTGTATTGGTTGTCATTTTGAAAGCCATAAGTCAAAATGACAAATCACTGACTAATCTCTGCCATCATCTGTGGTCTGGTCCATGCTTACATTGATTGGATGCAGATCGCTTGTTTTCAGGAACGCCTTTCCATTTTCCAAAAAGTTCAACATGGCAAATCAACTTTCAGCAGACTTTATCTGTCTTTGTGCATCAATGGTTGTGTTCATACACAATAACTATTTGCAAAGCTGCAGTGGAAAGAATGGGGAAAGGGCAGAGCTGCAGCCTCACCCTCTCGTAGGAATGAAGAGCTCAGACTACCTTAGACTTCCAACAGCCAATGCAGTTAAGCTGGAGTCACAGGTCAAAGTTAGGCCTGTTTCACATTTGTGGTAAACAGATCCGGCAGGCTGTTCTGGCCATGAGTACCAGACGCAACTGTGCGCTGCCAAAATACAGTCCGGCCCCTTTCACTATAAAGGGGACCGGTGGAAATTTGGCTGCTACCCGGCAACTATGCCGAGAAGCGGCTGGACGAAAACTGTTCCGTGCGGAAGTATTTGTCCGGCTGCTCCTTGGTATATTTACCAGGTTGTTGCCGGATCTCTGCTGGTCCCCATTAAAGTAAATGGGGCCAGACGGTATCTTGGCAGCGCACGGTAGCGCCTGGTATTCACTGATCTGGCAAGCTGTTCCCGGACAGAAAAGCCTGCCGGATCTGTTTACCGCAAGTGTGAAACAGGCCTTACTTAGTTATATGGGCCATTGTTATTAATGTGGATTAACCCTTTTAGATGGCCAAATATATTCACAATGATGAAGAATCTACATAGACTTTATCTAGAACGGAAAGCTTGCGTCCATAGAGACTTGTACAAATAGTACTCCACTTGCGCACCCTGATGGTAGCAGTCAAATGCGAATTTCATGAAACCCAATTGTGTTGCCCATTATTGCTGTGATTCATTGTATTTGGTTGTTATGTGTCTTCATTTTGCAGCTTTTTGCCCATATAGACACCTATAACTGCTAATAACAGGCCTGCTAGGGAAGTCAATTTGCATTTTTCGGCTTGGAGTGAAAGATAAAAAATCCAGCGTTTATAATGTAGAATGTAGCCCCTGCAGGATACTGCGCTGCGTTTAGTCACAGGTACCATGTGAGGTTAATGGGGGACTGCAGGTGGCGTTCAATAAAATAGGAAGTTCTGACATTTATAAGGAACTCTGCTGGTGTTTTGCCTCATACTTGTTACCTTTGGTATAAATAAAGAGCACATAGAATTCTATGTAGCGGAACGACTGTGTAAATAGCGATCACTGTGCCTGTGTGCAAAGCTCCAGCTGTGATTCACTGTGACTGTGCAGCCTGATGTGCAATCAGAAAGCCGCCTCTAAAATACCATTTTAATGACATGGCTTATGCTATGTACCTTGTTTATTTTTATGCATTTCCATAACTCATTTTGCATTATAAAAATAAGTTGGTAAACAAATTAAAAGCAGATTCTCCACACAAGCAAAAATAAATGACCAAATGAATGAATATCGTGGCTGCAACATCAATTGTAATACTTTAAAGGGAATACCAGGAGAGCCTTTAGATGCAGAAGGTTTTTAAAGATGTGACCTTAAAAAGGAACTCCACCCAAAATGTCATTTAGGCCCCATTCACATGTCCGCAATTTCGTTCTGCATTTTGCGTAAACAGAATTGCGGACCCATTCATTTCTATGGGGACGAACTTGCGGGTCCGCATTTCCGTTCCCGAAAAAAATAGAACATGTCCTATTCTTGTCCGCAATTGCAAACAAGAATAGGCATATTCTATTAGTGCCGGCGATGTGCGGTCCGCAAAATGGGGAACGCACATTGCCGTGTCCGTGTTTTGCGGATCCGTGGATCCGCAAATCACGCTACGGACGTGTGAATGGGGCCTTAACTAAATCCTCTCTTCAACATGTGAGCGCTGAGGCCTGTGAGTAGCTGCAGAGGTCTCAGGTCCAGAACAGGCTGTTATACCAACATACTACTGTGTGCCCCTGAATTATAATTATACTAACACTATTCTGTAATTATAACACCCCTTTATAGTATAGACAGGCTATGCACTACATATATATATTAGATAGACAGATTAGATAGCATATAGATATTTTAGATTAGATTAGAGTACATCAGTTAGTAGATTAGATAGTAGATGATAGAAAATGATTGGGATGATGATATATAGATAGATAGATAGATAGATAGATAGATAGATGATAGATAGATAGATAGATAGATAGATAGATAGATAGATAGATAGATAGATAGATAGATAGATAGATAGATAAAGAAGAATTTCTTGAAGCTTGCATTAATTCCTTGCAGTCAGACTCTTTTAGACAGGACAAGAAGTGATTTTTAGATTGCACAACGTTTCCCAGGCCTGGGTAGCACAGGGCTAGAATTTATATTTCCATCCATACCTCCCCTCACAGGTATGTAACATTTTATGGGCTATACTAACACCCTTCTCCTTTTCAGTTCTCCTATAAAAAGACTGAGTTGAGTCTTGACTGTGCCATTCTAAGAGGAGCTCTGTGAATGTGTTAATCATGTCTAGTTTCAGGTTTTATGATTTAGCTTTGGTCGGATGGATAAACCGGAGGTAGAAAACTCACAGCCATGAATCTCTAGGAAGAGTTCATTTATTTATTTCTTTTTTATTTTATGAATACTAAAGGCAGTTATTGTTATTATGATGGTACTTAAAGGGGTTCTGCAGTTTGTTTAAACTGATGATCTATCATCTGATTGTCGGGGTTCCGACACCCGGGACCAACACCGATCAGCTGTCTGAGAAGGCAGCGGCGCTCCAGCAGGGCCGCGGCCTTCTCACTGTTTACCGCTGGCCCAGTGACGTCACGACTAGTATCAACTGGCCTGGGCGGGGCTAAGCTCCATTCAAGTGAACAGAGCTTAGCCCCGCCCAGGCCATTGATACTAGTCGTGACGTCACTGGACCTGCGGTAAACAGTAAGAAGGCCGTGGCTCTGCTGGAGCGCCGCTGCCTTCTCAAACAGCTGATTGGCGGGGGTCCCGGGTGTCGGACCCCCGCCGATCAGATGCTGATGATCTATCCAGAGGATAGATCATCAGTTTAAACAAAGTGCAGAACCCCTTTAATAGATGGCACAAATCCATCTTGTCAAATTGATGATCCTGCTGGGCTCTTTCCCACTTGCGTTGTCCGGATCCGGCGTGTACTCCATTTGCCGGAATTACACGCCGGATCCGGAAAAACGCAAGTGAACTGAAAGCATTTGAAGACGGATCCGTCTTCAAAATGCGTTCAGTGTTACTATGGCAGCCAGGACGCTATTAAAGTCCTGGCTGCCATAGTAGTAGTGGGGAGCGTCAGAGCGCCCCATGCGCATGGATGACGTGTCCATGCGATCACGTCATCCATGCGCGTGGGGCGCCCTGACGTCACTCTGGAGCACCCGGGGAGCCACACGGACGGTAAGTATACTGCTCCCCCGCTCCCCACTACACTTTACCATGGCTGCCAGGACTTTAGCGTCCTGGAAGCCATGGTAACCATTCAGAAAAAGATAAACGTCGGATCCGGCAATGCGCCGAAACGACGTTTAGCTTAAGGCCGGATCCGGATTAATGCCTTTCAATGGGCATTAATTCCGGATCCGGCCTTGCGGCAAGTGTTCAGGATTTTTGGCCGGAGTAAAAAGCGCAGCATGCTGCGGTATTTTCTCCGGCCAAAAAACGTTCCGGTCCGGAACTGAAGACATCCTGATGCATCCTGAACGGATTTCTCTCCATTCAGAATGCATTAGGATAAAACTGATCAGGATTCTTCCGGCATAGAGCCCCGACGACGGAACTCTATGCCGGAAGAAAAGAACGCAAGTGTGAAAGAGCCCGACTGTAATTTGAGAAAAATCTTGATATGGAAGTTTTAATATAATAGTATTCTGCCTGGAACACTTAAAGAGTACATATATACTGTACTGCACACACATCCTTATGTTGTCCCCATCTATCTGATAAACGTATATTAAGCAGCTCAGGTTAGTTATATGCATTCCTGAGATAGTTGAGTGACCACAAATACGGCTCTATTTCTAATTCTAATGGTGCGCTCGATGAACACCAGACATGGTGCTGAATCTCCTTAAAGAGACCAGTCCTGCATGGAGACTTACAGGAAGTACTCCGTGGTATGGCAATGCTCCATGGAACATTAATATGCAAATAGTTATCTCCCAAGAAAGTCAACCATCTCTGCAGCACCACCTATTGGAAGTGTTTTCCTATGAGCTAAGATCCAACTCTCCAACAAGCCTTGGGTTTTCACAAGGGAATATAGGCAAGCCAGATATCCATCTGCAGACAGCTGTTTAGGGGTGCTTGTTCCTCGTCAGTACGGAGTAGGATTCAGGCTGGCTTTGGAAGGCTTAGGCAGGATGCTGAATCTCCTTAAAGAGACCAGTCCTGTATGGAGACTTACTGGAAGTACTCCATGGTATGGAGACTTATTGGCAATGCTCCACAAGAAATAAATATGCAAAGAACACCAGGAAAATGTGAGACCAGTTATTTTGACCAGTGCAGGGTCTAAGGTGGGGAGCTACATGACGTTGGTGGTTTTTAAATCCCCTGCACATGCTCCACCTCTTCAGTCCTTACACTAGGCATAACACAGTGTTTCAGGTATATACTGTATGGAGTATTCCTTTAATATCTGAAGAAAATAACTCAAGGATAATCGGATCGCCACATGAAAATTCTAGGTTCCGAATAAAAAGTGTGCAGTTAAAGCTGACCATACAAATGAGATTAAAGTTGTCTGAAATGTCTGATTTATGCCAGGGCACCTGATGAGCATTTGAAAAAATTTGTGAGAATGAGAGTTCTGTCTGCCGAATATGTAATAAGCCAGGATGGAAAATGCACATGTACTGCAAGATCTGCCAAATTTGGCCAATCATTTGCCATTGTGCTGAAGGACTAGGGTGTTAGTTTTTAGCCAGCTTAGGCCCCTTTCACACGAGCGAGTATTCCGCGCGGATGCGATGCGGGAGGTGAACGCATTGCACCCGCACTGAATACCGACCCATTCATTTCTATGGGGCTGTGCACACGAGCGGTGATTTTCACGCATCACTTTTGCGTTGCGTGAAAATCGCAGGATGCTCCTCTTTGTGCGTTTTTCACGTAACGCAGGCCCCATAGAAATGAATGGGGTTGCGTGAAAATCGCAAGCATCCGCAAGCAAGTGCGGATGCGGTGCGATTTTCACGCACGGTTGCTAGGAGACGATCGGGATGGAGACCCGAACCTTATTATTTTCCCTTATAACATGGTTATAAGGGAAAATAATAGCATTCTGAATACAGAATGCTAAGTAAAACAGGGCTGGAGGGGTTAAAAAAAAAAAAAATCATTTAACTCACCTTAATCCACTTGCTCGCGATGCCCGGCATCTCCGTCTGACTCTTTTACTGTATAGGACCTGTGGAGAGCATTAACTATAGTTTAAGGACCTGGGATGACGTCACTCCGGTCATCACATGGTACGTCACATGATCTTTTACCATGGTGATTCACCATGGTAAAAGATCATGTGACGTACCATGTGATGACCGGAGTGACGTCATCGAAGGTCCTTTAGCCAGGTCCTAAAGAAAAGAATACAGAAGCAGATGCCGGCTGCGCTATCAAGTGGATTAAGGTGAGTTAAATTATTTTTATTTTTTTTAACCCCTCCAGTGCTATTTTACTTTTCATTCTGTATTCAGAATGCTATTATTTTCCCTTATAGCCATGTTATAAGGGAAAATAATACAATCCACAGAACACCGATCCCAAGCCCGAACTTCTGTGAAGAAGTTCGGGTTTGGGTACCAAACACGCACGATTTTTCTCACGCGAGTGCAAAACGCATTACAATGTATTGCACTCGCGCGGAAAAATCGCGGGTGTTCCCGCAACGCACCCGCGCATTTTTCAGCAACGCCCGTGTGAAAGAGGCCTTAGTCTGGCATGTTGCTGGTGGGATTGTTCATCTAAACAATCCCATGGACAACCCAACAGCTCATTAATGTGGCCGTTCATTGTCTCATGTATGGTAGACTTAAGAAACAGGAATAAGTGCCCCCCACTCCTGTATTTGGGTAATGAACCAGAGAAACTAAAAGAGAAAGAGGGTCATTCGCTATACTGAAATGCATCTACATTTGGCATATTTCAGGTGCAACAGTTAGTTGCGCCGCTATCTGCGACTTCGCCTCGCTCACGCCAGGTCTAAAATTGTGAGCGTGGCATGTGACATTCATCATTTTCTAAGCCTGTTTTAGGCATAGAAAATGGTCTAAATGTAAGACAGCTCGGAAGCTGCCGGCGCCTCTTCATAACTTCGGCGGAACCACCACCAGCTATGGGGCTTTATTAAGACCGGGGTCTAAAACACCGGTAGTACCTATTTTTGGAACCATTGTATGGTTCCCTGAGGCAAAACAAATGTTTTCTTTTTGAAGTTATAAGTCTCCTCATGCTGATTAAGGCGCTCTCTCCCAAAGGAGAGATAGTACCCCTAACCCTGACAGGCCTGTCACCCAGTCAAGCCAGTACTCTCTGCACTGCACTGATGAGGGGCAATCACCCCGAAACAGCTATCTGCAGATGAGGGGCTGACTTATTTAATATCCAAATCATGTCAAGGCTTAGCTAAAGAGCTGAACATTGACTTATAGAATAGTTACCTTACATCTGGTGGCATGAAAGGCAGAGCTTGTTAAGAGCTCATTTGCATCCCTTTCCTCCCAGAATTCCAGAGGAGCATTTATGGCCTATAAGTCTCCTCACGTTGATTAAGGCGCTCTCTACCTAAGGAGAAATAGTACCCCCCTAACCCTGACAGGCCTCTCACCCAGTCAAGCCAGTACTCTCTGCTCTGCACTGATGAGGGGCAATTACACCGAAACAGCTGTCTGCAGATGAGGTGCTGGCTTATTTAATATCCAAGTCATGTCTCAAGGCTTAGCTAAAGAGCTGAACATTGACTTATAGGATAGCTGCCTTACATCTGGTGGCATTAGAGGCGGAGCTTGTTAAGAGCTCATTTGCATCCCTTTCTTCCCAGAATTCCAGAGGAGCATGTATGGCCTATAAGTCTCCTCACGCTGATTAAGGCGCTCTCTCCTTAAGGAGAGATAGTACTAACTTTTTGAAGTTATGCACACCTCAGTGGGGGTGTAATCAGAGGGATGCACCAGATATCACCATATTGGTCATCCACTTATATGCTTTTTTTGATATGCAATTTTTCTGCCTTCATTGATTTACATAGAGGAGATCAGTATCTATATGGCATCTGATGGAATAGGGCAAAATCTTTTTCTATATGGAGATAGGAAAATCTCTAGAGAATAACAATGGCGTTGTATTACTATAAACCTAGGAACTTGTACGGATCCATAATTTGGTAATGTGGACAAGGGCCGAAGCAGCATCAGGTATAAATTTAGCACTTTTACTAGTGTTAGGAGGCATATTCCTGAATTATAGCCTGCTCTGGAAAGCTTGTTCTGAGATTAAAAAACATGAGATCTCTATTTGTATAAGGCTGATATACATCTGCACCAGCGCACCAGAATATATAATGAATAGAGGTTGACCTGCTGTGCCTATACCAAGAGATCATGTGCGTTTTACCTGTCACCTAGCATGCTCGCATTGGTTTCCTATAAATCCTCTAATTAAGTTTCTGTTTTCTTTACGAATTGAGTGTAAAATTCGCCAGCTCTCTGCAATGAAATGAAGCTATGTATTCTTTACTTGCATTTACTTAAGTATTTTCCTAGGGTAAACGGAGTGTTTTTTCTGTGCTGTGCAATGATTAAGGACACAGTCTGGCTGAAGGATCTCAGGACCACCTTCCCAGAACGTTGATGTTGATACTTTTCTCTTTCAATTTAAATCATTATTTTATGACTCATTATTTGTTTTTAAAAATATCAACATAACTTTTCACAGTGAAAACAGAAATAAAACAGACTCAATATGTTTCATTCCCCAAGCAAAAACTGGAAGAAAAAAGTTACATCTAAAAAATTAAAACTTCATTTTGGAACATTGATTCTCGTGTTTTTTTCCAGAGAATACTGAATATTTTTCCTTTGCATTTGGCTTTAATCACAATGACACAATGTGCCTGGTAAGGAAAAGTGTCCTCACAACTGGGATCAGCAATAGCAGATCTCTATGCGTACACATCTGAGTATGCTAATTTTCTGTGCGGATTTCAATGCTGAACCCACACCTATCTCCTAAACCTAGCTGTACAAAGTGGTGGCTAGAGGACTCTGGTCCGGCCAACACCCAGCGCTCTCTCCATAGAAGTGAATGGGAGCGCACCGCGCATGACAGGCCACTGCTTCCATTCACTTATATGGGATCGACGGAAATAGCCAAGCCATCCTTCGACTATTTTTGGTGGACCCGTAGAAATCAATGAAGGGTGACTGCGCATGCCCAGTACGCCCTCCTCCACTTTTGGGGATCCATTGTCAATATAGGTGTGGGTCCCAGCACTGAGACCCACATCTATCAGACAATGGGGGAATATCTAGCCATATGCCCCTATTGTCCTAGATGAGACAACCCCTTTAAGTATTAGTCAATGCTCAAAGCGGAATAGTTATCATAAGTGGAAATTTTAAGTTCGGTGTTGCAGGACTCTGTGCTGCCAAAAGTTTGACTGCAACGCGACAGTCGCAAAAAATCAGTCGCAGTCGCAGCATGTCGCATTGCGACACCATAGACTACCATTATAAAAATTGTTGCGCGACATTGGTGTGACAAAATGTCACGCAACAAATGTTGCAGTGTAGACCTAGCCTTACTGGAGTAGAATTGCAAACATTTTTGTGACTTTATAAAGCCTCAATTAATACATCTGACTTAAATCAGCTTGACAAGTTAACAACATATTTTCTCATCCACTATTAAAAACTGAAGAAAGTGGTGTTAAAATGCAAAATGTCTCAAAATGTTTGAGCAAATAAGCCCAAAAAAGTAATGTTACTCCCAAATATCTTGCCAGGTGGCTCAGAGTTAGGCCACAGCCCACACAGTCAGGTTTCTACAAGCAGTTTTGGAAACCCAAATCAGGAGTGGATCATAAAAGAGGAGATGTCATATCTTTCCTTTATACTTTCTCCCTTTTCATAATCCACTCCTTATTTTGGCTTCCAGAACTGCATCCCAAAAACTGACCGTGGCTGTACAGTAATATTGCAGGGGGTGGCTGAAACTTCCCTGGGTCCTAGGTAATTTCTTATGGAGTGGTAAAGCCTCCTCAGATAAAGCTCTTCTTATGTACACAGATGCAGTACAGACCAAAAGTTTGGACACACCTTCTCATTCAAAGAGTTTTCTTTATTTTCATGACTATGAAAATTGTAGATTCACACTGAAGGCATCAAAACTATGAATTAACACATGTGGAATTATATACATAACAAACAAGTGTGAAACAACTGAAAATATGTCATATTCTAGGTTCTTCAAAGTAGCCACCTTTTGCTTTGATTACTGCTTTGCACACTCTTGGCATTCTCTTGATGAGCTTCAAGAGGTAGTCCCCTGAAATGGTTTTCACTTCACAGGTGTGCCCTATCAGGTTTAATAAGTGGGATTTCTTGCCTTATAAATGGGGTTGGGACCATCAGTGGCGTTGAGGAGAAGTCAGGTGGATACACAGCTGATAGTCCTACTGAATAGACTGTTAGAATTTGTATTATGGCAAGAAAAAAGCAGCTAAGTAAAGAAAAACTAGTGGCCATCATTACTTTAGGAAATGAAGGTCAGTCAGTCAGCCGAAAAATTGGGAAAACTTTGAAAGTAAGGGCTATTTGACCATGAAGGAGAGTGATGGGGTGCTGCGCCAGATGACCTGGCCTCCACAGTCACCGGACCTGAACCCAATCGAGATGGTTTGGGGTGAAGCTGGACCGCAGAGTGAAGGCAAAAGGGCCAACAAGTGCTAAGCATCTCTGGGAACTCCTTAAAGACTGTTGGAAGACCATTTCAGGGGACTACCTCTTGAAGCTCATCAAGAGAATGCCAAGAGTGTGCAAAGCAGTAATCAAAGCAAAAGGTGGCTACTTTGAAGAACCTAGAATATGACATATTTTCAGTTGTTTCACACTTGTTTGTTATGTATATAATTCCACATGTGTTAATTCATAGTTTTGATGCCTTCATAGTCATGAAAATAAAGAAAACTCTTTAAATGAGAAGGTGTGTCCAAACTTTTGGTCTGTACTGTATATTACAGATCAGGTGTAGTTGCCTCCTTAGACATTAAGCAGTCTGACTGCTCAGTCAAATTATAGGTCATATTGTTAGTCCTTTCTAATCTGCTTGACCACTGCAACCAGCTGTTACCATAGACAAAACCATCCAAAAGATGCCGGGTGTGCTGCGACATGTAGTTCCCTTATTGTTACTGGACTAAGAAGCCTTCACTCCCAATGCAGATGCTGACAGCAGGAATGTGATACATAGAAAACAGACCACATTGCACACAAATATGTAGTGCAAGAAATAGAAAACTCCTATTTCCACTGGAATAGATAAATACATATTGACACAGCTGAAGACAAGTGCTGACAGTCACTTCTTATTGTGGATGCTTAATAATACCGTGCAATGAGCGCGGGCAGATTCCTCCCTCTCTTTAAACATGCTCTTACCCTGACTTAGGACATTTTATTTCCCCATTTGTATATTTACCATTGGTTATGTTACCTGTGGTTATGAAGAGCTGAAGGAATGGAATTAGTATTTGGCCCAAGGATAAAACAAATACATGTTGACAAAGAGTAATTCAGTTTTTTTACATGACGCATTGCTGACCACCTTCAGTGTCGCTAAAAGTTTAAAAACTTCTTGAGATCTTCTTATCTGACAGAGTCTCCACAAGGCTGACCACAGACAGGCAGACATGGTCTCCTTCAAATGCTTGAATTTATTTCAAGGAGATCAGACGCTGCCAGATGCCTCTAGTGTCGCTTATGTGAGAGGAAACAATAGAAAAGGATGATACAAAGTATTCTCTTCCCATCATCGTGTGCCCATCTAGCACCTCCATACACATTAGGTATCAGAACATTGGGAATCATGAGGGAAATTTTGAAAGTCAGTTTTGAAGCAATCAGTGTGGTCATAATTTGTGCCAAATTCATTAAGTGTTGCACAAGGCTTAGTAAATTTGGTGCCTCCTTAAAGGGGTTTTCCAAGATATTTTAAGGCTACTTTCACACTAGCGTTCGGAGCGGGTCCGTCTGATGTTTCATCAGACGGATCCGCTCCTATAATGCAGACGTTTGCATCCGTTCAGAACGGATCCGTCTGCATTATAACTTAGAAAAATTTCTAAGTGTGAAAGTAGCCTGAGCGGATCCGTTCAGACTTTACATTGAAAGTCAATGGGGGCGGATCCGTTTGAAGATTGAGCCATATTGTGTCATCTTCAAGCGGATCCGTCCTCATTGACTTCCATTATAAGTCTGGACGGATCCGCTCACCTCCGCACGGCCAGGCGGACACCCGAACGCTGCAAGCAGCGTTCAGGTGTCCGCTCACTGAGCGGAGCGGAGGCTGAACGCTGGCAGGCGGATGCATTCTCAGTGGATCCGCCTCCACTGAGAATGCATTGGGGCCGGACGGCTGCGTTCAGGGCCGCTTGTGAGCCCCTTCAAACGGAGCTCACGAGCGGACACCCGAACGCAGGTGTGAAAGTAGCCTTACTTGGATCGGTCATCAGTATCTGATTGGTGGGGGTCCGATACCTGGGAGACCCGCCGATTAGCTGTTTGAGAAGGTATCAGCACTCGCAGTAGCACCACGGACTTATCTCAGCTTTCCCTCGGCCAGTGACATCACGTTCATCATTAAAGTGAATGGGACTGAGCTATGATACTAAGCCCTGTAAGTCTAACACTTCTGTCTTAAGATGTTACTCCACTTCCTACACCACCCCTTTACTTTAGTAGGATTATGACAATTTGTGTGGCATTTTCAAAGGTTGCAGTTGAAAAATCTGGCTAAGATCTGCTTGACAGGCTAATTATGCACCCTTTCCTGTCCACTTTTCAAAACTGGAGTGGTGTAAAAATGCAATATGTCTCAATGTTTTTGTGAAAATAAGGCCCTCAAAGCCTCGCTATGTCTATAGTAACATTATGACATTCATTTGGAACCATTATGCCCTGTTATTTAGTATCATATAGTGTGCATTTCCTGTGGAAGCTTGGCTCTTGGGCAAAAAATTTGGTAGGACCTCCGCCCTCAGCAGCAGTGACATAATGGAGGTCCAAACAAAGAGACAGAATACAGCTCTTATCTCTTGCTGTTTGCAGTGCCTTGGAAGCTCTGGAAACTGCAAGTTGAAGGCCCCTAGATGGTGGAGGTACCTAAGCAATTGCCCATTTGCCATCCCTGTAATCTCTACTTAATAGTGTGGAACCCTCTTAGTTGTATCTCTTTGTAGCTCATATTCAAAGACCTAGTTTTCCACTCTGTCCACAGGGACTACTAAGAAGCCAAAGAACCCATGACAGAAAAGTTTAATGGTCACTTTGTCTGAACAATAGGTGAACAGACCACATCAAACTACATAACAGGTCTCAAGACTTTTCATGACACCATTTGTGCCCCATCACT
Source organism: Bufo bufo (assembly GCF_905171765.1). NCBI lineage: Eukaryota > Metazoa > Chordata > Amphibia > Anura > Bufonidae > Bufo > Bufo bufo. The sequence continues at coordinate 139,964,223 of NC_053389.1, forward strand.
CAGTAGTCTTGAACTGAATACTCCATTTAGAAAAAGCATTCCTTGCACATGTTATTGCAATTCAATATTTTCACACACAGACACATCATTATCCGGGAACCTGACACTAGGAGGATAATTATATAATATTTCAAGAGCTTCTTATTTTTAAATGAGAGCATTGAGGCGCATGATTGATGCGAATAACGCTGAATTTCTGCGTTTTGGCATACATGTTTGCATGCCACCAAATGGATTTACAATGGGATTTTATTTCATGGCAAATAATAGAAAAAGATTTTTTGCATTCTACTTATAAATAGGTTTCCTTAAAGGGAGTCTGTCAGCAGCGACCTCCCTATGCAACCAAGGCCATTGACTCATAGGTTTAGTTCACCTAAGTATGTTCTTTTTCTTGATCCATTGCTCATTTGCCAAGATATCTTCTTTTTAAAATGCTAATTAGATATTTGGTGCACTCATTGCACGCAGTCTCTGCTCCATTCTGTGGCCTGCCCCTCCCTTGCTGTAATTAACAGGTCCAGGCCCTTTATTCTTTTTCCTCACATTTCGGCACATTGGCAGCACAGCCTGGAGCAGGGGTGTACATAAAAATCATTGGGCCCCATAGCAAGAATCTGAATTAGGTCTCCATGTCCAGAGGTGCCAGATGCAGCACCCCTGTGATTTTCGTTGTTGTGCTCCTATGACAGAGTAAAACAGCAAACATCACTAGTGCAGATGTGAACAAAGCCTAATATACACCTCAGCTGCTGCAGAGCATCATAATAGTCATAAGACAACTACAAGTCTCATCATGACCAGTTTAGGGCTGTTTCACACTGCCGACAGTAGTTCCAGCAAGCTTTACCGGCAGAGAACAGCCTGTCGGAGCTCTCTGGGTACAGGAACCAGAGGGAATTCTGTTAACCTCCGTCAATCCCAGATCCAGAGGGATCCGGCAGGCTGATCTCTGCTGGAACTACTGTCGGCAGTGTAAAACAGACATTATTGTTGAAAATTAGTGGGCAATACATGGAGGGGTAAAATAGGAGAGAACTACAACTCTCAGCATGTCCAGGCTGTTATTATGGAACACAAGTGGACATTACAGGGAGAGGGTATAAGAGGAAAGAAGTAAAACCCCCAGCATTATCAGACTGTTATTATACAGCATCAGTTGATATTATAAGAGGAGAGAACTACACCTCGCAGCATGTCCCGACTGTAATTGTAGAGAATCAGTGAACATTACATGGAGGGACAGGACTACAACGCCCTGTATTAAGATGCTATGAGTTATCCCAGGGCAATACTCACCTCTCCTCCATGCACACACAGAAGCTCCTCCTCATGTAGTTCACATTTTCCTCTCCACGACTGAGCTCCATCTTCCTGTTCTGATCACATGATCATGACATCATCGCAAGTCCTTCCGCTGTAAAACTACTGACTCTGTACTCTGTATGGCTGCCCCTGATCACATGCTGATGACATCATCGCAGGTCCTTCTGCACAGCTAGCTAGGTTTTCACAGCTATGTGAGTGTAATTGGGGATGGGGCTTTCCTGCATGGCTGGGCCCCCTTCCTCCATGGGCCCCATAGCAGTTGCGTGTTCTTCCTCAATTAGAGGTATGCCACTGATTCGGAGTTTTAGCTGGGCCAAAAACAAGTATACTGCGCATGTGCCAATATGTGGATGAACGCTCAGGGTCTTGTCAATAAAATCAGAAAAGGAAGGGATGGCCACAGAAAGAAGTGGGGCTTGGATGCAACAAGAGCAATGGTGACACCCTTGCTGCACCAAACGTGTAATTTGGATATTAACAATAAAAAAGGAGATATGTCTGCAACAGAGCCCTGGACAGCAGTATACTCAGGCGAATATGTGGCAAAGGCATTGGTTGCACAGGGAAGTCACTGCTCACAGACATCCTTTAGGTCAAGAGTTTAAAAAGGTTTTCTGAGATCATGAAACATTTGGCCAGAGGGAGGAAATGGCATAAAAAAACTAAGAACCAAGTCACCTATTAGGTCCCCAAAGCCACAGCTTCCATGATTCTCGCTGATCTTTATACCAGTCACTGGCTTCATTTGTCTCATTGTGTACTCCGCAGAGGCCAGTGATCGCCTGCAGTGGTAACATAGTTAGACAGGCACGTCATCGCTGCAGCAAGGTAAACAAAGACCAATGGTCTTCACAGGATCAGCTGTGCTGGCATGACAAGGGATTTAGCAGGTAAGCATTGTTGTTGTTTTTTATAATTTCAATAAAAATAGTGTCCTGTAGTGTCCTGTATTCTAACTTGTTGCTGGTCTGTTGCATTGGGGTAGATGGCCTATATAGACATACCACAGCTCAATTGGATCAGACAATTGATTATCAATATAGATAGGTACTATGTGGGTACAGAAGGCTATCACTGAAATCATAATGCATACAACATACTGCACAAAACTGTGCATTAACTAATCAGGGGGGTGGACCAAAGTCCAACTCCTGACAACCTAACAGGATCAGCCAAGGTGTTAACCCTTAATTGTCTATTATATGTTATTAGGTACACAAATATAACAAATCACAACATTTAACTTAGCATTATAACATTACAGCAGTTAACTCTCTGCAGTAACCCTGCTCACAATCCTCCCCTTCCATCTTCATTTTTCTCTTCACTCTTCTTCCTTATAACACCATCCTGAATACTGGTACTATTTCACATTATCTGCTTGGACCTTTCTGCTTGGTGCTTTACTATTTGATAATAATATTACAAATAAAAGTTTAGTTTTTTGTACTATGATTTCAGTGATAGCCTTAGGGCTCTTTCACACTTGCGTTATTGTCTTCCGGCATAGAGTTCCGTCGTCGGGACTCTATGCCGGAAGAATACTGATCAGGATTATCCTAATGCATTCTGAATGGAGAGTAATCCGTTCAGGATGCATCAGGATGTCTTCAGTTCCGGTACGGAACGTTTTTTGGCCGGAGAAAATACTGCAGCATGCTGCGCTTTTTGCTCCGGCCAAAAATCCTGAAGACTTGCCGCAAGGCCGGATCCGGGATCAATGCCCATTGAAAGGCATTGATCCGGATCCGGCCTTAAGCTAAACGTCGTTTCGGCGCATTGCCGGACCCGACGTTTAGCTTTTTCTGAATAGTTACCATGGCTGCCGGGACGCTAAAGTCCTGACAGCCATGGTAAGTGTAGCGGGGAGCAGGGGAGCAGCATACTTACCGTCCGTGCGGCTCCCCGGGCGCTCCAGAGTGACGTCAGGGCGCCCCAAGCGCATGGATCACGTGATCACATGGATCACGTCATCCATGCGCATGGGGCGCTCTGACGTCATTCTGGAGCGCCCCGGGAGCCGCACGGACTGTAAGTATACCGCTCCCCCGCTCCCCGCTCCTACTATGGCAACCAGGACTTTAATAGCGTCCTGGGTGCCATAGTAACACTGAAAGCATTTGGAAGACGGTTCCGTCTTCAAATGCTTTCAGTACACTTGCGTTGTTACGGATCCGGCAGGCACCTCCGGCAACGGAAGTGCATGCCGGATCCCAACAACGCAAGTGTGAAAGAGGCCTTAGGGTACTTTCACACAAGTTTTCTGGTATTGAGTTCCGTCCTAGGGGCTCAATACCGGAAAAAAAAAATGCTTCAGTTTTGTCCTAACGCATTCTGAATAGAGAGCAATCCGTTCAGTATGCATCAGGATGTCTTCAGTTCAGTCCCTTTTATGATATTTGGCTCGAGAAAATACTGCAGCATGCTGCAGTTTTTTCTCCGGCCAAAATTCTGGAACACTTGCCGCAATGCCTGATCCGGCATTCATTTCCATTGAAATGTATTAATGCCGGATCCGGCATTAAGTGTTCCGTAAAAACGCACAGACCTTAAAAAATTTGAAAGAAAGAAATACCGAATCCGTTTTTCCGGATGACACCGGAGAGACTGATCTGGTATTTCAATGCATTTGTCAGACGGACCGGCATCCGGATCTGGAAACAAATGGTATCCGTTTGCACACGGATTTCAGGATCCGGCAGGCAGTTCCGGCAACAGAACTGCCTGCCGGATTTCTCTAACGCTAGTGTGAAAGTACCCTTAGATGGCTAACTTACCTGAAAAGATATGTACACGTTTTGTAGCAATGGATCTAAAATATTTTTAAAAAATGAAGCAAGTTTGGAAGCAGTGTTAATAAAAAATAATAATAATTGGTTTGCATATATAGCTCCAAAGAAGAGCTATGTGTCTCGATATGACTCCTTGTTCTGCTACAGACAGTAGGAGAGGGACACATGGAAATCACTAACAAATGACTGTAGACAACATTCACTTAGGCCTCATGCACAGGACTGTACCTGTTATGTTGTCTGCAAATAGTGGATCTGCAAAATATGGATGCGGTCCATGTGCTGTCAGCAATTTATTTGTGGACCACTGACTTCAATGGGTCCACTCTTTGTGGACCAGAATAGGACATGTTCTTTTGTTTGCGGAACCGACATACGGATGCAGAAGGCATATGGATGACATACAGGTGAAACTCGAAAAAGGCCATTTATTTCAGTAATACAAATTAAAAAGGATCTGCATTAATGCAGCTTAAAATTAGAATTTTGTAAAAAGGTTCAATATTCTAGGCTCAAAGTGTCACCCTCTAGTCAGCTAATTAATCCATACCCCCTGAGCAAAGGGTACCTCAAAATTGTGACTTTGGGGTTTCATAAGCTGTAAGCCATAATCATCCAAATTATAACAAATAAAGTCTTGAAATATCTCGCTTTCCATGTAATGAGTCTATCTCATATATTAGTTCCCCCTTTTAAGTTGCATTACTGGAATAAATGAACTTTGCACGATATTCTTATTTTTTGAGTTTCACCTGTATATCTGCATTGAAGCTTTTTATTGCTATTTGCAAAGTTTTCAGTATTTATTTTACATTAATTAAAGGGGTTTTCTAGTAATATTGACTTTTAAGCAAGTGCTCTCAGACTGCCCCCTAAAATACAAGATCCATCCTTACCCGCTCCACACCGCTCCAGTCCTCCTCACTGCCTCCACTTTCTCCATCTTCCAATGAACTGCTTACATCTGGCTGTGCATTGGCATGGTCACTTGTATCACTGCCGCCAATGAATGGCTTCAGCGGTCATGTGGCCACAAGCAGCACGTCACCGGAGAAACCAGGCTACAGTGGTGCAAGTGACCATGCCAAAGCACAGCCAGGTGTAAGCAGTTCATCAGAAGTTGGAGATAGAGGAGGTAGCGTGGAGCAGGTAGGTATGAATCTTCTATTTCAGGGGGCAGGCTGCAGACACTTGCTTAAAAATCATTATTACCAGAAAACACTTTTAAAGCAATTGCTTCCAAAATGCTGATATATAAAGTAGCAACAAATTTGCATGCACCCTTTAATGGGGACTCTATATTACCTTCTAACCTTGCATAGTTACATATGCTGTAAATAAAAACAATTAACTCACCTCATCCACTTGATTGTGCAGCCGGCATAGTCTTCTTTCTTCTTCTTTGAGGAGCTGCAAAAGGACCTTTGATGACGTAATTGCGCTCACCACGTGGGGAGCGCGGTGACGTCAGTGCAGGTCCTGCTAAATGAAGATAGAAGGTCCTTCTATTTTCATTCAGCAGGACCTGCGCTGACGTCACTGCGCTCACCACGTGGTGAGCGCGATTACATGATCAAAGGTCCTTTTGCAGGTCCTGCTGAATGAAGATAGAAGGATCTTCTATCTTCATTTAGCAGGACCTGCACTGACATCACCGCGCTCACCATGTGGTGAGCGCAATTATGTCATCAAAGGTCCTCAAAGAAAAAGAAAGATGCCGGCTGCGCGATCAAGTGGATGAGGGGAGTTAATCTTTTTTTTTTTTTAACCCCTCAAGCAACATTTTACTAAGCATTCTGTATTAAGAATGCTATTATTTTCCCTTATAACCATGTTACAAGGGAAAATAATAACATCTACACAACACCTAACCCGAACTTCAGTGAAGAAGTTCGGGTCTGGGTACCACATTCAGTTTTTTATCACGCGCGTGCAAAACGCATTGCACCCGCGCGATAAAAACTGAACAACGCAACGCAATCGCAGTCAAAACTGACTGAAATTGTGTGAGCGCTCGCGCGGGTTTCCCTCAATGCACCCGGGACGCATCCGGAGCAAATCCGGGACGCCCATGTGAAAAAGGCTTTATAATCAGCAAGAATGCCTGCAACATTTATCGACAAAAATGTAAAGTTACAAGGTTTACCATTATCCCTCTAGAGCGATAATAATATCGGTTTATGTGTGGAAAATTGGAGGGAAAAAATTCTTAAAAGAAATAAAAATATTATTGTGACCTACATACCAGTGTACCAGCGTGTTTATATGACCTTAGCCTTTAAAAATTTAAATAAGGTCCCTAACCAAAAAAAAAGAAAAAAAGAAATGCACCAGAAGCAGAAAACACATGGCCGGTGAGATCTGGATGTCTGTGCAAGAATCTTGTATTTCTGCCTGGAGGCATAGACTGGACTGCTATAATATAAAGTGGTGTGGTTAATATTTTACTGATACCTACAATGTAAGGCTACCTTTGTTTTGCTGAATGAGTGTTACTGTTTGATCATTTTATGAAGGTTTGTTAAAACACAGACTGTAAATTTTTATTTTTTTTGTTAATAGGAACGTATAGGGCCCTAAACAATTTCGTCTGTTTTACTGTTACGTTATTGGGTGCTAAGAAAAGAAAAATTAAAAAGATCGGGCCATCGTCATACCTTGTTCAAAAGCCATTAATGATAATTGGAAAGTACACGAACATCGCTGTAGGCTCTCTCCTAAGAATTTACAATGGGCTTTGTGACACTTAATATTGAAATGATTTGCTTCATATAACATTGTGCAAACTGGATAAAACTGATTTTGAATTCTTTTTTTTTTCTAGTAGGCTGCATTGTAGTTAATGGAATTAAACACATCATTCGTAACTGTCCCCGGGGAATGAGGAACTGAAACCCACGGTTGGTTTATTTTTTTATTAAAATAAATTGCAGACAGCGAGATGGGTTAATTACATACAGAATTGGAAAAGAAACATTCCGCTGATATAATTAAACCAATTTTCACAGACAAAAACAGAGAAAAAAAACGTGTTTTTTTGTCTTTTAACTTGTACCCTTTTCACATTTTGACTGTTCACTTCTACTATTAATTTATCTTGTCAGTGATGGCTAAATTGGTGCAAATAACTTGGATATAAAGAGATGTTTCTGGGAAGCTTCAGCAAGTTGATGCCAAAAGGCATCAGACTGAGTTGGAAGAGCAGGCGAGATTTGTAAGCACTCGGATCCGTTCTAGAATTGATTTTCAGCGTGAGAGGAATTTAAGTTTATGGACTAAACATCTTTTTGGGGAAAGAAATTATAATCTAAGTTAATATATATATATATATATATATATATATATATATATAAATAATATTAAAAAAAATAATAATTAAATACTACAAGGACCAGTATTGATTTACTGTAAGTTTTCAAAGAACTCTGGTTCCCTCGCAAAGTTTATTGTTGCGACAGTTACAATAAAATTGCATGTAACTGACGACCGTGCAATGTTTCTGTTGCCATATGGGGGGGGGGGGGAATATGTGAAACTGTGAAAATTACAATGAGGTTGAAATTCTTCTGATCAGCAATAGTCTCACAAAACTTTCTCTCAGATAGGGAAACACTGAGGGTGATCATTAGGCTCAACCTGACTGATCTGCAATAGGATGTCACCCTAAACTTTCCAGCCAAAGCAATAATCTAATCCTGTTGACCACATGACATGGCAAAAAATTATCGATGCCAATATTTTAATGATTCGGATGTATTTTAGGCTTACATTTTTTTTTTAAATGTTTTTAGTAACAAGTTTTATTAAGAACTTGCTTCGTTTCCCAGTACACAGGAGCTGCAGAAGGTCATTCTGTGATTAATCCATCAGACTGGCTGTCTGACGACTCATTCTCAAGCCCTTCTCTTTCCTTTCCTGAAAAATCTTCTAAGATGAAGCCTACAAAGAAAAAAGCTTTAACAAAAACCTGTCCCAAAAATGTTTAGCCCAAGTACATCTTAGTCCTTAAATTTTTTTCCATAGCGCTGATGATAATATTATTTACGATGTTTATGACTGACCACAACAATATCTGCTTCACAAACGAATTACGCCCACCGATCAGATATTGATGACCTCTCCTGATGATAGGTCATCAATATATGTTGCTACACAACCTCTTTAACTTAATGCACCCCTGTAGGTCTTTCTACCAATTCATCTGTAATAGCAAGCTATGAAATTATGTGCATTCTAGCGGAAATTTGCTGGCTGCGGCAGTGGGTCCCCTATCTTACTGGGCCCCATATGATTACTGCTAATATATGTCAATGTAAATCTCTGATGTGGTCCTCAAGATACACCTGAAGATCTCTAGGTGCCCATTAGTTTGGGCAATTGTCAGGTTGCATTTTTGAAATGTTGGCACTTATTTGAAACTTTCCAGATGATAAACGACTATGAGAATTTTACGAAAGAAGATGAGGTCAACAATAGGTGTAAATGATGTGGATCTTATGCACAGGGTGCTGCCTCTGTCTCCTTTTTCTGTGGCTATGGTGCTTTGGATTGGTATTCTAGAGGCAAGCCGTGACAATTTAATTAAAGCACAGGGCTGCTGTCTTCATATGCTTGGCTATATATCATGGGTAGATTAGAGGGCCTGAAAGGTTTAGAGGGGGAGCACCACTGGGAAACCTCTGCTATCATTTCCTAAAGGGCCTATCCTCTGTATTACATGGGCATCAGAAACTTCCCCCAGAGATAACAGCTAATTGCTAGGGATTACAACATGTGTTGACTGCATTTACATGGTTAATTATGATGAGATAAGATATCATTATATGTCCAGTCCCACTTCACATATATCAGCCCGTTGTTTTAGCTAATATACTGTATGTGCCCTTTAGTGCACAGATCCAGCCTCTATAGACTGATGACCTATTTTTTCTGTCCGGTGCTATTTAACATCCAGCATGACAACTGAGGTGCCGGATGAATGAGAACGATCTCATAGAAAACTATGGCATCAGTTCTGTCTTCAGTTCCCCTCTGGCATTTTCTGCTGAACCGGATCGTCGGATATATGTGTAGGGGCCTAACGCTGAAGCTCTGCCTGTTCAGACTGGCTGCTGTGTAGAAGCACAAGCTCCCCCCTAGGAACTCAGGGTAGGTTGATTTTAATACAGCAACAAGAGAATGATTGTAAGCTACAAGCATCAATACCAGCAACAAGAAAAATAAGATCATAACTGCTGCATATAGACTAAGAGTACTTTCACACTTGCGACAGAGGATTCCGGCATGCAAGCTGATAGCATTTGTCAGACGGATCAGGATCCTGATCCGTATGACAAATGCATTGAAATGCCGGATCCGTTTCTCCTTTGTCTGAGCATGCGCAGACCGCAATGCTAGATCTGTTTTGCTGGAACACTCGGGGCCGGATACGGCATTAATTCATGTCAATGGGAAAAAATGCCAGTGTTCCGGAATTTTGGACGGAGAGAAAACCGCAGCATGCTGCGGTATTATCTCTATCCTGAAAAGTTAAAAAGACTGAACTGAAGACATCCTGATGCATCCTGAACTGATTGCTCTCCATTCAGAATGCATGGGGATATAACTGATCAGTTCTTTTCTGGTATTGAGCTCCTGTGACGGAAGTTAATGCCGGAAAAGAATAACGCTAGTGTGAAAGTACCCTCAGGGACTCTCCAGATCAGCTTTGTGTCTAATGGTCCTTTTATTAACTATGGGGCAAGTTAAATGTAGAATTGTTGTCTCATTGAATCACTGGAGAGCTTTATTTAAAAAAAACACAGCAGTCCAATAGCCAGTGTCTGGATCACGGGTGTAGACATCAGTTAACCTGTACACTTCTGTAATCTGAGCACTCTGTAACCCAACTTGTTGCTAAGAACAATTATCTGAAAAGTGATAACTTGATAAAACATCCACATTTCTTATCTTTCAGGACTTTCCGTGCACAGGTATAAGAAGTATCTTTATGAGAGTCCATGGACGCCTGTTCACATGATGTACTGCTGAATTAAGATGATTTTCCCCCAACTCGGAGCACTTCTTATATACAAGTGCATATATGTCGTTCAATATACATTCTCATCATCACTAACAAAGTAGAAAATGTCATTGTATAGTCAAAATTAGAATTTCGCCTCTTGTATGGATATAGGTCTTAAATAGAATACCCCTGAGGTACCGGTACTGATGAAGAACTGGTTGTTCACAGGTTGTGCTACCGGATCATGAACAGGTAGTCCTGCTAGCAACGCCCAAAAGCAGAAATGTTAATTTATGTAAAAGGTGGTAATTGTCATCATTATCATCCAACAAGGGTAAGGTCAGCTGACAAAAAAAATCCTATATATTATATGATATGTAATGAAGTATTAGGTTCCATATTATACAGGATCTATGATACTCCATGGCAATGGTTTCCAGCATATGACTCCAGCTATTTAAAAGCTACAATTCCTTGTGGATGTCAAGGCATGCTGGGAGTTGTAGTGTTGCAACAGCTGGAGAGCCCCAGATTGAAGACCACTACTCTATGGAGTAAAAGGGAAATATACAGGTGAAACTCGAAAAAATTAGAATATCGTGCAAAGTTCATTTATTTCAGTAATGCAACTTAAAAGGTAAAACTAAACTATGAGACAGACTCATTACATGCAACGCAAGATATTTCAAGACTTTATTTGTTATAATTTGGATGATTATGGCTTACGGCTTATGAAACCCCAAAGTCACAATTTTAAGGTACCCTTTGCTCAGGGGGTATGGATTAATTAGCTGATTAGAGTGTGACACTTTGAGCCTAGAATATTGAACCTTTTGACAATATTCTAATTTTAAGTTGCATTACTGACTTTGGACTTTTGCACGATATTCTAATTTTTCGAGTTTCACCTGTATATACCATACCCTACTGTATTATATTGTGGAACAGCATACTATAAGGACTATAGAAATCCACTGCATAATAAGCGTCCATGGGAGGGATGAGTGAATCAATTATGAATCTCACTAGCAAAAGTTCTTTACCTGGGCCGTCCCCACAAGTGAAGAAGAATCCCCCTGCATTAACAATGACGGACAATACGCCCAGTCCTAACAATATGAGTAGCAGCACAGGCGCCAAAGCTCAATTTCAGCTTCGGGAGCAGCAGCGGCGCATGTGCCACTACAGTTCTAGCAGCGCATGAACAGTTGCCGCTTTTGAAGCTAAATTTGAGCTTCTACGTCTGTACATAAAGGGATTAAACTTTGGCAGCCGCTGATGGACATTACAAAAGTGAATGGAACCAGTGGTATAAAGACAGGGAGGAGGTGCGACAGAGCACACATGCTTTATGGGTTGATTAATTACAATAATTGCATTTGCTGGAGGGACCTAGTTTGACTTTTGCTATGGGGACCCATGATTTCCATGTAGGCCCCTGGGTATAGAAAACTATATAATTTGGGTTTAGGACACTACATAATATGGGTAGAATATAATATGCGTATAGGGCACTATATAATATAGGTATAGGACACTATATAATATGGGTATAGGACACTATATAATATGGGTATAGGACACTATATAATATGGGTATTAGACACTATATAATATGGGTATAGGTGATTATACGATATGGGTAAAGGACACTATATAATATGGATATAGGACACTATATAATATGGGTATTAGACACTATATAATATGGGTATAGGTGATTATATGATATGGGTAAAGGACACTATATAATATGGATATAGGACACTATATAATATGGATATAGGACACTATATAATATGGGTATAAGACACTATATAATATGGGTATAGGTGATTATATGATATGGGTAAAGGACACTATATAATATGGATATAGGACACTATATAATATGGGTATAAGACACTATATAATATGGGTATAGGTGATTATATGATATGGGTAAAGGACACTATATAATATGGATATAGGACACTATATAATATGGGTATAGGTGATTATATGATATGGGTAAAGGACACTATATAATATGGATATAGGACACTATATAATATGGGTATAAGACACTATATAATATGGGTATAGGTGATTATATGATATGGGTAAAGGACACTATATAATATGGATATAGGACACTATATAATATGGATATAGGACACTATATAATATGGGTATAGGACACTATATAATATAGGTATAAGACGCTATAAAATATTGATATAGGGCACTGTATAATATGGGTATAAAACACTATATAATATAAGTATAGGGCACTATATAATATGGGTATACAGCACTATATAATATGGATATAGGACACTGTATAATATAGGTTAGGTCACTATATAATATAGGTATAGGACACTATATGATATGGGTATAAGACACTATATAATATGGATATAGGGCACTATATACAGGTAATATGAGTATTAGACACTATACAAAATGGGTATAGGTCACTATAAAATATGCATATAGGGAACTATATAATTGGGGTACGGATCACTAGATAATTGGGGGATAGGACACTACATAATTAGTGTATAGGTCACTACATTATAGGGGTATAGGACACAACATAATTGGGGTATAGGACACTATATAATTGGGGTATAGGACACTACATAATTGGGGTGTAGGTCACTACAGAATGGGGTATCAGATATTATGTAAGAGGAATACATGATATCGTATAATAAGGTATGTAGGATAGTCTGTAATCTGGTGTGGTATACTGATACTAATCTATAATGGGGTTGATATTGGTCACACCTAAAAATGAAGCTCACAAAGCAACAACTGTAAGAGCTAATTCACTAATCCCCTGAACTTTCTCTATAGTGTTAACCCAGCACGTGCTGGAGGTTTCTATGCAGAGGCATTTCTCCTGCTGGGAGCCGAGTGCAGAAAGTGGAGTTTTCCTCCTCGCCGGCTCCCGAGCAGCTCCATCCCCGGTCTAACATTACACCCGGCAACAGCTTTGAATTACTCGGCTGCACTGTTGTGAAATACAATCTGTTACATCACATGTGAACGTTTCACATACTGCACACATGCTCGCCTGCTTTAGGCTAATAATATAGGTTTGTAAAATAATGTGTGTGTACATGTGCCTGTGTGTGGAAGAAGAAGAAGGGGGGGGCATTGTCTTCATAAGAAAGTGCCCTTCATGTGGACAACAAGGAGGGGGCAGTAATGGCTGAAAAGAATTTCACACAGCTTATGCTGTGGGTCAACACGCGCCCATGTGGATTCTGCAAACACCATTGACTAGGTCCAGCTAAAAGGAGGGATGGGGTGGGGATTTAACCCCTCGAGGCCTAGAAAATCTTGCAGGCATTTCTAATTCACAAGTTCATGCATAGAATATGATCTTACAAGGGAGGGGCCAAAGACAGCTTTCTAATTGCACTTTGGACTAACTACAAGTCCCAGCAGACGCTGGCATACTACATTAGGACTATTGAAAGCAACATGAAGGAGTCTGATGGTGGCGGTGGTGGTAGGAGATGTCTATTAGGCTTGCAATCCAGTTATTATGCTGGACTATTAGAAGAAGTTACTCTGGGTGAACATACATCAGTATTGTCTGGACAGGTTTGGACATAGATAAAATATATGTATGCGCAGAGGTCCGGCGTCCATAGACTGATAGCGCCAGAGAGAAACAGCTTAGCATGCACGAATATGAACGATCCTATAGATAAGGCCTCTTTCACACTACTGTTTTTTTTTTTTCCGTATATGGTCCGTATACGGAACCATTCATTTCAATGGTTCCGGAAAAAAAACGGAATGTACTCCGTATGCATTCCGTTTCCGTATTTCCGTTTTTCCGTTCCGTTGAAAGATAGAACATGTCCTATTATTGCCCGCAAATCACGTTCCGTGGCTCCATTCAAGTCAATGGGTCCGCAAAAAAAACGTAACACATACGGAAATGCATCCGTATGTGTTCCGTATCCGTTCCGTTTTTGCGGAACCATCTATTGAAAATGTTATGCCCAGCCCAATTTTTTCTATGTAATTACTGTATACTGTATATGCCATACGGAAAAACGGAACGGAAAAAACGGAAAGGAAACGGAAACACAGAGGAAACAAAAAAAACGGAACAACGGATCCGTGAAAAACGGACCGCAAAACACTGAAAGGCCTCATGCACACGATCGTTGTTTTATTCCGTGTCCGTTGTTCCTTTTTTCGTGATTTTCTGCGGACCCATTGACTTTCAATGGATCCGTTGAAAACTCGGCTAGTGCACCGTTTGTCATCCGCGTCAGTCATCCGTGGTTCCAGTCCGTCAAAAAAATATAACCTGTCCTATTTTTTTCACGGAAAACGGTTCACGGACCCATTCAAGTCAATGGGACTGTGAAAAAACACGGAGGCACACAAGATTGTCATCCACGTCCGCGCGTCCGTTTTTTTCCTATCATTTGTATGGCAAACTTGACTTAGGTCTAGTTCACACTAACTTTTTTTTGCGAGTGTATGGGCCGTTTTTTTCTGTTCCGTCTACGGTCTGTCTACGGAACCATTCATTTCAATGGTTCCGCAAAAAAAACGGAATGTACTCCGTATGCATTCCGTTTCCGTATTTCCGTTTTTCCGTTCCGTTGAAAGATAGAACATGTCCTATTATTGCCCCGCAAATCACGTTCCGTGGCTCCATTCAAGTCAATGGATCCGCAAAAAAAAAACGGAACACATACGGAAATGCATCCGTATGTCTACCGTATCCGTTCCGTTTTTTGCGGAACCATCTATTGAAAATGTTATGCCCAGCTCTATGTAATTACGTCCGCAAATGAGTCCGCATTCGTTCCGCAATTTTGAGGAACGGGTGCGGACTCATTCATTTTCTATAGGGAAGGAATGGATGCGGACAGCACACAGTGCGCTGTCCGCATCCGCATTTGCGGAGCGCGGCCCCGATCTTCAGGTCCGCAGCTCTACAAAAGATAGAACATGTCCTATTCTTGTCCGCAGCTTACGGACAAGAATAGGCATTTCTATAGGGGTGCCGGGCGGGTGTGTTGCGGATCCGCAATTTGCGGGTCCGCAACACACCACGGACGTGTGAATGGAGCCTTACTGTGGGATCACCTCTAGATTCTGTGTTTGAGGGATGCTCAGTCAGATTACCAGACATATGTGAGGGAGACCTATTAGACACAGCAAGGTATTTTTTACGTATGAATGTATATGATTGATCTTGTCACTCCTATCCATGAGGTGGTCACCACCATAAGACTTGTCCGAATACACAAGTTCTTCTGCTGGTCACTATAATACCACTTCTTATAGCGGCGATTATCTCCATCCTAAAATCACCAACCTAAGTCATTTTTCATCTCACCAGAATAAAATAAACTGCATTTAAAGTCAAAATGTAAAAACCCCTAAAGCGCCATTTGCGTTACCGTGTGGTTGAAATGCAGTCTACTGTTCCCTGTTATCAGCCGTCTCTTTCTGAGGAAATTCTCTCTGTAGTGTTCGTCAAAGGGATGACAGGCAGGATGTCCATTAGTAAAAGTGACCCTCCCATTTACGTACCTACATGAGCCTGATATCAGTACCAGCTGCCGGTATGAGGTTTTTGTGGCCCTCTAAATCAGTATATACGCAGATAAATTCACTATAAGACAGAACATCTGAATCTGCTGAATCTGCCTCCAGGGGTGAAAACATACATTGTACAGGAAAAGATGTCTATTTCATTCATTTCCAACGGCGTCTCCAAAACCTTTCAGCAGCCTCAGGGTATCACACATGGTCAGCTCTGGACTGCTCTAGCATTGTGCCCCTATACCATAGCTATAGGGGGGGAGGGGGGGTGCAGAGGCAGCAATCCCACACAGGTTGTGGTGTCTCTGGGGCCGAAAGCAACCTCTGCCACACAAGAAGACACCCGTGTTATAGATGGCACACGGTAGTGGGAGGCCCCGCTATAGATTATACATTGGGGTCCAAGGGGCTTCTTGTAATTAGACCTCTGCATTGTAGTGCAGGAGGGTGTCCATACAAGAACCCATATGAGCTATGAACTGAGGCCTACTACCAGACAAAGCATGGACTATAGTTCTCCATCTTGAATGGCCTGTTGGGTGTCGTATTTTGCCAAGTTCTAAACCCTTTAGCTCTATATAGACGTTTAGATAATCATGCTATACCATCCATAGAACTGGGGTCGGCGTGGCTATCTCCAAACCTTCTCATATAGTGACACGTCAGGCCACCCACAACACTGTAGATGTTCACCCTGTTAAGAGACAATTTACTTGACTCCAAAATTAGATAAAAATCGAAACAAACTGCTGCAAAATTACAGAATCTGACAATTTTTTTCTTCTTTGAGCCTAATTATACATCTCGTTGATTACTGGAACAGAAACACTTAGTATCCTCTAATTGCTTGAATAAATAGAAAGGATGTTAATAACATTCATTGGAGACATTCGGGACATGGTAAAATATTAGGTTGGCCACTAAGTAGATGCTAAATGATTGCATTTCAACAAGGAGGCATTGGGAGAATGTGCCCATAGCTCAGACCTTCAGCGGTGACTGAAATATTGTGCAACCGGTGCTCAAACAGGAGGCTGCATTGTAGCTACTGTATACCAAGCCCGGCAGGTTAATGCTGATTGATTGGTCAGCTTACAGGACACACAGGCGGAGACCCACAGATAGGTAATCCTGTACATACCACTCTATATATGGAGCTTGGCGATACTGTATATAGGTAAGGCCAAAATAAAGTGCAGTCTGTTATGAAGCTCTTATATCAGTGCCCTCTCCCTGGTGATATATGGCCTATAGAACTTGCACCATATTTTTTATTAATTGCGTTGCGACAATTTTTATAGGTACCACCTCCCTACAGCAGTTATTAGGGATGAGCGAATATTTATATTTTGAAATTCGTTTTTCGGTTCGTGTTGTGGCGTTTACCGAATTGCGTTATGGATTCCGTTACCTAGGCTGGAGTCCTCTCCTGCATAACGAGAAACGGGACGGATCCGTTACGCTGGCCATAGACTTCTATTATGACGGAATGGATAACGGAATGCCTCTAAAGGCATTCCGTTATGCATTCCGTCATGGATTTGCGTTATGGTCGGTGGTAACGGAAACCCATAACGCAATTCAGTAAATACCACAACACGAACCGAAAAACGATTTTCTAAATATGAAATTCGGTCATCCCTAGCAGTTATGGCTCCAAAAGATCGACTACATGTAAAACCTGGCGGAGAGATGTTTATACATGCCCTGCAACTTTAAGAAATGTACCCGAGACGCAACCGTTCCCAGCAGCCTATGACAAAAACTGAAGTAATGTGCAGCCTATAGAAATGACACATGGCCATGTGACAATAAGGTATAGCCTTAAAACCCGGCCCACAGATTTCATTTGGAACTGGTGTTTTTTACCCTTAAAAAAATATATAATTTTTTTTTGGACACCTGCAGTTTTTGCTGTGTTTTTTGTTGCATTTTTGTGGTGTTTTTTGCACACAGGGTGTTGCACCACTACCATTTTCTTTATGGATTTTTTTTTTTTTCCTATACAGAAAGCATTGGCAAAATGCCAGAAAAAATGCTACAGCATGCTTCATATTTCAAAGATGCAAGAAAGACAAAAAGCGTCACCTAATTATTAAAAACAGCAGAAAAAGCACTTGTCTGTTCTGCATTTCATGTTTTCCATAGACCTTCAGCTGGAGCTGGCATTTTTACAGTAAAAAAAGAAATAAAAAATACTGCAAAAATGCAGGTGCAAAAAACACCACTAAAAACATAAAAGTGCAAAGAAACAACAAAAGCTAAATGTGAAAGAGGCCTTCTCTTGCACACGACCATGTGGCTTTTTCAGTATTTTGCGTTCTGCAAAAACAGATACGCAAAAAATACGGATGACGTCCGTGTGCATTCCGTTTTTTTTTTTTGCAGAACGGAACAGCTGGCCCCTGATAGAACAGTACTCTCCTTGTCCGGTATGCGGACAATAATAGGACATGTTCTATCTATAAACGGAATGGAAATACGGAAACGGAAGGCATACGGCGTACCTTCTGTTTTTTTTTGCGGATCCATTGAAATGAATGGTTCCGTATACGGAACTCAAAAAATGGAACATAAACGGAAAAAAAAAAAAACGTTTGTGTGCAAGAGGCCTTAGGATGTTCCCCCATGTCCTCACCCATAAAAGTGGCAAACTCCTGTGAGCAAATCCGATAGATGTAGTGTATATTGCAACCTAAGGAGCATCATGCTATATATCATAATAATATAGATATATTGTGGAGGTACTAGGATGGCACTGTATAAATATTATTGCTATGCTGATTAATATTAGAGTGGCCCTAGGACTATTGCAGTTATTAGTAGAAGTAGTGTTAGTAGTAGTGGTATAGCGGTATTATCATTTTTACAGTAATTATTATTAGTACCAGTGGTGGTAATATTGATATAGTAGTATTATTTGCTGTACTAGCAGTGCTGTGGTGGTGTTATCACTGATATTACTGTTATTATTAGCTGTGTTAGATATGGTGGTAGTGTTAGAATTGATAGTATTACTGGATATTAGTACTATTGATTGTAGAAGCAGAAGAGGCAATATTGATTGAGTTTTATTATCAGTGGTTGTTGAAGTATTATAGTTATTTGTAGTGGTAAAGAAAGGCTTTATTATTATTACTATTATTTTTTAGAACTGGTTATATTCATGTTTCATTCATTCATTATTAGTTTTAGCATTACTATTATGGATAATGATCATCATCTTTACCAACACCATTACTTCTTATCCCATAGTTTATTGGAATGTCTCTTCTAAGGAAACTGATGTAACAGATGGTTACCAAGCAGAGTGTGTAATCAGCAAAGTTCCTTCACCATCAGCAGCAGCCAGAAGACAACAAACTGCTTCATCTCAGCAGATACATAACAGGGGTCATTTATACCCGGACTGTCCCCAGTATTTCATTTGTCTTGTCTCAAATTTGATAACAGATCTGATTTTCCTGACAAGGAAACATCAATGAACCTTTTCTGTGCAAGCCAAATACTGTTTCAGCATAAAGTCCAAATAAAGTTACTGCTGGTCCTCCCAAAAGCCTGTGCCCATAGCCTCTCTGTGCACTGAGGGGGGGCACAGTCCAGGCACGGGGAGCTAGGTCTGCACCCAAACCAGAGAGTGGGCGGGTGGGCTGAAGCATCTCTCACCTTGGATATTAACCGCAGGAAGCTACTATTTATTTCTTTTTATTTCTTTCTTTCTTTCTTTCTTTCTTTCTTTCTTTCTTTCTTTCTTTCTTTCTTTCTTTCTCTCTAAAGTTTCTGCATACAACTGCATATTATTAGCTGCTGCCTCTGCTACACTGAGCTCAGAGCCATACAGTTATATATTAATTTGAGGAATCAGAACTTCTCAAAGACTGAAACATGCGTTTACAAGGTTGAGACCTGGAACAAAGGAGCAAACACCTTCCAAATAACTGGAGGCCAAAGTCTAAGGAACCTGCAGCCCAAACACCCCAGTGCCTGCACCTCACACAAGCCGACCCCCGACCAAACACCGGGAGCCGGTCACAGCAGATACGATCACATTCAGGATCCAAGAGGATCTGTTGTAGTCATAGAATGAGTGCATCAGGACTGGCAATGGTCTTCTTATATATTAGGAGATTTGTAGAAAGCTTTTGCCTTCAATGATCAATATTATTACATAATAAGAAATAGAATAATCAGTGCAGGAGGCGTTTTATTACTTGTAGATAACTGATAGGACATTAGTACACACTGGCCTGTGCATTACACTAATCATCCAGGTACAAATATAATATCAGAGGCAAATGAGAGGAGATTTACATATATACACACATATATATATATATATATATATATATCCTATCAAGGACTATTAAATATACTGTCTTTGTCTACTTTAACAGTATACAGTTTACAAATGTGTTTAGACTTGATATCACATACACACATATATATATATATATATATATATATATATATATACACATACACACATACATATATATTAATATATACACACATACAGATATATATATATATATACACACACACATACAGAGATATTTATATATATACACACATGCAGATATATATATATATATATATATATATATATATATATATATATATGGCGGAATTTATCTTTACTCTTCAGTTCTGCATCATTACTGTAATGAATTTCTATGACCGCAATGCCAGGTGTCGCACTATATATATATATATATATATATATACATACACATATATATATATATATACCTGCATGTGTATCCCCACCTAGCAGCAATCTAGAGGCTCTGCTCCTGCTTTCCTCCTGTGGAGTCTCAGGGGATGAAGAAACCTTAGCTCCAGGCTACTGTTTTGAACTGTGATCCCTAAAATCCTTCTCAGAAACCCCATAAAACGCTGGGGCCTTGTACTGCACGAGACACCTGATTCCAATCAGTCCTCACTCTCCCGAAATCACAGACCCTATACTGGAGGATCGGGGGCCGCAGATGCTGAATTTCTCTCTAAATGATTACATTGCCTCCAACACTGATTCATTCTCCTTGGTTAACTCCCTGGTTAATTCTTTCAGGGCAACAAAATGCGAATAATAATAATAATAATAATAATAATAATAATAATAATAATAAATTATTTTATCACAACTTTCAAAATATTTTCCGAAATTCACAAATGCTTTTATTTTCTAAACACGTTTTTTTTTTTTTCTAAATACTTCGATCTAGTTTGCTCCGGGGTAATTGCGATGTCTGAATATGAATGAATTCTAGGAGCTCAATCAGGGAGGACATAGTGGCCCTGGGCCCTGGAGCTGACCATTGATTCCAGCTCCTCTCCCGGAACAGCTGCGCCTGTAGTAAGTGGAGGTTAATGTGTCACTTCTGCCAGCATTCCTGTATACAGGGCCCTGGCTGCCGGGGAACTTCAGAAGTTTTTTTTTAGAAAGTTGCCCTCCCTACCTGCAATGGACTAGAGAGAAGTAAAATAAAAGAATAAACGCATATACTGCACTGTATGACCGATGCCTACCAGCGATCTTAAAATGTGAATAGCAACATAAAAAAAGCCAATAGAATACACCATTTAAACGTAAAAATGAACATTAAAAAGAATCGAATCGATTACAAGCAAACCCCAAAAACGCTCTGCAGTGTTACTACTTCCCTCCTGTGCACCAATCAGTGAATAGATGACTGGGGCAGTGAACACAAAAGCCACATTGAAACAGAAAGTAAAACGCATTTGACAGGACTGAACGGTGCAGCTTAATCCGAAACCGCAGCGACAAGCGGTGATCACAGACCCCAATAATATTAATAATCCTAATCTCTGCACATAATCCAATGTGAATGCAGCCATAGGAATAGACAGTGGTAGAAGACAGCAGATTACAATGCACCCCAGCCCCCCTCCTTCCCACATCCATGCACACACATCCCCGTCCCCCACCCCATCCTAAATGACCCAATGCACAGAGACAAGGCAGCCTGGACTGCAGAGGGAATGCGCTGCTGGAGCCGGGTCCCTGGCTGCTGGTGCCGCTCCCTCTCTGTACATGGACTCTGCTCCCTCTCCTCCTTATGTCCTGGGCAGCCCTCTAGCGCCCACTATTTCTACAGCCAGGAATATAATTTCACAACACTTGGAAGGATTCAATAAAGAGAAAAAAAAAGTTGCTCTCCCTCTCGTCAACTTTTCGTTAAGTTTCCTCGTTCCATTTATTTGGCATTTTCAGGGTCCCACATGAGATCCAGAGGAGCGGGGAGAGATCTGAGCTGTGGGGGCTGCGGCTGGAGAGAGGTCCCTGCTCTGGAGAGGGGGCACACCGGCCAATGATCAGCTATGCAGTGGCTGCAGCACAAGAAGGGGGGAAGGTGCTGCTGGCGTCCCTGCACCAGCTCATCTGTCTACAGGGATCCAGCAGGGAAGGGGATCAGTGGATCACCAGGGTGCACAGGAGAGAAAGGGAAAGCTGCTTACTTTTGGCCAGTTTCCGCGCCCTCGCCTTGGATCTCATCTTGTCGGCTTGTAGATTTCTCTTCTCCTCCTTGAGCCCAGAAGCAAGCTACACACTATCTTCATCTCATAAGCATTGTCAGTTTGGACACCTTTGCACATGCGCACAGAGCATTCAATCTGACACCCTCGCCAGGACTAAGAAAGTTTCCAGTGTAATCATCATCATCATCAGGTTTTTTTGTCCTCTTCAGATCACTTATCTCCCCCCCTCGGCTTCTCCCTCCCTGCTCTCCAGCTCCTGCTCTGTACTGCCTCTTTAAGAAAAATCACATCTTACTCAGTGCAATTGGCCCCTGGATTGTGTACGATTAAGGACCCAGGTACCAGTCAGAGGGATACGAGGAATATGCAGGATCCTTTCTGATAACTTTGTTACATTGTTGCATGTTCTGTAGACGATTTCTTTCTGATTGCCATGTAATGCATACTCTCAGTGCTTGCTTCTTTTTATAGTTGTATCCATGAAATGATCATATTTGACTTTATCACTTTTTTATATTGACAGGATGACATTTCCCCCACAGCAGATCCTCTACCTCTGGGCTCCATCTAATTTATTAACCATTACATTTAAGATGATTTCGAGCATAAGTAAATGCTCCCGGTTTTCTATAGGAAGCAAAGAAGAAGGAGATGTTGGGGGCACTGATCCTTAACCCCTTCCCTACCAGGGGACTGCGCAGCACAATCAATGTTATTTCATCCATCACTAACTAGGGCACTCTACAGACTGGGGCAGTCACTGACAGTGTGGACTCTATAGACTGGGGCAGTCACTGACAGTGTGGACTCTATAGACTGGGGCAGTCACTGTCAGTGTGGACTCTACAGACTGGGGCAGTCACTGTCAGTGTGGACTCTACAGACTGGGGCAGTCACTGACAGTGTGGACTCTATAGACTGGGGCAGTCACTGACAGTGTGGACTCTACAGACTGGGGCAGTCACTGACAGTGTGGACTCTACAGACTGGGGCAGTCACTGACAGTGTGGACTCTATAGACTGGGGCAGTCACTGACAGTGTGGACTCTACAGACTGGGGCAGTCACTGACAGTGTGGACTCTATAGACTGGGGCAGTCACTGTCAGTGTGGACTCTATAGACTGGGGCAGTCACTGACAGTCAGTGTGGACTCTATAGACTGGGGCAGTCACTGACAGTGTGGACTCTATAGACTGGGGCAGTCACTGACAGTGTGGACTCTATAGACTGGGGCAGTCACTGACAGTGTGGACTCTATAGACTGGGGCAGTCACTGACAGTCAGTGTGGACTCTATAGACTGGGGCAGTCACTGACAGTCAGTGTGGACTCTATAGACTGGGGCAGTCACTGACAGTCAGTGTGGACTCTATAGACTGGGACAGTCATTGACAGTGAGTGTGGACTCTATGGACTGGAGCAGTCACTGACAGTCAGTGTGGACTCTATAGACTGGGGCAGTCACTGACAGTCAGTGTGGTCTTTATAGACTGGGGCAGTCACTGACAGTCAGTGTGGACTCTATAGACTGGGGCAGTCACTGACAGTGTGGATTATATAGACTGGAGCAGTCACTGACAGTCAGTGTGGGCTCTATAGACTGGGGCAGTCACTGACAGTCAGTGTGGACACTATAGACTGGGGCAGTCACTGACAGTCAGTGTGGACTCTATAGACTGGGACAGTCATTGACAGTGAGTGTGGACTCTATAGACTGGAGCAGTCACTGACAGTCAGTGTGGGCTCTATAGACTGGGACAGTCACTGAAAGTCAGTGTGGACTCTATAGACTGGAGCAGTCATTGACAGTCAGTGTGGTCTCTTTAGACTGGGGCAGTCACTGACAGTCAGTGTGGACTCTATAGACTGGAGCAGTCATTGACAGTCAGTGTGGACTCTATAGACTGGGGCAGTCACTGACAGTCAGTGTGGTTTCTATAGACTGGGGCAGTCCCTGACAGTCAGTGTGGACTCTATAGACTGGGGCAGTCACTGACAGTCAGTGTGGACTCTATAGACTGGAGCAGTCATTGACAGTCAGTGTGGTCTCTTTAGACTGGGGCAGTCACTGA
This sequence comes from Bufo bufo, assembly GCF_905171765.1. Taxonomy (NCBI): domain Eukaryota; kingdom Metazoa; phylum Chordata; class Amphibia; order Anura; family Bufonidae; genus Bufo; species Bufo bufo. The sequence continues at coordinate 139,988,495 of NC_053389.1, forward strand.
CAGTCAGTGTGGACTCTATAGACTGGGGCAGTCACTGACAGTCAGTGTGGTTTCCTAGACTGGGGCAGTCACTGGCAGTCAGTGTGGTCTCTATAGACTAGGGCCGTCACTGACAGTCAGTGTGGACTCTATAGACTGGGGCAGTCACTGACAGTCAGTGTGGACTCTATAGACTGGGGCAGTCACTGACAGTGTGGACTATATAGACTGGAGCAGTCACTGACAGTGTGGACTCTATAGACTAGGGCCGTCACTGACAGTCAGTGTGGACTCTATAGACTGGGGCAGTCACTGACAGTGTGGACTATATAGACTGGAGCAGTCACTGACAGTGTGGACTCTATAGACTAGGGCCGTCACTGACAGTCAGTGTGGACTCTATAGACTGGGGCAGTCACTGACAGTGTGGACTATATAGACTGGAGCAGTCACTTACAGTCAGTGTGGACTCTATAGACTGGAGCAGTCACTGAAAGTCAGTGTGGGCTCTATAGACTTGGACAGTCACTGACAGTCAGTGTGGGCTCTATAGACTGGGTCAGTCATTGACAGTGAGTGTGGACTCTATAGACTGGAGCAGTCACTGACAGTCAGTGTGGTCTCTATAGACTGGGGTATTCACTGACAGTCATTGTGGTCTCTTTAGACTGGGGCAGTCACTGACTATATGGGTTGTTTTTTGTTATTATAGCAATAAACTTTTTATAGGGATATGTTTGTCTACTCTGATCTGATGCTTCTTCTGATTCTTCTCTCTGGGTAAGTCCTTCATCTCTGTTTTGCAGCTATTGTGAAACTGTCAGTCACCTATGTTACCCTGTGTAGTTAAATAACCCCATCCCCCATCTCTTATTACTTGTTGTATGCAATGCAGAAATAAGCAGAATATTTTAAAGAGCCCAAAATGCATTAGTGCATAGTCTGTTAATGACTAATCCTTCATCAGGACTGTAGACGGGGATAGGACCTGCAGCCAAGGTTATCTCCCAGGTAAGGTGATATTCTGGAGTAATGATCTATTGGAGGTGCAGACTATACCTCACCTATAATCTGCCCCACTATAGCACACTGCCCTGGAAGCTGCTGGGGATTCCCTTATGGTCCTGGAAGAAGTTTCCTTCTTACTCGGGGATCCAGTCCAAGCACAATGTTTAATATCCAAACATGTATAGATTTAGAATAAATACCAGAGTCTCCAAGAAATCAGCCGCAGTTTGTGATAGAGGCAGCGAAATACTGCAGGTTATAGCAAGTGCATTAGACTGGATGTGGAAAGGACATTATCATGTCATTAATGTGATGTACTGAGAAGTCAGAAAATAGATTTCACTTGTCAGATGACTTAATTGCCATACTGGGGATGGGTGGGTAAATAGATAGATAGATAGATAGATAGATAGATGGTTAGATAGATAGACGATTGAGGATGAGCTGACATGGGACTGTACAGTACTACCATGTATTCACCTTTGCACCTGTAGATATCATAATTATACCAATGAAGCAGCAACAGAATTTACCTTGAATTTGTACTTGCAGACAGTCCAGAATTGATACAAAGTAAATTCAGCATTCTGACTACCAGGGAAGCAAAGAGCAAAGAAAGGCTTCAGCTGTAAAACTGCTCTGCCCTATGTAACAACAATGGCAATACCTGCCATACAATACAGCTGTATGCACACTGCACAGACTACGGCGGGGATGAGAACCACAAGCCAGGAACACAGGCTGGATATATGGAAGAAGGCACAGGTATATAGCATTAAAATAGAATACCATACAGAACCCTAAATGAAACACATAACATAGTATAAATGACACGAAACCCATACATACACAACAGAACACATCTCATAACCTACAATAGATTACATTAAACACAACTCAAAAACACAGTACACATGATACACAATCAATGACACAGACAGCACATGTATTGTATAAAACACAACCGAACACAGCACATAATATACAATAAATGATACAGAACACGTCACATGACATATAATAAATGATACAGAACAAAGCACATAATATACAATAAATGATACAGAACACAGCACACAACATACGAACACAACACATAATATATAATAAATTATACAGAACTCAGCACATAATATACAGTAAATATTACAGAACACAACACATAATATAATACAGAACACAGCTCATAACATACAATGACACAAAAACACAGCACATAATATACAATAAATGATACAGAACACAGCACATAACATAATACAGAACACAACATACAATCAGTGATACAGAATACAGCACATAATATACAATAAATGATACAGAACACAGCACATAACATACAATAAATGTTGCAGAATACAGCAGCACATAATATACAATAAATGATACCAAACAAAGCACATAATGTACAATACATTGCATAAAACACAGCTGAAACAAAACACAGAAGACAGCACATAACCCAAAGATAACGAACACAGCACATATCAATCAATGACAGCACAACCCATATAATAAAATACATTAAACATACAACAGGAAACAAAACACAGGGAAGAAAACATGACAATCAATGGATGACATAAAATATACACAACAGACTACAATGACATAAAACACAACACAGCAGACAGTAAATCATATAAAACACACAACAGAAAACTAAACCACAGAACACAGCACATAAAATACACTGCATGACATAAAACACAGATTTTTTTTTAATAATAATATTAATGATAATGATAATCATACAAAACGCACCACAACACATACCAGACAATTAACGACACAAATGCAAAGCGATGCAGTGCAGCAATCAGTACAGTATAGAAAAGGGTCCAAATAACGAGCACAGGCTGATTACATAGGGCACAGCACAAATGAATATGATTCTGCAGCAATGAACACACACCGCAGCGCCTAACGCCAAACACAACACAACCCGATGCGAGATAGAAAAATACATAAATCGTAGAGAACACACAGGACAAATAAAAAGCACAATAATGTACAGAATACAAAATGTACAAAACACATGGCACAAAATGCTAATAAACGAACACAGAACACACAAAGCGCAGTGAGTAGCAAAACAAAACTTAAGAAATCAAACATAATGCACAAAGCAATAGGCAGATATACAGTCCATAAAGTAGGGTTAGAACAAGTATTCTCACAAAATGTCAAATAATAGTTGTAAAGTGTATTTATTAAGAGCAGCAGGATGCGGTCCGGTAATGCCCGGATCACTGGGAGCTGATGCGACATGTGCGGGACTGAGCGCCAGTTTGTGATAACTGTTAGTATTTGTCGGGTTTCATGAATGAACAGTGTTTGCCTTCCTATAACCAGAGCTCTCTGCTCACTTCCTATAGGCACGTAGTGTGAAGAGGAAGGGACCGGCACATACAGGGTGCAGGGAAGGGGCCACCATCCCCGGGGACTGGAGATCCTCTAATGTTCCCAGTCCGAGCACTCACTGCTCCAGCTCTGCGACATCACAGGACCGGGTGCGACATTAGAAGGACACGTCTGTAGGGGCAACATCATAGAAAGGGAATTTTCCGTGTGATTCTTCCTCCACTTATTACACTGTGATACAAGCGAATTGCCCCCTTCCTGGAAAACGTGTGTCTGTATGAAAATAATGTATCTGCTGTGTGTATGGGTCTCTATATATCTATCTGTACGTGTGTGCATGCTTGTATATGGCCCTTGTATTTTTGTGTGTTCCTTTGGCTTTGTTGTGTACATTTATGTGTCTGTGTTACCTGTACACACCGATGTGCTATAATAGAGCTGTATACTAATAGAGGGAAGTGTCCAGTGTGTGCCACAATCATAGACCTGCATTGTACAATCATAGACCTGCATTGTACAGCTGAACAACATAGAGTTCAATCCATCTTATTTAAATGCATTATCTATCTATCTATTTATTTATCTATCCCATATCTATCTATCTATCTATCTATCTATCTATCTATCTATCTATCTATCTAATTCTATCTATCTATCTCATCTCTATCTATCTATTTATTTATCTATCTACCTATTATCTATCTATCTATCTATCTATCTATCTATCTATCTATCTATCTATCTACCTATTATATATCTATCTTTCTAATATCTATTTATTATCTATCTGTATTCTATCTATCTATCTATCTATCTATCTTCTATCTTTCTATTATCTATCTATCTATCTATCTATCTATCTTCTATATATTATCTATCTATCTATTATCTATCTATCTATCTATCTATCTATCTATCTATCTATCTATCTATTATCTATCTATCTATCTATTATCTATCTATCTATCTATCTATCTATCTATCTATCTTTCTATTATCTATCTATCTATCTATCTATCTATCTATCTATCTATCTATCTATCTTCTATGTATTATCTATCTATCTATCTATCTATCTATCTATCTATCTATCTATCTATCTATCTATCTATCTATCTATCTTCTATATATTGTCTATCTATCTATCTATCTATCTATCTATCTATCTATCTATCTATCTATCTATCTATCTATCTATCTATCTATCTATCTATCCCGTGCCCTTGTTTGAGGATAAGAGAATATTTGTAGAGTATTATTTGGCAGTAATGTCTGTGTTTTCTTTGGGTTCTGTCTGAGGCTTGTAATGAGACAAAACGTTTTCTGCAGATTTTCTGAGGTGCAACAAAACGTAAACCATTGCACGTTACAAGCATACTAAACATTAATTTGTTACTAATAAAGCAAAATACTTCATCATCATCATCATCATTTCTAGGCAGCGCTGAGACAACCTGCCTGGTGAGGAGTCAGTGGCTTCTGCCGCACTGCGCTGATTGTCCGGACGCTGAGAACCAATAAACCGCATTCTGGCTCATCTGCTACTTATTATTTCCTTGTAGAGAAAAAAAAAGTAAAATAAATACTAATACGGCATACAGGACTCGTAACAGGTCTCCCTGGATATTTACTATTTGCTAATGGTTCAGTTCACTTTTGTGGCATAATTAGAAAGTATTTTAATTGAGTTCAGGACCCCTGGCTGTCTGAGTGCTGCCCATAATCCCGGAGAAGTTGTATGGGGAAGCGCAGCCAGGAGCTGGGACTCGTTCCGCCCCGGGAACAGTGAGGCATTAACCCGACCTCTCATTACAGGGAAACTGCAGGAACTTCCCTTCATCCAGTCTGGAGCGGAGGTCTTAGGGTTGGTCTATATATATATATATATATATATATATATATATAGGTCTTAGGGTTTGTATATATATATATATATATATATATATATATATATAGGTCTTAGGGTTGGTCTATATATATATATATATATATATATATAGGTCTTAGGGTTGGTCTATATATATATATATATATATATATATATATAGGTCTTAGGGTTTGTATATATATATATATATATATATATATATATATAGGTCTTAGGGTTGGTCTATATATATATATATATATATATATATAGGTCTTAGGGTTGGTCTATATATATATATATATATATATATATATATATAGGTCTTAGGGTTTGTATATATATATATATATATATATATATATATATATATATATATATATATAGGTCTTAGGGTTGGTCTATATATATATATATATATATATATATATATAGGTCTTAGGGTTGGTCTATATATATATATATATATATATATATATATAGGTCTTAGGGTTTGTATATATATATATATATATATATATATATATAGGTCTTAGGGTTGGTCTATATATATATATATATATATATATATATAGGTCTTAGGGTTGGTCTATATATATATATATATATATATATATACACATCCCCTTCTGTGCTTCCCATATGTAGGATACAAGATGCGCCAGGAAATGCTCCTATTCTGCGCCATTCTCCTTTGTATGTAATAAATACAAATGTGCAATTAGAGGAGCCCCGGTTATTGCCCCTTCTATTCAGCCGCCGGGAACCAGGATTAAACCCCTTATAATAAGGGCCCTGTTAATGTATACATAGCCCGGGGTGGATATTAATCACCTCGGGTTTTCTTCCTTTTTTTTGTCCACAATTGCAAAAATTGTTTGGACGCCTGCCAAAAAGTATGATTTCAATTAAGGGGATTTGGTGGTCGAGGGGGGCACTGGCAGGTATTGTGCCGGCTCCTGGGTTTTGTTTCAGGAGAAAGGATTCAGATGAAGTCGGAGCCACTGGGAGACCCCCTTTTTTAAGGAACTATTGGTTTGCAGGGATCTACTAGAGAATGAAACACAAAGAGGAGAGGAACTGGGAAGAGAAGGGGATTTATTTCCCAGAAATGTCTGCACTCGCCATGCCAAGCAGAGAGATCCAGATTCAAATAGGAAAAGTGGCTGCAAACCTGGTGCCTTCTCTTATTACAGCCTGTAGACCCCCTTCAAGGACAGGTACTGCAGCAAGGAACATGGCCATGACGAGGACAAGCCACATGCCCAAAACAGGTCCTTTCAGTGGTCCCCAACCTGTATCTCATGAGATACTACAACTCCCACACTAGGAGTTGTAGTTTCCCAAGGGCCAGAGAATGGCAGGGGCATTCATCTAAGGGCTCATGCACACGACAGTATTTTGTGTTCCGTATACTGCCCGTTTTTTTTAGTTCAGTATGCGGTACATATACTGAGCCATTCATTTCATGTCTCCGTGTGCATTCCGTTTCCGTATTTCCGTACGTGAGAAGATAGAACATGTCCTATTCTTGTCCGCAAATCACGGTGCTTGGCTCCATTTAAGTCAATGGGTCCGCAAAAAAGAACAGAACACATACGGAAATGCATCCGTATGGTTGCGGAACCATCTATTGAAAATGTTATGCCCGGCCCAATTTTTTCTATGTAATTACTGTATACTGTATATGGCGAACGGAAAAACGGAAAGGAAACGGAAACACAACGGGAAAAAAAACGGAACAACGGATCCATAAAAAACGGACCGCAAAACACTGAAAAAGCCATACGGCCGTGTGCATGAGCCCTTACATTTTAGAGACTATAGAGGTAATACAGCTTCAGCTAATAAAGGTTATTAATTATATCAATTCCTCTCTGTTTTCAAGATATTTGCTTGCAGAATTTGAATAGAAACCTTCATTTTTTACTTTCAGTGGATAAAAGTCTGTCCCAGGCAGTCTCAGGGTATGTTCACATAGAGTATTTTCTGTGCTGCATTTTTTTGGTGTGGCTTTTCAACCTGACCATTGTCAATGGGAATTGTGGATATGGATTCCAGAATCCACTTCAAGAATGGACGGATTCCCCATTGAAATCAATAGGGAAATTCTGCATATGTTGTTGGCGCAGATTTTAGGTGCGGAGCTGCGTACCTGTGTGTCCATCTCATGGCCAGGACAGATTTTTATCCACTGCAGTAAACAATGAAGAGTCCTACTGAATGACAGCAAGCAGAGATCTTGTATATAATTTTTTGAAAAAATGTATTTACATTATATATGAAAAACAACCTTTTTTTTCCTGAAACCCCAATACCCTTTTATATAGTCCTATAACGGTCCTAACAGACATAATTTTGGCTGCGGTGGTTCTTTTTTTTTTTTTTCACTAGTACCAAAACAGTAACATTGACTTTTTTTGGGCCACCCGCATTTTTTTGCCACATTTCTTTGTGGTGCTTTTTTTTTGGTATATGGTCTGTCTTGCCACTAGCATTTTCTTCATGACTCTTTCTTCACCTATCGAGAAAATGTTGTCAAAAACGGCTGCAAAAATGCCAAAAAATTTCATCTAATTAGTAATCAACTAAAATGCCAGGAGCAAAAAAACGCGTGTGTGTGTCCTGTATTTCAGGAGGTCTTCAGTTAATACCAGGAGCTGGGTGTTTTTGCAGAACAAAATGGCAGTGCAAGAAAACATAAAAGTACATAAAAACACCAGAATAAAACCTACACACTAAAGCACAAAATCCATGGGCAAAAAACACCAGAAACAAAGCCACCTGTGGCATCATGCATAAGGCTGGCACTGCATGTGTGGTGGACCACAAGTCTCAGAAAAGTCATACGGCCATTTTAGAGCTGTGATTTGGCTGTAAAAACGCCACCAAATTGCTGAAAAGTCACAGGCAATTCGTGGTCTGACAGAACTTGCACTGTGATCCATAGCGGCAGAATCGCGACCTGTCACCAGAAATCCAACAGTGTTGGATTATCTGTGACTGTAGCGTCGTGGTATGTTACGTGTCCCATCACGACCCTCTTGAGCCGCCATGTGATCTTCTTCTCACTATAATAACCAAAGTGCGGTGTATGTAGACTTTAAAATACTTTTTTAGACATTTAAAAGTATTTAAAATTTTTAAGTCACTCTGGGTTAGCAGCCTTTTGGACCCAAAAATGCAGCAAAAATGACACCGAATCCATAACAAAACACTGTGTGAAACCAGCAACATGTGACTCCACAGCCAGCGCCTCAATATGCAGACAACTCCTCGCTAAAGGATCTGCGCTCTTATGTTATACAGCTGGAATCAGTCCGGAGTTAAAAGTTGGAATATAATTCAGAACATTTTTTCCCTTGTAGATTAGTAACTTTGCAAAACAATTTGGGTCTTAGAAGTTTGCCCAAAATAACTTTCCTGTACTTTGCCACCTCCCCCAGCCATAATGGAGCGTCTATGGCCCATAGTCAGCGCTTGTGAAGCCGGTTTCCTGTACCCTCATTTATAATAGGTGTGGGTTGATTGCACTTTACACTTGATTTGCATGAAATTGATCTGGTGTGTGCCCAGGTAGACTTAGCCTAGGGCACAGTATGTCCTCTAACATTAGAACGCCCTCACAGACCCCTGCTGTGTTACCAGCCTAAAAACCAACAGGCAGGACACACCTTATACCCCTGCATCCAGGGGTCACATACCTTTGCCACTCACAGACTTGTGATATTAGATCATTTCCCTCAAGAAATAAATGACCAAGTCTAATATTTTTGACTCATTTGATTTGGTTATTTGTATCTACTTTTAGGACTTGTGCGAACATCTGATGTAGTTTTAGGTCACATTTATGCAGAAATGAAATGTAGAACATTCTGAAGGGTTCACAAACTTTTAAGCATCTATCTATCTATCTATCTATCTATCTATCTATCTATCTATCTATCTAAACAAAAATTCTATAACACTGAGCTATATCCCTCAGATCTGAAACAGATATGTTTGCTATGCTGCTTATACCTTGCTGCTATATCTATTTATCAGTTCGTATCTATCTATCTATCTATCTATCTATCTATCTATCTATCTATCTATCATCTATCTATCTATCTATCTATCTATCTATCTATCTATTTATCTATTATCTATCTATTTATCTATCATCTATCTATCTATCTATCTATCTATCTATCTATCTATCTATCTATCTATCTATCTATCTATCTATTTATCTATCTATTATCTATCTATTTATCTATTATCTATCATCTATCTATCTATCTATCTATCTATCTATCTATCTATCTATCTATCTATCTATTTATATCTAAATTAAAACCCAAGACAACAATAAGTTCTAACCATTAGATCTGAACCCAATATTTTTTCTGTGCTGCTTATACTTTATTGCATTATCAATTTATCTATCTATTTATTTATTTATTCATCCAATCCATATCTATCTATCTATCTATCTATCTATCTATCTATCTATCTATCTATCTATCTATCTATCTACAGTCAGGTCCATAAATATTGGGACATCGACACAATTCTAACATTTTGGCTCTATACACCACCACAATGGATTTGAAATGAAACAAACAAGATGTGCTTTAACTGCAGACTGTCAGCTTTAATTTGAGGGTATTTACATCCAAATCATGTGAACGGTGCAGGAATTACAACAGTTTGCATATGTGCCTCCCACTTGTTAAGGAACCAAAAGTAATGGGACAGAATAATAATCATAAATCAAACTTTCACTTTTTAATACTTGGTTGCAAATCCTTTGCAGTCAATTACAGCCTGAAGTCTGGAACGCATAGACATCACCAGACGCTGGGTTTCATCCCTGGTGATGCTCTGCCAGGCCTCTACTGCAACTGTCTTCAGTTCCTGCTTGTTCTTGGGGCATTTTCCCTTCAGTTTTGGCTTCACCAAGTGAAATGCATGCTCAATCGGATTCAGGTCAGGTGATTGACTTGGCCATTGCATAACATTCCACTTCTTTCCCTTAAAAAACTCTGTGGTTGCTTTTGCAGTATGCTTTGGGTCATTGTCCATCTGCACTGTCAAGCGCCGTCCAATGAGTTCTGAAGCATTTGGCTGAATATGAGCAGATAATATTACCTGAAACACTTCAGAATTCATCCTGCTGTTTTTGTCAGCAGTCACATCATCAATAAATACAAGAGAACCAGTTCCATTGGCAGCCATACATGCCCATGCCATGACACTACCACCACCATGCTTCACTGATGAGGTGATATGCTTAGGATCATGAGCCGTTCCTTTCTTTCTCCATACTCTTCTCTTCCCATCACTCTGGTACAAGTTGATCTTGGTCTCATCTGTCCACAGAATGTTGTTCCAGAACTGTGAAGGCTTTTTTAGATATTGTTTGGCAAACTCTAATCTGGCCTTCCTGTTTTTGAGGCTCACCAATGGTTTTACATCTTGTGGTGAACCCTCTGTATTCACTCTGGTGAAGTCTTCTCTTGATTGTTGACTTTGACACACATACACCTACCTCCCGGAGAGCGTTCTTGATCTGGCCAACTGTTGTGAAGGGTGTTTTCTTCACCAGGTAAAGAATTCTTCGGTCATCCACCACAGTTGTTTTCCGTGGTCTTCCAGGTCTTTTGGTGTTGCTGAGCTCACCGGTGCGTTCCTTCTTTTTAAGAATGTTCCAAACAGTTGTTTTGGCCATGCCTAATGTTTTTACTATCTCTCTGATGGGTTTGTTTTGTTTTTTCAGCCTAATGATGGCTTGCTTCACTGATAGTGACAGCTCTTTGGATCTCATCTTGAGAGTTGACAACAACAGATTCCAAATGCAAATAGCACACTTGAAATGAACTCTAGACCTTTTATCTGCTCATTGTAATTGGGATAATGAGGGAATAACACACACCCGGCCATGGAACAGCTGAGAAGCCAATTGTCCCATTACTTTTGGTCCCCTAACAAGTGGGAGGCACATATGCAAACTGTTGTAATTCCTACACCGTTCACCTGATTTGAATGTAAATACCCTCAAATTAAAGCTGACAGTCTGCAGTTAAAGCACATCTTGTTTGTTTCATTTCAAATCCAATGTGGTGGTGTATAGAGCCAAAATGGTTAGAATTGTGTCAATGTCCCAATATTTATGGACCTGACTGTATCTGTCTGTCTATCTATCTATCTATCTATCTATCTATCTATCTATCTATCTATCTATCTATTTATCTATCTATCTATCTATCTATCTATCTATCTATCTATCTATCTATCATCTTCTGTGCGGTAAAGCTATGCCATGCTTATATAATGAACTGTATAAAGTCAGTAGGACAATGTGATCTAAATAAGATTTCTGTCTTCAATTACCAGTCAGCCCTGTTGGGCCCTCGCTCAGTCTGCAGACACAGTTTAAATGGCTACCAACAGGTATTCATGAATCTCACACAGGTTTTACTCATTTAGAACACAACAGATTTTTTCTCTTCCCTTTAAGTCCTGAAGCAGTGAATACAGTGATTTAAGGGGGGAATTATGGGGTGTGAGGTGACATGGAGGTGATCTTTAATTTAGCAGAGGACTGGTGCAGGGGGTACATGGAAGTGCCGGGTGTGTGTGTGAGAAGGGGGAGACTGTTCATCATTATTCAAGTTGCATTATGTGTTGCCTTGAAGCTCACAGGTGAAAGAGCGTTTCCCTAAAACCATACGGCCAGGAAGGGGTTACATAATAATAATGCATTGCAGAGGTCAGTCACAAACGTGTTGTAAAGAATTGTTTCTTTCATAAATCAGTTCAGCAATAATATCATGGAACAAACGATTTCATATAACAGTCCGTAATATTTGTGTACATACAGGCTTGACCTGGTGATACATAGAGCCTAATTATGGGCCGACTTCATAGCTGTACTCGCTTCTGGCACATATTACATACACAGCATTGTTACAAGCACAGTACTGCACCGCAGCCACTGCCTCTTCCCTCGCAGGCAATACACTCTATATGTACATAACAATATTATACTGTAATATATATATATATATATATATATATATAAAAGATAAGCGACTCAGTTCATAACGGTCTGGGTTCGGTCCAAACTTTGCTATTTTTCCGACGGCAGATGAACCCGAATCTTTTCAGGTTAGTTCCGGTTTAATCCACTAAAACGGCGCCTAACGCCATTTTACGGCACATGTCAGCGATAAAACAACACTGGGGAGGAAGAAGAAGGGTGCCTCCTCCTGCTGGGCTGTGAATGAGGGTGGTTGGGTGTTACAATGTCTGCCAGAAAAACGATCTTAGGGAGAATTGTGTTTGTAGAAAAGAGAGGCAGGAAAGCTGTCAGCCAGGGAGTGAGAAGGGAGGAGCTGAGGCTGGCTGTGCCTACTACCACAACTGCTGCGAACCTCAACTGCTGCGAACTGCAAGGAAAGCCTTAAATTTTTTCCCATTTTCACAGAGATACTTTTTTTTTTTTGGGTGGAATAAGCAGAAACTGTACAACAGGTATTGTAGCATCAATCTAGCATATAGAATACTAGTGACAACTAGTGTCAGGTCATCTCACATATTTAATTTTTTTTTGTTTTAATTTGAAAAACTGTATACATCCGTGAGAACGTAATATTAGCGCTAAATCCATTTCTTATCTCCACACACACATAGTTCAAATTTTTTATTTTTTTTCGGGGGGAGGTGGGGTTATTGAATTTATTTAAACCAGCAGATAGGTGATCAGTATACCAATATACAGGGTAGGGCAACAATTTACCGATGAGTGTTAACATGAAAATAAGGTTCAGTTCTCAGTTGTCCATTTCTGTTTATGCTGTTATTTCCATGTGGTTGGAATATCCTTTTTTGTGGGACTTGTTCAATTTAATTAAACTAGCATATACAGTATGTGATCAGGACACCAATACACAGGCTAGGTAAACAGTTTTCCTCTGAGTGTTAATGAGAAAATAAGCATCAGGTCTCATTCGTCTGTTTCCATTTGCTGTATTTCCACAGGGTTGAAATATAATTTTTTTTGGAACTTGTTCAATTTAATTCAACCAGCATATAGGTGATCAGTACACCAATGCACAGGGCAGTGCACCAAATTATCTGTGAGTGATACTGAATTTAGGTCTAAATCTGTTTATGTTTATTTCTGTCTGCACGTTTCCAGTCCAATTTTTTTTGGGGTTGTTGAAATTATAAAAATCAGCATATATGTAATTACTATACCAATACACAGGGTAGAGCACAATTTTATCTGAGAGGCCCCAAAACGTCATGGCTACGGAAGGGTTCCAAAGAAAAGACTCAGAACTAGAATGTTGGCAGTAGCAGCATCAGTAGTAGGACATAGTTGTCCCTGCTGGCTTTGGAAAAGTACAACATTATCATTGAGGTGAAAAATAATGAGATTGTGTGTGGATAAAATGGCTCACTCCTCCTCTCAGTCACAGCAGGATGATGTGGACATGACTTCGGAGTCTGATACCATGCCGTGGAGCCAAGGGTCACAGCATTTCTCCTGCTCCTCCTCCTTGCAGCCCCAGAGAAGGCTTTCAGTGGAGTCTTCATTGGCCCTTCCTAGTGGGGTGCCTTCCTTTTTCCTAAGAAGTGGCAAGAAAACCCAACCACGCCTTTCAGCAGATAGTCAAGAGAATCTCCCAGTTGACAACATGTGTGACAGCATTCAGCATTTGTACTGCCCTGAAGAGGAGGTGGAGGAGAAGGCTGCAGACCCCAGATATAGCTTGCACCATGATATCCCACAGTCTGATAGAAGTGGCTGTGAGCGTGAGAACTCTGATGATGATTCTGTGCTAGACAGGACCTGGGAGCCGGATTGGGGTACTGAGGAGGAGACATCAGAGGAGGAGGATGATGGTGGCAGCAATAAAGAGCAGAGGCTATGTACCTACCAAAGACCAGCCAGGGCCATGTCTCCTTCACGATCTGGTGATGCTACTGACACTGTGGTTGGATCAGGCCCAAAACGTGCCAAAGCAAAGTCAAACTCGGCTGCCTTTAGCTTTGCTCGAGTATCTCTCGTCTGACATTTCTTTCCACACTGCCGGAAGACAAAAGCATTGCCTTGTGCAAGCTGCGCAAGAGCAAGATAAAATGTTAGCAGGCAAACACAAATGTAGACATCACAGCTCTAGTGAACCACATGAAGTGGCATCACCCCATCCCATGGGCAAGCAAAGGTGGCAGCCAGCTACTGCAACAGTTGTTCCCTCCTTCTCCTGGTCCTCCTTGTGGTAGCCAGGCCCTATTCCATTGGTAGTACGATGTCTTTCATATTGTCATCAACCCTTTCCACTTCTCCCACTCAGACTCCTCCTTCTCTGCTCCATCGTCAGCCATTGATAACAGAATGCGAGGCCATGAAACAAAGCTACACGCCCAGGAATCCGATGGCCTGCTTATACACTTCTCGCGACGTTCCAACTCGCTGGAATTCAACATTGCACATGCTTGAGCACCTGAACCAGCAGTGGAAAGCTGTAAATGATTTTATCAAGCACCAGGCAGCCTCAGCAGCATAGAGCATGTGTTGCTTCATGGCAGCTCATCCAAGATGCCTGACAGGTGCTGAAGCCCTTTGAAGAAGCCACAATGTTTGTCAGCAGGGATAACTGTGGCATGAAAGATGTCGTATCTCTCATATTTATCTTAGAACAGACGCTGATGCTCATGCAACAGGGGACGAGGGCGGAAGAACAACTAGTATATCTTGCTGTCCGCCCTATAGCTGTTGGGGACTAGAGATGTCGCGAACATAAAATTTTCAGTTCGCGAACGGCGAACGCGAATTTCCGCAAATGTTCGCGAACGGGCGAACCGGGCGAACCGCCATAGACTTCAATAGGCAGGCGAATTTTAAAACCCACAGGGACTCTTTCTGGCCACAATAGTGATGGAAAAGTTGTTTCAAGGGGACTAACACCTGGACTGTGGCATGCCGGAGGGGGATCCATGGCAAAACTCCCATGGAAAATTACGTAGTTGACGCAGAGTCGGGTTTTAATCCATAAAGGGCATAAATCACCTAACAATCCTAAATTTTTTTGAACAACATGGTTTAAAACATCCAGTGTGTGTATACGATCAGGTATGATGTTGTATCGATCAGGTAGTGTAAGGGTTACGCCCGCTTCACAGACATTGACAGACCAAACTCCCCTTTTAATGCACCGCAAACAGTCCATTTGCCCAACCGCAAACTCCCCATTTGCACAAGGTTGGATACAAGGCTAGCCATGTCCCGTTGATGTCATTGATGGTTTCTTCCTCCACCCAGCCACGTACAACACCAAGGGTCCCCGAAAGGTGAATTGAATAGATTTTTCGAACAGGGAGATGGTTAAAAAAACGCTGGCTCCCTCCCCTTTGTTTGAATCCACGGTCACTGCGTCTGTGCCGTGCAATTTACTGTCACACCGGATATGAGTGGTATTTTCTGTAGTTCTCTCTTCTCATCAGTTTAAATAGAATTTTTTTTTATCTGCAAGGTATTTGAGTGAGTGACACCCTGTAACGGTATGAGTGGAGGCCTAGCCACTAGCCAGTGGCCACAATACAGTCTGTGTGGGCCTGACACACACGGGCTTGCAAATGTGATTATATCACAGAAAAATATTAAATATAATTTTTTTATCTGAAAGGTATTTGAGTGAGTGACACCCTGTAACGGCATGAGTGGAGGCCTAGCCAGTGGCCACAATACAGTCTGTGTGGGCCTGACACACACTGGCTTGCAACTGTGATTATATCACAGAAAAAGATTAAATATATATTTTTTTTATCTGCGAGGTATTTGTGAGTGAGTGACACCCTGTAATGGTATGAGTGGAGGCCTAGCCACTAGCCAGTGGCCACAATACAGTCTGTGTGGGCCTGACACACACGGACTTGCAAATGGGATTATATCACAGAAAAATATTAAATTTAATTTTTTTTATCTGAAAGGTATTTGAGTGAGTGACACCCTGTAACGGTAGGAGTGGAGGTCTAGCCACTAGCCAGTGGCCACAATACAGTATGTGTGAGGGCCTGACACACACGGGCTTGCAAATGGGATTAGATCACAGAAAAAAATTAAATATAATTTTTTTTTTATCTGCGAGGTATTTTCTGTCACACCCTGTATGGGGTGCACACAGTGCTGTCTGTGACTGAGCCTGCAGCCTCTCACACACGGGCAGGCAACTGCAATATATACAGTGGGGGAAATAATTATTTGACCCCTCACTGATTTTGTAAGTTTGTCCAATGACAAAGAAATGAAAAGTCTCAGAACAGTATCATTTCAATGGTAGGTTTATTGTAACAGTGGCAGATAGCACATCAAAAGGAAAATCGAAAAAATAACTTTAAATAAAAGATAGCAACTGATTTGCATTTCATTGAGTGAAATAAGTATTTGAACCCTCTAACAAAAAAAGACTTAATACTTGGTGGAAAAACCCTTGTTTGCAAGCACAGAGGTCAAACGTTTCTTGTAATTGATGACCAAGTTTGCGCACATTTTAGGAGGAATGTTGGTCCACTCCTCTTTGCAGATCATCTCTAAATCCCTAAGGTTTCGAGGCTGTCTCTGTGCAACTCTGAGCTTGAGCTCCCTCCATAGGTTTTCGATTGGATTAAGGTCCGGAGACTGACTAGGCCACTCCATGACCTTAATGTGCTTCTTCTTGAGCCACTCCTTTGTTGCCTTTGCTGTATGTTTTGGGTCATTGTCGTGCTGGAACACCCATCCACGACCCATTTTCAGTTTCCTGGCAGAGGGAAGGAGGTTGTCGCTCAGGATTTCACGATACATGGCTCCGTCCATTTTCCCGTTTATGCGAATAAGTTGTCCTGTGCCCTTAGCAGAAAAACACCCCCAAAGCAAAATGTTTCCACCCCCATGCTTGACGGTGGGGACGGTGTTTTGGGGGTCATAGGCAGCATTTTTCTTCCTCCAAACACAGCGAGTTGAGTTAATGCCAAAGAGCTCTATTTTGGTCTCATCAGACCACAGCACCTTCTCCCAGTCACTCTCTGAATCATTCAGGTGTTCATTGGCAAACTTCAGACGGGCCTGCACATGTGCCTTCCTGAGCAGGGGGACCTTGCGAGCCCTGCAGGATTTTAATCCATTGCGGTGTAATGTGTTTCCAATGGTTTTCTTGGTGACTGTGGTCCCTGCTAATTTGAGGTCATTAACTAACTCCTCCCGTGTAGTTCTAGGATGCTTTTTCACCTTTCTCAGAACCATTGACACCCCACGAGGTGAGATCTTGCGTGGAGCCCCAGAGCGAGGTCGATTGATGGTCATTTTGTGCTCCTTCCATTTTCGAACAATCGCACCAACAGTTGTCACCTTCTCTCCCAGCTTCTTGCTAATGGTTTTGTAGCCCATTCCAGCCTTGTGCAGGTCTACAATTTTGTCTCTGACATCCTTGGACAGCTCTTTGGTCTTTCCCATGTTGGAGAGTTTGGAGTCTGCTTGATTGATTGATTCTGTGGACAGGTGTCTTTTATACAGGTGACTAGTTAAGACAGGTGTCCTTAATGAGGGTGACTAATTGAGTAGAAGTGTCTAACCACTCTGTGGGAGCCAGAACTCTTAATGGTTGGTAGGGGTTCAAATACTTATTTCACTCAATGAAATGCAAATCAGTTGCTATCTTTTATTTAAAGTTATTTTTTCGATTTTCCTTTTGATGTGCTATCTGCCACTGTTACAATAAACCTACCATTGAAATGATACTGTTCTGAGACTTTTCATTTCTTTGTCATTGGACAAACTTACAAAATCAGTGAGGGGTCAAATAATTATTTCCCCCACTGTATATATATATATAAAAAAAAAAAAAAAGGAGACTGATGTACCAGCCCTGAAAAGGGCTTTTTGGGGTGTTGTCAGGACGCTGTCCTTACAGCAGATGAGTCTGTGGACACAGAACACTGCCCTAGCTAACGCTTTCCCTATTGAATCAGCAGCAGCAGCAGCACTGTCCCTCCTCTCACTGAGAATGTAGCTTCCGAATGAATCTAAAATGGATGCTGTCCAGGAGGTGGGAGGGTCTGGGAGGGAGGGTCTGCTGCTGATTGGCTGGAATGTGTCTGCTGACTGTGAGGTACAGGGTCAAAGTTTACTCAATTATGATGTATAGGGGGCGGACCGAACATCGCATATGTTCGCCCGCCGCGGCGGACGCGAACAAGCTATGTTCGCCTGGAACTATTCGGACATCTCTATTGGGGACACACAAAGGGAATCTGCCATGAAGGTGGAGCATGTTTGATGACTACTGAATAGCTATACTTTTAGACCCTCGCTATCAGGGCAAAATGGTGGAATGTTTTCCTCTTGCAGAATGGGAGGACAAATTACATTATTACCAGGAAACACTGTGTACACAGCTTGCTGCAGCTTATGGCAAGCAGACCCCTGCTGCCAGCATGTCTGAAAGGGAGGCCTTCTCTGCCGCCCCACAGAGTCACCCCCTCCTGTTGCCACGAGCAGCAGTAGCAGCAGCAGTCATTTCAGTCTCCTTAACATGATGGAGCAGTTTTCCCATGTACTGTGCCAGGCTGAGGCCAGTCATCAAGCCGACTGCTCATGCCTCAATGTCCAAACTCTGGCCAGTTTCTGGTGCATAAACTGTTCCCTGACCCCATGGGTTTCTGGGCAGGCAGACTGGAACAGTGGCCCGAATTGGCACAGAACGCTTTCATCTTGGAGAATATTTTCAGCACTGCAGGGGGCATGGTGACACCCAAACAGACCAAGTTGTCCTCCACCAGTGTCCAAAACATCACTTTAGTTAAAATGAACCAAGCCTGGATTGGGGAGGATTTTCACACTCCTTCTACCGAGGCCGATGAATAGATCTGGCATTATTGTGCAGTGCCCCATCATGCCATTGCTGTAGCCTGCCAACCATCATGCTCTGTACGGCTGCTACTGCTGCTACCTCAATAATGCCACCGTTATCATCATGCCACTGCTGTGACTTGCCAACCATCATGTTCTGTACGGCTTCTGCATCCTCTATGTTGCAACCACTGCCATCACTCCACTGCTGTGATCAGCCATCATGTTTTGTACAGCTGCTGCCTCCATTATGCCACTGCCGCCATCATGCCACTGTTGCGACCTGCCAATCATCATGCTCTGTATGGATGCTGCTGCTGCCTCCATCATGCCACCGCAGCCATCATCCCAATGCTTCAACTTGCCAACCATCAGGTTCTGTATGGCTGCTGCTGCTTCCATCATTCTACCAGTGCCATCATGTCGCTGCTGCCGCCTGCCGACCGTCATCTTCCATAAGTCTGCTGCTGCCTCCATCATGCTGCTGTCTGCCTGCCAACATGTACCACACCGCTACCTCAGCTGCTGTTGCTCTTCACTGCTATTCTCCTACTGCTACCACTATTAACTCAAAGCATCTGCCACTGCCATCACTACTACTGCTACTACTACTATTACTACTACTACTACTACCTATATACAGCTTTGTATGATCCATGCTCTGCTGCTTCTGATGCCACCACCATTGCAGCCACATGCCACAATATCTGTACCCTTTTTTATATCAACACTGCACTGTTGCTGCATCAAATTAAACAAGAGAATTGCTGTCATTGCATTCGAGAGCTTGGGGAGGGTTATATACCAATTCTCAGGGCAATTCGAGCAACTTCGGGTCAGCTCAAAACGATTTGGGTCTGAACCAAACTTTTGTAAAAATTTGGCGGACCTTAACCAAAACGAATCTCAAGTGGTTCGCTCATCTCTAGATAGTGAATCTCAACATAGATGCAGCAGAAGGTAGACTGAATCCTGAGCAATGTATCCCACCTCCATGGATCAAGTCAGATTTTTTTCGTTTTAGGGGTTACTGGCTTCCCTGCAGATATTTAGAGAACAATATATTTGGCCAAGGATATTCTGCAAATTAACATCTTATTTAAAGCCCAAGTTTAAGCCTGTTCTTCCCGTAGAATCCAACCACACAACGTCATAAATTCTCACTAGGAAGATTAGTTGGACAAAACATCCCTTTTGAGAGTGTTCCTACAACAGATCAAATTAAATGAACAGTCTGTGTGGTCAAGTTATGTAATCTGAACGACGCTTATTTATTTTAAAGGTGTGAAGATCATGGCTTACACGTCCCCCCACGATGGATCAGTGACAAATCTGCGGTTTGCTGCAATAGTGGTTGACTACTCATCTAACAGTTGTCTGTAATAGCTCTTAGAAAGTTGGCAGAAATGCTAATGTTCATAGCTAATAGTCACGTGATTTATAAAAAAAGAATTTGGAATACATGACGCCATTCCATAAATGATCCTGCACTATAGCGGTGCCTATAGTCTGGGTGGGGAGGTGTAATCATGATCTAATAGTAGACAGATTTTTAACAGATGTATGAAAAGGAACGTCTTTTAATGCAATAATACAGCATTTGAAAATCCAGAAAGTCTGATAAACCGGAAAAGAGACAACCAATGAGGACGTTTGTTCTGATTTAACCCCAAAAGGAGAGATCCTGCCCTGAATTAAAGTAAAAGAAGGTGACTGTTCAGGATCATGGAGCAATAAGGGACCCTGGGTTGATATCAGGGGCATCGCTAGGCCATAACATCCAGGGCCCTGAACATCGGGACGGCAGCAGCACATTTAACTGTATGTATGTCCTCAAGAAGGCGACAGTTGAATATTGCGGCAGGGCACGGGAGACAATTGGCCACATACCACCTGACCTGAAACCTATTAGAGAATGCTTCTGTGGCGCAGGCTATACGATGATGTCATCACACAGGAAGAGGCCTGCCATCATGCTATAGGGGTCGGAGGCTTTAAAAGTACTGAGGTACTATAAGGGGCTGGGACATTTTAACTACTGGCCACATTATAGAGACATTTAACTACTGGGGGCTCCATACAGACATTAAAATACAGGGCACACAATAGGGGGCATTTGAACTATCTGGGACACTCTAGAGAGCATTCTAACTACAGAGGCACTATAGGGGCAATTTAACTACTGAGGGAATTACAGTGGGGCATTTTACCTACTGGTGGCACTACATGAGGCATTTTACTACTAGAGACATTATAGCGGGCATTCAAGCTACAGGGGCCGTAATAATATAGGGGCATTGCAACCATGCGGGCACTTTAGGGGGGCATTATAACTAATGGGGCACAATAAGGGGCTTTATAACTACTGGGGGAACTATAGAGAGGAATTTTTTACTACTGGGAGCACTATGATGGGCATTATTATAGGGTACACTATGGGAGTATACAGGCAGACACTAAAGGGGGACATTGTATACGTTGTAAAGGGGATATCTAGGGCAGAGACTGAAAGGGGGTATTGTACGTACACTGCGTGCAGAATTATTAGGCAAATGAGTATTTTGACCACATCATCCTCTTTATGCATGTTGTCTTACTCCAAGCTGTATAGGCTCGAAAGCCTCCTACCAATTAAGCATATTAGGTGATGTGCATCTCTGTAATGAGAAGGGGTGTGGTCTAATGACATCAACACCCTATATCAGGTGTGCATAATTATTAGGCAACTTCCTTTCCTTTGGCAAAATGGGTCAAAAGAAGGACTTGACAGGCTCAGAAAAGTCAAAAATAGTGAGATATCTTGCAGAGGGATGCAGCACTCTTAAAATTGCAAAGCTTCTGAAGCGTGATCATCGAACAATCAAGCGTTTCATTCAAAATAGTGTCGCAGGGTCGCAAGAAGCGTGTGGAAAAACCAAGGCGCAAAATAACTGCCCATGAACTGAGAAAAGTCAAGCGTGCAGCTGCCAAGATGCCACTTGCCACCAGTTTGGCCATATTTCAGAGCTGCAACATCACTGGAGTGCCTAAAAGCACAAGGTGTGCAATACTCAGAGACATGGCCAAGGTAAGAAAGGCTGAAAGACGACCACCACTGAACAAGACACACAAGCTGAAACGTCAAGACTGGGCCAAGAAATATCTCAAGACTGATTTTTCTAAGGTTTTATGGACTGATGAAATGAGAGTGAGTCTTGATGGGCCAGATGGATGGACCCGTGGCTGGATTGGTAAAGGGCAGAGAGCTCCAGTCCGACTCAGACGCCAGCAAGGTGGAGGTGGAGTACTGGTTTGGGCTGGTATCATCAAAGATGAGCTTGTGGGGCCTTTTCGGGTTGAGGATGGAGTCAAGCTCAACTCCCAGTCCTACTGCCAGTTTCTGGAAGACACCTTCTTCAAGCAGTGGTACAGGAAGAAGTCTGCATCCTTCAAGAAAAACATGATTTTCATGCAGGACAATGCTCCATCACACGCGTCCAAGTACTCCACAGCGTGGCTGGCAAGAAAGGGTATAAAAGAAGAAAATCTAATGACATGGCCTCCTTGTTCACCTGATCTGAACCCCATTGAGAACCTGTGGTCCATCATCAAATGTGAGATTTACAAGGAGGGAAAACAGTACACCTCTCTGAACAGTGTCTGGGAGGCTGTGGTTGCTGCTGCACGCAATGTTGATGGTGAACAGATCAAAACACTGACAGAATCCATGGATGGCAGGCTTTTGAGTGTCCTTGCAAAGAAAGGTGGCTATTTTGGTCACTGATTTGTTTTTGTTTTGTTTTTGAATGTCAGAAATGTATATTTGTGAATGTTGAGATGTTATATTGGTTTCACTGGTAAAAATAAATAATTGAAATGGGTATATATTTGTTTTTTGTTAAGTTGCCTAATAATTATGCACAGTAATAGTCACCTGCACACACAGATATCCCCCTAAAATAGCTAAAACTAAAAACAAACTAAAAACTACTTCCAAAAATATTAAGCTTTGATATTAATGAGTTTTTTGGGTTCATTGAGAACATGGTTGTTGTTCAATAATAAAATTAATCCTCAAAAATACAACTTGCCTAATAATTCTGCACTCCCTGTATAACTCCCTAAAGGGCATATCTAGGGCAGACACTAAAAGTGGAACATTGTATAGGCCACCAGTGGTGTGCCTAGGTTGTTTGGCACCCAGGGAAAGTCCTTTCTCTGCCCCCCCCCCCCAAATCCTTTAAAAAAATCCTACCCCCTTACAGTAGTATTGCCCTCATTGTACAACCTTCACAGTAGTTTTGTACAGATGTGTGCCCTCTAACAGTAGTTATGCCCACATTGTGCCCACTTAAAGTACTTATCCCTTTATTGTGCACCCTTCAAATTAGTTATGCCTTCATTGTGCACCCCTCACAGTAGTTATGCCCTCTCTGTGCCCCCTTCACAGTTGTAATGCCCTCTTTGTGCCCCCTTCATAGTAATAATCCCCATTATGCCCCTTCATAGTAATAACCCCCATTGTGCCCCTTCATAGTAATAAGCCCCATTGTGCCTCCTTCACAGTAATAATGCCTCTTAATAGTAGTAATGCCCATTGTACCCCTTTCACAGTAATAATGCCCATTGTGCCCCCTTAATAGTAATAAAGCCCATTGTGCGCCCTTAAAAGTAGTAATGCCCACTGTGCCCCTTCACAGTAATAATGCCCATTGTGCCTTCACAGTAATAATGCCCTCTGTGCCCCCTCCACAGTAGAAATCCTCATTGTGCCCCTTTAATGGTAGTAATGCCCTCTGTGCTAGTAATGCTCATTGTTCCCCCTTCACAGTAATAATGCCCTCTGTGCCCCCTTCATAGTAGTAATACCCTCTGTGCACTGTGCCCCCTTCAGAGTAGTAATTCCTTATGTGCACTGTGCCCCCTCCATAGTAGAAATGCCCATTGTGCCCCCTCCATAGTAGAAATGCCCATGGTGCCCCTTCACATTAGCAATGCCCTCTGTGCCCCCTCCAGAGTAGAAATGCCCATTGTGTCCCCTCAATAGTAGAAATGCCCATTGTGCCACCTTCACATTAGCAATGCCCATTGTACCCCTTCACACTAACAATGCCCATTGTTCCCCCTCCATATTAGAAATGCCCATTGTGCCCCCTCCATAGTATAAATCCCCATTGTGCCCCCTTCACATTAGCTATGCCCTCTGTGCCCCCTCCAGAGTAAAAATGCCCATTGTACCATTGT
Source organism: Bufo bufo (assembly GCF_905171765.1). Classification (NCBI taxonomy): domain Eukaryota; kingdom Metazoa; phylum Chordata; class Amphibia; order Anura; family Bufonidae; genus Bufo; species Bufo bufo. The sequence goes on from NC_053389.1 coordinate 140,012,815, forward strand.
GCCCCTCCATAGTAGAAATGTCCATTGTGCCCGTTCACATTAGCAATGCCCATTGTGTCCCCTCCAGAGTAGAAATGTCCATTGTGCCCCTTCACAATAGCATTGCCCATTGTGCCCCCTCGAGAGTAGAAATGTCCATTGTGCCCCTTCACATTAGCAATGTCCATTGTGCCCCCTCCAGAGTAGAAATGCCCATTGTGCCCCCTCTGTGTTAAAAAACAAACAAAAAAAAAACACTACTCACCTTGTCCCATTCCTGAAGCTCATAGTCCTCTCTCCCCTGCAGACACAGATAGCTCTGCAGCACGGTGTGGGCGGAACTTATGCAGATTTCTAGCCTGAATGGTGGAGCGGGGAGAAGTCTTCCTGCTTCACCATTCTGTGCGCCACCGGCCTGAAGGAGGGGAGGATCGCAGGAGCTGAGAGGTGATTGACAGGAGCGCAGCTCCCAGTGCTCCAGCAATGAGCGCTTCCATCTGTATTGATGGAAGCGCTCATTTCTTCTGGACTCTGGCACCCCCTTAGATCTATTGCAGACACAAAAAGGGGGCATTGTATAATTCACTAAAGTGGGTATATAGGGCAGAAACTAAAAGGGGGACATTGTAAAAGTCACTAAACTTGGTACCTAGGCAAGGCAGTAACAGGGGAACATTGTATAAGTTTCTAAAATAGTCAGTGTTGGACTGGGGTACCTTTGGCCCACTAATAAAATTTGTTCTGGGTGCCTTGTACACAGACACATGCAAATATCATCTGCTTACACAGTGGCAGGCAGCAACAAGATGATTGCTTATTGGGGTCCCTGATGAAAGAATGGCTGGAATGTACCTAGAAGTCATGTCATCCAGCTGACGCTTTTAGAATAATAAACTGGCTCGTTGGTTGAGTTGCAATATGCTGTGTATAGTGCAGTAAGTCTACAGTGCCATGTACCACTTGTGCAGGGGGTGGGAGTCTGAGGGATTCACCTGTTCCCAGTCTGGGCCTGAAAAGAGTAATCTATGGAAGACACTACAAAGGGTGCTGGGGCAGAGGCACCAAAAGGCGGCAGCAGGGACAAGTTTCGGACTGGGTTTCCTTGGGCCCACCAACCCCTATATCATCAATAACGTTGAATAGGTTTTGAATCAAAGAAATAGACCCTAGTGGCAAGTGATCTCCAAAGGCTGCCCCAAATGGGTCTTTTCTCCTGGAGTTTTGGTGCTCATTATTGCATTCCTCCACTGGAGGAATATCTGGCACTCTGGTGGGACAGTCTGACTCTGGCAGGGACAGAGGAATCAAAGGGATACTTGTGTTGAAGGCATTATGGAGCCATTGGGGAATACAATAAAAGAGGCACCTGGGTAATATAGTGAAGGACACAGGTGGACTCGCCATACACCCCACAGGTAAATTTCCTAGTGGGCCGATGCTCTGAGGGCCTCCCAAGCCCTCCTCATCGCCACTAGCCAGGTATCTGATACTTTCAGCATTAATTCTTGTAGGAGCATCAGGCACTTATGGACCTGGCCAGTGGTCACAGGTGCCCTCCTGAATTCAACTGTATTGCTGTCTTCTGTAGGATGATGCAGTTTTATACTGTGGCGTGGGCGGCAGTAATTTGTGCTTCACTGTGGTATTTGGTTGTGCTGGGACGGTATTTTTTTCTGCTCTACGGTATTGCAGGCCTCACCTATTTCTTTTGTCCCGCCTTCTGTCAGTTTGGACCCGCCTACAACATGGGGCCACTTTTAGTTTTTTTCCAGGGCCACTTTAAGTTCCCAGTCTGCCCCTGGTGAAGGAGGACATGTGGCAGGCAACAATAGGGGGCACCTACAACAAAAGCACTAAAGAGTCACCTATGATATAGACACTAACAGAAGCAGGGTACCTCCAGGGTTCATCATTATAGGGCACTATAGGACACGGGGTGCATACAATAAAGCGGCACCTGCGGCAGAGTAATAATTGGGGGTCCACGTGTTACTATAGAGCGATTTAGGGCAAACATTGAATGGCGGACCTGGGGGACACAGACTTATTAGGGCCTCTGTGGCTGGTGACCCTGTCATGGGCACCAATAAAACCTGATATTATGGTAAAATTGCATAGTGAAACATGTTACTATTTACAAAATGACTCCTTACCTGGGACATCTCAGCAGGGTCAGCCTTAAAAAAATTGTTTTTTATTTTTATCCCCATTTTAAGACCCCTATAACTTTTTTTGTAGTTATTTATACAGAACTGTGTGAAGACTTATTTTTTGTGGGGCTTTTTGCAGGGCAATATGTACTTTTCAGTGATATCATTTTGAAGTGTGTGTGAATTTTCAATACCCTTTTTTTTAATTGTTTGGGGAGATGAAGTGACAATAAATGGCGAATTGGCCATTTTTATTTTTTTTTATATTTGACGTATGGGATAAATATTGTTATATTTTAATAGCACGGATGTGATAATACCTATGATGTTTTTTTTTTAATTGCCTTATTTTTTTTTTTGGGGGAAAGGGGGGTGATTTGAAATTATATATTTTTTATATTTTAATTTTTTTTTAACCCAAGGTGACCATAACTAGCAATCTTTTTTATTCTGCGATGGGTATTTAATCATCACATAAAACACCTTTCACTATATGCCAATACAGTGACACACACCACGTCATAAATTGGGCACAAGCTACGACAGCGCTGAGGGGAAACAAAGCCAAAAAAAGTATTTGTAAATGCCCCACATTGTTCCCAGACACAGTGGGTGACATTTACTAATATTTTTATGCCAATATTGTGGCTTCAAAACATTGCATATTGTGGTGCATGTCATATTTGCTCTATAATTTAAGACTTTTTAAGCTACTAGTCACTCTTCAAAAGTAGTGTAAAAGGGGCCGGTGCTTAGTGGGAGGGGCAGGGCTTATTACAGCCCAAGTCTGTGCCAGATGCTAGCTGGAGTAGACTTGAGTTTCTGGCGCATAGAGATATCTGCCTCTAAATAAATTTGGTTAATCTTACTCCAGCGCAGGGAGATCAAGACTGGAGCTTGGAACGCCAGTCTTGATAAATCTCCCCCAGTGATCTTTAAACTGTCATGTCAGACATGTTCCATCCCAGAGTGTTTACAGGGGAAGAAACCCAATCCTCCACTAAATGTCCCTTTTTGCCTGTCTGTAGAAATCCCTGCTCCAGTACAAGTTTCCAAGAACATTCTCATATCTCCTCCTAATTTCCTCCAAAAATCTAATTTGTATATGAGTCACCAAGATCCTTCTCATATACCTACTAAATAACAAGGGATTCACAAGGAGTTTGCCTCAGATATCATCACGCTGAAAGGAAATTGTCATCTGGTTTAGTACAATTTTATTTAGCTGTCTCGGCACATTCTTCTGCTTCATGTTCAAATACATTTTTTATAGAATTTGTTTTTTCTTTTCAGTTGCTATTCATTTTCTGAACTGTTAAAAATTTACCTGGTTTCTTTAAAAACAAATCCTATACACGGCAATCAGTGTGCATTTTTTGCTTTCCATCTTTTGAACTTGGACTTCAAGTGGTTGATCACCCAGGTGACGTTTTCTACAGGCCCCCAGCGTGGCTGGATCTGCAGTGGTAATCATACTTACCTGATCCTTGCCTCCATCATTCCCCCACTGGCTCTTTAGATTCTAGATCTCCCTACTAGAGATGAGTGAATCGAAGCTGACAAAGTGGAATTCGATCTGAATTTTTGGAATTGTTTGATTTGCACCGAACCTGAATTTCCTCACGCTTCGTGGCAACGAATCACAGCAAGGAACTCTGGGAACGAGGGATCACCCACAATGCCATGCTTGCAGCCAATCAGCAACCAGCCATCCCTGTGATGTCACAGCCCTATAAATACCCATCTTGGATTCAGGGAAAGTGCTAGGAAAGACTTGAAAACTTTTATTTTGCTCAATAGAAGTTGAGGGAAAGCGCATTAGAAGTGTAGGGAAAGGATAGGGAGGAATCATTCCACAGTATTGAAGCAGAACAGGGTTCAGTAGGCGAGGTTACAGTCTGGGTAATAGGAACAATCCTATTACACCTTGGTGCACTGACTGCGGATCCAAATTGCTATTATACTGCTGATCATTTCAGGTTTGCAATAGATGATACCTCTGTAATTCCAGCAAACCGTTCTTGTTATTGGTTTCTTATTAGCCCTTGTGCTGTGCAGTTATATATATATATATTCAAAAGTCTTTTTTGGTGTGTATTAGTGGGGAAAAAGAAAAAGGGATTATTAGCCGTTGTGTGGTGAAGTGAGAAAATTGAAGCCCTTTTTGGCGTGTATTAGTGGCTAAAAAAAGTATTATTTGCCGTTCACATCCGCAGTTATATGTTCTGAAGCCTTTTTTTAGGGTGTATTAGTCGTAAAAAAGAAAAAGGGCTTATTAGCCATTGTGTGGTGAAGTGAGAAAATGAAAGCCATTTTTTGGCGTGTATTAGTGGCCAAAAAAAAGTTTTATTTGCCATTCTCGGCCACGGTTATATGTTCTAAAGCCTTTTTTTGGCGTGTATTAGTGGGGAAAAAGAAAAAGGGCTTATTAGCCGTTGTGTGGTGAAGTAAGAAAATTAAAGCCCTTTGTGGCATGTATTAATTTCTTTTTTATTTACTTATTTGATCTAACAGTATGTCAGACAGAGAAGTGACAGGACCTGCACAGGGGAGGGGCACAGGCCTAAATGTTTCTGGCTCAGGCACGGGTCGCAGCAGAGTAAGGGCACATGGCAGCAGGGGTCACTACTCAGTTCCAGAGGCCTGAGCTCCCAGTGTCAGCTAGTGGACCTGTCTTGACCAGCAACCCAGCGGTTCTTGAATGGTTGACTCGATCTTCAACTTCGTTGCAAGTGACATCAGACATCCCCAGCCAAGAGTCGGTGGGTTGGTCAGACACAACCCTTAGTTGACATGACCCGGGAGCAGGCCCTGTGCCCTTACCTGTCCTCAACCTGCCTCTGTCCTTTTCTGTTCCCTTAGCCAGAGAAGTACTATATGCTGTGGGCTCAGCTCCACTATACAGTGAGGATGAGCTAGTAGAGGACAGTCAGCAGCTACTGGCCAGCCAAGATGTGGAGGAGACATCTGTCGATTCCTCCGGTAGGCGGGCAAGTAGTGATGAGGAGAGTGGCATGGGAGCTGGTGTTGCAAGCAGTCAGGCTCCTGGCTCAGAGACCGTTGAAGAGGACATCAGTGACGTGGAGACAGTACTCAACAGTATACATGGAGTGTACCCTGCCACCCCACATCGAAGATCCCCTGGACCACTGAACAGACAAACTCGATTTGTGGCCGCAACTGGACGAGTTTGCACTGGACAAACTTTCCTGCCTGGCCAGCAGTGTGGCATCAGAGCGGGTGTTTAGTGCGGCGGGGGCCATAGTTACCCCAAGAAGAATTCACCTGTCCACCTAAAATGTGGAGAAACTGACCTTTGTGAAGATGAATCAGGTGTGGATCAGGCAGGATTTTCAAACACCAGTGCCAGATAAGGTAAGATAAGATGCCTTTATTGTCACTGTACAATACAATGTAATACAATGTACAATACAATGAAATGTTGTTTGGAGCAATCCTAGATGCCATGGACAGAGGAACAAGAACTGACATTTAAACTAAAGCATTACACTAGAAAAAAACAAAACATTGCACTAGAAAGCATTGCTATTCACAGTTCACAGCATATATATAGCAAGAGCAAGGTAGGAAGTGCTTATGAGTATATATACACACTGATTCAGACACCACTGCAGACAAGAGATTATCATGGGTTCACGAATGCAGAAGTTACTTTCAGTCTGTGGTAGATTCTATCCTAGGAAGGGGCAATAATCTCCGAGCATTTAGGAGACTTATTGCTTTGGGGTAAAAGCTGTTCTTCAGCCTAGTGGTGTGGGCATGTAGGGCTCTAAGACGCCTACCAGAGGGTAGGGGAATGAAAAGGCTGTGGCCGGGGTGAGTTGGATCCCCGCAGATAATTTTTGCCCTGTTGCTGCAGCGAGCAGTGAAGATGTCATCCAGTGATGGTAACTGAGTACCAGTGATTCTGCCAGCCATTCTGATGATGCGCTTGAGGGTCTTTTTGTCCTCAGAAGAGCAGCCGGAGTACCACACTGTACCACACTGACTAGATCATCATGGTGCCACACCTACACTTTGACAAAAGAGACCTTTTTCTTCTGGCTACCTGCTTCAGCTACTATTCTGATGCTGCCACCTGACTTATGCCACACCTGCTGCCAGGTGCTCCTACTGCCACCTACTATCTTCATCTGGTACTGGTATTGCCCCCCCACCTAAACACTATGTCACTGGGCCACTCTATGGTCTCCTCATGCTGCTGCCACCTCACCACTCTGTGGTCCTCTCATGCTGTTGCCACCTCACCACTCTGTCATTGGGCCACTCTGTGGTCTCCTCATGCTGCTGCCACCTCACCACTATGTCACTGGTCCACTTTATGGTCTCCTCATGCTGCTGCTACCTCACCACTCTGTGGTCTTCTCATGCTGCTGCCACCTCACCACTCTGTCATTGGGCCACTCTGTGGACTTCTCATGTTGTTCCTACCCTCCCCACTCCATCATTTTTTTGACCCTTCTTCTGATCTGTCAGAAGGAAGGAAAAATGAGATCCTGTCTATGTAGCAGCTGTAAGGCCTGTATGACATGGTCCCTATTTTGCATCAGAATTGGCTTATGATTTGGTAGCGAAAAACAGGAGTGGGTACAAAACCCAGAAGACATACAAATATTCCATTCACGTGTCATCTCTGTTTTGGATCCACTCCTGTTTTTTTTGGCAATACTGATGGATTACTGACTAGTGTTGAGCGAACGCGAACGGTAAAGTTCGGGTCCGTACCAAACTTTGCGAGTTCGGGTACCCGGACCCGAACCCGAACTTTGCCGGAAAAGTTTGGGTTCAAGTTTGGTGTTTGGCCATTTAATAAAGCTTGTTGAAAGGCTGCAGGGCAGCCAATTAACAAGCTTTTAAGCTGTAGGTACTAAGAAGCCATCACAGCCATGCCTACTAATGGCATGGCTGTGATTGGCCGGTGCATCATGTAACCCAGCTTCTGTAAAAGCTGGATCACATGTAGCACTGCCCATCAGCTCTGAGTATTGCAGGGACAGGAAGCAGGCAGCTGAACTGAGGGAGAGAGTTAGGAATCTGGCTATTTGTTTTGTGGGTGACCTACAGTATAAAGATTTTTTGTGAGTGCAATACAGCAGCTTTGCACCCCTGACATAGAAATATAATACTAAATCTGGATGTTAATTCTGTGAGTGACCTATAGTGATTTTTTTTGTGGGTTCTCCAGACAATGTGCTGACGACAAGACTCGAGTGGTTTGCACGCTGTGCAATCAGAGCCTGGAGCGAGGAATACATGTTCTAAACCTGAGCACCACCAACATGACCAGGCATCTAAATGCAAAGCACGAGCTGCATTGGAGTAAACACCTCAAAAACCACAAAAGATCTCAGGTTCCTCCTGCTCCCTCTTCTGCTGCAGTCTCGGCCTCTTCCTCCCCTCTGGAGTGACAGTGGCACCTGCCATCCAGCAAACAGAGGATATGGAAGCAGCACCACCACCTCCGTCGCCATCACCAAGCATCTCCACTCTGTCCCATGGAAGCGTTCAGCTGTCCATCTCCCAAATACTAGAGAGAAAGAGGCCCCATACCCACCCACGTTCCCTGGCCCTGAATGCCAGCATTTCAAAATTCCTGGCTTTTGAAATGCTTTCATTCCGTCTGTTGGGGACGGAGACTTTTAAAAATCTTATGGCAGTGACTGTCCCACAGTACGTGGTCCCAGCCACCACTACTTTTCCAGGCGAGCCATCCCTGCCCAGCACAACCAAGTGGCGGACAAAATTAGATGTGCACTGCGCAACGCCATATGTGGCAAGGTCCACATAACAACCAATACGTGGACCAGTAAGCACTGGCAGGGACGTTATATCTCCCTAACTGCACACTGGGTAAATGCAGTGGCAGCTGGGCCTGAGGCAGATAGCAGTTTGGCACATGTCCTTCCGCCACCGAGGATTGCAGGACGTTTTTCTTTGCCTCCTGTTGCGTCCTCCTCCTACTCAACTTCCTTCTCTTCCACCTCCTCATCCGGTCAATGTAACACCTTCACCACCAACTTCAGCACAGCCAGCGGGAAATGACAGCAGGCAGTTTGAAACTCATCTATTTGTGGGGAAAAAAAACACACCGCGCAGGAGCAGTGGACGGGCATGGAACAACAGACCGATAAGTGGTTTGTGCTACTGAGCCTCAGGCCCGGACTGGTGGTGTGCGATAATGGGTGAAATCTCGTAGCAGCTCTGGGCCTAGCCGGTTTGATGCACATCCCTTGCCTGGTGCATGTGCTGAATTTGGTGGTGCAGAGGTTCCTGAAAAATTACCCCAATATGTCAGAGCTGCTGCAGAAAGTCTTTGCTTGCTTTCGGCGTTCTCACCCTGCTGCTGCTTGCCTGTCTGCGCTGCAGCGTAACTTCGGCCTTCCCGCTCACCACCTCATATGCGAAGTACCCACAAGGTGGAACTCCACCTTGCACATTCTGGAGAGACTGTGCGAGCAGCAGCAGGCGTTAGTGGAGTTTCAGCTGCGGCACGCACGGGTAAGTCACTCTGCGGAACAGCATCACTTCACCACCAACGAGTGGGCCTCTATGCGGGACGTGTGTGCGGAGTTGCGCTGTTTTGAGTACTCCACTAACATGGCCAGTGCCGATGACGCCGTCCTCAGCATTACTATCCAACTTCTATGTCTCTATTTAAAAAACACTTCGGGCAATGATGGAAGAGGATGTGGAACAGGAGGAAGAGGGATCATTTCCATGGTTATCAGGTCAGTCATTAACAAGTGGCTCGGAGGGTGGGTTCCTGCACCAACAGAGGCCAGGTACACAACTGTCCAGCCAGGGCACAGTTCTGGAGGATGTGGAGGAGGAGGATGATGATGAGGATGAACCGTGTTCACAGCAGGTTGGCACCCAAAGCAGCTCATGGGCATCACTGGTGCTTGGCTGGCGGGATACAGAGGACACAGACGATACACCTCCCACAGAGGACAGCTTGTCGTTGCCTCTGGGCAGCCTGGCACACATGAGGACAACGTGCCATCCTTAATTCCATCACTGGAGTGTGATCATAAGATGTGCGAGTACAAGCGCACGCTGGTAGACGCGCTGCTGATGGCATTTCTACCTGACAGTGGGCTCTCAGTGAAAGCACAACGCAAAGGCAGAGGAGGAGGAAGAAGTCTCCAGCGCAGCTGGGGCACTGCCAGCACCTCAGAAGGGAGAGTTAGCATGGCCGAAATGTGGAAAAGCTTTGTCAGCACACCACAACAACCAGCACCACCAGCTGATATGGAACGTCTTAACAGGAGGCAGCTTTTCAGCAACATGGTGGAGCAGTATATGTGCACATGCCTACACTTACTGACTGATGGGTCTGCTCCATTTAGCTTCTGGGTCTCCAAATTGGGCACATGGCCTGAGTTTGCCCTTTACGCCTTGGAGGTGCTGGCCTTCCCTGCAGCCAGGGTATTGTCCGAACGTGTGTTTAGCACGGCAGGGGGGGTGATCACAGACAAGCGCAGCCGCCTGTCCACAGCCAATGTGTACAAGCTCACGTTCATTAAAATGAACCAGGCATGGAATCCACAAGACTTGTCCGTATCTTGTGCTAAGTAGTATGCTTACCTTGTGCTGACAAGTATACTGGCCGCACCCAGCCATTGTTATGCTTCAGCGCACTTTCTGTTTGCATTCTCTTTTCTATTTCCCAATGTTTTAGGGTCTTCCCAAAATTATGAAAAAAACAAACAAAAAAAAACCAGTGTTGGCTACCTCCTCTTCCTCCTCCACGGCCGCTTCCACTTTACACCGCCACGTCCACCGCCCCCTCAACCTCCTACTCCACTTTTACCTCCGCCTCCTAGTTCAAGATTATTATTATTTATTTTTGTTATGTTATTTTAAAGGGAACCTGTCATCAACTTTATGCTGCCCATACTAACGGCAGCATAAAGAAGAGACAGGTGAGTTGATTTCAGCGGAATGTCATTTAAAAGTTAAAAGTAAGTAGTAGCCAAGAACCAACATCACATTCATTGCAGATTAGACTCTCCCTGCCTACCTGCTGATGACTGACAGTCTTCTACCTAGTTTTCTCCCTTTCTCTCTAGGAGAAAACTGCCAATCAGCATTTCTGTCACTAATTTATGCTGACCTCACTGAGGGCAGCATAAAGTTGATGACAGGTTCCCTTTAAGTAATTTCCCTATCCACATTTGTTTGCAGGGCAATTGTCCTGCTCTTACCCCCATTTTGCTTCCTTTTGCAGCCCTTACTATGTCTATTTTACAGGCATTTTAGTGTCCCAAAGTTCGGGTCCCTATTGACTTCAATAGGGTTCGGGGTCAAGTTCAGGTCAAGTTCTGGTCCCGAACCCGAACTTTGAGCCGAAGTTCGGCCGAACCCGGCGAACCTGAACTTCCAGGTGTTCGCTCATCCCTATTACTGACCAAATGCTGACCGAGTGAAGGCGGATGCTCAACAGATGGGATCCGTTTTTTGGGGGGTTATTGTTCTGATGGATCAGAGGAAGGACAAAATAATCAGTGATGTCAACACAAACTTACTGTTGACACCGTCTCCACTCTGTCGGGGGGCTCTTCTTCTATAAGCATTTAATAGAACAGGTTCTATAGACATCTATGTGGAATCAGCTGACGACGGTGTAAAAGGAGTGCACTTCTTCTTGGCGCTAACATCGACCTGTAAGGCTGAGTTCATACTTGAGTTATTTGGTCAGTTTTGGCCGCGGGAATGCCGAAATAAGTGAAGTGTGCGGTGATTCTAAGAGCGGCGCCTGTCATCTGCATGTCATACGGACTCACCTTATTATTATAAAAAAAACTCTTACCTTTTCGAAGTGTACCAGTTCCAGCACTGCAGTTCCCATCCCCACAAAACCAGAAGTGTGATATGCCATCTACAAACGTGTGACTGCTGCCAGCCAATCAGTGGCCCGAGCAGCCATATGTTAATAATGCATATGTCACCTCAGCCGGGAATCTTTTTAGGGTGTTGGACAACTCCTTTAAGTGCCTGTGCACAGATAATGATGGCACACATTAGATTAGTTTGTGAATTGAGCTGCTATTTGAGCACTGTATGCTAGTATTATTTGAGCACTGTATGATATTATTTGAGCACTGTATGTTAATACTATTTGAGTACTGTATGGTATTATTTGAGCACTGTATGCTATTATTTGAGCACTGTTTGTTAGTATTATTTGAATGCCGTATTATATTATTTGAGCACTGTATGTTATTATTTAAGTACCGTATTCTATTATTTGAGCACTATATGTTAATACAGCGCAGCTGAACGCTACTTGTTTAGTCATGACGCATGGCCCATTTTAGTGATGTAGTAAATGGTACCCACATGTATAAATACCAGGGTGGTGTAGGGTGGCCTATAATGTCCCTTAATGGTGTTGCACGTATATCGGTGCTCCTAGCTGGATACGCTGGAACTTCAGGCATTGGCTCCGTTGCAGAAAAAGGGGTAGTTGATGAAGGGGACGATGAAATAAATTGAGTCTAGACTTGGAGATGAAGTTGATAACAGCTTTACTTTGGCAAACGTTCATCCAAACCATTTTCAGGCTTTGTCTTGGTTACCAGCAGGCTTTGGCATAAACTCTGGCAGGCAAACACACTCGACTCTGCTATATCTGTTGCTCTTTGGCTCTGCTGTGCTAACAGGCTAGCTGTACAACTTTACTTTTGCCGTATGCTGCAACTTCTTGCTTTGTAGTCTGACTCTAGCTTTATCCAGGGAACACTTTACTCCTGGCTTCTGAGGCTCAAGGCTTCTGCCTCTGGATCCAGCCAGCAGAGCTGAGGGTACTGTGGCTGGCTTTGGCAGAGCCCGTCCAGCAGGGAAGAGGGCCTGCTTCCTTCCCCTAGCAGGGGGTACTCTAAACTGACTGCTAACTTGCTAAACATCTCCCTCTCTTAAAGAGAGCTAGAATGGGGAGAAGGGTTCCATTCTAGGTAACATAGCTCTGCCATTTATGCCACCATCTGCTAGTGAACCAGGTATATTACACTTAAACATAACAGTTACAAGGAAATGGAAATACACATTTTGCAGGCCCTGGAAATTAATACATGGGATGACATTAGGTTAACCATGGGAGATAGTAGAGGGGTGCAAAAGTGGTAATTTTTGGACGTTACATTCCCCCTTACTTAAAGTTCAAGCCGCCCTTGGCTTGTGCTTAGGGTATATCTATGTAAGTGCTTTCAGGGTACCTGGGAAAAACTTTAAGTGCTGCATGAAAATGTACATACAAGGACTAACAAGTAAGACGGCTAAATATGGGTTCCTGGCTGAGTAGGGTGTCTATCTCTACCTCTCGCAGCAAATCGATAAGCCAAATATACTTAATACTTATTTACTTCACTAAGCGCTCAATACTCCATGATGTGGCCATAGTCGTATATGGAGCGTGGGGGTGTCCTATACTGTAATCCCTCCACATGTCATGATACGCCCACAAACAGAAGTGTGGCTTCATCCTGTATTCCCTTCCTAGCACCAAGGTCTTAAAATGCTTTACGCTCTGTCATCTTGATGACTGACCAGGTAGCTAAACATATTTCCTTAAGGCGGTGCACTAGGCCCTAGGACACATATAACCTTGGCGAAGCACAAGGCTTTAAAGTTTAAAACATATAACAATTAGTGTTGAGCGCGAATATTCGTATTGCAAATTTTTATCGTGAATATCGGCACTTCGAGAATTCGTGAATATTTAGAATATAGAGCTATATATTCTGAATCGCGAATATTCCACTTTTTTTTTTCACCAGCACACATGATCCCTCCCTGCTTCTAGCTTGTGGTTCAATGAGAAGGCTGCAATATCTTTGTCAGAGCTTAGCAACATCCCTACCAACCAATAGGAAAGGTGCCTACCCCTTACTATATAAGAACCTCCCCAGCATTCATTTCCTGCTGTTTTTTGCAGTTGTGAGAGAGAGAGAAGTGTTGTGCTTTGCTGTGTCATCATACATTACATTAGATAGCTCATATATATCATATGATACAGATAGTTAGTTAGTGGGAGATACTCAGTGTAGCTTAGTTAGTGATTAGTGTAGCTGATAGGTTCAAGTGCAGGGTGTTAGGGACATTATATAGTTAGTTAGTTAGCTCAAATATAAAATACAGATAGTTAGTTAGGGGGAGATAGTCAGTTTAGGTTAGTTAGCGAGTGTAGCTAGGGAGGGATTATTGTCATTGTCGTTCGTCTGTTAAAAAAACCCATAAAATAAACAAAAAAAAGTGTTTTGCTTGGTGTTTTAGGGCATTGTCTTAGGGTTTCCTGTGCTAGGGAGGGATTATTGTCATCGTCGTTCGTCTGTGAAAAAAACAAAAAAAAAAGTCTTTTGCTTGGTGTTTTAGTGTCATTGTCTTAGGGTTTCGTGTACTAGGGAGGGATTATTATCATTATTGTTCGTCTGTGAAAAAAACACAAAAAACTAAAAAAAAAAGTGTTTTGCTTGGTGTTTTAGTGTCATTGTCTTAGGGTTTTGTGTGCTAGTGACATCCCTTCCAACTTGTGCGGGTGGTTTCAGTCACAGAACCCCTACACCTAGTCAGACCCAGGCGCCAGCCGGGGGACAGCGGAGCCAGGTCAGGGGCTCAACATCTGCTGTTCCCCTCAATCCACCACTGGTCGACCTTGAGTCTGACAATGCAGGCGATGAAGAGAAGGGTGGGTACCACTGCCGTTACCCAGCACCTGAGAGTCAACCAATGCCGGGAGTGGGACCAGATGCAGGGTGGTCGCAGCAGCGTCAGCCACTGTCCTGCAGCCACCCCACCCCCTTCCAACAATGCATTCTAACTCCCCCACTCCTCCTAAAGGTACTGGTAACAGCAGGTAGACCTCTGCCTCCTCTGTTGCCTGCACTGCCATCCGGCGCCAGCCGTCGGTCACCAAGGCATTTGAACGCACGCAGGGACCGACGGGTGTGTAAACTCAATAGGCTCCTGGCAAGGGTTATCGCCCAACATCTGCTGCCCTTCAATATTGTGGACTGCAATCTATACCGGCAGATGTTGGAGAAGGCCTAACCCAGATGGTGTGTCCCCAGCCGCCATTTCTTTGCCAGGACCGGCGTCCCTGCCTTACAGCAGCACATTGTGCAGAATGTATCCCTGTCGCTGGATCATGCTGTCAGCAACAGGTGCATCTGACAATGGATGCTTGGACTAGCAGACATGGGCAGGGACACTATATCAGCTTCATAGCTCATTGGGTGTCCCTCCGAGGCACCGGGGTGGGATCATCAGATGTGGCGGCATCTCAGTTTGTGGTGCGGCCCTGGGGTGTCCAGGGGAGAACTGCTGCTCTCCCTCATGCCACTGTCTCCACCGATGCTAAGCCCCCCAGCAAGCTTCCCCATAGCTACACAAGTGTGGGGCATGTCCGCTGCCAGGACGCGCACCAGCTTGGGAGGTTAGGGGAACCGAGACACACTGAACCTGATGGCTCCAGGCAGGTATAGTTGTCTATGACAATGGCAGCAACTTTCTCGCCGCCCTCCATGCTGGCAGTCTAACACACATGCCCTGCATGGCACATGTCCTCAACCTTGTGGTACAGAAGTTCCTACGCACATACCTAAGGTTGAGTGACATTGTGCAAAGGGTACGGAGGATTGCCAGACACTTCCGACACTCCCCAACTGCCACCGCGTCCCTGTCCAAACTGCAGCAGGACAACAGCCTGCCACCTCATAGGCTGATTGTGGACAGTGTGACATGGTGGAACTCCACCCTCCAACTGCTGGAGAGGTTGTGGGAGCAGCGACGGGCAGTGAAAGAGTACCTGCTGGACCAAAGCTCTTCCAGACCATCACACCCACTCCCCTACATCACCAATGCGGAGTGGGGGCAGATACACCAGGTCTGCCATGTGTTGACCCCATTCGAGCAGGCAACCAAGATGGTCAGCGAGGAGCATGTCGGCCTTAATGACATGCTCCCCATAGTGTTCCTGCTGGACAGGACACTAGAACGCCTGCTCGATGCTGGGAAGAGCGCCTTGGAGCAAGAAGAGGCAACACTGCTCCACCAAGACCAGGCACAGGACAAGGAGGAGGAGGAAAACATTTTTGAGGAGGTTGTTGACGTCCAGGAGTCTGGGCCTGGTCAGGAGGGAGAGCAAGTGCTGGGAGCACTGTTAGTCCAGGGGTGGGGCGACTCCGAGAGGGAGCAGCAGCAGCAGGAGTACCAAGACATAATGGTCCCGGGCAGCCAAGAAGAGTCACAGCGGGCTGTCCTCTTCCCCATGGCTGCCCACATGCTGCGCTGCCTCCGGAGGGTCCTCGGATCAGGAAAATTAAGGAGAGGGATGATTTTTGGTTGGCCACCCTTTTAGACCCTCGCTGCAAGGGGAAACTGGAGCAGTTCATCCCAGCCAGCCGAGGGATGCCCATATGCAACACCTGCGGGCCTGTCTGCTCCACTAGCTGGAGCAGGCCAGCCCTCTGCCTCATGCTCCAGTTCTCCCCGCTCATCTCATCCAGCAGGTGACTGGCCCAAGCACCTCCAGCCAAGCATGTGATCTTATGGGTGAGATGAGGCTGTTCTACCAGCCTGCGCGATTCAATAGCAGCAGTCACCACCAGCGGCTGGCGCACATGGTGGATGACTACATGGGATCCGTTGGTGCTTCCAACAGCATGATCACCGATGACCCCATGCAGTAATGGGTTGCCAGGCTGGACACCTACCGTGAGCTCGCTCAGTATGCGCTGGAAGTACTGTCTTGCCCCCCCTCCAGCGCACTTTCTGAGCGGACATTCAGCGCGGCAGATGGGGTGGTCACTGACAAGCCGATCCATCTGTCCACAGACTCTGAGGATAGACTGACATTTATCAAAATTAATCGTCCTGGATCGACGGGGGCCAAGGAGTCGGTTTAGGGCGCTGAAGGGTGCCTTGTCAATCCCTCTTAAACTTAAAATAGCTTTAAAAAAATATAGCATTTTGTATCCATTGGAGCACATTCCTGCTCTAGACGGAGAACCTGATGCTGTCAGAGGTGTCTAAGTTTATTTTTGGTGTTGCCAAGGTCTGGTGGGGGCCCATTCCTGGGAACACATTCTTACTGCAAACAAAGAACCTGCTGCTGTCAGAGGTGTCTAAGTTTATTTTTGGTGTTGCCCCAGTCTGGTGGTGGCCCATTCCTGGGAACACATTCCTGCTGCAAACAAAGAACCTGCTGTTGTCTGTTCCTGCTGAGTTAGGCTGAGCTATGTGTAGGCCTTAGACTTGAACAGGACAGACGTTGTCTGTCCTGCTCCTCCTGAGTTTGGTTGAGCTATGTCTAGGCCTTATACTACAGCGTTACCATTTTCCCACTGCTGTCTGTTCTGCTCCTCCTGAGTTTGGTCGAGCTATGTGTAGGCCTTATACTATACCGTTAAGGCCTCCTGCACACGACCGTTGTGTGCATCCGTGGCCGTTGTGCCATTTTCCGTTTTTTTTCGAGGATCCATTGACTTTCAATGGGTCCGTGGAAAAATCGGAAAATGCACCGTTTTGCAGCTGAGACCGTGATCCGTGTATCCTGTCCGTCAAAAAAATATGACCTGTCCTATTTTTTTGACGGACAACGGTTCACGGACCCATTCAAGTCAATGGGTCCGTGAAAGAACACGGATGCACACAAGATTGGCATCCGTGTCCGTGATCCGTGGCCGTAGGTTAGTTTTTATACAGACGGATCCGAAGATCCGTCTGCATAAAAGCTTTTTCATAGCTGAGTTTTCACTTGGTGAAAACTCAGAACCGACAGTATATTCTAACACAGAGGCGTTCCCATGGTGATGGGGACGCTTCAGGTTAGAATATACTAAAAGAACTGTGTACATGACTGCCCCCTGCTGTAACTCAAATCCGACGGTATATTCTAACATAGAGGCGTTCCCATGGTGATGGGGAGGCTTCAAGTTAAAATATACCATCGGATTGGAGAAAACTCCGATCCGATGGTATATTAACTCCTGACTTTACATTGAAAGTCAATGGGGAACGGATCCGTTTGAAATTGCACCATATTGTGTCAACGTCAAACGGATCCGTCCCCATTGACTTGCATTGTAATTCAGGACGGATCCGTTTGGCTCTGCACGGCCAGGCGGACACCAAAATGACTTTTTTTTCATGTCTGTGGATCCTCCAAAAATCAAGGAAGACCCACGGACGAAAAAACGGTCACGGATCACGGAAAAACGGAACCCCGTTTTGCGGACCGCAAAAAAATACGGTCGTGTGCATGAGGCCTAACAATTACCTGCTTCTGCTGTTTTTCCTGATCCTGTTGAGGACAACCAGCATGGACCACTTATTTGCCCTAGGACTTTATCAACTATCGAGTATTAGAATTTTCTTAAACTGGTATGCATGCTTCATTTTTGCGCATGTGCTCTGTTCATCATATATTGTTAATATTATATATATATATATATATATATATATATATATATATGTATTAAGGCAGATTGCCTGGATTTGTGGGAGGGGCTGAGGTCCGCCTCCAGCCTATTTAGGGCACTCCCCTTACCTGGCTCCTGCATCATTGAGGTCTGAGCTTTGGAGAGAGGAGGTCGCTTGTGGAGTGTCGGGAGAGTTGCCTGCGAGTCGCTGAATTCCTGGGAGTTTTTTCGTTGCCATCAGTTCTGGATTTGGAGCATTTCGGTTCTATTTTTCCGGCTTTACTCAGGTTCACTGTGGGTCACGTTTGCCCGTTAAACTGCGAGTCATCTATACGGTACAGCCGGGGCCTCACGGTTGCCCCTGTACCGGTTCAATTCATTTCACCAAACGCTGCACCAATGTCACTGTTTTCTCATACAAGTCACCAGTATTTCATTTCTGTCACGCCTTGTTCAGGCACAATTTGTCTACATGGTACCACCATTCCGGTCAGCACCCCTGCGGCAAGCATGCAGTCGGTTCCTGGGCAATCCCCCATTTCTGTTCATTTCGTTTCACCGAACGCTGCAAATGTCACAGCTTTCTCGCCCAGGTCACCAGCATTTCATTTCTGTCATGTCTCGTTCATGCGTAAATTTATCTACACCGTATCACCACTCCGGTCAACACCCCTGCGGCATGCAGGCAGTGGTTTCTGAGTCATCCACACGGTACAGCCGGGGCCTCACGGTTGCCCCTGTACCGGTTCATTTCTTTTTCATCATACGCTGCACCAATGTCACGGTTTCTTATACAAGTCACCAGTATTCATTTCTGTCACGCCTTGTTCATGCGCAATTTGTCCACACCGTACTACCATTCCGGTCAACACCTCTGCAGCATGCGGCATGGTTTCTGGCCTAATCCCCCATTTCTGTTTCATTTCATAGACGCTGCGCTAATGTCACGGCTTTCTCACAGTCACCAGCATCTCTTTTTGTCATGTCTCGTTCAGCAATCTTCCCACAGGCACAACACTGCGGTCAGCACCCCTGGGGTCCAGGCTCGTTCCCCATTTCTTTTTCAGTCCATATCACCCCACAATCATCCACATTCATGCCCCCCCCCCCCCTCCTTATGTTCATGTGCACGGCGCACAAATGCGTATGAGTTATTTCATACGGTACAGCAGGGCCTCACGGTTGCCCCTGTACCGGTTCATCTCACTTCATCAATGCGCACCAATGTCACGGTTTTCATGCAAGTCACCAGCATTCATTTCTGTCACACCTGTTTCATGCATATTCATTCACAAACCGCACCACCATTCCGGTCAACAGCTCTGGCAGCATGCGACCAATGGTTCGTGGATTAAATCCCCCCCTTTCTTTCCATGGTTCTTTTCACACACACTGCATCCATGTCACGGCTGCTCGCAGCAATCACCGGCAGCTCATTGCTCATGCCTATTCTGGCGTCTCCCCACAGGACCGTCACTCCGGTCAGCCCCCTGATGGTTCCAGCCCCATTCCCCATTTCTGGGTTTCACCCCTCAAACATCCAACATTCATGCCCCCCCCCCTCCCCTCCCCTACCCTCCCCTCCCCTCCCCTCCCCTCCCTCCCCTCCTCGTTTTCCAGGTACACAGCACAGGGGCCAGCTGCGGTACACCCGGCACACCCCCCATTCATTTCAAACTTCACTGGGCTTGCCGCGGCGCGGACATCCCCTCCCCACCGCCTCCTGCCTGTTTGCCACTCCTCCTGCCGCGCGGCCGATGGCGCCCGGCCGCGTCCTGGGGCCTGGTCTGCGCATGCGCGGCCGGGGTTCTGCGCATGCGCGGCGATTTCATCGGCGCATGTGCGGTGTCCCGGCGGCCGTGCGCGCCGCTTCTGTTGCGGAGGGGCGCCGTCGGACGGCAGGGGAGCCTTCCAGCACGCCCCTTACAGTCATATAACACCCCAGCAGCCCACACAAAGAAAAGAAAAATAAATAAATAAAAAAACGCCATCAAACACCTTTTGGAATAAACATGAAGATTATAAGCCAGGCCCTCTTGTCCAAAATCAATGTATGATCTTATAAATGCTCTTCTGGCTGAAAGGGCATAACTTCCCATACACACACTCAGCTGCAAAGAGACTGTCTCAAAAGGGTTCTTCACCTTTTTGCTAACAATGATCTACCCTTTGGATAGGTCATCAGCTTAAAAAAATAAATAAAATAAAATAAAATAAAAATAATAATAGTGGAAGCACTGGGGGGAGGAGTCATCGTCTGGTCATCCGGAAAAAAATAAAATAAAATAAAAAAATAATAATATATATATTATAATTGTTTCATCATAATCAATAAATAGGTGGGAATTGCAGGGACACGGTCCAAATGTTCCATTAAATTGCCGGCACGCGCTTTCCGCCTGGGCATGGCCACACGGCACGCACTGGTCTCTTTTCACACCAGGCGCAAGCTGTCGTTTCATGAACAACCGCCATGATCCGCCCGGTCGTGTATATGTACCATATGCATTTGCACATTTCATCACACTATTTTATGTCTACCCTCCCCCTTTCTTTTTTCAGGCGGTCAACCTATATTGTATTTTGCACTACCATGTATCCGGAGAATTTTTCTTATCACCAGGTACGTTCACCTGCTCATTAACAAAAGTCTTCCTTACATTTCGAATAATCCCGTTAGGGTCAGCGTGCTGGCTTTAGGGGCACCATCATCCCACTAGGTTACCCCCTTCTTGGCTTCGCCAGCAGTTAGTGGTCCCGCGAGGCCGACACCCCGCCTCAAACGTACAGAGGCACCCGCCCAACGCGCCACCTCGTTAGTAAGCCGCCTCGCGTGTTGCATAGAGATGGCCTCACCTGTCACTCCCTTCCCCTAGTCCTGTCTTACAGTCACCGAGAGGCCAACGCTCCTGCCACTACCACAAGTGGCCTCATTAACCCCTCGCGCCAAATCATAGGTAGAGCCTCTCAAGCCGCTTGGCAATTAGCAGGGCCTCATCTGTCACCATGCAAGTATAATTTTTTCGCCGTCCGGCCTAGCTAGCCAGCATGATCCTGTGTTTCCCCAAGCTAATCAACTGTTTTGTTTTACTATATCTCTGGAAGGGAAAGAGAACTTCTCCCTACCTGGCACCCCTGCTAGATCCGTCACTGCTACCCAGGGAGACGGTCTAGCCAGTCCAGCACCCATCAGATCCTGGGCAATCCAGCGCATAACGACGGAGTCAAGGTGACGGCATGTTCCCTTCCCCGCCACGGCGAGGGAAGCAGAGCTTTTCCGGCTGCTGCGCACGCCAATCGATAACAGGGAGGCAGGGGAGGACCTAGCCAGTCCAGCACAGGGGATATACATACCATGCTGTCCTCCCTAAATGTCATCCATGTCTAAAGTCAACGCCAGGTTGGAGAGGCTGGAATCGGTCACTGCGACCCTCTCCTTGGCGGGGCCACCACCGGCAGCGTCACCGGCCGGATTGCCAGTGATCACGTCGACCGTTAGCCTGGAGGACCAAGAAGTCAGCCCGACGCACATAATACCGGAGGAGGAACCGGGGGTACCCATCGCCACCAAGAAGACAGAAGGGCCAGACACGGTCATCACCTTTCCTGGGTACCCAGTTGGATTCAGCCAGTTTGCCATCCGGGAAGATCCAGGACATTCTCGCCCACATAGGCAACTACCTTCAACTCAGCACCGGCAACCGTAAAGAACTGCAGTCCCTGCTGGGCTCCCTGATCTTTGCCATGCGCATCCACCTCAGTGTCGCTCATTTATATCACGGCTCCTGCACCTCTCCCCTTTTCCTACACGACTCGCACAGGTTGTCCCTGGATGCCCACGCTGCAGGCAGGTCTGGGCATGTGGGGGAGATTTCTGTCCACCTGGAATGGCGGGAGCTTGTTTCTCCCTCAGCCGTCGGACTCTTCCCCCTCTATCTGGTCAGATGCGGCATCTACCACAGGCTTCGCGGCCATTTTTGGGAACGATTGGCTGTGGGGCAGCTGGCCTCCTGCGGTCCGGGGTTTGGAAGGATTCTCCACTGCCTCAGCGCTTTTCAAGATCTACCCCATCGTGGCGGCGGCCGTAGCATGGGGTCATTCATGGGCAACATGTCGGTCCGGTGCTATTCAGACAACCATACGACCTGCCAGTTCATCAGGATTGTTCCAAATCTCTCACAATCGTGAGGTTTCTGCGGAGACTTCCTTGGTTGGCCGCTTGCAATATTTTCTTCTTGCATTGTTTCCATGTCAGCTGACAGTCTGTCTCGCGTCAAATTTCAGGCATTTCATCAAGCTCTCCCATCAGCGTTACCCACGGCCTCCATCACTCCATCATTTCAAACAGCTCATTCTGGATTAGAAGGCATCATGCGGCATAGCCAGTCTTTGTCCTGCTTAGCACTATCAGACGATACACATAGAACATACGACAGAGCGTTCACACTATTCAACAGGTCCTGTTGGAACACAACATCACGCACCCTTTTTGTCATGACGTCTCTTCCGGGGTTGGCTTCTTTTTGCCACCTCAAACTCATGTCATACAACACCATCAAACCATATCTCACTGGCATTTCAACATCATATGCTAATCATACACCCCAATAACATCAGCTTCATGTCCTCGCACCAGATCAAATCCATACTCAGAGGTATTCAGGAAACGGAACCCGCACGTCCAGCCCAGAGGCTACCCATAATCAATCATATCTTCAAAGCATTATCCGACTTACTGGACGCCACGCCTCTGGAAACAGATACCAACTCCATCATCAATACGGCATTTACTTGACCTTCTACGGATTCCTGAGTTCCGGGAAATTCACTACAGCCTCCACGACCCGAACCTCACCTTGTCTTCTTGTCTCCCACTTGTCAAACACATGGTTCACTACATCCTGTCCTTACCTCACTCCAAGAATAGTCAGCACTTACCCGTCAACATTTCATATTACCCCACGCACAACAGATGGTGTCCAGTCAGGGTCCTGGATGCTCACAATCAGCGTCACAAGTTCTACCCTCTCAACCGCTACTTCAACTACATGGTTCGGTACTCACCACCACCACCTTCATGACCCATGTCGGGTCATCACTCACACAACTAGGCCTCAACGCAGCCAACTACTCAGGGCACTCCTTTCGCATTGGAGCCACGTCCACGGCCTCCAGTGCCAACATCCTCACTCATGGCATCAGGGGATTGGGGCGCTGGGAGTCATCCGCTTACGCGCAATACATTCCCCAATCCAAGACAAGAGTTTAAGAGTGGCTTTCCAAAACATGTCGGGTTAAGCTATTGATACATCAATTGGCTACAATAAACTGGTTATTTCCATTTTTGCCCTCTTCTTTCTCAGGCCTACCTCATCCTCGGTTTCGGCACACCACAACCGACTGCACTCATTCCCTGCTTTCCCAGGGCTCTTCACTGTACTACCGTAAGCCCCTTACACAAATATATATATATGAAGAATCGTTTGAATAAAATACAATCATGCGGTGTTACGCTTCATTCACCCAAAACAGTGGCGTAGGGATCGCCATAGCAACCATAGCAGTGGCTATGGGGCCCTACGCCACTAGGGGGCCCGTCCGACCGCATTCAAATTTTTTTTTTTTTTTTTTTTATTAACACACACAGACACTACACACAGGCAACCAGGAGGTGGCGTAACTACCGGGGAAGCAGCTGCTTCGGGGCCCGACAGTTTATTTTCAAGTTAGTTAAATATCGATGTCTTACTGTTCAGGGCCCCTTCACAGCAGCGGTCTTAATGTTCCCTCGCTAATGTGCTCTAATCTTACTGTATATACTAAAGTCTCCTGATGTGTCTGGGATTCGAACCCACAACCTCCAATGTATCAGTGTATCAGAGGCAAAGCATTAACCCTCACAGCCATAAAGAAGGCATTGCAACTGACTGAAAAAATTTGACACTTCTACTGTTATAGCTGGCTAAGTGTACATCTATACACATGACAGCTGCCCCAACACACCCAGCACTGCTATATCTCTATATGACAGCTATCCCAGCACACTCAGCTCTGCTATATCTCTATATATGAGCAGCTATGTGTATAGATGTACACTTAGCCAGCTATAACAGTAGAAGTCTCATAATTTTTCAGTCAGCAGCAAGGCAGCTGTTATGGTCTTGAGGGTAGGTGCTCTGCCTCTGATACAGAAGGTCATGGGTTCGAATCCCAGCAGAAACCTTTTCTGAAATACAAGCAGTGACTCCATATATGGACATACAGGGCGGGACACAATACAGGGAGGGACACAGGAAGAGGCTGCATCGCATCGCTGACATGGAGGTAAGTAGAAGTGTTTATTTATTTATTTTTTAATACCCGACTGTTACTGCCATGGGGGAGCGTGGGGGGGGCACTTGATACTGGCACATGGGGGGAGGGGGGTTGGCACCTGACCTGATACTGGCACCTGGGGGGGGGGGGGGGGGTTGGCACCTGATACTGGCACATGGGGGGGGGGGAGAGAGAGGCACCTGATACTGTGGATGGCACTGTTCAGGGGAGGGGGATCTGTGTATGGCACTATTTAGGGGAGTGTGGATGGCACTGTGGATGGCACTATTTAGGGGAGGGGGGATCTGTGGATGGCACTATTTAGGGGAGAGGGATCTGTGGATGGCACTATTTAGGGGAGAGGGATCTGTGGATGGCACTATTTAGGGGAGAGGGATCTGTGGATGGCACTATTTAGGGGAGAGGGATCTGTGGATGGCACTATTTAGGGGAGAGGGATCTGTGGATGGCACTATTTAGGGGAGGGGGGATCTGTTGATGGCACTATTTAGGGGAGGGGGGGATCTGTTGATGGCACTATTTAGGGGA
This sequence comes from Bufo bufo, assembly GCF_905171765.1. Classification (NCBI taxonomy): domain Eukaryota; kingdom Metazoa; phylum Chordata; class Amphibia; order Anura; family Bufonidae; genus Bufo; species Bufo bufo. The sequence goes on from NC_053389.1 coordinate 140,037,248, forward strand.
GGGGGGGATCTGTGGATGGCACTATTTAGGGGAGGGGGGATCTGTTGATGGCACTATTTAGGGGAGTGGGATCTGTGTATGGCACTATTTAGGGGAGGGGGATCTGTGGATGGCACCATTTAGGGGAGAGGGATCTGTGGATGGCACTATTTAGGGGAGAGGGATCTGTGGATGGCACTATTTAGGGGAGAGGGATCTGTGTATGGCACTGTTTAGGGGAGGGGGATCTGTGGATGGCACTGTTTAGGGGAGGGGGATCTGTGGATGGCACTATTTAGGGGAGGGGGGATCTGTGGATGGCACTATTTAGGGGAGGGGGATCTGTGGATGGCACTATTTAGGGGAGGGGGGATCTGTGGATGGCACTATTTAGGGGAGGGGGGGGATCTGTTGATGGCACTATTTAGGGGAGGGGGATCTGTGTATGGCACTATTTAGGGGAGGGGGATCTGTGGATGGCACTATTTAGGGGAGGGGGGATCTGTGGATGGCACTATTTAGGGGAGGGGGATCTGTGGATGGCACTATTTAGGGGAGGGGGGATCTGTGGATGGCACTATTTAGGGGAGGGGGGATCTGTGGATGGCACTATTTAGGGGAGGGGGGATCTGTGGATGGCACTATTTAGGGGAGGGGGGGATCTGTTGATGGCACTATTTAGGGGAGGGGGATCTGTGGATGGCACTATTTAGGGGAGGGGGATCTGTGGATGGCACTATTTAGGGGAGGGGGATCTGTGGATGGCACAGAGGGGGGGGGGGGCCCATAATTTTTTTTTGCTATGGGGCCCATGCATTTCTAGCTACGCCCCTGACCCAAAAATGTTTTTTTTCACTTTATTTCACTTTATATGTATAATTTTGCTTTACTTGGGTCTTGGTGTGGTTCTTACTAAAATTAGGTCGGGACCGCGTGTGGGCTTCCCTTGTCGAAAGGTCTTGTGCAGTTACCATTGTACAGAACTGATTGAGGAACCTAATTACATTTTATTATTTTCTTGTTTTAATCAGGATTTAGGTTTAAACATGGTGTTGTCTGTTGTCCTGAACAGGATGCCTGACTTCCATGTTGACCTCTCTACATGGCTTGGTGTGAGTGGCGTTATACTCATTCGTGTGGTAATCTGTTTTTGGGAATGGAGCGTTATTGCCACATGTATGTATCTATATATACATTTATATTTTATGTTACTTCTTGAAAACTATGTAATGATAATTTGCACATGCGATTTTTATATAATCACAGCTTTTCACTTTGCAATATAAACTGTGGTATATATATTATTCTTGAAGCCATGTCACCATTTTGGGAGGTATTCTACTTATTTCCATGGTTGCTTGCGTTAAATTTCTGGTGCGAACACGTGATCTGTTATCATGTGAAAGCCCTGTCTATGGACACTCGCGGCCTGTGTGTGTTCCTCCTTCAATGCGATCACGTGATTGCATCACATGTAAATGCGGAAGCAATGCGCCGACATGCGCAGTTAACCAAACTGGACACTATATCGGATCCATGCTGGTTAGTTCTTGGCCCGTTCCATTAAGTTTTTAATCGATACACCTGATATTTTAATGACACATTTGGTTTTGGACATATTTTTTTAATATGTAATTTTGATGAGTAAGGAAAGATACTTTGAATTCACATAGTTTAATTGAAGTTATTAATCTCTTCACAGTATGGATACTTGTATATTATGTCATTTTTTTTAAACAGTATTTTTTTATTTTTAGACACAATACTTTTCGTCTGATCCATGCCTTCTTGCTTTGTCTCTCCCGTTGCCGACCCAGATAGTCTGACCTTGCTCCTGTGCCGCCTGCCCTGACCCTTTGCCCGTTCTGACTATGTCTCTGCTTCATCCTCTGGTTCCTGTCTTGTTGCTCCTGGTAACGACCCTGCCTGGCTTACTACGTCTATACTGTCGGTACCTTCGCAGGTACCTCCTGGTCTGCCTGGACCAGCTGTCACTGTCTGGTTTACGCTCCAGAGTAGCCCCTGGCAACTACCGACGGTCAAGCCTATCCTCACCATCTGAGGCTCTAGTGAAATCCGGTTAGTTGCTTAGTCACGCTCCTCTGGTGTATTTCTAGTCAGTGGCACAGTGGGTTCACATCCACTGATCTGTGACAGTACTCTGAGGTCATGGACCCCGCTGGTCATCCGAAGACCACCATTCATGATCTTTAACAGGAATTAAAAAGCCAGAGTGAATGACAAGACGTATTGATGCAGTTCATGCAAAATGTTGCTGCTCGTTCGGATACCGTCTCTCCTCCGGGCACGGCAGGGTTTCTGACTGGTTTCCTCGCCTCCTGTACCAGTAGAGCTGCCTGGACTCCCGCAACAGTACGCTAGATTTGCATATGTTTTCAGCATGAAGGAGACGGAGACCCTGCCTCCTCATCATCCGTATGACTGGCAAATTGATCTTCTGCCTGGTGCCACTCCTCCTCGTGTTCGAGTCTACCCTCTCTCACTTCCCGAGACCCAAGCAATGTCTGAATACATTAAGGAAAATCTTGAGAGAGGGTTTATCCGAAAATCTACGTTGCCCGCCAGTGCCGGGTTCTTCTTTGTGCAAAAGAAAGATGGATCCTTACTGCCCTGTATCGACTATCGTGGGCTGAATAAGGTCACAATAAAGAACCGATACCCTCTACCGCTGATCTCAGAGCTCTTCGACAGGATCCGGGGAGCTAGGGTCTTCACCAAGTTGGACCTATGTGACGCATATAATCTTATCCGCATTCGAAAGGGCCATGAGTGGAAGACTGCTTTTAACAATTGTGACGGACACTACGAGTATCTTGTCATGCCCTTCGGTCTGTGTAATGCTCCCGCGATATTTCAAGAGTTGGTTAACGACATCTTCCGGGATCTGCTTTATGTCTGCGTAATTGTGTACCTGGACGATATTCTGATTTTATCCCTGGATTTAACCACTTACTAGAGACATGTACGTTTAGTATTACAATGGTTGAGAGAAAATAGCATTTTCGCCAAACTCGAGAAGTGCCTCTTTGAGAAAAATACTGTACCGTTTCTCGGATGCCAGATTGCAGATGGATCCCGAAAAGGTGAAGGCGGTAATGGATTGGCCCCGTCCTCAGGGCCTTCGGGCCATACAGCGCTTCCTAGGATTCGCTAAATTCTATCGTCAATTCATTCCGAATTTTTCATTCCTTACATCTCCTATCTCCGCTTTGACGAGGAAAGGGGTGAATGCCAAGGAAGGAACTCCTGAGGCAGAGGCCGCCTTTGTTTAATTAAAGGAGTCCTTTGCTTCTGCACCAGTTTTGCGTCATCCCGATGTATCCCGTCAATTCTTCTTAGAGGTAGATGCCTCTTCCACTGGAGCCGTTGGGCAAGATGGTTACCTGTGGGTTCTCTTCCAAACTCTTCTCACCGGCTGAGAAGAACTACTGTATTGGGGACAGAAAACTTTTAGCCGTAAAACTTGCCTTGGAGGAATGGCGATATCTGCTGGAGGGGGCTCAGAATCCGGTGATAATATTCAAGGATCACAAAAATCTCACTTATCTGCAGACATCTCAACATTAGTAACCTCGCCAAGCCAGGTGGGCTCTCTTCTTCTCTCGCTTTAATTTCAAGTTTCACTTTCGACCAGCGGAGAAAAACATCAAGGCGGATGCTCTGTCTAGGTCTTTTGACTTTGCAGACCAGCAGCAGGAGCCCCAATTCATTATAGATCCTGCTCGCCTGATCACAGTGGCTCCTGTCCTGGTAAGAGACATTCCTCCCGAGAGGACGTTCGTGCCTTCGGGCCAAAAGAAGACGTATTCTAACGTGGGGCCACAACTCCAAACTGGCCGGTCATCCAGGTATTCGCAAGACCACAGAACTAGTGTCTCGCTACTACTGGTGGCCCACATTGTCCAAAGACGTGCGTGATTATGTCTCCGCCTGGACTGTCTGTGCTCAAAATAAAATCTCCAGGAGCAAACTGCCTGGTCTGTTGCTACCGCTACCTGTTCCTGATGCTCCATGGCAACACACTTTATTACAGATTTACACTCATCGGCCGGATGTACCGTGATTTGGGTAGTCGTGGATTGCTTCTCCAAGATGGCGCACTTCGTCCCTTTGACTAGACTGCCCTTTGGCAGCGCACCTTGCCAAATTGTTTGTACAACATATATTGTTTGCACGGCTTACCTGGGCATATTGTCTCTGATCGGGGAGTTCAGTTTACTTCCGAGCTCTGGAGAGCTCTTTGCCAACTACTAGAGGTTGACCCGGACTTCTCCTTCGGTTATCACCCCCAAACCAACTTTCAAGTAGATCAGGTCAATCAGATATTGGAGAATTACCTTTGGCACTTTGTTTCAGCCCAACACGACAACTGGGTACAACTGTTACCTTGGGCGGAGTTCTCCTACAATAATCATACTAGTGAGTATACGGGGTCATCTCCTTTCTATGTCATTTTTGGACAGCATCCTCATACCCCTCTTCCTGTTCCTGTGTCTTCAGGGGTACCAGCAGTGGATTCCTTTTTCAGGGATTTTTTGAAGATCTGGCAGGATACTAAGACTTGCATCGGCAGGGCAGTTATCCGCATGAAGACAAATGCGGGCAAGAAAAGGAGAAAACCGCCTCAGTTCTTGCAGGGAGATAAGGTAAGGCTCTCCTCCAGAAACATCCGATTAAGGGTTCCTAGCTTCAAGTTTGTGCCTAGGTTCCTAGGACCCTTCATAGTCTTGAAGAGCATCAATGAGGTGACCTATAAGCTTCGGCTGCCGCTCTCCCTTCGTGTCCCCAATGCATTCCACGTATCCCTGCTCAAACCAGTAGTCCTTAATTGCTTCTCTATAGCTCCATCTACGGCGGCTCTGGTATCTGCATACTTGGAAGAGATCTTTGAGGTCTGCTTGCTGCTGCGGACCTGGACGCCATGCTCAGCGATGATTCTTCTGTCCACTGCTGCAGTCCTGGACTCCATCGCCTGTATGTGCTGGGGTGCTGAAGATTCCGCTCCATGGGTTCCATTCAGCCCTGGCCACAGCATGCTTGTTGCTGGTGTCTGGTTTCACTGCCCTAAGGGCGGAGCGCATCTCACTCCCTGGGCTGTGTGCGTTAGGTCAGGTGACCAACCCTGGCTCTCCTGCAGGTATTTAAGTGGCTCAGCCCTCTTCTTGGATGCCTCAGAGTCAAGGTCCTAGTCTGTTGCTGAAGAGCTTGATAACCACTTGTGTTTCTGGTCTCTGCTTTTCATCTGATCCCTGCCTGCTTGCTTTGTCTCTCCCGTTGCCGACCCAGATTGTCTGACCTTGATCCTGTGCCACCTGCCCTGACCCTTTGCTCCTCCTGACTACATCTTTTCCTCATCCTCTGGTTCCTTGTCACGGATGGTGTTACAGAAAACTAGAAGACACAAATGCAGATCCGACTGACTTGATCTAAAACTAAGGAACAAAAGGGTAAGCCCTGTAACAACGCTAGCTCTCTCCCTTACTGCTCAGCCTATGCAAAAATCTCAATGGTAGAAATTTGCATACCCTCGTTCCTCGACTGTATGACACATGAACACCCTATAATAGTGAGGGGACACGACCACCAGCTCCCTACACTTAATACGGAGGGAGTCAGGGTCACCTAAGATCAAGCACACAGGAAAACAGAAATAAAGAAACAGACTTATCTTGTGGATGCAGTAGTAACAGCTTCTAGCATCAGCACACTCCAGGAAGTTGTATAAACCGCAAAGTGATGCAGTATGGGAGGGTATTTAAAGGGATGCAATCAGTGCAACTAGATGACAGCTGAGAGAGGGAAACGAGATGACAAAAGGAAAGCAAAACAAAAGAACCTCAAGCAGGAGGTTCTGAATAACGTCTGTCAGAGCTTCTCAGATGTCTGGCAGTGACAGTACCCCTCCTTCTACGAGTGGACTCCGGACACTCAGAGCCCACCTTCTCAGGATGGGACCTATGGAAATCCCTGATGAGACGAGTGGCCTTAATGTCCGTCACTGGGACCCACATCCTCTCCTCAGGACCATAACCCTCCCAATGAACGAGGTACTGGAGAGAACCGCGGACAACACAAGAATCCACAATCTTAGAGACCTGAAATTCAAGATTACCATCAACCACAATCGGAGGAGGAGGCAAAGAGGAGGGTACAATGGGTTGGACATAAGGTTTTAATAGGGACTTATGAAAAACATTATGGATCTTCCAAGTCTGAGGAAGATCAAGACGGTAGGCAACAGGATTGATGACGGACAAGATTTTGTAAGGCCCAATAAACTTAGGACCCAACTTCCAGGAGGGAACCTTCAATTTGATATTCTTAGTAGACAACCACACCAGATCACCAACATTCAGGTCCAGACCAGGCACACGTCTCTTATCCGCCACACGCTTATATCTCTCACTCATGCTCTTTAGATTATCCTGAATCTTTTGCCAAATAGATGACAAAGACGAGGAGAATCTCTCCTCATCAGGTAAACCAGAAGACCCCTCTCCAGAGAATGTCCCAAACTGCGGATAAAACCCATATGCACCAAAAAATGGTGACTTATCAGAGGACTCCTGACGACGTTTATTTAAAGCAAACTCAGCAAGGGAGAGAAAAGAACACCAATCCTCCTGATTCTCCGCCACAAAACAGCGCAGATATGTCTCCAGATTCTGATTGACGCGCTCCGTCTGGCCATTCGACTGTGGGTGGAAAGCAGAAGAGAATGACAACCGAACCCCCAAGCGAGAACAGAAAGCCTTCCAGAACCTGGAAACAAACTGCGTGCCCCTATCAGAGACTATGTCTGAAGGAATACCATTAAATTTTACAATGTGATCAATAAATGCCTGCACCAGCGTATTAGCATTGGGCAACCCAGGAAAAGGAATGAAATGCGCCATTTTGCTAAAACGGTCCACCACCACCAGAATCACAGTCTTCCCCGAGGAACGAGGCAGGTCCGTAATGAAGTCCATGGACAGATGTGTCCAAGGACAGGAAGGAATGGGTAACGGGAGGAGAAGACCTGATGGCTGTGAATGAGGGACTTTGGCACGAGCGCAGGTCTCGCAGGCTGCCACAAAACCCTCAACCGACTTACGAAGCGCTGGCCACCAGAATCTCCGAGTGATGAGATCCACTGTGGCTCTACCCCCCGGGTGCCCAGCAAGGACAGTATCGTGGTGCTCCTTAAAAACCTTGTGTCTTAAAGCGAAAGGCACAAACAACCTCCCAGGAGGACAAAGATCAGGAGCCTCTGCCTGGGCTGCCTGAACCTCTGCCTCCAATTCAGGATAAAGAGCAGAGACCACCACACCTTCAGCCAAAATGGGACCCGGGTCTTCAAAATTCCCACCTCCCGGAAAACAACGTGACAGGGCATCCGCCTTCACATTCTTAACCCCAGGGCGGAACGTGACATCAAAATTAAACCTTGAAAAGAACAAAGACCATCTGGCCTGTCTCGGGTTCAGACGCTTGGCTGACTCCAAGTAGGCCAGATTCTTATGGTCGGTAAACACGGTAATAGGGTGTCTGGCTCCCTCTAACCAATGACGCCATTCCTCAAAAGCTAACTTGATGGCCAACAACTTCCTATCTCCCACATCGTAATTTCTCTCTGCGGAGGAGAGTTTCTTCGAGAAAAAGGCACACGGTCGCCATTTGGCAGGAGAGGGACCCTGAGACAAGACCGCACCCACACCCACCTCAGAAGCGTCCACCTCAACTATGAAGGGCAGAGAGATATCAGGTTGTACCAAGATGGGAGCGGAAGCAAAACTCTCCTTGATACTAGAAAAGGCCTTACGCGCCTCTACCGACCAGGAGGAAAAATCTACCTCCTTTCTAGTCAATTCAGTGAGTGGTTTAACAACAGAGGAATAATTCAAAATAAACTTCCTGTAATAATTGGCAAAACCCAAAAAACGCATCAGCGCCTTCTGATTCTCAGGAAGCTCCCACTCAAGCACAGCGCGGACCTTCTCGGGGTCCATGCGAAAACCAGAAGCGGAGAGAAGAAACCCCAGAAATTTTATTTCTGGAACCGCAAACACACATTTTTCCAGTTTAGCGTACAATCTATTCTCCCGCAGGATGAGCAAGACCTGACGTAGGTGGTCCTTATAAGTTTTAAAATCAGGAGAAAAAATCTAAATGTCATCTAGATACACTAGTACAAATTTCCCCATTAAATGATAAAAAATGCTGTCACAAAATGCTGAAAGACGGCTGGAGCATTCATCAAACCAAAAGGCATAACCAAATTCTCAAAATGGCCCTCAGGCGTATTGAAGGCCGTCTTCCATTTGTCTCCTTCTCTGACCCTGACCAGGTTGTATGCCCCTCTTAGATCCAACTTGGAAAAAACTTTAGCCCCAACAATCTGGTTAAACAGGTCCGGGATCAGAGGAAGCGGATAAGGGTCACGAATTGAGATACTGTTCAGCTCCCTGAAATCCAGACATGGTCTTAAAGAACCATCTTTTTTCTTAACAAAAAAAAAAAACCAGCGGCAACAGGTGACTTCGAGGGTCGTATGTGTCCCTTTCTCAGGCTCTTAGAGATATAAGCATGCATAGCGACCCTTTCAGGTTGGGAGAGATTGTATAAACGAAATTTAGGCAGCTTGGCGCCTGGGATGAGATTAATAGGGCAATCGTACTCCCTGTGAGGGGGCAGCTCCTGAACACCACTCTCAGAAAACACATCCGAAAATTCAGAGAGAAAAGATGGTACAGTCTTAGTAGAAACCTCTGAAACAAATGTCGTGAGGCAATTCTCTCTGCAAAAGTCACTCCAACCATTTATTTGCCTCGCTTGCCAATCAATGGTGGGGTTATGTTTATTGAGCCAGGGTAGCCCCAACACTAGAGGAGTAGGCAACCCGCTTAGGACGAAACATGACACATCCTCAACATGAGTATCACTCACAATCAAACGGATATTGTGAACTATGCCCTTTAACGATTTCTGAGAAAGTGGAGCTGAATCAATAGAAAAAACAGGTATATCGTTTCCCAAAGTGCATACCTGGAAACCACGTGTTATAGCAAATTGATTATCAATGAGATTGACAGCTGCTCCACTATCTACAAAAATCTCACAAAAAATGTTCTTGCTCTCTAGCGCCACCCTGGCAGGTAGGACAAAACGGGAACTACAAGCAAACGGAAAACCTTAAATTTCCGCATCAACCTTGCCAATAGTAACAGATGGAACGTTTTTAGAGGATTTTTTTCTTTTTGTTTCTTTACTACTCTCAAAAAACTGCCTGAATCTCCTAGAGGGACAAATATTTGCCAAATGATTTATACCTGCACAACAGAAACAAACCCTCCTCTGAGAGCTGAATCTTCTATTGTCAGAGGCAAGCAAACCCAGCTGCATGGGCTCCTGCTCAGAGGGGATTGAGAGAGACTGAGACCCCTGCGCACTGAAAGAGACCACCGCACTGTCCTTGGAGTGAGTATGACAGGAAGGAGTGATCTCTCCTCTCTCTCTAAGACGCCTGTCAATACGAACGGCCCGATACATGGCAGAGTCCAAGGAGGTAGGTCTCTCATGAAAGGCAAATGCATCTTTCAATCCCTCTGAAAGACCATAGCAAAATTGACTTCGGAGTGCAGCATCATTCCAACCAGTATCAGCTGCCCATCTCCGAAATTCTGAACAGTATATCTCTGCGGACTGTTTACCCTGGCATAAAGGACGTAGTCTAGACTCAGCCAGAGCAATATGATCCGGATCATCATATATCTGACCCAGGGCTAAAAAAATTTCATCCACTGAACGAAGGGGCCGTGCCCCCACCGACAGCGGAAAGGCCCAGGACTGATCGTTATCCAGTGAGTAGCGAGATGATGATCCCCACCCTCGCTCCTCATCACCAGAGGAATGGGGAAGTAGGGGAAAATGGAGTTTGCAAGCCTCTCTAAAACGAACAAAATTATCACTACCCCCAGAGAACGTATCTGGAAGCGAGATTTTAGGCTCAGAACAAATTCCATGAACGCAAGCAGAAACGGTCACCTCAAACTGAGAGACAGTTTTCCGGAGATCTGCTACCTCCAGTGAAAGACCCTGCATGCGGTCAATCAAGGTTGAAACCGGATTCATGCTTAAGACGGTTTTGGCGGTTTATAATGTCACGGATGGTGTTACAGAAAACTAGAAGACACAAATGCAGATCCGACTGACTTGATCTAAAACTAAGGAAAAAAAGGGTAAGCCCTGTAACAACGCTAGCTCTCTCCCTTACTGCTCAGCCTATGCAAAAATCTCAATGGTAGAAATTTGCATACCCTCGTTCCTCGACTGTATGACACCTGAACACCCTATAATAGTGAGGGGACACGACCACCGGCTCTCCCTACACTTAATACGGAGGGAGTCAGGGTCACCTAAGATCAAGCCCACAGGAAAACAGAAATAAAGAAACAGACTTATCTTGTGGATGCAGTAGTAACAGTTTCTAGCATCAGCACACTCCAGGAAGTTGTATAAACTGCAAAGTGATGCAGTATGGGAGGGGATTTAAAGGGATGCAATCAGTGCAACTAGATGACAGCTGAGAGAGGGAAACGAGATGACAAAAGGAAAGCAAAACAAAAGAACCTCAAGCAGGAGGTTCTGAAGAACGTCTGTCAGAGCTTCTCAGATGTCTGGCGGTGACATTCCTGTCTTGTTGCTCCTGGTAACGACCCTGCCTGGCTTACTATGTCTATACTGTCAGTACCTTCGCAGGTACCTTCTGGTCTGCCTGGACCAGTTGTCACTGTCTGGTTTACACTCCAGAGTAGACCCTGGCAAATACCGATGGTCAAGCCTATCCTCACCATCTGAGTGATTTCTAGTGAAATCCAGGTAGTTGCTTAGTCACGCCCCTTTGGAGTATTGCTAGTCAGTGGGTTTACATCCACTGATCCGTGACAATATATATATACATATATATATATATATATATATATATATATAATTTTTATTTTTTTTACAAATTTCTTGTGGGCTTTACAATCTTAAAAATACTTAGAATTTTTTTTTTCAAAGGAATATATTGCAATTTGGATGCATGGAAAAACATTACTGCTGTAGACAAAGAACCAGCTGCTGTCATAGGTGTCTAAGTTAATTTTGCCACGGTCTGGTGGTGGCCCATTCCTGGTTTGGCCCAGCTATGTGTAGGCCTTATACTATACCGTTACCATTTACCTACTGCTGTCTGTCCTGATTATTTTGGCCGAGCTATGTGTAGGCTTTATACTACCCCGTTACCATTTATCTGCTGCTGTATGTCCTGGTGAGTTTTGCCCAGCTATATGTCGTCCTTATACTACCCGTTAGCATTTACATGCTGCTGCTATCTGTCCTGATGAGTTTGGCCGAGTTATGTGTAGGCCTTATACTACACTGTTACCATTTACCTGCTGTTGTCTGTCCTGATAATTTTGGCTGAGCTATGTGTAGGCCTTATACTTCCCCATTACCATTTACCTGCTGCTGTCTGTCTTGATGAGTTTGGCCCAGCTATGTGTAGGCATTATATTACCCCTTTACCATTTACCCTCTGCTGTCTGTTCTGATGAGTTTGGCTCAGCTATGTGTAGGCCTTATACTACCCTGTTAGCATTTACATGCTGCTGCTGCTGTCTGTTCCTTATGATTTTGACCAAGTTATGTGTAGGCCTTATAGTACAACGTTACCATTTACCTGCTTCTGTCTGTCATTATTATTTTGGCCGAGCTATGTGTAGGCCTTATACTATCCCATTACAATTTATCTGCTGCTGTCTGTCCTGACGAGTTTGGCCCAGCTATGTTTAGGTCTTATACTACACCATTACCATTTAGCTGCTGCTGCTGCTACTGTCTGTCCTGATCCTGATGAGTTTGACCCTGGACTAAAGGGGCCTTACTGCAAATCATTCAAAATTACACAAAAACAAAACAATATTAAAAAACAGAATTACACGTTAGAACTGAAAAAATATATTTATTTACAAACATGCCTCTATGGAAACCTTTTTAGTTGGTCATAAAGTTTCAACATCTCCTGCATCTGTTTGAGGTGCAGCGCCTCCATATTCTGCATCTTATCGCACATCAGCTTCCGTTTCTCATGCATGCCGGCTTCGTGCTCCTGCTGCCTCTGCCTCATTATTTTTTTTTTTATTAATCAGTACTGTTAGGTTAAAAAAAACTAAATGTAATTACTTGCAATTCAGATTAAGAGGCATGGATACAGAATTATATTGCTATGTGCACATATTTACCCTCCTGGCGTGGGCTGGTGACAAACTCCTCCTCTTCATCGTCATTAAGAGCTTGGGGGTGGGAAATGTGGCTGCTGGGAGGGTCCAGCCTCTTTCACCTCCACCTCTTCGCCCACATCAGGTGGGGATGGTGCCTCATGCTGCTGCTGCTGGGAGGGTCCAACCTGCTCTCTCTCCTCTCCCCCCTCCTCCTTGGTGAACAACACCACCACCTCCAGATCCTCTGTCAAAGGCCTGCGGCGGACGGAGGGAACGGGAACCCCTGTAATCACACAATGTTCAGAATTTAGACAAACAACTCAGAACTCATAACGAATGCAAATTAAGTGTGCAATGTATCTAATGTAATGATGGACGGGGCCTTTTACTGGAATACAGAATGATGATTGCAGTTTATGTATATACACACACACATACAGTACAGACCAAAAGTTTGGACACACCTTCTCATTCAAAGAGTTTTCTTTATTTTCATGACTATGAAAATTGTAGATTCACACTGAAGGCATCAAAACTATGAATTAACACATGTGGAATTATATACATAACAAACAAGTATGAAACAGCTGAAAATATGTCATATTCTAGGTTCTTCAAAGTAACCACCTTTTGCTTTGATTACTGCTTTGCACACTCTTGGCATTTTCTTGATGAGCTTCAAGAGGTAGTCCCCTGAAATGGTTTTCACTTCACAGGTGTGCCCTGCCAGGTTTAATAAGTGGGATTTCTTGACTTATAAATGGGGTTGGGACCATCAGTGACGTTGAGGAGAAGTCAGGTGGATACACAGCTGATAGTCCTACTGAATAGACTGTTAGAATTTGTATTATGGCAAGAAAAAAGCAGCTAAGTAAAGAAAAACTAGTGGCCATCATTACTTTAAGAAATGAAGGTCAGTCAGTCAGCCGTAAAATTGGGAAAACTTTGAAAGTAAGGGCTATTTGACCATGAAGGAGAGTGATGGGGTGCTGCGCCAGATGACCTGGCCTCCACAGTCACCGGACCTGAACCCAATCGAGATGGTTTGGGGTGAGCTGGACCGCAGAGTGAAGGCAAAAGGGCTAACAAGTGCTAAGCATCTCTGAAAAATCCTTCAAGACTGTTGGAAAACCATTTCAGGGGACTACCTCTTGAAGCTCATCAAGAGAACGCCAAGAGTGTGCAAAGCAGTAATCCAAGCAAAAGGTGGCTACTTTGATGAACCTAGAATATGACATATTTTCAGTTGTTTCCCACTTGTTTGTTATGTATATAATTCCACATGTGTTAATTCATAGTTTTGATGCCTTCATAGTCATGAAAATAAAGAAAACTCTTTAAATGAGAAGGTGTGTCCAAACCTTTGGTCTGTACTGTATATATAGTTATGTGTGTGTGAAACGCACAAAATCAGCAGTTTACATCATACATCTGTAACTCGCTATGTGTATAAATATATATCTACACTCACCTAAAGAATTATTAGGAACACCAAACTAATATGGTGTTGGACCCCCTTTTGCCTTCAGAACTGCCTTAATTCTACGTGGCATTGATTCAACAAGGTGCTAATAGCATTCTTTAGAAATGTTAGCATCTTGCAGTTGATGGAGATTTGAGGGATGCACATCCAGGGCACGAAGCTCCCGTTCCACCACATCCCAAAGATGCTCTATTGGGTTGAGATCTGGTGACTGTGGGGGCCATTTTAGTACAGTGAACTCATTGTCATGTTCAAGAAACCAATTTGAAATGATTCGAGCTTTGTGACATGGTGCATTATCCTGCTGGAAGTAGCCATTAGAGGATGGATACATGTTCTCATTCTGGTTACGCCAAATTCGGACTCTACTCAACAGAAATTGAGACTCATCAGACCAGGCAACATTTTTCCAGTCTTCAACAGTCCAATTTTGGTGAGCTCGTGCAAATTGTAGCCTCTTTTTCCTATTTGTAGTGGAGATGAGTGGTACCCTGTGGGGTCTTCTGCTGTTGTAGCCCATCCGCCTCAAGGTTGTGCATGTTGTGGCTTCACAAATGCTTTGCTGCATACCTCGGTTTTAACGAGTGGTTAGTTCAGTCAACGTTACTCTTCTATCAGCTTGAATCAGTCGGCCCATTCTCCTCTGACCTCTAGCATCCACAAGGCATTTTTGCCCACAGGACTGCCGCATACAGGATGTTTTTCCCTTTTCACACCATTCTTTGTAAACCCTAGAAATGGTTGTGCGTGAAAATCCCAGTAACTGAGCTGATTGTGAAATACTCAGACCGGCCCGTCTGGCACCAACAACCATGCCACACTCAAAAGTGCTTAAATCACCTTCTTTACCATTCTGACATTCAGTTTGGAGTTCAGGAGATTGTCTTGACCAGGACCACACCCCTAAATGCATTGAAGCAACTGCCATGTGATTGGTTGACTAGATAATTGCATTAATGAGAAATAGAACAGGTGTTCCTAATAATTCTTTAGGTGAGTGTATATACTCATGGCGAGGTAGAGATGTATGATGTAACCTGCTGATTTAATACGTGTCACACCAGGTACTAAGTAATCATTTGTAAAGGGATGAAATACTTATTTGCATAACTGTATATATACATTACAGAGTGTTGGCGATAGCTACAAAAGTAATGTGAGCATTGTACCTGGGCATATTCTGTCACGGATCTCTCGGATCCGCTTTGAGTTTCTCCTCTTCAATAGTGTTCAGCACGAATATTCGAAAAAGCTAATTTTTATTGCGATTATCGGCACTTCGAGAATTCGCGAATATTTAGAATATAGTGCTATATATTTATAATGTGCACAGTACACATCAGGTGATCCTCCCTCCCTTCTTCTAGCTTGGCTAATAAGAAGGCTTTGTCACAGCTTAGCAACATCCCTAGCAACCAAAAGAAAAGTTGCCTGCCCCTTACTATACAAGTTGCACGTATTGCGAAAAAATATAAACTCGAATCAAATCCCCCTCACGATCCTCTGATTGTGAGACTGGACCCTGGTCCTGTCATAGCCCTGCTCCAACATGCTTGCAGGATAAAGAAGCAAGCAAGCAGTATTGAAAATAATGTCCTCAACAAAACAGCAAAAAGTATTTAAGTCTTTGAAGGGGAAATATTAGATTTAATGTTTTCGTTATAACATCGGATTGTATTGCGATTGTATGTGTGTGGGGTCTGAGCAATCGGATATTGGCCAGCTGAGCAGAGATGTACCTGTCTAGTGACTTGACAGTACGGTATGGGGTGTAAAGCTGGTTCGCCTCCCAGTGGTAAATACTGGCGGTATATCTATGTAAGTGCTCTCATGGTACCTCCGAAAAACTTTAAGTGCTGCATGAAAATGTACATACAAGGACTAACAAGTAAGACGGCTACCTATGGGTGAGTAGGATGTCTATCCACGGTCTTTCCTCTCGCATCGAACCGATAAACTAAATATATTTAATACTTATTTACTTCATTAAGCGCTCAATACTCCATGATGTGGCCATATTCGTATATGGAGCGTGGGGGTGTCATATATTATAAACCCTCCACATGTCATGATACGCCCACAAACAGAAGGGTGGCTTCATCCTGTATTCCCTTCCTAGCACCAAGGTCTTAAAATGGTTGAGGGGACGAGGGCTTGCTTCATTCCACTAGCAGGGGGTACTCTAAACTGACTGCTAACTAGCTAAACTCCTCCCTCTCTTAGAGAGAGCTAAAATGGGGAGAAGGGTTCCATTCTAGGTAACATAGCTCTGCCATTTATCCCGCCATCTGCTGGTGAACCAGGTATATTACACTTAAACATAACAGTTACAAGGAAATGGAAATACACATTTTGCAGGCCCTGGAAATTAATACATGGGATGACATTTGGCCAACCATGGGAGATAGTAGAGGGGTGCAAAAGTGGTAATGCATTGAATTAATATTTAAGCACTATATGTTAGTATTATTTGAGTGCCATATTATATTATTTATGCCCTGCATGTTATTATTTGAGCACTGTATAATATTATTTGAGCACTGTATGTTAGTTTTATTTGAGCACTGTATGATATTATTTGAGCACTGTATGATATTAATTGAGCACCGCATGTAGCTGGCCAGCTAAGACCTGTCCTAGGTTGCTAATATAGCTTATATTTTTATACAGCTAAACCTGCCAATAACCTTAATACAGTTCCTATGTTTGTGTGTTAAAGACAAAAGCAGAGTTATTTTCAGTGACTTCATGTTTGGATGTCATATAACTGTAATATATAGTGTGTTCACAGAAGCAGAAAAGATAATATGCCTTTAAGATTCATTATATGGATGTGAGGTAAGCTCAATGACACAGCAGAAACAACAAAAAGCATAGAGTTAAACTGTTGTTGCTGGGCAGGAGTCTAGACCAATCCTAGCTAGCCTCACACAGCCCAGGAGTTTTGACCAATTACAGCCAGCCTCACACACAGCTTGTGTGGACAATTCCCCTAGAAGGAGCTGCTGGAATTATTATTCACCAGAGAGAGAAGCTGAACAGACACACACTCCACTAAGAGCTGTGTTTTATGGAAGCAAGAGGCCAAAATAGGTATTTAAAACAGTTATATAATGTTCCTACTGTTAATATAGTGATTAGAACTGTATACTAAACTGGTTATATGTATATTTACTTACAGTTCCATCAATTGCATGCAAACGAACTACTGAGCCATACAATCATACAATCCAAACAAATTGCATACAAATGCGAACTGCTCATACCAGATCATAAGCAATTGTATAGAGCAAACTGTAAACCAAGTAGAGCAAGTGAACTATTGATTAACCTCAGATATACCTCTCAGAGAGATCATAAAGTGCTTAAATAACTTAAAGTGAGAGTACAGATACTCACGAGAGAAATATATCTACCATTTTACAAATCGGATTCCAAAAAAGTTGGGACACTAAACAAATTGTGAATAAAAACTGAATGCAATGATGTGGAGATGGCAAATGTCAATATTTTATTTGTAATAGAACGTAGATGACAGATCAAAAATGTATCATTTTAAAGGAAAAATACGTTGATTCCAATTTTCACGGTGTCAACAAATCCCCAAAAAGTTGGGACAAGTAGCAATGAGAGGCTGGAAAAAGTAAATTTGAGCATAACGAAGAGCTGGAAGACCAATTAACACTAATTAGGTCAACTGGCAACATGATTGGTTATAAAAAGAGCTTCTCAGAGTGGCAGTGTCTCTCAGAAGCCAAGATGGGTAGAGGATCACCAATTCCCACAATGTTGCGCAGAAAGATAGTGGAGCAATATCAGAAAGGTGTTACCCAGCGAAAAATTGCAAAGACTTTGCATCTATCATCATCAACTGTGCATAACATCATCCGAAGATTCAGAGAATCTGGAACAATCTCTGTGCGTAAGGGTCAAGGCCGTAAAACCATACTGGATGCCCGTGATCTCCGGGCCCTTAAACGACACTGCACCACAAACAGGAATGCTACTGTAAAAGAAATCACAGAATGGGCTCAGGAATACTTCCAGAAACCATTGTCAGTGAACACAATCCACCGTGCCATCCGCCGTTGCCAGCTGAAACTCTACAGTGCAAAGAAGAAGCCATTTCTAAGCAAGATCCACAAGCTCAGGCGTTTTCACTGGGCCAGGGATCATTTAAAATGGAGTGTGGAAAAATGGAAGACTGTTCTGTGGTCAGACGAGTAACGATTCAAAGTTCTTTTTGGAAATCTGGGACGCCATGTCATCCGGACCAAAGAGGACAAGGACAACCCAAGTTGTTATCAATGCTCAGTCCAGAAGCCTGCATCTCTGATGGTATGGGGTTGCATGAGTGCGTGTGGCATGGGCAGCTTGCATGTCTGGAAAGGCACCATCAATGCAGAAAAATATATTCAGGTTCTAGAACAACATATGCTCCCATCCAGACGTCATCTCTTTCAGGGAAGACCCTGCATTTTTCAACAAGATAATGCCAGACCACATTCTGCATCAATCACAACATCATGGCTGCGTAGGAGAAGGATCCGGGTACTGAAATGGCCAGTCTGCAGTCCAGATCTTTCACCTATAGAGAACATTTGGCGCATCATAAAGAGGAAGGTGCAACAAAGAAGGCCCAAGACGATTGAACAGTTAGAGGCCTGTATTAGACAAGAATGGGAGAGCATTCCTATTTCTAAACTTGAGAAACTGGTCTCCTCGGTCCCCAGACGTCTGTTGAGTGTTGTAAGAAGAAGGGGAGATGCCCACAGTGGTGAAAATGGCCTCGTCCCAAATTTTGGGGGATTTGTTGACACCATGAAATTCTGATTCAACATATTTTTCCCTTAAAATGGTACATTTTCTCAGTTTAAACTTTTGTTCCGTGATTTATGTTCTATTCTGAATAAAATATTAGAAGTTGGCACCTCCACATCATTGCATTCAGTTTTTATTCACAATTTGTATAGTGTCCCAACTTTTTTGGAATCCGGTTTGTATGTTGAATGACAAGATTGAACAGTTGAACCACCATCTTATGCATACCACCATTTTATGATACTTTATTCAACATGTGTTTTGTACATGGACATCTGCTGCGGAGTCGGCAGTGTTATATATGAAGAAAAGTTGAAGTTAATAAATAAATTATTTCAAGCATTTGGTGTGCTCTTTAAACCTACTGTTTCCATAGAACGGCGCTACAGGAATTACAGAGTAATAGACAGTCTGGTTAGACTAAAAGTCAGAGATATCAAAATTCTTCTAATGCCACAGCGCAAAAGGCACTTCATAGTGCTGCGCCTGCCACACTATGTGATATGATTTGAGCATTGTATGTTAGTATTATTTGATCACTGTATATTATTATTTGAGCACTGTATGATATTAATTGAGCACTGTATGTTAGTATTATTTGAGCACTGTGAAGTCAATTTATGGAGCTAATGTAAAGGAAAACTGGAAAAGTTGCCTATAGCAACCAATCAGATTCCACCTTTCATTTTTCAGAGTTCGTCTGGCAAATGAAAGGTGGAATCTGATTGGTCGCAATGGGCAACTCAGGCAGTTTTCCTTTCCACCAGTTTGGATAAATCTCCCCCTATATATCAGTATTATTTTAGCACTACGCATTGGTATTATTTCATCACTACTACTACTACTATTACTTTAGCACACAAATATTTAGACAGCACTCCATGATGATGATAAATAGTGATTTATTTCCTATTATTTCAGCCGGAGTCAGTGGTATATCAGTTGCGTGCAACCTTCATCAGGCACTATCGAGACCACAATGTATATACAGCCGGCGCCGGCAGAGTGGAGGGGGTGTCAGCAGTAAGTTTGTGTTGACATCACTGATTATTTTGCCCTTCCTCTGATCCGTCAGAACAATAACCCACAAAAAACGGATCCTGTCTGGGGAGCATACGCCTTCACTCGGTCAGCATTTGCTCAGTAATCCATGAGTATTGATAATGCCAATTAAAAACAGGAGTGGATCTAAAACAGATGACACGTGAAGGCAATATTTGCATGTCTTTTGTGTTTTGTACCCACTCCTGCTTTTGGCTACCAAATCATAAGTCAATTCGGATGCAACCATACAGGTCTTACAGGACTTCCTTCTGAACGATCAGAAGAAAGGTCAATAAGTTGTGATTTCAAGAAGGCCAAACAAGGACAATAGCGACCCCGTCATAGAGTGCGGAGGGTGGTAACAGCATGAGAAGTCCACAGAGTGGCCCTATGACATAGTGGTGAGGTGGTAGCAGCATGAGGAGACCACCAAGTGGCACAATGACAGGGTCTGGAGGTGGCGGCAGCATCAGGAGGCCACAGAGTGGCACAATGACAAAGTGTGGAGATAGCAGCATCAGGAGGCCACAGAGTGGCAAGGTGACATAGTGTGGAGATGGCAGCAACAGCAGCAGCATGATACAACAAAGTGCCAAGGTGACATAGTGTGGAAATGGCAGCATCAGGAGGCCACAGATTGGCAAGGTGACATAGTTTGGAGATGGCAGCATCAGCATGACACCACAGAGTGGCAAGGTGGCATAGTGTGTAGATAGCAGAAACAGCAGCAGCATGATACCACAGAGTGGCAAGGTGACATAGTGTGGACATGGCAGCATCAGGAGGCCACAAAGTGGCAAAGTGACATAGTGTGGAGATGGCAGCAACAGCAGCAGCATGATACGACAAAGTGGCAAGGTGACATAGTGTGGAAATGGCAGCATCAGGAGGCCACACATTGGCAAGGTGACATAGTTTGGAGATGGCAGCATCAGCATGACACCACAGAGTGGCAAGGTGGCATAGTGTGGAGATAGCAGAAACAGCAGCAGCATGATACCACAGAGTGTCAAGGTGACATACTGTAGTGTGGACATGACAGCAACAGGAGGCCACAAAGTGGCATGGTAAAATAGTGTGGAGATGGCAGCAATAGCAGCAGCAGCAGCATGGTACCACAGAGTGGCAATGTGACATAGTGTGGACATGGCAGCATCAGGAGGCCACAAAGTGGAAAAGTGACATAGTGTGGAGATGGCAGCAACAGCAGCAGCATGATACGACAAAGTGGCAAGGTGACATAGTGTGGAAATGGCAGCATCAGGAGGCCACAGATTGGCAAGGTGACATAGTTTGGAGATGGCAGCATCAGCATGACACCACAGAGTGGCAAGGTGGCATAGTGTGGAGATAGCAGAAACAGCAGCAGCATGATACCACAGAGTGTCAAGGTGACATAGTGTGGACATGACAGCAACAGGAGGCCACAAAGTGGCAAGGTAACATAGTGTGGAGATGGCAGCAATAGCAGCAGCAGCAGCATGGTACCACAGAGTGGCAAGGTGACATAGTGTGGACATGGCAGAAACAGGAGGCCACAAAGTGGCACAGTGACATAGTGTGGAGATGGCAGCAACAGCAGCAGCATGATACCACAGAGTGTCAAGGTGACATAGTGTGGACATGGCAGCATTAGGAGGCCACAAAGTGTCAAGGTTGCATAGTGTGGAGATGGCAGCAGCAGCATGATACCACAGAGTGGCAAGGTGACATAGTGTAGACATGGCAGCAACAGCAGCAGCAGCATGATACCACAGAGTGGCACGGTAACATAGTGTGGAGATGGATGATCTAATCTGATGCATCAGACATTGGTGGGTGGAAATCCTGGCTGATCCACGCCTGATTCATCTTGACAAAAGTAAGTCTCTACTCTACTGGCCGGGAAGGACAGCTTTTCCATGGCAAACTTAGCCTGTTGTGGCCCCAAATCCAGTTTGGCTGCCTAGTAGTCCAGTGGATCTTCTATGACGGCTGGCAGGGTGCTGTCAAAGTATGCCACCACCTGCTGGTTCAGGTCCTGCTCCATGTCTACCTTCTGCTGCTGGTGAGTAGTTTCTTCACTATGCGGGTGAAGAAAGCTACTCATCAGTGACTCTAGACTCAGGCTGCTGGTGGTTGAAGATCCAGTCAACCAATCAAGAACCGCTGGGTTGCTGGTCAAGACAAGACTTGTGCCTGCGCCAGAATCATTTACGCCTTTGACACTCCCCTGTGCAGGGCCTGGCACTTCTCTGTCTGACATACATTTAGCTAAACTAAATAAGTTAAAAGCAAATTAAAACACCCCTAAAAACGGCAAATATATTTTCTTTTTTTACTGAGATAGACAACTAAAGGATTTGAAATTGGCAGCGAAACAATTTCAGCGTAACTAACAGCAAAAGTGAACTGCATATATATATTTCTCATATTGGACTAAAATAGGCCACTAAACGATTCCTAAGTAAATAACAGAAAAGTGAACTGTGAATATTTTTCTCTTTTTCTATAGAAATATGACAATAAACGCTTTTAGCGCAAATAACACCAAATGTGAACTGCGTCTATTTTTCTCGTATTGTTGTGAAATATGATAATAAACCCTTTTAGGGCAAATAAGAGCAAATATGAAATATGAGCTTTTACCGCAAAAAACAGCAAATGTGAACTGTGTCTATTTTTCTCATATTGTAGTGAAATATGACAATAAATTATTTTACCGCAAATAACTCCAAATGTGAACTGCGTCCCATATTGTAGTGAAATATGACAAGAAACGCTTTTAGCGTAAATGACACCAAATGTGAACTGTGTCTATTTTTCTCGTATTGTAGTGAAATGTAACAAGAAACGCTTTTAGAGTAAATAACACCAAATATGAACTTAGTCTATTTTTCTCTTTTTCTCTAGAAATATGGCAATAAACGCTTTTAGCGCAAATAACAACAAAAGTGACCTGCGTAAATATTTCTCGTATTGTATTGAAATAGGCCACTAAATTCTATCTGCGCAGTTAACAGCAAAAGTGACCTGCGTATATATTTATCTTTTTCCACAGATAAAAGCCACTAAAGGCTTTTCAACATAGCACTTGCACCCCAATAACTAATTGCTGGAATAACAGAGAGGTATTATGAGACTATCTGGATCCCCATGTAATGTTTCCCTGCACTTGTAAATCGCTTTTTTTCACAATGAGGATTTTCCTATGACTCTCCCTAGCATCTGCACACGTCTCTACCTGCCTGTGAAATGATTCCTCTCACTATCCTTTCCCTGCACTAGTAAATCGCTTCTTTCCTTTTCTTTTTTTTAACAATTACTTTTTCTTTCACTCTCCCTAGCGCCTGCATACATGTCTGTCCCTGAACAAAGTACGATAGTGAATGGCAGACTCTAAGATGGCCGCCGTATTTATAGGGCTGTGACATCACCAGGCTGGCTGGCTGCTGATTGGCTGCATGCATGGCATTATGGGTCATAGATACGAGGGGAAAAAAAGAGGGGATTAGTCACAGACTCCTTATGGTGAAATGAGTCTGGGATATCCAGGCAGGGCGCCAAAAAGAAGGACCGTTAGTGTATGGTTTAAAATTCGGGTATAATACGGGTGTGTTTGATTACTGGAGAGGTGGTAGGCAGCCACAGGTCTAGTGTCCAGACAGGGGTAAGCCTGAAGTGGGCATAATGCAAGGATAGGAAAAAAACGTAAGAAAAAAGGCCTGTATAGGGCGCCAATAGCCTCAAAAGTAATGGCCTACTTGCGGTAAAAATGGTTAATTAGGTGGTAACTTTGATACAATTGTTTAAAAACACAACGTTTGCGAAAACATGCAGAATAACCTTATTTAAAACAGTAATGGTAGTTAATTAAAATCGCAATGAGAATAAAAAAAAGGTATTTTGTAGTAAAAACTCACTTCACCCAGGAGGGGCAGGGTGGGATAAAGCACATAACACCCACTCTGCTTCCTCCTGCGCCTGGATCGCCTGTAAGATCGTCCGGAAATAACGGCAGTCACACTTGTAACTTCTGGTTATTTTCAACGCGTTGAGCCTACTCCTACCCCTACCCTGTGCTAAACAATAAAAAGAAAATAACCAGAAGTTCCAAGTGTGACTGCCGTTATTTCCGGACGATCTTACAGGCGATCCAGGCGCAGGAGGAAGCAGAGTGGGTGTTATGTGCTTTATCCCACCCTGCCCCTCCTGGGTGAAGTGAGTTTTTACTACAAAAAACTTTTTTTTATTCTCATTGCGATTTTAATTAAAGGGTTTCTATCACTTCGTTTCACATATTTAGCTGTCAGACACTAGCGATCCGCTAGTGTCTGCTCTGCCAAACCATCCTAATATAATTGCTTTTGGGGCAGCCGTTTTGCTAAAAAAAGAACTTTTATTAATATGCTAATGAGCCTCTAGGTGCTATGGGGGTGTCATTAGCACCTAGAGGCTCCGTCTACCTTCACAAACTGCCGCCGCCCAGCGCGTCCCTCCAGCCCGCCCATCTCCTCCGGAATGCGATCCTCCCTGTGAGCGCCTGTATTCGGCGCATGCGCAGTGAATGTCTGACCGCTTCCCTGCTCAGACATCTCCACTGCGCCTGTTCCTCGGAGCACTATGACGTCATCGCGCAGGCGCAGTGGAGATGTCTGAGCAGGGAAGCGGTCAGACATTCACTGCGCATGCGCCGAATACAGGCGCTCACAGGGAGGATCGCATTCCGGAGGAGATGGGCAGGCTGGAGGGACGCGCTGGGCGGCGGCAGTTTGGGAAGGTAGACGGAGCCTCTAGGTGCTAATGATGCCCCCATAGCACCTAGAGGCTCATTAGCATATTAATAAAAGTTCTTTTTTTAGCAAAACGGCTGCCCCAAAAGCAATTATATTAGGATGGTTTGGCAGAGCAGACACTAGTGGATCGCTAGTGTCTGACAGCTAATTATGTGAAACGAAGTGATAGAAACCCTTTAACTACCATTACTGTTTTAAATAAGGTTATTATGGGTCATCCCGCCTTCCCAGAGTTCCTTGCCCCATGTCCTCACACATGTAGCCGCCATTTTAGCCGCCATTGTAGCCGGCTAGCCGCCATGTTAGGAAAAATTAACAAAATTTAGGCACAAAATAGTGCATTTGAGCCCCCCTTCTGTAAAGCCTGACTCACATTTGCTAAGCCAATCTGTGCCACTTTTTTAGACATATTTTTGGTGCAGATACATTAGTAAATCTGGGCCTATATGCTGGCAAAATTTGAACATTGTACAGAATGCTAGTATTATTTTAGCACTATATGTTGGTATATTGGCATTATTTACGTATGAAGTTTATGGTGGTAGTAGAGATGAGCGAACCAGTCGAGATTTGTTTTGGTTCAGAATTTTTGAAAAAATTCAGTTCGAACCTGAATTTGCTCCAATTGCCCTGAAAGTTGGTTTATAACCTCCTCTAGTCTCCTAGAACTCATGATTTTTAGGAAAATGTGTTATCTCTTTTCGTCTGTTTTTTATTTTATTTTTTCCCCCCTACGACATCCCCCCTATGACATCCCCCCTCCCCAAGATCTGGAACGCAATGACAGCAATAGTTAATGATGTCTGAATGACACTGACATACATAGCTATGGGTAAATGCACATTTGAAAGTGTTTTCATACACACCATGCCGGCACATATCTCATGCTTTTTCATATACCAAAGTTTCAAAAATGCTTTCCTTATCGGGGGCAATTGATGTTTAAACACACAGTGTTATGAGATAAAAGAAAAATGTGTCTTTGGGTAACGTGATGGTTGGCAAGTGACATTAGTGGAATGATGCAGGCCACAGCAGCAGCCGTACAGGATGTGATAATAGACAGACAGACAGAAACAGTGGCAAGATGGGGCACTGCCAGCAAGGCAAGAGAAGTCTATACATCGGAGTCAGCTGGAGGAGTGTGAAAATCCTCCTGAATCCAGGCTTGGTTAATTTTAACAAAAGTGATCCTTTTGGGTGTCAAAAAACCCTCTCTGAGATGACACAGGAGGCAGGGCAAGAAAGAGGATAGATCAGGCCACTGTTCCAGTCTGCCTGCCCAGAAATCCATGGGGTCAGGGAACACGGTATGGCCATAGTTTAGGTAGGCCTGAACCTAGGTATTGAGGCGGGAGCTGTTGGCTTTCTGACTGGCCTCAGATGGTTTTGGCACGTGGAAAAACTGCTCCATCATGTTGAGGAGACTGAAATGGCTGCTGTTACTGCTGCTGCGGCTTCTGCTGCTTGTGGCTGCAGAAAGGGGGGTGACTTTTTGGGGGTGGAGGGGCGCCTCCCTTTCAGACGTGCTGGTGGCAGGCATCTATTCGGTGTAAGTTCCCCCACTGAGACGATTGGGTGACTTGTCCAGTGCTATCCTCATCATCCTCCTTCTCATCCTCTTCATGCAGTCGCAGCTCGTCATGCTGGGGCAGCATGGTTGCTCAGTGGTTAGTACTGGACCTTGGGGTCCTAGTTTTGAATCTGACCAAAGACAACATCTGCCTGGAGTTTGTATGTTCTCCCCGTGATTGCGTGGGTTTCCTTTGGGTATTCTGGTTTCCTCCCACACTCAAAAGACATAATGATAGGGACCTTACATTGTAAGCCCCATTGGGGACAGCTTGATGCTAATGTCTGTAAAGAGCTGTGGAATATAGCAGCACTATATAAGGGAATACATTTTTTTTAAATTCTGCTTACACTGTGTTTCCTAGTAGTATTTTATTTTGTCCTCCCTTTCTGCCAGAGGAAAACATTTCCCCCATCTTGGTACCAAGGGTCTAAAAGAATGGCTATCTAATAATCATCAGACTACTTGATGTCAACGATATGCCAGTCACTGCATAAGCAATCCAGCATACAAGTTTCCATTCTGGCTAGCGTGCCGGAGGAGCCACTTCTTTCCAATTCCGCCCCCCACTAAGATGATTGGGTGTCTTGGCCGGTGCCCTCTTGGGTGTCTTGGCCGGTGCCCTCATAATCTTCCTCTTGCTCCTCCAACTCCTCCTCATCCTCTTCTGGAAGTGGCAGCTCCTCATCCTCCTCCTCCTCCATGGCAGATTGCCTTCCTGTGTCCCCAACAGCTATATGGTGGACAGGATGCGTCAGCTGCTCTTCTTCCATCTTGGTCCCCTGCTGCATGAGAGTCAGTGTCTGTTCTAAGAAAAATATGAGAAGGATGACATTGTTTATGCCGCAGTTGTCCTTGCTGACAAACCTTGTCTTCAAAGGGCTTCAGCACATGACTGGCATCTCGGATGAGCTTCCTGACCTCAAAGCAACACATGCTCCGGTCTGATGCATGACAAAGTCGTTCACGGATGCTTGAGCATGTGCAATGTCGAGTTGGCATGCCATGGAATAAGTGGTATAGCGTCAGGCTATTATGTTGCTGCAAGACCAGGAGAGCGTTCGTTACCATGTAAGAGTGGCTAAAGTGCTCGGACAGTCTCCTGGACTTTGCCAGCACCTTGCACAAGCCACTGTGCTTATTTTGAAAGTACTTCACCACTAAGTTGATGACGTGAACTATAGAGAGAGCACATGTTATTTTGCACAGGTTTAGGGCGGCCACTATGTTGTGCCCATTGTTGCTGACCATGTTGCCCAGTTTGAGTCGGTGGGGTGACAGCCAGCGGAATGTTTGCTGCTTGATGTACTTGAGCAACTGCTCATCTGTTTGGCTACTCTCTCCCAGGCCGATTGGCTCCAACATGGCATGGCAATGCTTGACCTGACACA
Source organism: Bufo bufo (assembly GCF_905171765.1). Classification (NCBI taxonomy): domain Eukaryota; kingdom Metazoa; phylum Chordata; class Amphibia; order Anura; family Bufonidae; genus Bufo; species Bufo bufo. Next base: position 140,064,580 of record NC_053389.1, read on the forward strand.
TGTGATAGGAAGGAGTAGAGCGAGCTACCCTGAGCTCAGCTGCTGTGGGGGATGGAAATGTGACCATGGAAGAGGAGGAGCTGGATAAGTGCCTGGGGTGGGAGCCAGGCCGACACAATAGTGGTGGGGGTCAAAAAGACCTGGCTTCGTAGCCGGGGTGCTGTTTCGCCACTGTTGGAAAAAACATTGACCCAGTGGGCCATGAAAGACATGTCTTGTCACTGCCCAGAAGAGCTGATCCAGGTATCCACCGTGGCATGAACCTTACAAGGCAGGGATGGCTTTTTGGGAGCAATAATGGAAGAGTGAGGAAGAGCCATTAGCTCCCTAAAGCAGACTCGATTAAATGGTATGGTAGCAACTGCACCACCAGCAACTTGGCCAGGTGGGAATTAAGCTTGCACACCATCAGATTGCTGGGTGCATAGAGTTGTTTCCTGGCCATGCATTCCATTATCGATGCCTCACGATGGAGCAGTGGAGGAGGAGTCTGAGTAGGAGAAGCCTCTGTTTCCCCACAGGAGAAGGTTATGCCGCTCAACGGATCCGTGAGCATGTGTTAGCGATTGAAGCTGCACAGGAGGTAACTGATGTACAACTACTAACAACTATACCAAGACATTTTAAAGCTGAACATGCCTGTGATGGATCAGTCCTACGTTTCCGAGGGATTGATCATGTAATGATCTCCCAAAGAGGTGGGAATTGGAAGAAATTACTGGCCCAGCGAGAGACACGCTGGATATATACTCTGAAAACTATGGCCCCTGTGGGATTGAATGACTATAATAGCTATGCTCCATTTCTCTAGATTATCTTTCCTCCTGCTTGTACTTCGAAGCCTGGATCATCACAGAACCACCAGGTAGGATTGGTTCATTTTAATCATTGTTAGTTATTTGTTGATGTAATGACGTACAATCCTTTTTAACAGTGATTTGGTTATGTCCTTGTCCTTTGATACCAGTGTTTGGTTGCTTGTAGTTCATGCAGCCACACGGTGGTTCTTCTTCTTTTTGTTATTTGTTTTAAAATGGATACTGATCTCCTGTGCATTCCTTCTTTTTTTCAATTCCGGTTTTTCTTAGTATATTCTGAAGGTCTGGATAACATGTATTGAGCTTCCTGGTCGATGGGGTGTCTTGAGATATACTCACAGCACCAAATACGTAAAATAAGTGTGAGAGAGAAATGAAAAAGAAAAAGAGAGAAAAAAGAGACAACAAAAGGAAAGAAAAAGATAAAAGGGAAAAAAAGAAAAAAAGATGCGGAGAAGACTAAGGTGGTCTGGACTTTCCTATTGATGGAGGCCCCCGGGGATGTAAACTGTGCGTCTGTGTTTATACACAGAGTCAGAGAAGTAACCGAGGATACATACTGTGCTTCTGTGTCTATACACAGAGTCGGAGAAGTGACCGAGGGGTGCCTGGAATGGGGTACATGTTGCTTTGGGTTTCTTATATGACTATAGTGATGAAATATGAATAGGCGAGCTGGGTTTGGATACCATCAATATAATCCTCTCCTATAGCACTGGCACTGGCACTTTTCTAACACTCCTTCTGTCCTTCACTCTTTTATTTGAGCACATGCACTGGCTCTTTTATTATTGATGGTATTGGAACACATCTGGCCTTTGGGTTGTTATTGGAGGGAGGGGTCTGTAGAACATCAACTGGATCCTATATATCAACCTAATGGTCCGGGTGTTTGGATACCTATATGTTGAATATCTGACGATGGTAGACAAACACCTGACCTTCAAAAAATGTATAAAAATGTATATATACTGGTTTTTATGCATCATTAATATGATGCAATTTACACGATGCGGCATCAATATGATGCAATTTACACTATGTGGCATCAAGATGATGCAATTTACACTGTAGCACTTTAGTTAGCTTTTTATTTTGTTCTTTATTGTGATTATCTATCATGTGGGATATTGCAGTGATTATATTATAAATAATGAATGTATGTTATATTATTTTATTGTACAATGTAGGCATATTATTAATTTGTATGTGCACGGGTCACTTTCATCACTTGGAGATAATTACTCCAATTCCATGTCTATGTAGAATGCCCAATCTCCGATATATATATGTATTCAACTATAGTTATTCTTACTTATATCATTACTATTATATTTAACTGTTTACAGATTCGATAGAGAGTGTTGACAACATACCATATGATGTGGACCTTGGTCTCTATCTGCAAACAATAACACTGAAGTTTTGAGATGCCGCTGGTCCGATCATGTGACCCGCCTCGTGACTCGGTTGCTAGGAAACATGCTGGCCGTGGAAACATAGTGGTAGTACAGAGGGTGACGTCACTCTCTGGCGCCATCGGCTGACGTAGCCGAGTCATGACGCGGATCGCGTGACGGCAATGGATCATCCGAGCACCACCGGGGATCTTAGTTATGCAACCTTGGGGAGCGATGCGGAGGTAGAGTGAGAGGATAGGTACAATAGTATTCAAAGCGCAGGATTGAACGGTGCCGCAATATGATCTGGAGAGAGAGGTGGGCGGTGCCGATACCATTTGATCAGGTGACTGATGACGAGACTGAACACGACTGACTATTGGTTGGGCATGTTCCCCACGGCCAGGAGTAACTGATTTGATCAATCATGGAAAGCTGAGTAGGTGTGTGTTGATTGGATGAATGTAGATGTCTGGAGTATATAGGAGATCAGTATGGAGTAGTTCAGTAGGCCCCAAGAGGAAGCACTTTGCGAAACGATCGTCGGGCGGCTGTTTCAGACCAGGGTCAGTAGGTATTTATTGCACTTGCACTTTAAACAGTGTTTTTTCCCCCCTTATCTCCTGCAGTCTCGCTTGTTGTGGGCGGCATCCAGGCTTACACTCCCTTAAATGTTTGGAGTGTTGGTGTATGTATGTTCTGGATGCCTCTATTGCTATATGCGCCCCACCTTGCTGATACTGCGCCACTGTGTACGGGGGGATACTAGTCCCTTATTGGTTTGGAGCTTACTCTGTTTTTATACATTTATTGTAACACCGATCTGTTCCCAGTATGTACTGTCTTTTGTATATGTTTTTTAACTGATATACCATCTATCATGTTGGATATCTAATAAAGAATAATTAATTAAAATTACTCTCTGTGTGGTTGCTCTCTGAGCTGTGTAGGTGATAATACGAATAACTCCATGCGAGATATTTATGATATAGTTGTTTTTTGGTGCTTTATGCCGCTTCATGTAGTTTAATAGAGCTGTGGCTCCTATGTTTGTGTTTGCCTGCCCACGTTTTATTTTGCTTTTGCACAGTTTGCACAAGGCAATACTTTTTTCTTCTGGCAGCGTGGAAAAAAACTGCCAGATGGGAGATACTTGCGCAAGGATAGAGAAAGACAAACTGAGCTTTGCTCTGGCACGTTTTGGGCCTAAGACAACCACTGCATCAGCAACATCACCAGATCCCAAAGCAGATGTGGCCCAGCTGTTCTTTGGGAGATACGTGGCATCTGTTCTTTATTGCTGCTGCCATCACCTTCCTCATATGATGTTGCCTCATCCTCAGCACCCTTATCCAGTTCCCAGGTCTTGTCCAGCACACAATTACCATCGGAGTCCTCACCCTCCCTTTTGCGTCTATCAGAATATGGGATATTATGGTGGGTTCTTTGGCCCCTGTCCCTTGCTCTTACCAGACTGCCACTGTCGCTGCCACCAACGCCAATAGCGCAGCTACGAGGACCACTACTACTGCCACCACAAACATAGCTATGCCTGGGGTCAGCAGCCTCCTCCTCCACGTCCTCTTTAAGGCAGAACAAACACTGACTGTTCTCACACAAGTTGTCAACAGGGAGACTTTCTTGACTATCTTCCAAAGGGCATGGTAGGGTTTCCTTCCCACTTCTTAGGAAAAAAGAAAGGAGTCCCTCTCGCAAGAGGCAGTGAAGACTGGGAGGACTCCACTGAAGGCCTTCTTTGGGGCTGCAAGGAGGAGGAGCAGGAGGAACACTGTGACCTCTTGCTCCATGGTTTGGTGTCTGACTCTGGAGTCACCTCCACATCAACCTGCTGCGAGTGAGAGGAGTAGTGAGCCAACCAATCCACAATCTCATCCTCTTTCTCCTCAACTGTCCTAACTTGTGTCTTGTAGTAATCACATATATATATATATATATATATATATATATACACTGCTCAAAAAATAAAGGGAACACAAAAATAACACATCCTAGATCTGAATTAATTAAATATTCTTCTGAAATACTTTGTTCTTTACATAGTTGAATGTGCTGACAACAAAATCACACAAAAATAAAAAAATGGAAATCAAATTTTTAAACCCATGGAGGTCTGGATTTGGAGTCACACTCAAAATTAAACTGGAAAAACACACTACAGGCTGATCCAACTTTGATGTAATGTCCTTAAAACAAGTCAAAATGAGGCTCAGTAGTGTGTGTGGCCTCCACGTGCCTGTATGACCTCCCTACAACACCTGTGCATGCTCCTGATGAGGTGGCGGACGGTCTCCTGAGGGATCTCCTCCCAGACCTGGACTAAAGCATCTGCCAACTCCTGGACAGTCTGTGGTGCAACGTGACGTTGGTGGATAGAGCAAGACATGATGTCCCAGATGTGCTCAATTGGATTCAGGTCTGGGGAACGGGCGGGCCAGTCCATAGCATCAATGCCTTCGTCTTGCAGGAACTGCTGACACACTCCAGCCACATGAGGTCTAGCATTGTCTTGCATTAGGAGGAACCCAGGGCCAACCGCACCAGCATATGGTCTCACAAGGGGTCTGAGGATCTCATCTTGGTACCTAATGGCAGTCAGGCTACCTCTGGCGAGCACATGGAGGGCTGTGAGGCCCTCCAAAGAAATGCCACCCCACACCATTATTGACCCAATGCCAAACCGGTCATGCTGGAGGATGTTGCAGGCAGCAGAACGTTTTTCACGGCGTCTCCAGACTCTGTCACGTCTGTCACATGTGCTCAGTGTGAACCTGCTTTCATCTGTGAAGAGCACAGGGCGCCAGTGGCGAATTTGCCAATCTTGGTGTTCTCTGGCAAATGCCAAACGTCCTGCACGGTGTTGGGCTGTAAGCACAACCCCCACCTGTGGACGTCGGGCCCTCATATCACCCTCATGGAGTCTGTTTCTGACCGTTTGAGCAGACACATGCACATTTGTGGCCTGCTGGAGGTCATTTTGCAAGGCTCTGGCAGTGCTCCTCCTGTTCCTCCTTGCACAAAGCCGGAGGTAGCGGTCCTGCTGCTGGGTTGTTGCCCTCCTACGGCCTCCTCCACGTCTCCTGATGTACTGGCCTGTCTCCTGGTAGCGCCTCCATGCTCTGGACACTATGCTGACAGACACAGCAAACCTTCTTGCCACAGCTCGCATTGATGTGCCATCCTGGATAAGCTGCACTACCTGAGCCACGTGTGTGGGTTGTAGACTTCGTCTCATGCTACCACTAGAGTGAAAGCACCGCCAGCATTCAAAAGTGACCAAAACATCAGCCAGGAAGTATAGGAACTGAGAAGTGGTCTGTGATCACCACCTGCAGAACCACTCCTTTATTGGGAGTGTCTTGCTAATTGCCTATAATTTCCACCTGTTGTCTATCCCATTTGCACAACAGCATGTGAAATTGATTGTCACTCAGTGTTGCTTCCTAAGTGGACAGTTTGATTTCACAGAAGTGTGATTGACTTGGAGTTACATTGTGTTGTTTAAGTGTTCCCTTTATTTTTTTGAGCAGTGTATATATATATATGAAGGCACTTGGTTAGACCGTAGGCCCCTCAGTGTTTTCAAATGCGGTTCCTGCAAAGCTTGCAATTTCATCAACCCATCCAAATCAATAATTTGCTCGGTGACTCAACGATCCTTTGCGATCCGTGACTTCGCCAACTGCAAAACCAAAGGCGTAGTCTATATTTGCCAGTGTAGTTGCCCATTGGACTACATTGGCAAGACTAAGAGGGAATTACGGAGAAGAATCTGTGAACATCTAAATGATATTAAAAAATCCAAAGATACTCCAGTGGCCCATTACTTTAATAGTTGCCACCAAGGTGATGTGAGGTTGGCTCGTTTTTCGGTTTTGGAGGTGATCCCCTTTCCTGAGAGGAGGGGCGACTGGGACAGAAGGATTCTCCAAAAAGAGTCCTCCTGGATTTATCGTTTTCAATCCCAGTCCCCCCTTGGTCTCAATGAAAGACTCAATTTCGCATGTTTTATCTAATATCCTCCTTGTTTGTGTTAATATTGACGTTCCTGAGTAATTTTTTTCAGTATTACTGGTATGTGACCCAGGGCTTCTGCGCCTATCAGTGCGAAAAGCACCACGTTATTAATGGGGTATAAAAAACTGATTCCCCATATCTTCAAATACTACCTGGTACCTCTTAATCCTATTATTATAGAGGCAGGTCTTTATGTATTCTGTATCATGATTGACATCTGTTAATATTATGTATCGTTCGTTGTGTGATACATATTTGTCTCATGGGGGGCTGCTACTGAGGGTCTCCTGTGCCCCCAGGTTACATCTTTTATCTGTTGGCACATTTTTATTCTGGACATGGTTATTCACAGCTCTTAATAACAATATACTGGCCTTTTCATCCATTAAACCCCCTGTGCTCTAATTTGCCTGAACAGCACGCCCCCTGCTGTCTTCCAGCGCCGGCATCGAGCCTTATGCGGCTCACGATGCGTTCCACGGCGACGGAAGTGACGAAGGCCGGAAGCCCCATTGCGTTCCACCATGTGTTCCAGGAGACCGGAAGTGCTTTTCCGGCGTCCGGACGCATTAATCAGACCCTATAAATGGGTTGAATTTCTATTGGCACGGTACCTAGACCCAAGCAGGCTACTGGCCAGCACCAATATCATGTAAGTCTTTATAGGTCTCTGAAATTTTTGTTTTTGTGATTGTTATCCTTAGAGCTGTAATGAGTTTTTTTCTATATCTAAGTGTCCTCCTTATACATACATCTTTTTAGGTATCTCCCTTGTGGATGTAATCATCATGCCTTCTGGTAATGCTGTATCTACGCCTTCCTTACTGAGCATCTGTAGCTAAGTCCATTACACTATCGCCCTTGTATCATTGATCACATCTACATCTTAGCTGGACCTAGTCCAAATTTCTACCTACCTCCTGATGAGCCTGATTGTATACAGGTGAAACGCGTCGAGGTGTGTGTAATAAGATGTGCATATTTTAAAATGTGCGTATTGTACTTTTGAGTGGAATGGTGATCTCCTCAGTATCTGGACCCCCTTCCACCCTTATACTGTTTGTATAACATGTATTTTTGATTTTCGGAAAGGGGCAGGTGGCGACACCATTTATTTGAATCACCTTCCATTCCCGATTTATCTTCATTACTGTTATTGTATACCATTTATTTTTCCCTGGCTAGGGTCAATCTAGGGATTTGATAGTCTTAGGTTCGGGGACAGGGAACCCCCACCATCAGGGGGTCACCCTGGGCTGAGCAGTTTTTTAGGGCTTTTTAGGGTAAGCATTGTGTCTGCCCTGCCCTTTCCTCAGACCCCGTCTTATTTTTGATATGATCCTCGAACTGTCTAAGCCTACTGACATTTTGTATCACTAGTAAATGTTCTGTTTAGGGGTCACTACTCCCCTGTCAAAAGAAATTTATATATAATCCTTTTGAAATTGTAGCACACTCTGTTGGTATATACATACCTATACCCACATTATCACTAATAAAGGTATTTTTAAAAGTCACTAATTCTAAAAAGCAATTTATATATATATACTGGTTTAATTACATTTGTCAATCCCCAAAAAAATCTAAATTCCAACTGTGTGGACATTGAAAATATGCAAACGGACAAATGAGACTTGATGCTCAATTTCAACTTAATACAGACAAGTAGATTGCTGCCACACAGTGGGTATTGCTGCAGTAATCATGTATATATTCTGCTTAATTTAATGGAAACCCTCTCCCCCCCAAGACAAAATTGAAATTGTGTCCGTGTTGAAACTGAAAATATGCTGCAATAAATATATATATATATATATATATATACAGTATATATATATATGATATATAAATTGAGGTGCACCTGCACTTCTGATAGCAGGCAGAGCCAGAGGTCATGTCTCCTCTTTTCTGTCTGTTAGCTGCCCTGCTTCTTTCTATTGTACACAGCACCCTGCTCTTTCTTCCCTAGCAGTGGCGTAGGGATCGCCATAGCAACCATAGCAGTGGCTATGGGGCCCTACGCCACTAGGGGGCCCGTCCGACCGCATTCAAATTTTTTTTTTTTTTTTTTTTATTAACACACACAGACACTACACACAGGCAACCAGGAGGTGGCGTAACTACCGGGGAAGCAGCTGCTTCGGGGCCCGACAGTTTATTTTCAAGTTAGTTAAATATCGATGTCTTACTGTTCAGGGCCCCTTCACAGCAGCGGTCTTAATGTTCCCTCGCTAATGTGCTCTAATCTTACTGTATATACTAAAGTCTCCTGATGTGTCTGGGATTCGAACCCACAACCTCCAATGTATCAGTGTATCAGAGGCAAAGCATTAACCCTCACAGCCATAAAGAAGGCATTGCAACTGACTGAAAAAATTTGACACTTCTACTGTTATAGCTGGCTAAGTGTACATCTATACACATGACAGCTGCCCCAACACACCCAGCACTGCTATATCTCTATATGACAGCTATCCCAGCACACTCAGCTCTGCTATATCTCTATATATGAGCAGCTATGTGTATAGATGTACACTTAGCCAGCTATAACAGTAGAAGTCTCATAATTTTTCAGTCAGCAGCAAGGCAGCTGTTATGGTCTTGAGGGTAGGTGCTCTGCCTCTGATACAGAAGGTCATGGGTTCGAATCCCAGCAGAAACCTTTTCTGAAATACAAGCAGTGACTCCATATATGGACATACAGGGCGGGACACAATACAGGGAGGGACACAGGAAGAGGCTGCATCGCATCGCTGACATGGAGGTAAGTAGAAGTGTTTATTTATTTATTTTTTAATACCCGACTGTTACTGCCATGGGGGAGCGTGGGGGGGGCACTTGATACTGGCACATGGGGGGAGGGGGGTTGGCACCTGACCTGATACTGGCACCTGGGGGGGGGGGGGGGGGTTGGCACCTGATACTGGCACATGGGGGGGGGGGAGAGAGAGGCACCTGATACTGTGGATGGCACTGTTCAGGGGAGGGGGATCTGTGTATGGCACTATTTAGGGGAGTGTGGATGGCACTGTGGATGGCACTATTTAGGGGAGGGGGGATCTGTGGATGGCACTATTTAGGGGAGAGGGATCTGTGGATGGCACTATTTAGGGGAGAGGGATCTGTGGATGGCACTATTTAGGGGAGAGGGATCTGTGGATGGCACTATTTAGGGGAGAGGGATCTGTGGATGGCACTATTTAGGGGAGAGGGATCTGTGGATGGCACTATTTAGGGGAGGGGGGATCTGTTGATGGCACTATTTAGGGGAGGGGGGGATCTGTTGATGGCACTATTTAGGGGAGGGGGGGATCTGTGGATGGCACTATTTAGGGGAGGGGGGATCTGTTGATGGCACTATTTAGGGGAGTGGGATCTGTGTATGGCACTATTTAGGGGAGGGGGATCTGTGGATGGCACCATTTAGGGGAGAGGGATCTGTGGATGGCACTATTTAGGGGAGAGGGATCTGTGGATGGCACTATTTAGGGGAGAGGGATCTGTGTATGGCACTGTTTAGGGGAGGGGGATCTGTGGATGGCACTGTTTAGGGGAGGGGGATCTGTGGATGGCACTATTTAGGGGAGGGGGGATCTGTGGATGGCACTATTTAGGGGAGGGGGATCTGTGGATGGCACTATTTAGGGGAGGGGGGATCTGTGGATGGCACTATTTAGGGGAGGGGGGGGATCTGTTGATGGCACTATTTAGGGGAGGGGGATCTGTGTATGGCACTATTTAGGGGAGGGGGATCTGTGGATGGCACTATTTAGGGGAGGGGGGATCTGTGGATGGCACTATTTAGGGGAGGGGGATCTGTGGATGGCACTATTTAGGGGAGGGGGGATCTGTGGATGGCACTATTTAGGGGAGGGGGGATCTGTGGATGGCACTATTTAGGGGAGGGGGGATCTGTGGATGGCACTATTTAGGGGAGGGGGGGATCTGTTGATGGCACTATTTAGGGGAGGGGGATCTGTGGATGGCACTATTTAGGGGAGGGGGATCTGTGGATGGCACTATTTAGGGGAGGGGGATCTGTGGATGGCACAGAGGGGGGGGGGGGCCCATAATTTTTTTTTGCTATGGGGCCCATGCATTTCTAGCTACGCCCCTGTTCCCTAGTGCTTTTTCTCTGCCAACATGTGCACTGAAATGGTGCTATGTGCCTTTTTAGTGGATTTGTCCGAAACAAACCCAGAAGGTTTCGGGTTTGTTTGCCGTCCAAAAAATAGCACAGTTCAGACCAAACTCAGTTCAGTCCGAACTGGTTCGGTTATCCTTAGTTGGTAGCAGTTCTGTATAACATTGTTATTTAGATAAGTTTATGGAAATGTAATTTGGTCAATGTATGGCACTGTTATTTGGGCACCACACTGTATGACAATTACAGTTAGGCACTGTACAATATGGCCCTTTGCACACTATATGATACTGTATGGAAAGGTTTATGAAGATTTGCTAAAGACCTCTTTTCTTGGTCTTAGGACTGGACAGTACAATGTTCCTACATACATGCATATGAAAGTCAGCAGGTGACATTTTATGCTATATTTTATTACATATCTAAAGGCTAGATTTTGCCTTTGCTTGTTATTTTTCTAAACCTCAAATAGACCAATCAGCCAGTGAAATGACCTATTCACATAAGCATTTTCTCTCTTTTTTATTGACAGCTATAATTTAATTGGCTTGAGTTGAATATTTCTGCAAAAAAAATTGCCAACATAAAATTCAAGTAAGGCTACAATAGGAAAAATAGAATCAATATTGAGTCTATTCGAGAAGCTATAAACATGTCATTAAAGTTTTTTGTTCAATTTGCATTGCATGGTACAACAGTAGTAATATTCATTTTTTGGGGGACGTAATGGCATGATAACAGCTCTGCAGACGGGCGCAATAATCACCTTGGCTTCACCTTCCAGTTTAATTGCACAGCTGGAGTGTGTTTTCCTATCCTGTAAATGGCTTGAAAAATGTATACCTTCTGCACAGAAATCCACCGAGTCCATAGTTGTGGGTATGTTTTGAACGGTTTCACACCATATAAAATAAACTGCATTCTATAATATGTTAGTTTTAATATGTTTTTATTAATATAACTGTAATGTTATGGTTTCTATTTAGACGGTATCTCCATTCCAGATACATAATCAATCCTATACCTCCCATAGGTCATCCATAGGTTATCCATGTAGCCATTTCAAATTTTTATGAATCATTGATAAGGTCTAACGTGGTCTGGTGCAATATATAACTTGTCCATTCATTTTCAAGAGTGACAAGAAAATTGAATTGATCTTGATATATGGAGATGAACTCAATTTTAGAGACATAACTTGAAAGTCACAGGGCTCCAACCTACCAGGTGTCATTAAGGCTACATTCACACGACCGTGCGAATGAATGAATGGGTCCAACACCATTCCACAAAATTGCGGAACGAATGCAGACCCATTTATACGGTTGTGTGAATGTACCCTTATTCTGGTATATGATATTATCTTATTAGGTGACAGAGAGGCCTTTGGGGCCTTCACCACTTCTAGCTATGTATCCCTGTATCCCTTGTGACACAGTGAAGGGTATGGTCTGGGAAAACAGGTATTTTCCTCCCAGCGTGTGCTGCTGGTCTGATTTGCAGCCAGGTGGGGTCAAACACCGGACTGGATTTTAAGTGCCAGTTCGGGTTTTGGCATCACCTAGCTGACATGAGAAGACAGCTAGGCTCAGCAGCAAGGTGTGTGTGTGCTGGGATCTGAGGCTTGTGCTGTGCTGGAGGGCTGAGACCCGTGTTTAGGAGAATCAGGCCCCCTAAGAGTCTGCTATGGACTGCTATGGACAACAAGGTGATTTTTGCTATGTGGACTTTCCATTGTGTGTGAACTAACACCAAGACTGCAAAGTGACGTTTTGTTTTTGCCTTATGTGTGAATAAACACAGAAGTTTGATTTAAGAACTGGTAATTTGCCTCTGTACTGCGTCCGCATACCCTGTCTACCAGAGTGAATCTCCACACCCTGTAGACTGCTACTTCTGTACCTCCTAACGATATATCCATTCTTAGTGTGGTCTTGTAGAGTCTCATTGGTAGACTAACCATGGTCAACAATCTTGGCAACCATTGTCACCTTAAGCAAGAATGGGCATATTACATTAGGTAGTCCTCAGGTTTGTCTCATGGTTGACTACTGAGCTAATAGGTAAGCAAAAAAATAATGTCAGACAGAAATCTGTGAGCAATACAAAGCTGATTGGACCCGCTACAAGTTTGGGCTAAGAAAGTGTCTCCCAAGAATTTCCCTTTGACTGGCTGATTATGTTTAATGACCACCAGCTAATATCCAGAGTAACCCCATGTGCAGCATGGACAGCATCTAGATGGCCTGGGAGTGACTCAATAAGGTCCTGATAGGTTGTCACAAGTATATAGAGCCATGCTGACTGCCGTGAATCCCACAGCTGCTGGAGGGTGCATGGGGTAGAATCCATCAAGGTAGTCCCACAGATGCTCAATTGGGTTCACGTCTGGGGGATTATGAGGACTTGGTCATGCCCTTCCAACCTATGTCGAACATTTCTAGCTATGTGACATGTCGCATTGTCTTCTTGGAAGATCCCATCTGCCCCGGGGAAGACAATCAGCACGTATTGGTGTATGTTTGCTCAGATGGATTCATTCATACCCAAATTTGTTGAGAGTGCCTTCCACATGGAGAAGTGGGCCCAGAGAATGACATGAAGACATTCTCCAGACCAGAACATTGCCATGACCAGCTTATGTTCTTCCATCAATGGTTGTAGGGTGTTTGTTATCTGATATTTCCTGCCTGACATCCCAACGTCAATCCATTCCATGAAGCAGAAAATGTGACTCATCGGAAAAGGTAACCCTTTGCGAATCAACGGAGATCCAGATCATATACTTAAGCCTTTTCTGATGATGCAACTCATCGTAGCCAGTGTTTACCTCTCACATCAATCAGACATGGTGTTCCGCAGTTTCCATGTCGCTTTCGTATTCTTTGGTGCCATTTGTCAACTTACAATATACTTTGACCCCAGCATCACGTGAACAGTTTGCAAACTACGCAGTTTCAGAAATACTGCCACCCTTGTTTCAAAAGCCCAAAATAATCCCTTTTTGCCCCTTTTACCAATGATATTGCAATATGGTTTAAGAAAATCCAGCTCCACTTCGGTAAAGGAAAAATGTATTTTGCTTGCGGTAAAATCACATCCAGTTATTGCCTAACACTGTCCCTCTCTTGAGCTGCGTCCTGTCCCTATACCAGTTAGAGCAGAATGGCGGCACCATGCGTGATCCGGCATTTATACAGGCCAGGTCACCTGCTGCACCAACAAATCACAGCCATTACTGTGCCCACTGTGCTCTCTAATACCATACTGCAGAAACAATCCCCTGAAAATACTAGTACCACGCAAATAGTGCCCCTTCAATAATTATTGGCACACAGTGCCATAAAAAATAACTGTGCCCAGCAAATACTGCCCCTGACCGAAAACAGGGTCCTCCAAAAATAATTGTGGATACTGACACAGTTGATACTGTGCCAGGATGCCCCCAACTGTAACAGTCCTCCTAAAAGTACCACCAATAGTAATAACTCTCTGCCAGAGTGCACTATATGGTAACAGTGCTTCCAATAGTAATAATGCCCCTCATTTTGTCTCAGAAGTAATAATGCCCCCATAGTGTCAATACTGGTAATCAGGTTCCTCGTAGTCCACCAGTAGAAATAAAGCCCACAATAATGCCCCCAGTAGTAATAATTCCCCCTATAATGTGTACCTGTACAAAAAATAGCCCCTTTCAGTGCCTCCAGAACAAATGTCCCCATAGTAGCCAACTTATAATGTGTATCAGTACAAAAATGCCCCCTTTTAGAGCACCCACTATTGCCATAGTGGTTACCCCAGTTACAAACTATGGACCCCCCATTGTGGCCCAACAGCATGCTGACAAATAAAAATAATAAACTCAAATATTCACCTCCATTCTTCTGTCAGTGATGTGGTGCAGGACACAGACCTCTTTCTGTGCACTGAGCTGTATGCAGCCCGGCTCAGGCAGCGTGATGTTGATGATGTCATCAGCCTCTGATAGGCTGCAGGCACTAGAACTAAAGCCTATTAGAGGGAACGGTGGGGCAGGGATACATCACTCTCATGCCCTGCCGCAGTAATACATGGGATGACGTTAGGTTAACCATGGGAGAGGGGTGCAGAAGGTGGTAATGCACCTCTGTGGCGTTACATATGCAGAGATTAGCGCTTCCGCAATGGAAGCGCTCATTACCCATGGCCCTTCTGCTGCCCCCCACTTGTGCCTACCTGGCGCTGCCAGAGGCAATCACATCTCGTCACCTCATTGGCAGTGCACCCCTGGCAGGACGATGGAGGCAATAAACAGCCCGTTGAATTAGAATATATAAAGGGGTAGATTTATCAATCTGGTGTAAAGTACAACTGGCTTAGGCTACTTTCATACCTGCGTTTAGGTGCAGATCCGTCTGGTATCTGCACAGACGGATCCGCACCTATAATGCAAACGCTGTTACGGATCTGTCTGCATTACTCTGTCAAAAAAAGTCTAAGTCTAAGTGTAAGTCAAACAGATCCGTCCTGACTTACATTAAAAGTCAATGGGGGATGGATCCGTTTACAATTGCACCATATTGTGTCAATGTAAACTGATCCGTCCCCATTGACTTACATTCTAAGTCAGGACGGATCCGCTTGGCTCTGCATCGCCAGGCGGACACCAAAATGCTGCAAGCGGCGCTTTGGTGTCCGCCTCCAAAGCGGAATGGAGGCGGAATGGAGCCAAACTGATGCGTTCTGAACGGATCCTTATCCATTCAGAATGCATTGGGGCTAAACCGATCCGTTTTGGGCCGCTTGTGAGAGCCTTGAAACGGATCTCACAGGCGGACCCATAAACGGCAGTGTGAAAGTAGCCTTAGTTGCCCATAACAACCAATCACTTTTCACCTTTCATTTTTCACAGCTCCTTTGGAAAATTAAAGGTGGAATCTGATTGGTTGCTATGGGTAAGTAAGCCAGTTCTACTTTACACCAGTTTGATAAATCTCCCCCAAAGTCTCTATACAGAGTAGATGATGAGAGTTGCAGTATGAACAGCAGCAATTGGTACAGTCCTGAGGTATATCACAGAGCTTACTTCTCCCTAGTGGCTGTGTATGGGCAGCAGCAGTGATGGTAGCAGTAGTCTCACTGTAAATACACTTTTTAGCTTTACAAGATAACCACAGGCTTGCTATTCTTTACTTATTAACACCTTCTGCAGTTCCAGGGCTAAGGGGTGTAGAATTTAGATCCGGATGGCCAGTCCATCGCAAAGAGTGGGGGTGCCATGGGCAATTCATCTTTTCCACAGCAGTAAAGTCTTTTTCCATAATCAAGTGGTACCCCATTAACATTATCTTGCATGGTGTCACGTGGGTATCTAGAGCCACGTCTGACTCCGTTATACCCGGGGTCAGGAGGTCGCAGCGGGTGGCTGCGCGCTCTATATCTAAAGATCACGTTGTTTCTTAGTGATTGTTTTCTGTGTTTGCCTTGCTATCCTTTTTGTCTCAATCAGGGATCCGTAGCTTCTCCTCCTCAGCTGTTTCTTGTCTGCCACTCCCAACCTCCTTATATTCTCCCCTCACACTTCTCTAGTTGCCAGTTATAGAGCTTCCTGCCTGGACATCTATACTGACCCACTGGAGTTGTGAATCCTGGTTGTCGTTCCAGAGTGCTACCCTCCGGATCCCTGTTGGGCTTCTTGTTGTCTCCTGTTGTCGCCCACCTGGGATTATATGTTGAGTTTGTATTGTCCGTCCTTCCCTTGGTGTTTTCCTTTAGAGCTAGTGGTGCGGACTAGTGTTCCCACCGCCCTGTTCACTATCTAGGGCTCAGCTTAGGGAAAGCCAGGGCTTTTAGGCACGTGATTGGCGTACGGGTGAGGAACCCGTCTAGGGACGTCAGGGCAGCCAGGTGCCAGCCGCTAGGTGAGTCAGGGGTCACCACCTTCCCTCTCACTTGGTCAGGGCCTTCCTTGTTCCCTCCCTCTGTGTCACGTATGTGATAGTCACGCCGACCGTGATATTATAACTGGCCTTTACTTTTTGAGAAAAAAAAAATAATACATTTTTTTTTTCTTTTTGTTGTTTTTTTTTTTCTCTACTTAGAATCCAATATGGATCCTATTGCTGCCTTGGCAAAACAGCTTCAAGGCCTGTCTTTGGAGGTGGTAGGATTGAAGGTGTCTGTCCTCCAACAACAGCAGCAAATGCAGCAGACCGCACCCCCAGCGGTTGCTATGGGTAACCAGGTTGTTACAGAACCCAAGGTTGTTCTTCCTGACAGATTTTCTGGGGGAAGGGACAAATTTGCAACGTTCCGTGAGGCCTGCAAATTATACTTTAAGTTGCGCCCTTACTCCTCAGGTAATGAAGAACAGCGGGTTGGGATTGTCATTTCCCTGCTTCAGGGGGACCCACAATCCTGGGCATTCTCGTTACCCCCTGGTTCCCAGGCTCTCCGGTCAGTGGAGGGATTTTTTGGGGCTTTGGGTCTCATATATGATGACCCTGACCGAGTCGCCCTGGCTGAGTCGAAGTTACGGAGACTCCTACAGGGAGATCGGTCAGCAGAGGAATATTGCTCAGAGTTCCGTAGGTGGGCTATGGATACTCAGTGGAACGACCCGACTCTCAGGAGTCAGTTCTGCTCTGGGTTATCTGAAAGGGTTAAGGATGCACTGGCGCTGTATGAGACCCCCCTTTCCCTTGATGCTGTTATGTCCCTCTCTATCAGAATAGATAGGCGTCTTAGGGAGAGATCGAAAATTCCTGAGCAATTAGTTACCTCTCCCAAGCAACAATTAGTCTGTACTGACTTAGATGAGCCTATGCAGCTAGGCGGAACTTCTCGTCAGGTCCGTCCTCCTGAGGTTCGCCGTAGGGGGGGGGGCTTGTTTTTTCTGTGGGGGGAAGGGTCATTTCATTAATGTCTGTCCCTCCTTTCTCAAAAACAAAAGACCGTCGGAAAACTACTAACCCCAGGCTGTGCGGAGGATGTCAGCCGGGGGGTATACGTTTCCTCCATACGAACATCTCAATTTGTGTTACCAGCGGTTATTGTTTTTGGTGTTAAGACGGAGTCTATTTCTTTTTTTCTAGACAGTGGAGCAGGGGTAAATTTGATTGATGCCCATTTTGCCCGCACTATGGGTTTGTCTCTCTGTACGCTGCAGAGACCTATTCCCGTATTCGCTATAGATTCGGCTCCTCTGTCTCAGAGAAACCTCACCCACATTGTTCATAATTTACACCTTCGGGTAGGGGACCACCATAATGAGTGTCTTTCATGTTACGTTCTGGAGGGCCTTCCCTCTCCTGTGGTATTGGGTCTTCCCTGGTTGGTAGCGCACAATCCAGTGGTGGATTGGCAGGCCAGGGAGATATTGGAGTGGAGTGAGCATTGCAGAGAGAATTGCTTAAATAACAATTGCTTAATCGCCTCCATAGCTTCCCTACCTACATTTATTTCGGACTTTGAGGACGTTTTTTCTGAAAAGGGTTGTCAGAAGCTACCACCTCATCGTCCTTATGATTGCCCGGTTAAGGGCTCTTTCACACCTGCGTTATTGTCTTCCGGCATAGAGTTCCGTCGTCGGGGCTCTATGCCGGAAGAATCCTGATCAGGATTATCCTAATGCATTCTGAATGGAGAGTAATCCGTTCATGATGCATCAGGATGTCTTCAGTTCCGGTACGGAACGTTTGTTGGCCGGAGAAAATACCGCAGCATGCTGCGCTTTTTGCTCCGGCCAAAAATCCGGAACACTTGCCGCAAGGCCGGATCCGGAATTAATGCCCATTGAAAGGCATTGATCCGGATCCGGCCTTAAAGGGTTTCTATCACTTCGTTTCACCTATTTAGCTTTCAGACACTAGCGATCCGCTAGTGTCTGCTTTATCTAACCATCCTAATATAAGAGCTTATTGTCCTGCCGTTTAGCTAAAAAAATAACTTATATAGATATGCAAATGAGCCTCTAGGTGCTATGGGGGCGTGATTAGCACCTAGAGGCTCCGTCTACCTTAACAAACTGCCGCCGCCCAGCGCGTCCCTCCAGCCCGCCCATCTCCTCCGGAATGCGATGCTCCTCGTATTCGGCGCATGCGCAGTGAATGTCTGATCGCTTCCCTGCTCAGACATCTCCACTGCGACTGCGCCGATGACGTCATAGTGCTCCGAGGAACAGGCGCAGTGGAGATGTCTGAGCAGGGAAGCGATCAGACATTCACTGCGCATGCGCAGAACAGAGACGCGCACGGAGAGGATCGCTTCAGCTGGAGATGGGCGGGCTGGAGGGACGCGCTGGGCGGCGGCAGTTTGTTAAGGTAGACGGAGCCTCTAGGTGCTAATCACGCCCCCATAGCACCTAGAGGCTCATTTGCATATCTATATAAGTTATTTTTTTAGCTAAACGGCAGGACAATAAGCTCTTATATTAGGATGGTTAGATAAAGCAGACACTAGCGGATCGCTAGTGTCTGAAAGCTCAATAGGTGAAACGAAGTGATAGAAACCCTTTAAGCTAAACGTCGTTTCGGCGCATTGCCGGAGCCGACATTTAGCTTTTTCAGAGTGGTTACCATGGCTGCCGGGACGCTAAAGTCCTGACAGCCATGGTAAGTGTAGCGGGGAGCGGGGGAGCAGTGTACTTACCGTCCGTGCGGCTCCCGGGGCGCTCCAGAGTGACGTCAGGGCGCCCCAAGCGCATGGATCACGTGATCGCATGGATCACGTCATCCATGCGCATGGGGCGCTCTGACGTCATTCTGGAGCGCCCCGGGAGCCGCACGGACTGTAAGTATACCGCTCCCCCGCTCCCCGCTCCTACTATGGCAACCAGGACTTTAACCACCTCAGCCCCCAGTGCTTAAACACCCTGAAAGACCAGGCCACTTTTTACACTTCTGACCTACACTACTTTCACCGTTTATTGCTCGGTCATGCAACTTACCACCCAAATGAATTTTACCTCCTTTTCTTCTCACTAATAGAGCTTTCATTTGGTGGTATTTCATTGCTGCTGACATTTTTACTTTTTTTGTTATTAATCGAAATTTAACGATTTTTTTGCAAAAAAATGACATTTTTCACTTTCAGTAGTAAAATTTTGCAAAAAAAACGACATCCATATAGAAATTTTGCTCTAAATTTATAGTTCTACATGTCTTTGATAAAAAAAAAATGTTTGGGTAAAAAAAAAATGGTTTGGGTAAAAGTTATAGCGTTTACAAACTATGGTACAAAAATGTGAATTTCCGCTTTTTGAAGCAGCTCTGACTTTCTGAGCACCTGTCATGTTTCCTGAGGTTCTACAATGCCCAGACAGTACAAACACCCCACAAATGACCCCATTTCTGAAAGTACACACCCTAAGGTATTCGCTGATGGGCATAGTGAGTTCATAGAACTTTTTATTTTTTGTCACAAGTTAGCGGAAAATTATGATTTTTTTTTTTTTTTTTTTTTTTTCTTACAAAGTCTCATATTCCACTAACTTGTGACAAAAAATAAAAAGTTTTATGAACTCACTATGCCCATCAGCGAATACCTTGGGGTCTCTTCTTTCCAAAATGGGGTCACTTGTGGGGTAGTTATACTGCCCTGGCATTCTAGGGGCCCAAATGTGTGGTAAGGAGTTTGAAATCAAATTCTGTAAAAAATGACCTGTGAAATCCGAAAGGTGCTCTTTGGAATATGGGCCCCTTTGCCCACCTAGGCTGCAAAAAAGTGTCACACATCTGGTATCTCCGTACTCAGGAGAAGGTGGGGAATGTGTTTTGGGGTGTCATTTTATATATACCCATGCTGGGTGAGAGAAATATCTTGGCAAAAGACAACTTTTCCCATTTTTTTATACAAAGTTGTCATTTGACCAAGATATTTATCTCACCCAGCATGGGTATATGTAAAAAGACACCCCAAAACACATTCCTCAACTTCTCCTGAGTACGGGGATACCAGATGTGTGACACTTTTTTGCAGCCTAGGTGGGCAAAGGGGCCCATATTCCAAAGAGCACCTTTCGGATTTCACTCCTCATTTTTTCCTGAATTTGATTTCAAACTCCTTACCACACATTTGGGCCCCTAGAATACCAGGGCAGTATAACTACCCCACAAGTGACCCCATTTTGGAAAGAAGACACCCCAAGGTATTCCGTGAGGGGCATGGCGAGTTCCTAGAATTTTTTATTTTTTGTCACAAGTTAGTGGAAAATGATGATTTGTTTTTTAATTTTTTTTTTCATACAAAGTCTCATATTCCACAAACTTGTGACAAAAAATAAAAACTTCCATGAACTCACTATGCCCATCAGCGAATACCTTGGGGTCTCTTCTTTCCAAAATGGGGTCACTTGTGGGGTAGTTATACTGCCCTGGCATTCTAGGGGCCCAAATGTGTGGTAAGTAGGTAAATGACCTGTGAAATCCGAAAGGTGCTCTTTGGAATGTGGGCCCCTTTGCCCACCTAGGCTGCAAAAAAGTGTCACACATCTGGTATCTCTGTATTCAGGAGAAGTTGAGGAATGTGTTTTGGGGTGTCTTTTTACATATACCCAGGCTGGGTGAGATAAATATCTTGGTCAAATGCCAACTTTGTATAAAAAAAATGGGAAAAGTTGTCTTTTGCCAAGATATTTCTCTCACCCAGCATGGGTATATGTAAAATGACACCCCAAAACACATTCCCCAACTTCTCCCGATTACGGAGATACCAGATGTGTGACACTTTTTTGCAGCCTAGGTGGGCAAAGGGGCCCATATTCAAAAGAGCACCTTTCGGATTTCACAGGTCATTTTTTACAGAATTTGATTTCAAACTCCTTACCACACATTTGGGCCCCTAGAATGCCAGGGCAGTATAACTACCCCACAAGTGACCCCATTTTGGAAAGAAGAGACCCCAAGGTATTCGCTGATGGGCATAGTGAGTTCATGGAACTTTTTATTTTTTGTCACAAGTTAGTGGAATATGAGACTTTGTATGAAAAAAAAAATAAAAAAAAAAATAAGCATTTTCCACTAACTTGTGACAAAAAATAAAAAATTCTAGGAACTCGCCATGCCCCTCACGGAATACCTTGGGGTGTCTTCTTTCCAAAATGGGGTCACTTGTGGGGTAGTTATACTGCCCTGGCATTTTCCAGGGGCCCTAATGTGTGGTAAGTAGGTAAATGACCTGTGAAATCCTAAAGGTGCTCTTTGGAATATGGGCCCCTTTGCCCACCTAGGCTGCAAAAAAGTGTCACACATGTGGTATCGCCGTATTCAGGAGAAGTTGGGGAATGTGTTTTGGGGTGTCATTTTACATATACCCATGCTGGGTGAGAGAAATATCTTGGCAAAAGACAACTTTTCCCATTTTTTTATACAAAGTTGGCATTTGACCAAGATATTTCTCTCACCCAGCATGGGTATATGTAAAATGACACCCCAAAACACATTCCCCAACTTCTCCTGAGTACGGCGATACCAGATGTGTGACACTTTTTTGCAGCCTAGATGCGCAAAGGTGCCCAAATTCCTTTTAGGAGGGCATTTTTAGACATTTGGATACCAGACTTCTTCTCACGCTTTGGGGCCCCTAGAATGCCAGAGCAGTATAAATACCCCACATGTGACCCCATTTTGGAAAGAAGACACCCCAAGGTATTCAATGAGGGGCATGGCGAGTTCATAGAAATTTTTTTTTTTTGGCACAAGTTAGCGGAAATTGATATTTTTAATTTTTTTCTCACAAAGTCTCCCGTTCCGCTAACTTGGGACAAAAAATTCAATCTTTCATGGACTCAATATGCCCCTCACGGAATACCTGGGGGTGTCTTCTTTCCGAAATGGGGTCACATGTGGGGTATTTATACTGCCCTGGCATTCTAGGGGCCCTAAAGCGTGAGAAGAAGTCTGAAATATAAATGTCTAAAAAATTTTACGCATTTGGATTCCGTGAGGGGTATGGTGAGTTCATGTGAGATTTTATTTTTTGACACAAGTTAGTGGAATATGAGACTTTGTAAGAAAAAAAAAAAAAAATTCTGCTAACTTGGGCCAAAAAAATATCTGAATGGAGCCTTACAGAGGGGGTGATCAATGACAGGGGGGGTGATCAATGACAGGGGGGGGTGATCAATGACAGGGGGGTTGATCAATGACAGGGGGGTTGATCAATGACAGGGGGGTGATCAGGGAGTCTATATGGGGTGATCACCACAGTCATTGATCATGCCCCTGTAAGGCTTCATTCAGACGTCCGGATGCGTTTTGCGGATCCGATCCATCTATCAGTGCATCCGTAAAAATCATGCGGACATCTGAATGGAGCTTTACAGGGGGGTAATCAATGACAGGGGGGTGATCAGGGAGTCTATATGGGGTGATCACCACAGTCATTGATCATGCCCCTGTAAGGCTTCATTCAGACGTCCGGATGCGTTTTGCGGATCGGATCCATCTATCAGTGCATCCGTAAAAATCATGCGGACATCTGAATGGAGCTTTACAGGGGGGTGATCAATGACAGGGGGGTGATCAGGGAGTCTATATGGGGTGATCACCACAGTCATTGATCATGCCCCTGTAAGGCTTCATTCAGACGTCCGGATGCGTTTTGCGGATCGGATCCATCTATCAGTGCATCCGTAAAAATCATGCGGACATCTGAATGGAGCTTTACAGGGGGGTGATCAATGACAGGGGGGTGATCAGGGAGTCTATATGGGGTGATCACCACAGTCATTGATCATGCCCCTGTAAGGCTTCATTCAGACGTCCGGATGCGTTTTGCGGATCGGATCCATCTATCAGTGCATCCGTAAAAATCATGCGGACATCTGAATGGAGCTTTACAGGGGGGTGATCAGGGAGTCTATATGGGGTGATCACCACAGTCATTGATCATGCCCCTGTAAGGCTTCATTCAGACGTCCGGATGCGTTTTGAGGATCGGATCCATCTATCAGTGCATCCGTAAAAATCATGCGGACATCTGAATGGAGCTTTACAGGGGGGTGATCAGGGAGTCTATATGGGGTGATCACCACAGTCATTGATCATGCCCCTGTAAGGCTTCATTCAGACGTCCGGATGCGTTTTGCGGATCCATCTATCAGTGCATCCGTAAAAATCATGCGGACATCTGAATGGAGCTTTACAGCGGGGTGATCAATGACAGGGGGGTGATCAGGGAGTCTATATGGGGTGATCACCACAGTCATTGATCATGCCCCTGTAAGGCTTCATTCAGACGTCCGGATGCGTTTTGCGGATCGGATCCATCTATCAGTGCATCCGTAAAAATCATGCGGACATCTGAATGGAGCTTTACAGGGGGGTGATCAGGGAGTCTATATGGGGTGATCACCACAGTCATTGATCATGCCCCTGTAAGGCTTCATTCAGACGTCCGGATGCGTTTTGAGGATCGGATCCATCTATCAGTGCATCCGTAAAAATCATGCGGACATCTGAATGGAGCTTTACAGGGGGGTGATCAGGGAGTCTATATGGGGTGATCACCACAGTCATTGATCATGCCCCTGTAAGGCTTCATTCAGACGTCCGGATGCGTTTTGAGGATCGGATCCATCTATCAGTGCATCCGTAAAAATCATGCGGACGTCTGAATGGAGCTTTACAGGGGGTTGATCAATGACAGGGGTGTAATCAATGACAGGGGGGGTGATCAGGGAGTCTATATGGGGTGATAACCACAGTCATTGATCACGCCCCTGTAAGGCTTCATTCAGACGTCCGGATGCGTTTTGCGGATCTGATCCATCTATCAGTGGATCCGTAAAAATCATGCGGACATCTGAATGGAGCTTTACAGGGGGGTAATCAATGACAGGGGGGTGATCAATGACAGGGGGGTGATCAGGGAGTCTATATGGGGTGATCAGGGGTGATCAGGGGCTAATAAGGGGTTAATAAGTGACGGGGGGGGTGTAGTGTAGTGTAGTGGTGCTTGGTGGGACTTTACTGAGCTACCTGTGTCCTCTGGTGGTCGATCCAAACAAAGGGGACCACCAGAGGACCAGGTAGCAGATATATTAGACGCTGTTATCAAAACAGCGTCTAATATACCTGTTAGGGGTTAAAAAAAACACATCTCCAGCCTGCCAGCGAACGATCGCCGCTGGCAGGCTGGAGATCAACTCTCTTACCTTCCGTTCCTGTGAGCGCGCGCGCCTGTGTGCGCGCGTTCACAGGAAATCTCGCCCATCGCGAGATGACGCATATATGCGTGACTCTGCGCAGGGCTGCCACCTCCGGAACGCGATCCTGCGTTAGGCGGTCCGGAGGTGGTTAATAGCGTCCTGGGATGCAATAGTAACACTGAAAGCATTTGGAAGACGGTTCCGTCTTCAAATGCTTTCAGTACACTTGCGTTTTTCCGGATCCGGCAGGCACCTCCGGCAACGGAAGTGCATGCCGGATCCCAACAACGCAAGTGTGAAAGAGGCCTAACCTGATTCCCGGTGCAAAATTACCCAAGTCCAGGTTGTATAATCTTTCGGGTCCCGAGAGACAAGCCATGAAAGATTATATCTCCGAGAGTCTGGCTAAGGGACACATCAGACCCTCTTCTTTACCCGTGGCTGCAGGGTTTTTCTTTGTTAAAAAGAAAGATGGGGGCCTGCGTCCTTGCCTAGATTTTTGTGAGCTAAACCAGATAACCATCCGAGACCCATACCCTCTTCCTCTCATTCCTGACCTTTTTAATCAGATTGCGGGTGCTAGGTGGTTCTCCAAACTTGATCTTAGGGGGGCCTACAATCTGATTCGTATCAGGGAAGTGGATGAGTGGAAGACAGCTTTTAACACCCCTGAGGGGCATTATGAAAATCTAGTTATGCCTTTCGGTCTGACCAATGCCCCCGCTGTCTTCCAACATTTCGTTAATGATATTTTTAGTCATCTCATCGGCAGGTTTGTTGTCATATACCTAGATGATATCTTAATTTATTCGGCTGATCTGAAAACACATGAGGTGCATGTCAGGCAAGTACTGCAGGTCCTACGGACGAATAAATTATATGCAAAAATTGAAAAATGTGTCTTCGCCGTTCAGGAAATACAGTTCCTGGGATATCTATTATCTGCTTCAGGTTTCCGTATGGATCCTGGGAAGGTCCAGGCAATTTTAGATTGGGATCTTCCTGAGAACCTTGAAGCCCTACAACGGTTTTTGGGTTTCGCAAATTTCTATAGAAAGTTCATTAAAAATTATTCAGTGATCGTTAAACCCCTTACCGACATGACTAGGAAGGGGACTGATTTTTCTAAATGGTCTGACGCCGCTAAAAATGCATTTTCCTCTCTAAAAGAGAGGTTTACCTCGGCACCTGTTCTAATTCAACCTGATGTCTCCCAGCCTTTTATTGTTGAGGTAGATGCGTCAGAGGTGGGAGTGGGGGCTGTATTGTCTCAGGGTCCGTCTCCTGGCAAATGGCGCCCTTGCGCTTTCTTTTCCAAAAAATTATCTTCTGCAGAGAAGAACTATGATGTTGGAAATAGGGAACTGTTGGCGATTAAGCTGGCGCTTGAAGAGTGGCGTCACTTCTTAGAGTGAGCAATCCACCCCGTCACGGTGATTACGGATCACAAAAACCTTCTGTACCTAGAATCGGCTAAGCGTCTCACCCCTAGACAAGCTAGGTGGTCGCTATTCTTTACCAGATTTAACTTTGTAATCACCTATCGTCCTGGGGCAAAAAATACCAAGGCAGACGCGTTATCTCGTAGTTTCCCTGGAGGGGGTAATGCTAGTGATCCGGTACCTATTTTACAAAGAGGAGTGGTTGTCTCTGCTGTACACTCTGTTCTAGAGGGAAAGGTGTTAGAGGCCCAGGGGGACGCCCCGGCCTCTTGCCCCTCAGAGAATTTGTTTGTACCGTTAAACCTGCGTCTTGAATTATTAAAAGAACATCATAATTCGGCACTTGCTGGGCACCCGGGTAGTAAAGCAACTTTGGAGCTATTATCTCGTCGTTTTTGGTGGCCAAGGTTGCGTCAGGATGTAATGGATTTCGTGTCTACTTGCTCTACTTGTGCACGCGCGAAAGTCTCTCATACACGTCCAGCAGGGTCTTTATTGCCTCTTTTTATCCCCAATAGGCCATGGACACATCTGTCAATGGATTTCATCACTGACTTACCGTTGTCTGCGGGTAAAACAGTTATTTTGGTAGTAGTAGACAGGTTTAGCAAAATGGTACACTTTATTGCGCTACCCGCACTTCCTAATGCTAAAACTCTTGCTCAGGTGTTTATCAGTGAAATCGTGAAGCTTCACGGGGTCCCTTCCGATGTGGTTTCGGATCGGGGAACCCGGTTTATTTCTAAGTTTTGGAAAGCTTTTTGTTCCCGTTTGGGGGTACACTTGTCCTTTTCCTCAGCTTTCCATCCTCAGTCGAATGGACAGACTGAGGGCTCTTTCACACCTGCGTTCTTTTCTTCCGGCATAGAGTTCCGTCGTCGGGGCTCTATGCCGGAAGAATCCTGATCAGGATTATCCTAATGCATTCTGAATGGAGAGTAATCCGTTCAGGATGCATCAGGATGTCTTCAGTTCCGGTACGGAACGTTTGTTGGCCGGAGAAAATACCGCAGCATGCTGCGCTTTTTGCTCCGGCCAAAAATCCGGAACACTTGCCGCAAGGCCGGATCCGGAATTAATGCCCATTGGAAGGCATTGATCCGGATCCGGCCTTAAGCTAAACGTCGTTTCGGCGCATTGCCGGAGCCGACATTTAGCTTTTTCAGAGTGGTTACCATGGCTGCCGGGACGCTAAAGTCCTGACAGCCATGGTAAGTGTAGTGGGGAGCGGGGGAGCAGTGTACTTACCGTCCGTGCGGCTCCCCGGGCGCTCCAGAGTGACGTCAGGGCGCCCCAAGCGCATGGATCACGTGATCCATGTGATCACGTCATCCATGCGCATGGGGCGCTCTGACGTCATTCTGGAGCGCCCCGGGAGCCGCACGGACTGTAAGTATACTGTTCCCCCGCTCCCCACTACTACTATGGCAACCAGGACCTTAATAGCGTCCTGGGTGCCATAGTAACACTGAAAGCATTTGGAAGACGGTTCCGTCTTCAAATGCTTTCAGTACACTTGCGTTTTTCCGGATCCGGCAGGCACCTCCGGCAACGGAAGTGCATGCCGGATCCCAACAACGCAAGTGTGAAAGAGGCCTTAGCGTACCAACCAAAACCTAGAAACATATTTAAGGTGTTTTGTGTCTGAAAACCAAGAGTTGTGGTCATCATATTTACCGTTAGCTGAGTTTGCCATAAATAATCATTATCAGGAGTCCACTGGCAAGTCACCATTCCTTGGTGCATACGGTTTTCATCCCCAATTTTGTACTTTCAAAGAGGGGGGGTCTTCTGGGGTTCCCGAAGAGGAAAGGTTTTCTTCATCTCTTTCTTCGGTATGGCAGAAGGTGCAAGTTAACTTGAAAAAGATGAGTGGTAAATATAAATGCATGGCCGATAAGAAACGGTCGCCAGGTCCGGAC
Organism: Bufo bufo; assembly: GCF_905171765.1. NCBI lineage: Eukaryota > Metazoa > Chordata > Amphibia > Anura > Bufonidae > Bufo > Bufo bufo. Next base: position 140,092,469 of record NC_053389.1, read on the forward strand.
CTAGGGGTGAATGACTATGTGTGGTTGTCTACTAGGAATATTAAGTTGAAGGTTCCCTCTTGGAAACTGGGCCCTAGGTTCATTGGTCCTTATTAAATAGTAGCCGTCATTAACCCTGTGGCTTTTCTCCTGGAGCTACCTCAGACTTTTAAGATCCATAACGTCTTCCATAAATCGTTACTCAAGAAGTATGTTCCACCTCTAGAACCATCACCGCTGCCACCTCCTCCTGTTATTGTGGATGGTAATCTGGAGTTTCAAATAGCCAGAATTGTTGATTCTCGTCGGGTCCGCCGCTCTCTTCAGTATCTGGTGCATTGGAGGGGTTACGGTCCCGAGGAAAGAATGTGGGTTCCAGCGTCAGAGGTAAACGCCAACAGGTTAATTCAGGCTTTCCATACCTCTCATCCGGAGAGACCTGGTCCTGAGTGTCCGGAGGCCCCTCGTGAAAGGGGGGGTACTGTCACGTGGGTATCTAGAGCCACATCTGACTCCGTTATACCCGGGGTCAGGAGGTCGCAGCGGGTGGCTGCGCGCTCTATATCTAAAGATCACGTTGTTTCTTAGTGATTATTTCACCTTAAGGACCAGGCCATATTTTGCAAATCTGACCAGTGTCACTTTATGTGTGGATAACTTTAAAACACTTTTACTTATCCAGGCCATTCTGAGGTTGTTTTTTCGTCACATATTGTACTTCATGACAGTGGTAAAATGGATTAATTTTTTTTTTTTCATTTTTATCTATAAAAAAATACCAAATTTACCCAAAATTTAGAACAATTTGCAAATTTCAATTTCTCTACTTTTATAATAGATAGTAATACCTCCAAAAATTGTTATTATTTTACATTCCCCATATGTCTGCTTCATGTTTGGATCATTTTGGGAATGCCATTTTATTTTTGGGGGATGTTACAACTCTTAGAAGTTTAGAAGCAAATATTGAAATTTTTCAGAAACCTTTTTCAGGACCAGTTCAGGTCTGAAGTCACTTTGTGAGGCTTACATAATAGAAACCACCCAAAAATGACCCCATTTTACGAACTACACCCCTCAAGGTATTCAAAGCTGATTTTACAAACTTTGTTAACCCTTTAGGTGTTCCACAAGAATTAATGGATAATAGAGGCAAAATTTCAAAATTTAACTTTTTTGGCATATTTTTTATTTGAATTCATTTTTTCCAGTTCCAAATCAAGGGTTAACAGCCAAACAAAACTTAATATTTATGGCCCTGATTCTGTAGTTTACAGAAACATCCCATATGTGGTCGTAAACTGCTGTACGGTCACACGGCAGGGCGCAGAAGGAAAGGAATGCCATTTTGGAAGGCAGATTTTGCTGGACTGGTTTTTTGACACCATGTCCCATTTGAAGCCCCCCTGATGCACTCCTAGAGTACAAAAAAAAAATGACCCCATTTTGGAAACTACGGGATAGGGTGGCAGTTTTGTTGGTACTATTTTAGGGTACATATGATTTTTGGTTGCTCTATATTACACTTTTTGTGAGGCAAGGTAACATGAAATAGCTGTTTTGGCACCGCTTTTATTTTTTGTTATTTACAACATTCATCTGACAGGTGAGATAATGAGGTATTTTTGTAGAGCAGGTTGTCACGGACGCGACAATACCAAATATGACAACTTTTTTTGGTTATTTGTTTCAGTTTTACATAACAAATCATTAAAAAAAAAAAAAAGATTCTTTAGTGTCTCCACATTCTGAAAGCCATAGTTTTATTTATTTTTTGGACGACTGTCTTGTGTAGGGGCTAATTTTTTTCGGGATGAGATGAAGGTTTGATTGGCACTATTTTGGGGTGCGTATGACTTTTTGATCGTTTGCTATTACACTTTTTGTGATGTAAGGTGACAAAAAATGCCTTTTTTGACACCCTTTTTTTTTTTTACGTTATTCACCTGAGGGGTTAGGTCATGTGATATTTTTATATAGCAGGTTATTACAGATGCGGCGATACCTAATATGTCTACTTTCATTTTATTTATGTAAGTTTTACACAACGATTTCATTTTTGAAACAAAAAAAATCATGTTTTAGTGTCTCCATAGTCTGAAAGCCATAGTTTTTTCCGTTTTTTGGCGATTATCTTGGTTAGGGTATGATTTTTGCGGGATGAGATGACGGTTTGATTGGCACTATTTTGGGGTGCGTATGACTTTTTGATTGCTTGCTATTACACTTTTTGTGATATAAGGTGACAAAAAATGCCTTTTTTTTTACGGTGTTCATCTGAGGGGTTAGGTCATGTGATATTTTTATAAATCAGGTTCTTACGGACGCAGCGATACCTAATATGTATACTTTTTTTATTTACTTAAGTTTTACACAATACTAGCATTTTTGAAACAAAAAAACTGATGTTTTAGTGTCTCCATATTCTGAGCCATACTTTTTTTTATTTTTTGGGCGATTAGCTTAGTTAGGGGTTCATTTTTTGTGGTATGAAGTGACGGTTAGATCAGTACTATTTTGGGGGGCATACGCCTTTTTGATCACTTGGTGTTGCACTTTTTGTGATGTAAGGTGACAAAAATTGCTTTTTTTTACACCGTTTTAATTTTTTTTATGGTATTTAATGGACAGGGTGGATCATGTGATATATTTATAGAGCCGGTCATTACGGATGCGGCGATACGTAACATGTGTCGTTTTTTCTTTCTGTTTTTTCTTATAAAATAAGGGGAAAGGGGCGTTTTTTTTACTTTAATAATTTTATTACTTTATTAAAGATATTTTTTTTTTTTACTTTTTTTTCTTACTTTATTTCTGATGTTCACTTTTGGGGGTCTGATCCCCTCTGCAATGCATTACAATACATTTGTATTGTAATGCATTGCCTGTTCGTGTACTACAGTGAGTCATACACAAACAGGTTGCCTAGGAGACCCAGCCTGAGGCTGGATCTCCTCGGCTCCCGTAGAAGGCAGGTCCCGATGCCGTGCCACTCATTGGGCAGCCTCTGCACGGCATCAGACTGCCTTCTGAGACATCGAGTCCCTGCCAAAGCAGCGCGGGGACTCGATGCGCTCCCTCAAACCCCTTCTATGGCACAGAAGGGGTTAATCCACAGCGATCGCCGATATGGGGGGGGGTGCCTGCTCAATGATTTGAGCAGGCACCTTGTTCCGATTACCGCCCGCCACGCGGCGGTGATCAGAAATACACAGGGCGTACAGGTACGCCCTGTGTCCTTAAGTACCAGGACATCAGGGCGTACCTGTACGCCCTGTGTCCTTAAGAGGTTAAAGAAGACCTGCCATCATAAAATGCAATGTAATCTGAAAGCACCATGTTACAGAGCAGGAGAAGCTGAGCAGACTGATATATAGTTTAGTCTACTTTCACACTCGCGTTTTGGCTTTCCGTTTGTGAGACCCGTTCAGGGCTCTCACAAGCGGTCCAAAACGGATTATTTTGCATTCTAATGCATTCTGAATGAAAAAGGATCTGCTCAGAATGCATCAGTTTGCATCAGTTCAGTCTCCATTACGCTTTGGAGATGGACACCAAAACGCTGCTTGCAGCCTTTTGGTGTCCGTCTTATGAAACTGAGCGAAACTGATCCGTCCTGGCACACAATGTAAGTCAACGGGGATGGATCCGTTTTCACTGACACAGTCTGGCACAATAAAAAACGGATCTGTCCTCCATTGACTTTCAATGGTGTTCAAGACAGATCCGTCTTGGCTATGTTAAAGATAATACAAATGGATCCGTTCTGAACGGATGCAGACGGTTGTATTATCTGAACGGATCCGTCCATGACGCGAGTGTGAAAGTAGCCTTTTAGTGGAAAAAGATTCAGTAAAACTTGTAATTTATACATTAATGTCTCTGCTTTCTTTACCTCCTGTGAACAGGGAGGAGGTGTAAGGCTACTTTCACACTTGCATTCGGAGCGGATCCGTCTGCATTATATTTCACAAAAAAATCTAAGTGTGAAAGTTGTTCAGACGGATCCGTCCAGACTTTACATTGAAAGTCAATGGGGGATGGATCCGTTTGAAAATTGCACCATATTGTGTCAACTTCAAACGGATCTGTCCCCATTGACTTACATTGTATGTCTGGACGGATCCGTTTGGCTCCGCACAGGCCACGCGGACACCCGAACGCTGCAAGCTGCGTTCAGGTGTCCGCCTGCTGAGCAGAACGGAGGCCAACCGGAGCCAGACTGAGGCATTCTGAGCGGATCCACATCCACTCAGAATGCATTGGGGCTGGACGGATGCGTTCGGGGCCGCTTGTGAGAGCCTTCAAACGGAGCTCACAAGCGGAACCCCGAACGCAAGTGTGAAAGTAGCCTTATCAGTGACTGATAGCCATCTCTGTGTACACACTTATACATGCAATGCTATAAATTACTGGTAACTACTCCTTCCTATACCGAGAAAGCAGAGATATAAACATAAAATACAAGTTTTAGTAAATCTTTTCCCTTAAACTATATAGCAATCTGCTCAGCTTTTCCTCCTCTATAACATGCTGCCTGCAGTTTGCGATAACAGGTCATCTTTAAGTAGCTCTCTGGCAGCTTCTCAGTCTTAGGAGTGGAGTCTCCTGGGTGAGGCTTCTCTCTGGCCCTACTTTGCAGGAGCTTGCATGTGTGTGTGTTGCTTGTAGCTCCTCTCTGCTAAGACTCACTAAACAGGGGGAGGACTGAGTCTGTCACCCTGGTAACCTAACATCTGCCAGTCTTAACTATACATTGCCCATACATTGCTATTAGGTATACACAGTGCCTAAAGAAATAAGTGCTTTAACAGAAAATCACATTTACTTCAGTAACATTAAATTAACCCTTTTAGCAGATATTAACTCTTTGCAGTATTCTTCTGGATTACTGCATCTACAATTCATGGTGAGCAAAGTAAAAACAAAATAAAAACAATCCTCCTCCTCCTCCTAAAACAGTTCTACAATACATTGTACTCCAAAATGGTGTAATTAAAAATTTCATTATCCTGCAAATAAATAAATAAATAACCTAGCCACATAAGCCCAAAATAGGTCTGGTCACTAATTAGTTAAGTATGGAGCTCCATGGCCCCAAAAATCTATAGCAGTTCCCCAGCTATCATATACAAGAACTTTGCACTGTGTCGGATATCTAGCATCTGTGATTTATTCATCATCGTACCTCCTGCCATCCCCTAAGGTACCGGTGACCCCGGTGAGCCCACGCATTCTTTGCCCCCTATAGTCACAGGCAAATACAACACTTACTTTACAATCCTGCTCTCCCCTAAAACACATGAAATAATGTAACTTCTATTAACTTCCTGTCTCTTATCCTTCCTTTACTTGCATACTGTAGCCTTTGGCAATTGGCACCCTCTTCTGGAATAGATATCTAACATGATATATGGCCACGCTTGTGTATTTACTATTCATTAAGAAAATATAAGGGGCAGTTGAAGGAGATGGAGTCCAGAGGAGACATAGTCCTGCCTCGCCTTCTTGAGTGGATGCCCATGGATGGGACCCTTTCAGTCTGCTTGCTCTTATGCCATAACCAATTTCTCATTTCTTTTCATCACTGATGCTAATGGGATTTTATTTTTCCTCTAGTCAAAGCCAAGCGTGCTCAAAACAGTCCTGACTGGAAAGAACTAACTTTCCTTCAATTTTAAAAACCAATATAAAATGACACCAGTGTATTTTTAAGTCATTGGAGTCTAAGGGCAAAAAAAAAAAAAGGAAATACTGATCATAGAAAATCTCTGTTTTTACATTTTTTCTCTCCAATGCTTATAATTTACAGAGTAGATATTGAATCTATTTTATTTAGAGTGCTCTAAGAGTAGATATCCAGGAAGTACAGATATGAGATTTACATCAACGTGGACTTGAATTCCAATTCCCATCTCTATTCCAGTGTGCATGGAAATAGAAATTTTATTTATACAATATTACCCTCATAAGAGTGTTCAACTGTTTCCCACTGCTGAGTAGTACTGACCCATATAGATAAGGCTACAACATACGTTTAAAGTAGCACTCCAGGATTTATTTATATTTTTTGTGGGTGGCCCACATAATGCTAACTTACGCCAATAGTCTAGTATATACTGTATATTGAGCCATTCCATTATAAGCAGCTGCATCTTGAGATCCCAAGGCTGACCACAACCCAGACCTTGTTCTCCTGTGTATACAAGTTGTGAGTCTCCCCTGTGTATAGAACATACATTATATTCCTCCTAGCAGCTCAGAGCCTCCTTACCAAGCTCCACTGTCTATGTAGAGGCCGGGTTTTGGCGTGGCCCCAATGCTATGCTGGATCCCCCTGACACCGTCGAGGTGTCACCATGTGTTGCTGATCTCTGGAAGGGATGGTAAGGTGTGGTGCACCCCAATGGGAAATAAGTCCAGAGAGTCAGGGTCTGAAGTAAACCAGGGTGCTTCTTTACTGGAGGAATTCAGGTTCAAAACATTACAGGCAAGGCATATGACTGGCTTCTCCAATCTCCTCCATGGCAGAAGAAGGGTTAAATACTGAGGAAAGGCCTGAGCTATCTGTCCAGTTGTCTCTTCAGAAGGCTGGTAACCTGGTCAAAGGCTGGTGATCCAGGGTCTGTGGCAGAGTATCTCCATCTCAGCATCTTCTTCTGGTCACTCAATAGTCTGGCAGAGTCCCCTCTTCTGAGCACTGTTCCCTAACTGCAGAACACTAGAGACTCTGACTTCTCTCCTTATATACCATTTCTAGTTAGACTGGTACCTTCCAGTGGAAGGGGTGGAGTGGAGAAACTCAGCCAAACAATTACAAAGTTACTGCTTCCATCTGTCATAGACTTACATTAGAGCTTCAATGATATCCAATAGCAATGACACAGAAGTTACAGACAAAAATAAGTTTTCAGACATAACAACATAGCTAAACCAGACATTAAAAAGGTCGGTCTGTATGGTTTAGGTGGTAAACAAGTCTGGCTTTTTCCCTCCAAAACATCTTCTTTAAACCCTATGGCAGCTGTGGAAAATTGCCAGCTTCTCATCTAAGTCCCAAAATTCTCTCAGTATTCATTAACCCTTTCCACAGAACCTCGCAAATACAGTGCAAATGAACAGGATATCTATCACACCATACATATAAAATGAAGTTACATCTTATTAAACAATAGAAGTCAATGCAAGTTAACCCTTTAAAGTGAAATAAAGCAAAGAGTTGATGAATTTGCATTGGGAAAATAGGCAAATGTCCAGACTTCAAAGTACCCCTGCTCCAGGGCATTACATCTACATTATCTGTGTGTACTGTGTTGTGCTGAATCTCCAGTGTATTACTATAAGGTGCTGCTTCATACTGATCCTGCCTTTCTTCTACTTGTAAAAGCTGACACGTAGGAACAGATCACAAGCGTCACATAGGAATAGACTGAGACTCTGCCGTGAGTTAGGGGACAGACATTCTACAGTACGTCACTGACCTATCTCTTGCTTTCCTTAGATAGGACCAAACTAATGTATAGGGCCCCTATATTATTTTTTTTTATAATTACATAGGCTAAACTTTTTTTGCAGGAGTGCTTGTTTAACTGCCCCCTATGTACATGAATATAACTACTATAATATTGCCTGCTAAGTTGAAGAATATAAATACTATAATACAATCCCATATGTATAAAAATATATTGTCCCCTATGTGGAAGGATATAACTACTATAATACTGATCCTAGATATAATAACATAGCTACTATAATACTGATCCATATGTTCTATGATATAACTACTATAATACTACTCTCTATGTACAAGAATATAACTATTTTAATACTGCAATACAATCCATGACCAGCTTCTATCAGGAATGCAGGGCACAGGAATGCTGTGGAATACCAAAGGCACAACAAGGAGGAAGTATTTCCAGCCACCAGATAAAACTATTCAAATCCTTTATTGTAATATCTTCTAAAAATCCACAGGTAATAACACAGTACACACAAATAGTGTACCCCTGATGCGTTTTAAGTTCAAAAGCATCCTTAAGCATCCTTAGTTGTAGCCAAAGGAGGAGGTGTAAGGTCTAGTGCATAATTAGTTACATAAACTGTAACCCTTCTGTAGAGTAACATGGATCACATGGAAAAAGATAATATAAAGAATTGTGTGTTGCAAATGCACAAAATTAAAACAACATTCAATAGTGTAAAATAACACTTGTTTTCTATTGGGATCAGTAGGAAAACATATTTGATTAAATCTCCACTGAGCCACTCTGAGCCAATCTCCACTTTAAGAATTTACGGTGGGAATCTACTCCCCTAATCGGTACGGTCACTCTCTGTATGTCCTGTACTTCCAAATTTTGAACGTCCTCATCATGTATATGCAGTATGTGGTGAGAGACGGTAGATATACACTCACCTAAAGAATTATTAGGAACACCTGTTCTATTTCTCATTAATGCAATTATCTAGTCAACCAATCACATGGCAGTTGCTTCAATGCATTTAGGGTTGTGGTCCTGGTCAAGACAATCTCCTGAACTCCAAACTGAATGTCAGAATGGGAAAGAAAGGTGATTTAAAGAGGACCTTTCACCTATTATGACACTGTGAACTAACTATACAGACATAGAGAGCGGCGCCCGGGGATCTCACTGCACTTACTATTATCCCTGGGCGCCACTCCGTTCTCCCGCTATGTCCTCCGGTATCTCCGCTCACTATGTTATAGTAGGTGGAGATTTCAGTCACTAAGTTATGGTAGGCGGAGTCTGCCCTTGTTCTGCTCTGGCGCTGGCCAATCGCAGCGCAGAGCTCACAGCCTGGGAGGTTATTTTCTCCCAGGCTGTGAGATCTGCAATGCGATTGGCCAGCGCTACAGCAGAACAAGGGCAGACTCCACCTACCATAACTTTGTGACCGGAGATACCGGAGGGCATACCAGGAGAATGGAGCGGCGCCCAGGGATAATAGTAAGTGCAGTGAGATCCCCGGGCGCCGCTCTCCATGTATGTATAGTTAGTTCACAGTGTTATATTAGGTGAAAGGTCCTCTTTAAGCAATTTTGAGCGTGGCATGGTTGTTGGTGCCAGACGGGCCGGTCTGAGTATTTCACAATCTGCTCAGTTACTGGGATTTTCACGCACAACCATTTCTAGGGTTTACAAAGAATGGTGTGAAAAGGGAAAAACATCCAGTATGCGGCAGTCCTGTGACCAAAAATGCCTTGTGGATGCTAGAGGTCAGAGGAGAATGGGCCGACTGATTAAAGCTGATAGAAGAGCAACGTTGACTGAAATAACCACTCGTTACAACCGAGGTATGCAGCAAAGCATTTGTGAAGCCACAACATGCACAACCTTGAGGCGGATGGGCTACAACAGCAGAAGACCCCACCGGGTACCACTCATCTCCACTAAAAATAGGAAAAAGAGGCTACAATTTACACGAGCTCAAAAAAATTGGACTGTTGAAGACTGGAAAAATGTTGCCTGGTCTGATGAGTCTCGATTTCTGTTGAGACATTCAAATGGTAGAGTCCGAATTTGGCGTAAACAGAATGAGAACATGTACCCATCCTCTGATAGCTACTTCCAGCAGGATAATGCACCATGTCACAAAGCTCGAATCATTTCAAATTGGTTTCTTGAACATGACAATGAGTTCACTGTACTAAAATGGCCCCCACAGTCACCAGATCTCAACCCAATAGAGCATTTTTGGGATGTGGTGGAACGGGAGCTTCGTGCCCTGGATGTGCATCCCTCAAATCTCCATCAACTGAAAGATGCTATCCTATCAATATGGGCCAACATTTCTAAAGAATGCTATCAACACCTTGTTGAATCAATGCCACGTAGAATTAAGGCAGTTCTGAAGGCAAAAGGGGGTCCAACACCGTATTAGTATGGTGTTCCTAATAATTCTTTAGGTGAGTGTATGTCATAGTATTCTTTTGGTGGCATATCAAATATTTAGGGGTTTATATCACAGCAGTTGTAAATAGGTATATTAAGTTAAATGTTCTCCCTTTGGTGAGTAGATTCAGGGTGAAGACTAATATATGGCGTAAATGATGGGAAGGGTTAATTTGTTAAAGATGATATTTCTCTTCTAAATTCTCTTTATTGTTAAAAATTCACCAGTGGTGATACCTTAGAGCAGGGCTGGCCAACCTGCAGCTCTCCAGCTGTTGCAAAACTACAACTCCCAGCATGCCCAGTCTGCCTACAGCTATTAGCCTACAGCAGGGAATGGTGGGAGTTGTAGTTTGACAACAGCTGGAGAGCCGCAGGTTGGCCAGCCCTGCCTTAGAGTATATTTAAGGAACTAGATGAAATGACTAGAGGGTTTATTTGGAGGGGTAGGAAGGGGAGAATTAGAAAGGCAATACTACAATTACCTGGGAAGGAAGGGGGATTGGCATTACCGTACTGGTATATTTATTATTTGGTTGCACAATTTGTTCACATAAATAATTTTGAGATAAATGACATTATACAGGATGTATTATGGGATAACCCCTTTCATTACACTTCCACAGGTGTACCTTGTGTGTCCACATCTAAATGTGCCGCTGTACTGCAACCATGTCTTGATCATGCCATGGCTGCATTCCATAAACAGACTAGAAGACAACATTTTTACAAATGTATTAGCTTTGCGGGGAACACACTGTTGACCTCCCAAGGTCAAAATTCTAAACTGATATATATGTTTTTTGATGATTTGTCTAATGTGTCTCTAAATTCCAAGTTACATGGAGTAGAAAAAAATACTGGAGGAGAAGATTGATTATATGGTACATTACTAAATAAATTAGATGACAATAAATCTACATTATTTTTTATTGACAAGTTCGTCAGGCCTAGTTAAAACCCATTGTGCATACCCATGACTATGAAGTTTAGTTTTGATTTTCAAGGCCTCGCACTCGTATCGTTCTGTAGTAGACCAATTTATTTTGGCCCTAGTTAATTCATAGTGATGAGAGACACAGGAATTCGCAATATTTCGTGAATATTTTGTAGAATATTCGTCATATATTAGTGAATTCAAGATTATATTCTTGATTGCGAAAATCGACAATATCGACACAGGGCAGGAAGTCAGTTACTTCTGTATTTATTCCTGTGAGACTGACATTGAGGCTTCCATAGCAATACATAGAAAAACTGGCTTCCTGTCCACACATAAGATGCTGTGTTATTTGGAAAGTCTGATTGCTGGTCAGATGACACAACCAAGACACAGAAGGGAAGGGATAACTCACAACTACAGTTATTGGTAAGCACATTACATTCACTACAGATTACATCATGTACCTTTCTAGCAGGTCAGAGAATAACATTTTTTGCGGGAATTCTTCTTTAATCCTTAGTCCAACATATTTGTTAGTCCAATATTTTGCTTAACCACTTCCCATCTGGGCCATTTGCCCCCTTCCTGACCAGGCCAAATTTTGCAAAACTGACATATCTCACTTTATGTGGTAATAACTTTGGAACGCCTTTATTTATCCAAGTCATTCAGAGATTGTTTTCTCGTGACACATTGTACTTCATGATAGTCATAAATTTGAGTCAAAATATTTCACCTTTATTTATGAAAAAATCCCAAATTTACCCAAAAATTTGAAAAATTCGCAATTTTCTAAATTTCAATTTCTCTGCTTTTAAAACAGAAAGTGATACCTCATAAAATATTTATTATTTAACATTCCCCATATGTCTACTTTATGTTGGCATCATTTTGGAAATGTCATTTTATTTTTTTAGGACGTTAGAAGGCTTAGAAGTTTAGAAGCAATTCTTCAAATTTATAAGAAAATTGCCAAAACCCACTTTATAAGGACCAGTTCAGGTCTGAAGTCACTTTGTGGGGCCTACATAGTGGATACCCCCATAAATGACCCCATTGTAGAAACTACACCCCTCAAGGTATTCAAAACCGATTTTACAAACTTTGTTAACCCTTTAGGCGTTCCACAAGAATTAAAGGAAAATGGAGATCAAATTTTTAAATTTCACTTTTTTGGCAGATTTTCCATTTTAATCAATTTTTTTCTTTAACACATCGATGGTTAACAGCCAAACAAAACTCAATATTTATTACCCAGATTCTGCGGTTTACAGAAACACCCCACATGTGGTCATAAACTGCTGTAGGGGCACACGGCAGGGCGGCGAAGAAAAGGAACTCCACATGGTTTTTAGATGCCATGTCCCATTTGAAGCCCCCTGATGCACCCTTACAGTAGAAACTCCCAAGAAGTGACCCCATTTTGGAAACTAGGGGATAAGGTGCCAGTTTTATTAGTACTATTTTTGGGTGCATATGATTTTTTGATCATTCATTATAACACTTTATGGGGCAAGGTGACCAAAAAATTGGTTGTTTTAGCACAGTTTCAATTTTTTTTTTTTACAGCGTTCACCTGAGGGGTTCAGCCAAGTGACATTTTTATAGAGCAGATTGTTACGGACGTGGCGATACCTAATATGTATACTTTTTTCTCATTTATTAAAGTTTTACACAATAATAGCATTTTTGAAACAAAAAAATTATGTTTTAATGTGTCCATGTTCTGAGAGCTATAGTTTTTTTATTTTTTGAGAGATTTTCTTATGTAGGGGCTCATTTTTTGCGGGATGAGGTGACGGTTTTATTGGTACTATTTTGTGGGACATACGCATTTTTGATCACTTGGTGTTGCACCTTTTGTGATGCAAGGTGACAAAAATTGCTTGTTTTATTTTATTTTTTCTATTTTTAATTTTTTTTTTTTATTCCTAACTTGGGAACTTTTTTTTTTTTTACATGTGAAACTTTATTTTATTTTATTTTTTCAACCCTTTATTTTATTTTTTATTTTTTTACACTTTTCGTCCCCCATAAGGTCATACAAGACCTCTGGGGGACATTTGCTTCACTTTTTCTTTTTTTTTTCACAGTTGATTTCTCCTGTAACTGGGGCTGACATGGTAGCCCCAGTTACAGGACAAATGCACCCCTATAGAGGCTGTACAGCAGCAATCCAGCACTGTACAGCCTCACAGCAGGGCTGATCGAGGTCTCTGAGAGACCTCACACAGCCCCTGCACTCTCCGGTCACGGCGGTCACATGACCGCCGGGCCGGAACAGGAAGCGCACAGCGCTTCCTTCTCTGCAGACACAGCGCTCGGTGAGCGCTGTGTCTGCAGTGATCGTGAAGGCAGGGACACCTGGGAACTGTCCCTGCCTTGTCTTAGGGTTGCCCTGCTGTCACTGACAGCGGGCAACCCGATCAGCAGCTGCACGATTAGCGTGCAGCTGCTATTTCTGACAGGACGTTTTAAAACGTGCTGTCAGAAATAGACGTCCACCCATAGGACGTTTATAGTCTATGGGCGGACGTGAGGCGGTTAAGGCTCCCAAAACATGCTTGATATCACAAATATACCCTGGAATAAGCTTAATGAGAGGTTGCAGCTGGCTGTTAGCTCATTCAGACAATTTCTCCTTGAGAGATTTAGTACCTGAAACAAGAGGATGAACTGGAGGTGGAAATATTAATTTATGGACTTTGGAGAGTGAATGTAAAATGGGCAACATTGGCGATTCTGATATTAAAAATGATATTAAAATATTAAAAAAGAACTCCCAGTGCAAACCTTTCAGACACAATGTTTTGCAATTTTGATTTAAATTCACAATGTTTTGCAATTTTGACTTAAATTCAATAATTTTCTTTTTTATAGATCTGGATATCACCAAGCAAGCATCTGTACATTTAACATCTTGTAAATTCAGGCATCCAAATCAACAATAGTGCCACCTTTATCTCACCACAATGTCCTCCATATTACTCAAAGTATTTATTGCTAAAATTTGTTGTCTTGTTAAATTATTTTTGTTATTTTAATGTTCTTAAATTAATTTACCAAATCATACTACACAAGCACCAGGAACCTGTCCAGAGCCGCTGAGCACGATTGTATAGGGTACAAAGAGGGATTCTTTGTGGTGAAGCTAGCGGACATATTCACATTACCTGTGTGATGAGAATCCCACCATAATAAGCTAAGCTTATTAAGAGCTATTTGTTCAGTAAAAAGAAGGCATGATATCCATCACATATTGTGGTATCTTTATTGTTTTCACTCGACGTACTGGTCTCATGAGGTTTAGTAAGCTGAAGGATCGGGGCTCCGGTTTGGGCTAAAAGACCTACAGGGGTATATTTATATATTGGATGATTTGGTGCCCTTGGGTCATGAGTGCGGCCACGGGTAAGGTTGCAATACAAGTGAAGGTGGGGATTAAAGCATGCAGCTTGCTTGGGTTGACTTATAGGATCCTTCCAAAATACAGGAGGTTATAATGATGGGTAGGTTGGCTTATGTTGGATTGTAATGTTATCGCACTTTATTATGTGTGTTTACAGCCTTATCATTAAAGAGGTTTTCTACTGTTGTAAATAATTTTATTAATAAATCGGATGCTACGGCCTTACACCAAGAAGTAGTCTCTGAATATTATTTGGTTGGGTAATGAAGGGGGGGTCGTTCGTATCCGGAAGGAATCTTCCATCCTAATAAGTCAGTATTATCTCAAGGGCCTGGACGGATGCAGGGATCTCCTTTTGAACAGCTCACTCTCAGATGAATGCATCCGCCTGCCAGCGCTCAGCCTCCGCTCCGTGAGCGGACACCTGAACGCTGCTTGCAGCGTTCGGGTGTCCGCCTGGCCGTGCGGAGGCGAGCGGATCCGTCCAGACTTATAATGGAAGTCAATGGGGATGGATCCGCTTGAAGATGACACCATATGGCTCAATCTTCAAGCGGATCCGTTCCCCATTGACTTTCAATGTAAAGTCTGAACGGATCCGCTCAGACAACTTTCACACTTAGAAAATTTTCTAAGTAATAATGCAGACGGATCCGTTCTGAACGGATGCAAACGTCTGCATTATCGGAGCGGATCCGTCTGATGAAACATCAGAAGGATCCGCTCCGAACGCTCGTGTGAAAGTAGCCTAAAGCTGACCTACAGCAGTGAAGAAAAATGGCTGGGTTGTTATGGAAACCTGGTGTAAAACTGTGTACAGTACAGACCAAAAGTTTGGACACACCTTCTCATTCAAAGAGTTTTCTTTATTTTCATGACTATGAAGGCATCAAAACTATGAATTAACACATGTGGAATTATATACATAACAAACAAGTGTGAAACAACTGAAAATATGCCATATTCTAGGTTCTTCAAAGTAGCCACCTTTTGCTTTGGTTACTGCTTTGCACACTCTTGGCATTCTCTTGATGAGCTTCAAGAGGTAGTCCCCTGAAATGGTTTTCACCTCACAGGTGTGCCCTGTCAGGTTTAATAAGTGGGATTTCTTGCCTTATAAATGAGGTTGGGACCATCAGTTGCGTTGAGGAGAAGTCAGGTGGATACACAGCTGATAGTCCTACTGAATAGACTGTTAGAATTTGTATTATGGCAAGAAAAAAGCAGCTAAGTAAAGAAAAACGAGTGGCCATCATTACTTTAAGAAATGAAGGTCAGTCAGTCAGCCGAAAAATTGGGAAAACTTTGAAAGTAAGGGCTATTTGACCATGAAGGAGAGTGATTGGGTGCTGCGCCAGATGACCTGGCCTCCACAGTCACCGGACCTGAACCCAATCGAGATGGTTTTGGGCGAGCTGGACCGCAGAGTGAAGGCAAAAGGGCCAACAAGTGCTAGGCATCTCTGGGAACTCCTTCAAGACTGTTGGAAAACCATTTCAGGGGACTACCTCTTGAAGCTCATTAAGAGAATGCCAAGAGTGTGAAAAGCAGTAATCAAAGCAAAAGGTGGCTACTTTGAAGAACCTAGAATATGACATATTTTCAGTTGTTTCACACTTGTTTGTTATCTATATAATTCCACATGTGTTAATTCATAGTTTTGATGCCTTCATAGTCATGAAAATAAAGAAAACTCTTTGAATGAGAAGGTGTGTCCAAACTTTTGGTCTGTACTGTATATGTGGAGACTAAGGACCTGCGTACTTCTATTGGCTGATAAGGGACATGTGACCTGTATGGCAGTTGAGATATGAAGACAAAGACCTGCAGGCTTGTATTGGCTAATATAGGTCATGTGATGTGCTATATTTGCATTTTTTGGGAATATCTCAGGAACAGTACATGTTATAGAGCTGAGACCTGGTCATAAATCTTCCCGGACACCTGATGTACCTGTGTGCCAAATCTCATGATTGTAAATGCGCGGTGCGGATTCCTTTAGCGGACATACACAAACACACATACACTCAGCTTTATACATTAGATAAAGACTGCACTGTATAGCTAGTCTGCATTGCTAATAGTCACTCGGTATTGAAGGTTCTGGCTGTTAACAATGCAGACTAGCTATATATTGAGATCTTCATTAGTTAAATTTAAAACAGCTGTGGCCTAACTGGCTGCGCAGTTCTAGACTGTAGCTGGCATGCGACCTGAATGGCTCATGACACTGCTGTGTGGTCGTACCCTAAGACCCCTTTCACACGGGTGAGTTTTCCACGCGGGTGCAATGCGTGAGGTGAACGCATTGCACCTGCACTGAATCCGGACCCTTTAATTTCTATGGGGCTGTGCACATGAGCTGTGATTTTCACGCATCACTTGTGCGTTGCGTGAAAATCGCAGCATGCTCTATATTGTGTGTTTTTCACGCAACGCAGGCCCTAAAGAATTGAATGGGGCTGCGTGAAAATTGCAATTATAAGGGAAAATAATAGCATTCTTAATACAGAATGCTAAGTAAATTAGGAATGGAGGGGTTAAAAAATAAATAAATAATTAAACTCCTCTCATCCACTTGTTCGCGCTGCCCGGCTCATCTTCTTTCTTCGTCTTTGATGACCTGCATGGAAGATGACCTTTTGTGATGTCACTGCACTCATCACATGGTCCATCACCAGCGCAGTGACGTCACCAAAGGTTCTTTTCTCTTTTCTCTCAGGTCCTCAAAGAACAAGAAAGAACACAAGACGGGCTGCACGAACAAGTGGATGAGGTGAGTTAATTTATTATTTTTTTTAACCCCTCCATCCCTAATTTACTTAGCATTTTGTATTAAGAATGCTATTATTTTCCCTTATAACCATGTTATAAGGAAAAATATTAAAATCTACAGAATACCAAACCCAAACCCAAACTTCAGTGAAGAAGTCCAGGTTTGGGTCTGGGTACCACATTCAGTTTTTTCTCTCGCACGTGCAAAATGCATTGCACTTGCACGGAAAAAAATGAAGAATGCAACGCAATCGCATACAAAACTCACCCCACTCGCAGGCAAAAGCGCACAATTTTCCCGCGACGCACCCGCATCCTATCCAGCACTCACACGCGACGCCGTGTGAAAGAGGCCTAATACTTCCTCCTATGTTCAAGAATATAAATATAATACTGATCACTATGTGAATATAACTACTATAATACTTCTCCTATGTACCAAAATATAACTACTATAATACTGCCTGCTATGTACAAGAATACAACTACTATAATACTTCTCCTATGTATCAGAATATAACTACTATAATACTGCCTCCTATGTACAAGAGTGTAACTACTATAATACTGCCTTCTCTGTACCAGAATATAACTACTATAATACTACCTCCTATGTACAAGAATATAGCTACTAATATAATACTGTCCCAAGAAATTATAATATAACTCCTAAGATACTGAACCCTATGTACAATAATATATCTACTATAATACTGCTCTTGTTAATAAGAATATAACTACTACAATATTGTACTGTGTCTTAGGTACAAGAATATAACTACTATAATACTGCCTCCTATAAATTATAATATAACTACTAAGATACTGCCCCTATGTGCAAGAATATAACTACTATAATACTGCCTCTTGTGTATAAGAATATAACTACTGTAATACTGCGTCTTATGTACAAGAATATAACTACTACAATACTGCCTCCTATGTACAAGAATTATAACTACTATAATACTGCTCACTATGTACAAGAATATAACTACTATAATTCTGCCTGCTATGTACAAGAATATAACACAATAATGTCCACAGTAATGGACAAACAGCAGCGGTACCCTTAAGGGAGTAGGTTCAGTCTCCTAAATAGCTAAAAAACAAAAGATGCGGGAACCGCGCTCTAAATAAACAATAAATGTCAGTGATGAACTCCTGCAAATGCGGTAAATTATGAAACTCATCCAGTTACCAAAGATGAATTCGCTGAACCTTCTTGTTCATGCGGAGATGGTAACAAAATTCTTCTGCTATTGGTCCGTGGATAATGTAGTGAGTCTCAAATAACTTTGACCAAGCTCCGAACCCAAATAGAAGAAGCAAATAGGTATTGATCTCAAACACCTCGTGCTGATCCACAGATCTTGTGCTGGGAATCCAACCACTGAATCCAAACACCGGACCTTCAAAGGAATAAGACAAATGGTGCAATACCCTCGGTATCTTCAATGGTGAGGAATTTATTATACTTACAATTAGTAAGGTTAAAACTTGCACATAAAAAAATGCCCGACCCGGGTTTCGCTGTTCGCTTCTTCAGGGGCTGCGGTATACAAGCCGCTGCAAACCGCGAGTAGAAGTAGCCTTCCACCCCGGAACTGAAATGGACTTCCGTATTCAGTGACATGTCAATCAAAATGTCCATTGTCAAACATAGAACGTGCATTAAAACAAACATATAATATCACATAAAAACACGATACATCTAAATAAAAATACACAAGTGTGCATTATTTAAAAGTTATGTGTAAAATTTGTAAATATAAAATTATCAATAAAAATATGAGTATAAAACAGAAAGGTATCATACGGATCAAGCCATGCAGACTGCTTTTATGTCCCACTCAATATTTAATCCTTGTGGCTGTAAGGTATCCATCTCAAATATCCACTGCGCTTCTTTCTTATTAATTTGTGTGGCAGGATTGCCACCTCGCCAATGTTGTTTAACTGTTTCTACACCGCAAAATTTTAGACCACTAGGGTTTTTACCATGAACTCTCTTGAAATGGGCTTTTTTATATTTCTAATATGTTCTGACACCCGTACTTTTAACTTTCGTAGAGTCCTGCCTATATATTGGAGCCCACAAGGGCACTCCAACATATAGATGACTCCCTTAGTCTCGCAAGAGATGTTTCCCTTTATTTTTTGAACAGTTGCATTAGAGATGGACACAATCTCTTTTATTCTTGATTTTTTCTTCTCCTCCCTGGAGCGATTTTTGCAACAAGGGCAAAAGCCGCACCATGTGAATACACTGCAGGATTTAGTAGTACTGGGAACATCCTTTACAAAACTATGTACAAGACTATTCCTGACAGTGGGAGCTCTTTTGAAAATAATAGGGGGTTTATTTGGGATAAGATCCCCAATAGTGCGATCATTTTTCAACACATTCCAGTTCTGATGTATAATTTTTCTAATCTGGGGGCAAATAGTAGAATAAGAAGTGGAAAAAGCAAATTGATATTTTTCCCTCATACATTCTGTATATTCTTTAGAGTCCTTCATTTTATTAATAATTTTATCCTTATCTGATTTTATTTCTTCCCTTTGTTCAAACAATATTTCTTTTTCATATCCCTTTTCAATGAACCGATCTACAATGATGCTACTTTGATCCTCATAATCTTTAACATTGGTACAATTTCTTCTGATGCGTTTTAATTGACCTTTCGGTACATTACATAACCAGGGCTTATAGTGGCAACTGCTCCTATCTATGTACCCATTGCGGTCAGTTGGTTTAAAATATGTTTTGGTTACAATTTCGCTTTGTTCCAATCTGATCTCAAGATCAAGGAAATGGATGACACTTTTACTAATCTCCGCAGTGAATTTAATATTCCATTCATTAGAATTTAAACCTGAAATAAAATCCAATAATCCTTTTTCACTCCTTTTTATTGTTTATTTAGAGCGCGGTTCCCGCATCTTTTGTTTTTTAGCTATTTAGGAGACTGAACCTACTCCCTTAAGGGTACCGCTGCTGTTTGTCCATTACTTTCATACCAGATAACATTATTGTGTTGTATTCTTGTATTTGGGTTTATTTGGTGTGAAGTATGGACATAGATATTTTCACGTTTAGAGATAACATGCATTTGAATGTACACGAAGTTTTTAGTGAAAAACCGCAACTACACTGTAGTAATGATATTGATGTCGTATTTAATAATTTGGAGGTGTTGATGGTTAAAGAAATTAGGACCATCTGGGATGTGATATCCCTAGAAAAACTTCTGGTAGAGGATAAAATTCCAGAGGGTCTAAGATGGCAGTTGCCTTTCAATTCCGACTCAGAAGAAGAATTAAGGGAATGGGAAGAGTTTGTCAATTCATGTGGTTTTGGGGCTATTAGGTTTATCATTGATAGGAGGAAAAGGAAACTTACCTCGCTATGTAATAAAATTGATGATATAAAAACAAAATTAGCTCCATTTAAAGAACTACCTGAATACCATGAATTATCACTAAAATGCCAGAAGGAGGTAATAAAAGCTGAGCAGGAAGTAAAAAAGAAAAAACAAAAAAAGTATTTAAAGGTAGTTGATGATTATAAAAATAATATAGTGTACAAATGGAAACAAAAAAAGGAAGAAATAGCAGTTTGTGTCAGTGAACCTGTGAATAATGAGTACTCCGCACCTAATTATGAGAGAAACACCGCACATGATTCTCATGTGGAATCCAACACCGGGTGGGGCCAACAAAACTCTCGTGGCTATAGACCAAGGTGGAATGGCTACCGTAGGAATTACGGCCATTATAATCATGGAGGGAAGAATTATTCCCAATATAATAGCTACCAATATCGAGGTAATAACAATCGATACCACCATGGCCCCCGAGAATATCAAAACTAAGGGAATTTTAGACAACAATACCGTCCGTATTTTGAGAACAGAGGTAGTGATAGTTATGATAATAGAGGTACAGACAGCTATGCACCTGAATATAATGGAAGGTATCGGACTGAGACAAATTATAGGTATCAGAATGACAGATATCCCACTGAGACTAATTATGGGAAAAATACAGCATATAGGCCCAGGGGGATTGATTCTCCCATGGGCAGCAGCCAATATGAAAATCAAACTGATAGGAATAATAGGAATAATGCACGATCTTATCCTAATGAAAGAATTGACAATAGTGTTCAGGAGGAAAATTTTCCACACAAGTCAATAAAAGGGAAAATACCGCAAACACCACAAAAGAAGGAGGAAACACCCAGAAAGAAAAAAAGAGAGGCAGAGGCAATAGGGGAGGAAAGAGACACAACAAGCCCCGACGCAAAGAAGGGCAGTGGGAATCTATAGGTATTTACAACTTAAGTTCCCATGTGCTTTCGTCTGATGAGGTGTCGGTCCTGAGTAAGGGTCTCAAGTTTGCTCCAACTTATCGGGGTAATAAATTTGAGACCTATTTGGATCTACACCGATTCATCAGAAAATTGAACATTCGGAAATACCTTGTAAAAAATCCTATTAAGAGTCCCCAATCAGATGGAACAGGGATATATACAGATTTAAGGAACAAATCCACATTTTATCCAGATAACAAAGAAAACGAGTGCATTGATGCTTTTAAACGAGGTGTCTTGAAGGGACTCGATCAAATTGATATTAGGGGCATGAAACAAAATAATTTGAGTAGAAAAGAAAAAGAGTCTTTGAAAAATTTGGAACAACATGATCAAATAATTATTAAGCCGGCTGATAAAGGAGGAGGGATAGTGGTATTGAATAAAACAGACTATAATGCTGAAATGCAGAGAATTTTGGCTGATGTTAATACATATAAGAGACTGAAAAATAATCCGGTTAGTGAATATAAGAAGCAATTAAAAACACTTCTAGATAGGGGGTTAGCCCAAGGGGTTCTTAACCAAAAAGAATATCAATATTTGAATAACCTTTATCCTAAAACACCAACTATTTATTATCTACCAAAGGTGCATAAGGATGCAGAGCGCCCCCCAGGCAGACCGATAGTCTCTGGTATTGATTCAATTACCAGCCGCGTATCTGAATATATAGATATTTTTTTACAGCGGTATGTTACCTCCACTCCCTATTATCTGAGAGATACAGGGCACATCTTGGAATTGCTGAAAGCTTTTGATAATATTCCAGAAAACACCTTCTTAATGACACTTGATGTTACATCGTTATATACCATAATACCTAATAATATTGGGATAGATGCGGTTAGATTTTATTTGGACAGTGATGAACGGATGAGTGAAAATCATACAGCATTCATCCTGGATTGCATACAATTCTGCTTAGGACATAACTATTTCTGGTATGACAATTATTATTTCTTGCAAGTCTCCGGTGTGGCGATGGGTGCGAAATTCGCACCCAGTTTCGCCAACCTCTTTATGGCATATTGGGAGCATTTCACCATCTCCCCTGCTCTAAAGAGAGATACCGATGTTGGCAGTCTTCGGTTTTGGAAGAGATTTATTGATGACTGCATCGGCATCTGGTACGGCAGTGAAAAAGGATTATTGGATTTTATTTCAGGTTTAAATTCCAATGAATGGAATATTAAATTCACTGCGGAGATTAGTAAAAGTGTCATCCATTTCCTTGATCTTGAGATCAGATTGGAACAAAGCGAAATTGTAACCAAAAAATATTTTAAACCAACTGACCGCAATGGTTACATAGATAGGAGCAGTTGCCACTATAAGCCCTGGTTATGTAATGTACCGAAAGGTCAATTAAAACGCATCAGAAGAAATTGTACCAATGTTAAATATTATGAGGATCAAAGTAGCATCATTGTAGATCGGTTCATTGAAAAGGGATATGAAAAAGAAATATTGTTTGAACAAAGGGAAGAAATAAAATCAGATAAGGATAAAATTATTAATAAAATGAAGGACTCTAAAGAATATACAGAATGTATGAGGGAAAAATATCAATTTGCTTTTTCCACTTCTTATTCTACTATTTGCCCCCAGATTAGAAAAATTATACATCAGAACTGGAATGTGTTGAAAAATGATCGCACTATTGGGGATCTTATCCCAAATAAACCCCCTATTATTTTCAAAAGAGCTCCCACTGTCAGGAATAGTCTTGTACATAGTTTTGTAAAGGATACTCCCAGCACTACTAAATCCTGCAGTGTATTCACATGGTGCGGCTTTTGCCCTTGTTGCAAAAATCGCTCCAGGGAGGAGAAGAAAAAATCAAGAATAAAAGAGATTGTGTCCACCTCTAAAGCAACTGTTCAAAAAATAAAGGGAAACATCTCTTGCGAGACTAAGGGAGTCATCTATATGTTGGAGTGCCCTTGTGGGCTCCAATATATAGGCAGGACTCTACGAAAGTTAAAAGTACGGGTGTCAGAACATATTAGAAATATAAAAAAGCCCATTTTAAGAGAGTTCATGGTAAAAACCCTAGTGGTCTAAAATTTTGCGGTGTAGAAACAGTTTTAATGCACGTTCTATGTTTGACAATGGACATTTTGATTGACATGTCACTGAATACGGAAGTCCATTTCAGTTCCGGGGTGGAAGGCTACTTCTACTCGCGGTTTGCAGCGGCTTGTATACCGCAGCCCCTGAAGAAGCGAACAGCGAAACCCGGGTCGGGCATTTTTTTATGTGCAAGTTTTAACCTTACTAATTGTAAGTATAATAAATTCCTCACCATTGAAGATACCGAGGGTATTGCACCATTTGTCTTATTCCTTTGAAGGTCCGGTGTTTGGATTCAGTGGTTGGATTCCCAGCACAAGATCTGTGGATCAGCACGAGGTGTTTGAGATCAATACCTATTTGCTTCTTCTATTTGGGTTCGGAGCTTGGTCAAAGTTATTTGAGACTCACTACATTATCCACGGACCAATAGCAGAAGAATTTTGTTACCATCTCCGCATGAACAAGAAGGTTCAGCGAATTCATCTTTGGTAACTGGATGAGTTTCATAATTTACCGCATTTGCAGGAGTTCATCACTGACATTTATTGTTTATTTAGAGCGCGGTTCCCGCATCTTTTGTTTTTTATGTACAAGAATATAACTACTATAATACTGCCCCTATATAAAAGAATATAACTACTATTAATACGGCCCCCAATGAAGACAGGTAGGGATGAGCAAATCGACTTCAGATGAAGCATCCGAAGTCGATTTGCATTAAAATTCGTTAGAATACTGTACAGAGTGAGCGCTCCGTACAATATTAGAATGTATTGGCTCCTATGAGCCAAAGTTATTACTTCGCAAAGTCTTGCGAGACTTCGGGTAATAACTTTAGAAATTTATTTCTACTGTTAAAAGCCTTTTATCGAACTCGGTTTGAGTTCCAAGTGGTACCTTTAGGGATTCGCTCATCCCTGAAAACAGGATTAAATATCTGTCCAGCTAAAATGCTCTTCATATCTGACTGTAATTGTTCATTTACGGTGAAAATGGGTACAAGCTTCCTTTTAGACCTACATTCAGTAAAGGGTTTCTTACACTCCTATGAAAAGTAGCTGCACGGTCCCTGCAGAGAAGACTGTTTTGACTTTGTACAATTCACATCAGCGACATTAGAAGATTTACAAACTTCTCTGTTGTGATTTTAATGCTGGAGTTTGTGGCTATGCCAACTGGAAGCAGTTTGGGGCTTGGGAATTCCTCACAGCTTTATATAAAAATAAATTATGAAGTCATTTTTTCATGTCTACATATGTGTCTTCTGAAAAAAACATGCACACAAGGTTTGACATGTATATTGCCTACAAGAACCTTGCAAAAATAACAGAGATAAAGTAAGACTGTTTTATTATGGCCACATATGGAACCTATTCAGAATGATATGTTTTGAAATGACGGTAGTCAAAGAACTTGAATTTATTTGATTCCAGTGATTCTTACACAGTTAAATAATCATAACTGAACAGTGCAATATTACTGGACAAAAACAGGAAGACTGCGGTGCCTGTCATAGAATTTACACTTTTATTGGTAACATGCTTGAAGACTTTATAACTAGGGTCATCTATTATATTCGTTCTTCGGCACTCCTTGTAAACAGTTATGGCAGCTTGGTTGGAACAAACCATTGCCAAAGAAGCAAATTGCTAACAGCAGCACAGAAGATTTCAGCTGTTGACTTATGGAAGTTTTCACTGTTCAACCCTGCACAAGATCAGCCACCTGTAATCTGATGTTAAGTGCGACAGTGTGATGTCCATATATACAACATGGACAAGAGTATTCTGAAAAAACATGCACAAAAGTTTTGACATGTCTATTGCCTACAAGAACCTTACAAAAATAACGTCTTAATCATCGAATTTGGCTGTTTTGTTCAGAACCAATTGCCACAGGTGTATAAATTCCAGTCCCTAGCCATGCAGTCTGCAGTCAGAAACCTTTGTGATAGAATGGGTCATTCTAAAGAGCTCACTGAGTTCCAGCGTCATCATGTAATAGGATATACATTTTGTAACAAGTCAGTTTGAGACATTTCTTCTCTCCTAGATATTCCACCATCATCTGTGAAAGGTATTATTGCAAAGTAGAAGTGGAACCACATCAGCTCAGTCACAACATGCAGACTAGATAAAGTTACAGAGCGAGGTCGCAAATAGTGCATGAAAGCCACCATTATTCTTCTGACTCAATAACTGCAGAATCTAATACTCCTCTGGCAATAACATCGGCACAAAAACTGCAATCCTTCCAATACCAAGCACAATGACATGCATCAGATGAAGTGGTGTAAAGCATGCCACCACTGGACTGTAGAGAAATGGAACCGTGTTCTGTGAAGTGATGAACCACACTTCTCTGGCAGTATGATGGAGTCTGGGTTTGGTGAATGCCAGGAGAACATTAGCTGCCTGACTGCATTGCAAAGTTTGGTTGAAGAGGGATAACACTATGGGGTTGTTTTACAGGGTTTGGTCTAAGCCCTTTATTCTGGTGATGGAAAATCTTTCTAGTGATGGAAAATACATTTTGGACATTTGCATCCTTCCAACTTTATGGGAACAGTTTGAGGAAGGCCCTTTTCTGTTCAGCATGACTTTTTCCTAGTTCATAAAGTAAAGTCCATAAAGGCAAGCTTGGGTGAGTTTGGTGTTGAAGATCTTGTCTGGTCCATGCAGAGCCCTGATCTCAACCCCATCAAACACTTTTGGGATGAACTAGAATGGAGAGTGAGAACTAGTCGCTTTCATCCAATATCAGTATCTGACCTCCCAAAATCTCTTCTGGATGAATGGGCCAAAACACACTCCAAAATCTTGTAGAAAGTCTGGGAGGATGGAGCTGTCTGTGTTGGAGCAGGTTGGGTTTGGACCGATGAGAACAACTGCTTTCGGTATTTTTTAAAAAATAGGTCAACTCCTCTAACCCTGAATTCCATAATAAAATGTGACTTCTAAGGCTCCTTTCACATCACCGTTTCTCCTTTCCATTCTCCGGCTCTGTTGAGGAGCAGGAGAACGGAAAGGACGGCTTCTGCAGATAACTGAGACCTAACTAATCATATTCTGAGCGGACACCGAACGGACCCCATTATAGTCTATGGGGTCTTTAGGCTTCGTTACACTCAGTTAGGTCTCAGTTATCTGCAGAATCCGTCCTTTCCGTTCTCCGGCTCCTCAATGGAGCCGGAGAACGGAAAGGAGAAACGGTGATGTGAAAGGAGCCTAAACCAGACAACCCCTCTTAATTCCTAGAGAACTCACCACCTGCCACAAATTTACCTGTCTGGGCTCCAGCAGCAAGCTTTCCAGCTTCAGTGCGACTCATGACCTATCAGGTTCTGTTCTTGCTCTATTTTAACCTTCCTGGCTATATATAAGTTCCAGTGATAGTCTTATTTGGGTCCACTAGTTAGGTTCCTTGTTCTTGGATTAATTTGGTTTTGTTTGTGCTTTTGACGTCGAATTGTCTTGACCACTCTCTGTTTCACTTGATTTGTACTGTGCATCCCATCTGGTATTTGATCTCAGCTTGTCTTTTGACTACTCTCTGTCTATAGTATAATTTTCATACATCTGTCTCTATGTTTTTGTCTCTTGGTGTTTGTCTGTCTTTGCACTTTAGTAGCATAAGGACTGTCGATCAGTTGTGGTCTTGCTACCTAGGGTTTGTACTGCAAGTGGGTAGGAAAAGCGTTCTGGGTTCTAGGACAGGGCTCACTGTCCACATCTATCCCTACCTACAGGCTTTACATCATCACATGGAAAACGATCACAGGAAATTATACAGTTCTCATTCAAATCTCTGGGTTGTCTGTGTAATGCATGAACATATTGGGTCCTCCAGAATAAAAGACACTCTTTGTAGGTACTTGTTATGGTGGTGGTTCTTGCTCACTGCCACACCACTCTCCCTGGTGGGCATGTCTGCTGCTCTGCTCACCAGCCCCCTCGGTTCCTGTTTCCCACACAATGCCTTTAAATTCACGGAGAACCACTTTAAGTCAGCGTCATCCATCAATGAAATACAGTGGTCATTTTTATTCTATTGTCAATTCTTTTATGAAACCTCTTATGTTTATTTCAACCCACTAAATCTCACTTGGATTTCAATGCTACATTGTCTCCCTTATAATAACATAATAACGCTTTAATGCTACCTGCAAACATTGTGGATTAAATGCGGTTTTTACCACGTATCTTTTCCACATTGCAATACAACACGAGCAAAGTGAATGAGATTTGACAAATTTCATGTACATTTAGTTTTTTTTTTCATTTGCAGAAATTGACCTGTCATGTGTATTTAGAAATCCGCAGCATGTTAATTATTTGTGTTTTTTTTTATGCATGTTTCACCCTTTGCAATGTAAAGGGTGAGAACAGGGCAAAACGGCATCGAATTTAAAGCGGAAACGCACAGAAATGTGCATGAAAATCCGCACTAAGAGGATAATTTATTAAGACCAGCGTTTTAGGCACTGGTTTCTACATAACTTCAACACATCCACCGCCGGTCTAAATGTAAGCCTTGCTGGCTTAAATTTAGACCATTTTCTATGCCTAAAGCAGGCGTAGAAAATGATAAATGAGACGGTCCTGCCAGTCCGTCCCCTTCCCCCATCTGCACCACGGCCCCCATTTTTAGACTTGGTGTGAACGGGGAAAAGTCGCAGATGCGGCGCGAATACCTCTGCGGCAGATATACACCAGAAAACTGGCGTATATCATTTAGTAAATGACCCCCTGAATGTCTGTTTTGAAACCCACAGCCGTGTGCAGGTAGTCTAAAACCTCTAGTGGGGCACACACATGGGTTATCCAGATTGACATGTTAATTGAATTTAGAAAATGAAGGTAAGATCTGAATGCTTGTGACTAAGCTTTTCAATACTCGTAATTGTTGCTCCTTAAGTGTAAAAAAAAAAGTCAATATTTGGCCTGGCAGAGGCTGATAGATCTGGTCCCTTTTTCATAAGCAAGAAGTACTCTATCGAAATGTTGTTTTTTCTATTTTCCAAATTATGGAACATCACTTTTTGCCCTATGTGTGACCTCCACAGCTACAGTGTTGATGTAAACCTCTTTCTTGGCTTCGCTTACCTAAACCGCACTCTTTTTTTTGAAAGTTTTTATTTTATTTTATTTTCAGTAGAAAAAACAAGGTGTTCTTTCACAATGTCTATTCCAGTTGAATTCTGACCAGCAAATTCTTTCAGTTCTTGGCTGAAGAAGTAACAAGCACTTTGGTACGATGGACTATGCCATGTTTTATAAGTAAGGGTATTTTTTTTCATGCTGTTACTTAGACATGAGGACATAGTCACAATTGTACGTATGTTATCCGTAGCTCTAATTCTACATGACAGTCATTAAACAAATGTGGGTTTCGTTAAAAGCATATTTGAAAGTTAATAAAGAGAGCGAGGGATGATTTAATTATTACATTTCATAGAATAAAAATGTATTCAGTTTAAACGCCTTGGTGCTGTAGACTGAAGAGCTGTGTGTCTTCATATCAACATTTTAAAAGTTCTCTCTGGTTTCTACAGAGAAGGCACCATAAGAGCTGACATTTCTGAGTGTTAAAATTTCAGTACTCAGCCAAGAGTAGTCTGAGCGTGGTCTGGGATGCTGGGCAATAAAAGCAATGGGCCTCTTATCAGCCACCATGGTTATAATACATTTGAACCAGCTATATATGACATTGTAACCCTTCACTTAAAGGGAGCAATACATTGGAGCAATAAATGGGAAGACCTCTGGATCCATAAGAGGTACAGGGATGGTTCTAGCTTTGTTATAAAGAGATTGGCATGTACAATATGATGTCTGATGATAATTTTGATATTAATCATGGGATAATCCCTTTAAGCAACTAAAAGACTTGATGGAGTGACAAAGGAGAGCACAGGGAAGCAGCAGCAGTGTCACGGCCTGTGGTGTGCGCTGTGACACTGTTGCTACACTTGCGGTTGCCCGCGGCAATGTGTTGCTGTGTGAGCATGCGGTGGCAGTTTCTCGGCCTTCTGAGTGATTGCCGTGACATGGTTGCCACGCATGTTGTTGCCTGTGGCAACGTGTGGTTTTGTTTGCTTGTGTGTGCACTTCCCCTTTAAGTGGCTTCCTTCCTCTGTCTGGTGTTGGAAGGGTTAACTCCCTTCCTCGTGTTTTGTGAACACAGGGTTTATGTGTGTGGGTGGCTGCTTGGGCTATTTAGCCTCTGCTGGATGCCTGAAGCGGAGGGGGTATTCCAGCTATGGTGTATGCTGGAGTTATCCTCCTGGTCTTCATATGCCATCTGTCCAGTGAGGGCCATCCTTGTGATCATACTGTCACGGCGGGGAGTGGGGCAAACCCCCCACCGTGCGGTGAGGAGGCAACAAGGCCAGGAGGAGGAATAAGGGAGCAGGTCACCTCCTACAGCGTCCCTAATTCTGGCCCTGACTCCTAACTGTATGAGCCAACCCAGATGGTAGGAGGGCTCATACTCTGGAACCTTGGGGCCCTGCTAACCCTCAGGAAGTCCCTGGACTAGGAGCAGGGTAAGACGACCTGTTCCTCCACAACACGGACGAACAGAAGTCTCCACCGGCCAAGCTGCAAGGAGAGGGGAACACATACAGCATATGGAGATGGCAGGTAATTGAAACCAGTAATACACCTACCTGCCACAGACACACTGACTGGAACCCGTGCACAAGTGCTGATGTCCACAGCAACATAAAAAGGACACAGCACACACCACAAACCACACAGGAACTCAGGACACCCATAGCTGTAATAAAAGTAAGACACCATAAAAACATCTACTATCTTCTTAACATCTATGACCACAAGGGTGGCCCTCACTGGACAGATTGCATATGAAGACCAGGAGGAAAACTCCAGCATACACCATAGCTGGAGTATCCCCCAGCTTCAGGCATCCAGCAGAGGCTAAATAGCCCAAGCAGCCACCCACACACACATAAACCCAGTGTTCACAAAACACTAGGAAGGGAGTTAACCCTTCCAACACCAGACAGAGGAAGCAAGCCACTTAAGGGGGAAGTGCACACACAAGCAAACAAAACCACGCGTTGCCACAGGCAACAACATGCGTGGCAACCATGTCACGGCAATCACTCAGAAGGCCGAGAAACTGCCACCGCATGCTCACACAGCAACACGTTGCCGCGGGCAACCACAAGTGTAGCAACAGTGTCACAGCGTACACCATAGGCCGTGACAAGCAGCCTGTGTAAAAGTGCATAAATGTGTGAAGTCTTTCTCTATATGTGTGTCTCTATGTGTTTGTGTCTGTATCTGCTCTTATACTGTTAATTGGAGCACTGCACAGCACCACATTACACCACACCACACTTTATGTCCTGTATACTGGGTGTAATTCCCAGTATCTGCAGATATAGCTGGTCGAGTCACATTATTATGACCAACAGCTAATATCTAGAGCAGGGGTCTCAAACTCAATTTACCTGGGGGCCGCAGGAGGCAGAGTCTGGGTGAGGCTGGGGCGCATAAGGGATTTCACAAAAAAAAAGTCCTCATATGTCATTATTAACAGTTTTAATTATTTCTTCTGAACATGTTGAAGAAATAGCTAAAATGACAATGAAAGGAGAAGTTATCATTATGGGAGATTTCAATCTTCCAGATATAAACTGGAAAACCAAAATAGCAAGTTCTACCAGGAGTACAGATATTCTAAATTCCCTACTGGGGTTATCTCTACAACAAGTGGTTGAGGAGCCAACCCGGAGGGAGGCCATTTTGGATTTGGTATTCACAAATGGGGATTCGGTATATGATGTCATTGTAGGCGAAACCTTGGGATCTAGTGATCACCAGTCAGTGTGGTTTAATATAAGAACTGTGAAAGAGTCCCACCACACAAAAACTAAAGTTTTAGATTTTAGAAAAACAGACTTTTCAAAAATGAAATTAGTCATAAATGAGTCCTTATCAGACTGGAACGGATTACATGGAGTCCAGGAGAAATGGGACTATTTAAAAGGTGCATTATTGAAGGCAACAGAAAATTGCATTAGACTTGTCAGTAAAAGCAAAAAAAGGATGAGACCAATGTGGTACTCAGCAGAAGTGGCCCAAATCATTAAAAATAAAAAGCTAGCATTTTGTAATTATAAAAAAAACCAGAGCAATGAAGATAAGGAAATCTACAAGATTAGGCAGAGAGAGGCCAAGCAAGTTATAAGAACTTCTAAAGCGCAGGCAGAAGAAAAACTAGCTCAGTCTATGAAAAAAGGGGATAAGACATTCTTCAGATATATAAATGAAAAAAGGAAATTAAAACAAGGAATAACTAAATTAAAAACAAAGGACAGAAGGTATGTAGAAGAGAATAAAGGGCTAGCCGACTGCCTTAATGAATACTTCTGTTCAGTTTTTACAAAAGAAAAAGGAGAAGGACCTCCACTAGAAAGAATGACTATTAAATCGTTTGATGCATGTATCTTTACAGAGGAAGATGTTCTAAGTTTGCTGTCTAAGGTGAAGACAGATAAGTCACAGGGGCCTGATGAGATACACCCAAAATTATTAAAAGAGCTTAGTGGTGAGCTGGCAAAACCGTTAACAGATTTATTTAACCAATCATTAGTAACAGGAGTCGTCCCGGAAGATTGGAAATTGGCAAATGTCGTGCCCATTCACAAGAAAGGTAGTAGGGAGGAATCGAGCAACTATAGACCAGTGAGTCTGACATCAATAGTAGGCAAATTAATGGAAACCCTATTAAAGGATAGGATTGTGGAACATCTAAAATCCCATGGATTGCAAGATGAAAAACAACATGGGTTTACTTCAGGGAGATCATGTCAAACAAATCTTATAGATTTTTTTGACTGGGTGAATAAAATAATAGACGGTGGAGGTGCAGTAGACATCGCATATCTAGATTTTAGTAAGGCTTTTGACACTGTCCCACATAGAAGACTTATCAATAAACTGCAGTCATTGAGCATGGACTCCCATATTGTTGAGTGGATTAGGCAGTGGCTGAGTGACAGACAACAGAGGGTTGTAGTCAATGGAGAACATTCAAAACAAGGTAATGTTACCAGTGGGGTTCCACAGGGATCTGTACTGGGACCGATTTTGTTTAATATCTTCATAAGTGATATTGCAAAAGGCCTCGCTGGTAAGGTTTGTCTTTTTGCTGATGACACAAAGATATGTAACAGGGTTGATGTTCCTGGAGGGAAACGCCAAATGGAAAAGGATTTAGGAAAACTAGAAGAATGGTCAGAACTCTGGAAACTGAAATTTAATGTGGATAAGTGCAAGATAATGCACCTGGGGCGTAAAAACCCAAGGGCAGAATATAGAATATTTGACACAGTCCTGACCTCAGTATCTGAGGAAAGGGATTTAGGAGTAATTATTTCAGAAGACTTAAAGGTGGGAAGACAATGTAATAGAGCAGCACGAAATGCCAGCAGAATGCTTGGATGTATAGGGAGAGGTATAAGCAGTAGAAAGAGTGAAGTGCTTATGCCGCTGTACAGAACACTGGTAAGACCTCACTTGGAGTATTGTGCGCAGTACTGGAGGCCATATCTCCAGAAAGATATAGATACTCTAGAGAGAGTTCAGAGAAGAGCTACTAAACTAGTACATGGATTGCAGGATAAAACTTACCAGGAAAGGTTAAAGGACCTTAATATGTATAGCTTGGAAGAAAGAAGAGACAGAGGGGATATGATAGAAACTTTTAAATACATAAAGGGAATCAACTCGGTAAAGGAAGAGAGCATATTTAAAAGAAGAAAAACTACCACAAGAGGACACAGTTTTAAATTAGAGGGGCAAAGGTTTAAAAGTAATATAAGGAAGTATTACTTTACTGAGAGAGTAGTGGATGCATGGAATAGCCTTCCTGCAGAAGTGGTAGCTGCAAATACAGTGAAGGGGTTTAAGCATGCATGGGATAGGCATAAGGCTATCCTTCATATAAGATAGGGCCGGGTGCTATCCATAGTATTCAGTATATTGGGCAGACTAGATGGGCCAAATGGTTCTTATCTGCCGACACATTCTATGTTTCTATGTTTTTATGTTTCTATGAAGTGTCCTGAACATGAATAGAACATTGAGTGAAGATCATGAACAGTTCTTCTGAACATGGCATCTTTTGCCTACTCCTTGCTGCCAGAGACTTGACAGCGCTTCTTCTCACAAATCTGAACCACATTTGGCTTTAGAGAGGAAGCAGTTGAGACCCGCAGTATGGCTTGAAGATGATCATCATTAAGTCACGACACATGCCCCCCCCCCCCCTTCCGCCCCGCAGCTCACCTGGCCCTGGTCCCGTCTGCAGCAGCTGGCTTCTCCTATGTGGTATCTTCGCTCTGCCTCAGACAATCGCTGGCTTGAGAACCGTATTTGTCACATTTCTCCCCCCCTGGCTCCCTCCATGTTGTCACATTTCTCCCCCCCTGGCTCCCTCCATGTTGTCACATTTCTCCCCCTCTGGCTCCCTCCATGTTGTCACATTTCTCCCCCTCTGGCTCCCTCCATCCTCCATCTTGTCACATTTCTCCCCCCCATCCATGTTATCATATTTCTCCCCCTCCATGCCATCCATGTTGTGTTGTCACTCACATCACACTCGCTACCCTAACATAACACAACCTGACCTGTCCTGACTCTCCTGCCGGCTGCCTGTGACTCTTCAATTCAATTTTTTCTGACCGCTGTGGCTGTGTCAGACTGCTCGCCTCTGACAGTCCCTCTGCTCTGGCTGCTTCCCGCCGCCGCGGCGCTGCTCACTCACCCTGTCACACCCCCGTGGCCTGCCCTGAGCCCATGTGACCGTGTGTTGCCATGACGGCACTCGCAGGCTGGGCGGGCGGCGCGGCGCTGCAGCAGTACTACAGTAAGTCAGATGATTATTTTTTTTTCATTCATTCATTTTTCCGCAGGCCGGCCGTTGGTGCGGGCCACAAAATATTGTACTGAGGGCCGCGAGTTTGAGACCCCTGATCTAGAGTAACCGTCATGTGCAGCAGCTAGACGGGCTGGGAGTGACTCAGTAAGGTCATGTTAGGTTGTCAAGTATCTGGACCCATGCTGACTGCAGTGCATCCCACAACTGCAGGAAAGTGCATAGGGCAGGATCCATAGAGCGAACACAACGATCGAGGTGGTCCCACAGATGCCTAGTTTGGTTCCAGTCTGAGGAACTAGGTGTTCAGAATAGTACTTGGAAGTCTTGTTCATGTTCTTGATCAACCAATGTTGCACAAATGATGCAGTGTAACTTGTTGCATTGTCTTGCTGGAAGATCCCATCCACCCCAGGGAAGACAATCAGCATGTATGGCGGTATATGATCTTCAAGGATGAATTTATACCCTTCAATACGAATGAGTGGCCCCAGAGAATGCCACAAAACATTCCTCAGACTATAACGCTGCCACCACCAGTGGTTGGAGATTGTTTATTCTCTGACACGCCAATGTCCATCTATTTGATGAAACAGAAAATGTGACTCGATTTTGCTGAGGCAACTTCATTAGCAGAGGTGCATTGACCATTTGTTTGCTTCGGAGCGCCATACACGGTAGAGTTCACTGAACTGTTGTTTTAGACACACATCTGATATCCCCCTGGTTCATTTATGCACTGA
Source organism: Bufo bufo (assembly GCF_905171765.1). NCBI lineage: Eukaryota > Metazoa > Chordata > Amphibia > Anura > Bufonidae > Bufo > Bufo bufo. The sequence continues at coordinate 140,127,603 of NC_053389.1, forward strand.
GATGCTCCATTGTAACATGTCGGTCTGCCTTTGCACACCTTTATAGCTGATGTTCACCTCTCACATCAATGGCATGTGGTATCCTGCAGTTGCCACGTTGCTTCTTCACAATGGTGCCATTTGTCGACTAAGGATACACTTTCACCACAGCATCATGAGAACAGTTCACAAACTGCACAGTTTCAGAAATACTGCCACCCTTGGCCCGAAAGCCAATAATCACCCCTTTTTACAACTTTGATAAATCGCTCCTTTTACCCATGACACCAATGAAGGATATGTGTGTAGACCTATTGCACATCTAATATACGCACCAAGCCAGCTCATGACCCGTGACTTCCTTCATGAGCTATACGCTGCCAACATCAAAAGTAGGAAGTGGTCATAATATATACTACAAAAAAATGGGGTTAGTCAGCACCTCCCAGTGCGCAGGTGCACGCCGCCATGGCAAAGACCTAGGGGAAAAAAAAAAAAGAGACAATGCAGCAGCACCCTGCAAATCAGATAAAGTACAATAATGCCAAAAATTATAGTGATAATGCTACGCTTATTTATAAAGTGAGATGCTTGGCCAATGCATTTTGTACAAAACAATTTGAGCCCGTCTGCCGTACGTCAAGGCGATCTCTGTTAGACGGGTCCTAACACTAAATACTACCTGTTATGCGCCATAATGGCCGCCATAAAGTTCAGGGAGTGTTGGATCCACATGCATGCTGGATCCACTCTGCTTTTTACCATTTTTGGTGCCATAATGGCCTCCATTACAAGGGATGCAGGTACCAACATGCATACCGAGCCCACTCTATACCTTTCCTTGTGCCAGACAGCTTCCAATGAATGTAGTGAGGGCAGGTCAGAGCTTTATACTGAAACTAATTAAAATCAACCTATGGGGCAAACAGGCTAATCAGGAGTGCACGACTCGCTGGAGTGCCACATCTCCAGCATTGTAAATTTGCAAAAAAAGGGGGTTAGTCAGCACCTCCCAGTGCGCAGGTGCACGCCGCCATGGCAAAGACCTAGATATATACTACTCACAAAAAGTTAGGGATATTTGGCTTGTGGGTGATATTTCAGGATGATCCTAAAATGCACTCTAACCTTTACAGGTGATCTTAATGTGACCTTCTCTAAACTTTTAAATGCACATGTCCAACTGTTCAATATTTCAGTACTTTTTGCTGTTCTCTAACAAGGAGCTTAACTGTAAAATTCACATGAATCGCCCAATAAATTTCCTGGTTTAATTAGAATTGGTATTTAAATAGTCCTCCTTATCATGGTGTCCACATTTTGACATCATGAGACCAAGACGACACCTAACAATTGATCAACAGTACCTCGCCATTGCGAGGCTTCAAGCAGGATGTTCTCAGACGGAAGTGGCCACTAAGCTTAGAGTGTCACAGAGTGTCATCAGCAGGTTACAACAGAGATACAGAGCGACTGGAAGAGTCATAGAAAGGCATAGAAGCGGACATCCTTTGGCCACATACCACACTGATGACCGCTTCATTGTAAACAATGCCTTGTGGAACCGGATGATGAATGCCACACAACTCCAAGCATATTTAAGGGAGGTGAGAGGCACCCAAGTGTCACGTCAGACCATTTGAAACTGTTGACATCAGTGTGGTCTGCGTTATAGATGACCTGCAAGGGTACCTCCCACAGGTGTCATGGTCTTGCATGGGCCAGAGAGCTTCTACGCTGGATGAGGGACCAATGGGCCTCAGTGCTGACACTGATGAAAGTTGATTGGCCACCAACAATGTTGGAGATGTCAAGGAGAGCGCTATGCATCACATTAGCAACTGATTGCCTTTGGTGGTGGTGGTGTTACAGTGTGGGCAGGTGTGTCTAGTCAATACAGAACACTTTGTGAATGGTACTGCAACAACCCAATACTACTTGAATAACATAATTAATCCAGTTATTTTGCCTCTGCATGAACAACACAAGCCAATGCGCCAGCTCATCGAGGTCGCATCACTATGGAACGACTGCTGGAGACTGGGGTACCTCAAATGGAGTGGCCTGCACTTTCTCCAGACCTGTATCCCATTGAAAACCTAGGGGATCAGCTGAGTCGCCGTGTAGAGGCTCATAACTCCGTACCCCAGAACCTCAATGACTTAAGGGCTGCCCTTCAAGAAGAGTGGGGTGCCATGCCTCAGCAGACAATGAGTCAACTTGTAAACAGCATGGGGCATCGTTGTCAAGCTGTAATTGATGCTGAAGGCCACATGACAAGTTTTTGAGACATTGACATTTTTTGTGGGGGTATACCCACCACTGTTGTTGGCTTTTGCTTCAATAAATTGTTTGAGATGAGGAAATCACAATTGCATGCTTCTACTTAAATGCACTAATTTCATGATATAATATCACTGTAGCATGAACTTTTTAAATTTTCCTTAAATTATACCTAAAAGCATCCCTAACTTTTTGTAAGTAGTGTATATTATTATTATTATTACATAAAAATCCTTTAGTCTGGAATCACTGGTATGTACTGGATTATCTAGTGTGCCAGATAACCAGATAGCAGCAGAAAAGTATATAGAATGTTCTTGTAAGATAAAGATCCTTAAGAAGGCAATAAAAAGCTTTGAATGGCTGTCTCTGGTGAATCTAGTACTTCTGGTCCATGCCAGGATTTTCAGATGCCAGTGTAAAGCCATTTCCCTGTATTATTACTGTACATGTCTTAAATGCTGCTTCCAATGCCAAGAATACAAGATACGTTCATCAACTTCATAATCTTCTTCCTTTGTCTAAACAGAAAACACAAGTTTGCCTTAAAGGGCCTGCATAACTTTCTGACCCTATAATGGTAAATTGGATTTTTCACTGGATCAACCTATTTCCTCTGCTTAAATGAATTGCTACCAGCCTAAGCGCTGCCTTTTCTGTGAGGTGTATAATCCTATCATCAATGCTTGCACTAGCACAGGGAAATTTTTGCCTTCTGTATTTTCTCAATGATAACACTCTCGTTACTTATGTGGATTAGGCAGCTGTTGGGGAACTACAAATCCCAATATATCCTACTATCATGACTACAATTGCTTGAGTACTGCTAACCCAAACTATGACCAAATATGAGCCACTTTCTGACATATATTTGGCACAGTTTTTGTCACAAAGGTGATATGCAGCAAAATCTGCAATTTCTTTCACGGCCATTACGCCAGTTCTAAAAAAGGGGGAGTTACGTGGGTGGGGAAGAGGGCAGCCCTGCAGGTCAGTCTCATTAATCATTTTCTACACCAGTTTTTGATTTACAAAATTATCTAAATTTTTTCCATCAAGGGAGCAGGCATAGACTTAAGTCTGTTGTACGCCAACGGTGCCTCTACATAACTGAGGCGCATCAAGCACCAGTGGAGTGGGATTAAGGTCTGCGTCTAAGGCTACTTTCACACTAGCGTTCGGGGCTCCGCTTGTGAGTTCCGTTTGAAGGCTCCCACAAGCGGCCCCGAACGGATCCGTACTGCCCCAATGCATTCTGAGTGGATGCGGATCCGCTCAGAATGCATCAGTTTGGCACCGTTTGGCCTCCGCTCCGCTCAGCAGGCGGACACCCGAACGCAGCTTGCAGCGTTTTCGTGTCCGCCTGGCCGTGCGGAGGCAAACGGATCCGTCCAGACTTACAATGCAAGTCAATGGGGACGGATCCGTTTGACGTTGACACAATATGGTGCAATTTCAAACGGATCCGTCCCCCATTGACTTTCAATGTAAAGTCAGGAGTCCCTATTAATATACCATCAGATCGGAGTTTTCTCCAATCCGATGGTATATTTTAACTTGAAGCGTCCCCATCACCATGGGAACGCCTCTATGTTAGAATATACCATCGGATTTGAGTTACATTGTAAAACTCAGATCCGACAGTATATTCTAACACAGAGTCGTTCCCATGGTGATGGGGACGCTTCAAGTTAGAATATACTGAGAACTGTGTACATGACAGATGCTGCCAGGCAGCAGGGGGCAGACCCCTCCCTCCTGTATTTAACTTATTGGTGGCCAGTGCGGCCCCCCCTCCCTCCCCAGTATTAATTGTAACCAGTGCGGCCCCCCTCCCTCTATATTCATTGGTGGCCAGTGCGGATTCCCAGTATTAAATATTACCAGTGCGGCCTCCCCCTCCCTCCCTCCCCAGTATTAAATATGACCAGTGCGGCCCCCCCTCCCTCCCCAGTATTAAATATGACCAGTGCGGCCTCCCCCTCCCTCTATATTCATTGGTGGCCAGTGCGGATTCCAAGTATTGTGACCAGTGCGGCCTCCCCTCTTCCCCCCCTCCTAATTAAAATCCCCCCCCCCATCATTGGTGGCAGCGGAGAGTACCGATCGGAGTCCCAGTTTAAATCGCTGGGGCTCCGATCGGTTACCATGGCAGCCAAGACACTATTGCAGTCTTGGCTGCCATGGTTACTTAGCAATAAATAGAAGCATAATACTTACCTGAAGAGCTGCGATGTCTGTGTCCAGCCAGGAGCTCCTCCTACTGGTAAGTGACAGGTCTGTGCTATAGGCAATGCGCCGCACAGACCTTTCACTTAAACCTGCACGTTTATTGGCATCGTGCTCGAGCACACGCGGTATTCGGCCAAACACCGCGTTTGCGTATCCGAAATATCAGTGACATTCAGTCAAATTTTTTTCTGCTGGTGGCAGCGACATTACCTGCGCTACATCTCCAGTATAACGTTAGTGCATCTGAAATATCAGTGACATTCAGTGACAGCCACATTATCTGCGCTACATCTAATGTGTAACGTGTGCGCAGCTTAAAAATATCTTTGACATCCAGTGTACTTTGAAGTGACATTCATTCAGTGCAATTTTTTATTAGGCGGTGGTGACAGCGACATTACTTGCGATATACCTCCTGTTTAATGTGTGCGCATCCTAAATATCAGTGACATTCATTCAGTGTAATTTTTTTATAGGCGGTGGTGACAGCGACATTACTTGCACTATACCTCCTGTTTAACATGTGCGCTTCCTAAATATCAGTGACATTCTGTGTACTTTATTTGCACATACATTTATAAAACCTGCGCTAGTGTACGTGTGACACACTTGCAAGCATATGTACCATTTAATATGCGCAAGATGAGCAGTAAGGGACAGAGAAGTGGCCGTGCTGCTGATGGTGCACGCAGAGGTCGTGGCCCTGGGCGCGGTGAAACTGTGCCTGCTGCCAGAACACAAGAAACAGACTCATCCACAATCCCTAGCTTCATGTCCCAGTTTGCAGGGCGGCGCAGGACACCACTCTTGAAGTCAGACCAGGTGGTCGGTTGGATTGCAACAGATAATGTTTCCAGTCGGTTAAGCACCACCCTGTCTTCCACAAAGTCCAGTCTCTGTAGCCAAGAGTCTGGTAAACAGAATTCTCACCCTGATAGTCCTTCCTCCCACCATGGAGAGTATTGGCAAACAAGTGATCCCACACTCAGATATTCCGAGGAGCTGTTTTCATCGCCATTCCTTAATTTGGGCCTCTCGCCAAGCCCGCTTGAAGAGAGGCATGAGGAGATCTTGTGCCCTGATTCACAAACTCTGGAGCATCCACAGTCAGAAGAAGATGATGGTGGGGAACGGCAATTAGTGTTTCACAAGGTGGATGATGATGATGAGACACAGTTGCCAATAAGTCAACCGCAATTAGTGTTTCAAGAGGTTCATGATCAGGATGAGACACAATTGTCAATAACTAAGGTTGTTGTTAGGTCAACAAGTCAGGAGGATGACCAGAGTGAGGAAGTGGAAGAGGAGGTGCTGGATGATGAAGTCACTGACCCAACCTGGGAAGGTGGCAAGCCGAGTGAGGACAGCAGTACAGAGGGGGAGCGAACCGCAGCACCGCAACAGGCTGGAAGAGGCAGTGGGATGGCAAAAGGGAGAAGGCGGGCCCGCAACTGTTCCCCAGAGCACTCCCTTACGGCAATCTCCCTTGCCAAAGTGTAGGTGTTCGGCAGTCTGGCGCTTTTTTGAGGAACGTGCGGGCGATAAAAGAATTGTCATTTGCAACCTGTGCCGTACCAAAATGAGCAGGGCTGTGAACACTAGCAACCTCACCACCACCAGCATGATCCGCCACATGGCATCAAAGCACCCGAACACCTGGGTCCACAACCAGTGTCTGCGGATTACACCACTGCCTCCTCTTCCCCTGTGTTACATGCTGGCCAATCCCCTGTCCAAGATGCAGGTCCAGATGTCTCCCGCCATGCACCTGGACCTTCGCAAGCACCATCAGCTAGCACATCCACTTCTGTGTCCCAGCACTAAATGCGCACCTTTCCAAATTGCTGGCCCTGGAAATGTTGACATTTAGGCTTGTGGACACTGAGGCTTTCCGCAGCCTGATAGCAGCGGCTGTCCCGCGGTACTCTGTCCCCAGCCGCCAATATTTTTCACGGTGTGCAGTGCCAGCCTTACACCAGCATGTGTCCTGTAACATCACCGTGCCCTGACCAACGCAGTTATTGGGAACGTCCACTTAACAACTGACACATGGACATGTGATTTTGGCAAGGGACGCTACATTTTCCTGACGGCACACTGGGCGAACGTTGTGGAGGCCAGGAGCGAGTACCCTGGGATGACATAGGTGCTACTGACGCCAAGGATTGCGGGCCCTATCAGGGTTTCCGCCACCACCTACATTAGTGGCTGCAACCCCCCCTTCTACTTCTCCACCTCCTCCTCCACTTCCACCTCTGAATTATCATCTGGCAGAACCAGTCAGACATCAGTCAGTAGCTGGAAGCAGTGTAGCGCTGCAGTGGGGAAGCGGCAACAGGCTGGGCTTTAACTGATCTGCTTAGGTGACAAACAGCACACCGCCGCAGAGCTGTGGCAGGGGATAAGGGGCCAGAGTGAGCTGTGGCTCTCGCCACTCAACCTAGAACCAGGCATGGTTGTGTCTGATAATGGGCGTAACTTGGTGGCGGCTTTGGAGTTCGGCAAGCTCACACACATACCATGCCTAGTCCACGTGTTCAGCCTAGTGATTCAGCGGTTTCTCAAAACTTACCCCAATTTGCCTGAGCTACTGGTGAAGGTGTGCCGTGTGTATGCCCATTTCCGCAAGTCATCAACAGCTTCCACCGGTCTGGCAACGCTGCAGCAGCACTTGCAATTGCCAGCTCACCGACTGTTGTGCAACGTGAGCACGCGCTGGAATTCCACGTTCCACATGTTGGCCAGGCTTTGTGAGCAGCAGAGGGCAGTAGTGGAATTCCAGCTGCAACATAGTTGTCGCCTTTCCAGTCATCTTCTGCTCTTCACAAGCTACGAGTGAGCATTGATGTCTGACCTCTGTGAGGTTTTATGCAACTTTGAGGAATCAACACAGATGGTGAGCAACATTAAGGCGGACGTTTTGCATGTGGAAGAGGTAGAAATGGGGGAAGAAAGTACACAGGGTGATAGCCAGACCACCCTCAGTTCATTTTCTCAGCGCAAATTGGATGATGAGGAGGAGGAGCAGGAGACGGTCGCTATAGAGGGTAGTACCCATTGAAGTTTTATTCCATCATGGATGGGTAGAAGACGAGGAAGAGGATGAGGAGATTGAGAGTCTTGTCTGTAGAAACCCTGGCACACATGGCTGAATTTATGTTAGGCTGCCTTTCCCGTGACCCTCGCGTTGTATGCATTTTGGCCAACACCGATTACTGGTTGTTCACCCTTCTCGAGCCCCGAGAAGATAACTTCTCATCTCTCATTCCTGTGGTGGAGAAGACGAGCAAAATGGTGCAATACCAGAAGGTCATTGTGGAAAAATTGCAAAAAAAATTTCCAGCTGACAACGCTGGCTGCAGAGTACGTAGTACCTTGGCCAACCAAGGAGGGGAGACGAGGGGAACACACAGCAGTTCCAACAGAGGCAGGGCAACACTCTCTAAGGCCTGGGTCAGTTTTATAAACCCCGCCAGCACCCTCAATCTTATGCGCGGCTTAGTGTCACAAGAAGGGAAACATTTTGGAAGTGTTGAAGGAGTGTGTAGCAGACCGTGTCAGCATTCTCAGTGATCCCTGAGTGCTTTACAACTATTGGGTGTCCAAGCTGGACATGTAGCACGAACTGGCGCCTTATGCCTTGGAGGTGCTGGCCTGCCCTGCCGCTAGCGTTTTGTCAGAGCGTGTATTTAGTGCTGCTGGGGGCATAATAACTGATAAGCGCATCCACCTGTCAACTGAAAATGCTGACCGGTTGACTCATAAAAATGAACAAGGCCTGGATTGCCCCTGACCTCTCTATTCCACCAGAGGAAAGCGTAAAGGCACCCTAAATGTGGCTTTTATGGTGTATTGAATACACTGTATTCCCATGCACCCCTTCCACCACTTAAAAAGGTATATGGTTCAATCTCCCGTTTCTCGTCCTCCTCCTCCTCCATCATATCAACATGCTTATTAGGCTGCTCTCGCTCCTAATGTTCTAGAGGGTCAGCTCAGCAGTGGGCCCTCACCCATAATGTTTTTGAGGGTCACCAGCAGGCCCTCAACCATAATGTTTTAGAGGGTCAGTTCAGCAGCAAACCCTCACCCCTACATTTTTAGATGGTCAGTTCGGCAGCAGGCCCTCGCCCACAACATTTTTTAAATGGTCAGCTCGGCAGCAGGTCCTCACCCACAAAATTTTTTAGATGGTCAGCTCAGCAGCAGGCCCTCGCCCATAATGTTTTAGATGGTCAGCTTTAGTAGAAAAAATTGCTGCACACAGCTGGTTCAATTTGTCATTAATCAGTAAAGTTTATTATTCACAACTTATTTCATGTTGCATACATGATCCAGTGGATGCCCATATATCACAGGTATGTGGTCCAGCGCACCCGCCCGCCGTCACTGCCAGATCATATACCGCTGAGGAAGGCCGATATGGGCTGAAACATTCGGTACTTATATAATGTGACTCTGATATATGGGCATCCCCCCGTCATGTATGCAACATGAAATAAGTTGTGAATAATAAACTTTACTGATTAATGGCAAATTGAACCAGCTGTGTGCAGCAATTTTTTCTACTACGGATTACGACTAACAAGTCTTTTGCGAGTACCAGCGACAGCGATGTGCGGTACTTCATTCTGTGATTATTAGATGGTCAGCTTGGCAGCAGGCCCTCGCCCACAAATTTTTTTAGATGGTCAGCTCGGCAGCAGGCCCTCGCCCATAATATTTTAGATGGTCAGCTCGGCAGCAGACCCTCACCCCTAATGTTTTAGATGGTCAAATCAGCAGCAGACCCTCGCCCCTAAAGTTTTAGAGGGTCACCAGCAGGCCCTTGCTCCTAATGTTTTTGAGAGTCACCAGCAGGCCATCAATTATAATTTTTCAAGGGTGTGTATGATGCCCTCTTTTATGTGTAATAAAGGGTGTATTGGAGTGCCAGTTCCTTGTAATTTTTGGCAGCTATTTCCCTTAGTGCATAGGCTTTATGTAACGGGGCGCCGGAGGCGCTCTCGGTCTCCCATCAGCCGCAGACCTGCTGCTTAGCTTCGGGAGCGATATGTGTTCGGCCTCGTTCCCAGGGCGGCTTTGCTAGCTGGGAGGCTCCCTGTTCCTAGGTCTGCCTTGAGCGCCGAGCGATCACTCGGTGCTCGACTTGCCTGTCTGTCGGTCATGTGACGCTGGCCACGTCACGTGACCCTCACTCCCCACTATAAATACAGGCAACCTGCTGGCTACAGGTTGCCTGTGATTTTGGTTCCTTAGGCTGTGTATTATTATTGTTATTTAGCTTACCTTTGGATTTGACCCTTGATCTGCTTCCTGACACCTCTTCTGCCTGCTCCCTGAACCTTGACGCTACCTCTCGGATTTTGACCTCGGCTTGCTTTTGGATTTTATCTTTGCCTCTTCTCTTGTACTGAAGTGACCTCCCGGATTTTGACCGAGGCCCGCTCTCGGATCTGTCTCTGTCTCCTTTCTCATACTGGCGTGACCTCCTGGACTGACCCCGGCTAGTTGACCCGCCTCGCCCTTCCGTTTTTGGTGGTACCTTGCTTGTTCCACCTCTCTGTCCGCTCTAGTGCTACCTCTCATTGGCTGTCCGCTTCCCTGCTGTCTCTATCGCTCTGCTTGCACTTACTCAGGTCAGGGACTGTCGCCCAGTTGCGCCCCGTCACCTAGGGTGGGTGGTGCAAGTAGGCAGGGACAGGGGACTGGGTGGCAGCTCAGGGGGTGCACCTCCGCTCTATCTTTATACCCGTGACGCTACCCCGTGACACTTTAAGAGTGTAGGAGACCACAATGTGAATGAGGCCCTCCTTTATGTGATATACAGGTTGAATCGGAGTGCCTATTCCTTGTAATTTTTACCAGCACTTGTACTTTATATACAAGTAAATATATAGGAAAGAATGTCTCCTAACAATTTTTCCTCTAAAATCGATTTTATCTTCTGTTTGGTGCGTATTATTGTCAGTCTGTAAAAGTGGTGTACTACTCGGACAACATCGTTCCCAGCAGCAACCTGGGAGTCCAAGATACAACCAGACATACTCCCCATTCTGTTCCCGAGCAATTTCAGTTGTGTTTCCATCAATTTCTGTCCTTTCACCATGAACCAGACACCCTCCCCTCTACATAGCAGGGGGTGTCTGGTTTAATGCTCAGGTTCTCCCATTGACTTACATCGTGCTCGGGTGCTCGGTAGAGCACCCGAGCATCCCGAGGTGTTCTACTCGAGCACCTGAGCACTTTGGTGCTCGACCAACACTACATCTAAGTTCTCCATGGGTGATAATAATTTTATTTTCCTTATCATCCACCATGACGGCTACCATAGAGAGATGACCTTTGTCCTCTATAGGGGCAGGAACACAGAGAGTTTAAAAGGCCACCACCCACTCTCACGCTCAGTGTTTTCCTGTCCCTGTGGAGCACCTACACAGAGCACCTCCGGTGCGAGGTATCGCTTTAAGAAAACAATCGTTAGGTACCTGTATTGTGCGGTATCATTTCCTATCTCCCTCTGCCCTCCTGCGGTATATTCCAATGCTGGGCAGAGGTGTAGCACTTGAGGGAACTCGTCCCTGTTATTGGGGGCCTGTTTTCCCTCCATATCCCGGGGTCTCCCTTCCCTCCAGTGTGGAAGCAGACCGCCATGAGCACAGCACGCCGGCATCCCTACCTGCCGCAGGTCCGGCGCTATGGCATTTCCGGGTGGGGGTGGAGCTAGGCTGCAGTGGAGAGCGCGTGCGCGCATACCAATGACGTCAGACGCCGCTCGACATGTAAAGAGCGGCACATTCGAATCATCCTGGCCTCCACTGTGAAGTCCTGTCAGCTCCAGGAGATGTCTGCTCCAGATACCCCGGCAAGCCTCATGGAATCGGCGGACCCCCTCTCGGCCACTCCAACAGTGAGTTACCCTGCAGGGGATAAGAAATAAATTGTTTCTTTCTGTGTGCCTTATGCTTGCCTAATGCATAGTCGCTCCTCTCTTATAGGGGGCAAAAGCTAAGATCAAGGCCAGAAACGCAAGATGTCCTTTTTGTGCTAAAAGGCTACAGGAAGGCTATACTAAAAAAACTCTGTCAGCATTGTATTATCGATCTGGTAAAAGAGGAACAGCCGTCTATCCTCATGGAGGTTAAGTCCATGATACAGAGCGAAATTAAGTCCTCCTTGGCCTCGCTTAAGTCTGTTTTCTAACCTCCGCCCCAAAAAAACTGAATATCTATTCCATCCTCCTCTGATGATGAGGACATGTACTTGGGTGCCTCCGACTCCAGACAGTTTGATCAAGACGAAAACTTGTCTGAGGGCAAAATTGTGAAGGACGCAAGAAAATTTTATTTTTCTTCTGAAGACATTGATGACCTTTTGGGAGCCGTACGGTCTACTATGGGCATCGAGGATGTCCAAAAGCCCAAATCGGTTCAGGATGAAATGTTTAAGGGACTTAGAACAAAAAAATCTAAAGTCTTTCCCGTAAATGAAAATATAAGGGACATGATCCTAGACGAATCCTGAAAAGAGACTGGGGGTCTCTAGAGAATTTAGACAAAGATTGTTGTTTGACCCAGCTGAAACAAAAATCTTTAATGAGACACCAAAAATCGACGTTCAGGTCGCAAAGGTGGTAAAAAAGACTTCCCTCCCATTTGAGGACTCTTCACAATTATCTGACCCAATGTAGAGGAAAGCCGATTCTCTGCTACGTAAAAGTTGGCATTAAGACCAACATAGAAGCAACATCAGTTGCCAGAACTATGTATATCTGGCTTAATGAGCTTGAGAATCATTTAAAAAGTCTCCCAGGGATGAAATCCTAGGTTCCATCCCCCTTCTTAGGTCCGCCACGGCCTTTTTAGCTGACGCCTCTGCGGAATCTGTCAGATTCGCCGCGAAGGACGCAGCTCTTTCAAACGCTACAAGAAGGGCGTTATGTGTTAAGTCCTGGGGGGGCGACAGAGCATCAAAAGCCAAACTGTGCTCCATTGCCTTCTCTGGAGAGTATGTGTTCGGGCCTGTTCTCGACACAATCTTAGAAAAGGCAGCGGATACAAAAAAAGGATTCCAAGAAGAGATAAAGAAAAAACCTTTTTGTCCCTACTCTTCCCAGTCAAAATCCTATAGAGGTAAGGGGAAGACAGGACGATGGAGTTATCCAAAAGGAGGCAAAGGTAGTGGTTTCCTCCTTAATCCCCAGAATAAACAGTCCGATAAGCAATGACGCAAGCGTCAGGGGAAGATTGAGGAATTTTCTATCGCCATGGCAGAAGGTGACCCAAAATTCTTAGGTCCTAAATATAATCCAAAGTGGATACGGCATAGAATTTTCCTCAAAACCCCCAAAAAGATTTCAGGTGACATCCCACAGCCCAAGCATGTTAAAAAAGATCTGGCAGGGAGTCTTAGACTTAAAAATTTCAGGCATCATAACAGAGGTCCCCAAGCCAAAAAGGGGGAGGGGGTTTAACTCAAGACTATTCCTGGTCCAAAAACCCGACGGATGCTCTCGTACCATCATAAATCTCAAAGAATTAAACAAGCACATAACCTATCGAAAATTCAAGATGGAGTTGATCGCGTCCATAATTCCCCTAATCAAAAAAGGGGCTTACATGACTTCCATCGACCTCAAGGATGCATACTATCACATCCCTATACATCAGAAATCGCAATCCTACCTCAGGTTCGCGCTAAAAGACCAGAAAGGCATAATAAACCTTTTCTAATTCACAGCGTTGCCCTTCGGCATTTCTTCTGCCCCAAGGGTTTTTACTAAAATTATAATAGAAATGATGGCATACTTCAGACTAAACGGTCTAAAATTTTTTCCTTATTTGGACGACTTCCTCATTGTAGGAGAGTCTTCGCTGATAACATCCAGACTGACAGACTATATCATACAAGAGATGTCAAAACTGGGCTGGCTAATAAACACGAGAAAATCTTGTTCAGACGAAGTAAAAACCAGGTCGTCAAGTTACAAGGAATTGAGAGCCGTGTGGGAAACCATAAAAGTATCTCACAACTTATTACTCAAAAAACACCTAAAAGTATTTTCAGACAATACAACAACGGTGGCCTATCTAAAACACCAGGGGGGCACGAAATCTCCAGGTCTAAAGAAGCTTGCAGAACAAATCTTCCGGTGGGCAGAAGAAAACGTTCTTTCCGTTACAGCCGTCCATTTGAAAGGCGCCGACTACCTCAGCAGGAAGACTCTAGACCCCGGGGAGTGGTCTCTGTGCCAGGAAATTTTTCTGAAGATCTGCAAAAAATGGAGAACACCCCAGGTAGACCTCTTCGCGTCAAAACAAAAAACGCAAAAGTAGATCGATTCTGCTCCCTAAATCCCAGAGACCATCCTTGGGCAATGGACGCTTTCTCCGTCAAGTGGATGTGGGATCTAGCGTACGCCTTTCCTCCCTGGGCTCTAATTCTTAGAGTCTTTCAAAAAATATTGAGGGATCCCGTAACAGTAATACTGGTAGTCTTATATTGGCCCAAGAGAAGCTGGTTCTCCATCCTAAAGGAGCTGGCGATGGAGGACCCATGGGAGATTCCATACCAAGCGAACCTTTTAGCTCAAGGTCTGATCATACATCAAAACCCCAGCCTATTCAGATTTTCTCCAAAGGGGCCTGGACATGGGACTTAAACCAAGTACGTTAAAAGTACAAATTTCCGCATTGGGAGCTTTCTATAACTCCCACCTATCCAGCCACAGGTGGATTAGGAGGTTTATACGGGCAGCGTCCAGAATAAGACCGTCCCTTACCCAGAAGGTACCACAATGGGACTTAAATATAGTATTGAGAGGTCTGACGAAGCCCCCATTCTCACCTTTGTCAGACATCTCTATCAAACATCTGTCGTACAAGACGGCATTTCTAATCACCATTACATCGGCCAGACGCTTAGGGGAAATCCAGGCCCTATCCTGCCGAGAACCCTACCTTTCTGTATTTCTAGACAGAATTGTACTTAAATTAGATCCGGGTTTCCTTCCCAATGTGGTATCAAACTTCCACAGGGACCAGGAAATCATTCTGCCATCCTTCCCTACAGACGTTCTTAGCCCAGACGAGACACAATTCCATCTCCTGGACGTAAGAGAGGCCATTATCCTGTATCTGACAGTCACCAAAGATTTTAGGAAAGATGACAACCTCCTAGTTCAGTTTGCAGGGCAGAACAAGGGGAAAAAAGTTTCCAAGGCCTCTATCGGGCGCTGGATTAAATCTACCATCTCATGCTGTTACTTCATGGTAGGTCTGTCTAGCCTGATCAACATTAGAGCCCATTCTACCAGGGCAGAGAAGGCTGGCGTTTCACTAGATACCATTTGCAAAGCTGCTACCTGGTCAAGTATAAACACGTTCATTAAACACTATCGTGTTAATGTTTCAGCTGGGGCAGATTTGTCCTTTGGTCAAAAAATTCTGTAGGCTGCTATTACCCCCCCTACCAAATAATCTGGTAGTTCTCTATGGTAGCCATCATGGTGGATGATAAGGAAAACCATAATTAGACTTACCGGTAATTTTGTTTCCTTGAATCCACCATGGCGGCTCTGATATTCCCACCCTGTATATATTTAAGATCTGAGTATGACGTAATACTCAGGTTCTTTGCTCTCAAAAAAATATATAAAATATGTATATATATATATATATACACAGTACAGACCAAAAGTGGTCTTCCAACAGTCTTGAAGGAGTTCCCAGAGATGCTTAGCACTTGTTGGCCCTTTTGCCTTTACTCTGCGGTCCAGCTCACCCCAAACCATCTCGATTGGGTTCAGGTTCCGGTGACTGTGGAGGCCAGGTCATCTGGCGCAGCACCCCATTACTCTCCTTCATGGTCAAATAGCCCTTACTTTCAAAGTTTTCCCAATTTTTCGGCTGACTGACTGACCTTTATTTCTTAAAGTAATGATGGCCACTCGTTTTTCTTTACTTAGCTGCTTTTTTCTTGCCATAATACAAATTCTAACAGTCTATTCAGTAGGACTATCAGCTGTGTATCCACCTGACTTCTCCTCAACGCAACTGATGGTCCCAACCCCATTTATAAGGCAAGAAATCCCACTTATTAAACCTGACAGGGCACACCTGTGAAGTGAAAACCATTTCAGGGGACTCCCTCTTGAAGCTCATCAAGAGAATGCCAAGAGTGTGCAAAGCAGTAATCAAAGCAAAAGGTGGCTACTTTGGAGAACCTAGAATATGACATATTTTCAGTTGTTTCACACTTGTTTGTTATGTATATAATTCCACATGTGTTAATTCATAGTTTTGATGCCTTCATAGTCCTGAAAATAAAGAAAACTCTTTGAATGAGAAGGTGTGTCCAAACTTTTGGTCTGTACTGTATATATATATATATATATACGTAGAAAAAGGGCAGCACTCCAATAAATAAAATAGCAAAAAACTTTATTTACCCATAAGGCTGTAGCGACGTTTCGGCTCTAACACAGGAGCCTTCCTCAATATATATAAAAAGAAAAAAAAAGTGGCAGCACCGTCTCTAGTGCAAACAAGGGGGTGCAACTGGCCCAATATGGATAATAGCAAGTCCAATGCATAAAAGTAAAAAAAGTGGGCAGCACTCATGAGATAAAAAAGTATAAAAATCTTTATTTACCCAAACAGGACATGCGACGTTTCGGCTCTATGCTGGAGCCTTTCTCAAGCAGTGTATCAGACAAAGTGCTCAGTATATACTGTATAGCAGTGTGCCAATTCATAGCAATTTACATAATTGCTATGAATTCATAGAAATTTACAAACAATCATATAATAACACAGTGAAACGTCTATGTACCGCCACCACGCCCTGACATGTTGGAAATGGTGGCTTCCATAGACGACATCTTCCTCAAATCGACGCATAAAATTGTTGGCATAAGTTGGGGCCACATTGAACCCCATGGCCACGCCCTGTTTTTGCATGTAGTAGAAATTCTGAAATAAGAAGTAATAAACCTCAAAACAATCTCCAAAAGGGATCATATAAATTGTTGGGCCTCAACGGTAAGTGATAATTTCTCCAACATGCAAGAAACAGCAAGTAGCCCCCTTTGATGATCAATAGAGGTATAAAGGGAGGTGACATCGAATTATGCCAATGTCACCTCCTGTATACCTTCCAAATCGATCTTCTGTAATTTAAGCAGAAAATCTGTTGTGTCCTGTATATATAGGAGCTGCCTCCACACGCATAACTTCGCAGTAATTTATCTAGGAAGATGGCAATGTGGCTGAAGATTGAGTCGGAGCCAGATACAATGGGGCGTCCGGGTGGGTCAATGAGGGACTTGTGGATCTTAGGCAACACATAGATCACCGGAGTGATCGGATGCGTTACGGTAAGAAAATCCACAAGTCCCTCATCTATGACACCAGCCCGCAAAGCCCCAGCTAAAACATCCTTAATTAGCCCAGTTATCTTGAACTTAGGGTCAGAGTCAATGTGTCTGTAGATGGTGTTGTCACCCAATTGCCTTAAAATTTCAGCAATATATTTGTGGGTATCCAACACAACAACCGCACCGCCTTTATCAGCGGCTTTAACTGTAAGCTCGGGGTCGTGTTTTAATTCATTTAGAGCCACCATCTCCTCAACAGTCACATTGGGATGACCAAAAAGTTGCTCAGAGTGTGTCGCTCTGAGTATCTCCATGTCAGACCTTACCATTGAGGCCATATATGTCTCAATTGCAGGATAATTCATTACAGGATTAAAGTTACTTTTAAGGGAGAGATCGAACATCCCAAGAGAGAACTCGCTAGTCCTAGCATGGTCGATCAGTTCCTTATTGTGAAACTAGACTTTCAACTTAATAGCACGAAAAAAAGCATGCAAATCAAGTTTAAACCAATTAGCAGTTGTTTTGGGGCAAAAAGAAAGTCCCTTACTGAGCACACTCACTTGTGAATCAGATAAGTCCTTTGATGAGAGATTAATTACTGTAATTTCTTCCTGGACGGTTGTGGCGAAACCAACCTCGCCACTGGGTTTTGGAGAGGACTGGCTGCTGGCCTCTTGCCCCTGGATTATGGGCCATATACTAACTTTTAAACCCCTGAACCTATTCAAGTGAATTTTGGATAGGTTTGTCCCCAAGTTATACTGTTTAAATTGATGTAAGTTATATGTATGGCCAATGTAAACTCACAAAGTTGTAACAATTTATAATAAGTGTAACTTGTCAGCTTGGGAGGAAAATGCTGGGTGTGTTTCTATTGTGCCATTGTCCCATTGTGTGTTTAAATGGTGATGTCTGTTCTGTTGTCCTCACATGTGTATTGGTGATTTCTCTTTGTCCTGAGAGATAATTGGATTACGCCTCGGGTGTCTCCGGGACAGAGGGGAGGAAACCATGATGCATTGTGGGGATATGTTGTATCATTGTATGTGTTGTAAATTACTGATTGGTTATATTTCAAACCCCTGTAGGCAGTACTATGTTTGTGGTTTATGAATAAAAGAGGCTGTACGTGAAGTACAGTCAGACCACTGCTTGACCCTCAACACTGAGCCTTGTCTCGTTATTGGGGGGATCCGCTGTATGCTGTTACAGACCGATTGCTAGGAGTGTAAGCTGATTCCTGTTCGTCTGCTAGCAGCTATTCGTGAGGTTCCAGTTTGGAGTGCTACTTTGTATTCAGTTCGGGAGTTTGGTGTATCCTGCAGTAGCTGTGCCTGTCTCTCAGAAAGGGGCTTATCGCCTAAATGGATTTTAACCCCTTGTCTGCTGAAACGGTCCGTTACAACGGTACACTCCTGCTTGCAGGTAGTCGCGGCTTGTTGTTGCGTAGCTTTTTGACCCCTTCTGTGTCTACAGCATCCACGCCTGATGCTTTTTGCCCCAAAACAACTGCTAATTGATTTGCATGCTTTTTTTCGTGCTATTAAGTTGAAAGTCTGGTTTCACAATAAGGAACGGATCGACCATGCTAGGACAAGCGAGTTCTCTCTTGGCATGTTCGATCTCTCCCTTAAAAGTAACTTTAATCCTGTAATGAATGAACCTGCAATTGAGGCATATATGGCTGCTGTAAGGTCTGACATGGAGATTCTCAGAGCGACACACTCTGAGCAACTTTTTGGTCATCCCAATGTGACTGTTGAGTCGATGGTTGCTCTAAATGAATTAAAACATGACCCCAAGCTTACAGTTAAAGCCGCTGATAAAGGCGGCACGGTGGTTGTGTTGGATACCCACAAATATATTGCTGAAATTTTAAGGCAATTGTGTGACAACACCATCTACAGACTCATTGACTTTGACCCTAAGTTCAAGATAGCTGGGCTAATTAAGGATGTTTTAGCTGGGGCTTTGCGGGCTGGTGTCATAGATGAGGGACTTGTGGATTTTCTTACTGTAATGCATCCGATCACTCCGGTGATCTATGTGTTGCCTAAGATCCACAAGTCTCTCATTGACCCACCCAGAAGCCCCATTGTATCTGGCTCCGACTCAATCTACAGCCACATTGCCATCTTCCTAGATAAATTACTGCAAAGTTATGCGTGCAGAGGCAGCTCCTATATACAGGACACAACAGATTTTCTGCTTAAATTACAGAAGATCGATTTGAAAGGTATACAGGGGTGACATTGGCATTATTCGATGTCACCTCCCTTTATATCTCTATTGATCATCAAAGGGGGCTACTTGCTGTTTCTTGCATGTTGGAGAAATCATCACTTTATATTATCCCTTTTGGAGATTGTTTTGAGGTTTAATTACCGTACTTCTTATTTCAGGATTCCTACTACATGCAAAAACAGGGCGTGGCCATGGGGTCCAATGTGGCCCCAACTTACGCCAACATTTTTATGCGTCAATTAGAGGAGGATGTCGTCTATGGAAGCCACCATTTCCAACATGTCAGGGCGTGGTGGCGGTACATAGACGACATCTTCCTCATCTGGACTGGTACAGTTGAACAACTTTGTAACTTTCATGTGTTTCTAAATGGGATTGATAGTGCTTTTCAATTCACATTGGTACATTCCCAGACTGAAATGCAATTCCTAGACACAAACGTGATCTTGAGAAAGGGCAGGTTGCAGACTGAGTTGTTTACCAAGCCCACTGACAGGAACACATTGCTGACATACAGTAGTAATCACCCTAGACCAATGGTTAGATCTTTACCTTACTCACAGTTTTTGAAGGCCAGACGTATAGTCTCAGATCCCAGTGTGTTTGATAAAACTTTTTACACACTGGTGAGTAAATTCCACAGGCGGAGTTATCCAACCAAATTATTACAACAAAAAAAGGAAATGGCTATGAAATTGAACAGGAAGGATACTCTCACAAGTAAGACACCACATCCTAAAGCGATCAGGATTCCATTCATCTCGACGTACTCTGAACAGAGCGTAGATATAGGAAATATTATTCAACGCCATTGGAATATATTGGGAGGTTGTCATAATACAATTGAGGAATTCCATTCTCCTCCATTGATGTCTTATCGCAGATCCAGGAGCATAAGGGACCAATTGGTTAAGGCTGATGTGGGGACACTGAAAACAATCAGGCAGACAAAACTAACTACAACTAGTGTAGGATGTTTTCCTTGTCTGGCATGTGTCAACTGCAAACACATCATCAAAGGCAAAACCTTTGTACATCCCAAGACTGGCATCGCATATCACATACGACATTATCTGACTTGCGATTCCAGCTATGTTATTTATGTGCTCTTATGTCCATGTAATCTGGTGTATGTTGGTGAGACGACCACTGATTTTAAGACGCGTCTCAACAGTCATCGATACACCATAAGGAAAAAACTACTGCATTTACCAGTTTCAAAGCATTTTGTTGAGCTCAAGCATACAGAGAAAGATATGAAATGCTGCATTATCGATTTTGTACCAATGCCCAGGAGAGGTGGTAATAGAACCAGTTTATTAAAAAAAAGGGAATTACAGTGGATTCATACACTGAATTCTCTAAAACCGCATGGTCTAAATGTTGACTACAAAATTGGAGTAACATAGGATTGTGGCTTGCCCTTTTTCCATTTTTTGATTCATTGTGTATTTTTGTTATTTTTTGTATTGGACAAAGTAAATGTTCTTTATGAATTCTCACTTTTTATTTTTTATTACAGATGATATGTCATGGAGTGTGGAGAGAGGAAGTTTGAGGCTACACCAAGGGATGGCGTGCAGTCATTATTTACAACTTGCATAGGATGCTTGTCATTTAGCGTAAATTTTTTTGGTCATATTCTGTTATGCACAGGGACGGTGGATTTGAGTTGAGGAGAACCCTCTGTAAAGGTGGTGATAAGTGGGCTAGGGTCATGTATACAGTGTGACCCCGCATTGACATGCGGGCCCGCAATTGATCCGTGGTCACGGATGGAAGCTCCATCTCTAACAAGTTGTGGTAGCCTACATCTGACCCCGCATAGCCATCTGTTTCTATTTGTTGCACGGAGTTGTGCAACATAACCTTGATCCTGTGTACAGCAGATGAGACCGGTATTAATGCGCATGCGCCTGATATTCTATGTGTTATTCCCGCACTTAAAATGGTTGCCTCTGCGTCTGGGTCACAGTGCGCAACTGCATGGTAATGAGGGCGGTGAAATTTGGAAATGAGAAACATACGTCATCCTGACATGCGCAGTTGCGCTTTAGGTACGCCGGACTACACGCTACACTTCTGATGGCAGCCATTCGCCTCATTACTCCTCCTTCACCCTCCGTTAGCAATATCATCCAGTAAGCACTTAGCACTTTATATTATCGATTGCACATGGCACCACTAATGATACTGATATTAATTATGTACACATATGGAGTTTTCGCTCATAAGATGGATTCTTTGAATGTACTTTAATCACTGTTACACATGATGCGATCATGAGATATATGAAGTCTTGGTTACATTTTATTATTTCTTTTGTTTCACTGTGTCATTATATGATTGTTTGTAAATTTCTATGAATTGATTACACATGTTATGTAAATTGCTATGAATTGGCACACTGCTATACAGTATATATTGAGCACTTTGTCTGTATACACTGCTTGAGAAAGGCTCCAGCATAGAGCCGAAACGTTGCATGTCCTGTTTGGGTAAATAAAGATTTTTGTACTTTTTTATTTCATGGAGTGCTGCCCACTTTTTGACATATACACTCACCTAAAGAATTATTAGGAACACCATACTAATACGGTGTTGGACCCCCTTTTGCCTTCAGAACTGCCTTAATTCTACGTGGCATTGATTCAACAAGGTGCTGATAGCATTCTTTAGAAATGTTGGCCCATATTGATAGGATAGCATCTTGCAGTTGATGGAGATTTGAGGGATGCACATCCAGGGCACGAAGCTTCCGTTCCACCACATCCCAAAGATACTCTATTGGGTTGAGATCTGGTGACTGTGGGGGCCATTTTAGTACAGTGAACTCATTGTCATGTTCAAGAAACCAATTTGAAATGATTCAAGCTTTATGACAGGGTGCATTATCCTGCTGGAAGTAGCCATCAGAGGATGGGTACATGGTGGTCATGTAGGGATGGACATGGTCAGAAACAATGCTCAGGTAGCCTGTGGCATTTAAACGATGCCCAATTGGCACTAAGGGGCCTAAAGTGTGCCCAGAAAACATCCCCCACACCATTACACCTCCACCACCAGCCTGCACAGTGGCATGATGGATACATGTTCTCATTCTGTTTACGCCAAATTCGGACTCTACCATTTGAATGTCTCAACAGAAATCGAGACTCATCAGACCAGGCAACATTTTTCCAGTCTTCAACAGTCCAATTTTGGGGAGCTCGTGCAAATTGTAGCCTCTTTTTCCTATTTGTAGTGGAGATGAGTGGTACCCGGTGGGGTCTTCTGCTGTTGTAGCCCATCCGCCTCAAGGTTGTGCGTATTGTGGCTTCACAAATGCTTTGCTGCATACCTCGGTTGTAACGAGTGGTTATTTCAGTCAACGTTGCTCTTCTATCAGCTTGAATCAGTCGGCCCATTCTCCTCTGACCTCTAGCATCCACAAGGCATTTTTGCCCACAGGACTGCCGCATACTGGATGTTTTTCCCTTTTCACACCATTCTTTGTAAACCCTAGAAATGGTTGTCGTGAAAATCCCAGTAACTGAGCTGATTGTGAAATACTCAGACCGGCCCGTCTGGCACCAACAACCATGCCACGCTTAAAATTGCTTAAATCACCTTTCTTTCCCATTCTGACATTCAGTTTGGAGTTCAGGAGATTGTCTTGACCAGGACCACACCCCTAAATGCATTGAAGCAACTGCCATGTGATTGGTTGACTAGATAATTGCATTAATGAGAAATAGAACAGGTGTTCCTAATAATTCTTTAGGTGACTGTGTATATATATATATATATATATATATATATAATTTATTAAACTAGTGTAAAGTAGAACTGGTTTAGTTGCCCATAGCAACCAATTAGATTCCACCTTTAATTTTTCACAGCTTCATTGGAAAATGAAAGGAGGAATATAATTGCTTGTTATGGGCAACTAAGCCAGTTCTACTTTACACCAGTTTTGATGACTCTCCCCCACTGTGTACTTATATGTGTACATAGCATTGTGTATCGTCACATTGCACTAATCTGTGTAGGACAAGTGAGCGCTCACTGTGCGGACTGCACACAATACTGTGTTCAGAAGGGAGTGCATGTAGTGAGATCTGTCAATAATGAGATCTATCAGGCTTATAACGCCATGCTTCTGACTGTAGATCCAGCAGAAATATCTATTGCTGTCTACAAATAATGGACTTTCTACTGAATGGAAAGTGAGAAATAGATCTGCCGATTACAGGTTGTAGCATACAAGTAGCTGCTGCTGTGCTGTGTAACAGGATGTGGGGGCGGGGCAGCAGAGCTTGTGCTGGTGCATGTGAAATCAACAGGAACACCCACAGAATCGCCAAGGAGAGGACAGCACTGAACAAAACTCCTATCAGAGCATTTCTGAGTGCATGTGAAGCAAGGCTGATACCAGTAACCAAACAAGTGCAATTTTATTATGTGCTGTATTACGGTAAGATATGGGGTTATTGATTTTCAGTGCACAAAAGGTGTCGATAGCCTTTAAATAACATAGGGAGAAACCAGAAAAGGACAAAAGTCCCAGTCTTAAATGGCCACAATGAAATTGTGGTCATATAAGGCTGAGGTAACTAACTCTGTGATGGCTAACCTCCGGCACTCCAGCTGTGGTAAAACTACAACTCCCAAGATGCACACTTGCTTGGCTGTTCTCACAACTTCATAGAAATAAATAGAGCATTCTGGGAGTCGTGGTTTCACCACAGCTGGAGTGCCAACGTTAGCCATCACTGATTGCATAAACCAGTACAGATATACCCCCATAAAATGTCCAACAGGGCATAAATGTACAGGCTATAATGGAATAAATGGCATAGGCAGAAACCAAGAGAAGGACACCACTCCTGAACTACAATGATCAAAAAGGACTTACAATCATATAAAGATATAATAGCATGTATCAAACTGCGCCATGGATATGGCCAACACATGAACAATCTAATGTTCATATCCATGAAGATGTTCTGGTCCACTCAGTGAAAAAACCTTCAATACACATTTTGACACCATGCTGGCTTCATCAGGAGGCAATAAATTGATCAACATTGGGGTATTATATAGTACAATCCTAATATGTGTCCTTTGACCCAGGGACCGTCAGGAAACATCTGTGGAGCTGATAGCAGAAAACTTGTGCAAGCACATTAGTGGCAGACCTTCCAGAATGACTAAAGAGGTGCAAAGGTAAGTCAGCAAGCAGGGTCAAAACAAAGAGAGACAGGCATGGTCAATGTAGTACATGTAAGTTTCATCCAGAGGCAGGTCATTCCAGAGAAAAAAAAAGCAGTTTGGTTTGAGAGCTGCACTTATACAGTCAAACAACGCAAGTTTATGAGCGTTCATGTGTTTGAGTTCAAGTGTGTGTTTGTATTAAGGGTGTGACTTTAGATTACATGACTTCAAATTCAGGGACTTTAGAAGGGGACTACAGTAAGTTAGATTCTTATCACTGCACAGTATAGTATTTTTCTCTTTTCTTGCGTAATCCCCATTTAGTATGTGTTCCATTATTGACAGCGCAGTCCAGTGCACATCTTGTCTAATGTATGCAGTCCTGGAACAGCTGTTTAAGGCATATATTTGTTCAAAATGTGAGCAAATTGCCCGTTTTGAATCGCACATCGAGTATCTAACCGGGCGAGTTTCAACCCTGAGAAGCGTAGACAATTTGGAAAAGAGTTTGCTGCTCACTGAGCAAGCACTCTATGGGGTAGATGTGGGGGGAGGGTGGTAGCAAAGAGGCTCAGGAAAGTGAGGTAGCTAGCTGGATAACAGTTAGAAAGTGGGGTAGAGGGAAAAGTGCCAGGGAGGCTAGCCCTGATCTGACACACCCCAACAAGTTTGTAAGGTTGTCAGATGAGGAGGATGCCAGTTCAGGGAGAGCACTGCTGCAGCTGGACTCTTCCTCTGAAAGTCAGGGGAATATCAGTTCCATTAAGCAGGGGACCAGGAGAGCAGGGCAGACCAGACAGGTTCTGGTAGTGGGAAACTAAATTATTAGGATAGGGGCGATCTGTCACGAAGACCAGGATCATCGAACAGTATGCTGTCTTATGGCGCTCGAGTTTGACACATCCCGGATCGGTTGACAGATTACTGGGAGAGGCTGGAGAAGATCCAGCAGTCATGGTCCATATCGGAAAAAAAACAATGGGGTACTTATATCGTAAAATCAAATAACCATCTTTATTAATCAATACAAAATATAAAAAATAAATCAACAGGCAGAAAAAGATACGATGGAAGATAGATACAGAGAGAATACAGGGGTGCAACCACACAAAGTAGTAGATGTCTAAAATTACATGGATACTTTAAATATGGGGACCATCATATATCACATGTTGTTGCCTACCACTTATTGCAAATAATCTCCAACAATGCCTGCTAGTACACTATAAAGTATATCTGTAAAATCTCACACACACACATGCGTCACACGCCCTTTAATATGGGATGATAAACCTTATTTCCCTATAATACTCGTGGCTAAAGTGTGACACTGTGAGGGAGAGTAAACGCACATGTGGAATAAAAGTGAGTCCTAATTGTACAAAGTGTCAGGCAATGTATAAAAGGATATAGACATCAGTAGACCCTATGTGTTCCGCGCTGTACGGCTCAGGCGGCTCAATGACGTGCCTAGTGCCTGCAGCCTATCAGAGGAACGGGGAAGGGAGACGCCTCTCCCTCCCCTGCCCCGCCGCAGCACTTCCTTCTGTATCGCTGTCCTGAGGACGGCAATACAAATGACTATGGAGATGAACTCATCCACAATGGAAGCGCTCATCTCCCTGTGCCCTACCGCCACCCCCATGTCACCAGTGGCTAGCGGGGCTCAAGGGGCAGCTGCCTTGGGCCCCCAGGAGCAAACTCGGCCCGGGGAAGCTGCCCCTTTTTCCCACGTTAAAGACGGCCCTGTCAGGGGTCAGTATTGGGCCCTATTCTCTTCAATATAATTTATTAATGATCTTGTAGAAGGCTTGCACAGTAAAATATAAATTTTTGGCAGATGGCACTAAACTGTGTAAAGTAATTAATACGGAAGAGGACAGTATACTGCTAAAGAGAGATCTGGATAGATTAGAGGCTTGGGGAGATAAGTGGCAGATGAGGTTTAACACTGACAAATTTAAGGTTATGCACATGGGAAGGAATAATGCAAGTCATCCGTACATACTAAATGGTAAAACACTGGGTAACACTGACATGGAAAAGGACCTAGGAATTTTAGTGAACAGCAAACTAAGCTGTAGAAACCAGTGTCAGGCAGCAGCTGCCGAGGCCAATAAAATAATGGGTTGCATCAAAAGGGGCATAGATGCCCGTGATGGGAACATAGTCCTACCACTTTACAAATCACTAGTCAACCACACATGGGGTACTGTGTACAGTTCTGGGCTCCTGTGAACAAGTCAGACATAGTAGAGCTGGAGAGAATTCAGAGAAGGGCAACTAAAGTAATAACTGGAATGGGGGGACTACAGTACCCTGAAAGATTATCAAAATTAGGGTTATTCACTTTAGAAAAAAGACGACTGAGGGGAGATCTAATAACTATGTATAAATATATCAGGGGTCTGTAAAGAGATCTCTCCCATCATCTATTTATCCCCAGGACTGTGACTGTGATGAGGGGACATCCTCTGCTTCTGGAGAAAAGAAGGTTTCTACACAAACATAGAAGAGGATTCTTTACGGTAAGAGCAGTGAGACTATGGAACTCTCTGCCTGAGGAGGTAGTGATGCTGAGTTCACTAAAAGAGTTCAAGAGGTGCCTGGATGTATTTCTGGAGTGTAATAATATTACAGGTTACAGCTACTAGAGAGGGGTCGTTGATCCAGGGAGTTATTCTAATTGCCTGATTGGAGTTGGGAAGGAATTTTTTTCCCCTTAAGTGGGGAAAATTGGCTTCTACCTCACAGTTTTTTTTTTTGCCTTCCTCTGGATCAACTTGCAGGATAACAGGCCGAACTGGATGGACAGATGTCTTTTTTCGGCCTCATAAACTATGTTACTTATAAATTATGTAATTTCAGTTGCAAGAAGAGTTGATATAAGCAGGGAACAGCAGCTACAGGGTAAATCCAGAAACAAGCCAGAAATCAGTTCACCAGAAAAGTCAATAGGAAGTCGCACAATCTAGAGCCGTAAAATCAAGGACAAGTCAATCAAGATTCACCAGTCATCCCTGCCTAGCTCTGGGATTGGAGTCAGAAGCCTAATTGGCTCAGCATCTAGTCATACTGACAAGTTGACCAGCCAGGATGTGGCTGGTAGGCATAGCAACGCTTTCACTAAAGCAAAGCTCATTTATACAGTCCTGATCAAAAGTTTAAGACCATTTGAAAAATGGTAAAAAATCATATTTAGCATGGCTGGATCTTAACAAGGTTCGAAGTAGAGCTTCAACATGCAACAAGAAGAAATGGGAGTGAGACAAAAAAAAATTTGAGCATTCAATTTAATGAAAACAACGAGTAAACTGACACAGGCTGTTTTTCAGCTGATCAAAAGTTTAGGACCACACCTCCAAAAAAAAAACTAAACCCCCCCCCCAAAACAGAAATCCAACTTCCAAACATGAACTCAGTAATGAGTAGCTCCGCCGTTATTGTTTATCACTTCCAAAATTCGTTTCGGCATGCTTGATGCAAGTGTTTCCATGAGGTGAGTGGGAACATTTCTCCAAGTGGTGAAGACGGCTGCACAAAGGCCATCTACTGTCTGGAACTGTTGTCCATTTTTGTAAACTTCCCTTGTCATCCATCCCCAAAGGTTCTCAATTGGATTTAGATCAGGGGAACACGCAGGATGGGCCAAAAGAGTGATGTTCATCTCCTGGAAGAAGTCCCTTCTCCTGTGGGCATTGTGTACTGTAGCGTTGTCCTGTTGAAAAACTCAGTCGTTACCACACAGACGAGGGCCCTCAGTCATGAGGAATGCTCTCTGCAACATCTGGACATAGCCAGTGGCCGTTTGACGCCCCTGCACTTCCTGAAGCTCCATTGTTCCACTGAAGGAAAAAGCACCCCAGACCATTATGGCGCCCCCTCCACTGTGGCAACGTAGAAAACATCTCAGGGATCTGCTTGTCATGCCAGTAACATTGGAAACCATCAGGACCATCAAGGTTCATTTTTCTCATCAGAGAATAAAACTTTCTTCCACCTTTGAATGTTCCATGTTTGGTGCTCTCTTGCAAAGTCCAAACCAGCAGTTCTGTGGCGTTCAAGGAGATGAGGTCTTTGAAGACGTTTTTTGTTTTTGAAGCCCTTCAGTCTCAGATGCCGTCTGATGGTTATGGGGCTGCAGTCAGCACCATAAGGGCCTTAATTTCGGTCGAGGATCGTCCAGTGTCTTGACGGACAGCCAATTGGATCCTCCGGCTCAGTGCTGATGAATTTTTTGGGTCTTCCACTTGACTTTTTTGTTCCATAACCCTCAGGATCATTTAAGAAATTCCAAATAACTGTCTTACGGCGTCCCACCTCAGCAGGCGATGGCGCACTGTGGAGATACCCTGCTTATGCAGTTCAACAACCCGACCACGTTCGAAAGGGAGAGTTTTTTTTGCCTTTGCCATCACAACGTGTGACTACCTGAAAGAAAATGACAATGAATCCACATCTTTGCACAGATTTGGCCTTTAAAGGCATGTGGTCCTAAAAATTTGGATCAGCTGAAAAACAGCCTGCTTCAGTTTAATCGTTATTTTCAATTAATGAATGCTCAAATTTTTTTTTGTCTCACTCTCATTTCTTCTTGTTGCATGTTGAAGCTCTACTTGGAACCTTAAGATCCAACAATGTAAAATATGATTTTTTGCCATTTTTCAAGTGTCTTAAACTTTTGATCAGGACTGTATGTCGATTAAAGGGAACCTGTCACCTGCAAAACGCATATTAAACTGACCACAGTACCTTACAGTATCCCCCAGTGTGTTGCTAATCATATTTTTCTTGCTCTTTGCGTTTCTTCTTACTTGTTAAAAAACGTTGTTTTTAATGTCGGTTGGCGCTGTCTCCGAGTCAGGCTTGAAGTCAAGGGGGCAGCGGCCTCCTTGCTTCAAGTAAAGCTAAGCCCACCCCTTAACCCCTCCTCTACAATTAGATGGACATGCTGCCGGGGGATCGCGCTCTTCTAGTGCATGCGCAGTACGCTGCCTATTACAGCGTGACGGCCGGGCGCGCGCGCAATCAAACTGTCCGGAGCATCCACAGACTGGAAAAGTTAGGCGGGGTGAGTGAGGATCGCGCTGTAACAGGCAGCGTACCGCGCATGCGCTAGAAGAGCGCGATCCCGGGCAGCATGTCCATCTTAATTGGTAGAGGAGGGGTAAGGGGCGGGCTTAGCTTTACTTGAAGCAAGGAGGGCCGCTGCCCCCTTGACTTCAAGCCTGACTCGGAGACAGGGCCAACCGACATTAAAACAACATTTTAACAAGTATGAAGAAACGCAAAGAGCAAAGAAAAATATGATTAGCAACACACTGGGGGATACTGTAAGGTACTGGTGGTCGGTTTTAATATGCGTTTTGCAGGTGACAGTTCCCTTTAAGCTTTATTACATAAAACTGAAAAGGTGACCATACAAAACTAGACAAGATTAAATATTATGCTTAGTGTGACAATCAAACCTAATTTGGTCCATGTGTGAGAAGTGTCTTGTACAATATATCTTCATGATGAACCTGTATATAACTGAGGGATCTGATGACAGGAAAGAGTCTTGCAGGTATACTTTGAGACATCTTACATTTCTACAAAAGTAAAATCTTGATGACAATTAGTGATGAGCGGCAGGGGCAATATTCGAATTCGCGATATTTCGCGAATATTTGGTAGAAGATTTGTCTTCGAGAAATTCACAAATTCGAGATTATTTTCTTGATCGTGAAAAAATAGGCAATGTAATATTCGTTATGCGCTCGAAATACAGCGGTGGGTCACTATAGCTAATGTTTGCAAGCTACTAAGAATGTCATGCCCCACTCTGACATGTGCGGAGGTCAGCCAGATTGCAGCACGAGTCTAGTATTTGTTTTGATGCTGTGCTGGATCCGCCTCGCATCAGGTGCACTGGTGGAGTCATTAGTTTAAATGGTCTCCACTAAGTGCTCTGAGCGGATTATACTGTTCATTATGGTCAGGGAAGTTTGGAGGGAAGGTTGGCTGTTTTGTCCTGCTCTCAGCAGAAACGTGTCTTTTCTAGTTTGGTTTGTTTATGTCATCTATCCCATCCAGGTTCTGTGCTCCTTTCTCCCCACTTCACCATCTCAGGGAGTTTCAGGGGTTCTGTTAGTATAGGCTGGAGGACACAGCAAATCTACCTTCAAGGTTTGTCTGTGGGCTGAGCATTGCAGGGAAAGAGGTCAGGATAAACTAGGAGTGACCCTTCCCCTGTCTCTCGTCCGAGAGCCTGGTTGGTGTGTTATCTGTTAAACTGTGCACCTCCGCCGTGACATTATAATCCGCCATACTGTGACTGCCATTTCTCAGTGTCCTATGTGATGGCGTCAATTGATGCACTGTTGACCGCATGCAGGGTTTGTCCCTGGAGGTTGCGATCTGCGTAGTACGTCACACAGTGTCAGAGGGTTTGGCTTCAGGTACAGGTCAAATGTGGGGAGCCTAAAGTCGCTGTTCTGGAGAAATTTGCAGGGGTACTGATTATTTTTTTCCGTTTCAAGAATCATGTAAGTTGTACTTTCGATTGTGCCCATTTTTATCAGGTAATGAGGATCAGAGGGTGGGTATCGTCATGTCTTTGCTGAAAGGGGATCGCGCAATCCTGGGCTTTTTTCCCTGCCGCCCGGTCTCTGGCTCTCCGGTAGGTGAAGGAATTTTTTAAAGCCCTGGGATTGATTTACGATGACCCAGATCGAGTTTCGATGGCAGAGTCAAAATTACGTAACTTACTACAGGGTAAACATACTGCTGAGGTTTACTGCACAGAGTTTAGGAGGTGGGCTACTGAGTCGGGGTGGAATGACCCCGCGTTACGAAGCCAGTTTTGTCAGGGGTTATCTGAAAGGTTGAAGGATGCTCTGGCTTTTCATGAATACCCAGATACTTTGGAAAACGCAATGTCTTTGCGATACGTTTGGATAGACGTATCAGAGAGAGGTGTATGGGTCCCTCTGTGCAGGGGGATTCTCCCGCGTGTGGTTTTGTTTCACCAGCTGCCCAGGGTGATATTGCTTGTTATTCTGGGGTAGGGGAGAACCCATGCAGTTAGGTCAGATATCTTTCCATTCGGATAGTAGAGACTTTTGTAAAGCGCACAATTTATGTTTCTATTGTGGTAAAGAGGGGCTTTTGTTTTTTCTTGTCCGTATGTTGAACCACAGGGGAAAGTGATAAAGAAAAAAGAGAAAAGAAAAAAAAAACCTCCCTCACACTTGGTAGTATGAATGGTGTGGTAGAGCAGACTGGTATGCAAGTTCCCTGCAGTTCCCGTTTTCCCTCCTTTCAGCTACGGTATGGTGGCGCTAGAGTCTAGAAATGTGTTTGTTGATGTTTTTCTTGATTGTGGTGCTGGGGTAAATTTTATTGACTTTCTGTTTCTTGAGGGTTTGGGATTAAGTAATTGCACGTTAGAGAACCAGATTCGTGTTTTTTGCCATTGATTCTTCCCCTCTTTCTCAAGGGGAGCCTACTCACGTTGTTCATGATATTCATTTAAGGGTGGGTGATGCACATGCTTGAGATTATTTCCTGTTTCGTCATGAAGGATTTGCCAGCGCCAATAGTTTTGGGGTTGCCATGGTTTGTCTAAACATAACCCAATATAGACTGGCAGAGGGCGAGACAAATCATTGGTTGGAGCAAGTTTTGTTCGATAATTGTCTCGTCACATCTATTTCTGAAGTGTCCGTTACGGCCTTGCCTCAGTATCTCTCAGATTTTCGGACGTGTTTTCGGAGGGTGGGGCTCAGGAATTGCCCCCTCATCGTGACTATGATTGTCCTGTGAATCTCATTCCGGGGGCTAAGTTGCCTAAGTCTCGGCTCTACAACCTCTCTCAACCCGAGAGAGAGGTCATGGCGAAAGTATGTCGCCGAGAGTTTGGCAAAGGGGTCATATTAGACCATCTAAGTCTCCCAGTGGCTGTAGTTTGTTCTTCATGAAGAAGAAAGATGGATCACCTGAGATCCGTGTTTGGATTTCCGGGAGCTGAATCGTATTACAGTCCGGGATCCATATCCCCTGCCTTTGATCTCTGATCTTTTTGATCAGATTGTTGGAGCCAAGGTGTTCTCCAAGTTGTATTTGAGAGGGAGCATACAATCTGAATAGGATCAAGGAGGGGGATAGTGAAAACGGGCCTTCAATACGCACAAGGGTCATTTGAGAACCTGGTAATGCCTTTTGGGCTGACGAATGCGCCAGCGGTATTTCAGCGATTCGTCAATGATATTTTCAATCATTTGTGTGGGGAGGGTTCGTAGTAGTCTACCTAGACATTTTAATTTATTCTCCTGATCTGAAGACCCATCAGATCATGTGAGACAGTTTTGACGATCCTTCGGGAGAATAAGTTATACGCCAAATTGGAGAAATGTTTGTTTGCGGTGCAGAGCTTCCATTTTTGGGATACATGCTTTCTGATTCTGGTTTTCGTATGGACCCCCCGAAAAGGTCCGGGCGGTTCTGGAGTGGGGACCGGAGAATCAGAAAGCATTGATGCGATTTTTGGGGGTTTACGAATTATTATAGAAAATTTATTTTTAATTATTCCACGCTAGTCAAACCTCTTACTGATATGACCAAGAAGGGCGCTGATGTCTCTGTCTGGTCGGATGAGGCATTGCAGGCCTTTAGGCTATAAAGGAGCGTTTTGCGTCTGCTCCCATTCTGGTGCAGCGGATGTATTCTCAGGCCATTCGTGTTTGAGGTTGATGCATCAGAGGTGGGGTTGGGGCGGTGCTTTCACAGGGTCCTTCTCCTGGCAAGTGGGTCCCGTGTGCCTTCTTCTCCAGGAAGCTCTCAGTCGCCGAGAGGAATTATGATGTTGGAGATAGGGAGTATTGGCGATCAAGTTGGCCTTTGAAGAATGGCGTCACTGGTTAGAAGGGGCTTCTCTCACCCGTTACTGCGTATACAGACCATAAAGAATTTGGCTTACCTGCAATCTCCAAGCGTCTGAACCCTAGACAGGCCAGATGGTCATTGTTTTTTAACCAGGTTCAATTTCGTGGTTACCTTTCGCCCAGGGGTCCAAGAACGTCAAGGCAGATGCCTTGTCTCGCGCTTCCCTGGGGGAGGTGATTTAGAAGATTCCAGCCGCAGATTTTGGCGGATGGAGTGGTGTCTCCACTCTGTACCCTGAATTGGAGATGGAGGTGTTGGGGAGCTCAGGAGGGGGCTCCTGGTTCTGTCCCCCAGGAGGTTGTTTGTTCCTGAGGGCCTACGATACAAGGTGTTCAAGTAACATCACGATACTGTTCTCGCTGGACATCCTGGTGGTAATTCCACCTGTGATCTGGTGTCCCGGAGGTTCTGTGGCCTAGTTTGCGTAAGAGTATTGAAAATTACGTGACAGCTTGTTGAAACCTGCGCTCGGTCTAAGGTTGCTCATACTCGACCGCCTGGTTCACTTCTTCAATTGTGTATTCCATCTCGTCCTTGACACATTTGTCCATGACTTTATAACGGACCTACCGAGTTCCTCCGGGAGAACAGTGATTTTTGGTGGTAGTCCGATCGTTTCAGTAAAATGGCTCACTTTATAACCACTAACAAGTCTGCCTAATGCTAAGACTCTTGCGCAGATTTTTGTGGACAATATTGTTAAATTGCACAGTATTTCCTTCGGATGTTGTCTCTGATAGGGGCACGCAGTTTGTCTCCAGGTTTGGAGGGCGTTCTGCTCTCGACTTGCATTCAACTTTCTTCTCGTCGGCTTTTCATCCACAGTCGAATGGTCAGACGGAGCGTACCAATCAAAACCTGGAGACAAACTGCGGTGCTTTGTGGCTGAGAATCAGGAGGACTGGTCCTCATTCTTGTCCTTAGCAGAATTTGCATTGAATAACCGTAGGCAGGAGTCCACGGGTAAGTCGCCATTTTTGGCGCATAACGGTTTCCATCCTCAGTTTGGTACCTTTTCAGGGCTGGTTCCTCCGGGATGCCAGAGGAGGGAGAGATTCTCTTCTGCCTTATCCTCTATCTGGCGGGGGATTCAAGAGGAATTTGGAGAGGATGGGTGAGATGTATAAACGAATGGCTGACAGAGGAAGACGTGTGACTGGTCCCGGACCTGTGTGTGGGTGATTTGGTGTGGTTGTCCACTAGGAATATCAAGTTGAGAGTGCCATCTTGGAAACTGGGTCCAAGATTTGTTGGTCCGTATAAGATTTCTGCTGTGATCAATCCTGTGGCATTTCGACTTGATCTGCCGCAGACTTGGAGGATCCACGATGTCTTCCACAAGTCTTTACTAAAAAATATGTTAAACCGGTGGTACCATTGCCATTGCCTCCTCCTCCTGTTTTAGTCGAGGGAAACTGGAGTTCGAGATCTCCAGGATCTCGACTCGAGAGTTCTGGCGGGGTTCCCTCCATACCTGGTTTCACTGGAGGGGATACGGTCCTGAGAGGAGAGGATTGGTTCCGGCATCAGATTGTCAACGCCAGCCGTCTGGTGAGGGCCTTTCATAGTCCCATCCGGATAAGGGTTGGTCCAGGTGTCCGAGGTCACCAGTAGAAGGGGGGGTACTGTCATGCCCCACTCTGACGATGTGCGGAGGTCAGCCAGGATTGCAGCACGAGTCTAGTATTTGTTTTGATGCTGTGCTGATCCGCCTCGCATCAGGTGCACTGGGGTGGAGTCATTAGTTTTTAAATAGGCTCCACTAAGTGCTCTTGAGCGGATTATACTGTTCATTATGGTCTGGGAAGTTGGAGGGAAGGTTGGCTGTTTGTTCCTGCTCTCAGCAGATAAGTGTCTTTTCTTGTTTGGGTTGTTTATGTCATCTATCCCATCCAGGTTCTGTGCTCCTTTCTCCCCACTTCACCATCTCAGGGAGTTCAGGGTTCTGTTAGTATAGGCTGGAGGACACAGCAAATCTACCTTCAAGGTTTGTCTGTGGGCTGAGCATTGCAGGGAAAGAGGTCAGGGATAAACTAGAGGGACTCCTTCCCCTGTCTCTCGTCCAGAGCCTGGTTGGTGTGTTATCTGTTAAACTGTGCACGTCCGCCGTGACAAGAAGTTTTCCTGAGACTGGAGGAAATGGTTGGCACAGCAGAACATTACAATAGTTTTATATGCAGATAGAGTGCTTCAATATATTCGTGATTGCGAAATCGGCACCATGATGCAAATATTTGGCGCAATACATGCAACTTCACATTTTAACAGGTCTGACTACTTATTAGTGATTGGTGCACTAAGTATTGTTGTGAACTTGTGACATCACAGCACTATGTATGTAGCATACATACCATACATACAGTACAGACCAAAAGTTTGGACACACCTTCTCATTCAAAGAGTTTTCTTTATTTTCATGACTATGAAGGCATTAAAACTATGAATTAACACATGTGGGAATTATATACATAACAAACAAGTGTGAAACAACTGAAAATATGTCATATTCTAGTTCATCAAAGTAGCCACCTTTTGCTTTGATTACTGCTTTGCACACTCTTGGCATTCTCTTGATGAGCTTCAGAGGTAGGTCCCCTGAAATGATCTTCCAACAGTCTTGAAGGAGTTACCCAGAGATGCTTAGCACTTGTTGGCCCTTTTGCCTTCACTCTGCGGTTCCAGCTCACCCCAAACCATCTCGATTGGGTTCAGTCCGGTGACTGTGGAGGCCAGGACATCTGGCGCAGCACCCCATCACTCTCCTTTATGGTCAAATAGCCCTTACTTTCAAAGTTTTCCCAATTTTTTTCGGCATGACTGACTGACCTTCATTTCTTAAAGTAATGATGGCCACTCGTTTTTCTTTACTTAGCTGCTTTTTCTTGCATAATACAAATTCTAACAGTCTATTCAGTAGGACTATCAGCTGTGTATCCACCTGACTTCTCCTCAACGCAACAGATGGTCCCAACCCCATTTATAAGGCAAGAAATCCCACTTATTAAACCTGACAGGGCACACCTGTGAAGTGAAAACCATTTCAGGTGACTACCTCTTGAAGCTCATCAAGAGAATGCCAAGAGTGTGCATAGCAGTAATCAAAGCAAATGGTGGCTACTTTGAAGAACCTAGAATATGACATATTTTCAGTTGTTTCACACTTGTTTGTTATGTATATAATTCACATGTGTTAATTCTAGTTTTGATGCCTTCAGTGTGAATCTACAATTTTCATAGTCATGAAAATAAAGAAAACTCTTTGAATGAGAAGGTGTGTCCAAACTTTTGGTCTGTAATGTAACATACAGCACTATGAATGTAGCATGTATGTATGGACAAACAAATAAACAAAGAATGGGAGCTCATAATACCGTATGTAAAAATATGATTTTATTATAACATGATTAAAATATAATATATATAATATGCCGTCAAAAAGTGAAGGAGAGTGACAGAGAAATGCCATCCTGGCGCTGCACACGTATCAAAAAGATATATAATAATGAATAACAGACGTATCCAGATGTAATATAGTTACCAACTATTAGAAAATAGTACATATAAAGAAAATACGGAAAATATATAAGGTGAGTCTCAATCAAAATGGCTGCACGGCTAAAGGATAAGGGATTACATGCCTGTGCTATAGTGTCCAAACTGGAGGTAATCCACAGTAAAAACCAGGTGTCGAAAAAACACCTATATCCAATGCCAATAAAGCCAAGAGACAGGCACTCATCTGATAATGATAGTGTTCTGTACCAACCAGGATGGCGCTACCCCGACCCACCACCCGACGCGCGTTACGGGATGCCCTCGCCTGGGGCTACCCCCAGACGAAGGCACGCCATAACGCGCGTCGGGCTAGCGCCATCTTGGTTGGACAGGCACACTTTCATTATCAGGTGAGTCCCCGTGCCAGGATGGCACTTTCTCTGTCACTCTCCTTCACTTTTTAACGACATATTATATATATTATATTTAATCATGTCATAATAAAAATCATATTTTTACATACTGTATTATGAGCTTCGTTCTTTGTTTATTTGCTTGTTTCACTCGGGAGCTGGTACCGAGTTATTTGTATAGGTGACCTTTGGTTCTGTTGGGTGGGACATTGTTTCCACTCCTACCATTTGCCATCTCTGGTCTTTTTTTCTAATCTGTATGTATGGACAGCAAACCTATCAGCTGACACTTATCACTAACTAACCTACACTGACTGACTATCTCCCACTAACTATCTGTAATTATATGTATAAGCTAACTAACTAACTTACTAACTATCTAATGTAATGACACAGGAAAGCACACAGCACAGCAATAACACGCTGTCTCTCTCAGAACTGCAAAATACTGCATACAAGGGCTGCTGGGGAGGTTCTTATATAGTAAGGGGTAGGCAACTTTCCTATTGGTTGCTAGGGGTGTTGCTAAGCCTCAGACAAAACATTGGCCCACAAACAAGAAGGGCGGTTACTGTTGAAAAAAAATCTAGAATATTCGAAAATTACGAATATATATCACTATATTCTAAATATTCGTGAAGTTCCTCGAAGTGCCGATATTCGGGAAAAATATTCCGCTATTCGAATATTTCGAGCCCAACACTAATGACAATCAAAGAACTAAGGCTACTTCCACACTTGCTTTGTTATTTTCTGGTATTGAGATCCGGCAGAGGATCTCAATACCAGAAAAAATGTTTCTGTTTAGTCCTCATGCATTCTGAATGGAAAGAGATCCGTTCAGGATACAGCAGGATGTCTTCCATTACGGCATCATTCTGTTTCGTGACAGGACACAAAACCACTGCAAGCTGCGGTTTTGTGTCTGTCATATAAAACTGAAAAAAAAATGGATCCGCACTGAAAACAATGTAAGTCAATTGGTGACAGATCTGTATTTTTGTGAACCTAAAAAAACAGATCCGTCACCCTTTGACTTTCAATGTATTTAGTGACGGATCCATTTATTTCCATTTGGTTTCACACATCCGCATCCAAACAGAACAGATGCATACTGATGTGCTAAATCAAAACAGATCCATTTAATTCCGGTATTAAGATCCTCTGCTGGATCTCAATACGGAATTATCAACGCAAGTGTGGAAAGTAGCCTAACTGGAGTGACAAACCCTAGGAAAGCAAAAATCTATGTGGACTGAGATTTGGTTTACACTTGATAAGAGGATTTCTAATAGAGAAGCATCATGTCAACATTGCAATGTGAACACATGCTTTTACCAGGGTGCATCAGGGCGGGCCGAATAGAACTAATGGGACATCTGATAGAAATTTTCACATATCCCTTTCATTCCAATAAGGTAGAATTCCTCCTCAACTGGAAAAATAGGGTCGATAGTAACCCATTTGGAACCTGTTATAAATGCACATTTTTTTCCTTTCTGGAGAAAACCAAAACACAAATGAAATCAGCAAAAGAAAAATACAAGCAGTAAATTAATCATTCATAAATACCATTGCTTATTTAATCCTGACTTCCAAGACCCTGCCTCTTAGAAAGGTACAAAGGATGTTTTAATTTGACCTCAAACCATTGCTCTATGGTCATGGGGAGTTAGATCAGATTTCCTTTTGCATAAGTTATGTCTCTGCTATCAAAATGCTATTCACAGAGAATTGGCTGCTTGGTAGGTATCAATGAAGAAGAAAGGTTTATTGAGGTAACTTCTGTGTCAACTGCTTCCCTTTAGCAGTGGTCACTTGTCTGCCTTATCTGCCCTGTCCATCTTTCATAGATGTTTTACCTTAAAGTTAGAAAATTAAAGATTAAATCCACCGGCATTATACTTATACAGGAGTGCAATTCAGATAGAAATAGGGCAATTTGGGGGCAATTTTTAAAGCCTGTCCAGAATCTGTATTCTTGTGGTTCCACCAAGATTAGGAACCTCTGTTCCTTTCCTCTGTTCCTTTTTTATGTTGTATAGGAGAAGGGCAGCGACCACTTGTCTTTATTTCCCGCTCCTGCTGTATGCTAGGTCATCAGTAGCTGATCAGTGGGGGCCTGAAACCCAGGACCACCATCGATTAGCTGTTTGAGAAGGCACCGGTGCTCCTGTGAGCCTTGCAGCCTTCTCCCTGCTCACAGAGCACAGCGATGTACATTGAATAGTGTCTGTGCTTGGTATTGCAGCTTAGCCCCATTCACTTTTATGTGTCATCACTTGGCCTAGGGCAGTGCTTCTCAATTATTTTCTGTCATGCCCCCCCTAGGCAGAAGAAAACATTTTGCGCCCCTCACGCGACTGTAAATAGTATCATTTGTCTATAAAATTGTAATAAGTAGATCAGGATAGAGCATCATCCAGGGTACTGCCTTCTAGTTCGTATACTTTTTCCTCCTCCATCCCCTGGTTACTATTTCTTTTCCCCTTTTCAGTTTTATTATCAGATTTTGTGTTTGTCCTACCTCCTCTCCTTGACCCCTGCTCTTTATGTTCTTTCTGTGCTTCAGCTCTTGTTTGGTGATGCTGCGGATGTATCTTTGCGACTCTGCCTTGATGACATGCCGGCGTCCTGCTCTTTCTCCTCTGTGAGTGGCACTAGGAACCGGCGTATTGATTCCTGTATGTCTCCACGGGTCCTCTGCATGTGTCACGTGCGTTGGCGGTCACGTGGTCCTCCGCGTCGGGCTGCTACTGGGGCTGCGCTGGGACAATCTCCAGTGATCACGCTGCGCTGCTCCCTCTCTCCAGCCGCAGAGTTGCTAGGCAACCGACGCCGTGTGGGACACCACTTGTGAGTGAGTCGGATAATCCGATCTGGACATCCAATAGGACAGTGTTTGCCGAGGTCAAACGAGCCCCCCTTTACGGAGCCTCGCCCCCCCACTATTTGAGAAGCACTGGCCTAGGGAAATCTGGAGAAGGCTGGAGTGCTACTGCAAGCGCTGCTGCCTTCTCAAACAGCTGATTAGCGGGGATCACAGATATCAGACCCTAACCAATCAGATACTGATGACCTAAAAGGAGGATAGGTCATCAGCATTGCTGCCTCTTTCTTCCTTTGAGTCAACTTAGCCATGCCCAAATGCCTCCTTCTGCCTGTTGATTGAGGTATCTTATCACAGGCAACATCAACCCTGGAGGTAAGGGGATGCTTCTGCCTGTGATAGGAAATGTTAAACAAAAATCACAAGGTGGGATTTGGACATTGCTAACTTGATTCAGAGGAAGACAGAGTCAGCCTCCTTGACTTGAAAACTCTGATTGCCAAAAATAGGAACAGCGAATATAGATGTTTTTCTCTTCTTTGAGGAGTCATAAGAGTATCATTGGGGATAACATGAAATGCTTGATAAGATAATGTAGGCAGTTTGAAGATCAATATCTTGACAGTTTATTAATCTGGACCTGAGTATAGGGTTTTCTTGCGATGTCCAAAATCAAGGTATTACGTTTTCCTGCTGTAATCATGTAAGTAACTAAATTACTTTGTTTAGGGAAGAACTAATTTGAGGGTGCGCAGAGAAGAATTAGTGAAGGGGTGTGGACTATAAGATTGTTGTTATCTTATCTACGGATGTTAGTTTTTTCACACAATGTAGGTTGGATAAGTGGACAAGTACACATGATTTAGGTCATATCCCATTTGAGCAAGTTACACCACTTTTCAGGTTGCATTATATTTATCCTGTATAAGAAATTGGGGGTTTTGGACGCATCTGGAGAACCAGTGTGAGTACCTTGGTATATGTGTAAACTCATCTTTTGTAAAGGGTGTTTCAAGTTCAAGCTGGGCTTATTCTGTGCGCCTCTCAGAAGTAAACCAGAATATACCATAGAAAAGAGTCTTTTAGCAAAAGAAGAAAATACCGTAATTGAAACGTTTATACTAACCAAATGGTTCAGAGATGTCAGAAAACCTAATCAGAAATTGATTACAGGTTTGTTTAGAGTGATTGATTTGTAGGAAAGTGAAATACAGTATGTCATATCATTGGTTGGCAACAAGAACTGGAGGTCTAGGATTTTTTTTGTTTTTGAAGGATCTGATGATTCTATTTATGTTCCTCCAAAAGTTTGGAACAGGCCTTGCAAATTCCAAAATTTTAATAATCAAACTTAAGGGTATAAGGGGTGATATTGTTTTGGTAGGGGCTAAAGAAGCAAAATAATTATGTTACACCTAGATGGTGCCCTTGGTACTAGGGCTGGTTTGGGCCTTGAGAACAGCCAAAAGGACTGTTGTCTCTGTGTTGACATTTGGAGTGGAATCTTGTAACTTATTTATACTAACCTATATGCTCAAGTGGACAGCATCGTAATAAAGCAGTCACATGACAACTGAGGAATGGTTATGAATAAAAAGTCTATGTGGCAATCTCAGTTTCTTGCCCTCATGAAGTATTGCATAATACTAGTAGTATTGAAGAAGGTTTTGAAAGGAGAATAGAGACCATTTGAAGTAAGAGCAGTACCTACAAACATTATAAAATAAAGTACAGCTGCATGCTACCACAGCTTCATTCATATATATTGTTAGGAGCTGGTCTAACTTTGTGTTTTGCATTGTACTACATTTGGAGGAGTAGCTGCCTCCGTTTGGACCTTGCATTCCTGCCCATGTGCCCAGAGCTTTTAATCAGAGTATAACATAGCTGGATTCTACATTGCTCTGAATTTTTTAGGCTTAGACCCAGGAGAGGCAAGTCTGATAGTGTAAGTTCCGTCTGTTGGAAGTCACTGGAGATGAGCGAATCAAAGTCCACGAAGTGGCATTCGATCCGAATTTCAGGTTTTATTTGATTCTCACCGAATCCGAATTTCCTCACGCTTTGTGGTAACAAATCACATTTTTTCATAAAATGGCTGCTGCACATGTGAGGACAT
This sequence comes from Bufo bufo, assembly GCF_905171765.1. Classification (NCBI taxonomy): domain Eukaryota; kingdom Metazoa; phylum Chordata; class Amphibia; order Anura; family Bufonidae; genus Bufo; species Bufo bufo. Next base: position 140,169,698 of record NC_053389.1, read on the forward strand.
GGAGCAAGGAACTCTGGGAAGGCGGGATGACCCATAATGCCATGCATGTAGCCAATGAGCAGCCAGCCAGCCCTTTTGATGTCACAGCCCTATAAATAGCCTCAGTCAAGGCAAGAGTTCTTTGTGCTGAAAAAATGATTTACAAGTTCAGGGAAAGATTATTTAAGGTGTAGGGAAAGGATAGGGAGGAATCATTCAACAGCATTTAAGTAGAACAGGGTTCAGCAAGAGAGATTATAGCCTGGGTAATAGGAACAATCCTATTATACCTTGCTGCACTGAATGGGGATCAAAATTGCCATTATACAGCTCTGTAATTCCAGCAAACCGGTCTTGTTATTTGGGGTGCAAGTGCTGTTTGATACAGCCATTAACAGGGTTTATTAAAAGGAAACATTTCTACATCTTATTTGCCCTTGTGCTGTGCAGTTATATGTTCTAAAGCATTTTTTGGCTTGTATTAGTAGAAAAAAGAGGGCTTATTAGCAGTTATGTGGTGAGCTGCGAAATCTACAGCCCTAAGTATATTTGCCGTTCAGCGGTGCAGTTATATGTTCTAAAGCCTTTTTTGGAGTGTATAAGTGGAAAGAAGAAAAATATATTTGGGTTCAGCGGTGCAGTTATATATTCTAAAGCCTTTTTTGGAGTGTATACAGTAAGTGGAAAAAAGAAAAATATATTTGCTGTTCAGCGGTGCAGTTATATGTTTCAAAGCCCTTTTTGGCGTGTATTAGTGGCAAAAAAATATATATTTGACGTTCAGTGGTGCAGTTAAAAGTTCTAAAGCCTTTTGTGGAGTGTATAAGTGGAAAAAATATAAATATATTTGCCATTAAGTGGTGCAGTTATATGTTCTAAAGCCCTTTTGTGTTGCGTATAAGTTGAAAAAAATAAGGGCCTATTTGCCGTTCAGCGGCGCAGTCATATGTTCTAAAGCCCTTTTTGTCGAGTATTAGTGCAAAAAAATATATATTTGTCGTTCAGCAGTGCAGTTATATGTTCTAAAGCCTTTTGTAGAGTGTATAAGTGGAAAAAAGAAAAATATATTTGCTGTTCAGCGGTTCAGTTATATATTTTAAAGCCTTTTGTGGAGTGTATAAGTGAAAAAAAGTTAAATATATTTGCCGTTCAGCGGTGCAGTTATGTGTTCAAAATCTCTTTGTGTCGTGTATAAGTGGAAAACAATAATGGCTTTTTTGCCATTCAGCGGTGCAGTTACATATTCTAAAGCCCTTTTTGGCATGTATTAGTGGCAAAAAAATATATATCTGCTGTTCAGCGGTGCAGTTATATGTTCTAAAGCCCTTTTTGGCGTGCATTAGTGGCAAAAAAATAAATATATTTGCCGTTCAGCGGTGAAGTTATAAGTTCTAAAGGCCTTTTGTGGACTGTATAAGTGGAAAAAAGAAAAATATATTTGCCGTTCAGCGGTGAACTTATACGTTCTAAAGCCCTTTTTGTCGAGTATTAGTGCAAAAAAAATAATATTTGTTGTTCAGCGGTGCTGTTATATGTTCTAAAGCCTTTTGTGGAGTGTATAAGTGGAAAAAAGAAAAATATATTTGCCGTTTAGCGGTGCAGTTATATGTTCTAAAGCCTTTTGTGTTGTGTATAAATGGAAAAAAATAAGGGCCTATTTGCCATTTAGCAGTGCAGTTATACATTCTAAAGCCCTTTTTAGAGTGTATTAGTGGCAAAAAATATATATATTTGCTGTTCAGCGGTGCAGTTATATGTTCTAAAGCCCTTTTTGGCGTGTATTAGCGGCAATAAAAATATATATATTTGCCGTTCAGTAGTGCAGTAATATGTTCTAAAGCCGTTTTTGGCTTGTACTAGTGGCAAAAAATATATATATTTGCCGTTCAGCGGTGCAGTTATATGTTCTAAAGCCCTTTTTGGTGTGTATTAGTGGCAATAAAAATTATATATTTGCCGTTCAGTAGTGCAGTAATATGTTCTAAAGCCGTTTTTGGCGTGTACTAGTGGCAAAATATATATATATTTGCCGTTCAGCGGTGCAGTTATATGTTCTAAAGCCCTTTTTGGTGTGTATTAGTGGCAAAAGAAATATATATTTGCCGTTCAGCGGTGCAGTAATATGTTCTAAAGCCGTTTTTGGCGTGTACTAGTGGCAAAATATATATATATTTGCCGTTCAGCGGTGCAGCTATATGTTCTAAAGCCCTTTTTGGTGTGTATTATTGGCAAAAGAAATATATATTTGCCGTTCAGCGGTGCAGTAATATGTTCTAAAGCCCTTTTTGTCGAGTATTAGTGCAAAAGAAAAATATATTTGTTTTTCAGCGGTGCAGTTATATGTTCTAAAGCCCTTTTGTGGACTGTATAAGTGGAATAAATAAAAACATATTTTCCATTCAGCGGTGCAGTTGTATGTTATAAAGAATTTTTGAGGAGTGTATAAGTGGAAAAAAGAAAAATATATTTGCCATTTGGCGGTATAGTTATATGTTCTAAAGCCTTTTGTGGAGTGTATAAGTGGAAAAAAGAAAAATATATTTGCCGTTCAGCGGTGCAGTTATATGTTTTAAAGCCCTTTTTGTCGAGTATTAGTGCAAAAAATATATATACACTTTTTGTTCAGTGGTGCAGTTACAGTACAGACCAAAAGTTTGGACACACCTTCTCATTCAAAGAGTTTTCTTTATTTTCATGACTATAAAGGCATCAAAACTATGAATTAACACATGTGGAATTATATACATAACAAACAAGTGTGAAACAACTGAAAATATGTCATATTCTAGGTTCTTCAAAGTAGCCACCTTTTGCTTTGATTACTGCTTTGCACACTCTTGGCATTCTCTTGATAAGCTTCAAGAGGTAGTCCCCTGAAATGGTCTTCCAACAGTCTTGAAGGAATTCCCAGAGATGCTTGGCACTGTCGGCCCTTTTGCCTTCACTCTGCGGTCCAGCTCACCCCAAACCATCTCGATTGGGTTCAGGTCCAGTGACTGTGGAGGCCAGGTCATCTGGCGCAGCACCCCATCATTCTCCTTCATGGTCAAATAGCCCTTACTTTCAAAGTTTTCCCAATTTTTCGGCTGACTGACTGACCTTCATTTCTTAAAGAGGACCTTTCACCGATTCTTACCCTATGAACTAACTATACAGATATGTAGAGCGGCGCCCGGGGATCTCACTGCACTTACTATCATCCCCGGGCGCCGCTCCGTTCTCCTGCTATGTCCTCCGGTATCTCCGCTCACTAAGTTATAGTAGGCGGAGATACCAGTCCCTAAGTTATGGTAGGCAGAGTCTGCCCTAGCGCTGGCCAATCGCAGCGCAGAGCTCACAGCCTAGGGCAGACTCCGCCTACCATAACTTAGGGAACGGAGATACCGGAGGACATAGCAGGAGAACGGAGCGGCGCCCGGCGATAATAGTAAGTGCAGTGAGATCCCCGGGCGCCGCTCTCCATGTATGTATATTTAGTTCATAGGGTAAGAATCGGTGAAAGGTCCTCTTTAAAGTAATGATGGCAACTCGTTTTTCTTTACTTAGCTGCTTTTTTCTTGCCATAATACAAATTTTAACAGTCTATTCAGTAGGACTATCAGCTGTGTATCCACCTGACTTCTCCTCAACGCAACTGATGGTCCCAACCCAATTTATAAGGCAAGAAATCCCACTTATTAAACCTGACAGGGCATACCTGTGAAGTGAAAACCATTTCAGGGGACTACCTCTTGAAGCTCATTAAGAGAATGCCAAGAGTGTGCAAAGGAGTAATCAAAGCAAAAGGTGGCTACTTTGAAGAACCTAGAATATGACATATTTTCAGTTGTTTCACACTTGTTTGTTATGTGTATAATTCCACATGTGTTAATTCATAGTTTTGATGCCTTCAGTGTGAATCTACAATTTTCATAGTCATGAAAATAAAGAAAACTCTTTGAATGAGAAGGTGTGTCCAAACTTTTGGTCTGTACTGTATATATTCTAAAGCCTTTTGTGTCGTGTATAAGTTGAAAAAAATAAGGGCCTATTTGCCGTTCAGCAGTGCAGTTATATATTCTAAAGCCCTTTTTGGCATGTATTAGTGGCAAAAAATATATATATTTGCCGTTCAGCGGTGCATTTATATGTTCTAAAGCCCTTTTTGGCGTGTATTAGTGGCAATAAAATATATATATTTGCTGTTCAGTAGTGCAGTTATATGTTCTAAAGCCCTTTTTGGCGTGTATTAGTGGCAAAAGAAAAATATATTTGCCGTTCAGCGGTGCAGTTATATATTCTAAAGCCTTTTGTGGAGTGTATAAGTGGAAAAAAGAAAAATATATTTGCCGTTCGGCGGTGCAGTTAAATGTTCTAAAGCCTTTTGTGTCGTGTATAAGTGGAAAAAAATAAGGGCCTATTTGCCGTTCAGTGGTGCAGTTATATGTTCTAAAGCCTTTTGTGTCATGTATAAGTGGAAAAAAATAAGGGCCTATTTGCCATTCAGCGGTGCAGTTATAGGTTCTAAAGCCCTTTTGAGGAGTGTATGAGTGGAAAAAAGAAAAATATATTTGCCGTTTGGCGGTGTAGTTATATGTTCTAAAACCTTTTGTGGAGTGTATGAGTAGAAAAAAGAAAAATATATTTGACGTTCAGTGGTGCAGTTATATGTTCTAAAGCCTTTTGTGTCCTGTATAAGTGGGAAAAAAATAAGGGCCTATTTGCTGTTCAGCAGTGCAGTTATATGTTCTAAAGCCATTTTTTGCGTGTATTAGTGGCACAAAAAAAGTATTTGTCGTTGTGCGGTGAAGTTAGAAAATTACAACCCTTTTTGGCATGTATTAGTGGGAAAAAAGGGCTTTTTAGCTGTTGTGTGGTGAAGTGAGAAAATTACAGGCTTTTTTTGGGGTGATTTAATTTCCTTTTATTTGATCTAACAGTATGTCAGATAGAGAAGTTCCAGGCCCTGCACAGGGGAGTGGCAGAGACCTAAATGTTTCTGGCGCAGGCACAGGTCGCAGCAGAGTAAGGGAGCGTGACAGCAGGAGTCGCAGCGAGAGGCATGAGCTCCCGGTGTCATCCAGTGGTCGTTTCTTGACCAGAAAACCAGCGGTTCTTGAATAGTTGACTCGGTCATCCAATTTGTCCCAAGTGACATCAGACACTCCCAGCTAAGAGTCGATGGGTTCGTCAGATACAACCCTTATTTGGCATGGCCCGGGAGCAGGCCCTGTGTCCTCACTTGTCCTCAACCTGCCTCTGTACTTTTCTGTTCCCTCAGCCAGAGAAGTATTATATCCTGTGGGCTCAGCCCCACTATACAGCGAGGACAAAGTATTAGAGGACGGATGAAGAAGACATCCACTGCTTACTCCACTAGCCAGGCAAGTAGTGATGAGGAGAGTGGCATGGGAGCTGGTGTTGAGAGCGGTGAGGCTCCTGACCCAGAGACTGTTGAGGACATCAGTGACGTGCAGACAGCACTTGATGATGATGATGTAGTTGATCGCATTTGGGAGCCCGGTGAATTAAGGGCTTCATCATCACCAGGAGAAGAGGGTGGTAGCTTGCCTGTGAGCCAGCGGCGGAGCCAGCAAGTTGCTAGGGTAGCCGGGAGTCAGCAGGGTGTCAGCAGTGGGAGGTCGGTAGCCAAACATGCCCGGGGTAGACCACCCACTTCACAGGTGCCTACCTGCCTGGAAAGTAGTGGTGCACGGGTTCACGGATGCAGTGGCCATAGCAGTCAGTCAGTGCGTAGTATTGGGGGTAAAATCACCTACTTGGAGGTGTGACCGTTTTTTGTTAAGCCGCCGGAGGAGGTGAACATGGCCATATGTAGAATCTGTGGGCAGAAGGTGAAGCGTGGCCAGGGTGCCAATGTTGGCACCACGGCCCTGTGTCAACATATGCAGCATCACCATAAAGTGGCCTGGGAGAACTGTGGCTCCGATGTGGTGGTACAGCCTGTCGCAGCAGTCGCTGCGTCACCCAGTGGCACTCACCAGGTTTCAGGCAGTCAAGGCTCCACCACCTCAGCCGTAGGGGGCTGTCTGTCCTTTCCATCATCTACTGGTCCTGATGCTCCTGCTCCTCCTCGTCAGTCATTCTGTCAGCATTCGATCAAAGCGATTGCCAAGAGACAACAGTGTGCGTGCACTCATCCAACGGTGCAGAAGCTGAATGTGCTCCTGTCCAAGTTGCTGGTGCTGCAGTTCCTCCCTTTCCAAGGTGTGGACTCTGCACCTTTCAGAGAACTGATGGCTTGTGCTGAGCCGAGGTGGAGAGTCCCAAGCCGTCATTTGTTTGCAAAAAAGGCAGTAGCCCTGCACACGTATGTAGAACAGAAGGTGGGCCAGTCCTTGAGCCTGTCAGTGCCTGCAAAAGTGCATGGCAGCACCGATTTTTGGAGCTGTAACTACAGTCAGGGACAATACATGTCTTTTACGGCCCACCTGGTGAATGTGGTTCCTAAGCAGCCACACCAGCAACTTGGCCAGGTGACGCCGCTTCCGCCTCCACGTTGTCACGCCGTTGGTCCTGCGACAATGTCCTCCTCTGCCTCCTCATCCTCCACTGTGTCCTCAGCCTCCACTGCAGGCACAATTCACAGTGCCCCTCCAGCATACCACATGTGCAGGGCACGGCGGTGTCACTCTGTTCTGCACCTCGTTTGCATGGGCGAATGGAGTCACACAGGGGAGGAACTGCTCTGTGTCCTTCATCAAAAAATCTAATCCTGGCTTTCTCTGCGACAACTTAAAATCGGACCGGGAAGAACATGGTGTCGGTGCTGCATCAAAGAGGGCTGAGCCATGCGCCCTGCATGGCACACATTTTTTGTCTGGTTGTCAAGCAGTTCCTGAAGTCTTCCACCCATCTGCAAGAAATCCTAATAATGGCCAGGAAACTTTGCATGCACTTCAGCCACTTGTACACCGCAAAGCACACCCTCCTTGAGCTGCAACTGCAGAACGGCATCCCCCAACATAGGCTAATATGTGATGTTTCTACCTGTTGGAATTCCACCCTCCATATGTTGGACCGACTATACGAACAGAGAAAGGCCATAAACGATTTCTTGATGATCCAAGCGGACAGGAGTACTCCCGTGTAACTTCGATGTCAGCCAGTGGCAACTCATGCGTTACACCTGCCGTTTGCTCAGGCCCTTTGAGGAGGCCACGTTATTTGTCAATCACCAGGACTACGGGATGAACTATATCATTCCACTGCCTCATGTCATGGAACAGATGCTGGTAAATCTGGCTGGTCAGGGGACTGGAGACGTGGCGCCTAGATCTCACGACAACATGAGCCCCGTGGGGCCTGAACTGGAGGAGGAGGACATTGAAGCCAAGAAATGTGTAGCAAAATGGATGGTTTTTACACACAGGTGACAGGAGAGGAGGAGCAGGAGCAGCCAAAGGAGCTACAGGGCGATGAGAAAGACGAGGCAGAGGACCCAAACAAACCGTGGCAGTATGTAGTGTAGATGGAGGCAGGGAGTCCCTCTGAGTCACTTGAACAAATGGCCCGATGCATACTCACGTGCTTGCGCAGTGACAGCCAAATTGTCACCATTCGGCAGAGGGATGACTTTTGGCTCTCCACCTTGTTGGACCTCGCTACTGGTCCAAAATAGGTGCCGTTTTTACACCCGCTGAGAGGGAGGACAAACTGAACTACTATAGAGACATCCTATGTAGTGAGTTGGCCGCTGCCTATTTGCACCATCATCCATCCTCTTGCAGGTCTGATGGGGAGGGGCCCCTCTGCGCTCATGTTCCGCTACCATGGCTGCTGTGGCAGGGTGGGGGGGGACGGGGGTAGGAGCAGTTCCAGCTCCATCAGCAGCCACTTGAGTCTAGAGTCGCTGATGAGCAGCTTTCTTCACTCACCTAGTGAAGAAACTACTCACCAGCAGCAGCAGCTTGACCTGGAGCAGGACCTGAACCATGAGGTGGTTGCATACTTGGACAGTATCCTGCAACTCCTCATTGAAGATGTGCTGGACTACTGGCCAGCTAAACTGGATTTGTGGCCGCAACTAGTATAGTTTGCCCTGGAAAAGCTGTCCTGCCCGGCCAGTAGTGTGGCATCAGAGCGGGCGTTTAGTGCGGTGGGGGCCATAGTTACCCCAAGAAGATCTTGCCTGTCCAAAATGTGGAGAGACTGACCTTTGTCAAGATGAATCAGGCGTGGATCAGCCAGGATTTCCACCCACCAATGCTTGATGCATCAGACTAGATCATCCATAGTGCCACACCAACAAGTTGACAAAAGAGACCGGTTTAATCTGGCTACCTGCTTAAGCTACTATTCTGATGCTGCCACCCGCCTGATTCCACTCATCTGATGCCAAGTGCTCCTTCTTTCACTCACCATCTTCAGCTGGTGCGGTATGCCAGACCTAGTAGGGAAATTATGCGTGAGGTCACAGTGTGAGCAATAGATAGGCCGAGGTAAATACAGTTCTGGTTACTCACGGTTATGTCGTCTCTGGGCAGGCTAGTATAAGTGAAAAGGAGAACGGCACAAGGATTCTCTGGGGCACACTCTGGTGTAAGGGACACTGGTTAGCTGGTGGTTCGAGGTGCCCTTGATGGTCTGTATTAATGTGCCTATGGCAAGGTCCCTTGTAGTCGTGACGCCAGTACCTTTTGTATGGAGGCACAACCATTTATTGTAGTGTTAATGGAGGGAACTTGAGACTGAGACAGGAAGGATGAAATCCGGGGTAGAACTTTACTGAAGATAACTTCCGATAACAGTCTCTTAGTACAGAGGTAACACTGCTGCAGGTCCTCTGCTGACAAGTGTAAATGTCCCTCTCTAACTATTAAATGTAATGAAATCGTAGCCTTACGGGTCCTGGTGATCCCGGTTCAGGTTTGTGATGTTGCCGGAGGCTGGTGACTCCTTCACTTGGGAATCCAAAGGTCCTAAGGCACTAGTAGGATATGGCCATAACTCTTTGGTGGTCGCTTTCTTTAGTATTTTCTGAGTAAATGGAGCACTTCAGCTCTGAGCTGAAAACTGGCTTAGGGCTCAAGATTGCAGACTGCACTTGACATGACTGCTCTCTTAACTGCAACTGGAACTAGTCCTAACTGGCTAGGCCTGAGCTTGACTATATATATGGGAGGTATTATCTCCCCCTAGTGGTAAGCTCAGTGAAATGCAGCTAGACTCACTTGTGAGCTGGGATTATGCATAAAGACACATTGCAGCAAGAAAGCAGGCTATATAAAGCATAAAAAGCATAATACAACAACTTTGCAGTACCCACAAGGGTAGTGGGACACTGCACTGGTACTCGTATTGCCACTCACCTCCCCACTCTGTCACTGGGTCACTCTGTGGTCTCCTGATGCCGCTGCCACCTCCTCACTATGTCACCTTGCCACTCTGTGGTCTCCTAATGCTGCCGCCATCTCCTCACTATGTCACCTTGCCACTGTGTGATCTCCTGATGCTGCTGCCACCTCCTCATTCTGTCACTGGGTCACTATGGGGTCTCCTAATGCTGCTGCCACCTTCACACGATGTCACCTTGCCACTCTGTGGTCTTCTGAATCTACTGTCACCTCCACACTATATCACCCGGTCACTCTGTGGTCTTCTGATGCTGCTGCCACCTACACACTCGGTCATTGGGCCACTCTGTTGCCTCCTCCTGATGCTGCTGCCACCTCCAGACTCTGTCATTGGGTGTCACCGCCAGCTCTCTGAGAAGGTCTGGCAGACGTTCTTCTGTACCTCTTGCATGATGTTCTTTGTTTTGGTTTCACTTTGTCATCTCCTTTCCTTCTCCCAGCTGTCACCTATTTACACTAATTGCCTCCCTTTATATTTCCTCCCATACTGCCTCACTTTGCGGTTTATACTACTTCCTGGATTGAAATGTTCACTGCTGGAGACTTCTGTTACTTCTTGTTCAGATAAGTCCTTTCATGTATTGTGTTTCCTTGCTGGCTTGATTCTAGGTGACCCTGACTCCCTCCGTATTAAGTGCAGGGAGCCGGTGGTCATGTCCCCTCACTATTATAGGGTTTTCAGGTGTCATACAGTCTAGGTACGAGGGCATGCAATCTTCTACCTCTGAGACCCTTGTATGTGCTTAGCAGTCAGGGAGAGCTCTTAGGGTTGTATAGGGGTCACCTTTATGCTCCTTAGTTTGGGATCAAGCCAGTCGGATGTTTATCCATAACTTCCAGCTATCTGCAACATCATCCGTGACATTGGGTCACTCTGTAGTCTCCTCATGCTGCTTCCACCTGACCACTATGTCATAGGGCTACTCTGTGGACTTCTCATGCTGTTCCCACCCTCCCCACTTCATGACTGGGCCACTATTTAGTATTTCGGCCTGGCTGACATCATCATTTATTTGACCCCTCTATTGATCTTTCAGGAGGAAGGAAAAATGAGACGCCAATCGAATCCTGTCTGTGTAGCAGCTGTAAGGCCTGTATGTCCCATCAGAATTGGCTTGTCATTTGGTAGCCAAAAGCAGGAGTGGGTACAAAACACAGAAGACATGCAAATATTCCATTCACGTGTCATCTCTGTTTTGGATACACTACAGGTTTTTTTTTTGCATTAGCAATACTAATGGATTACTAATACTGACCAAATGCTGACCGAGTTAAGGTGGATGCTCAACAGACAGGATCCATTTTTTGGGGTTATTGGTCTGACGGATGAGAGGAAGGGAAAAATAATCAGTGATGTCAACACAAACTTACTGCTGACACCCTCTTTACTCTGTCGGGGGGCTCTACTTGTATAAGCATTTAATAGAACAGGTTCTGTAGACATCTATGTGAAATCAGCTGGCGATGGTGTAAAAGGAGTACGCTTCTTTTTGGCGACCTGTAAGGCTGAGTTCATACTTGAGCTATTTGGTCAGTTTTGGCCCTGTATCTGCCCAAATAAGTGAAGTGTGCAGTGATTCTAAGAGCGACGCCTGTCATCTGCATGTCATACAGACTCACAGTATTATTTCACTACCACAGCAGACTCCCTATGTGTGTTACTGCAAGGCACAGTGTTCTACAACCCTATGAGGGTTCTCTGCAGCCAGGAAAAAGCAGTTTTTTATCGCAATTCGCCGCAAATATGGATTGAAACTTCTGCATATCATGTTTGTTTGTTTGCTTTTGCATTGCAGCTGTGGCAGTGTGCACCTGTACTTTATGTCATATTTGTTTGGCTGGAGCTGGTCTAACTTTGTTTTTTGCATTGTTCTCTAGATAGGTCATGAGTATGTGATTGGTAGGGGTCTGACACCCACCACCCACATCGATCAGCTGTTTGAAAGAACCAGAGCACTCATACAAGCACTGCAGCCTCCTTACAGCATGCCCAAGTACAATGCCATGGGTTATATGACCAGTAAATGTAACGTCACTTACCTCCAGAGAGACCCAAACACTCAACAGAACACGGAGACCATTTCAAACTGCTTATCTGTGAGGGTATTGGGAGTCGGACCCCAATTGGTTATATATTGAGGATAGCTTGCCAATATTTTAGTCCCGGAAAACCCCTTGAAACCCATTAGCTAAAACTTTAGTTCCCAATTTAACATCTATGTTTAAGAGGGAGATGGGCTCGGAGTTTGTTTCCACAGCATGTTGCATCTTTACTCTCTTTGGGTATATTTGCAATGTATCTTTCCAGGGTTTGAGAAGGTAACAACTCCATGTAAAAGGTCATTACATACAGAAATTATGGCAGGATAAGCATTGTATAATAGCTGATTTTGAAATCATCAGGCCTGGCACTTTTACCATTGGGGATTATGGAAAGAACTTCAGACAGTTTTTGCCTCATGAAGAATTGGAGTATTGTTTTTTCTCCTCTGTGCGGGAAGGAAATTTTAATTATCTGCAATTTCTAATGATTTTTATGTACTTTTACTGGATGTAATTCTTGTTTTTCGAAAACTCAGTACATCACAATCCCATTCTTCTCCAAAAAAAATCATTGTTCAACATCTATAGCAGCCCCTTTAACTCCATAATGCTCAGCGACATAATAGTACATCGCTGAAAGTAGGTAGTTAGTGCTCAGCGATGTACTGTTGTAGCGCTGCAATCGTGCAGCTGCTGTGCCCTAACCATCACTTGTATTATACAGATGGTACCCTGTTCTCACAGCCAGGATTGGAGATAACTCTAATCCCAAAAATGTAACTCATTAAATGTGCGGTCAATAGCGACCATGGCATCTGAATCGTTAGACAAAATGAGAAGGCTCCCTCTTTCCTTTGATCAGCACCTCTATTACACTTTACCTATGGCAGGATGTAATAAGCAGTAAAATGCCTATACATTGTAATACAAGAGAATTGCATTGTATAGTACAAGTGATTACAGTTTGAATATGGGGACTTAAAAAACTTGTAAACAACTGTTGAAAGTTAAAGTTTAGTTAAAAGTAACAATACAGATGGACTAAACAGTGTGGTCTTATTTTAACTAGAGCCCATTCCGGCCCATACGGCTGCGTGGTACTCGAATGCAGTGGATTTTCCAAGCAGATTTTGTCACGTATTCCGCTAGAAAACCATTTATATTGAGCCTCTTACTGTTCCTCAATAGAAATTCATATTGGCACAGATTTCAAAACTGCGTCAAGACAGGGCATATCCCTTCTTTGCTCGATTTTCACACGGAAGGCACATGGAAACCACGGTGGGTGTCTGCACATAAATTATCCCTATTTAATGGGACTCGTGGTATCCAACTTGCAAATCCTTGGCAGGAATCTGTGAAAGACCCTGATGGATTCAGAGGAAATTATGCGTCTGATTTTTCCGACATGCCATGCATTTTAACTATCTGAATGTACCCTAACTCTAGTCGACAATAGTCATGGTCCTGCACTTCCGTTGGAACTGACCATCTTTCTCGTTCCCTTACTTTTCAAACACTGCAGATGGAAAAATATTGTCTGGGAAGTAACAGTTAGCACCCTGTAATCTGATTTATTTTCGGTGGTAATATTACAGAGGCCTTTTCAGACTGCTAAACCACTTGTTTTGGTGACTGTGAATTTCATGTGTTTCCAAAGTGTTTCACATAAAGGATCGCTGTAAGTGACTAATTATTATTTGGGCTTTTTAAAGAAGACTTCCCTAATAGAAAGATTATGTTCCATACAAATATAACACACTTGCTAAAAAGAAAATATGTTTTACATGGCAGGAGTTCATTTTAAATCCAATACATGATTATTAATGTACAATTTAAAATAAAATCAAATGTTCTATGTTTTCCATTTAGTTTAAAGAATGTACAATGCAGCGTCACTTTATTTGCAATTTTCTACAAAAAATATCTAATCTTCCTGTAAAATCAAGGATATTTGGGGGAAAACAAGTAATTATTTGGGGTTTATTATGTAAAAGAGTTTTTCTGTAACCATTTTTCAGTTTGATGACAAATTAAGGGAGTTGTCCATTTAAGAAGCCTATTTTCATTAACATATTAGGGGAGTCTGATTTAACCCTACCGCTGCCAGGGTTTTTTGGTCATTTTGCACCTCTGGTACCCAGGGCAATTTTGACTGGGGCTCCATGCAAGATCTCACCTCTTGGGGTATCACTGATGATAAGAGAGGTGAGGAATCAGCCCAGAACTACAAGGGAGGAGCTGGTTAATGACATGAAGAGAACTGGGACCACAGTTTCAAAGGTCACTGTCGGTAGAACATAACGCTGTCATGGTTTAAAATCATGCATTGCACGGAAGGTTCCCCTGCTCAAGTCATCATATGTCCAGGCCCGTCTGAAGTTTGCCAATGACCATCTGGATGATCCAGAGGAGGCATGTGAGAAAGTCATGTGGTCAGATGAGACCAAAGTAGAACTTATTGGTCTAAACTTCACTCGTCGTGTTTGGAGGAAAAAGAAGAATGAGTTGCATCCCAAGAACACCATCCCTACTGTGAAGCATCATGGGGGTGGTAACATAATGCTTTGGGGGTGTTTTTCTGTGAAGGGGACAGGACAACCGCACTGTATGAAGGAGAGAATGAATGAGGCCATTTATTGTGAGATTTTGAGCAACAACCTCCTTCCCTCAGTCAGAGCATTGAAGATGGATCGTGGCTGGGTCTTCCAACATGACAATGACCCGAAGCACACAGCCAGGATAACCAAGGAGTCGCTCCGTAAGAAGCATATAAAGCTTCTGGAGTGGCCTAGGCAGTCACCAGACCTAAATACAATAGAACATCTTTGGAGGGAGCTGAAATTCCATGTTGCTCAGCGACAGCCCCGATACCTGACAGATCTAGAGGAGATCTGTGTGGAGGAGTGGGCCAAAATCCCTGTTGCAGTGTGTGCAAACCTGGTTAAGAACTACAGGAAACGTTTGACCTCCGTAATTGCAAACAAAGGCTTCTGTACCAAATATTAACATTGATTTTCTCAGGTGTTCAAATACTTATGTTCAGCAGTGCAAGACAAATAAATTTTTAAAAAATCATACAATGCGATTTCCTGATTTTTTTATTTTTATTCTGTCTCTCAGAGTGGGAATGCACCTACAATGTGAATTTCAGACCCCTCCATGATTTCTAAGTGGGACAATTTGCAAAATCGCAGGGTGTTCAAATACTTCTGTTCCTCACTGTATGTTATGAACATAGACATCTGCCACATTGTCAGAATGCTACTTAGCACTTTATACACACAGACACCTTCATGCAACTTTGTGTGAAAATTTAAATTTTCATTAAAATTGGATAAAAGTGTGACCCAAAAAAAAACGTATATAGACCAAACCTCTTGAGAATAAAAATTAAAAAAATAAGAACCTATAAAATACTTGAAAACTAAGTGCACTCCCAAAACCTGCATATTTCCTGCAAGCAGACAACCTAATGATTGCAGTTACCTTAAAAGGCTGAGACCATGTAACATCTGGCCATCTTTAACTAATGTATTAAAAATGTTCATTGTATACGGCAAACAGATGCCATTTGACCAAAAATTCACATTTTCTACTAGCCTAGAGTATGCTGTGTAAAAAAAACATAACCTTATAATAAATACACACAGCCACCTTCAAGCAACTTTGCAACACACCATGATTATTAGCAATATTTGGACAAACCAATTTGCTGCCAAAATACACACTCTACCAGAACCTGTATGCAAATAATACAGTATATAGTCTGCAAAAAACTGTAAGATGTGAGGATTTCACACATACCACATGTGTGTACATTCAAAGCTGTATGTGTTAAAGAAATGCAAAAATGGCAGACATGCATACAAGCATTGACAATTATATAGCATACAAATTTCCATTCTCCTTTAAAAACTAGGCCCAACATCTGAACCACCTGTATTTCCTTACAAAATTAGTTAAAATGGCATAACTCTGTTTCAGATGAATGTTGGGGGGCCTGGGTGTTGTGTACATAATATGGGCACAAAAAAGCCCTTATATTACAGCTGTCTGAAAAGTGGCTGAATACTGTTTTTTATTTAAGTTAAACTAATTGAAAACAATTATTTAGGCCTCATGCACACGACAGTATTTTTTAGCGGTCCGCAAAACGGGGTTCCGTTGTTCCGTGATCCGTTTCCGTTTTTGTTTCCGTGTGTCTTCCTTTATTTTTGGAGGACCACCAGACATAAAGGAATGTAAAAAAAAAGTCTAAGACAGGTTTGCCATGCAAATGATAGGAATAAAACGGACGCGGGCGACAATCTTGTGTGCCTCAGTGTATTTTAGCGGTCGCATTGACTTGAATGGGTCCGCAAACCGTTTTCCACGGAAATAACAGGACAGGTAATATTTTTTTGATGGACTGGAACCACGGATCACGGACGCGGATGGCAAACGGTGCATTAGCCGAGTTTTCAACGGACCCATTGAAAATCAATGGGTCCGCAGAAAATCACGAAAAATGGCGCAACGGACACGGAATAAAACAACGGTCATGTGCATGAGGCCTTATGGTGACAGTCAGTGAGAATATGTTCTGACTGATAAAAATCTTTTTCCATCTGTCATAAATATATCAGAATCCTCTTTAGTGATAATTATTGCTATTACTGTAGCATGTAACAACATCGCTAGAGCAGCGGTCTGCATATTCTACTCTGATGGGGAAATTGACACCATGTACAGAAGTCCATGTTACTCTCCCTCTGGGGTCATGTACAGTTATACAAAGAGAGAGGAGGCTCTTTGTCTCGCCTCTCCTCCTGTAGCCTGTCAGCATGTCCCCACTGCTCCTGCCTGCCTGAGATCAAAGCAGGCTAAAGGGAACAGGGCTGCTTCAACATGGAATATCTCAGGCTGTGTGGCAGCTAGAAATGTAGTCTGCAGGTTTAAAGCTGATAATCTAAGCTTTAAAGCATGACCAAGATTGCAGTGTTAGCTGCCCTAGATCCAGAGAAGCAGCCTGTAGCCTTTAAAATTTAGTTTGAGAGTGAGAGCTGCAGGTATATGCAGCTCTCATTGGGCTGTAGCTAATGGGGCTAGTGCTGCAATCTTGGTCTTGTTTTAAATCTTAGATAGCCAGTGTTGAAGCAAATCCTTGCTGAAATCTCTAGCTACATAGCCTGAGATCCAGCCATTAGTAGCAAAAACGTAGGAGATAAGTCCTTGGCTACTGAAGTGTCACTCTGCAAAGGCATATGAGATATGCCCTCGGCAGGGAAAGGGTTAATAAAATGAGTCCCCCCATTCCTGATTATTTTCTATTAGTCACAATGACTACACTCTGGCAGACCTGTGCATTCATGCATCGCATATATGGCTCTTTGATTTTAATGCAAACTATGTAATGCTAAATTTCACCTGTGGTGGTATTACCTCGTTTCCCCACAGATTACAGCTGATCCCTCAAAGTCCCACCAAGCTACCAACAGCAGTACAACCTGTTATCAGCTTATGATCTACAAACCCATCTAAAGGGCTTGTCTAAAGTGGAAAAACCCTTGAAATAAGTCTATGGTAAAGTAAGGAAAAAAAAGACCTATTTATTTTTACATATGCTTGAAGAGAGTTTGCTTAATTTAACCATAACATTTAAAATTAACATACTAATTATTAGTAAATTTTTTATCCAAAGAGAGTACCAAAGTTGTTATCGCTAAGGCAGTGTTCTACCAGGATATCTTGAAACTACCAGAAGATCCAAAGCCTCTGAAGTTCCATGTGATAGCTGTTGGATGTACAGTTGTTCAGCATACAATTATCAGCCCTGATTAACTAGTTACAGGCATTACTGGCACTGTTTCTGGAAGAGAGCAGCTATATTGTTTTAATCTTTTACAAATTGTGATCAAGCCCTCCCACAAAAAAATATATTCTCTGACCTGTTAGAAAGGTACATGATGTAATCTGTAGTGAATATAATCTTCTCACTAGTGATTGTATTTGTGAGTTATAACCTCCTTTCTGAACCTGAGCTATGTCATGTGACCAACATTCTGCTCTCCAACTGCCACAGTATAAAAAGTTAATTACTTCTCTAGTCATTCCTACGGGACTGACATTAAGGCTCCCATAGAAATACATAAAGAGACTGGATTTCTGTCCACACATAAGATGCTGTGTTATTTGGAAAGCAGAAGGGAGGTTATAACTCACAAATACAGACACTGATGAGAAGATTACATATACATTTCTAACAGGCCAGAAAATAAACATTTTTATGGGAGTGCTACTTTAATGGTGGCCTAAATGGCAGTCCATACCTTACACTCCTCATCCTGGCCCTGATGTTCTTCATAAAATCTGCCATTATGCAATTTTCCTTTGTTTCCTGTCGCCAGAATGGGAAGAACAATGTAAAGTGCCTATGTAGCATTATTTCTGGTAGGGGTACGACAAGCTCTTTTGATTTTAGGATGCTTCCACTACCCACCTACCATGTATGTTTGGATTTGCCCTATAAGAAAATATAAAGAAAGGGCATGTTCCATAAATTATGTTCTGTGACCACTTCTGTTCATTAACCAGTGTAGTCAGCCAAACAGGAAGTCAGCTGGTTGCTATGTAACATCAATGAACTTGGTCACAAAACTGAATATAGGCCCTGTAGATGTATGCCATTCTAATTATACTGTGTGTATGGAGTTAGAATTTAAATGGATATTCCCAACATATAAAATTATGGCATATTAATAGCACAGGCCTTCACTTTATGATTGGTGGGACAGTGGACTCTAACCTATGTGATCCCCACTTATCTTGTGAATGATGAGGCTCCCTGGTGCTGATGCACCCCCTTCACAGTTTTTACTTGCCCCAGCCACCCACTGTGTAGGAAACTACAGCACATTAAGGTCAGACCCTCCCCATCTTCTACCAATATGCCATCACTTTATAATATGGGAATACCCCTTTAAGCCTAAATTTGAGAAAGGAATAGCTAAAGCATGTCTGCTGCTGTCTATAACCTTGCTTTCCACCCCTGAACTACAGTACATCTATCAGTTGGTTGTACTGTAAGTTGGTTCCTGTCAAACGTGGTCTTAAGAAAGCAAAATAATATGGGGAGGATTTGGGTTTCTATAAATGGACTGATCTTTCCAGGTAGTTTTACAGTGTTCCCTTAATCCTACCTCTTTGCCATCTTTAAGTATTCAGCAAAACATGCTGGAATGTAGAAAAATATCACAATCTCCAAGAAACTTAATTTTGTAACTTAGAGATTCTTAACCCAAGAACTGAAACCTCAGTGTAATACAAATCACACATTAAAGTATAGAGTGTTTCGCACTTGAGAACCTGACCTATAGAATATTGTCGACGCTCATTTGTCCTTTTTTGCACCGTGAATTGCGGTTAATATTCATTCAGTGATTTTTTTCCTTAAAACGTGCATTAAAAATGTTAATTTTGGCATTAATTTGTTTTGCTAAGACTTTGTGTCTCAAGAAGTATAAAACTCAACTTTATTAAACTTTGGAAAATAATTCCGGACCACAATCGCTACAAAACTGTCAAAATTAATCCAGGCCTGAACTCTGTTGCGCAAAGACACGGGCTCTTGAATTAAGGCCTGTAATGCTCAATGTCTTGTTTGGGAACCAGGAACATTTAGCGTCGCTGAATTCTTTAAACATCGTAACCAGGAAAAATGCTTATTTTGGCAGGTTTGTAAACCATACAGTTCTCTGCAACCTCAACATGCAGAACCGAGAGGTATCCATTTACAAGCTTGCTGAAGGAAGAACAAACCTCACCAGAGTTTCCAGATACATAGAGTAAACTGACCTTCTTACCGTGGAAGGTAACTCTGAAAATGGAATGAAAATGTGGAAAACTGAGCATCTTTGACCTTTTTTTATAAAACAACTGCACCATGTTGATGGCTATCTGTCAGATTCTTAGGGCACAGCCACATGGTCAGGTTTCTGCATGTAGTTTTGGAAGCTACAATCAGAAGTGGATCATAAGAGGAGACAAATATGACGTCTCCTCTTTTCTGAATTCATTCCTGGCTTCCAAAACTGCATGCAGAAACCCTAAGGCCCCTTTCACACGGGCGAGTATTCCGCGCGGGTGCAATGTGTGAGGTGAACGTATTGCACCCGCACTGAATCCTGACCCATTCATTTCTATGGGGCTGTGCACACGAGCGGTGATTTTCACGCATCACTTGTGCGTTGCGTGAAAATCGCAGCATGCTCTATATTGTGCGTTTTCCACGCAACGCAGGCCACATAGAAGTGAATGGGGCTGCGTGAAAATCGCAAGCATCCGCAAGCAAGTGCAGATGCGGTGAGATTTTCACGCACGGTTGCTAGGAGACGATCGGGATGGAGACCCGATCATTATTATTTTCCCTTATAACATGGTTATAAGGGAAAATAATAGCATTCTGAATACAGCGCTGGAGGGGTTAAAAAAAAAATCCACTTGATCGCGCAGCCCGGCTTCTCTTCTGTCTTCTTTTTTGCTGTGTGCAGGAAAAGGACCTGTGGTGACATCACTCTGGTCATCACATGGTCCGTCACATGATCTTTTACCATGGTGATGGATCATGTGATGACCGGAGTGACGTCACCACAGGTCCTTTTCGTGCACACAGCAAAGAAGAAGATTAAGGTGAGTTAAATAATAATTTTTTTTTTTAACCCCTCCAGCGCTATTTTACTATGCATTCTGTATTCAGAATGCTATTATTTTCCCTTATAACCATGTTATAAGGGAAAATAATACAATCTACAGAACACCGATCCCAAGCCCGAACTTCTGTGAAGAAGTTCGGGTTTGGGTACCAAACATGCTGATTTTTCTCACGTGCGTGCAAAACGCATTACAATGTTTTGCACTCGCGCGGAAAAATCGTGCATGTTCCCACAACGCACCCGCACATTTTCCCGCAACGCCCATGTGAAAGAGGCCTAAGTGTGACTCCTAGGGCTCCCAAAATTGCAGAGACCCCTTGGGCACTGGTTAGCTTAAAATATGAGTATACTACAACCAACCAGCTTGCAATTTTGTTTATGTGCTGTGTCAAATTATTTTATAAAAAAGGAATCTGTCAGCATCAGCTAGTGACAAGCACACTGATTCCAGCGTTGTATCAGTTATACGAGTCTATATTGTAGTTTCTGAGAAATATTGGGGGTAATTTATCAAACTGGTGTAAAGTAGAACTGGCTTAGTTGCCCCTAGCAACCAATCAGAGTCCACCTTTTAGTTTGGACAGCTCCTTTGGAAAATGAAAGGAGGAATCTGATTGGTTGCTATGGGAAACTAAGCCAGTTTTACTTTACACGTATTTGATAAATGACCCCATACAGTTCATAAGTTTAGTGCTGGCACTGCGCTGTGAGGAAGGAGTCCTCGTACTCATGAGCTGAAGTATCCCCTCCCACCCAAGATTAATAGGTTTCTCCCTATTACTGTGCATAAGAAGAAAGATAACAATCATTGGCAAGTGGACAAGGCCATCTCGTGGGCACGCAGGGCTATCCTCCTAGCTCATGTATACGAGAGCTCCTTCCTTCCAGTATGATGCCAGTAATGCAGATAAGAAGCAATACATTTCTCAGAAATGACATTGCAGAGATATAAGGCTATGTTCACACGGCAAAAATCTGTGCCAGAAAAATCTGTAGCAGATTAGTAGCAGAATCTGTAGCTGAAAACAGTTTGTTTTTGGTGGCAGTTTTAGAGGCGTTTTAAAAGCGTTTTTAGAAGAGTTTTTAAGTGAGCTTTTCTAAAGAGATTTTAGAAGAGGTTTTAGACTATAAGCAAATGACAGTGAAAAAAAGTCTGCTAAAGAAAGTATAAAATGTCCATTTTTAACTGACTTTTTTTCACTGA
Organism: Bufo bufo; assembly: GCF_905171765.1. NCBI lineage: Eukaryota > Metazoa > Chordata > Amphibia > Anura > Bufonidae > Bufo > Bufo bufo. The sequence continues at coordinate 140,190,973 of NC_053389.1, forward strand.
TGCCTCTCTGAGAAACTGACTAATTCAATTGTATGGGGGCAGTCAGTCAGTGGAAAACGGACAAGATAGAACATGTTCTATTTTCATGTTCGTTATTAACTGACCATCAAAAAAACTGTAGTGTGAATAACCCCGTAGACTATCATTGGTCTTAAAATGAACGTGTGATGGCCATTAAAAAAAAGTCCATCACATGTCTGTTTTTCACTGTCATGTGCATGTAGCCTTTGAAGCATTTTTGCCAGTGTTTTTCTAATCCTACCCTTGTGTGGGATCATTCAGAAGTATTTTTGGAGGCAGAAACTAGTGTTGGGCTCGAATATTCGAATTATTCGCGAATATCGGCACTTCGAGAATTCGCGAATATTTTGAATATAGTGATATATATTCGTAATTTCGAATATTCTAGATGTTTTTTTCAACAGTAACCTCCCTTCTTGCTTGTGGGCCAATGAGAAGGCTGCAATGTCTATGTCTGAGCTTAGCAACACCCCTAGCAACCAATAGGAATGTTGCCTACCCCTTACTATATAAGGAACCTCTCCAGGCCAGCAGCCCTTTTATGCAGTATTTTGCAGATCTGAGAGAGAGAGAGCAGTGTTATTGCTGTGCTCTCTGCTTTCCTGTGTCATGACATTAGATAGATAGTTAGCTTATATACATATAATACAGATAGTTAGTGGGAGATAGTCAGTGCAGGTTATATCCTGATATAGTGTAGCTGATAGGTTCTGCTGTCCACACATACATGCTACATACATACAGTACATACATACATAGTGCTGTGATGTCACAAGTTCACGACAATACTTAGTGCACCAATCACTAATAAGTAGTCAGACCTGCTAAATTGTGAAGTTGCACGTATTGCGCCAAAATATTCGCATCATTGGTGCCGATTTCGCCAATATATTGGAGCACTCTATCTGCATTTAAAGCTATTGTAATGTTCTGCCGTGCCAACCATTTTCTCCAGTCTCAGGAAACTTCTAGTAGCTTGAAAAATGTAGCTATAGTGACCCACGCCTGTATTTCGAGCGCATTTCCCGAATATTACATTGCATATTTTTCGCGATCAAAAAAAATAATCTCGAATTTGAGAATTCTCGAATATATGACGAATATTCTACCAAATAATCGCGAAATATCGCGAATTCGAATATTGCCCATGCCGCTCATCACTAGCAAAAACACTGCTAAAAATGCTTATAAGGCCACATGCACACGGCCGTTGTTTGGGTCCACATCTGAGCCGCCATTTTTGCAGCTCGGATGCGGACCCATTCACTTCAATAGGGGCGCAAAAGATGCGGACACCACTCCGTGTGCTGTCCACATCCGTTGCTCCGTTCTGTGGCCCCGCAAAAAAAATTGAACATGTCCTATTCTTGTCCGTTTTGCGGACAAGAATAGGCATTTCTACAATGGGCCGCCCATTCCGGGCACACGGGCGGGTTCCATTTTTTGCGGATCCGCGGTTTGCGGACTGCAAAGAACGGCACGGTCGTGTGCATGAGGCCTAATACTGTTTATAAAGTGCTAGAAGTAACATGCCATTTCTGAAAAAATGCTTCCGTGTGAACTTTGCAGCACTTTTTTCAACTGAAATCAATGGGAGGTTGTTGATAGCGTTTTAATCGTGGCTTCCACAGCAGAAAATGGTTGTTTTCTGAGATGGAATCCACGGCTGATTTTAATTGTTTTGAACAAAGACAACATTGAATCAGCATCTGTCCATAATGTTATAACCAGGGCAGCCGAATAGAATGGCCGCCTTTGAAACTATTTTTTCTATTGCTTCAGTGCATCTACATTTTTAATAAATGTGCTAATAATCTTCATTAACCCATTAAAGACATATCTATTTTGGACTGCAGGACTGTTTTCTTTTTTTTCCATTTTTTCATCTTTACATTCACAGTTCAAAAACCATAACTTCTTTACTTTTAGGTCAACATGGCTTTATGAGGGTTTTCTTGTGGGAATAGTTGTATGTTAGTTGGCATTATTTTGATGTACTCTGTCAGGTGAACGCTATAAAATTAAAATAAATAAAAACTGTACCAGAACAGTAATTTTTTATCACCTCACCTATCACAAAGTCCTATATACCCAAAATGGTACCAATGAAAACGTCACCTCATCCGGCAGAAAATGAACCCCCGCATAAGGCAATCACTCAAATAATAAAAACCAATGGCACCCTTAAACCAATGCAAAAGCCATATGGCGCTTCTTACTTTCAGGTGCCCCTACAAAAGTTTACCACTAGTGTTGATCGAGCACCAAAGTGCTCGGGTAGAACACTTTGGGATGCTCGGGTGCTCTACAGAGCACCCGAGCACAATGGAAGTCAATGGGAGAACCCGAGCTTTTAACCAAGCACCCCCTGCTCTGAAGAGGGAAGAGTGCCGGGTCCCACTGAGGTCTATGCAGAAGATCGCTGTACAGTGGTGAAATCCCCCAGTGTGAGTCTGCGCTTAGGAGTCCCTGCTCTGACTCCATATACACTGCTCAAAAAAATAAAGGGAACACAAAAATAACACATCCTAGATCTGAGTTAATTAAATATTCTTCTGAAATACTTTGTTCTTTACATAGTTGAATGTGCTGACAACAAAATCACACAAAAATAAAAAAATGGAAATCAAATTTTTCAACCCATGGAGGTCTGGATTTGGAGTCACACTCAAAATTAAAGTGGAAAAACACACTACAGGCTGATCCAACTTTGATGTAATGTCCTTAAAACAAGTCAAAATGAGGCTCAGTAGTGTTTGTGGCCTCCACGTGCCTGTATGACCTCCCTACAACGCCTGTGCATGCTCTTGATGATGTGGCGGACGGTCTCCTGAGGGATCTCCTCCCAGACCTGGACTAAAGCATCTGCCAACTCCTGGACAGTCTGTGGTGCAATGTGACGTTGGTGGATAGAGCGAGACATGATGTCCCAGATGTGCTTAATTGGACTCAGGTCTGGGGAACGGGCGGGCCAGTCGATAGCATCAATGCCTTTGTCTTGCAGGAACTGCTGACACACTCCAGCCACATGAGGTCTAGCATTGTCTTGCATTAGGAGGAACCCAGGGCCAACCGCACCAGCATATGGTCTCACAAGGGGTCTGAGGAGCTCATCTCGGTACCTAATGGCAGTCAGGCTACCTCTGGCGAGCACATGGAGGGCTGTGCGGCCCTCCAAAGAAATGCCACACCATTACTGACCCAATGCCAAACCGGTAATGCTGGAGGATGTTGCAGGCAGCAGAACATTCTCCACGGCGTCTCCAGACTCTGTCATGTCTGTCACATGTGCTCCGTGTGAACCTGCTTTCATCTGTGAAGAGCACAGGGCGCCAGTGGCGAATTTGCCAATCTTGGTGTTCTCTGGCAAATGCCAAACGTCCTGCACGGTGTTGGGCTGTAAGCACAACCCCCACCTGTGGACGTTGGGCCCTCATATCACCCTCATGGAGTCTGTTTCTGACCGTTTGAGCAGACACATGCACATTTGTGGCCTGCTGGAGGTCATTTTGCAGGGCTCTGGCAGTGCTCCTCCTGTTCCTCCTTGCACAAAGGCGGAGGTAGCGGTCCTGCTGCTGGGTTGTTGCCCTCCTACGGCCTCCTCCACGTCTCCTGATGTACTGGCCTGTCTCCTGGTAGCACCTCCATGCTCTGGACACTACGCTGACAGACACAGCAAACCTTCTTGCCACAGCTCACATTGATGTGCCATCCTGGATAAGCTGCACTACCTGAGCCACTTGTGTGGGTTGTAGACTACATCTCATGCTACCACTAGAGTGAAAACACCGCCAGCATTCAAAAGTGACCAAAACATCAGCCAGGAAGCATAGGAACTGAGAAGTGGTCTGTGGTAACCACCTGCAGAACTACTCCTTTATTGGGGGTGTCTTGCTAATTGCCTATAATTTCCACCTGTTGTCTATCCCATTTGCACAACAGCATGTGAAATTGATTGTCACTCAGTGTTGCTTCCTAAATGGACAGTTTGATTTCACAGAAGTGTGATTGACTTGGAGTTACATTGTGTTGTTTAAGTGTTCCCTTTATTTTTTTGAGCAGTGTATATCTATTTCCATATATGGAGTCAGTGCTTGGGGACACCCAGTGTATTTAAAACTAATTTAACCTCTATTTCTCAAAAGTTTGGGATTTGAACTCACAACCCTCTACATTAGAGGCAAGAACCTTAACCACTCAGCTTTAAAGCTGAATGATAAACTGTGTCAGAAAAACATAATAGTAGTTTCTCATGTAGTAAGTATTCATATACAGCAGAAGTATCATTTTATATTCAACTGCAGGTTAATATGCAGCTCTATAGCATAGTGGTTAAGATTCTAGGCTCTAATGTAGTAGGTTGTGAGTTCAAATCCTGTCAGAGACATTTCAGAAATAGAGGCTAAATTTAATCTTATCATATAGGTAAGTTTTTAGCCATAATATATTTACATATATTATTATATATTTAGAATATATAATATAATATATGTAAATATATTATGGCTAAAAACATCAGTAGTAGTTTCCCACATATTATGCATTCATATATATCAGAAGTATGATATATATATATATATATATATATATATATATATATATATACACACACACACTCACACACTCACCTAAAGAATTATTAGGAACACCATACTAATACGGTGTTGAACCCCCTTTTGCCTTCAGAACTGCCTTAATTCTACGTGGCATTGATTCAACAAGGTGCTGATAGCATTCTTTAGAAATGTTGGCCCATATTGATAGGATAGCATCTTGCAGTTGATGGAGATTTGAGGGATGCACATCCAGGGCACGAAGCTCCCGTTCCACCACATCCCAAAGATGCTCTATTGGGTTGAGATCTGGTGACTGTGGGGGCCATTTTAGTACAGTGAACTCATTGTCATGTTCAAGAAACCAATTTGAAATGATTTGAGCTTTGTGACATGGTGCATTATCCTGCTGGAAGTAGCCATCAGAGGATGGATACATGTTCTCATTCTGTTTACGCCAAATTCAGACTCTACCATTTGAATGTCTCAACAGAAATCGAGACTCATCAGACCAGGCAACATTTTTCCAGTCTTCAACAGTCCAATTTTGGTGAGCTCGTGCAAATTGTAGCCTCTTTTTCCTATTTGTAGTGGAGATGAGTGGTACCCGGTGGGGTCTTCTGCTGTTGTAGCCCATCCGCCTCAAGGTTGTGCGTGTTGTGGCTTCACAAATGCTTTGCTGCATACCTCGGTTGTAACGAGTGGTTATTTCAGTCAACGTTTCTCTTCTATCAGCTTGAATCAGTCAGCCCATTCTCCTCTGACATCTAGCATCCACAAGCACTGCCGCATACTGGATGTTTTTCCCTTTTCACACCATTCTTTGTAAACCCTAGAAATGGTTGTGCGTGAAAATCCCAGTAACTGAGCAGATTGTGAAATACTCAGACCGGCCCGTCTGGCACCAACAACCATGCCACGCTCAAAATTGCTTAAATCACCTTTCTTTCCCATTCTGAGATTCAGTTTGGAGTTCATGAGATTGTCTTGACCAGGAGCACCCCCCTAAATGCATTGAAGCAACTGCCATGTGATTGGTTGACTAGATAATTGCATTAATGAGAAATAGAACAGGTGTTCCTAATAATTCTTTAGGTGAGTGTATATATATATATATATATATATTTTATTTATTTTTTTTCTTCTTCTTAATATTGTTTTAGTAATTACACATTTACTTTGTGCCATACAGTTTTTTACAATTACTAAATAAAATATATAAATTTAATCTAGCCTCTATTTCTGAATCGTTTCTGCCGGGATTTCAACTCACAACCTTCTACATTAGAGTGAAGAAACTTAACCGCTGCATGTTAACCTGCATGTTAACCTGCAGTTAAATATAAAATGATACTTCTGCTGTATAGGAATACTTACTACATGAGAAACTACTATGAGGTTTACTCACACAGTTTATCATTCAGCTTTATAGCTGAGTGGTTAGGGTTCTTGCCTCTAATGTAGAAGGTTGTGAGTTCAAATCCCAGTAGAAACTTTTGAGAAATGGAGGCTAAATTAGATTTAAATACACTGACTCGAGCACACGCAGTGTTCAGCCAAGCATCGCGATGCTCGAGTCAAAATGGTGTTCGGCCGAGCATGCTCGATCAACACTATATACCGCCACATATGTGGTGTTGCCGTATTCAAGAGAAAATGGGTAACACATTATGGAGTGCTTTTTCTCCAGTTACCCCTTGTGAAAATGAAACATTTTGGGGCTAGAGCAACATTTAATTGGAAGAAATGAAACTTCATTTTCACAGCCAAGTGTTTTATAGTAACATAGTTTATAAGGCTGAAAAAAGACATCTGTCCATCCAGTTCAGCCTGTTATCCTGCAAGTTGATCCAGAGGAAGGCAAAAAAAAAACTAAAAAACTGTGAGGTAAAAGCCGATTTTCCCCACTTTAGGGGGAGAAAATTCCTTCCTGACTCCAATCAGGCAATCAGAATAACTCCTTGGATCAACAACTCATCTCTAATAACTACAACCTGTAATATTATTACACTCCAGAAATACATCCAGGCCCCTCTTGAACTCTTTTAGTGAACTCACCATCACCACCTCCTCAGGCAGAGAGTTCCATAGTCTCACTGCTCTTACCGTAAAGAATCCTCTTCTATATTTGTGTACAAACCTTCTTTGCTCCAGACGCAGAGGATGTCCCTCGTCACAGTTACAGTCCTGGGGATAAATAGATGAAGGGAGAGATATCTCTGTACTGACCCCTAATATATTTATACATAGTTATTAGATCTCCTCTGAGTCGTCTTTTTTCTAAAGTGAATAACACAAATTTTGATAATCTTTCTGGGTGCTGTAGTCCACCCATTCCAGTTATTACTTTAGTTGCCCTTCTCTGAACCCTCTCCAGCTCTGCTATGTCTGCCTTGTTCACAGGAGCCCAAACTGTACACAGTACTCCATGTGTGGTCTGACTAGTGATTTGTAAAGTGGTAGGACAATTTTCTCATCACGGGTATCTATGCCCCTTTTGATGCAACTCATTATCTTATTGGCCTTGGCAGCAGCTGCCTGACACTGGTTTCTACAGCTTAGTTTGCTGTTCACTAAAATTCCTAGGTCCTTTTCAATGTCAGTGTTACCCAGTGTTTTACACTTTAGTATGTACTGGTGACTTGCATTATACCTTCCTATGTACATAACCTTACATTTGTCAGTGTTAAACCTCATCTGCCACTTCTCTGCCCAAGCCTCTAATCTATCCAGATCCATCTATAGTAGTATACTGTCCTCTTCCGTGTTAAATACTTTACACAGTTTAGTGTCATCTGAAAAAATTTATATTCTTTAAAACGCTTATGGGGTCAAAGTGCTCAGTACACCCCTTAATATATTCTTTGATGGGTATAGTTTCCAAAATGGGGCCACTTTTTGAGAGTTTCCACTGTAGGGGTACGTCAGGGTCTTGTCAAATACAAAATGGTGCCCAAAAACCATTCTAGCAAAATCTGCCTCCTAAAACCATATGGCACTCCTTTCCTTCTGACCACTGCCATGTGCACCTACAGCAGTTTACTACCACATATGGGGTATTTCTGTAAACTGCATAATCAGAGTAATGTATTTTGAGGTTTATTTTGCTGTTAACCCTTGCTGTGTTGCAAATAAAAAAAATAGATTAACATAAAAAATCGACAAAAAAAATGAACTTTTAAAGATTCACATCCATTTCTCTTTAATTCTTGTGGAACACCTCAAGGGTTAACAAAGCTTGTAACATCAGTTTTGAATAGAAAAAGGGGGTCAGTCAGCACATCCCAAAGCGCAGGGGCACGTTGCTATGGCTGAGAACAATACTGTAAAACAAAACATGCAATGCAAAAGCTCTCTGCAAACCAAATAAAGTACAAAATTGCATAATAATTGCAAGTGCTATACTTATAAATTAGAGATGCTTGGCAAATCATTTTGTACAAAATTATGCAGAGATCTGTTGCATTGCATGTTTTGTTTTACAGTGTTGTTCTCAGCCATAGCAACGTGTCCCTGCGCTTTTGGGATGTGCTGACTGACCCCCTTTTTCTTTGCAGTTTGTACTGGAGGTGTTGCTGACACCTCAGTCATGCACTCCTGACCAGCTCGTCTGCCCCATAGGCTGATTTTAATTAGTGTGAGTATATAGCTTGGCCTGCTCTCCCTCACTCACTGGAAGCCATTTGGCACCAGGAGAGAGATAGTTTGTGGACTCTCATTGCAGTCTTTGGTGGCCATTTGGCACCAGGAGTGGTGTGGAGTGGGCCCGGCATGCATGTTGGTACCTGCTTTCCTTGGATATAATGGAGGCCATTTTGGCACCAAAAATGACAGAAATTAAAGCAGGCCCAGCATGCATGTGGAACCTACACTCGCTGAATTGTATGGTAGCCGTCATGGCACATAACAGGTAGAATTTAGTGTTAGGAACCCGTCTTACAGAGATCGCCTTGACGTGCGGCAGACGGGCTCAAATAATTTTGTACAAAATGATTTGCCAAGCATCTCTAATTTATAAGTATAGCACTTGCAATTATTATGCAATTTTGTACTTTATGCATTGCATGTTTTGTTTTATCAGTTTTGAATACTTTGAGGGGTGTAGTTTCTAAAATGGGGTCATTTCTGGGTGGTTTTCATTACATAAGCCCCTTAAAATCACTTTATAACTGAATTGATGCTTAAAAAATGGTTTTGGAAATTTTCTTGAAAATTTGAAAAATTGCTTCTAAAATTCTAAGCCTTCAGAAATCCCCAAAAAATTAAATTACATTTACGAAATGATGCAAACCTAAAGTAGACATATGGAAAATGTAAGTAATAACTGTTTTGTGAGGTATCATTATCTGCCATAAAAGCAGAGAAATTCATATTTAGAAAATAGTGAATTTTTCCAAATTTTCTCACATTTTTGGATTTTTTTATGAATAAAGGTAAAACATAATGACTCAAATTGATCACTAACATGAAGTACAAAGTGTCACAAGAAAACAATCTCAGAATGGCTTGGATAAAAAAAAAGCTTTCCAAAGTTATTACCCCAAAAAAGTGACACGTCAGATTAGCAAAAATCGGCCTGGGATATAAGGTCAAAAGGGACTTGGTAGTGAAGGGGTTAATCCCCCAGCACTCCATCTCACAACTCTGAACATCACTGTGGTCTTTGTTTACTTTGTGCAGCTGATAACTGCTGACTGTGCAGGTGCAGTGGTCATCTGGGTAGTGGGCATGTGATCAGCAGCAAGGGAATAAAACATAGATGAGGGGAGCCTCTGAAGTGGTGAGAGATAAAACGTGTGAGTACATTATTTTTTTTAAAGCATTCCCTGTCTTAAAAAATATTTATTAATGTATCCTGGACAAATGTGATGTCACATTATCCTAAGACCCCACTACAGTGAACTTACCAATAGGAGTTAAAGGCGACTCTGTCTCTAGAGAGGGACTGGCACACACTGGCATCCATAACAGGGACATTTCTGATGACTGGTCTGGGGTTGTGGCAATTAAAAGCTGTTCTGGGGCATTAGACACAAGAAAAAGCTGCTGGGACCCTGTCTGTACAATCTCAGCGTTCAGACTCAGACGTGCAGCTAGAGAAGATGAGGTGGGCAGAGGCACAGGCAAATACACGCGGGAGCCAGCAATGCTTCTTGACTAGAAGACTCAAGATGCTGTGAATATTTCCATTCCTCCGATGTGACATCCACTGCAAACTGTGCGGTGGCCTGCCACAGTGGGGGTGCAGGCTGCTTCTGTGACATGCATGGATAGTGTAGTCTTTTAAGATGGTGGGTTGGATGAACATTGGCCCCCCTGAAAATTTTGGGCCACCTAAGCTGCCCTTATTTTAAGCTGCCATTGTTTTTTTTGCAGTATGTTATGGCTTAAAGCTTAAAAGGGTCATCAGAATCTGATCAGTGGTGGTCCGATACCCGGAACTCCTGCTAATCAGCTGTTTTGAGGAGGCAGCTGCGCTCCTGTTAGTGCCGCTGCCTTCTCCCAGCTTACCAAGCATCTCACCGTACATTGTATAACAGCTGTGCTTGGAATCGTGCTCAACCCTATTCACTTGAATGGGGTTGAGCTGCTCCTAGGCCACGTGACACATGAACTGCTGCCATTGTCTTCTCAATAAACTGATCGGCGGGGCTCCCAGGTGTCAGACCTCACTGATCAGATACTGATGACTTATCCAAAGGGCAGGTCATCAGTATAAAAATCTCGAAAAAACCCAAGAAACTTGTCAGAAACTTGCTGCCTGACACCCCAACCACCCCAAAAAGGAAGAAGGGACTGGAATGATGCACTGTCAAACTAATCAGAAGTGAATGTCAAAGAGTAAAAATATTATTAATGGGAATCTGTCATCGGTTTTATGGTGTTCTAAGGGCAACATATGGAACAACAAATCCCAGCAGCTGTGTCTTTGCAAATAGGTTTCTTTTTATTTCATTACAGGTTCCCAGAAAATGTACGCGTTTCGGCGTACAAGCTTTTCTTAACAGGTACATCGAACAATAAATCCCAAGCTATATATGTAACAAGTTGCTGTTTTTTGATTGACATATTTGTAAATACCACCCATTTAGGGTTGGGATGTCCTTGTGGGCGGTACTTGTTACATATATAGCTTGTGATTTATTGTTGGATGTACCTGTTGAGAAAGGCTTGTACGCCGAAACGCGTCCTGGTTATAGGACATTTTCTGGGAACCTGTAATGAAATAAAAAGAAACCTATTTGCAAAGACACAGCTGCTGGGATTTGTTGTTCCATTGTTCGTTGGAGGTTGCTCCTCTCCCGTGCAGCGTGCAATTTGGAGTGAGTGCTGGCTGGCTTCCTCATCGATTGCTGGGTCATTTTCTTTAATTAACCCAGCCCCTTTCCCAAAATCTTGTATTGAACATCTCCAGTCAGGGGCACAGCTATAGTGGAAGCAGGGGAAGCGGCTGCTACAGGGCCCAAACTCCGAAGGGGAGAAGACCTGAAAGATTTTACTGTCAAGGCCCCTCATATACAGTGACAGTATATACATTGACATGATATACAGTATATATGTGTAGGAAATGGATGGAGTGTATGCCCAGCCTGGTCTGAAAAAGCAATCTTGACTAGGTGCAGGTGTGAGGGTTGCACTAGAGGTGGAGGTTGCTTGGGAAGGGGGGCTCATTCAAAAATTAGCATTTGCTGCAGGACTTTTGTCTCCGCTCAAAAATCATGTTCTGAGCGGATACCGAACTGACCCCATTATCGTCTTTAGGGGTCTTTAGGCTCCGTTACGCTCAGTTAGGTCTCAGTTATCTGCAGAATCCATCCTTTCCGTTCTCCTGCTCCTCAACGGAGCCGGAGAACGGAAAGGAGAAACGGTGATGTGAAAGGAGCCTAAGTTATGCCACTGGCTCCAGTGTAAAATGATCAGTTGCCAGTATTCATGAGCTCCTGGCTTTCCCCGCCTACCTGCTGCTAAGTCAGTTGGGAAAAAACTGCCAATCAAAGGCAAGTGGACAGGGAGAGCCAGGAGCTCATGAATATGAGCGCTCATTGGCATGTGCTGGAACTGTTAGGTTTTTAAAAGTGAGGGCAGCATAAAACTGGCAAGAGCTTACCTTTTAAAGCTGAAGATTCCCCTTAAGGATGGTGTCACACACAGCTTTTTGTTCCAGTTTTGATTCAGGTTTTTGACCCATCCTTCCTTTATATTTCTCACTCCCTTCTAATCCACTTTGGGTTTTGGCTCAAAAACTACATCAAAAACTGCCACAAAAAGCTGTGTGTGACCCCATCCCAAGGACTAGCTTATATGGCGACTTTTGCCAAAGTGAGAAGCCACCACGTATTACACAGCAAAAACCTGATTTCTGGCACCGTTTTTTGAATGTGAATGTGGCGGACCTGCTCGTGGTTTAGCTCCATTAAATGGAGTTAAACTGTGATTAGACAATTGACATGTCCTTTTTTCCGTTGTTACAGAAGATGCTATGAACTATGGCTTCATGAACAGCAGCAAGGCCTCACATTAAAAACAATGGAAGGTGGTTACAGCGTGACCAGTCTGTGGTTTTTGGTGTGGAATACACACCAAATTTCTCAAGCAATAAACTCCATGTAAACTAGCCCCAAGACTAATTAGACATATAGGTTATATTACAACCAAATTTAAAAATAAACTATGTTCCCCAATACCATATACAGATACATTGGTAGAATGTAAGGAGAGTTCAAAAATTCTCATTCACTGACACTGAACATCTTCAATAAAATGCCCCAGAAGAATAATCCTGGGGAATTGTCTCTGTGAATGAAAGGATTATATATTGGAACCACCAAAAGACAACATCAAGGCTTCATGGTTGGATGGTGTCTGCTTTTATTTCGCATCAGTAGATCATAATAGGGTAATGGAGTCAGGCACATTTCTGATGTACAATGGCTGGGCCAAATTCTTTGTAATCTACGGACGTGACCCACGCCTCCCTAAAAGACGGTAGGCTAGCCAAGATTGATCCTCCAATCCACACAGCAAATTTCCTGTCATTTGGGGCAATAATTTTTACCTTAACAGTCTCTGGTACCAGGGTTCTGATTTCTTTGTAAATTCTATCCTCAAGACCTGGGAAAAGGGTAGAACCACCAGACAACAGGATGTTTTTGAATAGAGGCCTTCTGATATCCATGGCACATCTGAGAATGCTGTCAAAGATCATTGTGTGCACACCGGAGGCCTCCACCCCATTATTAGATGGTGAAAATAGTATCTCTGGGGCACGAAACCTCTGGTGGCTAGTGGTAACGACGTTCCCATCTGGAAGAGTGTATTCTGTTAAACATTCTTTAGGATCTTTTATCAACTCCTCCTTTGGATCTAAAGCCACATAGCAAAGCTTCTCCTTCATGTCTCTAGCAATCTCTTTCTCTGCACTGCTGACAAAGGAAAGTCCAATCTCCTTAAGAAGCATCATGAAATAATTTGTGATGTCCTGGCCAGCCAAGTTAAGACGATTTCCAGCATGAGGCAGATAAAATCCTTCAAAAATGGGAAATGTGGTGGTGACACCATCTCCAATGTCCATGACCAAGCCAGATGTGCGTCCATTTGCATAGAGAGAGAGAGTAGGATGTATTGCTACACTCATAGCTGGGACGTTGAAGCTCTCAAACATCACCTCTGCCATCTTCTCACGGTTGTCAGTTGGGTTAAGAGGAGCTTCAGATAGTAAGACTGGTCTTTCACTGGATTTAATGTGAAGTTCACAGTCAAAAATGTGCTTCCAGATTTTCTCCAGATCTGGCCAGGATGTTACAATGCCATGTTTGATGGGGTATGTCAACGTTAAGATTCCTCTTAAGGCCTGAGCTTCTTCACCAACATAGTAGTTTTTTCTGTAGGCTTCCACTAAACCGAATTGTGGTTTAGCACGACCAATAACTGAGCTGATGACTGATCTTGGGGCAACATCACAGGATAGTCCAGCTTTATATAGGCCTGATCCGTTGTCAAAAATGACAGCTGGAACATCTAAAACGTGGGAATCGAACATTTCACTTCTTGTCCAGAGCTTCACTGAGTGGCGAGCATGTTCTGATATGGAACATGCATCTGCAATCAATGATGTCACTACATTCTGAGCTATTTAAAGGGACAGTAATCTTAAAATTAGAATTTTATAATAGTGAAGCAGCATCATTAAAAATTTGAGTTGATATCAGAGATATTGCTGTACAAATGTCCGGATGTTCACAGAATTAGAGTTATTTGAAAATATGGTAGTGTTCATAGGCACTAGAAATTTTCTTTTACCTTTTCATTGTCCTGTTGAAGACTAATATGTTCAGTCTATCCCAAGCCTCGAATGGCTGACAACAGGGAAAATACTCTATATTCACTTGCACCTGTGAATAAGCTTTTGGCTCTTCAAATGTTAATTTCTCCATGCAGCACGCCAGACCTGCAGGGTATTACGATAGTGAGGTCACGGTTATGGGCAATCGAGGGTTACTCACTTTTTGGAGGACCCTGGGCAGGCATGCGGCAGTGAAGGAGAGGTAGACACAAGTTCCTCTGGGGCACACTCCGGATGTAGGGACCAGACCTGATGGTAGATGAGGTGCCCTGGATGTTGCAGGTATTTTGAGTGCCTGAGGCAAGGTCCCTTTAAGGATCGTGACGCCAGTGCCTGTAACGGTGGCACACTGGTTTTCTAGTAGCAGTAATTGAGGTACACAGGTGGTATAGTGAACCAAACGTTGCTTTACTTTGGAAAACAGTCCAACTTTGTACAGACAGTTTACAGTTGATAATGATACAGTCCCTTATATAGGCCTGCTATGCATGTCACAGGGGAAACATTGCATACAAAAACACATTGAAAATACATTAAAGTACATAGTTAAATATAATATCACTGTCCCTTGTGAGCAGAAGTAACACGTGAACCAATTGACCCTTGTGTAGTGTCCACGCCTACCTAGTGGGACACTACACATTCCACAATTGATAGTTTTTGATTGAGCTGTTTAATGTTTATGGCCAGTCTAAATCTGACAAGCAAGAACAAGGATGGAAGGAAATGAAGATTTCAAAGGGTTTTCTAGGCCTTAGATACTGATCACCTATCCTCCACCATTCTGAGGTCACAAAGCTAAAAGTCCTGCATTTCAGCAATTAGATTAGCGACGCAGGCAGAAACAGGAGCCCTCTCCGCTCACCTAATCCTGGAATAGGACATGGTTACAGGGAATCCATGTCCTATGCCAACATTTTGTATGCGCTCCTGCCTGTACTCCCTGCGCTGCGGCCCCTTTGATAAAGTGTTAACTCCGTACTCCACTGAGAAGTCAGCGGTGTACAGAAATGTACATTTTAAGAGCACAGGGAAAGTTGCACTGTAGGGGGGGGGGGGAAGTCTACTAAAAATACAAAATACGTAAATAAAGTATATTACAAAAACTGTTATTAGGGCATTAGCGACATGTTAACAAAAATGTATTCAAAAGTTTAGTTATTCTTTAAGAAGACCCGTGTTGTAGTTTTATTCCGGCCGCTTCTCGGCATGTTTGCTGTGCTGCCGCCGGAACTCCGGCCCTCCCCCATTATAGTCAATGGGGCCGGAGAGGACCTCTTGTGGCACGCGTGCACTAGCGGCAGCACGGATCTACCAGGCTGTTCATCCGTCGGAACAGCCTGCCAGAGAATGCTGCCGCTAGTGGGAAAGTAGCCTGAGATGTAAATTTTTTACTGTATTAAATAGTATAATAAGCTCTGCTATTCCATCTAGCATTATGTCAGTGTTATCCAGTACATTCCAGAACTGTAAGGGTTTCATAGCATAAGAAATCAATATAATGCTATGCGACCCCCGGCAGTGGTGGAAGTTCAGGACGGGTGATGCGCTGCGAGTCCGGAGCGTGACACTTGCTCATCTGACAGCGGCCTAACAGAAACCTTGGACAAGCAGTGCAGAACACAGAGTGAAAAGTGTCTCAGCTGTGAGATGTATTTCAGCCTCTGGATGTAAACTACAATGGTTTCATTCACTGACAGCAAGCAAAGATTTTGATCATGGGGAGGAATTCACACACCCAACCTAGATTAGAAAGTTGCTGAACTTTTATTTGTACAATAATTCAGCTTATTCACTTAAAGGGGTTTTATGGGACTTAAATATTAATGACTAGTGTTGAGCACGAATATTCGAAAAGGGAATTTTTATCTCAAATATTTTGACTATAGTGCTATATATTCTATATATCAAATATTCGTCATTTTCTCCATCTGAACACATGATTCCTCCTTGCTTGTGGGCCAATGAGTCATTGGCCCACAAGCAACTAGCTGCAAGTACTACCTTCAAGTACTACATTAAGTACAGTGAAGAGATATTGCAGGAGACTGAAGAGATTGAAGAGATACTGCAAGAGATTGGCTTGGAGTTTGCAACTGGCTCATCTGTGTTTTTTTTGCTGACCATTGCTTGAGAAGAGGTAAGGAATTTGGTCAGGTGTTTGTTATTGTGCGTTTGCTAATGAGCCTAGCTCACTAAGGTGTTACATTTGTTGCTGGGGAGGAGCTTGTGAAGGAGTGTGTGTATATATAGAGACAGACTCATTAGCTGGCCTAATTCATTAGCTGCAAGTACTACCTTCAAGTACTACATTAAGTACAGTGAAGAGATATTGCAGGAGACTGAAGAGATTGAAGAGATACTGCAAGAGATTGGCTTGGAGTTTGCAACTGGCTCATCTGTGTTTTTTTTGCTGACCATTGCTTGAGAAGAGGTAAGGAATTTGGTCAGGTGTTTGTTATTGTGTGTTTGCTAATGAGCCTAGCTCACTAAGGTGTTACATTTGTTGCCGGGGGAGGAGCTTGTGAAGGAGTGTGTGTATATATAGAGACAGACTCATTAGCTGGCCTAATTCATTAGCTGCAAGTACTACCTTCAAGTACTACATTAAGTACAGTGAAGAGATATTGCAGGAGATAGTCAGGAGGTAGGCTGGAAGGTGGAAACAATACAAAAAAAAGGTAAGATTTGTTTGATTTAAATTTACAATTTTTATTTTTTTCCTCTTTAAAATGGCAGACTTGGTTCAGTGCAGGAATTGTTGTGCATTTATTTCATGTTCCACTCTTTGGAGATTCGGATGCTGTCAGATCTGTAGACAGTTCTCCTTACTGCAGCAGGAAATTGCATTTTTGAAATCTGAGATATTTAAATTATCTGTTAAACAAACTCCAGCTAGGACTGCTGCAATGCCACTGCCACAGAGGACCCCCAGAAATGGCAGATGGGTTACTGTAGGTTCTGGAAGACTTAGAGTGGTGGATAGAAGACATGTCCCACAGTCAGTGGTTCTCCATAATTCATTTGCAGCACTCTCAAAATGTAAGGACAACATGGATATGGACTCAAGCACAGAGGGTGAGAAACCATTGACTCCTATGTCTAATGTATGCAAGACTGCAGCCAAGGACAAAAAAGATAAAGTGAAGTCTCAAAGGAAGCAGCTGTTGCTGGGTGATTCAATCATAAGAAGTGTGGAGCTTAAAGAAATGGTTTTGTGAGATGTCTCCCTGGGGCTACTGCTAGAAGAGATAGAAGACGTATTATTAATATTGTTAAGCAAGCAAAGCAGGAAGGGGACGTGGATGTTCTTGTCCATCTAGGGACAAATGACCTGGCTTGCAATGAAGTGTCAGAGGTGAAAAAATATTTTATCACACTTGGTAATGACGTACAGGATTTTGCATCCACCATTTCATTTTCTGAAGTTCTGCCTGTGCATAATGTTCAGAATGATAGGCAGAGGCGCATAAAGGAGTTCAACATATGGCTTGGTAAATGGTGTCAAGAGCAAGGATTTGGCTTTGTTTCTCATGATAGCTCTACTTGGAATAGAAAGGAACTGTACAAAAAAGATGGTACTTAGTGAACAACTCCAAGAATTTGCGAAAGAGTATTTAAACTAGGAAGGGGGGGGGGCAAAAGAGTGAAAATAAAAGAGTCCAATTGCCCCCCGAAACAATGCCAGAACAGGTCAGAAGCACAGAGGTTAAGAAATGATAAGCTCAGAGTCCTGTCTACAAATGCTCGCAGTTTAGGTAAAAAAATCAATGAACTTGCGTCAATAATGGCATCTGAGAATGTAGATTTAGTGGCTGTTACGGAGACATGGTTTAATGAAAGAAATGACTGGGACATAACCATACCAGGGTACTCTTTATACAGAAGAGACAGAGAAGGCAAGAAAGGAGGAGGAGTGGCCCTGTATGTGAAAGATAGCATTAAATCTAACCTAATACAAGTTGGTGAGGCCAATATAGAGTCAGTTTGTGTTACGTTGCAGTTTGCTAACCATGCAGTAACTCGTGTAGG
Organism: Bufo bufo; assembly: GCF_905171765.1. Lineage (NCBI taxonomy): Eukaryota > Metazoa > Chordata > Amphibia > Anura > Bufonidae > Bufo > Bufo bufo. The sequence continues at coordinate 140,208,922 of NC_053389.1, forward strand.
TGTGATATATAGACCACCTGGTCAAGTTAAAGAACTAGATGATCTACTAGTTGAAGAAATAGCTAAAATGACAATGAAAGGAGAAGTTATCATTATGGGAGATTTCAATCTTCCAGATATAAACTGGAAAACCAAAATAGCAAGTTCTACCAGGAGTACAGATATTCTAAATTCCCTACTGGGGTTATCTCTACAACAAGTGGTTGAGGAGCCAACCCGGAGGGAGGCCATTTTGGATTTGGTATTCACAAATGGGGATTCGGTATATGATGTCATTGTAGGCGAAACCTTGGGATCTAGTGATCACCAGCCAGTGTGGTTTAATATAAGAACTGTGAAAGAGTCCCACCACACAAAAACAAAAGTTTTAGATTTTAGAAAAACAGACTTTTCAAAAATGAAATTAGTCATAAATGAGTCCTTATCAGACTGGAACGGATTACATGGAGTCCAGGAGAAATGGGACTACTTAAAAGGTGCATTATTGAAGGCAACAGAAAATTGCATTAGACTTGTCAGTAAAAGCAAAAAAAGGAAGAGACCACTGTGGTACTCAGCAGAAGTGGCCCAAATCATTAAAAATAAAAAGCTAGCATTTTGTAATTATAAAAAAAAACAGAGCAATGAAGATAAGGAAATCTACAAGATTAGGCAGAAAGAGGCCAAGCAAGTTATAAGAACTTCTAAAGCGCAGGCAGAAGAAAAACTAGCTCAGTCTATGAAAAAAGGGGATAAGACATTCTTCAGATATATAAATGAAAAAAGGAAATTAAAACAAGGAATAACTATATTAAAAACAAAGGACGGAAGGTATGTAGAAGAGAATAAAGGGCTAGCCGACTGCCTTAATGAATACTTCTGTTCAGTTTTTACAAAAGAAAAAGGAGAAGGACCTCCATTAGAAAGGATGACTAATAAATCGTTTGATGCATGTGTCTTTACAGAGGAAGATGTTCTAAGTTTGCTGTCTAAAGTGAAGACAAATAAGTCACAGGGGCCTGATGAGATACACCCAAAATTATTAAAAGAGCTTAGTGGTGAGCTGGCAAAACCGTTAACAGATTTATTTAACCAATCATTAGTAACAGGAGTCGTCCTGGAAGATTGGAAATTGGCAAATGTCGTGCCCATTCACAAGAAAGGTAGTAGGGAGGAATTGAGCAACTATAGACCAGTGAGTCTGACATCAATAGTAGGCAAATTAATGGAAACCCTATTAAAGGATAGGATTGTGGAACATCTAAAATCCCATGGATTGCAAGATGAAAAACAACATGGGTTTACTTCAGGGAGATCATGTCAAACAAATCTTATAGATTTTTTTGACTGGGTGACTAAAATAATAGACGGTGGAGGTGCAGTAGACATCGCATATCTAGATTTTAGTAAGGCTTTTGACACTGTCCCACATAGAAGACTTATCAATAAACTGCAGTCATTGAGCATGGACTCCCATATTGTTGAGTGGATTAGGCAGTGGCTGAGTGACAGACAGCAGAGGGTTGTAGTCAATGGAGAACATTCAAAACAAGGTCATGTTACCAGTGGGGTTCCACAGGGATCTGTACTGGGACCAATTTTGTTTAATATCTTCATAAGTGATATTGCAAAAGGCCTCGATGGTAAGGTTTGTCTTTTTGCTGATGACACAAAGATATGTAACAGGGTTGATGTTCCTGGAGGGAAACGCTAAATGGAAAAGGATTTAGGAAAACTAGAAGAATGGTCAGAACTCTGGCAACTGAAATTTAATGTGGATAAGTGCAAGATAATGCACCTGGGGCGTAAAAACCCAAGGGCAGAATATAGAATATTTGACACAGTCCTGACCTCAGTATCTGAGGAAAGGGATTTAGGAGTAATTATTTCAGAAGACTTAAAGGTGGGAAGACAATGTAATAGGGCAGCACGAAATGCCAGCAGAATGCTTGGATGTATAGGGAGAGGTATAAGCAGTAGAAAGAGTGAAGTGCTTATGCCGCTGTACAGAACACTGGTGAGACCTCACTTGGAGTATTGTGCGCAGTACTGGAGGCCATATCTCCAGAAGGATATAGATACTCTAGAGAGAGTTCAGAGAAGAGCTACTAAACTAGTACATGGATTGCAGGATAAAACTTACCAGGAAAGGTTAAAGGACCTTAATATGTATAGCTTGGAAGAAAGAAGAGACAGAGGGGATATGATAGAAACTTTTAAATACATAAAGGGAATCAACTCTGTAAAGGAGGAGAGCATATTTAAAAGAAGAAAAACTACCACAAGAGGACACAGTTTTAAATTAGAGGGGCAAAGGTTTAAAAGTAATATAAGGAAGTATTACTTTACTGAGAGAGTAGTGGATGCATGGAATAGCCTTCCTGCAGAAGTGGTAGCTGCAAATACAGTGAAGGAGTTTAAGCATGCATGCGATAGGCATAAGGCTATCCTTCATATAAGATAGGGCCAGGGACTATTCATAGGATTCAGATATATTGGGCAGACTAGATGGGCCAAATGGTTCTTATCTGCCGACACATTCTATGTTTCTATGTTTCTATGTAACTTAAACAGGGAGGAATCATGACTTCAGATGAAAAAAAATGACGAATATTCTAAAAAAACCTAATATATAGCACTATATTCAATATAGTGCTACTGTATATATTTGTATTTTAGAATAGTCGTCATTTTTTTCCCATCTGAAGTGAACACTGAACACTGCTCATTTCAGATGGAAAAAAATGACGAATATTCTAAAAAACTAATAAATAACACTATATTGAATATAGTGCTATATATTTGTTTTTTCGAATATTCGTCATTTTTTTCCATCTGAACAGTGTTCACTTCATATTCTAAAAATGAATATATAGCACTATATTCTATAGTGCTATATATTCGTTTTTAATACACGCCTGTATTGATCACGTAATATTTGCATATTACGCGATTATTACCTTGCCGAATTTCGAGTAAAAAATAAAGAATGTAGAATATAACGAATATTCAAATTTGAGAATATTCAATTAATTTTTTACAAAATATTAGTGAAATATCACGAATTCGAATATGACCCCTGCAGCTCATCACTATTAATGACCTATCCTCAGAATAAGTCATCAATATCCGAAAGGTGGGTCTGACTCCCAGTACCCCCACCATTCATCTGTTTGAAAGAACTGCAGTGCTTGGGCAAATGCTGTGGCCTTTTCCTCAGCCTGAGATGTTATGTCCATCCGTCACATGGCCTATGTGCAGCTCAGTCCCATTCTAGTGAATGGGACTGAGCTGCAATACCAAGCACAGCCACTATACAATGTACAGTGCTGTGCTTGGTATACGGGGCCCTATTCAATATTGATTGGACCCTGGGCAAGAATTTACTTGGGCCCCCTGGACAGAGGCGGCTCTAGACTTTGTGAGGCCTTAGGCGAAACTCGAACATGAGGCCCCCACAAAGATTGTTGGGATGCTCGTGATCTCCTGTACGGCGCCCCGCCTCAATCCTCAAGAAATAAGCTGTGTCAACCACCGCACGGAGCAGTGGTGTGGTCAACACTCCCCCTCCATGTATCTCTATGGAGGACTCGGAGATACACAAGTGTTGTATCTGCGGCTCTCCCATAGATACATGGAGAGGGAGTGTTGACCACCTCTTTGGGCACAAGGAGATCCGGAGTACCATACAGGAGATCGTGGGGAATCCCAACGGCCAGACCCCCCTGATCAGACACTTGTCTCCTATCCTTTGGATAGGGGATTTATTTTCCTATCCCGGAGTACCCCTTTAATATGCAGTGACATCACAGTAAAGGGTTAATATGCACAGTGACAACACAGTACAGGGCTTATATTCACAGTGCATATTAACACTTTGCATTAACCCTGGCCCAGTTCTCTAAATCGACCCTCCCCCCACACACCACATTGTGCTGTACTTGCTATACAGCAGCACTTACCTGTCACATCCGGTGCCTCCAGGTGACAATCCTGGGCTTTTTCCCTGCCGCCCGGATCTCTGGCTCTCCGGTCGCTGGAGGAATTTTTTAAAGCCCTGGGATTGATTTACGATGACCCAGATCGAGTTTCAATGGCAGAGTCAAAGCTACGTAACTTACTACAGGGTAAACATACTGCTGAGGTTTACTGCACAGAGTTTAGGAGGTGGGCTACTGAGTGGGGGTGGAACGACCCCGCGTTACGTAGCCAGTTTTGTCAGGGGTTATCTGAAAGGTTGAAGGATGCTCTGGCTTTTCATGAATACCCAGATACTTTGGAAAATGCAATGTCTTTGGCGATACGTTTGGATAGACGTATCAGAGAGAGGGGTAAGGGTCCCTCTGTGCAGGGGATTCCTCCCGCGTGTAGTTTTGTTCCACCAGCTGCCCAGGGAGATATTGCTTGTTATTCTGGCCTAGGAGAGGAACCCATGCAGTTAGGTCAGATATCTTTCCATTCGGATAGTAGAGACTTTCGTAAAGCGCACAATTTATGTTTCTTTTGTGGAAAGAGGGGTCATTTTGTTTTTTCTTGTCCGTATGTTGAACCACAGGGGAGAGTGATAAAGAAAAAAGAAAAAGAAAAAAAAAACTCCTTCACACTTGGTGGTATGAATGGTGTGGTGGAGCAGACTGGTGTGCAAGTTCCCTGCAGTTCCCGTTTTCTCCTTTCAGCTATGGTGGCGCTAGAGTCTCGAAATGTGTTTGTTGATGTTTTTCTTGATTGTGGTGCTGGGGTAAATTTAATTGACTTTCTGTTTCTTCAGGGTTTGGGACTAAGTATTTGCACGTTAGAGAACGAGATTCGTGTTTTTGCCATTGATTCTTCCCCTCTTTCTCAAGGGAGCCTTTCTCACGTTGTTCATGATATTCATTTAAGGGTGGGTGATTCACATACTGAGATTATTTCCTGTTTCGTCATGAAGGATTTGCCAGCTCCGATAGTTTTGGGGTTGCCATGGTTGTCTAAACATAACCCAACTATAGACTGGCAGGCGAGACAAATCATTGGTTGGAGCAAGTTTTGTTCGGATAATTGTCTTGTCACATCTATTTCTGAAGTGTCCGTTACGGCCTTGCCTCAGTATCTCTCAGATTTTTCGGACATGTTTGCGGAGGGTGGGGCTCAGGAATTGCCCCCTCATCGTGACTATGATTGTCCTGTGAATCTCATTCCGGGGGCTAAGTTGCCTAAGTCTCGGCTCTACAACCTCTCTCAACCCGAGAGAGAGGTCATGCGAAAGTATGTCGCCGAGAGTTTGGCAAAGGGTCATATTAGACCATCTAAGTCTCCAGTGGCTGTAGGTTTGTTCTTCGTGAAGAAGAAAGATGGATCACTGAGACCGTGTTTGGATTTCCGGGAGCTGAATCGTATTACAGTCCGGGATCCATATCCCCTGCCTTTGATCTCTGATCTTTTTGATCAGATTGTTGGAGCCAAGGTGTTCTCCAAGTTGGAGTTGAGAGGAGCATACAATCTGATCAGGATCAAGGAGGGGGATGAGTGGAAAACGGCCTTCAATACGCACGAGGGTCATTTTGAGAACCTGGTAATGCCTTTTGGGTTGACGAATGCGCCAGCGGTATTTCAGCGATTCGTCAATGATATTTTTCATCATTTGGTGGGGAGGTTCGTAGTAGTCTACCTTGATGACATTTTAATTTATTCTCCTGATCTGAAGACCCATCAGGATCATGTGAGACAGGTTTTGACGATCCTGCGGGAGAATAAGTTATACGCCAAATTGGAGAAATGTTTGTTTGCGGTGCAAGAGCTTCCATTTTTGGGATACATGCTTTCTGATTGTGGTTTTCGTATGGACCCCGAAAAGGTCCGGGCGGTTCTGGAGTGGGACCGACCGGAGAATCAGAAAGCTTTGATGCGATTTTTGGGGTTTACGAATTATTATAGAAAATTTATTTTGAATTATTCCACCATAGTAAAACCTCTCACTGATATGACCAAGAAGGGCGCCGATGTCTCTGTCTGGTCGGATGAGGCATTGCAGGCCTTTTCGGCTATTAAGGAGCGTTTTGCGTCTGCTCCCATTCTGGTGCAGCCGGATGTTTCTCAGCCATTCGTGGTTGAGGTTGATGCATCAGAGGTGGGCGTTGGGGCGGTGCTTTCGCAGGGTCCTTCTCCTGGCAAGTGGGTCCCGTGTGCCTTCTTCTCCAGGAAGCTCTCGGTCGCTGAGAGGAATTATGATGTTGGAGATAGGGAGTTGTTGGCGATCAAGTTGGCCTTTGAAGAATGGCGTCACTGGTTAGAGGGGGCTTCTCACCCCGTTACTGTGTATACAGACCATAAGAATTTGGCTTACCTGCAATCTGCCAAGCGTCTGAACCCTAGACAGGCCAGATGGTCATTGTTTTTTACCAGGTTCAATTTCGTGGTTACCTTTCGCCCAGGGGTCAAGAACGTCAAGGCAGATGCCTTGTCTCGCAGCTTCCCTGGGGGAGGTGATTCAGAAGATCCAGCGCCGATTTTGGCGGATGGAGTGGTGGTCTCCGCTCTGTACCCTGAATTGGAGATGGAGGTGTTGGGAGCTCAGGAGGGGGTTTGTTCCTGAGGGCCTACGATACAAGGTGTTCAAGGGACATCACGATACTGTTCTCGCTGGACATCCTGGTGGTAAGTCCACCTGTGATCTGGTGTCCCGGAGGTTCTGGTGGCCAGGTTTGCGTAAGAGTATTGAGAATTACGTGGCAGCTTGTGAAACCTGCGCTCGGTCTAAGGTTGCTCATACTCGACCGCCTGGTTCACTTCTTCCATTGTCTATTCCATCTCGTCCTTGGACACATTTGTCCATGGACTTTATTACGGACCTACCGAGTTCCTCCGGGAGAACAGTGATTTTGGTGGTAGTCGATCGTTTCAGTAAAATGGCTCACTTTATACCACTAACAAGTCTGCCTAACGCTAAGACTCTTGCGCAGATTTTTGTGGATAATATCGTTAAATTGCACGGTATTCCTTCGGATATTGTCTCTGATAGGGGCACGCAGTTTGTCTCCAGGTTTTGGAGGGCGTTCTGCTCTCGACTTGGCATTCAACTTTCTTTCTCGTCGGCTTTTCATCCACAGTCGAATGGTCAGACGGAGCGTACTAATCAAAACCTGGAGACCTACTTGAGGTGCTTTGTGGCTGAGAATCAGGAGGACTGGTCCTCATTCTTGCCCTTAGCAGAATTTGCATTGAATAACCGTAGGCAGGAGTCCACGGGTAAGTCGCCATTTTTTGGCGCATACGGTTTCCATCCTCAGTTTGGTACCTTTTCTGGGTCTGGTTCCTCCGGGATGCCAGAGGAGGAGAGATTCTCTTCTGCCTTATCCTCTATCTGGTGGGGGATTCAAGGGAATTTGGGGAGGATGGGTGAGAGGTATAAACGAATGGCTGACAGGAGACGTGTGACTGGTCCGGACCTGTGTGTGGGTGATTTGGTGTGGTTGTCCACTAGGAATATCAAGTTGAGAATGCCATCTTGGAAACTAGGTCCAAGATTTGTCCATATAAGATTTCTGCTGTGATCAATCCTGTGGCATTTCGACTTGATCTGCCGCAGACTTGGAGGATCCACGATGTCTTCCACAAGTCTTTACTAAAAAAATATGTTAAACCGGTGGTACCATCGCCATTGCCTCCTCCTCCTGTTCTGGTCGAGGGAAACTTGGAGTTCGAGATCTCCAGGATTCTCGACTCAAGAGTTCTGCGGGGTTCCCTCCAGTACCTGGTTCACTGGAGGGGATACGGTCCTGAGGAGAGGATGTGGGTTTCGGCGTCAGATGTCAACGCCAGCCGTCTGGTGAGGGCCTTTCATAGGTCCCATCCGGATAAGGTTGGTCCAGGGTGTCCGGAGGTCACCCGTAGAAGGGGGGGGGTACTGTCATGCCCCACTCTGACGATGTGCGGAGGTCAGCCAGGATTGCAGCACAAGTCTAGTGTTTGTTTTGATGCTGTGCTGGATCCGCCTCGCATCAGGTGCACTGGGTGGAGTCATTAGTTTAAATAGTCTCCAGCTAAGGTGCTCTGAGCGGATTATACTCTTCATTGTGGTCTTAGAAGCTAGAAAGGAAGGTTGGCTGTTTGTTCCTGCTCTCAGCAGATAAGTGTCTTTGGTTGTTTTTGTCATCTATCCCATCCTGGTTCTGTGCGAGCTGGCAGCTCCTTTCTCCCCACTTCACCATCTCAGGGAGTTCAGGGTTCTGTTAGCATAGGCTGGTGGACACAGCAAATCTACCATCAAGATTTGATCTGTGGGCTGAGCATTGTAGGGAAAGAGGTCAGGGATTAATTAGGAGGTGACCGTTCCCCCGTCTCTCGTCCAGAGCCTGGTTGGTGTGTTATCTGTTTAACTGTGCACGTCCGCCGTGACAATGGTCATGTGAACATCACATGACCACATAATCTCCTCCTAGTCTCCTCCTGTTCATCCACACTTAAAGGGAACCTGTCACCGGGATTTTGTGTATAGAGCTGAGGACATGGGTTGGTAGATGGCCGCTACCAATACCCAGTCCCCATAGCTGTGTGTGCTTTTATTGTGTAAAGAAAAAAAATTGGATACATATGCAAATTAACCTGAGATTAGTCCTGTCCCTGACTCATCTCAGGGACAGGACTCATCTCAGGTTAATTTGCATATGTATCAAATCAGTTTTTTTACACAATAAAAGCACACACAGCTATGGGGACTGGGTATTGCAGATTTGCTAGCGGCCATCTAGTAACCCATGTCCTTAGCTCTATACACAAAATCCCGGTGACTGGTTCCCTTTAAATATGTATGGGATATATGTGAGATCCGGGCGTATAAATGTGAATCTTGATATACCTAGTGAATATTTATATAAACAACTGTATCCTCATGTAACCAGGGGTAAAAATGGATGCTTATAAATACCACATCGATCCGTTTCCCTATCTATTTGAGCACAGTACAATGCATGCTATTACCATATTCCGATACTAGTGGAGATTACATAAATTATTGGAGATTGTATAGACCAGTGAAGGGCAAACTGCGGCTCCCCAGCCAATGCAACACCACAAATCCCACCACACCCCGCTGCAGACTGATAGCTGTAAGCAGACTGGGCATGCTGGGAGCTGCAGCCCCACAGCAGCGGGAGAGCCGCAGCCCCCGCCCATCCCCGGTATGGACTAATGGAATTTGAACCACACTGAACTAGGGCCAAAAAGGCACAATTTAATAGGCCAAAAAGGCCTTAGTATCAAGTCCTACCACATCTGGAGACCGCAACTGGAGTCCGGATATCCGGAGACAGACTGAGATGCTTCAATAAAATACTGTAAAGAAGTGTAAAATATATCAAGTTACTATTGTGACATTAATGTATCCATATAAATAGAGTTGAGCGGACACCTGGATGTTTGGGTTCGGCAGGTTCGGGACCCGAACTTGACCCCGAACCCGAACCCCATTGAAGTCAATGGGGACCCGAACTTTTGAGCACTAAAATTGCAGTAAAAATTTCATGGAAAGAGCTAGAGGGCTTCAAAAGGCAGCAAAATGTGCTTAAGAGCATGGCAAATGCTCTGCAAACAAATGTGGATAGGGAAATGAATTAAAAAAACATAAAAGACCTTAAAAAAATAAAAATTAGGAATGATGTAGGAGGAAGAGGCTGAGGAGGCTGTGAATGGGTGGATGTGGCCGTGTAGGCTTACGTGGCGGTCTAGGTGGAAGCGGCGGCGAAGGAGGAATAGGTAGCCAACACAGATGTGTGCTATTTTGCATTTTTACATAGGGATATCCCCCAAAATATTGGGACATATAAAAAAAAAAAGAATAAGTGCATTTGAGTACAAGGATGGATGGTTGAGGCTGTTAGAATTGTCTATTCTGCACAAGGTACAGACAAGTCCTGAGGGATCCAAGCCTGGTTCATTTTAATGAACGTGAGCTTGTCCACATTGGCTGTGGACAGGCGGCTGCGTCTGTATGTAATGACGGCTCCTGCCGTGCTAAATACACGTTCAGAGAGTACACTGGCTGCAGGGCAGGCCAGCACCTCCAAGGCATACAGGGCAAGCTCTGGCCATGTGGACAATTTGGAGACCCAGAAGTAGAATGGGGCAGAACCATCAATCAGTACGTGTAGGCGTGTGCACAGGTACTGTTCCACCATGTTGTTCAAATGCTGCCTCCTGCCAGTGGCGTAACTACCGGGGAAGCGGCTGCCAAGGGGCCCGGCAGCGTGTGTGACAGTTTATTTTCAAGTTAGTTAAATATGATTTAAGGGCCCCCTCGCTAATGTGATCTAATCTTACTGTCTCCTGAAGTCTCCTGATGTGTCTGGGATTCGAACCCACAACCTTCATGTATCAGAGGCAAAGCATTTACCCACACAGCCATAAAGGCTGCCTTGCCACTGACTGAAAAAATATGAGACTTCTACTGTTATAGCTGGCTAAATGTACATCTATACACATGACAGCTGCCCCAACACACCCAGCACTGCTATATCTCTATATGACAGCTGTCCCAGCACACTCAGCTCTGCTATATCTCTATATATGATAGCTGCCCCAGCACACCCAGCTCTGCTACCTCTATACACATGACAGCTGCACCAGCACACTCAGCCCTACTATATCTCTATATATGACAGCTGCCCCAGCAAACCCAGCTCTGCTACATCTATACACATGACAGCTGCCCAAACACACCCAGCTCTGCTACATCTATACACATGACAGCTGCCCCAGCACACTCAGCTTTGCTATATCTCTATATATCTATCTACTGTATAGGAATACTTAGAGATATATAGATGTAGCAGAGCTGGGTGTGCTGGGGCAGCTGTCATATATAGAGATATAGTAGAGCTGAGTGTGCTGGTGCAGCTGTCATGTGTATTAGATGTAGCAGAGCTGGGTGTGCTGGGGCAGCTGTCATATATAGAGATATAGCAGAGCTGAGTGTGCTGGGACAGCTGTCATATAAAGATATAGCAGTGCTGGGTGTGTTGGGGCAGCTGTCATGTGTATAGATGTACACTTAGCCAGCTATAACAGTTGAAGTCTCATATTTTTTCAGTCAGTGGCAAGGCAGCCTTTATGGCTGTGTGGGTGAATGCTTTGCCTCTGATACATGAAGGTTGTGGGTTTGAATCCCAGCAGAAACTTTTCTGAAATACAAGCATTGACTCCATATATGGACATACAGGGCGGGACACAGGAAGAGGCTGCATCGCATCGCTGACATGGAGGTAAGTAGAAGTGTTTATTTTATTTTTTTAATACCCGACTGTTACTGCCTTGGGGGGAGCGGGAGGCACTTGATACTGGCACATGGGGGGAGGGGGGTAGGCACCTGATACTGGCACATGGGGGGGAGAGGCACTTGATACTGGCACGTGGGAGGGGGGTTTGGCACTTGATACTGGCACATGGGTGGGTTTGGCACTATGATACTGGCACATGGGGGGAGAGAGGCACTTGATACTGGCACTTTTTTGGGGGGGGGGGGTGGCACTATGATACTGGGACATGGGGGGGGGGGAAGAGAGAGGCACTTGATACTGGCACATGGGGGGAGGAGAGAGGCACTTGATACTGGCACGTGGGGGGGGGTTGGCACTTGATACTGGCACATGGGTGGGTTTGGCACTATGATATTGGCACATGGAAGGGGAGAGGCACTTGATACTGTCACTTTTTTGAGGGGGGAGATGGCACTATGATACTGGGAAATGGGGGGGAGAGAGAGGCACTTGATACTGGCACATGGGGGGGTTTGGCACTATGATACTGGCACATGGGGGGTGGGAAGGAGAGAGGCACTTGATACTGGCCCATTGGGGGGGGAGGTGAGATGCACTTGAAACTGGCACATGATGGGGGGGGCATCTATGGGGACACTTACTGGCACATTATTGGGGGGCATTATGGGGGACACTAGGCCGGCAGCCTATCAGAGGCCGGACACTGAGGGCATCTACTAGGGCACTATATATGGGGCATTTTATACTGGTACATTATGGGGGGCACTAGCAGGAAGGGGGGAGAGGAGCACTATGGGGGAATTTACTGGGGGCACTATATAGGGGTATTTTATACTGGGACATTATGGGGGCACTATGGGGACATTAGCTCAACTGGGGGCATTACAAGGGGTATTTTTTCAATGTCACATTATAAGGAGAATTATTTCTACTGGGGGGGCATTATGGTGGGCTTTATTACTCCCCCATGGTATGACCCCCTAGGAACAGCACCAGCCTCTCCCTGCTCTGCTATCCCTCTGCCCCTTCTCCAAATCCTTATTATGAAATCTTTCTCATTAGGATAAAGCACAACATCAGCTCCACCGAGCCCCCCAGCCAAAGTGTTGAAGTGGCGTCCAAGATCCCCAAGGGCCAAGTCAAGTAATTGTAAGTTTTCATATGAAATATGTTTGTTATACACATATAGCCTACACTGTGCCCCACAATATACAGTATACCGCTACACTGTGCCAAAGGAGTGGGGTTTACACAGGAGGAGGGAGGTGTGAAGCGCGCTGGAGGGGCCCTTACAAATATTTGCTGTGGGGCCCAGTCACTTCTAGTTACGCCCCTGCCTCCTGCTAACACGCTCCATATCAGCAGTTGGGGCTGGTTGTTGCGGTGAGGTGACAAAGCTTTTCCACATGTCGGCCATGCTAACCCTGCCTTCTGAGGGGCTGGTGCTGACACAGCTGCGTTGGCAACCTCTTCCTCCTCCCCTGCCTTCGCCTTGTGCTTCCACTTGTCCCCGGGCATCAGTCGGGAATGCTCTCAGAAGCGCACCTACCAGCGTGCGCCTGTAGTCGTGCATCTTCCGATCACGCTCCAGTGAGGGAATTAAGGACTGCACATTGTCTTTGTGCAATGAGCAGGACACTGGGTCAGTGGGAATGCTATGCAGTGGGTCAGTTCATATGTGTATAAGTTTGTGACGCCAGTTGCAGCTTGCGCAGGTACTGTAGCAGGGCCCTTTAAGATGTGATAACCAGGTGAGGAATGCCAGAGGGGGATATTGTCTCTGTATAGTGTCAACAGTGTCTCCTACCTGTGGTACGGCTGGACTCCTGTATCCCGCCTCACATGCAACAAATTGAGTGCTGTTAATAGGAGTAATTGAGGAATGATGGGATTCCACACAGATAATAGGGTCCAACTTGTCTTTACTTGGTGTTATGATAAGCAGCTTTTGATCCATACAAGTATACAGCTTTAGTCTAGGGTCCCAGCAGGTTTCGGCAATATGTGGCAGGAATTTATATCTATTCTGCATCTGGTACATACGCCTATTGATCTGGCAGGTATCTATCTTCTGCTCTGTCTTGAGTCTGCTTAGTTTGGGCCTGACTAGCTGAAGAGGTACTTATTTTCGCTTTATCTTGGGATCTTTACTTACAGGACTGCTCGCAGGGTATGATGGTGGCTTCCTGGAGATCTGATAGTTCTGTGAAGGGCTGCTTTCTTTGTCCACCAGCTGAGGTAAGGAACTCAGGCTGGGAAGGTTGATCTTGTGCCTCAGCCGAGGCTTGGATCCTTGGTTGGGGTCCCTGTTTCTGGGAGCTCCTACTAACACAGCCTACCCCAGCAGGGGGGTGGCTCACACAGCCTAGAACTTTCCTTCCTCCCCCTGAAGTAGGATATGGGAACATTCCACTCCTCCTCAGATAGGGGGAAGCTAGCCTGGAATGAACTATTCCAGTCTAGGTCTAATTACTAGCTATTGTCTACTTACATATTGCTGCCACCTGCTGGTGTACATTGAGAATTACAGCAAATTACATGAAACAGTCACAGTAAATCCATATAATACAAATGTAATGTCAGGTTACACAGGATATTAACACATTTACACTTTAACATCATATAGCAGGGTGACAGTGTTTTGGTGACATACTCTGGGATGTTACATTTGTAACGGGGATCCAGCAGGGTGGCCACCCAGTAGTCAGCACACGTTAAAATGTGGGCAACTCTGCTGTTGTTGCGCAGGCACTGCAGCATGTAGTCGCTCATGTGTGCCAGGCTGCCCAGAGGTAAGGACAAGCTGTCCTCTGTGGGAGGCGTATCGTCTGCGTCCTCCGTATCCCCCCAGCCACGCACCAGTGATGGGCCCGAGCTGCGTTGGATACCACCCCGCTGTGAACATGCTTCCTCCCCATCCTCCTCCTCCTCCTCGTCCTCCAGTAGTGGGCCCTGGCTGGCCAAATTTGTACCTGGCCTTTGCTGTTGCAATAATCCTCTTTCTGAGCCACTTCTACTGGCCTGAAAGTGTTAGAGATGACCCCTATTCCTCCTCGTCCTGGGCCACATTCTCCTCCGTCATCGCCCTAAGTGTTTTCTCAAGGAGACATAGAAGTGGTATTGTAACGCTGATAACAGCGTCATCGCCACTGGCCATGTTGGTGGAGTACTCGAAACAGCGCAACAGGGCACACAGGTCTCGCATGTAAACCCAGTCATTGGTGGTGAAGTGGTGCTGTTCCGCAGTGCAACTCACCCGTGCGTGCTGCAGCTGAAACTCCACTATGGCCTGCTGCTGCTCGCACAGTCTCTCCAGCATGTGCAAGGTGGAGTTCCACCTGGTGGACACTTCGCATTTAAGGAGGTGAGCAGGAAGGCCGAAGTTACGCTGTAGAGAAGACAGCCGAGCGGCGGCAGGATGAGAACGCCGGAAGCGCACACAGACGCCCCGCACTTTACGCAGCAGCTCTGACATGTCGGGGTAGTTGTGAATGAATTTCTGCACCACCAAAGTCAGCACATGTGCCAGGCAAGGGATGTGCGTCAAACCGGCTAGTCCCAGAGCTGAAACGAGATTTCGCCCATTATCGCACACCACCAGGCTGGGCTTGAGGCTCACTGGCAGCAACCACTCGTCGGTCTGTTGTTCTATACCCCGCCACAACTCTTGCGTGGTGTGGGGCCTGTCCCCCAAACACATCAGTTTCAGAACGGCCTGCTGACGTTTACCCCTGGCTGTGCTGAAGTTGGTGGTGAAGGTCTGTCGCTGACTGGATGAGGAGGTGGTAGAAGAGGAGGAGGAAGCCGAGTAGGAAGAGGAGGCAACAGGAGGCAAAGAATAATGCCCTGCGATCCTTGGCGGCGGAAGGATGTGCGCCAAACAGCTCTCCGTCTGGGGCCCAGACGCCACTACATTTACCCAGTGTGCAGTTAGGGATATATGGCGTCCCTAGCCGTGCTTACTGGTCCACGTATCTGTGGTTAGGTGGACCTTGCCACAGATGGCGTTGCGCAGTGCACACTTCATTTTATCCGATACTTGGTTGTGCAGGGAAGGCACGGCTCTCCTGGTGAAGGCTGGGAACGACGTACTGTGGGACAGAAAGCGACATGAGCTGTTTGAAGCTGTTCGTCTCCACCAGCCTGAATGACAGCATTTCAAAGGCCAGTAGTTTAGAAATGCTGGTATTCAGGGCCAGGGATCGAGGGTGGCTAGGTGGGAATTTACGCTTTATCTCAAAGGTTTGTGAGATGGAGAGCTGAACGCTTCCGTGTGACATGGTGGAGATGCTTGGTGACGGAGGTGGTGTTGTTGGTGGCACATCCTCTGTTTGCTAGGCGGCAGGTGCCAACGTTCCTCCAGAGGCGGAGGAAGAGGCCGAGGCAGCAGCAGAGGAGGGAGCAGGAGCCCTTTCTTGGTTTTGAAGGTGCTTACTCCACTGCAGCCTGTGTCTTGCATGTAGATGCCTGGTCATGCAGGTTGTGCTAAGGTTCAGAACGTTAATGCCTCGCTTCAGGCTCTGATGGCACAGCGTGCAAACCACTCGGGTCTTGTCGTCAGCACATTGTGTGAAGAAGTGTCATGCCAGGGAACTCCTTGAAGCTGCCTTTAGTGTGCTTGGTCCCTGGTGACGGTGGCCAGTAGCAGGCGAACTGTTTTGGCGACGGCTGCTCTGCTTTTGCACCCTGCTCCCGCTTTTGCTACGCTGTTGTCTCGGTCTCACCACTGCCTCTTCCTCCAAACTCTGAAAGTCAGTGGCACGACCTTCATTCCATGTGGGGTCTAGGACCTCATCATACCCTGCATCGTCTTCCACCCAGTCTTCCTCCCTGACCTCCTTTTCGATCTGCACACTGCAGAAAGACGCAGCAGTTGTTACCTGTGTTTCGTCATCGCCAGAGACGTGCTGAGGTGGTATTCCCATGTCCTCATCAGGAAACATAAGTGGTTGTGCGTCAGTGCATTCTATGTCTTCCACCCCTGGGGAAGGAATAGGTGGATGCCCTTGGGAAACCCTGCCAGCAGAGTCTTCAGACAGCATAAGAGACTGCTGCATGACTTGAGGCTCAGACAGGTTCCCCGATATGCACGGGGGTGATGTGACAGACTGATGGGCATGGGTTTCAGGCGCCACCTGTGCGCTTTCTGCAGAAGACTGGGTGGGAGATAATGTGAACGTGCTGGATCCACTGTCGGCCACCCAATTGACTAGCGCCTGTACTTGCTCAGGCCTTACCATCCCTAGAACGGCATAAGGCCCGACCAAATATCGCTGTAAATTCTGGCGACTACTGAGACCTGAGGTAGTAGTTTCAGTAGAACGTGTAGCTGTGGCAGAATGGCCACGTCCTCTCCCTGCAGCAGAGGCTCCACCAACACCACCATCACGACCGCGTACCTTATTAGATGTTTGCCTCATAGTTAGCGTTCACAAAGCAAAGTAAAAAGTGGTTAAGTATGTTAAAAATAATTAACCGCCAATAAAAACCCTGATGTAGGGTATTGCACTCAAATATTTTTTTTTAAACTCTATATGACAGCGGTATTTGTGGCCTAAATTTCACAGTAACTTATGCACGTCTAATCCCAGATGTGCAGTATATCAGAGGGTTTTTTCACCCCAGTAAGCACAAACCCGTATTTCTGGCCTAAATGTGACAGTCACTTATGCACGTCTAATCCGAGATGTGCAGTATATCAGAGGGGTTTTTCACCCCAGTAACCAAAAAGCCGTATTTCTGGCCCAAATGTGACAGTCACTTATGCATGTCTAATCCCAGATGTGCAGTATATTAGAGGGTTTTTTCACCCCAGTAACCAAAAAGCCGTATTTCTGGCCTAAATGTGACAGTCACTTATGCACGTCTAATCCCAGATGTGCAGTATATCAGAGGGTTTTTTCACCCCAGTAACCAAAAAGCCGTATTTCTGGCCTAAATGTGACAGTCACTTATGCAAGTCTAATCCCAGATGTGCAGTATATTAGAGGGTTTTTTCACCCCAGTAACCAAAAAGCCGTATTTCTGGCCTAAATGCTACAGTCACTTATGCACGTCTAATCCCAGATGTGCAGTATATCAGAGGGTTTTTTCACCTCAGTAACCAAACAGCTGCATTTCTGGCCTAAATGTGACAGTCACTTATGCACGTCTAATCCCAGATGTGCAGTATATATCAGAGGGTTTTTTCACCCCAGTTAACAAAAAGACGTATTTCTGGCCTAAATGTGACAGTCATTTATGCACGTCTAATCCCAGATGTGCAGTATATATGAGGGTTTTTTCACTCCAGTAAGCACAAAGCCGTATTTCTGGCCTAAATGTGACAGTCAGTTATGCACGTCTAATCCCAGATGTGCAGTATATTAGAGGGTTTTTTCAACCCAGTAAGCACAAAGCCGTATTTCTGGCCTAAATTTGACAGTCAGTTATGCACGTCTAATCCCAGATGTGCAGTATATTAGAGGGTTTTTTCAACCCAGTAAGCAAAAAGATGTATTTCTGGCCTAAATGTGACACTCACTTATGCATGTCTAATCCCAGATGTGCAGTATATTAGAGGGTTTTTTCAACCCAGTAAGCAAAAAGATGTATTTCTGGCCTAAATGTGACAGTCACTTATGCATGTCTAATCCCAGATGTGCAGTATATTAGAGGGTTTTTTCACCCCAGTAATCAAAAAGATGTATTTCTGGCCTAAATGTGACACTCACTTATGCACGTCTAATCCCAGATGTGCAGTATATTAGAGGGTTTTTTCACTCCAGTAAGCACAAAGCCGTATTTCTGGCCTAAATGTGACAGTCAGTTATGCACGTCTAATCCCAGATGTGCAGTATATTAGAGGGTTTTTTCAACCCAGTAAGCACAAAGCCGTATTTCTGGCCTAAATTTGACAGTCAGTTATGCACGTCTAATCCCAGATGTGCAGTATATTAGAGGGTTTTTTCAACCCAGTAAGCAAAAAGATGTATTTCTGGCCTAAATGTGACACTCACTTATGCATGTCTAATCCCAGATGTGCAGTATATTAGAGGGTTTTTTCAACCCAGTAAGCAAAAAGATGTATTTCTGGCCTAAATGTGACAGTCACTTATGCATGTCTAATCCCAGATGTGCAGTATATTAGAGGGTTTTTTCACCCCAGTAATCAAAAAGATGTATTTCTGGCCTAAATGTGACACTCACTTATGCACGTCTAATCCCAGATGTGCAGTATATTAGAGGGTTTTTTCACCCCAGTAAGAAAAAGGATGTATTTCTGGCCTAAATGTGACACTCACTTATGCACGTCTAATCCCAGATGTGCAGTATATTAGAGGGTTTTTTCACCCCAGTAAGCAAAAAGATGTATTTCTGCCCTAAATGTGACACTCACTATTGCACGTCTAATCCCAGATGTGCAGTATATTAGAGGGTTTTTTCACCCCAGTAAGCAAAAAGATGTATTTCTGGCCTAAATGTGACACTCACTTATGCACGTCTAATCCTAGATGTGCACTATATGAACAAAAGTTGTTTTTTTAACCCCAGTAAGCAAAAAGCTGTATTTCTGGACTTGCAGACATGCAGATAGTGCACCAGCACAGGCTATCGTTGCATAAAATGGCTGCCGAATATGTATTGATATTGACAAACTGAAGTAAAAAAAGTTCGTTTTCAGCAGTAGTTGGCTCAGGGCAGGCTTAAAAAAATTGTGCACTGCACCCACAAAACACATTGGCTGTAGATCGCTGAGTAAAAAAAGCAGTTCTTGATAAGATTTTTCCCTGACCTCTCCCTCACAGCAGCTGCAGCCTCTCCCTACACTAATCCGAGCAGAGTGACGGGCGGCGCTACGTGACTCCAGCTTAAATAGAGGCTGGGTCACATGCTGCAGTTGGCCAATCACAGCCATGCCAATAGTATGCATGGCTGTGATGGCCTTTTGGGGCAAGTAGTATGACGCTTGTTGATTGGCTGCCGTGCAGCCTTTCAAAAAAGCACCAAGAAAGCGCCGAACACCGAACCCGAACTTTTACGTAAATGTTCGGGTCCAGGTGCCAAAAACCCTAAAGTTCGGTACGAACCCGAACTTTACAGTTTGGGTTCACTCAACTCTACATATAAACAATAAAAAATCATTAAAAACAAATACATCCACCTATACTGAATCAGATATACCACATAAATCCATATTATATCCACTTAATGCACTAAACCTATTCAATGTTATTCACATTGAATGTTGAGTCCATAGGGCTGCACAGAGTTCAGCGTGAAAATCCACTGTAACTCTTTGAGAGGGCATGGGTTGAAGGCAGCAAGAAATAACCTGTCACAATAGGAGAGGAATGCTTTGAGACAATTAGAAAATAATAGGGACGTCACTATCAAATCTGCGGATAAGGGAGGGGCGGTGTTGGTCATGGACACGCAAAAATATATGGGGGAGATGCAGAGGCAGCTGGGTGATGGGGATGTGTATGTCAAATTGAATGAGGACCCTAAAAGGGATATCATGAAGACATTAAATGAGATCATAGATTAAGCATGTCATCAAGGCCTCATTGATAGTGACTTAAGTGATTATCTCAAAGTGCAACATCCCATCACCCCGCTGCTATATATTCTACCCAAGATCCATAAGAGTCTTAAGTATCCTCCTGGCAGACCAATTGTGTCTGGCAGGGGATCAGTTTTTAGTACAATAGCCATTTTCTTGGATAGATTGTTGGGTGCCCATGCCACCAGTGCCCCTTGCTAAATAAGGGATACAAGTCATTTTCTGACTAAGTTGCGAGACATTAAGTTACCTGCCCATTTTTATTTGGTTAGTTTTGATGTGGTATCACCTATCACAGTCCATTGAACATGAATTCGGTCTAAGTGTCGTTGATGGGGCTCTGGCCTGCACGGGGCTCTCCCCGGATGGGCGCTGGGTTGTCCTCCGCCTTCTGGAGGTGGTCCTGAAGAGGAATTATTTCCTCTTTCGCGACACCTTCTTCCAACAACAACGGGGTGTGGCGATGGGGTCCAATGTGGCCCCAACTTATGTCAACATCTTCATGGCGGAGGTGGAGGAAAGACTGGTTTATCGTTCAGCACATCTTGGGGGAGTCCTGTGCTGGTGGCGCTACATTGGCAACATTTTTATGATTTGGAGCTGTACTATGGAAGCGCTAGATGAGTTTCATCAGCATCTGAATGGTGGGACACCAGGCCTACAATTTATGGTGACATCTTCGCAAAAAGAGTTACAATTTATAGACGTTAGGGTATATGTAGAGGAAGGTAGATTGAAGAAAAACCTCTTTCAGAAACCAACGGATAGAAATAATTTGTTGAACTATGACAGCAACCATCCCCGACGTATGCTTGATTCTCTCCCTTGGAGCCAGATGCTATGGGTAAGGAGGGTGGTATCAGAGGATGACACATTTGAAGTAAGAACTAAAGAGATGGGTAAGAAATTTGCGGAGAGAGGCTATCCGAGAAAATTATTGCAGAGTACCAGAGTTAAGGTGGGTTTGGTTGACAGAGAGACCACACTTCATTCCACATCTACTGTTAAGATTGGTGAACGCATTCCCTTTGTCTCTACATTTGGTACGCATAGTGGGGCTATATCCAACATTCTCAGGAAAGAGTGGCATATACTACAGAGAGGTTTACCTTCAATACGTGAGTTTAATAATCCTCCATTAATGTCATATAAAAGAAGTGTTAGTTTTGGGTGATTGGTGAAATCTGATGTGGGTGAAATATGTGGGAATGGACAGTGGTATCTAACACCTAGGAAAATGGGCAACTTTCCATGCCTAGGTTGCTGCAACTGTGGTAACCTCATTAAGGGCGATACCTTTGCCCATTCCTACAGTGGGAAGACTTATAAAATCAAACAGTATTATACCTGTAGATTGAGAGATGTTATTTATATGCTACAGTGCCCGTGCAGCTTGATATATGTGAGAGAGACCACGATGGAGATTAGGGAACGTATTAACAAACATAAGAGCATGATCAGAAAACAGACAATGGAAAAGCCAGTAGCTAAACACTTTGTGGAATGTGGTCACTCTGTCAACCAGCTCAGGTTCAGGGTGATAGACTCGGTAGGTGCCCTTAGAAGAGGTGGGGACAGAGGGCGTATCCTCAGGAAAAAAAGAAATACAGTGGATTTTCACGCTGAACTCTATGCTGCCCTATGGACTCAACATTGAGTTCCATATGAATAACATTGAATAGGTTTAGTGCATTAAATGGATATAATATGGATTTATGTGGTATATCTGATTCAGTATAGGTGGATGCATTTGTTTTTAAGGATTTTTTATTGTTTATACACTGCGTGCAGAATTAAGCAAATGAGTATTTTGACCACATCATCCTCTTTATGCATGTTGTCTTACTCCAAGCTGTATAGGCTCGAAAGCCTACTACCAATTAAGCATATTAGGTGATGTGCATCTCTGTAATGAGAAGGGGTGTGGTCTAATGACATCAACAATCTATATTAGGTGTGCATAATTATTAGGCAACTTCCTTTCCTTTGGCAAAATGGGTCAAAAGAAGGACTTGACAGGCTCAGAAAAGTCAAAAATAGTGAGATATCTTGCAGAGGGATGCAGCACTCTTAAAATTGCAAAGCTTCTGAAGCGTGATCATCGAACAATCAAGCGTTTCCTTCAAAATAGTCAACAGGGTCGCAAGAAGCGTGTGGAAAAACCAAGGCACAAAATAACTGCCCATGAACTGAGAAAAGTTAAGCGTGCAGCTGCCAAGATGCCACTTGCCACCAGTTTGGCTATATTTCAGAGCTGCAACATCACTGGAGTGCCCAAAAGCACAAGGTGTGCAATACTCAGAGACATGTCCAAGGTAAGAAAGGCTGAAAGACTACCACCACTTAACAAGACACACAAGCTGAAACGTCAAGACTGGGCCAAGAAATATCTCAAGACTGATTTTTCTAAGGTTTTATGGACTGATGAAATGAGAGTGAGTCTTGATGGGCCAGATGGATGGGCCCGGTGGCTGGATTGGTAAAGGGCAGAGAGCTCCAGTCCGACTCAGACCGCCAGCAAGGTGGAGGTGGAGTACTGGTTTGGGCTGGTATCATCAAAGATGAGCTTGTGGGGGCCTTTTCGGGTTGAGGATGAGTCAAGCTCAACTCCCAGTCCTACTGCCAGTTTCTGGAAGACACCTTCTTCAAGCAGTGGTACGGAAGAAGTCTGCATCCTTCAAGAAAAACATGATTTTCATGCAGGACAATGCTCCATCACACGCGTCCAAGTACTCCACAGCGTGGCTGGCAAGGAAAAGGGATAAAAGAAGAAGAAAATCTAATGACATGGCCTCCTTGTTCACCTGATCTGAACCCCATTGAGAACCTGTGGTCCATCATCAAATGTTGATTTACAAGGAGGAAAAACAGTACACCTCTCTGAACAGTGTTCTGGGAGGCTGTGGTTGCTGCTGCACGCAATGTTGATGGTGAACAGATCAAAACACTGACAGAATCCATGGATGGCAGGCTTTTGAGTGTCCTTGCAAAGAAAGGTGGCTATATTGGTCACTGATTTGTTTTTGTTTTTGTTTTTGAATGTCAGAAATGTATATTTGTGATGTTGAGATGTTATATTGGTTTCACTGGTTAAAAATAAATAATTGAAATGGGTATATATTTGTTTTTTTGTTAAGTTGCCTAATTAATATGCACAGTAATAGTCACCTGCACACACAGATATCCCCCTAAAATAGCTAAAACTAAAAAACAAACTAAAAACTACTTCCAAAAATATTCAGCTTTGATATTAATGAGTTTTTTGGGTTCATTGAGAACATGGTTGTTGTTAAATAATAAAATTAATCCTCAAAAAATACACCTTGCTTAATAATCTGCACTCCCTGTATGGATATATTTATGTCACAATAGTAAATTGATATATTTTACACTTCTTTACAGAATTTTATGAAGCACCTCAGTCTATCTCCGGAATATCGGGACTCCAGTTGCGGTCTCCAGATGTGGTAGGACTGATACTACTAAGGCCTTTTTGGCCTATTAAAGTGTGCCTTTTTGGCCTTAGTTCACTGTGGTTCCAATTCCATTAGTCCATACCGGGGATGGCGGGGGCTGCGGCTCTCCGGCTGCAGTGGGGCTGCAGCTCCCAGCATGCCCAGTCTGCTTACAGCTATCAGCCTGCAGCGGGGCGTGGTGGGATTTGTGGTGTTGCAGCGGCTGGGGAGCCTTAGTTTGCCCTTCACTGGTCTATACAATCTCCAATAATTTATGTCATCTCCACTAGCATCGGAATACGGTAATAGCATGCATTGTATTGTGCTCAAATAGATAGGGCAACGGTTACATGGGGATACGTTTGTTTATATAAATATTCGCTAGGTATATCAGGATTCACATTTATACGCCCGGATCTTACATATATCCCATACATAGCTAAGTGTGGATGAACAGGAGGAGACTAGGAGGAGATTATGTGGTCATGTGATGTTCACATGACCATCATGTGACCAGGGTCACATGACTGGTGCGCTGCCCAGGTCCTGTACACTTATGAATAATAACACTGACATGCGCAATGCGCATCTGGAGACGCGCAATGTGAGTCCCGCTGGCCGTGATGAACGGACAATACCGTGGTGCACTGTTTAAGGTGAGCACATGTCATGCACCTGCAGGTGTATGCATTTTAGTTTGATTACCATTCATTGGGTGTGATGTTAATTGTAAAAGGCTGCTATATGTTGTATTGGCTCCCCCCTTTTGTGGGTGGAGCTGCATGCACTTTAAACGGGAAGAGATTATCACTCTGTATTAGGCTTGACAAAGGCTGGGATACAGCCGAAACGTTGCTGCTTGATTTTATGGCACTCTTTCTGTAAAGTCAGTCTAATAAAGGATTCACTGGAGATGCTGCCGCTACCTCTATTCATTTGCTATATGGTCGACTGCTGAGGATCTGCTGTCATAGCTCGGCTGTTGCATTACCGGGGTGGCCATTTATAAGTCCGTGGGTGCTGCTCTACAAACACTTTTGTCTACTATCCAGAGGATAGGTCATTAGTATCAAAATCCCAGAAAACCCCTTTAATGCTAGGAGCATCAAGTACTTATGCACCTGAGCAATTTCTGCAAATGCCCTCCTGAATTCAACTGTACCACCATCCTCAGGACAGTTGAATACTGTGGTGAGGGTGACAGTATTTTGTGCAGCACTGTGGCAAATGCATTCGCCTCTGTTGAGGAAGTATTTTGTGCTGCACTACAGTATTGCCCTGCCTACTTCTGTTGTTCCTGCCTACTTGTGTTGCCCCACCTTCTGTCAATTTGGACACACCGTCTACATAGGGACACTGTGGCGAAACCAACCTCGCCACTGGGTGCTGGAGAAGCCTGGTTGCCAGCCTCTTGCCCCAGGATTATGGGCCCTCTCATCAGCCCATGCTAAACTTAAACCCCATGGCGATTTGACTGTTTGTGGCATCTGAGCGCTGTTCGGATATATTGAGCGCTCAGATCCAAGCCATCTGGGAATAAGTTGAATGTGGGGGTTCTGTTCAGTTTGATAGGAGTTATGTATTGTTGTGTAGTTTTGCTGTTGTGAATAGAGGTATTTTCTGTACCTAGTTGGCTTACCACACCCAGTTAAGCCAATTATCTCACACAGTCTAACTCTGTAAAAACTGGTTTTAGGCAGAAAAACCATGCTTCCTTTGTTCACAAAGGACTTTTACTAACTTTTGAACCCCTGGTCTAATTCGTGCCATTTTGGGATATGTTAAATGTCTGTGTTTACTGTAATGGTTGTGACATTGTATATTTGAATAGTGATGTCTGTCCTATTGTCCCCACGTGTGTATTGCCGTTTTCCCTTTGTCCTGAGAGATAATTGAATTACTCCTCGGTTGTCTTCAGGACAGAAGACATTGTGTATTCTCCTGCCTGTGATAATTACATCAACCCATTGTGTAAGGTAATTGTATCACAGGCAGAGGGGAGGATTTTGTGTGGGAGTGTTTTACTGTATTGTACGTGTTTATTGGTGGTTTTTACAAAACCCTGTGGGTGGTACTAATGTGTACCAGTGTTATATAAGATTAAAATATTACCCCGTCTTATTATGAATGTTAGGCTTACGTCAAATAAATAGACCAGGCCTTACTTTGGACGTATCAGGATAGTGCAGTCCGATATATAAAAAATAACGGCAACTTACAGTTAGATGACTGTGGACCTGGCCATTCGGTGAAAGAGAGGTGGTAGAGAAGGGGAGGGGAACAAAATCCCTAATACGTCCCTCAGTGTACCTCTGCCTACAGGCGGAGCACCCGCCCCGAAAGGGGCGACCCCACCTCTCAGTGGCTAAGCCCTCGCTGTCGCCTAATATTACCCTGCCTGTAAGGATTGATGATGTTCGTCCCTTCTTAGCAGTTTGTCCGGATGCGTTTCCCCAGAAATTGGAAAGACTGGTTCATCAGGGGACTCAGGGGGAGAACAAGGCACCTGAGCGATTCAGGGAAAAACATGACACCTGAGCGATTCAGGGAACACACCAGACCTGAGCGTTTCAGGGAACACACCAGACCTGAGCGTTTCAGGGAACACACCAGACCTGAGCGATTCAGGGAACACACCAGACCTGAGCGATTCAGGGAACACACCAGACCTGAGCGATTCAGGGAACACACCAGACCTGAGCGATTCAGGGAACATCACCCCTAAGTGACTAAGGGGAGGCAACACCAGAGCGATTCAGGGGACCTGACCCCTGAGTCACTTAGGGAAGACATGACACATGCGATTTTGGGAACATGACATCTGTGAATTGGAGAAAATATAACCCTGAGCGATTCAGGGAAGACATGACACCTGCGATTCTTGGGTAAATGACACCTGCAATTTGGAGAAAAACACGACGCCTGAGCGAATCAGGGAAGACAAACCTGACTGATTCAGGGAAGACATGACACCTGCGATTCCGGGAACATGACACCTGCGATTTGGGGAAAAACATTACACCTGTGATTCCAGGAACATGACACCTGCGATTTGAGGAAAAACATGACACTTGATCGATTCAGCGATTCAGGGGAGACATAACACGTGAGCGATCCGGGGAGACATAACACGTGAGTGATTCAGGGACGACATTACACCTGGGCGATTCAGGGAAGACATTACCCCTGAGCGATTCAGGGAAGACATTACCCCTGAGCGATTCAGGGAAGACATTACACCTGAGCGATTCAGGGAAGACATTACACCTGAGCGATTCAGGGAAGACATTACTCCTGAGTGATTCAGGGACGAATTACACCTGAGCGATTTTTTTTTTAGGGAAGACATTACACCTGAGCGATTCAGGGAACATATGACACCAGGTGGTTACAGGGACGACATAACATCTGAGCGGATCGGGGAACAAATGACACCTGAGCGGTATCAGGAATGACGTAACACTTGAGCGATTCAGGAAGATGAGACCCCTGGGCGGTTAAGGGCAGCCGCAACCCGAGAGGTTCCGGAACCTGACCCATCAGGTATTCAAGGAATACCACAGCCCCCAGCCGCCCAGAGGGTGAATATTGACGAACGTAATAGCGTGATTGGCACAGGAAGCACAGGGTGACCGGGGCCTGCACCTGGCATTAAATCGAAATGTCCCCCTTTTTCTTTTCTTTTTTTTTTTTTTCAGCAGTGCGGGCAGCAGGCCAACAGCCGGCGACTCGCCCACACGGAGAAGCGGCGCCCACTGGACAGTGGCGGCTGTGCTGCTAGTCCTGCCACCCGGACCCCCGCACTGGGTAACATAAGCAGGAAGGCATGACTGTCACAGACAATTTTGGGAACATGAGACCTGTGAATGGAGAAACATCTGAGCGAAACAGGGAACAAAAAACCTGTGCGATTCAGGGAAGCCAGAGCACCGGCGTGCTTCAAGAAATACCACAAAAACACAAGTGCCTGAGCGGTTCAGGGGACGTATGGCCCCTGACTGATTCCAGGAATTTGCATACTGGAAGAACCCTGGAATAAAACCACATGCTTGGGTTGAGGCCGCAGCAGGCCGGCAGAACCCACCCCCTGATCTGTGGGGGACAGAGGAGCGGCTCCCGCAGCGGGCCGGCTGGCAGAGGACTGTGACTCGACGTGCCGCCTGCTAGCCACCCAAGCTCCCCGGGGAACAGCCTGCCCCCCCCCATGCTGACCCCAGGTGACAGGGACAGCTGGGGTGCTTGTGGGAGGACCAGGCATGGCCAGCAGGAGCGGCGCAAGCCCAGGAAGACAGGGGGTGACCGGGACCCCGCCGCCTGACTGGATAGTTAGGAGGCCATATCCACAGAGAACCTGTCCCTCACTTGAGGACCGCGGCGTCGACTAGTGCCCCAGTGCTGCCGTACGCAGGAGACGCCGTGCGGGTCCCACAACCGGACCTGCTCTAGTCTGCAGGGAGAGAAGCGGGGGTGCGTCCGCACTGCCAATAGGGCTCGGCTACCCAGCCGGGACCACTTACCAGAGGTGCCGCGGTCTGGATTCCACGAGGACGCGAAACCGGAAGTGACATCACGGAAGGTATCGAAACCAGAAGTGGCGTCACGGACGGGCGGAATTTCAAAGAACGGGCGCCCTCCTGCTTGAACCAGGGGGTTTAAATAGGGGAGGTCGCTCCACCCACAATTACAGGCTGCACGCAGCCTTAACTATATATCGGACTGCACTATCCTGATACGTTCAAAGTAAGGCCTGGTCTATTTATTTGACGTAGCCTAACATTCATAATAAGACGGGGTAATATTTTAACCAACGATAGTAAAAGTTATGTTGTAGATGAAAAGTCATATTTCTCTCTGTGATTTATTATATTGATACTTTTCGTAACCCTATAATACCACTGTGATTTGTTTCCAATGTTATATAAGAACAATAAACACATAGCTCTGGCTGTCCACTGCTTTACCCTCAACACGGAGCCTTATCTCGTTCTTGGGGGGATTCACTGTATGCTGTTAGAGACTGATTGCTAGGAGTGTAGGATGGCGTTTCCTATTCGTCTGCTAGCAGCTATTCGTGAGGTTCCGTTCGGGAGTTTGGAGCATTCCCTTGTATGCCGTAACAATTGGTGGCAAGCGGCGGGATCGTTCTCACAGCCCAGAAGGACAGCTACAAAGTAGCATCATTCCCTGGAATTACAATTTGAGGGCAACGCATGTCCCAGTACAGCGACCCTGACAGCAGCAGGATGGAACCAGCAGTGGCATACGATGAGGAAGACCTGGATGGCCGGGATGCATTAAGGAAAGGCATCTGGTACCAGGCCCTGGATAATGTGCAATACCAGCAAGGCGAGAGTCTCCCCAGTGAAGAGCAGCGATTGCAGAAGCAAGTGGCCCTGCGGATGCCCTTCCTGAGAGAGCAGCCCCTGGAGGAATGGGTGAAGGAACTAGAGCACTGGGTATGGCAGGAGCTATGGCTGGAGGATGCCTACCAGGCGCTCTGGTGTTATATGGCACAGTATATACCCTGGACAGCTGAGCATGACAAGCCAGAGGGAGAGGAGTTTGATGGTCCTGGCTTGTTATGGGAGTCCTTTGCAGAGCCTGACTTCGGGAGCCCTGCACAGTCCCGACTTCAGGACATTTTCTATGAGAGGGAGGCTAGGCAGGATTGGGATGACCCCCATGAGGTAGAGAAAGACCTATCTCACCTAGCAACCCTGGAGTGGGAACTGGAGCAGGACTACCGAGATCTCTTCCACTCCATTGGGAAGGCTCAGGGAGTGAGCAGAGTGTCAGACCCAGGTCCAGAGCTTTTCAGCTAGGAGGATATTGTGGAGGTTTACTGGGAAGAACCCCAGGTGGCCGGTGGAGATGGGATCGAGGTCTCTCCACCAGTCCTGCAGGGAATTGGGAGCCCAGTCTCCATTCCCCAGCGGCAGGCTGAGTTACAGGGGGCAGAGACAGTCGGTCCTGTCCCCCAGCGGCAGAGTGTCCTACAGCGAATAGAGAGCCCAGTCTCCTTTCCCCAGCAACAGGACACTGTATTGGGAGCGGAGACAGTCGGTCTCCCTCCCCAGAGGCTGGAAGTATGTATGGGAGAGGAGCTTGCTAGACCCTCTCCCCAGCGGCAATGTGATTTATTGGGAATTGGGAGCCCAGTCTCCATTCCCCAGCGGAAGGCTGAGTTACAGGGGGCAGAGACAGTCGGTCCCTGTCCCCCAGCAGCAGATTGAGTGTTAGAAATTGGGAGCCCAGTCTCCATCCCACAGCAACAGAAGGATTTGTTGGGAATTGGGAGCCCAGCCTCCATTCCCCAGCGGCAGCTTAACGTACCAGGGGGAGATGGTAAGCCCCACAACCGTGCAGATGGGACCGTGGTCTCTGCACTCACAGCACAGGGGGTAGGGACAGTCGGTCCTGTCCCCCAGCAACAGCGCTGTTTAGCCAAAGGGGAGACAGTCGGTCTCCCCCCACAGCAGTATGGTGGTTTTTCTAAAGGGGAGACAGTCGGTTCTACCCCTCCAACAACCAGGCTACAACCAGGCTTCTTCCGTGGTAGTGCTGGCACCAGGGCAAAGTACCGCTGGTCTCTGCCCACTCAGCAACCCACCAAGGCAGTCTACCAGTCCCCCACACAGCCGTAGTGAGGCACATGGACATGGACAAGTTTATCCCTTGCTCAGGTTTAGTAACCATTTATTGTGGGCTGTACTGCTGTTTCTATTTTGTGGGTGGGCTGCTGGACTAACAAGGGCACTGACCGGCAGAAGGTCAGATACCCTGTTAGTCTGTTTGGAAAAGGGGAGAAATGTGGCGAAACCAACCTCTCCACTGAGTGCTGGAGAAGCCTGGTTGCCAGCCTCTTGCCCCAGGATTATGGGCCCTCTCATCAGCCCATGCTAAACTTAAACCCCATGGCGATTTGACTGTGTTTGTGGCATCTGAGCGCTGTTCGGATATATTGAGCGCTCAGATCCAAGCCATCTGGGGATAAGTTGAATGTGGGGGTTCTGTTCAGTTCTGATAGGAGTTATGTATTGTTGTTTAGTTTTGCTGTTGTGAATAGTGGTATTTTCTGTACCTAATTGGCTTAACTGGGTGTGGTAAGCCAACTATCTCACACAGCCTAAAAACTGGTTTTGGGCAGAAAAACCATGCTTCCTTTGTTCACAAAGGACTTTTACTAACTTTTGAACCCCTGGTCTAATTCGTGCCATTTTGGGATATGTTAAATGTCTGTGTTTACTGTAATGGTTGTGACATTGTATATTTGAATAGTGATGTCTGTCCTATTGTCCCCACGTGTGTATTGGCGATTTCCCTTTGTCTTGAGAGATAATTGAATTACTCCTCGGTTGTTTCCAGGACAGAAGTCATTGTGTATTCTCCTGCCTGTGATAATTACATCAACGTATTGTGTAAGGTAATTGTATCACAGGCAGAGGGGAGGATTTTGTGTGGGAGTGTTTTACTGTATTGTACGTGTTTATTGGTTGTTTTTACAAAACCCTGTGGGTGGTACTAATGTGTACCAATGTTATATAAGATCAATAAACACACAGCTCTGGCTGTCCACTGCTTTACCCTCAACACGGAGCCTGGTCTCGTTCTTGGGGGGATTCACTGTATGCTGTTAGAGACTGATTGCTAGGAGTGTAGGATTGCGTTTCCTATTCGTCTGCTAGCAGCTATTCGTGAGGTTCCGTTCGGGAGTTTGGAGCATTCCCTTGTATGCCGTAACAGACACTTTAAGTTCCCAGTCCATCTGTGGTAGTAACAGCAGGTTCTTATCGCAGCAATGCTCCAGGAACCATTAAAGGGGTTGTGCCATAAACTTCTTTTCACTCTAAAGTTTATTTTCATCAATACTCCAATACTAAGCTTCCATTCCTCCTTGGATTTATTTTTTTCAAGTTTACCTCATTTGCAGATTTCTCTTATCTCCCATGCTTGAATCCTACTTCCTGGTTTGTCATGTGACTGCTGTCAAGAAACAGAGAGGCCGGATTTGGCGACCAGGCCTATTTATTCCCAAATGTGACTGCTGTCCCATCATGCCTTGGTGCAATAAGATGTGTCCTGACATCAACAGGACATGTGACACTAACCAGTTCATTTTCTACCTCTACAGATTCAAAATGCTCTGTGTAACTTTATTAATAACAGACACAACTTGTGCCAATGTCCATCTTTTTTTTTTTTTAGCAAAATTCATTCTTATCTATCAGTCTGTCTACAATCTGTCTATTGTCTGTCTGTCCATCCATCCATAACCTTCCCTGTAACTGACCCTGCACATAGAGCAGTGATTATTGAGGACAAGAAAAGATGTGCTTTGAGCAACTGAGCATATGAGTCCTGTATTACAAGGCTCCACTACAGGACGTAACCAACAGCAACTGAAATCAGATTTGACTTTAATGGGTTACATGGAGCTCCAAAGATTCATCCTTTGACTCCTTTTGACCTTTTTCCATGTTGCTTCCTGGCATTTTCAGTCTAGCATGCTATTCCATCCAGCAAAAAAAACAACTAAAAGGGATGGAAACCAATCTAACAAAGTCCAAAACTGAATCCTTTTAACCCCGTTTAACCCATTAAAGTCACTGTACCTATATGTCTGAATGCTGTATTTGGGTATTCAGATGTATATCCCAAACAGGAAGCCCTGCATGGGCCTAAAATGCTATGTGAGTGCCGACCTTATCATCTTTCTCCAAGTAAAATTGTCTTAACCACGTGGGAATATTCCCCTGCAGGATATACAGGGGCAGGCGCACATATATTATTTGACTGATCATATTTTGCACCTACAGGGCTCAGCCCATTAAGTATATCTTATAAAGGACCAATAATTAGCTGGATGGAGCTCTATGCAAGCAGTTGTATGTGGCTCTATAAATGTGATATTTTTCAGGTTTGTAATTGATTTTTATTCATTTTGAGTTACTATTACTACTGTTTACAGTGAAATATCAATGTATGGCGATTTTTCTACCCCTTTGACTTCACTGCTATATTACATTTTTGCAGGTAATGAAAGGTGGTTGTGTAAGACTATAAATTGCCTGGTAAATTCTGGAAATCCCTTTCAGACTTTTTACAGCATCCATTTTTGGCTGGCATACAGGCCTCTGGTTTCTGTCAGTAAGCTCTACCAGAACAGAGCTTCAATTAATAGCACAAGCCACAAAAGCTTATTTTGGTGAGTTTTGCTGTTTTATTGACGGAGTCTGCTAAATTCTCTCATTTAAATTTAGTAGAGGGCAACAATGGTGCCGGGACTGTTTATCAGCCATGGTGGCATTAATAAAAGAACAATGTTTTATGTGGGGTTACATTGTTATAAACATATGTAGCAGAGCTACCGTAGGTTTGCTAGATAGCTGTTTCTATGTAGCAATAGTATATCTGAACAGTTAAAGAGAATGTGTTATCAGAAAATGAGCTATTATTCACATCAAGTTTTACGTGAAACATAATTTTTGAAAATTTTGGTGATTTTTTTTTCTTCCATTTTCTACATCAACTATCCAAACATTTTTGGTGGAATTCAGAGAACCAATTAAAATTATGAAATGAAAGGGGTTTTCCAAGATTTTGATATTAATGACTAGTGTTGAGCGAAGTGAAGCACAATTCGGTTTGAAGTTTAGGAAAACTTTTATTCACAAGGAATCAGAATTTCCTTGTGCTTCATGGTAACGAATCAGGTTTTCCGAAAATGGCAGCTGCACGTGTTACATAACTATAAAGGAGACAAGCCCGGGAACACAAGATCACCCATCGTGCGTGCAGCAGCAGCCATTCCGCAGATAGCCATCCCTATGATGTCACAGCCCTATAAAACCCATGGTGTTCACCATTGTCCTGTAAGCTGAGCATACGGAGAGACATGGCAAGCGCTCATGCATTAGGGACAGTGTTTCTGAAAACAATTAATAAAATAATATTGGAGAGGGAGAGTGCAAGGAGACTGCAGCGAGAGAGCAGGGTGACTTGTTTTATGTCAGTTATATTTATTTATTTCTACATTTACTTATTTGTACATCAGAGTAAATGTAATTTAATACCAATAAAATGGAAGCCTTTATTATTCCAGTGCCAGCGTTGCCAACCAATCGTGGCATAACATGGGTTGCCAGCACCCGGGGTAAGCCAAGTATTGCGCCCCCCCCCCCCCAACCTGTGACCACGCCCCCTTTTTACAAATAATGCAGTAGATGTCACCTGCAGTCCTAATGTGAACACCACAGAAAAACTCGTGTGATAACTTTCTGAGTACAGATAAATGAGTAGTTGGGTGGTGAGGCCCCAGAATCAGAACACACAACAGTGTGACCTGAAGTCTGGAGCCGGGCTGCTACAGTGTGGGCCAAATTCTATATCCAGCCACCCAAAAAAAGATATTTGGATGGACATAACATACATTGCCATGAAATATACAGGAGAATACAGCACCACACCTGTTACATCCAGTGACATCTCCTGTGATGTAGACATTCCTCAGCGTCTTCATTCGGAGATAGGACCGTCATGATAACTGCTTTCAGCCGCGTCTCATCTCTGTAGAGTTTCACAGATATTTTTTGGGGGATTTCTCACTTTACTATTGAAAGGAATCCATGTTTTTATATGTTAAAACTAAATCTGCTTTCTGTTAAAGTTTAATTTCTCTGTTAGAAACTAACTCTGATTACTGTTACCGTATATGCCGGCGTATAAGACGATTGGGCGTATAAGACGACCCCCAACTTTTACACTGAAAATATAGAGTTTGTGATATACTCGACGTATAAAACTACTCCCTGCCAGGCTTCCTGCTCTGCTACAGCTCTGCTACATTGCTGCAAGCACCCTGTACACACACAGCTCTGCTACATTGCTGCAAGCACCCTGTACACACACAGCTCTGCTACATTGCTGCAAGCACCCTGTACACACACAGCTCTGCTACATTGCTGCAAGCACCCTGTACACACACACAGCTCTGCTACATTGCTGCAAGCACCCTGTACACACACAGCTCTGCTACATTGCTGCAAGCACCCTGTACACACACAGCTCTGCTACATTGCTGCAAGCACCCTGTACACACAGAGCTCTGCTACATTGCTGCAAGCACCCTGTACACACACAGCTCTGCTACATTGCTGCAAGCACCCTGTACACACACAGCTCTGCTACATTGCTGCAAGCACCCTGTACACACACAGCTCTGCTACATTGCTGCAAGCACCCTGTACACACACACAGCTCTGCTACATTGCTGCAAGCACCCTGTACACACACAGCTCTGCTACATTGCTGCAAGCACCCTGTACACACACACAGCTCTGCTACATTGCTGCAAGCACCCTGTACACACACAGCTCTGCTACATTGCTGCAAGCACACTGTACACACACAGCTCTGCTACATGCAATACTATACCACCCCCCGGACGGACTTGTCAGGAGACAGGGAGCCGCAGAGCAGGAAGCCTGGCAGGGACTCGGTGACACAGTCTGTGACTCATTCGATTCTTTTAACTAATAAACTCAGACGATTCTCTGAGTCCCTGCGACTCCCCCTGTGCTGTGAGTCAGTGCTGGCTGCCTCTGATTGGTTGGAGGGCGGGGAGGGGCTAGCTTCCACTGTCGGCTCCTATTACACTGCCTGCTGCCGCCCGGCCTTCTACTGAGGTTGTGAGTACAGAGAGGGAGAGGATCATATAGGAATATTACTATTACAGTGAGCGGGGCCCGGTGTTATGTTATTCTGGGGCGGGCCCCCATCCGCCCCTGGCCCGGGCTCTCTCTGTTGATAATTCGTGGTCCCGGCACTGCAGCGCCCGCCATACCCGGCGTATAAGACGACCCCCCACTCTAGAAAATATTTTATAGGGCTCAAAAGTCGTCTTATACGCCGGTATATACGGTAAGTATCTTTTCTCTGTAACCCTGAATCTTATCTCTTTGGCACTACTCCCGGACATTATTCCTAATATGGAAGTTCCGTTTTTGTTTCTCTTTTGACTGTCTGTAGAATAGAACGTCTTAATATGATAGGTTGAACAAACAACTTGCGTTGATATGCTAATAAAGGGAGTAAAAGCCCCTCTATATAACCTGTATGTATTAAAAATTAACTTCAGAGTGTTCATTCAGTACATCATTATTGTGTCTTTTATTCCCTACTGAGTGAAGCGCTCTCCTGACGTCAGAACAAGACTCAAACCAAGCCGATACTAGAAGTTTGGTGCCAGGGGTACCAAGTGGGACGTTGAGATTTCCTATCAACTATCACCCTCAGGTAACAGACCTCCCCTCCCCATAACTATAATGCCCTCTGTATAATTATAATATATAATGGCCCCTCTGTATTATTATTATTATTATTTCCTCCTCTGTATTATTATTAATATTAATATTATAATGGCCCCCTTATAGTAGTATTATAGTATTAATTATGCGCCCCTTCAGCCCCTCCAGCATACAGTCCCATGTAAGATACAACCTTCCCCCTGCCTTCAGCCCCTCCAGCATACAGTCCCATGTAAGACACATCACTTTCCTGCCTTCAGCCCCTCCAGCATACAGTCTCATGTAAAAATACATCACTCCCCGCCTTCAGCCCCTCCAGCATAAGGTCCTATGTAAATAATATCACACTCCCTCTCTTTGCTGTCTGCCTTCAGCCCCTCCAGCATACAGTCCCATGTAAGATACATCACACCCCTGCCTTCCAGCCCTTCTTGCAAACAGTCCCATGTAAAATGCAGCACTCATCCTGCCTTCAGCCCATCCAGCATACAGTCCCATGTAAAATACGTCACTCCCACTGCCTTCAGCCCCTTCAGCATACTGTCCTATGTAAAATACATCACTCCCCCTGCCTTCAGCTTCTCCAGAATACAGTCCCATGTAAGATACAAACCCCCGCCTTCAGCCCCTCCAGCATACAGTCCCATGTAAGATACATCACTTCCCTGCCTTAGCCCCTCCAACAGGGCCGTCTTTGCCGCAGGGCAAAAGGGGCAGCTGCCCCGGGCCCAGTTGCTCCTGGGGGCCCAAGGGAGCTCCGTTTCCCGACTCCTATTCACTAGTGACTGCGTTGCTAGGTTAAAACATTCGGGGCCTGGGCCCCTGATGTTTTGTCCCAGGCCCAAAATGTCCTGCCTGCCTGCCTGCTAGATACAACTGTATTGCCGTACACGGAACGGCAATACAATTGAATCTAATACCCTGGGAAGAGGTGAAGGACCTGTGGTGACATCACAGGTCATGTGATCAGCAAAACAGGCTGTGATAGGATGACCTGGATGATGTCACCATCATGTGACCAGTGCAGAATTGGACCGGAGTGAAGAGGAGAAGGAGCCTAATGCTGATGTCTGTACATGAGGAGAGGTAAGTTAGGGGAGAGGCAGAGCAATGCTGGGGGTTGTAGTTATTTAACTAGGATGTATGTTGGGGCTGAAGGGAGGGATGTTATTGACATGGGACTGTATGTTGAAAGTGGATGGTGGGGGGAATGATGTTTATGTACATGGGACTTAATGTTTAGGCTACATTCACACTTGGGTTTGGGGATCCGCTTGTGAGATCCGTTTCAGATCTCTCACAAGCAGCCCCAAATGCATCAGTTTAACCCCAATGCATTCTGAATGGATGCGGATCCATTCAGAATGCATTCGTTCGGCTCCGTACAGCCCCCCGTTCCGTTTTGGAGGCGGACCCCAAAATGCTGCAGGCAGCGTTTTTGTGTCCGTATGGCCGTGTGGAGCCAAACGGATCCGTCCTGACTTACAATGTAAGTAAATGGGGACGGATCCCTTTGCATTGACACAAAATGGTGCAATTGTAAACGGATCCGTCCCCCATTGACTTTCAATGTAAGTCAGGACGGATCCGTATTGGGACTTAGAAATTCAAATCTAATACAAACGAATCGGTCCTGAACGGATGCATTCGTTTGTATTATCGGTGCGGATCCGTCCTGTACAAGTACAGGACAGATCCGCACGAACGCAAGTGTGAAAGTAGCCTTAGGGGGTGATGTTTACATGGGATTGTGCGTTGGAGGCGGCTGGGGAGGAGGTGATGTTATTTACATGAGACTGTATGGTAGAGGGAGGATTAAAACTGCAGGGGCACTGCAGATCCAGGGGACATTATAGGTGGTCTTATTACTACTGGGGACTCTATAGGAGGGTCTTATAGATCCGCCTTTTTTCTACTAAGCGCACTATGGGGGCCTTACTACTGAGGGGTCTGTAGGAGCTTTATTACCACTGGGGGAACAATAGGGGGCCTTATTTCTACTGGGGGCTCTGTGAGGGTATTATTAATATGGGAGGGCTCTTCTAATAATGGGGGCATTGTTGAGGAGCATTATCACGGTTGGGGCAGTGTTACTAATAATGGCATTCTAGAAGGGAATTACTATTGGTGGGACTATGAGGAGCACTATTACTATGGGGGCAGTAATGTTTCTTCAGGATAGTATTGGGGGGGGGGGCAGGGGCGTAACTAAAGGCTCATGGGCTCCGGTGCAAGAGTTCAGCTTGGGCCCCCCTTCCCTCAGTGCTTTGTGTGTTTTCTTATGCGGCAAAAGTGTCTTTGGGCCCCTATAGCTACACCCCGGGGGGGGGGGGGGGCGGCACAGAAGCAGCAGGATAACACTGTGGGGACTCCAGTTGGGGGATAATGATAG
This sequence comes from Bufo bufo, assembly GCF_905171765.1. NCBI lineage: Eukaryota > Metazoa > Chordata > Amphibia > Anura > Bufonidae > Bufo > Bufo bufo. Next base: position 140,246,847 of record NC_053389.1, read on the forward strand.
AATGTGAGGAAGCTAAGATGTCTGTGTGTCACACTCTGCAGCAAGTACAGCAAAGTGCGGGGGGGAAGGGGGGCGGGATCCAGGGGGCCCAAGTAAATTCTTGCCCAGGGTCCAATCAATATTAAAGACGGCTCTGCCCTCCAACATACAGTCACATGTAAAATACATTACTCCCCGCCTTCAGACCCTCCAACATACAGTCCCATGTAAAATACTAAACTCCCCCTGCCTTCAGCCCCTCTAGCATACAGCCCATATACATAATATCACCCTCCCTCTCTTCGCCGCTGGCCTTCAGCCCCTCCAGCATACAGTCCCATGTAACATACATCACTCCCCCTGCCTTCTAGCCCTTCTTGCAACAGTCCCATGTAAAATTGATCACTCTTCCTGCCTTCAGCCCCACCAGCATACAGTCCCATTTAAAAAATTATCACCCCCCTGCCTTCAGCCCCTCCAGCATACAGTCCCATGTAAATAATATCACCTCCACTACCCTCTCTTCAGACCCCTCTAACATACAGTCTCCAGTACAAGGATTATTCCTCCTCCCTTCAGCCCCTGCAAATAGCCCCCCAAGTAAAAATAACAGTCACTATTCTCCTCCACATACTGACCTGCTGCAGCCTCTGCTCCTCTCTCCAACATTGTGCTCTGTAGAATCTCCCGCACATCTTTAGGCCCCGCCCCCTGGATGATGAGACTCCGTCTCTTCCCCTGACATCATACCTCCTAGGAGCAACTCCATTTTAGACACTATGGTCGCTCTACTGCCTCATAGGCTTCAGGCCACTAGCCTGAAGCCTATGAGGAAGAACGGAGGAGACGGGAGCCATAGGATCCCGTGGTCCTCATTGAAGTGCTTGCTGCCTGGCGCCCCCTGCAATTTTGCGCCCGGGGCAACGTTCCCCCCCCCACGCTACGCCACTGCACCCAATACCACCTATCTGCACCCCTTAGGGGGGCCAAGTCTTAATAATGACCATCCTCATCTTTTGCTGGCTTTACTACTTTTAAATCATCCTTCAAAGTCTCTATGCCCTAAAAAAGTCATCCAGATGCAGAGAGAGGAGGAGCTGGATGTTCCTGATGACATATTCTCATTGATATTTGATGATGTGGAAAAGGAGGAAAAGCAGATGGCAGAAGAAGGGCTCCCACCAATAGGGCAGGAGAGCACTGGGTTAGAGAAGTAGGTATACCAGCATATTGTTTCTCCATCTAACCAGTCAAACCCCATACCAGCAACAGCCCCTATTTAAAGGTGCATTAAAGGTGCAGAACGGCCATTAACAATGAAGTCTGACTTTACAGTGCGGTCTTCATTATTAAATGAAAGGCAGCTGAGGGTCATACTCTAAGGCAGAGTGGCCTCGGTATATCTGATTTATAGCGATTCATGACAAATTAATTCGTAACAAATCAAACTTCTCAGGATAGGTCATCAATATGGGATCAACATGTATCTAACACCCAGCACCCCTCCTGATCAGCCATACGAAGAGTCAGTGAAACTCGATGAGTGCTTAGGCCTCTTCCTAGGCCATCTGACATTACTTTCATTGGTCACAAGGCCTAAGTGCCCTAAGTCCCATTCAAGTGAATACCAAGCACAGCAACTATTCAGTGGATGGCGATGTGCTTAGTAAGCTGCAAGGAGGCCGCCACACTCACCAGAGCTCCAGTAAGCACTGCAGGCTCCTCAAACAACTGATTGCCAGGTATCGGACCCCGACTGATCTCATATTGATGACCTATCCTGAGGATAAGCCATGAATTAGAAAATCCTAGAAAACCCATTTAAAGGTTTGACCACTATGTATTACTAGCTGCACATGTATTGGGAACAGGACATACATGCAAATAGTAATAGTAGTCATTAAAAGGGTTTTTCTCTGGATAGGTCATCAGTATCTGATTGGTGTGGGACCACCCGCCGATCAGCTGTTTGAGAAGGCACTGGCTCTCACAGTAGTGCTGCGGACTTCTCCGTGCTTACCAAGCACAGCGCTGTCCATTGTACTGTATAGCGGCTGTGCTTGGTATTGCGCTCAGCCACATTCACTTAAAGGCTATAGACACCTTTAGAAGCAATTTTTTATCATTGAAATTTTACTTATTTAATAATTTTTTTATTTGGTCTTTCTAATTTTTTTTTTACAGTTTTATTCTACAGTTTTCACTTTCAGTGTATCTGTAGATTATTGCCTTCTGTTTTACTCAGGGAACTGCTCTGACGACTTGAGCTCTAGTCCTTATCTGTTCTTTCTTAACAGTTTAAGGCCTCTTTAGACTGCCAGATGTTCGGGCAGATTATCGCTAACAGGCGTTTATAGCAGGGCTGGACGGGTTCCTTGGCCCTCAGGAGGAGTTAATGGCTGGGGGAGAGGGGCGAGTTTAAAAAGTGCCGCTTGACAATCCGAAGTCCCGATATGGATCATGTGGTATGTCCCATCACTATGGCAGCGCATGGCCAATCTGCACCTGCCACAACAAACAACTTCCGCCCTTCCCCTGAGGCCGATGACGGAGAGGGCGGTCAAGCAATGATGATGCTGATCGCCGTCGCCATCACCATACCTACACTAGAGAGAGAGGGCGGAAGCGGACGCACGGGCAGAGCGGACATGCGCACAAGTGACCTCGGTAAATCGCGGCAATGGTGAGATGCAAAGAAATTATCTATGCCTCTCAGTGCTATCTTTATACATTTAATATAAAGGTCCCTTCCATAACTAACAATTGAATCGTCATCAGTTAAAAATAGCATACCAACCTATTATTCAAGGTGCAAGGAAAGTGCAAGTGCAACATAATTGGTACCAGAACAATTGATTATAAATTAAGTCCATAAAATATTTGGACATGATTATTCATAAATAATAAACAATATTGTGAATCATACATAATGAAATTTAAAGTAACATTAATTATGGTGAAAATATAAATTCATAATTGTGCTCAGTACATGTGTCCTAATACACTGTATAATCATGTATTATGACACAATTATGAATTTATATTTTCACCATAATTAATTAATTTTTGTACTTTAAATTTCATTATGTATGATTCACAATATTGTTTATTATTTATGAATAATCATGTCCAAATATTTTATGGACTTAATTTATAATCAATTGTTCTGACATTTTTGACATATATTGTTAATCATGTCCATATTTTAGTGATACCATTCTATAGTGGTGTGTTTCGCACTCCTTTTCTTGTTGTGTTATGTACTGTATAATGTCTGATTTTCATTTTTTACATTAGTCATGGGATAACCGCTTTAAAGGGGTTGTCTCTTTTCGGTAAATTTAATTTATCATGTAGACAAAGTTAATATAAGGCACTTACTAATGCATTGTGATTGTCCATATTGCCTCGTTTGCTGATGCAATACATTTTTCCTGCACTTTATACACTGCTCGTATCCACGGGTTACGACCACCCTGCAATTCAACAGTGGTAGCTGTGCTTGCACACTATAGGATAAAGCACTGACCTATTTTACGGTCCCGGCGACCAGAGAGGCTGGAACTTTTTCCTATAGTGTCCAAGCACAGCCACTGTGGCTGGATTGCAGGATGGTCGTGACCCCTGGATATAAGCACTATATAATGCGATGAAAAAATGAATCAAGCCATCAAAGGAGGCAATATAGATAATCACAATACATTAGTAAGTGCCTTGTATTAACTTTGTGTAGATGATAAATGCCAGTTGCTGAAGTGAGACAACTCCTTTAAAGCTAAATGCTGTTTCCTGCTTTGATGTTCTCCATGTACTGACTTTGGCTTGGCTCCTGATTAACTTCTTATCTACTGATTTGGCTTCTACTATCTCTCCTGGTTCTGACCCTTGCTAGCTGACTACTCTTAAGTGTTCCCATGTGGTCATCTTTAAGGTCTGCTACCTGTGAGTTCTCTCCTGTTTTCCTTCACCTACTCCGCAGATATAACTTGCTCCCTGGAAGCTAATTCCATCCATCCTCACGGCAGGCTCTGGTCAACACCTGGACTAGTCCTAGGTTCTACTAACTGGAGTGATGTAGGTAGCAGTTTTTGAGTTTGATGGCTGTAGTTCCAGATTGTGATCTTCATAGTTTACCTTACACTTCATTTTGTTTAGTCTTAGGAAAAAGATGGCTTAGGAGAGAGCTGAATAAAATGTACACATACATAAATAGACAGTACAGAGATCTTTCTAATAATCTTTTTATAGACAGGCCAGAAACCGTGACAATGGGGTATCCTCTTTGTCCAGAGGACAGAAGGCTATATTATCAACATAGAAGGGGCTTCTTTAATGTAAGAGCAATGGGAATAAACAACTTAGGCTACTTTCCGTTTGTGAGATCCGTTCAGGGCTCTCACAAGCGGTCCAAAACGGATCAGTTTTTCCCTAATGCATTCTGAATGGAAAAGGATCCACTCACAATGCATTAGTTTGCCTCCGTTCCATCTCCATTCCGCTTTGGAGGCGTATACCAAAACGCTGCTTGCAGCGTTTTGGTGTCCGTCTGACGAAACTGAGCCAACTGAGCCAAACGGATATGTTCTGACACACAATGTAAGTCAATGGGGACGGATCCATTTTCTAGGACACAATGTAGCACAATAGAAAACGGATCCGTCCTCTATTGACTTTTAATGGTGTTAAAGACGGATCCGTTAAAGATAATACAAACAGATCTGTTCTGAACGGATGCAGACGTTTGTATTATCTGAATGGATCCGTCTGTGCAGATCCATGACGGATCCGCACCAAACGCCAGTGTGAAAATAGACTTACTGCCAGGGTCGGTTGGGAAGGTTGATTCAGTGAACAAGTTCAAGAACAGCTTCAATGATTTTCTTGAATGTAAAAATATTGCAGATTATGAGTAGAGTTGAGCGAACACCTGAATGTTCGCGTTCGAGAAGTTCAGCCGAACTTCCCGGAAATGTTCGGGTTCGGGATCCGAACTCGACCCGAACTTCGCCCCGAACCCGAACCCCATTGAAGTCAATGGGGACCCGAACTTTTCGGCACTAAAAAGGCTATAAAATAGCCCAGGAGAGGTCTAGAGGGCTGCAAAAGGCAGCAAAATGTAGGTAAATCCCATTCAAACAAATGTGGATAGGGAAATGAATAAAAATAAAAATAAAATAAATAAAAATTAACCAATATCAATTGGAGAGAGGTCCCATAGCAGAGAATCAGGCTTCATGTCACCCACCACTGGAACAGGCCACTGTCAGATATTTAGGCCCCAGCACCCAGACAGAGGAGAGAGGTCCCATTGCAGAGAATCAGGCTTCATGTTACCCACCACTGGAACAGGCCACTGTCAGATATTTAGGCCCCAGCACCCAGACAGAGGAGAGAGGTCCCATTGCAGAGAATCAGGCTTCATGTCACCCACCACTGGAACAGGCCACTGTCAGATATTTAGGTCCTTATCTGTTCTTTCTTAACAGTTTAAGGCCTCTTTAGACTGCCCGATGTTCGGGCAGATTATCGCTAACAGGCGTTTATAGCAGGGCTGGACGGGTTCCTTGGCCCACCAGATGAAATTATTCCTGGGGCCCAACCCCCATATCATCAATGAAGTCTAATAGGCTTTGATTCAGATAAATAGACCCTAGTGGCAAGTTGCTGTCTCCAAGTGTATTTTTCTATTGGACCTTTGGGCCCCTCTGTGACATCATAGCCTAGGTCCTCCGGAGGATCCTGTGGTAATTTGGTGGGACAGTCCGTTGCTGGTTCATAGGAATGCTCATTAATCGATAATCTGCCAGTGTAAACGTGCCGCTGATTACACAATGAAGGAGCAAAATGAGCTTAAGGTGGATTGTAGTACCAAGACAGCAGGGCTGGCCTTAGGTGTTCAGGCGCCCTGTGCGAGCTAATCTCGTGGCCCCCCCCCCCCCCCCTTCCCGTTTACCTAAACATACACAAAGAGGAAAACAATCTTTGTAACAAACAGTTTTCTTTAATTACAGATAATTTAAGTGCAAGTGCAAACAAGTACAATCATACCCAGTGTCACCCGTAGCCAGTCTCCTGCCCCCCTTAATCATACCCTGTCACCTTTGCCCAGTCCCCTGCCCCCCTTAATCATACCCAGTGTCACCCAGAGCCAGTCCCCTGCCCCCACTTAATCATACCCTGTCACCTTTACCCAGTCCCCTGCCCTTCTTATTCATACCCAGTGTCACCCTTACCCAGTCCCCTGCCCCCTTAATTAGACCCTGCCCCCCTTAAATTAAGGGTGACAGACACTGGGTATGATTAAGGGGGAATGGCACTGGATAAGGGTGACACTGGGTATGACAAAGGGGCAGGGGACTGGCTTTAGTTGACACTGGGTATGATTAAGGGGGGCAGGGGACTGGGTAAATGTGAAAGGGTATGATTAAGGGGGGCAGGGGACTGGCTATGGGTGACACTGGGTATGATTAAGGGGGGCAGGGTCTAATTGAGGGGGCAGGAGACTGGGCAAAGGTGACACTGGATGTGATTAAGAAGGGCAGGGGACTGTGTAAAGGTGACAGGGTATGATTAAGGGGGGCAGGGGACTGGGTAAGGGTGACAGGGTATGATTAAGGGGGCAGTGGACTGGCTCTGAGTGACACTGGGTATGATTAAGGACCTTAATCATACCCAGTGTCACCCATAGCCAGTCCCCTGCCCCCCTTAATCATACCCTGTCACCTTTACCCAGTCCCCTGCCCTTCTTAATCATACCCAGTGTCACCCTTACCCAGTCCGCTGCCCCCCTTAATCATACCCAGTGACTGTCACGGTGTCACCCACCTTATCCAGTCCTCTGCCCTCTTAATCATACCCAGTGTCTGTCACCCTTATCCTTATCCAGTCCCCTGCCCCCAGGCCCCATTTAAAGAAAGATATTTGGTAAAAAAAAAAAAAAAAAGAGTACCGCACCATACCTGTTACATCCAGTGGCATCTCCGCGTCTCATCTCTGTAGAGTTTCACAGAAAATTTTGGGGATTTCTCACTTTACTATCATCCTCAGATAACAGACCTCCCCTCCCCCGTAGTGCCCATAACTATAATGCCCTCTGTATAATTATAATATATACTAGCCCCTCTATATTATTATTATTATTATTATTTCCTCCTCTGTATTATTATTATTATTATTAATATTATAATGGCCCCCTCTGTAGTATTATAGTAATAATCATGCCCCCCCTCAGCCCCTCCAGCATACAGTCCTATGTAAGATACAACCTTCCCCCTGCCTTCAGCCCCTCTAGCATACAGTCCCATGTAAGACACATTACTTCCCTGCCTTCAGCTCCTCCAGCATACAGTCCCATGTAAGGTAGATCACTCTCCTGCCTTCAGCCCCTTCAGCATACAGTCCCAAGTAAGGTACATCACTCTCCTGCCTTCAGCCCCTCCAGCATACAGTCTCATGTAAAATACATCACTCCCCGCCTTCAGCCCCTCCAGCATACAGTCCTATGTAAATAATATCACACTCCCTCTCTTTGCCGCCTGCCTTCAGCCCCTCCAGCATACAGTCCCATGTAAGATACATCACACCCCTGCCTTCCAGTCCTTCTTGCACAGTCCCATGTAAAATGCATCACTCATCCTGCCTTAGCCCCTCCAGCATACAGCCCTATGTAAAATAATATCACCCCCTTGCCTTCAGCCTCTCCAGCATACAGTCCCATGTAAATAATATAACCCCAACTAGCCTCTCTTCAGACCCCTCTAGCATATAGTCTCCAGTACAAAGATGATTCCTTCTCCCTTCAGCCCCTGCAAAAAGCCCCCCAAGAAAAAAATAACAGTCACTATTCTCCTCCACATATTTACCTACAGACTTTGCTCCTGGTCTGTAGAATCTCCTGCACATCGTTAGGCCCCTCCCCCTGGATGACGAGACTCCACCTCTTTCCCTGACATCATACCTCCTAGGATCAACTACATTCTAGACACTACGCTCGCTCTACTGCCTCATAGGCTTCAGGCGCTGAAGCCTATGAGGAAGAACGGAGGGGACTGGAGCCATAGGCTCCCATGATCCTCATTTTAGTGTTTGTTGCCTGGCGCCCCCTGCAATTTTGCGCCCAATCTCGGCTCAGGTCGGGCCAGCTGCTGTAGCCTGTAGAGACCGACTGCGAGCTGTGTCGGCCGCCGGGCGCCCCTGTTGCCATGGCGCCCTGTGCGGCCGCACAGCTCGCACACCCCAATCCCTGGCTGCTTGGCCTATCAGAGAGATGGGACACTGAGCTAATAATGGCTCTGGTTCAGTGTCCGATCATAGGATTAAGTGGAGGATTTAAATAAAGCAGTAACTCTAGGTCAATGCCTGTCATTTCTCATGTGCTCTGTCTCCTGCTCATCCATTTGTGCTTAAAGGGGTTATTCCACGAATAATATTCTACGATTTTAAAAACAGCACCCGGCTCTGAATACTTTTGCAATAAAAAAATTTAGCATTGCCACTAAGTTATTGAATGAAATGTTTCTGTTTAGCACCACCTGCTGTTTGTTTTTGCTTTATTTCTTTGACCTGCTCACTGAGATGGCCGCACATGCTCAGTTTCATCCTTCAACTGCCTCCTGAGCTGTGATAGGAAGAGAGCTGTAGCAGAATGAACGTGTCCCCTGAGCTGCAGCAGAAAATACTCTCCCCTTGAGCTGTCACTGTCAGCTTTATATAAATCTAGCAGAGCAGTGAATGGGGAGATCTCTGGATCCATTTGAGGTGCCAGGCTGTTCCAGCTTTGTTACAAAGAGATTGTCATGTACTGTATAATGTCTGATTTTCTTTTTTTACATTAGTCATGGGATAACCGCTTTAAAGGGGTTGTCTCTTTTCGGTAAATTAAATTTATCATGCAGACAAAGTTAATATAAGGCACTTACTAATGCATTGTGATTGTCCATATTGCCTCGTTTGCTGATGCAATTAATTTTTCCTGCACTTTATACACTGCTCATATCCATGGGTTACGACCACCCTGCAATTCAACAGTGGTAGCTGTGCTTGCACACTATAGGATAAAGCACTGACCTATTTTACGGTCCCGGCGACCAGAGAGGCTGGAACTTTTTCCTATAGTGTCCAAGCACAGCCACTGTGGCTTGATTGCAGGATGGTCGTAACCCCTGGATATAAGCACTATATAATGCGATGAAAAAATGAATCAAGCCATCAAAGGAGGCAATATAGATAATCACAATACATTAGTAAGTGCCTTGTATTAACTTTGTGTACATGATAAATGCTATTTGCTGAAGTGAGACAACTCCTTTAAAGCTAAATGCTGTTTCCTGCTTTGATGTTCTCCATGTACTGACTTTGGCTTGGCTCCTGATTAACTTCTTGTCTACTGATTTGGCTTCTACTATCTCTCCTGGTTCTGACCCTTGCTAGCTGACTACTCTTAAGTGTTCCCATGTGGTCATCTTTAAGGTCTGCTACCTGTGAGTTCGCTCCTGTTTTCCTTCACCTACTCTGCAGATATAACTTGCTCCCTGGAAGCTAATTCATCCATCCTCACGGCAGGCTCTGGTCAACACCTGGAATAGTCCTAGGTTCTACTAACTGGAGTGATGTAGGAAGACTGGTAGCAGTTTTTGAGTTTGATGGCTGTAGTTCCAGATTGTGATCTTCATAGTTTACCTTACACTTCATTTTGTTTAGTCTTAGGAAAAAGATGGCTTAGGAGAGAGCTGAATAAAATGTACACATACATAAATAGACAGTACAGAGATCTTTCTAATAATCTTTTTATAGACAGGCCAGAAACCGTGACAATGGGGTATCCTCTTTGTCCAGAGGACAGAAGGCTATATTATCAACATAGAAGGGGCTTCTTTAATGTAAGAGCAATGGGAATAAACAACTTAGGCTACTTTCCGTTTGTGAGATCCGTTCAGGGCTCTCAGAAGCGGTCCAAAACGGATCAGTTTTTCCCTAATGCATTCTGAATGGAAAAGGATCCACTCACAATGCATTAGTTTGCCTCCGTTCCGTCTCCATTCCGCTTTGGAGGCGTATACCAAAACGCTGCTTGCAGCGTTTTGGTGTCCGTCTGACGAAACTGAGCCAACTGAGCCAAACGGATACGTTCTGACACACAATGTAAGTCAATGGGGACGGATCCATTTTCTATGACACAATGTAGCACAATAGAAAACGGATCCGTCCTCTATTGACTTTTAATGGTGTTCAAGACGGATCCGTCTTGGCTATGTTAAAGATAATACAAACAGATCCGTTCTGAACGGATGCAGACATTTGTATTATCTGAATGGATCCGTCTGTGCAGATCCATGACGGATCCGCACCAAACGCAAGTGTGAAAATAGACTTACTGCCAGGGACGGTTGGGAAGGTTGATTCAGTGAACAAGTTCAAGAACAGCTTCAATGATTTTCTTGAATGTAAAAATATTGCAGATTATGAGCACTAGATTTCAGGAGATCTGGACCAACACTATAGCATTATAGGTTGGGCTTGATGGAACTGTGTCATTTTCCAACTTTACCAACTATGTAACTATATGTAACTATATAACAAGAAACCTGGAAAATACTGTCTGTTAGATACATCCTTCAATCCTTTCAATTAAAGTTGATGCAAACCACTCCAATTATCTAATTTACTTAGACTCGCAAAAGATAAATCATTAGTAAATTTGGGCCATTGTACCTAGAGAGACTTGTCAAGTGAATGGTTTAGGGGTCCCTTAGACATATGTATATGTATATATGGTCCCTTATATTGTATTTATAATACAAAAAACTTAGGGAAAGCATATTGTTATTAAATTTGTTATAGTAGATCAATGGACTCAGGAGAGGTCTACCCAAAGCTCACAGGTGGTCAGATGATGCCAATCTCCAATGCTTGCCTCTTTCGTAAGTATAGCCCTTACCTCTTAAAAGAATACCAGGCTTAGAGTAAACCACTCCTGAGGGAAATGTAATGACTCCTTGTGGAGCCAGTAAATATTCCACCCAACCCCTACCACTAATCAGTGAATCTATGATTTATTTTCCTTCCGAAAGATTTACAATGTTGTATAAGTTTAGTTGACTTTTCTTAGCCTCGGCTATAAATATAAGAAACTATCTCTGAAAGTGTCTCAATCTTTGGAGGTGTAAAAGCAGAACAAGATGAAATGAGTGTGACATGAAGGTAGGACTCTGTTTCTAAAGGTGACTTGTTGTTGGGATTTCCATGCAAATAGTATTACAGATTTTCTGGAATGAAGTTGTAAATGTTTCAGGGAATCATAGTTTGAGGACATTTTTTATAGACTAGCATGATCCAAACAGCGACTGGACTGTGAGCAATGAATACACAAATGAAAGAGAAATATATGGATGTTAAACAGAGCTGAAGTAATAAGAGGTTTTAACTAGCAAGGTTATGACTGCAACACATAAAGAGGCCAAGATTATTGAATGGCTCAAAAATTTCTTCAACACTTTCAAGATGATGGAAATAGTTGCAATGAGATTTTTGATTTTAAAGGTCTACTTTATATGCTCAAACGCACTATTAGAGTAGTTATTAAATTTTAAAGAACACAAGATGGGCTTTCATGACTCTCTTGTCTTGTCTGAAAAGGTTTAACATGCATATGACATCATAAATTCATAAGTCAGGTGTTAGCATTGAGAATTTTTGAAATTTACTTTAAGAATTTGTGTATACTTAAGACAACTTTTAGAAAAATAAATAAAAGTGAAAAGCCAGAGATGGTGCACGTAGATCTTCAGTAGTTTCAAATCTATTTGACCACAGCACTCTTTCTAAATCTGGCAAAAATGGGTGCACGTCCGGGTTTTGTTCTTTAGCTCCACCTCAAGAACTGTATATATCGTATAAATTTAGACAGCACTCCAACGATAATGATGATGCTCAGTGAATTTTATTTCATTTCATTTCAGCCGGGCACAGTGGTACCCAAGTCGCAACGTTTCGGGCTAACATAAGCCCTTCATCAGGCTGAAAAAAATAGAATGAAAAACATATCTATAAGTTTTGCACTAGTATTGCATAAACAAAGAAATTGCAAATATACATAATTTGTGTATAAAAGTAATACATGAACATGATTTTTAGAAACATGATAATTTACAACACATGATTCATTTGAATAAACGTGATTTTTTTTGTAAAAAAAAAACATGACCACCTAATTAATAACATCTGGACAGCACATTAAATGTGGGACTAGAGCTGATGGCAGGTAAGTACCAATATCCAACAGACAGTCCATACATATAGTAGTGGAGTTTGCTAGAAGATACCTATGTACTGTATCTGGTCAGATCTAATACATGATGGCAAAAAAATCATCAGGAATGTGATCCGAGCTCAATACTAGGCACTAGGTGACTAAAGGCAGGCTGAAAGCATGAAAGCCTAAACAGGCAAAGAAGGAAAACAAAGGACAATAGTGAGGGTGTAAAGACAGGGCCCTGGAGAGCAGCGGACACTGTAAAACCAAATCCCATATTAAAAAAGGCTAGATGAAGTGAAGCCCAAAACTCAAAACTCACCAATAACGTGACCACATGTAGGACACAGCCAGCCCTAAACTGTGGTGCAGAGCACCATGTTAGTGGGCTGAGGCTGGATCCGGAGGACGGCTCTCGATGACACCAACACATCTTCAAACCACCCTCTTCTTGCAAGCACTGTTGGATTGGAACCCACGACTGTTTCTCTGAGTGGAAATTCCTCTGCCAGCACCCGTAAAAGCAAAGAATGCAGCATTTCTCGAAGCAAGGCCTGGAAGTGCTGCATTCTGACAGCCCTCTGTGATGGTGGTAACATTTCTGCCATTTTCTGTTTGTACCGGGGGTCTAAGTACGTTTCCATCCTGTACTGTACCTTTTATGCTTTTTATACAGAGGTCCCTCTTCAAACACAGGAGCATGAAGGCCCCCATTTGCACTACACTGGAAGCGGTGGAGTGGCCTGGCTCCTGCTCATCATCCAGGATAATAACATCCTCATTCTCCTCCCCCCAGCCACGGACAACACCAGGGATCTCAGAAAAGTTTAAAGCATGCTCTTCTTGATCCTCCTCCGCCCCAGCACCATCCTTCTCTGATCCTCTTTAGACTCCTGGAATAAATAGTTAGGGGGCACTCTGCTATCTGGGACCAATGGATATTCAATACAATATTAATTATAATGTAATACATTTATTCAATAAACTATATGTGTAAATGGAATTACAATTATAATATCATCCACATCAGGTAACAATAACCTTTCACAATTATAAAAAGGCGGCAATAAAATACATACAGTACAGACCAAAAGTTTGGACACACCTTCTCATTCAAAGAGTTTTCTTTATTTTCATGACTATGAAGGCATCAAAACTATTAATTAACACGTGGAATTATATACATAACAAACAAGTGTGAAACAACTGAAAATATGTCATATTCTAGGTTCTTCAAAGTAGCCACCTTTTGCTTTGATTACTGATTTGCACACTCTTGGCATTCTCTTGATGAGCTTCAAGAGGTAGTCACCTGAAATGGTCTTCCAACAGTCTTGAAGGAGTTCCCAGAGATGCTTAGCACTTGTTGGCCCTTTTGCCTTCACTCTGCGGTCCAGCTCACCCCAAACCATCTCGATTGGGTTCAGGTCCGGTGACTGTGGAGGCCAGGTCATCTGGCGCAGCACCCCATCACTCTCCTTCATGGTCAAATAGCCCTTACTTTCAAAGTTTTCCCAATTTTTCGGCTGACTGACTGACCTTCATTTCTTAAAGTAATGATGGCCACTCGTTTTTCTTTACTTAGCTGCTTTTTTCTTGCCATAATACAAATTCTAACAGTCTATTCAGTAGGACTATCAGCTGTGTATCCACCTGACTTCTCCTCAACGCAACTGATGGTCCCAACCCCATTTATAAGGCAAGAAATCCCACTTATTATAAATGGGGTTGGGACCATCAGTTGCGTTGAGGAGAAGTCAGGTGGATACACAGCTGATAGTCCTACTGAATAGACTGTTAAAATTTGTATTATGGCAAGAAAAAAGCAGCTAAGTAAAGAAAAACGAGTGGCCATCATTACTTTAAGAAATGAAGGTCAGTCAGTCAGCCGAAAAATTGGGAAAACTTTGAAAGTAAGGGCTATTTGACCATGAAGGAGAATGATGGGGTGCAGCGCCAGATGACCTGGCCTCCACAGTCACTGGACCTGAACCCAATCGAGATGGTTTGGGGTGAGCTGGACCGCAGAGTGAAGGCAAAAGGGCCAACAAGTGCTAAGCATCTCTGGGAATTCCTTCAAGACTGTTGGAAGACCATTTCAGGGGACTACCTCTTGAAGCTCATCAAGAGAATGCCAAGAGTGTGCAAACCAGTAATCAAAGCAAAAGGTGGCTACTTTGAAGAACCTAGAATATGACATATTTTCAGTTGTTTCACACTTGTTTGTTATGTATATAATTCCACATGTGTTAATTCATAGTTTTGATGCCTTCAGTGTGAATCTACAATTTTCATAGTCATGAAAATAAAGAAAACTCTGAATGAGAAGGTGTGTCCAAACTTTTGGTCTGTACTGTACATACACTATCCAATCATAAACAAAAACTCCAAGTAAAACACTAATAAAAAAGGGAATATTTTAAGAAATATGCAATATACACATATAGGTACACATAACATACGCAGTCTTGGGTTGAGACTGTTCAAAGAGCTCCTAATGAAGAAGCGCTGGTTTGTAGGTGGAGGATTATTGTGGCTATCCTCCAACTTAGCAAAAGCAGACCAATATATTCCAGTCCTCAAAGTCACAAACTGCTGATTCACAAGTGGTTGATAGTGTAAACTATATGACAAAAGTAGCAGCACTGTATATTATAAAAATGTCAATGGATAACCCCTACAGTTGTAAATCAGTACCCGAATTTCAGTGCACTATTTCGTCACTTATATTTCAAATCGGGGCATCAACAGATGAATGTATAAATGGATTTGATGCGTATATTCGGTACGCTATACATAAATTCGATGTAGATAATTAAATTCAATGCATATAGTTATGGATATATTCGGTACGTATATTCAGTACGTTACCCTTCCACGTGCCGCATACATTAATTCGATCCTCCTGGGTCAGAAGATATCTCCGTACGGTAAGGACGCCAACTTGGTATGAAGGACCTTCCTGTTAGGTCACATGTAGACTGATCAGATGATCTGCTTTGTCCACGTGTTCCAATATAGGGTAGAGTTAGGAGATGGTATCGAAGGCTGTGGTTTGTGACAGCCTATAACAACTCACAGTTTTTGTAGTAGTAAGGCGCGCGCCTATTTGTTGATCACTCCGCTTGAGTAGATGGATCCTTTAGGAGTAGTTTTGGAGACTTTTTTCTCTCAATAAGGCCATACAATATCACAGCTGTTCCGGATCCTATAGCTGCTTGTCACCAAACGCGTTTCGGGGTCCGAACTTGCCCCTTCCTCAGTGGTTAAGCAGCATACTGGAAAAGTACTTCTTATATAGGGGGATCTTATTTTAATGGGGCGGTGTCTTAATTGCTTGGAAATCCATGAAAATCCGGGCTGGAATTGGTCTGTTGGTGGTCATAACTTCCACCTATTGGAGTTTATCACCCATTGATATCTTTCACAAATCTATAATTCTATGTTTGCATATATGCTAGGAACATATGGAGCCATAAAAGAGAAAGTGATGTAGTGGTGTACAAAACCGCATCCAAAACGTCATGTCTATGCAGACTACTATTGCTGCGTTATTCTCAAATTATTTCGATTTTTCTAATAGTTTTCTTCGACGATTTTATGATTTTTTTTAATCCTTTTGTACACCACTAACGATTTTAATACATATTCTCAGAGTTTCAATTTCAATTACAATCATCGATTTTAATACACATTCTCAGAGTTTCAATTACAATCATCGATTTTAATTATCGATTTTCTTCCAGTTTTTCGTATTATATTGTGCTTTATTCTCGATTTCTATTCATAGTTTACTTCAGCATTAGATTTTCCTAAAACCTCCTTCCTATTCTCATTTCCATATTCCATATATAATATATTATTTTAAATACATTCTATAAAAATTTATAAAATTTTATAAACACTTTATAAAAAATTCTGTTAAAAAATAATAAAATATGAAGGTATGAAGCTATAAACAAGAGAAACGACTTTTATATGCTAAGATAAGTACTAGCTTACAGCTTATTGATATTGAAAAAAATTATATTCAATGTATTAAAACCAGGTAATAGCAAATAGTAGAAACCAGATAGTAGAGACGCAGACCATGTTGGCGAGTGTATTGCCCCCATATGGGATATCTTTAAGGGTGCAGTGACATATACCGTATTTTTCGCTTTATAAGACGCACATGATGATAAGACGCACCTAGATTTTTGAGGAGGAAAATAAGAAAAAAAAATTGAACCAAAAGGTGTGCTTTTGGAGGGGTTTTGAACTAATGGTGGTCTGTGGATGACTGTTATGGGGGGACCTGTGAATGACGCACTGTTAGGGGGGGACCTGTGGATGACGCACTGTTATGGGGGACCTGTGGATGACGCACTGTTATGGGGGGACCTGTGGATGACACTGTTATGGGGGGACCTGTGGATGATGCACTGTTATGGGGGATCTGTGGATGACGCACTGTTATGAGGGGGATGTGTGAATGATACACTACTACGGGGGATGTAGCATCATATATAGCATCTTATGTAATGGGGGTCACTATTCACACAGGGACAATATACTGTGACACATATGATACTGTGACCAGCATAAGATGATCTTATGCTGGTCACAGTATCATATGTGTCACAGTATATTGTCCCTGTGCGAATAGTGACCCCCATTACATCACAGGGCACACAGTAGACTTTATATGTAAAATCTTTTAATGGCTCTGCTTTCTTCTATAACAGTACTCACTATAAAAGCAGCAGTCTGGCCAGCACGTGACGTCACTCACTCAGTCAGTCACGCTCCTGCCAGCTTCATTAATGAAGTGGGAGGAGCATGACCGAGTGAGTGACGTCACGCGCCGGCTGGACCGCTGCTTTCATAGTGAGTACTGTTATAGAAGAAAGCAGAGTGTAATGAAGCAGTTTTCATATGTAAAGTCTATAATCTTCAAGCAGTATCTCTGCTTTAAACTAGGGCAATCCTCTGTAGTAGTACAACTCACTATGAAAGCGGCAGGCAGGGCGGCAGCGTAACCTTGCGATTCTCACTCATTCATGCTCCTCCCACTTCCTTCCCATAAATGAAGTGGGAGGAGCGTGAATGAGTGAGAATCGCGAGGTTACGCTGCCGCTCTGCCTGCCGCTTTCATAGTGAGTTGTACTACTACAGAGGATTGCCCTAGTTTAAAGCAGAGATACTGCTTGAAGATTATATACTGTACATGTGATAATTGCCGTGAGCGGGGCCCGATGTATTACAGTACAGTGACTGCACCGGGCCCCGCTGCGAGTGTTGCCAGCCTCCGTCCCCTCTTCCCACCCCTCTGATACATCGCGGCTTGCGATGTATCAGCATCACCAAAGTAAACATGGCAGTGTTCGCTTTATAAGACGCACTGCCATTTTCCCCCCACTTTTGGGGGGGAAAAAGTGCGTCTTATAAAGCGAAAAATACGGTATATGTGCATACCTATACCTATAGGTTACTTGTGATTGCAGGCATCTGATGTGATGAGTCAGCTGTCGGGCATTAAGGGGGGATCGAGGTGCTGATAGACAGCCTGACACTCGATCCCTCATTACCGACCGACAACCGCTCCTAAATGTCTATAAAAAACCGAACAATTCAAATTCTGTGTTTAAACCATATGGTATAATTGTATTGAAATCAAAGATCCTACTTGATTCGGTCTGCGACATTTTGGCAATATGGTGTCCGCCTCTACATGGTTTTTTAACCTTTTCAAAGGCCGCGAACTTCAGCAAGGAAGGATCCTTGTTGTGGACCTCCTTAAAATGTGATGATACAGAATGAGCATCAAACCCCTTTTTGATTTTGGCTACATGCTCCGATATTCTTTTTCTCAGGGACCTCTTAGTCCTGCCTATATACTGCAGCCGGCAGGGGCATTCAAGCACATAAATGACGTCCGAAGAATCACATGTCAGACCATCCTTTATAGTAAGTGTGAATGAGTTAGTTGCAGATTGGATGCATGTGGTTTTCTTTGGAAATCTAGTAATACGGCAATTGCTACACCTCCCGCATCTCTAGAAACCCTTGAGACTAAGCCAATTTGAATCGTTATGTACAATTTTATTTTGGACTGTGGGTGCTACTTGTAGTCCCAAATTGGGTGCTCTCGTATATACTGTCTGGGGTTCTGTGAGTGTCTTCCCAATAGTTTTATCGCCCTGAAGATGATGCCAGTGTGTCCTAATGATGTTATTTATGGTTTTACAGTTGCAAGAAAAAGTATGTGAACCCTTTGGAATGATATGGATTTCTTCACAAATTGGTCATAAAATGTGATCTGATCTTCATCTAAGTCACAACAATAGACAATCACAGTCTGCTTAAACTAATAACACACAAAGAATTAAATGTTACCATGTTTTTATTGAACACACCATGTAAACATTCACAGTGCAGGTGGAAAAAGTATGTGAACCCCTAGACTAATGACATCTCCAAGAGCTAATTGAAGTGAGGTGTCAGCCAACTGGAGTCCAATCAATCAGATGAGATTGGAGGTGTTGGTTACAGCTGCCCTGCCCTATAAAAAACACACACCAGTTCTGGGTTTGCTTTTCACAAGAAGCATTGCCTGATGTGAATGATGCCTCGCACAAAAGAGCTATCAGAAGACCTACGATTAAGAATTGTTGACTTGCATAAAGCTGGAAAGGGTTATAAAAGTATCTCCAAAAGCCTTGCTGTTCATCAGTCCACGGTAAGACAAATTGTCTATAAAGGGAGAAAGTTCAGCACTGCTGCTACTCTCCCTAGGAGTGGCCATCCTGTAAAGATGACTGCAAGAGCACAGCGCAGACGGCTTAATGAGGTGAAGAAGAGTTGTAGAGTATCAGCTAAAGACTTACAAAAGTCTCTGGCATATGTTAACATCCCTGTTAGCGAATCTACGATACGTAAAACACTAAACAACAATGGATTTCATGGGAGGATACCACAGAGGAAGCCACTGCTGTCCAAAAAACCATTGCTGCACGTTTACAGTTTGCACAAGAGAACCTGGATGTTCCACAGCAGTAGTGGCAAAATATTCTGTGGACAGATGAAACCAAAGTTGAGATGTCTGGATAAAACACACAACACTATGTGTGGAGAAAAAGAGGCACAGCACACCAACATCAAAACCTCATCCCAACTGTGAAGTATGGTGGTGGGGGCATCATGGTTTGGGGCTGCTTTGCTGCATCAGGGCCTGGACAGATTGCTATCATCGAAGGAAAAATGAATTCCCAAGTTTATCAAGACATTTTGCAGGAGAACTTAAAGAGGACCTTTCACTTATATAAACTATGTGAACTGAGTATGCTGCCATATAGAGCGGCGCCCGGGGATCTCACTGCACTTACTATTATCCCCGGGCGCCACTCCGTTCTCCCGTTATAGGCTCCGGTACCTTTGCTTTTTAAGTTATAGTAGGCGGGTCTTCCCTTGTCCTGTGGGCGTCTCCTTCTCCTAGGCTGCAGCGCTCGCCAATCGCAGCGCACAGCTCACAGCCTGGGAGGTTTTTTTCTCCCAGGCTGTGAGCTGTGCGCTGCGATTGGCCAGTGCTGCAGCCTAGGAGAAGGAGACGCCCACAGGACAAGGGAAGACCCGCCTACTATAACTTAAAAAGCAAAGGTACCGGAGCCTATAACGGGAGAACGGAGCGGCGCCCGGGGATAATAGTAAGTGCAGTGAGATCCCCGGGCACCGCTCTATATGGCAGCATACTCAGTTCACATAGTTTATACAGGTGAAAGGTCCTCTTTAAGGCCATCTGTCCACTAGCTGAAGCTCAACAGAAGATGGGTGTTGCAACAGGACAACGGCCCAAAGCATAGAAGTAAATCAACAACAGAATGGCTAGAACAGAAGAAAATACGCCTTCTGGAGTGGCCCAGTCAGAGTCCTGACCTCAACCCGATTGAGATGCTGTGGCATGACCTCAAGAAAGTGATTCAGACCAGACATCTCAAGAATATTGCTGAACTGAAACATTTCTGTAAAGAGGAATGGTCAAGAATTACTCCTGACCGTTGTGCACGTCTGATCTTCAACTACAGGAAACGTTTGGTTGAAGTTATTGCTGCCAAAGGAGGTTGAACCAGTTATTAAATCCAAGGGTTCACATACTTTTTCCACCTGCACTGTGAATGTTTACATGGTGTGTTCAATAAAAACATAGTAACGGTTATTTCTTTGTGTGTTATTAGTTTAAGCAGACTGTGATTGTCTATTGTTGTGAGTTAGATGAAGATCAGATCACATTTTATGACCAATTTGTGCAGAAATCCATAACATTCCAAAGGTTCACATACTTTTTCTTGCAACTGTATATTGGGCATTGAAGGGCAAAATAATACGACCATAGTTCTCTTGTAGTCCTATTTCCTCTATTTTTTCATTTGGCACAAAGAAACTCTCTCTATTCATTGTCCTAACTTTACTAAGGGTTTTCTCTAATATACCTTCAGGGTATTTCTTGCTCATAAATTGTTGTTTCAATTGTACAGCCTCCAATTCAAATTGTGAGGTATCTGAACAATTTCTCTTGATCCTCCTGAACTGGATGGTAGGGATATTCAAAAGCCACCTAGGGAGGTGGCAGCTGTCATATGGAATATAACTATTCCGCATGACAGGTTTATAATATGTACTGCATGATAACTTTCCTCCATTTCTGGTTATAAGCAAATCCAGAAATTCAATTCTGGACCTGCTGGTAAAACTCGTAAATTTGAAATTCTGGTCATTAACATTGATGGTCTGTAGAAAGGTCTCTAAAGATGTCTCTGAATCCCTCCATATAAATAAAACGTCATCAATATAGCGACGCCAGAGCACCAGACTTTTCCCCAGCTTGGATTGGATGGTGTCCTCTTCCCATTGGGCCATAAATAAATTGGCGTAGCTGGGGGCAAATCTGGTGCCCATGGCGGTCCCCTGTTTCTGTACAAAAAATTCGGCCTCAAAAGAAAAATAATTATGTTGTAGAATGTAATTAACTCCTTCTAACAAGAACGTAATCTGATCCCCATGGAGGCCACTATAATTATTTAATTGTTTCTCTAGAGCTGACAGTCCCTTTGTGTGCTCTATACTTGTGTATAGGGATGCCACGTCAATCGTTCCTAAAATCCAATCATCCTCCAGGTCGATGTCCTCTAATGCTGTTATAATATCTGTCGTGTCTCTTATAAAGGATGGAGTTTTCTTTACTGTGGGCTGTAAGAGTCTATCTATATATTGAGACAAATTGGAGGAGATAGAGCCAATACCCGATATAATCGGTCTTCCTGGTGTATTTATAAGGCTTTTGTGTATCTTAGGGATACAATAGAAGACTGGTATCCGCTTTTGTGTCTCAATAATATATCTAGACTCATTAATGGATAAAATTTCTTTGTCCAGCCCTCTCTTGTATAAACAAGTTAATCGATGGTGGTACTCTAAAGTGGGGTCTGATGGGAGTTTCTCATATGTCGCTGCATCCATAAGTTGTCGTTTGCACTCACCAACATAGTCTGTCGTATTCAAAAGGACTAGTGCCCCACCTTTATCCGCCGGCCTAATCGTAATATTTTGACTGGATTGTAATTCTTTAATAGCCTCAAACTTTTTAGTGAGGTTGTTCTTGATTCAGTGCTGCTACTTTTGTCATATAGTTTACACTATCAACCTCTTGTGAATCAGCAGTTTGTGACTTTGAGGACTGGAATATATTGGTCTGCTTTTGCTAAGTTGGAGGATAGCCACAATAATCCTCCACCTACAAACCAGCGCTTCTTCATTAGGAGCTCTTTGAACAGTCTGAACCCAAGACTGTGTATTTTATGTGTACCTATATGTGTATATTGCATATTTCTTAAAATATTCACTTTTTTATTAGTGTTTTACTTGGAGTTTTTGTTTATGATTGGATAGTGTATGTATGTATTTTATTGGCGCCTTTTTATAATTGTGAAAGGTTATTGTTACCTGATGTGGATTATATTATAATTGTAATTCCATTTACACATAGTGTATATAATAAATTTATTACATTATAATTAATATTGTATTGAATATCCATTGGTCCCAGATAGCCGAGTGCCCCCTAACTATTTATTTTATTTATTTTTTACCGCGAAAAAAGGGTAGGTCGCAAGGGTTGTGCACCGTATCCAGGAGGTACAGGAGGTTTGAGCCGCTGCACTATACAAATATTCCTCTTCAGACTCCTGTTGTTGACTTGTCTCAGATACAGTAGACCCCCTGGGAATTCATCCAGCATTGCAACTTCCTCATCTTCCTGCTCCTGGTCCTCGACGGTTTAAACAATGACACAACGCAATGCGCGCTTCAGAAAGAAGGCGTACAATGTCACTGATGGTGCCCTGGCTGCGACTGACCAGTTTGGTGATCTCATCAAATGGCTGTAGAAGTCTGCATGCATCGGGCACAGAACCTGTCCTGCCAGAGTTCGTACAGGTAGTCGTTAACTGCACGTTTCTGCTGGAGCAGCCTATCAAGCATATACAAGGTGGAGTTCCATTGTGTCGGGCAGTCACAAATCAGACATCTGACGGGCAAGTGGTGTCGTCGCTGAATGTCAGCAAGGCAAGCTATGGCCGTGTAAGATCTTCTAAAATGTGCAAGATGTCCTGGACCCCGGGGTATTTGGCAACTAATTGCTGCACGACTAAGTTCAGGATGTGTGCCATGCACAGAATGTGTGTCATTTTGCCCTGTTTCAGCGTGCTCAGCAGATTGGCACCGTTGTCGCACACTACTTTACCAACTGTCAATTTGAGCGGGGTTAGCCACTGATCGGCCTGTGACCGCAAAGCTGAAAGGAGTGCAGGACCGGTGTGGCTCTTGGCTTCCAGGCACAATAGACGCAGCATAGCATGACAACGTCTCATCTGGCACGTCAAATAGGTTCTCGGGAGCTTGGGGGGCACAGCGGAAGAGTCGGTAGCAGCAGAAAAGGAGGAGTCAGCTGAGGAGGAGGAGAGGCAGACCATCATGCAATCCGTCGCGGTAACACCAAATCTACATGGGTGCCACGGGTTGCATGCTTGACGGTCATCAGAAGGTTCACCCAGTGGGCAGTAAAAGTTATGTACCTTCCCTGCCTGTGTACTAGACCATGTGTCTGTGGTCAGATGTATCTTGGCACAGACACTGTGTGCCAGAAATACATTCACTTGCCGCTGAACATATAGCTCTAGGAGGCCCTTCTGGGAGAAATATTTTCTTCCGGGGACCTTCCATTGCGGTGTGCCAATGGCCACACATTTTCTAAAGGCCTCTGAGTCCACCAGTTTATATGGCAGTAGTTAGTGGGCTACCAGTTCTGACAAGCAAGCGGTCAGCCGTTGGGCAAGAGGGTTATCCGGCGTCATCATCTTTTTAAGCTCAAACATTTTGGGCAAGGAAGCCTGAATCTTGCCAGATGAACGCGATGACGGCACGGTGGAAGGTGGAGTGGAAGACAACTGGGAGGAGAGAGGAGAAGGAGAAGAGGCAGGGCGGGGAGCACCGGGAGTGTGGCTTTGTGGGTTCTCAAGGTGTTGCTCCCACTGGGCTCGGTGATGGGAGGCCAGGTGCCTTCCTAAGGCGGTCATCCCTAGGTAAATGTTTGGCTTACTGCGACTTATGCGTTGACAGCACAGGCTGCAGATGGCAACACTATTGTCAGCAGCGGACACGTTAAAAAGAGCCCACACTGTGGAGCCATGTGCCAGTGTGCTGGAAGCGCCAGATGTGACCAGGCATGGTGGATGACTCGTTCCAGATACATTAGCAGTCTGCTTTTTGCCATCCTGTGGACTGTAAGTTCTGACTGCTTTTCCTCCTTCTCCTCCGTATCTGCTGCTCCATCTTTCCCTCTGAACTCCCCTACTCTTCCTCTCTTGTGGGCACCCACGTGACGTCCATCGATACATCATCATCTGATTTTTCACCTTCACCACCACTGACATTAGAGATCTCGGAGTAGGCAGCAACAGCGGAGACCATTCTCCTTGGGCTGATCTGGGTAATGTCGTCAGAGCCTCGAGCGGAGGGGATATGGTGGTGGTGGTGTCTTTGGGCGTGCACACAGCAGAGAGTGAAGAGGGTGCTGATAGAGAGAATGAGGAGGGTGCAGAAGCGGAAGGCTGAATGAGCCACTCAACCAAGTCTGGTGTGTCCTTTGACGTAATCGCTCGCACCTTCTGCAACTTCCCACTTAGGCTCCGGCCTGGTGCACCTGCCCGAACCCTAGCACCCCTGCAGAATGGCCTGCCTCTTCCTCTACCTGTCATTTTCAAAATGACCCTGTGACAAAAGTCCCTATAGAAGAGCACTATTTGTGGAAGATTGTATATCACACCCCTGCCTCAATCAGTTTTTTTGGGGGGCAACTGGTAAATCACACCAGTAGAAATTATTTGTTCAAATAGTGTTTTTCAATCTGTGTAGATGCGGTAACACAGCAAAACCGCAGACAAATGCTGCACTACCTAAATGCACTATATACAGTCAGGTCCATAAATATTAGGACATTGACACAATTCTAACATTTTTGGCTCTATACACCACCACAATGGATTTGAAATGAAACAAACAAGATGTGCTTTAACTGCAGACTGTCAGCTTTAATTTGAGGGTATTTACATCCAAATCAGGTGAACGGTGTAGGAATTACAACTGTTTGCATATGTGCCTTCCACTTGTTAAGGAACCAAAAGTAATGGGGCAATTGGCTTCTCAGCTGTTCCATGGCCAGGTGTGTGTTATTCCCTTATTATCCCAATTACAATGAGCAGATAAAAGGTCCAGAGTTCATTTTAAGTGTGCTATTTGCATTTGGAATCTGTTGCTGTCAACTCTCAAAATGAGATCCAAAGAGCTGTCACTATCAGTGAAGCAAGCCTTTATTAGGCTGAAAAACAAAACAAACCCATCAGAGATATAGCAAAAACATTAGGCGTGGCCAAAACAACTGTTTGGAACATTCTTAAAAAGAAGGTGAGCTCAGCAACACCAAAAGACACGGAAGACCACAGAAAACAACTGGTGGATAGACCGAAGAAAACACCCTTCACAACAGTTGGCCAGATCAAGAACACTCTCCAGGAGGTAGGTGTATGTGTGTCAAAGTCAACAATCAAGAGAAGACTTGACCAGAGTGAATACAGATGGTTCACCTCAAGATGTAAACCATTGGTGAGCCTCAAAAACAGGAAGGCCAGATTCAAGTTTGCCAAACGACATCTAAAAAAGCCTTCACAGTTCTGGAACAACATCCTATGGACAGATGAGACCAATATCAACTTGTACCAAAATGATGGGAAGAGAAGAGTATGGAGAAGGAAAGGAACTGCTCATGATCCTAAGCATACCACCTCATCAGTGAAGCATGGTGGTGGTAGTGTCATGGCGTGGGCATGTATGGCTGCCAATGGTACTGGTTCTCTTGTATTTATTGATGATGTGACTGCTGACAAGAGCAGCATGATGAATTCTGAAGTGTTTCGGGCAATATTATCTGCTCATATTCAGCCAAATGCTTCAGAACTCATTGGCCGGCGCTTCACAGTGCAGATGGACAATGACCCAAAGCATACTGCAAAAGCAACCAAAGAGTTTTTTAAGGGAAAGAAGTGGAATGTTATGCAATGGCCAAGTCAATCACCTGACCTGAATCCGATTGAGCATGAATTTCACTTGCTGAAGACAAAACTGAAGGGAAAATGCCCCAAGAACAAGCAGGAACTGAAGACAGTTGCAGTAGAGGCCTGGCAGAGCATCACCAGGGATTAAACCCAGCGTCTGGTGATGTCTATGCGTTCCAGACTTCAGGCTGTAATTGACTGCAAAGGATTTGAAACCAAGTATTAAAAAGTGAAAGTTTGATTTATGATTATTATTCTGTCCCATTACTTTTAGTCCCTTAACAAGTGGGAGGCACATATGCAAAATGTTGTAATTCCTACACCGTTCACCGGATTTGGATGTAAATACCCTCAAATTAAAGCTGACAATCTGCAGTTAAAGCCCATCTTGTTCATTTTATTTCAAATCCATTGTGGTGGTGTATAGAGCCAGAAATGTTAGAATTGTGTCGATGTCCTAATATTTATGGACCTGACTGTAGAAAGTATATTATTGGTATATAACACCCCTGCTTCAATCAATTTTTTGGGGGGGGCAACTGGTAAATCACACCAGTAGAAATTATTTGTTCCAAATTCGTTTGTTACTCTGTGCAGCTGTGGTAACGCAGCAAAACCACAAACAAATGCTCCACTTCCTAAATGCACTATATAGAAAGTATATTATTGGTATATGACACCCCTAAATCAGAAAGGATAATCCTAAAACATAACATTTATTTAAATATGCCAATCTAAAATCCTAAATCTAATGTGCGAAGACGAACATTGGGATACACGGATAGCAACCACTGATCAGTTATACCAATGGTTATCCCAAAACATAAATACAGTAATTTTAAAGTGCACAGCGGCACTGAGTAACCAGCGTGTCCTACCGGTACCCAGGGACGGTCGTCAGATGCTACACCACACGATGGATTGATAGTAGTTCATCCTATATGGATATCCGGATAAACATCAGGGAAAAACAAATGGCTGGCAGTCAAACACATGTGTGCAGGGTCCCTAAACGGTTCCTATAACTGTCTAGCCAGTCAGCCCTATTACTAAAGGTATGGTAGCAGCCTGACCACAGGGCACTCGTCCTTATATGGACGACCCCGTCCGGAACCTGTCCCTAAATCTAAATGCTATATGTCCCTAGAAATGCATGGGTATAATCCCTACACGCATGTTTCACTGCCAGGACATGGGGCAGTTCATCAGGGGAGATGAAAAAAGAGTCAAGCAGATCGATCCCTAGATGAGATGATTAAACCTGCAGACCAGAAATGACAGGGTCAGTCAGCTGGTCTTGAGGTACACCAAGATGGTCGGGTCCTCCGTGGGCTACCTCATAGATAAGAGGTGAAGGAATAATGCAGTATACAGGTAAATATCACTGCACATGGGACGCCAACTAACCTGGTGTTCCCTCCTCATTTAAATACATGCCTGGTTCCCGCTGCTGCCATCTGTACAATCAACGGCCAATGAACGCACTTGCCCGCCCGCACGTAAGCGCAGCGCATGCGTACATCACAGTATCGAGACGAGGCCTGGAGCACAGGAAAAGTGCCTGATAGACGTAGCACCTCTGCGCATGCGCGATCTCGTTCTGGATATCACGAGATCGCGAAGGCTATTCGAAACAGCCAAGATAATCTGAAGCAACAATAATATCGATTGCTTCACAATATTCGATGGTGTAGAAACGATCGGACATTCGAAAATACACCCGAATATTTTGAACCACAATCGGTTCTTATTGAAGATATTCGAGGCTATTCATCCGATATTGGATAAAATCGACTCATGTACAATGATACAAATAAGGAGACAGGTCAGAATAAGTAATTACCAGAGATAAATTTATATCTAAGGAAAGGTCTAAATAATGTTAGTACCGACCAAAAAAACATGCTTATTGGTCGGTACTAACATTATTTAGACCTTTCCTTAGATATAAATTTATACCGCACACAACTGCTGCACAATACAATTGCACTATAATATACTTTCTATGTTAGAAAGTATATTATAAGTATATTACACCCCTCAGTATATCACACCTATCGATAGCACACCTATACCAGTCCTTAAAAGGACTTTTGTGGCCCTATTTGATAGCGTTTGGTGTCCCTAACAGCCTGTCCCTGTTCCACACAGCAACCTCTCCCTACACTGGCAAAAGACAGAATGTAAAATGACCGCCGGGTGAACCACAAGGCCATCTCTAATGGCATATCCTGAGGATAGACCATCACTAGCTGATCGCATGAGATCCAGTGCACCCACCACAGCCGATTGGTAGCCTGGGTGCAACTCCATTGCTGGAACTACACAGCACCAACATCCTTGTAGTTGAAGGAGCTTGTTACAACAGAGCTGCTCCTATTGAAGTCAGTAGGAAATGCGCTATAGTAACAAGATTCATGTTGCTGTGTAGTTCTGATGCCATCTTCCCACGGATCAGCTAGTGATGGCCTTAATTATTTAATTAATATTTTTTATACACCATATACAAATGGCAATCACTTATAAACCCCACAATCTCTCTGGACCTGAGCTTACTGGGATTTCGGGTGTCCCTATAAAATTTTTAAATGAATAAGGCACCCTGGAATTAAATCGAGGATTTGCCCACTGCCCTATATATTGATTTCCTGAGAACAGATCCTCATAATAAAACTATAAAGCAAAAGCAATAGAAAAAAAATCCATTGATGCACACAAGCATTTCTTAAAACCGTTGTAAAACATCAAACCTGTTATTTTTGTTAAAGCAAAATGTTCAAATCCATCAAAATCTTGATATACAGAATGACAGATTGGCCTTAATTTCCTCCTGCAGTACGAGTCTTGTAAGATGTGGTGACAGCGTCTGTACACTTTGCCTTTTATTACTCTTATGCTCGGCCATCTCCATATAAATGTATGGTCTCCTCCTGACATCTTTCCCTTCAAGGCTGTTAGGCACAAGCAGAATGAAGCTTGATTTGCCGGTTGGTGAGTGTAGTTGTTACATTTTACATCTGTGATAGCATATTGCGTGACAGAATGATTGATGTTGCTTTGTGAGTGGTTTAAACTCCATCTTTATAATTTATCAAGGCTTTGCAGGAAAACAAGTTTTCAAGACTTTTTCTGCTAGAACTGTCTCCCTGCTTCTGTGATATCCAATATCTGAGGACAACTTTATCCACATTATTATTTTGGTATAATTTACTTTTATTGGCATTGACTTTGTGAACAGACTCAATGAAACAATATTCTTTAAAGAGGTTGCTTTAGACAATCCCTACTTGTTCTTGTTAGAAAGGAACCTTAACATTGAGCTGATCACAAAGTTTCCTCCTGCAGGAACCCCTAGCAATCAGCTGTACTCTGTGTTCAATTTCCCTGCAGCGACTCCACAACATAAATTAATTACTACACATTGTCCATTCAAATCAATGTGATATGCTTTCTGAACAGAGGAGCCCTCTCTATTAAAGGGCTTCTGTTATCAGAAACATAGACCTGAAGCCGTCTCACCTGAGACATGAGCTCTTGACAGCTGAAGATCATGTTGTTGGTCGCATCAGCCTCCGTTCCCTCAATTGCACTTTTGTAATATGCAAATGAGTCCCTAGGAGCAAAGAGGGTGGTGCCATTGCCAGTCACTGCTCCCAGAGGCTCTGCTCACTCCACTTCATGCCGCGCCCCAACCATTAGGATTGATAGGCCCATTCTTTCACCATTATTTTGTTAATATTCCTGGTTCATCCATGTAGTCCACTGTTGCAGGAGATGTGCAGTATTGCATGGTTCTCATGTAAATGAAAGGGCAAACAGGTAATACATGGCCAGGCCAAGAGAACTGGAGCAGTAGCAATGTACAAATGTCTGAGCGATTGTTCCCATTCATTGTCCCATGCAAACTTGCCCAGCAAACACCCAACAAAGGGAAAAAAAGCTTGTTTGTCATTGATCGCATTGCAAAGGGAGAAGTCTACAATGACAATCCAAAGAAAGAACTGACATGCCGCAGATTTCGAACTCCACACGTCTGGTCATTTTTAATGCAGAAAATTTCTGCAACGTGTAGGCAAGGCCTGCGAGCCTACGCCTTGGTATCTTGTTACCCCCTGTTCATATTTGAAAATTATAATAAAAATATAAATAAAAAGAAAAAAAAGAAAACAAAAACATCATTTGTCACCAGCTCTATCTCCCCATGTAAAAAGAGGACATGTTGCTGACAAACAATGTAATTCTATGAGGAGTTTCAACGAATCATCACAATAATGATCATTTGTTCAAACTCCTCCCCATAATTGCCTAGCAAAAATGAAAGTAAAAATAAGCTCTGATCAACTTCCTATATCACCAATTGGCACTCATTTAGGCAAATCAGCTGGCCTTCTAAAAAGCCCATCAAGGGGCATCCTAATAAATATTTTCTACCCAACACTTGAATAATGTTAGCATGGTGAAGGTCTGACCACAGGAACACCCACCAACTGCTAGAACAAAGTACCTCTTTTCTTTCCACCAGGGTGACCATTCTTGGAAGAGTTGTATAGGGCAGTGGACAAGCATGCTAGCTGATGCTTCATTCAACCCCATGGGAGTTAGAGGAACAATCAAATATGTTCACTCAGTTCTATTAATCTATGGATTGGTACTAAATGTTAATGCCTGAAATAATGCTTTAAAGGTTATCATTGTCTCAATTCATAGGGAATCATCTGATCAAGAGAACCCTCTATTACATAAAGCAGAGGCATTGTGTGTAGTGATTGACTTGCCAAGAGATTCCCTTGATCTTAACATTAGGTCCTCAATTATCAGTTACTCTTTGGATGACCTCCGCAGTTAAAAGGGAAATCTAAGGTGGACAACCCTTCAAGCGCTACAATCAAGAGTCACCATGGCTGTACAGCCTGACCTCTAAGCAAGATTCCATGATATTCTCAACCCGCTCCCTGTACTCATCTAGAAACTCTTCTACTGTACAGTCATGGCTAGTGTTGACTAGAAAGGCCATGGCCTGATTTGCTGTAAGTAATTGTCTGCTCAGATTGTGAGATGTAAGTTAAAATAATGTGTGCTACAAGTCTATTTTGAAAGTTACTTTGGCTTTCTCTTCAAAAATGTATCACAAGAGACCAATTAATCTCCTGTTCTAGGCTTCTAAAACATTGTGCATCAGCCGAGCCCTCCACATTTATGTCTTCAGAACTGCGAGACAGGTAAATATTTTCTCAGCTGGATTTCCAGTGACATACTCTCAAGTTCACGCACTAAAAAAGAGATAGAACCAGGTTGGGCTGGGCTGCTGTGAATGTGTCTCAATGTGTCAGTCTGTGATTTTTTTTGTGTGTGTTTGAATGTCATATTAGATTCTGGTACAGAATTAAGTAGTGAGATGTGAGTGGGATGATGTTCCCATTTCTCTTGTGAGTTTTAGAAGGGCTAATAGCTGTCAAGTTACAGTTCAGGGAAATAAAGTTAAAATTGAGTTCTGAGATTCTTAAGTATATAAATCCCATTCTTGGATCCCAGTTCACTGACAGCATCTACCAAGAGTATCTCCATTGCTGAGGGACCAAGCAGGTCCATGTATTACATGAAAGGCATATTGATTTCAATGGGTGCCTTGTAGTGTTTCTTCTCCCCGGTGATATTGGGGGTATTATCTCTCCGTGGGGAGAGAGCGCCTTAAATCAGCATGAAGAGACTAATAGGCCATACATCCTCTTCTGTAATTCTGGGAAGAAAGGGATGCAAATGAGCTCTTAACAAGCTCCGCCTCAAGCTCATTTGCATCCCTTTTTCCTTTGTGCTTATGCTGTAGAGAAAATGAATGCATGCCACTGTCTTTGGTAGATGACAACTGATCACTGGGATTAGCAGGGTTCACAACTTATGATCAACTTATTTACAGGGAGCAATTATTCAATAATATTCATAACAATTGTTTTAAGGTATCATTAAAGGAGCTTTCTGTTTTTCTGATGGGAAATTTGAAAAAGTGCTAGAGTCATTACAAACAGAGGAACAGTACAAGACTAACATCATACATGTGCAATTCTCAGCATTAAAATTGCAACACCCGGTAGGGTAACTGACTTGGCCCCAAAGCAAATTTTGAATGGGCACCTTCTCATCAACCCCCTCCTCCCATGCAACCCTCACTTTTGAGGTTAGTCAAGATCGCTCTCTCAGGCGAGGCCAGGCAGTCATTCATTCTGTCCGTTGCCTACACATAAATAATTTATGTCTTGTCACTGTTGAGGGGGCCCTGACAATAAAATCTTTCAATCCTCCTTCCAGGTAAGCCCCTTTTGAGTTCAGGCCCTGTAGCAGCCATTTTCTTTGCTTCCACTATAGCCAAACCACTGCCAAGAACAATAAGCTGTAAGGTTATGCAAAGTGAGGAACAATCAGGTGTCACTAAGATCTGTAGATGATCAAATTTTCAAGCGCCTAGCTTCAAGCAAAGTTTTTTAGTCACATGAATAAATCTGATTAAGTCATGTGGGAAGATTGCGAGATACCTCCTGTTCGTTGATGTACCAGTTATCACCACTTGAACTAAAAGACTTTGGTTTATTACTTTGGCAGATCGCCTAGCCCGAGATGTCAGCAATGTTGCGTGTCCCGGTGGTTGGGAGAACAACAACAAAATGGAATGACAGCAATTGGTGCACAGTGGCGAACCTCTGTATGGACGGACCTCTGTTCAAGGGAAATAGGATGTCACATACCAAGTCTAGGGCAGCAAACAGTGTCTACACAAACCATTAGAATGCATTTGCATGGCATTGGGCTACGAGCCAGACATCCAACTAAAGGTTCTCCATTTACCTAAAGCCACCGCTCTCAAAGGTTATGGTAGTGCACAGCAAAGTGGCAATGGAGGCTGAAAGGAGGTCTATTTTCTTCAGAGACGTGACCCGCTTTTGTCTCAGATGCAGTGATAGCCAGAGACTGGTCTTGAGACCAAATAGGCAACACCATGAAGAGCCCTTCACAAGGGAATTTAACCCTGGTCTTATTCCTGAGATTATGGTGTGGAGAGGCTTATTGTATAGTAGTCAGATCCCTCTAGTCTTCATTTCAGCTACACTATCAGTCCAGCGTGAATTGATTTGGTTGTGGAATCAGTGGTATGGCCATTTCTCTAAAGTATCCCAGGAGTTGTTTTTCAACAAGACACTGCCAGGATGCATGTTGCTCTTGCTTCTGTGCGGAGCCTGTGTGGCCTAAACGTGATACCATGTCCTGAAGTATCTCCTGACTTTTCTCCCATCAAGCATATGCATATCAATAACATGTCTATTGTGATTTCCATAATTCAATGACTTTTCCTTCTTGGTATTGCAATATCACTGTTGAGGAATGTCTTTTGTCACATTGTTGCCCGCTGTGTGTACCTCCTTGATGTAGCAAGAGTTGAATTGTCTTCAGCAGCAGCGCATACTGTAGACAGTTCTCATAACGCGCCGCAAACCCAGGAGCCCTTGATGTTATAGGTTTGTTGTGGGTGCAAGGCAGGAGATGTAGGGTGCAATGACTGGCATATGGTGCAGAAGTCAATAACCAGGTCAGATGTAGAAAATAAATGTATCTCTTTACGAAAGTGCAGATTTGGAGTTGTAGTGCATCCAATGGTATCAAAACACATTTTCAAATATTTCACAGTGCAAAGCTTCCCAGATTTTAATGCATGGATTTGAGCAGGGACAACAATTATAGTACTATTTCCCTCTGTCTCTCTAAAGTCTCTAACTGCAGAATTCATTCCTGGAAATATTACTCTCGCAAGGGTGGCTGTAATTTTCAACTGAGGGATACATGGTTTAAGAGATGGCTGGCCAGACTGTCCAAGTTGAAGGGTATATCAGCAATGTCCCTCTCACAGCAGTAAAGTCTACCAGCTTTGATGAGCAAAATACTGTATCTTACTGATTGACTCCAATGCTCAGCCATTCAGATTCTGGACCATCTTGGTTCTTCTCTCCTTTCTCTCTTTCTTGAGTATTGAAGAGATGGTGAGGTCTTTTTTTCAATTAGATAGTTCTCAAAGAAGGTGATCTCTGGATCTTTGGTTTAGTGCTATGAGAAGTGGAGCACATAGAGCTTTCTCTCACTTCCTCTCCTAGCATACTACTCTCTAAACTGACTAGACTGAGCTAGGGGCCTACCTACAGTAACTTCTTTCAGAGGCTGAGTCAGGATTATTAACCCCATCTCATTCATACAAAAATATGCTGGCAGGATAAATGTTCAACCAAGACTATTATTTGAACTGTTCTTTGCACTTCTGGTATTTACTGACTACAAAAGGCTGTAATATACTTTTGTCTTGGGCATGTATTTCTGTGGCTGGAGTAGCTTCCTATCTTTTCTATTTAAATGCTTTTGAAAGCGGTAGATCTAAACTAGTTTAGACATCATTATTTGTGCCCAGAGAGTTAAGCCTGTTTCACACATCCATTGCATCAGTGACAAGATGATCATTTGTGTAGATGTCCATGAAAGATCCATGTTTGGTCCATGTGTCCGTTTTTGTGCCCTCTGTGTATCAATTGTATTCCACATACACTGCTAGGCAGAAAATTAGTTTCCAGAGCATCTCCTACAAATGGCCAATGAAAATTGATGCATCCATGTTTTGTCAGTTGTTTTCATTACCTTAGATTCAAGGGGCGTGTTTAGGCCACAACATGGACCAAAGTAGCTCATGTCTCTGTGGTTTTTCCATTTATGTATAAATAAACACATTAACATAAATGGTCAAGTGGCGAACACAGAAACATCCATGTTTAACTCATGTGTGAACAAGGCCTTCGTTGACAGAGATAAGTCTGGGAGGAGAAGACATAGGTTCCAGGCCTCACAACGCATGACTAGGCATTAGACCTCCTAGCTGGCTAGGTAGTTTTTGCAACTTTAATTGCTGCTTGTGATTTGGACTAGGCCTTAGGCTTCCTGCCTGACTTAACACCTTTTGCAGCTTTCATCGCTGCTTGTGATTTAAAGAGCTGCACCTTGCCTCGGATCCGTCCTGCCGCTATTTCGCCGTGCCGCCGGACCGCCGCTCCGTCCCCATTGACTATAATGGGGACAGGGGCGGAGCTCCGGCGCAGCACGGCAGTGCATGGAGAAAGGCCGCCGGACTAAAAGTACTGCATGTCCGACTTTTTAGTCCGGCGGCCTCTCATTGCGAACTGCTGTGCTGCGCCGGAGCTCCGCCTCGTCCCCATTATAGTCAATGGGGATGGAGCAGTGGTCCGGCGGCACGGCGAAGTAGCGGCAGGACGGATCTGACAGGGTGAACAGCCTGTCGGATCCGTCCTGCCGCTAGTGTGAAAGTACCCTAAGGCTGGAAAAAAGACATACGTCCATCCAGTTCAAATTGATCCAGATGAAGGTGAAAAACCCTCATGAGGTAGAAACCATGTGTCCTTATTCAATGAACGATCTCTAGAATTCTAGTGACTATAACCTGTAACATTAATATACTCCAGAAATGCATCCAGACACCTCTTGAACTCTTTTAGTGAGTTCAACATCACCACCTCCTCTGGCAGAGAGTTCCATAGTCTCACTGCTCTAACAGTAAATAATCCCCTTCTATCTTCATGGAGAAACCTTCTTTCCTCCAGAAGTAGAGGATGTCTTCTTGTCACAGTTCTGAATATAACTAGATGATGGGAGAGATTTCTATGTTGAACTTTGATATATTTATACATCATGGATATGGACAAAGCTTGCTTATAAGTAATGAAAACCATGAGCTACTTACTCAACTGCATCTCAGACTCCTTACTATCATCTTGCACTGTAGCACCAAGGGCACTTCATCTTCCACCCACCAGCCAGGAGACCCATACACAGGGTGTGCACTGGGGAAACTACTTCCACCTTCATCCAAAGTGCAACCCCCTAATCACTGAGGTTAGAGGCGAGAGGCCCGGTCACCGTGAACACCGTGACCAGATGAGACCCAGATTAAGGACTATCACCTCCATCTTGTCTACTACAACTCCCATCATCTCCACAATCCCCCTGGGTTGTAGCAGAGCCAGACAAAGAAATGGAGATCATTGAAACAGAAGTGGTAGAGGATCAATCAGGAGAGAAATGCTTATTTTAAACTTTTCAAAATACTCTTTTCCTTTTGTTAAAAAAAGACCCTTAAAACTCCTTTGATTCAATAAATTAAAAACAAGAAGAAGAAATGCTAGAGAAAATATTTAACGGGCCATCTATTTAGCCAGTTAGGGGTTGGACATTGAAAAATATTCTAAAGTCTTATTTAAGTTTTACTTCAAAGATTTTGGAAGGTGGCATATAAGTGTCTGGTTGCAATAGATACAATTACCATGAATTAAATGATCAAGTAACTAATGACTGCACTTCAAACAGAGATGGATATTTATCCTAAAATCTGTGTCATTAAGCCTGGCTATAAAGGTGTTATATGATCACGCATGTGAAATGCATGTGTGTATGGGGGAGGGGGAGAGGGGTATGACACAATGATGTGAAACAAAAAGTATCTAAAACTATAAGAAAAAAATATTGCTCAAAGGATTCAAGTAATAATTGCGTTATAATCAAACTGAGTGGATAATTAAAAGCCTTGTGTTAATGTTAGATTTTAAAAACAGGGCTACTTGTCTCCACAAACAGCCCCACTCTTGTCCAAGCTGTACCTGGTATTGCAGCTCTGCCCCACAATGTCAGAATAGTCTACAACCAAGATTTGCGCTTTCTTGGGAGTTGCTAAGTTTTCCAAATCTGACAGTCCTCTGTGAGCTTCCTTTGCAAATTCAATCAAATGTAACAGGAGGAATAGCTCTGTATTTAGCACTATTTTTCTCATTGAAACAAAAATCTGAAAAACGGACCCCTGACAAACCCGGTTGCAAGCCAATAAGGCCCAACAGGCTCCTTTAGTATCTGTTGTAAAACATATGCAGATGAATGTCGTTCTGAACGGAAGCCACTTTACAGATGTGAAGGAAGCTAACGAGGATATTCGTCATACACTATTTGCTAATATTTTCTTGTAAATATTAAGGTAGGATCATCATCACATTCTTTTTAGGCTAGTGGAACATAACGTGGCCTTTTGGTCACAAAATGTATGTAAATTCAATGATGTGAGAGATCTTCTTATAGTTACGTGGACACACTGAAAGTTTGGCGCAATAACTTTTATACGTAGGACCAATGTCATCCTTCCAAATGTATAGATATCTACATATTTCAATGGATGTCACATATGATTTATTTTCCCCGCAGAGCTGCTGAACCCTTCAGTGGGCCCACAGTTCTACAAACCAGATGTCCCTCACAATTCAATGCAGCAAAACTCTTCAAAGCCAGCACAATGACCCTGAAACTCTTGTCCACATTTGACTTATAAAGCAATTACCTAGGTACTGTACATTTGTCAGTATTGGTATATTCCTGTAGGGTAAATAAGAAAAGTATTGAATTTAACTTAGTTGTGTACCAGAAGTACACAGACCAGACATTTTGCCCTGACTTGGCATTTAGATGCAGGTCTATGACACTCCATGGAATACTCCATAACATCTGGTCACCTACACCTCCTAGCTCTTCTATGCCTCCATCATAACCTCCTCACCTCAAAACCAGAAACCCTCATCCTTCTTCTGGATTCTTTAGCATATTGCTAAAGTATTTTTTAGTGTAGAAATCACCCACAAATCTTAAATCCCCCAAAATGTTAAGTACATGTAGCAGAAGGCCAATAACCCTAAGAAATATTAACTTGAAAGAAGAACTCAAGAAACTAAGAAATGCAAACACATGTAAAAAAAGATACACATCAGGTAAATGGTGCAGTAGACCAAGAAACAATGTATATAGAGAGAGCCTGTTAATTATTAACAAGGAAATGCTTCTCTAAACCGCACCTTTATGATTACCCTAATATATCAGCATCAAATGTACAATATGCAGCAACCCGGGGGAATGTGGAGAGTAGGATGAGAATGGTGAATGTCATGGTGGCTAGGCCCTTCTCCCTCACCCCAGGGCTGGCACAGTGATAAAGGGGTCTACAGGATAGTTATAGTAGCTGTTTCACCCAAGGCACACCCAGTGTGGAGTCTCCTGGCTGATGGAAGGTGGGGTGCCCTTGATGACAGGCAGGAGATCCCAAAACAAAAGCCATTAAAGAGCAATTGAAGGCGAACTTACACCAGCTGCACATATATAATTTTATACAGAAGATGCCCAGGTTATACCAGCATGGTCTATTTCTCTGTATAAAATAACTCCATTGTGTGTGAATTAACACCAAGACTGCAAAGTTAGATGCTGTTTTATGCAATTGCCTCAAGTGTGAATAAACACTGATGTTTTGAGTTAAGAACTTGTATTTTGCCTCTGTACTGCGCCCGCTTACCCTATCTACCAGAGTAAAAACCCACAATTGGTGGACGGATGCGCGCAAGAGCAGTGAGGCTGGGGTTGGAGCACCGATATTTTTGGTTTCTGCATGTTTCAGGCACAGCTGTATGTCGTACATTAAACCAGCTGTATTACAACCAGTGCCCCACGAAATTGGAGCTGTTGTGAAGGCTCTCATGGAGGCTAATCTGCAGCAGCGAGAGACAAACCTGCCGCAACGCGAGGTTAATAAGCAGTAGCAGGAGACTAACCAGTTGCTGCTACAACACGTGATGGCTTTGCAGACAGAAGGAACAACCCCGAGCGTCCACGATGCCCGGAAAGCAGTCCGTGCCGCGATTCCAGATGACCCCCGCAGGACGATATTGAAACTCTACCTGGCGATGTACAAAGAAATGGCCATCAGGGAAAAGCTACATTGTGACCAGTGGATGAGGTCGTCCTCCATTCCTGGCATCCAATTCCTAGCGGGTGTATTTCGACTTGCCGGACAATTAAAGCGGCCGACTACCAAAAAGTAAAGGGTGAAATTTTGGCAAGACTGGAGGTGAATGTGTTGGTCCGGGCCCACGCGGGTAGCTCAGTGGGAGTTTTAAGCCAGCTGAGCCTGCGAGGACCAGTATCTCTTGCAAAAGTGGCTACAGCCTGATGTGCTGACGTCCCACAGCCTATGCTGGATAGACTATTGGCCTCATATGTTTTGGAGGGCTCTGCCACCCCTCTCAGCACTGGATCGGCCAGGTGTCTCCTGGCCAACGCCCTAGAAATGGTGGACCTGGTGGAGTTCTACAAGGCTACTAAGACTGTTACAGGGGGTTCTTTTGGAGGGGGCAGTCAAAACCCTGTAAATCTCCATCCCAGACCCGGCGACCTTGTACCAACCAAACCCACCCGGGGTGTACCCTCTACTGACGTGGCTCTGATTTTCTGCTGGCGGTGTTACGGAGCCCGGGCCATGCAAGAGCTGACTGTCCCATCAGGTGGAACCCATGGATCTAACTATGGCATACCGTCAGTAGCTATATGCCAGGAAGCTGTGTGCAGCAGGTACCCCAAAAACTGTAAACCACCTGTGCCAGGTGGAGGTAGGAGACACTCCAGCGGAGGCTCTGCTGGACTCAGGGAGTCTGGTGTCCCTAGTAAGGGCTCCCCTGGTACGGTCAGAGGAGTATACTGGCCAGAAAGTCGGAGTCATGTGCATCCATGGAGACTTAAAAAACATCCCACTGCCCTGGTGTCTCTACACCACAGGGACTGGCAGACAAACTCACAAAGCTGGCAGTTTGCCCCAAATTACACTACGAACTTATAATAGGGATAAACTTCCTGGGCTTCCCAGTACTGTGGCCTTCTATGAGCGTGACTAAATACAGATGAGACAGGCGTAACCCCTAGCAGAGTGGACCGGCTCAGGGGGGAGACCAGAACCCTGGGAACCTGAGACCGAAGGGCCAGCGGTAGGGTTGACCGCCACTTCGGTGGAAGAGGGGGAGACAAACCCCGCTAATGTGGATGGGTGGAGATGTGGAGGACTTGCGCCGGGTCCTGAATTGGCAGACCTCAATGTCTCCGTGGATAATTTTGGTACCGCCCAACGTCGGGACCAACCCTATCCCGTGCCTGGGAAAATGTATTAATAGTAGATGGTGAACCACAAAAAGCTTGTGTTAGATCTAGCCCACCAATCATTTCTCGGGGGGTCACCCTGGGGCTGCAGGAAACTCAGGTTCATATTCTACAGCGGTTTTACTGGCCAGCATATTCAAAAGAAGAAGAAGAGTTTTGTAAGTCTTGCCAGCCTTGCCAGATAACTAGCCCCAGCCACATTTCCATAGTCCCTTGGTACCTCTCCGATTATCAAGTACCGTTTGACCGAATAGCTATGGACCTCATAGGCCCAGTACCGAAGTCCGCCAGAGGGTATCAACACATCTTAGTTATTCTAGACTACGCCACTTCGTACCCGGAGGCGGTGGCACTGCGACATACCTCGGCCAAACTCATAGCTAAGGAGTTAATGGAGATATTTTCCCAAGTAGGACTACCTAAAGAGGTTCTGATCTACCATGGGACCCCTTTTATGTCCAAGGTGATGAGGGAACTCTGTAAGTTACTGCACATAAAACAACTACGGACGTCCGTTTACCATCCGCAAAAGGACGGTCTGGTAGAACGGTTTAACCGCCTCACGTCCGCCCATAGGATATAAACGTCCTATGGGTGGACGTCTATTTCTGACAGCACGTTTTAAAACGTCCTGTCAGAAATAGCAGCTGCACGCTAATCGTGCAGCTGCTGATCGGGTTGCCCGCTGTCAGTGACAGCAGGGCAACCCTAAGACAAGGCAGGGACAGTTCCCAGGTGTCCCTGCCTTCACGATCGCTGCAGACACAGCGCTCACCGAGCGCTGTGTCTGCAGAGAAGGAAGCGCTGTGCGCTTCCTGTTCCGGCCCGGCGGTCATGTGACCGCCGTGACCGGAGAGTGCAGGGGCTGTGTGAGGTCTCTCAGAGACCTCGATCAGCCCTGCTCTGAGGCTGTACAGCGCTGGATTGCTGCTGTACAGCCTCTATAGGGGTGCATTTGTCCTGTAACTGGGGCTACTATGTCAGCCCCAGTTACAGGAGAAATCAACTGTGAAAAAAAAAAGAAAAAGTGAAGCAAATGTCCCCCAGAGGTCTTGTATGACCTTATGGGGGACGAAAAGTGTAAAAAAAAATAAAAAAAATAAAGGGTTGAAAAAATAAAATAAAATAAAGTTTCACATGTAAAAAAAAAAAAAGTTCCCAAGTTAGGAATAAAAAAAAAAAAATTAAAATAGAAAAAATAAAGTAAAATAGACATATTTAGTATTGCCGCGTCCGTAAAAACCAGCTCTATAAAAATATCACATGACCTAACCCCTCGGGTGAACACCGTAAAAAAAAAAAAAAAAACGGTGTCAAAACAAGCAATTTTTGTCACCTTGCATCACAAAAGGTGCAACACCAAGTGATCAAAAACGCGTATGTCTCACAAAATGGTACCAATAAAACCGTCACCTCATCCCGCAAAAAATGAGCGCCTACATAAGAAAATCTCTCAAAAAATAAAAAAACTATAGCTCTTAGAACATGGAGACACTAAAACATAATTTTTTTGGTTTCAAAAATGCTATTATTGTGTTAAAGTGAAACAAATAAAAAAAAGTATACATATTAGGTATTGCCGCGTCCGTAAAAACCAGCTCTATAAAAATATCACATGACCTAACCCCTCGGGTGA
Source organism: Bufo bufo (assembly GCF_905171765.1). Taxonomy (NCBI): domain Eukaryota; kingdom Metazoa; phylum Chordata; class Amphibia; order Anura; family Bufonidae; genus Bufo; species Bufo bufo. The sequence goes on from NC_053389.1 coordinate 140,288,407, forward strand.
ACACCGTAAAAAAAAAAAAAAAAAAACTGTGTCAAAACAAGCAATTTTTGTCACGTTGCATCACAAAAGGTGCAACACCAAGTGATCAAAAACGCGTATGTCCCACAAAATGGTACCAATAAAACCGTCACCTCATCCCGCAAAAAATGAGCCCCTACATAAGAAAATCTCTCAAAAAATAAAAAAACTATAGCTCTCAGAACATGGACACATTAAAACATAATTTTTTGGTTTCAAAAATGCTATTATTGTGTAAAACTTTAATAAATGAGAAAAAGTATACATATTAGGTATCGCCACGTCCGTAACAATCTGCTCTATAAAAATGTCACTTGACTGAACCCCTAAGGTGAACGCTGTAAAAATAAATAAATAGAAACTGTGCTAAAACAACCAATTTTTTGGTCACCTTGCCCCATAAAGTGTTATATTGAATGATCAAAAAATCATATGTACCCAAAAATAGTACTAATAAAACTGGCACCTTATCCCCTAGTTTCCAAAATGGGGTCACTTCTTGGGAGTTTCTACTGTAAGGGTGCATCAGGGGGCTTCAAATGGGACATGGCATCTAAAAACCATGTGGAGTTCCTTTCCTTCTGCGCCCTGCCGTGTGCCCATACAGCAGTTTACGACCACATGTGGGGTGTTTCTGTAAACCGCAGAATCTGGGTAATAAATATTGAGTTTTGTTTGGCTGTTAACCATCGATGTGTTAGAGAAAAAAATTGATTAAAATGGAAAATCTGCCAAAAAAGTGAAATTTAAAAATTTGATCTCCATTTTCCTTTAATTCTTGTGGAACGCCTAAAGGGTTAACAAAGTTTGTAAAATCGGTTTTGAATACCTTGAGGGGTGTAGTTTCTACAATGGGGTCATTTATGGGGGTATCCACTATGTAGGCCCCACAAAGTGACTTCAGACCTGAACTGGTCCTTATAAAGTGGGTTTTGGCAATTTTCTTAAAAATTTGAAGAATTGCTTCTAAACTTCTAAGCCTTCTAACGTCCTAAAAAAATAAAATGACATTTCCAAAATGATGCCAACATAAAGTAGACATATGGGGAATGTTAAATAATAAATATTTTATGAGGTATCACTTTCTGTTTTAAAAGCAGAGAAATTGAAATTTAGAAAATTGCGATTTTTTTTAAATTTTTGGGTAAATTTGGGATTTTTTCATAAATAAAGGTGAAATATTTTGACTCAAATTTATGACTATCATGAAGTACAATGTGTCACGAGAAAACAATCTCTGAATGACTTGGATAAATAAAGGCGTTCCAAAGTTATTACCACATAAAGTGAGATATGTCCGTTTTGCAAAATTTGGCCTGGTCAGGAAGGGGGCAAAGGGCCCAGATGGGAAGTGGTTAACCAAACATAAAAAAATATGCGATGCAGGCGAGGGAGGTTTGTTTTTGTGGGTGTCTTGAGCTTATCCCACAAAACACCTCCCTAGTGAAGTCTTTGGTTCACAATTTTTATTACAGTGCTTTTATTACAGCGATTTTAATACTGTCAATATTTCATTGGATTTTAGGTGGTAACTTATCTCTTCCAATTTATAATCATAAAAATATATGTGTATATATATATATATATATATATATATATATTTACACATACAGTACAGACCAAAAGTTTGGACACACCTTCTCATTCAAAGAGTTTTCTTTATTTTCATGACTATGAAGGCATCAAAACTATGAATTAACACATGTGGAATTATGTAATAGGAAAATGAGCGAGCACTCATACACTTGGCAACCAGATTGATATGTGCAGAAAATATTTATTAAATCCCCATAAAATACAAGTAATAAAATTTATAAGAACAATGTAGCAATAATATACAACATTACAGTCACATATATTGTGGTAGATATGATCGACACTATATTCATATGACTCAATAGTATCGATAAATTCAATAATTATATATCACACCAAAAAACTTCAAGTATATGCTGTTATTTGGGAAGAGGGGGCAGGGCCGGTACAAGGCAGGGGCCGAAGGAGCGGGTGCCCTGGGCGCTACCATTTGCGGACAGGAGGGGGGCGCAGGTGAAGTGCCAGCAGCAGTGGCGTCGCCAGGGGGGGGCCAGAGGGGGCCACGGCCCCCCCTACATCATGCTGTGCCCCCCCATGTGCCCCCCCAACTAAAATGACCCCCCCCCCCAAGTGAGCAGCCGCCGCCGGGCACAGGGAGATGAGCGCTTCCATTGCGCTCATCTCCATTGTAAACTGTCTGTGCCAGCGGAGGTGCAGGGGAGGGAGAGGCGTGTCCCTTCCCTTTCCTCTGATAGGCTGCAGGCAGGCACCGAAGTGGAGGAGAGGCCCCGCCCCCTAATTACTCCTGTTTACCTTTCTAAAGCTAAAGGACCTTTGATGATGTCATCACAGGTCCTGTAAGGGAACTGCACAGTGTAAAGTGTAGTTCCCAGGTTAGAACAGTGCATCTGCCAGGACCTGTGATGACATCATCTTCAACATCACAGGTCCTGCAGAATCTAGCAAAGGAACTGCACCAAAAATGGTGTAGTTCCTAGGTTTCAAAGGTACATCTGCCAGGACCTGTGATGACATCATCACAGGTCCTTCAACCCCTAACAGCAAGTATTAAAAGTTCACAAGCAGCTCTGTATTGATCCATACAGACTGGAATGGAGAGGTAAGAGGAGGTCCTCCACTTTTCATCATTTACCCCCCCCCCCCTCAATGCCCTGTTTTTACTCATTGCTCACTCATGTATACTACTTCAGACAGTTACCACTACCTCATGTACCTCACAGTGACTATAATGCATAACTGACCACATATTTCTATAAACACTGCATCTACAGTATTATACCTTCTATGTGTCACATCAATACACTGCTCTGTATATATATATATATATATATATATATATACACACACATACATGCACACACACTGCATATATTACACAGTATTATACATGCAATATGTACAGATATATAGTATATACCGCAGTGCACTGATATGTGAGGTATGAGGTATAATAGATGCTGTGTGTACAGATATCAGTACACTTCTGTATATACTATATATGTGAGGTACGAGGTATAATAGATGCAGTGTGTACAGATATATAGTATATACAGCAGTGTACTGATATGTGAGGTACGAGGTGTCAATACACTGCTGTATTTACTATATACCTGTACACACTGCATCTATTATACCTCGTACCTCACATATTACACTACTGTATATACTGTATACACTGCATATATTATACCCCGTACCTCACATATCAGTACACTGCTGTATATACTATATACCTGTACACACTGCATCTATTATACCCTGTACCTCACATATCAGAACACTAGGGAATATACTATATACCTGTACACACTGCATCTATTATACCGCGTACCTCACATAACTGTACACTGCTGTATATAATATACATCTGCATCTATTATACCTCTTTTGTGTGCCAGGGCTGTTTTGTAATCCCATTCCGGCCCTGATGGCATAAATTATAAAACGCAGCAGCAAGAATAGTTCATGGAACAAAGGGAGGGGCTATAAAAGGGGAATGGGGGCCCAATTTAGATTCCTGCTATGGGGCCCAGTGATTTTTATGTACGCCCCTGGCTGCAGGCACTAGGCCGGCAGCCTATCAGAGGCCGGCGCAATGACGTCATCGTGCCGCCTGAGCCTTACATTACAGCGTGGGACACAGGAAGAGGCTGCATCGCATCGCTGACACTTAGGTAAGTATAAGTGTTTTTTTTTTTGTTTTTTTTTACAATAGTGTTACTGGCACATTGGGGGGGCTTATTACAAAACTGGCACATGATGATGGGGGGGACTTTATACTGGCACATGATGATGGGGGGGAACTTTATAGTGTCTGTGACTTTCAAAGTCCCACAGTCCTTTGTTCTATTGCTTTAAGTATATTCTTGTTTTGAAACAACATTGATTCTTTCTTAAAAACGGGGGGGGGGGGGGGGGGGGGCGCAGTTTGCCATCTTCGCCCTGGGCACCAAATGGCCTTGTCCCAGCCCTGAGAGGGGGTATTATCTTCTAGCGCTCTATCCTAATTTGGGAAACTGAATGTCACTGAAAATGTTGTAGGTGTATTCACTGGGAGCGCAGTATGTTCATAAAGTGTCCACAGGAATCCTGATAATGTGAAAAGTCTCTTATAGCATATCCTTTTAAGGTCGATATGAGCTTTGAATTGAAGAAAACTTTAAATCGATATTTGGCTTACCGTCTAGCGTCTGCTGTCTCCCTATTGCTTCAATGGAGCTTTAAATATTTGCCGGCTTATTCAGTCGCTCCATACAGCAAGCTGGTTTAAATTTAGCGGGAGTTCCAAAGATCGCGGGAGTTGCCACTCTGTTCCGCAATTCCCTTTGGTGCAGCTTTCGACGATAAGAATAGTTAATCCTTTACTGTAGAGATTTTCTTCTGTATGGCCATACAGTATTATCGGAGGCTTTTCAATGCAGGTACATCACTTGTTTCACCATACGCGTTACGGGTAGATTCACTCTCCCTTCCTCAGTGGTCAAGTGTCTGCCAAAGAGTTTTCTTTATTTTCATAACTATGAAGGCATCAAAACTATGAATTAACACATGTGGAGTGATATACATAACAAACAAGTGTGAAACAACTGAAAATATGTCATATTCTAGGTTCTTCAAAGTAGCCACCTTTTGCTTTGATTACTGCTTTGCATACTCTTGGCATTCTCTTGATGAGCTTCAAGAGGTAGTCCCCTGAAATGGTCTTCCAACAGTCTTGAAGGAGTTCCCAGAGATGCTTAGCACTTGTTGGCCCTTTTGCCTTCACTCTGCGGTCCAGCTCACCCCAAACCATCTCGATTGGGTTCAGGTCCGGTGACTGTGGAGGCCAGGTCATCTGGTGCAGCACCCCATCACTCTCCTTCATGGTCAAATAGCCTTTACTTTCAAAGTTTTCCCAATTTTTTGGCTGACTGACTGACCTTCATTTCTTAAAGTAATGATGGCCACTCGTTTTTCTTTACTTAGCTGCTTTTTTCTTGCCATAATACAAATTCTAACAGTCTATTCAGTAGGACTATCAGCTGTGTATCCACCTGACTTCTCCTCAACGCAACTGATGGTCCCAACCCCATTTATAAGGCAAGAAATCCCACTTATTAAACCTGACAGGGCACACCTGTGAAGTGAAAACCATTTCAGGGGACTACCTCTTGAAGCTCATCAAGAGAATGCCAAGAGTATGCAATGCAGTATTCAAAGCAAAAGGTGGCTACTTTGAAGAACCTAGAATATGACATATTTTCAGTTGTTTCACACTTGTTTGCTATGAATATAATTCCACATGTGTTAATTCATAGTTTTGATGCCTTCAGTGTGAATCTACAATTTTCATAGTCATGAAAATAAAGAAAACTCTTTGAATGAGAAGGTGTGTCCAAACTTTTGGTCTGTACTGTATATATATATCCTTGTTTATTTCTGTTCCCATCTGTCCTTCACGGATTATAAACATTGTACACTCTATTTGGTTGGCGCCTATATCGTGTTTTTTTCTTTTCGTTTTTTCTTTTTCTTCCCTGAATTGAGTACGTTACCCAGATGCAAGATCGGATAGAGACTTTTTTGCCTTTTGTTAGGGAGCATATGGAGGCAGCTCAGCAAGCCCAGAGTCAGATCTATAATCGGCAGGCCTGAGTCTGGATCTTTAACCCGGATGATCGGGTTTTGGTTCTGGTTCCAACCGTGGACAGTAAGTTCCTGGCTAGTTGGCAGGGGCCCTGCGAGGTACTCGAGAAAATTGGAGATGTAAACTACAAGGTACACCAGCCAGGGTGGCGAAAGCCGGAGAAGGTTTACCATGTGAATTTACTCAAACCGTGAAAAGATAGGGAAAACTGTACAGAAGACAGCCCACGGCCGGGTTTTCTAGGAGAAGAGCTTCCGGCCCCTCTGTCTGATGCAAGAGAGGCGGCTGCCACAGTAAAAATTGCTGACAGCATCTCCTCTAAACAGACTCAGGAGGCCAGGGAGTTCATTAGTTGGAACACGAATGTGTTCTCGGACCTCCCTGGACGCACTTCCATAATCCGGCATGACATTGTCACTGAGCCTCGGAGGTGCAGCTAATGTTGCAGCTAGACGTCATTGAGGAGTCAAAAAGTGAGTGGGCCAGTCCTATAGTCTTTATACCCAAGTCGGACAGGACGTTGCGGTTTTGTAACAACTTTCGAAAACTTAATGAGATTTCCAAATTTGATGCGTATCCCATGCCCCGCATGGATGAGCTCATCGACAGGTTAGGACAATCCCGGTATTTTTCTGTTTTGGACCTTACGAAAGGGTACTGGCAGGTGCCCTTAACGGAGGCTGCCAAATAGAAAACTGCTTCATCATGCCTTAGGAGCTGTATCAATATAAGGTCTTACCCTTTGGTCTGCATGGCGCCCCCGCCACTTTTCAGCGACTAATGGACAGTGTGCTTTGTCCACATCATCGATACGCTTCGGTTTACCTGGACGATATTGTCATCCACAGCACCGACTTCAAAAGTCACCTACCCTGTAGTGGACTCCCTTCGGAATGCTGGCCTAACCGCTAACCCCAAAAAATGTGTGATAGCGTTAGAAGAGACTAAGTGATCAAATGTTCGCGAACCGCAAGTTTGCGGCAGGCCCCATTCACTTTAATAGCAGGCGAACCTGAAAAACCTTCAGCTCATATTTGCAGCCACCAAATACTTGGTAGAAGTGTACAAATAGTCCCACAACATGGACTTTGGGGATCAATGACAAAAATTCCAACAAAAAATCTGTATCTCTATAATTCTCTGAAATGTGTCCTGTTGGAGCCTAGAAATTTTTTATTTTAGGCCACGGGAGTACGTTGTTCTAATGTAGTTTGTCACTATATGTAGCTGAGGTAACGCAGCAAAACTGCAAACCAATGCTGCACTACCCATATGCACTATATAGAAAGTATATAATTGGTATATAACACCCCTGCTTCAATCAGTTTTTTGGGGGGGCAACTGGTATATCACACCTGTAGAAATGGTTTGTTCCAATGTCGTTTGTCACTCTGTGTAGCTGAGGTAAGGCAGCAAAACCGCAAACCAATGCTGCACTACCCAAATGCACTATATAGAAAGTATATAATTGGTATGTAACACCCCTGCTTCAATCAGTTTTTTGGGGAGGCAACTGGTAAACCACACCAGTAGAAATTATTTGTTTCAATGTCATTTGTTACTATCTGTAGCTGAGCTAACGCAGCTAATCCGCAAACAATTGCTGCACTACCCAACGGTGCTATATAGAAAGTATATAATTGGTATATAACACCCCTGCTTTAATTAGCTATATTGGGGGGCAACTGGTAAATCACACCAGTAGAAATTATTTGTTCCAATAGCGTTTGGCACTCTGTGTAGCTGCAGTATCGCAGCAGAACCGCACACAACTGCTGCAGTGCACAATACAAATGCACTATAATATACTTTCTATGTTAGAAAGTATATTATAAGTATATTACACCCTTCAGTATGTCACACCTATCGATAGCACACTTTTACCAGTCCTTAAAATAACTTTTTTGGCCCAATTAGCTAGCGTTTGGTGTCCCTAACAGTCTGTCCCTGCCCCATACAGCAACCTCTCCCAACACTGGCAAAAGACTGAATGTAAAATAGCGGCCAGATCAGGTTTATTTATAAGGTAGGGGGTATGTCCATGTGCATAAACGTCTCAATTGGTTGTTCTGTACCACCTGATGGATGTGTCATGGGTCAAAGTTCTTCACAATGTAAAAGAATATGGCACAGGCGGACATCTCCATATGTTCGCCCGTTCGGCGAACCGCGAACGAGCAAAGCTCGCCGCGAAACGACCGCCGGGCGAACCGTAAGGCCATCTCTAATGGTGGACTATTGCATGAGGTTTGTTTGTTTGGTTTTGGTGACGCCCGACTTCAAGAGGGAGTTCGTGGTGCAAACTTATGCCTCCCAAGTAGACCTCGGTGCTGAACTGTCTCAGGAAGTCAACGGGGAGGAGCATCCCGTTGTCTTCCTAAGCCACAAGCTCACCCTAGCTGAAACCAGTTGCAGTATAGTGGAGATACAGTGCCTGGCTTTCAAGTGGGCACTCGAGTCTCTCTGCTACTATTTGTTGAGGAGAAAGTTCCGCCTGGTGACCGATCACTCCCCTCTCAAGTGGATGAGCCAGGCCAAAGACAGGAATGCTCGGGTCACCAGATGGTTTTTGTCTCTGCAGAACTTGTTAAGTTCTCGGTAGAACACAGAGCAGGCCGGTTGCAGGGAAACGCGGATGCCCTCTCCCGGGTGCATTGTCTGGCATGTGTCCACCCCCTCAGGGTTGAAAAAAGGGGGAGGTATGTGACACAGCGAGGGGTTGTGTCTGGCAAAGCAGGTATTTTCCTCCAAGCATGTGCGGCTGGGCTGGTTTCCAGCCAGGTGAGGTTAAATACCGGACCGGAGTTTAAGTGCCGGTCCAGGTTTTGGCAGCACCTGGCTGTCCTTAAATAGGCAGCTGGGCTCAGCAGAGATGTCTCTTTTTTTGGGATCTGAGGCTTTGTGCTGTGCTGGAGGGCTGAGAGCCGCATGCTGGGGAAACAGGCCCCCTAAAGCCTGCTGGACTACTGGATGCCGAACTGCCAACAAGGTGACTTGTGTTATATGAACTTTCCATTGTGTGTGAATTAACAGCAAGATTGCAAAGTTACGTGCTGTTTTGTGCAATTGCCTCAAGTGTGAATAAACACTGACGTTTTGAGTTAAGAACTTGTATTTTGCCTCTGTACTGCGCCCGCTTACCCTATCTACCAGAGCAAAATCCCACTATATATATATATATATATATATATATTGTGGGGATTCGCTCTGGTAGGTAGGGCAAGCGGACGCAGCACAGAGACAAAAACAAGGATGTAAAGCAAAGTTCAGTGTTTATTCACACATAGGAAAAAACAAGCCACAAGTAACAGTGTTCAGTTTTGGTGCCTGTTCACACCACACAAAGTCCACAGTGCAAAAAGCCTTCACCTGGTCAGCAGATTTCCACTTTAGAGGCCTGTTTCCCCAACATGCGGCTCTCACAAATAGATGGCCTCAGTGTCTCAAGACACAGACTCCACAGCTTCTCTGTCATGGAGGATAATCTACACCAGCTGAACGTGCTGGCTAGGTTTTTATATCCCAGCCAAAACCCGGCCTGGAACTGTGGGGAACAGCCACCCACCCTGCTCTTTGGCTGTTCCCAATAAGAACCGGCCCGGATCGGCTTTAAACCCATACTAACAGCTGAAATGTCAGACTTCAACTGCAAAACTGACACTTCAGGCCAGGAACCTCGGTGACACGTATCTTCCGTTAATGACGGCCCCTTGTTCCTTCTTACAATATATATATATATATATATATATATATATATATACTGTATTTTCCGGCGTATAAGATGACTTTGTAACACTAGAAATTATTTTCAAAAGTCGGGGGTCGTCTTATACGCCAGGTATACTCAGATCCGATGGTATATTCTAACCCCCAGGCGTTCCCATGGTGATGGGGACGCTTGCCTGGGGGTTAGAATATACAGGGCCCCGCCGGACAGATGTCACGTGCTTGCTCCTCCCACTAGGCGGCGCGTGACGTCAGTGAGTGAGCGCCGCCCACACTGCCTGCTGTTACTGGAGCTGAGAGTAAGGTATCCTAGTAAACAGATGAGCGATGATTAACCTCTTAAGGACATAGGGCGTACAGGTACGCCCTTGTGCCCTGGTACTTAAGGACACAGGGCGTACATGTACGCCCTGTGTATTTTCGATCACTGCCCTGCGGCTGGCAGTGATCGGAACCCGGTGCCTGCTCAAATCATTGAGCAGGCACCTAGGCTAAATGCGCGGGGGGGTCCCGTGACCCCCCCATGTCGGCGATCGCGGCAAACCGCAGGTCAATTCAGACCTGCGGTTTGCTGCGATTTCCGAAGTTTCTGGTCCCCGCGGTCCCTGACCGCGGGGATCAGAAACTTTATATGCCTAAAAAAACGTTTTATTCACCCCCCCCCTGCACCCCCGAATGATTTTATGGTGGCGGGAGGTGCAGGGGGAGGGTTGCGGGCGGTGTGGGCGGTGCGGGAGGCGGGCGGTGCGGCAGGCGGGATCGCGATCCCCCGCCCGCCTCCCCTTGTATAATCGTTGGTGTCTAGTGGGGATACCAGGGTGCCAGCACATTGCTGGCACCCTGGTATAAACGGCTGACATCTGCGATGCGATGTCAGCCGTTTAACCCTTTCCATACAGCGGTCCGTACGGACCGCTGTATGGAAAAGGTTAACAGCGCAGGGAGCTCCCTCCCTCTCCCATCGGGGGGCTGCTGTGCCTTTGCAGCCCCCCGATGGGGAGGGAGAGAGCCCCCAGAGAGCCCCCCGAGAGATCCCCTCCTTACCCTTCCCCGTCTGCGAAGTTCTGAGCAGTACTGAGCAGACGGGGAAGGTTCCCATGGCAACAGGACGCCTCTCAGGCGTCCTGCTGTCCATGGTGCTGAACAGATCTGTGCTGAAAGGCATAGATCTGTTCAGTGTAAGTAAAATACAGTACAGAACAATATATATTGTACTGTACTGTATTATACAGACATCAGACCCACTGGATCTTCAAGAACCAAGTGGGTCTGGGTCAAAAAAAAGTGAATAAAAGTGAAAAAAAAGTAAAAATCAAAAAACACATTTATCACTGATAAAAAATGAAAAAAAATAAAATTCCCTACACATGTTTGGTATCGCCGCATCCGTAACGACCTGATCTATAAAACGGTCATGTTACTTTACCCGAACGGTGAACACCATAAAAATAAAAAATAAAAAACTATGATGAAATTGAAATTTTGCCCACCTTACTTCCCAAAAAAGGTAATAAAAGTGATCAAAAAAGTCGCATGTACGCCAAAATTGTAACAATCAAACCGTCATCTCATCCCGCAAAAATCATACCCTACCCAAGATAATCGCCCAAAAACTGAAAAAACTATGGCTCTTAGACTATGGAAACACTAAAACATGATTTTTTTTGTTTCAAAAATGAAATCATTGTGTAAAACTTACATAAATAAAAAAAAAGTATACATATTAGGTATCGCCGCGTCCGTATCGCCCGGCTCTATAAAAATATCACATGATCTAACCCCTCAGATGACCACCGTAAAAAAATAAAAATAAAAACGGTGTAAAAAAAGCCATTTTTTGTCATCTTACGTCACAAAAAGTGTAATAGCAAGCAATCAAAAAGTCATATGCACCCCAAAATAGATGCCAATCAAACCGTCATCTCATCCCGCAAAAAATGAGACCCTACTTAAGATAATCGCCCAAAAACTGAAAAAACTATGGCTCTTAGACTATGGAGACACTAAAACATTTTTTTGGTTTTAAAAATGAAATCATTGTGTAAAACTTACATAAATAAAAAAAATTGTATACATATTAGGTATCTCCGCGTCCGTGACAACCTGTTCTATAAAATTACCACATGATCTAACCTGTCAGATGAATGTTGTAAATAACAAAAAAAAAAACGGTGCCAAAAAAGCTATTTCTTGTTACCTTGCCGCACAAAAAGTGTAATATAGAGCAACCAAAAATCATATGTACCCTAAACTAGTACCAACAAAACTGCCACCCTATCCCGTAGTTTCTAAAATGGGGTCACTTTTTTGGAGTTTCTACTCTAGGGGTGCATCAGGGGGGCTTCAAATGGGACATGGTGTCAAAAAAACCAGTCCAGCAAAATATGCCTTCCAAAAACCATATGGTGTTCCTTTCCTTCTGCGCCCTGCCGTGTGCCCGTACAGCTGTTTACGACCACATATGGGGTGTTTCTGTAAAATACTGAATTAGGGTCATAAATAATGAGTTTTGTTTGGCTGTTAACCCTTGCTTTGTAACTGGAAAAAAAATATTAAAATGGAAAATCTGCCAAAAAAGTGAAATTTTGAAATTGTATCTCTATTTTCCATTAAATCTTGTGCAACACCTAAAGGGTTAACAAAGTTTGTAAAATCAGTTTTGAATACCTTGAGGGGTGTAGTTTCTTAGATGGGGTCACTTTTATGGAGTTTATAATCTAGGGGTGCATCAGGGGGGCTTCAAATGGGACATGGTGCCAAAAAAACAGTCCAGCAAAATCAGCCTTCCAAAAACCAAACGGCGCACCTTTCACTCTACGCCCCGCTGTGTGCCCGTACAGTAGTTTACGGCCACATATGGGGTGTTTCTGTAAACAGCAGAGTCAGGGCAATAAAGATACAGTCTTGTTTGGCTGTTAACCCTTGCTTTGTTAGTGGAAAAAATGGGTTAAAATGGAAAATTAGGCAAAAAAATGAAATTCTCAAATTTCATCGCCATTTGCCAATAACTCTTGTGCAACACCTAAAGGGTTAACGACGTATGTAAAATCAGTTTTGAATACCTTGAGGGGTGTAGTTTCTTAGATGGGGTCACTTTTAGGGAGTTTCTTCTCTAGGGGTGCATCAGGGGGCTTCAAATGGGACATGGTGCAAATAAACCAGTCCATAAAAATCAGCCTTCCAAAAACCAAACGGCGCACCTTTCACTCTACGCCCCGCTGTGTGGCCGTACAGTAGTTTACGGCCACATATTGGGTGTTTCTGTAAATGGCAGAGTCAGGGCAATAAAGATACAGTCTTGTTTGGCTGTTAACCCTTGGTTTGTTAGTGGAAAAAATGGGTTAAAATGAAAAATTAGCCAAAAAAATGAAATTCTCAAATTTCCTCCCTATTTGCCAATAACTCTTGTGCAACACCTAAAGGGTTAACAACGTATGCAAAATCAGTTTTGAATACCTTGAGGGGTGTAGTTTCTTAGATGGGGTCATTTTTGGGTGGTTTCTATAATGTAAGCCTCGCAAAGTGACTTGAGACCTGAACTGGTCCCTAGAAATTGAGTTTTTGTAAATTTCGGAAAAATTTCAAGATTTGCTTCTAAACTTCTAAGCCTTATAACATCCCCAAAAAATAAAATATCATTCCCAAAACAATTCAAACATGTAGACATATGGGGAATGTAAAGTCATCACAATTTTTGGGGGTATTACTATGTATTACAGAAGTAGAGAAACTGATACTTTGAAATTTGCTAAATTTTTTCACATTTTTGTTAAATTAGGTATTTTTTGGTGCAAAAAAAAATTTTTTTTTGACTCCATTTTACCAGTGTCATGAAGTACAATATGTGACGAAAAAACTATCTCAGAACGGCCTGGATAAGTCAAACCGTTTTAAAGTTATCAGCACTTAAAGGGACTCTGGTCAGATTTTCAAAAAATGGCCTGGTCCTAAGGTGTAAAAAGGCTGTGTCCTTAAGGGGTTAAAGTTAAAGTTACGGATTACAGTTTATAAATGTACTCCTGTGAGCATCGAGGGGGGGGGGGGATCTGTGGATGGCACTGTGTAGGGGAGGGGGATCTGTGGATGGCACTGTTTATGGGAGGGGGATCTGTGGATGGCACTGTTTAGGGGAGGGGAATCTGTGGATGGCACTGTTTAGGGGGGATCTGTGGATGGCACTGTTTAGGGGGGATCTGTGGATAGCACTGTTTAGGGGGGATCTGTGGATGGTGCTGTTTAGGGGAGGGGGATCTGTGGATGGCACTGTTATGGGGAGGGGGATCTGTGGATGACACTGTCATGGGGTGGATGTCACAGCCAGACAGCTGAGAAGCGCTCACAGGAGCTTCTCAGATCCTCCTCCTTGAATTTCTTTGTTTTGGTTTAGTTTCTCATCTCGTTAGTCTATCTCAGCTGTCATGCAGTTGGACTGATTGCTACCCTTTAAGTTCCTCCCCATAATGCAGTAGTGTGCGGCTGATACAACTTCCTGGAGTGTGTGTGCATGCTGTTCCCAATTCCCAGTTCCCAGTTCCCAGTCGTCAGTCGTCTGCAAGTTAAGTGCTGTTTATGTATTTATGATTTTGTCTTTTCTGGATCCAGGTGACCCTGACTCCCTCCGTGTCAGTGTAGGGAGCCGGTGGTCGTGTCCCTTCACTATTGTAGGGTCTTCAGGTAATAGATAGCCGAGGAACGTGGATATGCGGCCATCCACCTTTGGGGTGTTCGCATAGGCTGAGCAGTGAGGGAGAGCGGCAGGTCTATTGCAGGGGTCTCCCTTTGTTCCTTAGTTGTGGATCCAGAGAGACATTGTTTATATGGTATTGTCTTGTTTCCTGTACACCATCCGTGACATTATCAGCTGCCAAAACCGTCTCAAGCATGGATCCGGTTTCACTTTTGGCTGAACGCCTCCAGGGTCTTTCATTGGAGGTAGCTGATCTCCGTAGGTTTTTTTCTCAGTTTCAAGTGACCGGTTCAGCTTGCGTTCATGGAGTTTGTGCTGAGCCCAAGATCTCGCTCCCGGATACGTTCTCTGGGGGTAGTGAGAATTTTGTGCGTTTTAAAGAGGCTTGCAAACTCCATTTTCGCCTTCTTCCCCATTCTTCTGGTGATGAAGAATGGAGGGTGGGGATCATTGTATCGCTGCTCAGGGGTAACGCTCAGTCTTGGGCCTTTTCGCTACCGGAGGGGGCACGGCCCCTCCGCTCAGTGGATGAATTCATTTTAGCCCTGGGTCAGATATATGATGATCCGGATCGTATTGCTCTGGCTGAGTCTAGACTACGTCTGTTATGCCAGGGTAAACAATCCGCAGAGATATACTGCTCAGAATTTCGGAGATGGGCAGCTGATACTGGTTGGAATGATGATGCACTCCGAAGTCAATTTTGCCATGGTCTTTCAGAGGGATTGAAAGATGCATTTTCCTTTCATGAGAGGCCTTGGACTCTGCTATGTCTCAGGCCGTTCGTATTGACAGGCGTCTTAGAGAGAGACGAGAGATCTCTCCTTCCTGTCCTACTCAGTCCCGGAACAGTGCAGCGGTCTCATTCAGTGCGCAGGGGTCTCAGTCGCTGTCAGACCCTTCTGAGCAGGAGCCCATGCAGCTGGGGTTGATTGCCTCTGACAATAGAAGATTCAGCCCGCATGGGAGGGTTTGTTTTTGTTGTGGAGGTATAAATCATTTGGCAAATGTTTGTCCCTCTAGGAGATTCAGGCAGTTTTCTGGGAGTAATAAAGAGACAAAAAGGAAAAAATCTTTTAAAAATGTTCCGTCTGTTACTATTGGCAGGGTTGAGGCGGAAATTGAAGGTTTTCCGTTTGCTTGTAGTTCCCGTTTTGTCCTGCCTGCTAGGGTGGCGCTAGAGAGCAAGAGCATTTTTTGTGAGATTTTTGTGGATAGTGGAGCAGCTGTCAACCTCATTGATAATCAATTTGCAATAACTCATGGTTTCCAGGTATGCACTTTGGGAAGGGATATTCCTGTTTTTGCTATTGATTCAGCTCCACTTTCTCAGAAATCATTAAAGGGCATAGTTCACAATATCCGTTTAATTGTGAGTGATGCTCATGTTGAGGATGTGTCATGTTTCGTCCTTAACGGTTTGCCTACTCCTCTAGTGTTGGGGCTACCCTGGCTCACTAAACATAACCCCACCATTGATTGGCAAGCGAGGCAAATAAATGGTTGGAGTAACTTTTGCAGAGAGAATTGCCTCATAACATCTGTTTCTGAGGTTTCTACTAAGACTGTACCACCTTTCCTCTCTGAATTTTTGGATGTCTTCTCTGAGAGTGGAGTTCAGGGTTTACCTCCGCACAGGGAGTATGATTGCCCTATTAATCTCATCCCAGGCGCCAAGCTGCCTAAATCTCGTTTATACAATCTCTCCCAACCTGAGAGGGTCGCTATGCGGGCTTATATCTCTGAGAGTCTGAGAAAAGGACACATACGACCCTCGAAGTCACCTGTTGCCGCTGGTTTTTTCTTTGTTAAGAAAAAAGATGGTTCTTTAAGACCTTGCCTGGATTTCAGGGAGCTGAACAGTATCACTATTCGTGATCCTTATCCGCTTCCTCTGATCCCGGACCTGTGTAACCAGGTTGTTGGGGCTAAAGTCTTTTCCAAATTAGACCTAAGAGGGGCATACAACCTGGTTAGGGTCAGAGAAGGAGACGAATGGAAGACGGCTTTCAATACCCCTGAGGGCCATTTTGAGAATTTGGTTATGCCTTTTGGTTTGATGAATGCCCCAGCCATTTTTCAGCATTTCGTCAACAGCATTTTTTATCATTTAATGGGAAAATTTGTATTAGTGTATTTGGATGACATTTTGATTTTTTCTCCTGATTTCAAGACTCATAAGGAACACTTACGTCAGGTCTTGCTCATCCTGCGGGAGAATAAATTATACGCGAAACTGGAAAAATGTGTGTTTGCGGTTCCAGAAATCCAATTTCTGGGGTTTCTTGTCTCCGCTTCTGGTTTTCGCATGGACCCCGAGAAGGTCCGCGCTGTGCTTGAGTGGGAGCTTCCTGAGAATCAGAAGGCGCTGATGCGTTTTTTGGGCTTTGCCAATTATTACAGGAAATTTATTTTGAATTATTCCTCTGTTGTTAAACCACTCACTGATATGACCAGAAAGGGGGTAGATTTTTCTTCCTGGTCGGTAGAGGCACGTAAGGCCTTTTCTAATATCAAGGAGAGTTTTGCTTCCGCTCCCATCCTAGTACAACCTGATATTTCGTTACCCTTCATAGTTGAGGTTGATGCTTCTGAGGTAGGGGTGGGTGCGGTCTTGTCTCAGGGTTCCTCTCCTGCCAAATGGCAACCGTGTGCCTTTTTCTCACAGAAACTCTCCTCCGCAGAGAGAAATTATGATGTGGGAGATAGGGAATTGTTGGCCATCAAGTTGGCTTTTGAGGAATGGCGCCATTGGCTAGAGGGAGCCAGACACCCTATTACCGTGTTTACTGACCATAAAAATCTGGCCTACTTGGAGTCAGCCAAGCGTCTGAACCCGAGACAGGCCAGATGGTCTTTGTTCTTTTCAAGGTTTAATTTTGTTGTTACGTTCCGCCCTGGGGTTAAGAATGTGAAGGCAGATGCCCTGTCACGTTGTTTTCCGGGAGGTGGGAATTTTGAAGACCCGGGTCCCATTTTGGCTGAAGGTGTGGTGGTCTCTGCTCTTTTTCCTGAATTGGAGGCAGAGGTGCAGGCAGCCCAGTCAGAAGCTCCTGATCTTTGTCCTCCTGGGAGGTTGTTTGTGCCTCTCGCTTTGAGACACAAGATTTTTAAAGAACACCAAGACATGGTCCTTGCTGGGCACCCGGGGGCAAGAGCCACACTGGATCTCATCGCTCGGAGATTCTGGTGGCCTGCGCTTCGTAAGTCGGTTGAGGGTTTTGTGGCAGCTTGCGAGACTTGCGCTCGTGCCAAGGTCCCTCATTCACGGCCATCAGGTCCTCTCCTTCCTTTGCCCATTCCTTCCCGTCCTTGGACACATCTGTCCATGGACTTCATAACGGACTTGCCTCGTTCCTCGGGGAAGTCTGTGATTCTGGTGGTGGTGGACCGTTTTAGCAAAATGGTGCATTTTATCCCTTTTCCTGGTTTGCCCAATGCTAAGACGCTGGCGCAGGCATTTATTGACCACATTGTCAAATTGCATGGGATTCCTTCAGACATAGTCTCTGATAGGGGCACGCAGTTTGTTTCCAGATTCTGGAAGGCTTTCTATTCTCGCTTGGGGGTTCGGTTGTCATTCTCTTCTGCTTTCCATCCGCAGTCGAATGGCCAGACAGAGCGCGTCAATCAGAATCTGGAGACATATCTGCGCTGTTTTGTGGCGGAGAATCAGGAGGATTGGTGTTCTTTTTTGTCCCTTGCTGAGTTTGCTTTAAATAACCGTCGTCAGGAGTCCTCTGATAAGTCACCATATTTTGGTGCATATGGGTTCCATCCGCAGTTTGGGACTTTCTCAGGAGAGGGCTCTTCTGGTTTGCCTGATGAGGACAGATTCTCCTCGTCTTTGTCATCTATTTGGCAAAAGATTCAGGATAATCTAAAGAGCATGAGTGAGAGATATAAGCGTGTGGCGGATAAGAGACGTGTGCCTGGTCCGGACCTGAATGTTGGTGATCTGGTGTGGTTGTCTACCAAGAATATCAAATTGAAGGTTCCCTCCTGGAAGTTGGGTCCTAGGTTTATTGGGCCTTACAAGATCCTGTCTGTCATCAATCCTGTTGCCTACCGTCTTGATCTTCCTCAGACTTGGAAGATCCATAATGTTTTTCATAAGTCCTTATTGAAACCTTATGTTCAACCTATTGTACCCTCGCCTTTGCCTCCTCCTCCGATTATGGTTGATGGAAATCTTGAATTTCAGGTCTCTAGGATTGTGGATTCTCGTCTTGTCCGCGGTTCCTCCAAGTACCTCGTTCATTGGGAGGGTTATGGTCCTGAGGAGAGGATGTGGGTTCCCAGTGACGTACATTAAGGCCTCTCGTCTCATCAGGGCTTTCCATAGGTACCCATCCTGAGAAGGTGGGCTCTGAGTGTCCGGGAGTCCACTCCTAGAGGGAGGGGTACTGTCACAGCCAGACAGCTGAGAAGCGCTTACAGGAGCTTCTCAGATCCTCCTCCTTGAATTTCTTTGTTTTGGTTTAGTTTCTCATCTCGTTAGTCTATCTCAGCTGTCATGCAGTTGGACTGATTGCTACCCTTTAAGTTCCTCCTCATAATGCAGTAGTGTGCGGCTGATACAACTTCCTGGAGTGTGTGTGCATGCTGTTCCCAGTTCCCAGTTCCCAGTCCTCAGTCGTCAGTCGTCTGCAAGTTAAGTGCTGATTATGTATTTATGATTTTGTCTTTTCTGGATCCAGGTGACCCTGACTCCCTCCGTGTTAGTGTAGGGAGCCGGTGGTCGTGTCCCTTCACTATTGTAGGGTCTTCAGGTAATAGATAGCCGAGGAACGTGGATATGCGGCCATCCACCTTTGGGGTGTTCGCATAGGCTGAGCAGTGAGGGAGAGCGGCAGGTCTATTGCAGGGGTCTCCCTTTGTTCCTTAGTTGTGGATCCAGAGAGACATTGTTTATATGGTATTGTGTTGTTTCCTGTACACCATCTGTGACAGTGGATCTGTGGATGACACATATAGCATAAGATGCTATATAGTGTCATCCATAGACCCCCCCCCATAGCAGTTTCATCCACAGATCCCCCTCCCCATAACAGTGCCATCCACAGATCCCAGTCAGTTCCCTGGACTGGCAAAAATCGTCTTGAAGACAGGGAGGGCTGGGCATTCAGGGGTAGTCTTATACGGCGAGTATAGCCCAAAACCTTTATTTTAAATGGAAAAGTTGAAGGTCGTCTTATACGCTCGGTCGTCTTATACGCCGGAAAATACGGTATATATATATATATATATATATATATATATATATACAGTGCTGCCCATAATTATTTATACCCCAGGCAAATTTTGACTTAAAGTTACTTTTATTCAACCAGCAAGTAATTTTTTTACGGGAAATGACATAGGTGTCTCCCAAAAGATATTACGACGATGCACAAGAGGCATTATTGTGGAAAAAAAAACATTTCTCAGCTTTTATTTACATTTGAGCAAAAAATACAATATGTTCCGCACTGTGGAAAATCTCAGAGGACGTGGTCGGAAGCCAAAAGTGACACCTGTGCTGGCCAGGAGGATAGCTAGAGAGGTGAAAAAGAATCCAAGGATCACCACCAAGGCCATCCTGGTGCATCTGGGCTCTGCTGGTGGCAATGTCTCAAGGCAAAAATCCAACGGACACTGCAAATGCTGGGTTCACGGATGCAGACAAGGAGGACGCCACTTGTCCAGATAGGGCGCACAAAAGCTTGCTTGGCCTTTGCAAAGTCATCTGGACCAAGAAGAAGACTTCTGGTCTTCTGTGTTATGGTCATATGAAACAAAAATTGAATTGTTGGTCACAATGATGTTTCCTTCATTTGGTGTAAAAAAGGAGAAGCCTTACCCCAAAGCACCATCCCCACAGTCAAACATGGTGGTGGGAACCCTAATGCTTTGGGGTGTTTTTCAGCCAATGGACCAGGGAAACTAATCAAGGTAAACGGCACACTGAAAAAAGAGCAATACATGAGGATTCTCAACGACAACATCAGGCAGTCTGCAGACGAAACTTGGCCTTGGGCACCAGTGGACATTTCAGCATGACAATGACCCAAAAACACACAGCAAAGTGGTGAAGAACTGGTTCGCAGACAACATTAACAATTTGGAGTGCCCAGCCAGAGTCCAGACTTGAATCCAATGAGAATCTGTGGAGGGAGCTAAAAGATCAGGGTGATGGCAAGAAGACCCTCCAACCTGAAAGATTTGGAGCTCCATTGCTAAAGAAGGAATGGGCAAAAATAACCTGTGGAGACATGCAAAAGATGGTCTGCAATTATAGGAAGCATTTGATTGCTGTAATAGCCAATAAAGCCTTTTCTATTGATTATTGGAAAGGGATGAATAATTTTGGAATGGACACTTTTTGCTCAAATGTAAATAAAAAGCTGAGAAATGTTTTTTTCTACAATAATGCCTCTTGTACATCGTCTTATTATCTTTTGGGAGACACCTATGTCATTTCGTCAAAAAATTACTTGCTGGTGAATAAAGGTAACTTTAAGTCAAAATTTGACAGGGGTATGAATAATTATGGGCAGCACTGTGTGTATATACTGTATATATTTATATACAGAAGATGCCCAGGTTATACAAGCAATGGTAGATATGACTCTAGACAAGATGTATATGTAGTTATTTACATAGAATGCCCAGATTTAGACTTTTCTTGTAAAACATATGACAGAAAGTTCTAGAATATGAGCTTATACCATGTCAGTCTTCAATAGGATGGGGGTATTTTTCATGGATTTCTTTTCTAAGTGGTTATCACATAAAGCTAGAGCTCCATTTATAGCTCTGTAACATATACTGCGAGTGCTCATTGAACAGTGGAGGTTTCTCCATTAGAATTTCTGCTTTCTGTGAAACCTATACCATTGTGGTTTAAGTTAAACGTCTCCTGGGATGAAAGGCCGATATTTAGTATTTAGACTTATTTCGCTAATATGAGATGGTTCTCCTGAGACTTCAGACTTAATAGCATAATCTGTGAAGTATAATAAAGACTGATGTGAGGAACAATGAAGGAACTGGAACTCTCTGAGGCATTTGCAGTTTAATTTGAACAATTTAGTATCTAACTTTCCAAAAGAAATCTGTATTTAAATGCAAGGCCCAGTAATGATACATAGTGTTGGGGCGAATATTCGAATAGCGAATATTAATTGTGGAATATCGGCACTTCGAGAATTAGCAAACTATTTAGAATATAGTGATATAAATACGTAATTTGAATATTCTAGATTTTGATTTTTTCATCATTAGCCTCCCTTCTAGCTTGTGGGCCAATAGCAGGCTGTAATATCTCTGTCACAGCTTAGCAACATCCCTAGCAACCAATAGGAAAGTTGCCAACCCCTTACTATATAAGAACCTCCCCAGCAGCCCTTGTATGCAGTATTTTGCAGTTCTGAGAGAGACAGCAGTGTTATTGCTGTGCTCTCTGCTTTCCTGTGTCATTACATTAGATAGATAGTTAGATAGCTTATATATAGTGATGAGCGGGAGGTGCCATATTCGATTTCGCGATATTTTGTGAATATTCAATTGAATATTCATCTTCTATTCGTTGAAATCGAATATTTGTCATTATTCTATGTATCGCGAATAATATGCGATTTAATTATTCGCGTATTGCGAGTTTAAAGGGTTTCTATCACTTCGTATGACATAATTAGCTGTCAGACACTAGCGATCCGCTAGTGTCTGCTCTGGCCAACCATCCTAATATAACAGCTTTTGGGGCAGCGTTTTGCTAAAAAATAACTTTTATAAATATGCTAATGAGCCTCTAGGTGCTATGTGGGCGTCATTAGCACTAGAGGCTCCGTCTACCTTCATACACCGCCACCGCCCAGCGCGTCCCTCCCAGCCCGCCCATCTCTGCTGAATGCGATCCTCCGTGTGACGCAACGGACGAATTCTCGCGCAGGCGCCGTGCGCTGCTGTATTCGGCGCATGCGCAGTGAATGTCTGACGCTTCCCTGCTCAGACATCTCCACTGCGCTGCGCGATGACGTCATAGTGCTCCAAGGAACAGGCGCAGTGGAGATGTCTGAGCAGGGAAGCGGTCAGACATTCACTGCGCATGCGCCGAATACAGACGCGCACGGCGCATGCGCGAGAATTCGTCTGTTGTGTCACACGGAGGATCGCATTCAGCAGGAGATGGGCGGGCTGGAGGGACGCGCTGGGCGGTGGCTGTGTATGAAGGTAGACGGAGCCCTCTAGGTGCTAAATGACGCCCACATAGCACCTAGAGGCTCATTAGCATATTTATAAAAGTTATTTTTTTAGCAAAACGGCTGCCCCAAAAGCTGTTATATTAGGATGGTTGGCCAGAGCAGACACTAGCGGATCGCTAGTGTCTGACAGCTAATTATGTCATACGAAGTGATAGAAACCCTTTAACTGTATAAGGCCAACTTTCCTATTGGTTGGCTATCTAGAATTAACGAAGAGTAACGAATATAGCGCTATATTTTCTATATTCGTTAATTCTAGCAAGCCCAATAGGAAAGTCGCCTATGGACAGCTCTAAGTTGGATTCGCAATGCGAGAATATTACTTTGACAATTTTTTTGCAATAACTCGAATGACTCAGTATACTATTTATTGCAAAAAATAGGCAAAGTAATATTCTGCATTGCGAATCCAACTTATTTCTGTGTATAGGCAACGTTCCTAATGGTTGGCTTGCTAGAATTAACGAATACGAATATAGCGCTATTACTCTATATTCGTTATTTCTAGAAAGCAACCATTAGGAACGTTGCCTATACACAAAATAAGTTGGATGCTCAATGCGTAATTTTACTGCATTGCGCATCCAACTTTGAGCATGATATAGATGACCGTGATTCTCACATCCGACAGTACATTCTAGCATGGAGGTGTTCCCATGGTGATGGCGACGCTCCATGCGCACGAGAAATCGGCACTTGGCAGACGCGCCAACGGGCACTGACTGGAGCGGGCAAGGAGCACAGAGTCCCCTGGACATGTAAGAAGAACTGCTTTTGGGAAGTGGGAACAACTTTAAAAAAAATATATGAATATTCGATAGCACTATATTCAAAATATTCGCAAATTGGCGAAGTGCTGATATTCGAGATTAAAATTCGCTAATCGAATATTCTTGCTCAACACCACATATATATATATATATATAAATATATATTACAGATAGTTAGTGGGAGATAGTCAGGTTAGATCGTGATATAGTGTAGCTGAAGGTTCTGCTGTCCATATATACATGCTACATTCATAGTGCTGTATGTATGTATGCTACATACATATTGTACATACATACATAGTGCTGTGATTTCACAAGTTCACAACAATACTTAGTGCACCAATCACTAATAAGTAGTCAGACCTGTTAAAATGTGAATTTGCACGTATTGCGCCAAAATATTTGCATCATTAGTGCCAATTTCGCAATCGCAAATATATTGAAGCACTCTATCTGCATATAAAGCTATTGTAATGTTCTACCGTGCCAGCCATTTTCTCCAGTCTCAGGAAACTTCTAGCAGCTTGAAAAATGTAGCTATAGTGACCCACGCCTGTATTTCGCACGCATTACATGAATATTACATTGACGATTTTTTGCGATCAAGAAAATAATCTCGAATTCGCGAATATATAATGAATATTCTACCAAATATTCGTGAAATATCGCGAATTCGAATATTGCCCCTGCCGCTCATCACTAATGATACACACCGAGTGTAGACAAATTTATAGGTAGACAACTGGAAGTAGTTCTATAGTAAAGTAAAATGCTACAAATATTGAATAGGTTATGTTCACATCTGCATTGTGGGTATGAGAAATCCCAATGAACACCAATGACTTACCATGAGGTCTATTTGGGTTCCACCGTGGTGTATGTCAAATGTGATGGAACTGTCAACAGGGTTCCAAGCGCAGTGTGATCAGACCCTCAGTTCTATCTTTTTTCCCTTTACTCTGTTACCCCAAATGCCCCAAAGCTGTAATCACTCAGGGTAAAAACTAGTTGGATTATCTTCTACCCCTAGAGTTATCTGCTTGGTGACCATGTTGACCCACTCTGGTGAATAAAGAATCAATTGGACCCTGAAAGCATGGTCTGTACAAGGTATGAGTGCCACAGAGAAGATCTGATCTGGCACATGATTGGAAAATGCCCCTCCCCCCGGTTATTGATCTGTAGCAAGTCAGTTTAATAGGGTAATGTCTTCAAAGAACAACTCCTCTAAGTCTACAACTACTATTGTGGTCGCAGTCTAACAATGTATTTGACTTTTATTCTCAAACAGAGCTTATAAAAGTGTTTTCCAAGATCTTTTTACTGATGACCTAACTTCTGACACCAAGTACCCAAACCGATCAGCTGTTCGAGAAGGCACCAGCTTTGGCAGTAGCACCACAGCCTTCTCTCTTCTCGCCAAGCATAGCACTGTCCATTTGATAGCGGTTGTGCTTGGTATTGCAGCTCAACCACATTCACTTCAGTGGGGCTGAGCTGTGCCTTAAACCAATGAATGTGACATGACTAGGGAAGGCTGTGAGAAGGTTGTGACACTACTGCAAGCAAACAGCTGATCAGCAAGGTTTCGGGGTATCGGACCCCCACAGATCAGATACTAATGACCTATCCAAAAGATAGGTTATCTAGGATACATCCTTGAAGAGAAAAAGCCTAATGTGACCTTCTGATTTCTGCATCTGGAAAATCCAGTGCATATTGTTTTTGAAACCACAAAATCTCACTAGTGATTTTTGGTCTTAAAGGGATGCATTAAAAAAATTAAAATCCCAAGGGTACAATGACAACTGAGTATCTCGAGCCAGCTATTAATTGTGTTTCAGTCTGGGCACAGCAAGTAAACCACCAAGTCTAAAATTAAAGGGGTTATCTAATTTTGACTTTGACTAATTTTGACTATTTCTTTTCTACAGTAAGTAGGGTATATTGTAAAGTGAAGCGACCAAAAGCATTGTCTAGAGCAGTGGTCTCCAACCCATGGCTGTCCAGCTGATGAAATGATACTACTCCCATGTTGTAACAGCATAGGTATAGACCGATGACCTAGAGGATTTGTGCACTTCCCTGGGGCCTACTCTATAGATAGAAAAGTGGTGATTGGTCTTCTTAATGGGGTTGTACAGAAGCAATAAAAAACCCTAATCCTCTACAACCCCTTTTAATTATGCACCATCAACCGTACTAAAATAGAGACCAGCATAGGCAATGGTCTAAATATTGATAGGCCCTAATTAGCTCAATAAACTGGAATGACTCGGCAATGAAACAAATACATTACCTGCTGATCTAAATGGCATTAGTATAAGGAGGGGAATTTATGGACATTCTCCGGTCCGTGCTGAGAGCCTCGTACTCTTTATAAACAGCCATATTTTTGTGAGTCCTGACACTTCCCATAATCTCTTTACTATGACTGCAAGAAACTTAGTGAGAATGGCTCTAAAACACGCATACTTCAGAAAGAATAATGAAGTTTCCTGCATATTTCTGGCTGTGAAACATTGGAAAAAGCACACACACAAAGCCACATTATCAACGACAGGAGGGGAAGGGGAGAGGGTTCTGTTATAATTTGTCACAACTGTGTCTGCAATGCTTATTATGTGACCACAAAGTAAGGCTAAAATGGGCCAATTTTTTACAATTTAATTGTAAATGACATAGATCCACTTCCTGGCTCTTAGTGAGGATTTGGGTTGTGTGAAGGATTATTCCTTGTGTTTTTGGACAGGCCTCTAAAAATGGAAATATGCATTAAATAGAGTCATATGAGGATGGCAGAGCTCCATGGTAAGCTCTGAAGCTATGGGTCTAGTACCGACCATATCAACATCTGGGTGGAGTTTGTATGTGTTTCTGTCACCAGTACGGGTTCCTTTAGGCAAGAGAATGTGCATGGCTTCTATAAGATCAAGTATATCATCTATTTCTTATGAGTGGTCAAAATGCCATTGGGCAGACTGAATATATCCATACAGTGGTAGGTACATATGTGCAGGGGTTATCCCATGATTAATGTAAAAAATTAAAATCAGACATCATATACAGATGTAGCAGAGTTAATAGTCACAGTCATAACCCGTTAACTAGATGACATGACAATCTCTTTCTAACAAAGCCAGAACCAGCCCAGTACCTCACATGCATCCAGAAATCTCTCTTTCATTCATTGCTTCAATTTTCTCTGCTAGAGTTATTTTAGGTTGGCATCTCAGGCGGTGTGTTCTTTCTCAGGAGGCATGTCCTTTCCGCTGCAGCTGTCTCCCTGTATTTTCCATGGCTTCAATTATTAGATATAGCTGCTGGCAGTTGAAGGATGGAACTGAGCATGTGCGACAATGTCAGTGATGTAACTGAGGTGGACAGGAAAATCTGGCGCTATACAGATACAATTTATCGAATATCTCAGTGGCTGTACTAACATTTTTATCACAGTTTACAATTGCAAAAAAATTCAGGTGCTGGTTTAAAAAAAATTACAATATTTTTCATGAGACAACCTATGTAAAGTCCCCCTATGTTGATTATCATCAGTCACTAGACAGGGTGCATGGGCTGATTAAAAGCATAAAGTAAAGAATTGTCTTGTGGGTGTTGGAAATGACTGGTGATGAGATTGAACTGTTAAAGGCACACTTACACATACTTCACAGCCTTGGCACAATATTGGTGTCCCCATGGGAAGTCCTTCCTAATGGCTTGGGTTAAGGTTCTTCTTAACCTAATGGCCATTAGGTTCTTCTTCCCTCTCCTTTCTAAACTCCTGAGCCTGGGGGTAGTGTTTGGGGAAGTCTAGGCAGAAAAAAAAGTTCAGACAGGTTGCCTTAAAGGGGTTGTCCGGGATTGGGGACATTGCTCTAATAGTACAAGTGTGGCATACACATTACACACAAGCAGGTAGTACCTTTGTCACAGATTTCTGCAGCCCCGTTTTCATCTTTGAAATTCATGGCCGGAAGTTACTGTTTTCTTCTCCTCAGTGACGTACCGGGTCCCTTGCAGGCAAGCAAAGCTTCCTCTTCCGCTGCTCAGGGAGCCCGGTGACATCACTGGCAGCAAATGAATCGAGGTGAATATTGATGAGGGGCGGAGTTACAGCGGCTGGCCGACATTCTGCTAAGCCCCGCCCCTTAGCCAGCTCAGCCCCACCCCTTGACAACCCCCTCAGCCCCGCCCCTCCAGTCCGGTGAGCTTCAGAATGAATTGAGGTGAATATTGATGAGGGGGCGGAGTTACAGTGGCTGGCCGACATCCCGCTAAGCCCCGCCCCTTAACCCGCTCAGCCCCGCCCCTCCAGTCCGGTGAGCTTCAGAATGAATTGAGATGAATATTGATGAGGGGCGGAGTTACAGCGGAGCAGAGAGACAGCTGTAACCACCTGATGCTGCGCTGCCCCAGGACCCACAGGGCAGTGCAGCCGGAAGTCAGGTAAAGATAAACAGATATATAAACAATGAGTGGGGGACCGTTGGAGCCACATAGAAGTGGCAAAAATAGCTGAAAATGTATGGAGGCCTTTACTTCGATGTACATTGTGAGTAAACGTGTTTTTTTTTTTAAAACATTTGGTCCCGGACAACCCCTTTAAGTGTTGGTAAGTGGTGTTCTTGAACCTTCTAGCTCAAATGTTCAATACTTTTTTGAAGCCACTTTGTCCTTTTCAAGAGGTATTATAATAGACTACCTACTTTTGCATTTTTAATGTGTAAGATTGCTTCCAATTACAGATGAGTTTATAATTGCCTCATGACAGAAGATAGCTAATCGTAAAGGGCTTATCCAGGAACTTGATAATAATAGCCTACACACAGGATAGGTCATCAATATTAGATTGGCGGGGGTCCAACTCCTGGGACCCCCGCTGATCAGCTGTTTGAAGATTGGCTTTGATTGGCTGTTTGAAGAGGCTGCTGCACTCACTGGAGGTCCGATGAGTGCTTAGGCCTCTTGCTAGGCCAGTGATGTCACTATACATTGATCACGTGGTCTAGGCACAGCTCTGTTTCATTCAAGTGAATAGGGCTGAACTGCAATATCAAGCACAGCTACTATACATTGTAAGGTGCTGTGTTGGTGAGCTTAGAGGAGGCCACAGTGCTCACTAGACCTCCATTGAGAGCAGTGGCCTCTTCAAACAACTGATCAATGGGGTGCCAGGAGTTAGGCTCCTGCCAATCTGATAATGATGACCTATCCTGTCTGTGCTACTGACAAAAGTATTGAAAATATTCTGGGTCACAAGGAAAAAATTATTTTAGGGCCCCCAACCATCAAGTGCCATAATAAGTACTGGTGTTCTCCTATTTGGTAAATTGGATATTTGGTTCCGCCAGCCATCAGGGCAATCACTTTACCCCCTTTAGTTATACCCCTGATAACAGCCTGGGTAAACAATACAGGGAGTGCAGAATTATTAGGCAAGTTGTATTTTTGAGGATTAATTTTATTATTGAACAACAACCATGTTCTCAATGAACCCAAAAAACTCATTAATATCAAAGCTGAATATTTTTGGAAGTAGTTTTTAGTTTGTTTTTAGTTTTAGCTATTTTAGGGGGATATCTGTGTGTGCAGGTGACTATTACTGTGCATAATTATTAGGCAACTTAACAAAAAACAAATATATACCCATTTCAATTATTTATTTTTACCAGTGAAACCAATATAACATCTCAACATTCACTAATATACATTTCTGACATTCAAAAACAAAACAAAAACAAATCAGTGACCAATATAGCCACCTTTCTTTGCAAGGACACTCAAAAGCCTGCTATCCATGGATTCTGTCAGTGTTTTGATCTGTTCACCATCAACATTGCGTGCAGCAGCAACCACAGCCTCCCAGACACTGTTCAGAGAGGTGTACTGTTTTCCCTTCTTGTAAATCTCACATTTGATGATGGACCACAGGTTCTCAATGGGGTTCAGATCAGGTGAACAAGGAGGCCATGTCATTAGATTTTCTTCTTTTATACCCTTTCTTGCCAGCCACGCTGTGGAGTACTTGGACGCGTGTGATGGAGCATTGTCCTGCATGAAAATCATGTTTTTCTTGAAGGATGCAGACTTCTTCCTGTACCACTGCTTGAAGAAGGTGTCTTCCAGAAACTGGCAGTAGGACTGGGAGTTGAGCTTGACTCCATCCTCAACCCAAAAAGGCCCCACAAGCTCATCTTTGATGATACCAGCCCAAACCAGTACTCCACCTCCACCTTGCTGGCGTCTGAGTCGGACTGGAGCTCTCTGCCCTTTACCAATCCAGCCACGGGCCCATCCATCTGGCCCATCAAGACTCACTCTCATTTCATCAGTCCATAAAACCTTAGAAAAATCAGTCTTGAGATATTTCTTGGCCCAGTCTTGACGTTTCAGCTTGTGTGTCTTGTTCAGTGGTGGTCGTCTATCAGCCTTTCTTACCTTGGCCATGTCTCTGAGTATTGCACACCTTGTGCTTTTGGGCACTCCAGTGATGTTGCAGCTCTGAAATATGGCCAAACTGGTGGCAAGTGGCATCTTGGCAGCTGCACGCTTGACTTTTCTCAGTTCATGGGCAGTTATTTTGCGCCTTGGTTTTTCCACACGCTTCTTGCGACCCTGTTGACTATTTTGAATGAAATGCTTGATTGTTCGATGATCACGCTTCAGAAGCTTTGCAATTTTAAGAGTGCTGCATCCCTCTGCAAGATATCTCACTATTTTTGACTTTTCTGAGCCTGTCAAGTCCTTCTTTTGACCCATTTTGCCAAAGGAAAGGAAGTTGCCTAATAATTATGCACACCTAATATAGGGTGTTGATGTCATTAGACCACACCCCTTCTCATTACAGAGATGCACATCACCTAATATGCTTAATTGGTAGTAGGCTTTCGAGCCTATACAGCTTGGAGTAAGACAACATGCATAAAGAGGATGATGTGGTCAAAATACTCATTTGCCTAATAATTCTGCACGCAGTGTAGAGCTTTATGGATGGATATGAATTGGCTTCAGCCTATAAAAATTGGATTGAAGCTTATAGTAATCTCTATGATTATGTCGATGGTAATTCATTCTTCCTTACCTCTTTGAATTGATACAGACCATATTGGAAGCATGTTGGCAATGATATAATAGGCAGAATTAAAACCTCATTTCCAAAACCTGAGTTTGCTAAGTATTGTGTTACCGGGTTTTGCATCTTATTAGTTAATTTTGTGTACACTAATACAATGTGAAAGTTGTTTTTTAAATGGAACCAATGTACTGTACCTGGTTTTGATCAAATCCGAATTGTGAATTTGCATTGGAATGCATTGCATCTGTTCCAATTAGGACTTGATCTCGGCGTAGTTTTCTGCATTTTGAGCTTAGTTGACTTGTGTATTGTTTTAGTTTGTGAATAGGATATTGTTTAAGCTGCAGCAAGTTACCGACTTACAAGCTTATTATATAGGGAGCGCTGTTTTTAATTAACGGTAAATTATATTGTTATTACATTAATGAGACTTGATTTTTTTTTCCCTTTATTTTTGTTCAAACCTTTCATGTAACTCTTTTTGACCCAGAAAACTTTCTGCAGGGAATCAAAGAAGATATAACTCTGTATTTATTTGAACTTATTTTCCTCTTTCAATACATCAAGTCACTTAGCTGATAAAAACATGCACTGTATTAAGGATACACAGCCAGTGGTCTAACTAACCCAAGATGTAATGACTCATTTTAATACATAAGGATTGTCGACAGTCTGCACCTCCAGCTATTATTGTGTGAGAGGACTTCCAAAGTGTAAAAACAGAATAAAGAAGAGAAGAGATGAAAGCGAATGTGTCACCAGAAAACAACCTATTGTTTAAATCATGTTTTTATGTTAAACATGTTTTTTTTTTTTTTTTTTACAATTTCTCACTGTCTATATTTAAAAAATAAATAAATAAGATTCTTTAATTTTCATACCGATCACTAGATCTAATAATAGGTCATGATTTCCTATTCTGTACAGGTAACATTTCAGTAGCTATTTTTATTATCATCATAGGCAGAATTACAATGACAAGTAAGACTACTTTCGCACCTGCGTTAGGTGCGGATCCGTCTGGTATCTGCACAGACGGATCCGCACCTATAAATGCAAACGCTGGTATCCGTTGAGAATGGATCCGTCTGCATTATTCTGTCCAAAAAAAAATCTAAGTCTAAGTGTAATTCAAACGGATCCGTCCTGACTTACATTGAAAGTCAATGGGGGACGGATCCGTTTACAATTGCACCATATTGTGTCAATGTAAATGGATACATCCCCATTGACTTACATTGTAAGTCAGAACGGATCCGTTTCGCTCTGCATCACCAGGCGGACACCAAAACGCTGCAAGCAGCGTTTTGGTGTCCGCCTCCAGAGCGGAATGGAGGCGGAACAGAGCCAAACTGATGCATTCTGAACGGATCCTTATCCATTCAGAATGCATTGGGGCTAAACTGATCCGTTTGGGGCCACTTGTGAGAGCCTTGAAATGGATCTCACAGGCGGACCCAGAAACGACAGTGTGAAAGTAGACTTACACCTCTATATAGAGAACATAGCCATCATTACAATAGGTGATATAAAAGCTTATCAGCTCCCTCCTGACCTCTGCAGGTCACAAGCATGCCTTGAAAACTCTCCCATATAAGTGATCAGCTCCTATCCATTGTGTCTAAGGCCCATGTAGCTGCTCTCAAAAGCCAGGGAGTCTTAACATATCTTAGGCCTAGTGGCAAGTTTGAAAATTGCATGATTATATATAATCATATATATACAGTACAGACCAAAAGTTTGGACACACCTTCTCATTCAAAGAGTTTTCTTTATTTTCATGACTATGAAAATTGTAGACTCACACTGAAAGCATCAAAACTATGAATTAACACATGTGGAATTATATACATAATAAACAAGTGTGAAACAATTGAAAATATGTAATATTCTAGGTTCTTCAAAGTAGCCACCTTTTGCTTTGATTACTGCTTTGCACACTCTTGGCATTCTCATGATGAGCTTCAATAGGTAGTCCCCTGAAATGGTTTTCACTTCACAGGTGTGCCCTATCAGGTTTAATAAGTGGGATTTCTTGCCTTATAAATAGGGTTGGGACCATCAGTTGCGTTGAGGATAAGTCAGGTGGATACACAGCTGATAGTCCTACTGAATAGACTGTTAGAATTTGTATTATGGCAAGAAAAAAGCAGCTAAGTAAAGAAAAACGAGTGGCCATCATTACTTTAAGAAATGAAGGTCAGTCAGCCGAAAAATTGGGAAAACTTTGAAAGTAAGGGCTATTTGACCATGGAGGAGAGTGATGGGGTGCTGCGCCAGATGACCTGGCCTCCACAGTCACTGGACCTGAACCCAATCGAGATGGTTTGGGGTGAGCTGGACCGCAGAGTGAAGGCAAAAGGGCCAAAAAGTGCTAAGCATCTCTGGGAACTCCTTCAAGACTGTTGGAAGACCATTTCAGGAGACTACCTCTTGAAGCTCATCAAGAGAATGCCAAGAGTGTGCAAAGCAGTAATCAAAGCAAAAGGTGGCTACTTTGAAGAACCTAGAATATGACATATTTTCAGTTGTTTCACACTTGTTTGTTATGTATATAATTCCACATGTGTTAATTCATAGTTTTGATGCCTTCATAGTCATGAAAATAAAGAAAACTCTTTGAATGAGAAGGTGTGTCCAAACTTTTGGTCTGTACTGTATATAAAAAAAATAACTGACCACAAATTCAAAAAATATATGTTTATCATAAATTAATTAATTGTAGTATGGACAAAAAGATCCATGGAAGTTTACACAATAGTGAGCTTTGTAGAAATGTAAAAGACCTGTTATTTCTACTCATATGTTTGATTTATCAAATACTTGTATTCCTTGTAGAATAACAATTCTGGAGAACCTTACCTTGGAAATCTGCATTGTGATGTTTATCTGTTATTTCTACTGGAAGTGTATGAACAAAATGGCAACCAAGTACTTCTATTCACTCCCCTTGTCAATATGAAACCAATTGAGAAAAGGGACAACTGCACCTAATAGTGCAGTATTTTAATTAGAAAATAGAGATGAGTAAATTGATTCTAAATAAATCAATCAAAATGGCATCCATCATTTTACAAATCAGAAGACAGCAAAGCAGGACAGGGAGGATTAAAAAGGAGGATCACAAAACCCTGCGGGGCGGCCCTGGCCACCAGGCTTGCCCATAATTCATCACAGTCAGCCTCAGCCAATCAGGAAGAATGATACAAAAATATGTTATAGGCACGATATAAGGTCCCAAGCATGTACATTTATGTGACAAGACATCTGTCAGAGAGACAGCAAGGAAAGCTTTATCTTTAGACAGACAATACAACTAGCTCTTAATTGATAATCAGAAAGAGAGAGAGATAAAAATAGGGTTTTAGCTAGGGAGAGGACATGATAAATTAAATGTGGTAGTGTGCGAAACCATTCAATAAGACCCTGCTTAGAATCAACTTCAATATTTAAAACTACAGTACTCAATTTTAGGAGCCAGCTAACAGCCCAATTAACATAAAACAATTCAATGTACTGTCTGATATATTTATATGCATCAAAGTTCTACTTGAATATGCCCAATTCCATATTTTCTTTTGAAAAACTGTTGCCAAGTTTATAAAAGTAATAAGTGTACCACACCTGACCAGAAATATCAAATCATAGTCCTGTATATATAAATTGTAGTATACTCTGTCCAGTTACGGCAGATCTCCTGCCTTGTCCATCATGTTCTATATTGTGCTGGTGCTGCCACTATTACTGCTGCTACTGCTACCCTAACACAGCCACACACCTTCTACCTTGTCCATCAGGTTCCATATGTATTTGTGGCAGTGGAATATATTATTATTACTATTATTATTTTTATTTAACATAATACCAAATCTTTCACTACTCTCCAAAAAAGGATAATTTGTTCAAAACAAGCCATTGCGTTCCCTCCCCCCTTTTTATTACCACTGTGTATGTGTATCAACACCGACAGACATCTTTCCCCAAAAGGGATCATTTTTGAACCATTTTTTAATTTTCAAGGAGCATAACAAACCTGACAGTATGTTTTTAATATGCTGTTTAGTACCACCAGCTATGTTTACCCACAGCTTGAAAGAGTTTGGTTAGAGACATACAAAACCATAGAGTGTCATACACATATTTTCAGGGCAATTTGATTCTGGTCAAATTTACTGGTACCCAAATTTAATCTGCCAACTGATTTATTCAAATGGGACCAGAAATGAATGTCAAGAAATTTACTGATTTCTAGTACAGAGAGAGTATAAATGCACTTACAAGATTTAGAGTAGAAACAGGCACAAACTGGTGGGAAATCATCCTTGTTCCTCATCGTCTCATGATGGAAGAGGTGATCCATGGATCACAAAATTAAATTCCAACACATCTTTTATTTTATTTGTTAAAGTGTCAATTATTTTTGAAAAAACTTTTGTTTGTCATCGAGACATATCAAAAGTTTTGATCCGTGGGGATCTGAATGCTAAGAGCCCCACCAATTTCTAGAATGAGGGGAGAGATGCATGCATATACAGTATTACGCTCTCTCTCCTCGCTGCATGAGATGGGATCCCTAAAAGTCTAGGGGAGAGAGAGCACGATATCTACGCACTTCTCTCCACTTGTTCTAGAGATTGATGGGGGTGTCCTCTCTCTGACACCCACCGATCAAAACTTTTGATATGTCTCTATGACATATCAATTTTTTTTTTTTAAGTTGGTGACTCTTTAATGCTTTTATTATAACCTTCTTTGTAGGGTTGAGCAAACCCAAACTGTAAAGTTCGGGTTCGTACCGAACTTTAGGATTTTTGGACCCCGAACATTTCAGTAAAAGTTCGGGTTCGGTGTTCGGCGCTTTCTTAGCTCTTTTTGAAAGGCTGCAGAGCAGCCAATCAACAAGCGGTTAACTGTCTGACCTTAGAAGCCATCACAGCCATGCCTACTAATGGCATGGCTGTGATTGGCCAGAGCAGCATGTGACCCAGGCTCTATATAAGCTGGAGTCACGTAGCGCTGCACATCACTCTGCTGTTACAAGTGTAGGGAGAGGATGGTGCTGGACTGGTGAGAGAGAATAGGGAGAGAATAGGAGACAATCTAACTCAGCGATCTACCTAGAAATAGTTGTGTTGGTGCAGGGCACAATCGTTTTACCCTGCCCTAAGCCCATTGACCATAAAAAAAAATAAAAAATTATAATTCTGTTAGGTGGGCGGCGGTGGCGCCCATTTTATGCAAGCTCAGTGTACCAGCACTGCATCTGAGCTTTTGGGACATTGCAAATCACAATTTTTTTTGGCAATCTACAACATCTGTATTAGTCAGTGTGCAATTTAAGCTAGAAATACACCTATCATTTTCTGGGGTTTAAAAAACACGGTTTTTTGTCCAAAAACTGTATTTTCCTGATCTGCAAGTGTTAAATTCAAGTTTAATATATATACAGCTTTCAAATTCTGTTATAATTTTTTTTTCTTTAGGGCAATCTACAACATTTGGATTAGTCAGTGTGCAATTTAAGCCCGAAATACACCCATCATTTTCTGGGGTTTGAAAAACACACTTTTTTGTCAAAAAACACTATTTTCAGGCCTTGCAGCATCAGCACGTGTGAAATTACAGGCTTATATACTGCTGTCAAATTCAGTTGTTAAACAAACACTCGTTTGGGCACAAAAAATTTAGTTGGCAGCCTTTGATGCAAATCTCATTGTGAGATACACCCTTAATACATTTGGGTTAGATTCAGAGAATTTAAATACCGCCATTTGGTGCACTAATATTGAATTCAGTCCTACACTGGTTCAGGCCGTGTGAGATACACCCTCTACATACAGGGGTTTGATTCAGGCATTTGAAATACAGCCATTTTGGTCAAATAAATTTTTAATTCAGGCCTACACTGGTTCAGGCCCTGTGAGATACACCCTCTACATACAGGGGTTTGATTCAGGCATTTGAAATACAGCCATTTTGGCCAAAGAATATTTAATTCAGGCCTACACTGGTTCAGACTGTGTGAGATACACTGTCTACATACAGGGGTTTGAGTCAGGCATTTGAAATACAGCCATTTTGTGCAAAGAAATATTTAATTCAGGCCTACACTGGTTCAGGCCGTGTGAGATACACCCTCTACATACAGGGGTTTGATTCAGGCATTTGAAATACAGCCATTTTGTGCAAAGAAATCTTTAATTCAGGCCTACACTGGTTCAGGCCCTGTGAGAGACACCCTCTACATACAGGGGTTTGATTCAGGCATTTGAAATACAGCCATTTTGTGCAAAGAAATCTTTAATTCAGGCCTACACTGGTTCAGGCCCTGTGAGATACACCCTCTACATACAGGGGTTTGATTCAGGCATTTGAAATACAGCCATTTTGGACAAAGAAATATTTAATTTAGGCCTATACTGGTTCAGGCCCTGTGAGATACACCCTCTACATACAGGGGTTTTATTCAGGCATTTGAAATACAGCCATTTTGTGCAAAGAAATCTTTAATTCAGGCCTACACTGGTTCAGGCCGTGTGAGATACACCCTCTACATACAGGGGTTTGATTCAGGCATTTCAAATACCGCCATTTGGTGCACCAATATTGAATTCAGGCCTACACTGGTTCAGGCCCTGTGAGATACACCCTTTACATACAGGGGTTTGATTCAGGCATTTAAAATACAGGCATTTTAAATACAGCCATCTTGTGCAAAGAAATCTTTAATTCAGGCCTACCCTGGTTCAGGCCGTGTGAGATACACCCTCTACATATAGGGGTTTAATTCAGGCATTTGAAATACAGCCATTTGAAATACAGCCATTTTGTGCAAAGAAATCTTTAATTTAGGCCTACACTGGTTCAGGCCGTGTGAGATACACCCTCTACATACAGGAGTTTGATTCAGGTATTTGAAATACAGCCATTTTGTGCAAAGAAATCTTTAATTCAGGCCTACACTGGTTCAGGCCGTGTGAGATACACCCTCTACATACAGGGGTTTGATTCAGGCATTTCAAATACCGCCATTTGGTGCACCAATATTGAATTCAGGCCTACACTGGTTCAGGCCCTGTGAGATACACCCTTTACATACAGGGGTTGGATTCAGGCATTTAAAATACAGGCATTTGAAATACAGCCATTTTGTGCAAAGAAATCTTTAATTCAGGCCTACACTGGTTCAGGCACAATTCACTGAAAAAAATGCACCAAAATGATACACAACTGACAATACTAGCTAATTCCTCAGGCCGATGTTAAAAGCTGAAAACTCAGTCAGGAACATATCGGAGCCCCTCATGCACTAGTTCAGGCCCTGTGAGATACACCCTCTACATACAGTGGTTTGATTTAGGCATTTGAAATACAGCCATTTTGGGCAAAGAAATATTTAATTTAGGCCTACACTGGTTCAGGCCATGTGAGATACTCCCTCTACATACAGGGGTTTGATTCAGGCATTTGAAATACAGCCATTTGAAAAACATCCATTTTGTGCAAAGAAATCTTTAATTCAGGCCTACCCTGGTTCAGGCCGTGTGAGATACACCCTCTACATATAGGGGTTTAATTCAGGCATTTGAAATACAGCCATTTGAAATACAGCCATTTTGTGCAAAGAAATCTTTAATTTAGGCCTACACTGGTTCAGGCCGTGTGAGATACACCCTCTACATACAGGGGTTTGATTCAGGTATTTGAAATACAGCCATTTTGTGCAAATAAATCTTTAATTCAGGCCTACACTGGTTCAGGATGTGTGAGATACACCCTTTACATACTGTCGTTCTATTCAACTATTGATTAAACACCCATTTAGGGCAAGATCCTAAATTCGAAAAATATGAAGAGAACGTCAAATAAGGGAAGTGCCCCTGGTCGTGGTGCTGCTGGTGGAGCTCCTGTTGCAGGGAGAGGACGTGGTCAACTGTTCCAGATACACGCACAAGTGAAACCCCTTCCTTTTAGGTGCGAGTAGGCGACAAAACCTGCAGCGGTATTTGGTCGGGCCTAATGCTGCTCTACGAATGGTGAGGCCTGAACAAGTACAGGCGATAGTAGATTGGGTTGCTGACAGTGGATCCAGTTCCTTCACATTGTCTCCCACCCAGTCTCCTGCTGAAAGACCACAGTTGGCACCTGCAGCCAATGTCCATCACTCTTTCACCTCATCCCCTTGCAAACCAGACAAGCAGTCTGAGCCCCAAGTCATGCAGCAGTCTCTTCTGCTTTTTGATGACTTTGTTAGCAGGGTTTCCCAGGGTCATCCACCTAGCACTGCCCCAGAAGTGGAAGAGATTGAGTGCACCGATGCCCAACCACTTATCTTTCAAGATGAGTACATGGCAGGACCATCGCAGCACGTCTCGGATGATGACGAAACACAGGTGCCAACTGCTGGGGCTTTCGAAAGTGTGCAGATCGACAAGGAAGGCAGGGGGGAAGACTGGGTGGAAGATGATGTGGAGGACGATGAGGTCCTCGACCCCACATGGAATCAAGGTCATGTGAGTGACCTATGTAGTTCGGAGGAAGAGGCAGTGGTCGCACAGAGCCACCAGCACAGCAGAAGAGGGAGCATGGTGCAAAAGCGGAGCGGCCATCCTCTAGACAGTACTCCTGCTACTGCCCACCGCAGTAAGGGACCGAGCACACCAAAGCCAGCTCCAAGGAGTTCCCTGGCGTGGCAGTTCTTCAGACAATGTGCTGACGACAAGACACGGGTGGTTTGCACGGTGTGCAATCAGAGCCTGAAGTGAGGTATAAATGTTCTCAACCTGAGCACAACCTGCATGACCAGGCATTTAAGTGCAAAGCACGAGCTGCAGTGGAGTAAACACCTCAAAAACCAAGAAAGGTCTCTGGCTCCTCCTGCTTCCTCTTCTACTGCAGTCTCGGCCTCTTCATCCACCACTGGAGTGACAGTGCCACCTGCCACCCCGCAAACAGAGGATCTGCCAGCAACACCAACACCTGGGTCACCAAGCATCTCCACAATGTCCCACGGAAGCGTTCAGCTCTCCATCTCCCAAACGCTGGAGAGGAAGAGGAAGTACCCCCCTACCCAACCGTAATCCCTAGCCCTGAATGCCAGCATTTCTAAATTACTGGCCTTTGAAATGCTGTTATTCTGTCTGGTGGAGACGGCTAGTTTTAAAGGCCTTATGGCGGTGGCTGTCCCTCAGTACGTCGTGCCCGCCGCCACTACTTTCCAAGGCGAGCCATCCCTTCCCTGCATAACCAAGTAGGGGACAAAATCAGGTGTGCACTGCGCAACGCCATCTGTGGCAAGGTGCACCTGACTACAGATACGTGGACCAGTAAACACGGTCAGGGCCGTTATATCTCCATAACAGCACACTGGGTAAATGCAGTGGCGGCTGGGCCTGGGGCGGATAGCAGTTTGGCGCATGTCCTTCCACCACCGAGGATTGCAGGGCGCTTAAGTTTGCCTTTTATTGCTTCCTCTTCCTACTCTTCTACCAGCTCCTCATCCCGTCAACGTAACACCTTCACCACCAACTTCAGCACAGCCAGGGGTAAATAACAGCAGGAGCTGTGGACGGGCCTTGAACAACAGACCGATGAGTGGTTTGTGCCAGTCAGCCTCAAGTCCGGCCGGGTGCAATAATGGGCGAAATCTCGTAGCAGCTCTGGGACTAGCTGGTTTGACGCACATCCCTTGCCTGGCGCATGTGCTGAATTTGGTGGTGCAGAGATACCTTAAAACTTACCCCGATATGTCAGAGCTGCTGCATAAAGTGCGGGCCATCTGTGCGCGCTTTCGGCGTTCTTACCCTCCTGCTGCTCGCCTGTCAGCGCTGCAGTGTAACTTCGGCCTTCACTCTCACCGCCTCATATGCGACGTGCCCACAAGGTGGAATTACACCTTGCACATGCTGGCCAGACTGTGCGAGCAGCAGCAGGCGATAGTGGAGTTTCAGCTGCAGCACACACGGGTGAGTCGCTCGGCGGAACAGCACCACTTCACCACCAATGACTGGGCCTCCATGCGAGACCTGTGTTCCTTATTGCGTTGTTTCGAGGAAGATGGATCATTTCATAGGGTTTCCGGCCAGTCATTCCCAAGTGGTTCAGAGGGTGGGTTGCTGCACCCACAAACCCAAGGTACACAATTGTCCAGCCAGGGCACAGTTCTGGAGGATGACAAGGTGGAGGATGAGATGGAGGAGGAGGAACCATGTTCACAGCAGGGTGGCACCCAGACCAGCTCATGGCCTGGTGCGTGGCTGGGGGGATACAGTGGACACAGACGATACACCTCCCACAGAGGACAGCTTTTCGTTGCCTCTGGGCAGCCTGGCCACAACGACCGCCGAGTTGCCCACATTCAAACTTGTACTGATTACTGGGTGGCCACGCTGATGGATCCCCGTTACAAGGACAACGTACCGTCCTTAATTCCCTCACTGGAGCGTGATCGCAAGATGCGCAAGTACTAGCACACGCTGGTAGACGCGCTGCTGGTGGCATTCCCACCTAATAGCGGGGGCACAGTGGAAGCACAAGGCGAAGGCAGAGAATGAGGACGAGGTCGCCAACGCAGCTGGGGCACCGCCAGCACCTCAGAAGGCAGCGTTAGCATGGCTGAAATGTGGAAAAGCTTTGTCAGCACGCCACGACAACCAGCTCCACCAGCTGATATGGAACGTCTTAGCAGGAGGCAGCATTTCACCAACATGGTGGAGCAGTAAGTGTGCACACGCCTACACGTACTGAATGACGGGTTTGCCCCCTTCAACTTCTGGCTCCCCAAATTGGGCACATGGCCTGAGCTTGCACTTTACGCCTTGGAGGTGCTGGCCTGCCCTGCAGCCAGTGTATTATCTGAACGTGTGTTTAGCACGGCAGGGGGCGTCATCACAGACAAGCACAGCCGCCTGTCCACAGCCAATGTGGACAAGCTCACGTTCATTAAAATAAACTAGGCATGGATCCCTCAGGACTTGTCCGTACCTTGTCCAGAATAGACATGTATACCGGCACTAACCAGCCATTGTTATACTGCAGCGCAATTGCTCATTCTTGTATTTTGGATATTTCACACTCTTTTGGAGTGTACCCTAATTTTAAAAAATTAAATTAAAACCAAAAACCTGTGTTGGCTACCTCGTCCTCCTCCACCGCCGCTTCCACCTACTCCGCTACGTCCACCGCCTTCTCAAACAGCTACTCCATATGGAACTCCACCTTATAAATCAAATTTTTTTATTTTTATTTGTACGTGTTTTATTTTATATCATTTTACTACTTTGTCGTTTACATTTTCAGGTGAAATTCACCAATTTTTGGATGTATAGTACCACTGCTATACCTAGTAGGCCGGTTAAAAATAAAATCAAATTGTCATTAACATTTTTGGGTGAAATTCACCAATTTTCGGGTGTATAGTACCACTGCTATACCTAGTAGACAGGTTAAAAAAATTAGTCAGTTGCAAGTTCTAATACAAAGTTCCCTGTAGTGTTGATGTCTGTACTTGCACAAAGCTTATGTGTCTCATCAATGAAGGGCTATACATTTGTCTTCTGCTGTACCCCAAAGCAGGTGGTATTTGAAGATAGTTTGTTTTTTAATGTTATATAATATTATACTGCGTATTGTAACTAGTATTAAGCGAAGTGAAGCATTTGAAGTGGAATTTGGTCAAAAGTTTAGCAAAATTTTGATTTGCAACTAATGCAAATTTCCTCGCACTTCGTGGTAAAGATTCAGGTTTTCCTAAAATAGATCACCCATAATGTTGTGCAGCCAGCCAATCCGCAGATAGCCATCTCCTGTGATGTCACAGCCTAATAAAACCCTCATCCCATGCGGTCTCTGCCATTGTCCTGTGAGCTAAGCATAGAGAGAGACATGGCAAGCTCTCATGCGCTAGGGACAGTGTTGCTTAAAACTAGAGATGAGCGAAGTTTAAAAAAAATAGATTTGGCCACATCAACAAAACAAAACAAAAATTGGCTTCATTGCAAATTAATTCATCACAAAGCGCATTAAATCATGTCTATCCCGGCCTGCAGTTAAACTTTAGGGAGAATGTATCCTGGTGTACATCACTGTGCAGTGCAGCAACATGCGTAGATAGTCCCTGTAATGCCCTCTGATATCATCTAATAGCTTAGACATGCTGGGAGTTGTAGTTCTCTTATTCCTCCTTCTTCCTGTAACATCCTGTGATATCACCTTATAATGGCGTGGACGTGCTGGGAGTTGTAGTGCTCTCTTATACCTTCTCCCTGTATTGTCCTCTGATAT
This sequence comes from Bufo bufo, assembly GCF_905171765.1. Classification (NCBI taxonomy): domain Eukaryota; kingdom Metazoa; phylum Chordata; class Amphibia; order Anura; family Bufonidae; genus Bufo; species Bufo bufo. The sequence goes on from NC_053389.1 coordinate 140,330,897, forward strand.
CATCTAATAGCCTGGACATGCTGGGAGTTTTAGTCCTCTCCTCCTATACCTCCCCCCTGTAATGTCCAACAGCAATCTTTTGGAGGCAGCGGGAAAGACCATAAATAGGGCAGGAGGCGCGGAGTCTGGAAGAGTTTTAGTGTAACGTGACTGACGCTGTTACATAGATGATGTTCCATGCTGGGTGTAGTAGTTTCACGCCCCTCTGTCCTGGGTGTGATGTATGACATTCACTTTATTACTCACTGCTGGGCACTTGGGTTGGAAACTTACATATATGACTAATGTTATTAGGCCTCTGCACACATTGGACTCCTGTGCGGAAAAGCCACAATGTATTACTGTACCAGCAAAGTGTAAGAGTTGACCTGCCTTGCGGTTTTCAAATTGAATAGCTTGTCAGTTGTGTTTGCGGTTTTAGCTTCAGATTTCACCCTTTTCAATGGAAGGGTGAGATCTGTGCCCAAACTGCATCAAATCTGCTGTTACACAGATTTTGGTCTGGATATGCTGCAGAAACATACAGAAATTTGTGCAGATATTATGTGCGTTCAACTGCACTTGTGTGCAGAGGCCTAATGCAGTGACATAATAAAGTGAATACATTGAGTAATAAAGTGAGTGTCATACATCACAGTCAGGACAGAGGGGTTCAAAACTACTACACCCAACAAGGAACCATCATCTATAGAACACTAGAAACCTACCAGACTCGGCACCTCCTGCCATATTTAACGTCTTTCCTTGCTGGCTCCAAGAGATTTGATATTACAGGGGGAGGAGAGGACTACAGCTCCCAGCATGCCCAGACTATTTGATGATATCAGGAGACAATACAGGGTGGAGAAATAAAAGACAACTACAACTCTTAGCACATTCAGGCTATTATTAGGTAATATCACAGGATGTTACAGGGAGGAGGAGGTATCAGAACTACAACTCCCAACAATTCTAAGATATTAGGTGATATCAGAGGGCATTACATGGAGGTGGTATAAAGAGAAAGAAGTACAACTTCCAGCATTTCTCTAGCTCTCACACTGAATCATTCACTCTCCCCCATGCTCACAGATCCTACTTGCCTATTTCTACTCTTTATGGCTGAGCTTTATAGAGTTCTGCCCTGACCACATGATGGTGAGATCATCAGAAGTCTTTCCTCACCACTCCTACTCTCCACTGCTGAGCTCCCCCCCCTTCTGATGTCATTGCAGGTCCTTCATCCCAATTTATGGTCATCATTACATTGTGCCCTCCTCTTCTGCACTGGTTACATGACAGGTACAGTACAGACCAAAAGTTTGGACACACCTTCTCATTCAAAGAGTTTTCTTTATTTTCATGACTATGAAAATTGTAGATTCACACTGAAGGCATCAAAACTATGAATTAACACATGTGGAATTATATACATAACAAACAAGTGTGAAACAACTGAAAATATGTCATATTCTAGGTTCTTCAAAGTAGCCACCTTTTGCTTTGATTACTGCTTTGCACACTCTTGGCATTCTCTTGATGAGCTTCAAAAGGGGGTCCCCTGAAATGGTTTTCACTTCACAGGTGTGCCCTGTCAGGTTTAATAAGTGGGATTTCTTGCCTTATAAATGGGGTTGGGACCATCAGTGGCGTTGAGGAGAAGTCAGGTGGATACACAGCTGATAGTCCTACTGAATAGACTGTTAGAATTTGTATTATGGCAAGAAAAAAGCAGCTAAGTAAAGAAAAATGAGTGGCCATCATTACTTTAAGAAATGAAGGTCAGTCAGTCAGCCGAAAACTTTGAAAGTAAGGGCTATTTGACCATGAAGGAGAGTGATGAGGTGCTGCACCAGATGACCTGGCCTCCACAGTCACCGGACCTGAACCCAATCGAGATGGTTTGGGGTGAGCTGGACCACAGAGTGAAGGGAAAAGGGCCAACAAGTGCTAAGCATCTCTGGGAACTCCTTCAAGACTGTTGAAAGACCATTTCAGGGGACTACCTCTTGAAGCTCATCAAGAGAATGCCAAGAGTGTGCAAAGCAGTAATCAAAGCAAAAGGTGGCTACTTTGAAGAACCTAGAATATGACATATTTTCAGTTGTTTCACACTTGTTTGTTATGTATATAATTCCTCATGTGCTAATTCATAGTTTTGATGCCTTCATAGTCATGAACATAAAGAAAACTCTTTGAATGAGAAGGTGTGTCCAAACTTTTGGTCTGTACTGTACATCATCACAGGTCCTTCACCAACCTTTCTACTGTACACTATTGAGCCCCGCCCCCTCGTGACATCATTGCAGTTCCTATCAGTTTTGCTCTGGAGGGGGAAGTATGTGCCCTTTGGTGCCTAATTATAACTACAGCCCTCCCTGTGATATAACCCCATCATGTGAATGCATGGCCTGTTACATCACACAAAATGCCCCCCTGTTACATCACAATAACATGGCTCTGACAGGAGATGACAAAACTGCAGAGGAAAATTCATTTCAATAAAACATTTTTACTATAAGGCAAACATAGAACCTGCCTGCAGTGCACACAGCGCTGTTCTGGCTGGAGAAGAAGGCTCTTATTCAGGAGGTGTGGCTTACAGCTCCAGTACCCCCCTAGAGGACTAGGGGGGTGTGTCAATTCCGATTCCACACCCCCCTGCAGTACCCCTTGGGCTCTCCCTCCAGGTAGAGCCAAGACCTAGTGGTCAAGCTCCTTTCCAACACCTTGAGTGGCAGCCTAGGTGAAGGCCGAAGCACAGATTTGGCATACTCCCTGCTTCGGCTGGGGGTTTCCTTCTTGTCTCGGCCTCTTGCAGGAGCCTTCTGGCCCAGATGGACTTGGAAAGGTTTATGGGGGGGGGGGGCCTTCTCTAATGGAGAGGGCCTGCGATAGACCGAAACCTTTTGCACGTTTTGTTGCACGGGTGTAGAAAGCATGCTCCTCAGGCTTTTTAAAAAAAAAATACTTGCTCAGTAACTTATGATTAACGAGAACATTTGATTGGCTAGTTTGTTTGACTGACATTTCTCACAGAATGTCATTATGTGACACACAATTAATTTTGTCGCTCAAACTTAATTTTGTTGCACAAAATATCATTTTGGGACAGAATTTTACAAAATGCATTTTGTGTCACAGAATACACTGTGAAAAAATGGTGCCCCATAGGTAAGTAATGATCTGTCACTCCCACTGTGAATTAATGCTAGGATGTCAAGTAGTTATGTACCTGGCTGGCGACCACAGGTATCCTCCTGACTCCTGAATTCAACTGTATTGCCATCCTGAGGCAACTGGAGTAGGAGGACAGAATGTGGGAGCTGGAACCAGCCACCAGAAAAGGGCAGCTTGTGAGGAGGTATTTGGCTTTGCTGGGGTAGTATTTTGTGCCGCAATATGGTATTGCTGACCCCGCCTACTTGTCTTAACCCAACCTTCTGTCAATTTGGAGCTACCTACAACATGGGGCCACTTTTGGTCTTTTCCTGGGCCACTTTGAATTTCCAATACGTCCCAGCACAGGCCAACTGGGTAAGCTGAAAATTGTAGTTTTGTAGTAGATGAAGCGACCAAGTTGGAGACTACTACTGTATAATATTTTACTGTAATATAGAATATACAATGTTTGACAATATTAAATTAGCCCCCATAACAATCTACCACCAAAAAATCCAACAAGCCAAGGCTGGTCCATCATGCAAACTACAATAAACATGAAAAATGTGTTATTAAACTTTCTATAGAACTTAATATTTGTCAAGCTGTTCAAACTTACAGCAGCTATTGAGGAATGTGAACTGAACAATATGCTTATAAGTGGTTAACCTTTTCAACTATTCCAAGTATGAAAACCTGGGGTTACATTCAGCATATTGGAGCATGTGTTTTCTGAATTACGTAGGGGAAGAAACTATGAAAAATATTACATTATGAATAGAATATTCTGTCCATAAATAGTTAACAGATAAAGATTTAACTGCATTCTAGTCATTTCCATACCCACCATTTAAAGGTAATACAAATAGACCACAGCACTCTTTCAGATACTGGCAAAGTTGGGTGCACGTCTGGATTATGTTCTTACGTTCCACCTCAAGAGCTATAGAAATCACACAAGTATGTAGACAGCACTCCGGGATAATGATGAAAAATACGTGGTGGTTTATTTAATTTCAGCCGGACACAGTGGTACACAAATTGCAACGTTTCGGGCTATCATAGGCCCTTCATCAGGCTGACAAAAAAATTGTAAATTGACATATCAGTAAGATGTACATTGATATAGGACAATTTTTGCTTAATTCATATGTAACGGTACAATATAGACATAATTCATACATCAAAACAAAGACACATGTAATCTGTTTAAATGAACATGAGACACATGTAATCTGTCTAAATAAATATGATTTGTTATACCCAACATGAATGACATGTTACATAGAATATGCATTATAGCATGCTTCCTGGCATATAGGCAGTATATTAACATAAACATGAGGCTGGAGTGGTTACCACATAAATGAAGGTATCCAGGCAACATCCCATGCAAAAAATAGGTGAGTGAAAAGTGGTATGATAGTCAGATCAGATCTATGATGATCAAGGTCATCAGAGACTTGATCCGAGTACCATACTGAATCACTGCGAGCAGGCTGAAAGTAATGAAAGGAAACACAGACAATAGTGAAAAAGTGACAGAGACGATGGTGAGGAAAGTTACAGCTACAGGGGGAAGCAAACATTGTATGTACCACATATACTGCCCCATAATAGACAAGAAAATGGCAGAGTGGAGCCATTAGGCTCAAAAGCTTACCATTAACAGGACCACATTCAAAGTATAGCCGGCGCTAGCCTGTTGTCACGGACCAGAGTGGGGGAAACCCTCATCCGTGCGATGTTAAGGATAAGGAAGCTGCTAGGCCTGGACAACAGAATTAGGGAGCAGGTAACCTCCTAAAGCGTCCCTACCTCTGACCCTGACTCCTAACTGTATGAGCCAACCCAGAAGGTAGGAGGACTCATACTCAGGAACCTCGAGTCCCTACTAGCCCTCAAGAGATCCCTGGACTAGGAGCAGGGTAAGACAACCTGTTCCTCCTAGATACGGAGGAACAGGAGTCTCCCTGGCCAAGCTGCAAGGAAAGGGGAACATCAACAGCATATGGATATGGCAGGCGAGTGAAACCACTTCGACACCTACCTGCCACAGACACACTGACTGGAACCTGTGCTCAATAGCTGTTATCCACACAAAAGGAAACAGCACACAACATAACTCACACAGGAAACCAGATCCATAACTGCAATAAGGTGAGACTCCACACAAACATAAGCATAACATCAATACATTAGTTTTTTATGACCACAAGGGTGGCCCTCACAGGATAGATGGCATCAGGATACTAGGAGGATGACTCCAGCATAACATGCCTGGAGTACCCCCCAGCTACAGGCTTCCAGCAGAGGCTAAATAGCCCAAGTAGCCACACCCACACAGACACCAGGAAAAGAGTTAACCCTTTCATCACCAGTCAAGATAAGTGTCACTAAAACGGGAAATGCACACATAACTTAAATCGCGTGCACACCAAACATGCAAAGTGCACACCTACAAAGAGAGGTCGCCAGGTGCAACCGCATGCACTTGACAGCAAGCTGCCTAGCAACCAGCTCAGGCTGCTATACTGCCAAATAACATCATGTTGCCAGCGGCAACCACACGTGAGGCAACATGCTAACAGCCCTCACCTGTGATTGACCACAAGACCAGACCGCGGGTAACTGCATGCGGCTCAAGGAGTCACGACCATGACCATGGTCGTGACACCTGTACTGCAAAGTTCCATGTTAAGTACAGCTCAGGTATCCCTAATTGGTGGCCAAGAGTCACATGTCCGCCCAGGTGGGCGGGACCGTACGAAAATGAGGCTTGGAACACATAGGAAGTGTTCCATGCTGCTGGGCAATCTCAAAAAGCGTTGGGTGGGAAAATTTAGTAAGTGACACAAGAGTCACATGATTTCGCCGTATGGTGGGCGTGTTTATGCAAATTTAATGAGTGACTCAAGCGTCACATGATCTCGCCATTCGGTCGGCAAGGGACGAGCCCAGAAACAATAATGTACAACGTCCAGTCGGTGCAATTGGCTTAATGACCCCAATAAGCAAGCGCTAGGGAAAGGGAAGGCGCCAATACAAGTAAAGTAAGTGACCAGGTGGCGCATGCGCAAAGTCAGGGTTATCTTCCAGCGGCCATCTTGGAAAGTGGCAAAGTAAGGGCACCACATGGAATCTCACCTGTAGCTGTAAATAAGAAGTAAGGAGCATCTGAATAGTCATAAAGAGGGACAGGCTAGCCATGTATGAATCCATGAAACTATACCCAATTATCCAAGAACCATAAATACATATAGGTGAATGGAACAGGTGCACTGCACCACACTTGCATAGTACTATACGTCAATAGTAGATGACACAATAGATGAGACACAATTGTAGGATGCTGGGAGGCCTTAGTAAAAGGACCGTAGAACGTGCTTGGCGGATGTCACCACCCGCTACTGGACAATTCCGGTCATGTAAGGTAAAAGAGAAACAAACACCAGAAGTTATTCAAAAAGGGGGCGGGGAACATTCAGAGAATATTAACAAAATTATTCCTCCAAAAGATAATCCCTATTGAGTCCAATAGGTTGCAGGGTACACAAGCATTGAATCCACATTATCTCTCTCTCTCGTAACAACATTTGACGATCACCTCCTCTCCTCAAGGGAGAAATCCAGTCAATCACTTGAAACCGTAGTTGACTAATGGTATGTTTCTGTGAAATAAAATGTTCAACTTGGGGAGCGTCAATCTTTTTGGTCCGAATATTTGACTTGTGCTGACAGATGCGCTCCTTAATTTTTTGAATGGTCTGACCCACATTACCAAGGCCGCACGGGCATTTAATTACGTAGATCACATAATTCGTTTGACATGAGAAGTGACCCTGGATATTATACGTTTTCCCTGAAGTGGGATGGGTGAAGGTCGGGCCCTTCGTGACATTACTACATTGGGCACATGAGAGAGATGGATATGTGCCTCTAATAGGGGAGCCTGTGATGGTGGTCTTGATACTGTTGTCCTTACTGGTCCCAAGATCCGATTTGACAAGCATATCCCTGATATTTTTCGCCCTCTTATAAGACATCAGAGGCTTTACGTGAAAAATATTGGGGAAATTGCTAGTCAAAATGTGCAGATGTTTATAAACAATCTGTTTAATATCCATACTTTGATGTGAGAATGTTGTGACACACGGGATACGCTTCTGGATGGCTTTTTTAATTTGTGGTTTAGGCATCAGCAGCTTGCCTCTTGGAATGTCTGCTACTTTATGGGTGGGTGTGTGAAGAATATGGGCATTTAAAGGGGTATTCTGGGGTAATAATGTTAAATTAAACTGAGGTTGGTGTGGGTTAAAATAACAACGATCAGTACTCATTTTACCGATCCCCGCCGATGCTTTTTGGCCAGTTCTCCGTTCCCTGCACCTCTCCGATTCCTAGTATTAGGCTGCACATGCCAGAAATGGCTTGGAGTTGCCAATCGCATGTTGGGGGCATCACCGCTGATCGTACTTAAAGGGAACCTGTCACCTGCAAAACGCATATTAAACCGACCATAGTACCTTACAGTATCCCCCAGTGTGTTGCTAATCATGTTTTTCTTTCCTCTTTGTGTTTCTTCATACTCGTTAAAAACGCTGTTTTAATGTCGGTTGGCGCTGTCTCCGAGTCAGGCTTGAAGTCAAGGGGGCAGCGGCCTCCTTGCTTCAAGTGTACAGCTAAGCCCGCCTCTTATCCGTCCTCTACAATTAGATGGACATGCAGCCGTGAACACACGCTCTTCTAGCGCATGTGCGGTACGCTGCCTGTTACAGCGTGAAGGCCGGGCGTGCGATCAAACTGTCCGGCGCATCCCCAGTCAGCAAAATGCAGGCGGGTGAGTGAGGATTGCGCTGTAACAGGCAGTATGCCGTGGGAGCATATCCATCTAATTGTAGAGAGGAGGGGTAAGGGACGGGCTTAGCTTTACTTGAAGCAAGGAGGCCGCTGCCCCCTTGACTTCAAGCCTGACTCGGAGACAGCGCCAACCGACATTAAAACAGCATTTTTAACAAGTATGAAGAAACACAAAGAGGAAAGAAAAACATGATTAGCAACACACTGGAGGGACACTGTAAGGTACTGTGGTCGGTTTAATATGCGTTTTGCAGGTGACAGGTTCCCTTTAAACTCTGCCTATTCTTATAACAATTGTATATAACTAATACAATGTCTCCTCCTGGTGAAGAACAGTACTATTGATCTATGGGTCCTGAGTGATACACCAACTGAATGTTTTTTTGGTTCTCATGATGTCATAATCTGAACATCACATGTAGAATCAATGGCCAATCTACTTCTGCACCCCTATGTGCACCCAACATAAGGCTCCATAAACTATAAGACAATTTCCTAAGCTTATATAGTATGTTTTTGCACTGATTAATTTCTTAATGTATCTTTAATACAACCCAGGCTCAGAATGGCCCACAGGGGCAAAGGTGAATCCCATGGTGGGCCCCTGAGTCAGGTGGGTCCCCCAGTGACCAAATTGCACAGAACACTGACTGCAATACGAACAGTGTACAGCATCTCAACCAGCCAATGTGATCATATAAAAAACTGGGAGATAATTTAACAAGCCATCCAGTTTATTATAAACACAACAGGTAGCTGGGATGACTTTTAACCCATACCTTTCCAGCGCCGAACATGTACTTCAGATGAAGGGGTTTTAAATATGGCGCCTGCTCGCAAGCGCAGCAAGAGCCATAGCCACCAGGTCTCTACTGTTTCAAACAGCAGAGGCCCAGAGCTAATGCCTGCGACCAGCGATAATGCTGAACACAGACATTTTATCCTTTAAATCCGGTGGTCAAATTTGACCACGGCATCTAAATGCCAAAAAAACTGAAGCATGTGTTTCTGGGTCAGGAACGGCTTCCCCATGTGACAATCAGGGAGTCGTTGCTTTGTGCTGATGCACTGGGTCTCTTTGAAGAGGGAATAACTAGCAGTTTTCAATGAAGGATCAGTTGGTGGGGGGGTCTCTGCACAGTCTGACACTGGCAGCACTGTTTGGATAATGGATAATATCAGACTGTGCAGGGATACACTCCCAATTGGTAACACCCATCTTGACTTTCATTGAAAACTGCTAGTAATTAATTCATAACTTCTAGCCAAACTAATACAGGAATGGCTCATCATGGAGTCATACGTAGTGTGAGTGAATCGAAGCATCCAAAGTGGAATTCGATCCAAAGTTTAGGAAATATTTGATTTACAACAAATCCAAATTTCCTTGTGCTTTGTGGTAACGAATAGATTTTTTCCCCCTAAAGTGGCGACTACACGTGTTACAAAGTGAAAGCTAGAAGCCCGGGAACGCAAGATTACTCATAATGTCATGCATCCAGCCAATCCACAGATAGCCATCCCCTGTCATGTCACAGCATTATATAAACCTCATCCCATGTGGTCTCTGCCATTTCACTATGACCTGAGCACAGGGAGAGACATGGCAAGTGCTAGGGACAGTGTTCCAGAATTAATTGTAAAATATTGGATAGGGAGAGCAGGGCCGTCTTTAATATTGATTGGACCCTGGGCAAAAATTTACTTGGGCCCCCTGGATCCCGCCTACCCACACCTTAGGCAATCACGTCCTCCACCACAACACACACATAAAAAATCCACACACCTGGTAGAGTCCAGTGAATGACTGTAAATACTTCCAGTTCTGAAGACTCCAGCGGCTCAGGATCAGTGCTCTGGGCAGCTGGGCTCAGGCTGGAAGTGGGCACCTCTCTGCAGGAAGGAGACCAGGGCTCGGCTCACTCTAGTGTTACAGTGCACCCCAGCACCCCACAGTATGCAGTATAGCACCCTATAGTATACAGCACCACACAGTATACAGTATAGCACCCCACACTATAAAGTACCCCACAGTATATAGTAGAGCAGTATAGCAGCCCACAGTATACAGCACCCCACAGTATACAACATCTCACAGTATACAGTAGAGCAGTATAGCAGCCCACAGTATACAGCACCCCACAGTATACAGCACCCCACAGTATACAACACCTCACAGTATACAACACCTCACTGTATACAGCACCCCAAAATATACACGATACAGCCCCCCACACTATACAGTACAGCAGTATAGCCCTCCACACTATACCGCACCCACAGTATACAGACCCCCACAGTATACAGGCCCCCACAGTATACAGCCCCCACACAGTATACAGGCCCCCACACAGTATACAGGCCCCCACACAGTATACTCATATGTTTTGCTCAATTGAATGTAGTTTATTATTTATCAACACCAACTTTGTATTTCATATCATGAAGGCGGGGCCAACGTTTCGGTGACCAACGAGCATACATCGTCTCTGCTTCATTAGGTATACTTCTGATATGACTGTCCAGTGCTTTTTGTCTCTCCCTCTCTAGATATACTTTGGCTCATTCTGTGTACTCTGTATTCATATGGCATTTGAAGTCTGTATGATATTGCTTGATTTACATATAACATGTGCATCTCGTATCTATAATAGAGTGTTGTATTTGTGGATTGTTAGATATCCTCTGTTGAAATTGACCATAACTGCATAATGGATATCTGATCACCTATTTGTCATACCATATGTACAGTCGTTATTTTGCTTACAGACTTTTATATAGTCCCCTATGCGACTGGAAATCTATAAAACTATGAGGGTATATGACATAGATTTGATCAGACTCCATTTTTGTTTCAATTTTGTTTAACTTGGTTATCTGTCAGATTGATCCACTCATGGTGGCTTAATATTGACTATGATTACCTTTATGCAAATATAGACTATTCTTATATTTTTTCCTTGTATATTCTGTAAAATGATTGTGATTCAACATCCTATTGATGCTATGTATATATTCTTATACTGTTTATAGGCCGTGATCAAGGTCCTGATTGGACCGAAACGTTGGCCCCGCCTTCATGATATGAAATACAAAGTTGGTGTTGATAAATAATAAACTACATTCAATTGAGCAAAACATATGAGTGTGCCGTGGATATATATATATTATTTTGTATAGTGGCGTGATAGCCCCTCCACTGAGCACCTCCTCCTGGGATTTATATTCCCCTTTTTTTGACGGTGTGCCTTTCAAATTTTGATTTACCCACACAGTATACAGCCCCCCACACAGTATACAGGCCCCCCACACTATACAGGCCCCCCCACAGTATACAGCCCCCTACACAGTATACAGCCCCCACACAGTATACAGCACCCCCACACAGTATACAGCCCACCGCACAGTATAAGCCCCCCACACAGTATAAGGCCCCCACACAGTATACAGCCCACCACACAGTATACAGCCCCCACACAGTATACAGCCCACCACACAGTATACAGCCCCCCCACACAGTATACAGCCCCCCCCCACACAGTATACAGCCCCCCACACAGTATACAGCCCCCCACACAGTATACAGGCCTCCCACACAGTATACAGCCCACCACACAGTATACAGCCCACCACACAGTATACAGCCCCCACACAGTATGCAGACCCCCACAGTATACAGGCCCCCACAGTATACAGGCCCCCACACAGTATACAGCCAACCACACAGTATATGGCCCCCACACAGTATACAGGCCCCCACACAGTATGCAGCCCCCCACAGTATACAGGCCCCCCACAGTATACAGCCCACCACAGTATACAGCCCAGCACACAGTATACAGTCCCACACAATATACAGCCCCCCACAGTATACAGGCCCCACACAGTATACAGCCCCACACAGTATACAGCCCACCACACAGTATACAGCCCCCCCCACAGTATACAGTCCCACACAGTATACAGCCCCACACAGTATACAGCCCCCCACAGTATACAGCCCCACACAGTATACAGCCCCCCACAGTATACAGGCCCCCACACAGTATACAGCACCCCACTATACAGTAGTTTACAGTATATTAACATAACAGCCCCTGTCATCTTTTTCTGATGTAATCTTCCCACAAAAAAGCTCCACAGTTAATTCCTGCTAGGACCTGTGATGACCTCATAGCCATGTGACCAGTAATTGCTAGGTTACTGGTCACATGGTGATGATGTCATTAAGGTCCTAGATCACAGCTTTCACAGTACGATGCCTGTGTAGCTGACAGCTTGACACCCGGGGCAGTAGCTAGCAGGACTCAAGAGGCAGCTGCCTTGGGCCCCCCAGGAGCAACTGGGCCCGGGGCAGCTGCCCCTTTTGCCCCTTGGTAAAGACGGCCCTGAGGGAGAGTGTAGGGAGATCGTAGGGAGAATTTTTAGACACTGTAAGGAGAGCATCGGGAGAGTGCAGGGAGAGTGCAGGCTTAGTGTAATTGCCTTGTGCATCTTTTCACCTGCTGTACCATTCATACTTAATCTGTTCTGTTATACATAGACTTCCTGTGCATCAGACTCAGTATCAACAGGTGGTATAATATATAGGCGTGTTTATCTAGTTCACCTGCGCCATTCCTACTTAATCTGTTCTGTTATACATAGACCTAATGTGCGTCAGACTCATTGTCAACAGGTGGTCTGATATATAAATGCATTTACCTAGTTCACCTGCTGCAGCATTCATACTTAATCTGTTCTGTTATACAGAGACTTACTGTGGGTAAGACTCAGTGTCAACAGGCTGTCTAATATATAGGCAGGTTTATCTAGTTAATCTGCTGCGCCATTTATAGTTAGTTACAAAGTTACATTTCTGACTCAGTTACTGTACACAGACAGTTGCCTTGGCCCTCAAAAGGAAAGGGCAGTTGTCAAAAATGTTGCTGTAGCCAGCACAAGTAGCAGCAGAAGAATAAGGGGTGGTGGTAGCAGAGGCCGCAGCAACAGGCCAGAGTTGTCACTGTCATCCAATGGTAGTCAGTGGGTTCCTGTTACACCACACTTAGTTTGCATGCTCCAGGAACAACCTCTGTGCCCTCACCTGTCCTGCAACTGCCTCTTTCTTTTGCTGCTTGTTCTGCTTGGAAAGTAATGCAAGCTACTGGCTCTGCCCTGCTTTTCAACAAGGATGAGCTTAGTGAGGACAGTCAGCAGCTACAGGCCAGCACAGACTTGGAGAAGTGTTCCGCTGTGTCCTCCCTTAAGCGTCCAACTAGATAGTTGGGTGGTAGTATGTGTTGTGAGTGGACAGGGACATGGCCATGAGACATAAGAGATGAGCAGACAGTAGTGGATTGTGATGTAGCCGATTGCATGTAGGACTTGGATAAAGAGGGGGCATCATCATTATGAGGGTGGCAGCAGGTCAGTTAAACATCATCAATGTGGCAGCGTGCCAATGAGCCAGCAGAGTTTAAGCAGTGGAAAATCTGGAGCTAAACATGCCCAGGGTAGACTGCTACTCACGAGACTACCTGTCAGGAAACAACTAGCGATGCAGAGGTTAGTAAAGGCAGCAACAGGCAGTCAGCATGGAGTAGTGGGGGTAAAATGACATACTCGGCAGTGTGGGAATTTTTTATGAAGTCACTGGAGGACTTTAACATGGCGGTAAGCAGGATATGTGGGCAAAAGGTGAAGCGTGGTCCATGAACCTCCATCAACACATGGAGCATGACCATAAAGTGGCCTGGGAAAACCATGGCGCTAATTTAGTGGTACAGCCTGATGTAGCAACCGCTTCATCTCCCAGCGGCCCGCACCCCTTCTACAGTAGGCGGGGCTCCTCAACCTCAGCATAAGGAAGCTGTCCTTCCTTCCCTTCATCCATTGCTCCTGATGATCATATCCTCATCACGTGTTATGCCAGCAATTGATCACCAAGGCGATGGAAAAGAGACAACAGTATGCGTGCTCTCATCCAACGGACCAGTAGCTGAACGTACAACTGGCCAAGCTGCTGGCACTATAGTCCTTCCCTTTCCATGTTGTTGACCTTTAAGAGAGCTGATGGCTCGTGCCCAGCCAAAGAGAAGAGTCCCAAGCCATCATTACTTCTCTAAAACAGCTGTACCAGCCCTGCACACGTATGTTGAGCAGATGGTGGACCAGTCCTTGAGCCTGACAGCGTCTGGTACAGTTCATGCCAGTGCTGACATGTGGAGCTATAACTATAGTCAAGGACAATATGTGTCCTTTACAGCCCACTGGGTAAATGTGGTTCCGGCCTAGGCACACCAGAAACTTGGACAGGTGATGGCACTAATGCCTCCGCGTTTTAATAGTAGGATTTCTGCGTCAATGTCCTCCTCTGCCTTCTTATCCTCTATCTTGACCTCAATCTCCACTGTAGGCACAGTTCAGAGTGGTCCTCCAGCATACCACTTATGCAAAGCACGGCATTGTCACACGGTTCTGCACCTGGTCAGCCTGGGCGATCAGAGTCACACTGGGGAGGAACTGCTCTGCTTTATCAAACAAGAAATCGAATCCTGGCTGTTTCCTCACCGACTGGAGATAGGAACCATGGTCACTAGTGTTGATCGAGCACCAAAGTGCTCAGGTGCTCAAGTAGAACACCTCAGGATGCTTGGGTGCTCTACTGAGCACCCGAGCACAATGGAAGTCAATGGGAGAACCCGAGCATTAAGCCAGGCACCCCTTGCTCTGAAGAGGAGAGGGGGTCTGTTTGACATAAAAAGGTCAGAAATTGATGGAACACCAATGAAATAGTTCAAGAACAGCATGGGGAGGATGTCTGGATGCATCTTGGACTCCCAGGTCGCTGCTGGGAATGATGTTGTCCGAATAGTATGTCAATTTTACAGACTGACAATAATACGGATAAAACTGAAGATAAAATCGATTTTAGAGAAAAAATTGTTAGAAAACATTCTTTCCTGTATATTTACTTGTATATAAAGTGCAAGTGCTGCCAAAAATTACAAGGAAGAGGCACTCTGATACAACCTATATATCACATAAAGGAGGGCCTTATTCACATTGTGGTACAATTGTTCAGGTAGTGGGACTCCAACACTCATAAAGCCTATGCACTGTGAAAGGGCTGCCAAAAATTACATGGAACCGGCACTCCAATACACCCTTTATTACACATAAAGGAGGGCATCATACACACCCTTGAAAAAATATTATTGATGGCCTGCTGGTGACCCTGGAAAACATTAGGAGCAAGGGCCTGCTGGTGACCCTCTAAAACATTAGGGGCCAGGGCATTCTGCTGATCCTACCATCTAAAGCATTATGGGCAAGGGCCTGCTGCTGAGCTGACCATCTAAAACATTAGGGGTGAGGGTCTGCTGCTGAACTGACCAGTGAAAAAATTATGGTTGAGGATCTGCTGGTGAGCTGACTCTCTAAAACATTAGGGGCGAGTGCCTACTGCTGATCTGACCATGGAAAAAATTATGGGCGAGGGCCTGCTGCTGAGCTGACCATGGAAGAAATTATGGTTGAGGTCCCGCTGCTGAGCTGACCCTCTAAAACTATAGGAGCGAGGGCAGCCTAATAAGCATGTTGATATGATGGAGGAGGAGGACGAGAAAAGGAAGATTTAACCATATACCTTTTTTTTGTGGTGGAAGGGGTGCATGGGAATACAGTGTATTCAATACACCATGAAAGCCACATTTAAAGTACCTTTATGTTCAGCTGCAATGCTCTGGTGGAGTAGAGAAGTTAGGGGCAACCCAGGCTTTGTTAATTTTTATAAGAGTCAACCTGTCAGCATTTTCAGTTGACAGGCGGATGCGCTTATCAGTTACTATGCCCCCAGCAGCACTAAATACCCGCTCAGACAAAACGCTGGCGGCAGGGCAAGCCAGCACCTCAAAGGCGTAGAGTGCCAGTTCGTGCCACGTGTCCAGCTTGGACACCCAATAGTTGTAAGGCACAGAGGAATCATTGAGGACGCTGGCACGGTCTGCTACGTACTCCTTTACCATCTTCCAAAACGTTTCTCTTCTTGTGACACTAGGCCGCACATCAGGGTGAGGTTGCTGGCGGGGTGTCATGAAACTGTCCCAGGTCTTGGAGAGTGTTGCCCTGCCTCTGTTGGAACTGCTGTGTGTTCCCCTCGTCTCCCCTCTTCGGTTGCCCAAGGAACTACGACTCGCTCCCAGCCTCTACGACGTTCACCCAGTGTGCCGTCAGGGAAATGTAGCATCCCTGGCCAAAAGCACTTGTCCATGTGTCAGTCGTTAAAAGAAACCTGTCATGTGGGTATTTGATTATAATATAACTCATTATATACAATCATTAACTATAAAAAAGTACCTTAGATTTATTCACTTACTGGTGTGACAGATGGTTAGCCTCATAATATACACACAAAGATGCCACGTGCCGCATGCTAATGAATGATGCTGATTTGAGTCCTAACTTTGATATGAGTCCAGCCTTTTTTTCTATTCAGCACTGTAGCCACTCCCCTATTCACTTGTTCAGAAGCTCAAAATCCCGTCATGCGCGCTGTCTGATCAGTGTAATGATGCACATTCATTACTAAAAGTAAACTGGACATGCGTCGGCCCATCCTCACTTCCGGTGGACCAGTACATTACAAGCAGGAGTTATTTGGCGGGCAGAGTGTACATCTCGGGTAAGCGTTCTTCTGCTTGACTTGTACTGTACAGTGGGTGGGCAGAAGCCAGCCTCACTGTTCACACAGACTCTCCCTGTTGCCCCACACTTTATTTGGTTTTCCATTTAGAACATCGGGAAGATGTCTGTACATACATCTGATATCGCAAGCTGCTGGCCCTGATGCGCTCTCACTATGAAAGTAGATAGTAAGTTAGGGCTGCAGGGCTGGCAGCTTGCGATGTCAGGGTGATGATTCTGTTGACCAGACTCTTGGCTACTGAGACTGGACTTTATGGAAGGCAGGGTGGTGGCTTAACCGACTGGAAGCATTATCTGCTGCAATCCAACCGACCACCTGGTCGCACTGGTCTGACTTCGAGAGTGGTGTCCTGCGCCGCCCTGCAAACTGGGACATGAAGCTTGGTATCGTGGATGAGTGTGTTTCTTGTGCTCAGGCAGCAGGCACAGTTTCACCGCGCCCAGGACCACGGCCTCTGCAAGCACCATCAGCAGCACGGCCACTTCCCCGTCCCTTACTGCTCTCCTTCTGCATATTAAAAGGTATATGCTTGCAAGTATCTCTCAGCGCAGGCTTTGTAAGTGTATGCGCAAATAAATTAAACTGAATGTCACTGATATTTAGGATGTGCAAACATTATACAGTAGATGTAGCGCAGGTAATGACCAGCGGCTAACAAAAAATTACAGCGAATGTCACAGCTATTTGGGATGCGAAAACGTTATACAGGAGATGTAGCGCAGGCAATGTCGCTGCTGTCACCAGCGGCTAACGTTATACAGGAGATATAACGCAGGTAATGTCGCTGCTGTCACCAGCGGCTAACATTATACAGGAGATGTGAGGCAGGTAATGTCGCTGCTGTCACCAGCGGCTAACGTTATACAGAAGATGTAGCGCAGGTAATGTCACCAGCAGCTAAGAAAAAATTACAGTCAATGTCACTGATATTTGGGATGTGGAAACGTTATACAGGAGAGGTACCACAGGTAATGATGCTGCTGTCACCAGCGGCTAAGAGAAAAATTACAGTCATTGTCACAGATATTTAGGATGTAGAAACGTTATACAGTAGATGTAGCGTAGGTAATGTCACTGTCCGCAGTGTCTACGGAAAAAGTACACTGGAAGTCAGATATTTTTAGGATGCGCAAACGTTATACAGGAGATGTAGTGCAGGTAATATAACTGTCTGCAGCGGACACCGTCTACGGAAAAAGTACACTGGATGTCACAGATATTTTTAGTATGCGCACACGTTAAACAGGAGATGTAGCACAGATAATGTCGCTGTCCGCATCGTCTATGGAAAAAGTACACTGGATGTCACAGATATTTTTAGGATGCGCAAACGTTATACAGGAGATGTAGCGCAGGTAGTGTAACTGTCCGCAGCGGACACTGTCTACAGAAAAAGTACACTGGATGTCACAGAAATGTTTAGGCTGCGCACACGTGCAATGAGCAGGACACTAGTACAATGGGTCAGCTATGCAGTGGGTCAGGATATATATGTGTATAAGTTTATAGTTTATTCGTGACGCCAATTGCAGCTTGCGCAGGTACTGTAGCAGGGCCCTTTAAGATGTTATAGCTCACGTACCAGGTGAGGAATGCCAGAGGGGGATAATGTCTCTGTGTAGTAGGTATGGTAGTGTCAACGGTGTCTCCTACCTTGGTACGGCTGGACTCCTGAATCCTGGCTCACTTGCAATAAAATTGAGTGTGGTCAGTAGGAGTAATTGAGTAATGATTGAGATCCAAACAGGCAATAGGATCCAACTTGTCTTTACTTAAGGATTTGCAGCTTTTATCCATACAAGTTACAGCAATAGTATTGGATCCCAGCAGGTATTGGCAATATGTGGCAGGAATTTATATCTATTCTGCTTCTTATACATATGCCTAGTGAATCTGGCAGGTATCTGTCTTATGCTCTGTCTGTAGTCTGCTTAGTATTCGCCTGACTAGCTGAGGAGGTACTTGGTTTCTCTTTGTCTTTGGATCTGTACTCACAGGACTGCTCGCAGGGTATGATGTCTTCTTCCTGGAGATCTATAGTTCTGTAGATGGCTGCTTTCTTGTCAACTAGCTGAGGTAGATGACTCAGGCTGGGCAGAATGATCCTTAACCTTAGCCGAGGTTGGATATTAGGTTGGGATCCCTGTTTCTGGGAGCTCCTACCAACACAGCCTTCCCCAACAGGGGGGCTGGTTCACACTAACTAGAACTTTCCTTCCTCCCCATGAGGCAGGATGTGGGAACATTCCACTCCTCCTCAAAGAGGGGGGAGCTAGGTTGGAATGAACTATTCCAATCTAGCAATACTAAACTGGCTAAGATCCTGTTACATACTGCTGCCACCTGCTGATGTACATTGAAATTACAGCAAATATATAGTACAGACCTGGAAATACATATCATGGCAATGCACAGTTAGATTACACTAGATGGAAATACACATATACACCTGACATTATTGTGGAAGGGATACAGAGTTTTTAGTGACATACTCTTGGATGTTACACACGTTACACAGGAGATGCAGCACAGATAATGTCGCTGTCTGCAGTGGGTAAACAATTTCAAGCTATTTAGAGCAGGTTGCACAAAAATATATATTGCTGCCAGATACAACAAAAGGGGCTTGTGGGTCTTTACAATTGCATGCAATTTAGCGCTGGTTGCGCTAAAAATATATATTGCTGCCAGACACAACAATAGTCCTTAAAAGGACTTTTGGGTCTCTAACACCAACCCTGCCTAACAAAAAAAATCAATTGAATCAATTGAATCAATTCCCCACACTATCTGTCCCTTCTACAGCACAGCTCTCCCTGACTATCACTGAGCCGAACCACGTGTCATCGGGTGCTTTATAGCACCCTATGACATGTTCCGGCCAGCTAATCACTGTAGTGCCAGTAAACAACATGTCTACGGCATTACAGTGAGTGGTAGTACTTATCTGCACGTTTATTGGCTGCGTAGGAGACTCGAGCATCACGCTCGAGCACACGTGGTATTGGGCCGAACACTGCGATGCTCGAGCCGAACTGGTGTTCGGCCGAGCATGCTTTATCAACACTAATGGTCGACGATAATGGGAAGAACATTCTGTCTGCACTACGCCAGGGAAGTCTGACCCATGCACCGGGCATAGTGCACATCTTCAATCTGGTTGTCACCCGGTTTCTGAAGCCTTGAAAATGTCAAGTAAACATGCACTTCAGCCAGTTATACTGTGCAAAACACATTCTCCTTGACCTGCAAAGGCAGAATGGTTTTCTCCTACATTGCCTCATATGCGATGTTTCCACATGGAACTCCATGCTCCACATGTTGGACCAACTATATGAGCAGAGGAAACCCGTGACCGATTTCTTTAGGATGCAGACAGACAGAACTACTCCCCAGTGTAACTTCGACATGAGACAGTGGCAGCTAATGCGTGACACCTGACGTTTTTTTTCAGGCCCTTTAAAGAGGTCACTTTATTTGTCAGTTTCTAGGACTGTGGGATGAATCCTTCATTCCACTCCGTCCTGACTTTGAGGGGATGCTGATAAATCTGACTGGCGAGAAGACAGAAGACAAGGCACCTACATATCAAGGCTACCTGAGCCCTGTGGAGGCTGAACTGGTACAGGAGGAGGATAAGGATGAGGAGGAGGACATACTGTAAATGTCCAGGAATTCTATACAGAACTAGGTGGTTTATCTGCCCAAGTAACAGGAGTGGAGGAGGAGGAGCATGAGGAGCTGCAAGGTGACAATGAAGGCAATGCAGATGACCCCGACAGACCGTGGCAGTATCTAGTGGAAATAAAGGCAGGGAGTCTCTCCGGGCTCCTTGCTCAAATGGCCAGATGCATACTGCGTTGCTTGTGTAGTGACAGCCACATTATCACCAGAGTTATGACTACTGGCTCTCCACTATATTAGACCTTTGCGACCGTTCTAAAATAGTGGCCTTTTTTTACACCTTCTGAGATGGATGAAAAACGTAACTACTATAGAGACATCCTTTGTAGTCGGTTGGTTGCTACCTACCTGCACCATCACCCATCCTCACGAAAGTCTAACTGGGGGGACCCTCTCACACTCCACTGCCATGACTGCTGTAGGGGGGGGGGGGGGGGGGCAGGAGCAGCACCAGCTCCATCAGCAGCAACTTATGTATTGAGTCTCTGATGAGCAGTTTTCTTCAGCTGCCTACTGAATAAACCACCCAGCAGAAGCAGGACATGGAGCAGAACCTGAACCAGTAGGTGGTGGCATTCTTGGACTGGCAGCCAACCTTCAATTGTGGCACTAACTGGCTGAGTTTTCCCTGGGCAAGCTTTCCTCCCAGCCAGTAGTGTGGAATCAGAACAGTTGTTTAGTGCGGCGGAGGGCATAGTTACCCCAAAGAGAACTCCCCTTTATACACAAAATGTTGAGAGACTAACCTTTATAAAGATGAATCAGGCATGGATTACCCAGGATTTCCAGACATCGGTGTCTGATGCAACAGACTAGATCATTCTGGCAGTAATGATCTGACTATAGGGTGCCCCCACACCGAAACATTGTGGCAAATGGCCCGTTCCTTCTGCCCACTTGCTACTGCCACTATTGATGATGTCACCCGCCTGATGCCACACGCCTGCTTCCTCTACTGCCATCTGCTTCTACTGTGATCTGCTACCATCTTGTGCTGTTGCTGCCACTGCTGTTTTCCCCCCTCCCCACTTTGTTCCTGGACCACCTTTGATACTCTTCATGCTGTTGCCACCCCCATCACTCTGTTCTGGGGCCACTATTGTGACTCTTCATGCTGTTGCCCCCTCTATCCGCACTCTGTTCTGGGGCAACTGTTGTGACTCTTCATACTGTTGTCACTTTCACCACTCTGTTACAGGGCCACTAGTGTCCCTGTTTGGCTGTGTTGACATCACTATTTATTTTTCCAGTCTTCAGATCCGCCAGAAGAACAGAAAAACAAAAACAAAAAAAGAGCATCCATAAGGCCTCTATCACACAGTCAGTATTTTGCATCAGCATTTGATTATGATTTGGAAGCCAAAAGCATGGGTGGGTCAAAAACACATAAGGCATGCAAATATTTCAATCAGATTTTATCTTTGTTTTGGACCCACTCCAGTTTTTGCCTTAACAATACTGATCAAATACTAATGTAAAAACTGACCAAATACTGACCGTGTTATAGAGGCTATTAGGACTCTTTCACACAAAACTGCACAGGTGCAATGTGAATGCTTTACACCCACACTGAATCCTGACCTATTAATTTTAATGAGTCTGTGCACACATCATTTCTGCGTTCAGGAAAAATTGCAGCATGTTCTATATTCTGCATTTTACACGCAGCTCTGGTTCCATAAAATGGAATGGGGCTTGTGTGAAAAATGCATTGCATCCGAATGCAATCCGGATGCAATGCGTTTTTCACTGATGGCTGCTAGGAGATGTAGATTGTTATTTTTCAGAAAAACACATCCAAAACTGATTGCACCCGTGCAGCAAAAACTGAAACAGACAAGACTGACTGAACTTGCGTGCAAAATCATACATTTTTTCCTGAACAGTTCCTCACATAATCTGTATCATGCAGGACTTCTTTTTCATCTAAATAAAACCGATTTCAGAGGCAAATGGTCAAAACACATGCAAATTGATCATGAGGCCTCTATCACACCGTCAGTATTTTACATCAAAATTTGATCATGATTTGGAAGCCAAATGCAGGAGTGGGTCAAAAACACAGAACAGATACAAATATTTCCATCGCATTTTATCTCTGTTTTGGACCCACTCCGGTTTTTGCCTTACAAATACTGATCAAATTTTGACCAAATACTGAAGGTTTGAACGAGGATGCTCAACATGCAGGATTCGCTTATTTTTGGGCTGTTCTTCTGAACACAGTCTTACGGCTGACACCCATCCCACACTATCATGGGGCTACTACTTGAATCTTTGGCCACTGCACGGTTCAGTCCATGCAGAGAGATTAGACGTGAAGATAGCATTGACTTGTAAGGCTTAAAAGCAGTGATGGCCAGTTCACATTGTTCGCCTTTGAATATATACGGGCTGCCATTTTTTTTCACAAGTCCAGCGAGGCACAGGTAAGCCCTTACCTGTGCCCCGAGCTGGTCTGAAAACAAATGCAGTCACCGGGAGCAGGCAGTTCCGAGAACAGCCCGATGAAGGCCCCCGTTGGCTGTTCTTGGAACTGCTTGCTCCCGCTGACC
Source organism: Bufo bufo (assembly GCF_905171765.1). Taxonomy (NCBI): domain Eukaryota; kingdom Metazoa; phylum Chordata; class Amphibia; order Anura; family Bufonidae; genus Bufo; species Bufo bufo. The sequence continues at coordinate 140,353,826 of NC_053389.1, forward strand.
GCACTTGTTTTCAGACCGGCTCGGGGCACAGGTAAGGGCTTACCTGTGCCTCGCCGGACTTGTGAAAAAAGATGGCAACCCGCATATGTTTGCGGCGAACAATGCGAACTGGCCATCACTGCTTAAAAGGTTATTTTAATCCATGTTGTGGCAGTGAATACCCTCTGTTAGCTATAGAATTACTGTGTGTCACTATTAGGCTCAATTGACGCTTCACTTATTTGGTCAATTATTTCCATCAATTTTTTGTGAGCAAAATTCCAGAGTCAAGCCTACTCTCGTATAAGGGTTCATAAACAGAACTGCACCTGTTCTGTGGTGTTTGACCTGCTCCTGCTTTTGGCTGACAATACATGATGAGAATAACTGATCGAATAACTGAAGTGTGAACTAAACCTAATAGTGATGCACAGTCATTCTACAGCTAACAGAAGGGAATCAAAAGCATGTGATTGCACTGCTACAACATTGATTAAGGCATCATGCACACGGCTGTTGCCCTGCCGTGGCCGTATTGCGGCCCACAGACAGCGGGTCTGCAGTATGCAGGTATCGGCCATGTGCTACCTGCATCACGGATCCGGACCTATTCACTTGAATGGGTCTGCAATCCGGAGCTGTGGTGCGGAACAGAAGCACGGAACCCCACGGAAGCACTACGGAGTGCTTTCGTGGTGTTTCTGTCCGTGCCTCCGCACTGCAAAAAAATAGAACATGTTCTATTTTTTTTGTGGTGTGGATGGATCACGGACCCATTCAAGTTGAATGGGTCTCGATCCATCCCAGCCACTGCACGGACGTTGACCATGCATTGGGGACCACAAATTGCGGCCTAAAAAAAACTTTTTTTCTGAACTACTTTATCGGAGCTGCCTCCATGTCTTTATTTTGTTTCACTAAAGAGTCATTTGGACACAGCTCCTTCAGGGGCGTGCAGTGTTATTTTTTTTTGCTTTACTGAAAGCTACTGTATGCTTTTCTTTTGGTTTAATAGAAGGGATTAGCTTGGACTGTTGGCGGCCTATACGATGATGTGCACGACCATATATGTGACAAGCCTGTTATTCTAACGCACAGTAAGGGTGGGTTCACATCTGCGTTCTGGATTCTGTTATGGCTTTCCGTGATAAGATGGTTATAACGGAAAATAACGGAATCCATAAGACGGAAGGACAGATTCGTTATGCTGCCCATAGATTTGTATTATGACGGAATGCAAAACGGAAGCCTTTAAAAGGCATTCTGTCCTAATAGAAGTCTATGGGAATCATAACTGATCCGTCCCGTTTCTGTTATGCAGAACAGAGAAAAAAGTCCTGTCGACAGGACTTTGTTTTCCGTCTTGCATAACGGAAACCAGACTTATCCGTTATGATTCCCATAGACTTCTATTAAGACGGATTAAAACAGAATGCCTTTTAAAGGCTTCCGTTTTGACTTCTGTCTTATGGATTCCGTTATTTTCCATTATAACCATGTTATAACGGAAAGCCATAACGGAATCCAGAACGCAGATGTGAACACGCCCTAACTGTTTTGCTACCAGAAATTATTAGTTATGCATGTTGGTGCAATGCACACTGATGTACACCAAGATTCACTCTCCCTGCAGTTTAACTGCAGGCTAGGATAGACCTGATTTAAAGAGCTTTGTGACCAATTTATTCGTGACAAAGCTAATTTCTTTGCAAAATTCGATGGAGCATCGGAATTGGATTTTTGAAAGCTTCGGTCATCTCTAGTCATAACAATAGATGCTCTAGAATTGTTATTACATGCCGAATGAAAGTAGTTACTAGTGTTGATCACGAATATTCGAATTGCAAATTTCTATCGCGAATATCAGCACTTCGAGAATTCACGAATATTTAGAATATAGTACATTATACATACATAATACATAAGGCCAAAAAAAGACATTTGTCCATCCAGTTCGGCCTGTCATCCTGCAAGTTGATCCAGAGGAAGGCAAAAAAAAACTGTGAGGTAGAAGCCAATTTTCCTCACTTTAGGGGAATAAAAATTCCTTCCCGACTCCAATCAGGCAATCAGAATAACTCCCTGGATCAACGACCCCTCTCTAGTAGCTATAGCCTGTAATATTATTACACTCCAGAAATACATCCAGGCCCCTCTTGAATTCCTTTATTGTACTCACCATCACCACCTCCACAGGCAGAGAGTTCCATAGCCTCACTGCTCTTACCGTAAAGAATCCTCTTCTATGTTTGTGTACAAACCTTCTTTCCTCCAGACGCAGAGGATGTCCCCTCGTCACAGTCACAGTCCTGGGGATAAATAGATGATGGGAGAGATCTCTGTACTGACCCCTGATATATTTATACATAGTTATTAGATCTCCCCTCAGTCGTCTTTTTTCTAATGTGAATAACCCTAATGTTGATAATCTTTCAGGGTACTGTAGTTCCGCCATTCCAGTTATTACTTTAGTTGCCCTCCTCTGAACCCTCTCCAGCTCTGCTATGTCTGCCTTGTTCACAGGAGCCCAGAACTGTACACAGTACTCCATGTGTGGTCTGACTAATGATTTGTAAAGTAGTAGGACTATGTTCTCATCACGGGCATCTATGCCCCTTTTGATGCAACCCATTATCTTATTGGCCTTGGCAGCAGCTGCCTGACACTGTTTTTTGCAGCTTAGTTTGCTGTTTATTAAAATTCCTAGATCCTTTTCCATGTCAGTGTTAGGCCTAGTTCACGCAAACGTTTTTTTTGCGAGTGTTCGGGCCGTTTTTTTGTGTTCCGTATACGGTCCGTATACAGAACCATTCATTTCAATGGTTCCGCAAAAAAAACGGAATGTGTTCCGTATGCATTCCGTATTTCCATTTTTCCGTTCCGTTGAAAGATAGAGCTTGTCCTATATTTGGCCGTAAATCACGGGTCGTGGCTCCATTCAAGTCAATGGGTCCGCAAAAAAAACGTATCACATACGGAAATGCATCCGTATGTCTTCCGTTTCCGTTCCGTTTTTTCTGAACCATCTATTGAAAATGTTATGGCCAGCCCAATTTTTTCTATGTAATTACTGTATACTGTACATGGCATACGGAAAAACGGAACGGAAAAAACGGAAAGGAAACGGAAACACAACGGAACTCAAAAACGAAACAACGGATCCGTGAAAAACGGACTGCAAAAGACAATAAAAGCCATACGGTCGTGTGAACTAGGCCTTACAGAGTGTTTTACCATATAGTGATATATATTCGTCATTTCGAATATTTAAGATTTTTTTTAATCAGTACACATGATCTCTCCCTGCTTCTAGCTTGTGGGCCAATGAGAAGGCTGCAATATCTTTGACTTTAGGAGTAATATTGATTGAAAATTTTCGTAATGTGAATTTTTATCGCAAATTTTTCAATTACTGATTTCCGCAATCAAGAAAATAATGAGTGGAGATAACAAATTCTTGAATTCACTAATATATGGCAAATTTTTGCCCAAATATTCGGGAAATATCACGAATTCGAATATTATCCCTGCCGCTTATCACTAGTAGTTACTAAGACAGACATGTCAGGAGAAATTACAGGTCCTTTTTAAGGAAACATTTGTGGGTCTTGTTTCTTTTCAATTTCTGGCTGTTTCAGACATTAGATCAGTTAATTTAAAGGACCCTTGTCCTGGCAAGAAGCTAACTTTAGAGCCATAAGGAACAGAAAAATGAATAAAAACATTTGCAAATGTTCACATTCTTCACTTCTAGCACCTATAAAATGTAAAAATGTAAAATAAATGACTTCATGATGTCCCAGTAAAAACACATAAGTTAAAAAGACCAATAAGCGGATGGAGGCTTGTAATTTGAATAATGTGAATTTAATACATTAGTCTGTTTTTTCAAGTGATAGCACAGTGTGAAATCTTATTTCCTCCTTGACTGGGAGCATGAGTGATGTGAGTTTTTTATGGCAGAGTACAGAGCCTCATAGGACATTTGCACAGCCGCCCGATACCAGACAAAGCCTAGTGAGGGTCGCTATTCTCTATTAAGTGATACCTAATGCATCAGGCTCTGATTGATACCTGCTGTGTTCATGGATATGTAGGAAATGTCTTCATAAAGCAAATATGCGCTCTAAGTTGTTAAATGGCAGGAGACCTGTGCCAGGTCCAGCTTCTGAAATTTTTGTTGAATGCTCTTGCAAAATTTCCAGAATTTTATTATCTTAAAGGGACAGTACACCTCAAATCTTAGAAAATTCAGTTAGTAATTGCGTTTTTTGAAAGTCTCCCTCTGAAATTACAATTTTGTGTGCTGAAAGTCTAGATTAACTCTAAGAAACATATATGTGAACACAAAAGTTTCATTCCATATATTAGCTAGACATGGGTATAAAATGTCTACCAAAAACCTTGCAAAGAGATAACTCAGTGTCTCCTATGAGTCACAATCCAACTTTTAACAAGCCTTGGGTTTTGACAAGGGAAAATAGCCAGGCCAGATATCCATCTGTAGACTACTGTTTAAAGGGCTTCTGTCACCCCCCAAAAGTCATTTTTCATTTTTGGGCTAATTAAAATCCTTATAGTGCGATTATTCAATATACACTCACCTAAAGAATTATTAGGAACACCATACTAATACGGTGTTGGACCCCTTTTGCCTTCAGAACTGCCTTAATTCTACGTGGCATTGATTCAACAAGGTGCTGATAGCATTCTTTAGAAATGTTGGCCCATATTGATAGGATAGCATCTTGCAGTTGATGGAGATTTGAGGGATGCACATCCAGGGCACGAAGCTCCCGTTCCACCACATCCCAAAGATGCTCTATTGGGTTGAGATCTGGTGACTATGGGGGCCATTTTAGTACAGTGAACTCATTGTCATGTTCAAGAAACCATTTTTCCAGTCTTCAACAGTCCAATTTTGGTGAGCTTGTGCAAATTGTAGCCTCTTTTTCCTATTTGTAGTGGAGATGAGTGGTACCCGGTGGGGTCTTCTGCTGTTGTAGCCCATCCGCCTCAAGGTTGTGCGTGTTGTGGCTTCACAAATGCTTTGCTGCATACCTTGGTTGTAACGAGTGGTTATTTCAGTCAGCGTTGCTCTTCTATCAGCTTGAATCAGTCGGCCCATTCTCCTCTGACCTCTAGCATCAACAAGGCATTTTCGCCCACAGGACTGCCGCATACTGGATGTTTTTCCCTTTTCACACCATTCTTTGTAAACCCTAGAAATGGTTGTGCGTGAAAATCCCAGTAACTGAGCAGATTGTGAAATACTCAGACTGGCCCGTCTGGCACCAACAACCATGCCACGCTCAAAATTGCTTAAATCACCTTTCTTTCCCATTCTGACATTCAGTTTGGAGTTCAGGAAATTGTCTTGACCAGGACCACAACCCTACATGCATTGAAGCAACTGCCATGTGATTGGTTGACTAGATAATCGCATTAATGAGAAATAGAACAGGTGTTCCTAATAATTCTTTAGGTGAGTGTATAGTGCTCTTACCTTTTTCTGTTGTTTAGTTTCTTTAAAAACCACACTTTTATAATATGTTAATTACCTTGCTACCAGCAAGTAGGGCAGTTACTTGCTGGTAGCCGCCGCATCCTCCTTTCAAAAAAACACCCCCTCCTCCTGTTAATTGACAGGGCCAGCGAGCGCTCTCCTCCTCCGGCTGGCCCTGTCTGCAATTCAAATCCCGTGCCTGCACCTTACGTGTCTTCATTCGGCGCAGGTGCTCTGAGAGAAGGACGCTCGCTTCCTCAGCACTCCCTCAGTGCGCCTGCACCGATGACGTCTTCTCTTTCGGGTTTAGAGGTGACGTCATCGGCGCAGGCGCACTGAGGGAGTGCTGAGGAAGCGAGCGTCCTTCTCTCAGAGCGCCTGCGCCGAATGAAGACACGTAAGGCGCAGGCACAGGATTTGAATTGCAGACAGGGCCAGCCGGAGGAGGAGAGCGCTCGCTGGCCCTGTCAATCAACAGGAGGAGGGGGCGTTTTTTTGAAAGGAGGAGGCGGCGGCTACCAGCAAGTAACCGCCCTACTTGCTGGTAGCAAGGTAATTAACATATTATAAAAGTGCGGTTTTTAAAGAAACTAAACAACAGAAAAAGGTAAGAGCACTATATATTGAATAATCGCACTATAAGGATTTTAATTAGCCCAAAAATGAAAAATGACTTTTGGGGGGTGACAGAAGCCCTTTAAGGGTGCTTGCTGCTTATCAGTGCAGAGTAGGATTCTGGAATCTGGATAGCTTGGTGTGATGTCTTAAATATAGCTTAGACAGGGTGCTGAATGGTATGGAAACTTATTAGCAATGCTCCATGGGAAAACAATATGCAAAAGAGGTATCATCCAAGAGAGAGAACCACCTCGTTAGCACCACCTTGTGGAAGTGGCTCCCTCTGAGTCACAATCTGACCTTTTAAAAGGGTTTTCCAAAAATCTTTTACTTTTTTTTACTGGTCATCAGTATCTGATCAGTGGGGCTCTGCCATAACGATCCTCACCGATCAGCTGTTTGACAAGGCATCAGCATCCACAGTAGGGCCATGGCCTTCTCAGCTTAGCCCCTAGGCCATCATGTTCACTGGTCACAAGGTCTAGGCGCAGCTCCAACCCATTGAACTCAATTGGGCTGAGCTGTGATACCAAGCACAGCTGCTATGCAATATACGACACTGTACTTGGTGAGCTGACAGAAGGCCAAGGCACTACCGCAAGTGAAAGTGTCTTCTCAAACAGCTGATCGGCGGGTATGATGGACCCCCACCAATCAGATACTGATGACTTATGCAGAGGATAGATCATCAGTATAAAAGTCTCAATAAACCCCTTTAACAATCTTTGGGACATGACAAGTGAAAATGTGCTGTCCACATCCGTGCTTCCATTTTGCGGCCCCTCAAAGAAGATAGAGCATGTCCTATTCTTGTCCGCAATTGCCAATCTAATCAAATGCTCCAGGTTTGCTTTTTTTCTAGCCCACTTTTGGTTTACGCTTTCGTTTTTTCCTCCCCCGGTTCCAATAGCCAAAACTTTCTTAATTTGCCATATGACGGCTTATTGTTTGTAGGATACCGTATTTTTCGCCCTATAAGACGCACCTGCCCATAAGACGCAACTAGGTTTTTGAGGAGGAAAATAAGAAAAAAAAATTTGAACCAAAAGGTGTGATTTTGGTGGGTTTTGAACTAATGGTGGTCTGTGGATGACACTATTATGGGGGATCTGTTGAGGACACTGTTATGGGGGATCTGTGGGTGACACTGTTATGGGGGATCTGTGGGTGACACTGTTACGGGGGATCTGTGGGCGACACTGTTATGGGGGATCTGTGGGTGACACTATTATGGGGGATCTGTGGGTGACACTGTTATGGGGATCTCTGGATGGCTCTTATTGGGGTCTCTGGAAGGCGCTGTTATGGGGATCTGTGGATGACACTGTTATGGGGGGGATCTATGAATGACATATATATAGCCTCTTATGCTATGTGTTATCCACAGATCCCCTCCATAACAGTGTCCCTGTAGTGTGAATGACACCCAATACAGGGGGTGGGGGTCGCATCTGGTTTTATAATGACAGCGGGGCCCGTGCAGTGACTGTATTCTACTACACAGGCCCCGCTCACTGTATATAATTGTATCTGTAATTGTAGGCATTGTTGATGTATACAAATTCTGGGTAATCGGCCCCTGTATTACGGTACTTACAAGCGCTCGGTAGCAGAGAGGAGGGAGAAGGCAGGCTGGAAGGACGGGCGCTGGCAGCGTGAGTCACTACGTCACGCACCCACGCCGACTGCTTCATTCATAAGGTGGGGTGGCGCAGGCGCGCGACGTAGTGACTCACGCTGCCAGCGCCCAACCTCCTGGCCTGCCTCCTCCCTCCTCTCTGCTACTGAGCACTTGTAAGTACCGAAATACAGGCGCTGATAATCCAGAATTTGTATACATTAACAATGCCTACCATTACAGATAAGATTATATACAGTGAGCGGGGCCCGTGTAGTAGAATACAGTCACTGCACGGGCCCCGCTGTCATTATAAAACCAGATGCCGACCCCCAGCCCCTCCTCCCTCTCAGTATATCATTGAAAATTCAGCAAAATGCAGCATTCGCCCCATAAGATGCACTGCTATTTTCCCCCCAGTGCATCTTATAGGGGGAGTGCATCTTATAGGGCGAAAAATACCGTAAGTTGTTTATTTTTTAAGGGCACCATTTAATTTACCATGTCCGAAAAAGATTCTTTGTGGGGTTAAATTGAAAAGAAAAACACACACAATTCTGCCAAGGTTTTTTGGGTTTTGACATTACAGTGTTCACTAAAAAGGACATGACATTCTTATTCTGCAGCTCAATACAAATACAGCGATACCAAACTAGTGTAGATTAGAGTTGAGTGGTCACCTGGATGTTCGGGTTCGACGGGTTCGGCCGAACTTGAGAAAAAAGTTTGAGTACGGGACCCGAACTTGACCCCGAACCCAAACCCCATTGAAGTCAATGGGGACCCGAACTTTTGAGCACTAAAATTGCTGTAAAAATGTCATGGAAAGGGCTAGAGGGCTGCAAATGGCATCAAAATGTGGTTAAGAGCATGGCAAGTGCTCTGCAAACAAATGTGGATAGGGAAATGACTTTAAATAACATAAAATTGGTAAAAATAAAAAATAATAATCTTGATCTAGGAGGACGAGGTCCATATGGAGTAGGAGGTTGAGGAGGCAGTGTAGGAGGAAGCGGCGATGGAGGAGGAGGAGGTAGCCTACACTGCTTTTTGGTTTTAAATTTTATTTTTAAAATTAGGGTACACCCCAAAACATTGGGAAATATAACCTGTGATAACCCCCTCCAGTCATGCTAAACACACGTTCAGACAATACAAATAATTTTTTTTTTTACCGGTCTACTAGGTATAGCAGTGGTACTATACACACCAAAATTGGTGAATTTCACGCTAAAATGTAAATGCAATTTTTTTTTTTTAACTGGCCTACTAGGTATAGCAGTGGTACTATACACCCAAAAATTCGTTAATTTCACCAGAAAATGTAACTGAAATATATATATATTTTTTTACCGGTCTACTAGGTATAGCAGTGGTACTAAACACACCAAAATTGGTTAATTTCACCCAAAAATGTAAATGCCAATTATTATTTTTTTAACCAGCCTACTAGGTATAGCAGTGGTACTATACACCCTAAAATTGGTGAATTTCACCCGAAAATGTAAATGACAATTTTTTTTTTAACCGGCCTTCTAGATATAGCAGTGGTTCTATACATCCAAAAATTTGTGAATTTCACCCGAAAATTTTAATGACTTTTTTTTTTTAAACCTGTCTACTTGTATAGCAGTGGTACTATACACACAAAAATTGCTGAATTTTACCAGAAAATTGTAACTGATAAAGTAGTGAAATGATATATAAAAAATACGTACAAATAAAAATATTTTTATTTTATTTATAAGGTGGAGATCCATATGGAGTAGGAGTATGAGGAGGCGGTGGACGTAGCGGTGTAGGTGGAAGCGGCGTTGGAGGAGGACGAGGTAGCCAACACAGGATTTTGGTTTTAATTTTATTTTAAAAAATTAGGGTACACTCTAAAAGAGTGTGAAATATCCAAAATACAAGAATGAGCAATTGCGCTGCAGTATAACAATGGCTGGTTAGTGCCGGTATAAATGTCTATTCTGCACAAGGTACGGACAAGTCCTGAGGGATCCATGCCTGGTTCATTTTAATGAACGTGAGCTTGTCCACATTGGCTGTGGACAGGTGGCTGCGCTTGTCTGTGATGACGCCCCCTGCCGTGCTAAACACACGTTCAGAAAATACACTGGCTGCAGGGCAGGCCAGCACCTCCAAGGCGTAAAGGGCAAGCTCAGGCCATGTGCCTAATTTGAAGACCCAGAAGTTGAAGGGGGCAGACCCGTCATTCAGTAGGTGTAGGTGTGTGCACACATACTGCTCCACCATGTTGGTGAAATGCTGCCTCCTGCTAAGACGTTCCATATCAGCTGGTGGTGCTGGTTGTTGTGGCGTGCTGACAAAGCTTTTCTACATTTCGGCCATGCTAACCCTGCCTTCTGAGGTGCTGGCAGTGCCCCAGCTGCATTGGTGATCTCTTCCTCGTCCTCTGCCTTCGCCTTGTGCTTCCACTGTGCCCCCGCTGTCAGGTGGGAATGCCAATAGCAGCGCGTCTACTAGCGTGCGCTGTACTCGCACATCTTACGATCACGCTCCAGTGGCAAAATTAAGGACGGTACGTTGTCCTTGTAATGGGGATCCAGCAGCGTGGCCACCCAGTAATCAGCACAAGTTAGAATGTGGGCAACTCGGTGGTCGTTGCGGAGACACTGCAGCATGTAATCGCTCATGTGTGCCAGGCTGCCCAGAGGCAACGAAAAGCTGTCCTCTGTAGGAGGTGTATCGTCTGTGTCCTCTGTATCCCTCCATCCATACACCAGTGATGGCGATGAGCTGGTCTGGGTGCCACCCTGCTGTGAACATGGTTCCTCCTCCTCCATCTCATCCTCCTCATCCTCCACCTCGTCATCCTCCTGAACTGTGCCCTGGCTGGACAATTGTGTACCTTGGGTTTGTGGGTGCAGGAACCCACCCTCGGAGCCACTTAGGAATGACTGGCCGGAAACCCTATGAAATGATCCCTCTTCCTCCTCCTCCTCCTGTGCCACATCCTCTTCCATCATCGCCAGGAGCATTTTTTCAAGGAGGCATAGAAGTGGGATAGTAACGCTGAGAACGGCGTTATCGGCACTAACCATGTTGGTGGAGCATTAAAAACAGTGCAACAAGGAACACAGGTCTCGCATGGAGGCCCACTCATTGGTGGCGAAGTGGTGCTGTCGTGCCGAGCGACTCATCCGTGCGTGCTGCAGCTGAAACTCCACTATCACCTGCTGCTGCTCGCACAGTCTGACCAGCATGTGCAAGGTGGAGTTCCACCTTGTGGGCACGTCGCATATGAGGCGGTGAGCGGGAAGGCCGACGTTACGCTGTAGCGCTGACAGGCGAGCAGCAGCAGGATGAGAACGCCGAAAGCGCGCACAGACGGCCCGCACTTTATGCAGCAGCTCTGACATATCGGGGTAATTTTTAAGGAATCTCTGCACCACCAAATTCAGCACATGCACCAGGCAAGGGATGTGCGTAAAACTGGCTAGTCCCAGAGCTGCTACGAGATTTCGCCCATTATCGCACACCACCAGGCCAGGCTTGAGGCTGACTGGGACAAACCACTCATTGGTCTGTTGTTCAAGGCCCGTCCACAGCTCCTGCGCGGTGTGGGGTTTGTCCCCCAAACAGATAAGTTTTAAAACTGCCTGCTGTCGTTTACCCCTGGCTGTGCTGAAGTTGGTGGTGAAGGTGTTACGCTGAGCGGATGAGGAGCTGGTAGAGGATGAGGAAACAGAGTAGGAGGAGGAAGCAACAGGAGGCAAACTGCTATCCGCCTCAGGCCCAGCCGCCACTGCATTTACCCAGTATGCTGTTATGGATATATAAAGGCCCTGACCGTGCTTACTGGTCCATGTATCCGTAGTCAGGTGCACGTTGCCACAGATGGCGTTGCGCAGTGCACACCTGATTTTCTCCCCTACTTGGTTGTGCAGGGAAGGGATGGCTCGCCTTGAAAAGTAGTGGCGGCTGGGCACGACGTACTGTGGGACAGCCATCGCCATAAGGCCTTTAAAACTAGCCGTCTCCACCAGACAGAATGACAGCATTTTAAAGGCCAGTAATTTAGAAATGCTGGCTTTCAGGGCTAGGGATCGCGGGTGGGTAGGGGGGTACTTCCTCTTCCTCTCCAGCGTTTGGAAAATGGAGAGCTGAACACTTCCATGGGACATTGTGGAGATGCTTGGTGACCCAGGTGTTGGTGTTGATGGCAGATCCTCTGTTTGCGGGGTGGCAGGTGGCACTGTCACTCCAGAGGTAGATGAAGAGGATGAGACTGCAGCAGAAGAGGAAGCAGGAGGAGCCAGAGACCTTTCTTGGTTTTTGAGGTGTCTACTCCACTGCAGCTCGTGCTTTGCACTTAAATGCCTGGTCATGCAGGTTGTGCTCAGGTTGAGAACGTTTATGCCTCGCTTCAGGCTCTGATTGCACAGCGTGCAAACCATTCGTGTCTTGTCATCAGCACATTGTCTGAAGAACGGCCACGCCAGGGAACTCCTTGGAGCTGGCTTTGGTGTGCTCGGTCCCTTGCTGCGGTGGGCAGTAGCAGGCATACTGTCTAGAGGACGGCCGCTCCGCTTTTGCACCCTGCTCCCTCTTCTGCTGTGCTGGTGGCTCTGTGCAACCACCGCCTCTTCCTCCGAACTACATAGGTCACTCGCATGACCTTGATTCCATGTGGGGTCGAGGACCTCATCGTCCTCCACATCATCTTCCACCCAGTCTTCACCCCTGCCTTCCATGTCAGTCTGCACACTTTTGAAAGCCCCAGCAGTTGGCATCTGTGTTTCGTCATCATCCGAGACGTGCTGCGATGGTCCTGCCATGTACTCATCTTGAAACATAAGTGGTTGGGCATCAGTGCACTCAATCTCTTTCCCTTCTGGGGCAGTGCTAGGTGGATGGCCCTGGGAAACCCTGCTAACAGAGTCATCAAAAAGCAGAAGAGACTGCTGCATGACTTGGGGCTCAGACTGCTTGGCTGATTTGCAAGGGGGTGAGGTGAAAGACTGATGGTAATCGGCTGCAGGTGCCAACTGTGGTCTTTCAGCAGGAGACTGGGTGGGAGACAATGTGAAGGAACTGGATCCACTGTCAGCAACCCAATCTACTATCGCCTGTACTTGTTCAGGCCTGACCATTCATAGAGCCGCATTAGGCCCGACCAAATACCGCTGCAGGTTCTGTCGCCTACTCGCACCTGAGGAAGGGGTTTCACTTGTGCGTGTAGCTGGCACAGATCGACCACGTCCTCTCCCTGCAACAGGAGCTCCACCAGCAGCACCACGACCTGGGCCACGTCCCTTATTTGACGCTTCCCTCATATTTCTCGAATTTAGGATCTTGCCCTAAATGGGTGTTTAATAGTAGAATAGAACGACAGTATGTAAAGGGTGTATCTCACACAGCCAGAACCAGTGTAGGCCTAAATTAAAGATTTCTTTGCCCAAAATGGCTGTATTTCAAATGTGTGAATCAAACCCCTGTATGTAAAGGGTGTATCTCACATGGCCTGAACCACTGTAGGCCTGAATTAAATATTGGTGCACCAAACGGCGGTATTTCAAATCTCTGATTCTAACCCAAATGGTGTATCTCACAACAATATCTGCATCAAAGGCTGCCAACTAAGGCTACTTTCACACTTGCGTTCGGGGTTCCTCTTGTAAGTTCTGTTTGAAGGCTCTAACAATCGGCCCCGAACGGATCCGTACAGCCCCAATGCATTCTGAGTGGATGCGGATCCGCTCAGAATGCATCAGTTTGGCACCATTTGGCCTCCGTTCCGCTCAGCAGGCGGACACCCGAACGCAGCTTGCAGCGTTTTGGCTACACACGGCCAGGCGGACACCAAACGGATCCGTCCAGACTTACAATGCAAGTCAATGGGGACGGATCCGTTTGACTACACACGGCCAGGCGGACACCAAACGGATCCGTCCAGACTTACAATGCAAGTCAATGGGGACGGATCCGTTTGACGTTGATACAATATGGTGCAATTGCAAACGGATCCGTCCCCATTGACTTTCTATGTAAAGTCAGGAGTCCCTATTAATATACCATCAGATCAGAGTTTTCTCCAATCCGATGGTATATTTTAACTTGAAGCGTCCCCATCACCATGGGAACGCCTCTATGTTAGAATATACCATCGGATTTGATTTAGATCGTGAAACTCAGATCCGACAGTATATTCTAACACAGAGGTGTTCCCATGGTGATGGGGACGCTTCAAGTTAGAATATACTAAAAGAACTGTGTACATGACTGCCCCCTGCTGCCTGGCAGGTGCTGCCAGGCAGCAGGGGGAAGACCCCCCCTCCCTGTATTTAACTCATTGGTGGTCAGTGCGGCCGGCCCCCCCTCCCTCCCTCCCCTGTATTTAACTCATTGGTGGCCAGTGCGGCCGGCCCCCCTCCCTTGTATTTAACTCATTGGTGGCCAGTGCGGCCGGCCCCCCTCCCTCCCCTGTATTTAACTCATTGGTGGCCAGTGCGGCCGGCCCCCCCTCCCTCCCCTCCCTGTATTTAACTCATTGGTGGCCAGTGCGGCCGGCCCCCCCTCCCTCCCACCACTAATTAAAATGAACGACCCCCCATCATTGGTGGCAGCGGAGAGTTCCAATCGGAGTCCTAGTTTAATCGCTGGGACTCCGATCGGTAACCATGGTAACCAGGACGCTACTGCAGTCCTGGCTGCCATGGTTACTTAGCAATTTTAGAAGCATTATACTTACCTGCGATGTCTGTGACCGGCCGGGCGCTCCTCCTACTGGTAAGTGAAAGGTCTGTGCGGCGCATTGCTTATAGCACAGACCTTTCACTTACCAGTAGGAGGAGCGCCCGGCCGGTCACAGACATCGCAGGTAAGTATAATGCTTCTAAAATTGCTAAGTAACCATGGCATCCAGAACTGCAGTAGCGTCCTGGTTAGCATGGTTACCGATCGGAGTCCCAGCGATTAAACTGGGACTCCGATCGGAACTCTCGCTGCCACCAATGATGGGGGTCGGTCATTTTAATTAGGGGGGAGGGAGGGGGGCCGGCCGCACTGGCCACCAATGAGTTAAATACAGGGGAGGGAGGGAGGGGGGGCCGGCCGTACTGGCCACCAATTAGTTAAATACAGGGGAGGGAGGGAGGGGGGGTCGGCCGCACTGGCCACCAATGAGTTAAATACAAGGTAGGGAGGGAGGAGGGGCCGGCCGCACTGACCACCAATGAGTTAAATACAGTGGAGGGAGGGAGGGGGGGCCGCACTGGCCACCAATGAGTTAAATACAGGGGAGGAAGGGAGGGGGGCCGCACTGGCCACCAATGAGTTAAATACAAGGGGGGGGTCTGCATGTACACAGTTCTTTTAGTATATTCTAACTTGAAGAGTCCCCATCACCATGGGAACGCCTCTGTGTTAGAATATACTGTCGGATCTGAGTTTTCACGAAGTGAAAAATCTGATCTGAAAAAAACTGTTATGCAGACGGATCCTTTCTGAACGGATGCAAGCGTTTGCATTATAGGAGCGGATCCATCCGTACAGACACCTGACGGATCCGCTCCGAAAGCAAGTGTGAAAGTAGCCTAATCCAGATGTTGTATATTGCCAAACAAATGGTGATTTTCAATGTCCCAAAAGCTCAGATGCAGTGCTTGTGCACTGAGCTTGCATAAAATAGCCGCCGCCGCCCACCTAACTAAAAGACGGATAAAAGTTATTACCAGTCCAGCCGCATCCTCTCCCTACACTTGTAACAGCAGAGTGACATGCAGCGCTACGTGACTCAAGCTTATATAGAGCCTGGGTCACATGCTGCTCTGGCCAATCCCAGCCATGCCATTAGTAGGCATGGCTGTGATGGATTCTAAGGTCAGACAGTTAAACGCTTGTTGATTGGCTGCTCTGTAGCCTTTCAAAAAGCGCTGAGAAATCGCCGAACACCGAACCCGAACTTTTACTGAAATGTTCGGGTCCGGGGTCCAAAAAGCCCAAAGTTCAGTACGAACCCGAACTTTACAGTTCAGGTTCGCTCAACCCTAGTGTAGATGTTTTTTTGTTTTACTACTTTTAAAAAATAAACGCCTTTGAAAAAAGATATAAAATTTTTCTTTGCATCACCATTTTCTGACAGCCACATAACTGTATGAGGGCTTGTTTTTGCAGGATGAACTGTCGTTTTTGGCGGTACCATTTTTGTGGTAGTACGACTTTTTGATCACTGTTATTCTATTCACCCCGAAAGGTGACTAAAATCGGCGAATCGTGTGTTGTTAATTTTTTTTGCCATTATGGCGTTCACCGCACAGGTATTTTTAAAAATATTTTAATAGTTCAGACATTTTGGGATGCGGCGATACCTGATATGTTTATTTTTTTATTGTTAATATACTGTATTTTTATTTGTAAAAACGGGAAATAGGGTGATTTAAACTTAATATTTAAATTTTTTAATTTATTTAGTTATTTTACTTTTCATTTAATCCTTTCAACCCCGAGGCCGTTTTCACCTTCCTGCCCAGGCCATTTTTTGGAAATCTGACATGTGTCACTTTATGTGGTAATAACTTTAAAACGCTTTTACTTATCCAGGCCATTCTGAGATTGTTTTCTCATCACATATTGTACTTCATGACAATGGTAAAATTCTGTCAAAATATTTCATTTTTATTTATAAAAAAATACCAAATTTCCAAATTTCAATTTCTCTACTTTTATAATATATAGTGATACCTCCAAAAATAGTTATTACTTTACATTTCCCATATGTCTACTTCATGTTTGGATCATTTTTAAAATGACATATTTTTTGGGGGGGACGTTAGAAGGTCCAAAACCCACTTTTTAAGGACTAGTTCAGGTCTAAAGTGACTTTGTGAGGCTTACATAATATAAACCACCCAAAAACTACCCCATTTTAGAAACTACACCCCTCAATGTATTCAAAACTGATTCTGCAAACTTTGTCAACCCTTTAGGTGTTCCACAAGAATTATAAGAAAATGTAGATGAAATTTCAGAATTTCACTTTTTTGGCAGGTTTTCCATTTTAATCAATTTTTTACGCTAACGAAGCAAGGGTTAACAGCCAAACAAAATTTAATATTTATTGCCCTGATTCTGTAGTTTACAGAAACACTCCATATGTGGTCATAAACTGCTGTAAGGGCACACGGCAGGGCGCAGAAGGAAAGGAACGCAATATGGTTTTTGGAGGGCAGCTTTCACTGGGATAATTTTGCCATGTCACATTTGAAGACCCCCTGATGAACCCCTAGAGTAAAAACACCATTAAAATGACCCCATTTTGGAAACTATGGGATAAGGTGGCAGTTTTTTTGGTACTATTTTAGGGTACATATGATTTTTGGTTGCTCTATATTACACTTTTTGTGAGGCAATGAAACAAAAAATAGCTGTTATGGCACAGTTTTTATGTTATTTACAATGTTCATCTGACAGGTTAGATCATGTGGTATTTTTATAGAGCAGGTTGTTACGGACACGACAATACCGGATATGACTACTTTGTTTGGTTGTTTGTTTCAATTTTACATAATAAAGCATTTTTGAAAACTCTCCATATTCTGAAAGCCATAGTTTTTTTAATTCTTTGGACGACTGTCTTATGTAGGGTCTCATTTTGGGTATGAGATGACGGTTTGATTGGTACTATTTTAGTGTGCATATGACTTTTTGATCGCTTGGTATTACGCTTTTTGTAATGTAAGGTGACAAAAATGGCTTTTTTGACACACTTTTTATTTTTTTACGGTGTTTACCTGAGGGGTTAGGTCATGTGATATTTTTATACAGCAGGTTATTACGGACGTGGTGATACCTAATATGTATACTTTTTTATTTATTTAAGTTTTACACAATAACAGCATTTTTGAAACAAAGAAAAATCATGTTTTAGTGTCTCCATATTCTGAGAGCCATAGTTTTTAAATTTTTTGGGCGATTGTCTTAGGTAGGGTATCATTTTTGCGGGATGAGATAATGGTTTGATTGGCACTATTTTGTGGTGCATATGACTTTTTGATCGCTTGCTTCTACACTTTTTGTGATGTAAGGTGACAAAAAAGGGCTTTTTGCACAGTTTTTTTTTTTTTTAACGGTGTTCACCTGAGGGGTATTTTTATAGAGCAGTTTGTTACAGACGTGCCTATACCTAATATGTCTACTTTTTTATTTTCTTTACATTTGGCACAATAAAATCATTTAAAAAAATAATAATTATAATCATGTTTTAGTCTCCATAGTGCTATATTTTTTTTTTTTTTTGGGCAATTATTTTTGTAGGATGAGGTGACATTAGATTGGAACTATTTTGGGGTACATATGTCTTTTTGATCGCTTGGTTTTGCACTTTTAATGATGCAAGGTGACAATAAAAAGTTTTTTTAGTAGTTTTTATTAAAAAAAATTGACGGTGTTCATCTGAGGGGTTAGGTCATGTGATATTTTTATAGAGCCGGTTGATACGGACGTGGCAATACCTAATATGTCTACTTTTCTTTTTTTCCCTATTTAAAAAAATATATATTTTATTTCATTTTGGGAAAAGGACTCTTTTTTTTTTTTTTTTTACTTGAAACTTTTCAGATTTTTTGTAAAACGCTATTTTTTACCTTTTTTGTAGCTTTTTTTTCACAACTTTTGGGGGTCTGATCCCCTTTACAATGCATTACAATACTTCTGTATTGTAATGCATTGGCTGTAAGTGTATTGAAAGTATAATACATTTACAGACTGCTTCCTGTGAGATCCTGTGACATCGGGCTGCCTTCCCTGCCATAGGGTCCCCATCACAGCAGCGCAGGCACCCGGCCGGATCCTGCACGTGCCGTGGGGCCGCGCTGACCGTGGAAGTGCAAGGGTTAATGCACCGGCATCGGTGTTTTCACAGTAAATCGACATTGTGAATACTTTTTTTTGGGTTTTGTGTATGGTTCCTTATTTACCTTTTGGGTATTTTAAAAGCATTTGAATAAAGATATAGTTTTAGGGTCAATGCCCCGTTTTGATTAGTTTGCTATTTTTGCATGACTCAGGATTGACATCGGCCGGTATCGCCTTACAAGTTTTTCTACTCAGGATAGGTCATCATTATCATCAGTGGTTTCAGGGAGCCGTCTCGCTCACCGGAGCTTTGGTGAGCGCAGCCAGCTCCTGTTATTCTCCAAGCACAGTGCCGCACATTGTATAGTGGATCTGCTTGGTATTGCAGCTCAGCCCCATTCTTTTTAATGGGGCTGACCTGCCACTAGGCCATGTGACTGATTGACGTGACTTCAAATGGCCTAGAAAGAGGTCATGGCGCACATCTAAGATCACGAGAGTCGCGCCCCTCTGATCTGATATTGAGGACCTATCCTGAGGATAGGTCATCTATAGTAATTCCTGGATAACCCCTTTTAATTTCGGAACTCGGAAAGAATTGATTTGTTATTTTGTTCCTCTGTTATATCTCCTGGAATTATATAAATAAATTGACAGTTGAATATTGCCATTCTCCTTATCCAAAAAGGTGAACCTCTGTGTCTATGGTCAGCTATAGGTTTTCTTGGAAATGCTTTTGAATTTTGTTCAGTTTTAAATAACAGATTTTTGATTGCATTTTCTGTTTTTCTTTTAGGAATTATTTGATTTTTCTTTACATGCTCATTCCTAATCAGAATGATTGTGTGTACACCGTGAAGAATGCAAACCGCTGACATGGAAACAATGGAGCTTCACAGGGTCGGCAGGAAGCTTGTCTACCCAGGTGTGTGATAAAGTCTTTGCAAATGAAGAAATCTTTCTAGTTACCTTCAGCTATTGTTTGGTCTCCAGCAAAGTCTTTTCATGGGGCTTATGTATAGCATAAAGAAAGCCAAGTTTTTTTTTATTTTATTATTTGTCCCTCTTGCTGATGATGAAAAGATATGACATTCGAGAAGGACTGTGGATTGACTTGGTGGAAAGAAAAGGCCTATGCATTACTACCTACCGCAGAATTTGATGTTTGATACAAGATGGAAAACAGGAGACATTGAAGTAGTCTCTAGAGCACGGAGTCCCCAATAGGAGGCAGGATTGAATTTAGTCTTCTTGGAGAAATGAGTCATTGATGCATCAGTCAACAGGTGCTTTATGAGACAAAAAGATGGACAGATTATGTATCCACAGGTCCAGATTGCTTGACTCCCAGTGTTTCTAGTGGCTCTTTTTCTACCTTGGTGGTGCATATCTGATGCTCGCAATGTTTGGTTTTAATGTTCTTTCTCTTAAAAACTTGGCCATAAATGTATCAGTTACAGGGAGGGTTTTAGGGTTTGGCAAACTGAATCCAATCCCTAGAGGGCACCATAAACGTATTAAATCACCCAGTGTTATTTAGTAGTAGATTAGTAATATTATTAGTAGTAGATTTTTTTTTTTACATTTCTTCCAGTACCTGTGAAGACATTGATAATTGCCTGTTCACTACCACTTCATTCCGGCCCCATGGCTCCCATGCTGGCTTTACTGCCTTCCAACTTCCACACAGACAAGGTCACATGCACTGCTGCAGCCAATGACTGGTCTCAGCGGTGACATGTCCCCAAGACCCAAGACCCATGACCCAGCAGTAACATGCAAATTGGGGACATGACACTGCTGGGACCAGTCATTGGCTGCAGCGGCACAAGTGACCCTGTCTGTACGAAAGTTGATAGGTTGGGAAGTTCCTTGAAGCCTGGGAGCCATGGAGCCAGAACAGATCTCTTCATAGGTAGTGCTGGGAGGAGGGATTTAAAAAAAAATCCCTTATTTGTGTATTCCATATTGTTCAGGCATTGTATGGTGGTGTTATGTAATTGCAGTATTAACTTGGCACTATATGGCGGTCTGGCATTATTAGTGTTGAGAGAATCGAAGTTAAACGAATTGACTTTGCTCCGAATTTCGGGAAAAATTTGATTCGCTACGAAGCTGAATTTCCTGGCTCTTTGTGGTAACAAATCAACTTTCCCTGAAATGGCGGTAAAAAAAACTACATACTCACCTCATCCATCTGCTTGCAGAGGTTTTGTTGCGACCATCTTGAGTGAAGAAAACGCGCCAAATTTTACTCGCTCTGACGTGTGATGTCACCATGTCATAACACTGACAGATCACCAATGATGTCATCGTGTCCACCCCGCGTGATGATGTCATCATGTCAGCGCGCAGGAGATTTGGCGCATTTTCTTCAATCAAGATGGCCGTGACAGCCTCTCCGCGAGCAAATGGATGAGGTGAGTATGTATTTTTTTTTAACCACTAATTAACCCCTGAAAGGCCTCAATGTGACTGTCAGATGCCGCAATCAGCGTTGAATGCGGCATCTAAGAGGTTCAATGGGTGGCGGCACGATCAACGTTCTTCGTCATTGCACCTTCTACATACAATGGAATGCTATTCATCACAATGTAATTTGTAACAAATCAAATTTCTTTGTGAACTTCGGCAGAGCAGCCAAATAAAATTTATGATAACTTTGCTCAACTCTAGTTATTATTTTATGGACTGAAATTATGACAAAAAACTGTATAAAAATGGCAAGTGGCATCTATCTACTTTGATTGCTGCCTAGAGAACCAACAATTGACAATTATTAATGAGCCAAACTTGTATGCTTATGTAGGTGTGTGCTAATAACAATTGACTGAAAGCTATTTAATATCTATGGACACATTAAAGGAAACTTGGAACAAATAGTCAGGGGGCTGGACATGGGGTCCAGCTCCGAGATCCTGTCCCTGCCACAGTACAGAGGTCAACATGTGCATGTAAATGGAATGTCACACTTTTGGTCCATCAGGATCCAGAAGTGCAGAGATGGGAGCGTGCCGCTGGCATAGTGTATTTGGGGTTAACTTCAGCTACAAGGGAATGGTCAAATTCAGTCTGTTAAAGTGTCATCTGAAAATGACCTATTGTTTAAATCATGTTTTTGTGTTAAACATATATTTAAAGAATTTTTGATGGTTATTTTTTATTTTCCATGTCAATAGCTATATAATAAATAAAAATAAACTCCTGCAGTTTTCCCATTGGCCACTAGGCTTAATAATCAGCACCACTTCTTGGTGTGTACAGATGACTTTACAGCAGTTATCTGCTTATCATTACAGGCAGGATAACAACAACAAATATAACTGCTATATAGCGATAGCACCACCATTCACATTAGGTGATATCACAACTTATTTACTACCTCCTGACCTCTACACAGGGCACATAGCATGCCTAGAAAACTCTCCTATAGAAGTCAATGAGGTCCCCTCCTATCCATTATGGCTATGGTCCCTGCTGGCTGCTGTAAAGCATGTCTCTAAATGCTGTTAAGAACAGCTCAGGCAAGATGGGCGCCCCCAATTATCATGTTTAGAAAATAGAAAAAAAATCTGCAATGAGAAAATAAAAACAAATTAGAAAAAAAAGGATATGTGTTACTATCTATTTTTAATTGGCAGAAAAAAATATTTATGGTAACACATTCCCTTTAGGCCTAGTTCACACGAATGTTTTTTTTGCGAGTGTACGGGCCGTTTTTTAGTGTTCCGTATACGGTCCGTATACGGAACCATTCATTTCAATGGTTCCGCCAAAAAAACGAAATGTGTTCCATATGCATTCCGTTTCCGTATTTCCGTTTTTCCGTTCCATTGAAAGATAGTCCTATATTTGGCCGCAAATCACGTTCCGTGGCTACATTAAAATCAATGGGTCCGCAAAAAAACGGAACACATACGGAAATGCATCCGTATGTCTTCCGTATCCGTTCCGTTTTTGCTGAACCATCTATTGAAAATGTTATGCCCAGCCCAATTTTTTCTATGTAATTACTGTATACTGTATATGCCATACGGAAAAACGGAACAGAAAAATGGAACAGAAACAAAAAACGGAACAACTGATTCGTGAAAAACGGACCGCAAAACACTGAAAAAGCCATACGTTCGTGTGAACTAGGCCTCAGGGTAAGCTGCTTGAGCTAAATGGGTATGTTTTTGTGGGAGTCTTTTGTAACTGCAGTTCATTGAAATGTCCCACTTCTTCCATCTCATACAGTATTCACAGCGGTTTGGGGAATATTTGAGCTTTTAAGGTCTTTAAGGTAACAGCAGCTACCAGAATGTCTTTCTAACTCACGACCTGCCTCCGATAGGACATTCTGGCACACATCTCAAGTTAGTTGAGTGCCTTTGAATGTGCATGCTTAATGTCCTCTTTCATACTGAATTTCTGATGATGTCATCATATCTATCTCTGCACTTGACAGGCTGCTGGACACCGAATTGTTTCAATATGGCTTAATATGTGCTCACCTATCTAGGCTAACTTCATTGCTTTGATTGGCATCTCACCATAATTTCACCTTTTATCTTATACGTCACGCTTTGTGTCCTCGTTCCTTACTTTGGTACATATGACTCTACTGTCATCTCTGGTAGCAACTGTTGCCAGCTACAAATGCAGTAAGCCGGATTGGGACAGATGCACACTGGCGCAATATTAATAGTTTTTAGTTCGTGACACCAATTGCAGCTTGCGCAGGTACTGTAGCAGGGCCCTTTAAGATGTAATAGCTCACGTACCAGGTGAGGAATGCCAGAGGGGGATATTATCTCTGTGTGGTAGATATTGTAGTGTGAACGGTGTCTCCTACCTTGGTACGGCTGTACTCCTGTATCCTGGCTCACATGCAATAAATTGAGTCTGGTCAGTAGGAGTAATTGAGGAATAATTGAGATCCAAACAGGTAATGGGATCCAACTTGTCTTTACTTAGCGCAGCTTTGATCCATACAATTACAGCAATAGTCTAAGGTCCCAGCAGGTATTGGCAATATGTGGCAGGAATTTATATATATTCTGCTTCTTGTACATACGCCTAGTAGAATCTGGCAGGTATCTATCTTCTGCTCTGTCTTTAGTCTGCTTGCTTTGGGCCAGACTAGCTGAAGAGGTATTTAGCTTCTCTTTGTCTTTGGATCTGTACTTACAGAACTGCTCGCAGGGAATGGTGTTGTCTTCCTGGAAATCTATATGTCTGTGAAGAGCTGCTTTTCTTTGTCCACAGCTGAGGAAGGTTGATCTTGGGCCTCAGCCGAGGCTTGGATCCTAAGTTCGGATCCCTGTTTCTGGGAGCTCCTACTAACACAGCCTCCCCCAACAGGGGGCTGGCTCACACACTGCCTAGAACTTTCCTTCCTCCCCCTGAAGTAGGATGTGGGAACATTCCACTCCTCCACAGAAAGGGGGGGGGGGGAGCTAGCCTGGAATGAACTATTCCAGTCTAGATAATACCTATGGCCTGCTGCATACTGCTGCCACCTGCTGGTGTACATTGAGAACTACAGCATATATATATATAAAACAGGCATAGAAATACATATCATGGCAATGCACAGTTATGTTACACTAGATGGCAATACATTCACACCTAACAGTATGAAGCAGGGTGGAAGAAGTGACATACTTCAGGATGTTACACAAACTTTGGAGGTTATTCCAAGGATCTCTACAGCAAGCCCAGGCACAGACTGGCCCACAGGGGTACAGGTGAATCCTCCGATGGGCCCCTGAACAAGGTGGGCCCCTTGTCTTCTACCCCCTGCACAAGTGGCACATAACACAGTAGACTTACTGCACTACATAGTTATATTCAATGTACAGCACCTCAACCAGCTTATGTTCATATAAAAAATGGGTAGAATATTTAAGAAACTACCCAGCTTATTATTATAGACATGTTCATGTGCTCAGATGACTTATAGGTACAGAGGCAGGACAAGTACCCTCCTTTCCCAGAGACCTCCCTTCTCAAAGTTGCTGCTGGGATCTTGTAGTGTTTTGCTGCTGTGTGAGCAGGTAATCTCTTGCTGTATCCGTATGGTGGGCCCTCAAAATAAATTTTACTCATGGGCCCTTGAGGGCCCAGACAACACTAAGCAAGCCTAACAGCTTCTTGAAGAGATTACTGGTGAAAACTGGCCAATCAGGTGCTGAGCCTCAGTTATGGTCTGCTCCAGTGCTATATAAGTCTCCACCCGTAGCACTACACTTCTAGCCTTGGAGATAAGCAGACCACTTTACCATTTCTTATTGTGGTAGAAACAATATTAGATTAAAGAGACACTTCCATCATTTTTATCGCAAATTAACAACCTATACGTGAATATTCCACGTACACTGTTTTATAAAAAACAAAACAGGTGTATGGTTTTCTAGATATAACTTTCTGAGGTCACTTCTTGAGGTCACTTCATGTCCTGGCTACTTCCTGTTCTGGCTTGTAGCTTCCTCCTTTGTTTGGACTTATAATATGGCAAAGAGCTTTGCTTATCTTTTTTAGTCAGACCATCACTGTGACCAGAGAGAACCCCCTGTAGTGACTCAATTAGCGCATCACTTACATTAATAAATACAGTCCTCTACTACAGCCATCTTTGTCTAGACCTACTAAGAGAGTTGTAATACTGTTATCCCAATTCTACACCTATCAATATCATGAGGATTACTGTGTGAATAACATCCTACCTTCACAGTAGCTGTAAACTGACAATGGCTTGCTTATTTATACAGGAGGTCTTATCATTTGTGCTGGCTGTGAGGGCAATATTTAATATTTAAATTTCCCGTGGCTTAGTACTGCCAAAATGATAAAAATAAATACAGAGTTTTAAAAAATTCCCCCCGTCCTTATAAGAGGATAATAATTGGACTATTGGATTCTTATTGCCCTTTGGTGAAGTTCATCTGAGTCTCCCAGTCAGACTTTATTGACGACTCTGTAATGTTGGTGGTTCCTACTGAAGTTGGCAGAATCCCCCAAGACATATCTAATTGTAGCCAGCTTTAGCAGAAGATAGACCAAGAATTCCTTCACAAATTCTAGATACAGAAATCTAAAAGGAAAAAAAAAATTCTCCTCAACCACCAGTGACATCTGCTAATCTAATGATCTCTGTGTAGATAAAAGCAGCCGGCCCTTTTGATGTAACTAAACTCACTTTTCCCTTGTTTGTTTTTCCTGTCAAGATACTTAGGTTGGGCTCTTGTGTGAGTTAGATACCAGAGTATATCATTACATTGAATAAACAAGAGTAGAAATTTAACACTGAAATTGACAGTATACTATGCCATAGAGGGCAGGGTGTCAGAAAAAAACATTTTATGAGAAAAAAATACAGAAATACATTGACATTTTGAAATCTTTTATTTGTCCATGCCCCTTGTACCTATAAACGTGCCTTCCATGAGTCATGACTGATGGAAAGACACTACAGAAGCCATGGTGTCACTTATCAGATTGACTGCTAGGTCCCTTAATGAAACCCACACCAATGCAATTCAGGACTTGTGATTCAAGATGTGATAGAGACAGTAAACTTTCTTCCGCTTGTATTAGTCACACCGAGAAAAGGATTATTGAAGCTCCCTTTAAGCACAGCCAAAATGTAGCGAGGAAAAAGTGAAATCGGTTACATTTGAGTCTTCTGATCCCCATGACAGATTGAGGATTTAGACAGGACAATATGTAAGGGAAGTGTACTTTATTAGGACAGGTCACCAGTCACCCAGGATCCCCACGTCCCCCATCAGCGGAATGAAAAGTATGAAAATATGTCTAATGAAATCTTATTTAGCACCAAGGCCTCTTATATTGTTACTGACTTACAGCCTGTATTATAGTGCAGAGCAGCAATTCTGCTTGCTTTAGAGCTGAAAGCATCCAGCATTCCAAACTTGTCGAATGTCTGTCCAGAACTTGCTTTGATGATTTCCATTAAAGGAATTGTCATCTTTTTACCAGACACCATACATCTAAATCTAGAAAATATCCTCTTTTCTAGAGGATATTTTCTAGATGAGATGTTTGTATGAGCTCTTGTTAGCGATGATCAAGCAAAGTTCATCAGGTAACCGGAATTTTTCGTTTGTCGGCGGCAGATCGTGTCGTATAGTTACAATCTGCTGCCAGCAAACAGTGATTCAGTATGGGGATGAGCGATAGCATTAGCGATCATTCTTTCCTATACTGGGGAGGAGACCGCTGCATGTAATAGCAGCGGTCTCCTCCGCTAGCGAGCAGGCGATTTTCGGAAAGCTCTTTGTGGCTTGTCTGTAATCAAACTTGTTAATTGCTGCTGCTGATAGCCAGCATAAATGTGAATGCAGCTCTGAAGTATACAGTGAATATAAATAGTCTACACACCCCTGTTAAAATGTCAGTTTTCTGTGCTGTAAAAAAATTAGACAAAGATAAATCATTTCAGAACTTTTTCCACCTTTAATGTGACCTATAAACTGTACAACTCAATTGAAAAACAAACTTAAATATTTTAGGTGGAGGGAAGAAAACAAACCAAAAAAAAATTATGTGGTTGCATAAGTGTGAAAAACAGCCCCTTGGCATGATGCTGCCATCACCACCATGCTTCACTGTGGGTATGGTGTTCTTTTGGTGATGTGCAGTGTTGTTTTTGCGCCAAACATATCTTTTGGAATTATGGCCAAAAAATTCAACCTTGGTTCCATCAGACCATAACACCTTTTCCCACATGCTTTTGAGAGACTTCAGATGTGTTTTTGCAAAATGTAGCCTAGCTTGATTGTTTTTCTTCGTAAGAAAAGGCTTTAGTCTTGCCACTCTACCCCATAGCCCAGACATATAAGGAATATGGGAGATTGTTGTCAAGTGTACCACACAGCCAGTACTTGCCAGATATTCCTGCAGCTCCTTTAATGTTGCTGTAGGCCTCTTGGTAGCCTCCCAGACCAGTTTTCTTCTCGTCTTTTCATCAATTTTGGAGGGACGTCCAGTTCTTAGTAATGTCACTGTTGTGCCATATTTTTTCCACTTGATGATGACTGTCTTCACTGTGTTCCATGGTACATCTAATGCCTTGAAAATTATTTTGTACCCTTCTCCTGACTGATACCTTTTAACAATGAGATCCCTCTGATGCTTTGGAAGCTCTCTGTGGACCATGGCTTTTACTGTGGCATGCGACTAAGAAAATTTCAGGAAAGACCAACTAGAGCAGCTGAACTTTATTTGGGGTTAATCAGAGGCACTTTAAATGATGGCAGGTGTATGCTGACTCCTATTTAACAGGATTTTGAATG
This sequence comes from Bufo bufo, assembly GCF_905171765.1. NCBI lineage: Eukaryota > Metazoa > Chordata > Amphibia > Anura > Bufonidae > Bufo > Bufo bufo. The sequence goes on from NC_053389.1 coordinate 140,381,670, forward strand.
TGATTGCTTAATTCTGAACACAGCTATATCCCCAGTTATAACACACTTATGCAACCACATTATTTAATTTTTTTTTGTTTTCTTCCCTCCACCTAAAAGATTTCAGTTTGTTTTTCAATTGAGTTGTACAGTTTATAGGTCACAGTAAAGGTGGAAAAAGTTCTGAAATGATTTATCACAGAAACCTGACATTTTAACAGGGGTGTGTAGACTTTTTATATCCACTGTATGTACACGGTTACTCCACCAGAGGAATGGTGATATCACGGTCGGCGTGACTATCACATACGTGACACAGAGGGAGGGAACAAGGAAGGCCCTGACCAAGTCAGAGGGAAGGTGGTGACCCCTGACTCACCTAGCGGCTGGCACCTGGCTGCCCTGACGTCCCTAGACGGGTTCCTCACCCGTACGCCGATCACGTGCCTAAAGCCCTGGCTTTCCATAAGCTGAGCCCTAGATAGTGAACAGGGCGGTGGGAACACTAGTCCGCACCACTAGCTCTAAAGGAAAACACCAAGGGAAGGACAGACAATACAAACTCAACATATAATCCCAGGTGGGCGACAACAGGAGACAACAAGAAGCCCAACAGGGATCCGGAGGGTAGCACTCTGGAACGACAACCAGGATTCACAACTCCAGTGGGTCAGTATAGATGTCCAGGCAGGAAGCTCTATAACTGGCAACTAGAGAAGTGTGAGGGGAGAATATAAGGAGGTTGGGAGTGGCAGACAAGAAACAGCTGAGGAGGAGAAGCTACGGATCCCTGATTGAGACAAAAAGGATAGCAAGGCAAACACAGAAAACAATCACTAAGAAACAACGTGATCTTTAGATATAGAGCGCGCAGCCACCCGCTGCGACCTCCTGACCCCGGGTATAACGGAGTCAGACGTGGCTCTAGATACCCTCGTGACAGGTGAGTGCAGCTGTGAAGTATAATACAGGATGTAACTTGGGATTTAGAAGGTAAATAAAGCAATATATTATTTTCTAAATGTTTCATACATTGTAAGAGTTGTATATAAATGCCTTTTTTGCCACTGTTTAATAAAAAAAATATAAAAATTCCCATAAAGTTTCTGTGGTCTATTAATAATTGCATTTTAATTCTCATAAATATTTGAGGCAACTCAAATTACAAAAATACAACAATGTCACAGTTTTACAAATGCAAATCCACAAATAAGCACTCGACTTAATGATAATTATTAAACCAAACTGAACATCGTGATAACGTGGCCCTATGGAAATAAACTGTAATATTCGGCAACTATTTCCTCAAAAACTATTGTTGCATTCCAGATTTTTGGTCTTGTGTGCTGTTTCGAAACTACACAATGGGCTTAGAAACAAAATAACAATGGACGCCAACTCAAAAGCAATATAAATGGATTAGATGGCATACAATGAGCAAAAGATAATAAGCTCTGCCTAACAATGGTCGACAAGCAGAAAGATGATAAATGAAAAGAGGGGAAGTCATTATATCCCAGCAGTGGTATGGATTTGTATGCACCCTGGTGTACTAAGTGTGAATAGTGCCCTTTAAAATGACTTTTACATTCAATTTGCAACAGTTTTAATAAATGGCGATCGGTTTGTATATGACAAAATACATCAACTAAATAGGATTCTAAAAATGTAACATATTTGTGTAAATGTCTCCACTCCGGTGAAATGCATTTCTCAGTACCAAGAGAAGAGCACTGCTATTACAGGAGAGGAAAGGGTTACACTTCTAGCAAAATTATATATCTTGCTGCAAAGTCACTGTTAGTTTTAGGGAAATGTCAGTATAGAAATGTATCAGCTCATTCAGGTCCATATTCTATAGGGGGCAGTTTTATTTTAATTATATGTTTGTACACATTTGAAACTATTTTAATATCTTCTACATAGCAGGCAGTATTATAGTAGTTATATTCTTGTACATAGGAGCAGTATTATAGTAGTTATATTCTGGTACATAGGAGACGTATTATAGTAGTTATATTCTTGTACATAGGGGGCAGTATTATAGTAGTTATATTCTTGTACATAACAGGCAGTATTATAGTAGTTATATTCTTGTACATAGCAGGTAGTATTATACTAGTTATATTCTTGTATATAGGAGGCAATATTATAGTAGTTATTAGTGATGAGCGGCAGCGGCAATATTCAAATTCGCGATATTTCACGAATATTTTGTAGAATATTCGTCATAAATTCACGATTATATTCTTGATTGCGAAAATCGGCAATGTAATATTTGTGTAATGTGCGCGAAATACAGGCGTGGGTCACTTATGCTACATTTTTCAAGCTGGTATAAGTTTCCTGAGACTGGAGAAAATGGTCGGCACGGCAGAACATTAGAATAGCTTTATATGCAGATAGAGTGCTCCAATATATTCGCGCTTGCGAATTTTCGTCAATCAATGATGCTCATATATTTTTCGCAATACGTGCAACTTGTGACATCTCAGCACTATGTCTGTAGCATGTATGTTTCGACAGCAGAACTTATCACACTGCCTAACACCCTGCACTCAGCTACACTATAGATCAATCTAACCCACACTGACTATCTCCTTCTATCTGAATTATATATATATGTTAACTATAATGTAATACAACAAAGCACAGAGCACAGCAATGACACCGCTCTCTCTTTCATAACTGCAATAAACTTTAGAAAATGGCTGCTGGGGAGGTTCTTATATAGTAAGGGGTAGGCAACTTTCCTATTGGTTGGTAGGATGTTGCTAAGCTCAGAGAAAGACATTGCTGCCTTCTAATTGGCCAACTCGCAAGAAGAAGGGAGGGATCATGGGTTCAGATGAAAAAAAAATCTAGAATATTCGTGAATACGAATATATAGCACTATATTCTAAATCTTTGCGAATTCTCGAAGTTGCGATATTCGCGATTAGAATTTTCACGCCCAACACTAGTAGTTATATTCTTGCACATAGGAGGCAGTATTATAGTAGCTATATTCTTGTACATAATAGGCAGTATTATACTAATTATATTCATGTACATAGATTGCTGTATTACAGCAGTTATATTCTTAAATATTACAGCATTTAAATTATTTTACATAGATGCAGTATAACAGTTATTTTCTTCTATATGGCAACAGTATTATGATACATATATTCTTCAACATAGGAGCAGTTTTATTGTAGTTTATTTCTAGTGCATAATGGGCAGTATCATAGTAGTTTTTGTGTTTAGTGTAGTTGATTTAGCTTATAAATTGGGTGGAAACACTATTTACAGAAGTTCTACCCAGTGGCGTACCTACTGTACCAGGGAAGCAGCTGCTTCGGGGCCCGGGCTGACAAGGGGCCCGGAGCAGTAGTAAACAGTCAGACTGCCCACACCCCCCTCTACACTCACATTCATCTGCTGTCCTTTGCCCCCCCCCCCCCAGCTGCATTCATCTGCTGTCCTTTCAGAAACCCCCCCCCCAGTCCTGTCCTGTGGGCCCCCTACTTATCTGATGCCCTGCCCTCTAGGCCCCCTATCCATCTGATGCCACAATCCTCTGGGCGCCCATGTGCAGCTTGGGGACACCAGTATGAGGCCAGAATGGGGACTGGAAGATGACGGAGCGGCGGGGAGCAGGCGAGTATGGTTTTTTCAACAACTGTACAATGCACCGCTAGTTCACATCACATTTTTGTCCCACATTTAAGGCTGGGTTCACATCACGTTTTTCCCATCCGTTTAATATATACAAAAAAACATATCCGGATGCCTCATACTGATGCCATGACAGTGACATCCGTTCACCATAGAGTTTCATTGCAAAAAAAAAGTATTCATTTTTTTTACCGGATTGTGCAGGATACAAGAACGTGGAGTACTGCATTTCTGTATCGTGTACGTCATAGTCCAGTAAAAACACATGTATGTTAAAGAATCAGAGGCCACTGTATGACGCCTGCCTGCCCGTTTAAAAATTTGCTGTGGGGCCCAGTCATTTCTAGCTACTCCACTGGTTACCAGGGGCTCAGACCATGGGGACAGACTACATTCGGTGTCAGCCCTGCAGCAATATATAGAATGGGCGCCTATCCTACAGCAGGGGTCATACTGTGCTGTACATACAGTGTAGTGTGACGTCATGTTCACCTCTCCGGGTATATTACCCAGGAAAGCACAATTCTGCAAAAAGGACATGTTCTATCTTTTGGTGGAACGGAAGTGCGGAATGGAACCCCACGGAAGCACTGCGTAGTGCTTATGTAGTGTTCCGTTCCGTGATTCCGTTTCGCACCCTTCCGCATCTCCGGATTTGCAGACCCATTGAAGTGAATGGGTCCACATCCGTGATGTGGAATGCACACGGAAGGGTGCCCATTTATTGCTGATCCGCATATGCGGTCCGCAATACGGGAATGGCTGGCCCCTTTCACACGAACGATACGGGTTGGCTCCAGATGCGTTCAGGGTGCACTCAGTGAAACTCGCACCATTTTTCAAGCAAGTTCAGTCAGTTTTGTCTACGATTGCGTTCAGTTTTTTCTGCGCAGGTGCAATGCGTTTTGATGCGTTTTTCATGCACGTGATAAAAAACTAAAAGTTTACAAACAACATCTCCTAGCAACCTGGTGGTGAGCGTGGTGACGTCGGCGCAGGTCCTGCTGAATGAAGATAGAAGATTTCTATTCAGCAGGACCTGCTCCGACGTCACCACACTCACCACGTTGTGAGCGCGGTGACGTCATCAGAGGTACTTTTCCTGCCAGATCCTGAAAGAAGACGAGCCGGGCTGCGCGATCAAGTGGATGAGGTGAATAATTACATTTTTTATTATTTTTTTAACCCCTCAAGCCACATGTTACTTAGCATTCTGTATTAAGAATACTATTATTTTCCCTTATAACCATGTTATAAGGGAAAATAATAAAGTTCGGGTCCCTATCATCTCCTAGCAACCATCCGTGAAAATCGCATTGCATCCGCAATGCTTGCGGATGCAATGCGATTTTCAAGCAGCCCCATTTACTTCTGTGGGGCCTGCGCTAAGTGAAAAACGCAGAATATAGAGCATGCTGCGATTTTTACGCAACGCACAAGTGATGCGTAAAAATCACTGATCATGTACACAGCCCCATTGAAGTGAATGGGTCCGGATTCAGTGCAGGTGCAATGCGTTCACATCACCTATTGCACCCCTTATGGAAAAGTTGCCCGTGTCAAAGGGGCCTAAGACTTTGACACGGCCCCCACAACAGTATGATAGAATGACACTAGATGACATAGAGTGTGTGTGTATGTATATAATATATATAATAGGAAAAGGATGGCGTGGCAGCCTGGTCTGGTCTAGATCGTGCCAAAGGAGCGGGGTTTACACAGGGGGGGGCCTATACAAAAATTTGCTGTGGGGCCCAGTCACCTCTAGTTACGCCCCTGGTTCTACCCACTCACAGACAGCAGTTTTGGGGTTTTTGCTTGTCATTAGTACAGGGCAGGGAGACTCTGTGAGGTCTTTGATGTGGGCCTGGGATAATACATTTCTCCTTGTGGACACTGCCAAAGTAAATAATAAATAAGCTCATATCCAGAAGGACAATAGCTCTCTCTCTAGATCCACCTCCTATTGGATAGCTACCCTATAATCCAATGATTGGCCCTTTAAATGGCCTTGGTACACAGTTTGCCAATATAAGACAAAACCAGATTTTTTTCTATAAGAGAATGACAATCATCCCCAGAGGTTTTTTCTTCTTCTATTGTGCTCTCAGTTCCATAGGAAATATGCCTTAATTTGAAGATATGTTTGAAGACAGTTAAATCAAAAAGAGATATTGAAAGTGAACTATTAAAGGGGTTTTCCAGGATTTTAATATTGATGACCTATTCTTAGGTGAGCAGTGTAATACAAGAAGCCGTCTCATTCACTTCAATGGGACGGCTCATTCCTATACACTTGAATGGGAATGAGCTTTCCCATTGAAGTGAATGGGATGGCTTGTAACTACACCTGCTCACCACTGCAATGTCAACGGTGAGCAGGTAAACAATGAAGGCAAGGCTTTTCTTCAACCAGCTGATCAGCGGGTGTGTCGGACCCCCCGTCGATCTGATATTGATGATCTATCCTGAGAGCTATCCTGATCAACATTGAAATCCTGGAAAACCCTTCTAAGGCCTATTGCACACGACCGTATGTCTTTTTCAGTGTTTTGCGGTCCGTTTTAAACGGATCCGTTGTTCCGTTTTTTGTTTCCGTTGTGTTTCCGTTTCCGTTCCGTTTTTCCGTTCCGTTTTTCCGTATGGCAAATACAGTATACAGTAATTTCATAGAAAAAATTGGGCTGGGCATAACATTTTCAATAGATGGATCCGCAAAAAACGGAACGGATACGGAAGACATACGGATGCACTTCCGTATGCATTCCGTTTTTTTGCGGACCCATAGACTTTAATGGAGCCACGGAACGTGATTTGCGGCCAAATATAGGACATGTTCTATGTTAAAACGGAACGGAAAAACGGAAAAACGGAAACGGAATGCATACGGAGTACATTCCGTTTTTTTTGCGGACCCATTGAAATCAATGGTTCCGTATACGGACCGTATACGGACCGCAAAAAACGGCCAGTAAACGGGAAAAAAAAACGGCCATGTGAAAGAGGCCTAAGAAGAAGTTATGCAGTGCATCCATATACACTAGACAAGGCGACTTAAGGTGGTAGGCCCTGGTGTACATTTTAAACTGTCTCATAGGTCCACCAAGCTACCCAGGCATAGTGGGCTCTCCACCATTACTGGCAAGAGAAGACATCCTTAGATTTTTTTTGCTGACCACTGAAATCCGATCCCCACAAATAGTTAAGACAAAATTCCTGGAACATTCTGCTTTAATGTTCTTTTTATCCGTAAATGATCATTTATCAACACTTGGGCATTCAAGCTCAACTATTTAGCAATATGTTAAGTTGTGGTCTACATTCTTGGTTGAATCTCTTAATACGAACCACCCATCGATTTTCATGGAGTTGTTTTTCTATTTCTACACCACATGAATAGTTGGCAGTGAAACCTTACCATTTGAACATTTGATGATTCAGTCACACTCAAATTATCTAGACATATCTTTGAGATAGCTTAAATAAAGACCAAGCTCTCTTGTTCACACACCAGAAGAATCCATTGTTCTGGATTGCTGAAAATGTCTAGATATTGGATCAAAGTCATTCTGTGACATGTTGTGTATGCTCAGATTGTTCTTCCATCTCTAATACAAACATCATGTTTTAACTACTGTGTTTGTTAATATTGGATGTATGTAAATCATTGGGATCTTTAAATAGCTAGATTCTTTAAACAGATGTCCCATTGATGTCCCATAATTAGGAAGAGACATCAGTGTTGGATTGGTCCAACGCCCATAAAACCTACAGTGAGCTGAAATGCATGTGTATCTATGGCCTCTTCACACTTATACTTAACACAATGCCACTCTCATTTATGTGGTCATGTCTGGTACTGCAGCTAAGCCACATCTCAACTTATTTAAAGTATGAATGATCACCACTTTGTTTTCCATTCTTCTTATCCGTCAAGAGAACAGAAAAATTATATAAAAATGTATCCTTTCTTTGAGCATCCTTTGTGCTCATTTTGCATTCATTTGTGTCAGTTCCGTCAGAGATCCATTATTTGTGACAAAAGAAAAAGTCTTGTGTGGAGGACTTTTTCTCCCATCAACAATAATAGATCTTTGATTAAAATGAAAAAAATAAAAAAAAATAAAAAAAATAAAACAGAGGCAAAATGAGAACAACGGATGCTCAAAAAAAAGGACCCATTTTTATATAATTTTTCCGTTCTGTATGGATCAGAAGAACAGAAAACAAAATGATGATATGAAACCGGCTTAAGCTGCAGTACTGGACAACATTGCAGTGTCAGATACTGCATTAAATGGACAGTGACTATCACTGCTTTCTGCTACTTGGTGAAAGTACTGAGGGTTGGACCCCTGTCAATCGCATATTGTTGACCTACTCTAAGAGTCGGACATTATTTTTAGAGATGAGCAAATCAAAGTTGACGAAGTGGAATCCGATCCGAATTTCAGGAAAAATTTGATTCGCGCCGAATCCGAATTTCCTCACTCTTCGTGGTAACGAATCGCATTTTTTCCTAAAATGGCTGCTGCACATGTTAGGACATGGAGCAGGGAACTCTGGGAATGAGGGATCACCCACAATGCCATGCATGCAGCCAATCAGCAGCCAGTCAGCCCTGTGATGTCACAGCCCTATAAATAGCCTCAGCCATCTTGAATTCAGCCATTTTCCAAAGTACTTAGTGTAGGGAGAGATGTCAGCAGGCGCTAGGGACAGTGCTAGAAAAGACTTTAAAACTTTTATTTTGTTGTATAGAAGTTCAGGGAAAGGATAGGGAGGAATCATTCAACAGTATTGAAGCAGAACAGGGTTTAGTAGGGAAGTTTACAGCCTGGGTAATAGGAACAATGCTATTACACCTTGCTGCACTGACTGGGGATCCAAATTGCCATTATACAGCTCTGTAATTCCAGCAAACTGTTCTTGTTATTGGGGTGCAAGTGCTGTTTGATACAGCCATTAACAGGGTTTATTACAAGTAGGGTTGAACCAAACTTTAGGATTTTTGGTGCCTGGACCCGAACCTGAACTTTTCAGTAAAAGTTCGGGTTCGGCGATTTAATGGCGCTTTTTGAAAGTCTGCAGAGCAGCCAATCAACAAGCGTTTAACTCTTGTGCCCTTAGAAGCCATCACAGCCAAACCTACTAATGGCATGGCTGTGATTGGCCAGTGCAGCATGTGACCCAGCCTCTATATAAGCTGGAGTCACGTAGCGCTGCACATCACTCTGCACTTACTAGTGTAGGTATAGGATGCTGCTGCTGTGAGGGAGAGAATAGGAAAGAATCAGTTATCAGAAGTGCTTGTTAACTCAGCAATCTACAGCAATTTTGTTTTGTGGGTGCAGTGCACAATTTTTTTACCCTGCTCTGAGCCCAGTGACACAGAAAAATAACTTTTATCCTTCTGTTAATTAGATGGGCATCGGCAGCCATTTTATGCAAGTTCAGTGCACCAGCAAAGCATATTTCCATTTGTGACAGTTAAATACAAGGTTTAAATACTGCAGTTATATTCAGGGTTTATAAAAACACCCTTTTTTGCAAGAAAATACATTTTGGGTCCTTTGCTGAATTTGTCACAGTGAAATAAAAGCTTGAAATATTGCAATTATATTCTAAGTTTTAAAAAAACACCCATTTTTTGCAAGACCCTACATCTGGGGCCGTTGCTGCATTTGTCACAGTGAAATACAAGCTTGAAATACTGCAATTATATTCTGGGTTTAAAAAAAAACACCCATTTTTTGCAATACCCTACATCTGGTGCCTTTTCTCCATTTGTCCCAGTGAAATACAAGCTTGAAGTACTGCAATTATATTCTGGGTTTAATAATTTTTTTTTTTTTAGCAATACACTACATCTGGGGCCTTAGCTGTATTTGTCACAGTAAAATACAATCTTGAAATACTGCAATTATATTCTGGGTTAAAAAAAAACACCCATTTTTTGCAAAACCCTACATCTGGGGCCTTTGCTTCATTTGTCACAGTGAAATACAAGCTTGAAATACTGCAATTATATTCTGGGTTTAAAAAAACGGCAATTTTTTGCAAGACCCTATATCTGGGGGCATTACTGCATTTATCACAGTGAAATACAAGCTTGATATACCGCAATTATAATCTGGGTTTAAAAAAATCAACCTTTTGTTGCAAGACCCTACATCTGGGGCCTTTGCTGTATTTGTCACAGTGAAATTATATTCTGGGTTTAAAAAAAAACACACATTTTTTGCAATACCCTACATATGGTGCCTTTGCACCAATTGTCCCAGTGAAATACAAGCTTGAAGTACTGCAATTATATTCTGGGTTTAAATATTTTTTTTTTTTTTAGCAATACCCTACATCTGGGGCCTTTGCTGTATTTGTCACAGTGAAATACAAGCTTGAAATACTGCAATTATATTCTGGGTTTAAAAAAAACACCCATTTTTTGCAAGACCCTATATTTGGGAGCTTTACTGCATTTATCACAGTGAAATACAAGCTTGATATACCGCAATTAAGATCTGGATTTAAAAAAATCTAACTTTTTTTGCAATACCCTTCATCTGGGGCCTTTGCTGTATTTGTCACAGTGAAATACAAGCTTGAAATACTGCAGTTATATTCTGGGTTTAAAAAAAAAACACCCATTTTTTGCAATACCCTACATACGGTGCCTTTGCTCCATTTGTCGTAGTGAAATACAAGCTTGAAGTACTGCAATTATATTCTGGGTTTAAAAAAAACACCCATTTTTAGCAATACCCTACATTTGGGGTCTTTAATGTATTTGTCACAGTGAAATACAAGCTTGAAATACTGCAATTATATTCTGGGTTTAAAAAAAACACCCAATTTTCGCAATACCCTACATGTGGGGCCTTTGCTGCATTTGTCACAGTGAAATACAAGCTTGAAATAATGCAATTATATTCTGGGTTTAAAAAAACACCTATTTTTTTTTCAATACCCTACATCTGGGGCCTTTGCTGCATTTGTCACAGTGAAATACAAGCTTGAAATAATGCAATTATATTCTGGGTTTAAAAAAAACACCAATTTTTTGCAAGACCCTACATCTGGGGCCTTTGCTGCATTTGTGACAGTGATATACAAGCTTGAAATACTGCAATTATATTCTGGGTTTAAAAAAAACACCCAATTTTTGCAATACCTTACATATGGTGCCTTTGCTCCATTTGTCCCAGTGAAATACAAGCATGAAATACTGTAATTATATTCTGGCTTAAAAAAAACACATTTTTTGCAAGACCTTACATCTGGGGCCTTTGTTAATTTGTCACAGTGAAATACAAGCTTGAAATACTGCAATTATATTCTGGGTCTAAAAAACAAACACCCAATTTTTGCAATACCCTACATCTGGGCCCTTTGCTGCATTTGTCACAGTGAAATACAAGCTTGAATTAATGCAATTATATTCTGGGTTTTAAAAAAAACACCAATTTTTTTGCAATACCCTACATATGGTGCCTTTGCTCCATTTGTCCCAGTGAAATACAAGCTTGAAGTACTGTAATTATATTCTGGGTTTAAAAAAAAAACACACATTTTTTGCAATACCCTACATATGGTGCCTTTGCACCAATTGTCCCAGTGAAATACAAGCTTGAAGTACTGCAATTATATTCTGGGTTTAATTTTTTTTTTTTTTTAGCAATACCCTACATCTGGGGCCTTTGCTGTATTTGTCACAGTGAAATTGAAACTTGAAATATTGCAATTATATTCAGGGTTTAAAAAAACAACTATTTTTTCAAGACGCTACATCTGGGGCCTTTGCTTTATTTGTCACAGTAAAATACAAGCTTGAAATACTGCAATTATATTCTGGGTTTAAAAAAACACCCATTTTTTGCAAGACCCTACATCTGGGGCCTTTGCTTTATTTGTCACAGTGAAAAACAAGCTTGAAATACTGCAATTATATTCTGGGTTTAAAAAAAACACAAATTTTTTGCAAGACCCTATATCTGGGGCCTTTGCTTCATTTGTCACAGTGCTTGAAATACTGCAATTATATTCTGGGTTTAAAAAAACACCCATTTTTTGCAAGACCCTATATTTGGGAGCTTTACTGCATTTATCACAGTGAAATACAAGCTTGATATACCGCAATTAAGATCTGGATTTAAAAAAATCTAACTTTTTTTGCAATACCCTTCATCTGGGGCCTTTGCTGTATTTGTCACAGTGAAATACAATCTTGAAATACTGCAGTTATATTCTGGGTTTAAAAAAAAAACACCCATTTTTTGCAATACCCTACATACGGTGCCTTTGCTCCATTTGTCGTAGTGAAATACAAGCTTGAAGTACTGCAATTATATTCTGGGTTTAAAAAAAACACCCATTTTTAGCAATACCCTACATTTGGGGTCTTTAATGTATTTGTCACAGTGAAATACAAGCTTGAAATACTGCAATTATATTCTGGGTTTAAAAAAAACACCCAATTTTCGCAATACCCTACATGTGGGGCCTTTGCTGCATTTGTCACAGTGAAATACAAGCTTGAAATAATGCAATTATATTCTGGGTTTAAAAAAACACCTATTTTTTTTTCAATACCCTACATCTGGGGCCTTTGCTGCATTTGTCACAGTGAAATACAAGCTTGAAATAATGCAATTATATTCTGGGTTAAAAAAAAAACACCAATTTTTTGCAAGACCCTACATCTGAGGCCTTTGCTGCATTTGTGACAGTGATATACAAGCTTGAAATACTGCAATTATATTCTGTTTTTAAAAAAAACACCCAATTTTTGCAATACCTTACATATGGTGCCTTTGCTGCATTTGACCCAGTGAAATACAAGCATGAAATACTGCAATTATATTCTGGCTTAAAAAAAACACATTTTTTGCAAGACCTTACATCTGGGGCCTTTGGTTCATTTGTCACAGTGAAATACAAGCTTGAAATACTGCAATTATATTCTGAGTCTAAAAAACAAACACCCAATTTTTGCAATACCCTACATCTGGGCCCTTTGCTGCATTTGTCACAGTGAAATACAAGCTTGAATTAATGCAATTATATTCTGGGTTTTAAAAAAAACACACATTTTTTGCAATACCCTACATATGGTGCCTTTGCACCAATTGTCCCAGTGAAATACAAGCTTGAAGTACTGCAATTATATTCTGGGTTTAAAAATTTTTTTTTTTTTAGCAATACCCTACATCTGGGGCCTTTGCTGTATTTGTCACAGTGAAATTGAAATTAGAAATATTGCAATTATATTCAGGGTTTAAAAAAAACAACTATTTTTTCAAGACGCTTCATCTGGGGCCTTTGCATTATTTGTAACAGTAAAATACAAGCTTGAAATACTGCAATTATATTCTGGGTTTAAAGAAACACCAATTTTTTGCAAGATCCTATATCTGGGGGCTTTACTGTATATATCACAGTGAAATACAAGCTTGATATACCACAATTATAATCTGGGTTTAAAAAAATCAACCTTTATTTGCAAGACCCTACATCTGGGGCCTTTGTGGAATTTGTCACAGTGAAATTGAAACTTGAAATATTGCAATTATATTCAGGGTTTAAAAAAACAACTATTTTTTCAAGACGCTACATCTGGGGCCTTTGCTTTATTTGTCACAGTAAAATACAAGCTTGAAATACTGCAATTATATTCTGGGTTTAAAAAAACACCAATTTTTTGCAAGATCCTATATCTGGGGCTTTACTGTATTTATCACAGTGAAATACAAGCTTGATATACCACAATTATAATCTGGGTTTAAAAAAATCAACCTTTATTTGCAAGACCCTACATCTGGGGCCTTTGCTGCATTTGTCACAGTGAAATACAAGCTTGAAATACTGTAATTATATTCTGGGTTTAAAAAAACACCCATTTTTTGCAAGACCCTACATCTGGGGCCTTTGCTTTATTTGTCACAGTGAAAAACAAGCTTGAAATACTGCAATTATATTCTGGGTTTAAAAAAAACACAATTTTTTTGCAAGACCCTATATCTGGGGCCTTTGCTTCATTTGTCACAGTGCTTGAAATACTGCAATTATATTCTGGGTTTAAAAAAACACCCCTTTTTTGCAAGACCCTATATTTGGGAGCTTTACTGCATTTATCACAGTGAAATACAAGCTTGATATACCGCAATTAAGATCTGGATTTAAAAAAATCTAACTTTTTTTGCAATACCCTTCATCTGGGGCCTTTGCTCCATTTGTCACAGTGAAATACAAGCTTGAAATACTGCAGTTATATTCTGGGTTTAAAAAAAAAACACCCATTTTTTGCAATACCCTACATACGGTGCCTTTGCTCCATTTGTCGTAGTGAAATACAAGCTTGAAGTACTGCAATTATATTCTGGGTTTAAAAAAAACACCAATTTTTAGCAATACACTACATTTGGGGTCTTTAATGTATTTGTCACAGTGAAATACAAGCTTGAATTAATGCAATTATATTCTGGGTTTTTAAAAAAACACCAATTTTTTTGCAATACCCTACATATGGTGCCTTTGCTCCATTTGTCCCAGTGAAATACAAGCTTGAAGTACTGTAATTATATTCTGGGTTTAAAAAAAAAACACACATTTTTTGCAATACCCTACATATGGTGCCTTTGCACCAATTGTCCCAGTGAAATACAAGCTTGAAGTACTGCAATTATATTCTGGGTTTAATTTTTTTTTTTTTTTAGCAATACCCTACATCTGGGGCCTTTGCTGTATTTGTCACAGTGAAATTGAAACTTGAAATATTGCAATTATATTCAGGGTTTAAAAAAACAACTATTTTTTCAAGACGCTACATCTGGGGCCTTTGCTTTATTTGTCACAGTAAAATACAAGCTTGAAATACTGCAATTATATTCTGGGTTTAAAAAAACACCCATTTTTTGCAAGACCCTACATCTGGGGCCTTTGCTTTATTTGTCACAGTGAAAAACAAGCTTGAAATACTGCAATTATATTCTGGGTTTAAAAAAAACACAAATTTTTTGCAAGACCCTATATCTGGGGCCTTTGCTTCATTTGTCACAGTGCTTGAAATACTGCAATTATATTCTGGGTTTAAAAAAACACCCATTTTTTGCAAGACCCTATATTTGGGAGCTTTACTGCATTTATCACAGTGAAATACAAGCTTGATATACCGCAATTAAGATCTGGATTTAAAAAAATCTAACTTTTTTTGCAATACCCTTCATCTGGGGCCTTTGCTGTATTTGTCACAGTGAAATACAATCTTGAAATACTGCAGTTATATTCTGGGTTTAAAAAAAAAACACCCATTTTTTGCAATACCCTACATACGGTGCCTTTGCTCCATTTGTCGTAGTGAAATACAAGCTTGAAGTACTGCAATTATATTCTGGGTTTAAAAAAAACACCCATTTTTAGCAATACCCTACATTTGGGGTCTTTAATGTATTTGTCACAGTGAAATACAAGCTTGAAATACTGCAATTATATTCTGGGTTTAAAAAAAACACCCAATTTTCGCAATACCCTACATGTGGGGCCTTTGCTGCATTTGTCACAGTGAAATACAAGCTTGAAATAATGCAATTATATTCTGGGTTTAAAAAAACACCTATTTTTTTTTCAATACCCTACATCTGGGGCCTTTGCTGCATTTGTCACAGTGAAATACAAGCTTGAAATAATGCAATTATATTCTGGGTTAAAAAAAAAACACCAATTTTTTGCAAGACCCTACATCTGAGGCCTTTGCTGCATTTGTGACAGTGATATACAAGCTTGAAATACTGCAATTATATTCTGTTTTTAAAAAAAACACCCAATTTTTGCAATACCTTACATATGGTGCCTTTGCTGCATTTGACCCAGTGAAATACAAGCATGAAATACTGCAATTATATTCTGGCTTAAAAAAAACACATTTTTTGCAAGACCTTACATCTGGGGCCTTTGGTTCATTTGTCACAGTGAAATACAAGCTTGAAATACTGCAATTATATTCTGAGTCTAAAAAACAAACACCCAATTTTTGCAATACCCTACATATGGTGCCTTTGCACCAATTGTCCCAGTGAAATACAAGCTTGAAGTACTGCAATTATATTCTGGGTTTAAAATTTTTTTTTTTTTTTAGCAATACCCTACATCTGGGGCCTTTGCTGTATTTGTCACAGTGAAATTGAAATTAAAAATATTGCAATTATATTCAGGGTTTAAAAAAAACAACTATTTTTTCAAGACGCTTCATCTGGGGCCTTTGCATTATTTGTAACAGTAAAATACAAGCTTGAAATACTGCAATTATATTCTGGGTTTAAAGAAACACCAATTTTTTGCAAGATCCTATATCTGGGGGCTTTACTGTATATATCACAGTGAAATACAAGCTTGATATACCACAATTATAATCTGGGTTTAAAAAAATCAACCTTTATTTGCAAGACCCTACATCTGGGGCCTTTGCTGTATTTGTCACAGTGAAATTGAAACTTGAAATATTGCAATTATATTCAGGGTTTAAAAAAACAACTATTTTTTCAAGACGCTACATCTGGGGCCTTTGCTTTATTTGTCACAGTAAAATACAAGCTTGAAATACTGCAATTATATTCTGGGTTTAAAAAAACACCAATTTTTTGCAAGATCCTATATCTGGGGCTTTACTGTATTTATCACAGTGAAATACAAGCTTGATATACCACAATTATAATCTGGGTTTAAAAAAATCAACCTTTATTTGCAAGACCCTACATCTGGGGCCTTTGCTGCATTTGTCACAGTGAAATACAAGCTTGAAATACTGTAATTATATTCTGGGTTTAAAAAAACACCCATTTTTTGCAAGACCCTACATCTGGGGCCTTTGCTTTATTTGTCACAGTGAAAAACAAGCTTGAAATACTGCAATTATATTCTGGGTTTAAAAAAAACACAATTTTTTTGCAAGACCCTATATCTGGGGCCTTTGCTTCATTTGTCACAGTGCTTGAAATACTGCAATTATATTCTGGGTTTAAAAAAACACCCATTTTTTGCAAGACCCTATATTTGGGAGCTTTACTGCATTTATCACAGTGAAATACAAGCTTGATATACCGCAATTAAGATCTGGATTTAAAAAAATCTAACTTTTTTTGCAATACCCTTCATCTGGGGCCTTTGCTCCATTTGTCACAGTGAAATACAAGCTTGAAATACTGCAGTTATATTCTGGGTTTAAAAAAAAAACACCCATTTTTTGCAATACCCTACATACGGTGCCTTTGCTCCATTTGTCGTAGTGAAATACAAGCTTGAAGTACTGCAATTATATTCTGGGTTTAAAAAAAACACCAATTTTTAGCAATACACTACATTTGGGGTCTTTAATGTATTTGTCACAGTGAAATACAAGCTTGAATTAATGCAATTATATTCTGGGTTTTTAAAAAAACACCAATTTTTTTGCAATACCCTACATATGGTGCCTTTGCTCCATTTGTCCCAGTGAAATACAAGCTTGAAGTACTGTAATTATATTCTGGGTTTAAAAAAAAAACACACATTTTTTGCAATACCCTACATATGGTGCCTTTGCACCAATTGTCCCAGTGAAATACAAGCTTGAAGTACTGCAATTATATTCTGGGTTTAATTTTTTTTTTTTTTTAGCAATACCCTACATCTGGGGCCTTTGCTGTATTTGTCACAGTGAAATTGAAACTTGAAATATTGCAATTATATTCAGGGTTTAAAAAAACAACTATTTTTTCAAGACGCTACATCTGGGGCTTTGCTTTATTTGTCACAGTAAAATACAAGCTTGAAATACTGCAATTATATTCTGGGTTTAAAAAAACACCCATTTTTTGCAAGACCCTACATCTGGGGCCTTTGCTTTATTTGTCACAGTGAAAAACAAGCTTGAAATACTGCAATTATATTCTGGGTTTAAAAAAAACACAAATTTTTTGCAAGACCCTATATCTGGGGCCTTTGCTTCATTTGTCACAGTGCTTGAAATACTGCAATTATATTCTGGGTTTAAAAAAACACCCATTTTTTGCAAGACCCTATATTTGGGAGCTTTACTGCATTTATCACAGTGAAATACAAGCTTGATATACCGCAATTAAGATCTGGATTTAAAAAAATCTAACTTTTTTTGCAATACCCTTCATCTGGGGCCTTTGCTCCATTTGTCACAGTGAAATACAAGCTTGAAATACTGCAGTTATATTCTGGGTTTAAAAAAAAAACACCCATTTTTTGCAATACCCTACATACGGTGCCTTTGCTCCATTTGTCGTAGTGAAATACAAGCTTGAAGTACTGCAATTATATTCTGGGTTTAAAAAAAACACCCATTTTTAGCAATACCCTACATTTGGGGTCTTTAATGTATTTGTCACAGTGAAATACAAGCTTGAAATACTGCAATTATATTCTGGGTTTAAAAAAAACACCCAATTTTCGCAATACCCTACATGTGGGGCCTTTGCTGCATTTGTCACAGTGAAATACAAGCTTGAAATAATGCAATTATATTCTGGGTTTAAAAAAACACCTATTTTTTTTTCAATACCCTACATCTGGGGCCTTTGCTGCATTTGTCACAGTGAAATACAAGCTTGAAATAATGCAATTATATTCTGGGTTAAAAAAAAAACACCAATTTTTTGCAAGACCCTACATCTGAGGCCTTTGCTGCATTTGTGACAGTGATATACAAGCTTGAAATACTGCAATTATATTCTGTTTTTAAAAAAAAACACCCAATTTTTGCAATACCTTACATATGGTGCCTTTGCTGCATTTGACCCAGTGAAATACAAGCATGAAATACTGCAATTATATTCTGGCTTAAAAAAAAACACATTTTTTGCAAGACCTTACATCTGGGGCCTTTGCTGCATTTGTCACAGTGAAATACAAGCTTGAAATACTGCAATTATATTCTGAGTCTAAAAAACAAACACCCAATTTTTGCAATACCCTACATATGGTGCCTTTGCACCAATTGTCCCAGTGAAATACAAGCTTGAAGTACTCCAATTATATTCTGGGTTTAAAATTTTTTTTTTTTTTAGCAATACCCTACATCTGGGGCCTTTGCTGTATTTGTCACAGTGAAATTGAAATTAAAATATTGCAATTATATTCAGGGTTTAAAAAAAACAACTATTTTTTCAAGACGCTTCATCTGGGGCCTTTGCATTATTTGTAACAGTAAAATACAAGCTTGAAATACTGCAATTATATTCTGGGTTTAAAGAAACACCAATTTTTTGCAAGATCCTATATCTGGGGGCTTTACTGTATATATCACAGTGAAATACAAGCTTGATATACCACAATTATAATCTGGGTTTAAAAAAATCAACCTTTATTTGCAAGACCCTACATCTGGGGCCTTTGCTGTATTTGTCACAGTGAAATTGAAACTTGAAATATTGCAATTATATTCAGGGTTTAAAAAAACAACTATTTTTTCAAGACGCTACATCTGGGGCCTTTGCTTTATTTGTCACAGTAAAATACAAGCTTGAAATACTGCAATTATATTCTGGGTTTAAAAAAACACAATTTTTTTGCAAGATCCTATATCTGGGGGCTTTACTGTATTTATCACAGTGAAATACAAGCTTGATATACCACAATTATAATCTGGGTTTAAAAAAATCAACCTTTATTTGCAAGACCCTACATCTGGGGCCTTTGCTGCATTTGTCACAGTGAAATACAAGCTTGAAATACTGTAATTATATTCTGGGTTTAAAAAAACACCCATTTTTTGCAAGACCCTACATCTGGGGCCTTTGTTTTATTTGTCACAGTGAAAAACAAGCTTGAAATACTGCAATTATATTCTGGGTTTAAAAAAAACACAAATTTTTTGCAAGACCCTATATCTGGGGCCTTTGCTTCATTTGTCACAGTGCTTGAAATACTGCAATTATATTCTGGGTTTAAAAAAACACCCATTTTTTGCAAGACCCTATATTTGGGAGCTTTACTGCATTTATCACAGTGAAATACAAGCTTGATATACCGCAATTAAGATCTGGATTTAAAAAAATCTAACTTTTTTTGCAATACCCTTCATCTGGGGCCTTTGCTGTATTTGTCGTAGTGAAATACAAGCTTGAAGTACTGCAATTATATTCTGGGTTTAAAAAAAAAACACCCATTTTTTGCAATACCCTACATACGGTGCCTTTGCTCCATTTGTCGTAGTGAAATACAAGCTTGAAGTACTGCAATTATATTCTGGGTTTAAAAAAAACACCAATTTTTAGCAATACCCTACATTTGGGGTCTTTAATGTATTTGTCACAGTGAAATACAAGCTTGAAATACTGCAATTATATTCTGGGTTTAAAAAAAACACCCAATTTTTGCAATACCCTACATGTGGGGCCTTTGCTGCATTTGTCACAGTGAAATACAAGCTTGAAATAATGCAATTATATTCTGGGTTTAAAAAAACACCTATTTTTTTTTCAATACCCTACATACGGTGCCTTTGCTCCATTTGTCGTAGTGAAATACAAGCTTGAAGTACTGCAATTATATTCTGGGTTTAAAAAAAACACAAATTTTTTGCAAGACCCTACATCTGGGGCCTTTGCTGCATTTGTGACAGTGATATACAAGCTTGAAATACTGCAATTATATTCTGGGTTTAAAAAAAACACCCAATTTTTGCAATACCTTACATATGGTGCCTTTGCTGCATTTGACCCAGTGAAATACAAGCATGAAATACTGCAATTATATTCTGGCTTAAAAAAAACCTCATTTTTTTGCAATACCCTACATCTGGGGCTTTTGCTGTATTTGTCACAGTAAAATACAAGCTTGAAATACTGCAATTATATTATGGGTTTAAAAAAAAAAAACACCCATTTTTTGCAAGACCCTACATCTTGGGCCTTTTCTGCATTTGACACAGTGAAATAAAAGCTTGAAATACTGCAATTATATTCTAAGTTAAAAAAACAACAACATTTTTTGCAATATCCTACATCTGGGGCCTTTGCTGCATTTGTCACAGTGAAATACAAAGTTTAAATACTTCAATTATATTCTGGGTTTAAAAAAACACAAATTTTTTGCAAGACCCTACATCTGGGTCCTTTGCTGCATTTGTCACAGTGAAATACAAGCTTAAAATACTGCAATTATATTCTGGGTTTAAAAAAAACACACACATTTTTTTGCAATACTCTACATCTGGGGCCTTTGCTGCATTTGTCACAGTGAAATACAAGCTTAAAATACTGCAATTATATTCTGGGTTTAAAAAAAAACACTCATTTTTTGCAATACCCTACATATGGTGTCTTTGCACCAATTGTCCCAGTGAAATACAAGCTTGAAGTACTGCAATTATATTCTGGGTTTAAATTATTATTATTTTTTTAACAATACCCTACATCTGGGACCTTTGCTATATTTGTCACAGAGAAATACAAGCTTGAAATAATGCAATTATATTATGGGTTTAACCACCTCAGCCCCCAGTGCTTAAACACCCTGAAAGACCAGGCCACTTTTTACTCTTCTGACCTACACTACTTTCACGGTTTATTGCTCGGTCATGCAACTTACCACCCAAATGAATTTTACCTCCTTTTCTTCTCACTAATAGAGCTTTCATTTGGTGGTATTTCATTGCTGCTGACATTTTTACTTTTTTTGTTATTAATCGAAATTTAACGATTTTTTTGCAAAAAAATGAAATTTTTCACTTTCAGTTGTAAAATTTTGCAAAAAAAACGAGATCCATATATAAATTTTGCTCTAAATTTATTGTTCTACATGTCTTTGATAAAAAAAAAATGTTTGGGTAAAAAAAAAATGGTTTGGGTAAAAGTTATAGCGTTTACAAACTATGGTACAAAAATGTGAATTTCCGCTTTTTGAAGCAGCTCTGACTTTCTGAGCACCTGTCATGTTTCCTGAGGTTCTACAATGCCCAGACAGTACAAACACCCCACAAACACACCCTAAGGTATTCACTGATGGGCATAGTGAGTTCATAGAACTTTTTATTTTTTGTCACAAGTTAGCGGAAAATGATGATTTTTTTTTTTTTTCTTACAAAGTCTCATATTCCACTAACTTGTGACAAAAAAATAAAAAGTTCTATGAACTCACTATGCCCATCAGCGAATACCTTGGGGTCTCTTCTTTCCAAAATGGGGTCACTTGTGGGGTAGTTATACCACCCTGGCAGTCTAGGGGCCAAAATGTGTGGTAAGGAGTTTGAAATCAAATTCTGTAAAAAATGACCAGTGAAATCCGAAAGGTGCTATTTGGAATGTGGGCCCCTTTGCCCACCTAGGCTGCAAAAAAGTGTCACACATCTGGTATCTCCGTATTCAGGAGAAGTTGGGGAATGTGTTTTGGGGTGTCTTTTTACATATACCCATGCTGGGTGAGATAAATATCTTGGTCAAATGCCAACTTTGTATAAAAAAATGGGAAAAGTTGTCTTTTGCCAAGATATTTCTCTCACGCAGCATGAGTATATGTAAAATGACACCCCAAAACACATTCCCCAACTTCTCCTGAATACGGAGATACCACATGTGTGACACTTTTTTGCAGCTTAGGTGGGCAAAGGGGCCCATATTCTAAAGAGCACCTTTCGGATTTCTCTGGTCATTTTTTACACATTTTGATTTCAAACTTCTTACCACACATTTGGGCCCCTAGAATGCCAGGGCAGTATAACTACCCCACAAGTGACCCCATTTTGGAAAGAAGACACCCCAAGGTATTCCGTGATGGGCATAGTGAGTTCATGGAAGTTTTTATTTTTTGTCACAAGTTAGTGGAATATGAGACTTTGTAAGGGAAAAAAATAAAAATAAAAAAATCATCATTTTCCGCTAACTTGTGACAAAAAATATAAAATTCTAGGAACTCGCCATGCCCCTCACGGAATACCTTGGGGTGTCTTCTTTCCAAAATGGGGTCACTTGTGGGGTAGTTATACTGCCCTGGCATTTTCCAGGGGCCCTAATGTGTGGTAAGTAGGTAAATGACCTGTGAAATCCTAAAGGTGCTCTTTGGAATGTGGGCCCCTTTGCCCACCTAGGCTGCAAAAAAGTGTCACACATGTGGTATCGCCGTATTCAGGAGAAGTTGGGCAATGTGTTTTGGGGTGTCTTTTTACATATACCCATGCTGGGTGAAAGAAATATCTCGGCAAAAGACAACTTTTCCCATTTTTTTTATACAAAGTTGGCATTTGACCAAGATATTTATCTCACCCAGCATGGGTATATGTAAAATGACACCCCAAAACACATTCCCCAACTTCTCCTGAGTACGGCGATACCACATGTGTGACACTTTTTTGCAGCCTAGATGCGCAAAGGTGCCCACATTCATTTTATGAGGGCATTTTTAGACATTTGGATCCCAGACTTCTTCTCACGTTTTAGGACCCCTAGAATGCCAGGGCAGTATAAATACCCCACATGTGACCCCATTTTGGAAAGAAGACACCCCAAGGTATTCAATGAGGGGCATGGCGAGTTCATATAAATTTTTTTTTTTTGGCACAAGTTAGCAGAAATTGATATTTATTTATTTTTTCTCACAAAGTCTCCCTTTCCGCTAACTTGGGACAAAAGTTTCAATCTTTCATGGACTCAATATGCCCCTTACGGAATACCTTGGGGTGTCTTCTTTCCGAAATGGGGTCACATGTGGGGTATTTATACTGCCCTGGCATTCTAGGGGCCCTAAAGCGTGAGAAGAAGTCTGGAATATAAATGTCTAAAAAATTTTACGCATTTGGATTCCGTGAGGGGTATGGTGAGTTCATGGGAGATTTTATTTTTGGACACAAGTTAGTGGAATATGAGACTTTGTAAGAAAAAAAATAATAATTTCCGCTAACTTGGGCCAAAAAAATGTCTGAATGGAGCCTTACAGGGGGGTGATCAATGACAGGGGGGTGATCAATGACAGGGGGGTGATCAGAGAGTCTATATGGGGTGATCACCCCCCTTTCATTGATCACCCCCCTGTAAGGCTCCATTCAGATGTCCGTATGTGTTTTGCGGATCCGATCCATGTATCCGTGGATCCGTAAAAATCATACGGACATCTGAATGCAGCCTGACAGGGGGGTTGATCAATGACAGGGGGGTAATCAATGACAGGGGGGTGATGAGGGAGTCTATATGGGGTGATCACCACAGTCATTGATCACGCCTCTGTAAGGCTCCATTCAGACGTCCGTATGCGTTTTGCGGATCCGATCCATCTATCAGTGGATCCGTAAAAATCATGCGGACATCTGAATGGAGCTTTACAGGGGTGTGATCAATGACAGGGGGGTAATCAATGACAGGGGGGTGATCAGGGAGTCTATATGGGGTGATCACCACAGTCCTTGATCACGTCCCTGTAAGGCTCCATTCAGACGTCCGTATGCGTTTTGCGGATCCGATCCATCTATCAGTGGATCCGTAAAAATCATGCGGACGTCTGAATGGAGCTTTACAGGGGTGTGATCAATGACAGGGGGGTGATGAGGGAGTCTATATGGGGTGATCACCACAGTCATTGATCACGCCCCTGTAAGGCTCCATTCAGACGTCCGTATGCGTTTTGCGGATCCGATCCATCTATCAGTGGATCCGTAAAAATCATGCGGACGTCTGAATGGAGCTTTACAGGGGTGTGATCAATGACAGGGGGGTAATCAATGACAGGGGGGTGATGAGGGAGTCTATATGGGGTGATCACCACAGTCATTGATCACGCCCCTGTAAGGCTCCATTCAGACGTCCGTATGCGTTTTGCGGATCCGATCCATCTATCAGTGGATCTGTAAAAATCATGCGGACATCTGAATGGAGCTTTACAGGGGGGTGATCAATGACAGGGGGGTAATCAATGACAGGGGGGTGATCAGGGAGTCTATATGGGGTGATCAGGGGTGATCAAGGGTGATCAAGGGTGATCAAAGGGTTAATAAGTGACAGGGGGGGGGGTGTAGTGTAGTGGTGCTTGGTGCAACATATTACTGAGCTACCTGTGTCCTCTGGTGGTCGATCCAAACAAAGGGGACCACCAGAGGACCAGGTAGCAGATATATTAGACGCTGTTATCAAAACAGCGTCTAATATACCTGTTAGGGGTTAAAAAAAACACATCTTCAGCCTGCCAGCGAACGATCGCCGCTGGCAGGCTGGAGATCCACTCTCTTACCTTCCGTTCCTGTGAACGCGCGCGTCTGTGTGCGCGCGTTCACAGGAAATCTCGCGTCTCGCGAGAGGACGCGCCGGCGCGTCCACCCAGAAGAGCAGGGCCGCCGCAAAGACGCAATCCTGCGTACGGCGGTCCTGAGGAGGTTAAAAAAAACACCCATTTTTTGCAAGACCTTACATCTGGGGCCTTTGGTTCATTTGTCACAGTGAAATACAAGCTTGAAATACTGCAATTATATTCTGGGTTTAAAAAAAAACACCCAATTTTTGCAATACCCTACATCTGGGCCCTTTGCTGCATTTGTCACACTGAAATACAAGCTTGAAATAATGCAATTATATTCTGGGTTTTAAAAAAAACACCCATTTTTTGTAATAGCCTACATATGGTGCCTTTGCTCCATTTGTCCCAGTGAAATACAAGCTTGAAGTACTGCAATTATATTCTGGGTTTAAAAAACAAATATATGTTAGCAATACCCTGCATCTGGGGCCTTTGCTGTATTTGTCACAGTGAAATACAAGCTTGAAATACTGCAATTATATTCTGGGTTTAAAAAAAACACCCCTTTTTTGCAAGACATTACATTTGGGGCCTTTGGTTCATTTGTCACAGTGAAATACAAGCTTGAAATACTGCAATTATATTCTGGGTTTAAAAAAAAACACACATTTTTTGCAATACCCTACATATGGTGCCTTTGCACCAATTGTCCCAGTGAAATACAAGCTTGAAGTACTGCAATTATATTCTGGGTTTAAAAAACAAATATATGTTAGCAATACCCTGCATCTGGGGCCTTTGCTGTATTTGTCACAGTGAAATACAAGCTTGAAATACTGCAATTATATTCTGGGTTTAAAAAAAACACCCCTTTTTTGCAAGACATTACATTTGGGGCCTTTGGTTCATTTGTCACAGTGAAATACAAGCTTGAAATACTGCAATTATATTCTAGGTTTAAAAAAACCACAAAATTTTTGCAAGACCCTACAACTGGGGCCTTTGCTGCATTTGTCACAATGAAATACAAGCTTGAAATATTGCAATTATATTCTGGGTTTAAATAAACAACTATTTTTTCAAGACCCTACATCTGGGGCCTTTGCTTTATTTGTCACAGTGAAATACAAGCTTGAAATACTGCAATTATATTCTGGGTTTAAAAAAACACAAATTTTTTGCAAGATCCTATATCTGGGGGCTTTACTGCATTTATCACAGTGAAATACAAGCTTGATATACCACAATTATAATCTGGGTTTAAAAAAATCAACCTTTTTTTGCAATACCCTACATCTGGGGCCGTTGCTGTATTTGTCAGAGTAAAATACAAGCTTGAAATACTGCAATTATAATCTGGGTTTAAAAAAAAACACCCAATTTTTGCAATACCCTACATCTTGGCCCTTTGCTGCATTTGTCACAGTGAAATACAAGCTTGAAATAATGCAATTATATTCTGGGTTTAAAAAAACACCTATTTTTTTTCAATACCCTACATCTGGGGCCTTTGCTGCATTTGGCACAGTGAAATACAAGCTTGATATACCGCAATTATAATCTGGGTTTAAAAAAAACACCCTTTTTTTGCAAAACCCTACATCTGGGGCCTTTGCTGCATTTCTCACGGTGAAATTCAAGCTTGAAATACGGCAATTATATTCCGGGTTTAAAAAAAAAAACATTTTTTGCAAGATCCTACATCTGGTGCCTTTGCTGCATTTGTCACAGTCAAATACAAGCATTAACCCCTTAAGGACATAGGACGTACCGGTACGCCCTATTTCCCGAGTCCTTAAGGACCAAGGACGTACCGGTACGTCCTGACTTAAATTCGGAATTCCGGTGCCGCGGGGGTTAATCGGAACGGGACGCCGGCTGAAACCTTTTAGCCGGCATCCCGTAACAACGCAGGGGGGGGGTCATTTGACCCCCCCGTATCGGCGATCGCAGAAAACCGCAGGTCAATTCAGACCTGCGGTTTTCTGCGTTTCCGGTCCATTCGGGTGTCCTGTGACCCGATGAACCGGAAAAAGACTGCGATCGGTGGCGTAATTTTACACCACCTATCGCAGTCCGAGGATTTGGAGAGGCGGTGCTGGCCCTGGTGCTGAACGCCGCTGTCCAGGGTGCTGATTGGTGCAGGGGAGAGAGGCGCGAGATTCAAACTTCCTGCGCTCCTCTCTCCCCTCCTCTTCCTGTCCAGCACCCTGACCGTGCAGCATCGTCCAGCACCAGCTCCTGTGTCCCCCTAATCGGCATCCATCACCCTCCTGCACCCATCGCCACCTAGGTAGGTTAGGGTCAGTGAGGGAGAGGCACCGTTAGGCAGGGAAAGAAGGGAAAAGTTAGTTAGGAAAAAAAAAAAAAACTTTTATACCAAACTTCCATCTATCCATCTAACCCTAACCCAGACCCCCCCCCTGCCACTTGCCCCGCCACCTGCCCCCCCACCAGCCCCCCCCCCCCAATTTTCCAAAAAATAGAAATTTCAAAATTGTTTCTCCATCTGCCATTAACTCTTGTGGAACACCTAAAGGGTTAACAAAGTTTGTAAACCCAGTTTTGAATACCTTGAGGGGTGTACTTTCTTAGATGGAGTCACTTTTTTGAAATTTCTATTCTGGGGGTGCAACAGGGGGCTTCAAATGGGACATGGTATAAACAAAACCAGTCCTGCCAAATCTGCCTTCCAAAACCCATATGGTGTTCCCCTCCTTCTATGTGCTCCCGTTCGGCCAAACAGTAGTTTACGACCACATATGGGGTGTTTTTGCAAACTACAGAATCAGGGCAACCCATTTTGAGTGTTGTTTGGCAGTTAACCCTTGTTTTACTCCTGGAAAAAATTGATTATATTGGAAAATTTTCCAAAAAATAGAAATTTCAAAATTGTTTCTCCATCTGCCATTAACTCTTGTGGAAGACCTAAAGGGTTAATAAAGTTTGAAAAAACAGTTTTGAATACCTTGAGGGGTTTAGTTTCTAGAATGGGGTCATTTTTGGGAGGTTTCTATTATCTAAGCCTCACAATATGACTTCAAACCTGAACTGGTCCATAAAAAGTGGGATTTTGAAGACTTCTGAAAATTTCTAAATTTGCTTCTAAACTTCTAAGCCTTGTAACATCCCCAAAAAATAAAATATCATTCCCAACATGCTACAAACATGAAGTAGACATATGGGGAATGTAAAGTCATCACAATTTTTGGGGGTATTACTATGTATTACAGAAGTAGAGAAACTGAAACTTTGAAATTTGCTAATTATTCAAAATTTTTGGTAAAAATTTTATTTTTTTATGCAAAAAAATTAACTTTTTTGACCCAATTTTAGCAGTGACATGAAGTACAATATGTGACGAAAAAACAATCTCAGAACGGCCTGGGTAAGTCAAAGCGTTTTAAAGTTATGAGCACTTAAAGTGACACTGGTCAGATTTGCAAAAAATGGCCTGGTCCTTAAGGTGAAAATGAGCCCGGTCCTTAAGGGTTTAAATAGTGCTGTTATATTATGGTATTAAAAAAAAAACATTTTGGGCAAGATGATACACTTGCTGCCTTTGCTGCATTTCTGACAGTCTAATAGAAGTGTGATATACCGCTGTTATATCCTGTTATTAAAAAAACACCCATTTTGGGCAAGATAATACATTTGTGGCCTATGTTGCATTTGTCACAGTCAAGTGCAAAGTTAAAAAAAAAAATATTGCAGTTATATTCTTGGTTTACAAAAAAAAATATTTTTTTTTGCAAGACCTTACATCTGGGGCCTTTGCTGCATTTGTCACAGTCAAATACAACCAGTCAATACTGCAGTTACATTGTTGGTTGAAAAATTAACATTTTTTGTGACCGTAATTGTATAAAATGCGCCTGGCACACTGTTTTGTGACCTCAAGAAATGTTTCCTCTTTATGACACCGGCAATGCCTTACTCTCAGTGAACTTAATTGTTGACTATTGGCGGTTACTAGAGTTAAGCGAACACCTGGATGTTCGGGTTCGAGAAGTTCGGCCGAACTTCCCGGAAATGTTCGGGTTCGGCACTAAAAAGGCTGTAAAACAGCCCAGGAAAGGGCTAGAGGGCTGCAAAAGGCAGCAAAATGTAGTTAAATCCCCTGCAAACAAATGTGGATAGGGAAATGAATAAAAATAAAAATAAAATAAATAAAAATTAACCAATATCAATTGGAGAGAGGTCCCATAGCAGAGAATCAGGCTTCATGTCAGCAGAGAATCAGTCTTCATGTCATAGCAGAGAATCAGGCTTCACGTCACCCAAAACTGGAACAGTCCATTGTCATATATTTAGGCCCCAGCACCCAGACAGAGGAGAGAGGTCCCATAACAGAGATTCAGGCTTCATGTCAGCAGAGAATCAGTCTTCATGTCATAGCAGAGAATCAGGCTTCACGTCACCCACCACTGGAACAGTCCATTGTCATATATTTAGGCCCCGGCACCCAGACAGAGGAGAGAGGTCCCATAACATAGAATCTGGCTTCATGTCAGCAGAGAATCAGTCTTCATGTTATAGCAGAGAATCAGGCTTCATGTCATAGCAGAGAATCAGGCTTCACGTCACCCACCACTGGAACTGTCCATTGTCAGATATTTAGGCCCAGGCACCCAGGCAGAGGAGAGAGGTCCCATAGCAGAGAATCTGGCTTCATGTCAGCAGAGAATCAGTCTTCATGTCATAGCAGAGAATCAGGCTTCACGTCACCCACCACTGGAACAGTTCATTGTCAGATATTTAGGCCCAGGCACCCAGGCAGAGGAGAGAGGTCCCATAGCAGAGATTCAGGCTTCATGTCAGCAGAGAATCAGTCTTCATGTCATAGCAGAGAATCATGCTTCACATCACCCAACATTGGAACAGTCCATTGTCATATAATTTATGCCCCGGCACCCAGACAGAGGAGAGAGGTCCCATAACATAGAATCTGGCTTCATGTCAGCAGAGAATCAGTCTTCATGTCATAGCAGAGAATCAGGCTTCATGTCACCCACCACTGGAACAGGCCACTGTCACATATTTAGGCCCAGGCACCCAGGCAGAGGAGAGAGGTCCCATAGCAGAGAATCTGGCTTCATGTCAGCAGAGAATCAGTCTTCATGTCATAGCAGAGAATCAGGCTTCATGTCACCCACCACAGGAACAGGCCACTGTCAGATATTTTTAGGCCCCGGCACCCAGACAGAGGAGAGAGGTCCCATAACAGAGATTCAGGCTTCATGTCAGCAGAGAATCAGTCTTCATGTCATAGCAGAGAATCAGGCTTCACGTCACCCACCACTGGAACAGTCCATTGTCACATATTTAGGCCCAGGCACCCAGGCAGAGGAGAGAGGTCCCATAGAAGAGAATCTGGATTCATGTCAGCAGAGAATCAGTCTTCATGTCATAGCAGAGAATCAGGCTTCATGTCACCCAACACTGGAACAGGCCACTGTCAGATATTTTTAGGCCCCGGTACCCAGACAGAGGAGAGGTTCATTCAACTTTGGGTTGCCCCGCAATATAATGGTAAAATGAAAATAAAAATAGGATTGAATGAGGAAGTGCCCTGGAGTACAATAATATATGGTTAAGGGGAGGTAGTTAATGTCTAATCTGCACAAGGGATGGACAGGTCCTGTGGGATCCATGCCTGGTTCATTTTTATGAACGTCAGCTTGTCCACATTGGCTGTAGACAGGCGGCTGCGTTTGTCTGTAATGACGCCCCCTGCCGTGCTGAATACACGTTCAGACAAAATGCTGGCCGCCGGGCAGGCCAGCACCTTCAAGGCATAAAAGGCTAGCTCTGGCCACGTGGACAATTTGGAGACCCAGAGGTTGAATGGGGCCGAACCATCAGTCAGTACGTGGAGGGGTGTGCACAGGTACTGTTCCGCCATGTTAGTGAAATGTTGCCCCCTGCTAACACGTTCCGTATCAGGTGGTGGTGCAGTTAGCTGTGGCGTGGTGACAAAGCTTTTCCACATCTCTGCCATGCTAACCCTGCCCTCAGAGGAGCTGGCCGTGACACAGCTGCGTTGGCGACCTCTTGCTCCTCCTCTGCCTTCGCCTTGGGCTTCCACTTGTTCCCCTGTGACATTTGGGAATGCTCTCAGTAGCGCGTCTACCAACGTGCGCTTGTACTCGCGCATCTTTCTATCACGCTCCAGTGCAGGAAGTAAGGTGGGCACATTGTCTTTGTACCGTGGATCCAGCAGGGTGGCAACCCAGTAATCCGCACACGTTAAAATGTGGGCAACTCTGCTGTCGTTGCGCAGGCACTGCAGCATGTAGTCGCTCATGTGTGCCAGGCTGCCCAGAGGTAAGGACAAGCTGTCCTCTGTGGGAAGCGTATCGTCATCGTCCTGCGTTTCCCCCCAGCCACGCACCAGTGATGGGCCCGAGCTGCGTTGGGTGCCACCCCGCTGTGAACATGCTTCATCCTCCTCCACCTCCTCCTCGTCCTCCTCGTCCTCCAGTAGTTGGCCATGTCTGGCCACATTTGTACCTGGCCTCTGCTGTTGCAAAAAACCTCCCTCTGAGTCACTTCGAAGAGACTGGCCTGAAAGTGCTAAAAATGACCCCTCTTCCTCCTCCTCCTGGGCCACCTCCTCTTCCATCATCGCCCTAAGTGTTTTCTCAAGGAGACATAGAAGTGGTATTGTAACGCTGATAACAGCATCATCGCCACTGGCCATGTTGGTGGAGTACTCGAAACAGCGCAACAGGGCACACAGGTCTCGCATGGAGGCCCAGTCATTGGTGGTGAAGTGGTGCTGTTCCGCAGTGCGACTGACCCGTGCGTGCTGCAGCTGAAACTCCACTATGGCCTGCTGCTGCTCGCACAGTCTGTCCAGCATGTGCAAGGTGGAGTTCCACCTGGTGGGCACGTCGCATATGAGTTGGTGAGCGGAAAGGCCGAAGTTACGCTGTAGCGCAGACAGGCGAGCAGCGGCAGGATGTGAACGCCGGAAGCGCGAACAGACGGCCCGCACTTTATGCAGCAGCTCTGACATGTCAGGGTAGTTGCGAATGAACTTCTGCACCACCAAATTCAGCACATGCGCCAGGCAAGGGATGTGCGTCAAATCGGCTAGTCCCAGAGCTGCAACGAGATTTCGCCCATTATCGCACACCACCAGGCCGGGCTTGAGGCTCACCGGCAGCAACCACTTGTCGGTCTGTTGTTCTATACCCCGCCACAACTCCTGTGCGGTGTGGGGCCTGTTCCCCAAACATAAGAGTTTCAGAATGGCCTGATGACGTTTACCCCGGGCTGTGCTGAAGTTGGTGATGAAGGTGTGTGGCTGACTGGATGAGCAGGTGGAAGAAGAGGAGGAGGAAGCTGAGTAGGAGGAGGAGGAGACAAGAGGCAAAGAATGTTGCCCTGCGATCCTTGGCAGCGGAAGGACGTGCGCTAAACAGCTCTCCGCCTGGGGCCCAGCCGCCACTACATTTACCCAGTGTGCAGTTAGGGAGATATAGCGTCCCTGGCCGTGCTTACTGGTCCACGTATCTGTGGTTAGGTGGACCTTGCCACAGATGACGTTGCGCAGTGCACACTTGATTTTATCGGATACTTGGTTGTGCAGGGAAGGCACGGCTCTCTTGGAGAAGTAGTGCCGGCTGGAAACAACATACTGTGGGACAGCAAGCGACATGAGCTGTTTGAAGCTGTCTGTGTCCACCAGCCTAAATGACAGCATTTTATAGGCCAGTAGTTTAGAAATGCTGGCATTCAGGGCCAGGGGTCGAGGGTGGCTAGGTGGGAATTTACGCTTTCTCTCAAATGTTTGTGAGATGGAGAGCTGAATGCTGCCGTGTGACATGGTTGAGATGCTTGGTGACGCAGGTGGTGGTGTTGGTGGTACATCCCATGTTTGCTGGGCGGCAGGTGCCAACGTTCCTCCAGAGGCGGAGGAAGAGGCCGAGGCGGCGGCAGCAGCAGAAGAGGTAGCAGGGGGAGCCTGAGTGACTTCCTTGTTTTTAACGTGTTTACTCCACTGCAGTTCATGCTTTGCATGCAGGTGCCTGGTCATGCAGGTTGTGCTAAGGTTCAGAACGTTAATGCCTTGCTTCAGGCTCTGATGGCACAGCGTTCAAACCACTCGGGTCTTGTCGTCAGCACATTGTTTGAAGAAGTGCCATGCCAGGGAACTCCTTGAAGCTGCCTTTGGGGTGCTCGGTCCCAGATGGCGGCGGTCAGTAGCAGGCGGAGTCTCTTGGCGGCGGGTGTTCTGATTTTGCCCACTGCTCCCTCTTTGTCTTTTGCTACGCTGTTGGCTCGGTCTCACCACTGCCTCTTCCTCCTAACTGTGAAAGTCAGTGGCACGACCTTCATTCCATGTGGGGTCTAGGACCTCATCGTCCCCTGAATCGTCTTCCACCCAGTCTTGATCCCTGACCTCCTGTTCAGTCTGCACACTGCAGAAAGACGCAGCAGTTGGCACCTGTGTTTCGTCATCATCAGAGACGTGCTGAGGTGGTATTCCCATGTCCTCATCATCAGGAAACATAAGTGGTTGTGCGTTAGTGCATTCTATCTCTTCCACCCCTGGGGAAGGGTTAGGTGGATGCCCTTGGGAAACTCTGCCAGCAGAGTCTTCAAACAGCATAAGATACTGCTGCATAACTTGAGGCTCAGACAGTTTCCCTGATATGCATGGGGGTGATGTGACAGACTGATGGGCTTGGTTTTCATGCGCCATCTGTGCGCTTTCTGCAGAAGACTGGGTGGGAGATAATGTGAACGTGCTGGATGCACTGTCGGCCACCCAATTGACTAATGCCTGTACCTGCTCAGGCCTTACCATCCTTAGAACGGCATTGGGCCCCACCAAGTTTCCCTGTAAATTCTGGCGGCTACTGGGACCTGAGGTAGTTGGTACACTAGGACGTGTGGCTGTGGCAGAACGGCCACGTCCTCTCCCAGCACCAGAGGGTCCACTAACACCACCACGACCATGTCCGCGTCCGCGTTCTTTACTAGATGTTTTCCTCATTGTTACCGTTCTCCACAATAAGAAAAATATTATTCGGGCCAATGTATTGAATTCAAATTCAGGCCTTTTTTTACAGACACCTAACACTATCTGGCTATCTATTTAGGTACCGTATTACACTAATACAGGCACACCAGTAATGACAGATTTAGCTGAATATAAATTTGAGGCCTATTATTTAGGCGCTGGGTGACAGGTATACGTTTACGGACAGAATTAGACTTGGATCTGCACAGTAGCGTGTGTGTGAAGTTATTGAGAATTACCCTATCAGCACCTTGAATCTAATATACCCTTTTAGGGATAGATTTAAAGTAGGCCTGATACAGCAGAAACCACTAATTTAGAGAATTGCAAAATCGGGAATTGTATTTCAACCCAGAACAAAAACTGTGCTTTGACGGACACTAAATAACTTGACCAGCTAAAGCAGTAATGACAGATTTGGATGAATATAAATGTGAGGCCTATTTTTTAGGCGCTGGGTGACAGGTATACGTTTAATCACAGAATTAGACTTGGATCTGCACTGTAGCGTGTGTGTGAAGTTATTGAGAACTACCCTATCAGCACCTTGAATCTAATATACCCTTTTAGTGATAGATTTAAAGTAGGCCTGATACAGCAGAAACCACTAATTTAGAGAATTGCAAAATTGGGAATTGTATTTCAACCCAGAACAAAAACTGTGCTTTGACGGACACTAAATAACTTGACCAGCTAAAGCAGTAATGACAGATTTGGATGAATATAAATGTGAGGCCTATTTTTTAGGCGCTGGGTGACAGGTATACATTTAATCACAGAATTAGACTTGGATCTGCACTGTAGCGTGTGTGTGAAGTTATTGAGAACTACCCTATCAGCACTTTAAATCTAATATACCCTTTTAGGGATAGATTTAAAGTAGGCCTGACACAGCAGAAACCACTAATTTAGAGAATTGCAAAATTGGGAATTGTATTTCAACCCAGAACAAAAACTGTGCTTTGACGGACACTAAATAACTTGACCAGCTAAAGCAGTAATGACAGATTTGGATGAATATAAATGTGAGGCCTATTTTTTAGGCACTGGGTGACAGGTATACGTTTAATCACAGAATTAGACTTGGATCTGCACTGTAGCGTGTGTGTGAAGTTATTGAGAACTACCCTATCAGCACCTTGAATCTAATATACCCTTTTAGGGATAGATTTAAAGTAGGCCTGATACAGCAGAAACCACTAATTTAGAGAATTGCAAAATTGGGAATTGTATTTCAACCCAGAACAAAAACTGTGCTTTGACGAACACTAAATAACTTGACCAGCTAAAGCAGTAATGACAGATTTGGATGAATATAAATGTGAGGCCTATTTTTTAGGCGCTGGGTGACAGGTATACGTTTAATTACAGAATTAGACTTGGATCTGCACTGTAGCATGTGTGTGAAGGTATTGAGAATAACTTGGTGACAGGCTCAGCTTGACCCTGATGTAGGATATAGCCAAAAAATAACCACACTATTGATGGTTAAATGCACTTGATGACAGCTTGACCCTGATGTAGGATATAGCAAAAAATAACCACACTATTGATGGTTAAATGCACTTGGGTGACAGGCTCAGCTTGCCCCTGATGTAGTATATGGCCAAAAAATAACCACACTATTGATGGTTAAATGCACTTGATGACAGCTTGACCCTGATGTAGGATATAGCAAAAAAATAACCACACTATTGATGGTTAAATGTACTTGGTGGCAGCTTGTGCTGGTGCACCACAAGCCACAAAATGGCCGCCGATCACCCCAGAAAAAAGTGACTGAAAAACGCTCTGGGCAGCCTAAAAACAGTGAGCAATTGAATAGCAGCAGTTCAATGATCCACGGCTGTAGATCGATCACTGAATGAAGTCTTTTGGAGGAGTTAATCACTGCCTATCTCGCCCTAACGTCGCAGCTGCAACCTCTCCCTACACTTGTATCAGCAGAGTGACGTGCAGCGCTACGTGACCCAAGCTTATATAGAGGCTGGGTCACATGCTGCACTGGCCAATCACAGCCATGCCAATAGTAGGCATGGCTGTGATGGCCTCTTGGTGAAGTAGCATGATGCTTGTTGATTGGCTGCTTTGCAGCCTTTCAAAAAGCGCCAAGAAAGCGCCGAACACCGAACCCGAACCCAGACTTTTACGAAAATGTTCGGGTTCGGGTCCGTGTCACGGACACCCCAAAATTCGGTACGAACCCGAACTATACAGTTCGGGTTCGCTCTTCCCTAGCGGTTACATTGTTGCCTGACATAAACCATCTGTTAGTTTGTTGGGTGAACGCAAAGAATGAGGAGAGCGTCAAATAAGGGACGTGGCCCCCGGTCATGGTGCTGCTGGTTGAGCTCCTATTTTAGGGAGAGGACGTGGTCGATCTGTGCCAGCTACACGCACAAGTGAAGGATGAGTACATGGGAGAACCACCGCAGCACGTCTCGCATGATACCAAAACACAGGTGCCAACTGCTGTGGCTTTCTGCAGTGTGCAGACCGACAAGGAGGGTGCATGTGCTGAATTTGGTGGTGCAGAGGTTCCTTAAAAATTACCCCGATATTTCAGAGCTGCTGCAGAAAGTGCGGGCTGTCTGTGCATGCTTTCGGCGTTCTCATCCTGCTGCTCGCCTGTTAGCGCTGCAGCGTAACTTCAGCCTTCCTGCTCACCGCCTCATATGCGACGTGCCCACAAGGTGTAACTCCACCTTGCACATGCTGTGCAAGCAGCAGCAGGCGATAGTGGAGTTTCAGCTGCAGCACGCACGGGTGAGTCGATCTGCGGAACAGCACCACTTCACCACCAATGAGTGGGCCTCCCCTCGAGACCAGGTGTGCCTTGTTGCTCTGTTTCGAGTACTCCACCAACATGGCCAGTGCCGATGATGCCGTTATCAGCTATCCCACTTCTATGCCTCATTCGGGAGATGATGAAAGAGGATGTGGCACAGGAGGAGGAGGAGGAGGAGGAGGAAAAGGGATCATTTCATAGGGTTTCAGGCCAGTCATCCACAAGTGGCTCCGAGGGTGGGTTCCTACACCCACAAACGCCAGGTACACAATAGTCCAGCCAGGGCACAGTTCTGGAGGATGATGAGGTGGAGGATGAGGAGGAGGAGATGGAGGAGGAGGAACCGTGTTCACAACAGGGTGGCACCCAAACCAGCTCATGGCCATCACTGGTGCATAGCTGGGGGGATACAGAGGACACAGACGATACACCTCCCACAGAGGACTGCTTGTCGTTGCCTCTGGGCAGCCTGGCACACATGAGCGATTACATGCTGCAGTGTCTCCACTACAACTGCTGAGTTGCCCACATTCTGACTTGTGCTGATTACTGGGTGGCCACGCTGTTGGATCCCCGTTACAAGGACAGCGTACCTTCCTTAATTACGTCAATTACGTGATCGCAAAATGCGCGAGTACAAGCGCACTCTGGTAGATGCGCTGCTGATGGCATTCTTACCTGACAGCGGGGGCACAGTGGAAGCACAAGTCGAAGGCAGAGGAGGAGGTAGAGGTCGCCAACGCAGCTGGAGCACCAACAGCACCTCAGAAGGCAGGGTTAGCATGGCTGAAATGTGGAAAAGCTTTGTCAGCACGCCACAACAACCAG
This sequence comes from Bufo bufo, assembly GCF_905171765.1. Lineage (NCBI taxonomy): Eukaryota > Metazoa > Chordata > Amphibia > Anura > Bufonidae > Bufo > Bufo bufo. The sequence goes on from NC_053389.1 coordinate 140,419,175, forward strand.
CACCACCAGCTGATATGGAATGTCTTAGCAGGAGGCAGCATTTCAGCAACATGGTGGAGCAGTATGTGTGCTCACGCCTACACGTACTGACTGATGGGTCTGCCCCCTTCAACTTCTGGGTCTCCAAATTGGGCACATTGCCTGAGCTTGCCCTTTACACTTTGGAGGTGCTGGCCTGCCCTGCAGCCAGTGTATTGTCTGAACGTGTGTTTAGCACGGCAGGGGGCGTTATCACAGACAAGTGAAGCTGCCTGTCCACAGCCAATGTGGACAAGCTCACGTTCATTAAAATGAACCAGGCATGGATCCCACAGGACTTGTCCGTACCTTGTGCAGAATAGACATGTATACCGGCCTTAACCAGCCATTGTTATACTACAGCGCAATTGCTCATTGTTGTATTTTTGATATTTCCCACTCTTTTGGGGTGTACCCTAATTGAAACAAAAAATAAATAAAAAAATATGTAAACCAAAAACCAGTGTTGGCTACCGCCTCCTCCTCCACCGCCGCTCACACCTACACCGCCACATCCACCGCCTCCTCAACCTCCTACTCCATATGGACCTAATCCTCCTAGATCAAAATGATTATTTTATATTTTTATGTATTTTGTTATTTTAAGTCATTTCCCTATCCACATTTGTTTGCAGAGCACTTGCCATGCTCTTAACCACATTTTGATGCCATTTGCAGCCCTCTAGCCCTTTCCATGACTTTTTTTTAAAGCCATTTTAGTGCTCCAAAGTTCGGGTTCCCATTGACTTCAATGGGGTTCGGGGTCAAGTTCAGGTCAAGTTCGGCCGAACCCGTCGAACCCGAACATCCAGGTGTCCACTCAATTACAAGTAAATATTTCTATGTCTTATTTCCCCTTGTGCTTTGCAGTTATATGTTCTAAAGCATTTTTTGGCTTGTATTAGTGGGGAAAATAAGGGCTTATTATGCGTTGTGTGGTGAAGTGAGAAAATTACAGCCCTTTTTGGTGTGTATTAGTGGCAAAAAAATATATATTATTTGCCGTTCAGAGGTGCAGTTATATGTTCTATAGCCTTCTGTGGCGCGTATAAGTTGAAAAAATATATATATTATTTGCTGTTCAGCAGTACAGTTATAGTGAGAAAATTACAGTGAAGTGAAGAAAATTCACTGTAATAGTGAGAAAATTCACTGTAATAGTGAGAAAATTACAGCCCTTTTTGTCATGTATTAGTGGCAAAAAAAAATATATATTTGCCGTTTAGCGGTGCAGTTATATGTTCTAAAGCCCTTTTTGCGTGTATTAGTGGCACAAAAAAAGGTATTTGCCGTTCTGTGGTGAAGTGAGAAAATTACAGCCCTTTTTGGCATGTATTAGTGGCAAAAAAAAATATTTGCCGTTCAGTGGTGCAGTTATATGTTCTAAAGCCCTTTGTAGCGTGTATAAGTGGAATAAAGTAAGGGCCTATATGCCGTTCAGCAGTGCAGTTATATGTTCTAAAGCCCTTTTTGGCGTGTATTAGTGGCAAAAAAGTGCTTAAAAGCCGTTGTGTTGTGAAATGAGAAAATTACAGACTTTTTTGGGGTATATTATTTGCCATTCTGCGGTGCAGTTATATGTTCTAAAGCCTTTTGTGGCGCATGTATAAGTGGAAAAAAATAAGGGCCTATTTGACGTTCAGTGGTGCAGATATATGTTTTAAAGCCCTTTTGTGGACTGTATAAGGCTACTTTCACACCTGCGTTAGGTGCGGATCCATCTGGTATCGGCACAGACGGATCCGCACCTATAAATGCAAACAATGGTATCTGTTCAGTACGGACCCATCTGCATACACTTAGTCAAAAAAAGTCAATGGGGGACGGATCCGTTTACAATTGCACCAATATTGTGTTAATGTAAACAGATCCGTCACCATTGACTTCCATTGTAAGTCAGGACGGATCCGTTTGGCTCCGCACCGCCAGGCGGACACCAAAACGCTGCAAGCAGCGTTTTGGTGTCCGCCTCAAGAGCGGAATGGAGGCGGAACGGAGCCAAACTGATGCATTCTGAATGGATCCGCATCCATTCAGAATGCATTGGGGCTAAACTGATCCGTTTGGGGCCGCTTGCGAGATCCTTGAAACGGATCTCACAGGCGGACCCAGAAACGGCAGTGTGAAAGTAGCCTAAGTGAAAAGAGAAAAATATATTAGCCGTTCAGCAGTGTAGTTATATGTTCTAATGCCTTTTGTGGAGTGTATGAGTGGAAAAAAAATATATATATTTGCTGTTCAGTGGTGCAGTTATATGTTGTAAAGCCTTTTGTGTAGTGTATAAGTGGAAAAAAATAAGGGGAGGGTGTCTGGTCCATTGGAAAAGGTCAGAAAGTGACAGAAACACCACTGAAATGGATTGGGAACAGCATGGGGACGATGTCTGGATGCATCTTGGACTCCCAGGTCGCTGCTGGGAACCATGTTGTCCGAGTTGTACGCCACTGTTACAGACTGACAAAAATACGCACAAAACCCCCCCAAAAAATGAATTTTACATGAAAAATTGTTAGGGAACATTCTTTCCTGTACATTCAATTGTATATAAAGTGCAAGTGCTGCAAAGAGCAAGCAGTCACTCCGAAACAGCCTGTATATCACATAAAGGAGGGCCTCATTCACATTGTGGTACAATTGTTCAGGTAGTGGGACTCCTACACTCATAAAGCCTATGCACTAAGTGAAAGGGTTGCCAAAAATTACAAGGAACCGGCACTCCAAAACACCCCTTGTTACACATAAAGGAGGGCATCATACACACCCTTGAAAAAATATGATTGATGGCCTTCTGATCTGACCATCTAAAACCTTAGGGGCGAGGGCCTGCTGCCGCATTGGTGACTCTAGATAACCTCTGGGCGATTGCACGTCCCCGTGATGGCGACGATCCATTTGGATGTCTTCCCTATCAACTTTCGATGTTCTTTTCTGCGCCTACCATGGTGATCACAGAGAGGGAGCTTGAGAAAGGGATACCAGATCTAAGGGAGGTCAATGGCCGAAATATGATTGGCTGTTGTTGCCTTGCCACTTTTTTTCCCTAATTGTGAACCACCCAGAGAGGGTGGATCAAGTTATTAAAGCACAAGATTTCAAGGAAGGCAGCAGGTGCGTGGCAATTACCCACTCCCGACTCAGGGAGGTAGTGACGATAAATAACAATACAGCACTCCTAAGCGACCCTGTTTTTGGAATGAGTACACTTTCCGTTAACGAGGATCTATTGGAGGGCAAGTCTGGTGCCAGCAGCCAACTTGCTCCCGCCCTCCATAACGTTCACCCAGTGTGCCATCATGGTGAGGATTTTGTTGACCAGACTCTTGGCTACTGAGACTGGACTTGTAGGTGAGGGCCTGCTGCCACTTTGTTGACTCTAGATAACTTCTAGGCGATCGCACATCCCCGCGACGGCGACAATCCATTTGGATGTCTGCCCTATCAACTTTGGAGCAATTTTTCAACAAGGACCTTCTGGTATAGCACCGTTTTGCTTGTCCTCTCCACCAGAGGAATGAGAGATGAGAAGTTCTCTTTGTAGCGGGGGTCGAGAAGGGTGAACAACCAGTAATCCGTGTTGTCTAAAATGCATATAACGTGTGGGTCGTGGGAAAGGCAGCCTAACATGAAGTCAGCCATGTGTGCCAGAGTACCAACCGGCAAGACTTCGCTGTCGTCATCAGAAGGTGAGCTAACCCTGTAAAAGATTTTAGGTCAGGGCCTGCAGGTGAACTGACCCTGTAAAACATTATATGCGAGGGCCTGCAGTTGAGCTGTCCCTGTAAAACATTATATGTGAGGGCCTGCAGTTGAGCTGACCCTGTAAAACATTATATGCGAGGGCCTGCTGCTGAGCTGACCCTCTAAAACATTAGGGGTGAGGGCCTGCTGGTGAGCTGACACTCTAAAACATTATATGCGAGGGCCTGCAGGTGAGCTTACCCTTTAAAACATTAGGAAGTCACAGCTAAGACAATATCCCGTCAGAGGGGAAATAGACACGAATGGTATGTATAACTTGAGTAATCACAGGGTACCACCTGCATTAAAACGTAGCCTTTATTCTATAATACACATAAAATAACTAACTCCCATAACAAAACACGCAAAGAAAAGAATAACAAAAATCAACACTATATGTCTGGACGTGCGTCTGGTGCTCTAGGAGACTATTAGTGGTTACTTTAAAACATTGTATGCAAGGGCCTGCAGTTGAGCTGAGTGGCTGACCTGTAAAACATTATATGCGGGGGCCTGCTGCTGAGCTGACGCTCTAAAACATTAGGGGCGAGGGCCTGCTGGTAAGCTGACGCTCTAAAACATTATATGCGAGTGCCTGCTGGTGAGCTGACACTGTAAAACATTATATGCGATTGCCTGCTGGTGAGCTCACGCTCTAAAACATTATATGCGAGTGCCTGCTGGTGAGCTGACGCTCTAAAACATTATATGCTAGTGCCTGCAGGTGAGAAAACACTGTAAAACATTATATGTGAGTGCCTGCAGGTGAGCTGACGCTCTAAAACATTATATGCAAGTGCATGCTGTTCAGCTGACCCTATAAAAAAAAATTGAGTTGAGGGCCTGCAGTTGAGCTGCCCCTATTAAAAAAATTAGAGTGGAGGGAATCTATACAATCTGGATGAGGAGGGGAAAACAAGATTCAACCATATACTCTTTTTTTTGTGGTGGAAAAGGTGCATGGGAATACACTACAGTAGATTGAGTACATTATAAATGATAGATTGAAATTGCCTTTATGTTCATCAGCTCAGCTCTCCTCTGGTGGAGTTGAGAAGTCAGGGGCAATCCAGGTCTTGTTCATTTTTATCTGAGTCAACCTGTCAGCATTGCCAGTGGACAAGCGGACACGCTTATCTGTTATAATGCCACCAGCAGCACTAAATACACGCTCAGACAAAACGCTGGTGGCAGGGCAGGCCAGCACCTCCAAGGCGTAGAGTGCAAGTTCATGCCACGTGTCCAGCTTGGACACCCAATAGTTGTAAGGCACTGAGGGATCATTGAGGACGCTGACACAGTCTGCTACGCATTCCTTCACCATCTTCCAAAACGTTTCCCTCCTTGTACCACTAGGCCACGCTTCAGGGTGAGGTTGCTGGCGGGGTGTCATGAAAGTGTCCCATGCTTTGGAGAGTGTTGCTCTGCCTTTGTTAGAACTGCTGTGTGTTCCCCTTGTCTCCCTTCCTTGGTTGCCTAAGGAAGTACGGACTCTGCTACCAGCGTTGTCAGATGGAAAATTTTGGAGCAATCTTTAAACAAGTACCTTCTGGTATTGCACCGTTTTACTCATCCTCTCCACAACAGGAATGAGAGATGAGAAGTTCTCTTTGTAGTGGGGGTCGAGAAGGGTGAACACCCAGTAATCCGTGTTATATAAAATGCGTATAACGCGAGGATCACGGGAAAGGCAGCCAAAAATGAAGTCAGCCATGTGTGCCAGAGTACCAACAGGAAAGACGTTGATGTCGACATCAGGATGACTCTCCATCTCCTCCTCCTCCTCCTCCTATTCTGCCCATCCACACTGAACAGATGGAATTAAAGTTCCATGGGTGCTACCCTCTGTAGTAGAGGCAACTGTCTCCAGCTCCTCCTGCTCTTCATGGTCCAATTCGCGCTGAGAAGACGAACTGAGGGTGGGCTGGCTATCACCCTGTGTAATGTCCTCCCCCATTTCCTCGTCTGACACATTCGTCGTTCTTAATTGTGAGCAGCGATCATTTGAGTAGACACAGCAGTGGGATGGTTACGATGATAATAGCGTTATTGCCACTAACCATCTGTGTGGATTCATCAAAGTTTTTTAAAATTTCATCAATGCCCACTCCTCACTTGTGAATAGTGGCAGTTGACTCGAAAGGCGATGACCATGTTGCAGCTGGTATTCCACAACTCCCCTCTGCTGCTCACTGGTCAACATGTGGAACGTAGAGTTCCAGAGTGTGCTCACGTCACACAACAGTCTGTATGCTGGAAGCCGCAAGCGCTGCTGCAGCGTTGACAGACCGGCTGAAGCTGTGGACGACTTGCGGAAATGGACACACGCGGCGCGCCTTCACTAGTAGCTCTGGCAAATTTGGGTAGGTTTTGATAAACCGCTGAACCACTAAGTTTAAGAAGTGGGCTAGGCATGGGATGTGTGTCAGATTGCCGAGCTCCAAAGCCGCCACCAAGCATGCCTGGTTGTAGGTTGAGTGGCGAGAGCCAAAGCTCGGTCTGGTCCCTTATACCCTGCCACAGCTCTGCGGCGGTGTGCTGTTTGTCCCCTAAACAGATCAACTTCAGCACGGCCTGTTGACGCTTACCCACAGCAGTGCTACACTGCTTCCAGCTAGCGACTGATAGCTGACTGCTGCTGGAGGTGGAAGTGGAGGAGGAGGTGGCGGAGGAGGAGAAGTGGGGGTTGGAGCCAGTAACATAGCTGCTGGCGGAGACCCTGATGGAAGTAGGGCCCGCAATCCTGGGCGCGGGTAGCACCTGTGCCATCCCAGGGTACGGCTCACTCCCGGCCTCCACAACATTCACCCAGTGTGCCATCAGGGAAATGTAACGTCCCTGGCCATCAGCACTTGTCCATGTGTCCGTGGTTAAGTGGACCTTCCCAATAACTGCGTTGGTCAGGGCACGGGTGATGTTCTGGGACACATGCTGGTGTAAGGCAGGCATGGCACACCAATAAAAATAGTGGCGGCTGGGGACTGTGTACCGAGGGACGGCCGCCGACATCAGGCTGCGAAAGGCCTCAGTGTCCACAAGCCTAAATTTGAAAGTTGCTAATTTAGTGCTATGGCCTGTGGGTGGGTATTTGCGCTTGCGTTCAAATGTGTTATTGACATTTGGATGCTGTGCTGGGACAGGGAAGTGGATGTTGTTGCTGATGGTTCATGCGAAGGTCCAGGTGCAGGGCGAGGGGGATCTGGGCCTGCGCCTTTCGACAGGGGATTGGCCAGCAGTGCGTAACACAGGGGAAGAGGAGGCAGTGGTGTGACCCGCAGACCCAGATTGTGGACCCAGGCATTCGGGCCACTTATTAGGGTGCTTGGATGCCATGTGGTGGATCATGCTGGTGGTGGTGAGGTTGCTAGTGTTCACCCCCACGGCTCATTTTGATACAGCACAGGTTGCAAACTACCACTCTTTTGTCGTCTGTACTTTCCTCAAAAAAGAGCCATACTGCGGAACACCTACCCCTTGGCAAGATAGATTTACGAATGGGGGTGCTCGGTGTAATGGTTGTGGGCCTGTTTGGTGTGGGCCGACTTCTCCCTTTTGCAACCCCACTGCCTCTTCCAGCCTGTTGCAGTGCTGCGGATCCCTCCCCTTCTGTACTGCTGTCCTCGCTCGGCTTTTCACCTTCCCACGTTGGGTCAGTGACCTCATCGTCAACCATCTCCTCTTCCACTTCCTCACTCTACTCATCCTCCTGACTTGACCTAACCACAACCTCAGTGATCTTCAGTGATCATCATCATCCACCTCGTGAACAAATGATTGCCGCCGTCATCTTCTTGAGACTGTGAAGGCTCAAGAGGTTGGGAATCAGGGCACAATATCTCAGGTCCCTCTTCAAGCGTGCTGGGCGCAAGGGCCAAATGTAATAGTGGCGCTGGAAAGAGCTCCTCGGAATATCCGAGTGAGTGTGGGATCACTCGTTTGACAAGCCTCTCTATGGTGGGAGGAAGGATGATCAGAGTGAGGATTCGGTTGACCAGACTCTTGGCTACAGAGACTGGACTTGGTGGAAGAGAGGGTGGTGCTTAACTGACTGGAAGCATTATCTTCAGCAATCCAACCGACCAATTGTTCGCACTGGTCCGACTTGGACAGTGTTGTCCTGTGCCGCCCAGCTAAGTTGGACATGAAGCTAGGTACGGTGGATGTTTTTTTCTGGTGCACCGGCAGCAGGCACAGTTTAATTGCGCCCAGGGCCACGGCCTCTGCACGCACCATCAGCATCACGCCCACTTTCCCATACCTTAGTGCTCGCCTTCTTCATGTTAATGGTTTTGTCACTAGATGTGGCGCAGATTTTTTTACTGTACGCTAAAGACACCGTTTTCGGATGCAGGACAGTATATGTCACAGAATATGGACACTATTTTAGGCCCAGATTATTCGAATCTGCAGTACAGACACTGTTTTCTGATGTAGTTTATATTTATATTTTTCACTATATCTGGGCCTGACAACCACACAAGGTGTTGAAGCACAGATCACGCAATTCACAAATTACACCGTTGACAGCAAAAATGTGGACAGAATATAGCAAACAATTGTTTTCTGTATTTAAAATTTTTCACTATATAATATATGTGCCTGACAACCACACAAGGTATTGAAGCACAGATCACACAATTCACGGATTACACCGTTGACAGCAAAAATGTGGATAGATTATGGGAGAAAAATAGTTTTCTGTATTTTAAATGTTTTACTATATATAGGCCTGACAACCACACAAGGTATTTAAGTGCAGATCACACAATTCACGCAATACACTGTTGACAGCAAAAATATGGATAGATTATAAGAAAAAAAATAAAGTGTTTTCTGTATTATAATTTTTTCCCTATATCTGGGCCTGACAATCACACAAGGTGTTGAAGCACAGATCACACAATTCACAGATTACACCGTTGACAGCAAAAATGTGGATAGGTTATGGGAAAAAAAATTGTGTTTTCTGAATTTAAATTTTTTCCCTATATCTGGGCCTGACAACCACACGATGTGTTGAAGCAGAGATCACGCAGTTCACGGATTACACCGTTAACAGCAAAAATGTGGACAGATTATGGGAGAAAAATTGTTTTCGTATTTAAGATTTTTCCCTATATATGGACCTGACAACCACACAGGGTATTGAAGCACAGAACACACAATTCACGAATAACACCATTGACAGCAATAATGTGTATAGATTATGGGGAAAAAAAAGTGTTTTCTGTATTATCATTTTCCCCCTATATCTGGGCCTGACAACCACAAAAGGTGTTGAAGCACAGATCACGCAATTCACTGATTACACCGTTGACAGCAAAAATGTGGATAGATTATGGGGAAAAAATTGTGTTTTTTGTATTATAATTTTTTCCCTATATCTTGGCATGACAACCACACAAGGTTATTAAAGCGCAGATCACACAATTCATAGATTACACCATTGACAGCAAAAATGTGGATAGATTATGGGAGAAAAATAGTTTTCAGTATTTTCAATTTTTCCCTATATATGGACCTGACAACTACACAAGGTGTAGAAGCACAGATCACGCAATTCACGGATTACACCATTGACAGCAAAAATGTGGATAGATTATGGGAGAAAAAATAGTGTTTTCTGTATTATAATCTTTTCCCTATATCTGGGCCTGACAACCACATAAGGTGTTGAAGCGCAGATCACACAATTCATGGATTACACCGTTGACAGCAAAAATGTGGATAGATTATGGGAAAAAATGATTGTTTTCACTAATATTCTTCCTATCTCTGCGCCTGATACACAGAAGTTATTGCTGCACAGATGTCACAAGTCACTGCAGACACTTTCTATATAGCAAAAGAATCGCTATTTCGCAAAGTATAAAAAAAAAAAATCGAGTACTACTTTGCACAATTAAATTGTTGCCACCACACACAATAGTCCTTAAAAGGACTTTTGGGTCTTTGAAACGTTATTCACTGGAAAATATTACGATCACAATCTCCCTACCTATCTGTCCCTTCCTAAAGCGCAGCTCTCCCTGACTCGCAATGAGCCAAATTCGCGTGATCAGGTGCTATATAGCACCCAATGACGCTTTCCGGCCAGTCAATCACTGTAATGCCAGTAGCCAACATGGCTACAGGCATTACAGTGATGGCAGTACTTATCTGCACGTTTATTGGCTGCTTAGCAGCTGTGAAACATGCAGGAAGGAGACTCGAGCATGGCGCTCGAGCATATGTGGTACTCGGCCGAGTATCGCCATGTGCCGAGCATAGCGATGCTCGAGCCGATCAGGTATTCGGCCGAGCATGCCCACTCATCACTAGTGAAGTGAGAAAATTACAGCCCTTTTTGGCATGTATTAGTGGGGAAAACATTGCTTATTAACTGTTGTGTGGTGAAGTGAGAAAATTACAGACTTTTTTTTAATTTCCTTTTTATTTATTGATTTGATCTAACAGTATGTCAACAGAGAAGTGCCAGGCCCTGCACAGGGGAGTGGCTGAGGCCTAAATGTTTCTGGTGCAAGGCACAGTTCGCAGCAGAGTAAGGGGGCGTGGCAGCAGGAGTCGCAGTGAGAGGCCTGAGCTCCCGGTGTCATCTAGTGGTCTTGTCTTGACCAGCAACCCAGCGGTCCTTAAATGCTTGACTCAGTCATCCACTTCGTCCCAAGTGAAATCACACACCCCCAGCCAAGAGTCGGTGGGTTCGTCAGACACATCTCCTTAGTTGGCATGGCCCGGGAGCAGGCCCTGTGCCCTCACCTGTTCTCAACCTGCCTCTGTCCTTTTCTGTTCCCTCAGCCAGAAGCATTATATGCTGTGGGCTCAGTCCCACTATACAGCGAGGAAGAGCTACTGAGGACAGTCAGCAGCTACTGGCCAGCCAAGATGTGGAGGAGACATCCGCTGCTTCCTCCAGTAGGTGGGCAAGTAGTGATGAGGAGAGTGGCGTGGGAGCTGGTGTTGCGAGCAGTCAGGCTCCTGACCCATAGACGGTTGAGGTGGACATCAGTGAGGTGCAGACAGTACTCGATGATGATGATGTAGCTAATTGCACTTTACAGCATGGTGACGAAGGGGCTTCATCATGATCGGGAGAAGAGGGTGGGAGCTTGTCCGTGAGGCAGCTGTGGAGCAAGCAAGTCGCTAGCGTGGCCAGGAGTCAGCAGGGTGGCAGCAGTGGGAGGTTGGGAGCCAAAGTTGCCTGAGGTAGACCACCCACTTTGCAGGAGCCTACCTGCCCGCAAAGTAGTGGTGCAGGGGTTCACGGAAGCAGCGGTGGTAGCAGTCAGTAAGTGCGGAGTGTTGGGGGTAAAATCACCTACTCGGCGGTGTGGCATTTTTTTGTTAAGCCACCGGAGGAGGTGAACATGGCCATTTGTAGAATCTGTGGACAGAAGGTGAAGCGTGGCCAAAGTGCCAATGTTGGCACCACGGCCCTGCGTCAACATATGCAGCGTCACCATAAAGTGGCCTGGGAGAACCGTGGCTCCAATATGGTGGTCCAGCATGCTGCAGCAACCGCTGCATCACCCAGTGGCATGCACCCGATTACAGGCAGTCAAGGCTGTCTGTACTTCCCATCATCTGCTGGTTCTGATGCTCTGCTCCTCCTCCTACTCCTCATCAGTCATTCTGTCAGCAATCAATCACTAAAGCAATTGTCAATAGACAACGGTGCAGAAGCTGAATGTGCTCCAGGCCAAGTTGCTGGTACTGCAGTCCCTCCCTTTCCAAGTGGTGGACTCTGCACCTTTCAGAGAGCTGATGGCTTGTGCCGAGCCGAGGTGAAGAGTCCCAAGCCATCATTTCTTTGCCAAAAAGGCAGTACCAGCCCTGCCCTCCTTGAGCCTGTCGGTGTCTGCCATAATGCACGGCAGCTCCGACATGTGCAGCTGTAACTACAGTCAGGAACAATACATGTCCTTTACTGCACAGCCACACCAGCAACTTGGCCAGGTGCCGCCGCTTCTGCTTCCACGTTCTCATGCTCGTTGGTCCTGCGACAATTTCCGCCTCTGCCTCCTTATCCTCCATGTGTCCTCAGCCTCCACTGCAGGGACAATTCACAGTGCCCTCCAGCATACCACATGTGCAGGGCATGGCAGTGTAATTCTGTTCTGCACCTCGTTTGCCTCGGCAAATGGAGTCACATAGGGGAGGAACTACTCCATGTCCTTCATCAAGAAATCAAATCCGGGCTTTCTCCGCGACAACTCAAAATCGAAACGGAAAGAACATGGTGTCGGCGCTGCATCCCTGCATGGCACACATTTTTAATCTGGTTGTCAAGCAGTTCCTGAAGTTTTCCACCCATCTGCAAGAAATCCTAATAATGGCCAGGAAACTTTGCATGCACTTCAGCCACTTGTACACTGCAAAGCACACCCTCCTTGAGCTGCAGCAGCAGAACGGCATCCCCCAACATAGGCTGATATGCGACATTCCCACCTCCATATGTTAGACCGACTATAAGAACAGAGAAAGGCCATAAACAATTTCTTGATGATCCAAGCGGACAGGAGTACTCCCCTGAGTAACTTCGATGTCAGCCAGTGGCAGCTCATGTGTGACACCTGCAGTTTGCTCCGGCCTTTTGAGGAGGCCACGTTATTTGTCAGTCACCAGGACTACAGGATGAACGATATCATTCCACTTCTTCATGTCATGGAACAGATGCTGGTAAATCTGGCTGGTCAGGGGACTGGAGACGTGGCGCCTAGATCTCACGACCACATGAGCCCTGTGGGGCCTGAACTGGAGGAGGAGGACATTGAAGCACAAGCAATGTGTAGCGAAATGGGTGGTTTTTATACACAGGTGACAGGAGCAGCCAAAGGAGCTGCAGAGTGATGAGGAAGACGAGGCATAGGACCCAGACACACCATGGCAGTATGCAGTGGAGATGGAGGCAGGGAGTCTTGCTTGCATAGTGACAGCCAAATTGTCAGCATTCGGCAGAGGGATGACTTCTGGCTCTCCACCTTGTTGGATCCTGGCTACCGATCCAAAATGAGGGCCTTTTTTTACACCCGCTGAGAGGGAGGACAAACTGAACTACTATAGAGACATCCTATGTAGTCAGTTGGCCGCTGCCTATCTGCTCCATCATCTATCCTCTTGCAAGTCTGACCGGGGAGGCCCTCTGCACTCACGTTCGTCTGCTGTGGCAGGGTGAAGGGGTAGGAGCAGTTCCAGCTCCATCAGCAGCAACGCAGAGTCGCTGATGAGCAGCTTTCTTCACCTGCATAGTGAAGAAACTACTCACTAGCAGCAGCTAGACCTGGAGCAGGACCTGAACCAGCAGGTGGTGGTATACTTGGACTGCTACTCCACATTTAAGAGCCGCTGGACTACTGGGCAGCCAAACTGGATTTGTGGCCGCAAGTGGCAGAGTTTTTCAAGATGAATCATACGTGGATCAGCCAGGATATCCACCCACCAATGCCTGATGCATCAGACTAGATCATCCATGGTGACACACCAACAATTTGACAAAAGAGCCCCGTATCTTCTGGCTACCTGCTTCAGCTACTATTCTGATGCTGCCACCCGCCTGATGCCACACATCTGATGCCAAGTGCTCCTTCTTTCTCCCACCATCTTCAGCTGGTACTGGTATTGCCACCCACCTCCCCACTCTGTCAACGGGTCACTTTGTGGTCTCCTGATGCTGCTGCCACCTCACCACTCAGGTCTCCTGATGCTGCTGCTGCCACTTCCACACTGTCACTGTGCCACCCTGTGGCCTCCTCCTGATGCTGCTGCTGCCGCTCCTCCACACTCTGTCGTTGTGCCACTCTGTGGTCTCCTGATGCTGCTACCACCTCCACACTGTTATTGCACCACCCTGTGGCCTCCTCCTGATGCTGCTGCTGCCGCAACCTCCAGACTCTGTAATTGGGCCACTCTGTATTTTCCTAATGCTGCTTCCTCCTCACCACTATGTCATAGGGTCACTCTGTGGACTTCTCACGCTGTTCCAATTATCCCCACTTCATGACTGGGCCACTGTTTTGCTTTTCGGCTTGGCTGACATAATCATTTATTTGACCCTTCTTCTGATTTGTCAGAAGGAAGGAAAAATGAGACACACAGCAGATCCTGTATATGTAGCAGCTGTAAGGCCTGCATGACAAGGTCCCTATTTTGCATTAGAATTGGCTGGGCACAAAACACAGAAAACATACAAATATTCCATTCACGTGTCATCTCTGTTTTGGATCCACTCCTGTTTATTTTGGCTTTAGCAATACTGATGGATTACTGACCAGATGCTGACCGAGTGAAGGCGGATGCTCCACAGACAAGACCCGTTTTTTGGGGGTTATTGTTCTGATGGATCAGAGGAAGGGAAAAATAATCAATGACATTAACAAAAACTTACTGCTGACCAGGGTCGTTTCTAGGGTCTGAAAACAGGCAGAGTTATTTGGTCAGTTTTGGTCCTGTAACTGCCCAAATAAGTGAAGTGTGCAATGATTCTAAGAGCATGTCATCTGCATGTCATACTGTTTCACAGTATTATTTCACTACCACAGCAGACTCCTTATGCATGTTACTGCAAGGCACAGTGTTCTACACCACTATAAAGGCTCTCTGCAGCCAGAAATAGCCTTTTTTTTTTAATGTGATTCGCCACAAATAAATTTGAATCAAATCTATTTTTTGGGGAAAATTCGGCAAACCAGCCGAATCAAATTTTTGACAAATTCGCTCATCTCTAATTATTTTAAATCAAGAAAAACAGAAGCTGGCACAAATATAAAACTATTGTCTTTACCAGCAGTTTTATTTCTTTGATGGGCTATATACTGCTGTCATATTCAGTTATTAAACAAAAACCCGTTTTGGGCAAAAAAGTTAATTTTGCAACCTTTGCTGCATATGTCATTGTGAGATAAACACTTTAGATACTGTGGCTCTATTCAGGTATTTTACAGCCCTTGCTGCATCAGCACGTTTGAAATTCCAGGGTTAAGTATATAACCATGTCATATTCAGTTATTAAACAAACACCCGTTTTGGGAAAAAAAAGTTTATTTTGCAGCCTTTGCTGCATATGTCATTGTGAGATACACCCTTTACTTTCTGTCTTTCTATTCAGTTATTTGAAATACAGCCATTTTGGGCACAAATCTTTAATTGCGGCCTAGTGTGGGTCAGGGCGTGTTAGATACACCCTTTGTATACTGGGGTTATATTCTTCTATTAATAAAACACCCTTTTTTGGGCAAAATACACAATTTTTCTGGCCTTGCACCATCAGCACGTGTGAAATTCAAGGGTTATATACTGCTGTCATATTCAGTTATTAAACAAACACCCATTTTGGGCACAAATCTTTAATTGCGGCCTAGTGTGGATCAGGGCGTGTGAGATACACCCTTTAGATACTGGGGTTATATTCTTCTATTAATAAAACACCCTTTTTTGTGCAAAATACCCAATTTTACAGCCCTTGCAGCATCAGCACGTGTGAAATTCAAGGGTTATATACAGCTTTCATATTCTTTTAGCAAAAAAACACACTTTTTTTTTTGCAATATCCAACATCTGGATTAGTCAGTGTGCAATTTAAGCTAGAAATACAGCCATAATTTTCAGGGTTTTTAAAAACACCCTTTTTTTGCCAAAATCCACTATTTTACAGATATGCACGTGTGAAATTCAAGTTTAATATATACAGCTTTCATATTCTGTTACTAAAAAAACACACTTTTTTGACAATATCCAACATCTGGATTAGTCAGTGTGCAATTTAAGCTAGAAATACAGCCATAATTTTCTGGGATTTTAAAAACACCCTTTTTTTGCAAAATCCACTATTTTACAGCCTTTGCACCATCAGCACGTGTGAAATTCAAGGGTTATATACTGCTGTCATATTCAGTTATTAAACAAACACCCGTTTGGGGAATTTTTTTTATTTTGCAGCCTTTGCTGCATATGTCATTGTGAGATACCGCCTTTACATACTGTCTTTCTATTCAGTTATTTGAAATACAGCCATTTTGGGCACAAATCTTTTATTGCGGCCTAGTGTGGGTCAGGGCGTGTGAGATACACCCTTTATATACTGGGGTTATATTCTATTAATAAAACACCCTTTTTTGGGCAAAATACACTATTTTTCTGGCCTTGCACCATCAGCAAGTGTGAAATTCAAGGGTTATATACTGCTGTCATATTCAGTTATTAAACAAAAACCCGTTTTGGGCAAAAAAGTTAATTTTGCAACCTTTGCTGCATATGTCATTGTGAGATACACACTTTAGATACTGTGGTTCTATTCAGGTATTTGAAATACAGCCATTTTGGGCAAACAAATTTAATTGAGACCTAGTCTGGATCAGGGCGTGTGAGATACACCCTTTACATACTGTGGTTCTATTCTGTTATTAAAAAAACACCCATTTTGGGCACAAATCTTTAATTGCGGCCGAGTTAATTAAACACCCATTTAGGGCAAGATCCTACATTTTAGAAATATGAGAAGAGCGTCAAATAAGGGACGTGGCCCAGGTCATGGTGCTGCTGGTGGAGCTCCTGTTGCAGGGAGAGGACGTGGTCAATCTGTGCCAGCTACACGCACAAGTGAAACCCCTTCCTCAGGTGCGAGTAGGCAACAGAACCTGCAGCGGTATTTGGTCGGGCCTAATGCGGCTCTATGAATGGTGAGGCCTGAACAAGTACAGGCGATAGTAGAATGGGTTGCTGACAGTGCCTCCAGTTCCTTCACATTGTCTCCCGCCCAGTCTCCTGCTGAAAGATCACAGTTGGCACCTGCAGCCCGTGTTCATCAGTCTTTCACCTCACCCCCTTGCAAATCAGCCAAGAAGTCTGAGCCCCAAGTCATGCAGCAGTCTCTTCTGCTTTTTGATGACTCTGTTAGCAGGGTTTCCCAGGGCCATCCACCTATCCCTGCACCAGAAGTGGAAGAGATTGAGTGCACCGATGCCCAACCACTTATCTTTCAAGATGAGTACATGGGAGGACCATGGCAGCACGTCTCTGATGATGAAACATAGGTTCCAACTGCTGGGACTTTGGAAAGTGTGCAGACCGACAAGGAGGGCAGGGGAGTGTCATGCCCCGTCCTGACGGTGTGCGGAGGTAGGCCAGAATAGCAGCACGAGTTTAGTGTTTTGTTTTGGAGCCGTGCTGGATCCACCTCCCATCAGGTGCACTGGGTGGGGTTATGAGTTTAAATAGCACTCCACCCAGTGCTCTGAGCGGATTATAGGAATCACTTTGGCCTTGGAAGCTAGGAAGGAAGGTTGTCTATTCCAGCGCAGAGAGATAAGTGTGGTTTCTAGTTTGATTGTTTGGTGTCATCTCTCCCATCCAGGTTCTGTGCGAGCAGGCTGCTCCTATTTCCCCTCTTCACCATCTCAGGGAATTTAGGGTGTTTCAGCCCAGGCACGGGGACACATAATACCTACCACAAAGGTCTGCATGTGGGCTGAGCAGTGCAGGGAGAGAGGTCAGGGATAAGTTAGGAGGTGACCCTTCCCTTGCCTCTCGCCTAGAGCCTGGTTGGTGGTTTATCTGTTAGTCTGAGTGCACGTCCGTCGTGACAGGGTGAAGTCTGGGTGGAAGATGATGTGGAGGACGATGAGGTCCTCGACCCCACATGGAATCAAGGTCACGCGAGTGACCTATGTAGTTCGGAGGAAGAGGCGGTGGTCGCACAGAGTCACCAGCACAGCAGAATAGGGAGCATGGTGCAAAAGCGGAGTGGCCGTCCTCTAGACAGTTCGCCTGCTACTGCCCACCGCAGCAAGGGACCGAGCACACCAAAGCCAGCTCCAAGGAGTTCCCTAGCGTGGCAGTTCTTCAGACAATGTACTGACGACAAGACATGAGTCGTTTGCACGCTGTGCAATCAGAGCCTGAAGCGAGGCATAAACATTCTAAACCTGAGCACAACCTGCATGACCAGGCATTTAAGTGCTAAGCACGAGCTGCAGTGGGGTAGACACCTCAAAAACCAAGAAAGGTCTCTGGCTCCTCCTGCTTCCTCTTCTGCTGCAGTCTCGGCCTCTTCATCCACCTCTGGAGTGATAGTGCCACCTGCCACCCCGCAAACAGAGGATCTGCCAGCAACACCACCACTTGGGTCACCAAGCATCTCCACAATGTCCCACGGAAGCGTTCAGCTCTCCATCTCGCAAACACTGGAGAGGAAGAGGAAGTACCCCCCTACCCACCCGCGATCCCTAGCCCTGAATGCAGCATTTCTAAATTACTGGCCTTTGAAATGCTGTCATTCCGTCTGGTGGAGACGGATAGTTTTAAAGGCCTTATGGCGGTGGCTGTCCCACAGTACGTCCTGCCCAGCTGCCACTACTTTTCCAGGCGAGCCATCCCTTCCCTGCACAACCAAGTAGGGGACAAAATCAGGTGTGCACTGCGCAACACCATCTGTGGCAAGGTACACCTCACTACGAATACGTGGCCCAATAAGCACGGTCAGGGACGTTATATCTCCATAACAGCACACTGGGTAAATGCAGTGGCGGCTGGGCCTGAGGTGGATAGCAGTTTGGCGCATGTCCTTCCACCACCGAGGATTACAGGGCGCTTAAGTTTGCCTCCTTGTGCTTCCTCCTCCTACTTCGCTTCCTCATCCTCTACCGACTCCTCATCTGGTCAGCGTAACACCTTCACCACCAACTTCAGCACAGCCAGGGGTAAACCACAGCAGGCAGTTTTAAAACGTATCTGTTTGGGGGACAAACCCCACACCGCGCAGGAGCTGTGGACTGGCCTTGAACAACAGACCGATGAGTGGTTGGTGCTAGTGAGCCTCAAGCCCGGCCTGGTGGTGTGCGATAATGGGCGAAATCTCGTAGCAACTATGAGACTAGCCGTTTTGACACACATCCCTTGCCTGGCGCATGTGCTGAATTTGGTGGTGCAGAGATTCCTTAAAAATTACCCCGATATGTCAGAGCTGCTGCATAAAGTGCGGGCCGCCTGTGCGCACTTTCGGCGTTCTCACCCTGCTGCTGCTCGCCTGTCAGCGCTGCAGCGCAACTTCGGCCTTCCCGCTCACTGCCTCATATGCGACGTGCCCACAAGGTGGAACTCCATCTTGCACATGCTGGCCAGACTGTGCAAGCAGCAGCAGGCAATAGTGGAGTTTCAGCTGCAGCACACACGGGTGAGTCGCTCTGCGGAACAGCACCACTTCACCACCAATGAGTGGGCCTCCATGCGAAACCTGTGTTCCTTGTTGCGCTGTTTCGAGTACTCCACCAACATGGCCAGTGCCGATAACTCCGTTCTCAGCGTTACTATCCCACTTCTATGCCTCCTTAAAAAAAACGCTGCTGGCGATGATGGAAGAGGATGTGGCACAGGAGGAGGAGGAGGAGGAAGAGGGATCATTTCATAGGATTTCCGGCCAGTCCTTCACAAGTTGCTCCAAGGGTGGGTTCCTGCACCCACAAACGCCAGGTAAACTATATTCCAGCCAGGGCACAGTTCTGGAGGGTGACGAGGTGGAGTATGAGGAGGAGTAGATGAAGGAGGAGGAGCCATTTTCACAGTAGGGTGGCACCCAGGCCAGCTCATGGCCATCACTAGTGCATGGCTGGGGGGATACAGAGGACACAGTCGATACACCTCCCACAGAGGACAGCTTTTTGTTGCCTCTGGGCAGCCTGGCACATATGAGCGATTACATGCTGCAGTGTCTCCGCAACAACCGCCGAGTTGCACACATTCTTATTTGTGCTGATTACTGGGTGGCCACGCTGCTGGATCCCTGTTACAAGGACAACGTACCGTCCTTAATTCCGTCACTGGAGCGTGATCGTAAGATGCGTGAGTACAAGAGCACGCTGGTAGATGCGCTGCTGGTGGCATTCCCACCTGACAGTGGGGGCACAGTGGAAGCACAAGGCGAAGGCAGAGGATGAGGAAGAGGTCACCAACGCAGCTGGGGCACCGCCAGCACCTCAGAAGGCAGGGTTAGCATGGCCGAAATGTGGAAAAGCTTTGTCAGCACGCCACAAGAACCAGCACCACCAGCTCATATGGAACGTCTTAGCAGGAGGCAGCATTTCACCAACAGCAGTACATGTACTGACTGACGGGTCTGCCCCCTTCAACTTCTGGGTCTCCAAATTGGGCACATCGCCTGAGCTTGCCCTTTACGCCTTGGAGGTGCTGGCCTGCCCTGCAGCCAGTGTATTATCTGAACGTGTGTTTAGCACGGCAGGGGGCGTCATCACAGACAAGCTCAGCCGCCTGTCCACAGCCAATGTGGACAAGCTCACGTTCATTAAAATGAACCAGGCATGGATCCCACAGGACTTGTCCGTACCTTGTGCAGAATAGACATGTATACCGGCCTTAACCAGCCATTGTTATACTGCAGCGCAATTGCTCATTCTTGTATTTTGAATATTTCACACTCTTTTAGAGTGTACCCTAATTTAAAATAAATTTATTAAAACCAAAAACCAGTGTTGGCTACCTCGCCCTCCTCCACCGCCGCTTCCACCTACACCACTATGTCCACCGCCTCCTCAAACTCCTACTCCATATGGAACTCCACCTCATAAATCAAATTTTTAGTTTAAGTTTATTTTATTTTATGTCATTTCACTACTTTGTCAGTTAAATTTTTGGGTGAAATTCACCAATTTTTGGGTGTGATGTACCACTGCTATACCTAGTAGACAGTAGGGATGAGCGAACCCGAACTGTAACATTTTCGTAAAAGTCCGGGTTCGGGTTTAGTGTTCGCCGCTTTCTTGGCGCTTTTTGAAAGGCTGCAAAGCAGCCAATCAACAAGCGTCATACTACTTGCCCCAAGAGGCCATCACAGCCATGCCTACTATTGGCATGGCTGTGATTGGCCAGTGCAGCATGTGACCCAGCCTCTATTTAAGCTGGAGTCACGTAGCGCCGCACGTCACTCTGCTCTGATCAGTGTAGGGAGAGGATGCAGCTGCTGCTGTTAGGGCGAGATTAGGCAGGGATTTATTTACTGAAGTGATCGATATACAGCTGTGTATCATACAACCTCTGCTATTCAATTGCTCACTGTTTTAAGGCTGCCCAGAGCGTTTTTCAGTCACTTTTTTCTGGGGTGATCGGCGGCCATTTTGTGTCCTGTGGTGCGCCAGCACAAGCTGCCACCAAGTCCATTTTTAACCATCAATAGTGTGTTGTTGTTTTTTTGCTATATCCTAAATCAGGGGCTTGGCTGTGCTTGCTATTTTATTGAGGGGTAAAATACAATTGCCAAAATAGCAGTACCCTAAATCTGGTGTTTCAGCTGTGGCTAGCCAATTGTAATACTGTCTGCTGTCTGCCGAAGCACAGTGTTTGTTCTGGGTTGAAATACAATTCCCAACTTAGCAATTCCCTAAATTAGTGGTTTCTGCTCTATCAGGCCAAGTTTAAATCTATCCATAAAAGGGTATATTAGATTGAAGGTGCGGATAGGGTCATCCTCAATTACTTCACACGCTACCGTGCATTTCCAAGTCTAATTCTGTCCGTAAAAGGGATACCTGTCATCCAGCGCCTAAATACTAGGCCTACAATTTATATTCAGCTAAATCTGTCGTAACTGCTGTGCCTGTATTAGTGTAATACGGTACCTAAATAGATAGCCAGATAGTGTTAGGTGCCTGTAAAAAAAGGCCTGAATTTGATTTCAATACATTGTGCCAAATAATTTTTTTCTTATTGTGGTGAACGGTAACAATGAGGAAAACATCTAGTAAGGGACGCGGACGCGGACATGGTCGTGGTGGTGTTAGTGGACCCTCTGGTACTGGGAGAGGACGTGGCCGTTCTGCCACAGCCACACGTCCTAGTGAACCAACTACCTAAGGTCCCAGTAGCAGCCAGAATTTACAGCAATATTTGGTGGGGCTCAATGCCGTTCTAAGGATGGTAAGGCCTGAGCAGGTACAGGCATTAGTCAATTGGGTGGCCGACAGTGGATCCAGCATGTTCACATTATCTCCCACCCAGTCTTCTGCAGAAAGCGCACAGATGGCGCATGAAAACCAAGCCCATCAGTCTGTCACATCACCCCCATGCATATCAGGGAAACTATCTGAGCCTCAAGTTATGCAGCAGTCTCTTATGCTGTTTGAAGACTCTGCTGGCAGGGTTTCCCAAGGGCATCCACCTAGCTCTTCCCCAGCGGTGGAAGACATAGAATGCACTGACACACAACCACTTATGTTTCCTGATGATGAGGACATGGGAATACCACCTCAGCACGTCTCTGATGATGACGAAACACAGGTGCCAACTGCTGCGTCTTTCTGCAGTGTGCAGACTGAACAGGAGGTCAGGGAGGAAGACTGGGTGGAAGACGATGCAGGGGGCGATGAGGTCCTAGACCGCACATGGAATGAAGGTCGTGCCACTGACTTTCAGAATTCGGAGGAAGAGGCAGTAATGAGACCGAGCCAACAGTGTAGCAAAAGACGGAGCAGTGGGCAAAAGCAGAACACCTGCCGCCAAGAGATTCCGTCTGCTACTGGCCACCGCCATCTGGGACAGAGCACCCCAAAGGCAGCTTCAAGGAGTTCCCTGGCGTGGCAGTTCTTCAAACAATGTGCTGACGACAAGACCCGAGTGGTTTGCACGCTGTGCCATCAGAGCCTGAAGCGAGGCATTAACGTTCTGAACCTTAGCACAACCTGCATGACCAGGCACCTGCATGCAAAGCATGAACTGTAGTGGAGTAAACACCTTAAAAACAAGGAACTCACTCAGGCTCCCCCTGCTACCTCTTCTGCTGCTGCCGCCGCCTCAGCCTCTTCCTCCGCCTCTGGAGGAACGTTGGTACCTGCCGCCCAGCAAACAGAGGATGTACCACCAACACCACCACCTCCGTCACCAAGCATCTCAACCATGTCACACGGCAGCGTTCAGCTCTCCATCTCACAAACATTTGAGAGAAAGCGTAAATTCCCACCTAGCCACCCTCGATCCCTGGCCCTGAATGCCAGCATTTCTAAACTACTGGCCTATGAAATGCTATCATTCAGGCTGGTGGACACAGACAGCTTCAAACAGCTCATGTCGCTTGCTGTCCCACACTATGTTGTTCCCAGCCGCCACTACTTCTCCAAGAGAGCCGTGCCTTCCCTGCACAACCAAGTATCCGATAAAATCAAGTGTGCACTGCGCAACGCCATCTGTGGCAAGGTCCACCTAACCACAGCTACGTGGACTAGTAAGCACGGCCAGGGACGCTATATCTCCCTAACTGCACACTGGGTAAATGTAGTGATGGCTGGGCCCCAGGCGGAGAGCTGTTTGGCGCTCGTCCTTCCGCCGCCAAGGATCGCAGGGCAACATTCCTTGCCTCCTGTTGCCTCCTCCTCCTACTCGGCTTCCTCCTCCTCTTCTTCCACCTGCTCATCCAGTCAGCCACACACCTTCACCACCAACTTCAGCACAGCCCGGGGTAAACGTCAGCAGGCCATTCTGAAACTCATATGTTTGGGGGACAGGCCCCACACCGCACAGGAGTTGTGGTGGGGTATAGAACAACAGACCGACGAGTGGTTGCTGCCGGTGAGCCTCAAGCCTGGCCTGGTGGTGTGCGATAATGGGCGAAATCTCGTTGCAGCTCTGGGACATCCCTTGCCTGGCGCATGTGCTGAATTTGGTGGTGCAGAAGTTCATTCACAACTACCCCGACATGTCAGAGTTGCTGCATAAAGTGCGGGCCGTCTGTGCGCGCTTCCGGCGTTCACATCCTGCCGCTGCTCGCCTGTCTGCGCTACAGCGTAACTTCGGCCTTCCCGCTCACCGCCTCATATGCGACGTGCCCACCAGGTGGAACTCCACCTTGCACATGCTGGACAGACTGTGCGAGCAGCAGCAGGCCATAGTGGAGTTTCAGCTGCAGCACGCACAGGTCAGTCGCACTGCGGAACAGCACCACTTCACCACCAATGACTGGGCCTCCATGCGAGACCTGTGTGCCCTGTTGCGCTGTTTCGAGTATTCCACCAACATGGCCAGTGGCTATGACGCCGTTATCAGCGTTACAATACCACTTCTATGTCTCCTTGAGAAAACACTTAGGGCGATGATGGAAGAGGAGGTGGCCCAGGAGGAGGAGGAGGAGGGGTCATTTTTAGCACTTTCAGGCCAGTCTCTTCGAAGTGACTCAGAGGGAAGTTTTTTGCAACAGCAGAGGCCAGGTACAAATGTGGCCAGACAGGCCCCACCACTGGGAGACGAGGAGGACGAGGATGAGGAGGAGGTGGAGGAGGAATAGGATGAAGCATGTTCACAGCGGGGTGGCACCCAACGCAGCTCGGGCCCATCACTGGTGCGTGGCTTGGGGGAAATGCAGGACGATGACGATACGCCTCCAACAGAGGACAGCTTGTCCTTACCTCTGGGCAGCCTGGCACACATGAGCGACTACATGCTGCAGTGCCTGCGCAATGTGCGGACTACTGGGTTGCCACCCTGCTGGATCCCCGGTACAAAGACAATGTGCCCACCTTACTTCCTGCACTGGAGCGTGATAGGAAGATGCGCGAGTACAAGCGCACGTTGGTAGACGTGCTACTGAGAGCATTCCCAAATGTCACAGGGGAACAAGTGAAAGCCCAAGGCGAAGGCAGAGGAGGAGCAAGAGGTCGCCAACGCAGCTGTGTCACGGCCAGCTCCTCTGAGGGCAGGGTTAGCATGGCAGAGATGCGGAAAAGTTTTGTCACCACGCCACAGCTAACTGCACCACCACCTGATACGGAACGTGTTAGTGTAGTGTCCCACTAGGTAAAGGTGGGCACTGCACAAAAGGGGTTAATGTGTTGTTATTACCTGTAATGTTATATGTATGCATTTCCCTGTGTTAGCTGGGTGTCAGGCCTGTCAGGGTGTAGTTTGGCCTCCCAGACGTTAGAGGGAGATAGAGAGCCCTAGATATATATAGGAAGGCCCAGACAGGGGAGTGGTAGTTCATTCCAGGGGACTAGAGGAGTTACTTCGTCCACCTGAAGCTCCTGAGGCTAGGCTTAGCTCAGTAGAGACACCCCAGTTGCAGGACAGCACCTCCTGGGAGAAACCTGCAGTTACCCTCAAGCCGAGTAAGGACAATACCAGGTCAGATAAGTACCCTGATGGGCAGAGGTCCTATAAAGTAAAGCAAGCGCCAATACTGGAGGAAGGATTTATATACCAAGGATTAAAGCCAGCATTTAGGCATCCGGGCCTTGGGATCCAGCCAGCTAGAATAGCTGAAGGGGATAGAGCAGCATTGTACTGTAAAGCATCAACCGTTGTGCCCTCCAAGTATCTTGCATGATTAATTCCTGCCACTATTTAAAGTCTACCTGCTTGTGAAGTATTGTTCAAGGGACTGCATTATCATCACTATCAACTGTAGCTGTATGTACAAAGTTGGACTGTGTTCACCAAGTAAAGCAACGTTTGGTTTATCCACTGAGTACTCAGTTATTCCTCCTATAAATCGGTGTGCCACCGTTACAGGCACTGGCGTCACGAATCCAACAGGGACCTTGCCCCAGGCACTCAAAATACCTGTAACATCCAGGGCACCTCATCCACCATCAGGCCTGGTCCCCACATACCGAGTGTGCCCCAGAGGAACTGTGTCTACCTCTCCTTCACTGCCGCATGCCTGCCCAGGGTTCTCCAATACAGTGAGCAACCCTCGATTGCCCAAAACCGTGACCTCACATCGCAATACCCTGCAGGTCTGGCGTGCTGCATAAATTGGCGTCACGAACAGGATTTACGGAACATTTCTGCGCCATTGCGGATATAAAACTGTGTGCTAAAAACTGCCTTAAAGTGACCAAGCCCTACCGTTTTATTATAAAGTGCTGGGCCAAAGAACTGTTATAATTAGCGGTGTGAAGATAACGTTTTCTGGACTGTTTGCTGCTTGTTTAAGCCACCGCTTGCTGTCAGTGAATAGACAGCCATTTTGCCACTTAAACCTGAGGTGGATTACAAGTGCGCCCGGTGAACTGTTTGGCGCGAAAAAGAGGACTTTGGCGCGAAAAGAACCAGGCGGAGTCATCACCCAGCCGGCGAGGAGGAAGAACGCCGCCCTGTCTGGAGAAAAAGGTGCCGCCTACCTGAGTCCCGGAGCTACGAGAGGCCGCGCCCACCTGCTGACGCTGTACGCAGGACGTCCGACGCCCGTAGCCACGCATCTCGCGAGACTTGGAGAGAGCACCACCGGAGTGAGTACCAACTTAAAACTGTTGCCGGCTCTGCTATTTACCTTACCGGAACGTTCCCGACACCTGCCAGGGCACCGGAGGGAGCCCCGTTAGCGACAAAAGACTTTTCTGTGAAAAAAAAATAACTTATTATCATTGCCGCTCCGGTCCGCTCTGCTACATTTAAAGGGCCATACCCACCTAGCAACGCCATGTCCACACCTGAGGAAATCGGACAGGTGGCCCCAGTCGCGCCTTCTGGAATACCCCCAGCCGACCCTAGGGCCCCTGCCACCGCGGCACCGCCAAGCATGATGCCGCTAACTATGCCGTACTATTTTGGGGCCCCCTGGTTCCCACGTTATTCAGGGGAAGCCCATAAGTTAAAGGACTTTAGGGAACAGATACTGGCCTTGTTCCGGCTTTACCCAATAAATGCCGAACAGCAAATGGAGATCCTCCTAGCTCAGTTGGAAGGGGCCGCCCGCAGGGAAGTCATGTCGTGGCCCCGCTCTGAGAAAAGTAGCCTGGAACAGATCTTTGATCGATTGGGCACCACGTTTGAGGCCAGAACGGTGTCAGAAGTTAAAATGCGTTTCTTCAGCAGAAAGCAGCAACCTGGGGAGTCGCTCCGTGATTTTGCCCTGTCCTTACAAGAGACACTGAGAGCTGTAGTCCAAGTGGATCCTAAAGAAGCTGAGGACCAGGACCGGACTCTTAGAGAGCAATTCATTGCAGGCGTAAGTAATGAGCATTTAAAGGGCCAGCTACGCATGTTGTCAGCTCAACACCCCCACTGTGCATTTCTGGACTTTAAAGAATTGGCCATCAGTATATTGGGCCAGAACCCTGCTCCAGGGCCGGCAGCCTCCTATGAACCCCAGGCTTGCCAACCAAAGACTGTTAATGTGGGACCTGCAGGAGTTAGTCAGGCGACCCAAGCTCCAGTTACAGACGTAGTGGCAGCCCTCATGGAGCAAGTGAACCATCTTACTCTAAGTCTAGAGAAGGTGTGCAAAAAGATAGAGGAATGGGAGAGACCATTATTACTAGAAGATGAAAGTCCTCTTCCTCCAAGGCTCCCACCTGCATATGGAGACGTATATCCAAAAGAGCCTGATGGGCGACCAAGGTACCGGCCCAGAAGCAGAAAACAGCCTGTCTGTCACCACTGCAAGAAATATGGACATACTGAATCAATGTGCTGGCAGTTAAACGGGCAACCCCTGAGGCAGAGGACCGCCCCTCGGGAGGTAGAACAGTAGGTCCAAAGGATCCAAGCTGGATGCCTAAGTATGTAGGATCCCGTCCAAAAATTAATATATGCATCAACGGGATACCCTTTGAAGCCCTCTTGGACACTGGGTCACAGGTCACCACCATTCAACGGCCTGCCTTTGACAAGTTCTGGGATCCAAGTCTTCTCACCCAGCCACCAGAGTCCTGGCTAGATATCATTGCCAGCAACGGTAAGCCAGTGAAAGTGCATGGGTATTGGGAACCTACCCTTCAAGTGGGAGAAGCCACCCTGCCACAGCAAGGCGTGATTGTGGTACAAGCAGGAGATAAAGGAGGACACCCTGTGATCTTAGGGACTAACGTTCTGAAAAATTGTTACTCTGAAGTGCTTGACGCCTTAAATCAAACTATATCTTCAGCCTCACCTGCTTCCAGAAGAGTTATCCAAAAGACTATTAGTGTGCTGAGTGCTCAACAAAAGTTTGCCAACAAGAAAGGAGAAATTTGCACTGTCCGGATCCGGGATAACCGGCCGGTAATTCTGCTTCCAAATTCCCAGATCATCCTGTGGTGCCGTGCGGTGTTAGGGATCCAGGGCCAGGACTATCAAGCCCTAGTGGAACCTATTCCCTTTGAAGATCATCCCTTCGTACGGACAGCCAAGAGCATGGTGACTGTGTCTCAAGGTAAAGTGCCTGTCCGTTTAATTAACTTTGGTGATCATCCCGTTACTCTCCTTAAACACTGCCCCGTTGCTCAGCTTTTCCAGGTGTCTTTCCAGGATGTAATCCGTCTGCCTGCCACGGAGGCGTTCCAGACCACACAGAGCAACAGCACCCCTACGACATCCTGGTGGGAAGAACTACATGTGGGGAACGAATCCACCCCAAGAGAGCAAATAGAGGGAGTCCTGAGGCTGGTGAAGGAGCACCACCAGGCTTTCAGTAAGCACTCCACGGACTACGGAGAGGTCAGTGTAATCAAACACACCATACCCACTGGCTCTCATCCTCCTATTAAGGAGAGGCACAGACCCATACCACCTACTACCTATCAGTCTGTGAAAGAAATGATAAAAGAGATGAAAGACTCTAATATAATCCGGGACAGCCATAGTCCCTGGGCTGCGCCCCTAGTTCTTGTCCGGAAAAAAGATGGCAGCATAAGGTTCTGCGTGGATTACAGGAAAATTAATCAAATCACCCACAAAGATGCATATCCATTGCCACGCATTGAAGAGTCCTTGACTGCTCTGGGGTCATCAGCCTATTTCTCTACCTTGGACTTAACCAGTGGGTACTGGCAAGTACCCATGGCCCCAGAAGATCGAGAAAAGACTGCTTTCACTACACCTATGGGCCTGTTTGAATTCAATTATATGCCGTTTGGACTGTGTAACGCTCCAGGAACGTTCCAGAGGCTGATGGAACGTTGTTTAGGCCATAGGAATTTTGAGACTGTACTCTTATATCTGGATGACGTCATTGTATATTCCAAGACGTATGAGGACCATTTAAAGCACCTGGGTGAGGTGTTTCAAGTTCTTGCTAAATATGGCCTCAAGATCAAACCGTCCAAGTGCCACCTGATGAAACCAGCGCTCAAATACCTTGGGCACGTTGTCAGTGCCGACGGAATACAGCCTGATCCTGATAAACTTGCTGCTGTCCGCAACTGGCCTACTCCAACGACCGTGAAAGAGGTGAGAAGCTTTCTCAGTTTTGCAGGGTACTACAGGCGTTTCATCCCGCACTTCGCACAAATTGCGGATCCCATCCAGGAACTGTTGAGGGGGCATCCAAAGAAGAGCCCGAAAACCCCTATTCCTGTTGAATGGAACCAAGAACGAGAAATTGCCTTTCAAATCCTAAAGAAGAAGTTGACTGAACCCCCTGTTCTGGGTTACCCAGATTATCAGAAGCCGTTCCTCCTCTACACGGATGCCAGTAAAAGAGGCCTGGGGGCCGTGTTGGCTCAAGTGCAAGACAACAAAGAAAGGGTAATTGCCTACGCCAGCAGATCCCTGAAGGGAGCTGAAAAGAATGATCAGAATTACAGTTCTTTCAAGCTGGAGTTTCTTGCCTTAGTGTGGGCTGTGACTGAAAAGTTCAAAGACTATCTTGCTGCCACACCATTTGTTGCCTTCACGGACAATAATCCCCTGGCACATCTGAACACGGCCAAGTTAGGGGCACTGGAGCAAAGATGGGCCTCTCGCCTTGCCAACTTTGACTTTACTGTGAAGTACCGGGCAGGCCGCTCCAATGATAATGCTGATGCCCTGTCGCGGCTTCCCACTACAGAGGCCCCAGATGATCTAAAAGATGCCTAGGAAGAAGTGGAGATGCCTGCGTTCTACAATAAGTTCGCCCAGCAGGATAATATCCGTGCTGAAAATCTTCCTGCTGCTGATCTTCCCTCCTCAGATGATCCTGAGTCCGGAGGCGATCAAGAAAGATGGATTAAGCTCCAGTCCGAAAGTAGAGTCCTGGGTGAGCTGATGGACTTCCTTACCAGTGGGAAAATCCCTGAGAGAATCCGCAGGAAGAGTGCAGACCCAGAACTAGTAAGACTGTGGAGACATCGCCACCAACTATTCCTTCAAAGAGGCCTGTTGCTCAGAAGGAGTCTGGATCCAGTGTCCTGTGATAGAGTCTACCAGATTCTCCTGCCACGTCGGGATGCCAGCCTGGTACTGGACATGTACCACAACCAGTGCGGACACTTCGGGGTGCAAAAGACTGAGGCCACTATACGGAGGAGATTCTATTGGATTGGGATGAGAGAAGATATCGAGAAATGGTGCCGAGAATGCACTGCCTGTGCTGTGGGGCGGACGGAACGCCATGACCAGAGGGCGCCTCTCCATCCTATTGTAAGTACAGCTCCTCTAGAATTGGTCGCGATTGATCATGTGAAGTTGGAGCCGAGTCGCTCTGGATATACATATGCCATGACTATAATTGACCACTTCACCAAGTTTGTCGTAGCAGTGCCTGTGAAAGACCTGACAGCCAAGACTACAGCGGAGGCGTTCTGGAAACATTTCCTTCTGCCCTACGGCTGTCCAGAAAGGATCCTCACCGATCAAGGGTCTGCGTTTGAGTCACAGCTGTTCCATGAGATGTGCCTGCTGCACAACTGCTAGAAAGTCCGGACCACCGCCTATCATCCGCAAGGTAACGGACTCTGTGAAAAGATGAATAAAACTCTCATTGAAATGCTGAGAGCGGTACCCCCTGATACGAGGGGTGATTGGCCTACTCTGTTGCCACAACTGATGTACACTTATAACAACACCATCCATTGTTCCACCGGTTACACCCCGTTCTATCTGATGTTTGGGCGACAAGGAAGATTACCTGCGGATCACTCCCTGGGGGTACAAGTGCCGGACGTGATCAACCCACTGCCCAGGACTGATTGGGTAGTGGAGCACCAGAGGCGTCTTCTTAATGCCAAGGAGATTGTGCAAGAACGCATGGAGAATGTCCGGGAACGCCAGCAAAAAGACTACGACCAGACTGCCCATGCGGGACCCCTGGCTCTTGGAGACAAGGTTTGGTTGAAAAACAACCACAGGACCAGTAAGTTGGACAGCAAATGGGAAAGGATTCCCTACCTTATCACTGCCATACCTAATGCTGCAGCCCACATTTACCAGGTCTCCAGAGAAGGAAAAGGTCCCCAAGTTGTTCACCGGAACCGCCTCAAACCCTGTATCGAAGGAGAACCAGCGGCGGAGGAGATGGAGCCTGAGCCTTCTGAGGAAGAGTTGCCGGCTCCACCTATGGACCCTATGCAGGCTGTGGAGAACTTGATCCACGATAAAGAGCCACTCCACTGGGCCCTCACGCCTTGGTTGAATTTGCTGGTTCCTGCTCCTGTTCCTGTTGGTCTCCCGTCTCAGGAGACCTTACCTCAGAGAGTTCCTGAAGAAGTTCCAGAGGCGGTGAGCTCCCTTGACCTTCCTGAGTTCAGGCAGGAAGAATCTCCGCCACTAAGGAGGTCTACCCGTTCTACCAGGGGACACCCACCTGTGAGGTTTGAGGACTACATCATGAGCCCAGGTAGCCCCTCACGGGAAACCCCTGTTTAACTCTGTTGCAAGCCTGGGTACGGACTCATATTTATTCCTTGAGCCTCCAAGAACTTTACATAGTTTTATATTGTTCTACTGTTATATTATGGACAATTTGCATTTATGGACTATCCTGGTTTATTGATACGCTGCACCAGGTCAGCGCCCCTGTTCCCTTCCATTATCCTGAGAGAAGAGAACGACGCCCCTTTTCACCATTCCTTCCGTTTAATGTTGGTATTGTTGCTGTGATATTTGCCATGTATGCCGGTTCTCATTCTCTTTTTCAGATGCAGTATCCAGCTGGGCAAGGCCCCTCCATGTTGCGCCGAGGACGGGCAACGTTATAGCGTGGTGGTATGTAGTGTCCCACTAGGTAAAGGTGGGCACTGCACAAAAGGGGTTAATGTGTTGTTATTACCTGTAATGTTATATGTATGCATTTCCCTGTGTTAGCTGGGTGTCAGGCCTGTCAGGGTGTAGTTTGGCCTCCCAGACGTTAGAGGGAGATAGAGAGCCCTAGATATATATAGGAAGGCCCAGACAGGGGAGTGGTAGTTCTTTCCAGGGGACTAGAGGAGTTACTTCGTCCACCTGAAGCTCCTGGGGCTAGGCTTAGCTCAGTAGAGACACCCCAGTTGCAGGACAGCACCTCCTGGGAGAAACCTGCAGTTACCCTCAAGCCGAGTAAGGACAATACCAGGTCAGATAAGTACCCTGATGGGCAGAGGTCCTATAAAGTAAAGCAAGCGCCAATACTGGAGGAAGGATTTATATACCAAGGATTAAAGCCAGCATTTAGGCATCCGGGCCTTGGGATCCAGCCAGCTAGAATAGCTGAAGGGGATAGAGCAGCATTGTACTGTAAAGCATCAACCGTTGTGCCCTCCAAGTATCTTGCATGATTAATTCCTGCCACTATTTAAAGTCTACCTGCTTGTGAAGTATTGTTCAAGGGACTGCATTATCATCACTATCAACTGTAACTGTATGTACAAAGTTGGACTGTGTTCACCAAGTAAAGCAACGTTTGGTTTATCCACTGAGTACTCAGTTATTCCTCCTATAAATCGGTGTGCCACCGTTACAGGCACTGGCGTCACAAATCCAACAGGGACCTTGCCCCAGGCACTCAAAATACCTGTAACATCCAGGGCACCTCATCCACCATCAGGCCTGGTCCCCACATACCGAGTGTGCCCCAGAGGAACTGTGTCTACCTCTCCTTCACTGCCGCATGCCTGCCCAGGGTTCTCCAATATAGTGAGCAACCCTCGATTGCCCAAAACCGTGACCTCACATCGCAATACCCTGCAGGTCTGGCGTGCTGCATTAGCAGGAGGCAACATTTCACTAACATGGTGGAACAGTACGTGTGCACACCCCTCCACGTACTGACTGATGGTTCGGCCCCATTCAACTTCTGGGTCTCCAAATTGTCAACGTGGCCAGAGCTAGCCTTTTATGCCTTGGAGGTGCTGGCCTGCCCGGCGGCCAGCGTTTTGTCTGAACGTGTATTCAGCACGGCAGGGGGTGTCATTACAGACAAACGCAGCCGCCTGTCTACAGCCAATGTGGACAAGCTGACGTTCATAAAAATGAACCAAGCATGGATCCCACAGGACCTGTCCATCCCTTGTGCAGATTAGACATTTATAACTACCTCCCCTTAACCATATATTATTGTACTCCAGGGCACTTCCTCATTCAATCCTTTTTTATATTTTCATTTTACCATTATATTGCGGGGCAACCCAAAGTTGAATGAACCTCTCCTCTGTCTGGGTGCCGGGGCCTAAAAATATCTGACAGTGGCCTGTTCCAGTGTTGGGTGACATGAAGCATGATTCTCTGCTATGACATGAAGCCTGAATCTCTGCTATGGGACCTCTCTCCTCTGTCTGGGTGCCGGGGCCTAAAAATATCTGACAATTGGCCTGTTCCAGTGTTGGGTGACATGAAGCATGATTCTCTGCTATGACATGAAGCCTGATTCTCTGCTATGGAACCTCTCTCCTCTGTCTGGGTGCCGGGGCCTAAAAATATCTGACAATGGCCTTTTCCAGTGTTGGGTGACATGAAGCCTGATTCTCTGCTATGACATGAAGCCTGATTCTCTGCTATGGGACCTTTCTCCTCTGTCTGGGTGCCGGGGCCTAAAAATATCTGACAATGGCCTGTTCCAGTGGTGGGTGACATGAAGCCTGATTCTCTGCTATGGGACCTCTCTCCTCTGTCTGGGTGCCGGGGCCTAAATATCTGACTATGGCCTGTTCCAGTGTTGGGTGATGTGAAGCCTGATTCTCTGCTATGACTTGAAGCCTGATTCTCTGCTATGACATGAAGCCTGATTCTCTGCTATGGGACCTCTCTCCTCTGTCTGTGTGCCGGGGCCTAAAAATATCTGACAATGGCCTGTTCCAGTGTTGGGTGACATGAAGCCTGATTCTCTGCTATGCCATGAAGCCTGATTCTCTGCTATGGGACCTCTCTCCTCTGTCTGGGTGCCGGGGCCTAAAAATATCTGACAATGGCCTGTTCCAGTGGGGGGTGACATGAAGCCTGATTCTCTGCTATGGGACCTCTCTCCTCTGTCTGGGTGCCGGGGCCAAAATATCTGACTATGGCCTGTTCCAGTGTTGGGTGACGTGAAGCCTGATTCTCTGCTATGACATGAAGCCTGATTCTCTGCTATGACTTGAAGCCTGATTCTCTGCTATGACATGAAGCCTGATTCTCTGCTATGGGACCTCTCTCCTCTGTCTGGGTGCCGGGGCCTAAAAATATCTGACAATGGCCTGTTCCAGTGGGGGGTGACATGAAGCCTGATTCTCTGCTATGGGACCTCTCTCCTCTGTCTGGGTGCCGGGGCCTAAATATCTGACAATGGCCTGTTCCAGTGGTGGGTGACGTGAAGCCTGATTCTCTGCTATGACATGAAGCCTGATTCTCTGCCATGAGACCTCTCTCCAATTGATATTGGTTAATTTTAATTTATTTTATTTTTATTTTAATTCATTTCCCTATCCACATTTGTTTGCAGGGGATTTACCTAAATTTTGCTGCCTTTTGCAGCCCTCTAGCCCTTTCCTGGGCTATTTTACAGCCTTTTTAGTGCCGAAAAGTTCGGGTCCCCATTGACTTCAATGGGGTTCGGGTTCGGGGCGAAGTTCGGGTCGAATTCGGATCCCGAACCCGAACATTTCCGGGAAGTTCGGCCAAACTTCTCGAACCCGAACATCCAGGTGTTCGCTCAACTCTAGTAGACAGGTAAAAAAATAAGAAAAATTGTCAGTTACATTTTCGGGTGAAATTCACCAATTGTTGTGTGTAATATACACCTCCTCTACCTAGTTGACAGCTTATAAAAAATTCAATAATTTTTCTTTTACATTTTCGGGTGAAAATAAACAATTTTTTTCTGTCATAGACCCCTGCTCTACCAAGTGGACAGGTTAATAAATTTCTGTAATTTTTCTGTTACATTATTGGGTTGACATTTTACAATTTTGGATGTGAATAAACCCCTGCTCTGCATAGGTGACAGGGAATAAAATTTCAGAAATTCTTCAATTGATGTACGCCACCTCCTTTCATTCAATGCTTAAACTTTAACAAGTTGTCCCACATTTGCGCTTCAATAATTTGTCACACAATTGCACTTTACTAATTTGTCCCACAATTGCGCTTCAATAGTTTGTCCCACATTTGCGCTTTAATAATTTGTCCCAAAATTGCCCTTCACTAATTTGTCCCACAATTGCGCTTCAATAGTTTGTCCCACATTTGCGCTTTAATAATTTGTCCCACATTTCCGCTCGATCAAAAAAAAAATGTAATACATTTATCTCCCTTGGATGTGGTCTCTCTTTCTCACGCTCCCTCGCCGGCGTGGAACCCTGAGTCGCCAATATCCTTGATCAACATGGTAGGCTCAGAAAAGAACATCGAAAGTTGATAGATAAGATATCCAAATGGATGGTGGATGTCACTGGGGCACCTCTGCATAGGTGACAGGAACATAAATAAATAAAAAATCGTCTGTTACATTGTCAGGTGACATTTTTCAAATTTTGCTGGATAGAAACCCCTGCTCTGCATAGTTGACAGGGAATAAAATTTAAGAAATTCTTCATTAATTGATGCGTGCCACATCCTTTCATTCAATGCTTAAACTCTAAAAAGTTGTCCCACATTTATGCTTTAATACTTTGTCCCATATTTTCACTCTATCATTTTTTATTTGAAACAATTAACCTCTCTTGGGTGTGGTCTCTCTTTCTCACGCTCCCTCTCCGGCGTGGAACCCTGATTCGCCGATAACAGCGATCAACATGGTAGGCTCAGAAAAGAACATCGAAAGTTATTAGAGAAGATATCCAAATGGATGGTGGATGTCACAGGGACGTGCGATCAGGCAGAAGTTAGATAATGTCAACAAAGCGGCAGCAGGGCCTCTCCTGGCTAACGTTTACAAATCAAATATACCGCAGGTGACATTCCCTATAATTTTTTATTAATCATTCCAATAACAGGGCATCTTAAGAGTCCTGTATTGTTATTTGTCGTCAATACCTCACCGAGTCGGGAGTGGGTAATTGCCGCGCGCCCCCTCCTTAACTTGGAAGCTTATGCTTCAATACTTTGTCCCACATTTCCGCTCGATTACATTTAATTTTATCCATTGACCTCCCTTGCATGTGGTATCCTTTTCTCAGGCTCCCTCTCTGGCCTGGAACCCTGATTCCCCGCCACCCGTGATCACCATGGTAGGCGCATAAAAGAACATCGAAAGTTGATAGAGCAGATATCAAATTGGATCGTGAACATCACGGGGACGTGCGACATGGTGGAGCAGTATGTGTGCACACGCCTACACGAACTGACTGACAGGGGTCAGCCCCTGCAACTTCTGGGTCTCCAAATTGGGCACATGGCCTGAGCCAGTGTATTGTCTAAACATGTGTTTAGCATGACTGGAAGGGGTTATCACAGGTTATATTTCCCAATGTTTTGGGGTGTACCCTAATTTAAAAAAATATAAATAAATTTAAAACCAAAAAGCAGTGTAGGCTACCTCCTCCATCGCCGCTTCCACATCCACCGCCACATCCACATCCACCGCCTCCTCAACCTCCTACTCCATATGGACCTCATCCTCCTAGATCAAGATCTAATTTTAATTTTTTTACGTATTTTATGTTATTTAAAGTCATTTCCCTATCCACTTTTGTTTGCAGAGCACTTGCCATGCTCTTAACCACATTTTGCTGGTATTTGCAGGCCTCTAGCCCTTTCCATGACATTTTTACAGCCATTTTAGTGCTCAAAAGTTCTGGTCCCCATTGACTTCAATGGGGTTCGGGTTCGGGGTCAGGTTCGGGTCCCGAACTCGAACTTTTTTGTGCAGTTCGGCCGAACCCGTCGAACTCGAACATCCAGGTGTCCGCTCAACTCTAGTGGCAATGTTACAGTAGGGTTCAGAGTGACACTCGATGCCATGTAGGCTGGCTGCATGGTCTCTTGCATACTGTTTGCAGTTGACGTTCTGGTATATGCTGGTTGCTTGAGCGGTACGTGCTGGCTGCAGCCTTCTTAGTGTGAACTGTGTCCTGTGAATATTCTGCTTCATGTATCTGTATTGCAGAGTGGTTCAGTGTGGTTAGGGTGTGAACTGTGTTCTGTGAATTGTGTGTTCCGTGTTTCTATTTAGGGTTAATGCGTCCTTGAGCTTTTATGAATTTAGAGAGCTCAGGTACCTTAATCACCTGGCTATTTAGACTTGTGTGTGATAGGCCTTAGGGTGCTGGCACACACTGCAGTTCTGACATGCATTCAGTATTCAGTTTTCAATTTAGCCAGTTTAGCAGCCTCGGTAAACCCTGGTGTTCTGCATTGTGGGAATGATTTAATTAATTTCAGCTGGCTACAATAAAAATAAACTGCATCCTAAATGCGTGTCAGAACTGCACTGTGTGCCAGCACCCTTAGAATTTAGTCTGTCTCCAGAAATGTTGAGTTCAGGGTGCTTGCTCTCCTGACCTGTGTCTTTGTTACTCTACCCTGACCTGTGTGGTAACCCTGGATATTTGGCAATGTCTTCTGTCTTTGTTTGTCTGTGAACATGATGCTGCCTGTTCTGCATGAGTTCCAGGCATGTTTGTATGACTCTTTTATGTCCTTTTTTATCTGTGTTCACCATGCTCCCTGTCCTGCATGGGTTTCAAGCATGCTTGTATGTCTGTCTGTGAAAGCCATGCTCTCTGTTTCGCATGGGTTCAAGGCATGTTTGTATATCTATCTGCGAATGCCATGCTTACTGTTCCGCATGGGTTCCAGGCATGTTTGTATGTCTGTCTCTGAACACCATGCTCCCTGTTATGCATGGGTTCAAGGCATGTTTGATCCAGGTATAGGGGTGATAGGGTAACAACCATAGGACCACCAGAATAACGCCCTTAGGGCTTGGCCCAAAGTCAAGCCGGTAACTTGGCACAGTGGTACACTTCTGCCACTGATCTGCCTGATACGTACAGCTTGCTCAGCTTTGACACCTGCTGTCCTTCTTAGTTGCGGTTCTTTCCTAGCCTGGTTTATTCTGATTGTTTGTGTCTGGTAGTTTTGTTTAATTAACATTCATTTTTGCAGTCTCTGGATCTTGTCTGTTTGGCAAACGCTTGTGATATGTTCAGGGGTTTCCTGACCCCAGAACATGACAGGCAGCCTCTCAGTAGCTGTAATGATGGTCCATATGAATGCAAGATAAAGCAAATATATGGTTTATACGTTTAAGGTAGAAACTTTATAAATATGTTACTTTCCTAGGTGAAGTTTCTATATAAACTATTTGAAGCATTTTGATGGTGTGAACTTTAAAGTGATAGTGTGCTTTGGACAGTGCCCCTTTCTTAAGGCACATTTACACTGCGTCAGTGAGCAGACAATTGTCAAGAAGGAAGCATTCCTTCTGACGATCGCCTGTTCGCCAGTGTAGGTGACAGCTGCATTTCGCTCATTCATTGGGTGAATGGCAGGACCTTTAGGCTACTTTCACATATGCGTTTATGCTGTCCAGTTTTGAGATCTGGCAAGGGATCTCAAAACCACAGCAAAATGCTTCTGTTCGAATAATACAACCGGCTGCATCCATTCAGAACAGATCCAGTTGTATTATATGGAGAAAAAAAAAATCCAAGCCCCAAAAAAATGATCTGGCACCATTGATTTACATGCTTTTTGGCACCAGATTGGCTTCTTCACTTTCCCATGCTGCACACAAAAACGCTGCTTGCA
The DNA here is from genome assembly GCF_905171765.1 of Bufo bufo. Lineage (NCBI taxonomy): Eukaryota > Metazoa > Chordata > Amphibia > Anura > Bufonidae > Bufo > Bufo bufo. The sequence goes on from NC_053389.1 coordinate 140,457,743, forward strand.
ACAAACGCAAAAAAAAATGGAACAAAATGCATTCTGGTGCACTCCATTCCTGTTTGTTCAGTTTTGTCCCCATTGACAATAATTGGAGACAAAGGTGAAGCATTGTGCTTAGTGGCGTGCTCAGTGGCGTGCCAGGGGGGGGGGGTGGGGGGGGGGGGTCCGCCCCGGGTGCCGGCTCTCATGAGGGTGCCACTGCCAGGCCCAGAAGCAATGAGTGCTTCCATCAATACAGATGGAAGCGCTCATTGTGGAAGCGCTGACATCAACATAATGTGGCGGGGCACGGGAGCGGAACGCATAGTTCCCTGCCCCGCCGCCGATCACTGCCATAGACTTCAGGCCTAGTAGGCCTGAGGCCTATGCGGTAGTGACATCCCGGCGCAGTCGTGGGGGAAACTACTGTGGGGGGGGCAGTGTGGGGGAAATTACTATATGGGGGCAGTGTGGGTGAAATTACACTATGGGGGCAGTGTGGGGGAAACTACTGTGGGGGGCGGTGTGGAGGAAATTACTGTGTGGAGGGAGTGTGGAGGAAACTACTGTGTGGGGACAGTGTGGAGGAAATAACTGTGTGGGGGAAACTACTGTGGGGGGCAGTGTGGGGGAAACTACTGTGTGGGGTGTAAGAGAGTGTCTGGAGTGGTAGTGGATGGAAGATGCGTGCCACAGGGGGTCGTGGCCCCGGTGGAGTAAGAGCCGGGTCTTTTGTGTTTTGTCAGTCTACACTGATCCTGGCAGGTTGGTTATCTCTGGCCTTAGTTGGGCAGGGAAGGAGTTAATCCTTCACTATGCTCGGTGGGTGTGGTCTGCCTGCTACACCCAGGCCTGTGAATATAGGTTTGATGCTCATTAACTGTGGGGCTGATGAAGTGTGGTCTCCTGTCTCACTGCAGGAAGCTGTACGGGAGGCTGATCGCACGGTCGGGCTGAGCTCTGTAGTCCGCTCATCTAACAAAGACTGCCCAATTGCTGCAGGCTCAGCGAAGGACCAACATAAGGGATCCTGTGGCCGGAGCCAATCCCTTGTCCAGGCCGACACGTGGCCTGTCTAACTTGCACAAACTTGGACAAACCCGCCCCACAACAAGGTGTAGTATTGATCACAGATGTGAGAGACTGTGTGAACAGGCACCAAGACGCCTGCAGCGTTTGGGGCTTCGTTGTGGGAAGTGGGGTTTATGAACATTGCTGTTGTGTGAATTGCACAGTTTTGATGTGATGCACTGGAGTGAATAAAAGAGCACGGTTTGGACACAAAGCCTGTCTCCTGAGCCTCTATACTGCCACCGCTACCATCTGCCTACCAGAGCAAACCCCCACAATTGGTGGCTTCCAAATTGTTGTTTGGACTGTATGTCATATATTAAGCCGGCAAGTTTTGTGGCTCCAGATAAGATGGAGGAGGCCATTAGACATTTGGTGCAAAGTGATGAGGAGGCTACTTGGAGACATGAGGAAGCCCTGAGAGACCAGCGGCAGTTAAATAGTCTTACTGGCCCAGCAATTGGCGACTATGCAGGCGTCCATGTGTGTGTTACAACAACAAGCCGTCCCGGGGGGGACCGCAATCCTACCTGCTGCCCGGGATAAGGTGCGCTCAGCGTTAAGAAAGATGGGCCCCGAGGATGATATTGAGGCGTTCCTGATGGTCTTCGAACGCACTGCGGAACAGGAAAGGTTACTGGCAGAACAGTGGGCCGAAGTAGTGGCGCCGTTTTTAGTGGGAGACGCACAAAAGGCCTACTTCGACCTCAGTCAGGAGGAAGCCAAGAGCTATGAGAGGCTGAAGGGGGAGGTGTTGGCTCGTCTTGGGGTTAATACCTATGTGCGTGCACATCGAGTCTACCAGTGGGCCTTCTCCGAGTCCCGGCCTGCTCGGTCCCAGGCCTATGACCTGTTACACCTGGTAAAAAAAATGGCTGCAGCCTGAGACATTGAGCCCCTCGCAGATGGTGGAACGGGTGGTGGTCGATCGTTTGGTGCGTACCCTCCCAAGAGCAATACAGCGCTGGGTGGGACAAGGTGATCCAGGCACCCTGGAGCAAGTTGTTGGCCTAGTCGAGAGATACATGGCAACCCAGGACTTGGTCTGAGTCTCCGCCTTCCTGCAAAAGCCACGTTCACTCTCCCTGCCACAAAGGGGACCTGAGAAGGGGGCTCAACCGCTTAAGGGGGGGAGGTGATTTCCTCTCCTGGGAGGCCAAACCTGGGGAGACGAGAGGCCCCGGGGATTAGATGTTGGCACTGTCAGGGCCTGGGACACATTGCTGCCAACTGCCCGAGGGCGGCAGAGCCCATGGACTGCGGGTTTGCACACCGGTCCTCCTTTTTCGGCCAGCCAGTGTATGTTGCTGCTTCGCTGCTATCCACTGATACACCTCCATTGTGTGTCATCTCTATTAATGGACACCAAGTTAAGGCATTGCTGGACTCGGGGAGCTTAGTGACCCTCGTGCACGAGTCCCTGGTGGCCAGTCGTGGCCCAGGCAAGCAAACCATTAGTATTGTGTGTATTCATGGGGAGCGGCCAAAATATCCTACAACCTGTGTGACCTTGTCTACCCTCGGAAGGGAGATACAGCAGGTGGTTGGGGTGGGGCGACAAATCCCTTACGCTGCCATCCTAGGTAAGGATTGTCCCTTGTTTTGGTCTCTCTGGGAGGGACGGGTTGCAGAGCCGGTGCCCGTTGATCCTAAAGAGGGGCTACCAGCTGTAGGGGTCACCAATAGGGAGGAAGAGTGTCACCCCGATAGCTTGTCCCTAGAAGGGTTGGCTGGTGAGCCGGTGGCAGCCCCATCTGTTCCAGAACTAGAAGTATCCCGAGACACATTCGGGACCGCCCAGCTCCTGGATCCTACATTGTCACGGGCCAGAGAAGGGGTGACTGTCCTGAATGGAGTGGTCAGCACCTGGGAGCCGACTCGGAATTTCCCCACCTGGCCTGTAACCAGGACCTACTGTACCGGGTCAACAAAGTCCGGCAAGAGGTAATAGAACAGTTGGTTGTACCCCAGCCGTACCGCCGCATGGTATTAGACCTAGCGCATACTCATGTGTTAGGAGGACATCTGGGGGTCCAGAAAACTCAGGAACGTATACTGCAGCGTTTCTATTGGCCGGGGATATATGAGGAAGTCAGGAGGTTTTGCCAGTCCTGTTCAGAGTGTCAGAGGACCATCCCACAGCCTCACTATCGTAGTCCCCTGGTGCCCATGCCCATTATTCAAGTACCTTTCGAAAGGGTCGCTATGGACCTGGTAGGCCCCATTAACAAGTCAGCCAGAGGCCACCAACATATCCTGGTCATAGTAGACTACGCTTCTCGCTACCCTGAGGCGATACCCCTGCACCTCAGCCAAGCTAATAGCCAAGGAGCTGATGGGGGTGTTCTCCCGGGTGGGGATCCCGAAGGAGATATTAATGGACCAAGGGACCCCTTTCATGTCCAAAGTGATGAGGGAGCTCTGCAAAATATTAAATATTAAGCACTTGCGTACGTCCGTCTATCACCCCCAAACTGACGGGCTGGTGGAACGCTTTAATAAGACCCTAAAGTCCATGCTCAAGAGAGCGGTGGCAAAAGACGGAAAGGACTGGGACCTCTTGCTGCCCTATGTGTTATTTGCTGTGCGAGAAGTGCCCCAGGCATCCACGGGGTTCTCACCATTTGAGCTGTTATATGGTAGGCATCCCCGAGGGCTGTTGGATATCGCTAAAGAGGCATGGGAGCAACAGCCTACCCCTCACAAAAGCATAGTCGAGCACATCGAGAAGATGCAGGACCGGATAGGGACAGTTCTGCCCATAGTCCGTGAACATATGGAAGTGGCACAGCTGGCCCAGAGCCGCGTGTACAACCGGGCCGCCCAGGTAAGGACGTTTAACCCGGGCGACCGAGTGTTAGTACTAGTGCCCACCATAGACAGCAAGTTCTTGGCCAGGTGGCAAGGGCCGTATGAGATAAGAGAGAAGTTAGGCCCCGTGAATTACAGGGTATACCAGCCAGGAAGACGGAAGCCCAAGCAGGTGTACCACGTTAATTTACTGAAAGACTGGAAACATAGAGAAATTCTCCTTGGGGATGACCCGCGCTTTGTCTTGGCTGCAGAGAACGTCCCCGGCCCTACGGTGGTAGCAGAGGACACCCCTGCAGTAAAGATAGGTAGCGGTTTGTCGACTAAGCAGACTCAAGAAGTGAAGGAGTTCATTAGCAGAAATAAAGACGTGTTCTCTGACCTTCCGGGACGTACCAATCTAGTCCAACATGACATTGTCGCGAAGCCCCAGGAAAAGGTCCGTTTACGACCGTACCGGGTACCGGAGGCTCGGCGACAAGCTATTTCAAAGGAAGTAAAGTTTATGCTGAAGTTAGGGGTCATTGGGGAGTCTAGAAGCGAGTGGGCTAGCCCAATCGTTCTTATCCCAAAGCCCGACGGATCATTACGTTTTTGTAATGATTTCCGGAAACTAAACGAGATTTAAAAGTTTGACACCTATCCCATGCCGCGAGTAGACGAGTTAATAGAGCGAATGGGTAAAGCCAGGTATTTCTCGGTGATAGATCTCACAAAAGGGTACTGGCAGGTACCTTTAACAGAAACAGCAAAAGAGAAGACCGCCTTTGTCACGCCGGAGGGGCTGTTCCATTATAGAGTCATGCCCTTCGGGTTGCACGGTTCTCCAGCCACGTTTCAACGGCTGATGGATATCGTCCTCAGACCACATCTCCGGTATGCCTCAGCATATTTGGATGATATAATCATATTTAGCCAGGACTGGGAAAGTCACTTGTCGAAGGTTCAAGCAGTGATAGACTCGCTCAGGAAGGCAGGATTGACCGTCAACCCAAAAAAGTGCTCAGTGGGCCTGGAGGAAGCGTGGTATTTGGCTTATGTCATTGGACGCGGAGTCGTTAAGCCCCAAATAAATAAGATCGAGGCGATCCGAAATTGGCCTAGACCCCTTACGACCAGGCAACTGCGGTCATTTTTAGGGATGGTAGGGTATTATATGTGGTTCATCCCACATTTCGCCACTATAGCTGTTGACAGGACTCCTGAAAGGTAGGAAGTCAGTAATGGTTCGATGGGATGAGCAGGCGGAATCGGCGTTCTCCCGTTTGAAGTTGGCCCTATGCGGGTCCCCAGTTCTGGTGACGCCCGACTTCGGACGGGAGTTTATAGTTCAGACAGACGCCTCTGGAGTAGGCCTCGGGGCGTTACTCTCCCAGGAAATCAATGGTAAAGAACACCCCGTTGGTTTCCTGAGCCGCAAGCTCACCCCAGCGGAAACCCGGTACAGCATGATAGAAAGAGAATGCCTCGCCATCAAGTGGGCACTTGAATCTGTCAGGTATTACCTGTTGGGGAGAAGGTTCCGTCTGGTGACTGACCACTCCCCTCTCCGGTGGATGAGCCAGGCTAAGGAGGGGAGCGCTCGGGTCACCAGATGGTTCTTATCCCTCCAGAATTTCAGGGTTGAGCACAGGGCAGGTCGCCTGCAAGGGAACGCTGATGCCCTGTCCCAGGTACACTGCTATATGTGTGTTCACCCCAGTAGGATTGAACAGAGTCGTCAAGCCTTCAGGGGTGAACAAAGGGGGGGGATATATAAGAGAGTGTCTGGAGTGGTAGTGGATGGAAGATACGTGCCACCGGGGGTCGTGGCACCGGTGGAGTAAGAGCCGGGTCTTTTGTGTTTTGTCAGTCTACACTGATCCTGGCAGGTTGGTTATCTCTGGCCTTAGTTGGGTAGGGAAGGAGTTAATCCTTCACTATGCTCGGTGGGTGTGGTCTGCCTGCTACACCCAGGGCTGTGAATATAGGTTTGATGCTCACTGACTGTGGGGCTGATGAAGTGTGGTCTCCTGTCTCACTGCAGGAAGCTGTACGGGAGGCTGATCGCACGGTCGGGCTGAGCTCTGTAGTCCGCTCATCTAACAAAGACTGCCCAATTGCTGCAGGCTCAGCGAAGGACCAAAATAAGGGATCCTGTGGCCGGAGCCAATCCCTTTTCCAGGCCGACACGTGGCCTGTCTAACTTGCACAAACTTGGACAAACCCGCCCCACAACAAGGTGTAGTACTGATCACGGATGTGAGAGACTGTGTGAACAGGCACCAAGACGCCTGCAGCGTTTGGGGCTCCGTTGTGGGAAGTGGGGTTTATGAACATTGCTGTTGTGTGAATTGCACAGTTTTGATGTGATGCACTGGAGTGAATAAAAGAGCACGGTTTGGACACAAAGCCTGTCTCCTGAGCCTCTATACTGCCACCGCTACCATCTGCCTACCAGAGCAAACCCCCACAGGGGGCAGTGTGGGGGAAATTACTGTGTGGGGGCATTGTGGGGGAAATTACTGTGTGGGTGCAGTATGGGGGAGATTACTGTGTGGGGGCAGTATGGGGGAAATTACTATATGGGGCCAGTGTGGGGGAAATTACTATATGGGGCCAGTGTGGGGGAAATTACTATATGGGGCCAGTGTGGGGGAAATTACTATATGGGGCCAGTGTGGGGGAAATTACTATATGGGGCCAGTGTGGGGGAAATTACTATATGGGACCAGTGTGGGGGAAATTACTATATGGGGCCAGTGTGGGGGAAATTACTATATGGGGCCAGTGTGGGGGAAATTACTATATGGGGCCAGTGTGGGGGAAATTACTATATGGGGCCAGTGTGGGGGAAATTACTATATGGGGCCAGTGTGGGGGAAATTACTATATGGGGCCAGTGTGGGGGAAATTACTATATGGGGCCAGTGTGGGGGAAATTACTATATGGGGCCAGTGTGGGGGAAATTACTATATGGGGCCAGTGTGGGGGAAATTACTATATGGGGCCAGTGTGGGGGAAATTACTATATGGGGCCAGTGTGGGGGAAATTACTATATGGGGGCAGTGTGGGGGAAATTACTATATGGGGGCAGTGTGGGGGAAATTACTATATGGGGCCAGTGTGGGGGAAATTACTATATGGGGCAGTGTGGGGGAAATTACTATATGGGGGCAGCGGGGGGGGCTTTGTTATTGGGGAGGCACTGTAGGGGCAATTCTATTATTTCTGGGGAACTATACAGGGATTATTATCTGGAGCACAATATAGGGTGTTATTACTGGGGCACTCTAGGGGACATTATAACTGCTGTGGACACTATAGGGACATTTGGGGTAATTTATCAAACTGGTGTGAAGTAGAACTGGCTTAGTTGCCCATAGCAGCCAATCAGATTCCACCTTTCATTTTTGACAGCTCTTTTGGAAATCCAGTTCTACTTTACACCAGTTTGATATATGACCCCAATTATGTTTACTGGGGTCACTATTTTTTCAGCAGTATAGTACCTGGGGCATTGGGGGGCACAACAGGGACAGTATTGGGAGTGGCAGCAGGATGACACTGTGGGGACACCAGGATGGGGAGGTTGATGGAAAAACTGAGAAATCTAACGTGTCTGTATTTCAAACTCTGTAGGGACGAGATGCGGCTGAAAGAATTTGTCATGGCGGTCTAACGGAGGAGAAGAGGAAAGAGAAGGTCTACATGACAGGAGATGTCCCTGGATGTAAGAGGTATGTGGTCAAGTATTGGGGGGGGGGGGTGCCAGAGAAAGGACCCGCCCCAGGTGCCAAACACCCTGGGCACGCCACTGATTGTGCTGAAGTTTTGAAACTCTGTGCCAGATCTCAAAACTGGACAGCTCAAAGCAGGTGTTTTGGCTTTCCGTTTGTGAGACCCGTTCAGGGCTCTCACAAGCGGTCCAAAACGGATCAGTTTTCATTCTAATGCATTCTGAATGGAAAAGGATCTGCTCAGAATGCATCAGTTTGTATGAGTTCAGTCTCCATTCCGCTTTGGAGAAGGACACCAAAACGCTGCTTGCTGTCCGTCTGATGAAGCTGAGCCAAACTGATCCGTCCTGGCACACAATGTAAGTCAATGGGGACGGATCCGTTTTCAGTGACAATCTGGTACAAACAAAAATGGATCCGTCCTCCATTGACTTTCAATGGTGTTCAAGACGGATACGTCTTGGTTATGGTAAAGATAATACAAACGGATTTCTGAACGGATGAAAACGGTTGTATTATCTGAACTGATCCGTCCATGACGGGTCTGCACAAAACGCGAGTGTGAAAGTAGTCTTAGGCTGGTTTCACACGGGCGTTGCAGGAAAGGATGCGGGTGCGTTGCGGGAACATGCGCGATTTTTCCACGCAAGTGCAAAACATTGTAATGCGTTTTGCACGCGCGTGAGAAAAATCGGCATGTTTGGTACCAGACCCGAACCCGGACTTCTTCACAGAAGTTCGGGTTTGGGTTAGGTGTCGTGTAGATTGTATTATTTTCCCTTATAACATTAGTACAATGGGGCTGGAAGGGTTAAAAAAAATAATAATAATTTAACTCACCTTAATCCACTTGCTCGCGCAGCCCGGCTTCTCTTCTGTCTTCTTCTTTGAGGAATAGGACCTTTGATGACGTCACTGCACTCATCACATGGTCCACCATATGATCTTTTACCATGGTGATGGATCATGTGACGGACCATGTGATGAGCACAGTGACGTCACCACAGGTCCTTTTCCTGTGCACAGCAAAGATGAAGAGAAGAGAAGCCGGGCTGCGCGAACAAGTGGATTAAGGTGAGTTAATTTTTCTATTTTATTTTTTAACCCCTCCAGCCCTATTGTACTATGCATTCTGTTTTAAGAATGCTATTATTTCCCCTTATAACCATATTATAAGAGAAAATAATAAAGATCAGGTCCCCATCCCGATCGTCTCCTAGCAACCGTGCGTGAAAATTGCACCGCATCCGCACTTGCTTGCGGATGCTTGCGATTTTCACGCAGCCCCATTCACTTCTATGGGGCCTGCGTTGCGTTTAAAACGCAGAATATAGAACATGCTGCGATTTTCACGCAACGCACAAGTGATGCGTGAAAATCACAGCTCGTGTGCACAGCCCCATAGAAATGAATGGGTCCGGATTCAGTGCGGGTGCAATGCGTTCACCTCACGCATCGCACCCGCACGGAAATCTCGCCCATCTGAAAGAGGCCTTACACGGGCTGATTATCTGGAACGAACCTGTAAAGGATTGTCTGATAAGCTAATCGCAATGTATTCTACTTCTCAGACCCCCAGAGATCAGTTCAAATCTGTGGAGAAACCTCTCAACATGTGTTCTGCTCCAAAGCAGCACCACCAGCATAGAGATGAAGCATTATACAGCATGTATGGACTGTCCATGTAATGCATGCACATGTTGGGTCCTCCAGAGACCTTCCTTACAGCCAGTCTTCAATCTAGCTCATTGATGAGGGTCCTGAACACAGGCCCCCTCTATTAACACAGAATTTTCTAATAGGGAGTTTCAAACAGGGGTTCCTAGACTAGTCAACTCCTTGAAATCAATATTCCCCTGTGCATTTGTTCGTACTTTCTCAGTCAAGGATCTGGAAAATTTCCACAAGAGTAAATTCAATACGTCTAGAAAAAATAGGACACACAGTGGAAAACGGTAGGTGTTTACAAGAGCGCACTTACTAAATATTATCATACCGTCCGTAGTCTTGGTGTAGATCCTGCAGTCTGGATTTATTGCATTAATCTATCCCAGACAAGAGGCCTTTTCATTGCTTCTATGTTGCAATATTTACATCATGTGAATATTCGTGGGATCTGTTACTTGTTGGAGGGTTGCTACAATGTTTACTTTATTATCGGGAGACTATTACATTTTCAGAAGGTTTTTTGACATTGTTTTGTCTCCTACTTTCATAATGTTGTGCTTTACATTCTACAAAGCAGATCTTTATTGTGTCCATATGATTTTTCCTAAACCAGAGATCATGACAAGATGCTTACTGTTTTACGAAAATATTACATGGGGCACCAATGCAAAGAACTTGTTCTTAGGTGTTAATGCAATGGAGCTTCTGAGTTGGAGTTCACACCTGCTCCCTTTTGCCTAATTTTGAAACCTTGGATCCTGAGAGAGACATTAGCTAACTAGTAGTTGCTACAAAGCTGGTGCACCAGTGGATCCTGTAAACTGTAATTTGATGCAGGCTGTAATTTATGCATAATTTGTAAGTGATTATATATTCTTCATCCTATGCCCTCTGTAAGAAGGAATGGGCTTTTACAGAGTGAATCCCCACTAACCTGGAGTAGTAGCAGATAGATGATGATGTAGTAGCAGCAAATGTAGTCCAGTAACAGGTAGAGGCTGGCATCAAGAGGCCAGCTGTAGTACCACGAATGAAAAGAATAACAAAGTCCAAAGTAAGCCAGGATCAGAACCGTAGAATCACAAATGTCATCAATCCAAGGGCAAAGAGAGTTACAAAGTCATGAGTAAGGGTACTTTCACACTAGCGTTTTTCTTTTCCGGCACTGAGTTCTGTCAAAAGGGCTCTATGCCAGAAAAGAACTGATCAGGTATATCTCCACGCACTCTAAATGGTGAGCATTTTTTTCCAAAGGAATGCGCAGACCGAAAAAAAGGTGAAAAAATAAATGCCGGATCTGTTTTGCCAGATGACACCAGAAAGACGGATCCGGCATTTCAATGCATTTTTCTGACTGATCAGGCATTTTTAAGACTGATCAGGATCTTGATCAGTCTTACAAATGCCATCAGTTGGCATACGTTTTGCGACGGAACTGCGACGGAACTGCTTACCAGGTCACTCTACCGCAAGTGTGAAAGTATCCTAAGCCAGAGTCAAAGCTGTGAAACAACAGGTTTCAGAAATTCTAGTCATAGACCAATAAGAAGGTCAAAGAGACATCCAATAATCAGAAACAAAGAGGCAATTTTGTAAACAGTTGGGTTTGACAGACCAGTAAAAGATTTTAAGCATGTTCCCCATGGTATCAGATGCCTTGGTGACCCAGCACCGAAGTGGAGACGAGACAGACTGGAGTATAGTGTGCTATAGCCTAGATCCTGGACACAGTAACAATGTTGATCCTTTTGCCTGTGAAGATGACACATCTTGACTATAACAAAAGAAAGATAAGCAGCACTTCAAGCCCCTTGGGATAAATCCATATTCAATGTTCAAGTCACCAAGGGGTTCTGGCTCAGGATTCCAGTAGAAACAGCAATGTAGAGAAATCCGCAGCACTCGTCCAATTCGGTCAATGGTGTTTTATTTTGTAGTTAGGCGGCATACATAGCAACAGTTCGGCCCTCTGGTCTTTATCAAGCCTTGGCTTGATAAAGACCTGAGGGTCGAAACATCGCTATGTATGCCGCCTAACTACAAAATAAAACACCATTGACTGAATTGGACGAGTGCTGCGGATTTCTCTGCATCTTGACTGTAATACATAAAACACTATATGGTGTCCATAATAATTACTGTATACGGTGCCCACACAAGAGTGACAAACCTGCCAACAACCTTTGTTCAGTGGCTGTTCCATTATACATAACATGGCAGAATACAAAGAATACAAGTTTATTGCCAAATATTGTACCTGGAACATGCCCTAAACTATTGGTTCATCTCATGACTTTTTGTTTCCTAGTATCTGCTTGGCTAATATACTATAGTGATCTTCTATTTGGACCATGCATAATGAAGAAGATTTGGTGGAGACACTTAGATAAACTGTTGCCATAGTTCCCTTGCCTTCACATCCCCGGATAGTTCCTAAATTAAACATATAAAATTGAAATATTTTTTTCTCTTGAAGGATTCTTTCCTCCAGAGGTTTAAAAAAACATGGAAGAAGGATTCTCTGTGTCCAGGGGCGTAGCTATTAGCAGTGCAGAGGCAACAGTTGCTACTGGGCACGAGAGCCTGAGGGGGCCAAAAGCCTCACTGCCACATAAGAAGACATCACTATTGTACAAAGCACATGGTAGTTGGGGGAACATGTTAAAGATTTTGTACTGGGGCCCAGGATCTTCAAATTAAACCATTGCCTGGGTCATGCCCAGCCCCATTACCTGCACTGGGCATAACACAGTCTATCAGTTTTGCCTGGAGTGTTCCTTTAAAATAAGTACAAATTTGATCACAAAGTTACAGGATGTAGCACATAATCCAATAAATTCAAATTATCTGAGGGTAGATAAATGGTTTGAACTCTGTTAGCTTATTATGGTCTTTTTTTCTGAAACTGCTGCCATTATTCAGTCATCAGAACCATAAAGAGTTGATGCCTGGAGTGACAGCCGATTTTCTGATCAAGGATCCGGCAACAATCTTGTTGTGACCGGCAGCCATTTTCTAGGCCTCATTGACGCATAATTATACCTGCAATTACATGTTTAATTTAAAAAATAAACAAGTGCCCCACTGCGACTTTTCATTTTACCGGCTCATATGCAGTCTTAAATATTAGATATTAATAGTTGTTTGTATCTCAAGAAATGTTTATGTCATTTTTAACTAGCAGAAAGTAGCAAAAACCTTGAGAAGCATAACAAAGGTCCTGCTAATCTACAGGGGATGTTTCTAATTGCATAAACCGTAGTGCGCATTTCATGTGGCCACGGGATAAAAAAAAACATATTGTTGTGCTGTTTTGCTGAGAAGGTTTGAATTCATTGTATCACCTCCCTCGGAGCTCCACAGAAAATCACAAACAGTTCCAGAAAAATATATTTCCCTCTTATTTTTCCCCTCTTTCCACGTGCAGAGTTTTTGTACAAGGAGATTGATTATTTAAAGCCCGTCCTCATTAAGGTTGTCAAAGTTATTTTTTTTCTGTGCTGAAATGTACAAATACAATGCACCTGAAGAAAAACATTTGCATTTCGTTCAAACTTACCATCTATCTGCTTACCGTCTAAGGGCTCTTTCACACTTGCGTTGTTCTGTTCCGGCATAGAGTTCCGTCGCCGGGGCTCTATGCCGGAAGAATCCTGATCAGGATTATCCCCATGCATTCTGAATGGAGAGAAATCCGTTCAGGATGCATCAGGATGTCTTCAGTTCCGGAACGGAACGTTTTTTGGCCGGAGAAAATACTGCAGCATGCTGCACTTTTTGCTCCGGTCAAAAATCCTGAACACTTGCCGCAAGGCCGGATCCGGAATTAATGCCCATTGAAAGGCATTAATCTGGATTCGGCCTTAAGCTAAACGTAGTTTCGGCGCATTACCGGATCCGGCATTTAGCTTTTTCTGAAATGGTTACCATGGCTGCCAGGACACTAAAGTCCTGTTTGCCATGGTAAAGTGTAGTGGGGATCACGTCATCCAAGCGCATGGGGCGCCCTGTCGTCATTCTGGAGCGCCCCGGCAGCCGCACGGACGGTAAGTATACTGCTCCCCACTACTACTATGGCAACCAGGACTTTAATAGCGCCCTGGGTGCCATAGTAACACTGAACGCATTTTGAAGATGTATCCGTCTTCAAATGCTTTCAGTTCACTTGCGGTGTTACGGATCCGGCGGGCACTTCCGGCAAATGGAGTACACGACGGATCCGGACAACGCAAGCGTGAAAGAGGCCTTAGATGAGAGGTCTTTTTTTCAGCAGATAAACTTCAACAACTACTCATTGGTATTCCCGGACTTAAATGTTTAATAGATGTACATTTGTAGTTCGCCATACTATGTCTAAGCCTGTTCAGCATGGAGAAGCAGTCTGTCGTACAGCAGTAAGAACTTTTTTGTCAACAGCACTCTCACAGTCCTAGATCAGAAAACCCTGTTCCATCAAACATTATTCCCCAACCTTTTTACATGAGGTGGAGACAGGAGCTTTGAACACAAACAGCTAACATACCAACTGTTCTCCATAAAGGCCAAGTCCTATGTGCCTAGTAAGTTTATTTGTACCAGGCAAATGGTCCCCTGAAGGAGTTGGAAAATAATATGGCTCCCAATAATCTAGGAAGAATATGCTAAATAGGAACAATGAGGTGGAAAATATAAGGGAAAATATAATAGCCCTATTGGGGTATGGGACCTTGTAGTCCTGGTCTTATCCCTTTTGATAGGTTGGTGAGAACCCGCGCAGGACTCTTCTCTTTCTCATTGTTAGCTTCTGGGCCAACAAAAATGGCTCATCTGTGCTGGGTGGTCAAACCCAACAACATAATGGGCCGCCCATTGTATCTCTGTTATAGGGCCTCATGTCCTCTATGTACACCACTGCAGGCCTCTTTGAGTTACTGATGGAGTTTTAGGGTAATAATGGTCAAAACAAATTTATTTCAGCACTGCAAACTTATTATTGGATGGCTTATTCTTTTAATGGTAGTGATTTTGATAATCAAAGCATATTAGGGACATAAATATAGGGCCAGCTCCATAACAGATGAAATTGTCCTTAGAAAATCAGATATGGCTTTGTAATAATTGATAACTCTGCCTAGCTCCTAGTAAGAAAACCCAAATTCATTCATGACATCACCTTTAAGCGAACGTCAGCTGGCTGACCTCTCTCTTTTCCTATTGCCTTAGCCTTATTTTTTTGAACCTGCCCCGAATGTTTACAAACCAAGTCCCAAAATAGTAGGGCAAACTTTCCTACAGCACATAAAATATGCCATGTATTTACTTAATAGCAGCCCATGCCAGGGGCTGTAAAACAAGCCTGCTATATATAATGGCTGCCAAGTTATAGAGGGTAGTCCACAGCAGACAGGCAAAACGGCTCTTCCCAAAATATCCTTTTAATTTTTTTTTCAAGAATTGCTAAATTTTTTTCCTCTCTCTTTCTCTAATAGAATTATTCTTATCTGCAAGTGATTTAAACTCCAAGGTTTACAGAAGATTTAAAGAGTGTGAACACAGTTGGAATGTTTTAAACTAACAGTACAAGTTGCATTTTAAGAAAATAATTAATTCCCGGGGGAGGTGCGGTTCTTGGAACAGTGACAAATTCAAGTCTGGCTTCCCCTATATGGAGTTCCCAAATAATAAAATACATTTGATTCCCTACTGTTGTCAGCTGAGAAGCTGTGAGCTGCTAGTGGACTGTCAATTTAGTAGACCCTTTAGTGTATTAAAGATACTATAGAGTGCAGGTAATCTTATGTGTAAAGCTTTACCACAGAGAAAGTTTTTTTTATATACTGGCCTTAGGTGCTAAATTAATTTAATGTCCTATTCATTGCTACAGTTTCTACTTTATTATATAAAGTAATAGGACATATTTAATATCTAGCATTTTGTGGCTTATGGATGGTTTGAGTTAGCTGTAAAACCAATATGGTAATCAGTAATATTTTTATAACCTTATTAGTGGAGAGAGAAGTGGAAAAAAATATAATCAACAGTCCATGGACCTAATATGGAGGTTTAGAATAAGGGGATCTATGAGGAAATTTCATATGGAATGTGAATACTATTATTCTGTCTATTAGTAAATTATTAACATGAAAAAACTATGAACAAAAAGTATTAATAAGAAAAATAATTAAAATAAATCAAATATATGCAATAAAATATTTATTATTATTTATACTATTATTAATGGTGCTATTAGGGCTGCTGCTACTACTACTAAGAATAATGATGATAATACTAGTAATGCAATCTGGATATAAACTTTTCTTCCAATTTTAACATTTAGCTTTTTTTATTATTAAAACATTTTTCTTGTCATTTACAGTGCTGAATAACTAATAATAAAATGAATGATAATACTAATAATACTAATAATAAGTGCAACTTGTTAAATACATCTCAATAAAGAAAAAACATCTACAAGCTACTAACACTAAGAAGATGTAACATAATGACCCTGTTCACAACAAAATACTGTATTATAATAGAAAAGAAAGGAACTTATACAAATACAGTCCAAAACCACAGGCAATGGAACCTTAGGTTCAAATGATGTCAAGCAGTATTGTCAAGTGTCTAGTAGAAGTGAGTTATTTTCTGGCCAGGTATACAAAGAAAATGTTCTGAAGACTGGTACAGTAGGGCAGTGTTTTCATGTATATAATGTTGGGGAGGGGGTGTTCTAGAGAATGTGTGTGTTGGGGGGGTTATATGATCTTGTGTTGTATTGACCAATTTCATTTTTGATATAATGTAGGTGTTACTATTTGAAAAATCTAAATAAATTTAAATGAATAAATATAAAATGTAATAACTAGAATAAAAACAGATAATTACCGTAATTAAGTTGCCTCAACCATCTTTAATGTAACAAAAGATCTAATCTAATAACAAACATGTTTATTTTTATGACTTTTTTAGTTAAAATATTGCAGTCATTTTTTGTCTAAATGACAAATTTGCTCACGTTATATTTATGATCTATTTTAACAAAAAATAGTTTACGTTATTTGCATTCAGCTTATGGATCCATATTTATATGGAGGTAATTGTGTTCTGTTAATGCAAAAAAAAAAAAATTGCAGTTTTCCCCTTTCATGCGCCATGTGACCACACTGTCCAGCTCTATTAGTTTTAGTTCATGTCATCTCTTTAGTGCCATCTAGTGTCTTGATGGCAGATTATCAACTTTATTTTAATTGTGTACTAACTAGCACATGAGTTCATTCTCCTAGCAAACCTGGAATTGTGATCATTTTCTCAGAGCTACATGGGAAAAAAAATTAAATGGTGACCTTTGTGTCTCTAGATGGTCAGGTTTGATCCCACTCTTACAATGTAGCACTCAGGGCCGGCGTCATAACCCGGCATCCCCGGGCAAGTGCCGGGGCCCAATGCTCCTGGGGGGGCCCACTGAGCTGCTATGAGCACTTCCATCAATACAGATGGGAGCTCTCACTGCTGTCATTTCACATACGCAGTACCCCTCTGGTGGGCCCTCTGAGCTGCAGAGACTCAGGACACGCCCCCTCTATACAGGACACGCCCCCTCTACACAGGACACATGCTGCCTGAGGAGACTGGAGAGAGACCGCACGGCTGGAGCTGGAGCAGAGAAGTGTGGAGACAGTCTGTGAGTGAGTCTGCACTGTGACTGTCTCTTCTCTGTGGGACAGAAGGAAAGGGGGGGACACTGCTGCTTCATTCTATTTAGTTGTGTTACTGTTTTATTAAGCTGATTGTCTCCATGACACCTGCCCCCCCCCCCATATCCTGTCCTATATCATCCTCATGTAGCCCCTGCTGTCTCCTTTCCTCCCTCATGTATCCAGGGCTCCTGTTTCACCCTCCTGTCTCCTATTGCTGCCCTGCATAGACCTCCTGCCACTACTTGTATGAATCCCCCTCAGAGCCCCTTCAACCTACTTGCTGTGTCCACCCCTCCTGTCCATCCAGGGCCCCGGGCCCCTGTCTCACTCCTCTGCCTCTCATTATGGTGGCATCTGAACCGCATTCACCATAAGGACCTTCTAACATCACAGGGTCATGTGACTCTGCCCCCCACCCCGTACTGTGCCCCTTTATACCCTGCATTGTGCCCTCTTACCACACTCTGTGCAGTGCCCATAGTCATTCCCTGTACTATGCCCTCTTATACCCTTTTATCCGGTCACTGTATGGTGGTTTTATCCTTGTATGGCGGTGTTATCACTATATGGCGGTGTTATCACTATATGGCGGTGTTATCACTATATGGCGGTGTTATCACTATATGGCGGTGGTATCCAATAACTGGATGGCCATAACTGTATCCCTTTCTGCCCACACCACTTTTTTTAGACCTGGCATGAGCGGGAAAAGATACAGATTGCGGTGTTAAGGACCTTTGCGCCACATCTGTGTCAGAAATACGCCTAATATAGACGTATTTCTATATAATAAATGACCCCCTAATCGTATGATTATTCGGGGGGTGGGGCTAATATCTTTATATTATATAGATTCTAGTGTATTATACTGTGCCCTGTATTTTCCAGTAGAAAATGATCCTTGGGAAGCACAGTCCTCATCCCTGACCACCGGGACCAGGCAGCGCTCTGTCAGTACATGGCGGCCTCCCCTCTCCGCCATGCTGCTCCGCTGTGTACTGGGGCTTATTCTGACACTAGGGCTGGGTTCACATCACATTTTTGCCATCCATTTAATGCATACTGAAAATGTATGCATTAATAGATGCCTCAGACTGATGCCGTACAGTGGCGTCCGTTCACCATACAGTTCCATGGTAAAAAGACATATACGTTAACCTCTGCATTTTTTACTTGACTCTGCAGGATACAAAAACGTGGAGTGCTGCACATGTGTATACATCAAACCGATAGGAAAAACGTAATGTGAACACACATTGGGGGGGAGGGGGGCGTACTAAATTTCTCTGTGGGGCCCAGTCAGTTCTAGCTCCATCACTGCACATCTCCTTCTCTCCTCCAGGCCTGGCTCACTGCTGCAGCGGGCCGCCGTAGAGAAGGAGCGCAGGGAGCTGCGGTTAGTGAATGACAGGACCACCAGCTCCCCTGCAATGATAGGTATGTGAGGGGGCCACTGGGGGGTCATTCATCACACTGTGAGGGTCCCTTACACAGTATAATGACTCCCAGTGCCCCCCATTTAGTATAATGATCCCCATTGACCCTCCATTTAGCATAATGACCACCAGATCCCCCATTAAATATAATAACCCCTCGTGCCCCCTCCATACAGTATAACCCCCAGTGTGGGGGCGACTGGGGGTCATTATTCTAAATGGAGGGTCACTGTGGGGTCATTATACTGTGAGGGCCCTTTACATAGTATAATGACCCCCAGTGTCCCCCATTTAGTATAATGATCACCAATGACCCTCCATTCAGTATAATGACCCCCAGAGCCCCCTCCATACAGTATTCCCCCCGTGTGGGGGCTACTGGGGGTCATTCAGGGCCGGCTCCAGGTTCATGTGGGGAGCTGGGAGCTGCGGTTAGTGAATGACAGGACCACCAGCTCCCCTGCAATGATAGGTATGTGAGGGGGCCACTGGGGGGTCATTCATCACACTGTGAGGGTCCCTTACACAGTATAATGACTCCCAGTGCCCCCCATTTAGCATAATGACCACCAGAGCCCCCATTAAATATAATAACCCCTCGTGCCCCCTCCATACAGTATAACCCCCAGTGTGGGGGCGACTGGGGGTCATTATTCTGAATGGAGGGCCACTGTGGGGTCATTATACTGTGAGGGCCCTTTACATAGTATAATGACCCCCAGTGTCCCCCATTTAGTATAATGATCACCAATGACCCTCCATTCAGTATAAATACCCCCAGAGCCCCCTCCATACAGTATTCCCCCAGTGTGGGGGCTACTGGGGGTCATTATTCTAAATGGGTGCGACTGGGGGTTATTATTCTGAATGCAGGGCCACAGGTGGTCATTATACAGTGGGGGGGAATTGGGGGTTCATTATACTGTGTGAAGGGCCACTAGTAGTCATTATACTGTATAGGGGCCACTGGGGGTCATTATACCGTGTAGGAGCCACAGGGGGACATGTCAATGTAAAAAAATGCCTCATGGGGGCCCACTGGGATTTATCGCCCAAGGGCCCACATGAACCTGGAGCCGGCCCTGGTAGCACTGATAAATAAATCAATAACTATGTGGAACATTTGGAAAGGTCACGATTAAACAATACACAGATGTATTAGTGTGGGAATGCAGAACAAGATTCATATTTTTGCCTGAGAGAAAACACAATTTAATAATCTGGTAATAGGTGTAAGATGATATGTTAACTTGGGATGCTTCCACTAAACTTATGAGGATCTTTTTATAGGGTGCAGGTTGAAGAGCGTTCAGTACTGTCAGGCATGAACATCATAAGTGTATTACTTAAGGTGAGGGATGGATGATAACTTATTTCAGGTGTAAGACAACAGTATTGGAAAAAAAATTGTGTTTAGGGTGGTCTCATTTTTTTTCTTCTTGCATT
Organism: Bufo bufo; assembly: GCF_905171765.1. Taxonomy (NCBI): domain Eukaryota; kingdom Metazoa; phylum Chordata; class Amphibia; order Anura; family Bufonidae; genus Bufo; species Bufo bufo. Next base: position 140,477,548 of record NC_053389.1, read on the forward strand.
TTTTTGTGGCGTTTTCAAAATAGGTTGCAAGTAAGATCATGGGACAGGTTCAAGATCTAGGTGAGGAATTATCTTTTTTTTTTTTAAACTACTAGAAATGTATTTAAAAATATAAAAACAAAATGCACTTATAATCTTTACAGTTTTGCGTGAATATCTATAGCTTGCTTTACAGCTTCCTTGTGGCACTTTGCGCTGGCAATCCACTCCAGAGTCCTACTAGTGCACAGCTTTACAGCTCCCTTGTGACACTAAACATACAATTTCACAAGTGCACTGCTCTACACTACTCCATTGATGCAGTTTTCTACAGCTTTACTGGAGCACAGCTCAACTGTTGCTTATTTCTAGAGGGGCATAGCCTTGCTTTACAGCCTACTTGATGCACTATTACAGATGTATTGGAGCACAGCTCCTTTATGACACTAAAACACAATTTCACAAGTGCACTGCCCTATAGTACTCGATTGATGCACTCTTCTACAGCCTTACAGGGGCACAGCTGCACTGTTGTTCATGTCTAGAAGAGAATATCCTTGCTTTACAGCTTTCTTGTGGCACCAATAGACAGTGAAAAACAAATACACTTCCAATCTTCTGCTAGTGCATAGCCTTAAAGGGCTTCTGTCAGCCCACTAAACCGTTTTTTTTTTTTTTGTTTAACCACCTCCGGACCGCCTAACGCAGGATCGCGTTCCGGAGGTGGCAGCCCTGCGCACAGTCACGCATATATGCGTCATCTCGCGATGGGCGAGATTTCCTGTGAACGCGCGCACACAGGCGCGCGCGCTCACAGGAACGGAAGGTAAGAGAGTTGATCTCCAGCCTGCCAGCGGCGATCGTTCGCTGGCAGGCTGGAGATGTGTTTTTTTTAACCCCTAACAGGTATATTAGACGCTGTTTTGATAACAGCGTCTAATATACCTGCTACCTGGTCCTCTGGTGGTCCCATTTGTTTGGATCGACCACCAGAGGACACAGGTAGCTCAGTAAAGTCCCACCAAGCACCACTACACTACACTACCCCCCCCCCCCCGTCACTTATTAACCCCTTATTAGCCCCTGATCACCCCTGATCACCCCATATAGACTCCCTGATCACCCCCCTGTCATTGATCACCCCCCTGTCATTGATTACCCCCCTGTAAAGCTCCATTCAGATGTCCGCATGATTTTTACGGATCCACTGATAGATGGATCGGATCCGCAAAACGCATCCGGACGTCTGAATGAAGCCTTACAGGGGCGTGATCAATGACTGTGGTTATCACCCCATATAGACTCCCTGATCACCCCCCCTGTCATTGATTACCCCCCTGTCATTGATCAACCCCCTGTAAAGCTCCATTCAGACGTCCGCATGATTTTTACGGATGCACTGATAGATGGATCCGATCCGCAAAACGCATCCGGACGTCTGAATGAAGCCTTACAGGGGCATGATCAATGACTGTGGTGATCACCCCATATAGACTCCCTGATCACCCCCCTGTAAAGCTCCATTCAGATGTCCGCATGATTTTTACGGATGCACTGATAGATGGATCCGATCCGCAAAACGCATCCGGACGTCTGAATGAAGCCTTACAGGGGCATGATCAATGACTGTGGTGATCACCCCATATAGACTCCCTGATCACCCCCCTGTCATTGATTACCCCCCTGTAAAGCTCCATTCAGATGTCCGCATGATTTTTACGGATGCACTGATAGATGGATCGGATCCGCAAAACGCATCCGGACGTCTGAATGAAGCCTTACAGGGGAGTGATCAATGACTGTGGTGATCACCCCATATAGACTCCCTGATCACCCCCCTGTCATTGATTACCCCCCTGTAAAGCTCCATTCAGATGTCCGCATGATTTTTACGGATGCACTGATAGATGGATCGGATCCGCAAAACGCATCCGGACGTCTGAATGAAGCCTTACAGGGGCGTGATCAATGACTGTGGTGATCACCCCATATAGACTCCCTGATCACCCCCCTGTCATTGATCAACCCCCTGTCATTGATTACCCCCCTGTAAAGCTCCATTCAGACGTCCGCATGATTTTTACGGATCCACTGATAGATGGATCGGATCCGCAAAACGCATCCGGACGTCTGAATGAAGCCTTACAGGGGCGTGATCAATGACTGTGGTGATCACCCCATATAGACTCCCTGATCACCCCCCCTGTCATTGATCAACCCCCTGTCATTGATCAACCCCCCTGTCATTGATCAACCCCCCTGTCATTGATCAACCCCCCTGTCATTGATCACCCCCCTGTCATTGATCCCCCCCCCCCTCTGTAAGGCTCCATTCAGATATTTTTTTGGCCCAAGTTAGCAGAATTTTTTTTTTTTTTTCTTACAAAGTCTCATATTCCACTAACTTGTGTCAAAAAATAAAATCTCACATGAACTCACCATACCCCTCACGGAATCCAAATGCGTAAAATTTTTTAGACATTTATATTCCAGACTTCTTCTCACGCTTTAGGGCCCCTAGAATGCCAGGGCAGTATAAATACCCCACATGTGACCCCATTTCGGAAAGAAGACACCCCCAGGTATTCCGTGAGGGGCATATTGAGTCCATGAAAGATTGAAATTTTTGTCCCAAGTTAGCGGAACGGGAGACTTTGTGAGAAAAAAATTTAAAATATCAATTTCCGCTAACTTGTGCCAAAAAAAAAAAATTTCTATGAACTCGCCATGCCCCTCATTGAATACCTTGGGGTGTCTTCTTTCCAAAATGGGGTCACATGTGGGGTATTTATACTGCCCTGGCATTCTAGGGGCCCCAAAGCGTGAGAAGAAGTCTGGTATCCAAATGTCTAAAAATGCCCTCCTAAAAGGAATTTGGGCACCTTTGCGCATCTAGGCTGCAAAAAAGTGTCACACATCTGGTATCGCCGTACTCAGGAGAAGTTGGGGAATGTGTTTTGGGGTGTCATTTTACATATACCCATGCTGGGTGAGAGAAATATCTTGGTCAAATGCCAACTTTGTATAAAAAAAGGGAAAAGTTGTCTTTTGCCAAGATATTTCTCTCACCCAGCATGGGTATATGTAAAATGACACCCCAAAACACATTCCCCAACTTCTCCTGAATACGGCGATACCACATGTGTGACACTTTTTTGCAGCCTAGGTGGGCAAAGGGGCCCATATTCCAAAGAGCACCTTTAGGATTTCACAGGTCATTTACCTACTTACCACACATTAGGGCCCCTGGAAAATGCCAGGGCAGTATAACTACCCCACAAGTGACCCCATTTTGGAAAGAAGACACCCCAAGGTATTCCGTGAGGGGCATGGCGAGTTCCTAGAATTTTTTATTTTTTGTCACAAGTTAGTGGAAAATGCTTATTTTTTTTTTTTTTTTTTTTTTCATACAAAGTCTCATATTCCACTAACTTGTGACAAAAAATAAAAAGTTCCATAAACTCACTATGCCCATCAGCGAATACCTTGGGGTCTCTTCTTTCCAAAATGGGGTCACTTGTGGGGTAGTTATACTGCCCTGGCATTCTAGGGGCCCAAATGTGTGGTAAGGAGTTTGAAATCAAATTCTGTAAAAAATGACCTGTGAAATCCGAAAGGTGCTCTTTTGAATATGGGCCCCTTTGCCCACCTAGGCTGCAAAAAAGTGTCACACATCTGGTATCTCCGTAATCGGGAGAAGTTGGGGAATGTGTTTTGGGGTGTCATTTTACATATACCCATGCTGGGTGAGAGAAATATCTTGGCAAAAGACAACTTTTCCCATTTTTTTATACAAAGTTGGCATTTGACCAAGATATTTATCTCACCCAGCATGGGTATATGTAAAAAGACACCCCAAAACACATTCCTCAACTTCTCCTGAATACAGAGATACCAGATGTGTGACACTTTTTTGCAGCCTAGGTGGGCAAAGGGGCCCACATTCCAAAGAGCACCTTTCGGATTTCACAGGTCATTTACCTACTTACCACACATTTGGGCCCCTAGAATGCCAGGGCAGTATAACTACCCCACAAGTGACCCCATTTTGGAAAGAAGAGACCCCAAGGTATTCGCTGATGGGCATAGTGAGTTCATGGAAGTTTTTATTTTTTGTCACAAGTTTGTGGAATATGAGACTTTGTATGAAAAAAAAAATAAATAAAAAAATCATCATTTTCCACTAACTTGTGACAAAAAATAAAAAATTCTAGGAACTCGCCATGCCCCTCACGGAATACCTTGGGGTGTCTTCTTTCCAAAATGGGGTCACTTGTGGGGTAGTTATACTGCCCTGGTATTCTAGGGGCCCAAATGTGTGGTAAGGAGTTTGAAATCAAATTCAGGAAAAAATGAGGAGTGAAATCCGAAAGGTGCTCTTTGGAATATGGGCCCCTTTGCCCACCTAGGCTGCAAAAAAGTGTCACACATCTGGTATCCCCGTACTCAGGAGAAGTTGAGGAATGTGTTTTGGGGTGTCTTTTTACATATACCCATGCTGGGTGAGATAAATATCTTGGTCAAATGACAACTTTGTATAAAAAAATGGGAAAAGTTGTCTTTTGCCAAGATATTTCTCTCACCCAGCATGGGTATATATAAAATGACACCCCAAAACACATTCCCCACCTTCTCCTGAGTACGGAGATACCAGATGTGTGACACTTTTTTGCAGCCTAGGTGGGCAAAGGGGCCCATATTCCAAAGAGCACCTTTCGGATTTCACAGGTCATTTTTTACAGAATTTGATTTCAAACTCCTTACCACACATTTGGGCCCCTAGAATGCCAGGGCAGTATAACTACCCCACAAGTGACCCCATTTTGGAAAGAAGAGACCCCAAGGTATTCGCTGATGGGCATAGTGAGTTCATAGAACTTTTTATTTTTTGTCACAAGTTAGTGGAATATGAGACTTTGTAAGAAAAAAAAAATAAAAAAAAAAAATCATAATTTTCCGCTAACTTGTGACAAAAAATAAAAAGTTCTATGAACTCACTATGCCCATCAGCGAATACCTTAGGGTGTGTACTTTCAGAAATGGGGTCATTTGTGGGGTGTTTGTACTGTCTGGGCATTGTAGAACCTCAGGAAACATGACAGGTGCTCAGAAAGTCAGAGCTGCTTCAAAAAGCGGAAATTCACATTTTTGTACCATAGTTTGTAAACGCTATAACTTTTACCCAAACCATTTTTTTTTTACCCAAACATTTTTTTTTTATCAAAGACATGTAGAACTATAAATTTAGAGCAAAATTTCTATATGGATGTCGTTTTTTTTTGCAAAATTTTACAACTGAAAGTGAAAAATGTCATTTTTTTGCAAAAAAATCGTTAAATTTCGATTAATAACAAAAAAAGTAAAAATGTCAGCAGCAATGAAATACCACCAAATGAAAGCTCTATTAGTGAGAAGAAAAGGAGGTAAAATTCATTTGGGTGGTAAGTTGCATGACCGAGCAATAAATGGTGAAAGTAGTGTAGGTCAGAAGTGTAAAAAGTGGCCTGGTCTTTCAGGGTGTTTAAGCACTGGGGGCTGAGGTGGTTAATAATAATCCCTACACTGCGATCTCTGCATACATAAGTAAAATAATAATTTTCGTTCAGTAGAATTTGATAAAACGCTATTTTTATAATATGTAAATTACCTTGCTACCAGCAAGTAGAGCGGCTACTTGCTGGTAGCAGCCGCATCCTCCGACCCTAATGACCCCCCCTCACTCGGCGCTCCATCCTCAATGCGCCTGCACCGATGACGTCACATCTACACCCGGCGCAGGCGCATTGAGGAGCGAGCGGCCGAGTGAGTGGCCGCCTCTCAGTGCGCCTGCGCAGATTGAAGATAGGTACGGCGGCGGCGCAGGCGCCAGATATTGAATGAAAACAGGCAGGGCCAGCAGAGAACGATTCCGTTCCCTGGCCCTGTCAATCACAATGCGGAGGGGGCGTCATTAGGGTCGGAGGATGCGGCTGCTACCAGCAAGTAGCCGCCCTACTTGCTGGTGGCAAGGTAATTTACATATTATAAAAATAGCGTTTTATCAAATTCTACTGAACGAAAATTATTATTTTACTTATGTATGCAGAGATCGCAGTGTAGGGATTATTATTAAACAAAAAAAAAAAACAGTTTTGTGGGCTGACAGAAGCCCTTTAAGGTCCCTTTACACAGGAAGACAGAGCAACAGATTATCAGGAAGGAAGCATTCCTTCCCTACAATATGCTGCTCGCTGGTGGAAGAGACCACTGTACTTACATGCAGAGATCTCCTCCAGAGTATGGGGGGGAGCAATCGATCATGCCATCGCTCTTCCCTTTACTGACTCATGTTTGCACAGCACGATCTGCTGCCAGTAAGTGACGATCTTTTTGTCCGCAAAAACAATTGGGTTACCCAATGAATGAGCGTTTCACTTGATAGAGATATGGACTACATTCTTTGATTCAGCCAAGAAAGCTCCCCCATACTCTAGCTCTCAGACAACATCTTATCTTCTCCAGAGCACAAAGGTTCCATCCTACCGAACAGAACACGCCTCCTCCTTGCTATGTCATATATGCCTTTTTGCTACTAGTGAAAACTCCATTACAAGATGACGCTTACAGCTAGATATTTACATAGTTCACATACCACAGTTAGTAAAACAAGGCACAATGCGCAGATGTCAAGTGTTATCTCTTTTCATATTTTCATATTTTAGCCAATGTAACGATGCCACATGCCTCAGGGGGAATGCGCCTCTGATGACTTTATAGACTGCTGTACTTCCTGTAATAAATGAGAATTTGCTTTGACCCCAGTGTGTGTGTCATAGTTATTTTCTTCCGTGCATGTAAAACTCTTGGGTTACTATTCATTTGGAGCAGTAGAGCAAACGTGATCGGTCCTGATAAGGGGCATCTTCCACAGTTGGCCCCCAACATGGGGCTCAGTAGAAGTAACGTCGCTAGCTGAAGTTTGGGGTTAACAGGGCATGGTGGACCACACTTGAGGACAAGGAATGCCACCTCACAGAGACCAGGTGAGAAAATTTGGTTACCTCATCTGCCTCTTGCTGTGCTCCACTGTGCTGTGGTAATCTGTTCTGCTATTGAGGTTACGTACGTAGTAGCAACTTTGGTTCATGTAAAATCCTGAGTTCCTAGAATCCTTTGAGTTTTCTCTTCTGTGCTTGTGTTTTGTCTGTGTGGTTTGTGTCAGGCACCTTCACAGTTAGCGGTTAAGCAGAGAAAGAGATTTCCCCTGGCAGGGAAGGGGGGGGGGGGGGCTACAGTTAATTTCTACTGGACCTGGACTGGGGCATCTTTACAGATCGCCCCTTAGTAGGTGGCAGAGGGAGTGGCCCAACGGGACTATGGTAAATATTAGCTGGACCTGGACTGGGGCATCGTAAGTGATTTCACTTAGAAGGTGGCAGACCTGCAGGACCTGGACTTGGGCATCTTAAGTGATCTCCACTTAGGATGCAGCAGGTGGATTAGTCCCGGTTGGCGGCCCAGATGTGGGAGCCAGGGTGTATCTACTGCAGGGGTGAGCTCTGCTTGGGAGTGTGAAGGAGAAGGTGCCTGCTTCTGTCTTGGTTATGTGGATAAATCCATGGGGCAGTCGCAGTCACTGTCAGAGGGCGAGTATACAGCTTATCAGCTGGTAGCCCGAGAAGAGGGGAGCAAGCATGTCAAACATTACAAAAAGCTGATGAAGATAGCTGGTGGTCATAAAAATGGAGAGTTAAACTCTGTAATGTGGAGGAAAGTTTTGGCACAGTGCCGTGGAAAATTGTGTGACGAAGGCTTACTGAGTGCTGCGCAAGCTTGGCAGCAAACCGTAGACCGTCTGGCTACTAACAGGAGGATCAGAGAGATGGGATGAAGGTCTGAAAACGTATGTCTATATGCCACAAAATGGGACACCGCCGCCCTATAATGGCGCCGGTGGAGCAGGATCTGGTGATTCGCACTCTGAGGGGCTCCGCCTACCGAGTGGGGTGACAGTGAGGGGACCAGCAGGATGGACGTGCGTACATTGTGGGCAGCAGAATCCTAATGCCTGAGATACGTGTCTTGCTTATGGTGCCCCCGGCCCCACCCTTCCAGAAGTGGGAGGGCCTCTGTGACGACCCAGCTCCGGTCCGTAGACACAACCCCCCATTCAGATGGTCCTCTGCCTTGTCCAGCCCCAACCGCAGGGGACAGACAGTCCACTCCGAGTTGCCCTGACCCTCCATTAATAACATTTGACGAGACAGCGCAGCCCTGTGAAGATTCAGCCAGGCAGACTACAGGGACAATGCTGAAGCCAGTAACTCCCTTGTATCCTGTGCTAAATCTAGATGGCACATATTTCGTGCCAGGGGGTCAGGTTTCCCATTCTTCTGCACCCCTAAATCCCTTGAATGTGCCTATCAGTCTGGAGTGCATTTCTGTGAATTATTAGAGACTTGGGTTAGGACCAGACTGGCTGATCAGGCTATCCAAATTCAGGATATGAAACAAGATAAGGTAGAGACAGTGGAAAAATGTGCAAACCGAATGGAGCAAATGTTTAAGGACATGGGGTTCTCTAAACAGGACCCAGTGCAAACCAGGATGCTGTCTAGTGCCTTTGCTGATGGATTAAAACCTCACATCCAAAAGTCTCTAAAGACTGCTCGCCCAGAGTATTGTTCTGTTCCTCTTGAAACGTTAATCTTGGTGGCTAAAGGCATAGAGGCAGTTCCCAAAACTAACATAATGCTCACAGCAGAGGAGTACCCCTCCTGCCCGAGGGGATATACCAGTAACAAACCCCTCCTCGCTGCTATGGGTGTGGCCAGCTTGGACATTTCAGAAGAGAGTACCTGCATAACCCCCCTCAGGGAGGAAGAAGGGGGCCGCCCCGTGTGTCTACATGGGTTTCCCCTGCTCCCTCCCCTCCTCCACCGCAACAGGGAGGGGAGGGGTACCACGCCCCCTAGGATAGGGGCAAGCCTGATCCACACGTTGGAGGAGCCAACCCCATCACGGTCCTCCTCCCTCCCCACTATGGACCTGCACCTACATTGCAGCTGCAGATAGGGGGATATGTACACACTTTTCTTGTGGATACCGGTGCAGCCAGAAGTGTAATCCGACGTGATGAGATCCCCGACTCCTCCTTCCTGGACAACATTACTGTTCAGTGCATTGGCATTGATGGCCGTGCTCGATACTCTCCCTTAACAAAATCGCTCAGTGTTTCTTTTGGACCACAGCCATTCAATGAAGTGCTTTCACAGTTTGTTGTCTCCTCCACGTGTCCACTTAATCTTTTGGGTGCAGATCTGTTACAGAAAATGAAAGCCACTATACAGTTTCAGCCCGATGGTACAGTCACCCTTTCCACTTCCCTTCAGCCAGAGGAGATAGTCATGTTGGCCGCTCTTATATCCCTAGAAGACTGTTCGCCTGAAGGTTCAGTCCTAGCTGCTGTTTTATCTGTCATACCTGAGACGTTGTGGGCAAAAGGACTACAGGATGTAGGCAGGCTTCGGGTGCAGTCTGTGATGGTACACCTTAAACCAGGTGCTGTTCTCCCTCGCAAACCACAGCACCCTCTGTCTGTAGCGCAGATGGATGCTGTCACTTAACAGTTACGGGCTTTCTTAAAAGCTGGTGGCAGAATTCACACCACCTCTCTGTGTAACATGCCCCTTTTCCCAGTGAGGAAGAAAGGTAAAAAAGGACAACCTGACACCTACAGGATGGTTCATGATCCTCCTCTTGTGGGCACCCACGTGACGTCCATCGACACTTTCACCACCACTGACATTAGACATGTTGGAGTAGGCAGCAACTGCGGGGACAAAACCCTCCTTGGGCTTATCTCGGTACTGTCGTCAGACTGCTAGGTGGCGACCGTTAATACCTCCTCTTCCTGATCCGATGCCAAGAATGGCTGGGCATCGGTAAGGTCTTGGAATGGATGGGAAAATAATTCCTCTAAATTGAGCAGAGGGGATATGGTGGTGGTGTCTTTGGGGGTGCACACAACAAAGAGTGAAGAGGGTGCAGATAGAGAGGATGAGGAGGGTGCAGAAGCGGAAGTCTGAGTGAGCCAATCAACCAAGTCTGGTGCGTCCTTTGACGTAATCGCATGCACCTTCTGCAACTTCCCACTTAGGCTCCGGTCTGATGCACCTCCGCGACCCCTAACACCCATGCAGAATGGCCTGCCTCTTCCTGTAATTTTCAAAAATGACCCTGTGACAAAAGTCCATATAGAAGAGCAGTATTTGTGGAAGAAACAGTTTTTCTGGGGGGCAACTGGTATATCACACCAGTTGAAATAATTTGTTCCACTCTGTGTAGCTGTGATAATGCAGCAAAACCGCAAACAAATGCTGTACTACCCAAATGCACTATATAGAAAGTATATTATTGGTATATCACACCCCTACTTCAATCAGTTTTTTGGGGGGGCAACTGGTATATCAAACCAGTAGAGATTATTTGTTCTAATAGCGTTTGTCACTCTGTGTAGCTGTGGTAACACAGCAGAACCGCAAAGAAATGCTGCACTACCCAAATGTACTATATAGAAAGTATATTATTGGCATATCACACCCCTGCTTCAATCTTTTTTTTTGGGGGGCAAATGGTATATCACACCAGTTGAAATTATTTGTTCCAATTGTGTTTGTCACTCTGTGTAGCTGCGGTAACGCAGCAAAACCGCAAACAAATGCTGCACTACCCAAATGCACTATATAGAAAGTAAATTATTTGTATATAACACCCCTGCTTCAATCAGTTTTTTTGGGGGGCAAATGGTATATCACACCAGTTGAAATTATTTGTTCCAATAGCGCTTGTTACTGTGTGTAGCTGCGGTAACGCAGCAACTCTGCAAACAAATGCTGCACTACCCAAATGCACTATATAGAAAGTTTATTATTAGTATATAACACCTCTGCTTCAATCAGTTTTTTTGGGGGGCAACTGGTATATCACACCAGTAGCGTTTGTCACTCTGTGTAGCTGCAGTATCGCAGCAGAACCGCACACAACTGCTGCACAATACAAATGCACTATAATATACTTTCTATGTTAGAAAGTATATTATAAGTATAATACACCCCTCAGTAAGTCACACCTATCGATAGCACACCTATTCCAGTCCTTAAAAGGGCTTTTGTGGCCCTATTAGCTAGCGTTTGGTGTCCCTAACAGTCTGTCCCTACTCCACACAGCAACCTCTCCCTACACTGGCAAAAGACTGAATATAAAATGGCGGCCAGATCCGGTTTATTTATAAGGTAGGGGGTATTTCCCTGTGCTGAAATGTCTAAATTGGCTGTCCTGATGGATGTGTCATAGGTAAAAATTCTTCACAATGTAAAAAAATATGGCGCCAGCAGACATCGCCATATGTTCGTCTGCGGGGCGAACCGCAAGGCTCTCTGTATCAGACATACCCCTAGGGGAAAGGAAAAGCTGTCCCCTTTTGAGATTTTGTTTGGGACAGTATTTTCCCCAAGAACTTGCTTTGCAATATGATTGCTTGTCTGCCTATGTATATGCTCTGTTTAAACATCTGACTGACCTACATTTTCGAGTATTCTCTTCACTTCCAGATCCCAGACAGATTCCTGGAAGTCATGCCATTTAGCCAGGAGATTGGGTTGTGTTGAAAAGGCATGTGAGAGAGACTCAGGAGCCCAGATTTGGTGGCCCATTCCAGGTTCTGCTAACTACTCCTACGTCTGTGAAACTCGAGGGGCAGACGTCCTGGACACACGCTTCACACTGTAAGAAGGTTCCAGCTCCCCACCCGAAGTCCTGCTGAGAATAAAGTCCTTTCTGGTCTTCCTGTTGGAAGGGGGTGTGGGCCTTGTGGGAGCGTATACGGACCAATGTTCATACTGGGCCTCAGATGCCCCGAGTGGCACATGGGTCTTCTTTGTAAATACCACAGACCTAATACAGGTCTTTGAATTTGACTTCTGTGATGTTGCTGATTGCAGATATCATGACAGTTCAATGTTTGATTTTGCTTCCCTGCAATACTATGTATGTGTCACCAAGACCAATAATGATTACTGTGCAGCCTGGTCGGATGTACTCACTAATACAGGAGTCAGCTGGGAGTACAACCCAGCTTAGGGGATGCAGAGAAAAGGATAAAAGGGGAAAACCTCTTGTAACTAGAATGTATTTAAATACCAAGAATATGGGAAAAACGCAGCTCAGAACATGTCAAAAATATCTCACAGATCAAGGAAGGCCCCTGGGTTGTAATGCATTAATACTGACAATAGAATCCCCCCAACCAACAGACTTGGGAATGTATGTTTTGAGGAAATATCCATCTGATAAATATGGGCCTTGGGGACAGTTCCACCTTAAGGACATCGCAGACAGGCCTGTCCCAAATCCTACCCCTAGTTCACTGCCAATACAAGAGCCCAACCTCTTGTTACCAGGGAAAGTAGCTAGACCCCTCTTTACTGTCGAGGAGACATTGGCAGTGGAAACAGGATTTTCTGACTGTAATTTTTGGTTGGAATGGATGAAGTACACGGCATCACAGGTAAACAGACCTGGGTGCATCACCTGTGCCACAGCCAGACCACACTTAGGAACTGTGCCCCTTCACCAAAGTCCCAGTGAATATTCATGTTTTACAAGCATGTATGTGAATCAGACTGCCGATATGACTGAATGCAAGGTTTGGGAAGAGAAGTTCCCAATCTTAAGAGAAACCCCTGAACCTGGGGGAGGGATAACCATATACAAAGGGAATTACACCTGTTTCAAGATAGAGGGCAAAAAAGGGAAAAACATGGGCAGGTTTCCTGAAGTATATTGTGGAACTGTGGTGAATACCACCGGTGAACCCTATTAAAGTCATTTAATGAACCAGACTAAAGCATTAGGGGATGTGATCTGGTTGTGTGCAGATATGAAACTGAGGACAAAGTTGACAATTGCCTGGCATGGGCAATGTGCCTTAACCCTAGTGTTGAAGCCCTTCCATGTATTTAATCCTCTTGATTGGGAGAAAACCTTTGAGAAAATAAGAAACCCCGAATTAGGATTTGGTTTTGCCCAAGGAGCGACAATGGTAAGGAGAAGGCGGTATACCAGCCCAGGAGGCAGCCTAGATTCCCACATGTATATAGATGCTATAGGAGTGCCCAGGGGGGTCCCAGATGAGTTCAAAGCCAGAAGTCAAGTGGCAGCAGGGTTTGAAACTTTGATCCCTATAGTGACTACAAACAAAAATGTGGATTGGATCAACTACATCTATTACAATCAGCAGAGATTTGTGAATTACACCAGAGATGCATTAAAGGGTATAGTGGAGAAGCTGGGGCCCACTAGTGTTATGGAATTCCAAAATAGAATGGCCCTGGACATGCTACTGGCAGAAAAAGGTGGTGTGTGCAAAATGATTGGTGAAACCTGTTGTACTGTAATTCCTGATAACTTAGGACCAAATGGTCAGGTCATGAATGCCCTGAAGGGACTTACTTCTCTTTCAGAAGAGTTAAAGAGAAATTCTGGGGTGGATAGTTCATGGGAAAAATGGTTCAAAAACTGGATTAAAAATTGGAAACAGACCTTGTTACAAATTGGAATGGTATTATTGATCCTTGCAGTAATTGTTTGTTTTGTCATCCCCTGCATTAGGAGGCTTCTGCTCAAAGCCATAGCTGAGGCTACCCCAGAGATGATCATGAGAGAATTCCATGAGGATGGGAGACAAAGTCCACTTAGTTCTGTTGGTCCCCCCCACTTACGACGCAACCTGGGGATCATCAACCATAGGGACTGACATCTGACTTTCCCATGCTAAGTCCAGTGTCATGGGAGGCTATACACTAGGAAAGGTTGTCATGGAAGCTGGCGAAGAGGATTCGGAGCATGGGGAAAGATGTGCTAGGCTTTCATTAGGGAAAGAATGAGGTCCAAGGGGCGACTGATAGAGATATGGACTACATTCTTTGATTCAGCTAAGAAAGATTTTTTGTTGTTAGTGAAAACTCCATTACAAGATGGTGCTTACAGCTAGATATTTACATAGTTCACATACCACAGTTATTAAAACAATGCGCAGATGTCAAGTGTTATCTCTTTTCATATTTTCATATTTAGCCAATGTAACGATGCCACATTCCTCAGGAAGAATGCCCATCTGATGACTTTATAAACTGCTGTACTATCTGTAATAAATGAGAATTTGCTTTGACCCCAGTAGATGTGTCATAGTTATTTTCTTCCGTGCACGTAAAACCCTTGGGTTACTATTAATTTGGAGCAGTAGAGCAAACGTGATTGGCCCTGATTTGGGGCATCTTCCACACACTCATTCATCACATAATCAGCGGTACATTTACACTGCCAGATAATTGCTAACAAGTGTTCTTATGAATTTTCTTTAAGATTCTCAGCCCGTGTAAAGGGCCCTTTACAGTTCCCTTATGGCACTTCACTGATGCATTATTCTACACTGACAGTGGCGGACTGGGAACTTATAGTGGCCCTGGAAAAAATACTGAAAGTGGCCCCATTTTGTAGTTGAATTAGGCATTTCATTTGGCACAGTTTCCAGTATCATTCATAATGTTTTGATGATGTCAAAGGTCAGTTACCAGTGGGTGCCACAAATGTTGACAAATGTTGAGTAAAAAACTTGTCTCCAGCAATGTAGCCAAGAGACATGCTTAGAGAAAATCTAGGAGACTTCTATTCTTGAATTACTGCTGGTGATGAAACATGACCCTGAGACCAAACAAGACTCCATAAAAAGGAAGCACATGGGGGTCACAAACTCAAAAACAATTTGGAGTTTGTGCTGTAGTCAGCTGGAAAGATCATGGCAACAGTTCTTTGGGATACAGAAGGCAATTTATTACTAAAATTCATGCCACACAAGACAACAATTACTGAAGACACCTATACTTCAACAATGAATGCAATACGTGAGGCAAAGAGAAACACCCTGGGAAGTTGTCAGCAGGTGTGTTGCAGCCTCACAACAATGGGCCAGTTCACAAGTCAGCTGCTATCAGGGAATGTGGCTTCATGGAGCTTAAAGATCCATCCTACAGTCCAGACCTGGTTCCCAGTGATTATTTTCTTTTTTGGAACCTTTAGAAATTCCTGCGTGGGCAACGATTTCCTTATGATAATCCAGTCAAAGAGGCAATTACAGGGTTCCTGCAGCAGCAAGAAGTCTCCTTCTAAGCTGAGGGTATCTGATCACTGGAGGCAAAGTGGAATAAGTATGTTGAAGTCAAGGGGATTTCATTAAAAAGTAGTACATTTAAATTTCTAAGAAAATTTTAGTTTGCATATTCAGTTAGAAAACTTATTGAACACCCCTCGTACTTCCAGAGGAGAACACATCTGTGCTGAGGAAAAATTTGGTATGCCTCTGTATGAGCGCTTAAGTTTCATTTGTTTTAGCCAACAAACCCCCAATGTTCCCAGAACAGGCTATTCTTCAACATAATGCCCCTTTAAAATCATCATTGCTAAACACTTTTCTTTCATGCTTCCAGCCCTACAGGAAAAAACATACAGAAACATGCACAATCTGAAGTTAGAATGCAACAATTTATATATCTGCTCCCATGTCAAACACTTGGATGTTAAATTAGGGGAAACAAGTTATCCTCTTTTGGAAATTATATATTGAAGACTTGTAATGGGATCTAGCCCTGTGATTTATTAAATACATATATTTGTGCATGTGTTCATAAAAATATATTCCTTTCTTGTTGGCAATAGAAAGAATATTTTATTAGAGTCTGATTTTTTTTTCTGGTCAAATAATGCAAAACATCTGCGAAATACTTTGGGCTTTATATGTTACACTTGTTCAGTATGTCGCTCTCTCCAGCAAGCTGAGCCTGTAGAATGGGTTTATGAGTATACCATGCGTGATTTAAAAAAATGTGATAAATATATTATGAAATAAATGCAAGATAGGGACTTACTTTGAAAGGCACATATTACTGGTCAGGTTAATACAGTGCTTTCCTTTCTATGTTATGTATATATGAGACCTTTTTAAAAAATCATTGCCATCTCACATTGGATTCCGTCTGAATTGAAAATGGCCCGTTTACCCTGTAAAGTCTTGAATAACACTTTGTGGTCCCCTAGGTTTGTATTCAACCCCTTTCAAGCTGTGTAACACCACAACAGCATTAATAATGATAAAATGACAACAACATATATGGCTATGGGTAAATGGATGGTAGCCGGTGGTAAAAAAACAGCTATTCAAAAACACACAGCACTGTCAGATTTTTTTCTCCTTTTTTGCCTTCTTCTCTGTCTTCTAAACTGTAAACTAGCGGCTGCCATTTTGTGCAATTAGTACTAGATGAATTCCCAAAAATTTGCATTCATTACAAACCAAAGTTTAAAATCAATTTGCCTATTACTACTGCTGTGGTTGAATGCTACAGCTTTTTCTGAGATGTCCATGACATAAGATGACCATGGATTCTAATGAATCATAATTAGCCTTCTGGAGAAGCAAGGGGCTGGCCCTGCTGCCCAATAGGCTCCCCCCATGATTGACAGGGCCAGGCATCTCACCTGGCAGCAGATCCTATGAACTTGCCCCAATACTCGGAGCAATGGCACCGGCCTAATTATTACAGGGTCAGGAGAGATTAAAATCAAGGAGTAGAGGAGCCTCTTTCAGCATTCTTTCTAGCTCCTCGCTACTCCCGAAAGTTGACTTTTGAATAAATTAAATTTATTGAAATATATTTTTGCTCATCTCTATTCCAGACCCATCTAATACTTATTTATCTTGGTAAAAATTATAGGATAATAGAACCAGAAAGGGTGACTCACAACCAGAAGGATTCTTGACTGTTAAATTTCTATTGGATAATCCATGTGTTGTCAACTTGTCTTATGCTTGAAATATCGAAGAAGACCAGAATGTCTTTATTGTGGAGAAAAATTGTCTGTAAGTATTTCTCTTGGTTGACTGTAACTAGGCATGAAAGAATTTCATATTTTGAAATTCGTTTTCGCTTCGTTTTCTGGTATTTACCAAATTGCGTTATAGATTTCGTTACCACAGACCATAACGCAATTCCATGACGTAATGCATAATGGAATGTCTTTATAGGCATTCCGTTATTAATTCCATCATAATAGAAGTCTATGGACTGCATAACGGATCCGTCCCGTTTCTATTATGCAGGAGAGGACTCCAGCATAACGGAAACCAGACGGATCCGTTATGCAGGCCATAAACTTCTATTATGACGGAATGAATAATGCAATGCCTATAAAGGCATTCCGTTATGCATTCCGTCATGGAATTGCGTTATGGTCCGTGGTAACGGAATCCATAACGCAATTCGGTAAATACTAGAACACAAAGCGAAAACGAATTTCAAAATATGAAATTTGCTCATCCCTAACTGTAATGCCTGTCCTGGCTCTATAAATATTTTTTTTGCTTTTACTTGAAGGGCAGCAAACTGTCTCATTTAATGTTTTCAGTTAGACCATCACTGTGGCCACAGAGAGTCTTCCTGTAGTGACTCAATTAGAGCATCACACACTAGAGCAGAGATGCTCAACCTGTGGCCCTCCAGCTGTTGTAAAACTACAACTCCCATAATTCCCGGACAGCCTACAGCTATCAGCCTACAGCAGGGCTGTAGGCTGTCCGGGAATTATGGGAGTTGTAGTTTTCCAACAGCTGGAGGGCCGCAGGTTGAGCATGCCTGCACTAGAGTAATCAATGCAATTCTCTTCCATGAGAATCTTTAGCACTGCCTATCAAGAGAACTGAGGAACTGTCAAACTGTTATCCCACATACACAGTATACCTACTACCTCACTGCTACAGAAGGACATATTTTTGTATTTAATTTTCAATGGTTTACTATTGCCTAAAGGGGTTATGCCACAAAATGTGGTACTATGCAATGAATAGTATTTCAAAAGATTTATTATTGCAATGTACTGTACATGCAATAGAAGTATTGTTCAAATCAAATTAAAAAAGAGGTGCAAGCCTCAGGGAGCTTCACTCAAGAACCCAACTGGATAAAAATACAAAAATAGGGAGCCCTTACAAAAAATAAAATAAAAACGGTTTTATTCACCTACAAGTGGTTGCAATATTGCAGATCAGCATTAGAGCCTTTCTCAAGCATATAAAAGGCTGCAAATGACAACAATAACAATGCCACATGTACATCAGCATCAAGATAATTACTTTAAAAATAAAAATTCAAACATAATAAATAAATATAAAGACATGATGCAAAAATACATAGTGTGACATTCCAAAAAATTATGTAAAATAAAATCAACTTCATAAACATGACAAATATTTCATTAATTGCCCATAAAGCAACACCTGTTTAAATTAATAATATATGTAAGTAATTTTCATCCATAATACAGTCCTTTAGCTTTTTCACATTTTGTTATGATGCGGCCTTGTGTTAAAATAAAAAAAAGGTTCACATTTCCCCCCATCATTTTGCACTGAATACCTCATAATGATAAAGTGAAAACAGAATGCTCTAAATCTTTGCTAATTTATCGAAAAGGAAAAACTAAAATCTAGCATTGACATAAGTATTCAGACCCTTTACTCAGGACTTAATTGAAGCACTTTTGGCAGCAGTTACAGCCTCCAGTCTTCTTGGTTTTGGTGCCACAAGGTTTGCACAAGATAACAAGTGTTGAAATAAAGTAATGTATTCCTATCCATTAGTTTCACATATATTGTAGGAGAGAAGAGAATTTCCAATTGTCAAAATGTACTTTAATATCCAGAAATTGCAACTTAGACACTGAATGTACAGGTGTGAACGTAACCCCTGGATCAATATAGTTAAGAAAAACATGAAAATCCCGTAATTCTGAGATCTTACTTGACCATAAGAGGAAGACATCATCTATGTACCTCCACCACTCTTCCAAGGTGCTCATTTATATGTTGGCATAAGTAGGGGCCACATTCAACCCCATAGCCACACCACTCATTTGAACAAAACACTCATCCTTAAAAAGAAAGTAATTTATGAGTAAGAACAATCTCCAGCAAGGCCAAAATAAATTCACTCACCGCCGCAGAGTAATCTAATCTCCTCAACTTATTGGATACAACAACCAAACCCCTGTCATGGTTAACAGATGTGTATAAACAAACCGTGTCAAAAAACGCCAAAATTACATTGCCAATATCAATCAAATCATTGCATAAAAATCTGAAGTGTCACATACATAAGAACTGCAATTGACCGCAAAGAGTTTAAAAATTTTATCAAAAAAAAAATTCTATATTAGAAAAGATCGATCTAGATACAATCTGGTGTGGATCAACCGAAGTCTTATGAATTTTATGCATGACATACAGTACAGACCAAAAGTTTGGACATACCTTCTCATTCAAAGAGTTTTCTTTATTTTCATGACTATGAAGGCATCAAAACTATGAATTAACACATGTGGAATTATATACATAACAAACAAGTGTGAAACAACTGAAAATATGTCATATTCTAGGTTCTTCAAAGTAGCCACCTTTTGCTTTGATTACTGCTTTGCACACTCTTGGCATTCTCTTGATGAGCTTCAAGAGGTAGTCCCCTGAAATGGTCTTCCAACAGTCTTGAAGGAGTTCCCAGAGATGCTTAGCACTTGTTGGCCCTTTTGCCTTCACTCTGCGGTCCAGCTCACCCCAAACCATCTCGATTGGGTTCAGGTCCGGTGACTGTGGAGGCCAGGTCATCTGGCGCAGCACCCCATCACTCTCCTTCATGGTCAAATAGCCCTTACTTTCAAAGTTTTCCCAATTTTTCGGCTGACTGACTGACCTTCATTTCTTAAAGTAATGATGGCCACTCGTTTTTCTTTACTTAGCTGCTTTTTTCTTGCCATAATACAAATTCTAACAGTCTATTCAGTAGGACTATCAGCTGTGTATCCATCTGACTACTCCTCAACGCAACTGATGGTCCCAACCCCATTTATAAGGCAAGAAATCCCACTTATTAAACCTGACAGGGCACACCTGTGAAGGGTTATTACAAATCTTTCTATATTCCTCCCCATCTCCTAATTGGCATATAATTTCCAATATATATTTACATACATCCATTAGGACTGTAGCTTTGCATTTATATGCTGTTTTTATTGTCAGGCTTTTACCCTGCATTAACTTACTCAAAGCATCACTCTCACCCCTTACTCATATTAGGGCACCTAAGTGAAAAGTCAGAAGAAGATTTCTTCAATGCATCCACATCTGATTTTACCGCTGTTACAAAAGCATCAACAACAGGAAAGGTGAATTGAGAACCTGTATAAAACTATTTTTGTTGCTCTGGCCAAAAGTACTTAGGCATAACTAAGAGTTGGTGGACTGTGCAACAGAGCTTTGATTACAAAAAGCTATATGATTTGAAAAAGAGTTAGGTCTCATATGTGCATATGCTGCATTGTCTCTGTGAACAGCGGAGAACAAAATTGGGGAGCGCGAGCATCATATACCATATGTATCTCTGGCCTATATGTGAAGCTCTATTTTCTCTGTCGGAAAGTAAGGGATTAACAAGAGCTAATTGCAATGAATCCAGGTGCTTGATGAGCTGTAGGGAAGAAAGTCCTCCAGATATTTTAGTAAAAACAGTTTAAAATTGCACCCACCAATTCCTGATGTTCTAATTTATAATAAACACTTACTGTTATTATCATTGTGTTGCTTGTATAGCATCAGTTTATTCTGCAGCACTGTACAGAGATTGTTATCATTCATATCAGTTCATGCCCCCAGTGGGGCCCAATTTAATTTTCTCACACATACTGTATATACATACAATGTTATAAGAAGCCAATTAACCTATCGGTATGTTTTTCTTTGGACTATGGAGGAACCTTGAGGAAATCCATACAATCATGGGCAGATCATAAAAACTCATGGCAATGCTGATCCTGCAAGGCTAACCACTGAGCCTCCTTGTTGCCCAATTGCTTCCATCAGCTCCATTGTTTGGCCACCTTTCCAGAGTAGGAAATAGTAAAATAATTTTGATGTCATTGATATTGATGTTGAAGTCACTCATGGTTTAATTGGTTGGAAGTGAAATTCGATTATACTTTCCCACATTCATCTCTTTCGATGTTTAACATATGTCGTTGTCTTATGGAGTATAATTATATAGCTGGAGGATTCTCTAGACACTGTGTGTGATATCAGCTCATGCTCACTCCTTTGTTTATAAGGAACAATAAAAGTTAATTATTCCCCTGATGACAAGATAATTCAAAATGATATCAAAACAAAGGATTTGTGTTCTCAAGAATGTGCTTCACTGAGAAGTGGATTGTAGAAAGATGGAATTCTTCCAGATGCTGAGATGAACTTACACAGAATTGTCTTGTGTTTGAAAACAGACAGTGGTTGTCAAGCTCTTCGTGAAACGCCATTTGTTTCTCTTTGACATTTTCATTAAACGTTTGGGAACAAATCATTTGTATCCTGAATACATGTTGTGTGGGATTCACTAAATTACAGCTATTATCTGCACATTGTGTGACAACTACACCCACCAGGCTCTAACCTGTCTGTCTGTGTCTATAGACAGATGAAGATTTATCAAAACTGGTGTAAAGGAAAACTGGCTTAGTTGCCCATAGCAACCAATCAGATTCAACCTTTCATTTTTCAGAGCCCCTTTGGAAAATGAAAGGAGGAATCTGATTGGTTGCTATGGGTAACTAAACCAGTTTTCTTATTTACACCAGTTTTGAAGAATCTCCCCCAGATAATCCAGACACGTCTTCTGTTACTACACCTCTTATATTAAATATTTTTCAACAGGTTTAACAGACAAGATATAAATATGTTTCTTAAAGGGGTTCTCCACTCTGGACAATGCCTATTTGTTAGAAAGATCACTAGATGATAAGCTGATCACAAAGTATCTTCTGGCTTGGACTTCCAGCAATCAGATGTAACATAGCAGTAATGTAGCACCACCACAGGAATAAAGCATTACATGATGCCCACTATCCCCTTAAAGTTAAAGGGGCTGTCTCACTTTAGTAAATAGCATTTATTATGTAGAGAAAGTTAATACAAGGCACTTACTAATGTATTGTGATTCTCCACATTGCCTCCTTTGCTGATTTGATTCATTTTTTTCATCACATTATACACCGCTTATTTCCAGGGATCACGGCCACTGCTGCAGGGCGGATACGAGGTGGCCTGGACAGGAATTGCTGCGCATGCGTGTCTCTGCGCACTCCCATGCTCTAAACCACCACAGAGGGTGGAGCCTTTTCCGATAGTGTGCAAGCACAATCACTGCTGGATTGCAGGGTCGTTGTAACCCCTGGATACGAGCAGTGTATAATGTGATGGAAAATTGAATCAAGCCATCAAAGGAGGCAATATGCATAATCATAATCAGGGGTCTAGCTACAGTATAGGGGGTGCATAGGTAGCAGTCACTACCGGGCCCAGGAGCCTAAGGGGGCCCAAAGACCCTTGTCCTGCATAAGAAGACACTGGTATTATAGAAAGTCCATGCTAGTTAAGTTACACCTCTGGCTGGAGGGAAGGGGTGATGTTTGCCTCAGGCAGCACCAAGGCTATGTGCTACCCTTCTCCTGGCCCATGAGCCTTTAGCTACTCCCCTGATCACAATACATTTGTTTTAACTTTGTCTATGTGATAGATGCCATTTGCTAAAGTGAGGCAACCCCTTTAAAGTGTAACTATCATATTTAGTTAGTTAGTCAATGATTGTCAAAAGATCTGTAATTACCTTTAATTAATAACAGCTTTCATTAATGTCCCCTGTCCCTTTCCACTGATCCCTTAAAAGACAGTTGCTATGGCTTGTCTGTCTCTGGCTAAGAAGACAGGAAGACGGAGGGGCGGTCCTTCACACTGCATGCCTGCATTAGGCTTCAGAGTGAGGAGGCGTGTCTCTCAGTAATCCAATCTGATTGGCTGGCAGGGAGCTGCTGGCTACAGCAAATGTATGGAAAGTGAGGGAAGTGAGGGAAAGCAGTTTTGGCCTCAGAGACCTGGCAGAGGGCCATCTTGAGAAGGTCCTTGTATTGTAAATGTTTAAACAGCAGTAACTAAGGGAAAAACTCAAGGAAAACAGTGATATGTGAAGAAACTAAAGATTGCTTTATGCATAATGCTGCTGCAGCAGTAACATATGCTAAAATTGTTTTTTTGATGAAAACATGACAGTTACCCTTTAAGGATCAAGACAATTTTTATTTTTTCCTTTGTACCTTCCAAAAGCCACATTTTAAAATTTTGTTCACATAGCCATAAAAAGGCTTATTTTTCTGAGGGACAAGTTGCATTTTTAATAGCACCATTTAATTTACCATATGCTGAATTGGTGAACAGGAAATTATAGGGTGATGCTAGGGAGGCTCTTCCCTGTCCCTTACTGTCATTGGCTGCTCCCCTCGACACCGGATGTTTTCTTCCGTGTGCAGGGAGAAGCAGCAGCGGCAGTGCGGGGACCAGGAGCGGTGTCGGGAGCAGGCTAAGTATATTACGGGTGAGGGGCCTGGTGTGGGGTGGGGGGGGGGGTTTCTTGAAATTGGATAACCCATTTAAGGCTGTATTGTAGTGGCCAATATTTCGGCCGATAATCACTCATTAGTGATCATCTTGCAGTGTAATACTGCTGCTGATTGCACGATGAATGATCAAATGCTCGTTCATTTGGCAGTTCTGATTTTTAATCAAGGACAATGTTAGTAAGTGCCATATAATCATCTCATAAACACATTTGTCAACAATTACCAGAAAGTAGCCAAACCCTTTAAGTTTATTTCTGGAAAACCTCTTTAAAATACATTGAGGAAATTGGTATTGATATTTATTAATGCTGGATGATACATTTAGTGAATGACTACATACTTTTGATAAATTTTATACTAACTATAGGTTCTTTTTGCAACAGAATTTTATGACAGAATTGTGGCACAATTTTGGCAACAAATTTCACATTTTATGCCATGTCACTTTCCTGCTATGCCAAGTCCTTTTTTTTCATTAAAGCACAACCATTTGGTGACTTAAGCACTGTGGATTTCTGTACACTAGATTGCCAAATGCACCAAATTGTACCAACAAAGTCTACATTCATCCACATTAGTAAATGTGGCCTAGTATGCTTTTGCAGTTAAGAATGAACACATTCTCTTTCAAGTGTTGGAATGAAAAAAAATGGATACATTTAATAGATTAGGTTTCTTGGAAATGTTTGATGTTGTAAATCAGAAAATATCAATTGCTATAACTAGAGATGAGCGAATTTTTCAAAAATTCGATTCGCCAAATTTTTGGGGAAAAATTTGGTTCGATACGAATGAATTCACAGCGAATTACGTTAAAAAACATCTATTTCCTGTCTGCAGAGAGCCTTTATAGTGGTGTAGAACACTGTGCCTTGCAGTAACACGCATAGGGAGTCTACTTTGGTAGTGAAATAATACTGTGAGTCCGTATGACATGCAGATCACAGGCGTCGCTGTTAGAATCACTGCACACTTCAATTATTTGGGCAGTTACGGGGCCAAAACTGACCAAATAACTTAAGTATGAACTCAGCCTTACAGGTCGATGTTAGCGCCAAGAATATCCGCACTCCTTTTACACCGTCGTCAGCTGATTCCACATAGATGTCAACAGAACCTGTTCTATTAAACGATTATACAAGTAGAGCCCCTCTGACAGAGTGTCAGCAGTAAGTTTGTGTTGACATCACTGATTAATTTGCCCTTCCTCTGATTTGTCAGAACAATAACCCACAAAAAAAGGGATCCTATCTGTGGATCATACGCCTTCACTCGGTCAGCATTTGGTCAGTAATCCATCAGTATTGCTAATGCCAAAAAAGACAGGAGTGGATCTAAAACAGAGATGGCACGTGAATGGAATATTTGCATGTCTTCTGTGTTTTGTACCTACTCCTGCTATTGGCTACCAAATCATAAGCCAATTCTGATGGGACCATACAGGCCTTACAGCTGCTACACAGACAGGATCCGTTGTGCATCTCATTTTTCCTTCCTTCTGACAGATCAGAAGAAAGGTCAAATAAATGATGATGCCAGCCAGGCCGAAAGCCAAAATAGTGGAACAGTTATGAAGTGGGGAGGGTGGGAACAGCATGAGAAGTCCACAGAGTGGACCTATGACATAGTGGTGAGGTGGGCATGAGGAGACCACAGAGTGTCCCAAATGACAGGGTCTGGAGGTGGAAGCAGTATGAGCAGACCACCGAGTGGCACAATGACACCGTCTGGAGTTGGCAGCATCATGAGAAGGCCACCAAGTGACACAATGACAGAGTCTGGAGTTGGCCTCAGTATGAGGTGGCCACCGAGTGGCACAATGACAGAGTCTGAAGGTGGCGACAGCATCAGCATCAGCATCAGGAGGATACCACAGAGTGGCAAGGTGACATAGTGTGGATATAGCAGCAGCATCAGGATATCACAGAGAGTGGCAAGGTGACATAGTTTGGAGATGGCAGCAGCAGAAGCAGTGGATACCACAGAATGGTAAGGTCACATAGTGTGGATATGGCAGCAGCAGCATTAGGAAACCGCAGAGTGTCAAGATGACATAGTGTGGAGACGGCAGCAGCAGCAGGATACCACAGAGTGGCAAGGTGACATAGTGTGGATATGGCAGCAGCAGCAGCATCAGGATACCACAGAATGTGAAGGTGACATACTGTGGAGATGGCAGCAGCAGGATCAGGAGACCACAAAGTGACCCAGTGACAGAGTGGGTGGCAATACCAGTACCCGCTGATGAAGGTGGGTGAAAGAAGGAGCACTTGGCATCAGATGTGTGGCATCAGGCGGGTAGCAGCATCAGAGTAGTAGCTGAGGCAAGTAGCCAGAAGAAACTGGTCTCTTTTTTCAAGGTTTGGGTGAGGCGGCATGGGTGATCTAATCAGATGCATCAGGCATTGGTGTGTGGACATCCTGGCTGATCCACTGTTGCATAGGTGTAGCACCGCACACCGTTGCTGCTGGTGTCCGCAAGGACTTGTAAGTCGTAGTAAAAAAGTAGGGAATTTTTGCACACAATTTCTTTTGTCTGCAACTAGTTATTTATTTATATTACATCATATAAAGTTTATGATCCAGTTCCTTTTACAAGGGTTTTACAGTAATCACATATATGAGAAATAGCGACCGGACGTTTCGGCCAGTGACGGCCTTCCTCAGGGGTCTATTATCATAGTGTGTCTGCTGTTCTGGGTTAGCGCTGGATCACCTGGCTGATCCATGCCTGATTCATATTGACAAAGGTCAGTCTCTCCACATTATGGGTGGGCAGGTGAGTTCTCCTTGGGGTAACTATGGCCCCCGCCACACTAAACACCCACTCTGATGCCACACTACTGGCTGGGCAGGACAGCTTTTCCAGGGCAAACTCTGCTAGTTGTGGCCACAAATCCAGTTTGGCTTCCCAGTAGTCTAGCGCAGGGATGGGCAAACTGCGGCTCTCCAGCTGTTGTAAAACTACAACTCCCAGTATGCATAGTCTGCCTACAGCTATCAGCCTACAGCAGGGAATGATGGGATTTGTAGTTTTGCAACAGCTGGAGAGCCGCAGTTTGCCCATCTCTGGTCTAGCAGATCTTCAGTGTGGGTTGGCAGGGTGCTGTCGATGTATGCCATTCACCTGCTGGTTCAGGTCCTGCTCCAGGTCTTCCTGCTGTTGCTGGTGAGTAGTTTCTTCATTATGTGCGTGAAGAAAGCTACTCATCAGCGGCTGTAGACTCAGGCTGCTGCTGATAAAGCTGGTACTGCTCCTGCCACCCCACCCCTCCCCAGCAGCCATGGCAGTGGAAGGTGAGTGCAGAGAGCCCCCCCAGTCAGACCTGCGATAGGATGGACGATGGCGCAGATAGGCAGCGGCCAACTGACTACATAGGATGTCTCTGTAGTAGTTCAGTTTGTCCTCCCTCTCAGTGGATGTAAAAAAGGCCCCATTCTAGGCCGGTAGCGAGGGTCCAAAAAGGTGGAGAGCCAGAAGTCATCCCTCTGCCGAATCGACGCAAGCAAGTGAGCATGCATCGGGCCATTTGTGTAAGTGACTCAGAGGGACTCCATGCCTCCATCTCCATGTGCATACTGCCAAGGTGTGTCTGGGTCCTTTGTCTCGTCTTCCTCATCGCCCTGTTGCTCCTCTTGCTGCTCCTGCTCCTCCTCTCCTGTCATCTGAGTAGAAAAACCACCCATTTCGCTACACATTGCCTGTGCTCCAACGTCCTCCTCCCCCTCCTGCTTCTCTTCCAGTTCAGCCCCCACAGGGCTCATGTGGCCGTGAGATCTAGGCACCACGTCTCCAGTCCCCTGACCAGCCATTGTTACCACCATCTGTGCAATGACGTTGTTCATCCGGTAGTCCTGGTGACTGACAAATAACGTGGCGTCCTCAAAGGGCCTGAGCAAATGGCAGGTGTCACGCATGAGCTGCCACTGGCTGACATCGAAGTTACACAAGGGAGTACTCCTATCCGCTTGCATCATCAAGAAATCATTGATGGCCTTTCTCTGTTCGTATAGTCGGTCCAACATGTGGAGGGTGGAATTCCAACGGGTAGAAACGTCGCATATCAGCCTATGTTGGGATGCCGTTCTGCTGCTGCAGCTCAAGGAGGGTGTGCTTTGCGGTGTACGAGTGACTGAAGTGCATGCAAAGTTTCCTGCCCATTTTTAGGATGACTTGCAGATGGGTGGAAGACTTAAGGAACCGCTTGACAACCAGATTGAACACGTGTGCCATGCAGGGCGCATGGCTCAGCCCTCCTTGACGCTGCACCGACACAATGTTCTTCCCATTCCGGACATGGAGCAGTTCCTCCCCTGTGTGACTCCATTCATCCAGGGACACTAGGTGCAGAACAGCGTGACACTGCCGTGCCCTGCACATGTGGCATGCTGGAGGGGCACTGTGACTTGTCCCTGCAGTGGAGGCTGAGGACATGGTGGAGGATGAGGAGGCAGAGGCAGACACTGCTGCTGGACCAATGGCGTGACAACAAGGAGGCGGAAGCGGCATGACCTGGCCAAGTTACTGGTGTGGCTGTGCAGGAACCACATTCACCCAGTGGGCCATAAAGGACATGTACTGTCCCTGACCGTAATCACAGGTTCACACGTCGGTGCTGCCGTGCACTGTGGCAGACACCTACAGGCTCAAGGACTGCCCCAATTTCTGTTCTACTTATTTGTGCCCGGCTGGTACTGCCTTTTTCGCAAAGAAATGACGGCTTGGGACTTTCCACCTTGGCTTGGCACAAGCCAGCAGTTCTCTGAAGGGTGCAGAGTCCACCACTTGGAAAGGGAGGGGCTGCAGCACCAGCAACTTGGACAGGAACACGTTCAGCTTCTGAGCCGTTGGATGTGTGCACGCATACTGCTGTCTCTTGGCAATCGCTTCCGTGATCGATTGCTGATGGAATGACTGACAAGGAGTAGGAGGAGCAGGAGCATCTGGACCAGCAGAAAATGGGAATGGCAGACAGCTCCCTTCGGCTGTGGTGGAGCTTTGACTGGCTGAAACCGGGTGCGTGCCACCGGGTGATGCAGGGTTGCTGCGGCAGGCTGGACCACAACATTGGAGCCACGATTCTCGCAGGCCACTGTATGGCGATGCTGCATATGTTGACACAGGGCCGTGGTGCCAACACCCTGGCCACGCTTCACCTTCTGCCCACAGATTCTACATATGGCCACATTCACCTCCTCCGGCGGCTTAATAAAAAACTGCCACACCGCCTAGTAGGTGATTTTCCCCCTAACAGTTCACACTGACTGACTGCTACCGCTGCTGCCTCCATGAACCCCTGCACAACTACTTGCCGGGCAGATAGGCTGCTGAGAAGAAGGTGGTCTACCCCAGGCACGTTTGCCTACTGACCTCCCACTGCTGACACCCTGCTGACTCCCAGCCATGCTACCACCTTGCTGGCTCAGCCACTGCCTGATGGGCAAGCTGTCACCCTCTTCTCCTGATAATGAAGAAGCCTCTTCTGCACCAGGCTCCCAAGTGCGATCGACTTGATCATCGTCGAGTAGTGTCTGCACATCACTGATGTCCTGCTCAATGGTCTCTGGGTCAGGAGCCTGACCGCTCACAATACCAACTCCCACGCCACTCTCCTCATAACTACTTGCCCGCCTAGCGGAGGAAGCGGTGGATGTCACCTCCAGATCTTGGCTGGGCAGTAGCTGATGACTCTCCTCTAGTAGCTCTTCCTTGCTGAAAAGTGGAGATGAGCCTACAGCATATAATACTTCTCGCAGTGAGGGAACAGAAAAGGACAAAGGCAGGTTGAGGACAGTTGAGGGCACATGGCCTACTCCCGGGCCATGCCAACTAAGGGTTGTGTCTGAAAAACCCACCGACTTTTGGCTGGGGGTGTCTGATGTCACTTGGGATGAAGTGGATGACCGAGGTAACCAATCAAGAACCGCTGGGTTGCTGGTCAAGACACGACTGCTAGATGACACCGGGAGCTCAGTCCTCTCACTGCAACTAGTGCTGCCATGCCCTCTTACTCTACTGCGACCTCTGCCTGCACCAGAAACATTTATGCCTCTGCCACTCCTCTGTGCATGGCCTGAAATAGGCAACTAAACGGTTTCGCCAGAAATAACTGCAACAGTGAAGTGCGTATATTTTTTCTTTTTGTGCTGAAACAGGCCTCTAAACGCATTACCACAAATAACAGCAAAAGTGAAGTGCGGATGTTTTTTTCTTTTTGTACTGAAATAGGCCTCTAAACGCATTCACCACAAATAACAGCACCAGTGAAATGCGTATATTTTTCTTTTTGTACTTAAATAGGTCACTAAACGCTTTCACCACATTTAACTGCAGAAGTGAAATGCGTATATATTTTTCTTTTTGTACGGAAATAGGCCACTAAATGCTTTCAACACATATAACTGAAGAAGTGAACTGAGAATATATTTATATTTTTGTACTGAAATAGGTCACTAAACGCATTCACCACACATAACTGCGACAGTGAAGTGCGTATATATTTTTATTTTTGTACTGAAATAGGCCACCTAAACACTTTGACCACAAATAACTGCAACAGTGAAGAGCGTACATAGTTTTATTTTTGTACTGAAATAGGCCACTAAACACATTCACCACAAATAACTGCAACAGTGTAATGCATATATATTTTTCTTTTTGTACTAAAATAGGCCACTACAGTCTTTTCAACATAGCACTTGCACCCCAATAGCAAAAACAAATTGCTGGAATGACAGAGCTGCATAATGGCTATTTGGATCCCCAAATAATCTTTCCCTGCACTCGTAAATTACTTTTCTAGCACTGTCCCTAGCACCTTCTAACATCTTTCCCTCTACTAAGATGCTGTGAAATAATTCCTCCCTATCCTTTCCCTGCACTTGTAAATCGCTTTTCTAGCACTGTCCCTAGCGCCTTCTGATGTCTCTCTCTGCACTAAGAAGCTGTGAAATTATTCCTCCCTATCCTTTCCCTTCACTTATAAATATTTTTTTTTTTTTCGTTTTTCTTGTCACAATGGGGTTTATCCGATTGCTGTCCCTAGCACCTTTTCACATCTGTCCCTGCACTCAGAATGCTGTAAAATGTCTGAATCTAAGATGGCCGCTGTATTTATAGAGCTGTGACACCACAGGGCTGGCTGGCTGCAGATTGGCTGCATGCATGGTATTATGGGTCATCCCGCCTTCCCACAGTTCCTTGCCCCATGTCCTCACACATGTAGCCGCCATTTTAGGAAAAATTGCGATTTGTTACCACGAAGCGCAAGGAAATTCGCATTAGTTGAGAATCACATTTTTCCTGAAATTCGGATCAAATTCCACTTCGTCAGCTTCGATTCACTCATCTCTAGCTATAACAAATATGATTTTATATGGACCCAGATTTCTTTCACAAGCATTAGGCTAATTTCACACTAGCGTTATTCTTTTACGGTATTGAAATACGGTAAAGGGTCTCAATACTGGAAAAAAATGCATCCGTTTTGTCCTAATGCAATCTGAATGGACAGCAATCCGTTCAGTATGCATCAGGATGTCTTCCGTTCCGTCCCTTGTATGGTATTTGACCGGACAAAATACCACAGCTTGCTGCTGATGCAAAATCGGCTGTGGCACTGATGAAGGGGACACTCTAACCCCGAAACGCGTCTGGTCTGACCCCCCAAATTCAAGCATATGCGAGTGCACCGCATCGACTGTATAAAGGAACAATCTTGAGCCGACTCATCAAACACAGCCGATCTGAAACCTCTACCTGGAAGGTTGGGATACTCCATTAGGACTCAAACAAGCGGGACCTCGTGCAGTGATTCGACTGCTAACAGGTGATTTACAGCATCTACCGTGAGTTCTACCCGACTGCAGTAAAACCGGGATCAAGTTTCGACAGACGGCAGAGGTTTCTCTCCATTGTGAGAACCCTCCAGGATCGGTAAGATCGTTCCTCTATGTACTTTTGTCCAACTGTTGGATTGATTTCAGACCGTAAGCGGGACGCCGCTGGTCTAACGACTGAATAAACCAAATTATTGCACTACTGTGAATATACTATACAACATCACTTGTGGGTACCTTTGGCATATTTGGACATTTGGAAACCTTCAGGATAAACGAATTCCCATTTATATCGTTACCTGGATTTTATTCCTTTGACATTAGACCTATTCCATTGCTACTGAATTCCTATTACTCTTATTATATTATTATATTATTCCGCCAATATATTGCTGTTTTATTAATGTAATTTATATGCTGTGTATTTTTCTGCCTACGCAGAGACTGGAGTGAGGCTGCTTAATTGCCGGTGGTGACTATTGCAGCTCCATTCCAACTACTGGGACGCAGAATTTACATCATGTATGTTGCTCAATAGTGTGATAGTGATTCTACACCCCAAACTATTGCAAGTATTTCTAATAAATTACTTTTACAATTAATCAATAAATAATAGTTACCAATATCTTAGGTGTGCCCAGTTATCTCTTTTCTATATTTTTCCTCCTTTAGCAGCGGGGTGACGCTGCTAAAACTGAGAGCACCCTGCTTGGTGCATCAACCATCCTGTGCATCTAACTAAATTTATTATTATTATTGTTCTTAATAAATGTTATATGTTTTTGAAAATCTAGTTGTCCTAGTTTTTTTTTTTTATGTTTTTTTTTTAAGTTGGAGATCAAAAATGGGTTCTTTTTGAACCTTTACATTTTCCCGGCACTGGCGGAGCGACACAAGCATTTGTCACTCCTCCAGTGTGGGGAGAGTATGTTGACAAGAGAAGATTATTGTGGAGAAGAGAGGCCTGACATAATCTCCCAACGCTGGTGGAGCGACACAAGTATTTGTCGCTCCTCCAGGGTGGGGAGATCAATATATGCATAAAGACTCAGTATATGGTAATTTTTCAAAACAGGTACTGTTTTCACCCACCCACATAACCACGCAACCAAACTGCATCTAGAATATATTCAAATGACATTCATTTTTCATGAAAAAACTAACAAAAATAATTTAAATTATTTGGTCCTGCCGGTCCACTCTTCCTGCAGCAGAGCAGAAATATTCAGCAATCATCTCTCATCCTGGAAACTGCTACAGTGGTCCTTGGTCCAAAGTTTTCAATACTGGCCAAATCGCTGTCTCCGGGATCTGTTCTTTTATGAGGAGGTAGTTCTGTAACACCACACATGCCTTTACTACCTCACCAACAGTTTCTATTTTTAATTGAATGGATTTGGTGAAAATACGCCATTTAGCCACCAGAATGCTCAATGCGCATTCCACCATTCTTCGCCCTAGTCAGACGGTAGTTAAATATGCATTTGCTCTGGTTTAATCCACGGCTGCAATAAGGTTTAATTCGATTGCCACACATCTGAAACGCTTCATCATCAACCAACATGAAGGGCATGGGGGAGCATCAGTACCTGGTAGAGGTTGAGGAGGTGGAAAATGAAATTGTCTGATATATATCCTTCGTCCCATGTCAGAATTTTTGAAGACCATTGAATCATTGGTTCGGCCATAAGCCCCAACATCAATTGCCACAAATCGGTACTGGGCATCAGCGATGGCAATTAATATAATGGAAAAATATTTTTTGTAATTAAAGTACTCAGAACCAGTGCCTTGGGGCTTATTTCCCGTCCACTGCCCCAAGACAGTTAGGAAACTGGCACACCTCCCAAAAGTTTTCAGAAATTTCGATCCACTGTTGCCTACTTGGATGAGGTATAAACTCTTCATACAACTTCTCCCACAAAGCACGGCAGGTATCTTTAACAATCAAGGAAACTGTGGATATTCCTAGACGAAACTGATAATGGAGGGACGTCAAACTCTCTCCTGTTGCCAGAAATCTATCAGAAGAAAATAAAAAAGAGTGTACAGGTGAAACTCGAAAAGTTTCAATATCGTTCAAAGTTCATTTATTTCAGCAATGCAACTTAAAAGGTGAAACCAATATATGATATAGACTCGTTACATGCAAAGCGAGATAATTCAAGCCTTTATTTGTTATAATTTGGATGATTATGGCTTACAGTTTATGAAACCCCAAAGTCACAATTTTGAGGTATCCTTTGCTCAGGTGGTATGGACTAATTAGCTGACTAGAGTGTGATACTTTGAGCCTAGAATATTGAACCTTTTCACAAAATTCTAATTTTAGGCTGCATTAATGCAATTTGTGAAATAAATGAACTTTTGCATGATATTCAAATTTTTAGTTTCACCTGTAGAATTTTGTGAAAAGGTTCAATATTCTAGGTTCAAAACCTAGAATATTGAACCTTTTCACAAAATTCTACAGGTGAAACTAAAAATTTGAATATCATGCAAAAGTTCAAAAAAAGTATACAAAAAAGTTTAAAAAAGTATACAAAAATAACAGCTACCAGCAAAATATAAAAATTTTAAAAAATGTATAATTACCTTATGGTAAGCATTAACCTTTCTGCAGGTGAAATACTTCAACGGAAAATGGTGTCCTGTCTTTCGATGTGATGAGAAACCCTTCGTAGTAGTAGATCGTCAAAACTGAAGACACTCATCCGTAGGTAGTTAAGAAACTTGTCAGGATAATTCCACAGTTCGGGAAAAAGAACTTCAAATGCACCCCTTCTCATTCGGCAGAAGTAATCGGATGAACCCAATAGCGACGGCGCTGTCTGGTTTGAAGATGTCTCCTCCAGCGGGAAACAAGGATTAGAGCCTGAAATCCAAACTGAATGTGGCCCGTCATCATGTTTGCTATCTTCTGAGGCAGCATCTTAGGGGTATGTGACCTTTGGTCGCCTTTTATAGCCACTGTACAATTTGCATCTGAAATTGTTTTTTTTTTTATTTTTGAAAAAATGTAATAACGGATCAGTTATTCCGTTTGAAACCGGACGATAACGGATTAGATGGATCCGGTATTTCATCGGATCCGTCAAACGGATCCGGTAAAAAAAGATGTACGTTTGCATACGGTTTGCCGGATCCGGCAGGCAGTTGCGGTAACGGAACTGCCTGCAGGATTCTAGCAACGCTAGTGTGAAAGTAGCCTTACTCACTGTTCTTGAACAAAAATAAAGATTTACATACTGTATGGAATGAAAAGGTCTACAAAGCCTACTAGTATTTAAGGAAACACAAATCAAAGTGATAAAGTGTGCGAAAGAATACAGTTCTTCTTTATGTAAATTAGATTTCTAGGAATTCTTCTATCCTTCTGCAACCGGCAAACTAACCTATCTCATTTATTTTATTTATTTTTGCTTAAATGATGTATTGTTTATAAAAGTTTACATAGCTTTATAGATGATAGGTAAGCCATATCTAATACAGACAATAGAGGGTCAAGTGCATAAAGTGAATGGTACTTTGCATGTATTTGCAGTAACCATCATAGGGCTTATACACCAAAAGAAAACATGCTTTCCTAAATTTTTTAAATGCAAAACACTAATATATTTTTAAATTATAAGAATTACTTTATATATAGAGATGAGAGAATCTAAGCTGACGAAGTGGAACTCGTTCCGAATTTCAAGAAATATTTGATTTGCACCGAAGCCAAATTTCCTCGCGCTTTGTGGTAATGAATCAAATTTCAGGGGACTACCTCTTGAAGCTCATCAAGAGAATGCCAAGAGTGTGCAAAGCAGTAATCAAAGCAAAAGGTGGCTACTTTGAAGAACCTAGAATATGACATATTTTTAGTTGTTTCACACTTGTTTGTTATGTATATAATTCCACATGTGTTAATTCATAGTTTTGATGCCTTCAGTGTGAATCTACAATTTTCATAGTCATGAAAATAAAGAAAACTCTTTGAATGAGAAGGTGTGTCAAAACTTTTGGTCTGTACTGTACATCATCATGTCTTCACCCCCTCTGATGAAGGGGCTTCATCATCGGGAGAAGAGAGTGGCAGCTTGCCCGTGAGGCAGCGGCGGAGCAAGTCGCTGGCGTGGCCGGGAGTCAGCAGGGTGGCAGCAGTGGGAGGTCGGTAGCCAAAAGGTGCCATGGGTAGACCACCCGCTTTGCAGAAGCCTACCTGCCTGGGAAGTAGCGGTGCACGGGTTCATGGAGGCAGCAGCGGTAGCAGTCAGTGCGTAGTGTTGGGGATAAAATCACCTGCTTTGCGGTGTGGCAGTTATTTGTTAAGGCGCCGGAGTAGGTGAATGTGGCCATATGTAGAATCTGTGGGCAGAAGGTGAAGTGTGGCCAGGGTGCCAATGTTGGCACCACGGCCCTGCATCAACATCTGGAGCGTCACCATAACGTGGCCTGGGAGAACCGTGGCTCCGATGTGGTGGTCCAGCTTGCTGCAGCAACAGCTGCATCACCTAGAGGCATGCAGCCGATTTCAGGCAGTCAAAGCTCCACCACCTCAGCCGAAGAGAACTGTCTGTCCTGATGCTCCTGCTCCTCATCCTCCTACTCCTCGTCACTCATTCCGTCAGCTATCGATCACCGAAGCGATTGCCAAGAGACAACAGTATGTGAGCACTCATCCAAAGGCGCAGAAGCTGAATGTGGTCCTGTCCAAGTTGCTGGTGCTGCAGTTCCTCCCTTTCCAAGTGGTGGACTCTGCACCTTTCAGGGAACTGATGGCTTGTGCCAAGCAGAGGTAGAGTGTCCCAAGCCATCATTTCTTTGAGAAAAAGGCAGTACCAGCCCTGCACAAGAAGGTGGGCCAGTCCTTGAGCCTGTCAGTGTCTGCCAAAGTGCACGGCAGCGCCGACAATACATGTCCTTTATGGCCCACTGGGTGAATGTGGTTCCTGCACAGCCACACCATCAACTTGGCCAGGTCACGCCGCTTCCGCCTCCACGTTCTCACGCCGTTGATCCTGCGACAATGTCCGCCTCTGCCTCCTCATCCTCCACCGTGTCAACCTCCACTGCACGGACAATTCACAGTTCCCCTCCAGCATACCACGTGTGCAGGGCACGGCGGTGTCACGCTGTTCTGCACCTCATTTGCTCCACAGACAGGATCCGTTTTTTAGGGGTTATTGTTCTGACGGATCAGAGGAAGGGCAAAATAATCTGTGACGTCAACACAAACCTACAGCTGACACCCTCTCCACTCTGTCGGGGGGCTTTACTTGTATAAGCGTTTAATAGAACACATTCTGGAAACATCTATGTGGAATGAGCTGCCGACGGTGTAAAAGGAGTGCGCTTCTTTTTGACACTAACATTGACCTGTAAGGCTGAGTTCACACTTGAGTTATTTGGTCAGTTTTGGCCCTGTGACTGCCCAAATAAGTGAAGTGTGCAGTAATTCTAAAAGCGACGCCTGTCATCTGCATGTCATACGGACTCAGTATTATTTCACTACCAAAGCAGACTCCCTATGCGTGTTACTGCAAGGCACAGTGTTCTACACCACTATAAAGGCTTTCTGCAGCCAGGATATTGCCGTTTATTAACCCGATTAGCTGCGAATAAATTCAGATCGAACCGAATTTTTTTTTTTTTAATCGGTGAACCGGTAAATCGTATTTTTGAAAAATTTGCTCATCTCTTTTTATATAATATACTGAAAAGTTATCAATGTTTCCTTTTTTTATCACATTGCTAGATTAGCCCAATGCCATGACTTATACCCAACCAAGTTTATAGTGTCCATTACTGCCATCTGGTGTAAAGCAGGAGCATTACAGTAAACACAATATATGGCGTGTTGAATTGCGATCTTCATAACCTAAAGTAATAGGCATTATAACCTTGACTACCAATTGCCATCAAATAAAGGCAACCGTGGTTATTTTGGCTACAAGATCCCTGTTAAATAGGCTCCTGACTCTGCCGTACCTCATATTCATTACTTTCTTGAAAAATGGTGCTCTTTGTCTCAAAAAGCAGGAAGTGGACCATAAATCTTGAGTTTAAAAGCCACCTGAAGCTTGTGGACCAGATATGTTCTCAATCAGTAGACAGGCAGTAAATACACATTTATATACAGCAACTCCTCTCAACCAGCCTGACCTCCGGCTATAACAGGGCACATGAAGAGGAAATTTGTTTAGTTCAATAAAAGCCAGGGCAATATATCAATAGATTATTAGAAATGGAAACAATCTTAGCTAATGGCTTCTATTGATTTTAATAAGCCTAAGTATAAGGGACTTGCAGATAAAGGCAATTTTCCAGATGACATCTCAGGACAATCACCCATTAACTCTTTATGTCGTTAATAGATTCTTTGCTCAAACAAATGTTGACTTGTCTTGCTTTATTGTGGAAACAGTTGGCACATGGATCTCTTGCTGCTTGAGAACTACAGGTCCCATCATTCAGTAGCTTGTCAGGGCATGCTGGGAGTTGTGGATTTGTGAAAGCTAGAGTACTGCAAGTTGGTTGCCAGAGATTTTTGAGTTTGAGAGGGGCCATACTAGTGTTGCAGTAATACAAAGCTGTTCACAACTTGCAGGGGATTTTGCTGCTGCATTGTTGTATTTCAGCCTGGTATGTTTGATACTGACTTAAAGAACCTCACCCAGCAGTACATTCCCAACCATAAAATGATTAATAAATGTAACACAACACCAGAGTAATACTCGACAAA
The DNA here is from genome assembly GCF_905171765.1 of Bufo bufo. Taxonomy (NCBI): domain Eukaryota; kingdom Metazoa; phylum Chordata; class Amphibia; order Anura; family Bufonidae; genus Bufo; species Bufo bufo. Next base: position 140,515,673 of record NC_053389.1, read on the forward strand.
GCTGGACAGATGTTGGTGCTCACTGCTACTGGGGTACACCTGTCTTTGCACTCTGCCCCAGTGCATAGGAGGCCTAAATGTCCCTCTGTGACATAAGAAGACACCAGTAATGTAAATGACAAATGGTAGGTGGCCTTGGCATAGGATATTTTTAGAGTCACCCCTCAAAGCAGGATCCACTGAGCTCAGAGACACAGTTCAGAGACACAGTAGATGTGTCTAAGAGTGAGGAGTAGAAAGGTGGACACTTGTTCTGTCAACCACATCAAGAAACACTCTGGGTAAAATGGAAATACTGTGTTATGCCTAACGGAAGGGGTCTGAATGGTACGTGAGAGGGCAGATCATATCACTCCAGTTAAAATAACACCTAAGAGAAAATCCTTGTCATACTCCTCCACCTCAAATTACATAAGAAATCTTTATAATAAATTGGTCTTGACCAGAATGTTTATTTTATTTGGCAAACTAATCTTCCTTATTTCAAGTTTTTTTTTTGTTTTTTGTTAGTAAGGTGCTTAGTTGCCTTTTATTAGGATGCATGTATGATTTTTAAAATTAACTTTTATGCAAATAAAATTTTTTAAAAACTTGTATTCAGTAGGGGCTGGCGCATTTCTAGAATCCATTTTGCAAAATAGGGTACTGTCCCTTTAAATTAGTAACATTTGGGCACTCTAGTATTATGAAGTGATTATCAAGTAACTTATCATCTAAGACAAAGGGGGAAAAAAGAAAAAAAGCCAGCTTCACCAGCTTATTACTAAGGCCGCCTGCTTTTCATTAAAATTTATTAGGTGCTAAAAGATTGCGGGGCGAGGAAAGAAACAAAGGCATCCATGAATGGATTCTCATAGTCTATGTAGTAAGACTGAATGCATAGACCGTTTAAAAAAAAAAAAAAACTTTTGACCTCATTAAACCCATTTCAGATGAGTCTAAATTTTTACTTTACAAAGAAAGAGAAAAAAAAAAGGCCAAGAACTGCTTTTCATTCCAACAAGTATAAACAAAGGAAAGGGCTCATTTTTATGGAAACATAAAATACTTGTCTCATTACATATTTATAATTTATCTTCAGAATTATTTTATTTCACAATATTCCTGAGATTGCTTGGACAATTTTGACATGCAAATTAGCGCGGACGGAGGATAAAAGATCGTTTTCTGACTTTATGCAGCATCGGACTGCAGGATGAAAAGTATGATTAGTATCACACTGCGGGCTTCCCTGAGGTACTGCTGGCGGGTTTACATGCATTTAGGAGGTGCCAGGTTCCCTTTAAAAAAAAAAATCATACTAACCTCCTGCAGATATCTGCTTCCTGTTGTATCTTGACACACAGGAAATGCCTGCTCAGCAAATCAGTGGCCACAGTGGTGCCACGCATTAAAGAGGGCCAGGAATTGTAAGTGTGGCTTATGACCAATACATCCAACCCAAGGAAGGCCCAGTGACTCACACAGGCTGTAACAACTTCTACCTGTAGAATTGTGACACAGAGGTTGGCGGTTACGCACACACATTTGTGAGAAACAGGGGTTGGCAGTTATCAAATGCAACTGAACAGTTTCTATGTGCAGTATGCTAATTAAGAGAGATGAGCAAATTATTGGAAAATTAGATTTGGCTACGAATCACATTTCTTTGTACGTAGTGGGTGCAATGACAGGGAGCAGTGATTGCACCTCCCCTGTGATTGTACCCCTCAAATGCCGCATTCATACATGATCATGGCATCTGATATAAATAACAGTGTAAGGCCCCTTTCACACGGGCGAGTATTCCGCGCGGGTGCAATGCGTGATGTGAACGCATTGCACCCGCACTGAATCCGGACCCATTCATTTCTATGGGGCTGTGCACATGAGCTGTGATTTTCACGCATCACTTGTGCGTTGCGTGAAAATCGCAGCATGCTCTATATTCAGCGTTTTTTTCACGCAACGCAGGCCCCATAGAAGTGAATGGGGACGCGTGAAAATCGCCTGCATGCGCAAGCAAGTTCGGATGCAGTGCGATTTTCACGCATAGTTGGTAGGTGACGATCGGGCTGGGGACCCGATCTGTATTATTTTCCCTTATAACATGGTTATAAGGGAAAATAATAACATTCTGAATACAGAATGCAAAGTAAAATAGTGATGGAGGGGTTAAAAATTAAAAATAATTAACTCACCGAGTCCACTTGATCGCGTAGTTGCGGATCTCTGTCTTCTTCTGTAATGTTGAGCTGCCGGCTAAGGACCTGTGGTGAAGTCACATCACATGGTCCAATCACATGGTCCCTCATTATGGTGATGAACCATATGATTGGACCATGTGATGAGCACAGTGACGTCACCACAGGTCTTTTGCCAGGTCCTGAAGATAGAACAGAGACCGGCAGCTATGGAGCAGGTAAGTTAACTTTTTTTTTTTAACCCCTTCATCCCTAATTTACTTTGCATTTTGTATTAAGAATGCTATTATCTTCCCATATAACCATGTTATAAGGGAAAATAATAAAATCTACACAACACCTAACCCAAGCCTGAACTTAAGTGATGAACTCCAGGTTTGGGTCTGGGTACCAAACATGCCGATTTTTCTCACGCGGGCGCAAAACGCATTAAAACGCTTTGCACTCGAGTGGAAAAATTGTGAATTTTACCACAACGCACCCGCATCTTATCCGGGCAAAAAACATGATGCCCGTGTGAAAGAGGCCTAAAATAAATTTAAAAAAAAATGAAAAAAATCATACTTACCTGATCCATTTGCTTGCGACGAGCCAGTCGCCACCATGTTGCTTGAAGATCTGGCGCGAAATATCGTGCGGCCCGAGGTGCCAGATCTTCAAACAAGATGACAGTGATCGACCCTTCACAAGCAAATGGATTAGGTAAGTATAATTTTTTTTTTTGTATTTTACACTACTTCAGGTTAAATCGATTCACTACCACAAAGCACGAGGTAATTTGACTTTGCAGCGAATCTAATTTATCCTGAAATTCGTGGACTTTGATTCGCTCAACACTACTAATTCACCTTAGCAGACAGGACCCTTTCAAACTCAGTGTACTCACTACAGGCTTATCAGGCTAACCAGGGGGCACAGTGTACATGTACCATGTTCTTTATGATGTAGCTGCCACATCTGCTGGTAATCCACTGATCACTCTATGTCAGGAGAATTCAACTTTGGTCCAGCATAAGCCCCTGCAGGAGAAATGTGGTATTGCATGGAACCTAATTAATTGAATGGGGGACTATTTATTACACGGCTGTGCTGAATCCCCTCTTTGCAGCACCTTTCCATTCTGCCTAATACAGGAGGGTCCTGAGAAGACCCCCCCCCCCCTCTGGGACGTCGATATGTCTCATTTATCTAACAAAATGTCCAGCAGTCTGTGTTATTAGATAGGAATTAACATATATTTTAGCAAATATTGTGATCTGTTGACACTGAATTGACTCAGATGTGTCACCATTACACATTACAGGTTAAAAGCTGAGGGTCATAAACAGATTTATATTCATTTGCGACTACTTAATGCAACCAGGCACACAAATGGCCTGTAAATATTAAAGCATATTGAAAGCTATTAGTATACAATTGCTACAACTAACAGACATTAAATCCCTCATTACCCAGGCTGCTATCAACCTAAAAAAACACACGTGATTTTTTTTTTTTAGAGAGAAAATAAATAATATGTTTATGACGACTTGCACTTGAAAATTGTGGCAGATGAAGGTTTAAGAGCAAGATAATTAAACATGTTTAATTGGACAGATAATTGACAATCACAGGCTTTCATTGTGATGGTAAACTGTCTGATAGACCCATTATGTACTTACCAGCAAGATGCAATGATTGTGCGGACAGTAATTGCCGAGATGCACTTGAGCAGTGATCTAGAGCAAACTGTCACTTGGCTTGGCCTTTATTAAGGGAGAATTGATGTAATAAGTCTATACACCTGATGTGTGTGTAATCTAGCATGTCCTGTCCAAATCTTTATAGCCTTCAGGGAGGAATTTGACTGACAGACTCTATCAATCATATTGACATTTACAATACAATTTACTATCAATACTGTGGAGGAGCAACTCACTGTAGAATCGAAAATAATTTTAGTTCTCTTTTAGGGCTCTTTTGCTCTTATTTCTTTAAGTTATTCTTATTTTATTTTTTCATTTTACTTAATTTTTTATTCCTTTACTGTTATTTCTTAAAAGGAAACTTCCATCAGAAATAGATATTTTTTAAACTTTTAAACTTAATAATCATAGAAAATATATATTTTTTAAATTATTGGATGTTTTTATTTTCCATTTCGGTAGTACCATGCCATTGAAAATGAAATACAAAATATTGTCCTACTATAGCAGTCAGAACAAGACCACCTACATAGATAAATAATTAATTGTCGGTTTATAGCTGCTGTCAGGGGAAGATGTTGTCTGAAGGGTAATCCTCGTAATAATAGTAGGTGTAGAGTTAGCATAACATAATGATAGCTTTATTGCTCCTTTGTTCCAACTTGGATAAAGATGCCCACATAAGAGGACTGCATTGATTAGTGTAATGTGTGATACTCTAATTGAGTAACTGTAGGGGCGCTGTCTGGTCACAGTGATGGTCTGACAGAGAGTTAAGCTAGACAGTTTGCTGCAATCAAAGAGGAAGATGGAGAGCTGAAAGTAGAATACATGGAATGACTTCAAAAATTATATTCAAAAGACAATATGCAAGCATATAGAATATACACATATATAGCACTGTGAAATGTTTTTAGGCACGTGTGACAAAAATGCTGCCGAGTAGGAATACTTTCAAAATCAGCAGCCGAGTTTAAAGTCATCTGGGAGCAGCAACTAAAAACACTAAAAACGCGAGTTTGTGAATGTTCGAGTGTTTGACTTCAAATGTGTGTTTGAATGATTAAGTGACTTTAGATTCAGAAAGAGACTACATTAAGTCTAAGGTCGCTTACCATTTAATTGCACTGTATAACTGTATTTTTTCTTTGTCTCTTGTGTAATCCCCATCAGCAAGTATGTGTTGCATTATCGACAATGCAGTCCAGTGCACATCTTGTGAAATGATGCAGTCCTGGAACAGTTGTTTGAGGGTGCATATTATTATAGCCAGAAGTTAAGATATATCATATCCACTGACTCATCCTGATCAACTCTAGAACTTACCTCCTCATTCACTTATTTTCATTGAGATACTCCAGAATAGCATCTCTTAGAAAACCTTTAAACAGTTTACCCACGACAGACGTTAGACTTACCGACATAGTTTCTGGGCTCTGCTTTTGTCCCCCTTTTGAATATTGGCACCCGATTTGCTAAATGCTAATCCTGTGGAACACTTCCTGTCAATATAGAGTCCATAATGTCAGAAATAAGGATCTGTCTATGACATTAGACATAGACATGTCTTTCTATGACATTGTCTATGATTCTTTGGTGGTTCCGGAGTGCATGGAGCAGTATCAGTAGACTCCTCACTGTTCCTGCACACCTCAGGGCAGTGCTCCTGTTTGGTGGGCTCAGCCGTACAGCAGCAGTAGTAGTAGGCCCTGATATTTCTGTAGTGGCAGTAATATTGGCCACAGAATGTATCTTTACTGGCCCTGTTACTGCAGTAGTCAGGGGCAACGGTGGTAACCTTCGCCTGGCAGATGGCCCGCTGCTCCCTACCGGAAGGACTGGAAGTCTTCTTCGCTGTTGTTGCAGTGGTTGAAAGTCCCTAGTGGCAATGACAATGGCCACAGGGCAGATCTTCTCTGACTCCATTAATGTAATAGTTAGAGGCACGATGCACATGGCTGCAGCCCACTTATGGTGCAGGTGGAACACTGCGGTCCAAGTGGGTGCTATCTCCACTGTCAGACATGGCTTTTGATACCCTGTACCAGACTAGAAGGGTCAGCGTAAGGTAAAATGCAATTTAAGTGCACGTTGCTATGGGTGACTGCAGCACAAATGGTGTGTGGCTCCTTTAAGAGTTGCTGCAACTGCTAAATTTTGGGGAGTATGATGCTCTGGCAGGCAAATTATGGCCCCTAACAGTCTCTAGCAAGGTTAGTTTCCCCAGCAGTACTCACTCAAACATCTGGACATTGCTTCTCAAGATCCAGGGAAGAAGGAACTGTATTTTTCCTTTTCCAAGATGGCCGCCGCTTCCACTTCCTGTAGGGGGTACAGTTAATTTCTCTGTCCTCCTGGGAACTTGTACTGAGCACTTTAGTTCCTTCTGCTGCAAGAATGGTTCCTCTGTGGAGGCTCTGCTGGGTGAATGTCTTCCTCTCTACACACAATACCCAAATCCAAGATGACAATTATCCCCTGTTTTGCCATAGTGCTGCAACTGATGCAGATTCACACTCTTCATCAGTAAGTAGATGCTATTAAGTCTCTTGTAGGGGGTTTTACAGATAGAGGGGGCCTTCCAGGCACAAAAGTAGATCCTGTTTGTGACGCCAAAATTTGCAACGGGCGCCTCCACTCAGGGCCCTCTCTATAACGCGTCCCAGGTGTAGGAAATGCCGAGTGGTATGTTGCGGCCTAAAATGTCTCTTTATTTGTGTCAAGGTGCTCATACCTGAATATGGCTAGACCCCAGGCTTTGGCTCCGAAGCAATAAATAGGGGGGAAAATTGAGGGCTTTGAAGAAATAACTTGAGTCCAGACCTTGAGATGTTCAATGGCAGCTTTAGTTGAATAAACATTTTTCCAAACAGTTTCACGCATCATCTTGGTTTCAGCAGGCTTTAGCATTAAACTGGCAGGCAAACTCATCTCTGCTATATCCTTCTCTCACTCTGCTAAGCTGACTTGGTAACATGGCTTCTTCTTTATGCTACACTTCACTTTTTAGTCGGACTTATCTTCAGCCAAGGAATAAGTTAGAATCCTGGCAGTCTCAACTAGCACAAACCAGAACTGCCTCACCTCCTTCTGGTAGCAAACAGTAATGGCCCACTTCTGCCCAAAGGGGGGGGGGGGGATGGAATGGTGAGTTCTATTCTATCTAACTATAGCTCTGCCGTGTTTGCTGCCACCTACTGGTGAACCAGGCACATTACGTGAACAGTTACATAACATTATTATAAATGCACAGTGCTGAGGGTCCTGGAAATAAATATATAGGTGACATACAGGTTAGACCATATAAGATAGTAGTAAGGTGCAGAAGTGGTAACACCACTCTAGAGTGCTACACATCCCTAGGAATCTATAGAAGTGAATAGTTTAAAATTTGAGGGGCAAAGTTCTCAATCAGGTATCATCCAGTAGTTCACCCACCTCCTCATGCTCCACCAGTGTCTGATGCCCCAGTCACTGGTTAAAAACTAAACTTGCAGGAGCTGAAAGTGCAGGGATTCCTGCATAACCACTAAATAAATACAGACCCCAGACATCCTAAGTAAATACCTGACCCAGAAGAGACACCCTAAATAAATATAGAAACCAGACCAGGAACTTCCAAGGCATGGCTGTTCCAGGAAGGTTGCCATGCTGACCATCCAAGTTCCAGCTGGTCTGCCTATTCATAAGTCTGGATGCTGGACCAATTAGGTCCCTGGCTTGGTGTCCAATCCCAGAGCTAGGCTTAAGTCAGTCATTTACTGCTTGTCAGTGCCTACTTTTCAGTGTATTGTTTTGTTTCAGAATTTACTTCTTGTCTATCGATTAGGCTTTTACTGAATCTCCTCTCTTTGATTCTTTGGCTTGTTTTTGGATTAATCTAGTCTACTGTTTTGGATTCTACTGACTTTCCTGGCTATGACTTTGGCTAGCACTTCTCTCCTGTTACTCTTTGGCATCTGATAGGTCTGCTATCTGTGAGCTGAAACTTGTTTTCTTCCATTTCACTCCACAGATATAACCTGGGTCCCTAGCAGTCAAGTCCAATTGGCCTTACAGCAGGCTCTGGTGAACACTAGGGATAACTGATGAGCGGCATAGGCAATATTCAAATTTGCGATATTTGCCATAAGTTCACAAATTCGAGAATTCTTGATTCCAAAAATCTGTAATGTAATATACACATATTGCGCGCACAATTTCATTACCTATAATAAACAGACAATTACACAAAGGCTGTATGCCAAAAGCCAGGTATGTACTAACCAATAACCTATCCATAAGACAGGTACAGTCAGCATACCTTACAATGGCAGCCTTGTGCACTATAAGACATTCAAATCCAGCTCTCATCAGGCTTAGAGCCAGTAAGCCTCAAATTTGCTTGATTTAAAGGGCTTCTGTCACCCCACTAAACTCTTTTTTTTTTTTGTGTACTTATAATCCCTATCCTGCTATATTGCCATACATTATGTTATTAATAATTTTCATTCAGTAGATTTAGCAAAAAACTTACTTTTATGATATGCTAATTACCTTTCTACCAGCGTCTACTTGCTGGTAGCAGCCGCAGAAAACCGCCCCCTCCTTCTGTTGATTGACAGGGCCAGCCGCGATCTCCTCCTCCGGCCAGCCCTGTCAGCATTTCAAAAATCGCGCGCCTGTGTTGATTCGGCGCAGGTGCTCTGAGATAAGGAGGCTCGCCTCCTCAGCACTCCCTCACCGAAAGAGAAGACGTCATCGGCGCAGGCGGACTGAGGGAGTGCTGAGGAGGCGAGCCTCCTTATCTCAGAGCACGTGTGCCGAATCAACACAGGCGCGCGATTTTTGAAATGCTGACAGGGCTGGCCGGAGGAGGAGATCGCGGCTGACCCTGTCAATCAACAGAAGGAGGGGGCGGTTTTCTGCGGCTGCTACAAGCAAGTAGACGCTGGTAGAAAGGTAATTAGCATATCATAAAAGTAAGTTTTTTGCTAAATCTACTGAACGAAAATTATTAATAACAGAATGTATGGCAATATGGCAGGATAGGGATTATAAGTACACAAAAAAAAAAATATTAGTTTAGTGGGGTGACAGAAGCCCTTTAAGTTGGATGGCTCGGGGGGACATGTGTACCTAGATCATTATCATTAGGTTGACAAAAATTGTAAATTTTTTTGGATGCCAGCTAATTCTTCTCTCACTGGTTAGGAGGGCTGCATAAATTTTTTTAGTTTTCTAATTGTCCTAATATAATATTCAATAACCTTTCTATACTGTTTTGTCATGTAAACTCATTTGCATGAACTTGAATATGGGAAAGACATGCAAATTAGCTGAATCTGCCTTGTTTTTCAGCTGAAATAATAAAAATGTATTAATGACAGGTAAAATAATAACTATAAAAATAAAGATATGGAAGATAGATAGCATAATAAAGATTTAAAAGAATCTAGAATATTTGCAATTACGAAGATATAGCATTATATTCTAGATCTTCGAGAAGTTCGCGATTAGAATATTTGTGATCAACGCTAGTGAACACCCAGGGGAGTAGCTATAGGCTCATGGGCCCTGGTGCAAGAGTTCAGTTTGGGCCCCCCTACCTTCAATACTGTTTCCTAACACCACCAGACCCCTGAACGCCCACCATGCCCAATGGCAGAACTAAAATCTCACCAAGAAAATACATTTTAATCCAATAAGTGCATAATAATAATAATAATAATAATAAGGATGCCATCTATATACTATCACACCCATCAATATGGACACAAGCATGGAGAGGGAGAGTCAGCTCTGCAGCCAAGGGAGGGCTATATACCTTCATACCCATCAATATAGACACAAGCACAGAGAGGGAGAGCGTCAGCTCCGTAGCCAAGGGAGGGCTATATACTATCATTCCGATCAATATAGCCACAGGCATGGAGAGGGAGAGTCAGCTCTGCAGCCAAGGGAGGGCATAAACCTATGCACTATATCCCATCAGTACAGCTTTAAACATGTCAGCTCTACAGCCAAGATAATCCCAGCTCATGCCCATCAGCACTGGCACAATCAGGAACAGGACTGTCAGCTCTGCAGACAAGAGGCCAGAACTAGTATGTTATTAACCCTTCTCTGCCCTTCATAAGAGCATGAGCATAAGACCCTCTGCCCCCAGGAGATGGTGCTGCCCCTTCATAGCAGAGTGTGCCAAACGATCAGCTCAGCAGCTGGGCAATGCCTGCCGTACCAGTGCCCTACCATGCCAATATCCAGGTCACCCCTGCCCTGCTGAGGGGGGGTCCTCAGCTCTGAAGCCTGGGCACTGAGGACTGGCATGCCAGCCACCCATCAACAAAGGCGCCAGCCTGCTGCCAGATCCGGATCAACTGCCAGGCGCCAGCTCCTACCCCCTGAGGTGGGAACCGATCACCTAGTCTGTGCCCACCCACAGCTAGCCCTGCAGTATGCACAGCAGTACAGAGGCTAGCCTGGTACCCACCAGCAGAGAGGGTGAGGGAGCAGCTGGGCACCTTGAACGCTGTAGAGAGATCACGCCAGACCCCTCCTCACCTCACTCACTTCAGTGCGCGGCATGCAGTTTCACCTCCTCCACATCCGGTGGCACGTACAACTCTGCCAGACGGGAGCGGGGCCACTCCCTCTCCTGGCTGCACCTGCACGCACACACGCACTGCCTCGGCCCCCACCCTATGTGAACTTACTTAGCCGCCCTCATAAAGCCTATTCACTAAGTGAAAAGGCCGCTAGAAAATTACAAGGAACCGGCACTCCAATACACCCTTTATTACACATAAAGGAGGGCATCATACACACCCTTGAAAAATTATGATTTATGGCCTGCTGGTGACCCTCAAAAACATTAGGGGCGAGGTCTGCTGCTGAGCTGACCATCTAAAACTTTAGAGGTGAGGGCCTGCTGCTGAGCTGACCATCGAAAAAATTATGGTTGAGGGTCTGCTGGTGAGCTGACTTTCTAAAACATTAGGGGCGAGGGCCTGCTTGCGATATGACCATGGAAAAAATTATGGGCGAGGGCCTGCTGCCGAGCTAACCATCGAAAAAATTATTCAATGCGAGAGAGAATCTAAATCGCACATCCTCAATACTATGCTTTAGATATGAACAACTGTTAAACATTACAGCATGATACAGCGTGACTATACAGCGCTATTGTCAATCTATTGCTGTGCACTATTAGGAGGCATTAGTATACAGTTTGATCAAAGAGCATAGGCCCACTTACCACGACAAGGTCGCCTCTTTCAAGTGGGGACCTACTCTAACTTTGGCGCAGCACAGTGCGGCGACCGTCGCGCCCCCACACCGCTCCAGCAGGCAACGGGATCCAGCAGCCGCACAGCGCCCTCACTCTGCGGCAAAGCCACCTAGGCCCTGGGCCCCATCACTCCACCAGCACGGCACAAACGCAGCGACGGCCACCGTCCAGCACCGCATAATGTGAACAGGTGCAAAGAGCTCACCTGGTCACTGGCAGCCTCTCAGGAACACCAACTGAGAGGTGGTAGGAATTTATAAACCCTTTGCAGACTTCTGATAATAGTGCTTCACCGCCATATCATGCTGTATTTTTAAACAGTCGTTATATCAAAAGCATAGGAATGAGGATGTGCGATTTAGATTTTCTTCTATATTGTAAACATTGTATATTCTATTCCCCTTTTTTCCCCTCTGGATCAGCACTCCTCCCCATTCGGCTTAGGTGCTTTTAATTAGCAGAAGTCTGCAAAGGGTCAATAAATTCCTACTACCTCTCGGTTGGAGTTCCTGAGAGGCTGTGAACAGGTGAGCTCTTAGCACCTGTTCACATTATGCGGTGCTGGACGGTGGCCATCGCTGCTTTTGTGCTGTGCTGGTGGAGTGATGGGGCCCAGGGCCTAGTTGGCTTTGCTGCACAGTGAGGGCGCTGTGTGGCTGCTGGGTCCCATTGCCTGCTGGAGCGGTGTGGAGGCGCGATGGTCGCCGCACGGTACCGCGCCAAAGTTAGAGTAGGTCCCCACTTGAATGAGGCGACCTTGTTGTGGTAAGTGGGCCTATGCTCTTTGATCAAACTGTATACTAATGCCTCCTAATAGTGCACAGCAACACATTGATAATAGTGCTTCACCGCCATATCATGCTGTATTTTTAAACAGTCGTTATATCAAAAGCATAGGAATGAGGATGTGCGATTTAGATTTTCTTCTATATTGTAAACATCGAAAAAATTATGGTTGATGTTCTGCTGCTGAGCTGACTCTCTAAAACATTAGGGGCGAGTGCCTGCTGCTGATCTGACCATCGAAAAAATTATGGTTGAGGGCCTGCTGCTGAGCTAACCATCGAAAAAATTATGGTTCAGGGTCTGCTGCTGAGCTGACCCTCTAAAACATTAGGAGTGAGGGCAGCCTAAAAAGCATGTTGATATGATGGAGGAGGAGGAGGACGAGAAAAGGAGGATTGAACCATATACCTTTTTTTGTGGTGAAAGGGGTGCATGGAAATACAGTGTATTCATTACACCATAAAAGCCACATTTAAAATGCCTTTATGTTCAGCTGCTTTCCTCTGGTGGAGGAGAGAAGTCAAGGGCAATCCAGGCCTTATTCATTTTGATAAGAATCAACCTGTCAGCATTTTCAGTTGACAGGCGGATGCGCTTATCAGTTATTATGCCCCCCAACAGCACTAAATACCCGCTCTGACAAAACGCTGACGGCAGGGCAGGCCAGCATCTCCAAGGCGTAGAGTGCCAGTTCGTGCCACGTGTCCAGCTTGGACACCTAATAGTTGTAAGGCACAGTGGGATAATTGAGGATGCTGACACGGTCTGCTACGTACTCCTTCACCATCTTCCAAAACTTTTCTCTACTTGTGACACTAGGCTGCGCATCAGGCTGAGGTTGCTGGCGTGGTGTCATGAAACTGTCCCAGGCCTTGGAGAGTGTTTCCTTGCCTCTGTTGGAACTGCAGTGTGTTCCCCTCGTCTGTTGCCCAAGGATCTACGTACTCTGCTGCCAGCGTTGTCAGATGGAAATTTTTGGAGCAATTTTTCCACAAGGACCTTCTGGTATTGCACCATTTTGCTAGTCTTCTCCGCCACAGGAAGGGTGAACAACCAGTAATCGGTGTTGGCCAAAATGCGTATAACGCGAGGGTCACGGGAAAGGCAGCATAACATAAAGTCAGCCATGTGTGCCAGAGTCCCAACAGACAAGACTTCAATGTCCTCATCAGGTGTATGACTCTCAATCTCCTCATCCTCTTCTTCCTCTTAAGCCCATTCACGCTGAACAGATGGAATAAGCCTGCTGTGGGTACTACCCTCTGTAGCAGAGGCAACTGCTCCTCCTCCTCCTCATCATCATCCAATTCGCGCTGAGAAGACGAATGGAGGGTGGTCTGGCTATCACCCTGTGTACTGTCTTCCCCCATTTCCACCTCTTCCACATGCAAAGTGTCCTCCTTCATTGTGAGCAGCGACCGTTTCAGTAGACACAGAAGTGGGATGGCTATGCTGATAATAGCGGCATCGCCGCTCACCATCTGTGTTAATTTCTCAAAGTTGCGTAAAACCTCACAGAGGTCACACATTCATGCCCACTCGTTGCTTTTGAAGAGTGGAAGCTGACTGGAAAGGCGACGACCATGTTGCAGCTGGTATTTCACTACTGCCCTTTGCTGCTCACAAAGCCTGACCAACATATGGGACATGGAGTTCCAGCATGTGCTCACGTCGCACAACAGTCGGTGAGCTGGCAAATGCAAGAGCTGCTACAGCATTTCCAGATCAGCGGCAGCTATAGATGACTTTCAGAAATGGGCACACACGCGGCGCACCTTCACCAGTAGCTCAGGCAAATTGAGGTCAGTTTTGAGAAACCGCTGAACCACTAAGTTGAACACGTGGGCTAGGCATGGAATGTATATGAGCTTGCCGAACTCCAAAGCCACCACCAAGTTACGGCCATTATCAGACACAAGCATGCATGGTTGTAGGTTGAGTGCCAAGAGCCACAGTTCAGTCTGGTCCCTTATACCCTGCCACAGCTCTGCGGCAGTGTGCTGTTTGTCACCTAAACATATTAGTTACATCAAGGCCTGTTGCCGCTTCCCCACTGCAGTGCTACACTGCTTCCAGATACTGACTGGTGCTGCAAGATGAGAATTCAGAGGTGGAAGTGGAGGAGGAGGTGGAGGAGGAGAAGGGGGGTTGCAGCCACTAAAGTAGGTGGTGGCGAAAATCCTGATGTAAGTAGGGCCCGCAATCCTTGGCATCATCTTGTGACTGTGGATGCTCAAGAGTTTGGGCATCGGTGCACACAATCTCCTCTTGTCCCTCTTCAAGCGGGCTTGGCGAGAGGCCCAAATTAATGAATGGCGATGAAAAGAGCTCCTCGGAAGATCCAAGTGTGGCTTCACTTGTTTGGCAAGACTCTCCATGGTGGGAGGTGGGAGGAAGGAGGATCAGGGTGAGAATTTTGTTGACCAGACTCTTGGCTACTGAGACTGGACTTTGTGGAAGACAGGGTGGTGCTTAACCGAGTAAAAGCATTATGTGCTGCAATCCAACCGACCACCTTGTCTCACTGGTGTGACTTCGAGAGTGGTGTCCTGCGCCGCCCTGCAAACTGGGACATGAAGCTAGGTATCGTGGATGAGTGTGTTTCTTGTGCTCTGGCAGCAGGCACGGTTTCACCGTGCGCAGGGCAACGGTCTCTGCGTGCACCATCAGCAGCACGGCCACTTCCCCGTCCCTTACTGCTCGCCTTCTGCATATTAAATGGTATATATGCTTGCAAGTATGTCACACGTACACTAGCGCAGGTTTTGTAAGTGTATGCGCAAATAAATTAGACTGAATGTCACTGATATTCATGATGTGCAAACGTTATACAGGAAATGTAGCGCAGGTAATATCGCTGCCACCAGCAGCGAAAAAATTTGACTGAATGTCACTGATATTTAGGATGCGAAAACGTTATACAGGAGATGTAGCGCAGGTAATGTCGCTGTGACCAGCGGCTAATACAAATTACAGGGAATGTCACAGCTATTTGGGATGTGCAAACGTTATACAGGAGATGTAGCGCAGGTAATATCGCTGCCACCAACAGCAAAAAAATTAGACTAAATGTCACTGATTTTTATGATTCACAAATGTTATACAGGAGATGTAGCGCAGGTAATGTCGCTGCTGTCACCAGCAGCTAATAAAAAATTACAGGGAATGTTGCAGCTATTTGGGATGCGCAAACATTAAACAGGAGATGTAGCACAGGTAATGTCGTTGTCACCAGCGGCTAATAAAAAATTACACGGAATGTCACTGCTATTTGGGATGTGTAAACATTATCAAGGAGATGTAGCGCAGGTAATGTTGCTGTCACCAGCGGTGAAAAAAATTAAACTGAATGGCACTGATATTTATGATGCGCAAACGTTATACAGGAGATGCAGCGCAGGTAATGTCGCTGCTGTCACCAGCAGCTAATAAAAAATTACAGGGAATGTCACAGCTATTTGGGATGCGCAAACGTTATACCGGAGATGTAGCGCAGGTAATGTAACTGTCCGCAGCGGACACCGTCTACGGAAAAAGTACACTGGATGTCACTGATATTTTTAGTATGCACACACATTAAACAGGAGATGTAGCGCAGATAATGTCACTGTCCGCAGCGTCTATGGAAAAAGTACACTGGATGTCACAGATATTTTTAGGCTGTGCACACTTTACACAGGTTGCGCTAAAAATATATATTGCCGCCAGACACAACAATAGTCCTTAAAAGGACTTTTGGGTCACTAACACGAACCCTGCCTAACAAAAAAATTCAATTCAATTCCCTACACTATCTGTCCCTTCTACAGCACAGCTCTACTTGACTAAAACTGGCCGAACCACGTGTCATCGGGTGCTTTATAGCACCCGATGATGCGTTCCGGCCAGCCAATCACTGTAACGTCAGTAAACAACATGGCTACGGCATTACAGTGAGTGCCAGTACTTACCTACACGTTTATTGGCTGCGTAGCAGCCAACAAACGTGCGGGGAGGAGACTCGAGCATCGCGCTCGAGCACACGCGGTATTGGGCCGAACACCGCGATCCTCAAGCTGGACTGGTGTTCGCCCGAGCATGCTCGATCAACACTAATATCAACTGAACTATCGCCATGCACAAAAAATACACCTCAATAGCAAACTCTGCTACATCTATAAATTGGTTACATTATGTTATCTATGACCTTAAGGCTTCTCTTGACAGTATCTGCTGTCATAAAGTTTAGTGTATTGAAAAGTTCCTGAATCTCTTGATGGCCATCAATTACCTGATTACATAGAGCTGAACAGTGGAAACGCTGCTGCAGGCAGCACACTTTCTAAACCATTGATTGATGTAATTGATGATAGCTCTATCCTTAGTTGCTGGCCTGTCGGCTACCAAGGGAAGCTCACATTACTCTCTGTCTCCATCACTAAGTAACAGCTAATGAAAGCAGATGCTCACTGGGTTATCTCAGCTGTAAACAAACATTCACGGCCTGATAAAATAACAGCTTTATTGAAGATAGGGCCGTACTGTGATATGTCTGATAATGCGAAATAGTGAAATGAAGCCTTCATTCAACTGAAAATACAAATTGATCCAACTGGAAAAAATTCTTGCAATTCCCGCTTAACTAAAAATATCTAAGAAAATTTTATGAATATTTCTTTTTTAATTATATTTCATTTTTTTCTTGCTTACAGCCTTTGTGAATACACTGGGAGACAATGAATATTGCACAACAGTCCATGGGGTTGTCTACTTATGTGTTTATACAGTCTCAACATGTGAATCTAGTAGCTAGACAGGATATCCAAATTTGTTGTGGTGGCCATAACGGCTGTTTCCCAGCTTTCTCAAAAACAGATGTAGAACGTCAAATTCAATTTCAAATTCTTCCAAAGTTTTCCACCCAAGCTGGAAGATCTTTATTTCCTATACTACTATATGGTGGGGGTGGGGGTGGAGGTGTGGGACAACAGCCCTGGACATCAAAATGGTTCCCACAGCAATTATAATTTTTATCTCTCCACTCCTTAACCCAAGTCATAATATGACATAATAGGACTGGTTAACACTTTGGAGAAATATAGATAAGTTTGATGTCCCTACCATTAACTACTAGTGTTAAGCGGCAGGGGAAATATTTGATTTTGCAATATTTTGCGAATATATGGACGAATATTCGTCATATATTCGTGAATTTTTCTATCTTCATACACAAAAAGTTGCTTAATGCGCATGTGCAAGAGGCGTGGCCTAATTCCGGAACTGTTTTCAAACTACCCGAAGTTTGAGAAGATTGGAAAAGGTGGTGGAAAGCAATTTTTGCGACAGTAGTTCAGTGGCGTATCCAGAGCCTGGTCTCGGGAGGGGCACTTCCAGATTATTTTCTGTCTACCGCCACAAAACAATGGTGCTTATAGAGGTATACTGTATATTGTGTGGCACAGTGTATGCTATATGTGTATACCAAACATATTTCACATGAAAACTTACAATTACTTGGCTTGGCCCTTGGGGATCTCGGACACCACTTCAACACGTAGCTGGGGGGCTCGGTTGGGCTGATGTTGTGTTTTATTCTAATGAGAAAGATTTCATAATAAGGATTTGGAGAAGGACAGAGGGATAGCAGAGCAGAGAGAGGCTGGTGCTGCTACTAGGGAGTCATACCATGTGGGAGTAATAAAGCCCACTATAATGCCCCCCCAGTAGAAATAATTCTCCTTATAATGTGACAGTGCAAAAAATACCCCCTTGTAATGCCCCTAGTTGAGCTAATGTCCCCATAATGTGCCAGTATAAAATACCCCTATATAGTGCCCCCAGTAAGTGCCCCCATAGTGCTCCTCTCCCCCTTCCTCCTAGTTCCCCCATAATGTACCAGTATAAAATGCCCCATATATAGTGCCCCAGTAATTATGTCCCCCATAATTTGCAAGTATAAAATACCCCTTCCTAGTGCCCCCGTAGATGACGCCATAGTACTCCTCTCCCCCCTTCCCCATAATACCAACCATAATGTGTCCCAGTATAAAATGCTACTGTACAGAGACCCCCATATAAAAAAAAACTTTTGTGGCCTCAGTAGATGCCCCTATAGTGCCCACCAATAATGTGCCAGTAAGACGTGCCCCCAATAATGTGCCAGTAATAAGAGCCCCCCATCATTTGCCAGTAATAAGAGCCCCCATTATGTGCCAGTAAAAAGAGCCAGCCCCCAATCATGTTCCAGTAATAAAAGCACCCCCCATCATGTGTCAGTAACAAGAGCCCCCCCATCATGTGTCAGTAACAAGAGCCCCCCATCATGTGCCAGTAATAAGAGCCCCCTCATCATGTGCCAGTAACAAGAGCCCCCTAATCATGTGCCAGTAATAAGAGCCCCCCATCATGTGCCAGTAATAAGAGCCTCCCCATCATGTGCCAATAACAAGAGCCCCCCCCCCCCCAAATGTGCCAGTAAAAGTATTGTACATATAAAAAAATAAACACTTATACTTACCTCAATGTCGATGCAGGCCTCTTCTGGCCTGTGTCCCACGCTGTACGGCTCAGGCAATCGCACCGCCTATCAGAGGAACAGGGAAGGGACACAACTCTCACTCCCCTGCACCGCTGCAGAACAGCCATCTGTATCGCTGTCCAGAGAACGGCGATACAGATGACTATGGAGATGAGCGCTTCCACAATGGAAGCGCTCATCTCCCTGTGCCCTGCCACCCCCCACTTGTGAGCAGGGCCGCACCACCAGCTCTGCAATTGCCCCGTTGCCCCCCTGGATCTGCCAGTGCAGTGAGGAAGAACTAATAATCACTGTAAGTAATTTGACATTATAGCAGTGTATTTGATTACATTTCACATACATGTCAGTACAATCGCTTTATATGCAGATAGAGTGTTATAAAATTTTCGTGATTGCGAAAATCGCCACTTATGATCCGAATTATTTTCGCAATACATATAACTTCACTTTTTATCAGGTCTAAGTAGAAATTACTGATGGGTGCACTAAGTATTGTTGTGACAGCACTATGTCAGTAGCATGTATATATGGACAGCAGAGAAATATCTCTCACATGCATATTGCACATCCATTTTCCTGCCGCACACTATATACCCAACACACAGTCTATAGATTTGAGTTTGTGTCCTGTTGGTCGGGACTCAGGAAAAGCTTTCTTTGTGTTGCCACCAGTATTTGCTGGTTCATATATAGTTACCCAGGGTGCACCACGGGGAGGCTGTACACCCCATAGCGTACCGTCACTTCACTAGACAGGTACATCTCTGCTCAGCTGGCCAATATCTGATTGCTCAGACCCCACACATATAATCGCAATACAATCCCATTTTATAACGCTAACATTAAATCTAATATCTCCCGTTTAAAGACTTAAATACTTTTTGATGTTTTGTTGAGGACATTATTTACAATACTTGTATTAAAAAATTAGGATTATATGCTTGCGTCTTTATCCTGCAGCGCATGTTGGAGCGAGGCTACAACCGCACACGTGTCCACGCAGAGAAGCAGGCCATTGTGAGTGAGATCCGTTCGGTGCTCAAGAGGAAGTTTGAAAAAAATCGTTGGATTTGAAGAGGAGGAATCCGAAGGGGATCAGAGAAATCCGTGACAGAAAATGCCCAGGTACAATGCTTACATTACTTTTGTATCTTTCTCCAACACTCTGTAATGTATATGTACAGTTATGAAAATAAGTATTTCATCCCTTTACAAATGATTACTTATTAACTGGTGTGACATGTAGTAAATCAGCTGGTTACATCATACATACATCGCCATGAGTATATATATATTTATACACACAGCGAGGTACAAATGCTTGATGCTTGATTTTGTGCATTTTACACACACAGAAATATATATATATATGTGTGTGTGTGTATATATATATATATATATATACGTAAACTGCAATTATCATTCTGTATTCCGATAAAAGGCCACGTACATCATTACATTAGATATATCACACACTTAACTCCTTAACGCCCGATGACGTAAATGTACGTCAGATCTGGACGTGACTTAAATCCCAGTGACGTAAATGTACTGCATGGTGATCAGGCAGGTGCAGGAGTTGTTGGGAAAAAAAGAAAATTATGTATCACCGCATCCATATCGAACGGCTCTATAAAAATATCACATGACCTAACCTCAGGTGAACACCATAAAAAAATAAAAACTGTGCTAAATAAACAATTTTTTGGGCACATTATATCACTAAAAGTGCAGCACCAAGCATTCAAAAAGGCTTATGAACCCCAAAATAGTACCAATCTAACCGTCACCTAATCACACCAAAAAATTAGCCCCTACCTAAGACAATCGCCCAAAAAATAAAACAAATATGGCTCTCAGAATATGGAGACACTAAAACATTAAAAAAATTTCGGTTCCAAAATACTATTATTGTGTAATACTAAAATCCAAATAAAAAGTATACATATTAGGTATCGCCACGTCAGTAATAACCCCTAAGGTGAACACTGTAAAAAAAAAAGAAATTAAAAACTGTGTCCAAAAGTAATTTTTTGTCACCTTACATCACAAAAAGCGTAATTCCAAGTGATAATTTTCTTTTTTTTAATTTGGTATTTTTTTTTAAATATAAAAATTTAATTTTGAATGAATTTTACCATTGTCATGAAATACTATATGTGACGAGAAAACAATTTCAGAATGACCTGGATAAGTAAAAGCGTTTTAAAGTTACTACCATAAAGTGACACATGTCAGATTTGCTAAGAATGGCTTGGCCAGAATGGTGAAAAATGACCCGGTCATTAACCACCTCAGCCCCCAGTGCTTAAACACCCTGAAAGACCAGGCCACTTTTTACACTTCTGACCTACACTACTTTCACCGTTTATTGCTCGGTCATGCAACTTACCACCCAAATGAATTTTACCTCCTTTTCTTCTCACTAATAGAGCTTTCATTTGGTGGTATTTCATTGCTGCTGACATTTTTATTTTTTTTGTTATTAATCGAAATTTAACGATTTTTTTTGCAAAAAAATGACATTTTTCACTTTCAGTTGTAAAATTTTGCAAAAAAAACGAGATCCATATAGAAATTTTGCTCTAAATTTATTGTTCTACATGTCTTTGATAAAAAAAAAATGTTTGGGTAAAAAAAAAATGGTTTGGGTAAAAGTTATAGCGTTTACAAACTATGGTACAAAAATGTGAATTTCCGCTTTTTGAAGCAGCTCTGACTTTCTGAGCACCTGTCATGTTTCCTGAGATCCTACAATGCCCAGACAGTACAAACATCCCCCAAATGACCCCATTTCGGAAAGTACACACCCTAAGGTATTCGCTGATGGGCATAGTGAGTTCATAGAAGTTTTTATTTTTTGTCACAAGTTAGCGGAAAATGATGATTTTTTTCTTTTTTTTTTCTTTTCTTACAAAGTCTCATATTCCACTAACTTGTGACAAAAAATAAAAACTTCTATGAACTCACTATGCCCATCACGAAATACCTTGGGGTCTCTTCTTTCCAAAATGGGGTCACTTGTGGGGTAGTTATACTGCCCTGGCATTCTAGGGGCCCAAATGTGTGGTAAGGAGTTTGAAATCAAATTCTGTAAAAAATGACCTGTGAAATCCGAAAGGTGCTCTTTGGAATATGGGCCCCTTTGCCCACCTAGGCTGCAAAAAAGTGTCACACATCTGGTATCTCTGTATTCAGGAGAAGTTGAGGAATGTGTTTTGGGGTGTCTTTTTACATATACCCATGCTGGGTGAGATAAATATCTTGGTCAAATGCCAACTTTGTATAAAAAAATGGGAAAAGTTGTCTTTTGCCAAGATATTTCTCTCACCCAGCATGGGTATATGTAAAATGACACCCCAAAACACATTCCCCAACTTCTCCTGAGTACGGCGATACCAGATGTGTGACACTTTTTTGCAGCCTAGATGCGCAAAGGTGCCCAAATTCCTTTTAGGAGGGCATTTTTAGACATTTGGATACCAGACTTCTTCTCACGCTTTGGGGCCCCTAGAATGCCAGGGCAGTATAAATACCCCACATGTGACCCCATTTTGGAAAGAAGACACCCCAAGGTACTCAATGAGGGGCATGGCGAGTTCATAGAATTTTTTTTTTTTTGGCACAAGTTAGCGGAAATTGATATTTTTAATTTTTTTCTCACAAAGTCTCCCATTCCGCTAACTTGGGACAAAAATTTCAATCTTTCATGGACTCAATATGCCCCTCACGGAATACCTGGGGGTGTCTTCTTTCCGAAATGGGGTCACATGTGGGGTATTTATACTGCCCTGGCATTCTAGGGGCCCTAAAGCGTGAGAAGAAGTCTGGAATATAAATGTCTAAAAAATTTTACGCATTTGGATTCCGTGAGGGGTATGGTGAGTTCATGTGAGATTTTAGTTTTTGACACAAGTTAGTGGAATATGAGACTTTGTAAGAAAAAAAAATAATAATTCCGCTAACTTGGGCCAAAAAAATGTCTGAATGGAGCCTTACAGAGGGGTGATCAATGACAGGGGGGTGATCAATGACAGGGGGGGTGATCAATGACAGGGGGTTGATCAATGACAGGGGGGTGATCAATGACAGGGGGGTGATCAGGGAGTCTATATGGGGTGATAACCACAGTCATTGATCACGCCCGTGTAAGGCTTCATTCAGACGTCCGGATGCGTTTTGCGGATCCGATCCATCTATCAGTGGATCCGTAAAAATCATGCGGACGTCTGAATGGAGCTTTACAGGGGGGTAATCAATGACAGGGGGGTAATCAATGACAGGGGGGTGATCAGGGAGTCTATATGGGGTGATCACCACAGTCATTGATCACGCCCCTGTAAGGCTTCATTCAGACGTCCGGATGCGTTTTGCGGATCCGATCCATCTATCAGTGCATCCGTAAAAATCATGCGGACATCTGAATGGAGCTTTACAGGGGGTAATCAATGACAGGGGGGTAATCAATGACAGGGGGGTGATCAGGGAGTCTATATGGGGTGATCACCACAGTCATTGATCATGCCCCTGTAAGGCTTCATTCAGACGTCCGGATGCGTTTTGCGGATCCGATCCATCTATCAGTGCATCCGTAAAAATCATGCGGACGTCTGAATGGAGCTTTACAGGGGAGTAATCAATGACAGGGGGGTGATCAGGGAGTCTATATGGGGTGATCACCACAGTCATTGATCACGCCCCTGTAAGGCTTCATTCAGACGTCCGGATGCGTTTTGCGGATCCGATCCATCTATCAGTGCATCCGTAAAAATCATGCGGACGTCTGAATGGAGCTTTACAGGGGGGTAATCAATGACAGGGGGGTAATCAATGACAGGGGGGTGATCAGGGAGTCTATATGGGGTGATCACCACAGTCATTGATCATGCCCCTGTAAGGCTTCATTCAGACGTCCGGATGCGTTTTGCGGATCCGATCCATCTATCAGTGCATCCGTAAAAATCATGCGGACATCTGAATGGAGCTTTACAGGGGGGTAATCAATGACAGGGGGGTGATCACCACAGTCATTGATCATGCCCCTGTAAGGCTTCATTCAGACGACCGGATGCGTTTTGCGGATCCGATCCATGTATCAGTGCATCCGTAAAAATCATGCGGACATCTGAATGGAGCTTTACAGGGGGGTGATCAGGGAGTCTATATGGGGTGATCACCACAGTCATTGATCATGCCCCTGTAAGGCTTCATTCAGACGTCCGGATGCGTTTTGCGGATCCGATCCATCTATCAGTGCATCCGTAAAAATCATGCGGACATCTGAATGGAGCTTTACAGGGGGTGATCAATGACAGGGGGGTAATCAATGACAGGGGGGTGATCAGGGAGTCTATATGGGGTGATCACCACAGTCATTGATCATGCCCCTGTAAGGCTTCATTCAGACGTCCGGATGCGTTTTGCGGATCCGATCCATCTATCAGTGGATCCGTAAAAATCATGCGGACGTCTGAATGGAGCTTTACAGGGGGGTAATCAATGACAGGGGGGTAATCAATGACAGGGGGGTGATCAGGGAGTCTATATGGGGTGATCACCACAGTCATTGATCACGCCCCTGTAAGGCTTCATTCAGACGTCCGGATGCGTTTTGCGGATCCGATCCATCTATCAGTGCATCCGTAAAAATCATGCGGACATCTGAATGGAGCTTTACAGGGGGGTGATCAATGACAGGGGGGTAATCAATGACAGGGGGGTGATCAGGGAGTCTATATGGGGTGATCACCACAGTCATTGATCATGCCCCTGTAAGGCTTCATTCAGACGTCCGGATGCGTTTTGCGGATCCGATCCATCTATCAGTGGATCCGTAAAAATCATGCGGACGTCTGAATGGAGCTTTACAGGGGGGTAATCAATGACAGGGGGGTGATCAGGGAGTCTATATGGGGTGATAACCACAGTCATTGATCATGCCCCTGTAAGGCTTCATTCAGACGTCCGGATGCGTTTTGCGGATCCGATCCATCTATCAGTGCATCCGTAAAAATCATGCGGACATCTGAATGGAGCTTTACAGGGGGGTGATCAATGACAGGGGGGTAATCAATGACAGGGGGGTGATCAGGGAGTCTATATGGGGTGATCACCACAGTCATTGATCATGCCCCTGTAAGGCTTCATTCAGACGTCCGGATGCGTTTTGCGGATCCGATCCATCTATCAGTGGATCCGTAAAAATCATGCGGACGTCTGAATGGAGCTTTACAGGGGGGTAATCAATGACAGGGGGGTGATCAGGGAGTCTATATGGGGTGATAACCACAGTCATTGATCATGCCCCTGTAAGGCTTCATTCAGACGTCCGGATGCGTTTTGCGGATCCGATCCATCTATCAGTGCATCCGTAAAAATCATGCGGACATCTGAATGGAGCTTTACAGGGGGGTAATCAATGACAGGGGGGTGATCAGGGAGTCTATATGGGGTGATCACCACAGTCATTGATCACGCCCCTGCAAGGCTTCATTCAGACGTCTGGATGCGTTTTGCGGATCCGATCCATCTATCAGTGCATCCGTAAAAATCATGCGGACATCTGAATGGAGCTTTACAGGGGGGTGATCAATGACAGGGGGGTAATCAATGACAGGGGGGTGATCAGGGAGTCTATATGGGGTGATCACCACAGTCATTGATCACGCCCCTGCAAGGCTTCATTCAGACGTCCGGATGCGTTTTGCGGATCCGATCCATCTATCAGTGGATCCGTAAAAATCATGCGGACGTCTGAATGGAGCTTTACAGGGGGGTAATCAATGACAGGGGGGTGATCAGGGAGTCTATATGGGGTGATAACCACAGTCATTGATCATGCCCCTGTAAGGCTTCATTCAGACGTCCGGATGCTTTTTGCGGATCCGATCCATCTATCAGTGCATCCGTAAAAATCATGCGGACATCTGAATGGAGCTTTACAGGGGGGTAATCAATGACAGGGGGGTGATCAGGGAGTCTATTTGGGGTGATCAGGGGTGATCAGGGGCTAATAAGGGGTTAATAAGTGACGGGGGGGGTGTAGTGTAGTATAGTGGTGCTTGGTGGTACTTTACTGAGCTACCTGTGTCCTCTGGTGGTCGATCCAAACAAAGGGGACCACCAGAGGACCAGGTAGCAGGTATATTAGACGCTGTTATCAAAACAGCGTCTAATATACCTGTTAGGGGTTAAAAAAAAACACATCTCCAGCCTGCCAGTGAACGATCGCCGCTGGCAGGCTGGAGATCAACTCTCTTACCTTCCGTTCCTGTGAGCGCGCGCGCCTGTGTGCGCGCGTTCACAGGAAGTCTCGCGTCTCGCGTCTCGCGAGATGACGCATATATGCGTGACTGTGCGCAGCGCTGCCACCTCCGGAACGCGATCCTGCGTTAGGCGGTCCGGAGGTGGTTAAGGGGTGAATTTCCATATGTTATGAGTTCTGAGTTGTTTGTCTTAATTCTGAATATTGTGTGATTACAGGGTTTCCACTTCCCTCAGTCCGTCGCAGGTCGTCGACGGACGAGATTGAGGTGGTGGTGGTGTCTGGCGAGGAGGAGGAGGGAGACGAAGCCAAATCCTCCCAGTAAGAGCCCCATGCACCACCAACACCACCTGAAGTGGCTATTTACGGGCCGCAGCACAGGCACGGGTCACACACGTTCGTGTGAACTCGGCCTTAAACGGATAAGGTTGCAGTAAGGACCCTTTAGTCCTGGGTAAAACTTATCAGGACAGGCAGCAGCAGCAGGTAAATGGTAATGTGGTAGTATAAGACCTACACATAGCTCCACCACACTCATCAGAACAAACATAAGCAGGTAAATAGTAATGGTGTAGTATAAGGCCTACACATAGCTCTGCCAAACACATCAGGACAGACAGCAGCAGGTAAATGGTAATCGTGTAGTATAAGGCCCTACACATAGCTGGGCCAAACTCAGTCAGAACAGACAGGAGCCGGTTCTTTGTTTGTAGGATGAATATGTTCCCACGAATGGTCCCCCACCAGAGCGGGGCAACCCCAAAAATAAACTTATACACCTCTGACAGCAGCATGTTCTTTGTTGGCAGCAGGAATGTGTTCCCATGCATACAAATTTCAATATATTCCTTTGACAATTTTTATTTTAAAGCATTTTTCAGATTGTAAAGCCCACATGAAATTTATAAAATATATATATGTATGTATGTATATGTATATGTATGTGTGTATATATATATATATATATATATATATATATACACATGCCACGGCACAGCCTCAAGAAAATGTGCGTTTATTCAACCAAAAGCGACGTTTCAGTCCACACAATGGGACCTTTCTCAAGCAGTGACAAAAGTGAATGGTGCCAAGTACAAATACAAACTCAAGTGATTATTTAATGAAAACTATTAATAATAGAATTTGATTCAATGTGTTAGATTTGTATTGTGTCTAAAATTAAAAAATTCTATAATATACTAGTATCCATACTGTGGAGAGATTAATAACTTCCATTAATGTATGTGGATTCATATTATCTGCTTAATTCATCAAATTTCAATATTAAAAAAATATATCAAAAAGCTATTTTGTCACTAAAATATCAGATGTACTGATTAAAAACATAATGGAGTGGGCCAAGAACTAACCAGCATGAATCCAATATAGCGTCCCGTTTGGTTACCTGCGCATGTCGGCGCATTGCTTCCGCATTGCATAAAGAAAAATGTGATGCAATAATATGATCGCATCGAAGGAGGAACACACACAGGCCACGAGTGTCCATAGACAGAGCGTTCACATGATAACAGATCACGTGTTCGCACCAAAAAGTGAACGCAAGCTGAGCCACAAATGCATCCAGTCTATGCGGTCACATGATAGCAAACCTTGGAAATGATAAGAATAACTCCCAAAATAGTGACATGGCTGCAAGAATATTATTTATACCACATTTTATATTGTAAAATGAAAAGCTTTGATTCTATAAAAATTGCATGTGCACATAATCATTACTGTAAATGTCAAGAAGTAACATCAATTAAAAATGTATATATAGATATATACTTGTGGCAATAACGCTCCATTCCCAAAACAGGATTACCACAAGGATGAGTATAACGCCAGTCACACCCAACCATGGGGATGAAGTCAACATGGAAGTCATGTATCCTGTTCAGGATAACAGACAACACCATGTTTGAACCTATATCCTGATTAAAACAAACAAGAAAATAATAAAATAGTAAAATTTAATTAGGGTCCTCAATCATTCCTGTACAATGTTAACTACACAAGACCTTTTGACAAGGAAAGCCCACATGTGGTCCCCACCTAATTATAGTAAGAACCACAAGTAGGGCCGCCCAAAACCCAAGTAAAGCAAAATTATAATATATAAAATTAATGTAAAAAACTTTTTTGGGTAAATGAAGCGTAACACCGCATGATTATATTTTATTCAAACAAATCATAATATATAAATATTGACAATCTATGATGAACAGAGTACATGTGCAAAAAATTAAACATGCACAACACTTTAAGAGAATTCTAATACTCGATAGTTGATAAAGTCCAAGGGCGAATAAGTGGTCCATGCTGGTAGTCCTCAGCAGGATCAGGACAAACAGCAGCAGATAATTGTTAAGGGTATAGTATCAGGCCTACAACTAGCTAGACCAAACTCAGCAAGAGCAGGTCATACTGCAGCAGGTAAACGGTAACACTGTAGTATAGGGCATACACATAGCTGGGCCTAACTCAGCAATATCAGGACAGACAGCGGCAGCTGGAAAATGGTAACGCTGTAGTGTCAGGTGTACACATAGCTGGGCCTAACTCAGCAGGAACAGAACAGACAGCAGCAGGGAAATGATAACACTGTAGTATAGGGCATACACATAGCTTGGCCTAACTCAGCAATATCAGGACAGACAGTGGCAGCTGGTAAATGGTAATTCTGTAGTATACGACATACACATAGCTGGGCCTAACTCTGTAATATCAGGACAGATAGCATGATATGGAAAATGGTAACGCTCTAGTGTCAGGCATACACATAGCTGGGCCTAACTCAGCAGAAACAGAACAGTCAGCAGCAGGGAAATGGTAACGCTGTAGTATAAGGCATACACATAGCTGGCCCTAACTCAGCAGGAACAGAACAGACAGCAGCAGGGAAATGGTAACGCTGTAGGAAAAGGCCGACATATAACTCATCAAGATCAGGACAGACAGAAGCAGCAAATAAAGGTAACGGTGGAGAATAAGACCTACACATAAGTCAACATGCTCAGGAAAGGCAGCAGCAGCAGGAGGTACATGGTAATGGTTGAGTCTAAGGCCTACACATAGCTCGGCCTAACCCAACAGGAACAGACAGCAGCAGGTTCTTTGTTTGCAGCATGAATGTGTTCCCAGGAATGGGCCCCCACCAGACCTGGGCAACAACAAAAATAAACGTAGACACCTCTGACAGCAGGAGGTTTGTCGTCTAGAGCAGGAATATGCTCCCATGCATACAAAATGCTATATTTTTCTTTGACAAAATTGTTTATTGATTGTATTTTAAGTTTGTACAGCCCAAAATAAATTTGTACGATATTAGCTCCACGCGCTGCCCACACCGGTCTGCTCTCAGTTTCCATATCGGGCACATCGAGTCTAGAGAAGAACACTGCGGTAATGGAGCCTGCCGCCCCGTGTGCTGATTCCTCCAAGCCAGTAGTGATGAGTGGAGGGACATTATTCGAATTCGCGATATCTAAAAAATATTTAGGAAAATTTTTTGCCAAATATTTGTGTTTTTGTGATATTCGTGATATTCTTTTCGATTGCGCTATTAGCTAAATAAGTGATGAAAATGGTTGGCACCAACTTTCGAGATAGTGAGGAAGAACTCCTGATCACGGTAAGTAATTGTACATTACAGCACTGTTTCAGATAAAAATTCCATGCATGTCATAACAATAGCTTTATATGCAGATAGAGTTTTTCAAAGTATTCGAGATCACGCAAATCGCCACTGTTGATTCGAATATTTTAGCGCAATACATATAACTTCACTTTTAATCAGGTCTGACAACATAATACTGATTGTTGAACTTAGTATTGTTGTGACATCACAGCACAATTTATGTAGCATGTATGTATGGACAGCAGAGAAATCTCTCTCACATGCACAATGCACATTTATTTTCCTGCCACACACTATAACCTATACTATCTAACACTAACTATATGGATTATATATTTCAGCTAACTATCTCTATAACCTACACTACATGCTGCACTGGACCCTATCAGCTATTCAGCTACACAATTCCCTATTACTATCTAACACTAATTATCTGGAATATTTATATGCGATTTGGAATGTAATTTGAAAAAGCACAGCACAGTATTCAAGCTCCTCTCTCTCTCACATGAAACTCCACAAAGTGCCGATATTCGCGATAAAAATTCATAATACGAATATTTGCGCTTAACACTACAAGCCAGAGGGCAGCAGGACTGGCGGGGTTTAGCAGTGGCTCTGTCATCCTCCTTTTGTCTGTGAAAAGGCATGGTTACCGCGGATCGCACGACCCATACATGATCAGCACCACACACACGCCGGGTTCCAGCCATCGGCAGCACCCAGCTGTCCTCTGTCCGTCAGAGCACTGAAGCTAGTGAGGAACCATCTTGCCTCGGCCGGGTGTGGAAGTTTCCCCGACTCTGCCGCCGGGATCAGTTCCCCTCCCCTCAGTGATGACTCTGTCACGGTCCCCGGCTGCTGGTGGGGTCCTCGGCGGATGCCTCCAGTGCGCAGCCTGGATCATCGATCGCAAGTCATGCTGCTGAATAAGCTTTTAGCTGCTATGCTTGGCTACACAGCCCGGGGCAGACTTCACCAGGAAGGGGCTGGAGCACCTACACTGTCATCCAGCAGAGCGGAGTTTGGAGTCTGTTTTGAAGGCACCATGTGTTCTCGAGTTACATCGAACAGCCTTACCCCACAAAATGAATGCAGCTTTGCTTCATCTTTGTGGACTTGACATAGAATTTCATATTCGTTTAAGTTCAAGAAAAACGTACAGTAATCTGGTCCTATACAATGCAGATGTCTGGAGGGGGGGAAAATGCAGGGCTTCCTTTGAGAGATAGGGTAGATAGATATGTACATATTGTCCATCATGCTATAATCTATCTATCTATCTATCTACCCCATCTCTCACTGGAAGTCCTGAAATGTTCTCCCCCTCCAGACATCTGCATTGTAGAGGACCGGATTACTTAATTTTTTCTGGAACCTACAGGATCAGATTTTCTATGTCAAGTCCACAAAGATGAAGCACAGCTGCATTCATTTTGTGGGATAAGTTTACCGGAAGTTCTATGTAACTCCAAAACACATGTTGCCTTCAAAACAGACAAGAAATTCCGCTCTGCTGGATGACAGTTTAGGTGCTCCCCGGTGCCTGTCAGCCCCTTCCTGGTGAAGTCTGCCCCGGGCTGTGTGACACTACCCCCCGTGTGTAGCCAAGCCTCGCAGCTAAAGGCTTATTCTGAAGCATGACCTGCAAAAGATGATCCGGGCTGCGCAATGGAGGCAGCCGAGGAGGATCCCGCCAGCAGCCGGGGACTGTGACAGAGTCATCACCGAGGGGAGGGGAACTGAAATATATTAAAATCTATAAATAAATTAATTCTATTTTTTATAAAATAAATAAATAAATAAATAAATTCTTAAAATCATCAAGAAATATATACAGAAGTTAAAAAACAACAAATTTTGGGAGGGAGAGCCAAGGAGAGGGATTGACAAGCGACCCTTCAGCGCCCGGAACCGACGGTGGGGGCCAAGAAGTGGCTGCCGATCCAGGACTCGTTAATTTTAATAAATGTCAGTCTGTCCACGGAGTCAGTGGACAGACGGTTCCGCTTGTCGGTGACCACCCCACCTGCCACGCTGAATGTCCACTCAAACAGTATGCTGGAGGGGGGAACAAGACAGTACTTCCAGCGCATACTGAGCGAGCTCACGGCAGGTGTCCAGCCTGGCAACCCAGTACTCAATGTAGTTGTCGGTGCTCCTGCTATCAGAAGCACCAACGGACCCCATGTAGTCTGCCACCATGCGGGCCAGCCACTGGTGGTGACTGCTGCTGCTGCTGCTACTGGATCACGCAGACTGGTAGAACAGCCTCATCTCACCCATAAGATCACCTGCTTGGTGAGGTGGAGGTGCTTGGGCCGACCACCTGCTGGGTGAGATGGGCAGGGAGAACTGGAGCGTGAGGCTGAGGGTTTGCCTGCTCCAGCCGGTGGAGCAGACAGGCCCGCAGGTTTTGCATACGGGCCTCCCTCCGGCTGGCTGGGATGAACTGCTCCAGTTTCCCCTTGCAGCGAGGGTCTGAAAGGGTGGTCAACCAAAACTCATCCCTCTCCTTAATTTTCCTTATCCGGGGATCCCTCATGAGGCATCACAGCATGTGGGCAGCCAAGGGGAAGAGGACAGCCCGCTGTGACTCTTCTCGGCTGCCCGGGACCATGACATCTTGGTCCTCCTGCTGCTGCTGATCCGTGTTGGAGCCACCCCACCTCCGGACTAACGGTGCCCCCCATACCGGCTCTCCCTCCTGACCAGTCCCAGACTTCTGGATGTCGGAAAACTCCTCAACAAATTCTTCCTCCTCCTTGTCCTAGGCCTGTCTTTGTGGAGCATTGTTGCCTCTTCTTGCTCCACCAAGGCACTCTTCCCAGCCTTGAGCAGGCGATCTAGTGTCCTGTCCAGCAGGAACACTATGGGGAGCATGTCATTGAGGCTGACATGCTCCCCGCTGACCATCTTGGTTGCCTGCTCGAATGGGGCTAACACGTGGCAGACCTGGTGTATCTGCCCCCACTCCGCATTGGTGATGTAGGGGAGTGGGTGTGATGGCCCAGAAGTGCCTTGGTCCAGCAGGTATTCTTTCACCGCCCATCGCTGCTCCCACAACCTCTCCAGCATGTGCAGGGTGGAGTTCCACCACGTCACGCTGTCCACAATCAGGTGGCAGACTGTTGTCCTGCTGCAGTTTGGACAGGGACGCGATGGCGGTTGGGGAGTGTTGGAAGTGGCTGGCAATCCTACGTACCCTTGGCACAATGTCACTTGGGTATGTGCGTAGAAATTTCTGTACCACAAGGTTGAGGACATGTGCCGTGCAGGGCATGTGTGTGAGACTGCCAGCATGGAGGGTGGCGAGGAGGTTGCTGCCGTTGTCACAACCATACCTGCCTGGAGCCTTCGGGGTGTCAGTCACTTGTGGACCTGAGCCTGGAGGGTGGCCAGAACATCAGTTCCAGTGTGTCTCCGTTCCCCTAAACTTACAAGATGGAGCAAGGCCTGGCAGCAGACGTGCCCCACACTTGCATAGCTACGGGGACACTTGCTGGGGGGCTCAGCAGTGGTGGAGACAGTGGCTTGAGGGAGAGCAGCAGTTCTCCCCTGGACACCCCGGGGTGGAACCACAAACTGAGATGCCGCCACATCTGATGATCCCTCCCCGGTGCCTCGGAAGGACACCCAATGGGCAGTAAAACTTATGTATCATCCCTGACCATGTCTGCTGGTCCAGGTATCCATTGTCATATGTACTCTATCACTGACAGCGTGATCCAGCGACAGGGATACATTCTGCACGATGTGCTGGTGTAGGGCAGGGACGCAATCCTGGCAAAAAAATGGCGGCTGGGGACACGCCATCTGGGTTGGGCCTGCTCCAACATCTGCCGGAATGGATTGTAGTCCACAATATTGAAGGGCAGCAGATGTTGGGCGATAACCCTTGCCAGGAGCCCATTGTGTGAACGCACGTGTCGATCTCCGGGGGCATAGGGTGCGGTGCTTTCTAATGCATCGGCAACCCTGGGCTGGGGCTGGACGGCAGTGGAGGAGATAGAGGAGGGTGCAGAGGAGGAAGAGGTCTGGCTTCCGGTACCAGTACCTCTAGGAGAGGGAGTGGGGGAGTGGGAATGCATTGTTGGAAGGAGTTGGAGCTATCCCCTGCGCACACTGCTGCTGGCGCTGCTACGACCACCCTGCATCTGTTCCCACTCCCGCCAATGGTTGTCAATGGTGCTCAGTAAGGGCAGTGGTACCCAGCCGAGCAACAGACCTCCCTCTCCTCACCCTGGCATGGCATAGCTGACAGATGGCAATTGTCACATCGTCTGCTGCCAGGGTAAGCCAAAACACGTCCTGTCAGATGGGGTGGTGCTGGCTTGCGCCTGTTCGGGCTCGGTGCACACAGGTGGATTCGGCACCTGATGCTGCTTCTGCCGCCTCCTGCTGCCATTACCAATGGAGCCCCTGACACTGGGATCCCTTGTGACCTGGCGCACCGTTTGCCTTGGGTGCCTACCTTCCTCATCAGTGCTGCTGTCAGTGTCTATCTTCATTCAGCAGGACCTGCGCTGACGTCACCGCGCTCATTACATCATCAAAGGTCCTTTTGCAGGTCCTGAAAGAAGAATAAAGAAGACGATGCCGGCTGCGCGAACAAGTGGATGAGGTGAGTTTTTTTTTTTTAACCCCTCAATCGACATTTTAGTAAGCATTCTGTATTAAGAATGTTATTATTCTCCCTTATAACATGGTAATTAATAATAAAATCTACAGAACACCTACCCCAACCTGAATTTCAGTACAGAAGTCCGGGTTCGAGTCTGGGTACCACATTCAGTTTTTTATCACGCGCGTGCAAAACGCATTGCACCCACGCGATAAAAACTGAACAACGCAACGCAATAGCAGTCAAAGCTGACTGAAATTGCGCACGCACTCGCGTGGGTTTCCCGTAATGCACACGCGACGCATTCGGAGCAAATCCGAAACACCTGTGTGAAAGAGGCCTAATATAGTAACACTAAAACATAGGCAAAGGCTTTTTTTTTGGGGGGGGGGGGGGTTTCACAGACAAAAGATGCAGGCAATAATCCCTCCCTAACAAACAAAACCCTAAAACAGTAACAGTAAAACAAAATGTTATTTTTTTTAGGGTTTTTTTGGTTTGTTTTTTTACAGAAAAAAGATGCAGACAATAATCCCTCCCTAACAAACGAAACCCTAAAACTGTTACACTAAAACAAAGGCAAAAACCTTTTTTTTTTCACAGACAAAATACACAGGCAATAATGCTTCCCTAACAAACGAAACCCTAAAACTGTTACACTAAAACACAGGCAAAGACTTTTTTTTTTTTCACAGACAAAAGACAATCCTAGCACACAAAAACCTAAAACACAGCAAAAACATTTTTTTTCACAGACTAAATAGATAGTAAAAGGCTACACTATGCTATATCTCTATCTAACCTACACTAAACCCTATCAGCTACACTATTAACTAACTAACCTACACTATCTCACACTAACTATCTGGATTATATATATATATATATATATGACTGAGCTACCTAACTAATGTACCTAACACTCTACACTAGAACCTATCAGCTACACTAACTAACCTACACTATCTATCACTAAATATCTGGATTATATATGAGGTATCAAAAGTATTATAAAACAGCAATTCAGCACAGCACAATTATCACACTCCTCTCTCTCACAACTGCATAAAACACCACAAAATGGCTGCTGGAAATTTTCTTATATAGTAAGGGGTTGGCAACTTTCCTATTGGTTGCTAGGGATGCTGGTAAGCTATGACAGAGATATTACAGCCTTCTCATTGGCCCACACGCTAGAAACAGGGAGGGATCATGTGTACTGTGAAAAAAAAAATCTATCCCTGGTAAGGTTGATCATGCTGATTAAAATGATACCTGTCTAAGGGCTCTTTCACACTTGCGTTCTTGTCTTCCGGCATAGAGTTCCGTCGTCGGGGCTCTATGCCGGAAGAATCCTGATCAGGATTATCCTAATGCATTCTGAATGGAGAGTAATCCGTTCAGGATACATCAGGATGTCTTCAGTTACGGAACGGAACGTTTTTTGGCCGGAGAAAATACCGCAGCATGCTGCGCTTTTTGCTCCGGCCAAAAATCTGGAACACTTGCCGCAAGGCCGGATCCGGAATTAATGCCCATTGAAAGGCATTGATCCGGATCCGGCCTTAAGCTAAACGTCGTTTCGGCGCATTGCCGGAGCCGACATTTAGCTTTTTCAGAGTGGTTACCATGGCTGCCGGGACGCTAAAGTCCTGGCAGCCATGGTAAAGTGTAGCGGGGAGCGGGGGAGCAGTATACTTACCGTCCGTGCGGCTCCCCGGGCACTCCAGAGTGACGTCAGGGCGCCCCAAGCGCATGGATCATGTGATCACATGGATCACGTCATCCATGCGCATGGGGCGCTCTGACGTCATTCTGGAGCGCCCCGGGAGCCGCGCGGACTGTAAGTATACCGCTCCCCCGCTCCCCGCTCCTACTATGGCAACCAGGACTTTAATAGCGTCCTGGGTGCCATAGTAACACTGAAAGCATTTGGAAGACGGTTCCGTCTTCAAATGCTTTCAGTACACTTGCGTTTTTCCGGATCCGGAGTGTAATTCCGGCAAGTGGAGTACACGCCGGATCCGGACAACGCAAGTGTGAAAGAGGCCTTAGGCCTCATGCACATGACCGTTGTTTTGGTCCGCATCTGAGCCGCAGTATTTGCGGCTTGGATGCGGACCCATTCCCTTCAATGGGGCCGCAAAAGATGCGGACAGCACTCCGTGTGCTGTCCGCATCCGTTGCTCCGTTCCGTGGTCCGCCCAAAAAATATAACTTGTCCTATTTTTGGCCATTTTGCGGAAAAGAATAGGCAGTTATATTAATGGCTATCCGCGCCGTTCTGCAAATTACGGAACGCACATCCGTGTTATTTGCGGTCCACAAAACACACAACGGTCGTGTGCATGAGGCCTTAATAAAATCAGATGTAGAAGTCTTGATAAAAAAAAAATACTTTTACTGTATTTTTTGGATGAAAAAGAGGTCTTCAATACACTGATAAGTGCTCTTCATCTATTCATCTTTCCAGTACTGAGCGAATTTCTTGAAATTTGTTTTGGGTTCAATTAAATGAAATCAGTCCAAAAATTTGATTCAGATCCGAATTGATATTACGCGGATCAAAAGTGTTCCAATTGACATGGAAATAGGTATATGAAACTTTGAGATCTTCTAGGTTCTTTAATGCAATGAGATCAATAATATAAAGAAATGTCAATGAACATCAGAGTGACTTTGGGTAAATGCATGGTTGACGATATTAACAAACAGCATATTTAACCCTTTCCCATCTTTAACCCCTTCAGGACACTGGGATTTTCCTTTTTTGCGTTTTGTTTTTCACTCCCCACCTTCCCATAATCCAAACTTTTTTTATTTTTCCATTCATATAGCCTTATGAGGGCTTATTTTTTGCGGAACAAGTTGTACTTTCTAATGGCACCATTTACAGTTGCATACCATGTAGTAGGAAACTGAAAAAAATTCTAAATGTGAATAA
Organism: Bufo bufo; assembly: GCF_905171765.1. Lineage (NCBI taxonomy): Eukaryota > Metazoa > Chordata > Amphibia > Anura > Bufonidae > Bufo > Bufo bufo. The sequence continues at coordinate 140,552,586 of NC_053389.1, forward strand.
ATGCAATACTGAAAAAGGTTTTTATTTTTATTTTTTTACACTGTACACTATGTGGTAAAATTGACCTGTTATCTTCATTCTCCAGGTCAGTACAGTTACAACTATACCACACTTGTATAATTTTTCTTGCGTTTTAATACAAAAAAAAATGAAAATTATTTTTTTATAACCATATTCTGAACCTTATAACGTTTTTGTAGTTATGTGTATGGGGCTGTGTGAGGGCTCATTTTTTGCGGGACAATCTTTTCTTTTCAGTGATACCTATTTGAAGTGTTTTTGATCACTTTTTGTAAAACAAATTATTGGGCAGGTGAAGTGACAAAAAATTGCAAATTGGCTGTTTTTATTTTTTTTACCGTTATGCCATTTGCCGTATGCCATTAATATTGTTATATTTAAATTGTATGGGCATTTTCGCACGTGGCAATGCCCATGATGTTTATTTTTATTATTGGTTAAGTATTTTTATTTTAAGAAAAGGGGGGTGATTTGAACTTTTATTTATTTTATTTTTTATATTTGTAAAAACTATTTTTTTACTTTTTTTTTACTTTTTTTCTATCACCTTGGGTGACTATAGCTGGCAATCATTCGATTGCCCATAGTGTTCATTGATGGCTATATAGACAGTTGCAGTATACCAATACAAGGCTTCCACCTAGTGGCCTGTATTGGTATATTAATCTAATTGACTCTGAAGCCTGCTTGAGGCTTCGGTCAATTAGCGCAATGTAACAGGTTCCCCGGGCCGGAAGCGCGTGACTTCCAGTTCCGGGCTGATCAGATGCCGTGGTCACATTTGACCACGGCATCTGAAACGTAAGATGTATGCGATCAGCCTTATGGCTGATCGCATATATATGCCACGAGTCTCTGCTATTTAAAATAGCAGAAACCCTGAGGCTAAGGAGCCCACTGCACGTGCGAGCGGGCGCAATGTTTGGGGACCGGGCCTCCGTCGTACATGTACGGTGGAGGTCCTTAAGGGGTTAAAGATGGCACCCACTCCTGAGCAGACACCATAGACATGGGATGCCTGCTGTTTCATGTAGCAGACACCCTCAGCTAATGTCTGCAACCAGCGATAATGTCAGTTGCGGACAATCAAGACCACAGCATCTGATCCCATGCAAATTTGGAAACTCATACTTTGGGGTATTTTCCGTCTGCCTCTGGCAGCAATTGGAGGAGCCGGAGCTTGTATGAAGCAGCCTCTGTCCTAGACAAGGACAGGAGGCTGCTGCATAGTGTTTGTAGCAGGGCTCCATAGGAAAATATTACATTTCTCATAGACTCCAAAGCAAGTGCATTGGAGTCTATGAGAATAGCAATCTAATAATTGCTTTTTAAAGTTCCCTAAAAAAGTGTAAAAAAAATATATCAATGAAAAATACAAATTGCCCTGCAAAAAATGAATGCTTACACAGCTCCGTACAAATAATTACAAAAAAGTTGTAGGGGTCAGAATATGGCGATGACAAAATAAAGCTGATTTTTTCCAAGGTTTTTATTATTTTATCAGTATCAAAATGCAAAAAGAAACTATACATATAAGGTATCTGTAACGGGGCGCCGAAGGCGCACTCAGTCTCCCATCAGCCGCAGACCTGCTGCTTAGCTTCGGGAGTGAGGATCTGTGTTTGGCCTCGTTACCAGGGCGGCTTTGCTAGCTGGGAGGCTCCCTGCTCCTAGGTCTGCCTTGAGCGCCGAGCTGATCACTCGGTGCTTGACCTGTCTGTTTGTCGGTCATGTGACGCTGGCCACGTAACATGACCCTCACTCTTCACTATAAATACAGGTGGCCTGCTGGCTACAGGTTGCCTGTGATTTTTGTCCTATAGGCTGTGTACTTTATTGTTATTAAGCTACCTCTGGAATTGAACCTCGATTCGCCTCTTGACACCTCTTCTGCCTGCTCCCTGTACCTTGATGCTACCTTTCAGATTTTGACCTCCGCTTGTTTACGGATTTGTCTTTGCCTCTTCCCTTGTTCTGACGTGACGTCCTGGACTGACCTCGGCTAGTTGACCCGCCTCGCCTTCCGTTTTTGTTCTACCTCTTGTCCGCTTATTCTAACTTCTCAGGGGCTGTCCTCTTCCCTGCTGTCTCTTTCTCTCTGCTTGCCATTAGTAGGTTAGAGACTGTCGCCCAGTTGCGCTCTGTCACCTAGGGCGGGTGGTGCAAGTAGGCAGGGACAGGGGACCGGGCGGCAGCTCAGGGGGTGCACCTCCGCTCTATCTTGATTCCCGTGACTCTACCCATGACAGTATCGCCAAATTCATACTGACCTGCATAATGAAAGTAACTGGTCAGTTTTATCGCAGATCGAACGTCGTAAATAAAAAAAACATAAAACCATGTCGTAATTGCTTTTTTTTTTTTTATTTCCACCCCATTTGGAATTTTGTTCCTTCTTTCTACTACATTATAGGCAATATTAAATGGTGGGATTTAAAAGTATAACTTGTCCAGCAAAAAACAAGCCCTCATATGGATTTTTGAACAGAAAAATAAAAAAGTTATGGCTCTGGGAAGGCAGGGAGTGCAAAACGAAAGCGCAAAAAAAACAAAAAAAACATCCGGGGTAGAAAGGGTTAAAAACACACTGCACTTTAACAGCTTTTATGCTTTTTAAAATTTAAATCTTTGAAAAAATTGTTGCTTATTGGGGGCAGATGGTGTGTAAACACACACTGTGTTATCAGAAAAAAAACTGTGATTTGTTCTGAACAAGTATCCAAAAATTACTCCTTAGTGACCAGACTGTTTTGGGTCTTACCGACCAAGCGTTTTTCTTCCTTTTTTCCTCGTCGCGTTCTCAGAGCTATAACTTTTTTATTTTTCTGTCTATATAGCTTTATGAGGGCTTGTTTTTTGAGGGACAAGTTGTGGTTTTTAATGGCGCCATTTTGGAGTACACATAATTTTCTAATTTACTTTCATTAAGTCTTTCTGGGAGGGAGATAGGAAAAACAGCAATAATGCCACTTCGTTCTTATGTTATAAATTTTACGGCGTTCATTTTTCGGCATAAATAATATAATATATTTATTGTCTGGGTCAGTACGATTACAGTGATACCAAATATATATAGTTATTTTTTAGGTTTTACAACTTTTTTGCAAAAAAACCCCTTTTTTTTAAAGAAAAAAATGTTTTTACATTGCAGCTTCCCAAGAACCATAACTTTAGTTTTTTTCTTTCTATGGAGTTTTTCATTGGTATCATTGTATTTTTCATTGGGATCATTGTGGAGTAAATGACGCTTTTTGATCACTTATGTTTTTTTGGTGGAAACTAAGAATATATTAGCAATTCTGTTTTTTTTTTTTTTTTTTTTATGGCGTTCACTGTAGGGGATAGTTTATGTGATATTTATGTAGTCACGGATGCCACAATTCCAAATATACGGGGGAGATTTTTTTTTTTGCTATTTTTTTCACTGAAAGGCGTATTTGCAATGGAAAAAAATGTGTAATTTTTTTTATTTAATAAATGTATTTTGATTGCTTTTAAAATGCAATGCACTATCCCTATAATGCATTGCATTTTAATAGCAATGCTAATTTAACATTGACTAGCAGGCTGTACCAGAGAAGCTCAGCCTGCTGGAAATTGCTACAGCCAGGACCAGGACCTACATCGGAAGCCAGGTAGGCTTTACACACATCGGCACCCTGCGATCGCATTTGTGGGGTGCCGATGGGAGACAGAGGGAGTCCGCTCCCTCTGTCAACGCTTTACATGCGGCGGGCGCCATTGCCTGCAGCATGTAAAGTGTTAAACAGCCCGGATCGGCACTCATGCTGGTCCAGGCTGTTAGAGCAGGGCCACGGCTCTCATGTGAGAGCTGGGTCCCCACTCCTCACTGCACTGGGGACCTATGCAGGGCTTAGACTGGGCGGCCGTAAAAAAGCAGCAGCCCAGTCTAATGCCCCTTAGGGACCACCGTAAAAACATGTATCGGTGGTCTCTAAGGGGTTAACAGAGGCATAGACCTGCCTTTTGTTTATATATATGCAAACGGTAATGTTAAAAGAAGGCAGACAGCCGTAATGGCAATAAATAGCCTCTGTCAGCAATGGCAAATTTACTCATCAGCTGCAGCCACAGGTGTGTAAAAATCCTCACAGATCCATGCTTTATTCATTTTGACAAAAGTAATGTTTTGTACATTAGAAGGACCGAGGCTACCACAACGAACGAACAGCTTCCCCAATCTTAGCATGGAGAAGCCATTTGAGCCTCGTAGGTACTGGAAACTGGGTTAACAGTACCCCCCCCCCCCCCCTTACACTCCCTCAACTCAGGCCTGACCCTAGACACATTTTTTCAGCAGAGGGGGCCATTAATGTTCTCTCTTGGCTCCCAAGATCTCTCCTCCTTCCAGTCCACCAGGAACAAAGTCCTGCATCTATTCTTTTTCATTCCCAGAATACATTTAATCTCATAGATGTTCTCTGCACAGACAGGATCAGGAGTAGGAAATGGTTTCTTGAAGAAGCAATTTAGGATGACAGCCTTCAGCAGAGAGACATGGAAAAGATTCGGTACTACAAGAGAGGCAGGCAACTTCATCTTGTAGAATACATCATTAATCCTCCCAGAAAGTTCACCCAATTTATAGGAGGGTATTTTAAGCCTGATGTTCTTAAGGGAAAGCCATACTTTGTCAACAGGACGGAACTGAGGAGAACTTCTGCGCCTTTTATCAGCAGACACCTTCAAGAAAATTCAGCCCAAGGTAATAGTTCGACCCAGTTGTCGAAGATTAAGATTAGTGGTGCAAAAAGTTGGTAAGAATTAGGTTGACACTAGAGTTGAGCAGACACCTGGATGTTCGGTTCACCGGGTTCGGCCGAACTTCGCAAAAAAGTTTGAGATCGGGACCCGAACTTGACCCCGAACCCCATTGAAGTCAATGGGGACCTGAACTTTGGAGCACTAAAATGGCTCTAAAAAAGTCATGGAAAGGGCTAGAGGGCTGCAAAATGTGGTTAAGAGCATGACAAGTGCTCTGCAAACAAATGTGGATAGGGAAATGATTAAAATAACATAAAATACGTAAAATAATAATAATAATAATCTTGATCTAGGAGGAGGAGGTCCATATGGAGTAGGAGGTTGAGGAGGCTGTGGATGTGGCGGTGTAGGTGGAAGTGGCGGTGCAGGAGGAGGAGGTAGCCAACAGTGGTTTTTTTTTTTTTTTGTTTAAATTAGGGTTAACCCCAAAACATTGGGAAATATAAAAAATAAAACAAAGACAAAGTGTGCAGGAGTACAACAATGGCTGGGTGAGGCTGGTATACATGTCTATTCTGCACAAGGTACGGACAAGTCCTGTTGGATCCATGCCTGGTTCATTTTAATGAACGTGAGCTTGTCCACATTGGCTATGGACAGGCGACTGCGCTTGTCTGTGATCACCCCCTCCTGCCATGCTAAACAAATGTTCAGACAATACACTGGCTGCAGGGAAGGCCAGCACCTCCAAGGCGTAAAGGGTAAGCTCAGGCAATGTGCCCAATTTGGAGACCCAGAAGTTGAAGGGGCAGACCCATCAGTCAGGACGTGTAGGCATGTGCACACATACTGCTCCACCATGTTGCTGAAATGCTGCGTCCTGCTAAGACGTTCCATATCAGCTGGTGGTGCTGGTTGTTGTGGCGTGCTGACAAAACTTTTCCACATTTCGGCGATGTTAACCCTGCCTTCTGAAGTGCTGGCGGTGCCCCAGCTGCGTTGGCGACCTCTTCCTCCTCCTCAGCCTTCGCCTTGTGCTTCCACTGAGACCCCGCTGTCAGGTGGGAATGCCATCAGCAGCGCGTCGACCAGCGTGCGCTTGTAGTTGCGCATCTTTCGATCAGTAACAGACGTTTTTACTAAATTTAGTTCCCGGTCCGCTATGTAGAGCAGGGGTATATCACAGCCAAAAATTGGTGGATGTCACCCAACAATGTAACAGACGAATTAGTGAAATGTATTTCCCTGTCCACTATGTAGAGCAGGGGTACATCACAGCCAAAAATTGGTGAATCTCACCCAACAATGTAAAAGACAAATTAGTGAAATTATTAAAATAACATAAAATATAATATAGGTAAAAATAAAAAATAATAATCTTGATCTAGGAGGTGGAGGTCCATATGGAGTAGGAGGTTGAGGAGACTGTGGATGTGGAGGTGTAGGTGAAAGCAGCGGTGGAGCAGGGGGAGGTAGCCAACCCTGGAAATTAATTTTTTGCTGTTGTAAATTTGGGCACACCCCAAAACATTGGGAAATATAAAAAATAAAACAATGAGAAAGTGTGCGGAAGTATAACAATGGCTGGGTGAGGCCGGTATACATGTCTATTCTACACAAGGTATGGACAAGTTCTGTGGGATCCATGCCTGGTTCATTTTAATGAACGTGAGCTTGTCCACATTGGCTGTGGACAGGCGGCTGCGCTTGTCTGTGATAACGCCCTCTGCCTTGCTGTACACACATTCAGACAATACACTGGCTGCAGGGCAGGCCAGCACCTCCAATGGGTAAAGGGCAAGCTCAGGCTATGTGCCCAATTTGGAGACCCAGAAGTTGAAGGGAGCAGACCCATCAGTCAGTACGTGTAGGCGTGTGCACACATATTGCTCCACCATGTTGCTGAAATGCTGCCTCCTGCTAAGATGTTCCATATCAGCTGGTGGTGCTGGTTGTTGTGGCGTGTTGACAAAGCTTTTCCACATTTGGGCCGTGCTAACTCTGCCTTCTGACGTGCTTGCAGTGCCCCAGCTGCGTTGGCGACCTCTTCCTCCCCTCTGCCTTTGCCTTGTGCTTCCACTGTGCCCTGGCTGTCAGGTGGGAATGCCATCAGCAGCGCGTCTACCAGCGTGCGCTTGTACTCGTGCATCTTCCAATTACGCTCCAGTGACGGAATTAAGGACGGTACGTTGTCCTTGCAACGGGGATCCTGCAGCGTGGCCACCCAGTAATCAGCACAAGTTAGAATGTGGGCAACTCGGCGGTCATTGCAGAGACACATGTAATCGCTCATGTGTGCCAGGCTGCCCAGAGGCAACAACAAGCTGTCCTCTGTGGGAGGTGTATCGCCTGTGTCCTCTGTATCCCACCAGGGTGCCACCCTGCTGTGAACACGGTTCCTCCCCCTCCATCTCCTCATCCTCATCCTCCATCTCGTCATCCTCCAGAACTGTGCCCTGGCTGGAATATTGTGTACCTGGCATATGTTGATGCAGGAACCCACCCTCGGAGCCACTTGTGAATGACTGGCCTGAAACCCTTGTAAATGATCGTTCTTCCTCCTCCTCCTCCTGTGCCACATCCTCTTCCATCATTGCCTGAAGCATTTTTTTAAGGAGGCATAGAAGTTGGATAGTAACGCTGAGAACGGCGTCATCGGCACTGGCCATGTTGGTGAAGTATTCGAAAAAGCGCAACAAGGCATAAAATTCTCGCATGGAGGCCCACTCATTGGTGGTGAAGTGGTACTGTTCTGCAGAGTGACTCACCCATGCGTGCTGCAGCTGAAACTCCACTATCTGGCCAGCATGTGCAAGGTGGAGTTCCACCTTGTGGGCACGTCGCATATGAGGTGGTGAGCGGGAAGGCCGAAGTTACGCTGCAGCGCTGACAGGCGAGCAGCAGCAGGGTGAGAACAGACGGCCCGCAGCTCTGACATATTGGGGTAATTTGCAGGAAATTCTGCACCACCAAATTCAGCATATGCGCCAGTCAAGGGATGTGCGTAAAACCGGCTAGGCCCAGAGCTGCTATGAGATTTCGCCCATTATCGCACACCACCAGGCCGGGCTTGAGGCTCACTGGCACCACCACTCATCGGTCTGTTGTTCCATGCCCGTCCACAGCTCCTGCATGGTGTGGGGTTTGTCACCCAAACAGATAAGTTTTAAAACTGCCTGCTGTCGTTTACCCCTGGCTGTGCTGAAGTTGGTGTTACGCTGACCGGATGAGGAGGCGGTAGAGGATGAGGAAGCGGAGTAGGAGGAGGAAGCAATAGGAGGCAAAGAGAAACGCCCTGCAATCCTCGGTTGTGAAAGGACAAGCACGAAACTGCTATCCGCCTCAGGCCCAGCTGCCACTGCATTTACCCAGTGTGCTGTTATGGAGATATAACGTCCCTGACCGTTCTTACTGGTCCACGTATCTGTAGTTAAGTGGACCTTGCCACAGATGGCGTTGCGCAGTGCATACCTGATTTTGTCCCCCACTTTGTTGTGCAGGGAAGGGATGGCTCGCCTGGAAAAGTAGTGGCGGCTGGGCACAACGTACTGTGGGACAGCCACCACCATCAAATTCTTAAAACTGTCCGTGTCCACCAGATGGAATGACAGCATTTCAATGGCCAGAAATTTGGAAATGCTGGCATTCAGGGCCAGGGATGGCTGGTGGGTAGGGGGATACTTCATCTTTCACTCCAGTGTTTGGGAGATAGCTGAACGCTTTCATCGGACATTGTGGAGATGCTTGGTTACCGAGGTGATGGCGTTGCTGGCACATCCTTTGTTTGCGGGTTGGCAGGTGCCACTGTCACTCTAGAAGGGGATGAAAAGGCTGAGACTGCAGCAGAAGAGGAAGCAGGAGGAGCCACAAACCTTTCTTGGTTTTTGAGGTGTCTACTACACTGCAGCTCGTGCTTTGCACTTAGATGCCTGGTCATGCAGGTTGTGCTCAGGTTTAGAACGTTTATGCCTCACTCCAGGCTCTGATTGCACAGCGTGCAAACTACTCATGTCTTGTCGTCAGCACATTGTCTCAAGAATTGCCACTCCAGGGAACTCCTTGGAGCTGGCTTTGGTGTGCTCGGTCCCTTGGTGCGGTGGGCAGTAGCAGGCGTACTGTCTAGGGGACAGCCACTCCGCTTTTGCACCCTGCTCCCTCTTTTGCTGTGCTGGTGGCTCTGTGCGACCACCGCCTCTTCCTCCGAAGTGTACAGGTCACTCGCATGACCTTGATTCCATGTGGGGTCGAAGACCCTGATCGTCCTCCATATCATATTCTGCCCAGTCTTCACCCCTGCCCTCCTTGTCGGTCTGCACACTGCAGAAAGCCGCAGCAGCTGGCATCTGTGTTTCGTCATCATTCGAGATGTGCTGCGGTGGTCCTCCCATGTACTCATCCAGAATCATAAGTTGTTTGCGCATCGGAGCATCTCTTCCACCTCTAGGCAGGGCTATGTGATGGCCCTGGGAAACCCTGGCAGCAGTCATCAAAAAGCAGAAGAGACTGCTGCATGACTTGGGGCTCAGACTGCTTGGCTGATTTGCAAGGGGGTGAGGTGAAAGACTGATGGGCTGCAGGTGCCAACTCTGATCTTTCAGCATGGGACTGGGTGGGAGACAATGTGAAGAAACTGGAGGCACTGTCAGCCACCCAATCTACTATCGCCTGTACTTGTTCTGGTCTCACCATTCGTAGAGCGACATTCGGGCCTACCAAATAACGCTGAAGGTTCTGTCGCCTACTCGCACCCATGGAAGGTGCTTCACTTGCAGCCACGGGAGCACCCAGGAATTTTGCCTAGGGGGGGGTCCAAAAGGCAAAAAAATGTGGCATGTGTAGTGCGGGGGGGGGGGGGGGGTGGCTGTAGTGTGTTGCACTGATTCTTTTACTTGGCCATTTCTAAAAGTTATGTAGGAATGGAAGCGCAGCGCACCGCCAATTTTTTTTGCCCCGCCCGTTATTAAAAGCCCCTCCTATATATAATAGGCCACGCCCAACAAACACTGTACAGCTGAAATTCTATAGTTGAGGCCTGTCTCTACATATCATACGGAGGTCTGTCCTGGCTGCACTGCCTGCTTATACAACAAGCTACAGCCAGGAAGCTCCTCCGCTCTCCTCCCTCCCCAGATCCTGCCTGTTGTTCCCCCCCCCCCACCATCTGCCACCTGCTGCCCCCTTTGGCCGTCCTCACCCAGCTCTGAATCCTCCTTCTGCAAATGGCAGGGGGAGGAGCCGGAGCATCTCCTCTCCTACATAGCACCACATACCTCTTACATCCAGTGATGTCACGTTTGTTGTAGACGTTCTCTTTCTTTATCTTCTCCATTTAGACCAGACCGCCATGATGATTTTTCAGCCATCTCCCGTCTCTGCAGAGATTAACAAACAGACATTAGTTTCCCACATTTCCATCATCTTCTAGACACCCTTTCCTGCCACCCCCAATACTATACTGCAGAGAAAGTCCCCCTGGAAATACTACTACCACACAGATAGTGCCCCCTTCAACAATTATTGGCACACAGTGCTCTAAAAAATAACTGCACCCAGACACTAATAGTATAAAGATAATGTCCCCCAAAAATGATTGTGCTAAGCTGATACTGTGGCAGGGTGCCCCCCAAAGTAACAGTGCTCCCCAAAATACCACCAATAGAAATAATTCTCTGCCAGAGCACACTTAGTAGTAATAATGCCCCTATAGTGCCCATACTAGTAATCATGTTCCTCATAGACCCCCAGTAGTAGTAAAGCTAATACCCCCTAGTAGTAATAATTCTCCCTATAATATGACAGTACATAAAATACCCCCGCTTCGTGCCCGCAGTTGAGCTAATGTCCCCATAATGTATGCCAGTATAAAATACCCCTATATAGTGCCCCAGTAAATGCCCTCATAGTGCTCTTCTCCCCCTTTCCCATAGTGTCCCCCATAATATGCCAGTAAAAAATGCCCCTTCTAAGTGCCACCATATGCCCCAATAGTGCTCCACTCCCCCATAGCGCCCCCAAATAATGCCCCATAGTGCCGCTCTCCCCTATAGTGCCTCTCATAATGTGCCAGTAAAAAATGCCCCCTTAGTGCCACCAGATGCCATAATGCCCCCCATAATGTGTCAATAAGAAAAAAGGCCCCTTTAGAGCCCCCACTTCCCCATAGTGCCCCCAAATAATGCCTCTATAGTGCCACCAGATGTCCCATAGTGCCGTTCTCCCTTATAGTGCCCCCCATAATGTGTCAATAAAAAAAAGCCCCTTTAGACCCCCAGATGCCCCATAGTGCTCCTCTCCCCCATTGTGCACCCCCCATAATGTGCCAGTAAAAAATGCCCCCTTAGTGCCACCAGATGCCATAATGCCCCCCATAATGTGCCAATAAGAAAAAAAGTCCCCTTTAGAACCCCCACTTCCCCATAGTGCCCCCAAATAATGCCCCTATAGTGCCACCAGATGCCCCATAGTGCCGTTCTCTCCTATAGTGCCCCCCATAATGAGTCAATAAAAAAAAGCCCCTTTAGAGCCCCCCATAATGTGCCAGTAAGAAATGCCCCCAGAGTGCCACCCCCAAAAAAAATTGTGCTGTAAGAATTGTCATATGCCCCCATAGTGCCAGCTCCGCCCCGCCAAAAAATCCTGAGGACAGATGGATATGGAGATGAGCGCTTCTACAATGGAAGCGCTCATCTCCTACTGCCCGCCACCACCACCGCCGTTGCCGCAATTACATCCAGGCCGCGCCGCCTGTGGTGATCGGCGGTGCGGCCCTGAGGGACCCCCCCTGTAGGTGCGCCACTGCATGCAGTTGGCACAGATCGACCATGTCCTCTCCCTGCAACAGGAGCTCCACCACCAACACCACAACCAGGGCCACGTTATTTGACGCTCTCCTCATTCTTTGCGTTCACCAACCAAACTAACAGATGGTTTATGTCAGGCGACAATGTAACCGCCAATAGTCAGCAATTAAGTTCACTGATAGTAAGGCTGTGCCGGTGTCATAAAGAGAAAAGATTTCTTGAGGTCACACAGGTGAATTTAATACAATTACTTCACGGTCACAAAAAATATGAATTTGTCAACTAACAATGTAACAGCAGTATTGACTGGTTTTATTGGACTGTCAGAAATGCAGCGCAGGCCACAAATGTAGAATCTAGAACAAAAAGTTAGTTTTTTTCAAACAAAAATATGACAGCACTATTTAACGGTTGAAATGGACTGTCAGAAATGCAGCGCAGGCTGCAAATGTACAATCTAGCTCAAAAAGGGTGTTTTTTTCAAACAAAAATATAACAGCAGTATTTAACGGTTGTATTGGACTGTCAAAAATGAAGCACAGGCCGCAATTGTACAACCTAGCACGAAAAGGGTGTTTTTTTTAAACAAAAATATAACAGCAGTATTTAACGGTTTTATTAGACTGCCAGAAATTCAGCGCAGGCCGCAAATGTACTATCTAGCTTAAAAAGGGTGTTGTTTTCAAACCACAATATAACAGCGGTATTTAACGGTTGTATTGGACTGTCAGAAATGCAGCGCAGGCCGCAAATGTACAATCTAGCACAAAAAGTTTTTTTTTTTCAAACAAAAATTATAACAGTAGTATTTAACGGTTGTATTGGACTGTCAGAAATGCGGAGCTGGCCGCAAATGTACTATCTAGCACAAAAAATGTGTGTTTTTTTTTAACTACAATATAACAGCAGTATTTAACAGTTGTATTGGACTGTCAGAAATGCAGCACAGGCCGCAAATGTACAATCTAGAACAAAAAAGGTGTTTTTTTCAAACAAAAGTATAACAGCAGTATTTAACGTTTGTATTGGACTGTCAGAAATGCAGCGCAGGCTGCAAATGTACTATCTAGCACAAAGAGGGTGTTTTTTTCAAACGATAATGTAACCGCAGTATTTAATGGTTTTATTGGACTGTCAGAAATGCAGCACAGGCCGCAAATGTACTATCTGTCACAAAAAGTGAGTTTTTTTTCAAACGACAATGTAACAGCAGTATTTAACAGTTTTATTGGACTGTCAGAAATGCAGAGCAGGCCGCAAATGTACTATTTAGCACAAAGAGGGTGTTTTTTTCAAGCAAAAATATAACAGCAGTATTTAGCGGTTTTATTAGACTGTCAGAAATGCAGCGCAGGCCGCAAATGTACAATCTAGCACAAACAGGGTGTTTTTTTTCAAACAAAAATATAACAGCAGTATTTAACGGTTGTATTGGACTGTCAGAAATGCAGTGCAGGCCGCAAAGGTACTTTATGGAAAAAATATATGATTTTTTCACCCACAGTGAAACAGATGGATTTACTGATTTTATTTCACTAACAGATTTGCAGTGCAGCCGCAAAGGTACTTTATGGAAAAAAAATAAAGAATTTTTCATCCACAATTAAACAGATGGATTTAACTGATTTTCTTTCACTATCGCAAATGCAGTGCAGGGCACAAATGTACTTTTTAGCAAAAAAAATATATGAATTTGTCCCCCCAGAATCTAACAGATAGATTTCCTGAATTAATTACACTCAAATATGCAGCACAGGGGTACTTTACAGAAAAAAATGTGAATATGTCACCCCCTGGGTCCCTGAACTAACAGACGGATTACCTATATTATTTTCCCTTCCCCTTGCACATACAGTACAGACCAAAAGTTTGGACACACCTTCTCATTCAAAGAGTTTTCTTTATTTTCATGACTATGAAAATTGTAGATTCACACTGAAGGCATCAAAACTATGAATTAACACATGTGGAATTATATACATAACAAACAAGTGTGAAACAACTGAAAATATGTCATATTCTAGGTTCTTCAAAGTAGCCACCTTTTGCTTTGATTACTGCTTTGCACACTCTTGGCATTCTCTTGATTAGCTTCAAGAGGTAGTCCCCTGAAATGGTTTTCACTTCACAGGTGTGCCCTGTCAGGTTTAATAAGTGGGATTTCTTGCCTTATAAATGAGGTTGGGACCATCAGTTGCGTTGAGGAGAAGTCAGGTGGATACACAGCTAATAGTCCTACTGAATAGACTGTTAGAATTTGTATTATGGCAAGAAAAAAGCAGCTAAGTAAAGAAAAACGAGTAGCCATCATTACTTTAAGAAATGAAGGTCAGTCAGTCAGCCGAAAAATTGGGAAAACTTTGAAAGTAAGGGCTATTTGACCATGGAGGAGAGTGATGGGGTGCTGCGCCAGATGACCTGGCCTCCACAGTCACCGGACCTGAACCCAATTGAGATGGTTTGGGGTGAGCTGGCCCGCAGAGTGAAGGCAAAAGGGCCAACAAGTGCTAAGCAACTCTGGGAACTCCTTCAAGACTGTTGGAAGACCATTTCAGGGGACTACCTCTTGAAGCTCATCAAGAGAATGCCAAGAGTGTGCAAAGCAGTAATCAAAGCAAAAGGTGGCTACTTTGAAGAACCTAGAATATGACATATTTTCAGTTGTTTCACACTTGTTTGTTATGTATATAATTCCACATGTGTTAATTCATAGTTTTGATGCCTTCATAGTCATGAAAATAAAGAAAACTCTTTGAATGAGAAGGTGTGTCCAAACTTTTGGTCTGTACTGTATGCAATGCAGGTGCACTTAAAAAATGGGTATATGTTGCCCACTGAACTAAAAGAACAGGATACATTTTTTGTCCCTGGCACATATGCAGTGTTGGTGCACTTAACTTGCACAAAATGGCCGCTGACGCCCGCCTAACTAACAGACGGATTAAATTTATTTTTCTGTGTCACTGGGCTCAGGGCAGGGTACAAAAATGTTGCATTGCACCCACAAAAAAAAAAAAAAATCGCTGTAGATTGCAGAGTTAACAAGTTTTGATATCAGATAGATTCTTTCCTATTCTCTCCCTCACAGCAGCCACATCCTATCCCTACACTAGTAAGAGCTGAGTGACGTGCGGCGCTATGTGACTCCAGCTTATATAGAGGCTGGGTCACATGCTGCACTGGCCAATCACAGCCATGCCATTAGTAGGCATGGCTGTGATGGCTTCTAAGGGCACACGAGTTAGACGCTTGTTGATTGGCTGCCCTGCAGCCTTTCAAAAAGCGCCATTAAATCGCTGAACACCGAACTCGAACCCGAACTTTTACTGAAATGTTCGGGTTCGGGGTCAAAAAATCGTATAGTTCGGTACGAACCCGAACTTTACAGTTCGGGTTCGCTAAACCCTAGTTGACAAGCTTCACTTAACCATTGGACTGCAGACGATAAGTCAAAGAGAAGACCAGGGATACATTCGGTAGCTTGCAGAGAGCCCTCCAGAATTTTGACGTGAACTGTATGCCTCTATCAGACACAATATGGAGAGGAAAGCCATAGAGACAGAAAATATGTTCGTTAAATTTCTTGGCCAGTTGAGTAGCAGAAGGGAGAAGAAAGTCCAGGCAGAGGAACGAAATGCGCCATTTAACCCCTTAGGGACGCATGACATACCGGTACGGCATGTTTCCCGAGTCCTTAAGGACCCATGACGTACCGGTACGTCATGGGTTTAAACCGCAATTGCGGAGCGGCGGGGGTTAATCGGAACAGGATGCCCGCTGAAATCATTCAGCGGGCATCCTTTCACGACGCCGTTGGGGGTCATGTGACCCCCCCGTATCGGCGATCGCCGCAAACCGCAGGTCAATTCAGACCTGCGGTTTGCGGCTTTACCTGCGGTTGCGGCGGCTGTGTGGCGGTGCCATCGGGTCCCCATGCGGCTGTGGGGGGAACCGGATGGCATGGAAGGCAGCGCGATGTCTAAGGAAGGCATCGCGCTGCCTTCCGGTGAAGAGCCTGTGAGATCCAGCCCCCTGGAACTCACAGGCCCCGGAAGCTGTATGAGTAATACACACAGTATTACTCATACAGCCAATGCATTCCAATACAGAAGTATTGGATTGCATTGTAAAGAAATATACCCTCCCAAAGTGGGACAAGAAATAAAGTGAAAAAAAAAGTTTAAAAAATAAAGTTTTCTCCCCAAAAAATTAAAAGTTTCAAGTAAAAATAAACAAAAACGTCATTTTCCCCAAATAAAGTAAAAAAAAATTGGTAAAAAATAGGGGAAAAAAAAAAAGTTTACATATTAGGTATCTCTGCATCCGTATTGACCGGCTCTATAAACATATCACATGACCTAACCACTCAGATGAACACCGTAAAAAATAAAAAATAAAAACTGTGCTAAATAAACAATTTTTTTGTCACCTTACATCACAAAAAGTACAACAGCAAGTGATCAAAAAGGCGTTTGCCCACCAAAATAGATCCAATCTAACCATCACCTCATCCCGCAAAAAATGAGACCCAACCTAAGATAATCTCCCAAAAACTGAAAAAACTATGGCTCTCAGAATATGGAGACACTAAAACATGATTTTTTTTCTGTTTCAAAAATTATATTATTGTGTAAAACTTACATAAATAAAAAAAAGTATACATATTCGGTATCGCCGCATCTGTATCGACCGGCTCTATAAAAATATTACATGACCTAACTCCTCAGATGAACACCGTAAAAAAATTTAAATAAAAACTGTGCTAAATAAACCATTTTTTGTCACCTTACGTCACAAAAAGTGTAATAGCAACCAATCAAAAAGTCACACGCACCCTAAAATAGTGCCAATAAAACCCTCATCTCATCCCGCAAAAATCATACCGTACCCAAGGTAATCGCCCAAAAACTGAAAAAATTATAGCTCTCAGACTATGGAAATACTAAAACATGATTTTTTGGGCTTCAAAATGAAATCATTGTGTAAAACTTACATTAAAAAAAAAGTATACATATTAGGTATCGTCGCATCCGTGACAACCTGGTCTATAAAAATATCACATAATCTAACCTGTCAGATGATTGTTGTAAATAACAAAAAATAAAAACGGTGCAAAAACAGATATTTCTTGTTATCTTGCCTCACAAAAAGTGTAATATAGAGCAACCAAAAATCATATGTACCCTAAACTAGTACCAACAATACTTCCACCCTATCCTGTAGTTTCTAAAATGGGGCCACTTTTTTGGAGTTTCTACTCTAGGGGTGCATCAGGGGGGCTTCAAATGGGACATGGTGTAAAAAAAAAAAAACAGTCCAGCAAAATCTGCCTTCCAAAAACCGTATGGCATTCCTTTCCTTCTTCGCCCTGCCGTGTGCCCGTACAGCTGTTTACGACCACATATGAGGTGTTTCTGTAAACTACAGAATCAGGGCCATAAATATTGAGTTTTGTTTGGCTGTTAACCCTTGCTTTGTTACTGGGAAAAAAGGATTAAAATGGAAAATTTGCCAAAAAATTTAAATTCTGAAATTTCATCTCCATTTGCCAATAACTCTTGTGGAACACCTAAAGGGTTAACAAAATTTGTAAAATCTGTTTTGAATACCTTGAGGGGTGTAGTTTCTTAGATGGGGTCACTTTTATGGATTTTCTACTCTAGGGTTGCATCAGGGGGGCTTCAAATGGGACATGGTGTCACAAAAACCAGTCCAGCTAAACCTGCCTTCCAAAAACCGTATGGCATTCCTTTCCTTCTGCGCCCTGCCGTGTGCCCCTACAGTGGTTTACGACCACATATGGGGTGTTTCTGTAAACTACAGAATCAGGGCCAAAAATATTAAGTTTGGTTTGGCTGTTAAACCTTGCTTTGTAACTGGAAAAAAATTATTAAAATGGAAAATCTGGCAAAAAAGTGAAATTTTGAAATTGTATCTCTATTTTCCATTAATTCTTGTGGAACACCTAAAGGGTTAACGACGTTTGTAAAATCAGTTTTGAATACCTTGAGGGGTGTAGTTTTTTAGATGGGGTCACTTTTATGGAGTTTCTACTCTAGGAGTGCATCAGGGGGCTTCAAATCGGACATGGTGTCAAAAAAACCAGTCCAGCTAAACCTGCCTTCCAAAAACCGTATGGCATTCCTTTCCTTCTGCGCCCTGCCATGTGCCCCTACAGTGGTTTACGACCACATATGGGGTGTTTCTGTAAACTACAGAATCAGGGCCAAAAATATTGAGTTTGGTTTGGCTGTTAACCCTTACTTTGTAACTGGAAAAAAAATGGAAAATCTGCCAAAAAAGTGAAATTTTGAAATTGTATCTCTATTTTCCATTAATTCTTGTGGAACACCTAAAGGGTTAACAAAGTTTGTAAAATCAGTTTTGAATACCTTGAGAGGTGTAGTTTATAGAATGGGGTCATTTTTGGGTGGTTTCTATTATGTAAGCCTCACAAAGTGACTTCAGACCTGAACTGGTCTATAAAAATTGGGTTTTTGAAAATTTCTGAAAAATTTCAAGATTTGCTTCTAAACTTCTAAGCCTTGTAAAATCCCCAAAAAATAAAATATATCATTCCCAAAATGATCCAAACATGAAGTAGACATTTGGGGAATGTAAAGTAATAACTATTTTTGGAGGTATTACTATGTATTATAGAAGTAGAGAAATTGAAACTTGGAAATTTGCAATTTTTTATTTTTTTTGTAAATTTGGTAATTTTCTATGTCAATTTTTTTTACTTTTTTGACCCAATTTTAGCAGTGTCATGAAGTACAATATGTGATGAAAAAACAATCTCAGAACGGCCTGGGTAAGTAAAAGCGTTTTAAAGTTATCAGCACTTAAAGTGACACTGGTCAGATTTGCAAAAAATGGCCAAGTCCTTAAGGTCAAATAGGGCTGAGTCCTTAAGGGGTTAAGAGAAGCGATCTACCACTACCCAGATCACAGAACAACCAGAAGAAGTGGGCAGATCCATAATAAAGTCAATACCTATTTGTTGCCAGGGAGCCTCAGAGACAGGAGGATGAAGCAGAAGACCAGCTGGACATTGTTTGGAAGTATTATTTTGTGCACACGAAGGACAAGCAGGGACAAATTCTTGGATATCTTGTCGCATGGATGGCCACCAGTGCCATTATGCGATAAATCTGAAGGTCTTTTGCTGACCGGCATGACCCGCCACTTTAGATGAATGGCACCATAGTAAGACTGCTGCCTGAGGGACTCTGCAAAAAATGTATTTCCAGGCGGAATCTCGGATAGGCAGACAGAGATTTTAGTGGGAGCAATCATATGCTGAGGAGTTTCCTTTTGGTCAGTGGGATCAAAGGCTCTTGAGAGAACATCCGCCTTGACATTCTTGTCAGCAACATAAAAATGGAGGACAAAATCAAAACTAGCAAAGATTAGAGACAATCTGGCTTGGCGAGAGTTAAGTCTCTTTTACGTTAAATTTTTGTGGTCGGTATAAATCACTACTAGATAAGCCACTCCCTCCAGAAGGTATCGGCATTTTAATTGCCAATAACTCTGTCACCAATGGAGTAAATGCGCTCAGGAGCAGAGAAGGCTTTAGAGAGGAAGCTGCAGGTTCTCATTTTTCAGGAAGGAGATTTCAGAGAAAGCACTTCCCCTGCCCCAGTAGATGACGCATCTACTTCAAGGTAGAATTGTTTACTGGCATTTGGATGATGACATACTAGAGCAAAGGAGAAGTGCTGTTTCAGGAAATATAAGGCAGATTTCGCTTTAGCTTTCCAGCTCTTAGGTTTTGCACTTTTGCAAGTCAAGGCAGAGATGGGAGCCATCAAGGAAGAGAAGTGAACAATAAATTGGCAGTAGTAATTTGCAAAACGCAGAAAACGTTGAATTTCCATCAGACTTGAAGGAAAAAGCCACTTTAGAATCACAGACAGTTTCTCAGGATCCATTTGCAGGCCAGTATCCGAAACAATGTATCCAAGGAAAGGAAGCGAGGATTGTTCAAATATGCACTTCTCTAGTTTGGCATACAGGCGATTGTTTTTAGGACATGGGGGACTTGTTTTCGGTGGGAGACCAGATCTGAAAAGAAAATCAGAACATTGTCAAGGTAAACTGCAACTACAAGAATAGAGCAGGTCTCAGAAGATGTCATTGATGTATACTTGAAATACTGCAGGGGCATTGCTTAGCCCAAAGGGCATCACTAGGTACTCATAGTGACCGCCACGAGTATTGAATGTGGTCTTCCACTCATCTCCTTGACGAATACGGATCAAGTTGTACGCACCCCTGAGATCCAGCTTGGAAAAGATTTTAGCCCCTCTTAGACAATCAAACACCTCTGTAATAAGTGGTAGCAGGGTATTTATTCTTGATCATGATTTTATTGAGACCCCTGTTATCGATACTAGGATGGAGAGATCCATCCATTTTCTTCACAAAGAAGAAGCCAGAGCCAGTCGGAAAGCAATGAATTTTCTTTAATATACTCTGACATGGCTTGAGTTCTCTGCTGGCAACAGGGGATAAATACGGCCACGAGCAGGTGTAGATTCAGGAACCAGGTCAATCATACAGACTGTGTGGAGGTAACATCTCGGCCTCCCTTTTATCGAAGACATCCGCATTAGAGTAATAATCCGCTGGTAGATCCTGAAGATTTGGTAGTACATAAGGTGACCAAGCAGGCTGAATAGATGAAAGACACCTTCCTAGACAAGACTGTCCCCAACGAAGTACCTCACCAGACCTCAAATCAGGGACAGGTTCATGGGTTCTGAACCAGGGTAGTCCCAAAAAGAGAGAATGATACAGACTCAGGAGTATCAAAAAGGAGATCTCCTGAAGATGAAGACCTCCAACGTGTAGTTCCACAGGTTCCGTAGAAAACTGCACAGACACAGACAAAGCCCTTCCATCGACGGACTAAACCATCAATGGTCTCTGCAGGCGTCAGACTGGAATTCGATATCAATCCACTAGGGATTGCTGCAGAAAGTTTCCTGCTGATCCAGAATCCAGAAGTGTCGGATCCGTGAATAGAATATCTCCAAGTGACACAGTTAGAGGCAGAGTTAGAGGTAGAGAGGAACTATTTTCAACTAGAGCTGACTCTCCAACAGACCCTAGGCTTGAGAGTTTCCTGGCTTCAGGGGACAAGCAAAGAGAAAATGTTTGGAACCACTACAATAGAAACAAAGTCCTTTAGCAGAGCGTTGGTCACGTACCTGTACTGTCAGCCTGACTCAGTCGACCCGCATCGGCTGTGGAGCTGGAAACAACATGGAAGGCTGAGGGGTAGGGATGAGCGAACCCGAACTGTATAGTTCGGGTTCGTACCGAATTTTGGGGTGTCCGTGGCACGGACCCGAACCCGAACATTTTCGTAAAAGTCCGGGTTCGGGTTCGGTGTTCGGCGCTTTCTTGGCGCTTTTTGAAAGGCTGCAAAGCAGCCAATCAACAAGCGTCATACTACTTGGCCCAAGAGGCCATCACAGCCATGCCTACTATTGGCATGGCTGTGATTGGCCAGTGCACCATGTGACCCAGCCTCTATTTAAGCTGGAGTCACGTAGCGCCGCACGTCACTCTGCTATGATCAGTATAGGGAGAGGTTGCAGCTGCGACGTTAGGGCGAGATTAGGCAGATTAACTCCTCCCCAGAGCGTTTTTAGATCACTTTTTTTCTGGGGTGATCGGCGGCCATTTTGTGACTTGTGGTGCGCCAGCACGAGCTATCACCAAGTGTATTTAACCATCGATAGTGTGGTTATTTTGTGCTATATCCTACATCAGCTGCAGGCTGAGCCTGTGCCACCGAAGTGCATTTAACCATCAACAGTCTGGTTATTTTTTGGCCATATACTACATCAGCTGCAGGCTGAGCCTGTTTCACCCAAGTGCATTTAACCATCAACAGTCTGATTATTTTTTGGCCATATACTACATCAGCTGCAGGCTGAGCCTGTGTCACCGAAGTGCATTTAACCATCAACAGTCTGGTTATTTTTTGGCCATATATTACATCAGGGGCAAGTTGAGCCTGTCACCCAGCGCCTAAAAAATAGACCTGACATTTCTATTCAACCAAATCTGCACAGTTTTAGCTGGTCAAGTTATTTGTAGTGACCGTCAAAGCAGACTTTTTGTTCTGGGTTGAAAAAGCATTCCCAAATTTGCCATTCTAAAAATAACTAGTTTGTGGTATTTCAGGCCTACTTGAAATCTATCCCAAAAAGAAAATCTTACATTGAAGTTATTGATAGTATCATTCAGAAAAACCTAAGACACACGCTAGCGTGCTGATAGAAGTGTCATTCTGTGATTAAACCTATAACTGTCACACAGCGCAAAAAAAAACAGGTCTCACATCTCTATTCAACCAAATCTGCACAGTTTTAGCTGGTCAAGTTATTTGTAGTGACCGTCAAAGCAGACTTTTTGTTCTGGGTTGAAAAAGCATTCCCAAATTTGCCATTCTGAAAATAACTAGTTTGTGGTATTTCAGGCCTACTTGAAATCTATCCCAAAAAGAAAATCTTACTTTGAAGTTATTGATAGTATCATTCAGAAAAACCTAAGACACACGCTAGCGTGCTGATAGAAGTGTCATTCTGGGATTAAACCTATAACTGTCACACAGCGCAAAAAAAAACAGGTCTCACATCTCTATTCAACCAAATCTGCACAGTTTTAGCTGGTCAAGTTATTTGTAGTGACCGTCAAAGCAGACTTTTTGTTCTGGGTTGAAAAAGCATTCCCAAATTTGCCATTCTGAAAATAACTAGTTTGTGGTATTTCAGGCCTACTTGAAATCTATCCCAAAAAGAAAATCTTACATTGAAGTTATTGATAGTATCATTCAGAAAAACCTAAGACACACGCTAGCGTGCTGATAGAAGTGTCATTCTGGGATTAAACCTATAACTGTCACACAGCGCAAAAAAAAACAGGTCTCACATCTCTATTCAACCAAATCTGCACAGTTTTAGCTGGTCAAGTTATTTGTAGTGACCGTCAAAGCAGACTTTTTGTTCTGGGTTGAAAAAGCATTCCCAAATTTGCCATTCTGAAAATAACTAGTTTGTGGTATTTCAGGCCTACTTGAAATCTATCCCAAAAAGAAAATCTTACATTGAAGTTATTGATAGTATCATTCAGAAAAACCTAAGACACACGCTAGCGTGCTGATAGAAGTGTCATTCTGGGATTAAACCTATAACTGTCACACAGCGCAAAAAAAAACAGGTCTCACATCTCTATTCAACCAAATCTGCACAGTTTTAGCTGGTCAAGTTATTTGTAGTGACCGTCAAAGCAGACTTTTTGTTCTGGGTTGAAAAAGCATTCCCAAATTTGCCATTCTGAAAATAACTAGTTTGTGGTATTTCAGGCCTACTTGAAATCTATCCCAAAAAGAAAATCTTACATTGAAGTTATTGATAGTATCATTCAGAAAAACCTAAGACACACGCTAGCGTGCTGATAGAAGTGTCATTCTGTGATTAAACCTATAACTGTCACACAGCGCAAAAAAAAAAACAGGTCTCACATCTCTATTCAACCAAATCTGCACAGTTTTAGCTGGTCAAGTTATTTGTAGTGACCGTAAAAGCAGACTTTTTGTTCTGGGTTGAAAAAGCATTCCCAAATTTGCCATTCTCAAAATTGTGGTGAACGGGAACAATGAGGAAAACATCTAATAAGGGACGCGGACGTGGACATGGTCGTGGTGGTGTTAGTGGACCCTCTGGTGCTGGGAGAGGACGTGACCGTTCTGCCACAGCCACACGTCCTAGTGAACCAACTACCTCAGGTCCCAGTAGCCAGCAGAATTTACAGCGATATTTGGTGGGGCCCAATGCCGTTCTAAGGATGGTAAGGCCTGAGCAGGTACAGGCATTAGTCAATTGGGTGGCCGACAGTGGATCCAGCACGTTCACATTATCTCCCACCCAGTCTTCTGCAGAAAGCGCACAGATGGCGCATGAAAACCAAGCCCATCGGTCTGTCACATCACCCCCATGCATATCAGGGAAACTGTCTGAGCCTCAAGTTATGCAGCAGTCTCTTATGCTGTTTGAAGACTCTGCTGCCAGGGTTTCCCAAGGGCATCCACCTAGCCCTTCCCCAGGGGTGGAAGAGATAGAATGCACTAACGCACAACCACTTATTTTTCCTGATGATGAGGACATGGGAATACCACCTCAGCACGTCTCTGATGATGACGAAACACAGGTGCCAACTGCTGCATCTTTCTGCAGTGTGCAGACTGAACAGGAGGTCAGGGATCAAGACTGGGTGGAAGACGATGCAGGGGACGATGAGGTCCTAGACCCCACATGGAATGAAGGTCGTGCCACTGACTTTCACAGTTCGGAGGAAGAGGCAGTGGTGAGACCGAGCCAACAGCGTAGCAAAAGAGGGAGCAGTGGGAAAAATCAGAACACCCGCCGCCAAGAGACTCCGCCTGCTACTGACCGCCGCCATCTGGGACCGAGCACCCCAAAGGCAGCTTCAAGGAGTTCCCTGGCATGGCACTTCTTCAAACAATGTGCTGTTGACAGGACCCGAGTGGTTTGCACGCTGTGCCATCAGAGCCTGAAGCGAGGCATTAACGTTCTGAACCTTAGCACAACCTGCATGACCAGGCACCTGCATGCAAAGCATGAACTGCAGTGGAGTAAACACCTTAAAAACAAGGATGTCACTCAGGCTCCCCCTGCTACATCTTCTGCTGCTGCCGCCTCGGCCTCTTCTGCTGCTGCTGCCGCCGCCTCGGCCTCTTCCTCCGCCTCTGGAGGAATGTTGGCACCTGCCGCCCAGCAAACATGGGATGTACCACCAACAACACCACCTGCGTCACCAAGCATCTCAACCATGTCACACGGCAGCGTTCAGCTCTCCATCTCACAAACATTTGAGAGAAAGCGTAAATTCTCACCTAGCCACCCTCGATCCCTGGCCCTGAATGCCAGCATTTCTAAACTACTGGCCTATGAAATGCTGTCATTTAGGCTGGTGGACACACACAGCTTCAAACAGCTCATGTCACTTGCTGTCCCACAGTATGTTGTTCCCAGCCGCCACTACTTCTCTAAGAGAGCCGTGTCTTCCCTGCACAAACAAGTGTCCGATAAAATCAAGTGTGCACTGCGCAACGCCATCTGTGGCAAGGTCCACCTAACCACAGATACGTGGACCAGTAAGCACGGCCAGGGACGCTATATCTCCCTAACTGCACACTGGGTAAATGTAGTGGCGGCTGGGCCCCAGGCGGAGAGCTATTTGGCGCACGTCCTTCTGCCGCCAAGGATCGCAGGGCAACATTCTTTGCCTCCTGTCTCCTCCTCCTCCTACTCAGCTTCCTCCTCCTCTTCTTCCACCTGCTCATCCAGTCAGCCACACACCTTCACCACCAACTTCAGCACAGCACGGGGTAAACGTCAGCAGGCCATTCTGAAACTCATATGTTTGGGGGACAGGCCCCACACCGCACAGGAGTTGTGGCGGGGTATAGAACAACAGACCGACGAGTGGTTGCTGCCGGTGAGCCTCAAGCCCGGCCTGGTGGTGTGCGATAATGGGCGAAATCTTGTTGCAGCTCTGGGACTAGCCGGTTTGACGCACATCCCTTGCCTGGCGCATGTGCTGAATTTGGTGGTGCAGAAGTTCATTCGCAACTACCCCGACATGTCAGAGCTGCTGCATAAAGTGCGGGCCGTCTGTTCGCGCTTCCGGCGTTCACACCCTGCCGCTGCTCGCCTGTCTGCGCTACAGCGTAACTTCGGCCTTCCCGCTCACCGCCTCATATGCGACGTGCCCACCAGGTGGAACTCCACCTTGCATATGCTGGACAGACTGTGCGAGCAGCAGCAGGCCATAGTGGAGTTTCAGCTGCAGCACGCACGGGTCAGTCGCACTGCGGATCAGACCCACTTCACCACCAATGACTGGGCCTCCATGCGAGACCTGTGTGCCCTGTTGCGCTGTTTCGAGTACTCCACCAACATGGCCAGTGGCGATGACGCCGTTATCAGCGTTACAATACCACTTCTATGTCTCCTTGAGAAAACACTTAGGGCGATGATGGAAGAGGAGGTGGCCCAGGAGGAAGAGGAGAAAGAGGGGGCATTTTTAGCACTTTCAGGCCAGTCTCTTCGAAGTGACTCAGAGGGAGGTTTTTTGCAACACCAGAGGCCAGGTACAAATGTGGCCAGACAGGGCCCACTACTGGAGGACGAGGAGGACGAGGATGAGGAGGAGGTGGAGGAGGATGAGGATGAAGCATGTTCACAGCGGGGTGGCACCCAAAGCAGCTCGGGCCCATCACTGATGCGTGGCTGGGGGGGAAACACAGGACGATGACGATACGCCTCCCACAGAGGACAGCTTGTCCTTACCTTTGGGCAGCCTGGCACACATGAGCGACTACATGCTGCAGTGCCTGCGCAACGACAGCAGAGTTGCCCACATTTTGACGTGTGCAGACTACTGGGTTGCCACCCTGCTGGATCCCCGGTACAAAGACAATGTGCCCACCTTACTT
Source organism: Bufo bufo (assembly GCF_905171765.1). Taxonomy (NCBI): domain Eukaryota; kingdom Metazoa; phylum Chordata; class Amphibia; order Anura; family Bufonidae; genus Bufo; species Bufo bufo. Next base: position 140,578,671 of record NC_053389.1, read on the forward strand.
CCTACACTGGAGCGTGATAGGAAGATGCGCGAGTACAAGCGCACGTTGGTAGACGCGCTACTGAGAGCATTCCCAAATGTCACAGGGGAACCAGTGGAAGCCCAAGGCAAAGGCAGAGGAGGAGCAAGAGGTCTTTAACGCAGCTGTGTCACGGCCAGCTCCTCTGAGGGCAGGGTTAGCATGGCAGAGATGTGGAAAAGTTTTGTCACCACGCCACAGCTAACTGCACCACCTCCTGATACGGAACGTGTTAGCAGGAGGCAACATTTCACTAACATGGTGGAACAGTACCTGTGCACACCCCTCCACGTACTGACTGATGGTTCGGCCCCATTCAACTTCTGGGTCTCCAAATTGTCCACGTGGCCAGAGCTAGCCTTTTATGCCTTGGAGATGCTGGCCTGCCCGGCGGCCAGCGTTTTGTCTGAACGTGTATTCAGCACGGCAGGGGGCGTCATTACAGACAAACGCAGACGCCTGTCTACAGCCAATGTGGACAAGCTGACGTTCATAAAAATGAACCAGGCATGGATCCCACAGGACCTGTCCATCCCTTGTGCAGATTAGATATTAACTACCTCCCCTTAACAATATATTATTCTACTCCAGGGCACTTCCTCATTCAATACTATTTTTAATTTCATTTTACCATTATATTGTGGGGCAACCCAAAGTTGAATGAACCTCTCCTCTGTCTGGGTGCCGGGACCTAAATGTGTGACAGTGGCCTGTTCCAGTGGTGGGTGACGTGAAGCCTGATTCTCTGCTATGACATGAATACAGATTCTGCGCTGACATAAGGCCAGACTCTCTGTTACGGGACCTCTCTCCTCTGCCTGGGTGCCTGGGCCTAAATGTGTGACAGTGGCCTGTTCCAGTGGTGGCTGACGTGAAGCCTGATTCTCTGCTATGACATTAAGACAGATTCTGTGCTGACATAAGGCCAGATTCTCTGTTACGGGACCTCTCTCCTCTGCCTGGGTGCCTGGGCCTAAATGTGTGACAGTGGCCTGTTCCAGTGGTGGGTGACGTGATGCCTGATTCTCTGCTATGACATGAAGACAGATTCTGTGCTGACATAAGGCCAGATTCTCTGTTACAGGACCTCTCTCCTCTGTCTGGGTGCCTGGGCCTAAATGTGTGACAGTGGCCTGTTCCAGTGGTGGGTGACGTGATGCCTGATTCTCTGCTATCACATGAAGACAGATTCTGTGCTGACATAAGGCCAGATTCTCTGTTACAGGACCTCTCTCCTCTGTCTGGGTGCCGGGGTTCCTAAATATGTAACAGTGGCCTGTTCCAGTGGTGGGTGACGTGAAGCTTGATTCTCTGCTATGACATGAAGACTGATTCTGCGCTGACATAAGGCCAGATTCTCTGTTACGGGACCTCTCTCCTCTGCCTGGGTGCCTGGGCCTAAATGTGTGACAGTGGCCTGTTCCAGTGGTGGGTGACGTGATGCCTGATTCTCTGCAATGACATGAAGACAGATTCTGCGCTGACATAAGGCCAGATTCTCTGTTACGGGACCTCTCTCCTCTGCCTGGGTGCCTGGGCCTAAATGTGTGACAGTGGCCTGTTCCAGTGGTGGGTGACGTGAAGCCTGATTCTCTGCTATGACATTAAGACAGATTCTGTGCTGACATAAGGCCAGATTCTCTGTTACGGGACCTCTCTCCTCTGCCTGGGTGCCTGGGCCTAAATGTGTGACAGTGGCCTGTTCCAGTGGTGGGTGACGTGATGCCTGATTCTCTGCTATGACATGAAGACAGATTCTGTGCTGACATAAGGCCAGATTCTCTGTTACAGGACCTCTCTCCTCTGTCTGGGTGCCGGGGCCTAAATGTGTGACAGTGGCCTGTTCCAGTGGTGGGTGACGTGAAGCTTGATTCTCTGCTATGACATGAAGACAGATTCTGCGCTGACATAAGGCCAGATTCTCTGTTACGGGACCGCTCTCCTCTGTCTGGGTGCCGGGGCCTAAATGTGTGACAGTGGCCTGTTCCAGTGGTGGGTGACGTGAAGCCTGATTCTCTGCTATGACATGAAGACTGATTCTGCGCTGACATGAAGCCAGATTCTCTGCTATGGCATGAAGAGACTGATTCTCTGCTGACATGAAGCCAGATTCTTTGCTATGGCATGAAGAGACTGATTCTCTGCTGACGTGAAGCCAGATTCTCTGCTATGGGACCTCTGTCCAATTGATATTGGTTCATTTTTATTTTTTTAATTTTAATTTTAATTCATTTCCCTATCCACATTTGTTTGCAGGGGATTTACCTACATGTTGCTGCCTTTTGCAGCCCTCTAGCTCTTTCCTGGGCTGTTTTACAGCCTTTTTAGTGCCCAAAAGTTCGGGTCCCCATTGACTTCAATGAGGTTCGGGTTCGGGACGAAGTTCGGGTCGGGTTCGGATCCCGAACCCGAACATTTCCGGGAAGTTCGGCCGAACTTCTCGAACCCGAACATCCAGGTGTTCGCTCAACTCTACTGAGGGGTAGGAGCTCGCTGAAGGGAAAATGCCAGACGAAAAGGGCTTCTCTCATATGCCACTTCTCTGTCACGTTCCTGGAACCACAAATCAATTCAAGTGGCCAGGAAGACGAGGTCATCCAAAGTAGAAGGAACATCCCATCTGGCCAGCTCGTACTTAATTTGCCCAGAGAGGCCCTCCCATAAGGTGTATTGTCACAGCCTGATGAACGTATAAAAGAAAGAAACAAAAACTTTATTAAAGTCTGTTTAAAAGGGGGCAAAAAGCCTATATGTCACAGTCTGTGACCACCAGACAACCAGACTTGAAGAGCGCAGAAAGGGACTAAGGAATAACCCTCTGCACTATTACAAGTCTGGACTAAATTCCTGACTTGCTAGCAAGTTGCTGCTAATGGACTGCAAGCAGGATAACAGGATACGGTCCAAACTATTAATAGACACAGGTGTGCCGCAAGTGAACCTCTTAGATTGTTGCTGACCAATGCAGCTGTGTCAGCTGGTTACTGGCCGGATGGGACTGTGTTATGTTAGCCACACTGACTGTACTGGGCAATCAATGTCTGGTCTATGATTACAACCAGTGCTCCACACTAAAAGACTGTGCGAGAGTCGTCCTGCTATCAATAGACAACTGGCATGTAGGTTGATGGCGGAGCGGGAGACATGTTAGCCACAGCAGAGGGACCTTGTGGTGCAGGGTTGGCAGACGTCAGGTCATTTAGATGCGTATTCACATTACGTAAATAGGACAGAATTTGATCCTGGCGCTCATGCTGTTGGGCCATCTCCTAGTATAACTCGGTGAGACTGGGAGCGATCTGGTCAGTGGGGTCCATGGCCTGAGCAAACTGTAATGGTCAGCAGGTGCGAACCCGCTGTCCCATGTGACCAACCTCCTCAGAGGGGGATGACAAAGTGTACCCCTCGTTCTTCACAATACCTCTGATGGTGAAGATAGACTTTCCTGAAGGGTACACCAGGCCCTACCTCTGGGAAGGAAGGACAGAACCTGGTGTGGACCCCCTGGACTGGCCTCCAGATGGTACGGGTCACCCAGAGGGTGCTAGGTGGCCAGAGGCCGATCAGATGAGGCAAGGCAAGGTCTGGATACAGAGTCCAAGGTCAAGGCAGGCAGCAATATGGCAACGTTCATAAATGACTTATATCAGTAGTTTGGAGACAACACACTAAGGACGGCATAAAGCTTCAATCAACATTTATTTTACCAGTGGCACAATCTCAGAGAACCATTTAATGCTTATTGCGACGTTTCGGGCTCAATTTGGTGCCTTTTATCAAGCTATAAATGCAATTCATTAATTATGTACAATATTTCATCCATAATATTTCTGTAATGTACAATATTTCATATAAAGAAAAAAACATAGTATGTCCATCTGGGTAACACGGGCCAAAGGGTAAGTATGATTAAAATACATGATTAAGTGAATAGGAAACGGAAAATTAAAATGACTTGATTGAAAAACATGACCGTATATACTGAATAATATGATTACAGGAGACAATTTCAGATGCAATCTCAAAATTGGCAAAAAAGTGGCCAGAGAGGGTTGTATCAATTGGCCTGGATGCTTACAGAGGGGAATGACTCTGACAAAAGCACCAGGTCAGTTGAGTGGTATCCTAGTAAAAATAAGCAATTGACAGGCTAGAATAACCTTTTAGGGTTAATATGTCATGTTTTAGGGTTAATATATTATATGCAGGTCAGAGGTGAAATGCAGAAGGTGCCCATAAATATGTAAAACCAATTACACACGAACAAACCAGATGTAGCCAGTATAGTAGTGCAGTGTATATGCACTATACACTCACCTAAAGAATTATTAGGAACACCTGTTCTATTTCTCATTAATGCAATTATCTAGTCAACCAATCACATGGCAGTTGCTTCAATGCATTTAGGGGTGTGGTCCTGGCCAAGACAATCTCCTGAACTCCAAACTGAATGTCAGAATGGGAAAGAAAGGTGATTTAAGCAATTTTGAGCGTGGCATGGTTGTTGGTGCCAGACGGGCCGGTCTGAGTATTTCACAATCTGCTCAGTTACTGGGATTTTCACGCACAACCATTTCTAGGGTTTACAAAGAATGGTGTGAAAAGGGAAAAACATACAGTATGCGGCAGTCCTGTGGGCAAAAATGCCTTGTGGATGCTAGAGGTCAGAGGAGAATGGGCCAACTGATTCAAGCTGATAGAAGAGCAACGTTGACTGAAATACCCACTCGTTACAACCGAGGTATGCAGCAAAGCATTTGTGAAGCCACAACACGCACAACCTTGAGGCGGATGGGCTACAACAGCAGAAGACCCCACCGGGTACCACTCATCTCCACTACAAATAGGAAAAAGAAGCTACAATTTGCACAAGCTCACCAAAATTGGACTGTTGAAGACTGGAAAAATGTTGCCTGGTCTGATGAGTCTCGATTTCTGTTGAAACATTCAAATGGTAGAGTCCTAATTTGGCGTAAACAGAATGAGACCATGTATCAATCCTCTGATGGCTACTTCCAGCAGGATAATGCACCATGTCACAAAGCTCGAATCATTTCAAATTGGTTTCTAGAACATGACTATGAGTTCACTGTACTAAAATGGCCCCCACAGTCACCAGATCTCAACCCAATAGAGCATCTTTGGGATGTGGTGGAACGGAAGCTTCGTGCCCTGGATGTGCATCCCTCAAATCTCCATCAACTGCAAGATGCTATCCTATCAATATGGGCCAACATTTCTAAAGAATGCTATCTACCTTGTTGAATCAATGCCACGTAGAATTAAGGCAGTTCTGAAGGCAAAAGGGGGTCCAACACCGTATTAGTATGGTGTTCCTAATAATTCTTTGGGTGAGTGTATATGCAGTAAAGTGCTATAGAATTGGCAAAGTATCCGACCCAACCAAGCGTGGTGCTAAAAATGAGGTTGGGTGATCAAAAAAAGTCAGAGGCATTGATGATGCCTAACCCGAGAAGGCCGGGTGTCAAAATTCCACGGCGTGCAGTAGATCAGAGGCACGCCGTGGGGTTTTATCAGGAATTCAGCCCGGTCACGTGTGGGGCGGGACATCCGGCTCGGCAGGCGTGTAATGAGTCGCGATGTTTGGATGTAATGATCCAAAGGGCGGTGTGCCATCAGGCGCATGCGCCCTAATGCGTCTTGGGCTCGTGGCGCCATATTGGATACTGGTAATGACTGGAAGGAAATCGGCGCATGCTTGGTGTCGCTGAGAATTGTGGCGGCCATCTTAAGAATTGGAAACGCCTTCAAATTACAGATTATTTCTTAAGGACTAGTGGGAAGGTTATTGCCAGTCAATTACACAGCCATTCTGGCGTGTTCCTCAGTATCTGGTGGATAATGAGGAATATCTATATAAGGCACATTGTCATGGTCTTACCTGCTTGCTGCTCTCCTTCGTTTGACATGTGCTGGCGGCCATCTTGGTTTCTGGGTTTCTTGTAGCCTTCCACCCTGCGGCTCCTCCTTCCCCTGGGAGGAGCTGGATGCCTAGCTCATATATATAGGAGGTCTGTGGCTTCAGTTCCTTGCTTGGTCCTCTTGTATTCACATGCTTCTAAGACTGCTGCTGCTTCTGGTTCCTGATCCTGGCTTCGTCTGACTACCCTGCTGGTTCCTGATCCTGGCTTCGTCTGACTACCCTTCTGGTTCCTGACCTCTGGCTTCGCAAAGACTCTGCTCGGTTTCACCATCCGTTTGGACTTTTGCTTTACAGCTTTATTTTCAATAAAGCCTTCTTATTTTCACTTATCTCTTGTTGTACGTCTGGTTCATGGTTCCGTGACATTAGGACCAAGCCATGAATTCTGACGGTACAGGGCCATCCTCGCTACCCACGCTGGTTGCCAGACTTGATCAGCAGGATCACCTGTTGGGTCGGTTCGCTGTGGCGTTGCAAACCCTACTTGAACGCACGGCTCATTTCGCTCCCGTTGCCGATGGGTCGGTTGTCGCTCCTGGGCTCGCTCCTACTGCCGCTCCGGTTGTTGCGCCAGAGTCTACCCCGACACCTGTTGTTGCGCCTGCGGTGTTTCGGGGTATGACCGGTTCTGCCCCTCTTCCACAGCGCTTTGGGGGAGAGCCAACTCAGTGCCGAGGTTTCCTTAACCAGGTGGGCATTTATTTCGAGTTGCTGCCACATGCCTTTCCTACTGAGAGATCAAAGGTGGGCTTCTTGATCTCGCTGCTCTCGGACAAGGCCTTGGCCTGGGCCAGCCCTTTATGGGAGAACAACAATCCGGTGGTTGCCGAGTTTTCCGGTTTTGTTGCTTCTCTTCGGAAGGTATTCGATGTGCCGGCTCGTGCTGCCTCTGCTGCGAAGCTCCTTATGTCCATCAGACAGGGTTCACGATCCGTAGCTGAATACGCCATTGAGTTTCGTACCCTGGCAACAGAGGTGGGCTGGAATAATGAGGCTCTGGTCGCTGCTTTCTCTCATGGTCTCTCGGATGCCTTGAAGGATGAGGTTGCAGCTAAGGACCTACCAGTTGAGCTCGAGTCTCTTATTTCTTTCCTGATTTTGATTGACACCAGACTCAGGGAGAGACCTTCCTTTAAGGAGAATCTGCGGAGGTCTTCTAACAGATTGGTGCCTACGTTTGCTGTCCCACCCGTGCCTCCCTCTCCTCCCACGCCTCCTGGGGATGACTTGTCTGGGGGTGAACCCATGCAGCTGGGGTTTGCTCGCCTGTCCGAGGGGGAGAGGGCACTCCGGAGACGTGAGGGCCGATGCATGTACTGTGGTCTCGGTGGGCATTTTCGGTTGGCATGTCCGAACCGTCCGGGAAACGCTCGTACCCTGAGATCCTGTCGGGGGCAGATCTTGGGTGGAGTCTCCTCGTCCCCGGTTTCCCGTGTTGACAAACCACTGATCACTGTTGTCCTCTCCTGGGTCGGGGGCTCGGTGACGACCCAGGCGTTGGTGGACTCTGGTGCTGGTGGTTTGTTCATGGATAGTGTGTTCGCTGCCGCCAATTCCATTCCTCTGCAGGCTCGAGGTTCCCCACTGGCTCTTGAGGCGATAGACGGCAGACCCCTTCTGCCGCCACACGTGACTCATGAGACCCTTCCAGTGGGGATAGCCATTGGTGCCGTTCACAGAGAGTCGGTCTGCCTCCAGGTTATTTCGTCTCCACACTACTCGGTGGTCTTGGGGTACCCCTGGCTCCAGAAGCATAATCCGACTTTCGATTGGAGATCGGTCGAGATCCTCTCGTGGTCACCGCAGTGTGGGGCTAGTAGCCTCCATGGGTCTGTCAAGTTGCTGTGTACTTCCTCGGACTCTCTGTTGCCTCCTGAATATGAGGAGTACCGGGATGTATTCGATAAGGTGCGCGCGGTTGCCCTACCTCCGCACCGCCCATATGATTGTGCCATAGAGTTACAATCTGGTGCCGTTCCTCCTCGTGGCAAAGTCTATCCACTGTCGGTAGCGGAGAATGAGGCCATGGAGGAGTACGTGAGGGAGGCGCTTTCACGCGGACACATTCGCAAATCTTCGTCCCCCGGCAGGGGCTGGATTTTTCTTTGTGAAAAAGAAGGGCGGTGAGTTGAGGCCTTGCATCGATTACAGGGGTCTCAATCGCATCACGATCAAGAACGCTTACCCGATACCCTTGATTTCCGAGCTGTTCGATCGCCTTAAAGGGGCCACGGTCTTTACCAAACTCGACCTGAGGGCGGCATATAACCTGGTAAGGATCAAGGCGGGCGATGAGTGGAAGACCGCGTTTAACACCAGGACCGGTCATTACGAATCCTTGGTTATGCCCTTTGGGTTGTGCAATGCGCCCGCAGTCTTTCAGGAATTCATCAACGATGTTTTCCGTGACCTGTTGCAGCAGTGTGTGGTAGTCTATTTGGATGACATCTTGGTATATTCTGAATCCATGGAGGCCCACATTCTGGATGTCAGACGAGTGTTGCAACGGTTACGAGAGAACAAGCTGTTCGGTAAGCTTGAGAAATGCGAATTTCACCGATCCCAGGTAACCTTCTTAGGTTACATCATTTCCGCTGAGGGGTTCTCCATGGATCCTGAGAAGGTTTCGGCTGTCTTACAGTGGCCCCAGCCCAGTGGTCTTCGTTCCCTGCAGCGCTTTTTGGGCTTCGCCAATTATTATCGGAAGTTCATCAGGGACTTTTCCATGCTGGCCAAGCCTCTCACGGATCTGACCAGGAAGGGCAGTAATTCCCAGGTCTGGCCGCTCGAGGCCATCCAAGCTTTTGAGGCCCTAAAGTCCGCCTTTGTGTCGGCTCCGATTCTGTCGCATCCCAACCCTGGGTTGCCCTTTGTCCTCGAGGTGGACGCGTCTGAGACGGGAGTAGGCGCCCTTTTGTCTCAGCGTAGAACACCAGAGGGTCCTCTGCTTCCTTGTGGGTTTTACTCCCGGAAACTGTCTTCCGGGGAGTGCAACTATCAGATTGGTGACAGGGAGTTATTGGCCATCGTGCAGGCCCTTAAAGAATGGAGGCACTTGCTCGAGGGTTCGGTGGTTCCGGTTCTCATCCTGACGGACCACAAGAATCTGACCTACCTTTCTGAGGCCAAGAGATTGACACCACGTCAGGCCAGATGGGCTCTGTTCTTGTCACGTTTTAATTACGTGGTCTCCTACCTACCCGGTTCCAAGAACATCAGGGCGGATGCCTTATCACGGCAGTACTCCGAGCTGTCCAGGGAGGAGTCGATTCCGACTTCGGTCATACCTCCGAATCAGATCCTGGCCGCCATTCGCACCAGCCTGACCTCTCCCCTGGGTGAGCAGATTTTGGCGGCTCAATGTGGTGCTCCCTCTGGGAGACCCAACGGCAGATGTTTTGTGCCTGAGAAGTTGCGCACTCGGTTGTTGCGAACCTACCATAACTCCAAGACCGCGAGGCATCCTGGAAAGAATCAGCTGTCCTGGGCTGTTTCACGTCTGTTCTGGTGGCCTTCCCTACGTTCCGACATCGCCGCATATGTAGCGGCATGCTCCGTTTGTGCCCAGAGTAAGTCCCCTCGGCACCTTCCGTTGGGCCTTCTGCAACCCATAGCCACCGGGGAGCGTCCATGGTCACACCTGGGGATGGATTTCATTGTGGACCTCCCTGCATCCCGAGGCCATACGGTCATTCTCATGATTGTGGATCGGTTTTCCAAAATGTGCCACTGTGTTCCTCTCAAGAAGTTACCCTCTGCACAAGAGTTGGCCACGATTTTTGCCAGGGAGGTCTTCCGGTTGCACGGTTTGCCTAAGGAGATTGTGTCGGATCGGGGGAGTCAGTTTGTGTCCAGGTTCTGGCGCGCCTTTTGCTCCCAGTTGGGGATTCATCTCTCCTTCTCCTCGGCCTACCACCCTCAGTCCAATGGGGCCGCAGAACGATCCAATCAGGCCTTGGAGCAATTCCTTCGTTGCTATGTCTCCGATCACCAAGACAATTGGGTTGACCTCCTGCCTTGGGCTGAGTTTGCCAGGAACACGGCGGTGAACTCTTCCTCTGGGACGTCTCCCTTCATGGCCAATTATGGGTTCCAACCTGCCGTGTTACCGGAGGTATTCTCTCCCCAGGATATTCCGGCTGTGGAGGATCACCTTTCCGTCCTACGTGCTTCTTGGGTACAGATCCAGAAGTCCCTTGAGGTCTCTGCGCAGCGCCAGAGACTCCAGGCTGATCGCAGACGAGCGCCTGCTCCTTCCTACCAGGTCGGAGACCGTGTATGGTTGTCCACCCGCAACCTCAACCTTCGAGTGCCCACTCCCAAGCTGGCGCCTCGCTTTGTTGGTCCCTTCCGAGTGCTTCGCAGGGTAAACCCGGTAGCCTATGCCCTTGCGCTTCCTCCTGGCATGCGGATCTCCAACGTGTTTCATGTCTCCCTGTTGAAGCCACTGGTGTGTAATCGTTTCACTTCCTCGGTTCCTCGGCCTCGTCCGGTCCAAGTGGGCAATCGTGAGGAATATGAGGTGAGCAATATCCTGGACTCACGCCTGGTCCGCGGTCGGTTGCAGTTTTTGGTCCATTGGCGTGGTTATGGTCCAGAGGAGCGTTCCTGGGTTCCCTCCGCAGATGTCCATGCTCCTGCCTTGCTCCGAGCTTTCCACGCACGCTTCCCTCAGAAACCGTTTTGTGCTCCGCGGAGGAGGGGCCCTTGAGGGGGAGGTACTGTCATGGTCTTACCTGCTTGCTGCTCTCCTTCGTTTGACATGTGCTGGCGGCCATCTTGGTTTCTGGGTTTCTTGTAGCCTTCCACCCTGCGGCTCCTCCTTCCCCTGGGAGGAGCTGGATGCCTAGCTCATATATATAGGAGGTCTGTGGCTTCAGTTCCTTGCTTGGTCCTCTTGTATTCACATGCTTCTAAGACTGCTGCTGCTTCTGGTTCCTGATCCTGGCTTCGTCTGACTACCCTGCTGGTTCCTGATCCTGGCTTCGTCTGACTACCCTTCTGGTTCCTGACCTCTGGCTTCGCAAAGACTCTGCTCGGTTTCACCATCCGTTTGGACTTTTGCTTTACAGCTTTATTTTCAATAAAGCCTTCTTATTTTCACTTATCTCTTGTTGTACGTCTGGTTCATGGTTCCGTGACACACATCTGGTTTTGTGTGTTTGGTGTAGCATATATGTAATCATTGACTTCATGAATTCTTTACTGTAAATACAGTAAAGTTCATAAATGAGGTCCGAGGATAGGGCAGGCGGCAAGATCGCGAAATCTGTAAGACAAGATACAAGGTCCGGACAGGAGGCAATAAGGCAAGGTCCGTTACACAAGATGCAGGGTAATGTCAGAGATCACAGAAACACCTTCGCTCAGATGAAATAGACAAAGCTAGGAACCAAAGTTGCTCAGGTGCCTTCCTGTAGAAGGAGGGACCTTTAAATACCTCCTGCAGACCACCCATAGGCTGGGGAAGATAGGAGGCGTGGCATTAGTGATGCGGTTTGCCCGGTGGTCGGTTCGCAGCGAACCATAGTATTTTCGATTTTTTTGTTCTTCTGATCGATCACAAGAAGGGTAAAATAAACTGTGATGTCAACAAGGCCAAACAGGGACACTAGTGGCCCCAGAAAAGAGTGGTGAGGGTGGCACCAGCATGAGGAGTTTACATAGTGGCCCAGTCATAGAGTGGGGAGGGGGGCAACAGCAGTGGCAGTAACAGCACAAGATGATGGAAGTAGTAGAATATGGTAACAGGGGCCGCAGGGGTGTGGCATCAAGCGGGTGGCAGCATCAGAAAACCGGCTGAAGCACATGGGCAGAAGAGTCATATTTCACAATGTTCTACTGTGGCAGCAAAATTCTGGCTGATCCATGCCTGATTCATGTTTATAAAAGGTTAATCTCACAACATTTTTTGTTGAAAGGCGAATTCTCTTTGGGAGTTACTATGCTCTCTGCCACACTAAACACCTGCTCTGATGCCACACTACTGGCCGGGCATGAAAGCTTGCCCAGGACAAACTCGGCCAGCTGATTATTCTGCATGAAAGCACACTGCAAACTACCAAAATTGATAAATGTGTGTGCAAATTGACAGTATAGTTATAGCCTAAAGGAAATAACATAGATCCTCAATAACTAAACAATATCCAAATCTTCTCCTGTATGAATAATATGATATGATATATATGTTCAAGCCCCTAAATATTCATCTCAACATAGAGAGTGTTACAAAAACATTCTTGACTTCTCATAGTGTCCTGCAAATTTAGGCTCCATTCACACGTCTGCAATTTCGTTCCGCATTTTACGGAACGGAATTGCGGACCCATTCATTTCTATGGGGCAGCACGACGTGCTGCCCGGATACGGAATTGCGGACCCGCACTTCCAGGTTCGCAATTCCGTTCCCGAAAAAAATAGAACATGTCTTATTCTTGTCCACAATTGTGGACAATAATAGGCATATTCTATTAGTGCCGGCAATGTGCGGTCCGCAAAATGCAGAACGCACATTGCCGTTGTCCGTGGAGCCGCAAAACACACACGGATGTGTGAATGGACCCTTAATAGCATCTTAAGACTTTCTTGTTTTGTTATATGCTTCCCTTGCATTTCACACATTTTGTGTTTTTCCAGGGGTCTGAATGATGAAGGAGCTTCTGTTTCAGATGGTCCACTTTGCAATAAGATTTAATGGATTTGCTAAAATGATGTGAAAAATTGGGCTCCTGATTTATAACCTGCAATTTCACATTTTACCGACTGCAGCATTTTTCTTCAAACACAGAGATTTCAATCCCATCTAAAGTCTTGTTAGAATAAGACTTGTGTTGTGCTCCTGCCTCTGTCCTTAGGGCAAAGCAATGCAACCGTCTTGGTTGCTATATTCAGGCGTTTTAAACAGGAAGTTTAATTTTATACTATTAAAAAAAGGAAAAAAAAAACAACAGTACTTAATTATCTGGCTGTGAAACAGCAGTGCTCTTTCTTAATTTTAGTAGCTAATAAAATTCTGTTCCTGCATTTAACGTCTTCTGCTTCGAAGGCTATCCAACTTCAGCCATTTGAATAGAATATTTTATGAACTGTTATAAATTGCACTATGGTTTTCAAGCACCTATTATGACATATTTTACTTCAAATTTATTAGTTTTTTTTATTTAAAACAATATACTAAAGAAAGAAGAGGATTTAATTCTCAGGAAAAAATTATATTAAAACAAGACCAACATGTACCAAAATATCTAATTTAGCATTTTTCCACTCTTAGAGATTCCATTTAAAAAAAATAGACTTTTTGTTTCTGCTTCTCACACCTGGATCATTAATTTAACATGTCTTCTGCAAAGACATAAATTAGTGGATCGGTTTCAAGACCGGGTTTTTAACGTCTTTATGAGCAGTAACCAATACCAGTTCCAGTTAGAAGACAGGAAGAGTTCTGTCGGTTTAAAATAAGTATAAAACAAAAATGCAATAAAAATATAAAAGCAATAAGAAACATAAAATAGGGGAAGAAATTAAGGATGATTCACCTGTTAGATTCACTCTGGTCATCATGATTAATTTATTTTTAGTTCAAAGAGATATTTGACTCATATTTTGACTAAGAGGTGGTCCGTGTACAGATGACACTATGCTATTTTTTATAGCAATGACCCATTTCCTTTCGAAATCCTCCTGAAACATAAAACTTATTTACGTGTCCTAAAAATGAATTCAGATGTTTAAATAAAAAAATCTAGCTTTTTTAATGTAAGGTTTGCTTACATTTATTCTAGAGAGAGTAAAATCAGGAGACCATCTGATTAAATAAAAATAAAACCCCAAAAAATATTACTTGAACTTGAACCTTTATACATTGGGGCAGATGTACTAATCCTGTAGATGCTGTTATTCTAGTGCAATGTTGGTGCAAAATGTCACATACCAGGGAAGGTCTCCATTTTTCCTATCAAGCAACGCTCCTTCACTCCTTTGAAGAGGAGCGTGTATATTTCTAAAACTAATTGTGCAAATTTAACCAGAAATGCACCATATAGCGCTATTTAATGTACCACAATATTTTAGCCCAACAAGGTCTATGCATTAGTAAATGTTGGTCATTGTTTCTTGTTTTTCTAAAATTGCAAATTATAAAAATTATAATTAACACTAAATGTCTGATGCACTAATGCAATCAGAAAAGTAATTACAGTCCTTTGAGTCCAAGGGCAAATTTTGGATTTGGGCCCCCTCCCCAGTGGTATTGTTAGGGTCTATTGAGATACTTGTTTCTTCATCCCCCACAAAGACATATGTACTGTATATGTAGCATCAAGCATGGTGGAGGTCATTGGGCAGAAAATCTGGTGGGGGCGCAATAAAGCTGAGCTGTATGCCTGTATTTTGCTACCACACTACTCTAATGTCCATCTGCCACTATTGCTCTTTGTCCAACTTGGTGACCAGATCACAGTCTAGTGTAAATGCTGCAGTCAGTCCACAATCTAGTGTAAACACTTCTGTCAGTAAGTCCATAGTATAGTGCAAATGCTGTGGTCAGTCAGTCCATAGTGTGATATAAACACTGCTGTTCATAGTCTAATGTAAATGCTGCAGCCAGTAAGTCCATAGTCTGGTGTAAACACAACAGTCATGCACTCTACAGTCTTGTGTAAATGCTGCAGTAAATCAGTCCATAGTCTAGTCAGTGTAAACACTGCGGTCAGTCAGTCCATTGAATAATATAAATGCTGCAGTTAGTGTAGTGTAAATGCTATGGTCAGTCAGTCCACAATCTAGTTTAAACACTGCAGTCAGTCCATAGTCTGGTATAAACGCTTTGGTCAGTCAGTCCATAGACTGCTCTATTTCTAAAGGCATATTTGAATTGGACATTACATACAGCACCACATACCTCTTACATCTAGTGAAGTTTCCTCTGATGTAGACATTCTCTTTCCTCATCTTCTACTTTCGACCAGACAGCCATGACAAATTATTTCTGCCATGTATCATCTCTGCAGAGTCTGCCAAACAGACAAGTTACTTTTCCATCATCCTCACCCTTCTGGTGCCCCACAAGTGTTATCCTCAAAAACTTTCTTCACTGTTCTAAGTCGTTGTTAAGGGGGAGTGGTGCTGTGGAGGTCACTGTTAAGGGAGCAGAGTACTGTGGGGGTCACTTTTAAGGGGCCTGGGCGCTGTGGAGATCACTGTTAAGGGGGCGTGATGCTGTAGAGGTCACTGTTAAGAGGGTGTGGTGCTATGGAGGTCACTATTATGGGAGTGGAAAGCTTTGGAGGTAAATGTTAAGGAGGCTGGGCACTGTGGAGGTCACTATTAAGGGGGCTAGGTGCTGTAGAGGTCACTGTTAAGGAGGTGCGATGCTGTGGAGCTCACTGTTAATGGGGTGATGCGCTGTGGGGATCACAGTTACGGGGGTGGCGTGCTGTGAAGATCACAGGTAAAGGGGTGGGGCACTGTAGAGGTCACTGTTAAGGATGAGGTCACTGTTAAGAAAGCAGGGTGCTATGGAAGTCACTGTTAATGGGGCGGGGCACTGGGGAGTTCACTGTTATGGGGGACGGATAAAATAAACAGTGTGTAACTGTCGGGTTATATATGGCTACTAGCAATTTCCCCGTAAAAAAAAAAAAAGAAATGAAGGCATGGATTGGCCTCCTGGGAACCCTTGCAACTAATACAATAAACATACTAACAGACCAGAACCTGATATTCGGGCAGCGCCGGATACTTTTTCTAGTCTAATATCAATTTCATTTACGGTAGGTTGTAATTCTGAAAATCCCTTCACCCATCTTATATCAGTAACAGTCAGTATAACCTGTCTCATAGAATCCTGTAACTTACACAATTTCACTATAAAGAATAAAGCTTTATTAGTCCAAGTGAGACCTCTTACTCATCAGCATGCATATCTCAGCAAGCCATAGTAATAGATCTCTACTATACACTGATTCCAATATTGGGATTTGTCAGATAAATGGTAT
This sequence comes from Bufo bufo, assembly GCF_905171765.1. Taxonomy (NCBI): domain Eukaryota; kingdom Metazoa; phylum Chordata; class Amphibia; order Anura; family Bufonidae; genus Bufo; species Bufo bufo. Next base: position 140,594,628 of record NC_053389.1, read on the forward strand.
GCCACGGCTTGTCATTAAGTTGGGAATTTAAAGCCTATTAGCATTATACATCTAGATGTAAAAAAACACAAAAACATATGGAACTCTTATATCTTTATAGAAAATGAAGCAAAATATATGAATAGATGATTCATTTTGATGTACGAGCAAGAAACTCAAACGCTTAACCGCAATGGGCTGGATACAAATGCAAACCATGTTTATAGTAATTGTCACTATTGTTCTACTCTGAGGCCTGTTTTGAAGTGCAGATGCTTAATTCACTACATCTAATCTCATATATCACATAGGAGTAGACACAAAAGGAATATGCAGCAAGTAGACATGGAGTAGTATATAATACTTATGTATGACTGGAAGGAATTTATTTTAACATGTAGCTTTTAAGGGGGTTATCCTTGGTATACAAACCCAGGTCCATGCACTTAAATGGCACTGAGCTGCGACTAGACCATGTATCAATGAATGTGACGTCACTGACCTACGAAGAGGCTTCAGCACTCAACGGAGCACTGGGCCTCTTCATACAGCTGATCAGTGGAGATGCCGGAAGTCTGACCCCCACTGATCAGATATTGATGGCCTATCCTTATGTTAGTTTATAAATAAAAAATAAATAAATAAGTGTTTTCTAAGAGAAAAAAAGTTTTGAAGAGAAAAAAAAGCCCTCTCACCCCATCAAGCCATTTATCATTGTTGAAAAATAGAAAATATGTCCATAACGACCATCTCTATAAAAATATCACATGATCTACCCCATCGGGTGAATGCCTTAAAAAAAATGTCAGAACAGCCATTTTATTTGTCACCTCACCTCATAATAACACATAATATCGAGTGATCAAAAAGTTGTCAAAATGGTACCCTAACAATAAAAATGTCACCTCATCCAGCAAAAAACGAGCTTTCAAACAGTGGCCAGAAAAAAAGGTTTTTAGAAAACTTTGACACAAAAATATATTTTTTCAAAAATGCTTTTATTTAAAACTTAAAAAAAAACTAACAAAAAACAACAACAGAAAAACCACATAATAATAGTATCCCTATAATTATACTGACCAGTACAATCAAGTTAACACATTTTTTTTTACACAAAAAGCAATATGCAAAAAAATAAATACTCACATAGATCCGGGAAGAGAAAATTAAATGTATGGTGCTCAGAAAATAGCTGTACTGGTATCCCAGAGGCTGTGCAAAAGCAACATGACACCTGTAAACCAATTCATCAGAATCTGTGCTCCAAAAGCCAAATGGCGCAGTAGCTTACGTCCACGTTATGGCATTTCCATAACCAATAGAAGATGCTAACAATCTAAGAAGTGGGGTGTGAGTTTTAGATGACACATGCTGGACACAGCATATTGGGCACTGAAATGCCATATCTGTGGAACAAATGCAATTTTCACTTTGCACAATCCGCTGCACATTAATTTATGCAAAATATCTATGGCACTTCATCCTTTAATACCTGGAGGGGGTGTAGTTCCCAAAATAGGGTCACTTCTCAGGGTTTTATTCATTACTTCATCCCAGAGCCTCAAGCCCCACAAGCTGTGTAAATCACCACATTGGGCCTCAAATGCGCATGGTGCTCTTTTAATCCTGAGCCCTGTTGTATGTCCAGGCAAAAGATTAGGGTCACATGTAGGATGTTTATAAAACTAGGAAGCACAGTATGTTAATAATAGGGCTGACTTTTCACATTGGCACAAGATGGGCACAACATATTGGATACTGAAATTACATATCTGAGTAAAAATAGCAATTTTCACTTAAGACCACCTGCACTGCATTCATTTTTGCAAACATTTGTGTGGTCAAAATGCTCACTACACTATTTTGTAAATTCTTTATTGGGTGTGATTCCTAAAATGGGGTCAATTCTTCAGGATCTCTTTTTGTTTTTATTCACCACACAGCCTCTACAGTTGTCGGCCAGGGCTGTATAAATCACCAATTTAGACCTCAAATGGACATGGCTCTCTCTCTCTTCTGAACCCTGCAGTGTGTCCATTGTTTTACTTGGAAAAAATTATGTAACAAAACTTGGGATGCTTTTTCTCCAAATACCACTTTTACAAATGAACAATCTGCAGCTAAAGTAACATTTTATTGGAAGAAAAAAACCCTTGTAAAATGAAAACTTTGAGCCTAAAGAGACATTTTATAAAAAAAAAAAAGTAACCTTCCATTTTCACAGACAAGCGTTTCTAAATTCTATAAAACACCTGTTTAGTCAAAGTGCTCACTAGAACCCTTGAAAAATTTATTGAGATGTTTTACAAAATGGGGTCACTTTGAGGGGGGGGTTCACAGTAAGGGTACATCAGGATCTTCAAATGCGACATAGCACCAAAAAACCATTCGAGTAAAATCTGTCCTCCAAAAACCATATGGCGGCCCTTCTATTCTGAACACTGCTGTGTGCCTATACAGCAGTTTACAACCAGATACAGTGAGGAACAGAAGTATTTGAACACCCTGCAATTTTGCAAATTCTCCCACTAAGAAATCATGGAGGGGTCTGAAATTCACATTGTAGGTGCATTCCCACTCTGAGAGACAGAATAAAATAAAAAAATTCAGGAAATCACATTGTATGATTTTTAAAGAATGTATTTGTCTTGCACTGCTGAACATACAGTGGGATGCGAAAGTTTGGGCAACCTTGTTAATTGTCATGATTTTCCTGTATAAATCGTTGGTTGTTACGATAAAAAATGTCAGTTAAATATATCATATAGGAGACACACACAGTGATATTTGAGAAGTGAAATGAAGTTTATTGGATTTACAGAAAGTGTGCTATAATTGTTTAAACAAGGCAGGTGCATAAATTTGGGCACTGTTGTCATTTTATTGATTCCAAAACCTTTAGAACTAATTATTGGAACTCAAATTGGCTTGGTAAGCTCAGTGACCCCTGACCTACATACACAGGTGAATCCAATTATGAGAAAGAGTATTTAAGGGGGTCAATTGTAAGTTTCCCTCCACTTTTAATTTTCTCTGAAGAGTAGCAACATGGGGGTCTCAAAACAACTCTCAAATGACCTGAAGACAAAGATTGTTCACCATCATGGTTTAGGGGGAAGGATACAGAAAGCTGTCTCAGAGATTTCAGCTGTCTGTTTCCACAGTTAGGAACATATTGAGGAAATGGAAGACCACAGGCTCAGTTCAAGTTAAGGCTCGAAGTGGCAGACCAAGAAAAATCTCGGATAGACAGAAGCGACGAATGGTGAGAACAGTCAGAGTCAACCCACAGACCAGCACCAAAGACCTACGACATAATCTTGCTGCAGATGGAGTCACTGTGCATCGTTCAACCATTCGGCGCACTTTACACAAGGAGATGCTGTACGCGAGAGTGATGCAGGGGAAGCCTTTTCTCCGCCCACGGCACAAAAAGTGCCGCTTGAGGTGGGCTAAAGCACATTTGGACAAGCCAGCTTCATTTTGGAATAAGGTGCTGTGGACTGATGAAACAAAAATTTAGTTATTTGGCCATAACAAGGGGCGTTATGCATGGAGGAAAAAGAACACAGCATTCCAAGAAAAACACCTGCTACCTACAGTAAAATATGGTGGTGGTTCCATCATGCTGTGGGGCTGTGTGGCCAGTGCAGGGACTGGGAATCTTGTCAAAGTTGAGGGACGCATGGATTCCACTCAGTATCAGCAGATTCTGGAGACCAATGTCCAGGAATCAGTGACAAAGCTGAAGCTGCGCCGGGGCTGGATCTTTCAACAAGACAACGACCCTAAATACTGCTCAAAATCCACCAAGGTATTTATGCAGAGGAACAAGTACAACGTTCTCGAATTGCCATCTCAGTCCCCAGACCTGAATATAATTGGAAATCTGTGGTGTGACTTAAAGAGAGCTGTCCATGCTCGGAAGCCATAAAACCTGAATGAACTAAAGATGTTTTGTAAAGAGGAATGGTCCAAAATACCTTCAACCAGAATCCAGACTCTCATTGGAACCTACAGGAAGCGTTTAGAGGCTGTAATTTCTGCAAAAGGAGGATCTACTAAGTATAAATTTCATTTCTTTTTTGGGGTGCCCAAATTTATGCACCTGTCTAATTTTGTTTAAACAATTATAGTACACTTTCTGTAAATCGAATAAACTTAATTTCACTTCTCAAATATCACTGTGTGTGTCTCCTATAGGATATATTTAACTGACATTTTTTATCGTAACAACCAAAGATTTACGGTCAGGTCCATAAATATTGGGACACCAACACAATTCTAACATTTTGGGCTTTATACACCACCACAATGGATTTTAAATTAAACGAACAAGATGTGCTTTAACTGTAGACTGTAAGCTTTAATTTGAGGGTATTTACATCCAAATCAGGTGAACGGTGTAGTAATTACAACAGTTTGCATATGTGCCTTCCACTTTTTAAGGGACCAGAAGTAATGGGACAATTGGCTTCTCAGCTGTTCCATGGCCAGGTGTGTGTTATTCCCTCATTATCCCAATTACAATGAACAGATAAAAGGTTCAGAGTTCATTTCAAGCGTGCTATTTGCATTTGGAATCTGTTGCTCACAGCTCTCAAGATTAGATCCAAAGAGCTGTCACTATCAGTAAAGCAAGCCATCATTAGGCTGAAAAAACAAAACAAACCCATCAGAGAGATAGCAAAAACATTAGTCGTGGCCAAAACAACAGTTTGAACATTCTTAAAAAGAAGGAACGCACCGGTGAGCTCAGCAACACCAAAAGATCCGGAAGACCACGGAAAACAACTGTGGTGGATGACCGAATAATTCTTTCCCTGGTGAAGAAAACATCCTTCACAACAGTTGGCCAGATCAAGAACACTCTCCAGGAGGTATATGTGTGTCAAAGTCAACAATCAAGAGAAGACTTCACCAGAGTGAATACAGAGGGTTCACCACAAGATGTAAACCATTGGTGAGCCTCAAAAACAGGAAGGCCAGATTAGAGTTTGCCAAACGACATCTAAAAAAGCCTTCACAGTTCTGGAACAACTTGTACCAGTGTGATGGGAAGAGAAGAGTATGGAGAAGGAAAGGAACTGCTCATGATCCTAAGCATATCACCTCATTAGTGAAGCATGGTGGTGGTAGTGTCATGGCGTGGGCATGTATGGCTGCCAATGAAACTGGTTCTCTTGTATTTATTAATGAAGTGACTGCTGACAAAAGCAGCATGATGCATTCTGAAGTGTTTCGGGCAATATTATCTGCTCATATTCAGCCAAATGCTTCAGAACTCATTGGATGGTGCTTCACAGTGCAGATGGACAATGACCCAAAGCATACTGCAAAAGCAACCAAAGAGTTTTTTAAGGGAAAGAAGTGGAATGTTATGCAATGGCCAAGTCAATCACGTGACCTGAATCCGATTGAGCATGCATTTCACTTGCTGAAGACAAAACTGAAGGAAAAATGCCCCAAAAACAAGCAGGAACTGAAGACATTTGCAGTAGAGGCCTGGCATAGCATCACCAGGGATGAAACCCAGCATCTGGTGATGTCTATGCGTTCCAGACTTCAGGCTGTAATTGACTGCAAAGGATTGGCAACCAAGTATTAAAAAGTTTAAGTTTGATTTATGATTAATATTCTGTCCCATTACTTTTGGTCCCTTAACAAGTGGGAGGCACATATGCAAACTGTTGTAATTCCTACACCGTTCACCTGATTTGGATGTAAATACACTCAAATTAAAGCTGACAGTCTGAAGTTAAAGCACATCTTGTTCGTTTCATTTCAAATGCATTGTGGTGGTGTATAGAGCCGAAAATGTTAGAATTGTGTCGATGTCCCAATATTTATGGACCTGACTGTATACAGGAAAATCATGATGATTAACAAGGTTGCCCAAACTTTCGCATCCCACTGTAAGTATTTGAACACATTAGAAACAGCAAGAATTCTGGCTCTCAAAGACCTGTTACTGTGCCTTTAAAAAGTCCATCTAAACTCCACTCATCTAACTTGGCAGCACCTGTCTGAGCTCTTTAAAGACACCTGTCCACCCCACAGTCAGTCAGACGTCAACTACTACCATGGGCAAGACCAAAGAGCTGTCAAAAGACACCAGAGACAAAATTGTGGACCTCCACAAGGCTGGAAAGGGCTGCGGTGCAATTGGCAAGCAGCTTGGTGAAAATAGATCAACTGTTGGAGCAATTGTTAGAAAATGGAAGAGGCTAAAGACGACTGTCAGTCTCCCTCGGACTGGGGCTCCTTGCAAGATCTCACCTCGTAGGGTATCACTGATGATAAGAAAGGTGAGGAATCAGCCCAGAACTACAAGGAAGGAGCTGGTCAATGACATGAAGAGAGCTGGGACCACAGTTTCAAAGGTCACTGTCAGTAGACCAATACGCCATCATGGTTTCAAATCATGCATTGCACAGAAGGTTCCCCTGCTTAAGTCATCACATGTCCAGGCCCGTCTGAAGTTTGCCAATGACCATCTGGATGATCCAGAGGAGGCATGTGAGAAAGTCATGTGGTCAGATGAGACCAAAGCAGAACTTTTTGGTCTAAACTTCACTCGTCCTGTTTGGAGGAAAAAGAAGGATGAGTTGCATCCCAAAAACATCATCCCTACTGTGAAGCATGGGGATAGTAACATCATCCTTTGGGGGTGCTTTTCTGCGAAGAGGACAGGATGACTGCACTGTATTAAGGAGAGTATGAATGGGGCCATTTATTGTGAGATTTTGAGCAACAACCTCCTTCCCTCAGTCAGAGCATTGAAGATGGGTCGTAGCTGGGTCTTCCAACATGACAATGACCCGAAGCACATAGCCAGGATAACCAAGGAGTGGCTCCGTAAGATAAATATCAAGGTTCTGGAGTGGCCTAGCCAGTCTCCAGACCTAAATCCAATAGAACATCTTTGAAGGGAGCTGAAACTTTGTGTTGCTCAGCGACAGCCCCGAAACCTGACAGATCTAGACGAGATCTGTGGGGAGGAGCGGACCAAAATCCCTGTTGCAGTGTGTGCAAACCTGGTGAAGAACTACAGGAAACATTTGACCTCTGTAATTGCAAGCAAAGGCTTCTGTACCAAATATTAACACAGATTTTCTCAGGTGTTCAAATACTTATGTTCAGCAGTGCAATACATTCTTTAAAAATCATACAATGTGATTTCCAGATTTTTTTATTTTATTCTGTCTCTCAGAGTGGGAATGCACCTACAATGTAAATTTCAGACCTCTCCATGATTTCTAAGTGGGAGAACTTGCAAAATTGCAGGGTGTTCAAATACTTCTGTTCCTCACTTTATTGTGTTTCTGTAAACTGCAGAATTAGGGTAATAAATATTGAGGCTAGGTTTTGATGTTGACCCTTGACGCGTTACAGAAAAATGGATTAAAATGGAAATCATGCTGTCACTACCAGAGCTTTGGGACGTTCTCACAGCTCTGTTTCTCCACCCCTGTGATGATGTCACTACTAGAGCTGGGAGGAGTTCTCACTGCTCTGTTTACTTTCGGTTTCCTTCCTCCCAGCTGTTCCTCATGCGTTTGATTTCCCTCTCTTTATATCACCCCTCCTCCTATTGTAGGGCGTGGATTATAGTTCTCATTTCAGTTGTAGCTCTTGCTTTAGTATCTTCACTTGTAGCTATCAGTTCACTGGACCTGTGTTCTGCTGCAGCAAGCACTCCGGATATTGCCAGCTGTCCTTGGATCCGTCTTCTCTGCGGCTGCAACACCTTCAGCTAAGTGTACAGACATTGTTGTGTACCATATTATTTTCTGACTGGATCTGAGGTGGCCACGGTTCCCTCCATATACTGAGTAGGGCACCGGTGGCCGTGCCCCTTCCACTATTGTAGGGGTTACAGTGGTCATCAGTCTTAGGTACGTGGGCATGCCTCGTTCCGCCATTTGGATCCGGGCATGTGCTTAGCAGCATAGGGAGAGCTTTGAGGGTCTGACAGGGGTCACCCTTTATCCTCCCTAGTTTGGGTCCGGTCAGTAGCTCTTTTACTGTGTATACTATTGTTGCTCACATACAGCCATGACATTATAATCCACCAAAACCGTCCTTTTTTTTACATGGATCCGCTTTCTGGCCTGGTTGACCGCATGCAGGGTCTTTCTTTGGAAGTAGCGGATCTCTGTCAATCTATGACTCAGCTTCAAGCATTGGGCTCTGCTCCGGCTCATGGAGTCTGTTGCGAGCCAAAGGTCTCACTTCCGGAAACGTTCTCCGGGGGCAGTGAGAATTTTGTTCGCTTCAGAGAGGCATGCAAACTCCATTTTTGCTTGTGTCCCCACTCCTCTGGTAATGAGCAGCAGAGGGTGAGGATTGTCATCTCCCTGCTCAGGGGTAATGCTCAGACTTGGGCTTTTTCGCTGCCATCAGGGGATCCCTCCCTTCGATCCGTGGAAAGATTTTTTGTGGCCCTGGGGCAGATTTATGATGACCCGGATCGTGTTGCTCTGGCCGAATCTAACTTACGTGTTTTATGCCAGAACAAACTGTCTGCGGAGCTTTATTGTTCTGAATTTCGGAGATGGGCAGCTGATTCGGGTTGGAATGATGCTGCACTCCGGAGTCAGTTCTGTCATGGTCTCTCAGAGACATTGAAAGATGCGTTTGCTTTCCATGAGACACCAACGTCCTTAGAGTCTGCCATGTCATTGGCGGTACGCCTTGACAGGCGTCTAAGAGAAAGAAACGAGACCTCTCTGTCCAGCCATTGTCAGTCTAGGGGCAGTGGTGCGGACTCATTCAGTGTGCAGGGGCCTCATCCTGTCTCGCTCCCTTCTGAGGAGGAGCCCATGCAGCTAGGTCGACTTGCCCCTGATAAAAGAGGATTTAGTCCTCAGAGTATGGTGTGTTTTTGTTGTGGGGGCATAGGTCATTTGGCAAATGTTTGTCCTTCTAGGAGATTCTTGAACTGTACTAAGAGCGATAATAAGAGAAAAACCTCAAAAGGTAAATCATCAAATTCTGCTTCATAGAAACATAGAAACATAGAATGTGTCGGCAGATAAGAACCATTTGGCCCATCTAGTCTGCCCAATATACTGAATACTATGGATAGCCCCCGGCCCTTATCTTATATGAAGGATGGCCTTATGCCTATCCCATGCATGCTTAAACCCCTTCACTGTATTTGCAGCTACCACTTCTGCAGGAAGGCTATTCCATGCATCCACTACTCTCTCAGTAAAGTAATACTTCCTTATATTACTTTTAAACCTTTGCCCCTCTAATTTAAAACTGTGTCCTCTTGTGGTAGTTTTTCTTCTTTTAAATATGCTCTCCTCCTTTACCGAGTTGATTCCCTTTATGTATTTAAAAGTTTCTATCATATCCCCTCTGTCTCTTCTTTCTTCCAAGCTATACATATTAAGGTCCTTTAACCTTTCCTGGTAAGTTTTATCCTGCAATCCATGTACTAGTTTAGTAGCTCTTCTCTGAACTCTCTCTAGAGTATCTATATTCTTCTGGAGATATGGCCTCCAGTACTGCGCACAATACTTCAAGTGAGGTCTCACCAGTGTTCTGTACAGCGGCATAAGCACTTCACTCTTTCTACTGCTTATACCTCTCCCTATACATCCAAGCATTCTGCTGGCATTTCGTGCTGCTCTATTACATTGTCTTCCCACCTTTAAGTCTTCTGAAATAATTACTCCTAAATCCCTTTCCTCAGATACTGAGGTCAGGACTGTGTCAAATATTCTATATTCTGCCCTTGGGTTTTTACGCCCCAGGTGCATTATCTTGCACTTATCCACATAAAATTTCAGTTTCCAGAGTTCTGACCATTCTTCTAGTTTTCCTAAATCCTTTTCCATTTGGCGTTTCCCACCAGGAACATCAACCCTATTACATATCTTTGTGTCATCAGCAAAAAGACAAACCTTACCATCGAGGCCTTTTGCAATATCACTTATGAAGATATTAAACAAAATCGGTCCCAGTACAGATCCCTGTGGAACCCCACTGGTAACATGACCTCGTTTTGAATGTTCTCCATTGACTACAACCCTCTGTTGTCTGTCACTCAGCCACTGTCTAATCCACTCAACAATACGGGAGTCCATGCTCAATGACTGCAGTTTATTGATAAGTCTTCTATGTGGGACAGTGTCAAAAGCCTTACTAAAATCTAGATATGCGATGTCTACTGCACCTCCACCGTCTATTATTTTATTCACCCAGTCAAAAAAATCTATAAGATTTGTTTGACATGATCTCCCTGAAGTAAACCCATGTTGTTTCTCATCTTGCAATCCATGGGATTTTAGATGTTCCACAATCCTATCCTTTAATAGGGTTTCCATTAATTTGCCTACTATTGATGTCAGACTCACTGGTCTATAGTTGCTCGATTCCTCCCTACTACCTTTCTTGTGAATGGGCACGACATTTGCCAATTTCCAATCTTCCGGGACGACTCCTGTTACTAATGATTGGTTAAATAAATCTGTTAACGGTTTTGCCAGCTCACCACTAAGCTCTTTTAATAATTTTGGGTGTATCTCATCAGGCCCCTGTGACTTATTTGTCTTTACCTTAGACAGCAAACTTAGAACATCTTCCTCTGTAAAGATACTTCATCTGCTACTTTGGGCAAAGTTGATGTAGGAATTGATGCTTTTCCTCTGACCTGCAGTTCCCGTTTTCTCCTGTCTACCAGGGTGGCGGTAGAGAGCAAAGTCATTTCTTGTGAGATTTTTGTCGATAGTGGAGCGGCCGTCAATCTTATTGACACTCAATTTGTAGCCATGCATGGTTTTCAGGTTTGCACATTAGAAAAGGATATACCTGTTTTTCCTATTGACTCTGCTCCACTCTCACAGAGATCTCTGAAGGGCATTGTTCACAATATCCGGCTAGCTGTAGGTGACACTCATGTGGAGGATATATCTTGTTTTGTCCTTAACGGATTGCCTTCTCCTCTAGTTTTGGGGTTACCCTGGCTCACTAGACATAACCCCACTATTGATTGGCAAGGAAGGCAAATAAATGAGTGGAGTGACTTTTGTAGAGAGAATTGTCTCACAGCGACTTTTGCAGAGGTGTCTACTAAAACTGTGCCATCATTTCTCTCTGATTTCTCGGACGTGTTTTCTGAGAGCGGTGTTCAGGAGCTACCTCCTCACCGGGAGTTTGACTGTCCCATTAACCTCATTCCCGGCGCCAAGCTGCCAAAAGCACGCCTCTACAATCTCTCACAACCGGAAAGAATCGCAATGCGAACTTATATCTCCGAGAGTCTCGAGAAGGGGCATATTCGTCCCTCAAAGTCACCTGTGGCCGCGGGTTTTTTTTTTTGTTAAAAAAAAAGATGGCTCTCTGAGACCTTGCCTAGATTTTAGGGAGCTGAACCGTATCACGATTCGCGATCCCTATCCCCTTCCTCTGATCCCGGACCTCTTCAACCAAATTGTTGGGGCCAAGGTTTTTTCCAAATTGGATTTGAGAGGCGCGTACAACCTGGTCAGGGTCAGAGAGGGGGATGAATGGAAAACGGCCTTTAATACCCCTAACGGGCATTTCGAGAATCTCGTTATGCCTTTCGGCCTGATGAATGCTCCGGCCGTCTTTCAGCATTTTGTTAATAGTATTTTCTACCATTTAATGGGGAAATTTGTATTGGTGTATCTTGATGATATTTTGATTTTTTCCCCTGATGTTCAGACCCATCAGGATCATCTTTTTCAGGTTCTGCAGATTCTGCGGGAAAATAAATTGTACGCCAAGCTGGAGAAATGTCTTTTTATGGTATCGGAGATTCAATTTCTGGGTTTTCTCCTCTCTGCTTCTGGTTTTCGCATGGATCCGGAGAAGGTCCGTGCTGTACTTGAGTGGGAGCTTCCTGAGAATCAGAAGGCATTGATGCGCTTTCTGGGTTTTGCGAACTATTACAGAAAGTTCCTTTTGAATTATTCCTCTGTTGTCAAACCCCTTACTGACATGACAAAAAAGGGGGCGGATTTTTCCTCTTGGTCGGAGGAGGCGCTTGCAGCCTTTTCTAAGATTAAAGAGAGTTTTGCGTCTGCTCCCGTCTTGGTGCATCCCGATGTTTCCTTACCTTTTATTGTTGAGGTGGATGCTTCCGAGGTGGGTGTGGGTGCGGTTTTGTCCCAGGGCCCTTCTCCTGCCAAATGGCGACCCTGTGCCTTTTTCTCTAAAAAACTCTCCCCGGCAGAGAGAAACTATGATGTGGGAGATAGGGAGTTGTTGGCCATCAAGTTGGCTTTTGAGGAATGGCGCCATTGGTTGGAGGGGGCCAGGCACCCTATCACCGTTTTTACCGACCATAAGAATCTGGCATACTTGGAGTCGGCCAGGCGTATGAATCCGAGACAGGCCAGATGGTCTCTGTTCTTCTCCAGATTTAATTTTGCTGTTACATTCCGACCTGGGATAAAAAATGTGAAGGCTGATGCTCTCTCTCGCTGTTTTCCGGGAGGAGGAAACTCAGAGGACCCGGGTCCCATTTTGGCGGAGGGGGTAGTTGTTTCTGCTCTATATTCCGATTTGGAGGCCGAGGTCCAGGCTGCCCAGACTGAGGCACCTGCCCGTTGTCCTTCTGGGAAGTTGTTCGTGCCTCCTGTGCTACGTCACAAACTCTTTAAGGAGCATCATGATACGGTTCTTGCTGGTCACCCCGGGAGTAGAGCCACGGTAGATCTCATTGCTCTGAGATTTTGGTGGCCGGCTCTTCGTAAGTCGGTGGAGGGTTTTGTGGCTGCTTGTGAGACGTGCGCTCGCGCTAAGGTCCCTCTTTCACGGCCTTCAGGTTCCCTTCTCCCGTTACCCATACCTTCCCGTCCTTGGACACACCTGTCCATGGACTTTATCACGGATCTTCCTCGTTCCTCGGGGAAGTCGGTGATCCTGCTGGTGGTGGACCGTTTTAGCAAGATGGCTCATTTCGTACCTTTCCCTGGTTTACCCAATGCTAAAACGTTGGCGCAAGCTTTTGTCGACCATATTGTTAAATTGCACGGCATTCCCTCTGATATTGTTTCAGATAGAGGCACGCAGTTTGTGTCCAGGTTCTGGAAGGCTTTCTGTTCTCGCCTGGGGGTTCGGCTGTCCTTCTCTTCTGCTTTTCACCCGCAGTCGAATGATCAGACTGAGCGCCTCAATCAGAATCTGGAGACATATTTGCGCTGTTTTGTGGCAAAGAACCAGGAGGATTGGTGTTCATTTCTCCCTCTTGCTGAGTTTGCTCTGAACAACCGTCGTCAGGAATCTTCTGATAAGTCACCATTCTTTGGTGCATATGGGTTCCATCCGCAGTTTGGGACATTCTCGGGAGGGGCTCTTTCTGGTTTACCTGAGGAGGAGAGATTTTCCTCGTCTTTGTCTACCATTTGGCAAAAGATTCAGAGTAATCTTAAAAAGATGAGTGAGAGGTGTAGGCGTGTGGCTGATAAGAGACGTGTGCCTGGTCCGGACCTGAATGTGGGTGATCTGGTGTGGTTGTCTACAAGAAATATTAAACTGAAGGTTCCCTCCTGGAAATTGGGTCCCAAGTTTATTGGGCCTTATAAAATCTTGTCAGTCATCAATCCTGTTGCCTTCCGTCTTGATCTTCCACGGGTTTGGAAGATACATAATGTATTTCACAGATCTCTCTTAAAACCATATGTCCAGCCCACGGTACCCTCCTCTTTGCCATCAACCAAAATCGGAGGAGGAGGCAATCTGGAGTTTGAGGTTTCCAGAATTGTGGACTCTCGCATTGTCCGCGGTTCTCTTCAGTACCTCGTTCATTGGAAGGGTTATGGTCCTGAGGAGAGGATGTGGGTTCCGGTGTCGGACATTAAAGCCACTCGCCTCATCAGGGCATTTCATAGGGCTCATCCTGAGAAGGTGGGTCCTGGGTGTCCGGAGTCCACCCGTAGAGGGGGGGGTACTGTCACTACCAGAGCTTTGGGACGTTCTCACAGCTCTGTTTCTCCACCCCTGTGATGATGTCACTACTAGAGCTGGGAGGAGTTCTCACTGCTCTGTTTACTTTCGGTTTCCTTCCTCCCAGCTGTTCCACATGCGTTTGATTTCCCTCTCTTTAAATCACCCCTCCTCCTATTGTAGGGCGTGGATTATAGTTCTCATTTCAGTTGTAGCTCTTGCTTTAGTATCTTCACTTGTAGCTATCAGTTCACTGGACCTGTGTTCTGCTGCAGCAAGCACTCCGGATATTGCCAGCTGTCCTTGGATCCGTCTTCTCTGCGGCTGCAACACCTTCAGCTAAGTGTACAGACATTGTTGTGTACCATATTATTTTCTGACTGGATCTGAGGTGGCCACAGTTCCCTCCATATACTGTCCGTCCGTTTCTTGGTATATTTGCTGGATTGCGGCCGGACAGCATTCCTGCTGTTTCCGGCAATGCCGCATCCAGCAGGCTGTTCACAGCCGGATTAGCCTGCCGGATCAGTAAACGCTAGTGTATAACTAGCCTCAGCCTTCTAATGTCTTAAAAAAATAAAATGTAATTTACATAATGATGCAAACATAAAGTAGTCATATGGTAAATGTTAATTAAACCCTTGACGACATATGACGTACTAGTAAGTCAAAGCGGGAAGTGATTTCCTGCAAATAGACGTGCTAGTAATTGAGGATGATCGGGAGGGTACAGGAGCTGTGCTTGCTCGATCAATGCAGGGGCCTGGCTCTGACTGACATCAACGCTGACCATGGCATATAAGAGGATCGCAGCGGGAGGGGGCTCCCTCTGCCTCTCCATCGGCCCCCCGCTCTGTGGTGACAGGGGGATGATGGTTACCATGGCAATGGCCTCAGGGTCTGCCATGTATGGAAGTCTGTGAGTCCCCAGTGTGAAATTGATAGTTTTAATCTGGGACAAAAATAAAAAGTGAAAAAAGGGGAGGGGAAAAGTTTTAGAAAAAAAAAATGCCCCTTTCCCTATCATTAAGTGATTTTTAATTATTATTATTATTATTATTTTTTTTAAATAATAAAAATTATCATATTAGATATCAATGCGTCATATCACATGACCTACCCACTCAGGTCACCTTGCCCAAAAAAAAGGGTAATATTGAACGATCAAAAAATGGTACTAATAAAAACGTCAACTCTTCGGCTACAAATGAGTCCCTATACAAGACGATCAGCATTAAAATGAAAAATTAAAGACTTTCAGAATATGGGGGTACAAAACCATAATAAATAAAAATGCTTATTATTGTGTAAAATTGAAACAAAAGAAATAAAAAAGACATATTAGGTATTACTGTGTCCATAACCAGCTATCCAAAAATATCAAATGATCTACCCCTTCAGATGAGTGCCAAAAAAACCAAAAAAAAAACTTTGCCAAGCAGATTTTTTTGTCACCTTGCCCCAAAGAAGTGTAATATTGAATGATTTCAAAAAATCACATATACTGTACCAAAAAATTGTACCAATAAAAAATTTACGCTTCCAGCAAAACACAAGCCCCTACACAAGGTGATCGTCAGAAAAATGTTAAAAAAAAAAATAGCATCCAGAAAATGGAGACACAAAAATATGATTTTGTGCATCAAAAACGCTTTATTATGTAAAAGTGAACAAAAAAATTTAAATACACATAGTTTATATCATTGTGTCTGTAATAACCTGCTCTTTAAATATTGCACATGATCTAACTTGTCAGGTGAATGCTGTAAAAAACAAAAAATAAAAACGGTGCCAGAACAGCCATTTTTTTTATTACCTTGCCTCACAAAAGCATAATATCGAGCGACCAAAAATCATATGTACCCCAAAATAATACCAATAAAACTGTTATCTTATCCCTTAGTTTCCAAAATGGTGTCACTTTTTGGAAGTTTCTTCTGTAGGGGTGCATCAGGGGGTCTTCAAATGCGACATGGCAACTTAAAATTATCCCAGTGAAATCTGCCCTCCAAAATCCATATGTAGCTCCTTCCTTTCTGTGCCCTGCCGTGTGCCAAAACAGCAGTTTAAGCCTAGAGATGGTCTCGCGTGCCTTGCGGTTCGCCAGGCGGTCGTTTCGCGGCGAACTTTGCTCATTCACGGTTCGCCGGTGCCATATTATTTTGAATTGGGCTGAACTTTGACCCATGACATCAGGTGGGACAGGACAGCCATTTGAGACGTTGGACACATGGACACACCCCATACCCTATAAATAACCCGATCTGGCCGCCGTTTTACATTCAGTCTTTTGCCAGTGTAGGGAGAGGTTGCTGTTTGGAGCAGGGACAAACTGTTAGAAACACTAAACACTAGCTAATAGGGCCACAAAAGTCCTTTTAAGGACTGGTATAGGTGTGCTATCGATAGGTGTGACATACTGAGGGGTGTGATATACTTATAATATACTTTCAAACATAGAAAGTATATTATAGTGCATTTGTATTGTGCAGCAGTTGTGTACGGTTCTGCTACAATACCGCAGCTATACCAGATTTTCTCAGGTGTTCAAATACTTATGTTCAGCAGTGCAATACATTCTTTAAAAATCATACAATGTGATTTCCAGATTTTTTTATTTTATTCTATCTCTCAGAGTGGGAATGCACCTACAATGTGAATTTCAGACCTCTCCATGATTTCTAAGTGTTCCTCACTTTATTGTGTTTCTGAAAACTGCAGAATTAGGGTAATAAATATTGAGGCTAGGTTTTGATGTTGACCCTTGCCACGTTACAGAAAAATTGATTAAAATTGAAATTCTGCAAAAAAATAAAAAATTCCATTTCACCTCCAGATTCCTTTGATTCCTGTGGAACACATAAAGGGTTAACAAAGTTTATAAAATCAGTTTTGAATACTTTGAGGGGTGTGGTTTCTAAAATAGTGTAATTTATGAGTGGTTTCTCTTATGTAAGCTCATCAAAGCCTCCCAGACTTAAATTCGAAGGCTTGTTTCACGCTGGGGCAAAAGCATTCTTGCAGGCTGTTCTAGAACAGAATGCTAGGAATAGGCAGGACAAAAACTGCTGTGTACAGTGGTATTTGTCTGTCCGTTTCTTGGTATATTTGCTGGATTGCGGCCGTTTTTGAAGGGGCATTATGCATTTATGTTCAGGAGCACAGACCCCGCATATATAGTGTGTTGTTCCTAGTTACCTCCATGTATCTTTTTTTCCGTGATTTGTTTAACTTATCTTGAAGGAGTGGCGCCTTCATTTGTGAATGCGCTCCTATTTTGGGAGTAGTATTCATGTGCACTTTTGCCCCACCTATCTAATAGGCGACCTTGATAAGGTGGTTCATATAGGTGTGTACTTCTCCTCCCACCGGTTGCTGTTGCACATGGAGATTACTAGGAGCAACACACAATATGTGCAGGGTTTGTGCTCCTGAACATAACTGCAAAATGGCATAGGCAGGTTTAGCATAGGACCCGCCTGAACTGAGACCACCTTGTCGCTTGGCAGGTGGGCTTAGATGTGTTTTGATCAAAATGTATTGACCAAGTGTCTCAGATTTTATCAATAGAGTGAGGGCTTAGTCCATATGTTGTGCTTGCATCTATTATTATAGTGCATTATTTTCTGATTGTATAAATGTAGCCATGTACATCCGCAACATTCATTATCATATCATGCAGGATGTTTTGCATATTTTTTTCCGTGATTTATTTAACTTGTCTTGAAGGAGTGGTGCCTTCATTTGTCAATGCGCTCCTATTTTGGGAGTAGTATTCATGTGCACTTTTGCCAAACCTATCTAATAGGCGACCTTGATAAGGTGGTACATATACAGTGGGGGAAATAATTATTTGACCCCTCACTGATTTTGGAAGTTTGTCCAATGACAAAGAAATGAAAAGTCTCAGAACAGTATCATTTCAATGGTAGGTTTATTGTAACAGTGGCAGATAGCACATCAAAAGGAAAATCGAAAAAATAACTTTAAATAAAAGATAGCAACTGATTTGCATTTCATTGAGTGAAATAAGTATTTGAACCCCTACCAACCATTAAGAGTTCTGGCTCCCACAGAGTGGTTAGACACTTCTACTCAATTAGTCACCCTCATTAAGGACACCTGTCTTAACTAGTCACCTGTATAAAAGACACCTGTCCACAGAATCAATCAATCAAGCAGACTCCAAACTCTCCAACATGGGAAAGACCAAAGAGCTGTCCAAGGATGTCAGAGACAAAATTGTAGACCTGCACAAGGCTGGAATGGGCTACAAAACCATTAGCAAGAAGCTGGGAGAGAAGGTGACAACTGTTGGTGCGATTGTTCGAAAATGGAAGGAGCACAAAATGACCATCAATCGACCTCGCTCTGGGGCTCCACGCAAGATCTCACCTCGTGGGGTGTCAATGGTTCTGAGAAAGGTGAAAAAGCATCCTAGAACTACACGGGAGGAGTTAGTTAATGACCTCAAATTAGCAGGGACCACAGTCACCAAGAAAACCATTGGAAACACATTACACCGCAATGGATTAAAATCCTGCAGGGCTCGCAAGGTCCCCCTGCTCAGGAAGGCACATGTGCAGGCCCGTCTGAAGTTTGCCAATGAACACCTGAATGATTCAGAGAGTGACTGGGAGAAGGTGCTGTGGTCTGATGAGACCAAAATAGAGCTCTTTGGCATTAACTCAACTCGCTGTGTTTGGAGGAAGAAAAATGCTGCCTATGACCCCCAAAACACCGTCCCCACCGTCAAGCATGGGGGTGGAAACATTTTGCTTTGGGGGTGTTTTTCTGCTAAGGGCACAGGACAACTTATTCGCATAAACGGGAAAATGGACGGAGCCATGTATCGTGAAATCCTGAGCGACAACCTCCTTCCCTCTGCCAGGAAACTGAAAATGGGTCGTGGATGGGTGTTCCAGCACGACAATGACCCAAAACATACAGCAAAGGCAACAAAGGAGTGGCTCAAGAAGAAGCACATTAAGGTCATGGAGTGGCCTAGTCAGTCTCCGGACCTTAATCCAATCGAAAACCTATGGAGGGAGCTCAAGCTCAGAGTTGCACAGAGACAGCCTCGAAACCTTAGGGATTTAGAGATGATCTGCAAAGAGGAGTGGACCAACATTCCTCCTAAAATGTGCGCAAACTTGGTCATCAATTACAAGAAACGTTTGACCTCTGTGCTTGCAAACAAGGGTTTTTCCACCAAGTATTAAGTCTTTTTTTGTTAGAGGGTTCAAATACTTATTTCACTCAATGAAATGCAAATCAGTTGCTATCTTTTATTTAAAGTTATTTTTTCGATTTTCCTTTTGATGTGCTATCTGCCACTGTTACAATAAACCTACCATTGAAATGATACTGTTCTGAGACTTTTCATTTCTTTGTCATTGGACAAACTTACAAAATCAGTGAGGGGTCAAATAATTATTTCCCCCACTGTAGGTGTGTGTGCTCCTCCCACCAGTTGCTGTTGCACATGGAGGTAACTAGGAGCAACACACTATATGTGCGGGGTCTGCGCTCCTGAACATAAATGCATAACGGCACAGGCAGGTTTAGCGTAGGACCCGCCTGAACTGAGATCACCTTGCCGCTTGGTAGGTGGGCTTAGATGTTTTGATCAAAATGTATTGACCAAGTGTCTCAGATTTTATCAACAAACGGTACTGCAACAACTAATTTCAAATGGTGTGATATAACAGTTTCCTCAAAAAAAACTGATTGAGGCAGGGGTGTGATATACCTATAATATAATTTCTATATAGTGCATTTGTGTTGTGCAGGAGTTGTGTGCGGTTCTGCTGAGATACCGCAGCTATACAGAGGGACAAACGCTATTGGAACAACTAATTTCAGCTGGTGTGATATACCAGTTGCCCCCCCCCCAAAAAAAAATTAATGAGGCAGGGGTGTGATATACCTATAATATAGTTTATATATAGTGCATGTGCAGAATTTGTGTATGGTTATGCTGAGATACCGCAGCTATAAAGAGGGACAAATGCTATTGGAACAACTAATTGCAACTGTTGTGATATAACATTTGCCGCCCCCCCCCCCCCCCAAAAAAAAAAAAAAAAAAAGATTGAGGCAGTGGTGTGATATACCTATAATATAATTTATATATAGTGCATGTGCAGCATTTGTGTACGGTTCTGCTGAGATACCACAGCTATAAAGAGGGACAAAAGCTACTGGAATAACTAATTTGAACTGGTGTGATATACCAGTTGCCCCCAAAAAAAAACTGATTGAGGCAGGGGTGTGATATAGCTATAATATCATTTATATATAGTGCATTTGTATTGTGCAGCATTTGTGTCCGGTTCTGCTGAGGTACCACACCTATACAGAGGGACAAACGCTATTGGAACAACTAATTGCAACTGGTGTGATATACCAGTTGCCCCCCAAAAAACTGATTGAGGCAAGGGTGTGGTATACCTATAATATAATTTATATATAGTGCATGTGCAGCATTTGTGTGCGGTTCTGATGAGATACCGCAGCTATACAGAGGGACAAACGCTAATGGAACCACTAATTGCCACTGTTGTGATATACCAGTTGCCCCACCAAAAAAATTGATTAAGGCAGGGGTGTGATATAGCTATAATATAATTTATATATAGTGCATGTACAGCATTTGTGTGCAGTTCTGCTGAGATGCCGCAGCTATACAGAAGGACAAACGTTACTGGAACAACTAATTTCAAATGGTGCGATATACCATTTGTCCCCCCAAAAAAACTGATTGAGGCAGGGGTGTAATATACCTATTATATCATTTCTATATAGTGCACTTGTATTGTGCAGCATTTGTGTGCGGTTCTGCTGAGATACCGTAGCTATATAGAGGGACAAATGCATAATCACTTGATGTTTTCTGTCCGGTGAATGCCTAATGTTTGGGGCCTGTACTCCACTGGCCTGCAGTAAAATTGATTTCCAATGACCATCAAATATACCTCCAGCCACATAATCACTTGATGTTTTCTGTCCGGTGAATGAATAATTTTTGGGGCCTGTAGTCCACTGGCCTGCAGTAAAATTGATATCCATCGACCGTCTAATTTACTTCCAGCGACATAATCACTTGATCTTTTCTGTACGGTGAATACATAATTGTTGGGGCCTGTAATCTAACTGGCCATTAGTAAAATTGTTTACGGGGCCCGACTAATGTACCTCCAGCCACATTATCACTTGTTTTTTTCTGTACGTTGAATTAATAATTTTTGGGGCCTGTACTCCACTGGCCTGCAGTAAAATTGATATCTGTCACGGCTGAGGATGGGGGAAATCCTCAGCCGTGTGGAGCCCGATGATGTTATGGCTGCTTGGCCATGAAGACAGGATTAGGGAGCAGGTCACCTCCTAAAAGCATCCCTAACCTGACCCTGACTCCTAGCTACATGAGCCAACCTTGATGGTAGGAGGGCTCATGCTCCGGAACCTAGAAGTCCCTGCTAGCCCTCAAGATGGCCCTAAACTAGGAGCTGAGTAAGACAACCCACTCCTCCTAGACATGGAGGAGCAGGAGTCTCAACGGCCAAGCTGCTGGAAAAGGGGAGACATAAACAGCTCTATGGATATGGCAGGTGAACAAAGAGTTCCACCTACCTGCCACAGCCTTGCTGACTGGATCCCTGTGTAAGCAGGGTGCAGATCACAAACGCATCCCCACACAGGGACCCAGATCCATAGCTGCACAAAATCACATATAAAACATCACACGGACATCACACATAACTAGAAATAACTTAAAGCGACATTATGGTTATGACCACAGGGGTGGCTCTTACTGGCAGGTAATAAAGACATTAGGCTGCTCTCAGCTAAGCATGGCTGAAGCAACCTGCAGACCTGCAAAAGCAGTGAGGCTTTATAGGCCAAGAAGCCACACCCCACAGTCGGACACACCCAGTGATCACACACACTAGGAAGGAGATTAACCCTTCCAACACCAGGGAAGGGAAAACACCACTTAAAGGGGACGTGCACACAATAACATAAAAAGCAAGTGCACACATACACACATCACACAAAACCGCATGCACAACATAGCAAGCTGCAATGGCACAGCTCAGACTGCTACGCTGCCACATACATACTGTTGCCAGCGGCAACCACAGGTGAGGCAAATACCACAGCCCTCACCTGTGATTGACAACCAAAGAAAACCGCTGACAACCGCATGCGGTTCAGGAGTCACGGTCATAGCCATGGCCGTGACAATATCCAATGACCGTCGAATATTCCTCCAGCCACATAATTACTTGATGTTTTCTGACCAGTGAATGCCTAATGTTTGGGGCCTGTACTCCCGTGGTCTAAAATAAAACATTTTTAGTCTCCAGCAGGGCACATTTTTGACAGTTTCCCTTTAAGACGCATAAAAATGCCCCCTGATTAAAATAAATATTTTTTGTGGGAATTTTTGCCATTGATACCCCTCTGGTATGTCACTGTCCGTTGTGGGATGATCTGTGTACTTCTTGTAAGTATTTGGTGGCTGCAAATATGACCTGAAGGTTTGCCTGCCATTAAAGTGAATGGGGCCCACCACAAACTTTCGCTAACATTTCGGTTCGCTAACATTCGATCGCGTTCGCGCGATCACATTTGCAAATCGTCCCGGTCGATGTTCATCCATCACTATTTAAGCCTACATATGGGATGTTTCTGTAAACTGCAGAATCAGGGTAATACATATTGAGTTATGTATTGCTGTTAACTCTTGCTGCCTTACAGGAAAAATAGATAAAAATTTAAAATTTGCAAAAAGAATTGAAATTTTGAAATTTCTCCTCTATTTTCCTTTATTATTTTTTTTGTGGAGCACCTAAAGGGTTACCAACGTTTGTAAAATCATATTTGAATAACCTGATAGGGTGAAGTTTCAAAAATGGGTTTATGGATGGTTTCTATTATGTAAGCCCCACAAAGTGACTTCATAACTGAATTAGTCCTTTAAAAAGCGGGTTTTGGAAATTTTCTTCGATCTAACAAAAAAAAATATATATATGACATTTACTCGATCTAACAAAAATATATATATATATGACATTTACAAAATGATGCTAGCATAAAGTAGACATATTGGAAATGTAAATAAATAACTATTTTATGAGATATCACTATCTGAGAGAAATTGAAAATTACAAAGTTTTCTAAATTTTTGGTAATTTTATTTTATTTTATATAGTTAAAGGTTAACTAGATCAACTCAAATTTACCACTATCAAGAAGTACAAAGTGTCACGAGAAAACAAACTTAGAATGGCTTGGATAAGTAAAAGTGTTCCAAAGTTATTACTAGTGTTGAGCGAAACAAAGAATTCAAAGCAGAATTCGGTCTGAATTTTATGAAAACTTCCATTCGCAGCTAATCTGAATTTCCTCACGCTTCATGGTAACAAATCAGTTTTGCACTAAAAAAGTGATCGAAAATTAATATGAAAAAATAAAACGTAACTTTTAATGCTGTTATCTTTAAAATAGATGGCCCTTAAGATAAATAAAAAGATGAAAATAAAGCATAAACATATGGTAACACAAAAACATAGTGGTAGGAACATAGGTGCACAGTTACACACAGAAATGAAACCATTTGTCTTACCAGTTAGTTGGTGGGTTCCGTGATGCATCCATGATCCCAGGAGAATAACAAAATGCTGTCCCTGAGATAGATGAGGATGCTAAAAAGATGACGGAGTATGGGATAAGTTGTCCCTAAAATTACCCTGCAGCACGGGTGCTATGCTGGCCCTGATAACCTGACAACAGAGCACCCCCATGACAAGGGCAACCTCGTCCGGAACCTTTCCCTGTATAATCTGACCCTGGCCCTATCCTATCCTTTACCTACATGCACATTTCGATTTTAAATGAGGAAAAAGACTCATCAGGGGAAACATATAGGTACCGGGCATAAACAAAAAGTACTTGGATAGGTACTAGTGAGCAACCGTGTGGGTATTAATGTATAAACCACGCACAGGTATGTGCCGAACTTAACCTAATATATGGCCTAAACTCACAAAAAAATAGGGGTAGTAGGAGAGAAGGTGGCCATAGGTGAAAGCCCTGCTCCTCCATCGGCAGAGATATGGTACAAGCATCGAGCTATGTTTTTCCTAAAATTGTGGCTGCACATGTTACAAAGTGCAAGTAAAAATCCCAGGAGTGCAAAATCACCCATAATGCCATACAGCCAGTCAATCCGGAGATTGCCAGTTCCTGTGATGTAACAGCCCTATAAAATTCTCATTCCGTGCGGTCTTCTCCATTGTCCTGTGAGCTGAGCATAGGGAGAGACATGGCAAACGCTCATGTACTAGGGACATTGCTGTTGAAAATGATTAATTGAAGAATATTGGAGAGGGAGAGCACATGGAGACTGCAGGGAGAGTGCAGAGAGAGTGCAGGGATACTTATTCTGCGTTAGTTTTATTTATTCCTACATTTACTTATTCCCACATCAGCTGTAAACGTAATTCAATACCAATAAGATGGAAGTCTTTATTATTTCGGTGCCAGCGTGCCATCCAATACCATCCAGTCTGCACCCCATAGGGGGGCTAGGTCTTAATGATGACCATCCTCATCTTTTGCTGGCTTTACTTCTTCCAAATCATCCTTCAAGTCTCTATGTCCTAGAAAAAGACCGGCACTCGCTGGATTAGATGAAAAAAGCTTCTGTTTTATTGGCAAAGACTCGATTTGTAACGCGTCACTTGTTGTCCTCCATGTGGCAATGAAACAGAAGCTTTTTTCATCTAATCCAGCGAGTGCCGGTCTTCTTCTTTATGTGATTGTGGGACGCCGACCCTGGACACATGCACCGCGTATGAATAAGAAAGGAGTGCCGGCTGCTTTACTTTGTGTATGTCCTAGAAAAGTCAGTAAGATGCAGAGAGATGAAGAACTGGATGTTCCTGATGACATATTCTCATCAATATTAGATGATGTGAAAAAGGAGGAAAAGCAGATGGCAGAAGAAGGTCTCCCACCTGTAGGGCAGGAGAGAGCTGAGGTTGGAGAAGTGGGTATGCCAGAGCTGATTAATATTCAGTGTTTACTGTCAAATAACCTGCAGGAGATTGCAAACAAGAACAGTAATAATATGCATATTGTGCCCCCTCCCAACCAGCCAAACCCCATACTGGCAACAGCCCTTGTGTAAAGGCGGCCATTAACAATGAAGTACCATACAGTGTGGCGTTTATTAATGAATGAAAGTATTGGCTGCACGGGTATAACTGATTTATAGTGATTTGTGGTGAATTAATTTGTAACAAATCGAATGTCTTAGATAACTTCAGCGAAGTGCTGATTGAAATTAAATTTTTTTTTTTGTTAATCTCTAGTTATTATTACCACAAAAAGTGACACATGTTAGATTTCCAAAATTTGGCCTGGTCCTTAAGGTGAAAAATGGCTTGGTCTTGAAGGGGTTAATATCTATTTTGTGTGGCATTACTATCTGTCTTTAAAAAAGAAATTCACATTTTTTTAAAAATGGCCAATTTTGCCCAAATTTCTCAAAATTTTAGATTTTTCTTTATAGATAAAGGTAACACATGATGACCCAAATTTACCACTAAAACAAAGTACAATATGTAACAAGAAAACAATCTCAGAATGGCTTGGATAAGTAAAAGCATGCCAAAGTTATTACCGCATAAAGAGACACATGTCAGATTTGCAAGAATAGGCTTGGTCAGGAAAGGGGGTAAAATGGCATGGTCTTGAAGTGGTTAAAGACGAATTTCCATCTGTAATGTATATATACAAACACAAGTGGATTGTTGGTACCCTTTGGTTAAAATAACTTCAAACTGGCAAAAGAAATAATAAAAATTTACTGAAAATCTGCTAATGAAAATCAGACATTTCTTTTGATTTGTGGTTCAAGAGCATAATTTAAAAAACAAAGAACCATTAGTTAGCAATTTTTTTATTATTTCTGTTGTCAGTTTGAAGTTATTTCAGTGACCATTGTGGGTTTTTCTTTCTTTAACAGAAGGATACCAACTATTTTGTACATGTGTGCATATCCAGAATGCCATGATAATTGAGATCAATGGAAAACAGAACCTGACCATTATTGGTTGAATCACTTTATCACCTTTTGTCTCTTGGTCACACTAGTAGGTGCCAGTCATGCCTCTTGAAGCCTTAAAGACCGAGCATCCACCAGATAATTGCTAACAAGTGTTCGTAAGAACACTCATTACCAATTATGTGGCGGTGTAAAGGTGCCGCTGTTTAACTGATGAACGAGAAAAATGCTTATTCATCAGGTAATCGCATCTTTCATGCAGCCACCTATATCACCATTTGACGGCAGCCTCTGCCGACAAACAATGATTCTGTATGGGGGCGAGAAATGGCATTAAAGATTGCTCCTCCCCATACTGTGGAGAACACTGCATGCAAATGCAGCGGTCTCCTTCACTGACGAGCAGGCACTTTCCGGAAGGGAATGCTTCCTTCCCGACAATTGTCTGCTAAATTTTGCAATGTAAAGGGGGCCTAAGTCACCAAGTTGACTATTGTTTTTATGTCCTGCAGTGGTCAGAGACTGGACTAATTCAAAAGTACTATTGGAGCAAAGCAAGCAAGTGGCATTAGCAGTGGCGTAACTATAAATGACTGGGCCCCACAGCAAATTTTTTAATGAACCCCCCCCCAAGCAACTTCTTTGCAAGCCCCTCCTCTTGTGCAACCCCCAGTCTTATGGCTAGTCAAGATCGTGCTCTCAAACGAGGCCCGGCAGCCACTCAGCCCATTTCTACAGCGTCACTGTATATAATGTAATTGTATAATACTATTGAGGGGGCTCTGACAATATAATCTTTTAGTCTCCTCATCCTGGTTGGGCCCCTTCTGAGTTTGGGCCACAAATCAGCCCCAGGGCATTAGTTTTGTGGTGACCCAGTGTTGTCCTTTACACTGAGTGGGGCCCCTGTCATAAATTCATATCTGCTGGCAGCCCTAGATTAGTTTCCAGACAGAAGAAGGTGGAGGCTCCATTTTCCAATCCATTTATAGGCAGCAGGGGAATTTTTGACTCCCCCCCCCCCCCAGCCATTGTTTTTCCTTCATTTTTTCAGCAGAGTACTTAGCTGAGGACATTCCTATACATCTTCACATTGCGGAAGGTGTTGAAAGAATAGAACAAAAAAACACATATTAAAAGCAAAGGAAAACATTGAAGAATCCATAACAGAAATTCTCTTAGCTGTGGTTCAGAGCTAAAAAGTCTTAGAATGCCATCCCAAGTACAAAAATCATCAGATTGTGCTGGGAGACTGTGTGTGTGAAAATTATATAATGTATACAAAACCACTCCTTGAGGTTAAGAGGGTTAAGTGAAGATAAATAATTTGTTCAGTGGCTTCCAATAATGGATCCCAGTTGTGTTGTAGCTGTCCTGCTTATCTTTTTAACATTTTATTAGTGGTGTTAGAGCAATATGTTTTTGGAAGGTTTGTTGCTACTACAGACATTGTGATTTGCTTTCCTGTTTATATTGTAAACTAAGTACTGTATATTGTGTATCATTGGTGACCTGGAAGAGCCAAGCATTAAAGAAGTTTTCTTGTGTGGACCTGTTTCTATCTCAAGAACGGGGCCCACTGTTAAAGGAGAGGATGATGCACATGTGCAGCTTTCTCCATTCATTGTTATGGGGCTTCTGAAAATAGCTGAGCCAGCTCTTAGATATTTTTGAATGTCCAATAATATTGTATAGAGAAAGTCACAAATGCTTGGCATCCTCTCCTTTCCTACTGTATCATCATGCCATAAATGTACAGCTGAGGCAACCCTTTTAAAGAGAACCTGTCACCCCATAATGCAGTGCAATCTCCAGGCAGCAGGTTATAGAGCAGAAGGAGCTGAGCAGATTGGAAAAGAGTCAGTGAAACTTGGAATTTATTCATTTGAATCACTGCTCTTTCTGAGCTCAGTAGCCATGTTGTTGATATCAGTGGTTGATATTATTCCTTGTGTAAGTATGAAAAGGTTTAATATTCTAGGCTCAAAGTGTCACACTCTAGTCAGCTAATTAATCCATACCCCCTAAACAAAGGGTACCTCAAAATTGAGACTTTGGGGTTTCATAAGCTGTAAGCCATAATCATCCAAATTATAACAAATAAAGTCTTGAAATATCTCGCTTTGCATGTAATGAGTATCTCATATATTAGTTTCACCTTTTAAGTTGCATTACTGAAATAAATTAACTTTGCACGATATTCTCATTTTTCGAGTTTCACCTGTACTTGCTACTTTGTGATGGTCTATCACATAAAATCCAAATAAAATACATTTAAGTTTGTGGGTGTAAAGGGAAAAATATCGAAAAGTTCAAGTTGAATACTTTTTCAAGGCACTGTATATACACTGCTCAAAAAAATAAAGGGAACACTTAAACAACACAATGTAACTCCAAGTCAATCACACTTCTGTGAAATCAAACTGTCCACTTAGGAAGCAACACTGAGTGACAATCAATTTCACATGCTGTTGTGCAAATGGGATAGACAAAAGGTGGAAATTATAGACAATTAGCAAGACACCCCCAATAAAGGAGTGGTTCTGCAGGTGGTGATCACAGATCACTTCTCAGTTCCTATGCTTCCTGTCTGATGTTTTGGTCACTTTTGAATGCTGCCGGTGCTTTCACTCTAGTGGTAGCATGAGACGGAGTCTACAACCCACACAAGTGGCTCAGGTAGTGCAGCTTATCCAGGATGGCACATCAATGCGAGCTGTGGCAAGAAGGTTTGCTGTATCTGTCAGCGTAGTGTCCAGAGCATGGAGGCGCTACCAGGAGACAGGCCAGTACATCAGGAGACGTGGAGGAGGCCGTAGGAGGGCAACAACCCAGCAGCAGGACCGCTACCTCCACCTTTGTGCAAGGAGGAACAGGAGGAGCACTGCCAGAGCCCTGCAAAATGACCTCCAGCAGGCCACAAATGTGCATGTGTCTGCTCAAACGGTCAGAAACAGACTCCATGAGGGTGATATGAGGGCCTGACGTCCACAGGTGGGGGTTGTGCTTACAGCCCAACACCGTGCAGGACGTTTGGCATTTGCCAGAGAATACCAAGATTGGCAAATTTGCCACTGGCGCCCTGTGCTCTTCACAGATGAAAGCAGGTTCACACTGAGCACATGTGACAGACGTGACAGAGTCTGGAGACGCCGTGGAGAACGTTCTGCTGCCTGCCTCTAGCATGACCGGTTTGGCATTAGGTCAGTAATGGTGTGGGGTGGCATTTCTTTGGAGGGCTGCACAGCCCTCCATGTGCTCGCCAGAGGTAGCCTGACTGCCATTAGGTACCAAGATGAGATCCTCAGACCCCTTGTGAGACCATATGCTGGTGCGGTTGGCCCTGGGTTCCTCCTAATGCAAGACAATGCTAGACCTCATGTGGCTGGAGTGTGTCAGCAGTTCCTGGAAGACGAAGGCATTGATGCTATGGACTGGCCCGCCCATTCCCTAGACCTGAATCCAATTGAGCACTTCTGGGACATCACGTCTCGCTCTATCCACCAACGTCACGTTGCACCACAGACTGTCCAGGAGTTGGCAGATGCTTTAGTCCAGGTCTGGGAGGAGATCCCTTAGGAGACCGTCCGCCACCTCATCAGGAGCATGCACAGGCGTTGTAGGGAGGTCATACAGGCACGTGGAGGCCACACACACTACTGAGCCTCATTTTGACTTGTTTTAAGGACATTACATCAAAGTTGGATCAGCCTGTAGTGTGTTTTTCCACTTAAATTTTGAGGGTGATTGCAAATCCAGACCTCCATGGGTTAAAAAATTTGATTTCCATATTTTTTTTTTTGTGTGATTTTGTTGTCAGCACATTCAACTATGTAAAGAACAAAGTATTTCAGAAGAATATTTAATTAATTCAGATCTAGGATGTGTTATTTTTGTGTTCCCTTTATTTTTTTGAGCAGTGTAGATTTATAAATAGCCATCAGTAATAAGACCTCCCACTTGGCAAAGTGAGCTCAGAAAGAGCAAAAATTTTTATCTATAAAATACAAGTTTTTATTATGTATTTTGATGGTGACAGGATCCCTATAAGGAATTCATCCCTCTTTAGTGAAGTCTTGGCTATCATCTTCCAGCTCCAGCAGTGGGAATAATAGCTAAATGGAGGGGGGAGGGCATCTTTAGATGCTGCTGTCTCCTGAATGGTAGCAGCTAGAAACAACTGGTCTTGTTTGAAAGCTGGCTTTCTGATAATTGCATAATGACAGCAATATGTTCCGGACAGAGGAAGATATCACTGATAGAAATCGGAATGCAGCTAAAAGTGAAAGTAAACAGGTTTTACCCACGATTATTCCCGACTTGATTTCTAACAGTGATTTCTCCTTTGTTACTTGGACTTTAGCTGTCATTTTGGTCTTGTATGAAAGCCTGGACTGTCAGCTAGACTGTCAGCTGCTACCATTCAGGAGATAGCAGCATCTAAAGCAGCCCTCCCCCTCCAGTTAGCTACTTTTCCCACTGCCCGAGCTGGACTTGGGGAAAACAGTTAGGTGGTTAAACCATGTTTTTAAAGAATTTTTAGTGATATTATTTTTAATTTTTTGTGTCAATATCTATTAATAAAAAACATAAAATCCTGCAGTTTTCACACTGGCCACTAAGCCTAATAATTGGCACCACTTCTTGGTCTGTACATATCAATTTAGTGCGGTTATCTGCTTGTCTATACACAGAGGTGATATCAATAAAGGCAAGATTAGAATGACAGATAAGACAAGATCCACCATTCACAATAGGTGATTGTGAGAGCCTATCTATTCTTTCCGTGTACAATGACCTCTGCACAGGTCACAGAGCATGCCTAGAAAACTCCCACATAGAAGTCAATAGGGTCCCCTCTTTATAGTTGTGTCTATAGACTACGGGGCTTCCATAAAGCAATTTCCTTAATGCTTTGTAAATGCTATTAAAAACAGCTCAGGAAAGATGGCCACCCCCATAATCATGTTCAGGAAAGAGTATTAAAAAAAAAAGAAGAAGAAAATCAGAAAATAAAAACAGATAAGAAAAAAAGGATGTGTGTTACTATCTGGTTTTAACTGTCAGATACCATTTTGAATGATACATTTCCTTTAATGCTAAAATTAGTTACATCACTAAGGGAATAAAATGTACTGAATGCACCTTAGTTATGTGCCAACTAAAGTTACTAAATGCATTTGGTGGAGTTATCCCTATTATGATGTCACTCTGTTAGGGGGTTAATAAGTTTCCATTTTACAATTTTCTTAGCCCAGCCATCACTGGTGTCCTACACTGGAATCATCAAAACAATAATATAGAGTCCTTCATATTCTTGCTTTTCATTGAATATGAGTGTTGGGGCATTTGGTCCAAATGGAAAAAAGATGGGCATGATCTCACTGAACATTAAATGGGCTCTCATATTGGCCAGATATCATCTGAAATCATTAGAGACTTTTACTGAAGCCAAAGATGACACATATGAGCCAGCAGTTATGTTCTAATACAGTTTGATGTCTGATATTGATGACCCATTAAGCTATACTAGAGTCATTGCCAGGTTTTTGTGTAATGTTGTCCAATATCTCAAATAATAATTCTTTACTTACAGTCAAGAACAGAGTCTTTTAACTGGATCGTATCTGGAAGGTATGCAGTTATTTTTTTAGATTGCTAGAAATTGTATGATGAGTCAAGAAAGAAACCTCTCTAAACAACCAACAATTTGCGCAAACTTCCCATTTATCTATACTAGATTCCCTGGCCATCTTTTTTGAGAGGACCAAACCTATAGCAAACCATTTGGCAGACCAATTTCGGGTGGCTGTTTCAATGATGTGGCCATTAGAGATGGCCTTGCAGTTTGCCCGGCGGTCGTTTCGCAGCGAACTTTGCTTGTTCGCGATTCGCCGAACATGCGAACATATGGCGATGTCCGCGCGCGCCATATTCTTTCACATTGCGCCAAACTTTGACCCATGACACATCCATCAGGTGGGACAGGACGGCCAATTGAGACGTTTCAGCACATGGACACACCCCCATCCCTATAACAGAACCCGATCTAGAAGCCATTTTACATTATGTGTTTTGCCAGTGTAGGGAGAGGTTGCATTTTGGAGCAGGGACAGGCTTAGGGACACCAAACACTAGCTAATAGGGCCACAAAAGTCCTTTTAAGGACTGGTAACGTTGTGCAATCGATAGGTGTGATACACAGGGGGTGTGATATACTTATAATATACTTTCTAACATAGAAAGTATATTATAGTGCATTTGTATGCTTCCAGAAAATAATGATTGAGGGCTGCGATCTATCAGCTTCCACAAAATAATGATTGAGGTTTTCCATATACCTGCATCCACAAAATTACTTCTTGAGGGTGATATACCAGTTTCAACTAACAACTGATTGAGGCCTGCCATATATCATAGTAACATAGTACATAAGGCCGAAAAAAGACATTTGTCCATCCAGTTCGATCTGTTATCCTGCAAGTTGATCCAGAGGAAGGCAAAAAAAAAACTGTGAGGTAGAAGCCAATTTTCCCCACTTTAGGGAAATAAAAAATTCCTTCCCGACTCCAATCAGGCAATCAGACTAACTCCCTGGATGTCACGCTGGACAGGATACAAGATACCACAGAAAACCACAAACAAGTGTCTAGGCCAGAAGCAGGGGATAAAAGGTCCTCCTTACAAATCCCTACCAGCTCTCCCTAGGCTACTGTGCCCACGTTCAGACCCTGAAGGTGGAAATAAACGTCCCCCCGTGCCTAAGGCTGAAGATACCCTAAAATCCCTAAGATGGTGACAGGGGAAAAGAGACAGCCTGCTTCCTCAGGACCTGGAGGAGGCAGGCGTCTCCCTAACAGCCTAGACAGAACACCCAAAAGAAAACCAAAATCAACTTATCTTGTCACAGAACAGAAATGGCAAATCCTTCCTTCCTTCCTTTCACAGAGCAAGACTGAAGCTGTAACCCGCACGGAACACTGGGAAGAGGCGTAATTTAAACTCCTACAAACAACCCCAACCAGAGCACCTGAAGGGAGGCGGATACAGCTCAACTCCAAAACAAAAACAAAAAACTACGCACATGCTGCTAACCTGGCAGACCTCCGGACATAATCTGAGCAGGGCATGACACTGGATCAACAACCCCTCTCTAGTAGCTATAGCCTGTAATATTATTACACTCCAGAAATACATCCAGGCCCCTCTTGAATTCCTTTATTGTACTCACTATCACCACCTCCTCAGGCAGAGAGTTCCATAGTCTCACTGCTCTTACCGTAAAGAATCCTTTTCTATTTTTGTGTACAAACCTTCTTTCCTCCAGACGCAGAGGATGTACCCTCATCACAGTCACAGTCCTGAGGATAAATAGATGATGGAATAGATATCTGTACTGACCCCTGATATATTTATACATGTTAATTAGATCTCCCCTCATTTGTCTTTTTTCTAAAGTGAATAACCCTAATTTTGATAATCTTTCAGGGTTCTGTAGTTGCCCCATTCCAGTTATTACTTTAGTTGCCCTCCTCTGGACCCTCTTCAGCTCTGCTATGTCTGCCTTGTTTACAGGAGCCCAGAACTGTACACAGTACTCCATGTGTGGTCTGACTAGCGATTTGTAAAGTGGTAGGACTATGTTCTTATCATGGGCATCTATGCCCCTTCGGATGCAACCCATTATCTTATTGGCCTTGGCAGCAGCTGCCTGACACTGGTTTTTGCAGCTTAGTTTGCTGTTTATTAAAATTCCTAGATCTTTTTCCATGTCAGTGTTACCGAGTGTTTTACCATTTACTATGTACGAGTGACTTGCATTATTCCTTCCCATGTGCATAACTTTACATTTGTCAGTGTTAAACCTCATCTGCCGCTTATCTGCCCAAGCCTCCAATCTATCCAGATCCCTCTGTAGTAGTATACTGTCCTCTTCAGTGTTAATTACTTTACACAGTTTAGTGTCATCTGCGAAAATTGATACTTTACTATGCAAGCCTTCTACAAGATCATTAATAAATATATTGAAGAGAATAGGGCCCAATACTGACCCCTGAGGTACCCCACTAGTGACAGTGACCCAATCTGAGTGTGTACCGTTAATAACCACCCTCTGTTTTCTAACATTGAGCCAGTTACCCACATACAGACAGTTTCTCCCAGTCCGAGCATTCTCATTTTATATACTAACCTTTTATGTGGTACAGTGTCAAATGCTTTGGAGAAGTCCAGATATACAACATCCATTGATTCGCCGCTGTCAAGTCTAGAACTTACCTCCTCATAGAAACTGATTAAATTAGTTTGGCATGACCGATCCCTCACAAAGCCACGCTGATATGGTGTTATTTGCATATTTCCGTTGAGATGCTCTAAGATGCTTCAAACAGTTTACCCACAACAGATGTTAAACTTACCGGCCTATAGTTTACAGGCTCTGTTTTTGGACCCTTTTTGAATATTGGCACCACATTTGCCATGCGCCAATCCTGTGGGACATTCCCTGTCAGTATAGAGTCCGCAAATATCAGAAATAAGGGTCTGGCTATGACATTACTTAATTCCCTTAGAATACGGGGATGTATGCCATCCGGTCCTGGCGATTTGTCTATTTTAATCTTTTTAAGTTGCTGATGTACTTCTTCCTGGGTCAGACAGGACACTTTTAATGGGGAATTTATTTTTACATTCTGCATGTCAACTGACAGTTTATTTTCCTCAGTGAATACATCGGAGAAAAAAATATTTAACAGCTTTGCTTTCTCCTCGTCGCTCTCTGCGACTCCCCCCTGATTACTCTTTAAAGGTCCGACACCTTCAGATTCATACTTTTTAACATTTATATAATAGAAGAACATTTTAGGGTTAGTTTTACTCTCTTTGGCAATTAATCTCTCGGTCTCTAGTTTGGCCGCTTTTATTTGTTTTTTACATGTTCTATTTTTTTCCTTATAGTTTTTCAGTGCTTCCGTGCTACCCTCTTGTTTTAGTGATTTATATGCTTTCTTTTTGTCACTTATTGCTTTCTTTACAGTTCTATTTATCCACATTGGTTTCTTTTTGTTCCTTAACCTTTTATTCCCATTCGGTATGTACCTCTCACAATGAGATTTTAGGATGCTTTTAAAGATATCCCATTTTGTGGCTGTATTTTTATTTTTGAGGACTTTGTCCCAGTTAGTTAGGCCTATGGCCTCTCTTAGTTGGCAAAATTTAGCTTTCTTGAAGTTTGGTATTTTTGTTCCTCCCTGTAGAAACGCTCTTTTGAATGAGAATTGGAAGGTTATTACTTTATGGTCACTATTTCCCAGGTGTTCCCCAACCTGCACGTCTGTTGTTCTGTCAGGCCTATTGGTTAATACTAAGTCCAGTATGGCCGTCCCTCTAGTCAGCTCCTGTACCAGTTGGGAGAGGTAATTGTCTTTGGTTATTGCCAATAACCTCTTTCCTTTATGAGATATACAAGTTTCAGTTTCCCAGTCTATAGCCGGGTAGTTGAAGTCCCCCATAATAACCACCTCATTATGATTTGCCGCCTCGTCTATCTCGTATCAGCTTCCACAAAATAGTGATAGAGATTTTCCACATACCTGCGTCCACAAAATTATTGCTTGAGGGTAATATACCAGCTTCAAATAACAACTGATTGAGGCCTGCCATATATCAGCTTCCACAAAATAGTGAAAGAGGCTTTCCATATACCTGCGTCTACAAAATTTATTCTTGTGGGTGATATACCAGCTTCAAATAACAACTGATTAAGGCCTTCCATATATCAGTTTCCACAAAATAGTGATAGAGGTTTTCCATATACCTGCGTCCACAAAATTACTGTTTGAGGGTGATATACCAGCTTCAACTAACAACTGGTTGAGGCCTGCCATATATCAGTTACCACAAATACTGCTCTTCTCTAGGGACTTTGGCAAAGGGTCATTTTGAAAATGACAGGCAGAGCAAGAGGCAGGACTTTCCGCAGGGGTGGTAGGGGTAAGGCAGGTGCACCAGGCCAGAGCCTAAGTGGTAAGTTGAAGAGGGTGTGTGCGATTATGTCAAAGGACGCACCAGATTTGGTTGAGTGGCTCACTCAGCCTTCTGCTTCTGCACCCTCCTCATCCTTTGTATCTGCACCCTCCTCACTCTCTGATGTGTGCACCCCCAAAGACACCACCACCACCCTAGCCCCTCCACTCGAGTCAGAGGAATTATTTTCGCATCCATTACCAGACCTTACCGATGCGCAGCCATTCTTGGCATCGGATGAGGAAAAGGAGGTAGCAACGGCCGCACGACAGTATCCAGATCAGCCCAAGGAGGGTGGTCCCCGCTGTTGCTGCCTATTCTGAGATCTTTAATGTCAGTTGTGGTGAAGGTGACAATGATGACTTGTCAATGGACGTCACGTGGGTGCCCACAAGAGAGAAAGAGGAGGGGAGTTCAGAGGGAAAGACAGAGCAGCAGATAGGGAGAGAAGGAGGCGAAGCAGGCAGAACTCGCAGTGCACAGGAGGTAAAAAGCAGACTGCAAATGTATCTGGAGCGAGCCATCCACCATGTGCGGTCACATCTTGCGCTCCCAGGACGTCGGCACATGGCTCCGCAGTGTGGGCTTTTTTTAACGTGTCAGTTGATCACAATAGTGTTACCATCTGCAGCCTGGGCTGTCAACGCATAGGTCGCGGAAAGCCCAACACTCACCTAGGGACGACTGCCTAAATAAGACACCTGGCCTCCCATCACCGAGCCCAGTGGGAGCAACTGTCACAGTGGGGAGTGGGGGAAACCAGGACGCCGGAATCAGGGAGCAGGTCACCTCCTATTGCATCCCTAATCCTCGCCCTAACTCCTCACAGTATGAGCGGACCTGGATGGTAAGACGGCTCATACCAGGATACCTATGTCCCTGAGTCGCCCTGATAATCCCTCACATAGGAGCAGGGGAGAGGTGACCTGTTCTTCCTAGACATGGATGAACAGGAGTCTCAAATGACCTACATAGCAGCAGCGAAAGGGAAAGACCTTGATGACCACAAGGGTGGCCCTACTGAACAGATGGTAAAGCCAGGAGCAGTGAACCACCAGCACACACCAAGCCTGGAGGAACACTGAGGTACAGGCATCCAGCAGAAGCTAAATAGCCCAAAGCGACCACACCCAATCAGGGGGTTAACGCTTACAGCACCAGACAGAGGAAGGCTACAACTTAAAGGAGAAGTGCACACACCAGCCAACACATTGCCACCGGCAACAGAATGCGTGGCAACCATGTCACGGTGCACACAGCCAAAGCCGAGACACTGCCACCACATGCCATAACAGCAACACGTTGCCACCGGCAACAGCATGCGTGCAACCATGTCACGGCGCACACAGCCAAAGCCGAGACACTGCCACCACATGCCATAACAGCAACACATTGCCACCTGCAAACGCAAGCATGGCACAAGTGTCACGGTGCACACAGCAAAGGCCGAGACAGCAGCGCTGTCAGAACCCAGAAAGCCACACTCCCGGCGCTCCACATCCTGCCTCTTCTCCTCTCTCCTCCCATTTGTCCTCCACTCCACCTTCCACCGTCCCATCGTCGTGTTCATCTGGCACAAGGCAGGCTTCCGTGACCCAAATGTTCGGGCGTTAAAAAATATGACATGCAAAAAATGATATGCAAACTGTTGTAATTCCTACACCGTTCACCTGATTTGGATGTAAATACCCTAAAATTAAAGCTGACAGTCTGCAGATAAAGCACATCTTGTTTGTTTCATTTCAAATCCATTGTGGTGGTATATAGAGCCAAAAATTTTAGAATTGTGTTGATGTCTCAATATTTATGGACCTGACTGTATATGGCTACGTTCAGCGTCAAGTTAATATATCTCTGGCACACAATGTTGGTGCCAAGATACAACTGACCACAGACACATGGTCTAGCAAACACGGGCAGGGAAGGTACATAACTTTTACTGCCCACTGGGTAAACTTCTGACGGCCAAGCATGTAACCAGTGTCACCCGTGTGGATTTGGTGTTACCGCCACGGATTGCATGCAGGCCTGCCTCTTCTTCTCCTTCTCCTACTCCATCCTTCGTCTCCTCCTCGGCTGACCCCTCCTTTTCCACTGCTACCGCCTCTTCCGCTGCACCCCCCAAGCTCCCCAGAACCTATTCAACGTGCCAGGTGAGATTTTGCCATGCTGTGTTGCGGCTGTTGTGCTTGGAAGCCAGGAGCCACACTGGTGCTGCACTGCTTTCAGCTCTGCGGTCACAGGCCGATAAGTGGCTAACCCTGCTCAATTTGACAGCTGGTAAAGTGGTGTGCGACAACGGTGCCAATCTGCTGAGCGCGCTGAAAGAGGGCAAAATGACATGCATGGCACACGTCCTGAATTTAGTCGTGCAGCGATTCGTTGCCAAATACCCTGGGGTCCAGGATGTCTTGCGGTCCAGGACGTCTTGCAGCAGGCCAGGAAAATCTCTGGCCATATTAGAAGATCTTACACAGCCATGGCTCGCCTTGCTGACATCCAGCGGCGACACCACTTCAGACGTCTGATTTTTGACTGCCCGACTCGCTGGAACTCCACCTTGTATATGCTTGATAGGCTGCTCCAGCAGAAACGTGCCGTTAACAACTACCTGTACAAACTCTGCGGCAGGACAGGTTCTGGGGAGCTTGGTTTCTTTTCACTGCGCCAGTGACCGTGCAGCGTCCCACGTCAGTGTTTAAATGGGAAACTTTTAACATCTGCCTATGTATTTGCATTGTATGGTATTTCCTATTTTCAGTCCGGCATTGTTATTTCACCCATTTGCACCTAGGTGGTGCTGGAACCACATAATATATATATAGCAACAGAGAGTGCCCCGGAGGATTTCGTACTATCTTCCCATCCACTGTATGCCAGCCCAGGGAGGCATCTGCTAAACGTGACTACATGAACTATTACACACATTGGTCCACCGTAGCCTCATGTGTTTCCCCTGTGGTTTGGTATGCTACAGCTGCTCATGCGCAACGCATGCAGACTTCTGCGATTGAAGATCACTAGTTTAGACTTCTGTTTGAAGAGTGATCCCCGTATAAAAAGCATAACGGTCAAGGACCTGTACTAGGTGGCAACGTACTTAGACCCCCGATACAAACACAAAATGGCGGACATGTTACCAGCATCACAGAGGGCTGTCAGAAAGCAGCATTTCAAGGCCTTGCTGCGAGAGATGCTGCATTCTGCTGTTGCGGGCACTGGCAGAGGAATTTCCACCCACAGCGAAACAAGTGCTGGTACCAATCCTACCGCGCCTGCAAAAAGAGGGAGGTTTGAAGACGTGTTGGTCACTTCGGAAATGAGATCATTCTTGCAGCCAACCCATCGACAGACGCCCTCCAGATCCAGCCTCAGGGAATTCCTAGACCTACAGGTGTCCGACTACATCGGGTTATTGGCCGATGTGGATGCTCTGAGAAGCGTTGAACCCCTTGACTACTGGGTGTGCAGGCTTGACCTGTGGCCAGAGCTGGCGCAATTTGCCATGGAACTCTTGGCTTCCCCTCGTCAAGTGTCCTGTCCTCGCCTAGATCACGACAGTGTGGACTAACTTACATTTTTAAAATGAATAAGGCATGGATCTCGGAGGAATTCAACACCTGTGATGACCACGTGTAATTGAATTTCCTTATGCCAGCCTACACATATCTGCCACCACCCAGAACAAAGAATGGTCCTTGCCTTATGTATATACAGCGGCATAAAAGGCGAATGTCAGGTGAATGCCTAATTTTTGGTGCCTATACTGGCCGACAGAAACTACAATAATCCGCAGCACTCGCCAGTAGTTGGTGAAAAATGGTGATTAATTAACTCAGACAGCTAGATTACAGCGATGTTTCGACCTTGGTTGGTCTTTATCAAGCAATGAAGTCCCATATCCCAGAGTGCGGTAAATAGTGTATGGAGGTGGGTACATTGGTGGGTGTGTATAGTCCCTCCTCTCAGGTGGGAGTATACTTATGTCTACACATAACATGATTCAAGTAAAGAAAAGCTCAGAAAAAACATCAGCGACATCAGGGTGATTTACCTTGGAACACAAATACTGATTAAAACAGTACATTCCACTATACCTTATTTAAAGATGATGATCCCTGCGATGGCAGCGCAATCCACGCTGATCACAGTAACGTGCCAAATGCCGGCGTTCCCGGCTCCTCATTGCGCATGTGTCAGCGTCCTTTCCCAGCTACTAGGCAACGGAGGCATTACATGACGTCGGCCAATGAAAAAAAGGCCACCCATGACTTCAGAGGTTGCCGACTCCGGAGCCAATAGAAAAAATAGAGAAAGGGGAAGCTGGAGCCAATAGAAAAAAAGCCTATTATGACATCAGCTGTTGCCGCGTGGGGAGGAGATTACTCCTCTTCTCGCCACAGTCTAAAAGCTGGCTAATCAGCTCCGGTCGTCAGGGAGACGGGGACG
This sequence comes from Bufo bufo, assembly GCF_905171765.1. Classification (NCBI taxonomy): domain Eukaryota; kingdom Metazoa; phylum Chordata; class Amphibia; order Anura; family Bufonidae; genus Bufo; species Bufo bufo. Next base: position 140,635,081 of record NC_053389.1, read on the forward strand.
CTTCCTTAAACAGGAAGGAAGCGGTCCGTCTCGACTGTCACTCAAGGGGCTGAATAGGCCGACAACCATTTAACAGTAGGGGGAGTACCGGTCAAACCTGCCATGCCATATTATAGAGGCCATTAATGAGCTATTACAGTCCATCAGTCTCTAGCTGGCGACCCATACAAAAAAACACAGTCCCTCCAGGGTGACAATCAGCAACAGCCAGTTGAACGCCCGGGTGAGGTGACTATGTTCACATACGCTCTATATTACTGGACTGGACGTGTGCCAAGTTATTTTGGGGGATCGTGGACACTGAATTAAAATTACCCTCTGTTGCTCATGACAACCAACCGCAGGGTTAAGAGTGTATCCACACATACATTAGCTAGAGAACATGGTCCCTCCAGGGATACAATCAGCAACAGCCAGTTGAACGCCCAATTGAGGTGACCATGTTTACATTCGCTTCGCCCCAGGGAACTGGCCATACCTCTATCCATATTACTGGACTGGACGTTATTTTGGGGGATCGTGGACACAAAAAGATGACCCACCGTTGCTCATGACAACCAACCGTAGGGTCAAGAGTGTATCCACACATGCATACATTCAAAACGCACCTCTCTAGGCAGGAGTTAATGGACTCACCCCCTATATCCTTGTATTGGACACCAAATTCCCCATGTAAATTTCAAGTTGTAGCTGCTGGGAGACGCCACGGATGCGTCAACTGGAGGTGGGCCGGGAAAAGCGTAGAGTGCGCAGGAACACACAGGGAACCACCATCTGCAAGATGAAACAAAAAAATCAATGTGTAAACTGTGCTCATACCACCAAAACCAATTAAAACATATCGCAACACAAATGTTGAGCACAAAACTTAAGATACAGTATTTGAATGCTCATATACACGGAATGAAGAGGTGCGACACTAGGATCAGCAGATCAAGTGAAGACCCCAAAATTAAAGTCTCTATTGAGACCCCTATGCTCCAGCGTGTCTAGACTATGTATCCAATTCAATTCCTAAACGCTTCAACAGGGTCTCCCGATCACCTCCTCGTCTGGGTTGTCTAATCCCATCAATAATTTGGAACCTCAGCTATGAGATGTTATGTCCAGCTTTGAAAAAATGTTCCGGGATGGGGAGGTCCAAAGCAAGTTTGCAAATTTTAGATTTATGTTGTGTCAGTCTCTTTTTGACTCCTTGTGTCGTCTCACCCACATATAAAAGTCCACACGGGCATCGAAGTATATAAATCACATAAGAGAAATTGCATGTAAAAAATTGCCTGATGTTGTACCTCCTGCCTGTCCTGGGGTGTATGAAGGTGTTCCCTTTTATCATGCTGTTACAGTGACAGCAGCTGAGACATGGAAAACACCCCATTTTCTTATTAAACTGCAGTTGGGGGGAGTGCACATTTGCATGAACTAGCTTATCCTTCAAATTCGGACCCCTTTTATATGAAAACAGTGGTGGATTCTGAAATTCTGGAATACCTGGGAAAGCCTGTGTCAGGAGACCCCAGTTTTTTGTAATTAGCGCTGCTACTTTATTACTTAAGCATGTGTACCTCGATACAAAGGGAATTCTGTTAGATGTTTTTTTGTTAGATGTATTGTACAATAACGTTTGTCTCTGTGTGTCCAGGACTCTATCTTTATGTCTGTCGACCAGTTTCTTTTTCATTTCATCCAATCTAGTCAGTGCTTTTTCTTCCTCACTAACAATCTTTTTCATTCGTAGGAGCTGGCTATATGGTAGTGACTTGACCATGCCACGTGGATGTGCGCTATCAATCTGTAGGATATTATTCTTATCTGTTGTCTTGATGTGTATATCAGTAACTAGCGAACAGCCCTGTATGTACACTGATGTATCTAGAAACTGGAGTTTTTCGGTCGAGCTTACTCTAGTAAATTTTTAATTTTGGATGTATGTTATTAAGGTATTCATTGAATTCCTGTAAATCAGTCTCAGTTCCGGTCCATATAAAGAAAATTTCATCAATGTATCTCATCCAGCCCCTCACTTGATAGAAGAAGCTGGATGGATACACATACAAATGTGTCATATAGATGTTGGCATAGGATGGGGCTACGTTAGATCCCATCGCGGTCTCCTGGCTTTGTATGTAAAACTCGTCCTTAAAAAGGAAGTAGTTGCAGGTAAGTACAATTTCAAACAATGATAAAAATAAAATCTGCCTTCTCTGGTGTGTATTGAGAATTCTGGAGGCTATGTTTTAGCCAGCTTTTAGACCGTGGCGAGAAGAGGAGTAATCTCCTCCCCACGCGGCAACAGCTGACGTCATAATAGGCTTTTTTCTATTGGCTCCAGCTTCCCCTTTCTCTATTTTTTCTATTGGCTCCGGAGTTGGCAACCGCTGACGTCATGGATGGCCTTTTTTTCATTGGCCGACATCATGTAATGCCTCCGTTGCCTAGTAGCTGGGAAAGGACGCTGACGCATGCGCAATGAGGAGCCGGGAACGTCGGCATTTGGCGCGTTACTGTGATCAGCGTGGATTGCGCGGCCATCGCAGGGATCATCATCTTTAAATAAGGTATAGTGGAATGTACTGTTTTAATCAGTATTTGTGTTCCAAGGTAAATCACCCTGATGTCGCTGATGTTTTTTCTGAGCTTTTCTTTACTTGAATCATTTTATGTGTAGACATAAGTATACTCCCACCTGAGAGGAGGGACTATACACACCCACCAATGTACCCACCTCCATACACTATTTACGGCACTCTGGGATATGGAACTTCATTGCTTGATAAAGACCAACCAAGGTCGAAAGGTCGCTGTAATCTAGCTGTCTGAGTGAATAAATCACCATTTTTCACCAACTACTGGCGAGTGTTGCGGAATTTTGGAATTTCTGGAAGAGTCGGGACCCCCAGCCAGGTTCCCTATCTGATTGCACCATCCGGCTTGAAGCTTGTTTACTGGTTCGTATCCAAGTATGTGGGATAAGTAGTGCTGCCAATCCCTGAGGTTTTCTATACTGGCCGACAGTTATATATTTATCCTGTGACCGCCTAATGTACCTCCAGCCACAAGATTCAAAGTACTTTGCTGTCAAGTGAATGCCTATTGGCTAATTTTGGGGCCTGTACTGGTCGACAGTTACATATTTATCCTGTGACCACCTAATGCACCTCCAGCCACAGAATCCAAAGTTCTTTGCTGTCAGGTGAATGCCTATTGGTTAATTTTTGGGGCCTGTACTGGCCGACAGTTAAATTTTTTATCTCTAGCCACATAATCACACCCCTGTCTCACTCCTCTGCCTCTCATTATGGTGGCGTATGAACCGCATTCACCATAAGGATCTTTTAATGTCACAGGGTCATGTGACTCTGCCCCCCACCCTGTACTGTGCCCCCTTCTACCCTGCATTGTGCCCTCTTACCACACCCTGTGCAGTGCCCCTAGTCATTCTCTGTACTGTGTCCTCTTATACCCTTTTATCCGGTCACGGTATGGCGGTGTTATCCAGTCACTGTACAGAGGTGTTATCCGGTCAATGTATGGCAGTGGTATCCAATGACTGGATGGCCATAACTGTATCCCTTTCCCTGCCCACACCATCCTATTTTAGACCTGGCATGAGCGGGAAAAATATGCACAATCTGTGTCAGAAATACGCCTAACATAGACGCATTTCTAAATAATAAATGACCACCTAATTGTATTATTATTCGGGGGTAGGGCTAATATCTTTATATTATATAGATTCTAGTGTATTATACTGTGCCCTGTATTTCCCAGTAGAAAATGATCCTTGGGAAACACAGTCCTCATCCCCGACCACCAGGACCAGGTAGCGCTCCGACAGTACATGGCGGCCTCCCCTCTCCGCCACGCTGCTCTGCTGTGTACTGGTGCTTATTCTGACACTAGGGCTGCATTCACATCCTATTTTTGCCATCCATTTAATGCATACCAAAAATGTATGCGTTAACAGATGCCTCAGACTGATGCCGTACAGTGGCGTCCGTTCACCATACAGTTCCATGGAAGAAAAAAAATGTATGTTAACGTATGCATTTTTTTAAATAGACTCTGCAGGATACAAAAACGTGGAGTGCTGCATATTTGTATACATCAAACCGATAGGAAATAAAAATTTCCTAGGCTCCAGCAGGGCACATTTTTGAGAGTTTCCCTTTAAGATGCATAAAAATGGCCCCTGATTAAAATACATATTTTTTGTGGGAATTTTTGCTAATAATCCCCCTCTGGTATATCACTGTCCATGTTGTGGGACTATTTGTGCACTTCTACTAAGTGTTTGCAAATATAACCTGAAGGTTTTTCAGGTTTGCCTGCTATTAAAGTGAATGGGGCCAGCCGCGAACGCATGGTTTGCGAACATTTGATCGCAAACGCGAATCATCCCGGCCGATGTTCGTCCATCACTAGTGGCCCTTTCAGAGTTAGACTTGTTGCAGTAATGGTCTAATTACCTAAACATATACTATGACCTAAACTAGTGATCTCCAACCTGTGGCTCTCCAGCTGTTGCTAAATTACAACTTCTAGCCTGCCCTGAAGCATGCTGGAAGTTTTAGTTTTGTGAAATTGGAAAAACCAGACTTTAGGGTCCTCTGATCTGGATGAATCTTCAGGATACCACCATCACACCTTGACAGTGTCAAATGTGGAGCCTCCTTTCCTTAGAAACATCCAACAATGTTCTAATATCGAATATGAATGAAATAGTCCTTACTAAGCCATTTGTGATGACAGTCTCAAGTTTCTGTTGGATTTCTTACAAGGGTAACTTTCATCTTGACAGTAGTGATGACTTCCTTGTGAATTACTCATGTATAAGTGAATCATGGTTCTCAAGACCTACAACCACCAATAAAATTCACTTTATTCCAGCAGTTTAATAACTCAGTGTCCTGGCTTTATCTTTGGAAATTTATCCTGGACTTTCCATTACTTTGACAATTCTTGGAAACATCTTGGGGGTGGGGGATCAAGTTGCAATCACAAGTCCTTACTTCAATAGGAGCCATAAAACAGAGACCTGAAACATGTTTTTTGTGTTTTTTCAAACATTAGCAACTCATCCGATACCTAGTCTACAGATTTGGTTTCCTGAAATCTGATGACATGTGCAACCACAAGCCTAAGGTTGTTATAGCATAAAAAGCCAAACCTGAGGAAATGCAGACACAGATGTGTTGTATGAGTGTCATTTATTTTACATGGAGCTCAATCTTAGGCTTATCCCAAGATTCTTACCTGGAAATTTCCACATGTAAAAAGATAAATACCCCCATCTCTTACTTAACCCTACTGTGGAGGTCAGCAAGCTGCAAAGCCTATATTATATAAACAGAACAGCAAGGCTATTCAGGTTTAGGGTTTTTCTTGATAAAAATAAATAAATTACAGAGCTGAAAGATATGTGCAAATACATTAAAAACCATAGACCTCAAAATGTGTGGTGCACTGAGTCCATCCATGCAAACACTGTAGCTTTTCTTTGTGGCTCAGTTGGACAAAAAAAAATCCATTTATACTAATTGGGCACTCATAAATCCAATAGAACATTGAGGTGTCAACTACTATAATTTGTTATTTTTTCCTCCTATCGATGGCTTGGCAAGTATTTGCCATATCAATGGGGTAGCTCTAGGGGTTACAAGGGTCTCAGCTGTGACCAGGCCCCAAGCCAGTAGAACTTCTTCACCACAAACTGACACTTCCTTTAAAGGGATATTCAGGATTACTTTTGTTTTTAACAGACATGCACATGTATGTTAATTATCCTTATGTACACCACGATTTTTCTTTTTCAATGTGGACTCTCCTGACCTGTTTTCACCATGTAAACAAATCACTCTGGTTGGTTTTCAACCAGTATGTAGGACTTCTTGTAACTGTATCCAACCAAACCCATGATGCACTTCTCCTTTCTCTGCCACCATTCCAACACCACCCCAAACAATGCCCAGCTAGTTTATAGCTACTCCCACCCAACTAGTTACATGCATACTCCCCCATCACTGCCCTTGTTGCTGCTTTGATACACCCATAGACATAACCACAGGAAAGAGCTGCATGGACATGGTCCACAGCGCACAATGGAATATATGAGCAATAAAAGAAAAAGAAATGCATTACAAAATTGCAGCATCCTCCATAAATGATTATTTTAAACAATACTGATGCAAACCAGAAAACCCCTTTAACCCCTTCCCAACCCATGACGTACTACTACGTCATGGGAACCACTGCTTTCCCGCAATTTGATGTAATAGTACGTCATGGTGATTGCGCGGGCACCGGAGCGGTGCGAGCACGATCACTGCAGGGGCCCGGAAGTCCCTGGTAGTCGGACCCCTGCTGTATCCGCCGGCATTGCTGTAAAAGCCGATGCCGACGGATTAACCCCTTCTATGCCGCGGTCCGTGCTGACCGCGACATAGAAGGGGTTTGTGTCGGGTGAGTGAGCGCATTGAGTCCACGCGCTTTTGTGGCGGGGACTCGATGCGTGACAAGGCAGCCCGATGCCGTGCAGAGTCTGCCCAATGCACAGCATCAGCACCTGCGTTCTACAGGTGCCAAGGAGATCTAGCCTCAGACTGGGTCTCCTAGGCAACCTGTTTGTGTACTACTCACTGTAGTACATAAACAGGCAATGCATTACAATACAGTTGTATTGTAATGCATTGCAGAGGGGATCAGACCCCCAAAAGTGAACATCAGATATAAAGTAAAGAAAGAAAAAGTAAAAAAAAAAAAAAGTGTTTTTAATAAAATTAGTACAATTATAAAATTAATAAAGTAAAAAAAGAAGGAAAAAAAATGCCCCTTTACCTATATTTTATAATAAAAAACTGAAAAAAAAACAACACACATATTAGGTATCACCGTGTCCATAATGACCAGCTCTAAAAATATATATCACATGATCCACCCTGTCCGATAAATACCATAAAAAAAAAAAAAAAACTGTGTAAAAAAAAAAAGCTATTTTGTCACCTTACATCACAAAAAGTGCAACACCAAGCGATCAAAAAGGTGTATATCCCACAAAATGGTATCAATAAAACCGTCACCTCATCCCACAAAAAATTAGCCTCTACCTAAGATAATCGCCCCCCCAAAAAAAACAAAAAACATGGCTCTTAGAACATGGAGGCACTAAAACATTTGTCACATTATGTCACAAAAATTGCAACAGCAAGTGATAAAAAAGGCTTATGCTCCCCAAAATAGTATCAATCAGACTGTCACCTCATCCCGCAAAAAATAAGTCCTTACCTAAGACAATTGGTCAAAAAAATTAAAAAGCTATGGCTCTCAGACTATGGATACACTAAAATATCATTATTTCGGTTTCAAAAATGCTATTATTGTGTAAAACTTAAACAAATAGGAAAAATTTGACATATTAGGTATTGCCACGTCCGTAACCATCTGCTCTATAGAAAAAGTCACATGACCTAATCCCTCAGGTAAACGCTGTAAAAATAAATAAATAAAAACTGCGCCAAAACAACAAATTTTTTGGTCCCCTTGCCACATAAAGTGTAATAATGAATGATTAAAAAATCATATGTACCCAAAAATGGTACCAATAAAAACATCAACTCTTCCTGCAAAAAACAAGCCCCTGCACAAGACGATTGGCAGAAAAAATAAATAAAATGGAGATACAAAAACCTATTGTTTGTTTTCAAAAATGCTTTATTATGTAAAACTGAAACAAACATCATAGAAAGTAGACATATTTGATATAATTGCGTCCGTAACAACCTGCTCTATACAAATAGCGCATGATATAACCTTTCAGATGAATGTTGTTAAAAAATAAAAACGGTGCCAAAACACATAATATCACAAAAAACATAATCTAGAGCAATTAAAAATCATGTACCCAAAAATAGTACCAATAAAACTGGCACCTTATCCCGTAGTTTCCAAAATGTGGTCACTTTTTTTAGTTTCTACTATAGGGGTGCATCAGGGGGGCTTCAAATGGGACATGGCATCTAAAAACCAGTTCAGCTAAATCTGCCTTCCAAAAACCATATGGCGTTCCTTTCCTACTGCGCCCTGCCGTGTGCCCGTACAGCAGGTTACAATCAAATGTGGGGTGTTTCTGTAAACCGCAGAATCAGTGTAATAAATATTGAGTTTTATTTTGGCTGTTAACCCTTGCTTTGCTAATGGAAAAAATGGATTAAAATGTAAAATCTGCCAAAAAAGTGAAATTCTGAAATTTCATCTCCATTTTCCATTAATTCTTGTGGAACACCTAAAGGGTTAACAAAGTTTGTAAAATCAGTTTTGTATACCTTGAGGGGTGTCGTTTCTAAATTGGGGTCATTTTTGGGTGGTCTCTATTATGTAAGCCTCACAAAGTGACTTCAGACCTGAACTGGTCCTTAAAAAGTGGGTTTTGGATATTTTCCTAAAAATTTTAAGATTTGCTTCTAAGCCTTGTAACGTCACCAAAAAATAAAATGGCATTTTCAAAATGATCCAAACATGAAGTAGACATATGGGAAATGTAAAGTAATAACTATTATATAAGGTATTACTATCTATTATAAAAATAGAGAAATAGAAATTTGAAAATTTGCGAATTTCTTAATTTTTTTGCTAAATTTGGGATTTTTTCACAAATAAAGGTGAAACATATTGACTCAAGTTTATGACTATCATGAAGTACAATGTGTCACAAGAAAACAATCTCAGAATGGCTTGAATAAGTAAAAGTGTTCCAAAGCTATTACCAAATAAAGTTACACATGTCAGACAGGCCCAGGATTGAAGGGGTTAATGATTGGGCAGTGTGCTCTTGAATCGCTTTGTTTTGGAGTGAGCCCAAACTTTTTTTTATTTTTCATCTATCTATCTATCTATCTATCTATCTATCTATCTATCTATCTATCTATCTATCTATCTATCTATCTATCTATCTATCTATCTATCTATCGTATATAGGCTTGCGATTGCACACTTGCCCTGCTGCCTGAGGGGGCCCAAAAAACCTTCTGCCACATATGAATAGACAACTATTAAACATAAATTTCGCCTTAGGGCTTTGAAACTTTAAGGCTCAATTCACACCTGAGCGTTTTACAGCGCGTTCCTACGCGCTGTAAAACGCTCAACAAGGAGAAACCAATGCTTCCCTATGGGAATGGTTCTCACCTGGGCGTTTTACAGCGCGTACGATCGCGCTGTAAAACGCCCGACGCTCACACAAGTTCGGTAGCGTTTTTTTGGGCGCTTGTCGCGCGTTCCCGTACATAGACTTTCGGGAACGCGCGACACTGTGTGCACACTTGTCTCTGTATGCGCGCTTGTAAACGCCCGTACAATCGCGCATACAGAGCGCTCGTTTCAGAACGCTCAGGTGTGAATTGAGCCTTAGGCTGGGTTCAGACCTGAGTGTATTTGATATGCGCGTTTAACGCGCGTTTTTGTCGCGCGTTTTTATGCGCGTTTTTTGCAATAGTAAACGTGCGTTTGACGCGCGTTTGTGTGATTGACTGCAGTTTCCTAAGGCCACAAACGCGCGTCAAAACGCCCCAAAGAAGCTCAAGAACTTGTTTGAGCGTAGGGCGTTTTTCAGCGCGTTCAAACGCGCTGTAAAACGCTCAAGTGAGGACCAGGGCCATAGGGAAGCATTGGTTTTCATGTGTTGAGCGTTTTACAGCGCGTTTGAACGCGCTGTAAAACGCTCAAGTGTGAACCCAGCCTAAGGCTGGGTTCAGACCTGAGCGTATTTGATATGCGCGTTTAACGCGCGTTTTTGTCGCGCGTTTTTATGCGCGTTTTTTGCAATAGTAAACGCGCGTTTGACGCGCATTTGTGTGATTGACTGCAGTGTCCTATGGCCACAAACGCGCGTCAAAACGCCCCAAAGAAGCTCAAGAACTTGTTTGAGCGTAGGGCGTTTTTCAGCGCGTTCAAACGCGCTGTAGAACGCTCAAGTGAGAACCAGGGCCATAGGGAAGCATTGGTTTTCAGGTGTTGAGCGTTTTACAGCGCGTTTGAACACGCTGTAAAACGCTCAAGTGTGAACCCAGCCTAAAGGTCATATGAAAAATCAGGTTCAGGCCTCATGCACACGACCGTTGTGTGCACCCGTGGCCGTTGTGCCGTTTTACGGTTTTTTTTCGTGGACCCATTGACTTTCAATGGGTCCGTGGAAAAATCGGAAAATGCACCGTTTTGCAGCCGCATCCGTGATCCGTGTTTCCTGGCCGTGAAAAAAATATGACCTGTCCTATTTTTTTCACGGCCAACGGTTCACGGACCCATTCAAGTCAATGGGTCCGTGAAAGAACACGGATGCACACAAGATTGGCATCCGTGTCCGTGATCCGTGGCCGTAGGTTAGTTTTTATACAGACGGATCCGAAGATCCGTCTGCATAAAAGCTTTTTCAAAGTTGAGTTTTCACTTTGTGAAAACTCAGAACCGACAGTATATTCTAACACAGAAGCGTTCCCATGGTGATGGGGACGCTTCTAGTTAGAATACACTACAAACTGTGTACAAGACTGCCCCCTGCTGCCTGGCAGCACCCGATCTCTTACAGGGGGCCGTGATCAGCACAATTAACCCCTTCAGGTGCGGCACCTGAAGGGGTTAATTGTGCTGATCACGGCCCCCTGTAAGAGATCAGGGCTGCCAGGCAGCAGGGGGCAGACCCTCCCCCCCTCCCCAGTTTGAATATCATTGGTGGCCAGTGCGGCCCCCCCCTCTATTGTAATAATTCGTTGGTGGCACAGTGTGCGCCCCCCATCGGCCCCCCCTCCCTCTATAGCATTAACAACATTGGTGGCCAGTGTGCGGCCTCCCATCTCCCCCCCCCCATCATTGGTGGCAGCGGAGTTCCGATCGGAGTCCCAGTTTAATCGCTGGGGCTCCGATCGGTAACCATGGCAACCAGGACGCTACTACAGTCCTGGTTGCCATGGTTACTTAGCAATAGTACAATAGTAGAAGATTCATACTTACCTGCTGCTGCGATGTTCGTGTCCGGCCGGGATCTCCACCTACTGGTAAGTGACAGGTTACGCATTGCTAAATGAACCGTCACTTACCAGTAGGAGGAGCTCCCGGCCGGACACGAACATCGCAGCTCCCAGGTAAGTATGAATCTTTTACTATTGTACTATTGCTAGTAACCCGCTGCCACCAATGATCGGGGAGGGGGGGGGGGAGATGGGAGGCCGCACACTGGCCACCAATGTTGTTAATGCTATAGAGGGAGGGGGGGGCCAATGGGGGGCGCACACTGTGCCACCAACGATTTATTCCAATAGAGGGAGGAAGGGGGTGGGGGGCGCACACTGTGCCACCAACGAATTATTACAATAGAGGGAGGAAGGGGGGGGGGGCGGGGGGGCACACTGTGCCACCAACGAATTATTACAATAGAGGGAGGAAGGGGGGGGGCCGCACTGGCCACCAATGATATTCAAACTGGGGAGGGGGGGGTCTGCCCCCTGCTGCCTGGCAGCCCTGATCTCTTACAGGGGGATATGATAGTACAATTAACCCCTTCAGGTGCGGCACCTGAGGGGTTAATTGTGCTGATCACGGCCCCCTGTAAGAGATCGGATGCTGCTAGGCAGCAGGGGGCAGTCATGTACACAGTTTGTAGTATATTCTAACTAGAAGCGTCCCCATCACCATGGGTACGCCTCTGTGTTAGAATATACTGTCGGAAATGAGGTTTCACGATCTAACTCATATCCGACAGTATATTCTAACATAGAGGCGTTCCCATGGTGATGGGGACGCTTCAAGTTAAAATATACCATCGGATTGGAGAAAACTCCGATCTGATGGTATAAAAGGGACTCCAGACTTTACATTGAAAGTCAATGGGGACGGATCCGTTTGAAATGGCACCATATTGTGTCAACGTCAAACGGATCCGTCCCCATTGACTTGCATTGTAATTCAGGACGGATCCGTTTGGCTCCGCACGGCCAGGCGGACACCAAAACGACTTTTTTTTCATGTCCGTGGATCCTCCAAAAATCAAGGAAGACCCACGGACGAAAAAACGGTCACGGATCACGGGAAAACGGAACCCCGTTTTGCGGACCGCCAAAAAATACGGTCGTGTGCATGAGGCCTCAAAGGGAGCATCCCGCTAAGTAGGGTAGGTGTCCCAAAATATAACCATACATTTCTTCTGATAATCTGGTTATCTAATTAGAGAAATGTTGTTGTTTTCTATGCAAATGACGTTTTCAGTAGGGTTGAGCACGAATATTCGAATAGCGAATTTTTATTGTGAATATCGCCACTTCGAGAATTCGCAAATATTTAGAATATAGTGCTATATATTCGTTATATCGAATATTCAGCATTTTTTTTCCATCTGAACACAGGATTCCTCTCTGCTTCTTGCTTGTAGGCCAATGAGAAGGGAGCAATGTCAAGTTCACAACAATACTTAGTGCACCAATCAGTAATCTGTAGTTAGACCTGCTAAAATCTGAAGTTGCACGTAGTGCGATAAAATATTCTAATCACTGCCAATTAGCGCAATTATGCATATATTGGAGCATTTGACTCTATCTGCATATAAAGCTATTGTAATGTTCTGCCGTGCCAACCATTTTCTCCAGTCTCAGGAAATTTGAACCAGCTTGAAAAGCTGACCCACGCCTGTATTTCACGTTACGAATTCGCATAACGCGATTTTTACATTGCCGATATATCGCATTCAATAAAATTATCTCTAATTCTCGAAATTCACGAATTCTACAAAATATTTGTGAAATATCGCAAATTTAAATATACTATATCCCTGCCGCTCATCACTAGTTTTCGGTGCATTATGGACAGGACTGTTCTGTCTGCTGCACCTTTGTTCCACGGATAATGCTGCCAAGGCCTCCATCTCTTGTTTGATTGACAGTCCCTGAGATTTCAGAGCTTCTATTGATAATGCAGGGGAACCCTGGTGCACCAAACAGAGTGGCCCTGCCCCTGATGCACCTACAATCTAATTTGCATAAAATAAAAAGAGTCATTTCTCAGGATTACAGGACCAGATTGAAAAGTATGGTTAGGTGTTGGGGGCACCTACCCGACATGGTCATATGCTCCCTTTGATTTTTAAGCTAGCAGTCTCATTTTGTTATATTTCTAGCCAGCTTTACTGATATAACTCATGTTAGTCCTGTCTACTTACTGCAATTGCTTGTATCCTTCCTTTCTCCATCCCTCCCTTCTTCCTTCCTTCCATCAATCTGTATCATTTATATCTATTATACATTGATGATAAAAGGATGCTATCTACACAGGTGGTTCACATATTTCCCAAGACTTATACTGGTAGTAGTCTGATTGGGTAGTAGTCCTTGCCTATGACTTATATAACTTGCTCTTCTAGGATTTGAAGCATTGCTGCAGCTACATCCATGTGTGACCCAGCTCAGAGCAGCTATCAGCACACATAAAGCTGGTTCTCTTAGCATTGGTTTGACAGCTCTGGTTCCTGCACAAGGTTAAAGGTGACATCTCAGATAACCACACCAACAGTATAATTGCCCAGTGAAAACCACCTCTTGTCACTTCTTCTGCGCAAGTCTTCTGGGAGGTGAAAGCGAACCCCTGAACTATGACCATTTCCTATAAATGTTTCCCTGGAGCTTAGATTAGAAATAACAATATGTTTATTAGTTTCATGGAGATTGAAGCTTTTATGTAGCTTACAAAACCTTACTAGTTCCTAATGATGGATATGATAATTGCAACCTGAGATGTAGGAACAGGACGATGTTACTAGAATGTAAAATATAGAAAATGTATGGAATTGTCTGCATTTATTTGGAAAGTATGGGGATCATTTATTAATACCGGAGTTTTAGATGCCGGTCTTAGGCTCCATTCACACGTCCGTGGAATGGGTCTGCATCCGTTCCGCAATATTATTATTATTTATTATTAAAGCGCCATTCATTCCATAGCGCTGTACATATGAGAAGAGTTATACATAATACAGACAATTGCACTAATCATAAACAAGACGAGTTACAAACTGGTACAGAAAGAGAGAGGGCCCTGCCCGTGAGGGCTTACAATCTACATAATATGGAAGAAGGACACAGTAGGTGTGGGTGAAGTTGGTCATGGCGGTATGGAGGCAGCAGGGTTACTGGTTGTAGGCTTGTCTGAAGAGGTGGGTTTTCAGGTTTCTTTTGAAGGATTCCACTGTAGGTGAGAGTCTGATATGTTGGGGTAGTGAGTTCCAGAGTATGGGGGATGCACGGGAGAAATCTTGGAGGCAATTGTGGGAAGAGGCGATAAGAGGAGAGGAGAGAAGGAGGTCTTGTGAGGATCAGAGAGTGCGTGTGGGGGTGTATCGGGAAAGTAGCTCAGAGATGTAGGGAGGGGACAGGTTATGGACGGCCTTCTATGTATTTGTTAGTACTTTGAAGTGAATTCTCTGGGCAATGGGGAGCCAGTGAAGGGATTGGCAGAGGGGAGAGGCAAAGGAGTAATAGGATGAGAGGTGGATTAGTCGGGCAGCAGAGTTGAGGATAGATTGAAGGGGTGCGAGAGTGCTAGATGGAAGGCCACAGAGGAGAGTGTTGCAGTAGTCTAGGCAGGAGATGATGAGGGCATGTACAAGCATTTTCGCAGATTCAAAGTTAAGGAAAGCACGGATGCGGGAGATGTTTTTGAGTTGGAGGCAGCAGGTGGTGGAAAGTGCTTGGATGTGTGGTCTGAAGGAGAGGGCAGAATCCAAGGTCACTCCAAGGCAGCGGACTTGGTTGACCGGGGAGAGTGTGCAGCCATTGATCGTGATAGATAGGTCTGTTGGGGGGGTTGAGCAAGATGGGGAAAGAGGATGAATTCTGTTTTATCCATGTTAAGTTTTAGAAAGCGAGAGGAGAAGAAGGATGATATAGAAGATAGACATTGTGGGATTCTGGATAGTAAGGTAGTGATGTCTGGACCAGAGAGGTATCTTTGTGTGTCGTCAGCGTAGGAGTGATACTGAAAGCCATGGGACTCTATGAGCTTTCCCAGGCCAAAAGTGTAGCTAGAGAAGAGCAGGGGTCCTAGGACAGAGCCTTGCGGGACACCAACAGAGAGGGAATG
Source organism: Bufo bufo (assembly GCF_905171765.1). NCBI lineage: Eukaryota > Metazoa > Chordata > Amphibia > Anura > Bufonidae > Bufo > Bufo bufo. The sequence goes on from NC_053389.1 coordinate 140,650,195, forward strand.
AGACGAGGAGGTGGTGCAGGAGTGGGAGACGCTAAACATCCGGTCTGTGAGGTATGATGTGATCCAGGAGAGGGCCAGGTCAGAGATGCCAAGAGATGAGAGAGTTTGCAACAGAAGGGAGTGGTCAACAGTGTCTAAGGCAGAGGACAGGTCAAGGAGAAGGAGGACAGAGTATTGTTTCTTGGTTTTGGCTGTCAGTAGGTCATTGGTGACTTTGGTGAGGACAGTCTCAGTCGAATGGTGGGGTCGAAAGCCAGATTGTAGGCAGTCAAAGAGGGAGCAGGAGGAAAGGTGAGAGGACAGTTCAGAATGGACATGTTGTTCAAGTAGCTTTGAGGCATACGGAAGCAGTGATATGGGGCGATAACTATATCCGGAACGGGTGCCGACCCATTCATTCTCAATGGGGAAGGAATGGATGCGGGGAGCACACAGTGTGCTCTCCACATCCGTATTTACGGAGCGTGGCCCCGATCTTCCGGTCCTCAGCTGCGGAAAAACATTGAGCAATTCCTATTCTTGTCCGCAAATGCGGACAAGAATAGGCATTTCTATAGGGGTGCCGGCCAGGTGTATTGCGGAACCGCAATACACTACGGACGTGTGAATGGACCCTTAATGACCCCTATATCTGGTGGTGGTGCCGGCACATCCACTTCCCCACCCGCGCTGCATTCCCTATTTTAGACCTGGCATGAGAGGGGAGAAGTCGCACATAACCGTGGAAATACGTCAAAGATAAGCATATCTTTGGATAATAAATGACCCCCTATGTGATTATACATACAAATCAAAAACTTTTGATCCTTACTATACCGACTACCCCAGTCCTAATTTTTTACTCCAATATTTCATTAATATGTCTATAATCTATCTCAAATTTGTTTAACTGTATCTGTCTGTCTATCTGTGTATCTGTCTATCTATCTATCTATCTATCTATCTATCTATCTATCTATCTATCTATCTATCTATCTATCTATCTCAATTATGTCTGTCTGTGTCTATCTATCTATCTTTCTATCTATATCAAATCTATCTATTAGCAATCTAGTATACCACAGTTCAATGTTTGCTGAATATCATCATCTGATCCTGGTTGGTTAATTTCTACTCATTAAAATGTTAAGGGGGAGTCACACAACCGTGTTATGCAGTCTGCAATCTGCAGATTCCCAAAACACACATATCAGCCATGTGCATGCCAGATCATGGTGTGGACCCCTAGACTTTAATGGGCCTACGGTCCACATGTTGCGATAGGACATGCCCTATCTTTTACGGAGTGGCTGCATGGATGCCGAAGCCCTGCTTTGCGGATCCGCAATTTGTAGGCAGTAAAACACTTAGCCCCCTTTCACCTGCACTGAATCCTGACCCATTCATTTCAATGGGTTTGTCTACATGAAAGATTTTTTTTTCACGCATCAGTTCTGTGTTGTGTGAAAAACGCAGCATGTTCTATATCCTGCGTTTTTCAAACAGCCCTGGCCCCATACAAGTGAATGGGGCTTCAGTGAAAAACGCATTGCATCCGGAAGAAAGTGCGGATGCAATGTGATTTGCACTGATGGTTGCTAGGAGATGTTGTTTTTAAACCTTCCGTTTTTTATCACGCGTGTGAAAAACACATCAAAACGCATTGCACCCGTGCGGAAAAAACTGAACGACTAAACGTAAAATTGCAGACAAAACTGACTGAACTTGCTTGCAAAGTGGGGCGACTTTCACTAAACGCACCCTGAACGCATCCAGAGCCAATCCGTCACGCTCGTGTGAAAGAGGGCTTACTACCATTTTAACCTTTAATGCACCTTTTTGCATTAATAAGGATTGATATTAGTGAAGGTGACAGATCTGTGAGATACAGTTGTTCCAAATTCTTCTTCAGTTTACTTTTCCGTTGGGATTTACAGCTGCTATACTTCTGGATGGAATTAGAGCATACTGTTTGTATGTACGGGTCAGATTTTATCAGGATATATTTTTCTATTTCATTTTCTTTAGTGGTGCTTTTGAAATATTTCATGGGAGTGAATTTTGTTGTGCTGCGTCTGGGTAATGAGGAAAATGAATGCAGGCCTAAAGGGAAACACTGTTTAAAGAGGAACTGTAACCTCTCCCGATTTGTCTGTTTTATTATTATTTGCATTCCCCATGTCATAACAAATCTGGAGAATCTTTTCTTACAGCTCTATGTTGTGCCATTCCTCTGTTATTTCATCGAGAAGTTCATGAATGATTTGCCAGCAATCTGAAATAAAGGTCCAACTGGACATTACCATATTTGGATGTATCTCTGCACAGAATGACTCTCCAATCAGCACTATAGGTTTTAGACTGTGCAGGGACACCCCCTCCCCAAATGGTAACACCCATCTGGACCTTCCTTGCAAACTGCTGTTTTCATTCATAGCAGGAATAATAAAGGAATGCTACAACATAGAGTCATGAGAATAGATGCTCCAGGATGGAGGGGGATACAGGTAGTTGCGAAAATAGACATGTCTGGAAAGGCGACAGGTCCTCTTTAAAATGACAATATTTTTTTCTCTATTATAAATTAAAAGGGTTGTATGTGTGAGCTCTCTCCTCCTTGAGGGAGTACCCTCCTTTACCATGCCACATTAAATAAGCACAGAGGCATGGCAATGATAGTAACTGCCATTAGATCATAGGAAAGAGAGAAAGAAAGAGAGAGATAAGAAATAAAAATGAAGAAAGGATGGAAGGGAGGAAGGAAGGAGGGATCAATCTGCAGATGAAGTGCTGGCTTCATTATTATCCAAGTCATGTCTAAAGGCCTGTTTAAAAGGTTGATCACTGACTTATAGGATAGCTACCTTACATCTGGTGGTATTAGAGGCAGAGCTTGCTAAGGGTGCATTTACACCAACATTATCTGACAGATTTTCTGACCAATCATTGGTCAGATGACCAATTACACACAGATCTTTTGTTATACACCCCAATTATTGGTCTCATTGGACAGAAATTGGTCAGATAATCTGTTGGTTTAAATACACCAGATAATTTGCATTCCCTCTTCCCAGAATTCCAGAGGAGCATTGTCTGGCTTATAAGACTCCTCACGCCATTTAGGTGCTCTCCATAATATACTTCCTGTTATCCTTCTTTCTAAACATAGCATGGAAAGGAGATGGTGCATATAATATAGAAATATGATAGATAGATAGATAGATAGATAGATAGATAGATAGATATGGATGGACAGATAAGTATATAAATTGATAAAGCAATAAAGTATAAGTAGCACAGAAAAAAGTATCAGTTTCAGATCTAAGCGGTACAGCTTATTGTTGTTGGATTTTTGTTTAGATAGATAGATAATAGATAGATAAATAGACAGATAGACAATAAATCGATATATTAGATAGACAGACAGACAGATAGATCAACTAATCTATCGGTTGACTTCAGAAGATGGAATGATCATTCAAAAGTTATCTACTGAAGATTAAAATTTTTAATGTATTGACTTCTAACTTGAATGGCCAAGCCTAACACGGTATTGAAATTTATGGAGGCTCTTTTATCAACTCTGTTTCCATGGAGATCAGGATAATTATAAGACATTTTATATCAAAAAGTAAGAAAGTCACCTAATCTGACAGTTAAATCACCATATGACTGCAACATTAAATTCTTTCAACAAATATCAAATTTTCTCTAATGTCAAGAAACCCCTCAATAGACATATAGACACATGTTTCTCAGAGCAGATTCTTGTCTATGAGTAGGTTTACATTGGTTCCTCTGTAATTTCATTTTTTGTAATGTGTAGGCTTTTAACTGTATTTACTACTGCAAATAAAATATTGTAAAGTAAAATCAAGTGACGTGGAAAGGAAAGGGAAATCACCACCTGTCTGCTATGATGAAACGGTAAACTGCCTATTACATATTTAATGTAGTTCTTGTTGAAATATAAACTCATAGTTTAAGAAGGCAGCACGTTTCATAGACATTTTGGGGAATATTAATTAAGACTGGCGTTTTACAATCTATCTCCTGCTGTGGAGCTTCTGTGCAGGTCCATGTACCAGAACTGAAGACTACATCAGCAAGGAAGATTGTGTAGATTTTAAGTAAATTGGTGCCAGTTTCCCGATGGAAATTATAATTTTATATACCGGACCGACACCATCCACTTTCCTCCACTCCACCCGATTTTTTGAAAAATGGTGAGCAGGACTTTAAGCTGGAATGGGCTTAGACTCCTATTCTCTATAGGCTCCAAGAGTTGTCTTCACACCTCATTGATTGATTCCATGGAACTCAATGTAAACCACAAAAAGGAGAGCTTACATTTCTTATTGCCAAAGAGTACATTGCATATTTTGCAGGTAAACTTTAAAATGTAGAGGTACCCACCACTTGTCCACCAATACAAGTAGGCACAAAGGCATGATGGTTAAGCAATATACACAAAATAAACAGAAACGGAAAAGATCAAGGCAGGCCATGTGTATGACTTCATGCAACTTGATCACCAATTGACTGCTTTTCATAACTTTCAAAATGGCTGGCAATAGCTTACCACTTACTGTGCCTTTTCTCCATGGGTCATATTAACCAGTGCCAACATTCCTTTTTCCACAGTCAAGCATAGTAGGGAAGAACCAGGCCAAGGAACAAGCCATTCCATCATACAAGGCTTGGAGGAACAAGCAATCTTCAGGAGTTCTCACCTGGTATATGGAGTGATGTAAAACTAAACCTAGTATAGGGGGGGTACCCTTCTCTCCTGCATGCTCCAGAAGCATCAACCATACAACAGTCCTGCACATCAACTGGTTGTCATTCTGGTTTATTTAAAACAAATTTTACTAGCCATAACATAGAAAATCTCAGACACAAACATCCTCCACCATTTACGTGAGCCACTATAATATGTGTTGATAAATCTGCAATTTAACTAATAATGTAGACTTCTGCTGTGGACAGCTCATTCGTAAGAACCAGGTGCCCAAAGTACAAATGAGTTATCCACTAGTCTCCTGTATAAGTTTGGAGTATGTTTCTATTTAATAGGTGCTTCATATCCCGGCTCTAGCAACGACATCTGCAAACCGTATGACAACCATAACCAACAGATGAAGTGCAAAAAGAACAAAGGAAGACACTGAAAACACAGATTGCAAAGAGCAAACTTAACTTTTTTTACATGGTTGAATCCAAGTGATCGAATAATGTAATGTATGTTTGCTGGAGGTTTATAGGATGATAAAGCAAAAATAAACAGCTTTTTACATCCTGGTAAAACGAGCAGACGTTGCGGCTTCTGGGGGAAGATTAATATGAATCTGAGTAGAATGAGATGTTTGTGTTATTAAAGTTCAGTCTGTAACGTCAAATATCTGTACAGAGAGAATTGTAAAGAAACTTAAATGGCTAGTTATGGGATCTGGCATTAAACATTTTTCAATAAATGGATCATTTGGAAGATATCAAGGAAATTCAACGTAAAATGAAATAGGGGGTATCTATCAAAGACTGTATACCAGTCTTTTAGCATAGAAAAGTCACAAATTTTTGTGCCAGCAGCATTTTGTGCACAAATTTTTTACTAAATTACAGTGCAAATCGATGCTAGCTCATAGATGGTATAGATATGCTTTTCTAGCTCACAAACCGCCAGAAGATCCACCATATTTATTGAGAGGACTGTCTGATGCATGTTACTTTAATCATTAAAGGGAAATTTTCCCCTCCAAAATCAGTGTCAAAGTAAGCGTAAAGGGAATCTGTCACCTCCATTATTGGTTTCAAAGTAAGCATACCATGACATAGGGTGCAGACCTCAAAACATAACGATACCATCTTGTAAAAATCTAGCCCTCTATTCCTAAGAAATAATTATTTTTTATTTTAATGCAATTAAGGTTTACAGTGCAATGTGAGGAGGAGGCCTGGGTGCCATTACTGGGAAAGTAATGCTGCACCAAAAGTGCAGTCCCACCCACAGTGCACTTATAACCTTATTTGCATAAAAATTTTAAGAATACCAAAGTACCAAATTTTCACAAGAAAGTTATGGTCATGTTTCGAGATCTGTACCCTATGTCATGTTATGCTTACTTGAAAACCAAGTATGGAGATGACAAACTTTCTTTAAGATTAATTCCCCCAAATAATTTTTGTAAAAAAAAGTCAAATATTCATAAAAAAGGGAAAAAAATCCAAAAACATTGATAGCAATGGGCGCTTTCAAGTTTAAATATCATTGGATTTCTTAGGTCTAATTACATTTGATCATTAGATTAGTTTTTTTTATTCTACAGGAATAAATATTGAATTAACCACAGGAGTTTAATGGTTACTAATGGTAACCAAAAAATAGGTACCCAATTGTAAATACAAAAAAATGAACAGAACTAGTGGGTAACCTCAATAGGACTTACCTTTTAATACATCATTAAAAATACCCAAAAGGAGGCGAAAAGGTCGCTCGCCACAGTACAAAACACATACACTGCGTGCAGAATTATTAGGCAAATGAGTATTTTGACCACATCATCCTCTTTATGCATGTTGTCTTACACCAAGCTGTATAGGCTCGAAAGCCTACTACCAATTAAGCATACTAGGTGATGTGCATCTCTGTAATGAGAAGGGGTGTGGTCTAATGACATCAACACCCTATATTAGGTGTGGATAATTATTAGGCAACTTCCTTTCCTTTGGCAAAATGGGTCAAAAGAAGGACTTGACAGGCTCAGAAAAGTCAAAAATAGTGAGATATCTTGCAGAGGGATGCAGCACTCTTAAAATTGCAAAGCTTCTGAAGCGTGATCATCGAACAATCAAGCGTTTCATTCAAAATAGTCAACAGGGTCGCAAGAAGCGTGTGGAAAAACCAAGGCGCAAAATAACTGCCCATGAACTGAGAAAAGTCAAGCGTGCAGCTGCCAAGATGCCACTTGCCACCAGTTTGGCCATATTTCAGAGCTGCAACATCACTGGAGTGCCCAAAAGCACAAGGTGTGCAATACTCAGAGACATGGCCAAGGTAAGAAAGGCTGAAAGACGACCACCACTGAACAAGACACACAAGCTGAAACGTCAAGACTGATTTTTCTAAGGTTTTATGGACTGATGAAATGAGAGTGAGTCTTGATGGGCCAGATGGATGGGCCCGTGGCTGGATTGGTAAAGGGCAGAGAGCTCCAGTCCGACTCAGACGCCAGCAAGGTGGAGGTGGAGTACTGGTTTGGGCTGGTATCATCAAAGATGAGCTTGTGGGGCCTTTTCGGGTTGAGGGTGGAGTCAAGCTCAACTCCCAGTCCTACTGCCAGTTTCTGGAAGACACCTTCTTCAAGCAGTGGTACAGGAAGAAGTCTGCATCCTTCAAGAAAAACATGATTTTCATGCAGGACAATGCTCCATCACACGCGTCCAAGTACTCCACAGCGTGGCTGGCAAGAAAGGGTATAAAAGAAGAAAATCTAATGACATGGCCTCCTTGTTCACCTGATCTGAACCCCATTGAGAACCTGTGGTCCATCATCAAATGTGAGATTTACAAGGAGGGAAAACAGTACACCTCTCTGAACAGTGTCTGGGAGGCTGTGGTTGCTGCTGCACGCAATGTTGATGGTGAACAGATCAAAACACTGACAGAATCCATGGATGGCAGGCTTTTGAGTGTCCTTGCAAAGAAAGGTGGCTATATTGGTCACTGATTTGTTTTTGTTTTGTTTTTGAATGTCAGAAATGTATATTTGTGAATGTTGAGATGTTATATTGGTTTCACTGGTAAAAATAAATAATTGAAATGGGTATATATTTGTTTTTTGTTAAGTTGCCTAATAATCATGCACAGTAATAGTCACCTGCACACACAGATATCCCCCTAAAATAGCTAAAACTAAAAACAAACTAAAAACTACTTCCAAAAATATTCAGCTTTGATATTAATGAGTTTTTTGGGTTCATTGAGAACATGGTTGTTGTTCAATAATAAAATTAATCCTCAAAAATACAACTTGCCTAATAATTCTGCACTCCCTGTAGTATTACAAATCACTCAATGGTGAAAAAGTCCGAAATTGCAGTGCCAACAGACCTGGACGGGAGCAAAGGAGTGGGAGGGAAAAGGGAAACTGGGTCTCTTTCTCCTATTAATTCCTCCCTATATATGTGCCAACATAGTTCCCTCGCTTGCTCCCTTCTCTGACGAAACTGGGCAGTCACATGGTGCAGCATAGGGACACCTAGGGACAACTTAGGAGGTGTAGACATATAGGGAGGGATTAATAGGAGAAAGAGACCCAGTCTCCCTTTTCCCTCCCACTCCTTTGCTCCCGTCCAGGTCTGTTGGCACCACTTTTCACAATTGAGTGATTTGTAATAAGTTTCTTGTACTGTGACGAGCGACCTTTTGCCTCTTTTTGGGTATTTTTAATGATGTATTAAAAGTTAAGTCTTAATTGAGGTTACACACCAGTTCTGTTCATTTTTTTTATTCTACAGGACAAAAAAGATTGATTCATTTTTACTTAGGGTCAAAGGAATCAGCTTAACACAAAGTCAATAAAGCATAGAAGGAAAAATAGCAGACATCATCTACATCTGAGAATTTTTATGATCTACATTAAATAGGGATGAGCAAACCCAAGTTCGGGTTCGCTGGGTTTGGCCGAACTTCAGGTCAAAGTTCGGGTTCGGGACCCGAACTTGACCCAAAACCCAGACCCCATTAAAGTCAATGGAGACCCGAACTTCACTTTATTATTTTCCGTCATAAAAAGGTTATAATGGAAAATAATAGCATTCTTAAGAAAGAATGCTAAATAAAATGGCCATTGAGGGGTTAAAAATAATCAAAAAAACTCACCTAATCCACTTGATCTCACAGCCGGTATCCTCCCAGCGACGTCATCGCAGGTCCTACTGAATGAAGATAAAAGATCAATGATGTCATCGCAGGTCCTGCTGAATAAAGATAGAAGTATCCAAGTGGCGAGTACGGTGACGTCATTGCAGGTCCTTTTGCAGGTCCTGAAGAAAGAAGAGGATACCAGCTGTGCGATCAAGTGAATGAGGTGAGTTTTATTTTTTATTTTTAACCCCTCGATGGCCATTTTTTTAAGCATTCTATCTTAAGAATGCTATTATTTTCCATTATAACCATGTTATAACGGAAAATAATAAAATCACCCAAACACCGAACCTGAAACCGAACTTCAGTGAAAAAGTCCGGGTTCGGGTACCCCGGTACGAAGCCGAACTTTGCAGTACGGGTTTGCTCAACCCTAAAATTAAAGGCTAAATTAACTTTTCCACTCCCAGAGACCCTCTAATCCTATTCTTGCCTCAAAAAAAACAGGAGTAGGGCTGGGTAAGTATTCTGGACAAGATTTTATTCATGATGTCACTGCCTATATAGATGCTAAGACAAAATAATAAATCTTTATTTTAAGTATCTACTAAAATAGAAAGGCACCCAGTAACAGGTAAAATATTACAATACACTAATCATCTAGGTATGGTACTCACAGGGTGAAGTAGCTCCCCAATTTGGGTATATTTAAAGTTAGACCCCTATATTGTACCCATACAGAGAGAGGATAGTACTGACAAGCTACAGTATATACAGGACGTTGTGTGTAAGGTATCTATATAATCACCCCATCAGATGAGTAATCTGAGCTATTGGGAGATATGGTAGACGCAGCCAGGCTCTATTTATTCTTTACTCGCACTCTCTGATTATAATTAAATAAAATTTTGCCATCAGTTCTGTATATGTCCTAAAAACCAAGTGCATAAGACAATGCAATGGGAATTCTCTACATATGTAGCTAATAGCATCAAAGGTCATGTGCCGCTGCTTTCATGACCCACGCTATGATAGCGCTACAATGGAGCTCGGTAGCACTCAGGTTTGGTCAGAGTACCTGGTAGTGCTGTACCACTTATTGGCGTTTTGGTAACATTCACCTCGCAGTAACACTATTTGGAGCGCTCAAAAGCGATTAAATGTCGCTCTGTTGGCGGTTTGATAGTGTGCACCACACAGTAGCCCTATTGGGAGTGCTCAAAGGCACTTAAGCATCGCTAGATGTGTTTTAACTTGGCTAAAGTATCATCAGGAGCAGATAATTAAAGTAGAGATATCAGATGATATCTGACAGCATACTAGCTCTTGGCGCCGCGCCACACACCACCAGTTGTGGCTATATTCATGACTGTAGAGTAGAGAAATGAAGAATGAACTGCCTGTAATAGTTTTCAAACCAAAGAAAGCGCTGCATGGCCTGCCGCCAGTGGGTTGGGGCCAATTCAAGACGACAGATAATTTCTATGGGTCCATCTGTACACCCTGGTCAGATATGATGTAGTCTAGAAAATGGAAGGGAGGTCTTCTCAATGAGACATTTCTCAAATTTGGCATTCAACAGTTTCTCTCTTAACTGCTGGATCACCATGCCTGCGATGGCTAGATAAGTTTGGAGAATAAATTAGGATGTCATCCAGATAAACAATTACACAGGTGTACATGAGGTCTCGGAAGACTGCTGGGGCATTGCTGAGCCTAGAGGGCATGACCAAGAACTCATAATGACCTTCTTCGTATTAAAGTCCGTCTTCCACTCGTTGCCCTCCCAGATCCGTATCAAATTATAGGCGCCTCGTAAATCCAGCTTGGAGAAAACTCTGGCTCCCTGCAGCCGATCAAATAGTTCAGAGATTAGAGGTAAGGAATTTTTTTATAGTCATCTTGTTTAATTCCCAATAATCAATGCAGGGTCGGAGGGATCCATCTTTCATTTTTTTTATGAAGAAAAAGCCGGCTGCAGACAGGGATGAGGACTTTCGTACGAAAAGTTCTCTTTAATGTAGTTGGACATGGCTTGGGTCTCAGGTACAAACAAACAGATAGACACAACCTCTAGGGGGAGTAGTTCCTTGAACAAGATCAAAAGGGCAATCATATAGATGGTGAGGTGGCAATACCTCTGCCTCCTTCTTGCAAAATACATAAGCAAACGGATGGTAGGCAGCTTGCAGGCCTACCAAATTCAGAGGTACAGATGGAGGACGGAATGAAGGCATTTGTCATGGCAGGCTGATCCTCAACGAAGCACTAGACCGGAATTACAGTCCAGGACTGGTTGATGCATATGGAGCCATGGCAGCCCCAACAGAAGAGAATTTGTCTGTTTAGGAAGTACCATAGGAGACACCTTCTCAGAATAAAGTACTTTAACTTGCAGATCCAAGGGTTCGGTGACGTATTGCACGGACTCGACCAGAGCCCTCCCATCAACGGATGTCACCACCAAGGGTCTTTTGAGGCATCACACTGGTATCTGGTACTGATCCACCACGACCTGATGCAGGAAGTTATCTGCTGAATCTGAATCAAGGAAGGCGAGTTGGGTACCACCAGAGGACAAAGTCACAGGCAATAACAGTTGTGGAGAGTTCAGATTTTCAAATAAGGCCGCCTCTCCAATGGACCCAAGGCTCAGTAGGTTATGTGGCTTCTGGGGATAAGAGTGAGCAAAATGACTATTGCCTCCACAATACAGACACAACCCATTAATACATTTGTGGTTACGTTCTTCTTCAGACAGCCTTGTATATGTTCAGACATGGCTTGTCTTCTGCTATTTCCGGGGCATGTTCGCAAAAACGCATGTCAAGCCTGGAAGCCAGAGTTACCAGGAGGTAGGTTCCTGCCCGCCAACTCATCCTTTATTCTACCAGAGCCCGTCCCAGAAGGCTGCAACCAAGGCTTCATTATTCCATCCTAAAGCCAATGTTCTTAACTGGATAGCGTATTGGCCCATGGATAAACTGCCCTGGTGAAGAAGTAACAGAGAAGAAACTGCAGACGTGGTACATCTAGGCTCATTGAATACCCTCTAGAAGGTCTGTAGGAAGTTCTTTAAGTTGCGACTTGTGAGTAAGGGGATCATTCCTCTCCCACAGTGGGTTGACCTAGGCCAGGCCCTCATCAGAGAGGTGAGACATCATAAAGGCAACGTTGGCACGAACAGTGGCAAACTGATGGGACAGTAGTTCAAAGTGCAGAGTACACTGGTTTATAAAACCATGACATTGGTTAGGATCTCCATCATATCAAGGAGGAGCAGATAACCAGTGAACAAATTCTCCCATCAGTCCAACATGCGGAGGAGGAGCAGCCGCCAGTGGATGTAGTACCTCTATGGCAGCAGTCAGAGAGTCCAGACAGGTAGATAAGTCATGTAGATAGGATCTATATTTGATTTGTGCTTTTCTGGAAAAGTTCTGACAAACCCACTTGGGATAGGTCAGCGGGGTTCATGGCCTGAGCATACTGTTACAGATAGTGGGGGTGAACCCACTGTTCCAACTAACTGGTTTGGCTTTGGGCTAAACCTAAGGGCGTTGCCCTGGCAGTTTCCTGGTACTCACCCTTAAACCCCTGTACAGGGATCTGGACTTTGCCACAAAGAACCAACCAGGCTGCTACCTCCTGAAGAAGTCCTGGTGTAGTTGGCTGCTGATCCACAGGGGTCAGAGACACTGCTGCGAAACACCAAGGACACAGGCAAAAGCATAGTCTGAACACAGTCCGATAGCCAGGGCAGCAAGCATGCTGCAGTTTGTGTCTGGCCGCCTTTCGGCATGTTTGCCGTGCTGCGGCCGCACCTCTGTCATGTCCCCATTATAGTGAATAGGGGCGGGGAAGACTTCCTGCAGCACACGTGTGCAAAAGTTAGTATGGACCCAGCAAGCTGTTCCCCTGTCAGAACAGCCTGCCAGACAAGCCTAACCCCAGTGTAAAAGAAGCCTTTTTTCCATCTGTTTTTTTTTTTCTATTTTAACTTTTCAAAGAATAAATTTACATTATGTTGCAGTCCGGACAAGTGTAAACTGTGAACACATTGTGTACTAAATGTTCCATGAAAAACACACTTTAAGGGTAACATTAACACAGTGAATTTTGGTAAACCAATCTGTAAATTTAATCTCTTTTAGGCCTTTTCTATGTTCTGTGACAAATCAGTGCCAGCAATAGGAAGATAAATCAGAATCCTTTGATTAACTCAATACTTTGAGAAGTTTATAGCAGGTAGCATTCTGCCAGGCTGTGAAAATTGTGATTCACTGCTGTAGCCATCACCCAGCAAGATATCGTAATGAAACATAATCCAAGTTGTGTTATGTGTAAAATAACACACATTAAACTACTAGGATGAACGCTGGGAAGCCTGTGGTCCTCCAGCTGCTGCAATACTACTGGTAATTCTGACTTACAGTTCCAAATGGATGTATGATGTGGATGTCAATGTCTATAATGAAATCCTTCATATCAAATTTAAACCTTTACTATATAGTAGTCCACTACTACATATTCCAAAGACTTTTTTTTTTATAAGTTTCAAGCCATATTTTAAGATTTTCAGTTAGCCGAAACGATATAGAAGATATGAAAATACTTTTTATGCTTTCACTTGAATAGTTTTCTATAATTGAAATATTATTTCCAGAGAGAAGCTTGCTCATATGCTTATAGTCATAAAAGGTAAGAGACAACTACAAAAGTTCATTTCTGTTTAAGATTACTGATATTGTTACTGGCCTGCCAAGCATAGAAGGATTTCTTTCCTCTGTCATTACTTATATACTGTAATCGTGTTCCTTAAGTCAAGAAAAATATCTAACAATTATAATGCTGCCCTCTATGTTTAGGAATGTAAGTGCTAATATACTGCCCCTATGTACACAAACATAACTACCATAATTGCTACCTTCTTTGTACCTTCTTTAATATTGCACCATATATACAAAAATATAGCTACTATAATATTGTCCCTATGTACAAGAACATAACTATTATAGGGGGGCGGAGCCTGGCTGTGTAGCTGGATGGCTGCAAGTTGCTGAGCTCCTCATCCTTACCGGCGAATTAACCCCTTTTAAGAAGCTTACAGCACCGCTCTGATGGGCAAAACGGGCAAGGATCGATCCAAGGATCAAGCTGATCCTACCCCTTTGAGATCCAGACAGCCTGATATGGATCATTACTTAAAAAAGCATGTGAAGCTTAGGTCGACTGAGACCCCCAAGATGGCGCCCGCTCCGGCCCAGGCATCCGACATGGAGGAAGACACAGATGGCGGCAGTGTCTCGGATGCCCCCACCTGCAAATCGAGGAGGGAGAGGGGCTCATTCATAAAAGCGGCACTCCTGGAGGTGCTTAATTCAGCTTTAGCCCCGATAAAAAGGGATTTATCAGAAATCAAAGAAGACCTCCGAAGCATGGGTCACCGGGTGTCGGACCTGGAAGGCGCGCAGGAGGCGGCTCTCCAGAGGGAAGAAAAGGCTTACAAAGCGATCAACTCCCACACTGACCTGCTTAATGAAGCGCTCCTGAGGGTCGAGGATCAGGAGAACCGGAGCCGCAGGAGGAATCTGAGGATTCGCGGGCTCCCAGAATCATTCGCCAGTGAAGCGCTGGAGAAAGTGGCGCACAAGATATTCGCTGACCTGCTGGGGCCTGAGAGAGCGGATCGAGTAATCATAGAAAGGATCCACCGGGCGCTGAGGCCCAAACCGAAGAATACAGATCCCCCACGTGATGTCATCTGCGGCCTCCTCAGCTTCATCGACACCGCAGCGATCATGAGAGCCGGCAGAGAGAAGGAGCAGCTGCAGTATGGAGGTACGCCGATCATGTTTTTCCAGGATCTGGCCCCGTCCACGCTAGCTAAACGGCGCATCCTCAAGCCGCTCCTGGATGCCCTTAGAGCTGCAGCTACCCTGTTCCGGTGGCTATACCCGTTCGGGATTGCGGTCCTCAAAAACGGACGCCAGATTTCCATTCGGTCGCCGAAAGATCTACATGCCAGCTGGGCTCAGCTGGGGCTAAGCCCGATCGAAATTCCTTCATGGATGCCGGCCGACATGGAAGATCCACCTCTCCCGCCACCCCATGCGGCTGAATGGCGCCCTGTCTATAATAAAAGGTCGCCCAGGGTTAGGGCTGAAAAGTCTGACCACCCTCCTACCTGAGCATAGAAGATGTCTGAGGAGGAGTTTTCTGTCCCTGGGACTAATTGCCTGACGGTGAAGTGAGGTGTAGTTTTTCTGTTTCCTGAGGGCTTCAGGCCTGATTACAGGCCAGTCATGTCCGCCTGTTGCGGAAAATAATGTCTCAGCGTGCAGTTATGGTCTGATTCATTTACAGTTCTAGACCTTGCCTGTTCCCTGCTCTTTTTCTAATATGCAGGGGTTAACCCGGTGTTACCTTTGGGTCACCCCTTTTCCTTGTGAAATGGCCAGTAAATGGCCCTCTATAGCTCTGCGGGACCCCCCACCTGACAGACCCCGGCTGGTAGCCGTGAAGAGAAAGGGTCGTGTAGTCAGGTGCTCAGTAGAGCTTTCTATGCAGAATATATTTGCACTATTGTTTAATGTCTTACCTGTTTGTCTCCCCTCCTTTCCTCGTGTGTCTCCCCCCCCCTCTCACCCACCATCAGATGTCATATATTGCATATTCAGATGCTGACTGTCTGCTTTCTATTTCAGTCGTCTATTGTGATTTCATCCTTTAACGCCCGGGGAATGAACGAGCCTTGCAAACGGTCCCAAATCCTGGCCCTTTTACAGAGGGATAAAGTGTCTATAGCATTCTTCCAGGAAACCCATTTCCGTGAGGGTAAGATCCCCAAATTGCCCCTAAAAGATTTTCCCAATGGTTACATAGCACGTATAGTTCGGCTAGCAGGGGTGTCAGCATAGCGATCCACAAGCAGCTCCCCTTTAAGCACTCTGCTGTATCTGCAGACCCTGAGGGTCGTTACCTGTTTGTTAAGGGCACTATCGCTGACACTCCTGTTACCCTGGCAACTGTATATGCTCCCAACAGAGGGCAGGTTGCTTGGCTCGTTCAGACCCTTGGCCTACTATCCTCCTTTAAGGAGGGAATGGTTATTCTAGGAGGTGATTTTAATGCTACCCTTGATCCTACATTAGATTCTTCAAATGGGAAGTCTGCCATTACACATGCCCGCTTGCGGCGCCTTAAGCTTGCCCTTCAGAGGTTAGGGGTTTTAGATATCTGGCGCACCACAAACCCTACTAGTAGGGACTTTTCCTTTTATTCAGCTGCTAAATTGTCCTATCACAGATTAGACTATCTATTTTTATCTAAATCCTGTACTAACAGGGTTATTAAATCCCACATAGGGAATATCACCCTGTCCGACCACGCTCCGGTATTCCTGAGTATTTCTCTGCAGGACCTCCCAAAGAGGGAATGGAATTGGCGTATTAATGAGACCATCATCTCAGACCCCTCCCATGCTGCTAAATTATCTTCTATCATAACTGATTTCTTCACATCTAATACTTCAGGCCCTGATGCCCCCTCCCCTTCCATCATCTGGGAAACCCATAAAGCGGTCCTGAGAGGAGAATTAATAGCCTTGGGTGCCCATATTAAAAAACAACGGAATCAGGCTGTGGCGACACTTCTCTCCCAGATTCAGGCTCTAGAGCTAACGCACAAATCCTCCCAGGCCCTTAGTTGTGCCTTGGAGCTTTCAGAAGCCCGTACTAAGCTCAAGAACCTACTAAATGTCACGTCAGCTAAGCTTTTACTTAGAGCCAAATTCCGTTCATATGCGCACGGTGACAAAGGGAATAGGCTAATGTCCGCTTTGGTGAAGAAGCAGAAAACTGACTCATTTATAGCTGCAGTTAAAGATGACAAGGGCGTCCTACATAAAGGCACTCCAGACATAGCAAAGTCCTTCTGTGCTTTCTATAGGGACCTATACAACCTTAAAACACCAGATAATATGTCTCCAGCTCAGTTAGGTGAGGCAACCGAGAAATTTCTCTCCTCCCTCCAGTTACCTACTATTACCCCCGCTCAGTCAGCTCAGCTCTTATCTCCTATTACAGATGCTGAAATTGGTAGGGTTCTCTCCTCTATACCCTCAGGGAAAAGCCCAGGCCCCGATGGTTTTACCATCTCTTATTACAAAACCTTTAAGCAGACCCTAATCCCCCATTTTAACACCCTATGTAATTACTTACTCCAAGGGGGGTTCTCTCCCTCCCCAATCGCTCTCAGCCCATATCACGGTAATTCACAAGGAGAATAAAGACCCCCTAAATTGTGGGAGTTACCGCCCTATTTCGCTTAGGAACACAGATGTGAAGTGGTGGGCCAAAATTCTGGCTCAACGGATTCAGGCGGTTCTCCCTGGCATTGTCGGTGAGGAGCAGGTGGGGTTCGTCTCTCGCAGACAGGGGAGTGAGAATACGGTTCGTGTCATACAATTGATCACGCATGCTCGTCAGCATTCAATACCATTAGCTCTTCTCAGTACGGATGCAGAAAAGGCCTTTGACAGGATCAGCTGGCAATTTATGTCTCGGGCACTGTCGAAGTTCGGCCTTCCGGACCAGTTCATTCAATCCATTTTCTCACTTTATTCGCTCCCCTCTGCCAGAGTACGGATTAATGGAACACTCTCTCCAGCTTTTCCCATTACTAATGGGACACGACAGGGTTGTCCGCTCTCACCTGCCCTCTTTGTTATTGTCATGGAGACCCTGCTGGCCAGGATCAGGCAAGATCCGGACATTAAAGGAATCACTTTGGGGTCGCATACACATCTGACGGCTGCTTTTGCAGATGATCTCTTGGTTATAACGTCTAACCCTCTAACCTCTTTCCCCAGACTTCAAGCCCTTTTTGAAGAGTACGGAATGGTCTCAAATTTTAAGATCAACTATACTAAGTCACAGGCCCTGAATATCTCCTGCCCACCCACTACTGTAGAAACGCTCAAGAGTTCTGCTGCTTTTTCGTGGGCCCCTAAGTCAATCCCCTTTCTAGGTACTCATATTTCAGCAAAACCAGAGCATCTTTTCGAGTTAAATTATGTCCCCTTACTGAAATCCATTAGATCACAATTACAATCTCTAAAACTTCCGTTTATTTCATGGATTGGACGGAAAAACTTCATTAAAGCTTTTATTGTCCCCAGACTGCTTTATCTCATCCAAACACTCCCTATTTGGCTACCCCATTCCTTCTTTGTGGGGGTCCGCAGAGTCATCTCATCTTTTGTCTGGTCTGGCGGGTCCCCCAGGTTGGCTTATGCCACTCTCACTCGGGAGAGGAGGTTGGGAGGCTTCGGCCTACCTGACATCTACCTTTATTATAAAGCATCAATGCTAAACAGAGCTTTGAGCCTCATCTCCTGGCGCCCTCTCGGCCTTGTCTCCCGACTGGAGTGTGATTTGCTTACATATAAGGACAAGTTAGCTCTATGGGGCTTACGCAAATGTACTGCTAATAATAAGTATACTTCACCCTTATGGAAGGGTCTGTTACTGGAATGGTCCAAACTATACAGGTCCTCGATCCTCCAATTCCCAAGCATGAGTCTTCCTTTAAATCTGCTCCAGGCATATATCCACCCTACCATCTCTGAGACATCGGGAATTTGGGCTATAGTATCTAACCTTAAACTGGAAGACATCATAACTGTATCAGGTGCCTTAAATTGGAGCAAAGTATATGAAATCCCGAGGGTTCAAGGAGCCTCTTTCCTGGCGCTTATGGCTTTTAAGAAGAAAGACCTGGCACTCTTAGAATCATTCCCCAGGCCCGCAATAGATCCCTCATGGATAGAGGGGAGAATTTCTACTGCCCTTCGCCCCAAAAAACCTCTCTCCACATTTTACAGGGAGCTACTCTCCTCCGCACCTCCAGACCTGTGGTTCCTTGCAGCTTGGGAAAAGGAGTTGTCCTTGACTCTATCAGAACCTGAAAAAGCGTTTATCCTCACACACTCACATGGTTTCAACCGTTGTATTAGAATTCAGGCAAACTCTTATAAATTACTTACAAGATGGTATAAGACACCAGAATTCCTTCACAGGCTCAATCCCGCTATCCCAAACGGTTGCTGGAGGTGTGGAGGAGGTATTGGCTCTTTATCTCATATTTGGTGGAGTTGCGAGAAAATAAAAACGTTTTGGGCTGAAGTAGAAGCAGCTATTAGCGAGATATGTAATATCCAGACTACCTTAGATGCAAAGCTCCTGTTACTCTGGTGCCCAAATAGCACGCTCACTCCTTCAAAGTATAACCTACAAACCATGCTTATTACGGCAGCCCGACTGCTGATCCCTCTACTGTGGAAGAATGAGTCAGCCCCATCGTTCTTGATGTGGACCGAAAAAACTGACCAATTATATCGGTTTGAAGAGTTGGCCCACTGGGAAAATAACTCTAGAGCAGTTTTTGTCAAAATATGGTCTCCTTGGAAGCCATATCGCAAATTCTAGGCTTAGATTTGTCTTGATTTAAGATTTTGATTGGCATCCAACTCCCCCACCCCTCTCACCCTCAACTCACCTTCCCTTTGTCTTGTTATACCTCCCTCATTAGCTATTTGTTTACACATTGCACTCTATTATCTGAAGTTGTGTATGCAATCATCTTGAATACATTGTGTTTGCTGAATATGCACTTACCCAGCTGCGTCTGGACACGAGATGTATGACTTGTTACATGACTTTGTATTTTTCTCAAATAAAAAGAAATTTGATAAAGAATATAACTATTATAATGCTGTCCATATGTACAAGAATATAACTACTATACTACTGCCCCTATGTACAAGAATTTACCTATTATATTACTGCCCCTATGTACACAAATATAGCTACTACAAAAATGCCTCCAAAACAAAAATTAGAACTATTGCAATACTGCCCCTTATGTACAAGAATAAAACTATAATATGTTCCAATATGTAAAAGTATATAACTACTATAATACTGCCCCTATTTTCAAGAATGTTACTACTATGACCACCTCCGTACAAGAATACAACTTCTATTATACTGCTTCTATGTGCAAGACTATAACTGCTATAATACTTCTCCCTATGTACAAGAATATTAACTACTATTATACTGCTTTTACGTACGATTATAACTACTATAATACTGCTTCTATGTACAAGAATATAACTACAAAGGGGGCGGAGCCTGACAGCCGACCGAGAGAGACGCATGTGAGAGAGCTCCTCTCCATGTGAGTCAGCAAACTAGTTAATTCTGCTATCTAGCCTTGTGAGAATGGGCAAAGTGGGTAGATTTATCCCCAGTGATATACCAGAACCCAATAGATTGGACAAAAGTCCAAAAGAAATGGAGAAATTTCTTAACAAGAGACCTCCAGCCGCAAGTGCTGCCAAGATGGCGCCGCCTGAACAAGATGACTGGCTGCAGGGCGCGGAAGGAGCGGACGGCGTCTCACCAGACACAGACACCCGGTCCAAGACAAACTCATCGGCACCCATTTCACGCCAGTTCATTCAGCAAGCTCTGACCTCAGCACTGGCTCCGGTGATGCAGGATCTCACGGAGATCAAGAGTGATGTCAAACACATTGGGCACCGGGTGGAAAAGTTAGAGCACAACCAGGCGGCCATACTGACTTTTGCTCACACTTTAGGAGAAAACAGCGCAGCACTGGCCTCGTCGCTGGACAACGCTTATGCACTAATAGAAGACCAGGAAAACCGTAGCCGTCGGAAGAACATCAGGCTACGTGGTCTTCCAGAGCTGGTGCCTCATGACGCACTACCTGAGGCAGCCGCCGCCATATTTTCGGGCCTATTAGGATCAGAGCGTGCAGCAAAGATTTGTGTGGAGCGTATCCACAGAGCATTAAGGCCGAGACCAAAAGAAACAGACCCACCGAGAGACGTGGTGTGCGGGCTGCTGCGATATATTGACACAGCGGCTATTCTTAAAGTGGCCAGGGAACAGAAGGAGCCGATCTATGAAGGAGCAAAGATTTTACTATATCAAGACCTGGCACCCTCGACCCTAAGCAAGCGGAGAATCCTGAGGCCGCTCACAGACCACCTTAGGGCACTCAAAATGCCTTATAAATGGCTTTTCCCGTTTGGGTTAACTTTCTCCTCAGAGGGCAAGAGATGTACGATACGCACACCAGCGGACTTACCAGCAGCATGGTCCCTTCTCCAGACGACTCCATTGGACATACCATCTTGGCTACCATCAGCCGACACAGGAGTCCCACTGCCTGAACTACCCGTGGAGCAGAGGTGGATCAAAGCAGCAAGTAGAAGAAAATCTAACATTAGGCCTTGAAGCTGCAAGCATTGCCTAATAACACCCTCTTTGCACATCAATGACATCTGTTGGAAGCGGAGCCGGACTAGGCCACACAATGGACGTTTCTAATGGTTCATGCTGCAAGTATACTGCAATGCCATATATGTCTGCTTTATGTATAGCTTTATGTGAGACGCCCAGCCGCTGCCTTGCGACCGAGTACCCAGAAGGGCCTTGGCTGTGATGCCGCGGATGGGCCGCTCCATGGCGGGTGGGCAGAACCACTGCTGCTGTGGTGATCTGACCACTCAAGGTCAGGTTTAGAGAACATAACCACTTTAAACATATTTGCGGCACTTAATAGAACCCTACGTTAGGAGATATGTTAGCATGCTTCCTCACATTTGAACTAAAATATAGCATTGTCAAGATAGAGTGTGGCACTAGGCCGGTCAGGCTAGGATGTTAAGCTGTTTACACTATTTCACCCTGTTTGCAATGACTCATGTGACGGGTTGGCTTTCCCCCCCTGTATCGCCACCTGCCACAGTCCTACATGGCACTCACCAGGGAAATATTGGCGCAATCCTGGTGTAAGCGCCTTAGAACAGGCTGGCTTGGGCCATTCGCGCTTTGCCTTTTTCTGATGGGCTGCGCGTTAGGCACAAGTCACCCGACAAACGTGTTGGAGATTTACTCCACTTATCAAATGTTCTCAATGTTTTACATGTTATTCCGTTTCCCTGGACACACATATGGATATGATTCTTTGCTCGCTCTAATGCAACCACTCAGAATATACCATGGCATTGATTAAGTGTACATCATTCAATGTGAGAGGGTTTAACACCCCGCAGAAGAGGTCACAAGTCATAAGGATGATGAAAAAATTGCACACTGACATCTGTTTTCTGCAAGAATTGCACTTAAAGTCAGGGCGTGTGCCCACGCTCCCCAGAACACATTTCCAGCATTGGTTCACTAGTGAATGGAGCAGGGCGGCTAGGGGAGTAGGCATCGCCATATCAAAAAAAGTCCCTTTCCAATTGATTTGTAAACAGGAAGACCCAGAAGGGCGCTATGTATTTGTGAAGGGATCAATTGGTACCCAGGTAGTGACACTTGCCAGTTTATATTCCCCTAACAGGGGACAAGCAAAATGGCTTATCAATACTCTAAAAAAATTTGCCTCTTTTGCAGAAGGAATAAGAATATTAGGTGGGGATCTCAATATGACACTAAACCCCTTAGTAGATGCATCTGATGGCACTTCACAATTAACTCAGGCGGCCTTAGGCAGGGTAAATAACTACCTCGCAGATGCCAACCTGGTGGATTCATGGAGACTGCTCCACCCTGTCGAGAAGGATTTTTCTTTCTTCTCAGCCCCGCATAGCACTTACAAGAGGCTGGACTATGTCC
Source organism: Bufo bufo (assembly GCF_905171765.1). Classification (NCBI taxonomy): domain Eukaryota; kingdom Metazoa; phylum Chordata; class Amphibia; order Anura; family Bufonidae; genus Bufo; species Bufo bufo. The sequence continues at coordinate 140,672,758 of NC_053389.1, forward strand.
TGATCTCTGGCAGCTGTGCGGACAGGCTGGAGCGGTCCACCATTGAATCCATCACGGTTTCTGACCATGCCCCAGTGACTATTTCACTCCAGTTCCCAACATTGCCAATACATTCTAGACAATGGCGTTTAAACGAGACACTTCTAGACAAACAGTCTGATCGAGACAATCTTAGTCAGAAACTGATTTGGTTTTTCAGGGAGAATTGCACGGAAGGAATGCCGCTCACAACTGTATGGGAGACGCACAAACAAGTAATAAGGGGGGAGCTCATTGCGCTAGGCAGCAGAGTCAAAAAGAGCAGACAGGAGCACTTAAATAACCTACTTAAACAAATTGCGGATATTGAATCGCTTCATAAGAGGTCTAGAGCCATAGATGCCAGAGATAAACTAAGTACCCTACGTAAACAGCTGACAGATCACCTAAACATAAGCTATGCGAAGACATACCAGTACTCGCAGTTCCGCTTTTACTCCCATGGAGACAAGGGCACTAAACTCATGTCCTCTTTGCTTAAACAAAAGAAGGATTCCATGTTTATAGCAGGTATTGATACCAGAGATGGCACTACCCTACACAAAACGTCAGATATAGCCACTGAGTTCCAAAAATTTTATAAGGATCTATATGGTCTTCCAGAAGAAATAGCAGGATCCACCGCAGGAAGAGACACTCTGATAGATAACTTTTTAAGCCATTTGCAGCTACCCAGCTTAACCGAGGTGGAAGGCCAGGCTTTATTGTCGCCTGTTACAGAGGAAGAGGTCACCAAAATATTAGGCTCCATGCCATTGGGGAAAAGCCCGGGCCCAGACGGCTTCCCAGTGGGCTATTATAAAAAATTCTCGAAAGAGCTAGCTCCCCACTTGGCTGCCTGGTGCAATGAGCTTCTGAAAGGTTCCCAGTTACATAAGCAGTCCCTTGAGGCCACAGTTACTATCCTCCCCAAACCTGGGAAAGATCCTAAGTTATGTGGCAGCTATAGGCCAATTTCGTTGTTAAACGTCGATGTGAAGGTCTGGGCGAAACTTTTAGCAACCAGAATTAGTGCTCTTCTCCCTAAACTCATAAACCCTGAACAGACAGGTTTTGTACCTGGCAGGGAAGGCAGTCACAACTCGTGTAGAATCCTGTCCATCATGCAGTTAGCTATTAAAAATAAAATTCCCCTGGTCCTGCTGGGTATAGACGCGGAGAAGGCCTTTGACCGGGTGAATTGGACCTATATGATGAGGACTTTACAAAAGTTTGGCTTTCCTCAGCAGTTTAGGAATGCTATCATGTCACTGTATGGCGACCCTAGCGCCCGGATCAGAGTTAATGGCACCCTGTCGCCTCCCTTCCCCATAAGGAACGGGACGAGGCAGGGTTGCCCCTTATCACCTGCTTTGTACATTCTAGTGATGGAAACATTGCTACAAGCTATTAGGGAGCACCCAGATATCAAGGGTATTAAATTGGAGAATAGCCCCATAGAACATCTTAATGCAGCATATGCAGATGACCTCTTGGTCATGGTGTCCAACCCGGTCGGGGCCTTCCCGCGTCTGTTATCCCTGTTCGAGCAGTATGGACAGGTGTCCAACTTTAAAGTGAACCACACAAAGTCAGAGGCAATGAATGTGTCCGCACCAGCTAATCAGATCAGTCTACTTAAATCTAACACTCCCTTTATATGGCAAACGTCTCACCTGTCCTACCTGGGTATCAAAATTCCTCATAAACTGGATAGAATATTCCAACTAAATTATGCTGCATTACTGAAAGATATCCAACAGCAGTTACACACCCTAAGGATCCCGTATGTATCGTGGATGGGTCGGAAGAACATGTTGAAAGCATTTATCATGCCTAGACTATTATATGCCATGCAGATGCTGCCTGTCTTTCTCCCCTCTTCCTTCTTTACGCAAATCAGACGACTCTTTAGCACGTTCCTTTGGGGGGGGAGGGGAGCGAGACTGGCACATCGCACGCTGATCTTAGGGAAGGTTCAAGGAGGTATGACTTTACCTGATGCACAATTATACTATAAAGCCATACACCTGAAGAGGTGGTTACATATTCACGCCCCTTGGTCCAATATCTTAAGCAAAGAAATAGAGATCGCACAACTTGATAGGAAACAGAGAGCTGGTTTATGGGGCCTGAACTCCTCTTCACTACACCCACATGTGTTGCTTAAAGGCACAGTAGGTGTTGTTAGACAACTAAATAAGGATAAAAGCCTGCTCCCTGCTCCGTCATCATTGATGCCAGCCGACCTTGCTCCATTCCTAGTTAGACCCAAGGCAGACAATGTACCGCCAATATGGAACAAAATGCACTCTTACACTATAGATGAATTTCTGGATGGGGCATCAAGTGCTCTTCATGACCAACACCCTATAAACAACGTTCTATCATCTTGTAACTTTCTAGATACCATTGAACTTAATTCTGTGAGTAAACCATTACTAAAAGACAGACAGAGCAAAACGGAAACCACTTGGTTTGAGAAGCTGGTGCTTTTAGAGTCGCCCCCTAACAAACTAATATCCAAACTATACTTGGCACTTAATGTCCAGAGCCCGATTGGGATACCACATTATTTAAAAACTTGGGCCACAGAACTAGATACAGACTTTTCAGAAACCGATATTTTGCGTATCCACGCACACTCCCATGGATTCTCCAGATGCGTGAGAGTGCAAGAGCACTCATACAAACTATTAACTCAATGGTATCACACCCCAAAACAATTATTCACTAAGGGGCTAAGTAGTTCTGACCTTTGCTGGAGATGTGGGGAGGAGAGTGGATCACAAACACATATATTTTGGTCATGTTCAAAAATACGAGAGTATTGGGAAGGAGTATCTGAAGTAATAGACAAAGTTATGAATAGACATGTCCAGCTATCGCCAGAATTGGTGCTTCTCTGGCTTCCCACTCCAGGCCTGTCTCCATCCAAATCAAGCTTACCTACCCATCTAATACAAGCCGCGAGGCTTCTAATTCCACAGAAATGGCTCAGTAAAGATCCACCCACACTCCCACACTGGGAAATAAAAGTAGACCAGATATGTAGAATGGAGGAGCTGGCTGGTTGGGAAGGCAGACGGCATGAGAAATATCTTAAAACCTGGTCTCCGTGGTTGAAATATAGGAACCAGGGAACAGACCCTCAAGTGCGCTAAGATGCTATGGAAGTAATCTATACGGTTGCCTCATTATACTCTCAATCCATGATCACCAATTCAACAAGGGCTGTTAGAGCGTGTTTAGATAAAGCATATATGAAAAGCATTTGAAACATATGTGTCCAGGAGGGTCTCCTCTGGGGGCCTCATTACCCCAGTTCTCTCCCAGTCCAGGTTAAGGGACTGTTGTTCCTTTTTCCTTCCCCCTGTGCCCCCCTTTTCTGATTGGAACTTTTCCTCCTTCTACGGATGCTGGCGGTAGGAGCAAATAATGGTTCATCTCAGAAAACATGGTTGTCTAGTGCCTGCTGCCATAGATACTTCTTAATAAAGCTTGCCTACGTAAGATACAATTAGGCTATGGGGCAAGATACTTCACAGGATCTGGGTAGCCGTAATATCTGTCGTACGACACTTATAATGTTAAATCTTATGACGATATAATCCAATGCACATTATAATGGAATGCATGCTTTACTCATAGTTAAGTACGCTATAAATGTGATGCCTTTGTCTTGTATGACAAAATGTGAAAATTGGAATGTTCCGATATTGTTTCTACTCTGCTACTTTTTCAATAAAAAGAAATTTGACAAAGAATATAACTACAATAATACTGCTTACTATGTGCGAGAATATAACTACTATAATACTGCCCCTATGTACAAGAATATAACTACAATGGGGGACGGAGCCTGACTGCCGACCGAGCCAGACGCATGTGAGAGAGCTCCTCTCCATGTGAACCTGCAAACTGGTAAATTTCGCTACCTAGCCAGATAAAGAATGGGAAAAGTTGGAAAGTACATTCCCAGAGATAAACCAGAGCCTCCTAGACAAGACCGAGGAGCTCAAGATATGGAGAAATTCCTAAATAAGAAACCTCCGGCCGCAAGCTCTAACAAGATGGCACCGCCTGAACACGAGGACTGGCTACAGGACGCAGAGGGAGCAGATGGCGTCTCCTCTGATCAAGATGCTGGTAACCGCACAAACACCTCTGCACCCATCTCGCGCCAGTTTATCCAACAAGCCCTATCGTCAGCGTTAGCTCCGGTGTTACAAGACCTCACTGAAATTAAGAGCGACGTCAAGCACATAGGGCATCGCGTAGAGAAGCTGGAGCAAACACAGGCGGCCATACTTACCTTCGCCCGCACTCTGGGTGATAACAGCGCTGCATATGCTAACTCACTGGACAATGCTTACGCTCTGATAGAAGATCAGAAGAACCGCAGTAGAAGGAAGAACATCCGTCTGCGAGGTCTTCCAGAGCATGTATTACACGAAGCATTACCAGAGGCGGCAGAAGCCATTTTCTCCGGCCTAGTAGGAGCCAACAGAGCAGCTGAAATTAGTGTAGAACGCATCCATAGAGCGCTCAGACCGAGGCCCAACGACAATGACCCGCCGAGAGACGTAGTCTGTGGCCTACTACGGTATGTGGACAATGCCGCAATTCTTAAAGCCGCTAGAGAGCATAAAGAACCTCAATATGAAGGGGCCAAGATTCTCCTGTTTCAGGATCTAGCACCCACAACTTTAAACAAACGGAGGGCCCTGAGACCGCTCACGGACCACCTGAGGGCTATTAAAATTCCCTATAAATGGCTATTCCCCTTCGGACTTACTTTTTCCTCTGAGGGCAAGAGATGCACAATCCGGACACCAGCGGACTTACCGCCAGCTTGGACCCTGCTTCAAACAACCCCGTTGGACATTCCATCATGGCTCCCTTCAGCTGATATGGGAGTTCCGCTGCCACATCTACCAGAAGAACAGCGGTGGACCAAGGCCGCGACGAAGAGGAAGACCAACTATAGGACATAAGGCCTCAGAATTTGCTTTTTAGTCACTACCCCGCTCAAAGACAGTGGCTGTTGGGGGCGGCCGCGGCCTGCTGGCCTGCCGTCAAAACGCTACCTTGATACCAGCATGCAAGTATACGCTGATATATAATGTGCCTTTTTTTATATTATACATGATGCGTGCATTGTGGCCTCGCGATCCAGGGGCCCCAGCCATTCAGTGGTCCCCTGGATCGACAGGCCATACATAGATGGTTCTCGGGTTACAGCTGAGACCCCACGAATAGGCCGCTGGAATGTCGCCCATACATCATCGTATTTATATGAGAAGCAACATATAGTCCCCATTCTTTATATTTGTTTTACATGCAACAATGGCCTTTGCGGCCCGGGGGTTCCACTCACTTGGGTGGTTCCCTGGATCGACAGGCTATTCACTCATTGGCTAGGTTGATATGGTATATGTTTTATGGTACTATATGGTTTGCCACAATTCACAGGGCAAATTGGCTTATCCCCCTATATGGCCATATGCCTGCCTCCCCATCTGGCACTCACCAGGGATCTCATAGCGCAAACCTAGTGCAAACGCTTCACTTCAGGCTGGCTCGGGCCATTCACACTTTGCCTCCTTCTGATGGGCTGCGCGCTCGGCACGAACCACCCGCCAATTATGTTGGAGATTCACTCCATTTTCCAGTTGATATTGTTGTTCTTTGTTATACCTTGTTTCCCTGGTCACACGCATAAGTCCAAGCTAAATACTAGCTTTAAGGTCATCTCACGGACACCACTATGTCACTGATTAAATGTACCTCCTTTAATGTAAGAGGATTCAACACCCTACAGAAGAGGTCACAGGTTATCCGAATGCTAAAAAAAAAAAATCACACACAGACATCTGCTTCTTCCAAGAACTGCACTTTAAATCAGCACACATACCTACACTTCCAAGAACATACTTCCAACACTGGTTTACCAGCGCATTCAGTAAAGCATCTAGAGGAGTGGGTATAGCAATATCTAAGAGAGTTCCTTTCAAAATCACGTGCACTCAATCCGACCCAGAAGGCCGCTACGTTTTTGTGAAAGGGATGATAGGCACCCAGGTAGTAACCCTAGCTAGTCTATACAGCCCTAATCGGGGTCAAACAAAGTGGATTGTCAATACATTAAAAAAGTTTTCCTCCTTTGCTGAAGGTGTCAGACTGATTGGAGGCGATCTTAATGTTACACTGAACCCTATGGTAGATGCCTCTGACGGCTCTTCTCAGCTGACTCAGGCAGCTTCGGGCCGTGTTAACACTTATCTATCAGATATCAACCTTGTGGACTCATGGAGGTTGCTCCACCCTACCGACCGAGACTACACCTTCTTTTCAGCTCCATACAACACTCATAAGAGATTAGATTATGTTCTGGTCTCCGGCAGCTGTGCCGATAGATTGATGCAATCTATCATTGAACCCATCACGGTCTCAGACCATGCCCCAGTGTCAACCTCCCTACAGTTCCCAACATTACCGACACATACCAGACAATGGAGACTGAACGAAACACTATTAGACAAACAGACTTCAATACCCTCAGTCACAAACTGTCTTGGTTCTTCAAGGATAACACCACTGAGGGTATGCCGCTCACAACCGTGTGGGAAACACATAAACAGGTCATGAGAGGGGAGCTCATAGCCCTAGGCAGCAGAGTTAAAAAAGAAAGGCAAGAAACCCTAAATTCCCTGCTTAAGCAGATTGCTACCATCGAATCCATACACAAACGCTCTAGAGCTCTGGATGCACAGGCCGATTTAATTAACCTGCGTAAGCAACTGACGGCTCACCTGACCATCTGTCATGCGAAAATATACCAATACTCACAATTTCGCTTTTATTCAGATGGAGATAAGGGCACAAAATTGATGTCTTCTCTCCTTAAACAAAGAAAAGAATCCATGTACATCCCAGGTATCAACACAAAGGATGGTACCACACTGCATAAAACATGAGACATTGCATATGAGTTTCAAAATTCTACCAGGACCTATATGGGCTCCCTGAGGGGTCGGGAGGGTCTACTGAGGCCAGAGACACATTAATAGAGGACTTTCTACAACACCTACAACTCCCCCGATTATACAACACGGAAAGCAAAACACTATTATCCCCGGTCACCGAGAAAGAAGTCACAGATATCTTAAGCTCTATGCCGCTGGGGAAGAGCCCAGGTCCCGATGGCTTTCCAGTGGGCTACTACAAAAAGTTTTTGAAAATATTGGCCCCCCACCCCCCTGCCTGGTGCAATGCGCTCCTTAACGGCTCCCAACTGCATAAACAATCCCTCGAAGCCACAGTCACTATCCTCCCTAAGCCTGGCAAAGACCCTAAACTTTGTGGTAGTTACAGGCCAATATCACTTTTAAATGTAGATGTTAAAGTTTGGGCAAAATTACTGGCCACTCGCATTAGCGCCTTTCTCCCAAAGCTTATCCACCCTGAACAAGCAGGATTTGTCCCGGGCAGGGAGGGTAGTCATAACTCCTGCAGAATTATATCAACCATACAACTAGCGGTAAAATGACGCCTCCTTTTGGTTCTGTTAGGAGTGGATGCGGAGAAGGCCTTTGACCGGGTGAGCTGGACCTTCATGAGAAAAACACTGCAAAGGTTTTGCTTTCCGGAGCAATTCCAAAAAACAATTATGTCACTATATGGTGACCCTAGTGCTCGAACTAGAGTAAATGGCACCTTATCACCTCCCTTCCCTATAAGGAATGGGACGCGTCAGGGTTGCCCCTTATCACCTGCCCTTTATGTCCTAGTCATGGAAACCTTGCTCCAAGCCATTAGAGGTCACCCAGACATCAGGGGAATTAAGATAGAGAATAGCCCCACAGAATATCTCAATGCAGCTTATGCAGATGATCTGCTAGTCATGGTCTCCAACCCGGTCGAGGCCTTCCCGCATCTACTATCCCTGTTTGAACAATATGGAAAGGTGTCCAACTTTAAAGTGAACTATTCAAAATCTGAGGCTCAGCCTCGCCAAAACAGATATATTTCCTGAAATCAAAAACCCCCTTTATTTGGCAAACATTCCACTTATCCTACCTGGGTATCAAGATACCCTCCAATTTGGATACACTTTTCCAATTGAATTATGCACCACTACTGAAGGATATCCAACAACAACTACATACATTGCGCATTCCATATATCTCATGGATGGGTTGTAAAAACCTGTTAAAAGCATTTATCATGCCCAAGATTCTATATGTCATGCAGTTGTTGCCTGTCTTTCTCACCTCCTCCTTCTTTACCCAAATTAGAAGGTTGTTCAGCATATTTCTATGGGGGGGGGGGAGGGGCGCGAGACTGGCGCATCGTACTTTGATATTGAGGAAAAATCAGGGAGGTATGGCCCTTCCTGACGCCCCCAACTATATTATAGAGCCATACATTTGAAAAGATGGCTACAGATCCATGCCCGAAAATTTGGCATTTTAGGCAGTGACTTGGAGGTTTCCCAGCTGGACAGGAAACAGAGAGCAGGCCTATGGGGATTGAACCCCTCCTTACTACACTCACACGTTTTACATAGCGGCACAGAGGCTGTCTTAAGGCAACTAAATAAAAATCAGAGCTTATTACATATCCCATCACCGCTAATGCCAGCAGACCTAGCACCGTTCATAGTCAGACTCACAGCAGAACACATATCTCCGGTGTGGAACAAACTGCATAAATTCACCATAACAGAATTCCTTAATGGAGCATCAGGAGCTCTCCCTGAACAACACCCGTTAAACTGCATTTTGTCAGTCAGCAACTTCATGAACACAATAGAATTTAACTCTATTAGTAAGCCATTGCTAAGCAACAAACAGCACACAGCAGAAATTACATGGTTCGAAAAACTATTGCAATTAGAGACCCCCCCAAGGAAGATAATCTCAAAATTATACCTAGCACTAAATACCCCAATCCCCATGGGGACCCCACAATACTTGAAAACTTGGGCTGCCGAACTGGACATAGAGTTTACAGAAACAGACATTTTGCGTATACATGCACACTCTCACGGCTTTTCTCGATGTGTTAAGGTGCAAGAGCACTCATTTAAAGTACTTACACAATGGTACCAAACCCCCAAGCAATTATTCCTGAAGGGACTCAGCAGCACAGATCAGTGCTGAAGGTGCAAGGAGGCCCCAGGTACACAGACACATATATTTTGGTCCTGTCCAAAAATCCGCCCATACTGGGACAGTGTATCGGACATAATAAACAAGGTGATGAATATACCTATTCAGCTGTCACCAGCGCTAGTGCTCCTCTGGCTCCCCACGCCTGCGTTGTTTCCCTCTAAAAGGAACTTAGTCACGCACCTAATACAGGCAGCGAGGCTACTCATACCACAGAGACGGCTCAGTGAAGATCCTCCGACAAGTTCACATTGGATAATGAAGGTGGATCAGATATGCCGAATGGAGGAGCTGGCGGGATGGGAAACCAGACAGCACGGGAAGTATCTGAAGGTTTGGAGACCCTGGTTGACATTTAGAACTCCCAACCCGGAGCCTATTACTCCCCAGCGGGATGGTGATATAAATTAGCTTCCCATCCTCTTACTTACTCATCTCAGTAACCACTTGAACCTTATAACAACCAACAGAGTGCGGGTTAGTTCGTCTTCTTTATATAAGATACACAGGACACATGCGTGTACAGGAGGGCCTTACCAATAAGGCCTGATCCCCCCCCCCCTTCCTCCCCTCCAAATCCATGTTTGCCTATACGCAGTTTCCCTTACCCCCACCCCTAATTAGGCTTTGGCCTACTCTTTGCCTACACTAAGTATAGCTGCATTTGCTTTACTAATAAATAAAGAATAAAGAAGCACTACATTTGCTTATGAAAAAGGCTTATCATGACGATATAGCACAATCTGACTTGTATATTGCTGCAGTAAAGAGCTATACCCTCTTTGCACATAATGTTATTAATATGAATGCACTTTATATGACTTGGATTGAATGTTCAGGTTTATTGCCTCTATATATACATTCTGTACAACGTTTGATGTATGTTCTACTACATATTACGATGTCTTTATACGCAATGTACTCAGTTATGTATACTATATGTATGCTCTTCTGTTGTATATCATTATACCTGCTGTGCAAGTGAGGTGAAGAGTTGGATCCTTTACCTAAATATTTTCACTGCTCAATAAAAAGAACATTGACAAAGAATATAACTACGATAATACTGCTCTCTATGTACAAGAATAGTACTGCAATACTGCCCCTATGTACAAGAATAATACAAGTATAATTGTCACAGTGTAGTTTACTGTGTTGCGGGTTGCCGTACATACTCGCTTTAGTAGCTCTCTGGTGTATTGGCTGTGGTGGATTCCATGTAGGCTGTTTGCCAGGGGCTACGTGTAGTTGCGGCAGCCTGTATGTGAACTGCTCCTTGTGGATGCATGCTTTCCTCCCTGTCTGCAAAAAAAAAGGGGGTTAGTCAGCACATCCCAATGCTCAGGTGCACGCTGCCATGGCTAGAAACGTAGAGAAAAAAGACAATACAACAGCACCCTGCAAACCAGAAAAAGTACAATAATGCCATAGTCACAAAAAATATTCAAGTGCTAATGCTATGCTTATTTATAAAGTGAGATGCTTGGCAAATGCATTTTGTACAAAACCATTTGAGCCCGTCTGCCAAACGTCAAGGTGATCTCTGCATGCATGTGAAACCAACACTTCCTGAATTTTATGGCGGCCATTATGGCGCATAACAGGTAGTATTTAATGTTAGGTTCCCGTCTTACAGAGATCACCTTGACGTTTGGCAGACGGGGCTCAAATGGTTGTGTACAAAATGCGCATAGCATAAGCGTAGCATTAACACTTGAATATTTTTTGTGACTATGGCATTATTATACTTTATCTGGTTTGCAGAGTGCTGTTGCATTGTCTTTTTTCCCCCTCCCTGTCTGGTTCTTGTGGGGTTAAGGTCTTGGTCTGGATGTGGTCACTAGGTGCTATATATTCCTGTTAGCTGTGTGCCTGGGGGTCAGTCGGTCTCCAGCTTTGCTGGGTGAGGAGCTATGTACCTGACCTTGGATAATTCCATCTGCCCTGTCTGTGTGGTCACCTGAAAGGTCACCTTGTGTGGGTCTTTAACTGCCATGTGTCATTCAGCATGGGGTCCAGAAATCTGGCTATCTATTCGCCCATGGACTAACTCCGCATGGGGAACAGGCATCTTCTAGTCTGGTTCTGTGTCTTGTGGTGCAGCTTTCTGTTCGCCTATGAACTAACTCCACATGCGGAACAGGCATCTGCTATGTCTGTGTGCAGCTCTGCCTGTGACTGCCATGTGTCAATCCTCATGGGGTCCAGGAATCTGCTTGTGTACTAGTTGTCTTGTCTGAACTGTGTCGTGTGCAATTGTTTGAATTTCAGTTCGTGTGCCTGGGTTGCAGTCCTTGTCTGTGTGGATGGTTGGTGCTTGCACCATCAGTCTCTGCAGGTAAAGGACCAAGTGCAATGGGGTCATCCTGGAGGTGTGACCACTAAGCTCTCAGCTAAGTTCATCCCCCCACCATCAGGGGCTCTGTGAAGAACAAGGCTCACTGAGTGTAAGCCCTCTGGGTTTGGCCTCAAGTCAAACCGATGCACTTGGTTCAGTGGTATTACCTGCCACTGGTCCCTTACCTGCTGGTCCATCTCACTGTCAAGTCATGATTCTGTTAATAAAGTATTCATTTTTGGTCCTTGCTTTGTCTGCTTAACTTGGTGTGTTATGCCTGAGAGATGTTCTAGAGGTCGGTAGAAATCTTGCTAGAACATGACTATAATACTGCCTCCTATGTACAAAAATATAACTACTATAATAGTGCTCCCTACATACAAGAATATAATTACTGCCTTCTATGTACAATTATATAACTGCTATAATACTGTCCCTATGTACAAGATTATGCCTTCTATAATATTGCTCTCTATGTTCAAGAATAGAACTACTATAATACTGCCTCCTATGCACAGGAATGCAACTTTTAGAATATAGTCCCTTCTATACAATAATTTAACTATTATAAGGCTACTTTCACACTTGCGGCAGGACGGATCCGACAGGCTGTTCACCATGTCGGATCCGTCCTTCCGCTATTTCGCCATGCCGCCGGACCGCCGCTCTGTCCCCATTGACTATAATGGGTAAGGGGGCGGAGTTCCGGCACAGCACGGCGGTGCACGTGAAAGCCGCCGGACTAAAAAGTCATGCATGTCCGACTTAGTCCGGACTTTAGTACGGCGGCTTTCGCCGTGCACCGCCGGAGCTCTGCCCCCGTCCCCATTATAGTCAATGGGGACGGAGCGGCGGTCCGGCGGCACTGCAAAATAGCGGAAGGACAGATCCGACATGGTGAACAGCCTGGTGGATCCGTCCTGCCGCAAGTGTGAAAGTACCCTAACACTGCTCCTATATATAAAAATATAACTACTATGCCACACTCCCTATAAGTACAAGAATATAAATAATTATTATTATTATAATACTGCCTCCTATGTGCAAGAATATAACTACTATAATACTGCCTCCTAGCTCTCCTGATGTCTGGAGAAAGCCCAGGGGCGGGACACTCTGGGTGGGGAAGTTCCCCAAGCAAGGCCCAGGCTTCTAGGCCTTCACTGGGAGTAAACTCCCAGACCCTTCCAATTGTGGATGCAAATCCAAAAGTGAACCCTGTGGGAAGAAAAGCTCAGGATGAAAGTGTTTCCAGCTCCAGACAGAAAAATGATGAAATGGAAATGAGAAAAGCAATGAAAAATGGAAAAACAGTAACTGCTTCTAAGGAAAGTGAAGTGAGGCAGTCTGCCATGCAAGATCTACAGAATCCTGGAAAACCAAGTGGATCTGAAAAGGAATGTTTTTTTGGAAACACAAAAAGTACAAAGAACATCCAGCAAGGAGGACAGCGTTCGTCCTATGCAGCAGGTTTGCAGCTCACCCATCCAGATCACATACAGCGGAGAACCTCCCTGGAGAGACTGATATTGCAGGGGAACCTGCAGCAGCGTGATCTCTTGTCCAACATGGCATGCTCAGGACGCACAAGATCTCAGGCTGGTGGTGGGAGCATGAAACATGCTGAGAAGCCTGTGGAGATGGCTCAGGGGAAACCTGCAGCAAAGTCTCCAGGAGTTTCCAGGACTATCACAGGTGCAGAGTCTGGAGCCAGTGATGAGACCATCAAGCTTGGAATGGGGAAGCTGAAGGACTCTGAACTCAGACAGCCTCAAACTTCGCCCAAAGCAAGAACCCAGGTGAAGAAGACGGCGCTTGCACCTGGGCTGCAGCTGGCGGAGGAGATCCCAGGGCTGGTAAAGAGAATGGGAGAGCTGAACCACCATAAGGAGATGCTTCAAATGCAGATAGACTGTCTGTATAAACTAAAGACTGCAAATCCAGAAAGTAAGACATTGTATGATGGCAGACTGCACTCACTGAGCGTAGAGTTAGCTGGGGTGGTGAGGGAGATGGACTGTGTCCTAGAGAAGATGGGGCCCCTGGCAGAATTCTACAGGAACCAAGAACAGTTTGCCACATATAGACATAGCACTGTACTTGATTCCAGATCCTTTGATATTTCCCCAGTTGAGCTCCGGCAGAGGACACAGCCTGTGCTGCAGGCTGCAAGCTTCTCCTTCCAGGTGGGAGATACATGCAGAGGGAAGCAAGCACAACAACAGGGCCCTGCACCACAAGTTCCAGCAGGCACCATACAGCCTGCATCACAAGTTCCGGCAGGCCCCATGCAACAGCAGCAACAGAGACCTACACCTCAAGTCCCAGCATGCACCATGCAACAACAGTCACAGAGACCTATACCACAAGTCCTAGCATGCACTGTACAGCCACAGAAACGTGTACCAAAAGTCCCAGCAGGCACTGTGCAACAGCAGCCTCAGAGTTCTGCAGCTGCCTCTGAGCAGGAGCATGGAGCCCAGGACGCACCACAAGTCCCAGCTGGCCCTACACAGCGGCAGGACAATGGACATTCATCCGTGTCTCAGGGTAATGTGGGGACAGAGCAGGGCTCTATTGCTAGGGAAAATGACAGACATAGACCTGCTGGATCAGAGGCAGGACGGGACATACAGTCTGTATGGGATCTATCTGATGGTGAAATAGAGGTGGACGGTTGGGAAAAGCTGTGTAGAGTAATGTGCAAGATTTCCCCCCTTTACCTTCAACCACTATAGGTGTGACAGACCCTTCTAGAGCAGACGCCATCCCTGTAGATCAGGCCCGTGAGACCCGTCAGGACCCCCCCAGAAATGCCTGGAGTCGAGGCGCTCGATCTTTTGCCTCCAATGTAGGCTATACAGGCCAGGCATTTAAAAGAAGGAATGTGGTGATGTTCAAACACCGAGGCACCAAAGAAGACCTCCCCGATAGGAGGTTTGTGGTGAGGGAATTTCTGTGTCCCCAGATGGGGTTTGTGCCAGCTGACATCTTGGCAGTGATAAACCTACCAGATAGACAGGGCTATGATGTCAGCTTTAGACTCTGTCTAATCTGGATAGGTTCTGGGCTAGTTTCCCCAGGTTTAGGGACACCGAAGGTTGGAGTAAATTCATTTTTATTCCAATCTCCAAACCAGACACAGTCACAGTCAACATCATATTCTGGATTGAGGCCGTCCCTCCCCAGGATATTGTGGTGTGGCTCCGGAGACACTGTGACCTTATGTCTGAGTTGACTAAGAACAGGGACAACAATGGCATATGGACGGGAGGGTGGAAGGTGCTGGTCAAACTGCACCAGCAGAACAATATAACATAGCATCTAAGCAATTCGTTCTAAATTGAGAGAGAGAAAGGCGTCTGCTTCTACCCTAGTCAGCCCAGGAAGTGCTTCAGATGTGGAAAGGCCGGTCATCTGGCTAGTGTCTGCACTGTGGTAAAGGGCAATCTATGTGGTGATGTCAGCCATGTAAGTGCTAACTGTGAGACCATCAGATGTAATCTGTGTGGAAACATCGGCCACCCTCACAGAGATTGTCCAGATGCATGGCACAACATCTGTAAAGAGCTCCCTGATGAGGAACTGGTGGAAGAGGCAGAGGCTGTAGAGGAGGAGGCCTTGATGTCAGGGACAATACTGACCAGGCAAGAAGTCCAGTCGGATAGTGTAGAGCCAAAACATCAGGGCTCAGAGAATGTGCAAAATGACTTGGAGACTGTCCCTCAGGTCCAACAACAGCCAGATGGAGCCTCGTCTATATTACTATCTGTACCTGAGGAGAGCAAGAAGGGCGACCGGAGGAATGAAGACATCTCCTCCCGTAATCCCGAGGCACATTACAACATGGTCCAGGTTACCGGTGCAGATATAATGATCATATCTAAAAGGTACGAGGTTCTGACAGAGTCAGATGGTGATTATGAGAGAGAGCTACAAAGGATAGACAATGAACATGAAGGCAACACAGGAGACCCCTCCCAACAAAAAGGAGACCCATTGCCATAGTGTTACGGGGTGCCGCCGATGCGCTGATTCTCTGCAGCACCGACAGTGCCCCGCCTCTGTACAGGAGCGAAGACGCGTGCAGCGTCCTCGTCTCCTAGGTGATGGAGGGCAGGACGGATACAGCAGCGCACGTCTCCTCAGCGCAGCCGGCGTCCTCGGTTCCCGCAGAAACAAGATGAAGCCTGAGCACCGAGCTGTGCACTCGGTGCTCAGCCACTTACAGCAGGGCGAGTCATGTGAAGCTAGCCATGTCACATGAGCCCTATTACTTAGTATCTAAACAGGCAGCCTGCTGGCCACAGGTTGCCTGTTATTTAGGTTCCTTTTGTGATTTTGCATTTCCTGGCGTACTTACCTTCTGCTTATTCCCTGACGACCCTCTGCCTGCTCCTTGTGTACTTTGCTGCTCTTCTGGTATTCTGACCCTGGCTTCCTCCTGATGATCCTCTGCTGACTCCTTTGGTACTTCACGACACTCCTGGTATTTATGACCCCGGCTTCTCCTGACTATTCTCTGCTTGCTCCATTTGTACTTCGTTGCTCTCCTGGTATTGACTCGGTCCGTTCACGTTCTGTTGTTTGTCGGGTCTGTCCTCCCAGCACTTATTCCAAGCTAGGGATTTTCGTCCAGTTGTCCCCTGTCATTAGGAATTGGCGAGGCTTCCCCTTCCAAGGATAGAAATTACCACAGACTGAAAGTTACTGCTGCATTTGTGACCCTATGATGATCTTTTGTTTGCAGTGGTGTCAGAATCAGTTTGTATATATTGTAAGGGATCGTCTTTTATTCGGGGGTCATTCTCACAGACTTCTTCCAGACAAAGGCTTTAGTGTCCAGTCTTCATGCACAAACAGTAACCAAAACATACATCAAAACAAATCCTCAGCCGTCTGGCCACTGACTAAACAGTATAGTCCCTCTCTAGCAGGATCCGGGTATACCACCCAACTCCCCAAAACACTGCAGTGCTTACCCCACACAGGGTCAGAGGGTCCCAGCTCCCACATGCTTTAGCATAGCCTGCTTCTTCCTCAGACTGAGAGCCCCACCCAAGTCCAGCAACAGGATTAAATAGCATCCCTGGACATGGGCATATTCTTAAATCCTGGAGTGGAGCATGGGAACAGGCACCCTCCCAACACATTGCCTGTTCCGAGTAAAAGCCTGCCCTGGACTAGCTGTAGCTAGCTAAGCTAAGTAGCTTGGTGTCCACCAACTAGCTTAGTGGCCACCTATATCTAGGGCCTTTACTCCACCAGGCTTGGTGACACACTCCTGGTGCAAACAACACCCCCTTTCCATGCTTTGCTGGGACTTTTCTGTTCTCATCCAGGCTCCTCTGGGTGAGATACACCCTTTCAATGGCCATCATGTGGCCCTCTGGCAGCTCCAGTGCCACATATCCTCCCCTTCCCCCCCGATAAAGGCTGTAGGACTTTTCACCTTACTTAACCACCCTCCAGGGTCAAAGCTCCTACGTTGGGAAACATCTATCACAACCTGTACCACCTTATACCTCATAACCTCAACTTCGTTGTCATTACAGGCAATCTACTCTACATTGCTTGCAGCATTAGTAACCGGGACACACATTACATCTTCACCCACCGGACCAATTTTCCCATCCCTTTTGGTGGCTTCCCTCTCAACCTGGGACTGAGTGAGTTCTGCAAGGGTCTCCGCTTCTACATTCCACTCACGTCCTGCAAGGGGCAGCATTTCTACTAAACACTATTCTTTGTCACAGACGTCCTCCTTGACAGTGTTATACCTCAGGCTACTACCAACAACTGACACTTTTTTAAGGAATTTCCCACAACTATCTCTGGCTCCCGCACATGCTCCACATGTCCTTTCTTGGACTGCTGCAGCTCTTGACTGAACTGTTCGCATAGTTTCTCCCAGTCATGGTCATGTTCAGACCCCTTCTCCTTGGCTTTGCAGTACTCCTTCAGCAGAGCATGCTTGCCCCCACTCGCTTCTTTTTCAGCAGTGGCTTCTTCAGATTTGGCCTCAGTTTTAGGGTCTTCTGCTTCTTCAGTGGCTCCCCCCACTTCGGCAGACCCCTCTTCAGCCTTATCCTTGGTCTCTGGAACATCCAAGGATTTCTCCCATTCCTTCTCATCGGCCTTAGCTTCTTCAGCCTTTGAGTCCCCTTTGGAGTCTTCATTTACTTTTTTTAGCCTTCTCAGACACGGCATCATATACTTCCATTCTGAACTCCTCCTCTTTCTCATCAAGGTTGGAGGTACTGGGGACACCGGGATCTTCACCAGACTCGTCGTCTTCTGGCAATCCCTCCAGCAGTTCACCCATTCGTTTAGGCTCTAGGAGAGCCATCTCACAGTCAACTGGCTCCTTAAGCGCTTCTTCAAGAGATTAAGCCCAGGAGAGGGCCTCCTTTTCACTCTGCTCTGCTGCAGCTGATGTAGGTGTAACACCATTCTCTTTTGGACACCCTGTGAGGGTTCCACCCAGGTTCCCTTTAAGCACTTTGTTTATGTCTACTGCAGTCTTCTTTGGTGACTCTGTGAAGACAACTAGTCCCTTCTCTATTATATCTATGGACAGTGTGAAGAGAGAACTCTTCAGGATTGCAGCTGTACTGACATGTCGGGTCATTTACCTTTGCCTGGATATGGGTCTCAGACACTAGGCTGCTGTCTCCCCACTCAGCTCTCGTCACATCAGGTATAACTGTCGCCTGGTCACTACTAGTGACTACATGAATTTTGCAGGGTCTTGACATGGTAGCCTCACTCTCTGTGTTGCTATCAGTCACAGCACATATGTCACATATACTGCTCATGTCATTATTAATCTTGACCTCTAGGGGCACACATGAGCTAATCCCCACCTTGGACATTTCCCCAGCAACCATAGAACCCTGTGGATACTGCATATCCACTTCTGGTATGGGTGGTACATACTCTAGCCCCACCACATTGTCTACAGTGGGTTCTCTCAGCTGTATACCCTCAACATTTATCAGCTATTCTACATCCATTACATTCTTACCAACAGGGGGAGCTTCTTCCCCAATCACAGCCTGCTGCGGGAAAAGAGCGTCATTATTATCACATATTTCATATGATATCACATTTTCATTATACAGTTCTGGAAACTTGGTACAATCACCTTGCACCTTATCTGCATCATTGTTTCCAATGGTCATTTCACTCACACCGCTGTGTGCAATGTATATCTCCGTCACATTCTCATTTAAAGGGATAGGTTCAGGTTCTGTAGGAGTGTTTCCCTTTCCCCAGAACTTAAAGACTTCTTCCAGACAAAGGCTTTAGTGTCCAAACATTGCATTTATTTGGCAGTCTTCATGCACAAACAGTAACCAAAATATAAATCAAAACAATTCCTCAGCCGTCTGGCCACTGACTAAACAGTATAGTTAGTCCCTCTATAGCAGGATTCGGGTATACCACCCAGCTCCCCAAAACACTGCAGTGCTTACCCCACACAGGGTCAAAGCGTCCCAGCTCCCACAGGCTTTAGCATAGCCTGCTCCTTCCTCAGAGAGCCCCACCCAAGTCCAGCAACAGGATTAAATAGCATCCCTGGACATGGGCATATTCTCAAATCCCGGAGTGGAACATGGGGAACAGGCACCCACCCAACACATTGCCTGTTCCAGGTAAAAGCCTCCCTGGACTAGCTGGAGCCAGCTAAGCTAAGTAGCTTGGTTTCCACCAACTAGCTTAGTGGCAACCTATACAGTATCTAGGGCCTTTACTTCACCAAGGCCGGGCCCCTTGGTGACACACCCCTGGTGCAAACAACACCCCCTTTCCATGCTTTGCTGGGACTTTTCTATTCTCACCCAGGCTCCTCTGGGTGAGATACACCCTTTCAATAGCCGTCATGTGGCCCTCTGGCAGCTCCACTGCCACAATATAATTTTAAGCACTTCCTACTTTGCTCTTGCTATATATATATATAAATATATATATATATATATATATATATATATGCTGTGAACTGTGAACAGTAATACTTTTTAGTGTAGTGTGTTTCTTTTTTTCTATTGTAATACTTTAATTTAAATGTCAGTTCTTGTTCCTCTGTCCATGGCATCTAGAATTGCTCCAAACAACATTTCATTGTATTGTACATTATATTCATTGTATTGTACAGTGACAATAAAGGCATCTTATCTTATCTTAAGTAGGCAGGGCCAGGGATGAGGGTAGAGCGCAGTGGTCACTTTCCTCCCCCCTGTGTGTGTGTGTACGCGACCGTTACACATAGAAGATCAGGTAGAGTCAGACATGGAAACAAGTGGCAGACAGAACTCTTCAGACTCTGACCTATGATGATGGGGACTTCACTTCTTTTATTTTGTTGTGCTCTGATGGCTGGGTTTTCTTTAACAATAGCTTCAAGCAACATGAACAGCATAAAAGTAAGGAGTACGAGACACGTTGTCTATGACCATCTAAGGTATCTGGATGCAGATGTCATCTTCTTGCAGGAGACCTGTCTGAACACATTAGGGCTTTTAGGTGAGGCAGAAAGAGATTGGAGGTCTGGTCCTTCTTTCTGGTCACTGGCTGTTGAGCCTTATGCCGGGGTGGCTATCATGTTTACCACCAATAATGTGACAGTACATCGGTTAACAGAGGTGGCTATGGGAAGATGCCTGGTTCTAGAAGTCACTGTTCATGGTAGAAGGCTCCGGCTCATTAATATTTATGGCCCATAGTCAGTGGTGGAAAGGATCCAGTTATTCAGTGAGGTGAAACAATATCTCTGTACCTCAGATCCTGTGGTAATGGCTGGAGATTTCAATGTTGCTAAAGATCCTCTGTCCGAGCAGTGACCAGGGACTCCAAGGTCTTAAATAACATGATCTCTCAGGCAGGTTTCATTGATGTCTTCACACAGGGAGGTAGGAAGCCAAACTTCACCTACTCTTGTGCCGACAGAAGAAGTAGGATAGATTTGGCTTTTGTTAGTCCTGCAGAAACTGTTAGTGGGATGAAGATCGAGTAGTCCTTTATTCAGATAACCTGGCCTTGTTTTTCTGCTTAGGAGCCACTAAGCGTCTTGATATTGGTAGGGGGTTATGGAGACTTAACTCCAGTCTCTTAGAAGACCCTTATGTCCAGAGTGTTGTCCACTCGCTTTTTTAGCATCAACTAGAAAGAGTGGACTTTTATGACAACATGGCTGACTGGTGGGAGGATGTCAAGGAGGAGATCAGATCCCTCTTAAGGAGATTGTCATTTAAGAAAGGGAGGAGTAAGAAGAGCCAGTATCTCAAGCTGCTGAAAGAATTGGAGTCACTTTATTCGGCGGGTGGGGATGACAAACAAAAGATTGACCGGCTGAAATCTCAGATAAGACATTATCAGTACAGCAGGTACACTTCCCTGGTTCTTGAACGGGATTATGGAACTTTAGGGTTACCTGATCCCTTTGAGAATTGCCGGGAGCGCGTGGCTAAAAAACTGATCGCTGGTCTCACTGACTCCCAGGGTGTTTTACAGGAATCTCGGGACGGTATCCTGGGGCGTGGTGAGATCTTACTATGCTGACTTGTTTCAGAGGAAGGTTTTGGATAAGGAAAATATCGCAACTCCAGGCCCTGATACTAATGATTTGGACTTTTCTCCTTTGACGGCTGAATTGACGGTGGAGGAGGTTAAAGTAGCCATTTATCAGTTACATCTGAAGAATAGTGTTGAGCGCAAATATTTTAAAAGAAAATTTTTATCGCAAATATCGTCACTTCGAGAATTTGTGAATATAGTGCTATATATTCGTAATGACGAATATTAGTTGTTTTTTTTAACACAGTACACATCAGGTGATCATCGCTCCCTTCATCTAGCTTGTGGGCCAATGAGAAGGCTTTGTCACAGCTTAGCAACATTCCTAGCAACCAATAGAAAAGTTGCCTGCCCCTTACTATACAAGTTGCACGTATTGCGAAAAAATATACGTATCATTAATTGCCGAAAAATTTGGAAGAGCAAATATATTGGATAACTCTATCTGCATATAAAGTTATTCTAAATGCCATGCCGGTATTTCGCGCGAATTACGCAAATAATACATTGCCGATTTTCGCAACCAAGAATATAATCTCAAATTCACGCATATATGACGAATATTCTACAAAATATTTGCAAAATATCGCAAATTCGAATATTTCCCCTGCCGTTCATCACTACTGAATAAGGCACCAGGTCCAGATGGTATAACAGCAGAATTTTATAAGAAATTCAGAGAGCACTTAGCTCCAATGTATCGTGGATGTATATAAAAATTGTCTAGAAAATCACCCGATGCCTCCATCCATGAGGGTATCCTCGTTAATTCTGCTGTCTAAAGGCAAGGAGCCTAGTGACATCAAGAACTGGAGGACAATTGCCCTCTTGAATGTTGACAGGAAGATTCTGGCAAAAATTCTGTTCTCTAGATTAGTCTGTTTGTCCCAGGTACTGTTGGCAGGCTGTCCGTTTGGCACAGTGAAAGGGCTTAACATCTCTGGAGCAGTCATCTCGATAAGGGAGATGTTTGAGAGATGTAAAGCTCTTCGGTGTGGGAGATATGTTGTAGGTCTTGAACAGACTAAGGCCTTCAACAGAGTAGACCATGAGTATCTATGGGCCACTTTGTCAAAGTACGGTATTCCGGGACAATTTATTGATTGGCTAAAAACCTTGTATAGAGAGGCAGAGAGCTTTCCTCTGATTCAGGGCAGTCTTTAATATTGATTGGATCCTGGGCAAGAATTTACTTGGGCCCCCTTGATCCCGCCTTCCCACACCCTAGAATGCAATCACGCCCTCCACAACACACACCCAAAAAAATATCCACACACCTCGTAGAGTACAGTGATTATCTGCAAATACTTACAGTTCTGAAGACTCCAACAGGCTCAGGATCAGTGCTTTGGGCAGCTGGGCTCAGGGCTGGAAGTGGGCACCACTCTGCAGTTCAGGAAGGAGGCCGGGGCTTGGCTCACCCTAGCGTTGCAGTGCACCCCAGCACCCCACAGTATGCAATATAACACTGTATAGTATACAGCACCCCACAGTATGCAGTATAGCACCCTATAGTATACAGCACCCCATAGTATGGAGTATAGCACCCTATAGTATACAGCACCCCACTGTATGCAATATAGTACCCTATAGTATACAGCACACCACAGTATGCAGTATAGCACCCTATGGTATACAGCACCCTACAGTATGCAGTAAAACACCCAATAGTATACAGTACCCCACAGTATGCAATATATAGTATAGCACCCCACAGTATATAGTACCCCACAGTATGCAATACATAGTATAACACCCCACAGTATGCAGTATAGCATCCTATAGAATGCAGTATAGCACTTCATAGTATACAGTAGAGCAGTATAGCACCCCACAGTATACAGTATACAGCACCCCACACTATAAAGCAGCCCACACTATACAGCATAAAGCACCACACAGTATACAGCATACCACACTATACAGTACCCCACACTATACAACACCCCACAGTATAGAGTAGAGCAGTATAGCACTCCACAATATACAGCATATAAGTTGAAAAATACTTCTCCATAAAGAAAAACTAAAGGTCAATATCCATCAAGCAGTTCGCAAATCTCTGACGGAATCATTTAGCTGATCGGAACAATAGGCTGTTCCTTCCGGTCACATAGAAACGTCATTTCCTGCATTACGGGGAAGACAGCAAAGACTCAGGAAGCCGCAGCAGAGGAAGACGCTGAGGACGCCGAGGACCACGTGCGCACCAACGCCATTCAGGACCGGACTATCGCTAACACAGACACTCCTTTACAACAGCTCCCTGGGATCCAGATCTATGGGGTAAGACTGTTCTTTTTTGTAAGGTGACTGTTTTTCCAGGATACAAGCGGACCAACATCAGCGCAAGTTTTATTTCATTTTATGTAGACCACTACATTTGGTCTTTTTATACATATTGTGCACACCCACTAATTTTAAACAGGACATATATGCAGACTGATCACCTGCATAAGTAGGTAAATATCTTTTATCCTTCATCCTATATATAGAGGTATATATGCAGGATATCACCAGCTATATAGGGATATATATATATATTGTATACCTATCTACTTACTTTGTGGCTAAGACATCACTATGATCGATAGATTGAGTGATATAATTTTATATGGAAAATTCTATATGCAATTAATAAACAACTGGTTATATACCATATTTGCAATCCGACTATATATATATACCCAGCCATCTGAGTGCCCTCCACTTTGTGAATCTTTATAATATACCCAATACCTTGGCAATAGGTACTGCCATATTGGAGAGAGCACCAACCCGTGATTTTTTGTCAGTAGAGCCTCTGTAATCTTCTTCTCACAATATACAGCACCCCACAGTATACAGTAGAGAAGTATAGCACCCCACACTATACAGCACCCCACACTATACAGCACCCCACACTATACAGTATACAGCACCCCACACTATACAGTATACAGAACCCCACACTATACAGCACCCCACAGTATACATCACTCCACAGTATACAACACCCCATAGTATACAGTAGAGCATTATAGCACTCCACACTATACAGCACCCCACACTATACAGTATACAGAACCCCACACTATACAGCACCCTACAGTATACAGTAACACAGTATAGCACCCCACAATATACAGCACCCCACAGTATACAGCACCCTACAGTATACAGTAGAGCAGTATAGCACCCCACAATATACAGCACCCCACAGTATACAGTAGAGAAGTATAGCACCCCACAATATACAGCACCCCACAGTATACAGTAGAGTAGTATAGCATCCCACACTATACAGCACCCCACTATACAGTAGCTTACAGTATACAGCACCCTATAGTATACAGTAGAACAGTATAGCACCCAAAATATACAGCACCCCACAGTATACAGTAGAGAAGTATAGCACCCCACAATATACAGCGCCCCACAGTATACAGTAGAGTAGTATAGCATCCCACACTATACAGCACCTTACTGTATACAGCACCCCACAGTAGAGCAGTATAGCACACCATAATATACAGCATCCAACAGCATACAGCACCCTACAGTATACAGTAGAGCAGTATAGCACCCCACAATGTACAGAACCCCACAGTATAGCACCCCACCCTATGCAGCACCCCACACTATACAATAGCTTACAGTATAATAGCATAACAGCCCCTGTCACCTTTTCCTGATGTAATCTTCACAAAAAAGCTCCACAATTATGGCAAACTTCTCCTGCAGCAACACTCTCGCTAGAGAGAAAGGACCTTTGATTACCTCATAGCCATGTGACCAGTAATATCTCTATGTTACTGGTCACATGGTGATGATGTCATCTAAGGTGCTTTCTCCTAAAAGAATCACAGCTCTCACTCTCTTACAGTTCACTGCCTGGAGTGCCCGCATGTAGGTAGGCATGGCAGCACCCCCCTGTGTAGCTGACAGCCAGACACCTGGGGCGTACCTCACCAGGCACGCCACTCGATGTCATTGAATTTGTGGGCAGTGGCCAGCAGGGCTCAAGAGGCGGCTGCCTTGGGCCCCCCAGGAGCAACTGGGCCCAGGGCAGCTGCCCCTTTTGCCCCGTGCTAAAGACGGCCCTGCTCTGGTTTTAAAGTCAGTATAAAACTGAGTCTGCTTATATAGAACCTACCAGTAGCCATTTGGCTCCAGGAGAAGTATATGGTGGGCTCAGCGTGCATGTTGGTACTTGCATCCCTGGATCCGATGAAAGCTGTAATGGCACCGGACGGGGTTAAAAGCAGAGTGTGCTTGGCGTGCACGCTGACCTGCATTCCCTGGATTTTGTGTGGCTGTCATGGCCCATAAACAGGTAGGAACTAGTGTTAGGGACCACTCAAATAGAGGCGACCTTGACGTGGTGAGTGGCTTACTACGCTTTGGCCAAAATGTACACCAATGCCTCATCCAGCATGGAGGCAAATTGTTGGATGTAGAGTGCTATCACATTTGTATTTTTCGTTTGTATATGTATTTCGCCATAGTGATGTGCACCACATACAGGTTGTGCTGACCCAATTCCCCACATTTTTTCTTTGTAGTATATATTGGAGGCATGGCGATCTCCTTGGAGTCATTGCACACCTGACCAGTCAATCTGTCCTGGAGGCTGGTTTTAAAGTCAGTATAAAACTGAGTCTGCTTATATAGAACCTACCAGTAGCCATTTGGCTCCAGGAGAAGTATATGGTGGGCTCAGCGTGCATGTTGGTACTTGCATCCCTGGATCCGATGAAAGCTGTAATGGCACCGGACGGGGTTAAAAGCAGAGTGTGCTTGGCATGCACGCTGACCTGCATTCCCTGGATTTTGTGTGGCTGTCATGGCCCATAAACAGGTAGGAACTAGTGTTAGGGACCACTCAAATAGAGGCGACCTTGACGTGGTGAGTGGCTTACTACGCTTTGGCCAAAATGTACACCAATGCCTCATCCAGCATGGAGGCAAATTACTGGATGTAGAGTGCTATCACATTTGTATTTTTCGTTTGTATATGTATTTCGCCATAGTGATGTGCACCACATACAGGTTGTGCTGACCCAATTCCCCACATTTTTTCTCTGATCAATAGTTGGCAGGGTGACACGTTCAGGGTTCAGGCGGGGCTGAGACAGGGTTGCCTGTTGAATCCACTGCTGTATGTGTTTGCCTTAGACCCGTTCCTGAGGTCGCTGTAGGAGTGTGATTTTCGGGGGGTACCTGTCCCCCACTGCTTGCCTCTGAGTGTCGTTTCCTACGCAGATGATGTGACTGTGGTAATATCTGAACCTTGTTAGGTGCAGATGTTGTCTGCAGCCATCAGAAGCGACTCGAAGGCCTCAGAGTCTCTGGTCAATCTTGAGAAGAGTCAAGCTTTCTTGACACTGAGTTCTGATACAGACTTTGATCTGCCACAATTTGCGCAGGCCTCCACCTATATTAAGACCTTAGGGGTTAAATTCGGGAGGGGTGATAATGCCAGGCTAAATTGGGAAAAAAGATTGGAAGCCGGAAATGCAAGGTTTCAGTGATGGAACAACTGGAGGCTGACCTATAGAGAAAGGGTTAAAATTCTGAAGACTTACCTGGTCCCTGTTTTCTTATATGTGTCTGTAATTTTTCTCGGCAAGGCTTTTTAGCCTTTTCTTCCAGGTTCTTTGGGGTAACAGGTTGAACCCAGTAAAAAGAGGGATCACCTACCTACAGAGGACAGAGGGTGGGCTGGATATGATAAATCCAAGGTTGTTCTTTGAATACTTGTTTTCCAAAGTTAACTTTGGTTGCTTGGACTCGAAGAACAGCTCCTTGTGGGTGAACAGTGTCAGGGACTGAATATTGCCTTTGGCAGAATCTTGGGTACGAGGTGGCAGTCTCAAGAGGGGTCGATCGACTTGTGACTACCTCCCCCAGTACCTAGACTAATGTATTAGGTGCCAGAAGAAATGGGGTATAGAGAAGTGTTACATTTTGACTAAGACCAGGAAAGAGCTGTACTTAAGGGTATGTAAGACCTTCTTCTGTTTACAGCCCACACTGAAAAACTGTACGACCACCATCTTACAGGATAGTCTGAGGTTCCTTAACGCAGTGAGGCTCCCTCCTACATTTTTTGATATTGCTTGGCTGTCCTTGCATGGGAAGCTTTTTGTTAAAGAGAACTTAAAATTTTTCAGCTTGTCTGAGCGTAAGTGTTCCTTGGGTTGTCAGCAGCAGGATACAATGGCACATTTCATATCAGAGTGTTGGGGAGGGGGAAAATATGGCAGGAAATATCCAGTAAGCTAAAAATCCCAAGACTGCAGTCTTTAAAATACCTAGACATCATCTATGGGGTCCCATCTAAAGTAGGCGACATTGACCGGGGGACCATGTATCTAATCATTACCATCATCAGTACTATCACTGGAACACCAGAACCAGAGTGTCCATCAGTAACGAACCATTCCAGCACACAAAAGCAGTGAACCTCATTATGTAAGAGCTGAGGTGGATCAAATCCCTGGAAATTTGGAAAAATAGAAATAACGTGACTTTATGGAGGAATGTGTACAGTATATGGATTGATGATACTTTTAATTTAATTGGATTATGTTTGATTAATGTTATTTTTCTCTCAGTTTAACAGAAATGGAATCATGTTAAGTTGAAGTTATAAGTTTGCTCCGTATTAGGAGGTATATGATTTCCGTTGTGGTGACCATTGTTTTTTACAAGTTTGTTGATAATGTGGATGTCATATTTTTGTTTGTTTTTTACTAATAAAAATTTCTTCCTATGTACAAGAATATAACTACTATAAGACTGCTTCCTACATACAAGAATATAACTACTATAATACTGCTTCCTACATACAAGAATATAACTACTATAATACTGCTTCCTATGTACAAGAATATAACTACTATAATACTGCCTCGTCTGTTCAAGAATATAATAATAACTATAATACTGCCCCTTATATATAATATAATTGCTGCAATACTGTCCCCTATGGACTATTTTATGTGCTTGAACATGTAGGGGAAATTTGTGATCACTTAGGCCTCTTTCACACGGGCGAGTTTTCCGCGCGGGTGCAATGCGTGAGTTGAAAGCATTGCACCTGCACTGAATCCGGACCCATTCATTTCTATGGGGCTGTGCACATGAGCGGTGATTTTCACGCATGACTTGTGTGTTGCGTGAAAATCGTAGCATGCTCTATATTGTGCGTTTTTCACGTAACGCAGGCCCCATAGAAATGAATGGGGTTGCATGAAAATCGCAAGCATCCGCAATCAAGTGCGGATGCGGTGCGATTTTCACGCACGGTTGCTAGGAGACGATCGGGATGGAGACTCGATCATTATTATTTTCCCTTGTAACATGGTTATAAGGAAAAATAATAGCATTCTGAATACAGAATTCATAGTAAAATAGCGCTGGAGGGGTTAAAAAAATAATAATATTTAACTCACCTTAATCCTCTTGATTGCGCAGCCCGGCATCTCTTCTGTCTTTATCTTAGCTATGTGCAGTAACAGGACCTGTGGTGACGTCACTCCGGTCATCACATGGTCCATCACATGATCCATCACCATGGTAAAAGATCATGCGATTTTATTTATTTTTTTAACCCCTCCAGCGCTATTTTACTATGCATTCTGTATTCAGAATGCTATTATTTTCCCTTATAACCATGTTATAAGGGAAAATAATACAATCTACAGAACACCGATCCCAAGCCCGAACTTCTGTGAAGAAGTTCGGGTTTGGGTACCAAACATGCGTGATTTTTCTCACGCGAGTGCAAAACGCATTACAATGTTTTGCACTCGCGCTGAAAAATCACGCATGTTCCCGCAACGTACCCGCACCTTTTCCCGCAACGCCGGTCTGAAAGAGGCCTTACAGTTCTATCAGCTGTCATCTCACTATCATTGCAAGCAGGATTACAATGACAGATAACTCCACTGTATAGATAACACTCCACTATTCAAAATAGAGAATGTCACCGCTAATTTACTCCCCTATTTGCACAATGACCTCTGCAAAGGCCACAGAAAACTCTCCCATAGAAGTCAATAAGGCTCACTCTAGTCTGTTGTGTCTGCTGAAAAGCATACCTGGTGCAAAATATATCTTGTGCCTGCAGTAAAGCATGTCTTTAAATGCTCTTAACAACAGCTCAGGCAAAATGGCCACCCCCCATAATCATGTTCAGAAACTGGATTAAATAATTCTACCATCAGAATTTTTTTTTTTAAAACAGGGATATGTGTCACTAGTGTCACTATCTGGTTTTAACTGGCAGAAAATAAAGTATAAATGACACATTCACACTGGAAAAAGTGGCCTAAACGGGTGGAAATGCTCCAAACCCAGACACTGTAGCGCGTCTATAACCGGGGGAGCAATTCCTCCGCATGCGGTCCGCAGATAACGTCAATCCCCAGCAAAAAATGCGTACAATGGAGGATGCTGGGGCGGACCGCATGCACCACAAGGACATCTTACACAAAATGATACATTGTGCAGATGAAAAATATATACACACACAAATCACTGCCATTTAGGCCTTTTTTCAGTGACTTTTTGTCTTTATGTGTATGAAATGTGCCACTTTATTTTGCTGGTAACATTCTTTTGCACCTGGCAGCCTCTGTGTCACATGGTCTGTCGTGGGTGCGGCTTCTGTGTCACATGGTCTGTCGTGGGTGCGGCTCACAGCTTTATCCTACCTCACAGTGCATTGGTGATACCACCATGGAGGCATGTGAGAGCCTGGCTGTGAGCTGGTTTCTAGCACTGTTCAGACCCTGTTCACACACCACGGGCAGTTTAGTGGTAGGACCCTATGCGTGCTGAGACACTGTGACGTGGTGCATGAGGGGCTCCGATATGTTCCTGATTGGAAGATATTGGCAAAGGTCTCAGCTTTTAACATCGGCTTGAGGAATTAGCTAGTATTGTCAGTTACGTATCATTTTGCTGCATTTTTTGCAGTGATTTGTATAAATGACATATTCCCTTTAAAATGGGCTTTAAAATGAAATTGTAATTTATAATGTATTTAATAAATGCGTTTTTGACACTTCTTTCCTGTTTAGATTCTGTCTGACTTGGTGGCTCAGTGGTGGGCAGCACGGCGGCTCAGTGGTTAGCAGTGGTGCCTTGCAGCGCTGGGGTCCTAGGCTCCAATCTGACCAAGGACAACATCTGCATGGAGTTTGTATGTTCTCCCCGTGTTTGTGTGGGTTTCCTCCAGGTTCTCCAGTTTCCTCCCGCACTCCAAAGACATACTGATAGGGAACTTAGATTGTGAGCCCCATTAGGGACAGACTGATGCTAATGTCTGTGAAGTGCTGCAGAATATAGTAGCGCTATATCAGTGCATAAAATGATAAACCTGTCAATAACTACATCATACAAAATATGGCACAATCAGGAATGTCTACATCAGGCATCAGCAACCTTTGGCACTCCAGCTGCTGTGGCTGTGAAACTACAACTCCCAGCATGCACACTTATATGGCTGTTCTTGTAATTTCCATAGAAGTGAAAGGAGGATTCTGGGAGTTGTAGTTTCAGAACAGCTGGAATGACGGAGATTGCTGATCCCTGGTCTACGTAATGATACTACATATTACTACTTGGAAATCAAGTAGTAAAAAAAAAAGTTGACATAATGGAGGTGATCATAACGTATGGGCAATTATTCTGAAAGTATTGAAGGAGTTTTCCATTGTTTTACTACTTACCCATTGTTTCTTTTGTTCATTTCACAAATCCCTATTTGGGATGAGCAGTTAACAGAGGGGGATGGGCTGCAGTTTAGGACACTCATATATTTACCAGAGTACCTACCAACAGTGTATCTCTCTCGGGAGGACCTAGCATGTCCAAGCATCACATACTGCACAACTGCACATTGATGTCAATGGTCACTTTGTAATACTTCATTTCTCCTGTGGTGTCGCCCCAAGGAAATTAACCTCTTACTGTTGCTCATTAGGACACTGTTACTGTCCCAGCATTAGGACACCCCATCCTTGTAACTAAAATGAATTCTTCAAAGTGGAAAACTCTTTTAAGTAATTGTTTTCATCAAATAATTTTCCCCTTAATTTCCTGCATTTTTTGGGCATCAGACTGTGTGGTCCGTGTGCTTTCATAGATACATTTTTAAATCATTTGCAGAGTCCACATTTTCTAGGTATTGTAATATAAATTCTGAAATTTTGAGTGTTCTGAGCAAGAATGTTCTCCTAAAAGAAAAGGACCAATAAAATTTTATAAGTTTGATTTTACAAGGAATGTTGAATTTAGCTTCAGCGTTTATGAATCAGGTTTAATAAATTGGATTGAGAATTTAGGTCTGGTACAGCTGGTTTGGCAAAATTCCACCGCACCATGTAATCTCATGGAAGTAATAAGGGACTGAAGCAAGATGAAATTTAATGGTTTCATAAACTCATCTTATATGAGCAGGCCTCATACTAAGAATTAATGAACGTTTTCATCTAAAATCGTCAGACGGCAGAATTTTTAACTTGTAATGGAAAACTTATTGAACAATTTTAATATACAGTAGGTACAATTAATCAGAAATTATCATATACTGTACGTATCTCTGCTGTAGCTTCTTATCTAGCCATACATACATGTCATACAGACAAGGTTAAAGCAGTGGTGGACTATTGGAATTGTTCAATTTCTAATTATAAAATTAAAATAATTGTAGATCATCTGTTTTATAATCTCAGTAGAATATTTTTGCAAGGGAGAAAGAGATGCTCTGTCACAGAGCATGTCTTTTTCCCTTGCAAAAATATTATACTGGGATTATAAAACAGATAATCTACAATCTCCGTGCTGTGGACATTGTACAAGAAAGCTGGTAAAATGCAACCATCACCTACCGTATTGTGAATGTTAAATTATGCATTATCTATACATAAATAGCTGATAATTGTCATTCTAATACTGCCTGTGATAATGAGACCACTGCTGAAAAGTGGTCTGTACTGACCAAGAAGAGGCACCAGCCTATTATTAACCCCTTTACGACATCCACTGCACATATACAGCAGATGTTGGGTCTCCGCAGCTAATGTCGGCGATTGGCGGTAATGCCGACCGCAGACATTTAACCCCTCAGATTCTGTGGTCAAATATGACCACGGAATCTGAGAGGGCTAATCCGGGGCAGGAACACTTTCATCCAGCGGAGAGCTATGCTGGTCATGCAACAGAGCCTGTACTAGGACTCCATGTTCATTACCTGTATATTACAACAATTAAGACCAGCAGATGGCAGCACTGAATTGTAGTATGGGGATTTCTGTATACAATAATGGAGCAAATTCCATTATTCTTTACAAATTGCAGTCTGATGATAGCAAGTTGGGATCCACTTAGGGACATAAAATATATATTTTTTTTAAAGTGTGTTTTGAAAAATATTCTAAAAAAATATAAAAATTCAAATCACCCCCTTTTTCCCAAAATCAAAATAAATAAACAATTTAAAAATTACATCATAGGCATGGCCATGTGTGAAAATGCCCGTACTATTAAAATATAAAAAACCATATCCCATACGGTGAATGGCGTAATGAAAAAAAAAGTTTTAAATGGTCAATTTTTTCATCACTTTACTTCACAAAAAAATAGAATAAATAGAATAAAAAGTGATTAAAAAGTCAGACACACCCCAAAATGGTATTAGCAAAAGCTACAGATCATCATGCAAAAATTAGGTCTCAAACATATTCATAGAAATAACTCTAAAAAAGTTATGAGGTTCAGAATATGGCGATGACAAGAAATTTTTTTTTTTTCAAAAGTTTTTTTTCCAGTATTTAAACCCAAGAAAAACTGTACAAGTGTGGTTTCAACATAATCGTACTGACCCAGAGAATGAAGAGCACAAGTCAGTTTTACTGCATAGTGAACTCTGTAAAAGCAAACCCATAAAACTGTGGCGAAATTGCGTTTTATTTCTAATTTCAATCCATTTAGAATTTATTTCCAGCTTCCCTCTACATTCTATACAATATTATATGGTGGCATTAAAAATTACAACTTATCCTGAAAAAAACAAGACCTCACAACAGAAAAATAGAAAGGTTATAGCTCCGGGAAGGCAGGGAGAAAAAAATAAAAATGCAAAAATGGAAAAACGCTGCATCAGGAAGGGGTTAAGCTTAGTGGCAGGGTGAAAACTGCAGGACTTTAGGATTTTTGTTAAGGTATATATAGCATGAAAACCAAAACAGAACATTTGAAAAAAAAATCATGAACATTTCTTTAAATCAAATTTTTATGTTAAATATATTTTTAAACAGTGCCATTTTGGATGACACATTTCCTTTAAAATCAAAATTTCGGTGATTCCTCACTATGGGAGAGATTCATTATCCTCTTGTGCAGTAATCCAGTACAGGGGACATCTTTCTCGCCACACGTACCAAAATACAAAAAGGGAAAGGAAAG
The DNA here is from genome assembly GCF_905171765.1 of Bufo bufo. Lineage (NCBI taxonomy): Eukaryota > Metazoa > Chordata > Amphibia > Anura > Bufonidae > Bufo > Bufo bufo. Next base: position 140,706,325 of record NC_053389.1, read on the forward strand.
ACTTAACTTCAAAAAGGCTATGGAAGCACCAGGAACTAAGCCTAGATCCAACCACAAACAATCCACAGGCACAGAAGCTACAAACTGCACAGCACAGTGGGAGAACCAACTATAAATAAGGAACGTTAAATGACCACATAAGCAACACCTGGAGGCATGGGGTGTGGCCATTACCAGAAACAACACATACGCCTATTGAACCACAAGGAAAACCTGTCAGATCAAACCACATGTTGCCAGTCTTACAGCTCTCCTGCCACTCACTGTTGCTGGGTTGTCCGTATGTCTTGATGCGTTCGTGACAGTACCCCCCCTTCTACGGGTGACCTCCGGGCACCCAGAACCGACCTTATCCGGGTGAGACCTGTAAAAAGCTTTCACCAAACGAAAGGCCCTTTCCTGTCAGCCCCACGTTTATACTTGTTTCCTATATTCATCAAGTTATCTTGAATTTTCCGCCATATAGATGACAATGATGACAAAAAACTTTCCTCCTCAGGAATACCAGAAGTATCTGAACCAGAAAATGTGCCAAAACTGCGGGTGAAACCCATATGCCCCAAAAAACCATGACTTCCCAGTGGACCCCTGTCTACGATTGTTTATGGCAAGCTGCCAAAGACAAAAGCGAAGGCCACTCCTCCTGGTTCTCAGAGACAAAACATCTCAAGTAAGTCTCCAGACTCTGATTAGTGCGCTCCATCTGTCCGTTTGACTGAGGATAAAAAGCAGAAGAAAAGGACAGTTGTACCCCCAGTCAAGTACAGAACGCCTTCCAGAATCTGCAAACAAACTGAGTCCCAAGATCCGAGACCACGTCAGAGAGATTGCCATGGAGTTTCACAATGTTGTCAGCAAGCACTTGTGCAAGTGTTTTAGCATTAGGTAGGCCAGGCAACGCTATAAAGCGCACCATTTTACTAAAGCGATCAACTACCACCAGAATAACTGTTTTTCCTGAAGAATTAGGTAGATCAGTGATAAAATCCATGGATAAGTGAGTCCATGGTCTGGACGGGATGGGCAACGGAAGTAGAGATTCGGGAGGCCGAGTATGTGTCACCTTAGTGCGTGCACAGGTACTACATTCTGACACATAGTCCTCAACACACTTACAGAACCCCAGCCACCAGAATCTGCGAGAGATGAGGTCGGCAGTGGATCTGCTCCCAGGGTGTCCCGTGAGAACCATACAGTGATGTTCCTCAAACACCTTGTGACGCAATTCCGATGGCACAAACAGTATCCCAGAGGGACAAGAATCTGGTGCGTCTCCCTGTGCCTCTAACACCTTCACCAACTCTTCTGACAGTATAGGACTCAGATTTTCAAAATCACCACCTCCAGGAAAACTACGTGACAAGGCATTTGCCTTGACGTTCTTAACCCCAGGGCAATAGGTGACAATGAAATTGAATCTGGTGAAAAACAAAGACCATCTGGTTTGTTTCGGGTTCAGTCGACTCCAGTTAAGTCAGGTTTTTGTGATCTGTGAACACCGTGATCGGATGAATCGCCCCTTCCAACCAATGATGTCATTCCTCAAAAGCCAACTTAATAGCCAGTAACTCACTGTTACCCACATCATATGTTCTCTCTGCAGAAGAGAGTTTTTTTTTTGAGAAAAAGGCACATAGATGCCATTCACCAGGTGATGGGCCCTGCGATAAAACTGCTCCTACCCCCACCTCGGACGCATCCACTTCCACAATGAAAGATTGTGATATATCCGGCTGCACTAATGTAGGGGCAGAAGAGAAGCATTCCTTAATCTCAGAATAGGCTTGCAACGCCGAATCAGACCACACTGAAACATCTGTCCCTTTCTTAGTAATGTCAGTTAAGGGTTTTACTATTGTCGAATAGTTCTGAATAAATTTTCGGTAATAGTTGGTGAACCCCAAAAACCGCAAAAGAGCCTTCAGATTTTCGGGTTGATCCCAGTCCAATACAGCACGGACTTTCTCTGGATCCGTTCAAAAACCTGAAGATGACAGCAGGTAGCCCAAAAACTGCACCTCCTGTACAGCAAAAACACATTTCTCCAATTTTGCATGCAATTTATCTCTTAGGATCTGTAACACTTGTCTAACGTGATCCTAATGAGTCACCACGTCTGGAGAATAAATTAGTATGTCATCCAAATACACGACAACAAACCTCCCCACCAGGTGATGAAAAATTTCATTCACAAAATGCTGGAAAACCACAGGAGCATTGGTCAACCCAAAAGGCATGACCAGGTTCTCAAAGTGACCCTCTGGGGTATTAAAAGCCATCTTCCATTCATCCCCTTTCTTGATCCTGATCAGATTATATGCCCCTCTTAAGTCCAACTTGGAGAGCACCTTGGCACCAACAATCTGGTTAAACAAATCAGGAATCAAAGGAAGGGAGTAAGGATCACGGACAGTAATCTGATTCCTCCTTTTTTTAACAAAGAAAAACTCTGCTTCCACAGGAGATGTGGAAGATCTTATGTGTCCTTTAGCTAAACTCTCGGTAATATATTCTCTCATGGCCGTTCTTTTGGGTCCAGAAAGGTTATACAACCTAGATTTGGGCAACTTAGCTCTGTAAATAAGGTTGATAGGACAATCATATTCCCGATGCGGAGATAAATCCTGGCATCCACTTTCAGAAAATACATTAGAAAAATCTGATATAAAAGAGGGTAATGTTTTAGTGGTTTAAGGCCGAAAAAGATGTCTTCAGTGAATTATCAAAGAAATAATCACCCAAATCCAGAATCTGTCTAGCTTGCCATTCGACGGTTGGATTGTGCTTGCTTAACCACGGTAAACCCAGAGCCAACGGAGCAGGGAGACCTTCCATCGCAAATCTGATATCATGAACCACTTAAGATAAACACTTCTGAGTTAGAGGTGCAGAATCAATAGCAAAAATTGACATTTTTTCTAATGCACTCATTGACAACCCGTGCATACGACGAACTGAGCATCAATCAGTTCACCCCGTCCCCGCTGTCGATAAACACCTCAATCCCCAACGTTTTTGACTCTAGCGTCACCTCAGCAGTCAGGAGCACATTTTCTGACTCTCCTCTCACCCCTCCAAGAGTCGGATGGCAATTCAATGTCCCTCTTTTTTCTTTTTGCCATTGAATGTATGGACATACTCTGATAAAATGTCCCCTCTGTCCGCAGAAAAAACACACTCCCTTCCTATTACCAGTATTCTTAAAAGCGGATTCAGGAATAGCTCCCCATAATTTCATGGGTTCGTCGCCAGACATAAACCCAGGAGTAGCTTCACCCAAAGTGTCCGAGGAGAACAATACATCATCAGATAGTAAGTCCTGAGAGTTCAAGCCCCTAGATCTCTCTCCCAGGCATCTATCAATATGTATAACCAGAGACATAGCAGCCTCGAGAGACGCTGGAGTTTCATAAAAGGTCAAAGCGTCCTTCAGCCTCTCTGATACCCCTTGACAAAACTGACTACGGAGGGCAGGATTGTTCTGCAGCGGACTACTCCCAGGTGTCTGGGGTATCCCTTGCCCCTTAGGAGGTTATATGTCAATCTTACAAAGCAAGTAGTCGTGACGCCAGTTGCAGTGAAGCAACGAGGACATAGAGTCCTCTTTGTAGATGGTAGTGTTGGTACCCAGATGAGGGATTTCCAGAGTGGTGTAGAGTGGTCTACAATCTCTCTGAAGGTTTTATATGCACGTGTCACGGTGCTCCTACCTGGATATCCTTGGATCCCAGAAGTGGTAGTCCGAAGCAGTGCAAAAAGGCGGTTGTTGAACTTGGGTGATGAATAAGTAGAATAAATGGAGTCCAGACATTGTATTGTTGAATGCAGCTTTACTTGAATAAACGGTAATCCAAACAGTTTCCAGACTTTATCTTGGTCATCAGCAGGTATTGGCTTAACTTCTGGCAGGCAAACACTTCTGCAACAATCTCAGCACTGGTATGCTGTAGCTTTCTCAGCTCTGCTATGTAGGCTGGACTAAATAGGAACTAGGCTATGAGCTGTTCGCTACGATTGGCCAGCGCTGCAGCAAGGGACAACCCTAATACAAAAACTCCACCCAGTACAACAGAGGGAGCTGCAGACACCGGAGCCTATACCGGGCGAATGGAGCGGCGCCCAGACATACTAGTAAGTGCAGGGGGACCCCTGGGCGCCGCTCTGCCCACTGATATAGTTAGTTTTTAGTTTTTAAACTAGTGAAAGGTCCTCTTTAAGCAAGGAAATAACCACACCGACTTGCTGTTTCTCATCCCCAGATGAGTGTGGACAGGGCCTAAAATAGAAGAAAACTTGGATAGGGGGTCACTCAAAATATCAGGCAAACACTTGAGGATATGTATCCACACTCACTTTATAATACATACTTTACACGATAATAAATGCTACATAAAACATGTCATAAAATACAATAAAAAATAAACCGCTATGTCCCAAATATCTATTGGGGTTATGACCGCAATTGGGGGATAACTGTTCCAAACTGGCTCAAGCTGACCATAAGTCCCAAGTGTCTATTAATGGCCGCAATAGGGATAAAAGTTCCTCAAGTTGCCGTTTGGAATAAATGGAGAGTCACTCTTCCATTAGTAGATCTAGGTAGTACTATAAATTGTCGATCAATTGTACGTTACCATACTGGACCTTCGGTGAAGTCTCCCGCTTCCAAATGTGGCGCTGTATAGAGTTCAGCAGACTGATGCAGCACTATAATAGACGCTTCCTGCTGTGACCTTCCAGGACCTTACGTGGCGTCCCACGTGGTTCACTGTTTGGTCATGTGCTGATGACGTCTTCTGCGCGGAGATTTCAAATCACCTGTGTCCGATTTGTTGGTATATTCGTATATATTCAAATACGAAATACAGCTGCTGCTTGGATAATCCCTCACTGTTTTCCAAACGCGTTTCGGGGATGAGCCCCTTCTTCAGTGGTTGAACAGTGGAGATGAAATGTCCTCTTTATATAGTGTCCGTGTTAAAGACATGTGGGTTGGGACATTAGATTAACCAGGTGAGGGATATATCAAAGAGCAGGAAAGACCTAGTATTGAGGGATCGGAGCTTATCTTGGTATTATATACCTTCATATCAAAAAACACTTCATATTTCATAGCGGACTGATAAAACCGGTCGGAATTAATATATAAATAATATGCAGACCCTAAAATGATAAAATCGTAAAAAACGCACCTGCGGTTTTAATGCGTTATCGATGCGTTTTTTCGAGAAAATGTTAAAAATGGATCAATTGGATAAAACAGGATACATATATGAATTCTAAAACCTTACACACATGAAATAAGAACAATATATACAGGGAGTGCAGAATTATTAGGCAAGTTGTATTTTTGAGGATTAATTTTATTATTGAACAACAACCATGTTCTCAATGAACCCCAAAAACTCATTAATATCAAAGCTGAATATTTTTGGAAGTAGTTTTTAGTTTGTTTTTAGTTTTAGCTATTTTAGGGGGATATCTGTGTGTGCAGGTGACTATTACTGTGCATAATTATTAGGCAACTTAACAAAAAACAAATATATACCCATTTCAATTATTTATTTTTACCAGTGAAACCAATATAACATCTCAACATTCCCAAATATACATTTCTGACATTCAAAAACAAAACAAAAACAAATCAGTGACCAATATAGCCACCTTTCTTTGCAAGGACACTCAAAAGCCTGCCATCCATGGATTCTGTCAGTGTTTTGATCTGTTCACCATCAACATTGCGTGCAGCAGCAACCACAGCCTCCCAGACACTGTTCAGAGAGGTGTACTGTTTTCCCTCCTTGTAAATCTCACATTTGATGATGGACCACAGGTTCTCAATGGGGTTCAGATCAGGTGAACAAGGAGGCCATGTCATTAGATTTTCTTCTTTTATACCCTTTCTTGCCAGCCACGCTGTGGAGTACTTGGACGCGTGTGATGGAGCATTGTCCTGCATGAAAATCATGTTTTTCTTGAAGGATGCAGATTTCTTCCTGTACCACTTCTTGAAGAAGGTGTCTTCCAGAAACTGGCAGTAGGACTGGGAGTTGAGCTTCACTCCATCCTCAACCCGAAAAGGCCCCACAAGCTCATCTTTGATGATACCAGCCCAAACCAGTACTCCACCTCCACCTTGCTGGCGTCTGAGTCGGACTGGAGCTCTCTGCCTTTTACCAATCCAGCCACGGGCCCATCCATCTGGCCCATAAAGACTCACTCTCATTTCATCAGTCCATAAAACCTTAGAAAAATCAGTCTTGAGATATTTCTTGGCCCAGTCTTGACGTTTCAGCTTGTGTGTCTTGTTCAGTGGTGGTCGTCTTTCAGCCTTTCTTACCTTGGCCATGTCTCTGAGTATTGCACACCTTGTGCTTTTGGGCACTCCAGTGATGTTGCAGCTCTGAAATATGGCCAAACTGGTGGCAAGTGGCATCTTGGCAGCTGCACGCTTGACTTTTCTCAGTTCATGGGCAGTTATTTTGCGCCTTGGTTTTTCCACACGCTTCTTGCGACCCTGTTGACTGATTTGAATGAAACGCTTGATTGTTCGATGATCACGCTTCAGAAGCTTTGCAATTTTAAGAGTGCTGCATCCCTCTGCAAGATATCTCACTATTTTTGACTTTTCTGAGCCTGTCAAGTCCTTCTTTTGACCCATTTTGCCAAAGGAAAGGAAGTTGCCTAATAATTATGCACACCTAATATAGGGTGTTGATGTCATTAGACCACACCCCTTCTCATTACAGAGATGCACATCACCTAATATGCTTAATTGGTAGTAGGCTTTCGAGCCTATACAGCTTGGAGTAAGACAACATGCATAAAGAGGATGATGTGGTCAAAATACTCATTTGCCTAATAATTCTGCACGCAGTGTATATATATAATTTACTTGCATCTTCAAAGGCTTGTACATTGATGGAAAAAGAGATGTAATGGGGGCGCTGAGCTGGCGGGAGAGAGAGATCTGGGTGCTGGAAAAAAGCCTGACACAGATGTCCCTGTCCCACCAGGCCAACGCCCCGATTTATAGGAAACCAAATAGTTCCAGATCGGCATTTAGGCCTCTTGGTACAAGTGTGTCAAATTCAAATATTCTTTTAGATTCCAATCTAGACATCTGTAGGATGTGATTACCTCCTCTCCATGCATATCTCACTTTTTCTAGCACCATATATTTAAGGCTTGATGGATCACTATCATGATAATCTTTATAGTGTTTGGATAGTGTGTGTAAATCATATCCTTTTTTTATGTTTGAAATATTTTCCGACACTCTTTTCCTTAAGGTTCGCTTTGTTCTGCCGATATATTGTTTATGACATGGGCATTCAATTAAGTATATAACATTAGCAGAATCACATGTCATACCCTCCATTATATTCATTGAAAAGGAGTTTTGAGTTGATTGTGCCTTTAAAGTTTTTTGGGGAAATTTAGTAGTTGTTTTCCCTGTGTGGTATGTTCCTTCTTTTTCACTGAGGGGGCAACTTTAAGACCCAAATTGGGGACCCTAGTGTATGTAATTTGAGGTATGACGGTTAGTAATGGTCCCACTATTTTGTCACCAAGCAGATGATGCCAATACTTTTTGATTATTCTTTCCATGCCTTTGTATTGGGCATGAAACGGTAGGATCATCCTCAAATTGTCCTCCATTGTCTCTCTCTGCTTGGGGACAAAAAAGTCCTCTCTTCTCATCATTCTGACTTCCTCTAGTGAACCCTCCAAGAGATGGATAGGATATTCTTTCTCCAAAAATTGCTGTTTTAATGTTCCTGCCTCCGTCTCAAATTGTAATTCCTGAGTACAGTTGCGTTTTAATCTCCTAAATTGACTTTTTGGCACATTAGTCAACCATCTAGGTAAATGGCAACTCGTGTATAGTATATAACTATTTTTGCTTACGGGCTTCTGATATGTACTACACACGAGTTTGTTGTCTTCCGCTACGATGTTTAGATCTAAGAACTGTATGTTTGTGTCACTAATGGTGGAGGTGAATCTAAGATTCCAATCATTTCTATTTATTTCTTCCAAAAACAATGAGAGTGCTGGCATTGTATCCTGCCATACAAATATCACATCATCTATATACCTTCTCCATAGTACCAGACCCGCCCCCAGTATTGGCTCAATGGTAATAGATTCCCACTAGGCCATAAATAAATTAGCATAGCTGGGGGCGAATCTGGTACCCATGGCGGTTCCTTTACATTGTACGTAAAACTCATCATTGAATAAGAAATAATTGTGTTTCAATATATAATCAACCCCCTCCATTATATACAGGATCTGTTCTTCTTTCATAGTACCGTGTGAAGTAAGTTGCTGACGCAGAGATTTCAAACCTAAGGTATGATCGATTATAGTGTAGAGGGAATTCACATCTAAGGTGCCCAAGATCCACCCCTTCTTAAACTCCATCTCCTCCAATACCTTAATGATATCTGTCGTATCCTTTATATACGAAGGTATAGTCTTTACCACAGGCTGCAATAGTTTGTCTATATACCCTGATAGATTGGAGGAGATGGAGTTTATCCCTGATATTATGGGTCTCCCCGGGGGTTTCTGTGGATCTTTGTGGATCTTGGGAATACAATACAGCACAGGTAACCTTTTTTCTGTGTTTGTAATGTATTTACCCTCTTGTTCTAGCAAAACACCAGAATCTGTGCCTTTTTTACAATATTGCACCAACAATCTAAAATATTCCTCCGTGGGGTCTTGTTTAAGCTTCTTATATGTGGTTTCATCATGCAATTGTCTGAGACATTCTTGATTATAATCTGTCGTATTTAAAACCACTATTGCACCCCCTTTGTCCGCTGGCCTGATAGTTATATCATTGATGGATTGTAACTGTTTAATTGCCTCAATCTCCTTCTTAGTGAGGTTATTCTTTATATTATAACCCTTCAATTTTCTTAGATCGTTCTCAACACACTTTTTAAAAGTTGCCATTTGGTGACTAATCTCTTGTTTAGGGTAATGTTTTGAACTTATTTTCAGCCCTGTGTGTATATAATTGGTATTATTAAAATCCGCATTTGTTTGTTTTATCACCGGATTTTTGGTGAAGTATTTTTTCAAGCAGAGTTTCCTAATAAATTTCTCCACCCCTATATAGGTGGAGAACTTGTCTAACTTAGTGGTAGGGGCATATTTTAAACCTTTATTCAACAGAGTTATCTGAACATCCGTAAGTTCGGTGTTGCTCAGATTTACTATGCTCGATACGGCTTCTGTTTTTCGTATCTGTTTCGTCTTTGTGTGTCTCCCTCTTCTAATCTTCCTTCTCCCCTGTATGGTTGTGTCTTTCTGTATGTCCTCGGTTCGTAGTCCTGTGTCGGGTAGTGCATCTGTGATGAGTATTGATAATTGTGATTCCGCCTCTGTGATGTGTCTTTCACTGGTGTCTGTGGGTGTCTTAAATTGTACTGGTGTGTTTGCCTGTGCTCCCTCCCTATTTTCCTTGTTGGTGATGGTGTTCGGACTTTTTTCATTTTTGTTTTGTGATGTGGGGGTGTATAATCTAAAAAAAGAGGTGATGAAAGTGATTCATATCTGTTAGTGATGGGGACATTATACTGATTAGTATGTTCCCTATCTGGATGTGTTTGTGATTGTGTGCCTAGATTGTGATAATCATTACTAGTGCCTTCTTCTGTGCTAATATTATGGACATCATTAAGATTAAGATTTTTTTGAATTTTTCAGCTTCCTAGATTTATTGTATATAATATCTTTCTCTAAAGTGTCTAGATTTCTACAGATTCTCTGTTGCCATCTATTCACTTGTTCACTGTTAGAGAGTTGGTCTACTTTTTTCTTTAGATCACTCACCTGTTCTGAAATATCTTCTAATATTTGTGTGCGTCTGCTAATAATCATGTGTATTAGACTAGTTGACTGTGTCTTTAGAAATGTATCCCATTCTTTTTTAAAACTATCATTCATTAAATCCGAAGCTGGGGTCTTAATTAATGTTAACCCTTTGGGGATGAGGCCACTCTGTATATATTGGTTAAGTGCCCTTATTTCCCACTTGTTCCGTAATTGTTTCTGCAAAAGTTTTTCTAAATTACCAAATACCTCATCAATATTCTTTCCAGATTCATCATAGTTCTCTATAGATGAATCAAAGTTGTATGTATCAATCTCTTTGTACTTTGTATCCATGTGTTGCCAGATATCCATAGTGGGTCAGTGGGAGCTCAACCAATGGGAGAAATTCTATTAAACAAGACCCCACGGAGGAATATTTTAGATTGTTGGTGCAATATTGTAAAAAAGGCACAGATTCTGGTGTTTTGCTAGAACAAGAGGGTAAATACATTACAAACACAGAAAAAAGGTTACCTGTGCTGTATTGTATTCCCAAGATCCACAAAGATCCACAGAAACCCCCGGGGAGACCCATAATATCAGGGATAAACTCCATCTCCTCCAATCTATCAGGGTATATAGACAAACTATTGCAGCCTGTGGTAAAGACTATACCTTCGTATATAAAGGATACGACAGATATCATTAAGGTATTGGAATTGATGGAGTTTAAGAAGGGGTGGATCTTGGGCACCTTAGATGTGAATTCCCTCTACACTATAATCGATCATACGTTAGGTTTGAAATCTCTGCGTCAGCAACTTACTACACACGGTACTATGAAAGAAGAACAGATCCTGTATATAATGGAGGGGGTTGATTATATATTGAAACACAATTATTTCTTATTCAATAATGAGTTTTACGTACAATGTAAAGGAACCGCCATGGGTACCAGATTCGCCCCAGCTATGCTAATTTATTTATGGCCCAGTGGGAATCTATTACCATTGAGCCAATACTGGGGGCGGGTCTGGTACTATGGAGAAGGTATATAGATGATGTGATATTTGTATGGCAGGATACAATGCCAGCACTCTCATTGTTTTTGGAAGAAATAAATAGAAATGATTGGAATCTTAGATTCACCTCCACCATTAGTGACACGAACATACAGTTCTTAGATCTAAACATCGTAGCGGAAGACAACAAACTCGTGTGTAGTACATATCAGAAGCCCGTAAGCAAAAATAGTTATATACTATACACGAGTTGCCATTTACCTAGATGGTTGACTAATGTGCCAAAAAGTCAATTTAGGAGATTAAAACGCAACTGTACTCAGGAATTACAATTTGAGACGGAGGCAGAAACATTAAAACAGCAATTTTTGGAGAAAGAATATCCTATCCATCTCTTGGAGGGTTCATTAGAGGAAGTCAGAATGATGAGAAGAGAGGACGTTTTTGTCCCCAAGCAGAGAGAGACAATGGAGGACAATTTGAGGATGATCCTACCGTTTCATGCCCAATACAAAGGCATGGAAAGAATAATCAAAAAGTATTGGCATCATCTGCTTGGTGACAAAATAGTGGGACCATTACTAACCGCCATACCTCAAATTACATACACTAGGGTCCCCAATTTGGGTCTTAAAGTTGCCCCCTCAGTGAAAAAGGAACATACCACACAGGGAAAACAAAATTGGCTATCCTTCAGTGGTTTTCATAGATGCGAACGCTGCTCTAATTGTAAAACTACTAAATTTCCCAAAAAAACTTTAAAGGCACAATCAACTCAAAACTCATTTTCAATGGATATAAGGGAGGGTATGACATGTGATTCTGCTAATGTTATATACTTAATTTAATGCCCATGTCATAAACAATATATCGGCAGAACAAAGCGAACCTTAAGGAAAAGAGTGTCGGAACATATTTCAAACATAAAAAAAGGATATGATTTACACACACTATCCAAACACTATAAAGATTATCATGATAGTGATCCATCAAGCCTTACATATATGGCGCTAGAAAAAGTGAGATATGCATGGAGAGGAGGTAATCACATCCTACAGATGTCTAGATTGGAATCTAAAAGAATATTTGAATTTGACACACTTGTACCAAGAGGCCTAAATGCCGATCTGGAACTATTTGGTTTCCTATAAATCGGGGCGTTGGCCTGGTGGGACAGGGACATCTGTGTCAGGCTTTTTTCCAGCACCCAGATCTCTCTCTCCCGCCAGCTCAGCGCCCCCATTACATCTCTTTTTCCATCAATGTACAAGCCTTTGAAGATGCAAGTAAATTATATACAGTGGGGGAAATAATTATTTGACCCCTCACTGATTTTGTAAGTTTGTCCAATGACAAAGAAATGAAAAGTCTCAGAACAGTATCATTTCAATGGTAGGTTTATTGTAACAGTGGCAGATAGCACATCAAAAGGAAAATCGAAAAAATAACTTTAAATAAAAGATAGCAACTGATTTGCATTTCATTGAGTGAAATAAGTATTTGAACCCCTACCAACCATTAAGAGTTCTGGCTCCCACAGAGTGGTTAGACACTTCTACTCAATTAGTCACCCTCATTAAGGACACCTGTCTTAACTAGTCACCTGTATAAAAGACACCTGTCCACAGAATCAATCAATCAAGCAGACTCCAAACTCTCCAACATGGGAAAGACCAAAGAGCTGTCCAAGGATGTCAGAGACAAAATTGTAGACCTGCACAAGGCTGGAATGGGCTACAAAACCATTAGCAAGAAGCTGGGAGAGAAGGTGACAACTGTTGGTGCGATTGTTCGAAAATGGAAGGAGCACAAAATGACCATCAATCGACCTCGCTCTGGGGCTCCACGCAAGATCTCACCTCGTGGGGTGTCAATGATTCTGAGAAAGGTGAAAAAGCATCCTAGAACTACACGGGAGGAGTTAGTTAATGACCTCAAATTAGCAGGGACCACAGTCACCAAGAAAACCATTGGAAACACATTACACCGCAATGGATTAAAATCCTGCAGGGCTCGCAAGGTCCCCCTGCTCAGGAAGGCACATGTGCAGGCCCGTCTGAAGTTTGCCAATGAACACCTGAATGATTCAGAGAGTGACTGGGAGAAGGTGCTGTGGTCTGATGAGACCAAAATAGAGCTCTTTGGCATTAACTCAACTCGCTGTGTTTGGAGGAAGAAAAATGCTGCCTATGACCCCCAAAACACCGTCCCCACCGTCAAGCATGGGGGTGGAAACATTTTGCTTTGGGGGTGTTTTTCTGCTAAGGGCACAGGACAACTTATTCGCATAAACGGGAAAATGGACGGAGCCATGTATCGTGAAATCCTGAGCGACAACCTCCTTCCCTCTGCCAGGAAACTGAAAATGGGTCGTGGATGGGTGTTCCAGCACGACAATGACCCAAAACATACAGCAAAGGCAACAAAGGAGTGGCTCAAGAAGAAGCACATTAAGGTCATGGAGTGGCCTAGTCAGTCTCCGGACCTTAATCCAATCGAAAACCTATAGAGGGAGCTCAAGCTCAGAGTTGCACAGAGACAGCCTCGAAACCTTAGGGATTTAGAGATGATCTGCAAAGAGGAGTGGACCAACATTCCTCCTAAAATGTGCGCAAACTTGGTCATCAATTACAAGAAACGTTTGACCTCTGTGCTTGCAAACAAGGGTTTTTCCACCAAGTATTAAGTCTTTTTTTGTTAGAGGGTTCAAATACTTATTTCACTCAATGAAATGCAAATCAGTTGCTATCTTTTATTTAAAGTTATTTTTTCGATTTTCCTTTTGATGTGCTATCTGCCACTGTTACAATAAACCTACCATTGAAATGATACTGTTCTGAGACTTTTCATTTCTTTGTCATTGGACAAACTTACAAAATCAGTGAGGGGTCAAATAATTATTTCCCCCACTGTATATATATATATATATATATATATATATATATATATATATTGTTCTTATTTCATGTGTGTAAGGTTTTAGAATTCATATATGTATCCTGTTTTATCCAATTGATCCATTTTTAACATTTTCTCGAAAAAACGCATCGATAACGCATTAAAACCGCAGGTGCGTTTTTTACGATTTTATCATTTTAGGGTCTGCATATTATTTATATATTAATTCCGACCGGTTTTATCAGTCCGCTATGAAATATGAAGTGTTTTTTGATATGAAGGTATATAATACCAAGATAAGCTCCGATCCCTCAATACTAGGTCTTTCCTGCTCTTTGATATATCCCTCACCTGGTTAATCTAATGTCCCAACCCACATGTCTTTAACACGGACACTATATAAAGAGGACATTTCATCTCCACTGTTCAACCACTGAAGAAGGGGCTCATCCCCGAAACGCGTTTGGGAAACAGTGAGGGATTATCCAAGCAGCAGCTGTATTTCGTATTTGAATATATACGAATATACCAACAAATCGGACACAGGTGATTTGAAATCTCCGCGCAGAAGACGTCATCAGCACATGACCAAACAGTGAACCACGTGGGACGCCACGTAAGGTCCTGGAAGGTCACAGCAGGAAGCGTCTATTATAGTGCTGCATCAGTCTGCTGAACTCTATACAGCGCCACATTTGGAAGCGGGAGACTTCACCGAAGGTCCAGTATGGTAACGTACAATTGATCGACAATTTATAGTACTACCTAGATCTACTAATGGAAGAGTGACTCTCCATTTATTCCAAACGGCAACTTGAGGAACTTTTATCCCTATTGCGGCCATTAATAGACACTTGGGACTTATGGTCAGCTTGAGCCAGTTTGGAACAGTTATCCCCCAATTGCGGTCATAACCCCAATAGATATTTGGAACATAGCGGTTTATTTTTTATTGTATTTTATGACATGTTTTATGTAGCATTTATTATCGTGTAAAGTATGTATTATAAAGTGAGTGTGGATACATATCCTCAAGTGTTTGCCTGATATTTTGAGTGACCCCCTATCCAAGTTTTCTTCAATTTCTACGTACTAGCAATTGGGAGTGCTGAGGGGTTGTGCACCAATCCAGAAGTGGTACAGTGAGAGAGCCACCATTTGTCTTTTCTTCTATGGCCTAAAATACAGTTTGCACGACTCTCTAAACAAAATTAAATTATCACGTCCCCAGAGAATCTGTCTGGGAGGGCAACTTTAGGCTTCAGATAGGCCTGGTCTCCACCACTACCACCAGGACCAACAGCCTATGATCTCTGCATCTGCAAGACGGTTGTGCGGATGTCAGCCACCTCCAAAGAAAGCCCTTGCAGCTGACCTGCCAGTGCAGCAATGGGATCTATGGCTGCACACAAACAAACAGAAAATGACGGTTTTGGCAGTTTATAATGTGATGCTTCGGTGTGGGAGGGAAATACCACAACGAACATAGGAGGGAAGGGGTAAACAGGGAATCAGGACTGAGAAATAGGGAAGGAAGATGGACACCTCCTAGTGAAAACCCTAACCAAAATCCTGACTGACTACCAGTATGAACAGACCCTAAAGGTAGGCGAGTTCATACGCAGGAATACCTAGAGTCCTATCTAGCCCTATAGGACCCTGGTACTAATGGCAGGGATGAGACTACCTGTTGCTCCAAAAGGAAGGACGAACAGGAGTCTACTTCAGGCCTAATACAAACATTAGGGAAATGCAACACACAGATCCCAAACAAAATACAAAAAGTGAAAGGAAAGACTTAACTTCAAAGAGGCTATGGAAGCACCAGGAACTCAGCCGAGATCCAACCACAAACAATCCACAGGCACAGAAGCTACAAACCGCACAGCACAGTGGGAGAACCAACTATAAGTAAGGAACGTTAAATGACCACATAAGCAACACCTGGAGGCTTGGGGTGTGGCCATTACAAGAAACAACACAGACGCCTATTGAACCACAAGGAAAACCTGTCAGATCAAACCACGTGTTGCCAGTCTCACAGATCTCCTGTCACCGGGACATCCGTATGTCTCGGTACGTCCGTGACAATATTGAGCTATAGACCTGTATTACTTATAATCTTTATCATTCATTACGGTTTTCCAGTTTATCCATAAAAAATATTGTCTGTTTGCAATTTTGGGATAAGTTGTCCAGAAAAAAGAAAAATTCTGGTTGGCAACCCTGTGTACTACAAATCCTATTTTGCACTCAACTAAAAAGATATGTTTATTCTTCTACCTCTGGCCTGGCTTCCTGACTCCTACCACACCATATGCTGGCTATTGCACTACTTCTCCTCCTGCTAGACACCCATACAACCATCAACATTACGGGCACCCCAAACTACTATCAGCAGGAGCCCCAACTACAGGGAGGGTTCAGAGGAAAGAAAACATCCACCCTCCTCTCATAGCACTGGCCATAGGGAGCAACAGCCTGAGGAAAACTACCGTGACCACACATCCATTAGTCAAAGCCACTACCATTCCCATCCTCCGATCTAGTTCCTCAAGGACTTGCTGCACTTAAGCCATGGATTTGTCATTAAACAGTTGCAAAACCAGGTTTGGCAACTTTTTAAATACCATTGTGACTAGATCTTGCTACAGGCAGAATTTTTACTCTGCTCTCTCCAGTTTCCAATAAGGGGACATTGCGAGGGTGGGGTGTGGACTGTCAGAAGAGGTATTTCATTTTTAAGGCCTGCACCATATCATAAGTTAAATGTCTGCTCCGGCAGCACAGGTCCTATCTAGACCAAAATAGCACACGTGATCTTGATAAATCAGGGCCTCAGGGCCTATGTTGTTTTTTGGGCATTTTTTTGGCTTGTAAAAAATGTCATTAAATTAGTTTTTGGGTTTTTGGTTTTCCTTAGTGTTTTTCTACGTTTTTTTTTTTTTCTATAGACTGTATGGCAATATGCATTAAAATACACCACACCCAGAGCATGCTGCAATTTGAAAAAAAGGTCAAGGAATAAAAAAAAGTGTAGTGAAACTGTGTAAACTTTTTTGTGTAATGGTACATAAAAAAGTATAAAGTTTGTAGGACAGTTTATATTTTACCATTGCCAAAAAAGAGGTGTGACACCACACCTGTGCCTGGGTTGTGTCTGGGTTTGCAGTTCAGCTCTAGTAAGGCCTCCGCCACATTTCCGGGTCAGTATCACATCCGTGAAAAAAAAAAGTCTGTGAAGGATCCATGATGAGTCTGTGAGTCCGTTTTTTCCCTCCATGTGTTATCTGTAATTCATGGACGTTAATTTCAAGAGCATTTTCTATCTGTCTCCTGTGAAAAACGGATGCACCACGGATGCCATCCGTGTTGTGTCACTGACTTTAATGGATATGCTTGGTCCGCATCACGGATCAAAGTAGTTCATGTCTCCATGAATACTGAAATGAGAACAGATACATTTAAATCAATGGGTACGTGTGCGGTCCGCAGAAAATGTTGACAGCACACGTCAGTGAAAAATGGAAATGTGGACGAGGCCTAAAGTGAATGAATGGTATTGCGCACAACCTGTGGACCAAATCTTGGACAGCTCCTTTAAATACTATTAGACAAGAGCGAATTTCCCAAAATTCTTTTTGGGTCCAATTCTATTGAATCAGCTGTCAAATTAAATGTGGGCAAAAGAATTCAACCCAAATTAAAAGTGACCAAATTTCTCTGAAAAGTCATTTATGGCACTCTGTGGTCTTCTAGGACTGCATCCGACCCCTTTCAAGCTCTTTATCGCCAAGACAGCATTAGTAATGTCAAAGTGACAACAATGTATTTGGCTATGGGTAAATTTATGGTAGCCTGTAGTAACAAACCTGTTTAACCAGGCTGATTGGTCCAAAAATGTTCCCTTTTTGGTGGCAGATGTCTTCTTCTCTGTCTTCTGATCTGTAAAATGGTAGCCACCATTTTGAGCAATTTCTTTAGAATGAATAACAAACGTTTTGAAATTGCTGACATTCAAATTCTTTGGGAAATTAATAATTACTTTGATATATGTAGAATTAATTCTCTCAACTCTAAATACCATAGCTAATTTGTGGTAGTTTTTCTTCTAAAGTAAATTTTGCTAAGTAGACTCAAAGGCTGGCCATTGCTGACAGCAAACAACAATGTTCTCCTTACTAATACTTATTTCTCTCTTGGCCGAGCATGTATGATAAAAAAAATACTCATGGCCATAAATTACTTGACTAGTGTTGGGTGAGCATGCTCGGCACATTGCGGTTTTCGGCCGAATATCGCGTATGCTCGAGTGTGATGCTCTAGTCTGTGTATTCAAATCTAATTTAGCATCTATTTCTTATTTATTTATTTTTTTGTTCAAATTTTTCTTTTTTTTTCTTTTTTACAAAACATGATATAAACAATCATCTTTCCCATTAATCCCTTCATATTCCAACATCTTAAAATTGACCATACAGGGGAAGGCACATTACAAATTATACAAATGCCTATAATCCCTTTATCCACCCATCCGACCCTAGTCCCATATTGCCTCTCGTTGCCCCCGGAGCCAGCAGGAGTCCCCGCAAGATAACAGATGAACTAGTAAGGTATGCCCTCTGAATCCTTCAAGTCTAGGTTCACCAAACCATGGCATATCCAGTTTACACATACTTTTTCCCATTTCCCATATCTGTTTTTAGTTGACACCTTTTCATAATTTCTTATCTTGTTCATAAAATTTCTCCACTCTACCAAAGTCGGGGATTCGGTAGACCCCCATTTCACTCAAGCGAGTTACAAACCTTTCAACCAAGTTATACAATCTTTCTTGTTAGTGTCATCTATAGGGAGATGTCCCAATATAGCAAATTCAATTCCCATTACAGGTTTGTAATCTAGTTTCCCAGCCAAGACCTCAAAAATCTTAACCCAGTATTGCTGAATTTTCGAACAACTCCAGATCATATGAATAAAATCAGCTTGTTCAGTTTGACACTTGGGGCACCTAGATTCCGTGTCCCCATATATCCATGAAAGCTGTAGCGGGGTATAGTAGAACTATTTTAACCACCTCAGCCCCCAGTGCTTAAACACCCTGAAAGACCAGGCCACTTTTTACACTTCTGACCTACACTACTTTCACCGTTTATTGCTCGGTCATGCAACTTACCACCCAAATGAATTTTACCTCCTTTTCTTCTCACTAATAGAGCTTTCATTTGGTGGTATTTCATTGCTGCTGACATTTTTACTTTTTTTGTTATTAATCGAAATTTAACGATTTTTTTGCAAAAAAATGACATTTTTCACTTTCAGTTGTAAAATTTTGCAAAAAAAAACGACATCCATATAGAAATTTTGCTCTAAATTTATAGTTCTACATGTCTTTGATAAAAAAAAAATGTTTGGGTAAAAAAAAAATGGTTTGGGTAAAAGTTATAGCGTTTACAAACTATGGTACAAAAATGTGAATTTCCGCTTTTTGAAGCAGCTCTGACTTTCTGAGCACCTGTCATGTTTCCTGAGGTTCTACAATGCCCAGACAGTACAAACACCCCACAAATGACCCCATTTCTGAAAGTACACACCCTAAGGTATTCGCTGATGGGCATAGTGAGTTCATAGAACTTTTTTTTTTTTGTCACAAGTTAGCGGAAAATGATGATTTTTTTTTTTTTTTTTTTTTTCCTTACAAAGTCTCATATTCCACTAACTTGTGACAAAAAATAAAAACTTCTATGAACTCACTATGCCCATCAGCGAATACCTTGGGGTCTCTTCTTTCCAAAATGGGGTCACTTGTGGGGTAGTTATACTGCCCTGGCATTCTAGGGGCCCAAATGTGTGGTAAGGAGTTTGAAATCAAATTCAGGAAAAAATGACCTGTGAAATCCGAAAGGTGCTCTTTGGAATATGGGCCCCTTTGCCCACCTAGGCTGCAAAAAAGTGTCACACATCTGGTATCTCCGTACTCAGGAGAAGGTGGGGAATGTGTTTTGGGGTGTCATTTTATATATACCCATGCTGGGTGAGAGAAATATCTTGGCAAAAGACAACTTTTCCCATTTTTTTATACAAAGTTGTCATTTGACCAAGATATTTATCTCACCCAGCATGGGTATATGTAAAAAGACACCCCAAAACACATTCCTCAACTTCTCCTGAGTACGGGGATACCAGATGTGTGACACTTTTTTGCAGCCTAGGTGGGCAAAGGGGCCCATATTCCAAAGAGCACCTTTCGGATTTCACTCCTCATTTTTTCCTGAATTTGATTTCAAACTCCTTACCACACATTTGGGCCCCTAGAATACCAGGGCAGTATAACTACCCCACAAGTGACCCCATTTTGGAAAGAAGACACCCCAAGGTATTCCGTGAGGGGCATGGCGAGTTCCTAGAATTTTTTTTTTTTTGTCACAAGTTAGTGGAAAATGATGATTTTTTTTTTTTTTTTTTTTTTTTCATACAAAGTCTCATATTCCACAAACTTGTGACAAAAAATAAAAACTTCCATGAACTCACTATGCCCATCAGCGAATACCTTGGGGTCTCTTCTTTCCAAAATGGGGTCACTTGTGTGGTAGTTATACTGCCCTGGCATTCTAGGGGCCCAAATGTGTGGTAAGTAGGTAAATGACCTGTGAAATCCGAAAGGTGCTCTTTGGAATGTGGGCCCCTTTGCCCACCTAGGCTGCAAAAAAGTGTCACACATCTGGTATCTCTGTATTCAGGAGAAGTTGAGGAATGTGTTTTGGGGTGTCTTTTTACATATACCCATGCTGGGTGAGATAAATATCTTGGTCAAATGCCAACTTTGTATAAAAAAAATGGGAAAAGTTGTCTTTTGCCAAGATATTTCTCTCACCCAGCATGGGTATATGTAAAATGACACCCCAGAACACATTCCCCAACTTCTCCCGATTACGGAGATACCAGATGTGTGACACTTTTTTGCAGCCGAGGTGGGCAAAGGGGCCCATATTCAAAAGAGCACCTTTCGGATTTCACAGGTCATTTTTTACAGAATTTGATTTCAAACTCCTTACCACACATTTGGGCCCCTAGAATGCCAGGGCAGTATAACTACCCCACAAGTGACCCCATTTTGGAAAGAAGAGACCCCAAGGTATTCGCTGATGGGCAAAGTGAGTTCATGGAAGTTTTTATTTTTTGTCACAAGTTAGTGGAATATGAGACTTTGTATGAAAAAAAAAAAAAAAAAAAAAATAAGCATTTTCCACTAACTTGTGACAAAAAATAAAAAATTCTAGGAACTCGCCATGCCCCTCACAGAATACCTTGGGGTGTCTTCTTTCCAAAATGGGGTCACTTGTGGGGTAGTTATACTGCCCTGGCATTTTCCAGGGGCCCTAATGTGTGGTAAGTAGGTAAATGACCTGTGAAATCCTAAAGGTGCTCTTTGGAATATGGGCCCCTTTGCCCACCTAGGCTGCAAAAAAGTGTCACACATGTGGTATCGCCGTATTCAGGAGAAGTTGGGGAATGTGTTTTGGGGTGTCATTTTACATATACCCATGCTGGGTGAGAGAAATATCTTGGCAAAAGACAACTTTTCCCATTTTTTTATACAAAGTTGGCATTTGACCAAGATATTTCTCTCACCCAGCATGGGTATATGTAAAATGACACCCCAAAACACATTCCCCAACTTCTCCTGAGTACGGCGATACCAGATGTGTGACACTTTTTTGCAGCCTAGATGCGCAAAGGTGCCCAAATTCCTTTTAGGAGGGCATTTTTAGACATTTGGATACCAGACTTCTTCTCACGCTTTGGGGCCCCTAGAATGCCAGGGCAGTATAAATACCCCACATGTGACCCCATTTTGGAAAGAAGACACCCCAAGGTATTCAATGAGGGGCATGGCGAGTTCATAGAAATTTTTTTTTTTTGGCACAAGTTAGCGGAAATTGATATTTTTAATTTTTTTCTCACAAAGTCTCCCGTTCCGCTAACTTGGGACAAAAATTTCAATCTTTCATGGACTCAATATGCCCCTCACGGAATACCTGGGGGTGTCTTCTTTCCGAAATGGGGTCACATGTGGGGTATTTATACTGCCCTGGCATTCTAGGGGCCCTAAAGCGTGAGAAGAAGTCTGGAATATAAATGTCTAAAAAATTTTACGCATTTGGATTCCGTGAGGGGTATGGTGAGTTCATGTGAGATTTTATTTTTTGACACAAGTTAGTGGAATATGAGACTTTGTAAGAAAAAAAAAAAAAAATTCTGCTAACTTGGGCCAAAAAAATATCTGAATGGAGCCTTACAGAGGGGTGCTAAATGACAGGGGGGTGATAAATGACAGGGGGGTGATCAATGACAGGGGGGTGATCAATGACAGGGGGGTGATCAGGGAGTCTATATGGGGTGATAACCACAGTCATTGATCACGCCCGTGTAAGGCTTCATTCAGACGTCCGGATGCGTTTTGCGGATCCGATCCATCTATCAGTGCATCCGTAAAAATCATGCGGACATCTGAATGGAGCTTTACAGGGGGGTAATCAATGACAGGGGGGTGATCAATGACAGGGGGGTGATCAGGGAGTCTATATGGGGTGATCACCACAGTCATTGATCATGCCCCTGTAAGGCTTCATTCAGACGTCCGGATGCGTTTTGCGGATCGGATCCATCTATCAGTGCATCCGTAAAAATCATGCGGACATCTGAATGGAGCTTTACAGGGGGGTAATCAATGACAGGGGGGTGATCAATGACAGGGGGGTGATCAGGGAGTCTATATGGGGTGATCACCACAGTCATTGATCATGCCCCTGTAAGGCTTCATTCAGACGTCCGGATGCGTTTTGCGGATCGGATCCATCTATCAGTGCATCCGTAAAAATCATGCGGACATCTGAATGGAGCTTTACAGGGGGGTAATCAATGACAGGGGGGTGATCAATGACAGGGGGGTGATCAGGGAGTCTATATGGGGTGATCACCACAGTCATTGATCATGCCCCTGTAAGGCTTCATTCAGACGTCCGGATGCGTTTTGCGGATCGGATCCATCTATCAGTGCATCCGTAAAAATCATGCGGACATCTGAATGGAGCTTTACAGGGGGGTAATCAATGACAGGGGGGTGATCACCACAGTCATTGATCATGCCCCTGTAAGGCTTCATTCAGACGACCGGATGCGTTTTGCGGATCCGATCCATGTATCAGTGCATCCGTAAAAATCATGCGGACATCTGAATGGAGCTTTACAGGGGGGTGATCAGGGAGTCTATATGGGGTGATCACCACAGTCATTGATCATGCCCCTGTAAGGCTTCATTCAGACGTCCGGATGCGTTTTGCGGATCCGATCCATCTATCAGTGCATCCGTAAAAATCATGCGGACATCTGAATGGAGCTTTACAGGGGGGTAATCAATGACAGGGGGGTAATCAATGACAGGGGGGTGATCAGGGAGTCTATATGGGGTGATCACCACAGTCATTGATCATGCCCCTGTAAGGCTTCATTCAGACGTCCGGATGCGTTTTGCGGATCCGATCCATCTATCAGTGCATCCGTAAAAATCATGCGGACATCTGAATGGAGCTTTACAGGGGGGTAATCAATGACAGGGGGGTGATCACCACAGTCATTGATCATGCCCCTGTAAGGCTTCATTCAGACGACCGGATGCGTTTTGCGGATCCGATCCATGTATCAGTGCATCCGTAAAAATCATGCGGACATCTGAATGGAGCTTTACAGGGGGGTAATCAATGACAGGGGGGTAATCAATGACAGGGGGGTGATCAGGGAGTCTATATGGGGTGATCACCACAGTCATTGATCACGCCCCTGTAAGGCTTCATTCAGACGTCCGGATGCGTTTTGCGGATCCGATCCATCTATCAGTGGATCCGTAAAAATCATGCGGACGTCTGAATGGAGCTTTACAGGGGGTTGATCAATGACAGGGGGGTAATCAATGACAGGGGGGTGATCAGGGAGTCTATATGGGGTGATCAGGGGTGATTAGGGGTGATCAGGGGCTAATAAGGGGTTAATAAGTGATGGGGGGGGGGTGTAGTGTAGTGTAGTGGTGCTTGGTGCTACTTTACTGAGCTACCTGTGTCCTCTGGTGGTCGATCCAAACAAAGGGGACCACCAGAGGACCAGGTAGCAGGTATATTAGACGCTGTTATCAAAACAGCGTCTAATATACCTGTTAGGGGTTAAAAAAAAACACATCTCCAGCCTGCCAGCGAACGATCGCCGCTGGCAGGCTGGAGATCAACTCTCTTACCTTCCGTTCCTGTGAGCGCGCGCGCCTGTGTGCGCGCGTTCACAGGAAATCTCGCGTCTCGCGAGATGACGCGTATATGCGTGACTGTGCGCAGCGCTGCCACCTCCGGAACGCGATCCTGCGTTAGGCGGTCCGGAGGTGGTTAAAGGGAACCTGCCACCTCCAAAAACCATCCCAAGCCGCCAGCAGTACCTGACAGTAGCCAGCAGTGTGTTTCCAACGATAATTTTCTTCCTGAAGGCCGATGCGGCTAAAGCTCAGAAAACGTTATTTTATCCCCTGCCAGTGTGCTTCTCTAGCCATGCTTGAAGTCAAGGGGGAAGCTGCCTCCTTGCTTCAAGTCACGGTAACCATACCCCCTTTCCTGCCCCTTCGCTGTGGCTGACAGCGCTTATGCAAAGAGTTCGGCAAAGCCAGCCGAACTGCCGGCTGTTAGTCACAGCAAAGGGACATTGAATGGGGCGTGGTTATCTTGGCTTGAAGCAAGGAGGCTGCTGCCCCCTTGACTTCAAGCATGACTAGAAAATCACAAGGGCAGGGGTTAAAAGAAAGTTTTCTGACCTTAACCAGCATCGGCCTTCAGGAAGAAAATTATCGTCGGAAACACGCTGCTGGCTACTGTCAGATACTGCTGGCAACTTGGGATGGTTTTTGGAGGTGACAGGTTCCCTTTAACCGCCTCCGGACCGCCTAACGCAGGATCGCGTTCCAGAGGCGGCAGCCCTGCGCAGAGTCACGCATATATGCGTCATCTCGCGAGACGCGAGATTTCCTGTGAACGAGCGCACACAGGCCCGCGCGTTCACAGGATCGGAAGGTAAGCGAGTGGATCTCCAGCCTGCCAGCGGCGATCGTTCGCTGGCAGGCTGGAGATGCGATTTTTTTAACCCCTAACAGGTATATTAGACGCTGTTTTGATAACAGCGTCTAATATACCTGCTACCTGGTCCTCTGGTGGTCCCTTTTGTTTGGATCGACCACCAGAGGACACAGGCAGCTCAGTAATATGTAGCACCAAACACCACTACACTACACCCCCCTGTCATTTATTAACCCCTTATTAACCCCTGATCACCCCTGATCACCCCATATAGACTCCCTGATCACCCCCCTGTCATTGATCACCCCCCTGTAAGGCTCCATTCAGACATCCATATGTTTTTTACGGATCCACAGATACATGGATCGGATCCGCAAAACACATACAGACGTCTGAATGGAGCCTTACAGGGGGGTGATCACCCCATATAGACTCCCTGATCAGCCCCCTGCCATTGATCACCCCCTTGTCATTGATCACCCCCCTGTAAGGTTGCATTCAGATGTCCGTATGTTTTTTACGGATGCACGGATACATGGATCGGATCCGCAAAACACATACGGACATCTGAATGGAGCCTTATAGGGGGGTGATCAATGACAGGGGGGTGATCACCCCATATAGACTCCCTGATCACCCCCCTGTCATTGATCACCCCCCTGTCATTGATCACCCCCCTGTAAGGCTGCATTCAGATGTCCGTATGTTTTTTACGGATCCACGGATACATGGATCGGATCCGCAAAACACATACGGACATCTGAATGGAGCCTTATAGGGGGGTGATCAATGACAGGGGGGTGATCACCCCATATAGACTCCCTGATCACCCCCCTGTCATTGATCACCCCCCTGTCATTGATCACCCCCCCTGTAAGGCTCCATTCAGATGTCCGTATGTTTTTTACGGATCCAGGGATACATGGATCGGACCTGCAAAACACATACGGACGTCTGAATGGAGCCTTACAGGGGGGTGATCAATGACAGGGGGTGATCACCCCATATAAACTCCCTGATCACCCCCCTGTCATTGATCACCCCCCTGTCATTGATCACCCCACTGTAAGGCTCCATTCAGATGTCCGTATGTTTTTTACGGATCCACGGATACATGGATCGGATACGCAAAACACATACGGACGTCTGAATGGAGCCTTACAGGGGGGTGATCAATGACAGGGGAGTGATCACCCCATATAGACTCCCTGATCACCCCCCTGTCATTGATCACCCCCCTGTCATTGATCACCCCCCTGTAAGGCTGCATTCAGATGTCCGTATGTTTTTTACGGATCCACGGATACATGGATCGGATCCGCAAAACACATACGGACATCTGAATGGAGCCTTACAGGGGGATGATCAATGACAGGGGGGTGATCACGCCATATAGACTCCCTGATCACCCCCCTGTCATTGATCACCCCCCTGTCATTGATCACCCCCCTGTAATGCTCCATTCAGACATTTTTTTGGCCCAAGTTAGCGGAATTTATTTATTTTTCTTACAAAGTCTCATATTCCACTAACTTGTTTTAAAAAATTAAATCTCACATGAACTCACCATACCCCTCACGGAATCCAAATGCATAAAATTTTTTAGACATTTATATTCCAGACTTCTTCTCACGCTTTAGGGCCCCTAGAATGCCAGGACAGTATAAATACCCCACATGTGACCCCATTTCAGAAAGAAGACACCCCAAGGTATTCCGTGAGGGGCATATTAAGTCCATGAAAGATTGAAATTTTTGTCCCAAGTTAGCGGAAAGGGAGACTTTGTGAGAAAAAAAAAAAAATAATCAATTTCCGCTAACTTGTGCAAAAAAATAAAAATTTCTATGAACTCGCCATGCCCCTCATTGAATACCTTGGGGTGTCTTCTTTCCAAAATGGGGTCACATGTGGGGTATTTATACTGCCCTGCATTTTAGGGGCCCTAAAGCGTGAGAAGAAGTCTGGGAACCAAATGTCAAAAAATGCCCTCATAAAAGGAATGTGGGCACCTTTGCGCATCTAGGCTGCAAAAAAGTGTCACACATCTGGTATCGCCGTACTCAGGAGAAGTTGGGCAATGTGTTTTGGGGTGTCATTTTACATATACCCATGCTGGGTGAGAGAAATATCTTGGTTCCGTGAGGGGCATGGCGAGTTCCTAGAATTTTTTATTTTTTGTCACAAGTTAGCGGAAAATGATGTTTTTTTTTTTTTTTTTACAAAGTCTCATATTCCACTAACTTGTGACAAAAAATAAAAACTTCCATGAACTCATTATGCCCATCACGAAATACCTTGGGGTGTCTTCTTTCCAAAATGGGGTCACTTGTGGGGTAGTTATACTGCCCTGGCATTTTAGGTGCCTGAATGCGTGAGAAGTGGTTTGAAATCAAAATCTATAAAAAATGGCCGGTGAAATCCGAAAGGTGCTCTTTGGAATGTGGGCCCCTTTGCCCACGTAGGCTGCAAAAAAGTGTCACACATCTGGTATCACCGTACTCAGGAGAAGTTGGGCAATGTTTTTTGGGGTGTCTTTTTACATATACCCATGCTGGGTGAGAGAAATATCTTGGCAAAAGACAACTTTTCCCATTTTTTTATACAAAGTTGGCATTTGACCGAGATATTTATCTCACCCAGCATGGGTATATGTAAAATGACACCCCAAAACACATTGCCCAACTTCTCCTGAGTACGGAAATACCAGATGTGTGACACTTTTTTGCAGCCTAGGTGGGCAAAGGGGCCCACATTCCAAAGAGCACCTTTCGGATTGCACCGGCCATTTTTTACAGATTTTGATTTCAAACTACTTCTCACGCATTCGGGCCCCTAAAATGCCAGGGCAGTATAACTACCCCACAAGTGACCCCATTTTGGAAAGAAGACACCCCCAGGTATTTCGTGATGGGCATAGTGAGTTCATGGAAGTTTTTATTTTTTGTCACAAGTTAGTGGAATATGAGACTTTGTAAGAAAAAATAAAAAAATAAAAAAATCATCATTTTCCGCTAACTTGTGACAAAAAATAAAAAATTCTAGGAACTCGCCATGCCCCTCACGGAATACCTTGGGGTGTCTTCTTTCCAAAATGGGGTCACTTGTGGGGTAGTTATACTGCCCTGGCATTCTAGGGGCCCTAATGTGTGGTAAGTAGTTTGAAATCAAAATGTGTAAAAAATGACCTGCGAAATCCTAAAGGTGCTCTTTGGAATGTGGGCCACTTTGCCCACCTAGGCTGCAAAAAAGTGTCACACATGTGGTATTGCCGTACTCAGGAGAAGTTGGGCAATGTGTTTTGGGGTGTCATTTTACATATACCCATGCTGGGTGAGATAAATATATTGGTCAAATGCCAACTTTGTATAAAAAAATTAGAAAAGTTGTCTTTTGCCAAGATATTTCTCTCACCCAGCATGGGTATATGTAAAATGACACCCCGAAAAACATTTCCCAACTTCTCCTGAGTACGGCAATACCACATGTGTGACACTTTTTTGCGGCCTAGGTGGGCAAAGGGGCCCACATTCCAAAGAGCACCTTTCGGATTTCACCGGCCATTTTTTACAGATTTTGATTTCAAACTACTTTGCACGCATTTGGGCCCCTAAAATGCCAGGGCTGTATAACTACCCCACAAGTGACCCCATTTTGGAAAGATGACACCCCAAGGTATTTCATGATGGGCATAGTGAGTTCATGGAAGTTTTTATTTTTTGTCACAAGTTAGTGGAATATGAGACTTACTGTTATGGTACTGTCTGGCCATTGTAGAACCTCAGGAAACATGACAGGTGCTCAGAAAGTCAGAGCTGCTTCAAAAAGCGGAAATTCACATTTTTGTACTATAGTTTGTAAACGCTATAACTTTTACCCAAACCATTTTTTTTTTACCCAAACATTTTTTTTTTATCAAAGACATGTAGAACAATAAATTTAGAGAAAAATTTATATATGGATGTCATTTTTTTTGCAAAATTTTACAACTGAAAGTGAAAAATTTCATTTTTTGGCCAAAAAATCGTTAAATTTCGATTAATAACAAAAAAAGTAAAAATGTCAGCAGCAATGAGATACCACCAAATGAAAGCTCTATTAGTGAGAAGAAAAGGAGGTAAAATTCATTTGGGTGGTAAGTTGCATGACCGAGCAATAAATGGTGAAAGTAGTGTAGTGCAGAAGTATAAAAAGTGGCCTGGTCATTAAGGGTGTTTAAGCTAGGGGGGCTGAAGTGGTTAAAGGATAACTGTCATATTTTTTTTTTTTTTTTGGAGTATTGGATTGTGGTGATTAATATCACCTTGGTGGCCCTATTTCAACTTTTCACTGTGTATTCAATTACCCCTTAATTCCACATTTTTGTTCCCTGTACTGCTTACTTTTATCTGTGCTTAAAATAGGGTTGCAACTTGCTAGGCATGGTCCGTCTATCTGTTGACGGAGCACTCAGCGTGCAGGGTCACATTACTGACAGCCAGGGACTGTAAGTAAATGATTAAAGCCAGGTCCTCCCCAGCAGCTGATAACAGTGCCTGGGCTGTGTACACTTCTCCCTGTCCCTGCGCTTGGCAGACGCTCCCTCACTCAGCAGAGCTGGAGAATGCAGAGTTGAAGCAGTGCACAACAGGGAAGGGAGATCTGCCATCTGCTCAGTGTATAAATGAAAGCAACATGTGGTAAGAGGACCCCTTTGTGCTGTAGGAGATTAACCCTTTAGGTGGGAGGGCTCTGGTTACTGACACTTTTGGGGGGCTATTGTTACTGGCTAGTGAGGTCAGGCGGGATTAGCCTCAGGGTGAGGGCAGTTGCAGCCATCTTAACTGAATAGTTTTAATGCAGACTGGTTGCTAAGGGCTGAATCTTATTAAATATGGGGTAAGTCAGTCTAATAGTAACTGATTCTGGAATATCATGTTATTAGTAACTACATACATAAAAATGTAAATTAGGGTCTAAATGTGACAGTTATCCTTTAAATTGAATAAACCTAAAATTAGCAGAAATAATAACCCGGTTTATATTTTTATATACCATCGCCCAATTAATAATAGTGTCGCTCCCAATCTCTGCTTCACACTTCTTTTCACTCTTAAATTTTCATAAATTATCCAATCCAGTCTTAATTTTTTTTATATACCTGTGATAAAGTGTCTTTCATTTCCTTACAATTGTAACAAAAATCTGTAAAATTATGATCTACTATTGTAGTAAGTTTCTTATTCTTTATACTTACAAAAGCATGCTTTAGTTGTGTGTATCTATACCAGGATAAAGTGTCTAATTGTGTATCAGAACATAATTCCTTAAAAGATCTAATATATCCAGAATTAATGAAATGTGAAACCAAAACTATTCCCCTCTTTTCCAAAAATGAATAATCATCTAGTGTCGTAAATTCCTTTATATTGCAAATGTGTGGTGTATAATGTAAAGCAATCCCTAATGCCTTTTTAATTTTTACCATACCAGCTGTAGCATTCTACTTATAGGGCATTGTTTCCCACGAATACCAAGGTACCCCATTTATAATATACTGAATATATCTTGTTGGATACCTCTATAATCCATTATAAGATATTGAACGGGGTTGTCCTCCCCCCGCCCAAGACACCATTGGAATTTTGCAGCCATATAGTAACCCTGTGTATATGGGAAGGATATTCCCCCCTTCTCTTCTGCCAGCCACAGGAACCTCTGCTTGATCCGGACTCTTTTTCTACCCCTACTACTAGTAGTAAGTACTGTATTCCTATACAGCAGAAGTCTCATATTTTATTTTATTTATAGTAACTAGCCATGTAGCTCTATAGTGTAGTGCAGTGGTGCCCAACCATTTTTCATCTGAGGGCCGCACTAGACTTGGTATAAATTTTGCGGGCCGGAACCAGGTAGCTTTGCCAGAAAGAAATGCAAAAACTGTGAAGAGGGCACATATCTGGCATAACTACTGTGAGGGGGCACATATCTGGGCATAACTACTGTGAGGAGGGCACATATCAGGGTATAACTCCTGTGAGGAGGGTACATATCAGGGCATAACTACTGTGAGGGGGAACGAGTGAGCATTACTATTGTGAAGAGGGCACATATCTGGCATAACTACTGTGAGGGGGCACATATCTGGGCATAACTACTGTGAGGAGGGCACATATCAGGGCATAACTACTGTGAGGAGGGCACAAATCAGGGTGTAACTACTGTGAGGGGGCACATATCTGGGCATAACTACTGTGAGCATTAACTATGTGTGCATAACTACTGTGAGCATACTGTGGGCATAACTATGTGTGAGCATTAAGTTTGTGAAGAGGGCACATATCTTGGCATTATTACTGTGAGGGGGCATGTGATGTACAGTCAGGTCCATAAATATTGGGACATCAACACAATTTTAACATTTGTGGCTCTATACACTACCACAATGGATTTGGAATGAAACAAACTAGATGTGCTTTAACTGCAGACTGTCAGCTTTAATTTGAGGGTATTTACAGATAAATCAGGTGAATGGTGTAGGAATTACAACAGTTTGCATATGTGCCTCCCACTTGTTAAGGAACCAAAAGTAATGGGACATAATAATAATCATAAATCAAACTTTCACTTTTTTAATACTTGGTTGCAAATCCTTTGCATTTAATTACAGCCTGAAGTCTGGAACGCATAGACATCACCAGACGCTGGGTTTCATCCCTGGTGATGCTCTGCCAGGCCTCTACTGCAACTGTCTTCGGTTCCTGCTTGTTCTTGGGGCATTTTCCCTTCAGTTTTGTCTTCAGCAAGTGAAATACATGCTCAATCGGATTCAGGTCAGGTGATTGACTTGGCCATTGCATAACATTCCACTTCTTTGCCTTAAAAAGCTCTTCAGTTGCTTTTGCAGTATGCTTTGGGTCATTGTCCATCTGCACTGTGAAGCGCTGTCCAATGAGTTCTGAAGCATTTGTCTAATTATGAGCAGATATTGCCCGAAACACTTCAGAATTCATCATGCTGCTTTTGTCAGCAGTCACATCATCAATAAATACAAGAGAACCAGTTCCATTGGCAGCCATACATGCCCACGCCATGACACTACCATCCCCATGCTTCACTGATGAGGTGGTATGCTTAGGATTATGAGCAGTTCCTTTCCTTCTCCATACTCTTCTCTTTCCATCACTTTAGTACAAGTTGATCTTGGTCTCATCTGTCCATAGGATGTTGTTCCAGAACTGTGAAGGCTTTTTTAGATGTCGTTTGGCAAACTCTAATCTGGCCTTCCTGTTTTTGAGGCTCACCAATGGTTTACATCTTGTGGTGAACCCTCTGTATTCACTCTGGTGAAGTCTTCTCTTGATTGTTGACTTTGACACACATACACCTACCTCCGGGAGAGTGTTCTTGATCTGGCCAACTGTTGTGAAGGGTGTTTTCTTCACCAGGGAAAGAATTCTTTGGTCATCCACCACAGTTGTTTTCCGTGGTCTTCCGGGTCTTTGGTGTTGCTGAGCTCACCGGTGCGTTCCTTATGTTTAAGAATGTTCCAAATAGTTGTTTTGGCCACGCCTAATGTTTTTGCTATCTCTCTGATAGGTTTGTTTTGTTTTTTCAGCCTAATGATGGCTTGCTTCACTGATAGTGACAGCTCTTTGGATCTCATCTTGAGAGTTGACAGCAATAGATTCTAAATGCAAATAGCACACTTGAAATGAACTCTGGACCTTTTATCTGCTCATTGTAATTGGGATAATGAGGGAATAACACACACCTGGCCATGGAACAGCTGAGAAGCCAACTGTCCCATTACTTTTGGCCCCTTAACAAGTGGGAGGCACATATGCAAACTGTTGTAATTCCTACACCGTTGATTTGTATATAAATACCCTCAAATTAAAGCTGACAGTCTGCAGTTAAAGCATATCTTGTTTGTTTCATTTCAAATCCATTGTGGTGGTGTATAGAGCCAAAAATGTTACAATTGTGTCGATGTTCCAATATTTATTGACCTGACTGTATACATGTGTGTAATGTATGTAGTGCAGTATGGGATGATCACACACTGCACTACATACATTACACACATATATACATCACATACTGCGCTGTCACCTTCTTCTGCAGGTCTACCTTGATGTCCGGTCTTTAGGCTTCAGTCAGATCCTCCACCGCCATGCTTGCGCCGTGTGCCCGACACCACCAGGAGCTGGCCCCTCCTCATTTCATCTCCCGCCGGCTTCTCCTACAGCAGGGCGCTTTATCGCTCCAGTGCCCGCTCAATCTTAACAATCAGGGGCGTAGCTAGAAATGACTGGGCCCCATAGCAAAAAAAATTATGGGCCCTCCCCTCCCGGATCTCCAACCCCTTCCAGAGCTCCCACCCAAACACCCCTCCAGGACCTCCCACCCTAACATCCCCCTTCAGTGTCCTCCACAGATCCCCCCTTCAGTGTCCTCCACAGATCCCCCCCTTCAGTGTCCTCCACAGATCCCCCCTTCAGTGTCCTCCACAGATCCCCCCTTCAGTGTCCTCCACAGATCCCCCCTTCAGTGTCCTCCACAGATGCCCCCTTCAGTGTCCTCCACAGATTCCCCCCTTCAGTGTCCTCCACAGATCCCCCCTCTTTAGTGTCCTCCACAGATCCCCCCTTCAGTGTCCTCCACAGATCCCCCCCCTTCAGTGTCCTCCACAGATCCCCCCTTCAGTGTCCTCCACAGATATCCCCCCACCCAGAGCCGCTTCCTAGCTAATTTATTCACTGCTCTTGCCTCTGTGAAATTTAAGAGAAGCGCCGTAATCTCGCACAGGCGCACTGTCAGAGGCCAGGATTACGGCGCTTCTCTTTAATTTCACAGAGGCAAGTGCAGTGAATAAATTAGCTAGGAGGCAGCGCTGGGCGGGGAGATTGCAGGCACAGGCAGCATCGCTTTGCTGCCTGTGCCGTTCGCAGCGCGCCCTGCGCTGATAAAGTCCGGTCACTGCGCGGGCCGCATGACATGGCTTCGCGGGTCGCATTTGGCCCGCGGGCCGTAGGTTGGGCATCACTGGTGTAGTGGATAAGATTCTTGGCTGTAATGTAGAATGTTGTGAGTTTGAATTCCACCAGAAACTTTTACAAAATAGAGGCTAAATTAGATTTAAATACACTGGGTGTCTCCAAGCACTGACTCCATATATGGACATAGTTATATATGGAGTCAGAGTAGGGACTCCTAAGCCGAACTAGAGTCCCCGACACCATCCCCTCTTCAGAGCAAGGGGTGCCTGGTTTAATGCTCGGGTTCTCCTATTGACATCCATTCTACAGAGCACCCGAGCATCGGGAAGTGTTCTACTCGAGCACATGAGCACTTTGGTGCTCAACCAACACTACTGTGCTCCTAAATTCTTAGGGATGCTACTTGTTTGCAGTCTCCCTCTTGTGAGCTTATTCATTGTTCCAGCCTTCTCCAGCTTCTGTTTTCAGAACAGCCAGTAGCTATCTGGCTCCTGTCGTGCATATTGACATTTACAGAGACAAGTCTGACAAAATTGATAACATGAGAGCCAAATGATATGATAGCAATGACCTCCAGGTACAAGTATGTATAAGATAGATTTTAGGCTGACTTCCTCATAACTTTCAGTCTATAAGCTCATGAAACCTAGGACTGCTGTAAAGTTTACTGGATGGCTACAGCACTTAAAGAGGACCTTTCACTAGTTTAAAAACCAAAAACTAACTATATCAATGGGCAGAGCGGCGCCCAGGGGTCCCCCTGCACTTACTAGTATGTATGGGCGCCGCTCCGTTCGCCCGGTATAGGCTCCGGTGTCTGCTGCTCCCTCTGTTGTACTGGGCGGAGTTTTTGTATTAGGGTTGTCCCTTGCTGCAGCGCTGGCCAATAGTAGCGCACAGCTCATAGCCTGGGAGTCCCAGGCTATGAGCTGTGCGCTACGATTGGCCAGCGCTGCAGCAAGGGACAACCCTAATACAAAAACTCCAACCAGTACAACAGAGGGAGCTGCAGACACCGGAGCCTATACCGGGCGAACGGAGCGGCGCCCAGACATACTAGTAAGTGCAGGGGGACCCCTGGGCGCCGCTCTGCCCACTGATATAGTTAGTTTTTAGTTTTTAAACTAGTGAAAGGTCCTCTTTAAAATAAAAGTAGTTTACTTTCTTTAGTGTGTGAATATAAAAATTAGACATGAGATTTTTAATGTACATATTAAGGCATATTATTTATAAACCACTTTTGTTCAAATAGCTAAACATGCTTTGACCTCCATGAACATGCGAAGAGAATCATCTTGCCTGTGCTATTTATGAAAAGTAGCTCCCTATGAGTCAATATTTAACTTTCCAACAAGCTTTGGGAACTGCCAAGAGAATGTAGCCAGACCAGATATCCATCTGTTTCAGGGTTCTTGCCCATCATTAGTACAGAGTAGGATTCTAGATGGCTCAGTGCTATGTCGTGGAAGCGGCTTAGACATACTTACTTACTGGAAGTACTCCATGGTATTATTATTGGCAATTCTTCAGGGGAAATGAATATGCAAAGAGGTATCTCCCAAGAAATAGAACCATCTCATTGGAAGTGGCTTCTATGAGTAGATATCTAACTTGCCAACAAGCCTAACCCAACAACTCTAAACCAGTGGAGGCAAAAAGAGAACTGGTGCAGTTGGATCATGCTGCCAATGAATTTACACTGTAGATAACTTCTCACAAACCACTTTACTGGGACAACATGTTTCTGTAGTGGAACGCTCCATACATCTGGTTTAGTTGCTGAATTGGACCTGATGAAGGGAGTGTTCTGCTCTAGAAATGCATTTTTCCAATAAAATGGTTAGTGAGAATGTATCTACAGTGTGAATTTATCGGCAGCACGATACAACTGTAGCGGCTTACTTTGCTTCCACTTTTATTCATTGCTCAGTCAGAAGTCTCTTCTGATATGAGTACCCAGGGATATACAGTAGCCATTTAAACACTACATACCCATCCATAGAGTTGTGCCTATCTGTACAACCACTTCAGGTGAGCACTTAGTTTTCTAATTGGTGCCTTGCTGCTAATGTACTATACCAGGGATAGTGTTGAGCGAATTGAAGTATCCGAAGTGGACTTTGATCAGGGAAAATTTGATTTGCCGTGAAGCCGATCTTCCTCGTGCTTTGTGGTAACTAATCAATTATTTTCACTGAAATGGCAGTAAAAAAAACAAAAATCATATCCATTTGAGCACAAAGAGGGCACCATGGCCATCTTGATTGAAGATCCCACACGGTGACATATGACATCACCACGCCAGCCAGCATTATGACGTTATCACGATCTGGCAGGTGGTGTGAGTATCTGCTAAAATACTCTGCCAAAACTTAACACTTGAGGTCATCATCAAATTGGCAGCAGACCACATGGACAATCAAATGTCAATGATCAGCTTTAAGGTCTGGTAGAGATCCAAATTAGAGAGGTGGCAATTACCTTCAGTCTGCACATAGCCAATGGTAGTTGACTATTTTAAAGTCACATGCAGTACTAGGGTAAATGACTCAACTACATAACCATCTACCTCCTACTCAACTACATCACAACAAAGTACTTCTATGGTAATGATCATGTCATAATATTTTTAAAGCTCAGCATGAGGGCAGTAAAAGTAACTCGAGACATGGCATGTACACCCTGGGGTACGGGTATCACAAATTGAGAACCTAAAAAAAATCACAAAAAAAAAATCACAAAAAAAACCCCAACATATAGAATAGTGCAAAGAGTTGAGGCTCAGCCCTAGTTGAGGCATATTGGTATCAAGATGATATGGAGACAGTAGGACACAGTACCATCACCCAATCGATTGAGTTCTTGTATATTTGTGCTCTTTCATCCATGTTCACTTCTGTATAATGTATTTATTAGGCAACAGTCTAGATTTGAAACTAGATTTCATTAAGCTGCGTTTTAATAGGTTTGAAAATGGTAGCTGACAAGCACAATAGCCATGAAAATTTATTTTTAAAGAGGAATAATCAAGCTACAGTGTTAAGACATTTTTTGGCAATTTCAGAAAATATGTTTCAATCTCCTTGGGATTTAGCACTGATTAAAACCTTACTATGAACTGTTGACACTGCTATTAATCAAGGTTAGGTTAATTATGGCATGTCTGCTTTCATTTGTTGCCTTGTATTTGTGTCATTATTTTTAGTATTATATTGTGGAGTGAGTACAACTAATCATCTATAGAAACTAAATGAATCAAAGCAGGTAAAGCTTAAACAACCAAATGGATCATCTCATGAGTCCAAACACCCTTTTCTAGTACCATTTATGAGGAAATTCTGACATTGGGTCTTTATCTGTTTAGACTGGGCACAGGGAGAAAGAGTTATGATCCATCCATCAAGATTCCCTATGTTTCTCTCTGATGGGTTATTAGGGCTAACATCTACACGAGACTGATGTTTTATGTAAGTGGTCTTTCCACCATAGCGAACATTGTTCATGAGTGTTGGTACTCAATTATTTGTTTGGTTTTAGTAACAACCAAGGAAAATTGGAAGCAGTGTGACAATTGTTCCAACAAAATAATGTAATTCATGATATAACCCATCATGGAACTTTATAGGGAATACAAGTGTTTAGTAAAAGAAACTTACCAGGAAAGGTAATAAGTTCTGTTTAAAGAGACATGATTTATGTAACCCATAATGAAACCAATGATGAAACCTATGATAAAGCCTATGATGAAAGCCATGATGGATCCTATGTTTAGGTGGAACCTTTTGACTCTCTATGAGCCTGAAAAAGGCTGAAATACAGCCAAAACGGTGCATCTATTGTATTATTGATTATGGATTAAAAGCTCTTCCATGCTTGATTTATAAATACGAGTGCTGCCTCTTCTACTACTTGAATTCTTATTGTGGAGGTGATTCGGACCCAGATCCAACTGCTTCCATGCATCGTCCCTCTTTTTTTTTCTGTATTAGAGTGCTGCATGAAAGTTCTGTTCACCATTTGGAATCTATGATGAAACCTCTGATGAAAGCTATGATGGAACATATGATGAAACCCATGATGGAACCTGTGATGAAAGTTATAATGATAAAAGCTATGATGGCACTTGTGATAAAACCTATGATGAAAGCAATGTCGAAACCCCTGATGAAACCCATGACAAAAACCATGATTGAACTTATAATATGATGAACCCCATAATTTTAGCACTATAGCTAAAACAGATTATATTTGGCTATTGTTACAATTATTGTTGTGTGTAGGCTATACATATGTGTACACACATGTTATGAAACAGCTATGATATTTTTGTTATTGGTTATTGCTCTATGAACCACTGATGATTAGGGTTGAGCGAACCCGAACTGTAAAGTTCGGGTTCGTACCGAACTTTAGGATTTTTGGACCCGGACCCGAACCCGAACATTTCAGTAAAAGTTTGGGTTCGGGTTCGGTGTTCAGCGATTTCTTGGCGATTTTTGAAAGGCTGCAGAGCAGCCAATCAACAAGCGTTTAACTCTGTGCCCTTAGAAGCCATCACAGCCATGCCTACTAATGGCTGTGATTGGCCAGTGCAGCATGTGACTCAGCCTCTATATAAGCTGGAGTCACGTAGCACTGCACGTCACTCTGCTGTTACTAGTGTAGGGAGAAGATGCTGCTGCTGTGAGGGAGAGAATAGGAAAGAAACTTTACTCAGAACTGCAATTGAACTCAGCGATCTACATAGATTTAGTTGTGTGGGTGCAGTGCACAATCTTTTTACCCTGCCCTGAGCCCAGTGACATAGAAAAATAACTTTTATTTGTCTGTTAGTTAAGTGGGCGGCCGCGGCCATTTTATGCATTTTATGCTGGCAATATCCTACATCTGTTGCCTTTGCAGCATTAGTCAGTGTGCAATTTAAGCTAGAAATACAGCTATAATTTCCTGGGTTTTAAAAAAAACACCCTTTTTGGGAAAATACTCAATTTTACAGCCCTTGCTGCATCTGTATGTGTGAAATTCAAGCGTTATATACAGCTGTCATATTCTGTTAGTAAAAAAACAACCATTTTGGGCAAAGTACTTAATATTGCAGTCTTTGCTGCATCTGTTATTGATAAAACAAGCTTTAAATACTTCAATAATTTTCTGGGTTTTAAAAAAACACGAATTTTTTGCAATAACCCTCTATCTGGGGCCTCTGCCGCATTAGTCAGTGTGCAATTTAAGCTAGAAATACAGCTATAATTTTCTGAGTTTTAAAAAACACCCTTTTTGGGAAAAATACACAATTTTACAGCCCTTGCTGCATCTATGCATGTGGAATTCAAGCGTTATATACTGCTGTCATATTCTGTTATTCAAAAAACACAAATTTTGGGCAAAGTACTTAATATTGCAGCCTTTGCAGCATCTGTGATTGTTAAAAACAAGCTTAAAATACTTCAATAATTTTCTGGCTTTGAAAAAACACCCATTTTTGCCAATCTTGAGCCTCTGCCGCATTAGTCAGTGTGCAATTTAAGCTAGAAATACATTTTTCAATTTTACAGCCCTTGTTGCATCTGTCAGTGTGAAATTCAAGCGTTATATACTGCTGTCATATTCTGTTATTAAAAAAACGCCCATTTTGGGCAAAATACTTAATTTGCGGCCTTGTCTGCATCTGTCAGTGTGAAATTCAAGCGTTATATACTGCTGTCATATTCTGTTAGTAAAAAAACAACCATTTTGGGCAAAGTACTTAATATTGCAGCCTTTACTGTATCTGTTATTGTTAAAACAAGCTTGAAATACTCCAATAATTTTATGGCTTTGAAAAAACACAAATTTTTGGCAATACCCTCCATCTGGGGTCTCTGCCGCATTAGTCAGTGTGCAATTCATGTATATTGTAAGCCCTCACGGGCAGGGCCCTCTCTCCTTCTGTACCAGTTTGTAACTCGTCTTGTTTATGATTAGTCGGTATTATGTATGTATGCCTCTTCTCATATGTACAGCGCTTTGGAATGAATGGTGCGTTAATAATAAATAATAATAATAATAATTTAAGCTAGAAATACAGCTATAATTTTCTGGGTTTTAAAAAACACTTATTTAGGGCAAAATACTTAATTTGCAGCCTTCTCTGCATCTGTCAGTGTGAGATACACGCTTTAGATACTGCTGTGCTATTCTGGTATTAAAAAATCACCCATTTTGGGCAAAATACTTAATTTGCGGCATTGTCTGCATCTGTATGTGTGAAATTCAAATGTTATATACTGCTGTCATATTCTAGTATTAAAAAAACACACATTTAGGGCAAAGATCTTAATTTTGAAGCCTTGTCTGCATATGTCATTGTGAGATACACCCTTTAGATACTGTTGTTCTATTCTGCTATTAAAAAAACACCTATTTATGGCAAAAAACTTAATTTTGCAGTCTTTGCTGCAAATGTCATTGTGAGATACACCCTTTACATACTGCTGTGCTATTCTGGTATTAAATAAACACCCATTTTCGGAAAAATTTGTAATTTGTGGCCTTGTCTGAATCTGTACGTGTGAGATACATGCTTTAGATACTGCTGTGCTATTCTGGTATTAAAAAAACACCCATTTAGGGCAAAAATCTTAATTTTGCAGCCTTTGCTGCATATGTTATTGTGAGATACACGCGTTTGATACTGTTGTTCTATTCTGTTATTAAAGACCTATTTATAACCTGCAGCGGTATTTGCAGACTCCTGCTAAAAGATCAGAGTTGGCACCTGCAGCCGATGTCCATCAGTCTTTCACCTCACCCCCTTGCAAATCAGCCAAGCAGTCTGAGCCCCAAGTCATGCAGCAGTCTCTTCTGCTTTTTGATGACTCTGTTAGCAGGGTTTCCCAGGGCCATCCACCTAGCCCTGCCCCAGAAGTGGAAGAGATTGAGTGCACCAATGCCCAACCACTTATGTTTCAAGATGAGTACAGGGGAGGACCATCGCAGCACGTCTCGGATGATGACGAAACACAGGTGCCAACTGCTGGGGCTTTCGAAAGTGTGCAGACTGACAAGGAAGGCAGGGGGTGAAGACTGGGTGGAAGATGATGTGGAGGACGATGAGGTCCTCGACCCCCCATGGAATTAAGGTCATGTGAGTGACCTATGTAGTTCGGAGGAAGAGGCGGTGGTCGCACAGAGCCACCAGCACAGCAGAAGAGGGAGCAGTGTGCAAAAGCGGCGCGGCCGTCCTCTAGACAGTACGCCTGCTACTGCCCACCGCAGCAAGGGACCGAGCACACCAAAGCCATCTCCAAGGAGTTCCCTGGCGTGGCAGTTCTTCACACAATGTGCTGACGACAAGACACGAGTGGTTTGCACGGTGTACAATCAGAGCCTGAAGCGAGGCATAAACGTTCTCAACCTGAGCACAACCTGCATGACCAGGGAACTAAGTGCAAAGCACGAGCTGCAGTGGAGTAGAAACCTCAAAAACCAAGAAAGGTCTCTGGCTCCTCCTGCTTCCTCTTCTGCTGCAGTCTCGGCCAATTCACCCACCTCTGGAGTGACAGTGCCACCTGCCACCCCGCAAACAGAGGATCTGCCAGCAACACCAGTACCCCCCTACCCACCCGCAATCCCTGGCCCTGAATGCCAGCATTTCAAAATGACTGGCCTCTGAAATTCTGTCATTCTGTCTGGTGGAGACGGAGAGTTTTAAAAGCCTTTTGGTGATGGCTGTCCCACAGTACGACGTGCCCAGCCGCCACTACTTTTCCAGGCGTGCCATCCCTTCCCTGCACAACCAAGTGGGGGACAAAATTAGGTGTGCACTGCGTAACGCGATCTGTGGCAAGGTGTACCTCACTACAGATATGTGGACCAGTAAGCACGGTCCGGGATGTTATATCTCCATAACAGCACACTGGGTAAATGCAGTGGCGGCTGGTCCTGAGGCGGATAGCAGTTTGCCGCATGTCCTTCCACCACCGAGGATTGCAGGGCGCTTCAGTTTGCCTCCTGTTGCTTCCTCCTCCTACTTCGCTTCCTCATCCTCTACCGGCTCCTCATCCGGTCAGCGTAACACCTTCACCACAAACTTCAGCACACCCAGGGGTAAACGACAGCAGGCAGTTTTAAAACATATCTGTTTGGGAGACAAACCCCACACCGTGCAGGAGCTATGGACAGGCCTTGAACAACAGACCGATGAGTGGTTGGTGCCAGTGAGCCTCAAGCTCGGCCTAGTGGTGTGCGATAATGGGCGAAATCTTGTAGCAGCTCTAGGACTAGTCGGTTTGATGCACATCCCTTGCCTGGTGCATGTGCTGAATTTGGTGGTGCAGAGATTCCTTAAAAATTACCCCGATATGTCAGAGCTGCTGCATAAAGTGCGGGCTGTCTGTGCGCATTTTCGTCATTCTCACCCTGCTGCTGCTCACCTGTCAGCGCTGCAGTGTAACTTCGGCCTTCCAGCTCACCACCTCATATGCGACGTACCCACAAGTTGGAACTCCACCTTGCACATGCTGGCCAGACTGTGCGAGCAGCAGCAGGCGATAGTGGAGTTTCAGCTGCAGCAGCACCACTTCACCACCAATGACATGCGAGACCTATGTTCCTTGCTGCGCTGTTTTGAGTACTCCACCAACATGGCCAGTGCCAATAAAGCCGTTCTCAGCTTTACTATCCCACTTTTATGCCTCCTTGAAAAAATGCTGCTGGCGATGATGGAAGAGGATGTGGGACAGGAGGAGGAGGAGGAAAAGGGATCATTTCATAGGGTTTCCGGCCAGTCATTCACAAGTGGCTCTGAGGGTGGGTTCCTGTACCCACAAACGCCAGGTACACAATTGTGCAGCCAGGGCACAGTTCTGGAGGATGACAAGGAGGAGGATGAGGAGGAAGAGATGAGGAGGAACCTTGTTCACAGCAGGGTGGCACCCAGACCAGCTCATGGCTATCACTGGTACATGGTTGGGGGGATACAGAGAACACAGACGATACACCTCCCACAGAGGACAGCTTTTCGTTGCCTCTAGGCAGCCTGGCACACATGAGCGATTACATGCTGCAGTGTATCCGCAATGAACGCCGAGTTGCCCACATTCTAACTTGTGCTGATTACCGGGTGGCCACGCTGCTGGATACCCCTTAATTCCCTTACTAGAGCGTAATCGTAAGATGAGCGAGTACAAGCGCATGCTGGTAGACGCGCTGCTGGTGGCATTCCCACCTGACAGCAGGGGCACAGTGGAAGCACAAGGCGAAGGCAGAGGAGGAGAAAGAGGTCGCCAACACAGCTGGGGCACCGCCACCATCTCAGAATCAGGGTTAGCATGGCCAAAATATGGAAAAGCTTTGTCAGCACGCCACAACAACCAGCACCACCAGCTGATATGGAACGTCTTAGCAGGAGGCATCATTTCACCAACATGGTGGAGCAGTATGTGTGCACACGACTACATGTACTGAATGACAGGTCTGCCACCTTCAACTTCTGGGTCTTGTGCACATTGCCTGAGCTTGCCCTTTATGCCTTGGAGGTGCTGGCCTGCCCTGCAGCCAGTGTATTATCTGAACGTGTGTTTAGCAGGGGGCGTTATCACAGACAAGCGCAGCCGCCTGTCCACAGCCAATGTGGACAAGCTCACGTTCATTAAAATGAACCAGGCATGGATCCCACAGGACTTGTCCGTACCTTGTGCAGAATAGACATGTATACCGACCTTAACCAGCCATTGTTATACTACAGCGCAATTGCTCATTCTTGTATTTTGGATATTTCACACACTTTTGGAGTGTACTCTAATAAAAAAATAAAATTTAAAAAAATTTAAACCAAAAACCAGTGTTGGCTACCTCGTCCTCCTCTACTACTGCTTCCACCTACACCGCTACGTCCACCGCCTCCTCAAACTCCTACTCCATATGGACCTCCACCTTTTATTTGTACGTATTTTATTTTATGTCATTTCACTAATTTCTCTGTTAAATTTTCCGGTGAAATTCACAAATTTTTGGGTGTGATATACCCATGCTCTACCTAGTAGACAGGTAAAAAAAAAATCACTAATTTGTCTGTTACATTTTCGGGTGAAATTGACCAATTTTTGGGTGTGATATACCACTGCTATACCTAGTAGACAGGTAAAAAAATAATTATAATTTGTCTGTTACATTTTCAGGTAAAATTCACCAATTTTTGGCTGTGATATACCCCTGATCTACCTAGTTGACAGCTTAATAAATTTCACAAATTTTTCTGTTACATTTTCGGGTGACATTCAACAATTTTTGGCTGTGATAGACCCCTGTTTTACCTAGTAGACAGGTTAATAAATTTCACTAATTTTTCTGTTACATTCTTGGGTTGACATTTTAAAATTTTTGCAGTGAATAAACCCCTGCTCTGCATAGGTGACAGGGACCGAAGTTTTTAAAAATAATCTGT
Source organism: Bufo bufo (assembly GCF_905171765.1). Classification (NCBI taxonomy): domain Eukaryota; kingdom Metazoa; phylum Chordata; class Amphibia; order Anura; family Bufonidae; genus Bufo; species Bufo bufo. Next base: position 140,750,591 of record NC_053389.1, read on the forward strand.
TCCATTGGTGGGTGACATTAATCCATTTCTGGCGATGAAAAACCCCTGCTCTGCATAGGTGACAGGGACTTAAATTTCTAAAATTCGTCTTTAATTGGCCCTTTCATTCGATCCTTCTGCTTTAATAACTTGTCCCACATTTCCGCTTCATCCCATTGCAGCCATTGACCTCCCTTGGATGAGGTCTCCCTTTCTCACGCTCCCTCTCCGGCGTGGAACCCTGATTCGCCGATAACCGTGATCAACATGGTAGGCTCAGAAAAGAACATCGAAAGTTGATAGCGAAGATATCCAAATGGATCTTGGACGTCACAGTGACTTGCGATCAGGCAGAAGTTATCTAGAGTCAACAAAGCGGCAGCAGGGCCTCTCCTGGCTAACGTTTCCAAATCCAAAATACCCCAGTGACATTCCCTAAATTTTTTTATTAATCATTCCAATAACAGGGCATCTTAAGAGTCCTGTATTGTTATTTATCGTCACTACCTCCCGAGTCAGGAGTGGGTAATTGCTTTGCGCCCCCTCCTTTCCTTCAATTCTTCCGTTTTAATAGCTTCTCCCACATTTCCGCTCGATCACAATTTAATTTCATCCATTGATCTCCCTTGGATGTGGTCTCTCTTTCTCACGCTCCCTCTCCGGCTTGGAACCCTGATTCGCCGCTTACCGTGATCAACATGGTAGACGCAGGAAAGAACATCGAAAGTTGATAGAGCAGATATCCAATTGGATCGTGAACATCACGGGGACGTGCGACATGGTGGGGCAATATGTTTGTACACGCCTATACGAACTGACTCATGGTTCTGCCCCCTGCAACTTCTGGGTCTCCAAATTGGGCACATGGCCTGAGCTTGCCCTTTACGCCTTTGAGCTGCTGGCCTGCCCTGCAGCCAGTGTATTGTCTGAACGTGTGTTTAGCATGACTGGAGGGGGTTATCATAGGTTATATTTCCCAATGTTTTGGGGTGTACCCTAATTTAAAAAAATAAAAATAAATTTAAAACCAAAAAGCAGTGTAGGCTACCTCCTCCTCCTCCAACTACACCGCCACATCCACCGCCTCCTCAACCTCCTACTCCATATGGACCTCACCCTCCTAGATCAAGATTATCATTTTTTTTTAACGTATTTTATGTTATTTAAAGTCATTTCCCTATCCACATTTGTTTGCAGAGCACTTGCGATGCTCTTAACCACATTTTGATGCCATTTGCAGCCCTCTAGCCCTTTCCATGCAATTTTTACAGCCATTTTAGTGCTCAAAAGTTCAGGTCCCCATTGACTTCAATGGGGTTTGGGTTCGTGGGTCAAGTTCAGGTCCCGAATTCGATCTTTTTTGTGAAGTTCGGCCGAACCCCTCGAACCCGAACATCCAGGTGTCCGCTCAACTCTACTGATGATATCTTTAGGTTCGTCATGCTGAAAGTTAGCAAATGATTGAGGGCACTGAAAATGATAAGTTGACCATAGACATTGGATAAAAGTGGTCTACTTCACCCATTTGAAAGGGTTTGGTCAATTAGTTAATTTTTTGGAGTCTCCTGTTCAGATGTTGGAAAAAAGAAAGATAGGGAATGTCAGATCTCAAAATGCCTGACCTGTGTTTACCATAGGAAATAAACTGCTACCAGGGCAAAACCTCATGAAGAGGCAACTTTTATTATAGACCTGTGTGTTTATACTCTGGCCAGGGAGCTACTAGATTCCTTGATGTGTGTTCTTCTGTTCCTCAGATTTTTCTCCTGGAAATGCCTGAATAGATTTACCACTGGATGTTACCATTTATCTTCTCAATTCGGTATGTCCCTACACAGTCAGATATCCAAACAGTGCTTACATTTGCAAACAGTTTAGGAAAACACCTGGCTGACAATAGGAAAGGTGACATCCAGTTGTCAATTTATTCCTACTTTTCCAGGATAAATAACTGAGCAATGACACAATATAGGGTCTAAGTAAAGATGCTCCAGAATTTATGTTTCATAGGGAATACAAGTATGTACTAAAACAGACTTGCCAATATAGATGACAGGTTCTTTTTAACCTTTTCACGCCCAGCACCGTACATGTATGGCGCTGGGCGGGTGTTTAAAGATGGCGGCCGCTCTTGCCCACTGCAGGCGCCATAACCGCGGGTGGCCGCCTGTTTATTTTAGCATACACCCGATGCTCATGTCCGCAAACGGCAATAATGCCGATCGCGGACATTTAACTCCACAGATGCCGTGGTCAATCCTCACCACTGCATCTGAGCGCGCTTTTGGTTGTGCTCCGGCTCCCCCGTGTGGCGATCGGAGGAGCTGGAGCGTGTATGCGGCAGTTCCTGTCTTTATGAATGACAGGAGGCTGCTGCAAAGTATTTTCTATGGAGCTCTTGCCTATAATAGGGCTCCATAGGAAACTAGTAAAATCATAATAGATTCCCATGCAAGTACATTGGAATCTATGATAATACCAATCAGATGATTGATTGTTATAGTTCCCTAGGGAAACTATAAAAAAGTGTAAAAAAAAAAGAAGTATAAAATAAATAAATAAATAAACATAAAATAATAATATAATAATTCAAATCACCCTCCTTTTCCCAAAATAAAAATAAAAGATCTAAAAAAATACACATCATGGGTGTCGCAATGTGCGAAAATGCCCATAGTATAAAAATATATTCCCCATACGCAAACAGCAAAACGGAAACAAAACGTCCAAATGGCTGATTTGCCGTTTTTGGTCGCTTCATTTTCAACAAAAAAATATATAAAAAGGGTTCAAAAAGTTATACACACCCCAGAATGGTATCAATAAAAAGATCAGATCGCCCTGCAAAAAATTAGCTCCATACATTTCCGTAAACATAATTACAAGAAAGTTATAGGGGTCAAAATATGGCTACAAAAAAAAATAAAACAGATTTTTTCCCACTTTTAATTTTTTTATCACTATCAAAACGCAAGAAAAACTATACATATAAGGTATGGCTGGATTCGTACTGACCTTTAGAAAAAAAGTAACTGCTTTTTTTTTGCAATTTCACCCCATTTGGAATTTTATTCCTGCTTCCCACTATATCATATGCAATATTAAATGGTGGCGTTGGAAAGTACAACTTATCCCACAGAAATCAAGCCCTCATGTGGCTATGTGAACAGACAAATAAAAAAAAGTTTTGACTCTGGGAAGGCAGGGAGCGCAAAATGAAAACGCAAAAAAAAAGGCAGGTTAAAGGCACAATGAGGGCCAGTTATTAAGACCAATGTTTTAGACGCTCTCCCCTTAACTTCAGCAAATCCAGCACCGCTTCTAAATGTGAGACAGCTTCCTAGCTGTCTTACATTTACACCATTTTCTACACTTAAAACAGGAATAGAAAATACTATATAAGATGGACCATCCAGCCAGTCCCCTTCCCCGCCCACACCATGCCCACTTTTTTAGACCTGGCGTGAGCGGGAAAAAGGTTGCAAATTGCGATGCAAATAACCTTTGCACCGCAATTTGCACAAGAAATACGCATAATATAGGCATATTTCTGATCGTAAATGACCCCCAATGTCTTGTAGGTCTGGCTCAGCTGAATGTAATGATACCTTTCAGAGATTGGTTGCTTCACTCTAGGGAAAATAACTTTTAATCAATATGCGAATGAGCAAGTAGGTGCACTGATGGTCGGTCCAAGCCACTCTATGCACCCTTGCTCCTCCTTGTTCTTCTGCCAGTTTCTCAATCTCCTTCTTAATCTACAGGACCAGATTCCTGTATAGTCACATTGCCTGTTCACCGTGCCTGTCCCTGTCAATCAGGGAGGAAAGGGAGGAGCTGGTAGAGGAAGTAGGAGGAGCAAGAATGGCTTGGGTCTGCCCTCAGTGCAGTTCATTGCTCATTTGCATATGCATTTAAGTACTTTTTCTTTAGATTGAAGGAATGGATCTCTAAATGAAAGGTCATTACATTCAGCAGAGCTAGACCTAGAAGACTATGTTTGATTTATCAGTGAATTTCCTGAAGATAGATTCCATTTGAAGGCTTCACCTGCATTATCTTTAACCACCATAGGTACTGAATATTTTACAGCTACACATGTAGTTTGCTCTATATATAACTAGAACAGAAATTTCTGGTCAAACTCTTATTTCAAGCTGCAAAAACTTTTCTTTCTTTCCTGTCAGCAATCTATTATACATGACATACGGTTACCGTCCCACCTTGTCAGATCAACCTAACCGGAGAGACAATCCTGCCTGCTAAACCTTTAGTAATGTAGACATTAAAAATACATTGTCTCTGTTTTGTCAGGCCTGGGGTAGGTGGGACATTTCAATCTCAACCTTTTCCCATTGTGCAGGGCGAGGGACTGTTCTGCATTTTGCCTCTATGTTAAATATTCAGTCATGTAAAGATCTGCGGTGCAACACGAGCGCTTTATATATTATTTACTGTCCCTTCCTTCTAATAAAACGCATTGTGAAGGCATTTTGCATTTTGCCTACATTTTATTTCCATTAGTCTCTCTTTAAAGTTTAAAATTGGCTTTATTTCTCTGCTCTCATGATTTACATAACTGCTCTGCCCGGTACATACATTTGTAGTTGTTGATGTGACAGAATAACACAGTGTAGCGAAATGGAATCTTGATAGGACAAAATAAAAGTTAAGCCGCAGTTATGGCTCAGCTGTCATGTTTGTTTAGTGCACTCTACCTTGTTCAGACTCCAGGCTGTGCACCACTTCAAAGGTGAACGGAAAATCCTACCTTGATAGAGTTATGGCTCATGTACATGGTCATGTTATTGTACAGGGCATTAATAAGACTGCTATAGTAGTATATGGAGTCTCCACTGTGCCTGTCCTGTATCTTGTCACGGTGCGGTTCACTGTGACAGTTTTGGCCATGTAGGCTGGCTGCATGCTCTTCTGCGTACTGGCTGCAGGCTGTTTCCTGTGTATGCTGGTTGCTTGGGGCTGCGTGCTGGCTGCAGTGTTTTGTGGAACTGCTGCCTGTGAATGTTTGCTCTCCCCGTGTCTGCTTCTCTATGCAGTTCTTATCACTGTTGCTGTGCAGGCTGGCTGCAGGCTTCCTCGCATACTGGCTGCAGGCTGACACCTGTGTATGCTGGTTGTTTGGGACTGCATGCTGGCTGCAGAGTAGTGAGTGAACTGTGGGCTGTGTTTGTGGATTCCCATGTCTGCATCTCTGTGGCTCATGTCTCTGGTGCCATGCAGGCTGGCTGCATGCGCTTTGTGTACTGGTTGTGGGTATCTCCATGCATGCTGGTTCTGTGATGCATACTGGATGCGGCCTTGTGTGTGTACATGGCTTTAGTATGTATGCATTTCTGTTGTGTCACGGGTTGTTTGCACTGTGGCGTACTGGCTGCGGTGGACTCCGTGTATGCTGGTTGCAAGGGGCAACGTCCAGTACTGCAGCCTGTGTGTTCACTTCCCTGTTCATGCAGGCTCCCCTCCCTGTTTGGTTCTGATGGGGTTAATTTCCCCTGGTCCATTCCTGGTTGTGGCTTATCAGGTGCCCTTATTATGCAGCTATATCTATCTGTGAGCTGTGGGGCTTGGGGTCAGTCTTTCTTGTGTCTTTCTGGGTGTAGCACCTCTCTGCTCACCCAGGAGGCCAGTCTATCTTCTATCCAGTGCTTTACTGGGTGTAGCCCCTTGCTGCTAACCCAGGGGTTTTTCCTATCTGCCCTTGTTTGTGGTGTGACCTGGTAATGCATTGTTGCTACTTTGTCTGATGTTGTTGGTACCTGTTCTGTGATGGTGTTTGAGGTTATGTCCTTGTCTGATCTGTACCTGTCCTGTATCATGTTTGTGTTATCCTTGTCTGTTCCTTGTTAGCCTAGCAGTGCTCTGCTGTATCTTATAGCCTGGCAGTGCTAAACTGCTTCTGATTGTAGTCCTGTCCTATGTCTTGCCTGTCATTGCCTACTGCTTCTGACCCTTGTCTGTTCTTGTCTGCCTGTAGTTCTGTTCCTATCCCGTGTTTGTCCTGCCTTCGTGAGAGGGCCCTTGGGTTCTCCGGAGGTAGGATCTCTAGTCTGTGTGAATCTCTAGTCTGTGTGAATCTCTAGTCTGTGTCCAGCTCTGCCTGAGACCGCCATGCTTCCATTCCACTTGGGGTCTAGGCATCTGCTTTTGTGCTGATTCTCGCTCATCTTGTTGTTTGTTCCATGTCCTGTGTTTGCTTGGGTTCCAATTTTGTTGTCTTTCCGCTGGTGGTTTCACCAGCCTGGTTCTCTGCAGGCAGGGGCCAAGTATACCGGGACCTTCCTGGAGTTGCGACCAGTGAGTCCTCGGTCCAGTTCATCCCCACCACCAGGGGCTCTCTGAAGAACGGGGCTCACTGGCTCTCCGCTCTCTGGGTTTTGCCTCTGGTCTGCCGGTGCACTTGATTCTGTGGTATATCTACCACTTTTGCCTAACCTGCTTACTGTCATATGCTTTTATTACACTTGTAATAAAGTTCTCTGTCTGGGTTCTTGGTCTGTTTTGCCTGTGTCCTGTTTGTTTGACATCCCGGAGGTCTGCCTTGGGTCTCTGGTACGTGACATATCTATCTATCTATCTATCTATCTATCTATCTATCTATCTATCTATCTATCTATCTATCTACCTATCTATCTACCTATCTATCTATCTATCTATCTATCTATCTATCTATCTATCTATCTATCTATCTATCTATCCATCTATCTATCTCTCAGATCTACAAAGTATTCAGAAAGTCTTAAGAAACTTTTACTATTTTCACATTTTGTTATGTTGAGGACTATCTATCTATCTATGTATCTAGCACTGTCAGGTTGGATTGGGGACTGTCGGTGAACAGCCATTTTCAGGTCTCTCCAGAGATGCTTGAGTTCAAAGTCAGGGCTCTGGCTGGGCCACTCAAGAACATTTATCAAGTTCTCTCTTAGCCACTCCTTTGTTGTTTTGGTTAAGTGCTTAGGGTCATTGTCTTCAGCACAGTGTATGGTCCAGAGCACTCTGGATCAGGTTTTTATTAAAAATATTTCTGATGGTTGCCCTTCTTGATGTTTCTCCCATCTGCACACAGCATCTTTGCAGCTGAGCCAGAGTGACCATTGGGTTCTTGTTCACCTCTCTTACCAAGGAGCTTCACTCCTGATTAATTAGTTTGGAGGGGTGGCCAACTATAGGAAGATCCCTGGTTGTTCCAAACATCGTCCACTGTGCTCTTAGGAACTTCAAGTGCAGGCAGAATTGTTTTTGTAGAATAAAATTAACTGGGCACTCTCAGGATATCTGAACCAATTGAAATTTATTAGTATATATTACAATAGCACTGAACAACAGTATATATTGGCGGTAATAATAAACACTATATAACAATATATATAAACACACAACATGCAGTAATATCATGTAAAACAACTGGAAAATAGAGATCTAAAATGTGATAAAAATCGAGGAATAAAATTGGAATACTCGATAGTAAAATGGTCGTATAAATATTCAGCCGAATATTTGTATGGAAAAGTCACCTCGGATACTGGTCGCAATAAACGGTGTCCTTTAATATTGTCCTATTCGATTGAATCACAGGGGTATCCAAAATTACAGTCCCAATACGTGGTCCACTGAACCAACTTTAAGCGGCGTCCCGCTTATCACATCCACCAGCAGCGTCTCACTGGACTAAGAGTCATATGAATAAAAGTGCTGGATAAAATTGCTGGATAAAATCAAACGGTCTTACCGTCTCCCTTGATAGTTCAATGAAGGTAATAATGTGGTCCTCTGAGTCTGTAGACCGATAGTTTGTCAATAGATTTGCACACTGGCAATTGTTTGGCACATGTGTTCAGGCCTTCCACATGGACTCAGGCCTTACAGGTTGTATTCCAAGTGAGTCATTTGTGACAGACGATTCCTTCTTAACAGATATCCAGTAGATTCTCCAGATTCCCAAGTGGTCCAAGTTTCTGGGGTCCTGTCTAGGCCAGACGCGTTTCGGGGTATCACATTACCCCTTCCTCAGTAGCTATGTTTTTGTACCCTTCTCCAGATCTGTACCTCCCCAGAATCCTTTCTCTGATACCTCCAGGCAGTTCATTCCTCCTCATGACTTGGTTTTTGCACTGATATGCATTGTCAGCTATGAGACCCTATATAGAAAGGGATGTGTCTTTCCAAATCATATGCTATCCATCAACAGAATTTACCACAGGTGGACTCCAGTCAAGGTGTAGAAACATCTTAAAGATGATAAATAAAAAAATAAAAAAAATGGGAGACCCCCAGAGTTAAATTTCAAGTTTCATAGCAATTGGTCTGAATACTTATGTCTAGGTGAAATTTTAGTTTTTCACTATTTTAAAAAATGTCAAAAATTTTGCTACATTTTTAATTTTCCTTTTAATTAATTAGCAAATGTTCATTGAACTACATATGTCTGCAAAAAAAAAGAAAAAAAGACCCCATGTGCATTTTGTTTTTTCTCCAAACTGCAAAAAACGGACCCGAATAGGACATGCTCTGAGTTTCACAGATCAGACACGCAATTCAGAATCTATAAGAAAGCATATACAGTATCTACCATGTGCCATGTTTAATACTTATGTCTTCTTACATGAAAGAAGGTCCCTCTTAGGAACTAGGGCAGATGTATGTGACTAGTACCTCTGCACCTGCTAATGTTTCACCCCTGCAAATATCTGATCAAGATCAGTGATAATCCATGCAGATGGTGCAGAAACAATTCCACTTATGTCCCCTTTAGGGTCCATTCAGCTGTCCGTAAGTGTTTTGCAGTCCGCAAATTACGGATCAGCAAAACACAGATACCGGCCATGTGCGTTCTGCATTTTGCGGCCCGCATATGGCTGGCCCTGTGATACAAATGCCTATTCTTGTCCGCAATTGCGGGCAATAATAGGACATGCTATATATTTTTTGCCATTGAAATGAATGGGTCCGCACCTATTCCGTAAAATTGCGGAACGGATGTAGACCCTGAACTACGGACGTCTGAATGGACCCTTGCACAGGTCAACATAGCAGGCAATTATTAGAAATGAACTGTTAGTTCCCAACTATTGCCTTCACATACAGCAATCACCTCTTCTGTATGGGGACAATCAAACATTCCTGCATTTGCTCATCCCTATAGAAAAGGGGTGGGGAACCTTTTTGCTGCCGAGGGCCATTTGGATATTTGTAACATCGTTCGGGGCCGGGGGCCATACAAAATTCTCAACTTAAAAATCTGACTACTATATTTGGTCAAACATATGAGTGACTTAGGGGTAAGTTACAGAAACTGCGCTTCAATTAAAAAAATCTAGAGCGCTGTATTTTTGCAGCACAAATAGTACATTTTGACCACATATAGCAGTCTAATTTTTAAGTTGAGAATGTTGTATATTTAGTTCTTTATTTGGCATTAATGGCAACCAAGCTAAACCCAGAGGGGTCCAGAGAGGGGTTTACCCAGCTTTCACTCTCCGTGCCACTGTCCCTGCCTCTTTCTTCACAACTGTCCCTGCCTTTGTCCCTTTCTCAGCCTCAGATCAGCCCCCACCTCCATCAGCCTCAAACAAGCCTCCTTTCAGATCCCCCAGCCTACATCAGCCTCAGATCAGACCTTTATCAGACCCTCCCTAGCCTTAGATCAGACCCTCATCAGACCCCAAGCCTCAGATCACACCCCATCAGACCTCCCAACCTCAGATCAGACCCCCATAAGACCCTCTATAGACTCAGATCAACCCCATCAGACCCCCCAGCCTCAGATCAGACCCTTACCAGATACCCCAGCCTCAGATCAGACCTCCTATAGGCCCCCAGCCTCAGATCAGACCCCCCAGCCTCAGATCAGACTCTCTTTCAGACTCCCAGCCTCAGATAAAAACCCCCAGCCTCAGACGAGACCCCCATAAGACCCACCAGCCTCATATCAGACCCCCATAAGACCCTCCCCACCCTCCATTAGCCTCAGATCAGCCCAATCAGATTTCAGACCAGACATTTAAAATAAATTAAAAAAATTTACTTACCTCTTGGCAGATTCACTTACCCTCCCTGGTCTTCTTCCCGCTGCACTGTACTGTGACCTGACAGAGCAGAGCTTCAGGTCATAGTGCGCGTCTACGTGCACTACATCCTGACGCTGCACGTTTCAGAACAAAGCGTGGGCGGGAAAAAGACCGGGGAAGGTGAGGACAGCAGGTGCAACGCTGTTCTCATCTTCCTGTGGCTCCCACATGCTAATGACCACTTCCATAATGGAAGCAGTCATTAGCATTCTCACAATATGTTCTGGCAGGGGGCCGGGGGCCACATGAAATGATCCCGCGCGCCATATGTCATATGCCGGAGGTTCCCCACCCCTGCTATAGAGAATCATTGCTTCTGGGCAGAAGATCCTTGTTTAGAGAGCACAATAAGCTGTCCAGAAACAATGATTTTGGTGACTACACTAGAGATGCCTTCACACAGTGAACAAGCATTTGCTCTGATCTGTGGCAGCTTTACACAGGAAAACTAACATTCCTAATAATGCTTCTTCCCCATAATTTCCCAGATCATTGGCCCATGTAAAGGGACCTTTAGCTATGTGGAATGGAGTCTCAGTCACAGAAATGTCTGCTACAAATCTGCCACATAAAAACTTTCCATAAAGGGGTTGTGTCACTTCAACAAGTGGCATTTATCATGTACAGAGAGTTAATACAAGACAGTTACTAATGTATTGATTGTCCATATTGCATCCTCTGCTGGCTGGATTAATTTTTCACTAAAGGAAAATGTTCCGGCCTCTCTGGTGGCTGGGATCGTGGGAGCTCACTTAGGCCAGTGCATTTTTCTAAAGTGTCCAAGCACTGCCACTGCCGTGGGATTGCAGGGTGGCCGTAACAAGTAGTGTATAATGCAATGGAAGAATGAATCAAGCCATCAAAGGAAGCAATATGGATAATCAATACATTAGTAACTGCCTTGTATTAACTCTCTGTAAGTGCCTTGTATTAACTTTCTCTACATAATAAATGCTTTTTGAAGTGACACAACCCCTTTTTACATGTCATGTGGAAGTTGGAGTCCTGTTACATAAACTGAATTGGGCCTTCAAATTGCCGCAATGGATCAGAGCGCATTGTCATTAAAGGTCATGGCTCCTTTACTACCAGGCCCAAATTTTAATGAGTGTTATAATTGACCAAGGGAGCCATAAGACCTCAGTACCCCAATGGTCAATCCGCCCCTGAATCTGTCATATCAAAGAAAGAGCCACCATGTTACTGCCGTATACCCTACCCTGTAGAAGCTTAGCAGGGAAGATTGCTGTGGAAGGAAAGGTTAATCTTTTTCTTCATATTACAATATATGCTTATAATTAATATTTATTTATGTGGTTATCAACAATATGTTGCATCTGACATTCTGACTCCTAACCGGTACCATGGATGCTGGATTAAAGGGGTGGCCACTTTTTGGCTACTGGTGACAAATGTATTTCCAAAATGACTATTTGGCACTTACTAACATAGCTTTTGTTGATATTCTGTAGCATGTTCTATATTTTGTAAGCTATGCCCCCTTGTTCGCCAAGTTTCTTTTTGCTGCCCCCATATAGGACCGATCCATAAAATGGCTGCTAATGGAGGGTCATGTGACCAGGCATATCACTCTGTCTCAAATAGACTGCACCTTCCATCTGCACTTGTACTGTTTGCAGTTTAGTGCAGATTTAGCGTATTAGGCAAGAGGAGGAGTGATGTGTCTGGTCACATGACCCTCCATCAGCGGCCATCTTATGGACATTTTTGTTTTGCTTAATTTGGTAGTTCAAACATATAAGACAAGCATTTCAAAATCTAGTCTCGTTATTTATTTAGGGGGGTTCACTGTATGCACTGGTTTTGAACATAATAGGAATGCACAGTGTGGAGGACCTGGAATAAATACACAAAATGACATGAGTTTAGACCAGTAAAGACAGTAGCAAGGTGCATAAGTGGTAACACCACTCTGGGGTGTTTCATTAGCACTGTGTGATGCGCATTACACAAGTCTGGAATGGTGGCCTCAAAAAGGGTTAAGAAACCTCAACTTCAATATCATCATAAGAAGCATCGGCTCGAGTTTGAAAAAAAAGTATGAACAGTAGAAGATTGGAAATGGGTGATTTGGAGCGATGAGACAAAAGTCAATAGATGGGAGCAAATGGGTCTGGAAGAAACAAGGGGAAAGGGGGCTAATGGATTGAGAAATTGAAGGAACTGTCAAGTTTCGTGGAGGAAGCCTGATGGTATGGGGTTGTTTCACAGCCAAAGGCATTGCTGAACTATATGTGAGTATCCAACAAGACGAGTTACTTTACACTCAAGTACTTTGGGTATGAGGAGGATGACATAGTGTTCCAGCAAGACAATGAAACAAAGCAAAGAAATGGTTCAATGACAAGGAAGTAGAGGTGCTGGCTTGGCCCCCACAGTTCCCAGACCTCAACACAATCAAACACTTGTGGGTATAGTTGAAGAAAAAGCTGTATTCGTGCCCAAGTAAGTCGACCAGTATGCACCAACATTGGGAACGTGTAGAAGAAACCTGGGAACATATTTTGGTCGAGACATGCTTGAATCTGATCGAGAGAAGGCCCAGAAGGATTCAGGCAGTGTTGAAAGCCAAAGGTGGATTTACAAAATACTAACAAAATAATAAAAATCTAAATTTAGAATTTTAGGAGCAAAACAGTAACAATGCAGTTACATGACAAGAATCTGCATAACTAATCATATGCTAAATAGTTAAAAGTGCTACTTATATAGGAAATAGCCAAGATGATTATCTAAAATGATTAGAGTCTCACGTTTGAAGCTGTAGTGGATGGTGAAATATGGAGCCTGAAAGTCAGAAGTTCAAAACATTGTTACCCTTTTGCTCCTCTGTATTATGTAAACTGACACTTTGAGCATTCCTATTCAGATCACTTATGAAGGGTCCAAAAACAAAGATGCTGGAAATTAACAGGGTCCAAGAATATATAATATAGAATAATATTTTATACATAAGTTATAATAAATAAAGAGAAAAACTAAAAAAAAAAAAGGGAACAAAACCCCAGAAATGCTAATCTAAAAGTGTCCTTTGTTTAGGAGGAATTGCATTGTAAAGAGACATTTAAACCATGAATCACAAAAGAACAGCATGGGACAGTGAAGAATGCCTCATGTATTTTCATGTATACACTTTTTGCACAAATATAACAGAGAAGCATTATACTGCTCAAGAAAACAAAATGACAAAAAGTACAGCTCGTGGGCTCCCTCTAGAGGCACAGATACATTTATCAGCAAAATCTGTTCATTCAGTATAACTAATTACAAATACAAAATAACTATGTAACTATTGGCATTGGCACCTATTTACCAGTTATTCACACAATAATAAAAAAATGTATTTTTCCATCACAAATAATTTACGCTATAAGACAATATTTTTTTCTATCCATTGTTAGATATATTAAATTAAGTAGATTTGATCACGCATAGACCATTCTTTATCCTACTCATTTCCACTATATACTATATAAAAACACAAAAATAATAAAATAATCACTGCAACAATTAAAATACATTTTACTAACATAAGATGAACTTAAAAAACAATGTATATGCCAAGAGAATAATTTGGTGGACTTAATATATACAGGATTTTTAGGAATATACTGTATATGTATATATTTTTTAAATATATTCATAAAAAATAGCTTTTTTACGAAAGAAATATATTGCTATTGTTATAACTGCCTGGAATAAGTATAATTTTTTCCATCACTGCCAGAACAAAACCAAGAGGAAGTTTCATTGTCCCTTCTTTGTGATTCAGGAACAATCATGTTTTGAGGAGAAAAAAGCAGGTTTGGTATAAAGGTAGGGTGTGACGTAGAAAATGGCAGTGCTTGAATACTGCACACAGAACAAAGGGAATAAATCACATATTTCTCAAGCTTATTGAAGAGAATGGACAGGGAATGCTGGGATAAATTGGGGCCAAGCATGATTATGGGGAGCTTTCGCTACAGACTAACAGTAGAATTTTTGAGTAACCTGTCATCTGTGTTGTTTGCCCTGACATGACAAAGATTGAGAACACGAAGAAAAAAAAGAAGAAGGAAATGTATGATATGTCATGAACTCCCAACTCAAAAACAGCTACAATTAATCTGTCATAAGAAAGAACAAGTCAACATACTGTAATGTAAATGTGTTCTTATAAAGACCAACACAAACTCTTTAATGTGCACAGGTACATAGAACTTTCTGCCTGAACTTCCCCTGCAGATAACTTTTGTCTGGATGGTGACCATTAGATTCCTGCTATGAACATTCATTTCTAAGTAACTATATTCATGTTTCTATTTCTTTTAGATAAAATTGCCCTTTTAAAGTCATTTTGGAGTCTCTATTGAAAGGGTTTGTGAAAAAAGAATAATATTCTAAACTGGAATATCACAAGAACTACTTCATAAAATTTTAAACATCCCTAAATTAAATATTTCTCCATTTATTCATATATCATATTTCATATCTATTCACCTTGTCTCTTTCTATCTACCTGTCTATCTATTTACTTACCTATTCATCTATATCATATCTATTATCTATCTATATACCTATTCATCTATTCATATCTATCTATCTATCTATCTATCTATCTATCTATCTATCTATCTATCCATCTCTCTATCTATCTCTCTATCTCTGTTGTGACTTTTTTGTGACTCTTAAATTCTGACCAGATTTTTACTTGGCACAGGAATCTGGCGTGCTCACAAAGTCACCAACTTTTTTTGCACAAGCAACAGATAAAAAGTCCCAAAAGCCCATTCTGCGATGTTTTGTTTTTCTGCCAGACTTCTGGCGCACAGGGCTTGATAAGTTCCCCCATTATGTTTGGTCCATGGACAGCTGTTTGTTCAAATTTACTATTCGTTACCAACTAATCAACCATCCATCTGGAAAATTAAGTTTCAAGATTAGCAACCAGGTTCATTTCATTCTACAATTATTTGATGACCCTAATCCATCAATCCATTGAGTGGAGAGACACTTTACCTACAATTATGCTACCAGCTCCTTCCTTATTGAATGCAGTAGCTTACCGTGTCACTAAATAGTCCCATTCCCAATATCATAGGTCAAGTAAGCCCAATTCTAATGCTACGGGTCACCGTTTCCCCAACTTGCTATACAATTTGTCAAAACAAAACACCACCGTTGCTTTAAGAAAATAATCTTAGCATTTGTGTTTAATATAAGAACATAAGTGAATCTCCTTCTCTGTAGTGAAGAATATCAAGCCTCACATGCCACAAGAATCCGACTTTGTAGCCAGCTCATACCTTTTAATTATGGTTTGACATGATCAAGTTATTCTGTGTCCATTAGATTTTTCTTTTTTGTGCCTTTCATTTTGGAAAAATATTTTTCATTCTCTAGTCTTATCCACAGCTTATAAGGAAGAGGATCTTGGAGCCTCAAAAGCTGAAGCAGCAGATTTTCTATTGGACTAATATTTTGGTTGATTAAAAAGTTATCAAAACATGGACAAAGAAATGGAATGTCTGGGATAAAAAATATACTTTCTCCAAAAAGCTGTTTGAAATATGTTAGGGCTAAATACATTCTGGCTAAAAATAAATTGGATAAAAACATGGCAAAATTTCTGAATCTCATTTCTATTTTTCTTTTGAATTCAAACCAATAGAACTGCACACTTTCCAGTAATACAACATATCTTCATCTAAACAAATACATGGTCATGACAACAAATTGATATCAATGTATCTTGTCATGCAGTTTCATATTTGGTCATTAGGTGGCAAAGGTATATTTAAAGAGTTCTCCAATTTGAACAAACTCTGCTTGTTAGAAGGCTACCTTAAAGGAGTTGTGCAGCCTGTTTCTATCAGGATAGGTCATCAATATCTGATCGTCGGGGCTCCAACACCCGGCACCTTTGCTGATCAGCTGTTAGAAGAGGATGCAGCACTCTTAGAAGCATTTGAAACTGAATCTACACAAGTTAGGAGCTGGTGTGGTTTTTAGGGGTATTCTACATCAGATTTCTAGCTTTATAAGTAGTGCCAAATCTGGCAAGCCAGATAGGCCACACACCCCTCCTGACCACATATGAACCAATGCTTTTTAGAAAGTGGGCATTGACAATACTATAAAAGGACAAAAAGTGACACATTTTTGCACAAAAGAGAACTTATGCAAAAAATTAACATTTTTTGTAGCCATTTTTATGCCACATGGAGTTTTTTAAATTCCTCCAAAATTGTTCCCCTGCTGCGACCCCTATCATGAGGCAGCAATCTATTTACAAACCTGGTAATATATGAGGAAACCTAGCTCAAGTGTTCAGTGTCGTTGCTGCACCATCGCATGTGAAAATAAGCATTGCACAGAACCCAACCAAATCAGTGGTTAAAGCAAAAACAAACAATTGAACAGCACTCTGCAAACACAAATAATAAAGTAAATACAATAGTGCCATACTCACTATAGAAATGTACTAATGGTAATGCTATGTTATAAATGTAAGATTCTTGGCAAACACGCTTTGTTCAAAATGATTTGTGCCTGTCTGCCACCAGATAGGGAGAGTGCAGGGACAGTGCAGGGACAGCGTAGGGTGAGGAGTGTTTTTAGATACTGTAGGGACATCACAGGGAGAATGCAGGGACAGGGCAGGCTGAGAGTAAGCCCTGTGCATCTTGTTCACCTGCTGCACCATTAATACTTAATCTGTTCTGTTATACATAGACTTACTGTGTGTTAGACTTGGTATCAACAGGAGGATTAATATATAGGCACATTTATTTATTTCACCTGCTGCGCTATTCATACTTAATCTGTTCTGTGATACATAGACTTAGTGTCCTTCAGATTTAGTGTCTACAGATGGTCTACTATATAAGCGTGTTTATCTAGTTTACCTACTGTGCCATTCATACTTAATCTGTTCTGTTGTACATAGACTTACTGTGCATCAGACTCCGTCTTAACAGGTGGTCTAATATATAGGTGTGTTTCACTAGTTCACCTGCTGTACCATTGATACTTAGTTACATAGTAACATTACTGATTCAGTTACTGTACACTATGGCCAACAGACAGTTGTCTGGGCCCAGAAAAGGAATGGGAAGTGGCAAAAATGTTGTTGTAGCCAGCACAAGTAGCAAAAAAAGAAGGGTTGTAGGTAGCAGCATCTGCAGCAACAGGCCACAGCTGCCACTGTAATCCAGCAGTCATGTTTTGACCAACAATCCAGCTTCACTGGAATGGTTGACTCGCTCTTCAACATCATCTAAAGTGACATCAGATGCTCATAGCCAGGAATCGGTGGGTTCCTCTGACACTACACTTAATTGGTATGGCCCAGGAACTGCCTCTCTGCCCTCTCCTGTCCTGCAACTGGCCTCTTTTTTGCTGCTCTTTCTGCTAGGGAAATAATCTATGCTGCTGGCTCTGCCCCATTTTTCTGTGAGGACAAGCTTATTGAGGACAGTCAGCAGGTACAGGCCAGCAAAGATTTGGAGGAGAGGTCTTTTGCGTCCTCCTTTAGGCATGCAGCTAGCAATGATGACAGTCAGGTGGAAGCATGTGTTGTAAGCGATCAGAAACATGGTGAGGGTTACATAAGTGATGGTCAGACAGTAGTGATGATGTAGCCAATCACACGTGGGAACTGGGTGAAAAAGGGGGACCATCATCATCATCAGGGGTGAGGGTGACAGCAGGCCCGTGAGACAGCTGCAGGGTGTCAGAGTGCCGATGAGCCAGCTGGGTGGAAGCAGTGGGAGATCTGGAGCCAAACGTGCCCGGGGTAGACCGTCTGCTACACCAGTTCATAAAGGCAGCGGCATGCAGTCATTACAGAGTGGTGCTCAGCAGTAATATGCCATGAGGTACGCTGACCATGGCTTGAAAAAGGGCTTCTCAATTCAAACACGAAATGTTGCCTAAGGGTACTTTTACACTTGCGTTATTCTTTTTCGGTATTAAGTTCCGTCCTAGGGGCTCAATACCGGAAAAAAATTGATCAGTTTTAACCTAATGCATTCTGAATTGAGAGCAATCCGTTCATTATGCATCAGGATGTCTTCAGTTCAGTCACTCTTATGGTATTTGGCCCGGAGAAAATACTGCAGCATGCTGCTGTATTTTCTCCGTCCAAAATTCCGGAACACTTGCATTATTTTCCATTGAAATGCATTAATGCCGGATCCGGCAACAAGTGTTCCGGAAAAACGGAACCGGTCTCCCAGTCTGCGCATGCGCAGACATTTAAAAATGTGAAAAAAATAAATACCGGATCCGTTTTTCCGGATGACACCAGAGAGACGGATCCGGTATTGCAATGCATTTGTGAGACGGATCCATCTACAAATGCTATCCGTTTGCATACGGATTTCTGGATCCGGCAGGCAGTTCCGACGACGGAACTGCCTGCCGGAATCCAACAACGCAAGTGTGAAAGTACCCTAAGTTCTGAACAAAAGATTATGTCCTGAATATTCTGCATGTCAATGCTTTATTGCATCTCGTATGGCTGAACTATAATGAAATAAACTAAGGAAATAAAACATAAAAGTCTTGAGGGTGGAGAAGGACTCTTAAAGGGACGAGTACCCAGCAAAGGTATTCTGTGGATGAGTGCTGGTGCACTGAATAAATAAGGTCAAGCAACTCAACTATACATGAAAACATAGGCGCTAGGGTGCAGAAAAATGGAAGCAGGTGCTCTGGACTGATGAATAGTGATGAGCGGCAGGGGTCATATTCGAATTCGTTATATATTTCGCAAATATTTTGTTGAATATTCATCGAATATTCGCAAATTCAAATATTCGTTATATTCTACATTCTTTTCTTTTACTCGAAAATCAGCAAGGTAATGATCGTGTAATATGCGAATATTGCGCGATCAATACAGGCGTGGGTCAAAAAACAAATATATAGCACTATAGAATATAGTGCTATATATTCGTTTTTTAGAATATTCGTAATTATTTCCATCTGAAGTTGTGATTCCTCCCTGCTTAAGTTGCTTGTCAAGCAACTTAAGCAGGGAGGAATCATGACTTTATCTGGAAAAAAATGACAAATATTCTAAAAACCGAATATATAGCACTATATTGAATATAGTGCTATATATTCATTTTTTAGAATATTCGAAAAAAATTTCCATCTGAAGTCATGATTCCTCCCTGCTTAAGTTGCTTAAAGAGGACCTTTCACCTGTATAAACTATGGTAACTGAGTATGCTGACATGTAGAGCGGCGCCCGGGGATCTCACTGCACTTACTATTATCCCCGGGCGCCGCTCCGTTCTCCCGTTATAGGCTCCAGTACCTTTGCTTCTTAAGTTATAGTAGGCGGTGTCTTCCCTTGTCCTGTGGGCGTCTCCTTCGCCTAGGCTGCAGCGCTGGCCAATCGCAGCGCACAGCTCACAGCCTGGGAGTTTTTTTTCTCCCAGGCTGTGAGCTGTGCGCTGCGATTGGCCAGCGCTGCAGCCTAGGCGAAGGAGACGCCCACAGGACAAGGGAAGACACCGCCTACTATAACTTAAGAAGCAAAGGTACCGGAGCCTATAACGGGAGAACATAGCGGCGCCCGGGGATAATAGTAAGTGCAGTGAGATCCCCGGGCGCCGCTCTATATGGCAGCATACTCAGTTCATATAGTTTATACAGGTGAAAGGTCCTCTTTAAGTAAGAAGCAGGGAGGAATCATGTGTTTAGATAGAAAAAATGAACAATATTCGAATATATAGCACTATATTCAAAATATTCACGAATTCTCGAAGTACTGATATTCCCGATTAAAATTTGTAATTCGAATATTCGCGCTCAACACTACTGATAAAATATTTGGCTGTAAGACATGGCAGTTTGCAGTTGGAGAGCGTTACATTAATGACTTACTGCAGGAAACAGTGAAGTATGGTGAATGCTCCTTGCAATTTGGGGCTGTATTTCAGCAAATGGAGTTGGCGATCTGGTCAGGATTAAGGGTGTCCTCAGGGCTAAGAAATACAGGCAGATAGGATTGTACATCCCAGCAAATAGACCCCAAAGTCAGACTGTGTAATGCTCACAGAAATTGCAAAAAACCCAATAGCTACACCTAAGACTCTGCAGGCCTCAGTTAGCATATTAAATATGCAAGTTCGCGATGGTACAATTAGAAAAAGTCTGAAGAAGTACATATGGATTCTTTGGAAGGGTTTCCAGGAGAAAGCTTCTTCAAAACAACATGGCTGCATGGCATAAGTTTGCAAATTTGCACAGATGTATTGTAATGCATTGCAGAGGGGATCAGACCCCAAAGTGAACATCATAAATAAAGTAAAGAAAAAAAAGTAACAAAAAGTGTTTTTAATAAAATTAATAAAGTAATAAAATTGATAAAGTAAAAAATAAAAAAAGCCCCTTTTCACTTATTTTATAATTAAAAAAACAACAACACATATTAGGTATCACCGCGTCCGTAATGACCGGCTCTATAAATATATCACATGATCCACCTTGTCCGATAAACACCATAAAAAATAAAAACGGTGTAAAAAAAAGCCATTTTTGTCACCTTACATCACAAAAAGTGCAACACCAAGCGATAAAATAGCGTATGTCCCACAAAATGGTATCAATAAAACTGTCACCTCATCCCGCAAAAAATAAAAAAACTATAGCTCTCAGAACATGGAGACACTAAAACATAATTTTTTTTGTTTCAAAACTGCTATTATTGTGCTAAAGTGAAATACAATAAAAAATAACATATTAGGTATCGCCACGTCCGTAACAGCCAGCTCTATAAAAATATCACTTGACCTAACCCCTCAGGTGAACACCATAAAAAAAATGTAAAAAAAAGCAATTTTTGTCACATTATATCACAAAAATTGCAACAGCAAGTGATCAAAAAGGCGTATGCCCCCCAAAATAGTATCAATCATACCGTCACCTCATCCCGCAAAAAATGAGACCCTACCTAAGAGAATAGGTAAAAAAATAAAAAAAAGCTATTGCTCTCAGACTATCACATGACCTAACCACTCAGGCGAATACTGTAAAAAAAATAAAAAAATAAACGGTGTAAATAAAATTGCAAAAGCAAGTGATCAAAAAGGCGTATGCCCCCCAAAATAGTACTAAGCAGACCATCACCTCACCCAGCAAAAAATGAGACCCTAACTAAATGTATCGGTTAAAAAATAAAAAGCTATGGCTCACAGACTATGGAGACACTAAAATATCATTATTTCAGTTTCAAAAATGTTATTATTGTGTAAAACTTAAATAAATAAGAAAAAGTAGACATATTAGGTATTTCCACGTGCGTAACGATCTGCTCTATAAAAAAGTCACATGACCTAATCCCTCAGGTAAACTCTGTAAAAATAAAAAACAAAAACGTGCCGAAACATAAATTTTTGTTACCTTCCCTCACAAAAATCGTAATATAGAGCAAATAAAATCATATGTACCCCAAAATAGTACCAATAAAACTGGCACCTTATCCTGTAGTTTCCAAAATGTGGTCACTTTTTTGAGTTTCTACTGTAGGGGTGCATCAGAGGGGCTTCAAATGGGACATGGCATCTAAAAACCAGTTCAGCTAAATTTGCCTTCCAAAAACCATATGGCGTTCCTTTCCTACTGCGCCCTGCCGTGTTCCCGTACAGCAGTTTACGATCACATGTGGGGTGTTTCTGTAAACCGCAGAATCAGGTTAATAAATATTGAGTTTTATTTGACTGTTAACCCTTGCTTTGCTACTAGAAAAAATTGATTAAAATGTAAAATCTGCCAAAAGAGTGAAATTCTGAAATTTCATCTCCATTTTCCATTAATTCTTGTGGAACACCTAAAGGGTTAACAAAGTTTGTAAAATCAGTTTTGTATACCTTGAGGGGTGTAGTTTCTAAAATGGGGTCATTTTTGGGTGGTTTCTATTATGTAAGCCTCACAAAGTGACTTCAGACCTGAACTGGTCCTTAAAAAGGGATTTGCTTCCAAACTTGTAAGCCTTCTAACGTCCCCAAAAAATAAAATGTAATTTTCAAAATGATCCAAACATGAAGTAGACATATGGGGAATGTAAATAAATAACTATTTTTGGAGGTTTTACTATCTATTATAAAAGTAGAGAAATTGAAATGTGGAAATTTGCTAATTTTTCAAATTATTTGGTAAATTTGTAATTTTTTTATGAATAAAATGTATTTCTTTTTCTACTCATTTTTACCACTGTCATGAAGTACGATATGTGACGAGAAAACATTCTCAGAATGGCCTGTATAAGTAAAAGTGTTTTAAAGTTATCACCACATAAAGTGATACATGTCAGATTTGCAAAAAATGGCCTGGGCAGGAAGGTGAAAACAGACCCGGGGTTGAAGGTGCTACATGACCACATATGTAATATGCAGGTTAGTTCCACAGGACCTGTCACCACTCCGGACATGTCTGTTTTAATATCTTCATACATTCCCCATGTAATTACAATTCTTATGAATCTATGTAGTGGTGTCCCTTTATTATTCCTGCTAGAAGTTACAATTTAATTGCTTTTAGCCTCCAATAAAGGAGGGGGGGGGGGGTAACAAGTTTAGAGTGTTTACCTGCACAGACTCATTCTATCCAATCAGTGCTGCCATGTTTAGGAGGCTAGGTACACACACCCAACTTTTGACAACCCGTGTGTAGCCTTTAAAACTGATTGGCTAATAGCAATTCATTAATAACTTATATTTGATAAATAATAAAGGAATGGCACAACATTGAGCCATAACAATAGATGTTCCAGAAATGTCATTACATGGGGAATACATGAAGTAATTAATGAACACATGTCAGGAGTGGTTAACGGTCCTATTTTAACTAGTATTATGGTCAAACTGTATTTTGCGAATGATAGTAATGTTTTTCTATTTTTTTAAACAATATTGGTGTGGTCATATATTAATTTACATGTTATGCTTGTTTAAATTTTGTAGAACGGAGGACAACCTTGAGGAGGAAGCAGAAGAGAGTGCGCCACAACACTCCAGCACCTGT
Organism: Bufo bufo; assembly: GCF_905171765.1. Taxonomy (NCBI): domain Eukaryota; kingdom Metazoa; phylum Chordata; class Amphibia; order Anura; family Bufonidae; genus Bufo; species Bufo bufo. Next base: position 140,773,699 of record NC_053389.1, read on the forward strand.
GATGAGGAGCCAGCTGTGTCACAAGGTCCTCCAGAGTGCACTGAAGGGCCCAGCACCTCTGCCACCTCTCGGCCCCAGCCTCAGGATTTGACCCCTCCCCCCACTTTGTCCTTACGCACCCGCCGCTGCAGACCAATGCCTCCTGCCGAGGCTATGATAAATAGTCAGGTACTGGACTATTTGTCTAGAGCCCGGCAGGAGGACCAGTTTGATCTGTATGTGCGCAGTCTGGCCCCGTGTTTGCAGAGTCTGCCTCCAGAACGAGTACTGAGAACCAAAGCTGCTCTTGGAATCGTTCTGGAGGCAGCCACTCCGCCAAACGATCCCACAGACCTTTTTCTGGCCCTGGAGAATTGAAGCAGCCATGGGCACATGTCTGGCCGCCGGCAAACTCCCATTCCCCAGGTTTGCCACGGGCCGCCACAATTCCCTCCCACAAGGGAATATTATGGCCCACAAAGTCACCCATATGCCCCACATTACGACACATCATATGGCCAGCCTGGCCCCTCCACATCCCAAGCTGCCCCACCTCACCACTCTGGCCCCCCTTCTCAACCCTCCTACCCTGGGCCTCGGTTTCGGGGTCCAACTGGGTCACCTGGACGTTTTTTGAATTTGTAAATTTAGCTTTTACATTATTGTTTATTTTATTTTTTTAATTAACAAAAAAGGAAATATGAGGACTCTGTGCGAATAAACCGAGTTTTATTTTCACTCATTTCATTGTTTACTGTCTTTATTATATACATGAATTATTATATTTATGTAGTGCAAACACATAACACATTAATAATTGTTAACGTTTATTATCTCTTATATATATATAAAAATGAATTTCTGTCTGTCTGTCTGTCTAGACGTCTGTCTTTCTGTCTGTCTGGATGTTCTTTATGCGCGACCAAACGACTGGACTGATCTTCACCAAATTTGACACACATGTACATCAGGTGTCCAGAAAGGTTTTAGAAGGTGTCTCAGCTCTGTCGGACTTACCGTTCCTGATATATTCCCAAAAAATGACCTGCATTAGCCAATACAAGCCAGCAAGCCTTTCACTTAAACCCTAACTGCCATGCACACGGTCACATGTCCCTTATCAGCCAATGGAAGCTCGCAGGTCCTACTCCAGGTTGCCATAACAACTGATCACAGGTTTTAGCAGTTCGAAGGTCCTTAAATATTCAGACATATGACGTATGATGGCACAACTACACTACTACATGCATGGGGGGCAAGGGCCACTATTAAATGGACGGGCTCTGTGGAGTTCACTGTTAAAGGGGCGGGCACTGTGGAGGTCACTGTTAAAGGTGCAGTGACTGTCAAAGTCACTGTTAAAGGGGTGGTCACTGTTAACACCTTAAGGACTCAGCCCTATTTCACTTTAAGGACTTGGCCATTTTTTGCAAATCTGACCAGTGTCACTTTAAGTGCTGATAACTTTAAAACGCTTTGACTTATCCAGGCCATTCTGAGATTGTTTTTTCGTCACATATTTTCTTCATGACACTGGTAAAATGAAGTAAAAAAAAATCATTTTTATTTATAAAGAAATACCAAAATTACCAAAAATTTATAAAAAATTGCTAATTTCCAAGTTTCAATTTCTCTTCTTTTATAATACATAGTAATACCTCCAAAAATAGTTATTACTTTACATTCCCCATATGTCTACTTCATGTTTGGATCAATTTGGGAATTATATAACATTTTTGGAGGATGTTACAAGGCTTAGAAGTTTAGAAGAAAATCTTTATTTTTTTCAGAAATTTTCAAAAACCCACTTTTTAGGGACCAGTTCAGGTCTGAAGTCACTTTGTGAGGCTTACATAATAGAAACCACCCAAAAATGACCCCATTCTAGAAACTACACCCCTCAAGGTATTCAAAACTGATTTTACAAACTTTGATAACCCTTTAGGTGTTGCACAAGAGTTATTGGCAAATGGAGATGAAATTCCATTTTAATCCATTTTTTCCAGTAACAAAGCAAGGGTTAACAGCCAAACAAAATGCTATATTTATTGCCCCAATTCTGTAGTTTGCAGAAACACCCCATATGTGGCCGTAAACTACTGTACGGGCACACAGTAGGGCGTAGAGGGAAAGGTGCGAAATATGGTTTTTGGAAGGCAGATTTTGCTGGACTGTTTTTTTTTACACCATGTCCCATTTGAAGCCCTCCTGATGCACCCCTAGAGTAGAAACTCCATAAAAGTGACCCCATCTAAGAAACTACACCCCTCAAGGTATTCAAAACTGATATTACAAACTTTGTTAACCCTTTAGGTGTTGCACAAGATTTAATGGAAAATAGAGATACAATTTCAAAATTTCACTTTTTTGGCAGATTTTCCATTTTAATATTTTTTTTACAAAGCAAGGGTTAACAGCCAAACAAAACTCATTATTTATGGCCCTGATTCTGTAGTTTACAGAAACACCCCATATGTGGTCGTAAACTGCTGTACGGGCACACGGCAGGGCGCAGAAGGAAAGGAATGCCATACGGTTTTTGGAAGGCTGTTTTTTTGGACACCATGTCCCATTTGAAGCCCCCCTGATGCACCCCTAGAGTAGAAACTCCATAAAAGTGACCCCATTTTAGAAACTACACCCCTCAAGGTATACAAAACTGATTTTACAAACTTTGTTAACCCTTTAGGTGTTCCACAAGAATTGATGGAAAATGGAGATGAAATTTCAGAATTTCACTCTTTTGGCAGATTTTACATTTTAATCCATTTTTTCTAGTAGCAAAGCAAGGGTTAACAGTCAAATAAAACTCAATATTTATTACCCTGATTCTGTGGTTTACAGAAACACCCCACATGTGATCGTAAACTGCTGTACAGGCACACGGCAGGGCGCAGAAGGAAAGGAACGCCATATGGTTTTTGGAAGGCAAATTTAGCTGAACTTGTTTTTAGATGTCATGTCCCATTTGAAGCCCCCCTGATGCACTCCTACAGTAAAAACTCAAAAAAGTGACCACATTTTGGAAACTACGGGATAAGGTGCCAGTTTTATTGGTACTATTTTGGGGTATATATGATTTTTTTATTGCTCTATATTAAGTTTTTTTGTGAGGCAAGGTAACAAAAAAATGGATTTTTTTGGCACCGTTTTAATTTTTTATTTTTACAGAGTTTACCTGAGGGATTAGGTCATGTGAATGTTTTATAGAGCAGATCGTTACACACGTGGCAATACCTAAAATGTCTACTTTTTCTAATTTATTTAAGTTTTACACAATAATAACATTTTTGAAACCGAAATAAGGATATTTTAGTGTCTCCATAGTCGGAGAGCCATAGCTTTTTTATTTTTTGACCGATTCTCTCAGGTAGGGTCTAATTTTTTGCGGGATGAGGTGACGGTCTGATTGGTACTATTTTGGGGGGCATACGCCTTTTTGATTACTTGCTGTTGCAATTTTTGTGATGTAATGTGGCAAAAATGGCTTTTTTTACACCGTTTTTTTTTTTACGTTGTTCACCTGAGTGGTTAGGTCATGTGATATTTTAATAGAGATGTTTTTTACGGACGTGGCGATACCTAATATGTATACTTTTTTAATTTTTTTCACTTTAGCACAATAATAGAAATTTTGAAGGAAAAAATTATCATATTTTAGTGTCTCCATAGTCTGAGAGCCATAGCTTTTTTATTTTTTGACCAATTCTCTTAGATTGGGTCTAATTTTTTGCGGGATGAGGTGACGGTCTGATTGGTACTATTTTGGGGGGCATACGCCTTTTTGATCACTTGCTGTTGCAATGTTTGTGATGTAATGTGACAAAAATGGCTTTTTTTTACACGTTTTTTTTTTTTTTTTTTGGCCAATTGTCTTAGGTAGGGGCTCATTTTTTGTGGGATGAGGTGACGGTTTTATTGATACCATTTTGGGGGGCATACGCCTTTTTGATCGCTTGGTGTTGCACTTTTTGTGATGTAAGGTGACAAAAATTGCTTTTTTACACATTTAAAAAAATAAATAAAATGGTGTTTATCGGACAGGGTGTATCATGTGATATATTTATAGAGCCGGTCATTACGGACGCGGCGATACCTAATATGTGTGGGTTTTGTTTGTTTTTTCTGTTTTTTATTGTAATGCATTGCCTGTTAGTGTATGACACTGAGTCATACACTAACAGGTTGCCTAGGAGACCCAGCCTGAGGCTGGATCTCCTCGGCTCCCGTAGAAGGCAGTTCCCGATGCCGTGCAAGGCATTGGGCAGCCTCTGCTCGGCATCGGGCTGCCTTGTGTCGCATCAGGTCCCAGCATCAGGTCCCAGCGGGGACTCAATGCGATCGTTCACCTGACACAAACCTCTTCTATGTCGCGGTCAGCGCAGACCACGGCATAGAAGGGGTTAATCCACCGGCATCGGCTTTTACAGCGATGCCGGCGGATACATCAGGGGCCTGGCTACCACGGACTGCCGGGCCCCTGCAGTGATCGGGCAGGCACCGCTCCGGTGCCCGCACGATCACTATGACGTACTATTAAATCAAATTGCGGGAACTCAGTGGTTCCCATGACGTAACAGTATGTCAAAGGTCGGGAAGGGGTTAAACTAATAACACACAAAGAATAAAATTTTACCATGTTTTTATTGAACACACCATGTAAACATTCACAGTGCAGGTGGAAAAAGTATGTGAACCCTTGGATTTAATAACTGGTTGAACTTCCTTTGGCAGCAATAACTTCAACCAAACGTTTCCTGTAGTTACAGATCAGACGTGCACAATGGTCAGGAGCAGTGGCGTAGCTAGAAATGACTAGGCCCCACATAAAATTTTTGAATAGGGCTCCATCCCACAGTAATTTTTTTGCGACCCCTTCCTTTCATGCCGCCCCTATTCCTGTGGCTAGTAAAGATCGCTCTCTCAGACCAGGGCCAGAAGCTGTTCCATCCATTTTATACACTGTCTATACTGTCACTGTATATAATTTCATTCTGTAATACTGTTGAGGGGGCCCTGACCAAATCCTTTAGTCCTCCTCCTCCTGGATGGGCCCATTCTAGGTCAGGGCCCCAAAGCTGCAGCTTTCCTTGCTTCCCTGGGCCCCTGGTCTGCATTAATCTGCAGGTGACCATCATACAGCTCCACAGATTGTTTCCATCTGCATCTTTCTAAACAATCTGTGGCCTTAGTCTTTTATCTAGACTCATTTTTATCACCATGCTGCTACTGATGCTGCTTAAAAGGCCTTAAAGTGATCACCAGCCCCACAATCTAATTAAGGTTTTACGCACAAAACCAAAGTAAAAAATCGATTTTATAGGAAAAATTTATTGAAAACATTCTTTCCTGTATGTTTACTTGTATATAAAGTGCAAGTGCTGCCAAAACTACAAGGAAGAGGCACTCAGATACAACCTGTATATCACATAAAGGAGGGCCTCATTCACATTGTGTTGCGGGCCTGCAGGTGAGCTGACCCTGTAAAAGATTTGAGCTGCGGGCCTGCAGGTGAGCTGACCCTGTAAAAAATTAGATGTGAGGGCCTGAAGGTGAGCTGACCCTGTAAAAGATTTGAGCTGCGGGCCTGCAGGTGAGCTGACCCTGTAAAAAATTAGATGTGAGGGCCTGCTGGTGAGCGTACTCTCTAAAAAATTATATGTGAGGGCCTGCTAGTGAGCAGACCCTCTAAAAAATGATATGTGAGGGCCTGCTGGTGAGCGGACCCTCTAAAACATTATATGTGAGGACCTGCTAGTGAGCAGACCCTCTAAAAAATTATATGTGAGGGCCTGCTGGTGAGCGGACCCTCTAAAAAATTATATGTAAGGGCCTGCTGGTGAGCGGACCCTGGAAAATATTAGATGTGAGGGCCTGCTGGTGAGCGGACTCTGTATAAAATTGGATGAGAGGGCCTGCTGGTGAGCGGACCCTGTATAAAATTAGATGTGAGGGCCTGCTGATGAGCGGAGACTCTAAAAATTTATATGTGAGGGCCTGCTGGTGAGCGGACCCTCTAAAAAATTATATTCAAAGGCCATATATGCGAGGGCATTATATGTGACAAATAAGCAATGCATGTTGATATGATGGAAGAGGAGGAGGAGGATGAGAAAAGGAAGATTCAACCATATACCCTGTGGTGGAAGGGGTGCATGGGAATACAGTCTATTAACTACATTAAAAACAACACTTGTAAAGTGTCTTTATGTTCATCTGCATTCCTCTGATGGAGTCGAGAAGTCATAGTCAATCCAGGCCTTGTTCATTTTTATATGAGTCAACCTGTCAGCATTTTCAGTTGACAGGCGGATACGCTTATCTGTTATAATGCCACCAGCAGCACTAAATACAGGCTCAGACCAAACGCTGGCGGCAGGGCAGGCCAGCACCTCCAAAGCGTAGAGCTTAGGGATCATTGAGGACGCTGACACGATCTGCTATGTACTCCTTCACCATCTTCCAAAATTATTCTCTCCTTGTGGCAGTAGGACGCACATCAGGGAGAGTGTGCTGTGGGGTGTCATGAAACTGTCCCAGGCTTTGGAGAGTGTTACCCTGCCTCTGTTGGAACTGCTGTGTGTTCCCCTTGTCTCCCCTCCTCGGTTGGCCAAGGAAGTATAGATACGGCCACCAGCGTTGTCAGATAGAAAATTTTGGAGCAATTTTCCAACAAGGATCTTCTGGTATTGCACCATTTTGGTCATCCTTCCTCTCCACCAGAGGAATGAGAGATGAGAAGTTCTCTTTGTAGCGGGGGTCGAGAAGGGTGAACAACCAGTAATGGGAGTAAATCCATCATAATTAGTACTGGAATATCCCCCCTAAACTTTCTCTAATGGAAAATACCCTATTTAACTGGTCTTCCCCGACTATTGCATATTTAGGAGTCAAACTTAGCCCCAATATTTCAGACCTCTTTGCACTTAATTATATCCCCCTAAAAGCCTCAATATTCAAAACAATAGATAAAATCTCCAATTCTGCCCCGACCCTCTCTTGGTTCGGTAGAAAAAACCTTCTCACTTCTCTTATCATCCCCCGTCTCACGTACCTGCAACAAGTCCTTCCAATTCCCATAGCTAAGTCCTTTTACACCTCTCTTAAACAGAGATTCAGAGCCTTCATATGGAAAGGGAAGAAAGCTAGACTTTCTTACTCTCTCCTGTCCCGATCCCGTTTGGAAGGTAGTATTGGGCTCCCAGATCCAGAACTCTATGGGAAAGCCATACTTCTGTCCAGAATTGTTGATTGGCTTAGAAATACGAGAAACAAATCCTGGGTAGCGTTGGAACAATGTATCATTGGGATGCCTACTTGCGCTTTATGTCTGGGATATTGTAATCCGCCCCAAATCAATTTATCAGCTTTCCCAATCATAAAAGCTACTCTGGAAGCTTGGAAATGGTTGAGCTCCTCCCATTGCTCAATACCTTTTCCCTCTCCCTTAATCACAATCAGTGATATCTTAGGCTCATCCTCCATTGGTCCACGCCACTCCTCCTCTAAATCAGTTAGATCCTCTTCCTTGCCAATTTCCCATCTTCTTGAATCCCAAGGATCTCTAGTATCCTTAGATACCCTCAAAACTTTGCTCAACCCACAACTCTGCGACTTCACCCTTTTACCACTTATCAAAACCTTCGTATCCAGAAACAACATGAAGGGAGAGCTCCTACGTCCCCTCACATGATATGAAGCATTAATAGTAAACCCCAACCCTCCAAAAAAACGTTTCTCACAGATTTATAATAAATTACGCTCCCCCCTAATCGTTAAGCCCGCGTTCATTCACACTTGGGAAAAAGACACTGGGATGGATCTGCCCCTCTCAATTTTGCCCACATTATTTGAAATACCACATAAATCATCACGATGTGTACGAGTTCAGGAAAACGGTTACAAAATCCTGTCACACTGGTACATTACCCCAATTAAATCCTCACACTTCTCTGGATCTTCCTCAAACAGATGCTGGAGATGCTTAGAGGAGAAAGGCACCTTCCTCCATATCTGGTGGCAATGCCATCCTATTAGTAAGTGGTGGTCGGATATCATTCAGATCTGTAATCAAATCTGCTCTTCAACTGTCAAGATATCCCCTTATTGAGCTCTGCTATCCTTCTTTGACGAGGGTACAACTCCCCCTCCCTCCTTTCTCTTCAAACAACTTCTGATAGCGGCTCGCCTTCTGATACCCAAATATTGGCTACAGACCCATCTTCCCTCGGTGGAGCAGTGGAAGCTCAAGGTGGATCAGCTTTATCGTTTTGAGGAACTAGCCTCTTGGGAATCTCGAACCCATCCGGCTTTTATTAAACGTTGGGCACTTTGGACAAAATACAGGTTTCTCAAGACCTAATAATTCTCAGTTGCATCCCACTAGTACTTCATGGCCCTGCCCTTGGGGTTCCACTGCTAAACAGAGTGAAGCCCTATTATTGCCACCTTTTAACTCAGATGAAAGTAAGGTAAGGGACTCTAACCGCCTTCTAACTTCTCACACGTTCTTGTTTGAGATAGATGGGCTCGGCTTGAGGGACCCTTGACTGTTATCTCCTCTCCTCATTGTCTCATTTCAAACTAGGAAATGTGTTGCCTAATAATAAAATGCCTGTCTCCTTTGGGACCTTGTATATACAAAATGTATGCCTGTTTAGCAACTACTTGTAATCGGCTGTTATTGTCAAGAAGGTGTCAAGAGCCACGTCTGACTCCGTTATACCCGGGGTCAGGAAGTCGCAGCGGGTGGCTGCGCGTTCGATGTACAAAGACAGTGCTGTTTCGTAATGGTAGCTTTCTGGGTTTGCCTTGCAATCCTTTTTGGCTCACTCAGGGATCCGTAGCTTCTCCTCCTCAGCTGTTTCTTGTCCAGCAATCCCAACCTCCTTATATTCCCATCTCCCACTTCTCTGGTTGCCAGATATAGAGCTTCCTGCCTGGACTTCTATACTGACCCACTGGAGCTGTGTAACTGTGTTCCCTGGTTGTTGTTCCAGAACGTTACCCTCTGGATCCCTGTTGGACTTTTGTTGTCTGCTGTTGTCGCCCACCTGGGATTATATGTTTGTATGTATTGTCTGTCCTCTCCTTGGTGTTTTCCTCTTAGTGTCAGTGGTGCGGACTAGTGATCCCACCGCCCCGTTCACTACACAGGGCTCATCTTAGGGAAAGCCAGGGTTTAGACACGTGATCGGCGTACGGGTGAGGAACCCGTCTAGGGACGTCAGGGCAGTCAGGTGCCAGCCGCAAGGTGAGTCAGGGGTCACCACCTTTTCCTCTCCCTTGGACAGGGCCTTCCCATTTCCATCCCTTTGCGTGACGCCGGTCATTACAGCTATTCATTAACATCCTATATACAATTTGATATCCTCTTATGCTTATGTATGTGGTACCGAATTACACCACTGTTGGCGTCATGTTTACCTTTTCTTTTTTCTGATAATGAAAATAAAATATAAAAAAAAAAAAAAAAGTGTAATAGTGACGCTGATAATAGTGTTATCGCCGCACACCATCTGTTTTGATTCCTCAAAGTTGCGTAAAACCTCACAGAGGTCAGACATCCATGCCCACTCCTCGCTTGTGAATAGCGGAAGCTGACTGGAAAGGCAACGACCATGTTGCAACTGGTATTCCACAACTGCCCTCTGCTACTCACAAAGCCTGGCCAACATGTGGAACGTGGAGTTCCAGCGCGTGCTCACGTCGCACAACAGCCGGTGAGCTGGCAATTTCAAGCGCTGCTGCAGCGTTGACAGACCAGCTGATGCTGTCGGTGACTTGCGGAAATGTGCACACACGCGGCGCACCTTTACCAGTAGCTCAGGCAAATTGGGGTATGTTTTGAGAAACCGCTGAACCACAAGTTTGAATACATGGGCAAGGCATGGGATGTGTCTAAGGTTGCCCAGCTCCAAAGCCACCACCATGTTACGGCCATTATCAGACACAACCAAGCCTGGTTCTAGGTTGAGTGGGGAGAGCCAGAGCTCAGTCTGGTCTCTTATCCCCTGCTACAGCTCTGCGGCGGTGTGCTGTTTGTCACCTAGGCAGATCAGCTCAACCACGGCCTGTTGCCGCTTCCCCACTGCAGTGCTACACTGCTTCCAGCTACCGACTGATGACTGACTGGTGCTTCACGCGGATACTTCGGAGGTGGAAGTGGAGGAGGAGGCAGAGGAGGAGAAGTGGGGGTTGGAGCAACTAACGTAGGTGGTGGCGGAAACCCTGATGGAATTGGGGCCCGCAATCCTTGGCGTCGGTGGCACCTGTGCCATCCCAGTGTACGAGTCGCTCCTGGCTTCCAAAACATTCACCCAGTGTGCCATCAGGGAAATGTAGTGTCCCTGGCCGAAAGCACTTATCCATGTGTCCGTGGTTAAGTGGACCTTCCCAGTAACTGCGTTGCTCAGGGCACGTGTGATGTTAAGGGACACATGTTGGTGTAAAAAAATTGTGGCGGCTGTGGACTGCGTAACGAGGGACGGCCACCGGCATCAGGCTGCGGAAGGCCTCACTGTCCACAAGCCTAAATGGCAACATTTCCAGGGCAAGTAATTTCGAAAGCTGCGCATTTAGTGCTATGGCCTGTGGGTGGGTATTTGCGCTTGTCTTCAAATGGTTGGGGTGATGACATTTGGACGCTGCGCTGGGACAGGGTGCTTGCAAAGGTCCAGGTGCAGGGTGGGAGGCATCCGGGCCTGCGCCTTCAACAGAGATTGGCCAGCACGTAACACAGGTGAAGAGTAGGCAGTGGTGTGACCCACAGACACAGATTGTGGACCCAGGCATTCGGCCGACCTATTAGGGTGCTTTGATGCCATGTGGCAGATCATGCTGGTGGTGGTGAGGTTGCTAGTGTTCACGCCCTGGCTCATTTTGGTGTGGCACAGGTTGCAAACTACTATTCTTTTGTCATCCGCACTTTCCTAAATAAAGCGCCATACTGCCGTACACCTACCCCTTGGCAAGGAAAATTTACACAAAGGGGGTGCTCCGTGGAACAGTTGCGGGCCTGTTCGGTGGTGCCCACCTTCTACCTTTTACCACCCCACTGCCTCTTCCAGGCTGTCGCAGTTCTGCAGATCCCTCCCCCTCTGTACTGCTCTCCTCGCTCCGCTTGTTGCCACCTTCCCAGGTTGGGTCAGTGACCTCTTCGTCCAGCACCTCCTCTTCCACTTCCTCAGTCTGATCATCCTTCTGATTTGTTGACCTAACCACAACCTCAGTGATTGACAACTGTGTGTCATCCTCTTCCTCAACCTCTTGAGACAGTAATTGCGGTTGAGTCATTGGCAACTGTGTCTCATCATCATCCACCTCATTACACACTAATTGCCGTTCCCCAGCATCATGTTCTTGTGACTCTGCATGCTCAAGAGGTTGGGAAATAGGGCACAAGATCTCAGGTCCCTCTTCAAGCGTGCATGGCGAGAGGGCCAAATCAATTAATGGAGATGCAAAGAGGTTCTCAGAATATCCGAGTGTGGGATCACTTGTTTGGCCAGACTGTAAATGGTGGGAGGAAGGAGGATCAGGGTAAGGATTGTGTGGACCAGACTCCTGGCTACTGAGACTGGACTTGGTGGAAGACAGGGTGGTGCTTAACCGACTAAAACCACTATCTGCTGCAATCCAACCGACCACCTGCTTGTACTGGGCTATCTTTAAGAGTGGTGTCCTGCGCCGCCCTGCAAACTGGGACATGAAGCTTGGTATCTTGGATGATTGTTTTTCTTGTGCTCTGGCAGCAGGCACAGTTTCACGACGCTCAGAACCACGGCCTCTGCGTGCACCATCAGCATCACGGCCACTTCCCCGCGCCTTAATGCTCACCTTCTTCATATTAAATGTTATATGTTATAAGGGACCGTTTATAGGCAAAGTGTGGATAAATTATGGAAAATATATATTTGTTGTCTGTAATATTTTTCCCAATATCTGGCCCTGACACACACACACGCGCTTGCAGTGCAGATGTGACAATTCACTGCAGACACCGTTTATAGGCAAAGTGTGGATAAATTATGGAAAATAAATAATAATGGAAATAATTATGGAAACAAAAATCCAACTTTAATCCCATGAATGAATATTCTGATGCCATCAGAACCTTTCAGACTTTAGTGACTCGAGATCTACGTAAAATTAACCAGTATAGAATGAGAGGCCCAGGGAATCTATCTAAGGGCGAAATAAAGGCCATAAAAACACTACAGGTCAATAACGGGATCATAGTCAGACCGGCTGATAAAGGGGGTGGTATAGTAGTGCTGGATCAGGAAACATATCGTACAGAATGTGTACAGTTATTATCGGATAGTAAAACCTATAGGAAACTCCTGATGAATCCGACAGATTCCTATAAGAAAAAACTAAAAATCCTGGTAAAAAATGGAAAAATAAAAGGAATCATATCAACAGAGGAAGCATCTTATATTAACAACCAGAATCCAAGGATCCCAATATTTTACTACTTGCCCAAGATCCATAAATGTAAAACGAACCCCCCCCGGAAGACCTATAATCTCGGGAATTGACGGATTAACATCCAATCTATCAAAGTATATTGATGTATTACTACAGCCATATGTACAAAAGCTACCTGCATATCTCAAAGACACAAAACACATTTTACAGATATTAAAAGAGATAGATTGGAAGGATAATTACATTCTAGGTACCCTAGATGTAGCATCACTTTACACTGTTATTGAATATGAAAAAGGAAGAGAAGCCACTGAATATTTTCTAAAGAAAGATGGAGTGATGCCAGAGGAACAGATCCATTTTAATGGAGAATGTATTACGTTCATTTTGAAGCATAACTATTTTAAACATGGATCCGATTTTTACTTACAGACGTGGGGGACCGTGATGGGTACCAGATTCCCACCGAGTTTCACAAACCTGTATATGGGTCGATGGGAGGAGCTTACCTACCGTGCCTCGGGCGAGATTGGTGCGAATCTGGTCCTCTGGAAACGTGGACCGACCTGATTTTTATATGGAAGGGAGATGAACTTTTATTGGAAGAATTTTTAATTGGCTTAAAATAAAAATGATTTTTATCTTAATTTTAGCCCTACTTGGAGTAAAAAACAGATACAATTTTTAGACTTAACGATTTCGATTGTAGATGGGTCCATCCATATGAAGACATACCACAAATCCACGGATACCAATAGTTTTATACCCCTCAATAGCTGTCACCTACCAATTTGGTTAAATAACATCCCACGTAGCCAATATATACGAGCAAGGAGAAACTGCACCAATGATAGGGATTACAGAGAAGAATCCCAAAAATGAAATAAAAAATTCATGGAAAAGGGATATGATATAAAAAATCTGGTACCATTCGCAGATCAAGTTATTAGACTTGATCAATCCGCGTTACTACAGAAAGACACAAGACAAGATAAAGTAAAATTACCAAAAGATGACAAACACGTAGGACCGCAAACCATTGAAATCCCTATCATCAGCAGATATAGTGAAGGCACCCCAATTTTCAAAAAAACTGTAAGACGGCATTGGGAAATATTAAAACAGGACAAGCAAATTGGTGAAATGTTCACAGAATATCCAAAATTCATATTTAAGAAGGCCCCAAACCTTTCTAACCTGCTGGCACCTTCTATCACAATTAACAAACCACCCATACATAAACAAACTATGAAGAAGGGTTTTTATCCCTGTAAATTATGTGCCAACTGTAAACTGACAAAAAAAAAATCACAAAAGGACAAACAATGGAAATAAAAGAAAAAAACTCAGTTTTTAAAATCAACCATTACATGACATGCAATACCACAGAAGTAGAGTTGAGCGGACACCTGGATGTTCGGGTTCGGCAGGTTCGGCCGAACTTGAAAAAAAAGTTTGGGTTCGGAACCCGAACTTGACCCGAACTTGACCCCGAATTGAAGTCAATGGGGACCCGAACTTTTGGGCACTAAAATGCCTCTAAAATAGTCCTGGAAAGAGCTAGAGGGCTGCAAAAGGCATCAAAATGTGCTTAAGAGCATGCCAACTAATCTGCAAACAAATGTGGATAGGGAAATGACTTCAAATAACATAAAATACAGAAAATTTTTAAATAACAATCTGGATCTAGGAGTAGGAGGTTGAGGAGGCGGTGGATGGGTGGATGTGGCGGTGTAGGTTGACGTGGCGGTGTAGGTGGAAGCGGCGGTGAAGGAGGAATAGGTAGCCAACACTGATTTGTGTTATTTTTTATTTTTAAATTTTGGGACGTATAACAAAATAAAACAAAGAATAAGTGCACTTGAGTACAAGAATGGATGGTTGAGGCTGGTATAAATGTCTATTCTGCACAAGGTACGGAGATGTCCTGTGGGATCCATGCCTGGTTCATTTTAATAAATAAGCTTGTCCACATTGGCTGTGGCCTGTGATAATGCTCTCTGCCGTGCTAAACACACGTTCACACTATACAGTCGTGGCCAAAAGTTTTGAGAATGACAGAAATATTAGTTTTCACAAAGTTTGCTGCTAAACTGCTTTTAGATCTTTGTTTCAGTTGTTTCTATGATGTAGTGAAATATAATTACACGCACTTCATACGTTTCAAAGGCTTTTATCGACAATCACATGACATTTATGCAAAGAGTCAGTATTTGCAGTGTGTTGGCCCTTCTTTTTCAGGACCTCTGCAATTCGACTGGGCATGCTCTTAATCAACTTCTGGGCCAATTCCTGACTGATAGCAACCCATTCTTTCATAATCACTTCTTGGAGTTTGTCAGAATTAGTGGGTTTTTGTTTGTCCACCCGCCTCTTGAGGATTGACCACAAGTGCTCAATGGGATTAAGATCTGGGGAGTTTCCAGGCCATGGACCCAAAATGTCAACGTTTTGGTCCCCGAGCCACTTAGTTATCACTTTTGCCTTATGGCACGGTGCTCCATCGTGCTGGAAAATGCATTGTTCTTCACCAAACTGTTGTTGGATTGTTGGAAGAAGTTGCTGTTGGAGGGTGTTTTGGTACTATTCTTTATTCATGGCTGTGTTTTTGGGCAAAATTGTGAGTGAGCCCACTCCCTTGGATGAGAAGCAATCCCACACATGAATGGTCTCAGGATGCTTTACTGTTGGCATGACACAGGACTGATGGTAGCGCTCACCTTTTCTTCTCCGGACAAGCCTTTTTCGAGATGCCACAAACAATCGGAAAGAGGCTTCATCGGAGAATATGACTTTGCCCCCGTCCTCAGCAGTCCATTCACCATACTTTCTGCAGAAGATCAATCTGTCCCTGATGTTTTTTTTGGAGAGAAGTGGCTTCTTTGCTGCCCTTCTTGACACCAGGCCATCTTCCAAAAGTCTTCGCCTCACTGTGCGTGCAGATGCGCTCACACCTGCCTGCTGCCATTCCTGAGCAAGCTCTGCACTGGTGGCACTCCGATCCCGCAGCTGAATCCTCTTTAGGAGACGATCCTGGCGCTTGCTGGACTTTCTTGGACGCCCTGAAGCCTTCTTAACAAGAATTGAACCTCTTTCCTTGAAGTTCTTGATGATCCTATAAATTGTTGATTGAGGTGCAATCTTAGTAGCCACAATATCCTTGCCTGTGAAGACATTTTTATGCAACGCAATGATGGCTGCACGCATTTCTTTGCAGGTCACCATGGTTAACAATGGAAGAACAATGATTTCAAGCATCACCCTCCTTTTAACATGTCAAGTCTGCCATTTTAATCCAATCAGCCTGACATAATGATCTCCAGCCTTGTGCTCGTCAACATTCTCACCTGAGTTAACAAGACGATTACTGAAATGATCTCAGCAGGTCCTTTAATGACCGCAATGAAATGCAGTGTAAAGTTTTTTTTGGGATTAAGTTAATTTTCATGGCAAAGAAGGACTATGCAATTCATCTGATCGCTCTTCATAACATACTGGAGTATATGCAAATTGCTATTATAAAAACTTAAGCAGCAACTTTTCCAATTTCCAATATTTATGTAATTCTCAAAACTTTTGGCCACGACTGTACACTGGCTGCAGCGCAGGTCAGCACCACCAAGGCTGACAAAGCTTTTCCACATTTTGACCATGCTAACCCTGCCTTCTCAGGTGCTGGTGGTGCCCCAGCTGCTTTGGCGACCTCTTCCTCCTTTTCTGCTTTGGCCTTGTGCTTCCACTGTGCCTTCGCTGTCAGGTGGGAATGCTATCATCAGCGTGCGCTTGTAGTCGCGCATCTTCCGATCAGTAACAGATGTTTTCACTAAATTTAGTTCCCTGTCAGCAATGCAGAGCAGGGGTTTATTCACGGCAAAAGAGGCTTCATGTCACCCAGCAATAGAACAGAAGATTTATGGGAGATTTAGACCCATGTCACCCAGGCACAGCAGGGGTTCAATCACGGCAAAAGGGGGTTCATGTCACCCAGCAATACAACAGAGGATTTTGAGATATTTAGGCCCCTGTCACCCAGGCACAGCAGGGGTTCATTCACGGCAAAAGGGGGTTCATGTCACCCAGCAATACAACAGAGGATTTTGAGAGATTTAGGCCCCTGTCACCCAGGCACAGCAGTGGTTCATTCACGGCAAAAGGGGGTTCATGTCACCCAGCAATAGAACAGAGGATTTTGAGAGATTTAGGCCCCTGTCACCCATGCACAGCAGGGGTTCATTCATGGCAAAAGGGGGTTCTTGTCACCCAGCAATAGAACCGACGATTTTGAGAGATTTAGGCCCCTGTCACCCAGACATAGCAGGGGTTCATTCACGGCAAAAGGGGGTTCTTGTCACCCAGCAATAGAACAGAGGATTTTGAGAGATTTAGGACCCTGTCAACCCAGGCATAGCAGGGGTTCATTCACGGCAAAAGGGGGTTCTTGTCACCCAGCAATACAACAGAGGATTTTGAGAGATTTAGGCCCCTGTCAAAAGGCACAGCAGGGGTTCATTCACGGCAAAAGGGGGTTCATGTCACCCAGCAATAGAACATACGATTTTGAGAGATTTAAGCCCCTGTCACCCAGGCACAGCAGGGGTTTGTATACGCTAAAAATTGTAAAATGTCACCCGACAATTGAAAATAAGAATTTTTTCAATTTAGGGCACTAAAATTGGCACTTTTTTAAAATTAAAATGGCTCTAAAATAGTCCTTGAAAAGGCTAGAGGGATGTAAAAGGCAGTAAAATGTGCTTAAGAGCATGGAAACTGCTCTGCAAACAAATGTGGATAGGGAAATAACTTAAAATGAAATAAAATAACTAAAAATTACAAATTATTAACCTGCAACTCAGAGAAGAAGGTGGATATGGAGTCGGAGGTTGAGGAGGCGGAGAATGTGGTGTTGTAGGTAGAGGCAGCAATGGAGGAGGAGGAGGTAGCCAACAATGTTTTTTTTATTTTTTATTGGGGTAGGTAGCCCCCAAAATATTGGGACAAATAAAAATAAATAAAACAAAGAATCATTGCACTTGACTTGAGTACAAGAATGTGTGTTTGATGGTGGTATAAATGTCTATTCTGCACAAGGTACAGACAAGTCTTGTGGGATCCAAGCCTGGTTCATTTTAATGAACGTGAGCTTGTCCACGTTGGCTGTGGACAGGCGGCTGAGTCTGTCTGTAATGACGCCTCCTGCCGTGCTAAATACACGTTCAGAGAGTACACTGGCTGCAGGGCAGGCCAGCACCTCCAAGGCATACAGGGCAAGCTCTGGCCATGTGGACAATTTGGAGACCCAGAAGTAGAATGGGGCAGAACCATCAATCAGTACGTGTAGGCGTGTGCACAGGTACTGTTCCACCATGTTGTTCAAATGCTGCTTCTAACACGCTCCATATCAGCAGTTGGGGCCGGTTGTTGCAGCGAGGTGACAAAGCTTTTCCACATGTCGGCCATGCTAACCCTGCCTTCTGAGGTGCTGGCGCTGACATAGCTGCGTTGGAAACCTCTTCCTCCTCCCCTGCCTTCGCCTTGTGCTTCCACTTGTCCCCCGTCGTCAGTCGGGAATGCTCTCAGGAGCGCATCTACCAGCGTGCGCCTGTAGTCGCGCATCTTCCAATCACGTTCCAGTCAGGGAATTAAGGACGGCACATGGTCTTTGTAACGGGGATCCAGCAGGGTGGCCACCCAGTAGTCAGCACACGTTAAAATGTGGGCAACTCTGCAGTCATTGCGCAGGCACTGCAGCATGTCGTCGCTCATGTGTGCCAGGCTGCCCAGAGATAAGGACAAACTGTCCTCTGTGGGAGGCGTATCGTCTGCAACCTCCGTATCCCCCCAGCCACGCACCAGTGATGGGCCTGAGCTGCGTTGGATACCACCCCGCTGTGAACATGCTTAATCCAGATCCTCCTCATCCTCCTACTCCTCGTCCTCCAGTAGTGGGCCCTGGCTGGCCAAATTTGTACCTGGCCTCTGCTGTTGCAAAAATCCTCTTTCTGAGCCACTTCTAAAAGACTGGCCTGAAAGTGTCAGAGATGACCCCTCTTCCTCCTCCTCGTCCTGGGCCACATCCTCTTCCATCATCGCCCTAAGTGTTTTCTCAAGGAGACATAGAAGTTGTATTGTAACGCTGATAACGGCGTCATCGCCACTGGCCATGTTGGTGGAGTACTTTTTTTTTTTAATAGTATCTTTTTATTTTATTAATTTAGCAAAAAGCATAACAAACACTACAAATACAGACAATCATCAATTGAGTCCAGTACAAATCAAATACATGGGATCAGTCATAACAGCTCCTCGTGACCCATGTTCAGGCCAGAAGCAAATATCAAGTTCAGTATGAATAGTACCCAACATACTATGCCTGAGGATGGTTAAAAGTACTGCGCATACACACACACATTCACACACACCTTCATTGGTCGGAAACAGTCACACAGTCATCTATGGTACCAGAGTCTGGGCTCCAATCCAAGGGTCCCATATCTTCATGAAGCCATCAGGGGTCCCTCTTCTCTCATATACAAACTTATATAATTCAAGATCAGCATTAACTAGATGTACCCAATGTTGCACAGTAGGATTCTTGGGAGGTTTCCAATTGAGAAGGATAGTTTTCCTAGCATAGTATAAGAGTATTCTATAAAGCTTCCTGCCAATTTTGGTGGGAACAACCTCGTTAGCTACCCCCAACAAACTAGTGAGCTCAGTACAGACATTAGGAAAGCCTAGTTTATCATTAATATACGTATGAATCTCCTCCCAGAAGCCATGAATAATCGGACACTGCAAAACCATGTGTATAAGGCAACTGTTTTCATGTCCACATCTTGTGCAATGAGGGTTTGGCAATTTACCCATTTTAAATAACCTCACAGGAGTATAATAAATCCTATGAAGCCACTTAACTTGAATCAACTGATCCCTAGCACTTACCACCGTAGATCTCCATGTACAGCTAGATTCTTTAACATGTACATCTTCCAAACCTTCGATATCCCTTTTCCACCTGACAAATGCCTTGTCTAGAGGGGAGTCCTGCAACGCCATCAGCGACACATAGAGAGTCGACACTGGTTTGACCAAGGGAACCCTCCTAATCGCTGCCTCCACTGGACTACACTCCAGCTTTAAAGGTTCTCTACCAAACTGAGCCTGACAGGCATGCCTAAGTTGAAAATATCTGTATAAACAACGCTGGGGCAAATTAAATTCCTGCTTCAAACTGTTAAAGGTTCTAAAGAGGCCCTTATCATACAGTTGGGTAAGGTAACGCACCCCCCTCTGGGGCCAAAATTCAAACTCCAGTAGTGAGAACAGCTCCGGAAGCACTCTGTTTCTCCACAAAGGCAAATATGGCGACCAAGTAATATCATTCTCTTCAGGGCTACACCTCTGACCCCATTTTACCCAAATCTGTACTGCAGCTGCCATCGATTGGGTGTAATGTACTGAAGACCTAGCCCCCCTCGTATATGCCAAGTTTGTAAGAGCCTCATAAGACCCCAACAAAGCTGCCTCCAACACTACCGCCAGGTTACCGGAGTCAGCCCGTACCCACCACGCCACATAACTCAACTGTACCGCTACATAGTACATGTACAGGTTTGGTAAGGCAAGGCCCCCCCGCAGGTAAGATGCCTGCAGGGTGGATCTCGCTATTCTGGGAGAAGACTTATTCCATAGAAAGGGAGCGATTACTCTATCCAAGGTAGCAAAATGTCTCTTGGGAAGTAACACTGGGGCAGCCCTATATAAGTATAGCAATTTTGGGAGAAGAATCATTTTTACAACATTGATACGCCCAATCAGAGCTAAAGGAAGGTTTTCCCAAGCTTCCAGCTTTCGAGTAATGGATTGCATTGTAGGAACAACATTCAAATCATAAAACTTTGCCACCTCTTTATGAACAATAATCCCCAAATATGTAAATTGCTCCACAATCTGAAGCTTATTGTTCACCGAAATGCGAGCTGGGTCAACGTCATCAACTAGACAGAGACTAGACTTGGCCCAGTTCACACGGAGACCTGAGAAGCCACCAAATTGATCAACAACATTTAAAAGGGTATCCAAGGACTTCCCTGAATCAGCCAGGTATACCAACATGTCATCAGCATATAATGAAAGCTTTTCTGATATTCCAGCTATTTCCAAGCCTTCTATACCTGAGTTAGAGGATATGAGTATCGACAAAGGTTCCATGATTAATGCAAATAGTAGGGGGGAGAGAGGGCAGCCCTGTCTAGTGCCTCTACCCAAGGGGAAGGAGTCCGATGTGTACCCATTTACCCTGACTCTCGCCGAAGGGGATCTATAAAGCATTTGTAGCCAGCACAAAAATTTCTTCGGAAAGCCCATTCGAGTCAGTACTGCCCACATAAATTCCCATTCTACTGAATCAAAGGCTTTTTCATTGTCTAAGGACGCGAGAGCCCTCATACCTCTATTATCATGGTTGACCTGAAGGTTAGTGAACAATCGCCTTAAATTAATATCTGTGGTTTTCCCTGGCATAAAACCCGATTGATCTACCCCAACCAAGGAGAGAATTACCCCCCTCAATCTTAACGCCAGTACCTTCGCAAAGATTTTGACGTCAAGATTCAGAAGTGAGATAGGCCGATAAGAGCTACACTGGTCAGATGGCTTCCCCAACTTATGAATCACTACTATCGTTGCCTCCAGGAAAGACGGAAGCAACGAACCTCTTTCCAGCGCATACCTCAACAGCTTCCCGAATCTACTAACCAGGTCTTTAGAAAACCGCTTATACCATTCAGCAGGAAATCCATCGGGTCCCGGGGTTTTCTTGGTTGCTAAGGAACTAATGGCCATTTCAATCTCCAGGTCAGATATGTCTGCCGCCAGGGCCCCCCTGTCATGCTTGTCCAAAGAAGGAATATTAATATCTGCTAAGAAATTGACAATTTCCTCCGTGGTGCACGTGATCTTGGGGGCATACAATGTCTCATAATAGGAGGCGAACTGGCGGCAGACATCTCTAGGCTCAGTCAATAAGAGCCCCTGATCATTCAGAACACCCTCCACCACCGTTTGCTGAGTCTCAGATCTAGTCAAGTACGCTAAAGCCCTGCCACACTTATCACCATCTGAAAAAATAGTTTGTTTCTGATTTAAAAGTTTCTTCTCAGTATATTCAGTTAAATGTAAAGTAAACCTACGCTGCGCATCAAGCCACAAAGTCTGCTTCTCAGGGCACGGATCTAGTATAAATGACCTCTCTTTATCGGCTAGCTCCGTCTCTAGTTTCATCCGTTTGATATTCAGTTCCTTTCTGTGAGTTGCAATAGCAACAATCAATGCCCCCCTCATTACTGACTTAAAAGCATCCCATTCTACCAGAGGATTCGTAGGCCCTTCATTTTCTGCCCAGTAATTCCCCATTATATCTAGACTCTCGCTCACCACGGGAAATACCTCGAGCCACATAGGGTTTAACCGCCACTGCTTATCAGTCGATGCCAGCGGCTGTGACAGTATCAGAAGGAGGGGGGCATGATCTGAAACGGTAGATAATCACTGGACTTGATATAAGGGGATAAATCTCTGCTGACAAAGGCTAGATCTATACGAGAGAGTGAGCCAGTAGAAGCTGAATAAAATGAAAATTGTGCATCCGTGGGATGGAAATAGCGCCACGTCTCTACTAAATCATAGGTACTAGCCCAATGTGACAGGACATTGTTGTGTGAGGCCTGGGGAACCCTTCTGTCCCGTATAAGATCTAAGGTGGCATTGTAGTCACCCATAATAATATAAGGCATTGCTGGAAACCCTGCTACACTGCGTGCAGAATTATTAGGCAAATGAGTATTTTGACCACATCATCCTCTTTATGCATGTTGTCTTACTCCAAGCTGTATAGGCTCGAAAGCCTACTACCAATTAAGCATATTAGGTGATGTGCATCTCTGTAATGAGAAGGGGTGTGGTCTAATGACATCAACACCCTATATTAGGTGTGCATAATTATTAGGCAACTTCCTTTCCTTTGGCAAAATGGGTCAAAAGAAGGACTTGACAGGCTCAGAAAAGTCAAAAATAGTGAGATATCTTGTAGAGGGATGCAGCACTCTTAAAATTGCAAAGCTTCTGAAGCGTGATCATCGAACAATCAAGCGTTTCATTCAAAATAGTCAACAGGGTCGCAAGAAGCGTGTGGAAAAACCAAGGCGCAAAATAACTGCGCATGAACTGAGAAAAGTCAAGCGTGCAGCTGCCAAGATGCCACTTGCCACCAGTTTGGCCATATTTCAGAGCTGCAACATCACTGGAGTGCCCAAAAGCACAAGGTGTGCAATACTCAGAGACATGGCCAAGGTAAGAAAGGCTGAAAGACGACCACCACTGAACAAGACACACAAGCTGAAACGTCAAGACTGGGCCAAGAAATATCTCAAGACTGATTTTTCTAAGGTTTTATGGACTGATGAAATGAGAGTGAGTCTTGATGGGCCAGATGGATGGGCCCGTGGCTGGATTGGTAAAGGGCAGAGAGCTCCAGTCCGACTCAGACGCCAGCAAGGTGGAGGTGGAGTACTGGTTTGGGCTGGTATCATCAAAGATGAGCTTGTGGGGCCTTTTTGGGTTGAGGATGGAGTCAAGCTCAACTCCCAGTCCTACTGCCAGTTTCTGGAAGATACCTTCTTCAAGCAGTGGTACAGGAAGAAGTCTGCATCCTTCAAGAAAAACATGATTTTCATGCAGGACAATGCTCCATCACACGCGTCCAAGTACTCCACAGCGTGGCTGGCAAGAAAGGGTATAAAAGAAGAAAATCTAATGACATGGCCTCCTTGTTCACCTGATCTGAACCCCATTGAGAACCTGTGGTCCATCATCAAATGTGAGATTTACAAGGAGGGAAAACAGTACACCTCTCTGAACAGTGTCTGGGAGGCTGTGGTTGCTGCTGCACGCAATGTTGATGGTGAACAGATCAATACACTGACAGAATCCATGGATGGCAGGCTTTTGAGTGTCCTTGCAAAGAAAGGTGGCTATATTGGTCACTGATTTGTTTTTGTTTTGTTTTTGAATGTCAGAAATGTATATTTGTGAATGTTGAGATGTTATATTGGTTTAACTGGTAAAAATAAATAATTGAAATGGGTATATATTTGTTTTTTGTTAAGTTGCCTAATAATTATGCACAGTAATAGTCACCTGCACACACAGATATCCCCCTAAAATAGCTAAAACTAAAAACAAACTAAAAACTACTTCCAAAAATATTCAGCTTTGATATTAATGAGTTTTTTGGGTTCATTGAGAACATGGTTGTTGTTCAATAATAAAATTAATCCTCAAAAATACAGCTTGCCTAATAATTCTGAACTCCCTGTATTTTAGCTGTAATTAAATCTAGGACTTCTCTGCGGAATGGCGGAGGAATATATAGTCCCACAAATAGGTACTGCAGGCCTCTGACACAAGCATGTAAAATCACATACCTACCATAAGGGTCTAGCTGTACAGACAGTATTTGAAACGGAAGACTTTTAGCAATTAAAATAGACACACCTCTAGCGTGGTTTGAGTAAACCGCATGATATGTGGGGCCTATCCATGGGCGCCGCAAAGCTAGTACTTTCTGGCCCTGCAGGTGCGTTTCTTGCATAACATTATGTCAGGGTTATACCTCTTCAGATAATTGAACACTAAAGACCTTTTAATCTTATCATTAATACCCCGAACATTCCACGAAAGTAGCTTAATTACCGCCATTTATCCTTCCAAAGATAACATCTCCATAATCTCCGACCAATGAAGGCACATTCACGCACACACACAATCCACATCAAAGAACCCCCCAACAGAGATACTCTCTCCAGCCCACCCACTCCCAACCACCCCAACCCACCCTGCCCAAACCTACCTAACATGGTTGAGCCTGACACCCCAAACTAGCAACTCCTAGGTACAATAACCTACCCTAACTCATTAGAACACGTATACCATATAGGTACGTTAGTGATAGAAAGCAAGTATATAAGTCTACCCATAACAGTGCATAGTCGTACAGGGTGTTGCCACCCAGCATACCTATATGGGGTTAAACATCTGATCAATAGACAAAGTAAAAGAACAGTGATTCTAACAGGAGTAATAGTGGTGCATTAAAACCAAATATTCCCCCCCCTCCCCCAACCACCTTGTCAGCAAAACAATTTAACATTTAATCAGGTATTATTTGCTCCAACTGCCATCACTATAGTATAATCCATCAGCGGTGAGGCCTTGCATTTAGATTTCTCTCAATCCATTCAGTAGCCTCTTCAGGAGTATTAAAGAAACGGACCGTTTCACCATCCTGCACCCTCAAGCGAGAAGGGTAGATCATGGCATATTTCACATTTTTGTCCCTCAGCCGCGCTCGGACCTCAGTAAACTGCTTCCTTTTCTTCTGGACCTCTGCAGTAAAGTCCGGGTAAAAGGACAAACGGACATTCTCATAGCTGACATTCCCCTTCTGCCGAGCAGCTAGCAAAATAGTGTCTCTGTCCCTGTAGTTCAGGATCTTCATGATGAAAGGTCTAGCAGGGGATCCCGGCGGTAAGGGCCTGGTTGGAATACGATGTGCCCTTTCTATAACAAAGCATCTGGAAAGCGAGATGGGATGTAACACTTCTTTTATGAGTTGTTCCACAAAAATTTCTGGGGTAGACCCCTCCGCTCGCTCCGGTAAGCCCAGGATACGGACGTTGTTACGTCTATTGCGGTTCTCAGTGTCCTCCGCCCTGGCTTGCAGCATCTGGACCTGTTGCAGCAACTGCCTGGTGTCATTTCCAGCTGCTCTGGACGCATCTTCCACATCACTTACTCTTTGCTCCACTGCAGATGTTCTTTCACGAATTTTGTCAAAATCGTGTTACAAACAGCTAAGGTCAGACTGTAGATGGTCTATCTTTGATGTAAGAGCAGCTTGACAAGCAGCTATAGCTTTCATAATTTGAGAGGCTTCAGCAGAGGCACCAGGGACAGGAGACCCCTCACTTTCCTGCTCTGTCTGACTCATGGCGTCCATGAATCGTTTAACAGTTGATGGAGCCACAGAAGAAGTTTTGCGGCCCATAGAAATAGTCCACAGAAACGTTAAAGACCTGCTGGGGTATGTCACTCATGCAGCAAATCAAGATGAGGCTTTATTCAATCCGGCAAGTCCTGCCACTCAGCCAAGCAGACTGCCAGCTATCTTTACATTCCTCAGGGGGGGGGGGGATAAGTACGCCCGCACCACCATTAAACTTTCAGATATACTGCAGTGTACTCTGCAACTTTCATATATAAGGACTCCTAGTAGGATTATCGCTGCAGGACTTCAGGAGAATAGTGGAAGTAGTATCGAAGGGAGACACTGAGCGTTTCGCCGTCCCACTCCGTCTGCTGGGGCAGAGAGAAGCGCCGCTGCACACACACTCACTGGCAAGATGGCGCCCACCACGCGGCTTCTTCCCGCCTCGGCCGCAGGGCTCGAGACCCCAGCAGGTATCGGCAGCAGTCCGAGGTAAGTTGTTAGCTACTGTCAGCAAGCCGTACATGCTCTGTGTACCTTGCGGCGAATCGTGCCCCGGCTTTGCTCCACACTCCCCTCAGGTCACGTCTCTCCGCTCCTCTCCTCTGCTCCGTCAGCATCCACAGCGCAATAGCCAAAACGCAGCAATCCAGCACCGGGCAGAGTGCCCCTGAGTATGAAGGGATCCGATATATAATGTATGGGCTCAAGAAACCCTGATTCTGCTAGGTGTATATAGGATAATTCACAGGATTTTGTAGGAGCACTGCAATCCTGCTTCCTCACTCCATGCTGGTTCGGCCACGCCCCCCGTTGGTGGAGTACTTGAAACAGCGCAACAGGGCACACAGGTCTCGCATGGAGGCCCAGTCATTGGTGGTAAAGTGGTGCTGTTCCGCAGTGCGACTCACCCGTGCGTGCTGCAGCTGAAACTCCACTATGGCCTGCTGCTGCTCACACAGTCTCTCCAGCATGTGCAAGGTGGAGTTCCACCTGGTGGGCAAGTCGCATATGAGGTGGTGGGCAGGAAGGCCGAAGTTACGCTGTAGAGCAGACAGCTGAGCGGCGGCAGGATGAGAACGCCGGAAGCGCGCACAGACGGCCCGCATTTTATGCAGCAGCTCTGACATGTCGGGGTAGTTGTGAATGAATTTCTGCACCACCAAATTAAGCACATGCGCCAGGCAAGGGATGTGCGTCAAACCGGCTAGTCCCGGAGCTGCAACGAGATTTCGCCCATTATCGCACACCACCAGGCCGGGCTTGAGGCTCACTGGCAGCAACCACTCGTCGGTCTGTTGTTCTATACCCCGCCACAACTCCTGCGTGGTGTGGGGCCTGTCCCCCAAACACATCAGTTTTAGAATGGCCTGCTGATGTTTACCTCTGGTTGTGCTGAAGTTGGTGGTGAAGGTCTGTCACTAACCGGATGAGGAGGTGGTAGAAGAGGAGGAGGAAGCCGAGTAGGAAGAGGATGCAACAGGAGGCAACGAATGATGCCCTGCGATCCTTGGCGGCGGAAGGACGTGCGCCAAACAGCTCTCCGCCTGGGGCCCAGCCGCCACTACATTTACCCAGTGTGCAGTTAGGGAGATATAGCGTCCCTGGCCGTGCTTATTGGTCCACGTATCTGTGGTTAGGTGGACCTTGCCACAGATGGCATTGCGCAGTGCACACTTGATTTTATCCGATACTTGGTTGTGCAGGGAGGGCACGGCTCTCCTGGAGAAGTAGTGGCGGCTGGGAACGACGTACTGTGGGACAGCAAGCGACATGAGCTGTTTGAAGCTGTCCGTCTCCACCAGCCTGAATGACAGCATTTCATAAGCCAGCAGTTTAGAAATGCTGGCATTCAGGGCCAGGGATCGAGAGTGGCTAGGTGGGAATTTACGCTTTCTCTCAAAGGTTTGTGAGATGGAGAACTTCGGTGTGACATGGTGGAGATGCTTGGTGATGGAGATGGTGTTGTTGGTGGCACATGCTCTGTTTGCTGGGCGGCAGGTGCCAACGTTCCTCCAGAGGCGGGGGAAGAGGCCGAGGCAGCAGCAGAAGAGGGAGCAGGAGGGGCCTGAGCCCTTTCTTGGTTTTGAAGGTGCTTACTCCACTGCAGCCCGTGTCTCGCATGTAGATGCCTGGTCATGCAGGTTGTGCTAAGGTTCAGAACGTTAATGCCTCGCTTCAGGCTCTGATGGCACAGCGTGCAAACCACTCGGGTCTTGTCGTCAGCACATTGTGTGAAGAAGTGCAATGCCAGGGAACTCCTTGAAGCTGCATTTGGTGTGCTCAGTCCCTGTTGACGGTGACCAGTAGCAGGCAAACTATTTTGGCAACGGCTGCTCTGCTTTTGCACCCTGCTTCCGCTTTTGCTACGCTGTTGGCTCGGTCTCACCACTGCCTCTTCCTCCGAACTCTGAAAGTCAGTGGCACGACCTTCATTCCATGTGGGGTCTAGGACCTCATCGTCCCTTGCATCATCTTCCACCCAGTCTTCCTCCCTGACCTCCTTTTCGGTCTGCACATTGCAGAAAGACGCAGCAGTTGGCACCTGTGTTTCGTTATCATCAGAGACGTGCTGAGGTGGTATTCCCATGTCCTCATCAGGAAACATAAGTGGTTGTGCGTCAGTGCATTCTATGTCTTCCACCCTTGGGGAAGGGCTAGGTGGATGCCCTTGGGAAACCCTGCCAGCAGAGTCTTCAAACAGCATAAGAGACTGCTGCATGACTTGAGGCTCAGACAGGTTCCCCGATATGCACGGGGGTGGTGTGACAGACTGATGGTCATAGGTTTCAGGCGCCACCTGTGCGCTTTCTGCAGAAGACTGGGTGGGAGATAATGTGAACGTGCTGGATCCACTGTCGGCCACCCAATTGACTAGCGCCTGTACTTGCTCAGGCCTTACCATCCTTAGAACGGCATTAGGCCCGACCAAATATCGCTGTAGATTCTGGCTGCTACTGGGACCTGAGGTAGTAGGTTCAGTAGGACATGTAGCTGTGGCAGAAAGGCCACGTCCTCTCCCTGCACCAGAGGCTACACCAACACCACCACCACAACCATGACCGCATGCCTTATTAGATGTTTGCCTCATAATTAGCGTTCACAAAGCAAAGTAAAAAGTGATTAAGTATGTTAAAAATAATTAACCGCCAATATAAACCCTGATTTAGGGTCCCTCCCCAGTATTATATTCATTGGTGGCCAGTGCGGCCCCCCTCCCTCCCTCCCCAGTATTATATTCATTGGTGGCCAGTGAGGCCTCCCCTCTCCCCCCCTAATTAAAATCCCCCTCATCATTGGTGGCAGCGGAGAGTTCCGATCGGAGTCCCAGTTTAATCGCTGGGGCTCCGATCGGTTACCATGGCAGATAAGACGCTACTGCAGTCCTGGCTGCCATGGATACTTAGCAATTTTAGAAGCATTATACTTACCTGCGCTGTCTGTGGCCGGCCGGGCGCTCCTCCTACTGGTAAGTGAAAGGTCTGTGCTATAAGCAATGCGCCACACAGACCTTTCACTTACCAGTAGGAGGAGCTCCCGGCCGGACACAGACAGCGCAGGTAAGTATAATGCTTTTAAAATTGCTAAGTAACCATGGCAGCCAGGACTGCAGTAGCGTCTTGGCTGCCATGGTAACCGATCAGAGCCCCAGCGATTAAACTGGGACTCCGATCGGAACTATCCGCTGCCACCAATGATGGGGGGGTGATTTTAATTAGGGGGTGAGGGGAGGGGGAGAGGGGAGGCCGCACTGGCCACCAATGAATATAATACTGGGAGGGAGGGGGGCCGCACTGGCCACCAATGAATATAATACTGGGGAGGGAGGGAGGGGGGCCGCACTGGCCACCAATGAATTTAAAACTGGGGAGGGAGGGGGGTCTGGCAGCACCTGATCTCTTACAGGGGGCTATGATACGCACAATTAACCCCTCAGGTGCGTACCCAGGCTTACAGGACGTCCTGAAGCAGGCCAGGAAGGTGTGTGGCCATTTCAGGCGTTCCTACACGGCCATGGCGCACTTTTCAGATATCCAGCGGCGAAACAACATGCCAGTGAGGCGCTTGATTTGCGACAGCCCGACACGTTGGAATTCAACACTCCTAATGTTCGACCGCCTGCTCCAACAAGAAAAAGCCATCAACGAGTATTTGTATGACCGAGGTGCTAGGAAAGCCTCTGCGGAGCTGGGAATTTTTTTGCAACGTTACTGGACGCTCATTTGCAATGCCTGTAGGCTCATGCGTCCTTTTGAGGAGGTGACAAACCTAGTCAGTCGCACCGAAGGCACCATCAGATACATCATACCATTTTTTTTCTTCCTGGAGCGTGCCCTGCGAAGAGTGCTGGATCAGGCCGAAGATGAGCGTGAAAAGGAAGAGGAGGAGTTGTGGTCACCATCACCACCAGAAACAGCCTTATCAGCATCGCTTGCTGGACCTGCGGCAACGCTGGAAGAGGATTATGAGGAAGAGATGTCAGAGGAGGAATGTGGCTTTGAGGAGGAGGAGGAAGACCAACCACAACAGACATCCCAGGGTGCTCGTTGTCACCTATCTGGTACCCGTGGTGTTGTACGTGGCTGGGGGGAAGAACATACCTTCAGTGAGATCACTGAGGACGAGGAACGGGACATGAGTAGCTCGGCATCCAACCTTGTGCAAATGGGGTCTTTCATGCTGTCGTGCCTGTTGAGGGACCCTCGTAAAAAAAGGCTGAAGGAGAACGACCTGTACTGGGTGTCCACGCTACTAGACCCCCGGTATAATCAGAAAGTGCCTGAAATGTTACCGAATTAATGCAAGTCGGAAAGGATGCAGCAGTTCCAAAATAAATTAAAAAGTATGCTTTACACAGCGTATATGGGTGATGTCACAGCACAACAGGAATCTAACAGGGGAAGAGGTGAAAGTAATCCTCCTCCTCCCACGACCACGCAGGCAAGGACAGAACGTTTTACAGACGTGTTGTTGATGGAGGACATACAGAGCTTTTTAAGTCCTACGCATTGCCACAGCCCTTCGGGGTCCACCCTCAGAGAACGACTCGACCGACAGGTAACAGACTACCTCGCCTTAACTGCAGATATCGACAGTCTGAGGAGCGATGAACCCCTTGACTACTGGGTGTGCAGGCTTGACCTGTGGCCTGAGCTATCCCAATTTGCGATAGAACTTCTGGCCTGCCGCGCTTCAAGTGTCCTGTCAGAAAGGACCTTCAGTGCAGCAGGAGGTATTGTCCCTGAGAAGAGAAGTCGCCTAGGTCAAAAAAGTCTAGATTACCTCACCTTTATTAAAATGAATAAGGGATGGATCCCGAAGGGACTGACAGTGGGCGATACATTCGACTAAAAAAGGCCTGATGAGATGAGCTGCCTTGGGCTAAAAATGGTCCACACGCTGCTGTATTTTATCTCTGAATGCCGGATGACTTGCGTGACTTATCCGCCACCAACTAGGGTTCAATCCGCAATGTTTTAGGGCACTTTCTGCCTGGGAAACAAACATCAATTTTTCCGGCCGCTTCTACAGCAGCGGCTGCAACAATACCAAATTTTTCAGGCATGTGTACATGCCTAATTTTTCTGGCCTCTGGTGCTGCACTGTGGCTTCAAAAACCAAACAAAAAAAAGGCACATACATGTGTCAATTCCCCTTCGTGATCGTTACCTTGTCGTGGTGAAGGGGCTTGCGTATCACAATGAAGCGACCACCTCTATGAGTGTGTTGGCAATGGCAATGTTGGCACACCCCAGATGATAAGGTCGTTGCTTAATTGTGAACAGACCAAAAGCGATCGGCTGGATAATTTTGCATAGAAAAACATTAATTTTCTTTGTGATCATCTAAGGTGATCATTAAAGGGCTTCTGTCAGCCCACTAAACCGTTTTTTTTTTTTTGTTTACTAATAATCCCTACACTGCGAGCTCTGCATACATAAGTTAAATAATCATTTTTGTTCAGTAGAATTTGATAAAAAGCGATTTTTAAAATATGCAAATTACCTTGCTACCAGCAAGTAGGGAGGCTACTTGCTGGTAGCAGCCGCATCCTCAGACCCTAATGACGCCACCTCCGCATTGTGATTGACAGGGCAAGGGAACGGAATCGTTCTCTGCTGGCCCTGCCTGTTAGCATTCAAAATCTGGCACCTGCGCCGCGGCCGTACCTATCTTCAATCTGCGCAGGCGCACTGAGAGACGGCCACTCGCTCGGCCGCTTCATCCTCAATGCGCCTGCGCCGATGACGTCACATCTACACCCGGCGCAGGCGCATTGAGGAGAGAGCGGCCGCCTCTCAGTGCACCTGCGCAGATTGAAGATACTTACGGCCGCAGCGCAGGCGCCAGATTTTGAATGCTAACAGGCAGGGCAAGCAGAGAATGATTCCGTTCCCTGGCCCTGTCAATCACAATGTGGAGGGGGCGTCATTAGGGTCTGAGGATGCGGCTGCTACCAGCAAGTAGCCGCCCTACTTGCTGGTAGCAAGGTAATTTGCATATTTTAAAAATCGCTTTTTATCAAATTCTACTGAACAAAAATGATTATTTAACTTATGTATGCAGAGCTCGCAGTGTAGGGATTATTAATAAAATTTAAAAAAAACGGTTTAGTGGGCTGAGAGAAGCCCTTTAAAGCATACTAGGCCAACAATTCGCCCACACTGCAGAATCATTGTTTTCTGGGTCACTTAACTGTCACTGAACTACCTCAGCACGACCATAGGCTTTGAAAAACCCCGATCGCCTGCAATCTCCCAAACGTGCGCACGAGCACAGTCATCACTACACCAAGATTGACGCATAAAGGTATAAAATTTATGTCATGAGTGTCAGCTATTGACAACTCTTTGCGGTTGTCTAAAATCTATTCCATACACGTCCCCTGATAGGGGACGTAACAGGGATTAAACTGATAAGAATAGAACAACATAACACACCACAACTATCTGGCGGCACATTAGATTGCAATCGCAGTGCCCCAAATTTGAAGTAGGAGGACCGACCAAGCATATTTTTTCATCTCCCCGTTCCTTAAATCAATGCCATATACACATCCCCTGATAGGGGACGTAACAGGGATTAAACTGATAAGAATAGAACAACATAACACACCACAACTATCTGGCGGCACATTAGATTGCACGCGCAGTGCCCCAAATTTGAAGTAGGAGGACCGACCAAGCATCTTTTTCCATCTCCCCGTTCCTAAAATTGATGCCATATACTCGTCCCCTGATAGGGGACGTAACAGGGATTAAACTGATAAGAATAGAACAACATAACACACCACAACTATCTGGCGGCACATTAGATTGCACGCGCAGTGCCCCAAATTTGAAGTAGGAGGACCGACCAAGCATCTTTTTCCATCTCCCCGTTCCTAAAATCGATGCCATATACACGTCCCCTGATAGGGGACGTAACAGGGATTAAACTGATAAGAATAGAACAACATAACACACCACAACTATCTGGCGGCACATTAGATTGAACGCGCAGTGCCCCAAATTTGAAGTAGGAGGACCGACCAAGCATCTTTTTCCATCTACCCGTTCCTAAAATCAATGCCATATACACGTCCCCTGATAGAGGACATAACAGGGATTAAACTGATAGGAATAGTACTACTTAACACACCTTATAATAATGCAGAGAGAGGCAACGCAGAGAGAGGAGTCTGAAGAAGAGGAGTCAGAGGAGGAAGGTGGCTTTGAGGAGGTGGAAGACCAACCACAGCAGGCGTCCCAGGGGGCTTGTTGTCACCTTTCGGGGACCCTTGGTGTTGTACGTGGCTGGGTGGAGGAAGAGACCTTCAATGACATCAGTGAGGACAAGGAACGGGACATAGCTAGCTTGGTATCCAACCTTGTGCAAATGGGGAGTTTGCGGTTGTGCAAATGGACTGTTTGCGGTTGTTTGCGGTGCGTTAAACAGGGAGTTTGGTCTGTCACTGTGAAGCGGGCGTAACCGTTACACTACCTGATTGATACAACATCATACCTGATGTTTTAAAGCACGTTATTCCAAACAATTTAGGAATGTTAGGTGATTTATGCCCTTTATGGATTAAAACCTGACTCTGCGTCATCTACGTAATTTTCCATGGGAGTTTTGCCATGGATCCCCCTCCGGCATGCCACAGTCCAGGTGTTAGTCCCCTTGAAACACTATTGTGGCCAGAAAGAGTCCCTGTGGGTTTTAAAATTCGCCTGCCCATTGAAGTCAATGGCGGTTCGCCCATTCGCGAACATTTGCAAAAATTTGCGTTCGCCGTTCGCGAACGGAAAATTTTATGTTTGCGACATCTCTAGTGATTGGTTGACTAGATAATTGCATTAATGAGAAATAGAACAGGTGTTCCTAATAATTCTTTAGGTGAGTGTATATATATATATATATATATATATATATATATATGTTTTTTTTTTGTAATTATACATTTATTTTGTGCCATACATTTTTTATAATTACTAAAAAATATATAAAATATATAAATCTAATTTAACCTCTATTTCTAAAAAAGTTTGTGACGGGACTTGCATCATAGGCCAGAACTTTAACCACTACACTCTATAGTTGCATAGCCAGTCATTAGAAAAATATATATATGAGACTTCTACTGTATAGGTCTCAGTAGTACAGTAGAAGTCTCTTTTTTTTTTTTTTTTTTTTAAAGTAATTGGCTATGCAGATATTATAGCTGAGTGGTTAAGTGCCTTACATCTAATACCAAAGGTTGTGAGTTTGAATCCCAGCAGAAATTTTTCTGAAATACAGGCTAAATTAGATTTACAGTGCTGCCCATAATTATTCATACCCTCGTCAAATTTTGACTTAAAGTTACTTTTATTCAACAAGCAAGTAATTTTTTGACCTTTTCAAAAGCTCATCTGGACAGAGAAGACAAAGAAAAAGACTTCTGGTCTTCTGTGTTATGGTCAGATGAAACAAAAATTGAATTGTTTGGTCACAATGATGTTTTCTTCATTTGAGGGTGTTTTTCAGCCAATGAACCAGGGAACCTAATCACAGTAAACGGCACTATGAAAAAAGAGCAATACATGAGGATTCTCAACGACAACATCAGGCAGTCTGCAGAGAAACTTGGCCTTGGGCACCAGTGGACATTTCAGCATGACAATGAACCAAAACACATAGGAAAAGTGGTGAAGAAATGGTTAGCAGACAACAACATTAACGTTTTGGAGTGGCCCAGCCAGAGTCCAGACTTGAATCCAATTGAGAATCTGTGGAGGGAGCTAAAGATCAGGGTGATGGCAAGAAGACCCTCCAACCTGAAACATTTGGAGCTCATTGCTAAAGTTGAATGGGAAAAAATACCTGTGGAGACATGCAAAAAGCTGGTCTGCAATTATAGGAAGCGTTTGATTGCTGTAATAGCCAATAAAGGCTTTTCTATTGATTATTGAGAAGTGTATGAATAATTTTGGACTGGACACTTTTTGCTCAAATGTATATAAAATCTGAGAATTTTTTTTTTCCACAATAAGGCCTCTTGTACATCGTCTTATTATCTTTTGGGAGACACCTATGTCATTTCCCGTCAAAAAATGACTTGCTGGTTGAATAAAAGTAACTTTAAGTCAAAATTTGTCAGGGGTATGAATAATTATGGGCAGAACTGTAAATACACTGGGGTGTCCTCAAGCACTGACTCCATATATCGACATAGTTATATATGTGGTCAGAGCATCGAATAGGTCATCAGTATTTGATCGGTGTGGGTCTGACCCTCTGGATCCCCGTTGATCAGCTGTTTGAGAAGGTATCGGCTCTACTGTGAGTGCCTCTGCCTTCTCGCAGCTTACCAAGCACAGCACTGTACATTGTATGACCAATTAATATGTTGTCACTGGCCTAGGAAAAGCTGTGAGAAGGGTGTGGCACTACTGATCAGATAGTGATGACCTACCCTCGTCATCAGTATAAAACTCCTGGTAAACCCCTTTAACATGTGTTTGTTTAAAAACAGGGTCAGGCATTTGACCTTAATTAACACCTTAAGGACCTTGTCATTTTTCACCTTAAGGACCAGGCCATTTTTTGGAAACTTGACGTGTCACTTTATGTAGTAATACCTTCGGAATGCTTTTACTTATCCAAGCGATTCTGAGATTTTTTTATCACGATACATTGTCATGATAGTGAAAAAGTTTAGTCAATATAATTCACCTTTATTTATAAAAAAATCCTAAATTTACCCAAAATTTTGAAAAACTAGCAATTTTCTAAATTTGAATTTATCTGCTTTTAAGGCAGATAGTGATACATCATAAAATATTTATTACTTTACATTTACTATATGTCCATTTTAATGTTTGCATCATTTTGCAAACATCATTTTATTTTTTAGGATCTTATAAGGCTTAGAATTTTAGAAGCAATTTTTTAAGGAACACTTCAGTTATGAAGTCACATAATACATAGTGGAAACCACCCATAAATTGCCCCACTGTAGAAACTACACCCCTCAAGTTATTCAAACTTATTTTGCAAACTTTGTTAACACTTTAGGTGTTCCACAAGAATTAAAGGAAAATAGAGTTTACATTTTTAAATTTCACTTTTTGGGCAGATTCTACATTTTAATTCATTTTTTTCCTGTAACACATCAAGGGTTAACAGCCAAAGAAAACTCAATATTTATTACTCTGATTCTGCAGTTTACAGAAACACCCCATATGTGGTCATAAACTGCTGTATGGGCACACGGCAGGGCACAGAAGGAAAGGAAGGATATGGTTTTTGGAGGGCAGATTTCACTGGGATAATTTTAAGTTGCCATATGACATTTAAAAAAAACCTGATGCACCCCTTGCGTAGAAACTCCAAAAAAGTGACCCCATTTTGAAAATTATAGGATAAGGTGACATTTTTATTGGTACTATTTTGTGGTATATATGACTTTTGATTGCTCTATTTAACACTTTCTGTGAGGCAAGGTAACAAGAAAATTGCTGTTCTGGCACAGTTTTTATTTTTTGTTTTTTATGGTGTTCACCTGACAGATTAGATCATGTGCTATTTTGGAGTACATACTACTTTTTAATCATTTGATATTACACTTTTTGTCATGTATGGTTTTTTGACACAGTTTTTATTTAATTTTTTTTTTTACGGTGTTCAACAGACGGGCTAAATCAGTGCCTCAGGAAAGGGAGAAAAAAAGGTCTATATGCCACGGTCAGCGCTGACCACGACATATGAGGGGTTAATCCACCAGCATCGGCATTATCACCGATGCTGATGGATGCAGCAGGGATCCGGCTGTCACTATCAAACTGGTGTAAAGTAGAACTGGCTTAGTTGCCCATAGCAACCAATCAGATTCCACCTTTCATTTTCCAAAGGAGCTGTGAAAAATAAAAGTTGGAATCTGATTGGTTGCTATGAGCACCAGTTTGATAAATCTCCCCCACTGTTTGTTCCCCATAACCACGCAACCATGTGCTTACCCATAACTATACAGTATATGTCAGTGTAACTCTGACATTACTTGCTATTCTTGTCAGAGCTTAAAGAAAGGAGAGGAGAGAAAGAACTTTTTTTTTATTTTAAAAATAAATAACAAAAAGATTTAAAAAAATATGAGTCCTAGGAGACCTCAGTGTCATATATCAATTTTCAGTTGGAGCGTATTTGATTTGTATAGAATCAATTCAGACATAAATCAAAGTTTTTAAAAAATTTGGCCAAGTTTGTTCATCTCTATTCCTTATGTAATAAATACATTATAAATAACTGTGTTGAAGTTCCTAGCCTCACATTTGTTCTGCATATTCCTGTACACATGTATTTATTTAAGTTGCAGTAAACCTTTATAATTCCACAGCGTCCTGTTATATATCATCTTGCATAACTGTTTATACATCAGTTTTGCTTTCTTTGACTCTACTAGACATGCACACGGTAGCCAGGTTCCAGCCCTCATTGTTTCAACCCCCGCACTTAACATTCCAAGCTCATAGAACCCAAACAATCTAATTAAGGCTACTTATTGACCTTTCAAGTTGACAATGGTTTGGAAATGAAGACTTATGGGTCCCCCACCAGCAACGCTGCCCCAAATATGTTTACCAATAAATCACTTCTGTCATTGTTATTTGATATGATGTCTCATTAAAAACATGTTAAAATCAATGAGTCTTAATACAAGTTCACATTATAGTCTATGGTTAAAGACGAGCAGCATACAGTAGTATAAGGGGATATTCATCTGCATATAATTTATAGAGACCATACTGGTATAATTTGGGAATATTTTTGTAAGCTGTATACTTATATAAAATTGGTACAGCTGCCATAACGTATGTTACATCTTCTAATATCTAGTGATATGGACCAGGCTGAAATAACCTGAGCATCTTCTGTTTATAATTATACTGTATATGTACAGTTGGTATAAGTTATACATCTTCTTGTATATGGTTATATGGACCATGCTGGTATAACCTGGATATCTTCTGTATATAATTATATATGTACAGCTGGTATAAGTTATACATCTTCATGTATATAGTGACATGGACCATGCTGGTATAACCTGGACATCATCTGTATATAATTATATATGTACAGCTGGTATAAGTTATACATCTTCATGTATATAGTGATATGGATCATGTTGGCATAACCTGGGCATCTCCTGTATATAATTATATATGTACGTCTGTTATAGGGTATACATCTTCGTGTATATAGTGATATGGACCATGCTCCGGAGCATCGTCTGTACATAATTATATATTTATATCTGGTATAAGTTACACAGTGATATGGACCATGCCTGTATAACCTGGGCATCTCCAGTATATAATTATATATGTACAGCTGGTATAAGTTATACATCTTCTTGTATATAGTGATATGGATCATGTTGGCATAACCTGGGCATCTCCTGTATATAATTATATATGTTCAGCTGGGATAAGTTATACATCTTCTTGTATATAGTGACATGGACCATGCTGGAATAACCTAGATGTCTTCTGTATATAATTATATATGTACAGCTGGTATAAGTTATACACCTTCTTGTATATAGTGATATGGACCATGCTGGTATAACCTGGGCATCTCCTGTATATAATTATATATGTACAGCTGGTATAAGTTATACACCACCTTGTATATAGTGACATTGACCATGCTGGAATAACCTAGATGTCTTCTGTATATAATTATATATGTACAGCTGGTATAAGTTATACACCTTCTTGTATATAGTGATATGGACCATGCTGGTATAACCTGAGCATCTCCTGTATATAATTATATATGTACGTCTGTTATAGGGTATACATCTTCGTGTATATAGTGATATGGACCATGCTCCGGAGCATCGTCTGTACATAATTATATATTTATATCTGGTATAAGTTACACAGTGATATGGACCATGCCTGTATAACCTGGGCATCTTTTGTACATAATTAAATATATACATCTGGTATGAGTTGTACATCTTCTTATATACATTCATATGGACTACACTGGCATAACCTGGGTATCTTCTATATATCACTATTCATGTTCATCTGATATAAGTTTTACATCTTGTAAATAGCGATATCCACCAGCATTGGCATACTTTGGGTATCTTTTCTATATAATTATAGATGTATAGCTGGTATAAGTTCTACAACATCCTGTATGTAGTGATATGCTGGTATAACCTTGGCATCTACGGTACTTACCTGTACACTGCTGGAAAATTAAAGACCTGTAAAACCTCATGTGATTGAGCTGAGATTGACAAAGTATAAACGGCTAGTGATCCTTGGACAATAATCACACAACAAAAGTGGTGTAACCTTTATTTTGAGTTCTGCAGAAGGGATATGTTGTATATAGGGTTGAGCGAATCGAAGTATCCGAGGTGTCCTTTGATCCAAATTTCATGGAAAATTTGATTTGCCACAAAGCCGAATTTCCTTGTGCTTTGTGGTAACAAATCAATTTTCCCTGAGATGGAGAGAAAAAAAATCATACTCACATCGTCCATTTGCACGCGAAGAGGCAAGCGGCCATCTTGATTGATGATCCCACGCAAAATGTCGTATGATGTCACCGCGCCAAATTTTGGATAACTTCGCTCATCACTAGTTGTTTATGTTAATCAATATATCACTCATTTACAAAAATAAATAAATAACACACCCAGATAGGAAGGTCAGATAACGGCAAAACCTTGCATGCAGTTATGTCTCAGTCAGATATGTAAATGATTAGAGGTGTGGTATGATAAGACACTGGATCTTGCCACAAGAAGCGATAAAAATGCATCCCCGCTGTCCTATAAAAAAGCTTTCAGAAGCTACTTTGGGTAGTGTACCTCTTGGCGTGAGATCATTCACTACTAGCCATGCCTCTACAATGCACTTGGAGAAATTTTGCTCAGCTAAGAGACTTGAGACTTGAGAAGTGGGCACATCATTGTACTGAGAGAAGAAGGATGGTAATATTGACAAATTGCCTGCCATCTAGGACATTCTGACCTAGTTGTTAGATGATTTTGGAAGCAGTGATCAGGCTCTGGATGGCCAGGGCAAATCAGTAGAGAGGATCATTTTATCTGTTGATAAGCATAAGCAGCTCGCACAGTTTCATTGTCCACCATCCAGACAGGGATGGCACCTTCATTACACACTCCTCTCTCTCTGCCCGGATCATTTCCAGGCATTTAGAAGGAAATCTGATGTCATGATGCCCATAA
This sequence comes from Bufo bufo, assembly GCF_905171765.1. Classification (NCBI taxonomy): domain Eukaryota; kingdom Metazoa; phylum Chordata; class Amphibia; order Anura; family Bufonidae; genus Bufo; species Bufo bufo. The sequence continues at coordinate 140,813,895 of NC_053389.1, forward strand.
CATGCCCTGCCTTTGAGAGCCAGCCACCATCATCTTCATTTGCAGGGGTGTTGTGAACGAGAAACCCGGACGGCACGGACTGGAAATGTATCCTCTGGAGGTTTCATGATGAATGTTTTACTCCTGCCTTTGCTGTGGAGCAACACAGTGTCCCAACTGCTGGTGTTATGATCTGGGGAGCCATTGCATACAACAATTGATCACCCCTAGTACTCATACAAGGGACATGAACAGCTCTGCCATATGTGCAGGACATTTACATGTGTTACCTCTCATTATTGGGCTTCCAACAGGATTTTTTTCTGCAGGATAATGCCTATCCACACACAGCAAGGGTTTCCAAGGAATGCCTCTACCAGATTGCAACACTTCTTTGGTCTGATCAGTCACCAGATCACTGCCAATTGAGCATTTATAGGAATAGCTGGGATGACATCTTTAGCAACCTATGAGTTGCAGGATCTACACGTCAAGCTGCAACATCTGTGGGCAAATGTGCCACAGGATACCATATAGAACCTGTATGCCTCCATGCCCAACCTTATCTCATCTTGTGATAATATGGAAAAGGATGGGGCCCACGTGGAGATCCACACCCTCAATGAAGACACTTTGTCAGTGCAACTGAATGACATCCTTGAATAAATAGAAGTTCAAATTCATATCCGCCTGGTCGTTCAGTTGCGCCGACAAAGTGTCTTCATTGAGGGTGTGGATCTCCACATGGGCCCCATCCTTTGCAATATTATGACTTACCTCCGAGAGGCTGGTAACCCATCTTAGCAAGGATTAGACCAGGGGTGCACAACCTTTTTTGGTCTGGGGGCCGCATTGTCACATCGCTCTATTTCAAGGGGCCGCAAATAAAAAATGTTGATCGGCGCTCATCTGCCTATTACACAAGCCAGTGCAAAGTGACTGGGGAGGAGTGATCGCTGCCACAGTCGTTCCACCTTCATTTAGATTACACAGGGAGATGTGCTGCAGATAATCGGACATCTTTCATCCTGATAAAATATGCAAATCAGCTGACAAATGAGCGATTCCTTGTTTATCGACTGATCAGCTGGACGATTATACTGGCCAGATATAAGATATGAGCGCTCCTATGAACACTTGTTTCCAGTAATTGTCCCAAAAATCATGCTGCAGCATAGCCCCTGAAACCGAAGAGTTATACTTACCTGCTCCCCGCCGCTCCGGTCTTTCGAACTGCCCCCGCTGTTTACACCTGGCAGTGCATGGACATGGTCATACACCACTCCAGCCAATGACTGGCTTACGCGGTGATGTGGCCACAAGCAACGTGTCACTGCTGAAGCCAGTCATTGACTGGAGCCGTGCAAGTGACCATGGCCATGCACTGTCAGGTGTAAACAGAGCAGGAATCGGAAGATGGAGGCAGCGGGGGCAGCACAGAGGACCAGAGAGGAGTGGAACAGGTAATTATGAATCTTCTATTTCAGAGGCCATGCTGCAGGAACTTGTTAAAAATCATTTTTATCAGAAAAGTGGCAACATTTCCTTCCATCCTGCCTCCTATTTATAAATCATCGTTTTCCTTCACTGCAGAGGATGGAGCTCACTGGTTATTACCATTTCCTGCCAATCCCAAACATTCCCGTGCTAATAATTTTTGCAACAATTTTTATTTGGGGGAAACTGTACAAAACGTTTTTAAAAAGTATATTTTTTTCAAACTATAGCTCCTTATTCTTTAAATATGCAAACTGACACCAAAATAAATTATTATAATTAGTTCCCTATTTTGTGTAGGCCGTTTTGCTATATAATATGAAAAGTTTCACGTGAACGGGGCGGTAATGGTGACGGTTTTGATTGGTGTGGGTGTTTTTTCTTTTATGTATTTTTTTTTTACTTAATATATTTCTGCTACATAATATGTCCCCCAAGAGGTCAAAAAAAGACCTTGGGGGACACTGTCACTTTTTTAAATTTTGCACTTTTTCCTTTTTATTTTTTACTTCGATTTGAAATTGATTAATATTTTATTGTATTATTTTTTATAATTTTATATATATATATTTTTAGAATTTTCTATAATTTTTTTAAAATATATTTTTGTCACATAATATGTCCCTCAAGGGGTTATAAAAAGACTGTTGTGGGACAGTGAACACTCTTTTATTAAGCACTTTTTCCTTTCTATTGTATTTTATTTTTTTATTTTTTTAAATCATTTTCAATTTTTTTGTGCCACAAAATATTTTATTTCTCTTTTCTTTTATTTATATTTTATTATATATTTTGTTTAGTTTTCAAATTTTTTAAAATCATTTTGTAACTTTTTACTAAGTATATTTTTACCACAATTTGTCCCCAAGAGGTCACTGAAAGACCTTTGGGAGACAGTAAGTGACTTTTTTTTGTACTATTTCCACTGTAACTGGAGCATCCAAAGGAGCCCCAGTTACAGGGAAACCAGCCTGCTGCGGAGGCTTTGTACCAGGGCAGCGCTGGGTCCACACTGAGAGTGCTCATAGAGGAGAAGGCAGAAGCTTCTGTCTTCTCCTCGGCTTCCCCGCTCTCACTAATAGCCGGGGACCCTTTTCGCTCCTGCTACAGTGCAGGAGCAAAAACTGTGATCCATCTGCTGTGCGGTGCAGAAACACAGCTGATTGCAGGATCAACTGTGTTTCTGCCCAGCAGGGCGGGGGCTGCAAACCATGGCTCTGGGGGCCGCATGCGGCCCACGGGGCGCAGGTTGTGCACCCCTGGATTAGACGATGCTGGCAGCACCGACCTTCAACTACCACTTAAGTATACTAGGGTTGTGCCTATGTTTGCACAACCATATAAGGTGAGCTTAATAATCCTAAGCAACCTTCCTTTCAATATACATATCACCCTATGAGCGCCTCTCCCCTCCTTGTTGCCCATTTTTGCGTTATCTCATCTTGTATCCAGGCTAGAGGCGGCCCAACAGGGTCCTACAGCCTCCTTTCAATAGTACAGTTTCCCCCAATAAACTTATTCTCTAATATTCACTTCTTGGTGTGTTTTTTTTTGCAAATAGGTGTATCTATCTTTCTAAATTGTAAATCATCTGTATATGTCTTATTATATACATACTGTATATACCTTGTTTTCTATATGCATAAAAATAATTCATTGTAAAAGCACCACTTCATCTCAGTAGGAGACCTCAACAGCTTCTTTCTATATCACGGCTCTGCTACGTGTTCACAATACCCAGTATTCTTTTCCTGCTCAGCTATTATTTCTAATGCCATTAAGTTCCCCACGAGCAGTTACAGGAGTGAGAAATGTCCATCCACATTGAGTGATTGATTTAATAGGACGCTGATGAGATAGGCCAGCTTCCAGTCTCCCCAACTGTTGTATTATCTTTCCCGAGCATTACACAACAATGTAACAGTGGGCTGTGATAGAAGCCATCTGTTATTAGAAAATTGAACTGTCACCTTGGGTGTCATGATTATTATAGCTTATTAAAGAGATATTAATCTACTGTCACCTCCGCCATAACTGTCGTCCACAATCACTGGATTATTCAGATGCTCCATCCTGGGAGCGGAGACAAGAATGGATTGTAATGGATTCTTACAGAAGTGCAATATTTTATAGGGCGAGATATAAATATTGAGTCGGTTAGAAGCGATCACTTTTTTTTCCTCCCTTACCCAGATTGCAATAGAGTTAATAAACGTCAGACTCCAGTATTGACTGAAGCTGCAGAAGGAGAGAATCATTTCAGCCGAGACGCATTTTGCCCTTTTAAAGTCATAACGCAGAAAATAATTCAGCTGGGGAATGATAGCTATTTGCTTCACCGAAAGCTGTTCTCATGAAAACGATATAACAGTATTTTATTTGGTTATGAACCATAAACTGAGTGACAGCAAATCTGGCTGTAGCAATGTGTGGTGTGTCCATTCATTTCTGCCAATCCAACATAGCGGAACGGAACGGCCAGCCCTATTATAGAAATGCCTTTGCTTATCTACAAAAACGCGGGGCCGCGGAACGGAAGTACGGCTGTGGACAGCACACAGTCAAAATGTGGAATGGATGTGGACGCAAATATACGGTTGTCTAAATGAGCCCTAAGTGTGTTGATCTGACAATTCCCTTTATTGTTTTTATGTATTTATTATTTATGGTAATCTTTCATTTTATTGAATTCTAGTGAGGGATATGCCATTTTCACATGACTTCAGGACTAGTGTTGAGCAAACTTGTGTTTTAAGTTCGGCGTCTAAAGTTCGGATGCGGGTTATCGAAGAATCCCGCTATGGATTATGCTACCACAGACCATAACGGAATTTAGAATCCATAACGGGATTCTTCAATAACCCGAACCCGAACTTTAGACGCCGAACTTAAAACACAAGTTTGCTCAACACTACTCAGGACCTTGAAAACCAAAAAGCTGTTTGAATTTATTTTACTCCTATGAAAATTCTGTAGCATGACCCACTCCTACCATGTACTATTTATAATTCTGGTGTCTGCTTTATATCACTTCAGAGCTTACTGTAGGCGGTTATTCCTTAAATGAAACAAAGGTATAGGACGGCTCACCCTTATGGTATAGGTATAGGTGCTCCAATTTAGTGCGACACCCTACTCACCAAATTAATCAAATGTATAGAAAGTGAATGGGCACTCTGATAGATGGAGTCACATATGGAATAAAATCAATATCAAGTTTATTTATATCACACAATATTATATCACTATGGTATATTGGTATTAGCTATTAAAAAAGTCCTGACATAGGTAAAAAACAAAAAAATAAAAAATATATAAAATATATATAAATAAGAGTAAAATATACAATCAATATAAGAATATAAGTGATTGGTTTCCTCCTATCGGATCCGGATGGGAAGTAACCAGTTAATATTCGTAGATATGCGCATATCTACGAATATTAACTACAAATCGTCTCAATACACCAGAGGCCTTCTCAATAGATTCCTATCAGGATATACTGTATATACAATAACTGTGCCTGTTAAGTTTATAGAATTGCATCTATCTTCCACAATGTGCTAATAACTGGTTACTTCCCATCCGGATCCGATAGGAGGAAACCAATCACTTATATTCTTATATTGATTGTATATTTTACTCTTATTTATATATATTTTATATATTTTTTATTTTTTTGTTTTTTACCTATGTCAGGACTTTTTAATAGCTAATACCAATATACCATAGTGATATAATATTGTGTGATATAAATAAACTTGATATTGATTTTATTCCATATGTGACTCCATCTATCAGAGTGCCCATTCACTTTCTATACATTTGGTTATTCCTTAAAACCTTTGCAAAAGCATTTACAAAATATACCAGTTCCATCACTAAAAATTGTAGATTTCCAAAGGTAGCATCATGTATGTTTGTCACTGACACTGTGAAGTTCACAATGATGTGCAGGTATACAACTCTTGACCTCTGCAGCCAATCACTGTCCCCCTTAGTAGATCAGATAATTGCAGAGAGTGTCTAAATTTTTTGATCTATTTTCATCACAACTCCAGGCTCCTACTCCAATAAGCTGTGAAAGGGAAGACGAAAGGAAGAATTGCTTGGCCAAGGGCTGCGGCCTTATCCTTAGCCTGTGATGTAATTCGGTCTCATGGTCTTTCTGCAGCTCAGTCCTCTTTATTGTGAACATCTGATGGAGATAAAGGACACACTACTGAACAAAATAGAAATAAGAGGCGGTGGAGAGCTTTGTGACCGATGTTGAGAATAGAATAGAACAAATTGAATTTGTATGTGTTCATGGTTCAGAAGGAAGGTCTCAGTGACTCCTTGTGTTCCCTTCCAATGTCACATGCGTACATGTTTGATAGGTGGGTGTCCCAGAAGTACCTACTTATTGGGAATTTTATGTTCTCCTGAAAGGTGAGGGTCCCACTTATGACACCGTTATAGCAGATTCTCTGGATGTGTCATGAAGCTCTATGGTGGGAAAAAACCTTTTTCATTTTAGAAATAAAAAACTTGTTTCTATTTAGAGGAATAAGTGAAGAAATATGAAACACAAAAGGCGGATTATTTAACCAGATGAAGAAACTTTAATTGAAATTTCATTCATGCAGCACTGCCATTAGAAGAGAGTCCTGCTGGGTACAGCTGATTAAATATTTAGATGAATTCTATTACTGAATTAAGTATTTATTGATTTATAATTTAAAAGATTCATGATTTGCCATTAAATCTGGAAGCTGACTTTTTCTGCGATGTTAAGTTCTGCGCTGTTTAAATCCACTGAAAGAACCTATACATAAATATTGCCTGTAAAAGAGGTTTATTACAGAAAACACGGAAAGTCTATAGTTTAATCACCACATCAGCTTATGTAGGTATTTTAAATATTTGTTTCTGGAGGGAATTTTCTAAATTTTACAGTTTTATCATTTAATAACATTATAATATATAGTCATCCCAGCAATATCCCAATAAAAATATTAAAAGAACAATATTCTATGAAGCCCCAGTAAGGGCAGGTTCGCATTGGCATTATTGAAGAAAGTTATAACGGAATATCACGGAATTCTAAGCCGAAATGCGAAACGGAAGCCTTTAAGAGGCATTCAGTTTTGCTCCATCCTAATACATGTCTATAGGTTCCATTTCTTTCCATTATACATGACAGAAAAAAATATTCCTGTCGACAGGACTATATTTTCCGATATGTATGACGGAAACAAACCTATAATGGAATTCAATAAAGCCAGTGTGAACCCGCCCTCACTATTCTATACAATGCCAGAATACAGCGATATACAAGGTCCTGTAACAGTGCTACAGTATATAGCAGGGATCAGCAACCTTCGGCACTCCAGCTGTTGTGAAACTACAATTCCCAGCATGCTCCATTCATTTCGATGTGAGTTCTAAGAAGAGCAGAACAAGTATGCATGCTGGGAGTTGTAGTTTCTCAACAGCTGGAGTGCCAGAGGTTGCCTTCCGCTGGTATACAGTATAGTGTCCCGATAACGATGCCATTCAATGCCCCAAGAACATTATTGTATGGTGTCTTAATAATAATGCTATACAGTGTCACAATAACTGTTATATGGTGCTCTAATAACACTGTTTTATGGTCTCTATGCTGCCCCAGTAGCCATAATGTACAGTACTCTGATAACAGTGTTATATGGTGCCCCCATAACAATGCTAAATGACACCACTGTAATTGTGCTATGCAGTGTCACAGTAGAGCCCTTTTAACATGGGTAGAGGCAGTAATTGGGGACAACAGTTTGTACAAAACTCGTTTACAGTAAATGTCCCATGTAAAGGTCCCCTTGTTACCCGAAAAGCAAGCAAACACTCATTGGGTGATCGCGCGTTTTACATAAATAAAATCACACAGGCTGATGTGCTGCCAGAAAAGAATTAATCTGTTTGGGGATGAATGATTGCAGTAGAGATTGTTCAACCCCATACAGAGGAGAAATTTTATTTATTTAGTTATCGAATGTTCGATTCATTCCAGATAATTGCCTGTGCATCAGCCCATGTAACAAGACCTTAACAGTGCTATATGGTGTTCCAATAAGAGTACTGAAAAATGCTTCAAATAAAAATGCTACATGCTGCCCCAATATTAGTGCTATATTGAGCCCCAATATTAGTGCCATATGGTCATAAGGTCCCCTAAAATCAGATTCAATGCTCAATGACAATTCTTTCTGGTCAGGGCCGGATCTGCCATGAGGCCAGATGAGCCTCACGCCTCAGGCAGTGGCCAGTCTCCCTATGGCTCTTATCTCTGCCATTCACACTAATAGGCTTGAAGCCAATAGACCTGTAGCCTATGAAACAGTATACTGGCATAGGCGGTCACAGGCAGATTTGACGACATTGCTCTGCCTGGGACCAAGCGCAGGTGGTCATGGGGGCATTACATGTAATGGTGGCACTACTGGGGGCATTATAAATACTGGGTGCACTACAAGGGCCGTGATAAATATTGTGGGCACTACAACGGTGCACTATAACTATTGGGAGCACTATGGAGGCATTATAAATACTGGGGGTACTACAGGAGGAGCATTATAACTACAGAGGGCACTTCAGGGGGATATTATAAATACTTAGGGTACCACAAGGGAACATTATAATTGCATTATTACAACTGGGGGTATTGTGGTGGCTTTATTATTGGACACATTATGGAGTCATTACTACTAATTTAGCACTCTTGGAGAGCATTTTCACTAGAGGGGGAACTATTAATAATGATAGGACTCTGTGAGACGATTATTAGTATTGGTGGAACTTTGGAGAGCACTATTACTATGGGGGGACTATCTGTATAGCACTATTATTTTTGCAGTATAGTATTAGGGGGCATTGAAGAGCATAGCGGGTACAGTATTGGGGGTAATAGCAGGGTAACACTGTTGGGGCACCAGGAGGGTGATTATGATGGAAAAATAAGGAAGCTAAGATGTTTATGTGGCAAACCGTGTAGAGACAAGATATAACTGAAATAATTTGTCATGGCAGTCTGGTCCGAATGGAGAGGATGAGGAAATAGAACATCTACATCCGAGGAGACATTACTGGATGTAAGAAGTATGTAGTGCTGTATGTAATATTTATCCAAACATGTCTTTAGCAGGAATTGGATTCATATTTTGCATAGGGTGGGGTTGCGACATTTTAGTTTTCGTCTCAGGCAGCAGAAATGCTAGGTGCACCCCTGTTTATAATGCCCCAATAATAGTGCCACACAGCAACTCAATAACAGGGTATTATATAGTGGCCCAATAACAATGCTGTTAACCCCCCTAAAAGTTTGATAGAGTCCTCAACAACAGTTGCCCTAATATCAGTGCTATTAAATGCCCCAATATGCCCCATATGCCCTGTATGGAGCCCCACTAATCCTGCTATATAATGCACCAATAACAGTGCCTCACAATGCACCATGAATAGTGCGATACAGCTTACAAAAATTTGTGATGATATGTGTTCAAAGGTAAGACAGCCAGTGAACTAATATCACTAATCTACATATGTTTAAATTCTTCTTAAATATGGATACAAAACATAAAAACCTAAGGGAGCATATTTTCACATAAACTCATTGTGGGGTTTTTCTATGTGGAATAAAAAAGCTTTCATTGAATTTTTTTGTGGTTTAGGCACAGAAATCCCTGCAGATAATGACTATTTTAGAGCCTTAGTTGAGATATAGTACTTTACTTAGTAATGGGGATTAACTTTAGGAAAATAATTAGCAGATTCTGAAAACTGTAATAAGACCCATGTTGACACCACAATGGAACCAGAGCATTATGGGTAAAAACTGCCCTCCATTATAATTCTTAAAGAAATGATTACTTTGGAATAGTTTTAATAGTACATTAGAAATAGCTGTTTTACATTTTTGAAGCATATAAAGTTCCATAATTATATACACATCCTGAAGTCAAGAGAATGTGTCTGCTGCAGAACATGCCACATCAAATGGGATTTTGTACTTAAACTTCCATGTAAATTAAAAACATATTAAGCAAATCAGATGTGCTAAAATCTGTGGTTTCATCTGCAGGTAATCAAAAAGTACATGATGGAGAAAGAAGTGCAGGAAACATTGAGGAGCTTCAGGCTAAAGATACATTGGATGTTTACTGTATGAGACAGTGTTAGGTTAACACTTTCATTTGCCATGTGATCTGCACATGTTGACATGTTAGCCTATCCAGTAGGCCGTGTGCCTGTTGACTATTGAATAATGATATGAATGTGACCAGGACAAACCAACCTTCATTTTCTAAACAGGTGGTCTTCAGGAAAAGTTTCCAACCATTAACGCCATGATAACACATACTCTCAGTCAAGCTTGGAGACTTCAGAAGTGACCACTGATGTTTACTGTTCCTTAGTAGTGATGAGAGGCAGGGGTCATATTCTAATTTGTGATATTTCACAAATATTTTGTAGAATATTCGTCATATATTCGCAAATTCGTATATTCGTTATATTCTACATTCTTTTTTTTTTATGTGAAAATTGGCAAGGTAATGATCGGGTAATTTGCAAATATTGCGTGCTCAATACAGGCGTGGGTCCAAAAAGAATATTTATGGCCCACAAGCAACTTAAGCAGGGAGGAATCATGACTTCAGATTGAAAAAAATTACAAATTTTCAAAAAAGCGAATACCGTATATAGCACTATATTGAATATAGTGCTATATATTAGTTTTTTAGAAAATTCGTCTTTTTTTTCCATCTGAAGTGAACATTGTTCACTATAGTAAGATATAGTAAGGAAGGTTCTTAGGGGGACATTTATTATAATTTTACAGTGGAGTGGAAAATTACTTAAATCTACACCAGCAAAGGAGCTGATGTAGATTTAAGTCTGTCCCAAGTCTGTGCCTCTACATAACTTTGGCGCTTCCTCAAGCAGCACAGAGGGACTTAAGACTGGCGTGGAAAATGACAGTCTTAATAATTGTCCCCCTTAATCTTTAAGTGCAAGGCCTAAGAAATACATGTGATAAGTGCTCTTCAAATGTATTTTAGGTGCCTATAAGGTATAGACTAGATATCATATATCACACATACAGCATATATAATATGTAGAGCAAAATAGTGCATGCACAATTCATGCCCAACATAGTGTACAAATGAAATACAAAAGTATATTAAACTATTTTGAAATATATTTTTTTTGGATGGCCACCTGGCAGACACAAGTGTAGCTGCAATTTTTCTTTTAAGTTTTGTTCAGTATTGTAGCCTGTAAACCAGAGGTGTCTCTAGCTACAAAATCACATCTGTCCTACTAGGTAGCACACCACTAGTACAAAAATTCCAGTGAGGCCACATTTACAATGAATCACTTTGGCATCTTCCTCATCAGAATCACAGCCCAACACCTACACAGTCTGCATTACCTATGGGAATTTTTTATCACATGATGATTGCCATAATTACTAGAGGTTCCCAGGTCTGTATCTGCACATATAAGGTACATTTCAGCCATCTTCAGGGCTGTTGACATAAACTTACATTCCTCACATGCTTCCAGCAAACAAATAGCTGACAGTTCTTAGTATATAAACAGCAGCTATAAAGTCTTTCCAAAGCAGTCCTCAGTGACAGACATGACGAAGCATTCATATGTCAGGTGTAATGGTGTGTAAACAGGAGATGGCTTTATAAAACAACCAAATGATGCTCGGCTGTCCTCAGAGAGAACACTATCAAGTCAATTCAATGACAAGCTGTCTGGTGTGTCACTAAGAATTACACGATCCATTGTCTGTAGTTAGAGGAGAGAATGAGCCTCAAAGCGCCTGTAACCATATAATGGAGTAAAGGAAACAAACAGACAATTTGTATCACAAACAAGACGTGCACGCAGCCATGGAGGGAGATATTTTACTCAAAGACGCTTCACCACTATAAAATAAAGAGTACTAGGTGCAGCTTATAGTACATAGTGATATGAGTATTTTGATTTAAAAAAGACATATATCCTTCAAGCACTACCGGATTTGTTTTGGAATAAATATAGGGAAAAATGTTTTGGGGTAAAATATTAAGTTAGTTGACTTTAGTTTACTATTTTTCTGCCTATTGTCTACACTGACTTACTAGTTGCGTTTCTAGTGGGCTTGTGCTTATACACAGAAGCCAATCGTACAGGAAAAAATGTATATTTTACCAAACAACTGCATGTCTACTTTTGTATGTCTACTTTTTTACTTTAATGACATGGCTGGGAATGAAGGGAGATAGGAAGTGGAGGATCAAGATAGGAAAACGGTAAGCAATAAAAAGAGGAAGTAAGGTAGGGAGGCAGCAAGGCGCAAAATAGAATTGAATGAAGAAGGAAGGAAGATGAAATAAAACATGGCATTAAGAAAGAGGATGAAGAAAGGAAGAATGAAGGAATCCTTGAAAAATGGAGATAGCAGTGTTACTCCAGGAGGTGGCCTTGTGACAAACACTCTGTACTTACACCAGTAGTGTGTTGTATTGTTCATGTATTAATATTGATTTGTGCACACGGTATACTTCAGAATACAGGAACTTTGGATCTGTATGTACACAGTTTTCTTTTTATCAGTCCGGATTCTTTGTATTTTGTTGGAGTACAATTCAATACATTTTGTGAAGTGGTGGGATGCCGCCTGCAGAATAAGTGTTAAAAGCTGTGTCAACGTGCTACCCTGTAAAAGATTGCAGTCAAGTCTAATCCACACTCCAGGACAGCATTTAAACTTACTCAGCCACATATGGTTCAGCAACCAAGCAAACATTTAATGTTCTTTTTTTTCACTTTATCCATTTTGCTCTCTTTTTGTAAACTATAAAAATGTCTCTACCTCTCCCAGTGGCTTAAGATGTCATTCTAATTAACCATAGCCTCCTGTTGTCTTTGTGTGATAAAAAGCAGCAACGCTCAAGGAAAATGAGCTTTCTATTCTTTTTGACAGTGTTCTCTTAAACATATGGGTTGTGATCTTGTTTAATTAAAAGCACATTTGTATTCCAAACAAATTAAGTGCGATTAAGGTCTCTGAGTTATGAGTGTCTATCACTGGACCATGTTTTTGCAAAAATTACCACGTTGAGATCAAAGTGGTAAGAACCTTCTCTTGATTGCTTCATTAGAGCCCTCAAAATGATCTCCATAAATAAAAGACTTAAAGTTACCTTGGGGATTGTCAAAATAGACATCTTTATGAACTAATTGTTTCCATACATCATTCATGGATTCACATGAGGACCTTGGATTTACAAAGAGTAACGTCAACATTTCTGGACCTTTAACTAGTAATCTAGGGATCTATGTACCAGTGATTAGTTGGGACATGGCTAATCGGTTGCCTACATATGATGAGAAAAGGCAAGTCTGGACCATCCATGGAGAGGAAGCCACACATGCATGGTCACTCTGAGCAGAGGAATGAGAATAATTCTTATCCATTGAAATCAAGTGGTCTCCTGTCTACTGATTTTCACACAGTAAAGTTGCTCCTTCAATCTAAGAGGTCATTCTGATCAACAATCTCCTGATGCTTTTCAGATTATTTGTTGGGATCTTGGTACGTGCAATCAGCCTTAGACCATTTCATCAGTGATGTCTGACCATTCGTTACCACACGTCTTCTATCATTACAATAGCTACTATATTTTAAATAAACCAGTAAATACTAGCCTACCTATAGACATAAATTTGGATATTCTATCTAAGAGCGTATTACACATATGCATACAGGGGTGTAACAATGACCAATGGGATCCCGTAGTATGAATATGCAATCTTGTTGGTTTTCCCATTGTACAGGGATAATGGACACAGTGATGTCACAATGGTGGGATAATGTGCACAGTGAAGTTACGACACAGGAATAATGCGCACTATGATGTCACTGTGCAGAAATAAGAGTATCTGGTAGTGATGAGCGGCAGGGGCAATATTCGAATTCGCGAAATTTCGCGAATATTTGGGCGAATATTCGCTATATATTCGAAAATTCGCAAATTCATGATCTCTAGGCATTATTTTCTTGATTGCGAAAAATTCGCATAAAATTCGCATGAACTGGTATTTTTTAAATAATCGAATATTCGCGACTACAAATATATTTAGAGATATTCTAAATATTCGCGAATTCTCGAAGTGCCGATATTCGCGATTAAAATTCGCAATTCGAATATTCGTGATCAACACTAATATCTGGAAAGGCAAAATTGACAAAGGTTGCTTGAACAGAATTTTCATCTATTATTTCTTCCTAGATCAACTGGCATAGGGGATGAGGTATAAGGAAGCACTATTACTTTATGGCACTGAAGTAGTGGGTTCAAATTTGATAAAGGTCAACATCTGTATGAGGTTTGTTTCTCCCATGCTTATTCTGGGCGCTCCGGTTTGCCTCCATACTCACAAACTGATAGGTCCCTTTGTAACTAATGTGTGAGTGTGCAATATAGCAAGCTCTGTGCGTGGGATAGCGGCTTAAGGAAAACACACAAATGTGAATGAACCCTGAGTTGCAATGTCAGATCAAGGGCAAGAGCACAAGAAGTCAATTGCGACTATTTCCACATAACCTGTTATAAAACAATTATGCTACGCTCTGCAGGCCAAGAATGGTTATCTTTTTTATAATTTGTCCTCCCCTAGAACACCCAATAATGTTTATGCTCTATATATTTTAAACTTGCCAAATTCGTTGCATCAGGATGTGACGGTAAAATGATAAGGTGATAACACGAGAACTCGTGCAGCCCTGAAAACCACAACTGTTTTTCTTTGAGAATGTGCCTCTTATCTTACATTGACAATGCTAATAGAATATGCATAGTCTTATTAGCATACAAGATAATAGCACCCTGGAGGGAATAGAATCATAAAACTTTAAGTAGAAATCAAAACAGGAGGAGGGAGCAAGAGAGAACATTGTCACACGCAAAAAAACATTGCCAGGGGCTACACTTTGCAGGAACATACGGATGTACTCATATTTCTTGCTCTAGTCACCATGCAAATGGTAATAGGCTGTACTCCCATGAATACTATCAATGTCATGTTTTATGTGAAACATTAATTGAGATAATGTGCCCCTTCTGCGGGAATGACAGAGTCGTATGTCATCGTGCACCACAATAGGATGACAACATCTGCATTTGTAATGGGAATATACATTTATCTGAGCGGCACTGTGCACCAAAGAGGACGGAGAAACTGCCTAATACTCACGCATGGGCAATGTACTGTCACTATTGCCAAACTAGATGACTGGACTGTGCAAACATTTGGTTGATACAGGCTTGCTTAAGAAGGTCATGTAAAGTAAGGTATTTGTTAATCTTTCTATAGGGATAGAAATTGTCTTACCTTCCAGTTTATTTCCAAGGTCAAGTTTGAGCCTAATCTTAGTTATTCTAGAGCAGGATTTATGGAAGGTAAGGGAAAGTTCCCATCTGCTGCAGGTAAATCGGGCAGTCTGTTCCAGCAGAAGAGCCGACTGCTGGAGTTACCAAATTTGGAATAGCTGGACATCGCAGGAAACCTCCCGGATTATTACAGTGATTGGGGATCTGGCAGTGTTCGGCTATACCCGATAAGTAGCTCCAGTAGTCCACTCGAGACTACCAGATTAACCAGACACAGATGTGAATCTACCCTTAAAGGGCAAGCTATATGGTGTGCAGAGCTAGCAGTTGCACCTGGTCCCTGGCCCCTTTGCCATAAAGAAGACATCAGTATTATAAATGGCAGATGATAGGTAAGAGCCTTGTTGTTACAGACTTATGCCTTTAGTGGGTTAGGCATAATAAGGAGATTAGATTAGACAGAGTAAAGGTGCTCACACACACCTTAGTTAGCTTTCCACCAAACGCTCATTCATCTAACAGCTATGGCTTCTAACCCCTCCATACACAGGTATAATCATCTTGGTTGAGAGTACATTTGTTCTTAGTGGAGAGAAGATGATAAACCATTGCCAGATACCTATGGCTGTAGCTTATCTTTTAAGAGAAGGAATTTAACAAGTCCAAACTTTGTTTCCCCTAAAATCTGGCATGGAGAGTTAGGCACCCACAAACACATTAGATAGTCAGCTGATCCTGTAAAAATTGCCGCGTTCAGCCAACATTCATCTAATGTGTATGGGCACCTTAAAAGGGTTGTCGAGCCTTTTCGGACTTTTTAAACAGTTTCCAGCAGTGTGTTCTCCCTGGCTGCATTCAGTGATCATCAGGTCCCTGACCTGTAATACAGATCGAGATCAGTTGACTTGCTGTAGCAAATGACTGGCTTGTTGACAGGGGTGTAGCTAACGGCTCATGGGCCCTAGTGCAAGAGTTCAGCTTGGGCCCCCCTTCCCTCAGTGCGTTGTGTGTCTTCTTATGTGGCACAAGGGTCTTTGGGCCCCTCAGGCTCCTGGGCCCAGTAGCGACTGCTACCTCTTCACCCCCTATAGCTACGCCCATGCTTGTTGACATATGCCCAAGCGGCACTTCACTTCTGATTTATGTGCTACTTAGGAATATGGGGCCATTGGTAACAGTGGTACACGTGACCCCAGCTCCCTGGAAACTTACAGGCTAGGGGCCAGAAAATCACTAAACAGAGCCAAAAAGTCAGAATGGAGCATTGGGCAATTAAAAAGTCCAAATGGCTTGACAGTCCCTTTAAGGGAAAGTTCATTTCACATGTTGTCATGGAAAATCTCCATGCCTCCTGCCATCCTACTATCCAGGCCAGGCACATGCACTAAATCACCCATGTAGCTCCAGTCCAGGGCCAACCAACAGACTCCTGTGTCTCATGCTTCAAGCTACAGTGTGGCTACTAGGTCTCTTTTGGTTTGTGTATTAATGTCTATTCATTCAATATTTTCCTACAAAATCCTCTGTTCTATTGCTGGGTGACATGAAGCTAGTTTTGCCGTGAATGAACCCCTGCTGTGCCTGGGTAACAGGGGCCTAAATCTTTCAAAATCCTCTGTTCTATTGCTGGGTGACATGAAGATAGTTTTGCCGTAAATAAACCCCTGCTGTGCTTGGGAGACAGGGGCCTAAATCTCTCAAAATCCTCTGCTCTATTGCTGGGTGACAAGAACCCACTTTTGCCGTGAATGAATCCCTGCTGTGCCTGGGTGACAGGGGCCTAAATCTCTCAAAATCGTCTGTTCTATTGCTGGGTGACATGAACCCCCTTTTGCCGTGAATGAACCCCTGCTCTGCATTGCTGACAGGGAACTAAATTTAGTGAAAACATCTGTTACTGATCGGAAGATGCGTGTAACGGGGTTCCGAAGGTGCACTCGGTCCCCCATTATTCGCATAACCAATAAAAGATATATGGATCTATAGGTTCCAAATCACAACTCAAGCAACAAAATTTTATACAAAATCACAGATGTTTTTATTGGTACAAAATAAAGTTGTGACCACTGGCCACACAGACATTTAAGAACACTTAAAATGCCATACAGATCGCAGATGTGTGGTAGTTACAATAAATATGCGTAAAGTGCAAGTGCTAAATTACTTTACAGCAATGAGATTAGTCAGTGCCTAACACAGAGTTTGGTCCTGTCTATAATATATTACCAGAGGTCACCAGTGGACCCTAGACTAAAGGAACCTAATACTCACATCAAATAATCTAAACAAATAATAACATAAATGAGGAGGCATACTGACCAAGATCTCTACCACAGCACTGACAGTCCGTGCCCCGACGCGCGTTTCGCCGTCAGCTTTTTCAAGGGGTAATGACAAACAGCTTCCTAGCCGGGTATATATAGTCCCCATGGTGGGCGAACACATATTCACCTAACCCATAGATGACGGGCACACTGATAAGGAGGCAGGATCCCCAAAGTTCCTCACCTGTATGGTGTATTTCTCTCGCCTCGTGTGTTATGGCGCACGAACCGCCGCACACCGCCGATGCCCGCGTACCCGGCCGTAGCAATGACTCAGAACGGCTACGCTCAGCAGAGCACAGAACGTCCTACGTCAGAGCCAGGGCCGCGTCAGCGCGCCCGCGGCTGCGCAGAGGGACGTGCGCACTACGAGCTCCGTACAGGTTGAGGGCAAAACAATGTCATGGATCCATACTCCATCAATGCGCTCTCTATCCTAAAACATATATATATACATATGTGGTTATGTTATTTCCTCCCTACAAATGTTTAATTCATCATGTATCTCTAAAAACATACATCAGCATAAATATGCATAAATATCACGCATTATAAATTGAGTACTAAACGAACCTCCCAACTTAAGAGTGTAAAAACCCACAACAACAGTGGTTTGTGTCACTAGTAATAGTGCTATAAAAATTATATATATATATATAACACATATATGTTGTGAAACAATTCATTATTATATAGATAAATATACAAATCAAATACCTACATGATTACCATTACATAGGGCAAAAATACAGATTGACTTGATTATATAAATTAATAACATCGTGCAAAAATACAAATGGACATGATCATAATATAAATGGATATAATTGTGCAAAAATACATATAATAAAAATTATTTATGGATATATTGTCATGCATGCCTAATCAGGGTACAGCAGCACCGGCATGAACGAACAATACATGTGTTATAAAAATGAAGAAAAAACATATATTATAAATCAAAACACATGATTTCACCAACACGTGTCTATAACATACAAGCATAAATACACTTCATGACATGATGCATATACATGACTCATTGATCGCAGTTCACCAAACGATCCAAAGGTCTGTAGGCCCTATATATGATTATATCCTTATGGAGGGAACGGTTTTCCGATTGAGCGACCATAGTATACATATATCCTACATATGTAGACAAAAAAATCAAATTAGTGGACATAGTTCATACATCACACCCTAGGAACCCGGCTAGAGAGAACCTAAAAACATAGACATCCTAACTATCTAAAACACCACATATCAGGGATGATGCTGCACCCTACAAAAACGAGGCAAATGGAATTTTATCATTCAGGCCAAATGGCACCTGAGTGTTCAATTTCACAATCCACTTGCTTTCAACCTGCTCCAACCGTTTAAACAGATCACCGCCACGCGCACCAAGGGAGACTCTATCTATCCCCCTGAATTTTAAATCCTGCCAACAGTTGTTATGTTTCTGACGGAAATGCTTTGCAATGGGTTTTAATTTTACAAGTTTGTCTCTTTCTCCATCCGCAATTTTGGCAGCTGCCCGAATATCTTTCTGGTGTTCCTGTATGCGAACCCGAAATTCACGAGTCGTCATACCAATATATATCAGGCCACATGGACATGTGGCGTGATATATAATTCCTGTGACACTACAATTAATGAAATGAACAATATTGTAGCTCATTTTGCCTGAGGAGTCTTCAAAGGTCTTGGTCTTAGTAATTACTCTACATGTGGTACAATGCCCACATGGTACGCATCCCCATTTGGGGCCTTTGGATTCAAAAATGAATCCAGATTTGGATGGTATATAGTGACTCCTCACCAGAATGTCCCTGAGGTTCTTACTACGTTTGGCCACAAATAGGGGAGTAGATGTAATTATTTTCCCCAAATCCACATCCGATTTAAGGATGGGCCAAAATCTTTCAAAGATTTCTCTCATATTGTGCCATTGTGTATTGTAGTTGGTTATCATACGTGTGACAGGAGTTTCTGGGTTGACCCGAGCCTTGGAAGATAATAGAGATTCCCTTGATGCGGCGGCGGCACGCATATAACCACGTTGTATATCACTTTGATTGTAACCCGTTGTGTAAATCGGTTTTTTAAGGTTTCAGATTCCCTTTCAAATTCGCCTCTTGATGTGCAGATCCGTCTTGCCCTCAAGAATTGACCAATCGGTATTGAGTTTTTTTGATGTTTGGGGTGGAATGAAGTCGCATGAAGCAAGGAATTAACGGCAGTAGATTTCCTATGGATCGAGGTTTCTAGGTCACCATTAGTTGTTACTTTAATGTTGATGTCTAGGAAATCAATTTCTTTTTGACTTACCACTTTAGTTAGAGTGATGTTCCAATTGTTCGCATTTAATTTCTCCAAAAATAAATCCAAAGACACCCGTGACCCCTGCCATATAAACAAAACATCGTCAATAAATCTCATCCATGATATTACCTCCCCATCGACTTCATCCATGGATGCCTGCACACACTGTCGCTCCCAATTGCCCAAAAATAAATTTGCATACGAGGGTGCGCATTTCGCACCCATCGCCACTCCTCGTAGTTGTAAATAGTGTTGATCTTTAAACAAAAAATAATTGTGCCTCAATATATAGTCTAGTAGTTTCATCAAAAGATCAATCAAATCCTGTGGAAGATTTCTTGTACGCAAAAAGAAACAAGAGGATTCCAAGCCTATATCATGTGCAATACACGTATACAGCGATTCCACATCACATGTTATTAAAAACATGTTATCCTCCATTTTGACGTTCTCCAGACGTTTTAACACGTCTGTCGAATCGCGAATATACGAAGGTAAACTCTCCACGCATGGTTTTAGATCAAAATCCAAAAATTGGCACACTGGTTCATTTAGACCACCACAACCCGAGACAATGGGTCTCCCAGGAGGTTTGGTGGAGGACTTATGGACTTTCGGTAATAAATATAAGGTCGGAATGACCGGATGTTTGGTTATAAGACTCTGACATACCGATTTGGTAATAATATTGTCTTCCACCCCTCTTGATAGGATGTCCTCCAATTGGAGTTTAAAACCAATTGTTGGATTGGTTGACAAACGTTCATAACACATCCTATCCCGCAATTGCCTGAATACTTCAGTCTCATACATATCCGTAGGCCAGACGACCACGTTTCCACCCTTGTCAGCTGGTTTTATCACTCCATTTTTCATATTCTTTAATTCTGTTATGGCCAGTCGCTGATTTTTAGACACATTGTCGTATGGCCTACTGGCAGGTAGTCTGTACAACTCCTGCACCACCATCTTAACAAAGGTCTCGATGGCGGAATTGCATGACAAGGGTGGAAACGTGGTCGACCGACCACGGGTAAAGTAATTTTGCTGTAAAGTAATTTAGCACTTGCACTTTACGCATATTTATTGTAACTACCACACATCTGCGATCTGTATGGCATTTTAAGTGTTCTTAAATGTCTGTGTGGCCAGTGGTCACAACTTTATTTTGTACCAATAAAAACATCTGTGATTTTGTATAAAATTTTGTTGCTTGAGTTGTGATTTGGAACCTATAGATCCATATATCTTTTATTGGTTATGTGATGAGTGATTATGGATCACTTACTTGTTTGAAATAGGGAAACAGTGTTGGTTTCCCCATTATTCGCAGACCTGTTGCTTAGCTTTGGGAATGAGGATCTGTGTTTGACCTCATTCCCAGGGCGGCTTTACTGCTGGGTGGCTCCCTGCTCCTAAGTCTGCCTTGAGCGCCGAGCTGATCACTCGGTGCTCAACTAGTTGGTCTGTCGGTCATGTGACGCTGGCCACATCACATGACCCTCACTCCCTACTATAAATACAGGCAGCCTGCTAGCCACAGGTTGCCTGTTAATTTCTAGGTTCCTGGCTATTTGTTGGACTACTGAATACTCACCTGATTCCGTTTCCTGATGATCCTTTGCCTGCTCCTCCTGTACTGCGTATTGTCCTGGTATTGTGACCTCGGCTCCCACCTGACTACTCTCTTAGGACTCCTCTTGTACTTCTCCACTCTCCTGGTATTTGACCCCGGCTTCTCCTGATTATTCTTTGCTTAACCCTTTGTACTGCGTAGCTCTTTTGGTTCTGACCCGGTCCGTTCATGTTACGTATTGTGTCTTGTCTGTCTTCCCTGCGCGTATCCTAAGTTAGGGACTGTCGTCCAGTTGTCCCTTGTCATCAGGACTCGTGAGGCAAGTAGGCAGGGCCAGGGGTGAGGGTGGAGCGCAGTGGTCACTATCCTTCCCCCTGTGTGTGTCTGGACGTGACCGTTACAATGCGCGACTACAAGCGCACGCTGCTGATGGCATTCCCACCTGACAGCGGGGGCACAGTGGAAGCACAAGGCGATGGCAGAGGAGGAGGAAGAGGTTGACAATGCAGCTGGGGCACCGCCAGCACCTGAGAAGGCAGGGTTATCATGGCCAAAATGTGGAAAATCTTTGTCAGCCTTGGAGGTGCTGACCTGCCCTGCAGCCAGTGTATAGTGTGAACGTGTGTTTTGCACGGCAGAGAGCATTATCACAGGCCGCAGCCAATGTGGACAAGCTTACGTTTATTAAAATGAACCAGGCATGGATCCCACAGGACTTGTCCGTTCCTTGTGCAGAATAGACATTTATACCAGCCTCAACTATCCATTCTTGTACTCAAGTGCACTTATTCTTAGTTTTATCTTGATATATGTCCCAATATTTTGGGGGATACCTTAATTTAAAAATAAAAAATAACACAAATCAGTGTTGGCTACCTATTCCTTCTTCACCGCCGCTTCCACCTACACAGCCACGTCAACCTACACCGCCACATCCACCCATCCATCGCCTCCTCAACCTCCTACTCCTAGATCCAGATTGTTATTTTACATTTTTCTGTATTTTATGTTATTTTAAGTCATTTCCCTATCCACATTGTCTGCAGAACAGTTGCCATGCTCTTAAGCACATTTTGATGCCTTTTGCAGCACTCTAGCCCTTTCCAGGACTATTTTAGAGCCATTTTAGTACCCTAAAGTTCGGGTCCCCATTGACTTGGGGTTCGGGTTCAAGTTCGGATCAAGTTCGGGTCCCGAACCCTAACTTTTTTTTTCAAGTTCGGCCGAACTCGTCGAACCCGAACATCCAGGTGTCTGCTCAACTCTGAACTTTGTATTGTCTCAAGGATTCGGATGAACTCTGCCAGCCCAGAGTCCTGCTTGGTCCCTGACTATGTTGCCTGTTGCATGCACCAGTGTCTCTGATCCCCGTGGGTCAGCAGTCAACCACACTGAGAATGTTTCCAAGCGGTAGCAGCCTGATGGCTCCCCTGCTGAAAAATGTAGATCCCTGTGAGTACCTGGGGACTGCCAGGAAGTTTGGCCCAAAGTCAAACTAGTTTGTGGGTACAGAGGTTCCATAACCATTGCCATAACATCCAATATATGCTGGGCTATTTGTTCCATCCCTTGCCTTAGTAATAGAATCCTGGTTTCACTTGCTTTCTAGGCCCTTCAAAAGAATTATAATCTGTCTGTGTACCAAGTCCTGGCTATGTTACGGCCTTTGCCGCTGGCAATGTGTTGCTGTTATGGCATGTGGTGGCAGTGCCTCAGCTTTAGTTGTGTGCGCCGTGACATGGTTTCCACGCATGCTGTTGCCGGTGGCCACGTGTTGGCTGGTGTGTGCACTTCCCCTTTAAATTGTAGCCTTGTGCTGTAAGGGTTAACTCCCTGTCTGGGTGTGGTCACTTGGGTTTTTTCTCCTGTGGCTTCCTGGCTGGAGTCTGTTGTACTTCAGCTGTTGTTGGTGCTGGAGCTTGGCTCCAGTCCAGGGTGTTCTATCTGCCCAGTCATTGAGGGCCACCTTGTAGGACAGCGATGTCATCTGCGATGTCATTCCTTTGTCTCCCTTATACTCTATGTACCCAATCTCACTTGTTGTATGTTTGGTGTGGGTTTATGTTCAGGGTTTGTTGTACGTCTTGTTTGTTGTTACATGTCTGGGCTGTTGTTGGTGTTTGTCCCTGCATGTGTGCAAGACATTTTCCCTGTGTGTGTTGTACCTCTGAAGGGAGGCTGGTTTCCTGGAGGGGTGAACCATAAGCCTGTATGCAGCGCTGCTTGTGGCTGCTATGCACTGTGTGAGCATGGGGGGCTCTGGCAGAGTTGGTATGCTGGATTCCTGTGTGGGTTGTTTGTACTGTGACCTGCTGTTTTTTCGGGCTCCTGTACTGATGCACGGGTTCTAGTTGTGAAGGCTTCGGCAGGTGAGTTGTCTTGTTGTTCTTACCTGCTGATCCTCTTGCTGCATATGGTCTTTCCCTTTCCTTGCGGCTAGGCCATTTGAGACTCCTGTTCATCCGTGTCTGGGAAGAACAGGTCGTCTCTCCCCTGCTCCTATGTGAGGGATTATCAGGGCGACTCAGGGCCATAAATATCCTGGTATGAGCCGTCCTATCATCCAGGTCCGCTCATACGTTGAGGAGTTAGGGTGAGGATTAGGGACGCTTTAGGAGGTGACCTTCTCCTTGATTCCGGCATCCTGACCTAGCTGCTTCTCCTTTATATCTGACATTGTACGGTAGGGGTTTTTCCCCACTCCCCACCGTGACAGCCTATTTCTTAGATTTTGACCTGACCAAAGACTGTTCACCATACTGACTCTAAGCCACCTGTCCTGACCTCTGGACTGTTTCACGGATTCACATGTATTGTGCCTGTCCTGTTTTCTGACTATAAATATTGCCTGTTCCCCCAGTACTTGGCACCTGTGTCTCTGATCTCTATGGATCAGTAGCCATTTACACCAGGACTATTCCAAGAGGTAGCAGCCCGGTGGCTCCCCTGCAGCAAAGTCTATATCTCTGTATAGGGGTTAAAAGGTGGATACCTGGGAACTGCTAGGATAACTACCTTAGAACTAGCCCAAAGTCAAACCCGTAACATGTTTACATGTATATTCATTGATAAATCCTTATCTTTTCTATTATATATGTAGTACAATAAATAGACTGCACAGTTCAGTAAATATTAAAGACATCCATAAAGTTTTTAAAAATAATATCATTACAATCTTTTCTTGGATGTCCAAGCTAAATATGTATACAGTCAGGTTCATAAATATTGGGACATCGACACGATTATAACATTTTTGTCTCTATACATCACCACAATGGATTTGAACTGAAACAAACTAGATGTGCTTTAACTGCAGACTGTCAGCTTTAATTTGAGGGTATGTACATCCAAATCAGGTGAACGGTGATGGAATTACAACAGTTTGCCTATGTGCCTCCCACTTGTCCAAAAGTAATGGGACAGAATAATAATCATAAATCAAACTTTCACTTTTTAATACTTGGTTGCAAATCCTTTGCAGTCAATTACAGCCTGAAGTCTGGAACGCATAGATATCACCAGACGCTGGGTTTCATCCCTGGTGATGCTCTGCCAGGCCTCTACTGCAACTGTCTTCAGTTCCTGCTTGTTCTTGGGGCATTTTCACTTCAGTTTTGTCTTCAGCAAGTGAAATGCATACTCAATCGGATTCAGGTCAGGTGATTGACTTGGCCATTGCATAACATTCCACTTCTTTCCCTTAAAAAACTCTTTCGTTGCTTTTGCAGTATTCTTTGGGTCATTGTCCATCTGCACTGTGAAGTGCCGTCCAATGAGTTCTGAAGCATTTGGCTGAATATGAGCAGATAATATTGCTCGAAACAGTTCAGAATTCATCCTGCTGCTTTTGTCAGCAGTCACATCATCAATAAATACAAGAGAACCAGTTCCATTGGCAGCCATATATGCCCACGCCATGACACTACCACCACCATGCTTCACTGATGAGGTGGTATGCTTAGGATCATGAGCAGTTCCTTTCCTTCTCCATACTCTTCTCTTTCCATCACTCTGGTACAAGTTGACCTTGGTTTCATCTGTCCATAGGATGTTGTTCCAGAACTGTGAAGGCTTTTTTAGATGTCGTTTGGCAAACTCTAATCTGGCCTTCCTGTTTTTGAGGCTTACCAATTGTTTACATCTTGTGGTGAACCCTCCGTATTCATTGTGGTGAAGTCTTCCTCTTGATTGTTGACTTTGACACACATACACCTACCTCCTGGAGAGTGTTCTTGATCTGGCCAACTGTTGTGAAGGGTGTTTTCTTCACCAGGGAAAGAATTTTTCGGTCATCCACCACAGTTGTTTTCCGTGGTCTTCCGGGTCTTTTGGTGTTGCTGAGCTCACCGTTGCGTTCTTTCTTTTTAAGGATGTTCCAAATAGTTGTTTTGGCCACGCCTAATGTTTTTGTTATCTCTCTGATGGGTTTGTTTTGTTTTTTCAGCCTAATGATGGCTTGCTTTACTGATAGTGACAGCTCTTTGGATCTCATCTTGAACGTTGAAAGCAACAGATTCCAAATGCAAATAGCACACTTGAAATGAACTCTGGACCTTTTATCTGCTCATTGTAATTGGGATAATGAGGGAATAACACACACCTGGCCATGGAACAGCTGAGAAGCCAATTGTCCCATTATTTTTGGTCCCTTAAGACACATATGCAAACTGTTGTAATTCCTACACCGTTCACCTGATTTGGATGTAAATACCCTCAAATTAAAGCTGACAGTCTGCAGTTAAAGCATATCTTGTTCGTTTAATTTCAAATCCATTGTGGTGGTGTATAGAACCAAAAATGTTATAATTGTGTTGATGTCCCAATAATTATGGACCTGACTGTATGTCAGTCAACCCAGAAATCATGAACAGGTCCTTACTGACTATATTTCAACTGAAGTACCTTAATATGATGATACTAGAAATTATGCATTCTCTTTTTTATGGAATCTATGGCAGATGGATCGGACTAGTTTAACGTAAATGGTGACACAGATAAGGCATAGGGGCACTGGTGAGACACATACCCGAGGTGCTGGGTGGGGAAAGGGGTGTCAGTGAGTAGTGATGGATAGAGTTGAGCGGACACCTGGATGTTCGGTTTCGGCAGGTTCGGCCGAACTTGAGAAAAAAGTTCGGGTTCGGGACCCGAACTTGACCCGAACTTGAACCCGAAACCGAACCCCATTGAAGTCAATGGGGACCCGAACTTTTGGCCACTTAAATGGCCCTAAAATAGCCCTGGGAAGAGCTAGAGGGCTGCAAAAGGCAGAGAAATGTACTTAAGAGCATGGCAAATTCTCTGCAAACAAATGTGGATAGGGAAATGAATAAAAAAAACATAAAAGACCCTAAAAAAATAAAAATTAGGAATGATATAGGAGGAAGAAGTTGAGGAGGCGGTGAATGGGTGGATGTGGCCGTGTAGGCTCACGTGGCGGTCTAGGTGGAAGCGGCGGCGAAGGAGGAATAGGTAGCCAACACAGATGTGTGTTATTTAGCATTTTTACATAGGGGTATCCCCCAAAATATTGGGACATATAAAAAAAAAAAAAAAGGAATAAGTGCACTTGAGTACAAGGATGGATGGTTGAGGCTGTTAGAACTGTCTATTCTGGACAGGCGGCTGCGTCTGTCTGTAATGACTCCTCCTGCCGTGCTAAATACACGTTCAGAGAGTACACTGGCTGCAGGGCAGGCCAGCACCTCCAAGGCATACAGGGTAAGTTCTGGCCATGTGGACAATTTGGAGGCCCAGAAGTTGAATGGGCAGAACCATCAGTCAGTACGTGTAGGCGTGTGCACAGGTACTGTTCCAGCATGTTGCTTAAATGTTGCCTCCTGCTAACATGCTCCATATGAGCAGTTGGGGCCCGTTGTTGCGGCGAGGTGAGAAAGCTTTTCCACATGTCGGCCATGCTAACCCTGCCTTCTGAGGTGCTGGCGCTGACACAGCTGCGTTGGCGACCTCTTCCTCCTCCCCTGCCTTCGCCTTGTGCTTCCACTTGTCCCCCGTCGTCAGTCGGGAATGCTCTCAGGAGCGCGTCTACCAGCTTGCGCCTGTAGTCGCGCATCTTCCGATCACGCTCCAGTGAGGGAATTAAGGACGGCACATTGTCTTTGTAACGGGGATCCAGCAGGGTGGCCACCCAGTAGTCAGCACATGTTAAAATGTGGGCAACTCTGCTGTCGTTGCGCAAGCACTGCAGCATGTAGTCGCTCATGTGTGCCAGGCTGCCCAGAGGTAAGGACAAGCTGTCCTCTGTGGGAGGCGTATCGTCTGCGTCCTCCGTATCCCCCCAGCCACGCACCAGTGATGGGCCCGAGCTGCGTTGGGTGCCACCCCGCTGTGAACATGCTTCCTCCCCATCCTCCTCCTCCTCCTCCTGTAGTGGGCCCTGGCTGGCCAAATTTGTACCTGGCCTCTGCTCGAAACAGCACAACAGGGCACACAGGTCTTGCATGGAGGCCCAGTCATTGGTGGTGAAGTGGTGTTGTTCCACAGTGCGACTCACTCGTGCATGCTGCAGCTGAAACTCCACTATGGCCTGCTGCTGCTCGCACAGTCTCTCTAGCATGTGCAAGGTGGAGTTCCACCTGGTGGGCAAGTCGCATATGAGGCGGTGAGCAGGAAGGTCGAAGTTACGCTGTAGAGCAGACAGCCGAGCGGTGGCAGGATGAGAACGCTGGAAGCGCGCACAGACGGCCCGCACTTTATGCAGCAGCTCTGACATGTCGGGGTAGTTGTGAATGAATTTCTGCACCACCAAATTAAGCACATGCGCCAGGCAAGGGATGTGCGTCAAACCGGCTAGTCCCAGAGCTGCAACGAGATTTCGCCCATTATCGCACACCACCAGGCCGGGCTTGAGGCTCACTGGCAGCAACCACTCGTCGGTCTGTTGTTCTATACCCCACCACAACTCCTGCGTGGTGTGGGGCCTGTCCCCCAAATACATCAGTTTCAGAACGGCCTGCTGACGTTTACCCCTGGCTGTGCTGAAGTTGGTGGTGAAGGTCTGTCGCTGACCGGATGAGGAGGTGGTAGAAGAGGAGGAGGAAGCCGAGTAGGAAGAGGAGGCAACAGGAGGCAAAGAATGATGCCCTGCGATCCTTGGCGGTGGAAGGACGTGCGCCAAACAGCTCTCCGCCTGGGGCCCAGCCGCCACTACATTTACCTAGTGTGCAGTTAGGGAGATATAGCGTCCCTGGCCGTGCTTACTGGTCCATGTATCTGTGTTTAGGTGGACCTTGCTACAGATGGTGTTGCGCAGTGCACACTTGATTTTATCCGATACTTGGTTGTGCAGGGAGGGCACGGCTCTCCTGGGGAAGTAGTGGCGGTTGGGAATGACATACTGTGGGACAGCAAGTGACATGAGCTGTTTGAAGCTGTCCGTCTCCACCAGCCGGAATGACAGCATTTCAAAGGCCAGTAGTTTAGAAATGCTGTCATTCAGGGCCAGGGATCGAGGGTGGCTAGGTGGGAATTTAAGCTTTCTCTCCAAGGTTTGCGAGATGAAGAGCTGAACGCTTCCGTGTGACATGGTGCAGATGCTTGGTGACGGCGGTGGTGTTGTTGGTGGCACATCCTCTGTTTGCTGGGCGGCAGGTGCCAACGTTCCTCCAGAGGCGGAGGAAAAGGCCGAGGCAGCAGCAGAAGAGGGAGCAGGAGGGGCCTGAGCCCTTTCTTGGTTTTGAAGGTGCTTACTCCACTGCAGCTCGTGTCTCGCATGTAGATGCCTGGTCATGCAGGTTGTGCTAAGGTTCAGAACGTTAATGCCTCGCTTCAGGCTCTGATGGCACAGCGTGCAAACCACTCGGCTCTTGTCGTCAGCACATTGTGTGAAGAAGTGCCATGCCAGGGAACTCCTTGAAGCTGCATTTGGTGTGCTCGGTCCCTGGTGACGGTGGCCAGTAGCAGGCAAACTTTTTTGACGACGGCTGCTCTGCTTTTGCACCCTGCTCCCTCTTTTGCTACGCTGTTGGCTCGGTCTCACCACTGCCTCTTCCTCTGAACTCTGAAAGTCAGTGGCACGACCTTCATTCCATGTGGGGTCTAGGACCTTATTGTCCCCTGCATCGTCTTCCACCCAGTCTTCCTCCCTGACCTCCTTTTCGGTCTGCGCACTGCAGAAAGACGCAGCAGTTTGCACCGTGTTTCGTCATCATCAGAGACGTGCTGAGGTGGTATTCCTATGTCCTCATCAGGAAACATAAGTGGTTGTGCGTCAGTGCATTCTATGTCTTCCACCCCTGGGAAAGGGCTAGGTGGATGCCCTTGGGAAACCCTGCCAGAAGAGTCTTCAAACAGCATAAGAGACTGCTGCATGATTTGAGGCTCAGAAAGGTTCCCCGATATGCACGGGGGTGATGTGACAGACTGATGGACATGAGTTTCAGGCACCACCTGTGCGCTTTCTGCAGAAGACTGGGTGGGAGATAATGTGAACCTGCTGGATCCACTGTCGGCCACCCAATCAACTAGCGCCTGTACTTGCACAGGCCTTACCATCCTTAGAACGGCATTAGGCCCGACCAAATATCGCTGTAGATTCTGGCGGCTACTGGGTCCTGAGGTAGTAGGTTCAGTAGGACGTGTAGCTGTGGCAGAATGGCCACGTCCTCTTCCTGCACCAGAGGCTCCACCAACACCACCATTACGACCATGACCGCGTCCCTTATTAGATGTTTGCCTCATAGTTAGCGTTCACCAAGCAAAGTAAAAAGTGGTTAAGTCTGTTAAAAATAATTAACCGCCAATAAAAACCCTGATGTAGGGTATTGCACTCAAATTTTTTTTTAACTCTATATGACCAGCGGTATTTGTGGCCTAAATGTCACAGTAACTTATGCACGTCTAATCCCAGATGTGCAGTATATCAGAGGGTTTTTTAACCCCAGTAAGCAAAAAGCCGTATTTGTGGCCTAAATTTCACAGTTACTTATGCACGTCTAATCCCAGATGTGCAGTATATCAGAGGGTTTTTTAACCCTAGTAAGCAAAAAGTCGTATTTGTGGCCTAAATTTCACAGTCACTTATGCACGTATAATCCCAGATGTGCAGTATATCAGAAGGTTTTTTAACCCCAGTAAGCAAAAAGCCGTATTTGTGGCCTAAATTTCACAGTCACTTATGCACGTCTAATCCCAGATGTGCAGTATATCAGAGGGTTTTTTAACCCCAGTAAGCAAAAGCCGTATTTGTGGCCTAAAATGAACAGTCCCTTATGCACCTATAATCCTAGATGTGCACTATATGAAACAGAGGGGTTTGTTTCACCCACTATGTCCCAGTATGCCAAAGCTGTATTTCTGGCCTAAATGTGACATTCACTTATGCACCTATAATGCTAGATGTTCATCATATGAAACAGGTTTTTTTTTCACCCCAGTATGCCCCAGTATGAGAAAGCCGTAAGTTTTTTTTTAACCCCAGTGTCTCAAAGCAGTATTTCTGGACTTGCAGACATGCAGATATCCTGTGTTGGTGCACTATCGTTGCATAAAATGGCTGCCGATTATGTATTGATATTGACTAACTGAAGGGAAAAAAGTTCGTTTTCAGTAGTAGTTGGCTCAGGCCAGGCTTAAAACAATTGTGCACTGCACCCACAAAACACATTTGCTGTAGATCGCTGAGTAAAGGAGCAGTTCTTCATAAGATTCCTCCCAGATCTCTCCCTCACAGCAGCTGCAGCCTATCCCTACACTAATCCGAGCAGAGTGACGGGCGGCGCTACGTGACTCCAGCTTAAATAGAGGCTGGGTCACATGCTGGAGTTGGCCAATCACAGCCATACCAATAGTAGGCATGGCTGTGATGGCCTTTTGGGGCAAGTAGTATGACGCTTGTTGATTGGCTGCTTTGCAGCCTTTCAAAAAGTGCCATAAAAATCGCTGAACACCGAACCCGAACTTTTACGTAAATGTTCGGGTTCGGGTCTGGGTTCCGAAAAACCTTAGGTTCGGTACGAACCCGAACTTTACAGTTCGGGTTCACTCCAATCTAGTGATGGAGTAACATCGTCCGGGACCTTTCGCAAACCCCATTCACTTTATTTGCAGGCGAACCTGAAAAACCTTCAGGTCATATTTGCAGCCACCAAATACTTACTAGAAGTGCACAAATAGTTCCACAACATGGAGAGTGACATACCAGAGGGGGATCAATGGCAAAAATTCCCACAAAAAAATATGTATTTTAATCAGGGGCCATTTTCATGCCTCTTAAAGGGAAACTCTCAAAAATGTGCCCTGCTGGAACCTAGAAAAATTTCATGCGAAAAATGCATACGTTAACGTAAAAAAAAAATTTGACCATGGAACTGTGTGGTGAACGGACGCCACTGTACGGCATCGGTCTGAGGCCTCTGTTAACACATACATTTTTGGTAATCATTAAATGGATGGCAAAAATAGGATGTGACCCCAGCCCTAGTGTCAGAATAAGCACCAGTACACAGCGGAGCAGCGTGGCGGAGAGAGGAGGCCACCATGTACTGACAGAGCGCTACCTGGTCCTGGTAGTCAGGGATGAGGGCTGTGTTTCCCAAGGATCATTTTCTACTGGGAAATACAGGGCACAGTATAATACACTAGAATCTATATAATATAAAGATATTACCCCTACCCCTGAATAATAATACAATTAGGTGTTCATTTATTATATAGAAATACGTCTATGTTAGGTGTATTTCTGACACAGATTGTAACGCAAAGGTCCTTAGCACCGCAATCTGCATATTTTTCACTCTCATGCCAGGTCTAAAAAAAGATGGTGTGGGCAGGGAAAGAGATACAGTTATGACATCCAGTTATTGGATACCACAGCCATACATTGAACGGATAACACCTCTGTACAGTGACCGGATAACACCACCATACCGTGACCGGATAAAAGGGTATAAGATGGCACAGTACAGGGAATGACTAGGGGCACTGCACAGAGTGTGGTAAGAGGGCACAATGCAGGGTATAAGGGGG
Organism: Bufo bufo; assembly: GCF_905171765.1. Taxonomy (NCBI): domain Eukaryota; kingdom Metazoa; phylum Chordata; class Amphibia; order Anura; family Bufonidae; genus Bufo; species Bufo bufo. Next base: position 140,845,994 of record NC_053389.1, read on the forward strand.
CACAGTACAGGGTGAGGGGCACAGTCACATGACCCTGTGACATTAGAAGGTCCTTATGGCGAGTGTGGTTCATACGCCATTATAATGAGAGGCAGAGGAGTGAGACAAGGGTGTGATTATGTGGCTAGAGATAAAAAAAATTTACTGTCGGCCAGTACAGGCCCCAAAAATTAGCCAATAGGCGTTCACCTGACAGCAAAGAACTTTGGATTCTGTGGCTTAAGGTATATTAGGCGGTCACAGGATTAATATGTAACTGTCAGCCATTACAGGCCCCATAAATTAGGCATTTACCTGACATAAAAGGCCTTTTATGCTGCTGTATATATATATAAGGCAAGGACCATTCTTTGTTCTGTGTGGTGGCGGATATGTGTGGGCTGGGATTAGGAAAATCAATTACACGTGGTCATCACAGGTGTTGAATTCCTCCGAGATCCATGCCTCATTCATTTAAAAAAGCTAGGCGAGTGCGCTTATCGATCACAATCCCGCCTGCTGCGCTAAACGTCCTTTCGGACAGGACACTCGATGAGGGACAAGCCAAGAGTTACATGGTGGAAGGTGGAGTGGAGGACAAATGGGAGGAGAGAGGAGAAGGAGAAGAGGCAGGACGTGGAGCGCCGGGAGTGTGGCTTTGTGGGTTCTGACGGCGTTGCTCCCACTGAGCTCGGTGATGGGAGGCCAGGTGCCTTCATAAGGCGGCCGTCCCTAGGTGATCTTTGGGCTTACCGCGACTTATGTGTTGACAGAACCGGCTGCAGATGGCAACACTATTGTCAGCAGCTGACACGTTAAAAAAAGCTGACACTGCGAAGCCATGTGCCGGCGTCTTGGGAGCACAAGATGTGACCGTGCATGGTGGATGGCTCGCTCCAGATACATTTGCAGTCTGCTTTTTGCCTCCTGTGCACTGCGAGTTCTGCCTGCTTCTCCTCCCTATCTGCTGCTCCGTCTCTCCCTTTGAACTCATGTCCTCTCTTGTGATCACCCATGTGACGTCCATCGACATGTCATCATCGTCACCTTCACCACCACTGACATTAGAGATCTCGGAGTAGGCAGCAAAAGCGGGGACCACCCTCCTTGGGCTGATCTGGGTACTGTCATCTGACCGCTGGGTGGCGGCCGTTGCTACCTCCTCTTCCTCATACAATGCCAAAAATGTCTGTGCATCGGTAAGGTCTGGGAATGGATGGGAAAATAATTCCTCTGACATGAGCGGAGGGGCTATGGTGGTGGTGGTGGTGTCTTTGGGGGTGCACACAGCAGAGAGTGAGGAGGGTGCAGATACAGAAGATGAAGAGGGTGCAGAAGCGGAAGGCTGAGTGAGCCACTCAACCAACTCTGGTGCATCCTTTTACATAATCGCACGCACCTTTTCCAACTTCCCAATTAGGCTCCTGCCTGGTGCACCTGCCCGACCCCTACCATCCCTGTGGAAAGGCCTGCCTCTTCCTCTGCCTGTTTTTTTCAAAATGACCCTGTGCCAAAGTCCCTAGAGAAGAGCAGTATTTGTGGAACTTGATATATGGCAGGCCTCAATCAGTTGTCAGTTGAAGCTGGTATATCACCCTCAAGCAGTAATTTTGTGGACGCAGTTATATGGAAAACCTCTATCACTATTTTGTGGAAGCTGATATATGGCAGGCCTCAATCCGTTGTTAGTCGAAGCTAGTATATCACCCTCAAGCAGTAATTTTGTGGACGCAGGTATATGGAAAACCTCTATCACTATTTTGTGGAAGCTGATATAAGGCAGGTCTCAATCAGTTGTTAGTTGAAGCTGGTATATCACCCTCAAGCAGTAATTTTGTGGACGCAGGTATATGGAAAACATCTATCACTATTTTGTGGAAGCTGATATATATTGCAGGCCTCAATCAGTTGTTGGTTGAAGCTGGTATATCACCCTGTAACGGACCGTTTCAGCTGACAAGGGGTTAAAATCCGTTTAGGCGATAGGCCCCTTTCTGAGAGACAGGCACAGCTACTGCAGAACACCAAACTCCCGAACTGCATACAAAATAGCACTCCAAACTGGAACCTCACGAATAGCTGCTAGCAGACAAACAGGAATCAGCTTACACTCCTGGCAATCAGTCTCTAACAGCAGACAGTGGATCCCCCCAATAACGAGACAAGGCTCCGTGTTGAGGGTCAAGCAGTGGTCTGAGGTGCTGGCACACCCAGCCTGGTTTTTATTACAGTTGTTGCAAATACAGGTCCGCCCACAGGGTTTTGAAATACAACCAATCAATATGTTACAACACATACAATGTAAGTACAGCAACCAATCGTTCACGCCCCTAGGGGACCAGAAGGGAGACTGCGACACAGGACAGATATGTAGCAATTCAGGATACACAGAGACAATACATCCCCACAATGCATCATGGTTTCCTCCTCTCTGCCCTGGAGACACCCAAGCAGCAATCCAATTATCTCTCAAGACAAAGGGAAATCACCAATACACATGTGGGGACAACAGAACAGAAATCACCATTTAAACATACAATGTCACAACCCTTTTCAATACACAGACATTTAACATCCCAAAATGGCACGAATTAGACCAGGAGTTCAAGTTAGTTCAAGTCCTTTGTGAACAAATGAGGCCTGGCTGATGAGAGAGCCCATAATCCTGGCGAAGAGGCCAGCAGCGAGGCCCCTCCAAAACCCAGTGGCGAGGTTGGTTTCGCCACACACCCTTAAGCAGTAATTTTGTGGACGCAGGTATATGGAAAACATCTATCACTATTTTGTGGAAGCTGATATATGGCAGGCCTCAATCAGTTATTAGTCGAAGCAGGTATATCAAAACCCGCAATCTGTATTTTGTGGACGCAGGTATATGGAAAACCTCTATTGCTATTTTGTGAAAGCTGATATACGGCAGGCCTCAATTAGTTGTTAGTTGAAGCTAGTATATCACCCTCAAGCAGTAATTTTGTGGACGCAGGTATATGGAGAACCTCTATCACTATTTTGTGGAAGCTGATATATGGGAAGGCCTCAATCAGTTGTTAGTTGAAGCTGGTATATCACCCTCAAGCAGTAATTTTGTGGACGCAGGTATATGGAAAACCTCAATTACTATTTTGTGGAAGCTGATAGATTGCAGCCCTCAATCAGTATTTTCTGGAAGAATACAAATGCACTATAATATACTTTCTATGTTAGAAATTATATTATAAGTATATCACACCCCTCTGTGTATCACACCTATTAATAGCACAATGTTACCAGTCCTTAAAAGGACTTTTGTGCTCTATTAGCTAGCATTTGGTTCCTTACAGCCTGTCCCTGCTCCAAAATGCAAGCTCTCCCTACACTGGCAAAACACACAATGTAAAATGGCTGCCAGATCGGGTTCTGTTATAGGGTTGGGGGTGTGTCCATGTGCTGAAATGTCTCAATTGGCTGTCCTGTCCCACCTGATGGATGTGTCATGGGTCAAAGCTCGGCGCAATGCAAAAGAATATGGCACGCGCGGACATCGCCATATGTTCACATGTTCGGCGGATCGCGAATGCCCAAAGTTCACCGTTACCAACCGCCAGGCAAACTGCAAGGCCATCACTATTAGACGGTCAGTGGATAAAATTTTTATTGTAGGCCAGTGGAGTATAGGACCCAAAAATTATGCATTCACCTGACAGAAAAGAACAAGTGATCATGTGGCTGGAGGTATATTAGGCGATCAGTGGATAACAATTTTACTGCAGGCAAGTGGAGTACAGACCCCAAACATTAGGCATTCACCTGACAGAAAATAACAAGTGATTATGAGTCTGGAGGTACATTAGGCGGTCACTGGATAAAAATTTTACTGTACGCCCCAAAAATTAGGCATTCACATGACAGAAAAGGCCTTTTATGCCGCTGTATACACATAAGACAAGGACCATTCTTTGTTCTGGGTGGTGGCGGATATGTGTGGGCTGGCATGATAAAATTCAATTACACGTGGTGTTGAATTCCTCATAGATCCATGCCTCATGCATTTTTAGAAATGTGAGGTAGTCCACACTGCCGTGAGCTAGGCGAGTGTGCTTATCGTAACGATCCCCCCGCTGCGCTGAACGTCCTTTCGGACAGGACACTCAATGAGGGACAAGCCAAGAGTTCCATAACAAATTGTGCAAGCTCTGGCCACAGGTCAAGCCTGCACACTTAGTAGTCTAGTGGTTCCTCGCTTCTCAAAGCGTCCACATCGTCCATTAACCCGATGTAGTCGGACATCTGTCGGTCTAGGCGTTCCCTGAGGCTGGATACGAAAGGGCGGCTCTCGAAGGGTTGGCTGTAAATATGATCTCATATCCGAAGTGACCAACACTTCTTCAAACCGTCCTCTTCTTGCAGGCGCGGTAGGATTTGTACCCACACCTGATTAGCTGTGGATGGAAATTCCTCTGCCAGCCCCAGCAACAGCAGAATGCAGCGTCTTTTGCAGCAAGGCCTGGAAATGCTGCATTCTGACAGCCCTCTGTGATGATGGTAACATGTCCGCCATTTTGTGTTTGTACCAGGGGTCTAAGTACATTGCCACCCAGTACTGGTCCTTTAGGCTTCAAACACTGGAGCATGAAGGCCCCCATTTGCACTAAATTGGATGCGGTGGAGCACCCTGGCTCCTGCTCATCGCCCAGGAGAATGTTGTCCTCGGTCTCCTCCCCACAGCCACGGACAACGCCAGGGATCCCCGAAAAGTTTAAAGTCCCCCTCAAAGCCTGCTTTTCTTGCTCCTCCCCCTCCTCCCCCCAGCCACCATCCTTCTCTGAATTTCTTCAGACTACTGTTGACTTGTTTCAGATGGAGTAGCTCCTCCTGGGAATTCATTCAGCATTGCGACTTCCTCATCTTCCAGCTCCTGCTCCTCGATGGCTTGATCAATGACATGACACAATGCACGCTCCAGAAAGAAGGTGTAAGGTACAATGTCACTGATGGTGCCCTGGCTGTGACTGACCAGTTTGTTGATCTCATCAAATGGCCGCAGAAGTCTGCATGTGTCGTGCTTGAGCAGCCACTGGAGAGGTGAAAAGAAACCAAGGTCCCCAGAACCTGTCCTGCTGCAGAGTTCATACAGGTAGTCGTTAATGGCACGTTGCTGCTGGAGCACCCTATCAAGCATATACAAGGTGGAGTTCAAGCGCGTCGGGCTGTTACAAATCAGACGTCTGACGGGCAGGTGGTGTCGCCGCTGAACGTCAGCAAGGCGAGCCATGGCCGTGTAAGATCTTCTAAAATGGCCAGAGATTTTCCTGGCCTGCCGCAAGACATCCTAGACCCCGGGGTATTTGGCAACGAATCGCTGCACGACTAAGTTCAGGACGTGTGCCATGCATGGCACGTGTGTCATTTTGCCCTTTTTCAGCGCACTCAGCAGATTGGTACCGTTGTCGCACACCACTTTACCAACTGTCAAATTGAGCGGGGTTAGCCAATGATCGGCCTGTGACCGCAGAGCGTAAAGCAGTGCAAGACCGATGTAGCTCTTGGCTTCCAGGCACAACAGCCGCAGCACAGCATGATAATGTCTCATTTGGCACGTCTGGGGAGGTTGGGGAGTGCAGCAGAAGAGGCGGTAGCAGTGGAAAAGGAGGAGTGAGCCGATGAGGAGACGGAGGATGGAGTAGGAGGAGGAGAAGAAGAGGCAGGCCTGCATGCAATCCGTGGCGGTAAGACCAAATCCACACGGGATTCACCCAGTGGGCAGTAAAAGTTATGTACCTTCCCTGCCCGTGTTTGCTAGACCACGTGTCTGTGGTTAGATGTATCTTGGCACCGACACTGTGTGCCAGAGATATATTCAATTGTCGCTGAACGTGGCCATATTGCTCTGGGATGCCCTTCTGGGAGAAATATTTCCTTCCGGGGACCTTCCATTCCGGTGTGCCAATGGCCACAAATTTTCTAAAGGCCTCCGAGTCCACCAGTTTATATGTCAGTGGTTGGCGGGCTAGCAGTTCCGACAAGCCAGCGGTCAGCCATTGGGCAAGAGGGTTATCCGGCATCATCAACTTTTTACGCTTGAACATTTGGGCCACGGAAGCCTCTGCCAGATGAACGCGACGATGGCATGGTGGAAGGTGGAGTGAAGGACAAATGGAAGGAAAGCGGAGAAGGAGAAGAGGCAGAACGTGGAGCACCGGTGGGGGGTCTGACGGTGTTGCTCCCACTGGGCTCGGTGATGGGAGGCCAGGTCCCTTCTTAAGGCAATCCTCCCTAGGTCAGTGTTGGGCTTACCGCGACGTATGTGCTAACAGCACAGGCTGCAGATGGCAACACTAATTAATTAAAAAAGCCCACACTGCAGAGCCATGTGCCAGCATCCTGGGAGCGCAAGATGTGACCGTGCATGGTGGATGGTTCGCTCCAGATACATTTGCAGTCTGTTTTTTGCCTCCTGTGCACTGCGAGTTCTGCCTGCTTCTCCTACTTCTCCTCCCTATCTGATGCTCCGTCTCTCCCTCTGAACTCCCCTCCTCTTCCTCTCTTGTGGGCACCCATGTGACGTCCATCAACACGTCATCATCGTCACCTTTATGACCACTGACATTAGAGATCTCAGAGTAGGCAGCAATAGCGGGGACCACCCTCCTTAGGCTGATCTGGAAACTGTCATCAGACCGCTGGGTGGTGGCCGTTGCTACCTCCTCTTCCTCATCCGATGCCAAGAATAGCTGCACATCGGTAAGATCTGGGAATGGATTGGAAAATAATTCATTTGACTGGAGTGGAGTGGTTATGGTGGTGGTTGTGGTGGTGTCTTTGGGGGTGCACACAGCAGAGAGTGAGGAGGTTGCAGATACAGAGGATGAGGAGGATGCAGAAGTGTAAGGCTGGGTGAGCCACTCAACCAACTCTGGTGCATCCTTTGACGTAATCGCACGCACCTTCTCCAACTTACCACTTAGGCTCCGGCCTGGTGCACCTGCCCGACCTCTACCACCCCTGCTGAACGGCCTGCCTCCTCCTCTTCCTGTCATTTTCAAAATGACACTGTGCCAAAGTCCCTAGAGAAGAGCAGTATTTGTGGAAGCAGGTATATCGCAGGCCTCAATCAGTATTTGGTGGATGCAGGTATATAGAACCCCTTAATCAGTTTTTAGTAGAAGCAGGTATATCACACCCCTCAATCAGTATTTTGTGGAAACAGGTATATAGAACTCCTGAATCAATATTTGGCGGAAGCAGGTATATCGCACCCCTCAATCAGTATTTTGTGGAAGCAGGTACAGTATATAGAACCCCTTAATCAGTATTTTGGAGAAGCAGGTATATCGCACCCTTCAATCTGTATTTTGTTTAAGCAGGTATATCAAACCCCTTAATCAGTATTTTGTGGAAGCAGGTATATCGCACCCCTCAATCAGTATTTTGTGGAAACAGGTATATAGAACCCCTGAATCAATATTTGGTGGAAGCAGGTATATCGCACCCCTCAATTAGTATTTTGTGGAAGCCGGTGTATCGCAGGCCTCAATTAATATTTGGTGGAAGCAGGTATATTGCACCCCTCAATCAGTATTTTGTGGAAGCAGGTATATAGAACCCCTTAATCAGCATTTTGTAGAAGCAGGCATATCGCACCCCTCAATCAGTATTTTGTGGAAACAGGTATATAGAACCCTTGAATCAATACTTGGTGGAAGCAGGTATATCGCACCCCTCAATCAGTATTTTGTGGAAGCAGGTATATCGCACCCCTTAATCAGTATTTTGTGGAAGCAGGTATATCGCACCCCTCATTTAGTTTTTTTGGGGGGCAACAGGCATATCACACCAGTTGCAATTAGTTATTCCAATAGCGTTTGTCCCCTATATAGCTGCGGTATAGCAGCAGAACCGCACACAACTGCTGCACAATACAAATGCACTATACTATACTTTCTATGTTAGAAAGTATGTCATAAGTATATCACACCCCTCACTATATCACACCTATCGATAGCACACCTACACAAGTCCTTAAAAGGACTTTTGTGGCCCTATTAGCTAGCGTTTGGTGTCCCTAACAGCCTGTCCCTGCTCCACAAAGCAACCTCTCCCTACACTGGCAAAACACAGAATGTAAAATGGCTGCCAGATCGGATTCTGTTATAGGGTGGGGGTGTGTCCATGTGCTGAAACGTCTTAATTGACTCTCCTGTCACACCTGATGACATCAAATGGGTCAAAGTTCTTGAACTAACATATGGTTCTTTAGGACCTAACTACATCTTGTTTCATGCACTGTTGTGTTATTATAAAACATCACTTTTATTTGTAAATTCCCTTAAAAAATGTAAATTAGTGCTCATTAAACTATGACAGATTAAAACTATCAGTAGCCAGGGTTCACTCCCAGTGGCCAGAGTTCGGCGCAATGCAAAAGAATATGGCGCATGTGAACATCGCCATATGTTCGCATGTCCGGTGAATCTTGAATGAGCAAAGTTCGCCGCAAAACGACCGCCGGGCGAACCGCAAGGCCATCTCTACCAGTGAGAAACCAGCAGATCTGGGAAGACTCATGGGGTGCAAATGTCTTCATCGCAACAATGTGAAATCACTGGGAACTTGGGAAAGTTTATACCTGTTGTTTCTACAATGCGAAAGCAAACAAAAGATACTGCAGCACCCTGAAAGCATCCAGGAGTAGTCTTAAGTTATTTTTTGCTTGGCATGGCTTTACTATATCTACTTGCTTTACTGGGATATCAGGTTATATTTGTACCCACTCCATAGGTGCCAACTAGAAATGAGTGAACCAATCCAATTCAAATTGAATTTGTTACAAAGCCAAAACTTTTGTGATTCATCAGCACAAATTGCTTAAAATAGCAGCTACTATTTAAAAAAAAATCCAAAGACAGAGAAGGCATCTGCTATGAAAAAAGCGTTAACATTTCTACCGTTTTTTTATTTTAAAAAATTGACAGTGCAGTGTATAATTAAAGGGAGTCTGTCACTTAGTTTTTATTCATCTAACTATCACTAATGGCCAGCAGAATGTTGCACAAGCATGCTAGGCATATCTTTATGTCCTTTGTCTCCTTAAAGGGTTTCTGTCAGCAGGAAAATGGTTATTAACCTGGCTGACATTAGTGATTTACTAATGTCAGCTGAAAATAACTATATTAGTGCCATCTCACTGCGTGCTGCCGTTATTGAGAAAAAAATAACTTTTATAATATGCAAATGAGCCTCTAGGAGCAGAGGGGGGCATTGCTCCTACTCCTAGAGGCTCCGTTCTCCCACTTCTGGCCACGCCCTGCGACACTTGATTGACAGGGCCCGGCAGCGCTGGTCTCCTCTTGCCGGCCCAGTCTGCCGTGGAAATCTCGCACCTGCGCCATCCCGTTCAGTATTCGGCGCAGGCGCAGTGAGTGAAGCTGTCAGCCAGCGAGCGTCTTTCACTCACTGCGCCTGAGCCGAATACTGAACGGCATGGCGCAGGCGTGACATTTCCATGGCACACAGGGCTGGAAAGAGGAGACCAGCGCTGCCTGGCCCTGTCAATCAAGTGTAGCAGGGTGTGGCCAGAGGTGGGGGAACAGAGCCTCTAGGACAGGGGTAGGCAACCTCCGGCACTCCAGCTGTCATGAAACTACAACTCCCAGCATGCATACTTGCTCTGTTCTTCTCAGCACTCCCATAAAAGTGAATGGAGCATGCTGGGAATTGTAGTTTCACAACATCTGGAGTGCCGAAGGTTGCTGATCTCTGCTCTAGGAGCAGGAGCAAAGCCCCCCCTGCTCCTAGAGGCTCATTAGCATATAATAAAAGAGATTTTCTTAATAAAGGCGGCACGCAGTGAGATGGCACTAATATAGTACATCACTAATGTCAGCCAGGTTAATAACCATTTTCCTGCTTACAGAAACCCTTTAACGAATTTCCTGAAAAAGCTCTTTTAATTCTCTGTAAAAGGGCTCCCAAGTTCCCAGCGGGGCAGGTTGTGCTTTTAAAAGTGCCTGAACCCACTACTATTCTCTGCTGTGTGCTTCTCCCATATGCTTTCGGGGGGGGGGAGGTAAAAGTGTAAATTCACTAATGTGACAAATGACATAAAGGTAAGTCTAACCTGCTTGTGCAACGTTCTGCTCCATTAGTGGTAGCTAGATGAGTGAAAACTAAATGACAGACTCCATTTAAACAGGCTGTTTGTTCCTACTGCCTACCATCCGTATACCCATGGCCATATATCCTACTGCCTACCATCCACAAGACTAATGCTGTCCTGGTGTTAAAGAATTTAATAGGGGTTGGATAAAGTTCTAGGAGACCCCAGAGTGTCAAACATGAATTTTCAGGGCAATTGGGGCACTTTCAATTTGGGTTGAAATCATTTTGATCAAATCAAATCTGACAACTGAGTCAACTGAATTGGACACAAAACGATATTTAGGAAATTTGCTCATATTTGATTCCAATGTTCTTGTCACCCATGTGACAAAAAGGGTATTGTCTGGGAAAACAGGTATGTTCCTCCCAGTGTGTGCTGCTGGACTGATTGGCGGCCAGGTGGGGTCAAACACCGGACTGGATCTCAGGTGTCGGTCCGGGATTTTGGCAAAATCTAGATGCCTTTAAAAGACAGCTGGGATCAGCAGAGGGGATCTCTGTGTTGGGATCTGAGGCTTGTGCCGAGTTGGAGGGCTAAGACCCGGGTATAGGGGAAAAAGGCCTCCTAAATCCTGCTTATGGACTTGATGAGGCAGAACTGCCAGCAGGGTGTGAACTAACACAAAGAAAAGTCCAGCTCACCCAATTGTCCAAACACCTGCGTGCACGGAAAAGGCTCGTGGGCCTGTATATCCTTGATATGAAAACACAATGAAATTGCAGCACTCACGATTTTGGTAGCTAAAATCTTCGTCTTTTATTCAGGCAGTAGACAAAATAGACAGGACATCCACCCACAAGTGTAGCAACCTTGACGCGTTTCGAACAATAGTTCTTAGTCGTAACCACTAAGTCGTTACGACTAAGAACTATTGTTCGAAATGCGTCAAGGTTGCTACACTTGTGGGTGGATGTCCTGTCTATTTTGTCTACTGCCTGAATAAAAGACGAAGATTTTAGCTAGCAAAATCGTGAGTGCTGGAATTTCATTGTGTTTTCATATCTGTGAACTGACACCCAGGAGATAAGGTGACTTTCTTGCTTTATGAACTTTTCATGTGTGTGAACAAACATCAAGACTGCAAAGTGACTTGCGTTTTGTGCTATACCTTATGTGTGAATAAACACTGAAGTTTTGCTTTACAAACTGTTTTTTGTCTCTGTACTGCGTCCACTTACCCTGCCTACCAGAGCGAATCCTTATTCCCAGTACAAGTGCGGTAAAACATGCATATCATATACCGTTGTGCAACAAAGGCCATGTGTATCTGTAGCTTTACTAACATCAGTTTTGGTTCTACTAAAATGGAACCCTGACCTCCAACTAGCAAGTCCACACATTTTTCCATCGTTACCAACAGATTGAGTTTTTAAATAGCTATTTCTGCAATTATATTTTTTTATTTGATAATATTTGTCCCTTCAAGGAAGCATTTTCTATGACAATTTCCATATTCACATATCTAAGTGCAATTTTATGTTGCGTCATTTAATGTATACTAATTCAGATGGCAGGCAAAACTGTCACCTGGTCAACCATAACGGACTTCGCTTCTGTTACCATAAAACCTTATACCGTCCCCTTTATCACAGCTGTGATCTGGAAGTGTGACGGCTCCTGTCTTCACTGTCTCTACATGAGTTCACTTTTTCTGCACTAAAGTTCTTCGTTCTATCAGAGCATTCACAGTTCACTTAAATCTGGATGAGAGCCACACATTCATATCCCTTTTATACCACAGCAATAGCCAAAGTAAATCTTTCAATGCTTGGCAAAAGAAAATGACCTCAGATTCAAACAAGAATCAGATGGTTTGTCTTCTGGGCTGATGGTGAACAATGTCTCTTAATGTTCAGAGTCTTGAGTATAGCCAGCATCAGATGACCCTGTTTTGTTCAAAGCCATGCATCATATTCTATGGAATGGACTATGGGGAAAACGTGTGTGTGGGGGATGGGAGGGAAGGGGGCTTATACTATTCTATAGGAATGAGTAGCAATAAGTGAGTAAATTGGTTGTGTTATATGATTTTTTTTACAAATCACAATGCACAGTTAGACATAGAAATAAGTCCACATTACTTCATTGGGTGAGCTGCCAAGAGGAGTGGAGAAAAGGAAGTGACAACTGCTCAGGGCACACTATGGGCTCTTAAAAGTCATTGCCACTTGTTGAAACTTAGTCAGATATTGGTCTGCCATTTTCTGCAAGAACAATCAGTAACCCTGAAAAGTAGATTGTCTTTACTGCACCTGTAATAAGTATTATTTCCATGAGCATGAATGTAGCTAGTATAAACCTACCACCTACGGACAAGAGTAGACAAAGTATAATTGTCACGCTTTGGTGTGGGAGGAAAACACCACACCAAGCATAAGAGGAAAGTGGGGAACAGGGGATCAGGCCTGAGAATTAGGGAAGGAAGATGGATACCTCCTAGTAAAACCCTAACCAAAATCCTGACTTGACTACCAGTATGAACAGAGGTAAGTGTGTTCATACACAGGAATACCTAGAGTCCTATCTTGCCCTATAGGACCCTGGTACTAATGACAGGGACGAGACTACCTGTTTCTCCAAAAGGAAGAACAAACAGGAGTCTCCTACAGGCCTTATACAAACAATAGGGAAATGCAACACACAGAACCCAAACAAAATACAAAAGGGAAAGGAAAGACTAAACTTCAAAGGAGCAACAAAAGCATCAGGAACTCCTCCAAGATCCACACACCAGCTATTCACAACTGAGACTCAAGCTATAAACTGCACAGCATTGTGGGAGAAGCAACAATAAGGAAGGTTAACCACATTAGCAACACCTGAGGCAAGGGGTGTGGCCATTACCAGAAACAACACAAATGCATATTGATCCACAAGGAAAACCTGTCAGATCAAACCACGTTTTGCCAGTCTCACCGATCTCCTGCCACCTGTCGCGGGAACGTCCGTGACAATAATCCTGTCATCTATGGACAAATATATAACTGCAAAAGAATTTATCTACTACAATTTTGCTTCCAATGTACAAGACCAAAACCGCTACAATGCTGCCCAATGTGCTAGCATATAACTAGCGTTCTAAGAGAATATGACGACTATAATAATGCCCCCTATGTACAAGAAAAGAACTGCATATTTCCTCTATGAACAAGAATATAACAACTATAATACCGCCTATATGTATAAGAATATAACTACCATAATACTGCTCTCTATTAGTGATGAGCGGCAGGGGTCATATTCGAATTCGCGATATTTCGCGAATATTTCGTAGAATATTCGTCGAATATACGCAAATTCGAATATTTGTTATATTCTACGATTTTTTTTACTCAAAAAATCGGCATGGTAATGATCGTGTAATATGCGAATTTTCGTATTCGAATTTTTGCATTTTCGAATTTTTATTGCAAATTTTTCAACTTTTAGACAAAGAATATTATAGCACTATATTAGCTAAATTGCTCTATATTCGTTTTTTTGGAATATTCGCTATATTGCTATAACTTCGTTTTTTCGAATATTCGTAATATTCTAAAACAAGAATATATAGCAATATAGCGAATATTCGGAAAAAAAACGAATATAGAGCAATTTAGCTAATATAGTGCTATATTCTTCTTTGTCTAATAGTTGTAATTTTTTTCTCATCTGAAGTTCAGATTGGAAAAAAAATTCCAACTGTTAAAAAAAAGATTATAGCACTATATTAGCTAAATTGCTCTATATTCGGGTTTTTTTCCCGAATATTCACTATATTGCTAAAACAAGAATATATAGCAATATAGCGAATATTCGAAAAAAAAAGAATATAGAGCAAAATTTGCAAACAACACTACTCCTAAAGTCAAGTATATTGCAGCCTTCTTATTGGCCCACAAGCTAGAAGCAGGGAGGGATCATGTGTACTGATTTCAAAAAGAAAAATCGAATATAAAAAAATATAAAAAATTAATCGAATATTCGAAATTACGAATATATATCACTATATTCGAAATATTTGCGAATTTTCAAAGTACCTATATTCGCAATAAAAATTCGAAATTCGAATATTCGTGATCAACACTACTCTCTATGTACAAGAATATAACTACTAGAATACTGCCTCCTATGTACAAGAATATATCTACTATAATAACCCTATATGTACAAAAATATAACTACTATAATATTGCCTCCTATGTACAAGAATTTACCTACCATAATACTGCTCCCTATGTACAAGAATATAACTACTATAATGCTGCCCCCTATGTAGAAGAACATAACTACTATAATACTGCCTCCTATGTGCAAGAATATAATTATTATAATACTGCTCCCTATATATAAGAATACTTAATTAGAATACTGCCTGTATGTACAAGAATATAACTACTATGACATTTTCTCCTACAATAGTGTTCTCTTGTACAGGGATATAATTTCTGTAACACTTCCCCCACTTACAATACAAGATCATAACTACTATAATACTGCCATTATGTACAAGAATTTAATTATTATAATACTGCTCATATGTTTAAGTATATCTACTATATTAATGTCCATATGTTAAGGAATATAACTATTATAACACTGCCCCCATGTACAAAAATATAGCTGGTAGTAATTTCTTTGTACATGAGCATAACAGTTATAATATTGCCACCAATATAGGTGAATATAACTACTGTAATACTGTCTATGATGTACAAGAATAACTACTCTGACACTACCCCTCTATGCAAGTCTATCACTATGATAATACCGCCTCCTATGTACAAATATTTGCCTACTTTAATACTGCCCCTATATACAAGAATATAACAACTGTAATGTTATCTCCAATGTATGTAGTGCCCTGGAGCATATGTGGACATTTGCCCCTGTTTCCCATATGCAAAGTTATAAACTTCTTACTTTATTTCACTTTTAATGGTTAACTACACTGTATAACTGCATGTTATATCTTGTCATATATATTCTGCTCATTTGCACTGTATTTGCAAGGCTTTGTGGAAATGGTTAATAAGAGACTTTTAGGACTTTGAATGAGAAGCTGGTAATTTTCCACAGCTGGTTTAAAGAAGACCATGTTTTGGAGGAAAAAAGCCAGACTTGTTTACCACCAGAACCAGGCAGCCTGACCTTTTGAATGTCTGGTTTTAGCAATGTTGTTATGTCTGGAAAAACTGCTGTGTCATTACCATTGAGTATCATTAAATCTCTAATGTAAGTCTATGCCAGAAGGGAGTGGTAACTTTGCAATTGTTTGTGCTGAGTTTCACCACTCCACCCCTGTTCCACTATAAGATTCCAGTCTACCTCAAAATGGTATATAAGGAGAGCAGTCAGAGCCCCTAGTGTTCTGCAGTTAGGGACCAGTGCTTGAAGGGGGAGATTCATGCCAGTCTGCATGACTGACCAGAAGAAGATGCTGAGATGGGGACAATTAGCTACAGACCATGGGTCACCAGCCCTGAGACCAAGGAGCCACCCAGAATACTCAGCGAAAGAACATGGGCCTTCAGCCTTTGGCCAGGGTACCAGCCTTAAGTTCTGAGATAGACTCAGCATCAAACATAGAAACATAGAAACATAGAATGTGTTGGCAGATAAGAACCATTTGGCCCATCTAGTCTGCCCAATATATCTGAATCCTATGAATAGTCCCTGGCCCTATCTTATATGAAGGATAGCCTTATGCCTATCCCATGCATGCTTAAACCCCTTTACTGTATTTGCAGCTACCACTTCTGCAGGAAGGCTATTCCATGCATCCACTACTCTCTCAGTAAAGTAATACTTCCTTATATTACTTTTAAACCTTTGCCCCTCTAATTTAAAACTGTGTCCTCTTGTGGTAGTTTTTCTTCTTTTAAATATGCTCTCCTCCTTTACCGAGTTGATTCCCTTTATAGAAACATAGAAACATAGAATGTGTCGGCAGATAAGAACCATTTGGCCCATCCAGTCTGCCCAATATACTAAATACTATGGATAGCCCCTGGCCCTATCTTATATGAAGGATGGCCTTATGCCTATCCCATGCATGCTTAAACTCCTCCACTGTATTTGCAGCTACCACTTCTGCAGGAAGGCTATTCCATGCATCCACTACTCTCTCAGTAAAGTAATACTTCCTGATATTACTTTTAAACCTTTGCCCCTCTAATTTAAAACTATGTCCTCTTGTAGCAGTTTTTCTTCTTTTAAATATTCTCTCCTCTTTTACCTTGTTGATTCCCTTTATGTATTTAAAAGTTTCTATCATATCCCCTCTGTCTCGTCTTTCTTCCAAGCTATACATATTAAGGTCCTTTAACCTTTCCTGGTAAGTTTTATCCTGCAATCTATGTACTAGTTTAGTAGCTCTTCTCTGAACTCTCTCTAGAGTACCAGGGAGGAGACTGGAGAAGCCATCCCTATGCCTCGCCTGTATTGTTTTGCACCTGAATTCCTCCAGTAAAGAAGCACCCTGGTTTATTGCAGACCCTGATTCTCTGGACTTATTCCCCGTTGGGGTGCACCACGGCTTAGCATCACTTTTGGAGAGCAGCAACACCTGGTGACACCTCAACGATGTCCGGGGGACCCAGTATAGCGTTGGGGCCACTCCAAACCCGGCCACTGCATGTAGATGTATCTAACCACTTTAACATCACCACCACAAACTCTACAAGATTATAGCTATTATACTGCCGCCTATCTACAAGAATAAAACTACTGTAATGCAGTCCCTTTTGTGTAAGAATATAACTACTATAATGCTGTCCACATTTACAAAAATATAGCTGTGATATAACTACCCTTATGTACAAGAAATACAATTACTATACTCCTTCCCATCTCTTACAGTACAAAAATACTACTACTATAAATTTGCCAGCTATGTACAAGAATATGACTACTATAATACTGCTCTCTTTGTACAGGAATATAACTGATACAACACTGCTATGTATGTATATAAATACAGTATAACTGTTATAATGTTGCCTTGTATGTACTAGAATATATCTATAGGTGGTTAACAGTGTTACACCTAGTACTCTGGTTTCTTCCCTATAACAATAATACTGCCCATTATATACAAGAATATAACTACCATAATACTGTCCAATATGTGCAAGAGTAAGGCTACTTTCACACTTGCGTTTGGAGCAGATCCGTCTGGTGTCTGCACAGACGGATCCGCTCCTATAATGCAAACGCTTGCATCCGTTCAGAACGGATCCGTCTGCATAACTGTTTTTTTCAGATCAGATTTTTCACTTCGTGAAGACTCAGATCCGACAGTATATTCTAACACAAAGGCGTTCCCATGGTAATGGGGATGCTTCAAGTTAGAATATACTAAAAGAACTGTGTACATGACTGCCCCCTGCTGCCTGGCAGCACCCGATCTCTTACAGGGAGCTGTGATCCGCACAAATAACCCCTCACCGCACCTGAGGGGTTAATTGTGCTTATCATGGCCCCCTGTAATAGATCGGGTGCTGCCAGGCAGCAAGGGGCAGACCCCCCCTCCCCCTCTCCCCTGTATTTAACTCATTGGTGGCCAGTGCGGCCCCCCCTCCCTCCCCTGTATTTAACTCATTGGTGGCCAGTGCGGCCCCCCTCCCTCCCCTGTATTTAACTCATTGGTGGCCAGTGCGGCCCCCCTCCCTCCCTCCCCTGTATTTAACTCATTGGTGGCCAGTGCGGCCGGCCCCCCCCTCCCTCCCTCCCATGTATTTAACTCATTGTTGGCCAGTGCGGCCTCCCCTCTCCCCCCCTAATTAAAATGACCGACCCCCCATCATTGGTGGCAGCGGAGAGTTATGATCGGAGGGGTTAATTGTGCGGATCACAGCTCCCTGTAAGAGATCGGGTGCTGCCAGGCAGCAGGGGGCAGTCATGTACACAGTTTTAGTATATTCTAACTTGAAGCGTCCCCATCACCATGGGAATGCCTCTGTGTTAGAATATACTGTCGGATCTGTGTTTCACGATCTAACTCAAATCCGATGGTATATTCTAACATAGAGGCGTTCCTATGGTGATGGGGACGCTTCAAGTTAAAATATACCATCGGATTGGAGAAAACTCCGATCTGATGGTATATTAATAGGGACTCCTGACTTTACATTGAAAGTCAATGTGGGACGGATCCGTTTGCAATTGCACCATATTGTGTCAACGTCAAACGGATCCGTCCCGATTGACTTGCATTGTAAGTCTGGACGGATCCGTTTGGCTCCGCACGGCTAGGCGGACACCAAAACGCTGCAAGCTGCGTCCGGGTGTCCGCCTGCTGAGCGGAGGACAAACGGTGCCAAACTGCTGCATTCTGAGCGGATCCACATCCACTCAGAATGCATTGGGGCTGTACGGATCCGTTCGGGGCCGCTTGTGAGAGCCTTCAAACGGAACTCACAAGCAAAACCCTGAATACAAGTGTGAAAGTAACCTAAACCTTAAATACTGTCACCTATGTACTAGAATGTAACTTCCATAGTACCGCACTAGATAGATACCACTATGTACCAGAATATAACTACTAATATACTGCCACCTATATAAGGATAAAATGATCATAATGCTGCCCCCTATGTACAAGAATATGACTACTATAATACTGCCCCCTATGTACAAGAATATAACTGCTATAATACTATCCCCATTGTACAAGAATATAGCATCTATAACACTGCCTCCTATACAGTATGTAAGAATAGAACTATCCTAATGCTGCCTCCTACATACAATAATACAACTGCTACAATATGGCCTCCTATGAAAGAGAATATAACTAGTATAAAAAGAATGTAAAATAATGCTGCTACTATAATACTGTCTCTTATGTATATGTAAGAGCACAACAACTATAATTCAGCCACCTGTGTTCAAGAATATAACTACTATAATACTGCCCACATCAAGACTATATTCGAAATTTGGAGACCAGAGCAGCACTGGAACCCTATGTACCGTATGTATTGCTCAGAAAAGTTTATAGAATATTCACCCTTGCAAAACATAAACAGAATGATTTCTTTGTGTTTGAGAGGAAAGTACTATTTTAACACTTCCGTTTCCTAAATGAGAATCCTCTGGCATATCACTGTGTTCCATATCGCTTTTCAGTGAATATTCACATATATTTTGGATGATTACTAGAATATTAAAATAAAAATACATTATAAAAAATCCTGTACAAATGATGTTATAGAGCTGTGGCTGATAATGTGATGGCGCTGTCACTGGAAATAGCTGACATTATTTTAAAGTTTTGTGTTCAGAAAGGTCCCTGCTTTTTCATTTATATTTTTGTTCCAATTATGTTAGTACGTCTTCTTGTGTGTAGGGTTTCCTGGCTAGGTCAGCGGGTGGCCATGCAAAGAAAATGAGTCCCTGGAGCTGTAATAATGCTATGTGTCACAGAATAAAGTCAGGGTCCCTGATAGCACAACAGTGTGGTGTGACTCTTGACCAGAAAAGCTACTGCTTTAGGGCACTTTGTGAAAGAGAGAAGATTTAACAATTTCTTACCTTTTTTTTTTTCTTGGATGATTTTTTTTTATATATAAATATATATATATATATATATATATATATATATATAATATATATTTTACTTCTGAGATGGAATTATAAATATAAATAATATACTTAATATATTAGTTTTTTAGGTTGAAGGGACGAAAATATGAATATAGTAAAATAAATAAAATACATTTTTACTATTTATTAATTATAATAGGTTTAAAAACAATATAAAAAGATATTATTGCTACTGTTTTATAATAAGTAACAATAAATAGAACTTATAATAATAATAATAATAATAATAATAAATAAAATAAATTAAGTGATAAAATATTACGCTGCTAAGATTTTATTTCTAAACTGACTTCTGTCATGTACAAATTAATTACTTATTTTTCTTTTTTTTCATTTATTACATTATTTAAATGTAGTACATTTAACAAATAGAACCTGAACACAATTTTTATCACTAGTTTATTTCAAAGCAAGGTAACTTGGTAAAAGTTGTGTACACCCTACCTGGGATACAGAGCTTTACAGCACCGTAAGTGCTTGTTTTTAATGAAAGGCTAACCTACCCAGGACCTCAATGTCACCAAATGGCATAAGAAAAAAAAAACAGGAGGGCGAAACTGCAGAACACTAATGTCAATTTTCTGCATCAAATATTTTGATAATTAAACAAAGCTGATCAAGAGAGCAAAACAGCGTCCCCCCAGAGCACGGGAAGCGAAGGCCCATAAAATAGAGTAGGCAGAAAATGCCAGAGGCGGCAGCCTCAGATTAATGATACTCCAGTAATAGATTTTTCCCAGGAACAGTCACACACACAGGAGACACTGAGCAGCCACATAGGCGATAGGGCCGTTAAAGGGACAGAGATGTTATATCAAACTGCGGACGCTCCAAAGTCCTTTTAATAATTTAGACCTTATAATTCAGATTATACAGAAAGGGCTGAGCTTGCCACATGTAGCAGAGTTACGTTCACTATAGACATTCCGACGAACTTAACTCACAATACCCAATCAATAACCCTCAATGAATTAAATGGCAAATTCAGCTCTGCTGCATCTATGTTATGTTTTAATCAGGTAAAGAGAATGATTCACCAAGAATGACTGATTTTTTTAAATCATGTTTTATAATAAACATATATTTTTTCTAATTTTTGGGTGATTTTTGATTTAATTTTCCACGTTATCTATATTTTAAAAAAGCACCTAAATCATGCAGTTCTCATACTGGCCACTATGCCCAATAATATGTTAATACTTCCTGTTCTGTATGGGTGACTTTTCAGTAGCCATTTTATTATCATCATAGGCGGGATTACAATTACAGATATCACCACTGTATAGATAACACAGGATCCACCATCTACAACAGGTGTTATCACAGCTTATCGTCTCCCTCCTGACCTCCACACAGGTCACAGAACATGCCTAGAAAACTCTCCCATAGAAGTCAATAAGTTCCCCTCCTGTCTATTGTGTCTATGGCCCACATGGCTGCTTTCAAAGAACAGAAAGTCTTGTCATATTTTTGGCCTAGTGGCCAGCGTGAAAACTGTAAGATTTTAGGCTTATTTTTAAACATAAATAGGGACATGGAACATTTTTTTAAAACCCCTCCCAAAAAAAAATGTCTAACATAAAAACATGATTTAAACAATAGGTCATTTTACTGATGACATTCCCTTTAATCATACTTTATAGATCCAATGTACACCATATATGCTATACAATTATTTCTAATCTAAATTCCTCTCTTACAGAGGCCTCAGTCTGAAAGGTTTGGTTTGAATTTTCTCCCCTAGAAACAAATTAAATTTCTATACTATTAATACGTGGACCCCACATTTGTGGACACTTTGGCATGCTCAGGTGTTTCTATATCACCCATTTACATTAATGGAGGCTGATGTGACATGTGGTCATTTCTGATAGGAGCGTGGTCCAGACACCTGTGTTCTTGAGATCAATGGGGGACCTAGTGGTAGGGCCCCCACCGACCAGACTTTTATGGCATAGTCGGTGAGAAAGTACTTAAAGACCTATAATAAACAAATACGACCCTATCTGGGAAGGGTTTCATAAATCATCAAAAACTAAAGCCTAACTCGGCCAATAACCTCACTTGTCCCAGATAAATCATTATCTGGGACAAGTGAGGTTATTGGCCGAGTTAGGCTTTAGTTTTTGATAAAGTACTTAAAGAGGACCTTTCACATGGATATCTATAATCTAATTATTGTACTACCTTATAGTGCATACCCCAGTGAAGTCTTGGCAATTATTTTTTTTCTAAAGAACCCCATGTTTTTCCGCTGTGGTCCCCGTATCTTTTGGTGCCTCATATGCTAATAAGGCGACTTGGTTATACTAGGCGTGGAACTGAAGTTCTCCTGGGAGCGGTTATCTTCTCCCTGGCTGCGAGCGCATCCAATCAGAGTGTCCCGCTTTTAGCCAGGGAGAAGGAGCTCAAGTTCTCGCGAGAGATTCCAAGGCATCACTGGGGGACTCACTATAAGGTAATATAATGATTAGATTATAGATATCCAGGTGAAAGGTCCTCTTTAATTGTAAAACCTCTTTCAGCTATTCAAGCCAAATTGTAAAGCCCAGTCTTCTCAATAGTCCAGAAGTTATTCATTGTATGACAAACAGTAGATGAATGGGATTGAAAAAATTTTCAACCAGTCACCTTAATTAGAAAGATAGAAGATTGGTATCTGTTTCAGCAGGACATAGGAAACATTTTGAAATCAAAGAGTCCGCTTACATGTTTTAAATGAGTAATTGCTCACAGTCATAGTATACTCACCAGAAATGCGTAAGCAGGCTCTTTGATTTTAAAATGTTTTCTATGTCCTGCTAAAATAAAGACTGAAGGATTTTAGCTGTAGTGCGGGATACTGATCTTTTTGCCCCATTGGTACTGGGATGCCAATCCTGCTTTGGTTGTCCGTGCACTGTACTTATGAAGATGCTAAGACAGGTGAGCTAATCTGTACAAACTCCAACTTTCAATAGTTACTGTAACTTAATTACCCCTTCACATCTGCCACTCCTCGTCACAACATAGGCCCTGTTGACACCACTATCATGCAGGAGCAAAGCTAAGGGGGTGGGGGGGGGGTTAGGCAGAATAATCTGGGGCACCTACAAGCTACTTTTGGCCAGGTATTGACATACATTACATGACTAGAGCAGCAAAATGAACATTTTCCCTGTATGAAAGTAAGCCCAGATATGGCTCTGGTGTCATATGCATTATACATTGAGGATTATTAATCTAAATTTATATAGCTTAACGTGTCTTTGTACTTTGGGAAAACTTTTGATATGTCAGTGTATATATCCAAAGTTTTGATCGGTTGGGGTCTGAGGGCTGAGACCATTGCCAATCACTAGAAGAGGGAGAGAGAAGTGCTCACATAGCGTGTGTGGCCTCTCCTCCCAGGAGACATAAGCAGGAGAAAGTCTTTGGGGCCATCTTGATTTCATCTTCTGCAGTGAGAGGAGAGAGCATGCTAAGCAAGTGCTTCTCTCTCCTTGTTCTAGTAGCCAGCGAAGTCTCAGTGCTCAGACACTTATCAATGAAAACTTTTGATATGTCATAGTGATGTACAATGCCACTTCTAGCCTAGACCAGGCAGGCAATCATGATTCGCCTACACTATTTTGGACCAACTTTTTGGCACAGTTTGGCACAATTTATGGCTCCTCTAAGCCATACCTTTTGTAGTCATTTTTCAATATTGTTTAGTGATATGCCCTCAATATCCGAGATGAGAATATACCCCTTTAAGTCTTTGTTTGTACATAATGTATTAGCCAACAGGGGGCGACAATGTAGAGAGTATAAAGTCTGTGCCACATCCTGAGGCTTGATAGACTTGTGAAAAATGTCTGCATTCACTTGTAAACTGGTGAAAGTAATAAAAACACAATAAGTCCAAGTCCATGAAGCAATACACAGCAATAAATTGTAAGGATCATATATTCTCCTCTTCTCCATCCACATCCTATGCTATGAGTGAAGACAGAAAATACATACTGCTCTGTAATAAAACCTGTTTTTGTCTGAATCTTTTCATAGTGAGGATTATTGACTAGGAATGTGTGAAAAATGCAGATCAGAATCAAATCCTTTAAATTCCAGGTGTGAAGGAATCAAAAAGCACTTAAACAGTGGTCCATGTGAGACGCGTGTTCTTTCCACCCCCAGATTGGCGTAAATCTTTCTGACGTTCCTTTACTTTTAGCACTTGAAGTGGAGAACTGTGGATAAGAAAGAACGCGAGGAGGATTTAGAAGCAGTAACCTCGGCTTACTTAGATTTTAATCATGATTTAATGGAGCATATAATCAACATTTTGGAAGTGTAGTAGTGTTCTATAGCAAATCCCCCGAGCACTTTCTGTAGCTAAACCCCATATCCCTCATTTTCACACAGTGCAGTCTACTGTACAAGACTTTCAACAATACCAACCTGCCGTTTGTTTGAGAAGAAGGCAATGCAACATGATATTGGGGATTAACCCCTATGTTCCCACAGGGTTGGCTTACTAACACTAAAAGAAAGCAAAAGGTTAGTGTCTCACTCCACCCTTATTCAGAATTCATACCATCAATGTATAATGGAAGTGTAATGTGGCAATGTGTTCTCAGGATCCATGATTGCTATCGGTGAATCAGACCTAGAGATACTTTCAAACCAGTGGAGGTCTGAGCTATTCAGGTCCCGCCTCAGAGATGTGAAACCTGCGCCACTGCACTGGGAGCATCAGCCCCCCCTGCTGGCATACAGCTGCATTACCTAAACACAGCTCTGATACATATACGATAACTGTAATCCTGCACCGGTGTGATTACATGACCTGCAAAGATTTCAGTCCAATACAATATACAACGAATATTCTTTGCTTGAATGACAGAAAGCAGAGATATTTAAAAAAAAAAAGAGAAATTAATATAATTTTATTTTTATTTTTTCATTTTTAAGAGTTTGTTGAGATGTTAATTCAATGATACATGCATGGGTAAACAATACACAGCATGGTATGAAGACATACTGCAAAGTCACATTAACAGTAACTAAATGAACATAGTAGATGTTATCTCAAGTTTCATAAAGCAGTTGATATCAGTCATTACTTATGTGCTATAGAAAATATCATAACAGACATATTTATTGGGTTTTACTTGGTTGCCTAAAGATTTCCCAGGGTTTCCATAGGGTACAAAAGGCGTCATGAGAACAGCTTTCCCAGGCAGCTATTTCCTCAAACCTGTAAATGGTATCTACTTTATTAACCCAGTGTTCTAGTGGAGGTAAGTCAGGGGAAAGCCAATAACGGGGAACTAAAAGGCGGGCTGCCGAGATTAGTCTCTTAAACAGTGGTGTGACTCTGGTGGATGTGTGGGGAGGGGGAAGGCCAAGGAGTGCTAGTTGAGGAGAGAGTGGGCACTGGGTATTGCAAATCAGGTTATACTTCTTAAATATCTCGGTCCACCAGTTGACCATGGGGGGACAAGACCACCAGATATGGAAGAACCTGCCCCCCCATCCCACACCTCCAGCATGCGTCAGAACCCGTGTTATTGTATCTACAGGTGATATCAGGGGTTTTATACCACCTGGTAAGGATTTTGTATTCGTTTTCTTGTATCCTAACACACCTGGAAGATGTATGAGGTTCCTTGAATAGTCTCAGCTGATCTTCATGGGTAAATGTGGTGTTTAGATCTTTCTCCCAGGCGCCAATGAAGGCCAGTTTGGGGGCACAAACAGGGGTATTAAGTCTTTTGTATAGCTGGGAGATCAATTTTTGAAATCAATATAATTTTAATAACAAAATCTATTTGGTGAAACTGTAATACCTCATGTAAGGTTAGCCCTGCTCTCCTGTCCTGCACTCCAGTCTAATAGTTTTTGGTAAGGCTAAGGCTACATAGATTAGGTTCATGCTACCAGTTACACATACTGATAATGAATGTGGTGGTGCAGAAATGCAACAGGTTTGGATTTTTGCCTGCCATACTTTAATACAAAGTATTCTACTAAGTTTCAGAACTTTTCATTACATGAAGATTAATCTTTGCCTATATAAAACTATACAACTCCTCAGTGGAGTAGGTATAGGAGGTGCAGAAGCAGCAGTCACACCTAAGACTTGTAGCCTAGGGGGCCCAAAGGACTCACTACCTATTAAAAGGACCATAGAATTATTCTCTATGGGGCTAGTTCAGCCCAATTTGTGGAAGTCCCATAGAGATAAATTAAGAGCCAGCGTGCATCCTCAACCTGCAGCTCCATTTCAGGGGTAGAGTCATCTAACCAATATACTCCTTTAAAGCTCCTGGGCACCAGTGCAAAATCTGGTTCAGTGCCCCCACCTTCCTTATGCCATTTCTAATACTGACGTCTTCTTACATAATATCTACAAGACCCATATGTGACTGCTAACTCTGCACCCCCCAAATCTCAGATTTTTATTCTTTTGAAAGAGCACCATATAATGGAAATAAGACATCATCTATAGAGGGAGTATGTATTTCCACTATGGCTGCATAATGTAGCTTTCCATTAGTAGCAACCCATGTTGGGGGCCATATATAATTAATTTATGATAGAAAGTACCGTAAGTGAAATATACAGAGGATACAGATGTCAGAGCAGAATTCCCCCTATGCATAATCATAACTACACAGAGCCAACAGTAAACAGACATGCAATAAAATAAACTACTGCATGGGATGATTGATTGTAGAGCTGTAGACGTGGAACTCTCTGCTCATTAAAGGAGAAGATTTACCTGTAGGATATTTGGGGTTTTGTTCCTGGAGAAAGTTCTGTGTGTTTTGTTACGACTAAGCCATTAGCTTGCTGGCAGTAAACACTCCATACTTTATAATTTATTACGCCTTTGTCCAGAGTGGAGCAGTTTTATCTCCCATGAGCGGAACTGAGTAGCACAGAACTGAAAAGAGATTTTTGTAGCGTCTGCGGAATATATAACCAACAGTGGAAACCGTCACAATATGGCTTCTGAGGAGGCCCCATTCCAGTGAGTATTTCTACCTCTGATATGTATGACCTGCACTTACATAGTATTGTTATATTACAAAGAATGTATTCCTACATGTCAGTCTTGGTCCTCAGTGGGGCTCTAATGCATTTTTCCTATGTCAGACAAACAACATGGTCAATCATATGTATTCAAGAAACCAAAGTATATTTTGAGCTTGGGAGATAATTTTATGTCCCAATGTTGCCCTTGTCTGATCCAAACCCTGATTCCTGGGCTGGAATTTGTTTAATAAAAATGTACCTGGCCAAATTGGCACCATGAGCATTGGGTTGAGTCCAATGAATGCTTCCCAGTTAAGACAAACATTGCACAACTGTGTTTCATCAGGTATCACTAGCTCATGAATCCAACAGGAGAAGCATCTCCAAGGAGAGTTTACATTCTTTACCTATTCAGGTTGGATTTCACTTGGTCTTCCACACTTCAAACCCTTTTTAAAAGGGGTCGTGCATTCATCATATGTTGATCAAAAGGTATCCTGCTGCTAGAACCATTCAAAATCATCTGTAATTAAATGGAGAAATCTTCAGAAAATGTTCACTTCCTACTACAGTGCCCCCACAGGAGAAAAGTAGCATTTCACAGTTCTCGGTGAATCAGTTGGCAGCCTTTTCTAGGTCCTCCAGAATGAGAAATTCTAGCTGCTCTAAACTCTTACTAGTAGGTAAGAGTATTGAACTGGAGACCACCACTATTGACACAAAACTAGTCAAGCCTTTTAACTGGCTTCTTATGAATTAACCCCTTGTGTGTACATAGAAGAGAAGGAGATGAGATTGTGAGGACAGGAACTGATTGTGAATGCAATATATGTACACAAAATAAAATAGTGGGGGGGGGGGGCTCTACATAGATTGTAAAAATAAGAAGAATCCATTAAGTGGCAATTAACTATAGACATTGGTGTTATGATTACTATTGTAACCCCAGTTTTAAGATTTTCCTCCCCAATGTAATAAGCACCATTTATATGTGTTTCTAAAAAATCTGTGTCATGAGACCACCATGACAACTACCACAGGGGCTATCACCCAGCTTTCTCAGATCCCTTAATGGTACAGCCAGCTAAGCATGCAGTGATTCATTCATCCCCTGACCATATAATTGCATTAAAAAGCTTTTCACCTTTCAGGACTCTTAGAAAGTTAGCTGTCCAGACCTACACTCCCCAAGAATGAAATTGCAAAACCAAGAAGGAAAGGTTGTGGAATTATGGAAATCACAGGTTCGGCAGACATGCTAATGATTTGCAAATGTTAAAAAATGAGTATGAACCCTATGAACAGAAATAAAAATACTTACACGCCCTTGTAGAGGTGTATAGTGGAAGTAGGGGAAGTGGCTGCCACGTGGCCCAAACACAGAAGGGGCCCTCCTGGAAGGAGGACTGAAATATTTTGTTTTGTCAGGGGCCACTCAACCGTAGTGACAGTATATACAGTGACATGACATACAGTATATACATGTAGGAAATGGATGAAGCAGTTGCTTGGCCTGTCTGAGAGAGTTATCTTGACTAGCTGCAGGGACATCACTGATCCCTGGCATGCTATATATGAGGTTATTTATGGTTGTTTAAGGAATTTTCTGCTATGCTGAATGCACTTGGGTACACAAATCATCAAGACCCACTGCTGGCAGCTCCCTTTTGCACTGGCCGATCAATGACGTCCAAGATGTGCTCAATGGGAGACAAGACCAGAGATGCTGCAGGCCATTGTAGCACATTTAGACCATGCAGGCTGCTCACAGTAGCATGTGGGAGATGTGGCCTGGTGTTGCCCTGTTGAAAAATGCCTCCTGGGACACTTAGGAGAAATGGAAGTCCTACTGGTTCCACAACCAAATCAATGTAATGTTAAGCTACTAGACTACCTAAAATGAAGACGTGAGGGGTGTGGCTACTGTACATCATGTCATTTCACAAGCTGACGTTCCGTTCTGAAGGCCTCTTCATTGCATTGCCAATGTGGTCTCCAGACCACTATCATTTCATCCGAGACAAAATAGGGACTCAACATTGAAGAGGATAGACCTCCATTCCAGCCTCCATTTCAATCGTGCCCAATGTCATGCAAACATCTTTGGATGGTTTGTGTAGACACTGTTTGCCGCCCCAGGCTTGGGATGTGACATCCAATTTCACTCGCAGTACAGAAAAGATCCCTACGTGCCATTCTTCTAATCAGACATTCCATCCTTACAGCGGTTCACCTCTGTGCACCTCTTGCTGTCATTCCAGCTTTTTGTTGTTCTCCCGACCACTGGGACACACAATGTTGAACAGTGATGACATCTTGGCCTAGGCACATAGGTCTCTCAGTTCCAGGATTCTTTCTCTTTCAGTTTACAACAAGTGGTGATAACCTGCCCATCGACAAACAGGAGGCATCACACAATCATCAAACACATGTAACTAAAAGATTTAGCTTTTTTTTAAGTTGGCTTTCATGCCCCTCCCACATTCTGCAGATTGGAGCTAGGTGCTTGCAAATTTGGCCATCTGCAGATCTTAGAGGCACCTGCTACTTCCTTGATTTGTATAACCTTACGGCTTGTCCTTCTTGGTGTTGCAATTCCAATTCGAAGCTGGTGTGGCGAAACCTGGGTCGAGCGGTGTTATAACTACGGAGATTTTATTCGGTTTTATGCCTATTGATCTTATACCTTTGAGAGTATAATAAAAGCTATTACCATTGGAAACATTGGTGGACCTTCACTATGTGCCTGCACCTTTATATCTACAGAGGGGTGATTTTGTGACCGAGATTATCCTCCTGTGGAACCTCGTTGTTTGGCATCACCTAAAAGCTGTCGTATCCTATCCTGATCAAGCCCTTTGAATTACAGCCAAGTGAGGCAGCGCGACACCTTCCTTTGAACTGTTTGTTGAATGTGAATAAGCCCGCTTCACACGTTAGTCTGCGACACCAAAAAAGAAGAAAACACAGTGGTGAACTCTATATTTTTTATTTTATTTTTCTGTTGTGTTATTTGTTATTTTATTTTATTGAAGAGGTTGCAATTCCAATGTTGAGGAACGTATCATTTTGGCAATATCTCTAATAACTAATAATGAGCGAATTTTGATTCTGCCAAATCGATCAGCCAATTTCACTTGAGCCCGAATAAATGTTACCCAAATCAAAAGTGCCCCTTACAAGTTGTGGATGACATTCTGTGGTCTCCTAGGACTCTAGACAACACTTGTCATGCTCTTTAACACCAAGACATCATTAGTAATGTCAAAGTGACAGTATCATATTGTAAATGGCTATAGGTAAAGGTAGAGTTGCTAGTGGTACCAAACAGTCTCCTCAGACTTCACTGCAGTGGCAGATATTTTTTTTTTAACTAGCCCCAAATTTTTGCTTTATGGTTGCAAATGCCTCCCTGAGTCATGTGATCCTCCTTCTTCACCTGTCCTGTCTTGTGACTTGAAGAATGGATTGACAACATTTTGAGACATTCTCCCAAACTGAATTGCCCCAAATTCGTATTTGGTTTGTCTGAGATTTTTAAAATTTCGGTTCAAATTCAATTCAAGATTAATCAAGTCATTCTTCTCTACTAATAACCCATCTTTCCCCAGCACAGATATAAGTAAATAAAAGGCAAATATAATTTCTAACCACCAAACATCAAAGAAAACCACAGGGGCTTATATTCACAATAACTCTGTCCCTTTGGAGCTCATATTCAAAAGTCTATGGATTATATAAAAAAATGCCACATAACAACAATCGAGACCTATTCAGGACTATTTAACTGCAAATACAGAAGGATTATGAACGTTCCCAGTGAAGTTCTGAAGCTCTAATATACAGGATATACGGATTTACTCCAGACTTTACTTAAAATACAATATCATTAACTATATTTTTATATTGAAATTATTAGTATTAAGCAGGCTTTGGCTGGTTGCAGCCACTCCTTATTTACTCCATGCCACCTCAAAGTATTAATATTACAACACCTACTTCAGCAGAGTGTAGCCAACAGAACACCTTCTGCTCCAGGTTCCTTAATCATGGATATTATAGAATTTAAACACAGAAAGAAAACTATATGTTTAGCACAAAGCCATGCTGGCGAGGAGCACTACAGCTTTTAAACAGGTATAATCCGACCATACATGACAAATGAATGGTACTTTTTTAAGCATGGCACTACCAGCATATACAAAGACAAGGTCAACCACCGGCTTCTCAAACTGGTCTTTTCAATAGGAATTAGTCTCAGATCATTATGTTCTGATAAAACTCAGTTTCTGTAAAGCAGAAGTCCCATAAATCACCCCCACTTTAGCCAATCAGGGTTCTGTCAGTGCAACTAAACCGTATTCAGGGAACAGCAAGCTCTGTGGTTTGTCTGTGACACCGGTAGGCAGTGGACAACATTGTGTGGAGTAGGCGACATCTCAATAAAGGTGACAGATGACCAACTAGAAAACAAAAGTAAATGTGTTATCTAAGACAAAAAAAGAAGAAACATTGTGTGAACAACGTGGCTGGAAGTTACAGAAATGGGGTTAACAAAAAATCTAATAATAATAAGAAGAAGAAGAACAAAATTATATAGTTATTAAAATAAACAATAAAATAAATATTAATAATAAAATATACATAAATATAAGTAAAATAAATAAATGCGATACATGTTATTATATAATTACAAGACATAAATTAGTGAAAATGAATTATATTATTTAGTTATATGAGTCTTCCATAGTTTTATTTTTGTAAGATATACTGTGTCTGTGTGTGTGTGTGTATATATACTGTATATATATATATATATTTATATAAAAATCATTTTTAATATTCAGTTGCTGTAGGTTATGTCTTGTAATGTAAGGTGCACAAGCGTCACTGGTAGGAAAAAGGGGCGTGGTAAATGTCACGTCTGCTGATCTGCTGATCTGAAGACACATCTCACTGCCCTAAACCATATGGGACAGCAGACACATGACAAACCAGGAAGTAGGATTCAAGCATGGGTGATAAGAGCAAATGAGGTAAATTTGGAAAAAGAAAAAAATATAATAATATCCAGGCAGGATAGAGTAATTGATGAAAATACACATTGAGGTACAAAATAGTTTATGGCACAACACCTTTAATTTTTATAGACCCAATGGACCAACCATTGAAATAGACCTTTCTCCCACCTGATGATGGGACTTTTTGAAATCCAGAGCTAGGGTGCAAGCTAATTCCAACATATTCTGCAGTGTGGTACAATGATGATCACTCCCATCAATCCACATTGAGAATCCTAATAAAGCAACCAGACATCCATAGAATGTAATAAAAAACAAGATTCATCAGTGCAGGCCATCTTCTTCCATTACTCTGTGGTTCAGTCCTGATGCTCGCATGTATCTTGTAGGTCTTTCAGCAGTGGACCGAGGTCAACATGTATGCATTGTATAATGTTATCATTTAAAGCAATTTGTGTTACAGTAGCTCTTCTGTGGGATCGGACAAGATATCTTTTGCTCCCTATGTACATCAATGAGCCAGTGGCATCAGTGGACCATTTGCTGGTTCACCATACATCCTTCTTTGGACGCTTGTGAGGTACTAACCACTTGATACTGGGAACACCCCAAACACTTGACATTACAGTCTAGCCTTAACAATATGACTTGTTTTCACTCATATTCTTAGGCCCACTCATTTTAAAACTTTAAAAGGGGACTGTCTACCTAACATATCCCACCCCTTTGATAGGTACTATTGTCACCGGATAATCAATATCATTCACTTCACCTATCAATGGGTTTAACATACATGTATACACACACATATCATTAGTATCTCCAAAACAAACGAAGCGCAATTTTAACGTGTTTAGATGTTTTCACAGCGCTCCCAGTGGTAAAGCATGGTAACATCAAACTTTTCATCCTGGCCTTACTTATTCGTGACTATGTAAGTAAAATAAGCCTACTTGTAAAACCAAAACATAGTAAATGATAAGTGATGGAAATAATAAGCCGAGCATTTAAGTATTATGTTTCAAACAGTCCATAATGAGATATTAGGGAAAGTTCTAACCAAATCGCTGTAAACATTTTGGCACCCTGATAAGTAAAGTAGACAGAACGTGGATATTGCCTGGCACCCTGTAGATGCTCGTACATACTCCTTTCCATATCCTTGATAGATAATGGTTTAATATGCTGTCTGGTTTTCATTTAAAGGGTCGGTAGTAAAACCCAGATCACATTTCTCACTTGGTGGGTTAAAAAACCACTTACGCTCATTTCTGCAATGTAAAACGACACTCTATCAAATCAAACATTTCCAGATGTAGCCAGCTTGTGCGAGCAGAGAACATTACACGTTGTGTCCGTACATCGAACGCTGGCAGCTGATTTCCAGGGCTTGTATCGCCATCTGCTGCCAAAGTTGTTATTAAAGAAGCCGCCGTCATAACTTGTAAAACTGCAGAACTTCACAATACTTAGCAGTAGGTGGAAACTGAGCGTAATGTTGTTCCATAGAGTTAAATGTTCACTCATCTTCCATCTCTTCCACAATTATAATGAGATCCACATGTTTATGTATGAAGCACATATTTAATTTAAAGATATTTGGTTTGATCATTTTTGGCATTTTCATGACATTGAGGAGAAGGAGACATATGTGGAGAAAAATCCAAAATGTGAAACTGGATATGAGATAGATATATAGAATATAATAGATAGTATTATCTAGATAGTAAAGGAAGAAAGAAAGAGACGGAAAGAAAGTACTGAGATAGATAGATAGCCAGATAGATAATAGATATGTAGATAGATAAAGAGAAATTAGATTAAGATATAGATAGATAGACAATAGAACTGTGACGAAAGAAAGAAAGATAATAAAACAAAGCAGGAAAAAAATATTTTATGACTGTAATATTTAAAAACAGAACATATGATTCCCTTTAAGGTTGAGCGAATCTAAGTGTCCGAAGTGGACTTCGATCCGAATTTCAAGAAAAATTTGATTTGCTGCGAAGCCGAAACTCCTTGTGCTTCATAGTAACGAATCAATTTTCTCTGAAATGGCATTAAAAAAAAATCATACTCACTTCATCAATTTGAGCGCAAGGAGGCGGCCGCAGACATCTTGATTAAAGATCCTGTGCGAAATCTCGTGAACGGTTATGTATGATGTCACCACACTGGTCAACGTGATGACGTCATCAGCGATTTTGCTTGGTGTCTTCAATCAAGAAGGCTGCGGTGGCCTCTTTGCGCTCAAATGGATAAGGTGAGTATTATTTTTTTTTATTACCAGATTAAGCCCTGAAAGCCCTCATTATTATTCCTAGATGCCGTAATCAGCGATGAACGCGGTGTCTGAGTGGTTCAAAGGTAGAAAGGGTGACACAATCGCCATTCCCCGTCATTGCACCCGCTACTTATAAAGAAATGCGCTTCGTAACAAAGTAATTTGTCACTAAGCAAATTTCTTTATGAAATTCGGAGAAGCAGCTGAATCGAATTTTTCTAAACTTTGCTCAACACTAATTCCCTTTTTATGTGTATTTTTCTCCACTTTATATCACTGAGATGTCAGATGTTTTGTTTAGGATTTTGTTGTGTCAGGTTGATTAATGGTTCATTTTCTAAACCAGACTCTGCAGTGCTTTCCTCTTCCACTGTACAGTCTTTTCTTCATGAGTGGAAAGAAATCCTCAGACACAGAGAGGGGAGATACAGCAAGAAAGGAGCAGGATACCACAATATGGAGAACCGAAGTCTATGGTTTACGCATATTCCCTTATATATCAGTGAACACTGTCTGGGTTACCAGGTCATCATGTTTTTTCTTTTACTAAAGATGTAGATATAAAATGTTATACACTGTATGCATAAAATGTAAAAACCACTGTATGCATAAAATGTAAAAACCAAACTGTGCATAAAATGTAAAAACTTTACCCAGAAAACTCACAAAAAAAGTTACTTGCTTACAATCCTGTCACTGGAGACACTCCTAGTCATGGAACCAGGCCAAGAAAAGCTTGAGTCAAACTGTGGTGATGCCTTTTTATGAACTTCTACATTAACTTGCAAAGAGAGCCAGGTAAAACTAAACATCCTGTTATAAAAGAAAAAGAAAAAAGAGGTGGCAAAAATCAATGGGGCCGATTCTGGTCCTTATTTTGATTCCCCTAGTCAACCCTTTTCAGTTGTGGAAAGCGTTTGGGTATCAGCCATTGTGAGCTGGAGACCCCTTTAAAACTGTTTTTATGGTATATTTGCCTGTAGTCCATGCATTTCGCTGAAGGTCCATGATGGTTGTAGACCCAGACTAATGTAAAAGCAACAGGTGTAAGTGACAGAGTAAGTTAGGTAGAGAGCTTCTTTCAGGTGTGGTATCTTTAAGACTGCAATGTACAGTCAGTCCATTCATTTGTGACTCATATTCAAGTCTTTTTAAAGAAGTGTGTAATGGGAGAAGCAAGTTGAGAGACCAATTAAGGAAAATTGGGGTAAAAGTTAAAATGTTCTGCTTTAGAATAATAATAAAATAAAAAAAGTACATTCACAAGTCATAGTGGCAACTGTGGGAGAAGCTATAGAGTAATACTGGAATAGAAAATTATTTTTATTCTCTTTTCTTCGCCACCCTGTGGTCAGTTTGGGAAAGGGGGTTGTATGGAGGTGTTTATACTGTTAAAAAAAAAAAACTAAGCACATTTTTTAGATTTTGCTGTAACGATTGTGACCCTTATTAAAAAGGTGTATGAAAAATAATAAATATGTAGGCATGATTCTTTTTTTTATAAGATCATTTGTCTTCAGACAGCTGTGTATCTGCATTTTTGCATATTTATGAATTCCTTTAGTAGAACCTCAGTCATGGTCTTGATAGGATACCTTATTGATCTGAAGATGGCTAGCTCTCCACTTTAGCTGAAGTATGTCTTTACTAGAGATGTGAAGGTCAGCTTTACAGGCAGTCGCCATTAGCCACAGGACAGTCTCTTTTGTCAGACCTCAGTTAGTATTATGGGACATGTCAACAGGGTTACTACTTACAGTCCACAGTACATACTTAGCAGGCCGTTACCAGCCCTATTGGGGTGCCTTCCCTCAGGTCAGAAGTGCAAAACAATTTGTATTATCCAAGGTGGTCTCTTCTCTAGTGGCAAGGGCTGACTCAAAAGGCCCAATCAGCAACCATAGCCCAGGGCAACTCCACTGTGTAGGCAATAGTCTTTCATGATCCTTTCAGATCTAGGGTCTCTTCCTCTCTCAGCAGACCAAACTCCAACTATAGATCCTGAGCACTGCTAACTAACTAGTTATAGGTGCTCCTTGGCTTAGCTGTACTCTGCTGTACCCACACGGACTGACTGATGACGAGGTGCTCCAGCTGCTTCTCTTCATGACCTAGTGACACCTAATGCCTTATTCACACAGTGTTTGGTCAGTGACTTTGATCAGTGATTGTGAGCCAAAACCAGGTGTGGGACTTTTTCTTATCTCTGTGTAGGCTTCACTCCTGGTTTTGGCTCACAATCTCTGATGAAAATCATTGACTGAAACACTGGCATGGGAATAAGGCCTAAGACGCAACCGGTGCTGTGCATTGTTACAAAACATAATATAGTAAAGCATAACAAGTACAACATGACAGTCACCAGTTACTTCAATGTCAACTATGGTTCAAGGATACAATCCACTGGAGAAAGTGGTTAAGTGCTCCAACAGAGCATTCAGTCACATGCATGAACACGTTTTGCTCTCAATATTTCTCATTGTTCTTTTGCCAAGTACCCCCTACTCAAACAAATTGCAGTAAAGTACACCCTAGCTTGAGTCATACACGGTGTTGCCTATTAAAAACACAGTATAAGTACCAAGCAAGTACCCTCTGGAGACATAACATTCCCCCAAGGGCTTGCATGCCACAAGTTGAGAACCTAGGAGTTAGGAGACTTCTACAACAAAGCATTTCTGTGGAGATGCCTACAAGCAGCACTTAATGGCCTATGGTCACTTTCCAGAAGTCTTTTTAACTATCAGAATAAAAGTTATATTTTACAGACAGCATTTCAATAGTTAAAAGTTACTTTTGTGGTCGTCTACTACCTACAATATTATTTAGTGAACCGCTTTCCAGAAGATCTGCAAAGTGCTGGTCTTTCCACATTAAAGCTAAGACCATCTT
The DNA here is from genome assembly GCF_905171765.1 of Bufo bufo. Lineage (NCBI taxonomy): Eukaryota > Metazoa > Chordata > Amphibia > Anura > Bufonidae > Bufo > Bufo bufo. Next base: position 140,882,904 of record NC_053389.1, read on the forward strand.
CTGTATAGGTTATAGCTATGACCAGGAGATAAAGGGAGATAAAATGTTCAGTCTTGGTTATATTTCTACATCTGGGATTCCAACACAACATTTTTTGGGGAAAAAGAGGCACTTAAAGTGATCTGGACACATTCTACAGTGCCATGGCCCCTTTATTCTACAAACTTAATGGGGTTCTCTTGCTATAGTCTTTCACCATCTTCTGATTGGTTTCTATCTATGGACAGAAGATTAGAAGAGGTGGAGTTACCTTTAACCAATATATGATGCCCATTAAAAGACAATATTTCTATTTGAGCTCAGTTATTGTGAGTGTTTTGTAACTTCTAGGCCCGTTACATAGCAATGTTTCCCACTATTTACCAGAGGAAAGAACCTTAACCACTCAACCTCAGACTGCTCCCAACAAAAACATAGAGGAACTTCACTTTGGCAAATGAAATTACCAGGTTTGCCCAAAAGCAGTCATTTACAGAAAGATGAGACAGCAAGCTAGTAACGGTTAAAAACACGCTGATCTGCCTTAATGTCTCATGCGGAGCAGCCTTAGAAAAACAGTCTCAGTTGGCAAAGGCAAGAGAAAGAGAGTGTCCATGTTATTTCAGATGTGTAGGCATACATATTTATAATTTGCTGGCACGAGCCAAGGCAATGAGTGCCATTGGCTTCAATGGTCTATGCCATGATCTAAGAGGTGATGAAGGAAAGGAATGTAGATGAATGCAATAAATCATTCCTTGTTTCCTAAAGTACCTAGCAAACATAGAAATATGAATGGGGGAGGGGCCCACCAGTTATGATGATTTTTTTATTTTATTTTTTGCAACTGGAGACAAGAAAACAAATAGATGGCTTCAAGTCATTGAATCTATTGAAAATAAAAGCATCAGCCATTTCTGCAGAGGCCAAAATGTTACTTAAGCCTGTACAGACTGTGCTGGGCAGTGGTTCGGGCTTTACTGGAACTGACACTGAAAAGCAGATCTCATTTGAGAATATTACATTCTAACAAAAAATTTATATTACCTTTATGGACAAGCTAACTTGAGTTTGACAATATATGGCTAAATAGAGGAAGTTGCTTGTGTATTTGGCAGATGAGATGGGCTGGGGAATTAGACATTGGACAATTATAGGTGGAAACAGAATAGAACTAGACAGATATAGAATGATAGAATGATAGATAGATAGATAGATAGATAGACAAGAGATTATTGATATGAGATAGATACATACATACATTTGAGATGGAGATAGATAGATAGATAGATAGATAGATAGATAGATAGATAGATAGATAAGATGATAGATAGATAGATAGATAGATAGATAGATAGATAGATAGATTGCCCTTTTTAAAAGGATTGCACTAACCTGATAGACTGCTCCAGAAGTTATTATTTTTATTTATTTTTTTGGAGAGGGAGAGCCTGGAGCAGAGGTAGTTGACATCCTCTTTCTAGCTCCAGGCAGCTAGAGACCTGAGGAGAAAGCAGGTTGGGACCAGAAAGACCAGCCAACCTGATGGAGTGTAAATTGCAAGTGTGAGAGATAGTGAGGCCTGAAAGAGACAGTGCACAGTGAGTTGTGAGGAAGGAGGCACTAGTGTGCAATGAGAATAGATATTCCGTAACATGGAAGAGACTGCAGAATGTGCAGTACTGTGCTACGTGGAGAAAAAGACCAGAGCCAGAGTGTCAATGCCCAGGAGTTAGGTGCAACACAAGCCAGAGGTAGGGTACTTTCACACTAGTGTTTTTCTTTTCCGGCATAGAGTTCCGTCACAGGGGCTCTATACCGGAAAAGAACTGATCAGGCATATCCCCATGCATTCTGAGAGGAGAGTAATCTGTTCAGGATGCATCGGGATGTCTTCAGTTCAGTCGTTTTGCCTGATCAGGCAAAAGATAAAACCGTAGCATGCTACGGTTTTATCTCTGGCGAAAAAAACTGAAAACTTGCCTGAATGCCCATAGGAATGTATTAGTGCTGGATCCGGCATTCAAAATACCGGAATGCCGGATCCGTCCTTCCAGCCTGCGCATGCGCAGATCGGTAAAAATGTGAAAAAAGATACAAGACGGATCTTTCAGTCCGCATGACAAGCGGGGAGACGGATCCGTTCTTGCAATGCATTTGTGAGAGGGATCTGCATCCGGATCCGTCTCACAAATGCTTTCAGTCACAGCCAGATCGGCGGATACGGCGGGCAGTTCCATATTGTTTGGAGGGGGATCGCCTCCTCAGCCTCTGGCACTCCATATTTACGCAGGAAACTGCAGTGCTGCCCAATTTTTGAGTTTTCCAGATAGATAGATAGATAGATAGATAGATGTGTTTGTGTGCTTATTTGCTGTTCCAAACTTCACTACCACAGACAGGTCAAACCCTAGGATTCCTCCTTTTCCTTTCGGATAACTAAGTAACTCTCATATGACATATATATTGTCCCCTTAAGATTCTGTGATCCCCCATAGATCTTCATTAGATGTAATGATAACAGATGTGCTACTGTATATCCTAGCCCGAGACACAGAATTCATACATTATTTCTTGGAGGAGCCCTGAATAATGACCTGTGTTTGAGTGGAGTATAAAATATGACAAGCTAAAAGAAGAGTCTGGACTTCAGATCTACCTACTGACTGAACTACATCTACAGCTGCTCTTATAGACTGCACACAATGTAACCAACTCTGAGTTCAACCTATGATTCTAGTTACTTCGAAACTATAACTCCCACCAGCATGATGGTAGAACATGTTGGGATTAGTAGTTTTAAAACAGCTGAAGAGCCACATAATGAAGAGCAGTGCTGTACATGAATTGAGTGCATGCAGCAGTCCATCTCCTGGTTCTGGATGAATCCTGATTGCTTTATAAATGTCATGTAGTACTAGATGTGCCTCAGCTTGCTTAGATTAACCTAATGGTGTACCTACCTGTAATTTAAAGGGGTTTCACAGTATTGCTGACCTATGCTTAGGATAGGCCATCAAGAGATGAGCGAAGCTATGGAAAATTTGATTTGGCTGCTTCGCCGAATTTCACAAATAAATTTGATTTGTTATTGATTACTTTGTCACAAAGCACATTTCTTTGTATTTCGGGTGCAATGACGGGGAACGGTGATTGCGCCATCCCCCATCATTGAACCCCTCAGATGCCTCATCGCTGATTGCGGAATCCGAGATTAAAAATGAGGGCTTTCAGATGTTAATCAGTTTAAAAGAATTGCTCACCTTATCCATTTCATCGTGAAAGGCCCGCAGCAGCCATCTTGTTTGAAAACAATGCGTGAAATCTCGCATGTTATCTTCAATCAATGGTTGAGGTGAGTATGTTTTTTCTTTCTTTACTGCCATTCAGGGAAATCGGTCCCTTACCACGAATTGCAAGGAAATTCGACTTTGTGGCAAATAGAATTTTTCCTGAAATTCGGATCAAAGTCCACTCCAGATACTTTGATTTGCTCAACACTAGCCATCAATATCAAATCAGCTAGAGTCTGATTTTCGGCACCGCCTCTGATCAACTGTTTGAGCGGCCCATGGTGCTCAGGCCGTAGATACAACCTTCTCATTTGTCCATATACCTGCACGCCATTCATTTAGCAGCTGCAGTGCTGAGTATTGGAGCTTTGTCCCATTCACTTGAATAAAGGACAGCTGCTGCTCAGTATATGGTGTGCAGGTGTACAGACAATGAAGAGGCGTAGTGCTTGCCCCAGTATCCCCTTTAACCCTTTCCCACTGCATGCATTTTGGGTATTGGTGAACAAGCTATTTTTATTTGATTGTAGAAGAACTTTTCTATTTTTTTCAAAGGCATGTTTTTATATTTTATACAATTTTATAAAGAAAGTGGAGGATATTCAACTTTAACCTGATATGATCATTGCAACGTGTGATGTCGAGTCACTGTACACCTCAATCAGACATCTAGACGGCCTGAAGGCTGCAGATTTTTTTCTACAAACTACCAGTATGGATAGTAATAAACATAAGTTTATCATGTCTCTACTTGAATTTGTTTTGACCCACAATTTCTTCCTCTTTGGGGGATCTTTCTTCCTACAGCTCCAAGAGACTGCAATGGGGGTGTCATGTGTGCCCTTATATGCAAATTTGTTCCTGGGGCTGTGGGAGAGGGAGATCCTCCAGACTGACCCCCTGCCAATGGCTAGTAGAGTCCAATACTGGGGACGCTACATTGATGATCTTCTTGTCATTTGGCAGGGAACAGAGGAGGAATTCGGGTCTTTTATACAACAACTCAACAGAAATGACATGAATATCAAACTTACTTTCAAGACAAGCCGGACCAGTCAGAATTTTCTGGATGTGTACTTTCAAGTCGATGGAGAGGGTCGGATCATGATGGATCTTTAAAGAAAACATACCTCAGTGAATGCCCTATTACATGTAGAGTCAGCTCACCCAGGTAATCTTATTAACAGCATACCAGTTGGACAGTTCCTACGGCTTAGGAGAATTTGCTCAATTGAGCAGGCTTTTGAATTTCAGACTGAGGAGCTCTGTCAGAGATTCCATGAGAGAGGGCACAGTGCACAATCCATAGAGGCAGGGTATCAGAGGGCTAGTAGATCTAGAAGACCAGACCTACTCCACAAAAAGGAGAAGAAAAATGAGGCAGAAGAGATACGATACATCCCCGGATACAATACACGATGGAGGGACATTCGTGGAGCATTAGGTAAATACTGGGAAGTATTGAGGATTGACCCACAACTGGGCAAAATAACATCACCCTACCCATCGATTACATATCGGAGAGCCAAAAATCCTGGAGACCATCTGGTCAAAAGTCATTATTCCGTTAAGAAACCCGGGCTGTTTGGCACAAAAGACCCCTGGGGAAGGAAAGAAAGCGGCAAATGCGTTGCATGTACCAACATGGATAGGGCAGAGAACTTTTGGGATTCCTAACATAGTAGACAATATAAAATAACACATACAATAACCTATAGAAATGTTGGGGTGATCTATTGGGCTATAAACACATGTAATATGATTTATGTAGGGATGACATCGCGTCAATTTAAAAGGTGGATTAGAGAACATGTATTGGCAATACAATCCGCCAAGGAGGCGGAAGACATAGAGAATTTACAAACCATCCCAAGACATTTTAAAGCGAAACACAATTCTGATGGCCTCTTTTTCGCTTCAGGGGTATTGATCATGTGATTGTCTCCCCCAGAGGTGGAAATTGGAAAAAACATCTCTGCCAAAAAGAAACACGATGGATATTTTTATTGGATACCATCACACCATAAGGACTTAATGAAGGTAACAGCTTTGCCCCTTTTTTATAGTTCCATGGTTGTGCTCCTCTGGCCTGGATCACTACCAATAGATAGTATTATTTTCTTTTAACAGCTTATTTTAATTTGGGTATAATAGCATGTTTTTAACTGTTGTTCATTTATATATTTCTGATTTACCTGTTTTGCTATTTTTTCAGAATAAGTTGCTCCCCTATTCCAGTAGAGGCCGATATACGGTGGGAGGAATATGATGATCAGACATTTAGGCTGGAGAAGCATATACATGGATTGACAGCATTTACTGACAAAGGAATAATTGATCCATTGAGATCTCCCTCTATCTATGCGCCGGTGTACCAGATTATGGTGGCTGACAAATGATGGGAATAGACATGGTATTCCAGAACTACATTTGAATTGACATAGATATCATGTACTAGGGGATTTACTTCGGGTTTTTACATTATAGAGAATCATGTGTTTACCAGAGTGTAATGATTATTTATTATAACCATGACAATTTATTATTATTTTTTTTTACAGTGATGTTTGATGTTAGCACGATTTCACTTTGTGCATCACGGTCACTGCATGAGCACTTCATCACTTCACTTTTTTTCAACACTCTTTCACTTTTACTTTATTATAGTGAAGAATATTATATATGAGACTTGGTTCTTTTAATCATGTTTTTTATCTGCTCTACACTTCTCTCACCTTTAATAACAACAATCATGGGTTTTATGATTATGACTATGTGCCCCCTGTTGATATTATACATCTTTGTATTAATTATTAGTTTTTATGTATATTCTAATTTATTCCTATGAAATATGTGGATAAAGCATATACCTTTATGTATTCTATATATATACACTGCTCAAAAAAGGGAACACTTAAACAACACAATGTAACTCCAAGTCAATCACACTTCTGTGAAATCAAACTGTCCACTTAGGAAGCAACACTGAGTGACAATCAATTTCACATGTTGTTGTGCAAATGGGATAGACAACAGGTGGAAATTATAGGCAATTAGCAAGACACCCCCAATAAAGGAGAGGTTCTGCAGGTGGTCACCACAGACCACTTCTCAGTTCCTATGCTTCCTGGCTGATGTTTTGGTCACTTTTGAATGTTGGCGGTGCTTTCACTCTAGTGGTAGCATGAGACGGAGTCTACAACCCACACAAGTGGCTCAGGTAGTGCAGCTTATCCAGGATGGCACATCAATGCGAGCTGTGGCAAGAAGGTTTGCTGTGTCTGTCAGCGTAGTGTCCAGAGCATTGAGGCGCTACCAGGAGACAGGCCAGTACATCAGGAGACGTGGAGGAGGCCGTAGGAGGGCAACAACCCAGCAGCAGAACCGCTACCTCCGCCTTTGTGCAAGGAGAAACAGGAGGAGCACTGCCAGAGCCCTGCAAAATGACCTCCAGCAGGCCACAAATGTACATGTGTCTGCTCAAACGGTTAGAAACAGACTCCATGAGGGTGATATGAGGGCCCGAAGTCCACAGGTGGGGGTTGTGCTTACCGCCCAACACCGTGCAGGACGTTTGGCATTTGCCAGAGAACACCAAGATTGGCAAATTCGCCACTGGTGCCCTGTGCTCTTCACAGATGAAAGCAGGTTCACACTGAGCACATGTGACAGACGTGACAGAGTCTTGAGACGCCGTGGAGAGCGTTCTGCTGCCTGCAACATCCTCCAGCATGACCGGTTTGGCATTGGGTCAGTAATGGTGTGGGGTGGTATTTCTTTGGAGGGCCGCACAGCCCTCCATGTGCTTGCCAGAGATAGCCTGACTGCCATTAGGTACCGAGATGAGATCCTCAGACCCCTTGTGAGACCATATGCTGGTGCTGTTGGCCCTGGGTTCCTCCTAATGCAAGACAATGCGAGACCTCATGTGGCTGAAGTGTGTCAGCAGTTCCTGCAAGACGAAGGCATTGATGCTATGGACTGGCCCGCCCGTTTCCCAGACCTGAATCCAATTGAGCACATCTGGGACATCATGTCTCGCTCTATCCACCAACGTCACGTTGCACCACAGACTGTCCAGGAGTTGGCAGATGCTTTAGTCCAGGTCTGGGAGGAGATCCCTCAGGAGACCGTCCGCCACCTCATCAGGAGCATGCACAGGCGTTGTAGGGAGGTCATACAGGCACGTAGAGGCCACACACACTACTGAGCCTCATTTTGACTTGTTTTAAGGACATTACATCAAAGTTGGATCAGCCTGTAGTGTGTTTTTCCACTTTAATTTTGAGGGTGACTCCAAATCCAGACCTCCATGGGTTGAAAAATAGATTTCCATTTTTTTATTTTTGTGTGATTTTGTTGTCAGCACATTCAACTATGTAAAAAACAAAGTATTTCAGAAGAATATTTAATTAATTCAGATCTAGGATGTGTTATTTTTGTGTTCCCTTTATTTTTTTGAGCAGTGTATATATATATATATATATATATATATATAGATATATATATATATATATATATATAGATATATATATATATATATATATATACACTCACCTAAAGAAATATTAGGAATACCTGTTCTATTTCTCATTAATGCAATTATCTAGTCAACCAATCACATGGCAGTTGCTTCAATGCATTTAGGGGGGTGGTCCTGGTCAAGACAATCTCCTGAACTCCAAACTGAATGTCAGAATGGGAAAGAAAGGTGATTTAAGCAATTTTGAGCGTGGCATGGTTGTTGGTGCCAGACGGGCCGGTCTGAGTATTTCACAATCTGCTCAGTTACTGGGATTTTCACGCACAACCATTTTTAGGGTTTACAAAGAATGGTGTGAAAAGGAAAAAACATCCAGTATGCGGCAGTCCTGTGGGCAAAAATGCCTTGTGGATGCTAGAGGTCAGAGGAGAATGGGCCGACTGATTCAAGCTGATAGAAGAGCAACGTTGACTGAAATAACCACTCGTTACAACCGAGGTATGCAGCAAAGCATTTGTGAAGCCACAACACGCACAACCTTGAGGCGGATGGGCTACAACAGCAGAAGACCCCACCGGGTACCACTCCTCTCCACTACAAATAGGAAAAAGAGGCTACAATTTGCACGAGCTCCCCAAAATTGGACTGTTGAAGACTGGAAAAATGTTGCCTGGTCTGATGAGTCTCGATTTCTGTTGAGACATTCAAATGGTAGAGTCCAAATTTGGCGTAAACAGAATGAGAACATGTATCCATCCTCTGATGGCTACTTCCAGCAGGATAATGCACCATGTCACAAAGCTCGAATCATTTCAAATTGGTTTCTTGAACATGACAATGAGTTCACTGTACTAAAATGGCCCCCACAATCACCAGATCTCAACCCAATAGAGAGCATCTTTGGGATGTGGTGGAACGGGAGCTTCGTGCCCTGGATGTGCATCCCTCAAATTTCCATCAACTGCATGCTATCCTATCAATGTGGGCCAACATTTCTAAAGAATGCTATCAGCACCTTGTTGAATCAATGCCACGTAGAATTGAGGCAGTTCTGAAGGCAAAAGGGGGTCCAACACCGTATTAGTATGGTGTTCCTAATAATTCTTTAGATGAGTGTATATGTATTATAGTGATTAGTATCTATATATATATATATATATATATATATACAGTCGTGGCCAAAAGTTTTGAGAATGACACAAATATTAGTTTTTACAAAGTTTGCTGCTAAACTGCTTTTAGATCTTTGTTTCAGTTGTTTCTGTGATATAGTGAAATATAATTACACGCACTTCATACGTTTCAAAGGCTTTTATCGACAATTACATGACATTTATGCAAAGAGTCAGTATTTGCAGTGTTGGCCCTTCTTTTTCAGGACCTCTGCAATTCGACTGGGCATGCTCTCAATCAACTTCAGGGCCAATTCCTGACTGATAGCAACTCATTCTTTCATAATCACTTCTTGGAGTTTGTCAGAATTAGTGGGTTTTTGTTTGTCTACCCGCCTCTTGAGGATTGACCACAAGTTCTCAATGGGATTAAGATCTGGGGAGTTTCCAGGCCATGGACCCAAAATGTCAACGTTTTGGTCCCCGAGCTATCACTTTTGCCTTATGGCACGGGGCTCCATCGTGCTGGAAAATGCATTGTTCTTCACCAAACTGTTGTTGGATTGTTGGAAGAAGTTGCTGTTGGAGGGTGTTTTGGTACCATTCTTTCTTCATGGCTGTGTTTTTGGGCAAAATTGGGAGTGAGCCCACTCCCTTGGATGAGGAGCAACCCCACACATGAATGTTCTCAGGATGCTTTACTGTTGGCATGACACAGGACTGATGGTAGCGCTCACCTTATCTTCTCCGGACAAGCCGTTTTTCAGATGCCCCAAACAATCGGAAAGAGGCTTCATTGGAGAATATGACTTTGCCCCAGTCCTCAGCAGTCCATTCACCATACTTTCTGCAGAAGATCAATCTGTCCCTGATGTTTTTTTTGGAGAGAAGTGGCTTCTTTGCTGCCCTTCTTGACACCAGGCCATCTTCCAAAAGTCTTCGCCTCACTGTGCGTGCAGATGCGCTCACACCTGCCTGCTGCCATTCCTGAGCAAGCTCTGCACTGGTGGCACTCCGATCCCGCAGCTGAATCCTCTTTAGGAGACGATCCTGGCGCTTGCTGGACTTTCTTAGACACCCTGAAGCCTTCTTAACAAGAATTGAACTTCTTTCCTTGAAGTTCTTGATGATCCTATAAATTGTTGATTGAGGTGCAATCTTAGTAGCCACAATATCCTTGCCTGTGAAGCCATTTTTAGGCAATGCAATGTTGGCTGCACGCGTTTCTTTGCAGGTCACCATGGTTAACAATGGAAGAACAATGATTTCAAGCATCACCCTCCTTTTAACATGTCAAGTCTGCCATTTTAACCCAATCAGCCTGACATAATGATCTCCAGCCTTGTGCTCATCAACATTCTCACCTGAGTTAACAAGACGATTACTGAAATGATCTCAGCAGGTCCTTTAATGACAGCAATGAAATGCAGTGGAAAGTTTTTTTTGGGATTAAGTTAATTTTCATGGCAAAGAAGGACTATGCAATTCATCTGATCACTCTTCATAACATTCTGGAGTATATGCAAATTGCTATTATAAAAACTTAAGCAGCAACTTTTCCAATTTACAATATTTATGTAATTCTCAAAACTTTTGGCCACGACTGTATATATAAAATAGGTGGGGAAAGTATAAATTTGTCCATGTATGTATTTATACTTTGCATGTCTATATCATTAGGCTACCAGCCTGGAATTATATGGCTGTTTCTTTACTAACATGCCGGTTGCTTTAACTATTGGATTGGGTATTGATGCAGTCTTACTGCGCTGTAATGAGAGCATTGGTGGAGGGGGCGGGAACTACTGCCGCTGTGTGTTCTGTGCGGCGTGGTTCCCGGCCCCTTCCCCCCTGGGGTGCGCAAGCACGGTATGTTAGGGATGGGAGTGAGCTGGTCTGGCTGATATTACGAAATTGGTCAATGTCCGAGATTTCGGACGTGATCCCACGTTACATTTCGCCGCCATTCTATGAGACGCCATCTATAGCCACACATGGCTTATGGCCCTCTCCCGCTAGATTACATGTTTATTGATAATTTAGAAGGAGGGACTATTTGTATTGTATAGGGTATATATAGCATTGGTATAGCTCAGATTGATACGGCCCCCAGAGGAAGCGAGGCGAAACGTACGTCAGGGTTTCTCTGCCCCCCCGGCTGCTGGTCTGTATGTCTCAATTATTTCAGTGCTCTTTAACTCTTTACTTCTTATGCCCTCTGGTTTTATTTTAACTAGGGAGGTCATCCAGATTTTTGGATTATTATGACAATAGTTTGGTCTGATCATTCCCCTATTATAAATTGATGTTTGTGATGATATGATAAAGTATTGCTGATTGGATTCTAATACTACTTCTTAGTTAATATGGCACTGGTCTTAGTGAGCGATTTAGTTTACACCTCTACAGGGTGGGCCATTTAAATGGATATACCATAATAAAATGGGAATGGTTGGTGATATTAACTTCCTGTTTGTGGCACATTAGTATATGTGAGGGGGGAAACTTTTCAAGATGGGTGGTGACCATGGTGGCCATTTTGAAGTCGGCCATTTTGAATCCAACTTTTGTTTTTTCAATAGGAAGAGGGTCATGTGACACATCAAACGTATTGGGAATTTCACAAGAAAAAATGGTGTGCTGGGTTTTAAGATAGCTTTATTCTTTCATGAGTTATTTACAAGTTTCTGACCACTTATAAAATGTGTTCAATGTGCTGCCCATTGTGTTGGATTGTCAATGCAACCCTCTTCTCTCACTCTTCACACACTGATAGCAACACCGCAAGAGAAATGCTAGCACAGGCTTCCAGTATCCGTAGTTTCAGGTGCTGCACATCTCGTATCTTCACAGCATAGACAATTGCCTTCAGATGACCCCAAAGATAAAAGTCTAAGGGGGTCAGATCGGGAGACCTTGGGGGCCATTCAACTGGCCCACGACGACCAATCCACTTTTTCAGGAAACGGTTCATCTAGGAATGCTCAGACCTGACACCCATAATGTGGTGGTGCACCATCTTGCTGGAAAAACTCAGGGAACGTGCCAGCTTCAGTGTATAAAGAGGGAAACACATCATCATGTAGCAATTTCGCATATCCAGTGGCCTTGAGGTTTCCATTGATGAAGAATGGCCCCACTATCTTTGTACCCCATATACCACACTATACCATAAATTTTTTTGTTCCAACAGTCTTGGAGGGATCTATCCAATGTGGGTTAGTGTCAGACCAATAGCGGTGGTTTTGTTTGTTAACTTCACCATTCACATAAAAGTTTGCCTCATCACTGAACAAAATCTTCTGCGTAAACTGAGGGTCCTGTTCCAATTTTTGTTTTGCCCATTCTGCAAATTCAGTGCGCTGATCTGGGTCATCCTCGTTGAGATGCTGCAGTAGCTGGAGTTTGTAAGGGTGCCATTTGTGAGTAGCTAATATCAGCCGAAGGGATGTTCGACTAATGCCACTCTCCAGTGACATGCGGCGAGTGCTACGCTGTGGGCTCTTGCTGAATGAAGCTAGGACAGCCACTGATGTTTCTTCATTAGAGACAGATTTCATTTTGGCAAATCCAACACTGAACCAGTTTCACGAAACTTAGCAGGCAGTTTTCTAACTGTAGCATGGGAGATGGGTGGTCTCGTAGGGTGTCTTGCATTGAAATCTGCTGCAATGACCCGGTTACTGCGTTCACCAGACATCAGCACAATTTCTATCCGCTCCTCACGTGTTAACCTCGGCGACATGTCAATGGCTGTAAACAAAGAGAAACTTGTAAATAACTCATGAAAGAATAAAGTTACGTTAAAACCAAGCACACCATTGTTTTTCGTGTGAAATTCCCAATAGGTTTGATGTGTCACATGACCCTCTTACTATTGAAAAAACAAAAGTTGGATTCAAAATGTCCAACTTCAAAATGGCCGCCATGGTCACCACCCATCTTGAAAAGTTTCCCCCCTCACATATACTAATGTGCCACAAACAGGAAGTTAATATCACCAACCATTCCCATTTTATTAAGGTGTATTCATATAAATGGCCCACCCTGTACATTATTGGTTGAATTTTCAATATTACTAACTATACATTTTTAAGCGAGATGGACTAATATAATACATGCGGACCTTGAGCTCAGTGGGGCTATTATTCTCACAGCATTGATCTGCACTTCTTTTTATTATTCTCTATATTTATTTATTGTATGTGTTTTTAGATATGACATAATAAAGATGATTTTTGTATTACATGTGTGGTTTCTGTAGTGAGGTTTTGTGATTTTACAAATTTTGCTGCATTTATTTTTCAGAATATATATAAAAGGGAGTGTGCGGCGAAAGGGACATCATATCATCTAAAGGGTCTTATTTATCATTTTCCATCTTGTTTTAGGTGTAGAAAATGGTCTATGGGATATGTGTGCAGACAGCCTATCGCACATCTTATATACCGGAGCCAGCTCACGACACGTGACTTCCTTCATGAGCTATGTGCTACCAACATCGCAAGTAGGAAGTGGTTAGAATAATATGACTTGACTGTGTTTTTTTTTTTATATTTGAGTGGGGTGGGGGATTTATCTTGGTAGATTTTGTATTCTGTAATCTATTACAGTTGTACATGGTTTGATCCCAGCTTTCCCATGAACCTGAAAGGTAAATCTGCCTAGCTATGGAACAATTTAGGAGTAAGGCCGGGAGGGGGGTTTATCTTAATAAAGTTAGTATTCTGTAATCTATTAGAGTTCCACATGGTAACCAAATCTATTTTGTACAATTACTAACTAAAAGATTCCTTTGAACAAAGTGGCCACTCGTGCTGTGCATCCAAATGTTATCCAGACTAAATCCATCCCCCTAGCACCCAGCAAATAACAAGGACACATAAGGATATTATGTTTTGTTTTGTTGGTTCTGTTTTTGTGTGTTTGGATTCTGGCTTTAGTTTCCTTTTAGCTGCTTTACTGCTGTGACACTGTCATCGCCTCTACCTGCATCCTCCACTAGGGGGAGGTCATCACATTCAGAATAATACACTTCTTATAAGGTTTGCTACTACCTGTATTAATCCATATGCAATTGGCTCCATCTAGTGGTGGATGTAGATAACCAGAAGTATATAGTGTAGTAGATGTCTCATGTTATGTTTTTATTTGATCAAGGGCAAAATGTATTTATCGATAATGGGACAGTTTTAAAAATGAAGTTCTACATAATTTAAAGGAGTAAAGGTCTTCCAGCATACTGTCTCTGCTTTTGCCTACCCGTCTGCTGATATGAAATTTAATGGCAACAATTTATTTTTCTTTGTTAATGAGAATATTTTCTAGCAAATCACCCGGTTTCATCCTAAAATTCCTTGGCTCTATGTTACCAATAGACTGCCAGTGTACAAATAGTAAATGATGTGTTATACTCTGTGATGCACTAAGCCAAGACAGAGAAATCAATGCAGCCACATAAACCACAGATATGGTTTTAGGAAGAGTTGAATGTTTGGAAAGCATTTTCAAAAAAATATTGTCTTTTTTTTTCTTCCAATAGAACACACTTTCTAGTACATGTACTATTCAAAGTAAAAAGAGTAAAATCCCTTCTACTTGGAGGTCAACATATCATTTTATAGCCCAAAAAATATGTTATCTGGAAATATAAGTCCCCGCTTACTGCAGTGGATGTAGAATAACTGTATCAATCAACAGACTTGGCCTGGGGCTAATCCTAAGGGCAATATCCTGGCAGTCTCCTGCTATTCAGCCTGCTATTCATGGGAACCACCAGACCTACCTCCTGGAGTAGTTTCTGTGTGGTTGACAGCTTACTCATGAGGGTCAGAGTCACTGGTGCAGAGCACAGAGTGGTCAGGCAAAATCGTAGTCAGGGACAGGCTAAAGTCAGGGCTAGCAGAGTATGTGCAAATTGGAATCGGTGAAAGGTCAGGGCAGACAGTGTAGAATCAGTATGGAAGTCAGGCACAGATCAGGACAGGCAGCTGAGGTTCAGACAAGAGGATACAGCACACCTAGCACAAATTAAGAAGTTAAGCAACCACATTTCTCAGGCACCATACCACAGGAGAAGGTGCCTGAAGTACCCCATGGTTGCCAGGCATTTACTGGTGAAGATTAAGGTGCACACACCCATTTGGAGCTGGGAACACGTGCACCCTACATGCCAGAGCAGACCCTGCAGGAAGAAGGCAGTGGGAGGAGGGTCCGGGCCATTGAATAAGGAGAGAGTCACAGTGGTGGCTTTCTTCTGCTGCAGTAGCATCCCTGTTCTATGAGTTTTCCTGGTTCCTACAGAAGAAATATATACCTAGTAACAAAGAGTAATAGTGCCTATAATAGTTTACAACAGCTTTCCATAGCTTTCTAAATTTCATAATAAAAGGGTTGTCCAGTGGGATATATGTTTTTAAACAATTGACAGAATGGTTTAAAAAAAATATGAAGCATTAATTACCCTCTCTGATCCCCTGCTGCTGTCATTCAGGCACTCACTAAGTCCCAGCTGCTCTCTACTGCTTGGTCATAGTTCAAAGAAATGCCAGTAAAGACCTGCTCTGCCAATCACTAATCACAGATGGGACCCAACTCAGCTAATGATTGGCTGAACTGGCATCTCCTTTAAGTTCCTGTGTATTGAGCTGGGTCCAGAAAGCGAAGAGCAGCAAAGACCTGGTGACTGTCAGAATGGTACTGTTGGATCAGTGAGGGTGAGTAATGTTAATATTTTAATCCAGGCATGCTCCACCTGCGGCCCTCCAACTGTTGTAAAACTACAACTCCCACAATGCCCTGCTGTAGGCTGATAGCTGTAGGCTGTTCGGGCATGCTGGGAGTTGTAGTTTTGCCACAGCTGGAGGGCCGTAGGTTGAGCATGCCTGTTTTAATATGTTCTGTCACTTATTAAAAAACATATCCTACTGGAGAACTCCTTTAATCTGTATTGTGATTTAGTACCTCCTCTTTATTACAGATCTGCCGATGTTATTGTCATATAGTAGATCTGGCAGGCATGCACACAAGGCGTATCATCAATTAGTAATTTTTGAATCATACTGTAAGAAATAGTCCAGAGTGGCAATTGATTGATTGAATTCCTAGGATCCTCTGATGCTCTGAAGGGTCAGTTTTACTGTGCAGTCAGTTATATGGCTCCACTATTAGCTTCACAAACATGAGACACCAATGGTGATCAGCAGAGTCCAGGACACAAAACTTATATAGTTGGTGTGGCTGAGACATGGCTGGACTCTTCACATGACTGAGCTGTTAATATTCATGGTTTACACTCTTTAAGAAAGACAGGGCCAACAGAAAAGGTGGTGAAATGTGTCTGTATGTGAGAACTTATACTAAAGGGAGTGTGCATCTGTGGATCAAGATGAAGAGTATGTTGAAACCTTATGGTTGGAATTACAAAGAGAAATGTGATAAACACTGAACAAATAATACTTGGTGACATTTTTACACCTCCTAACATCACTGAGGAGATAGAAGTTCAGTTGTATAACCAAATAGAGCCAGCTGCACAGGTATGTACATTGGTCGTAATGGAACATCCCAGATATTGACTGGATTCATGGTTCTGCCTCATCTTTAGTGTTGATCACGAATATTAGAATTTTGAATTTTTATTGCGAATATAGGTACTTCGAAAATTCGCGAATATTTAGAATATAGTTATATATATTCGTAATTTCGAATATTCAAATTTATTTTTTCGCTTTTTTTTGTATATATTTTTTTTTTTTATCAGTACACATGATCCCTCACTGCTTCTAGTTTGTGGGCCAATAAGAAGGCTGCAATATACTTGACTTTAGGAGTAGTAGTGTTTGCGAATTTTGCTCTATATTCATTTTTTTTGAATATTCGCTATATTGCTAAATATTCTTGTTTTAGAATATTACGAATATTCGAAAAAACTAAGTTATAGCAATATAGAGAATATTCGAAAAAAATCAAATATAGAGCAATTTAGCTAATATAGTGCTATAATCTTCTTTGTCTAATAGTTGTAAATTGAAAAATTTGCAATAAAAAAATTTGAATCCGAAAATTCTAATTAAAAAAATTTGCATATTACACAATCATTACCTTCCTGATTTTTTGAGTAAAAAAAATCGTGAATTTTCGAATTTTTGACGAATATTCTACAAAATATTCGCGAAATATCGCGAATTCGAATATGACCCCTGCCACTTATCACTACTCATCTTGCTGCAGGACCAATTTATGGGACAGTTTGTAGAAGATTCCACTAGGGGTGATGCCCTGTTGGATCTGGTAATTTCTAACAATGCAGAGCTTGTTGGAAATGTAATTGTTCATGAGATACTTGGTAAAGGCTCATGCACATGACTGCAACGATTTTTGCTTTCTGCAAATTGTAGATCCACAAAACACAGATACCGGCCATGTACATTCTGCAGTGGAACATCCGGCCCATGATAGAACAGTCCTATCCTTGTCCATAATGCGGACAAGAATAGGACATGTTCTATATTTTTGTGGGTGCCATGGAACGGACATATGGATAGGGACAGCACATGTTGTGCTGCATTGAAGTGAATGGGTCTGCATCCGCCATACAGATCGGATGCGGACAAAAATACATTTGTGTGTATGAGGGCGGCATTTCAGGGTGCAGACTTGGAGCAGGTATTGTCACATAAACAATACACAGGATAAATGGGAGAACTTTAAATCTACTATTATACTGCAAAATGTATTCCTGTAGGAAACAAGTATAAACAGCTAAAATTAAACCCCACACGGCTTACAACTACTGTAAAAAAGGCAATAAACAACAATGAAAGGCTATTTAAAAAACACAAAACTGAACGGTCAGCTGTAGCCTTTCAAATTTAAAGAGCTTAATAAAATCTATACAAAAGAGATCATATCTGTAAAAATACAAAATTAATGATAAATTCCCCAAAAATCTTTAAATATATAAATGCTAAAAAAAAACAAGGTCAGAGCCTCCAAATAATGTATAATGGGGAGATCACGATAAGGCACAGCTACAAATATTTTTTTTGCTTTGTATATACAAAAGAAAAAAAAGGCGCTGATAACTGTGGAGTCAGTTGAAGACTTGGTCCAAGCTAAGTTAAATAAGGTAAATGCGAACAAGGTTCCAGATCCAGATGGATTACACGCAAAACTTCTTAAGAACTCAGTTTAGTTATTGCCGTTCCCCTGTTTTTAAAGATTCTCCAGTGACTGATATATTGTCAAGCGATGCAAGGCAAATGTACTGCACAAATTCAAAATGGGCTCTAAGGCCTCTTCAAACAAGAGAATTTTCCGTTCAGGTGCAATGCGTGAGGCAAATGCATAGCTTCCAGACGGGAATCCTGAGCTATTCATTTTAGGGTTCATTCACACGCCCGCAAAATGGGTCCGCATCTGTTCTGCAATTTTGTGGAACGGGTGCAGACCCATTCATTTTCAATGGGGCCGGAATGTGCTGTCCGCATCCGCATTTGCCGATCCGCACTTCCGCATCCGTGCTTTCGTTTCCGCAAAAAAATAGAACATGTCCTATTCTTGTCCATAATTGCAGACAAGATTAGGCATTTTCTATTATAGTGCCGGTGATGTGCGGTCCGCAAATTGCGGAATGCACATTGCCAGTGTTCGTGTTTTGTGGATCCTCAATTTGCGGATCCGCAGAACACTTACGGACGTTTAAATGGACCCTTAATGGGTTTTTCACACATCATTTGTACATTAAGGAAAAATCGCAGCATGTTCTATATTCTGCATTTTTCACGCAGCTCTGGATCTATCGAAGTGAATGAGGCTTGTGTGAAAAACTGAGGACATATGGGTACAATCAGGATGAAATGCATTTTTCACTGATGGTTGCTAGGAGAAGTAGATTGTTAGTCTTCAGGTTTTTTTTGCATGCATGTGAAAAATGCATCAAAAACTGAAACATTGAACGCAATTGCAGACAAACCTGACTGAACTTGCATGCAAAACCATCAGTTTTTTCCTGAACCGATAATGTCACACCTGCAGCTAATATCTTTGATCGTGGACATTTAATGCCTCAGATGCTGTGGTCAAATGTGACCATGGCATCTGAGAAGTTGGAAACCCTGAAGTGCATGCTTCACCCCCCAGAACGCCTCCCCCAAAAGAGATCGGAGAAGGCATTTCTTGAAAGATGTGAATCTGAGCCTGTATTAGGCTGGTTTCACACGGGCGTTGCGGGAAAAGGTGCGGGTGCGTTGTGGGAACATGCACGATTTTTCCGCGCGAGTGCAAAACATTGTAATGCGTTTTGCACTCGCGTGAGAAAAATCAGGCATGTTTGGTACCCAAACCCGAACTTCTTCACAGAAGTTCGGGCTTGGGATCGGTGTTCTGTAGATTGTATTATTTCCCCTTATAACATGGTTATAAGGGAAAATAATAGAATTCTGAATACAGAATGCTAAGTAAAATAGGGCTGGAGGGGTTAAAAAAAAATAAAAAAAAATATTTAACTCACCTTAATCCACTTGTTCGCGCAGCCGGCATCTCTTCTGTCTTTAACTGTGAGCAATAGGACCTTTGATGATGTCACTGCATTCCTCACATGGTCCATCACATGATCCATCACCATGGTGATGGATCATGTGATGAGCGTAGTGACGTCATCAAAGGTCCTATTGCTCACAGTTAAAGACAGAAGATTAGCCGGGCTGCGCGAACAAGTGGATTAAGGTGAGTTAAAAAAAATATATTTTTTTTTTAAAGGGATTCTGTCACCAGGTTTTGGCCTATAGAGATACGGACATGCACGGCTAGATCGCCGCTAGCATGTCCGCAATATATCTGTCAGTATAGGCTCCTTCACAGGCGGGCGTGGCTGGGCACGGCTGGGCACAAGTAAGGTTAGTGCAGCCCCTTGGACACATTCAAGACTCATTTACATATCTATAAAATCCTTTTTTAAAGAAATTAAAACCACACAGCCCTATAGGACAGATATATTGCGGACATGCTAGCAGCGATCTAGCCGTGCATGTCGGTATCTCTATAGGCCAAAACCTGGTGACAGAATCCCTTTAACCCCTCCAGCCCTATTTTACTTAGCATTCTGTATTCAGAATGCTATTATTTTCCCTTATAAACATGTTATAAGGGGAAATAATAATGATTGGGTCTCCATCCCGATCGTCACCTAGCAACCGTGCGTGAAAATCGCACCGCTTGTGATTTTCACACAACCCCACTCACTTCTATGGGGCCTGCGTTGCGTGAAAAACGCAGAATATAGAACATGCTGCGATTTTCACGCAACGCACAAGTGATGCGTGAAAATCATTGCTCGTGTGCACAGCCCCATAGAAATAAATGGGTCATGATTCAATGGAGAAAATCCCATTACCCTATGCAAATTGCAATATGATGATTGCATGTTGTAGTCCACTTGAGTATCTAATAAAAAGTTTAAAAAAAAGTTCACCCCCCTTTCACCCCCCTTTCCCAAAACCAAAACTAAAATACTTTAACAATAAACAAATCAACATCATGGGCATTTCCATGTGGAAACACCCTTACTATTAAAATATAAAAAAGGTATCCCATACAGTGAATGGCGTAACTGCAAAAAAGTTAAAATTTCCAATTTGCTGTTTTTTCATCACTACAGCAACCCAATTTTTTAAATAAAAAGTGATCAAAAAGTCATACACACCCCAAAATGGTAATATTAAAAACGACATATTATCCTGCAAATAATGAGTCCTCTCCATAGACATACCGTATTTTTCGCCCTATAAGACGCACTTTTTCCCCAAAAAAGTAGGGGGGAAATGGCAGTGCGTCTTATGGGGCGAATACTGCCATATACACTGATACATCGCCGACTGCGATGCTGCACAGCGCTGCTGGCGGGGTATCAGCAGGCAGGGAGGAGGGGTGGGGGCCGGCATCTGGTGTTGTAATGGCAGCGGGGCCCGGTGCAGTCACTGCATTCTATTACACCGGGCCCCGCTCACTGTAATATTAATAGGTAACGTGTAGGCATGGGCGCTGTTTTAAACTATAGTAATCCTCTGCAGCATAGAGTACATAGAGTACGGTCCTCACTTTAAACTCCTGTAGGCAGGCAGCGTAATGCCATTCACTACGTCACGCGCCTGCTCTGCCTGCTTCATTCATAAAGTGGGAGGAGCAGGCGCGTGACGTAGTGAATGACGTTACGCTGCCGCCGCCCGCCCGGCCTGCCTCCAGGAGTTTAAAATGAGTACCGTACTCTATGTACTCTATGCTGCAGAGGATTACTATAGTTTAAAACAGCGCCCATGCCTACACATTACCTATTAATACTACAGTGAGTGGGGTCCAGTGTAATAGAATGCAGTGACTGCACCGGGCCCCGCTGCCATTACAACACCAGATGCCGACCCACACCCCCTGTATTGGGGGTCATTCACTCACAGGGGACACTGTTATGGGGGGGGGGGGGAATCTGTGGATGACACTTATATAGTATAAGATGCTATATATGTGTCATCCACAGATCCCCCCATAACAGTGTCATCCACAGATCCCCATAAACAGTGCCATCCAGAGATCCCCATAACAGTGCCATCCACAGATCCCCTCCATACCAGTGTGTCATCCACAGATCCCCCATAATAGTGTCATCCACAGACCACCATTAGTTCAAAACCCACCAAAAGCACACCTTTTGGTTCAAAATATTTTTTTCTTACTTTGCTCCTCAAAAACCTAGGTGCGTCTTATGGGCCGGTGCATCTTATGGGCCAGTGCGTCTTATAGGGCAAAAAATACGGTAACTATAAATACGTTTTGGGGGTCAGAATATGGTGATGAAAAGAACAAAATAATTTTCTTTTAGTATTAAAACACAAGAAAAACATATACATTTGTGGTATCACTGAGATCATACTGACCTGGAGAATGAAGAGCAGAAGTCAGTTTTACCTCATAGTGAGCACCGTAAAAACAAAAACCATAAAACTGCACTAAAATTGCTTTTTTTTTTCAAATTCCACCCAATTGGGAATTTTTTCCCCCTTCCGACTACATTGTATGCCATATTAAATGGTGGCACTAAAAAGTAAAACTTGTCCCACAAAAAACAAGCCCTCATACCGACTATGTGAGCGGAAAAAAAAATTATGGCTCCAGGAAGGCAGGGAACACAAAAAAAAAAATGGGCATCCACAAATGAGATTCAATGTGGATAAATGTAAAATTATGCATCTGGGTATTAATAATCTACGTGCATCATATGTCCTAGGGGAGATAACACTGGGGGAGTCACATGTAGGTGTCCTTGTAGATCATAGACTAAGGCCTCATGCACACGACCGTTGTTCGGGTCGGCAACTGAGCCGCAGTTTTTGCGGCTCGGGTGCGGACCCATTCACTTCAATGGGGCCGCAAAAGATGCAGACAGCACTCCGTGTGCTGTCCGCATCCGTTGCTCCGTTCCGTGGCCCCGCCCAAAAAAATAGAACATGTCCTATTCTTGTCCATTTTGCGGACAAGAATAGGCATTTCTAAAATGGGCCACCCGTTCCGTTCCGCAAATTGCGGAAGGCACACGGTCGGCTTCCGTTTTTTGCGGACCGCAAAAAAACGGAACGGTCGTGTGCATGAGGCCTAAATAACAGCATATAGTAATGTCAACCAGCTTATTTATTAAGAGAGGCATGGACTGTAATATTACCACTTTTCAAAGCTGTGGTGCGGCCTCATCTGGAACATGTAGTTCAGTTCCGGGCACCAGTTTATAGAAAGGATGCCCTGGAGCTGGAAAAAGGACATGGAGGGTTTTAGTTATGAATTAAATTTATTTTTTCTTGAGAAGAAGAATCTAAGGAGGGGTGAGCATGATTAACTGGTGCTATTATATAGAATAAATGGCCAAAGACAAGGAGGCATATTGAGAATAGTCAAGGCTTCTTTGTCACTTTGAATAGTCAACCTCAGGACATGGTCACAGCAGGAACATTGGGCAGGCTTAGATGAATTCTTAAAATTAAATAGCATTATTGCTTATGAACATGTATAGAAATCTGGTTTTCACTCCACTTTCCAAAAAATTCACATCCCACCCATCTCTTGGTTGAACTTGATGGACTTGTGTCTTTTTTTAGCTGTACTATGTAAGGAATAAAGGTACGAAAACTACTGGACAAAACAAGAGCAATAATTAATCAGTGAAGATTAATTTTGCTTAAGAATCATAAGGTAGGAGGAGCTCAAGCACCTTGGTCAATCAACTCCTTGAGACCTAGGGGCCCCTAATAAAGCCCCTCCATAAGAGCCAATTGTCATAAAACAAAGCTTTTAAAAAAAAAAATACACCACTAATAATTTGTGTTGTAACGACTACCCTCGTTGTTTGCATTTATTTTCAAGCATTGCACCACTACCATGAATGTGATTATGGACCTAATTGAAACAAAAAGGTGCTAAATGAAGTAAATAAACAACAATCAATCAAGTAACAACATACATCACCCCGTAATGAAGTGCAAGGAAACTTGTCCCATGGCTGAGAAGACAAAGGTTGACCTACATTAATCATTATTTCAGGACTGTACTTTTGCCTTCTTCATCTCGATACATTTGTTGATGATACACGGTAGAAACCTATTCGGGTCTGTCACAATGTTTTTCGAATGCGCTCTGTTTAAAAAAGAAAAAAAACCCTGAGGTATTAAAAGTGCACTAATCTTTAGAAAGGTTAATTTATTCATAGAGATCTTGACAGAGATGTATAGCCAAGCTAAAGACTCTGGCAACTTTTCCCGTGGGAGGGGGACGTACTTGTTTGGAGAATATATTCCAGATTGAATGAAAATTGGTAGTATAGAGATAAAAATGCATTTATATGTGCAACCAGCAGGTCCACATGTCCATTTAATGGCTGACCTTTCATTTAGTAACCAACTCTATTCAATAATGGTGGACACAGATATTTTTACCCCTCCCTTGGCCCACATACACGCCCTGTTCCAAAAATGACTCAGCAGACCAATAGAAAAATGAACCTTTTTTGGAGCCCTTAGTAAACATTATTATTAACACCTCAAAGTTAAATTCCACACTGATTACCATAATAAGTTGCATTTACAAATGCTGTAATGTTTGGTCGCATGCTGGCAGCACAGATGTATGCCTCACAAAAGCATATTATTCCATATACATAGGGCATAGATTTCCAAATAATATTGTTTGTATTGTACAATAAATCTTCTCACAAAGCTGTTTTCGCTTGTCTCGAAATGAGTCAACACTATGTGTAACAATGTAATTAATCTAATGTATACTCAGCTAAATATGAAATACAAATGTTAGGTCTTGGGTTTTCCTGACAAAATTTTTACTATTTTTCTGTGCATTAAAATGTCCTGTTTATGTCCTTTCATTAGGGTCTATCAATTTCTGTGGGCTATATATAAATTACAGTAATAAAACTTCATTCATATGACATTGTTATGTCCCTTATGTTTCCATTCCAGTGGACGCATGTGACCAGTAACTTAGTGGTCTGTCCTGGATGATCCAGTAGCATACTGTTGTTACATGGTTACTCCATGCCAAGTGGTTTTTCAGTGGTTGAATATCTATCCCTAGTGATTAGCTCTTTATTGCCCATCCCAAGTCTTCTGTTGGTTAAATTTCCATCTTTTGATCTAGTAGTTAAAGTAGCGGGTGCAATGACAGGGAGCTGCGATAGCACCGCCCCCATCATTGTAGCCCTCAGATGCCGCATTTATACATGATCGCAGCATCTGAGTGTAAAATTAACAATAAAAAAAGAATGAAATCAAACTTACCGCCTCCATTTGCTAGCGACAGGCCAGGCGCCGCCAATCTTGCTTGAAGATCTCAGCCGAAATCCTGTGCGGCGTGAGATTACGTCATCACGCCAGCTGGCGTAGTAATGTATGACGTGATGATGTAATCTCGTGCCGCACGGGATTTCGGCTGAGATCTTCCAGCAACATGGAGGCTGGCAGCCCGACGCGAGCAAATGTAGGAGGTAAGCTTGATTTTTTTAGTTACTATTTCAGGTTAAATTGATTCGCTGACACGAAGCACGAGGAAATTCGGCTTCTAGGCTAATCAAATTTATCCTGAAATTCTGATCAAATTCCACTTCGTGGGATTTAATTCACTCATCTCTATTCATCATCTATCCCTGATAATCTAGTGTTTTATTGCCTATCTATGATGATCTAGTGGTTTATTGTTTTTTTCCTGGTGATCTAATGTTATATTGACCATCCCTGATGATCTAGTGGTTTATTGGTTTGTTGTCTATCCCCAATGATATACAGTGGGATGCGAAAGTTTGGGCAACCTTGTTAATCGTCATGATTTTCCTGTATAAATTGTTGGTTGTTACGATAAAAAATGTCAGTTAAATATATCATATACGAGACACACACAGTGATATTTGAGAAGTGAAATGAAGTTTATTGGATTTACAGAAGGTGTGCTACTTTTCTCCAATTTGTCTTTTGTCTCTCTCTCTTTAATACAAATACCAAATCAATTAGCTTCTATGCAGGGAAGGGGGGGTGAGGTAAAAATGTTAAGCCCTTTTAAAGTGCTGTGACATGTAATCTAACATCTAAAATTAATGTTAGTTAATAAGAAATGGATATTAATGCTGCAATTCATGTGCAATGCTCAGTCAATAAATGAGTGACAGTCTATCCGCTAATACAAAGAAATGCACTCATGGTATCCCAAACTTTCAAACACTGCCATGGTTATTCGCGTCAATGCCTCGTGTCATCTCACAAATAACCAGTGTGTAGGTCTGGAGCAAAAATGATGTAAGGGGCTCTGGTTAAAGAACTTCTACAGCATACTGTGTATCAATAAAGGAGAAAGCTGGTGGTCCTAAGACAACTTAAAACTAGTTGTGAATTCTGAACCTGACAGATGTGACACTCCACAGGGCATATGGTCTTAATGGAGACTTTGTAAGAATTTCTGATGTGCTGTGGAATTCTACAATTGGTAACCTGCTGTATGACAAGTCGGACAGGCTTGATGGATACAGAGAGAACATTTTTATTTCTACCAATAGTGAAAGTTAAATTATACACATTTACAATCCTGGTACTGTACAGGGATGGGGGCTGTATAATTACACTACATGCCATTCGCAGGACGTCTGGATAGAGGGCTTACAAAAAAATATTTCTTTATCTGTTATATATATAAAAAATGATTTCTGTCTGTCTGTCTGTTCTGTATGCATGGCCAAACGACCGATCTGCACCATATTTGGCACAAAGGTTTTAGACCAGGTCTCAGCTCTCTAGGACACACCGTTCCTGAGATATTCCCAAAAAAATGTATTAGCCAATAGGAGCTCGCAGATTCACTCACATTCTTACTGTTATTCACACAGTCACATGACCCTTATTATCCAAAAGAAACTCGCAGTTCCTTCAGTCTTGACATGCACACTTACACCAGGCTTCCATAACAACTCAGCCATTTTTCTTCACTGTTACAGGTCACAGTTAGGGGGCAGGGTGCTTTGAAAGTCTTATATTAAGGGTGAGTGGTGCTGTGGAGGTCTTATATTAGGGGTGCATGGCACAGTGGGAGAGGCATTCAAAGGGGATGGGTCCTGTGCAGGGCACTGTGGGGGGGGGTCAATGTTAAGGGGGCAAGGTGCTTTAGAGGTCACTGTTAAGGGGGTAGGTCTCTGTGAAGCTCACTGTTAAGGGGGTGGGCCACTGTGCAGGTCACTTTTAAGGGGGCAGGGTGCTGTGGAGGGTCAGTGTTAAGGGGACGGGTCACTGTGGAGAATACTGTTATGAGTAAGGGGGGCTGTGAAAGTCACAGTTAATGGGGTGGGGCACTGTGGGGGTCACTGTTATAGTGGACACTGTGGATATCTTTTAATCACACACACAATTATTAAATGAAATAGTCTAAATATACAGTCAGGTCCATAAATATTGGGACATCGACACAATTGTAAAATTTTTGGCTCGATACACCACCACAGTGGATTTGAAATGAAACAAACAAGATGTGCTTTAACTGCAGACTGTCGGCTTTAATTTGAGGATATTTACATCCAAATCAGGTGAACAGCGTAGGAATTACAACAGTTTGCATATGTGCCTCCCACTTGTTAAGAGACCAAAAGTAATGGGACAATTGTCTTCTCAGCTGTACCATGGCCAGGTTTGTGTTATTCCCTCAATATCCAAATTACAATGAGCAGATAAAAGGTCCAGAGTTCATTTCAAGTGTGCTATTTGCATTTGGAATCTGTTGCTGTCAACTCTCAAGATGAGATCCAAAGAGCTGTCACTATCAGTGAAGCAAGCCATCATTAGGCTGAAAAAACACAACAAACCCATCAGAGAGATAGCAAAAACATTAGGCGTGGCCAAAACAACAGTTTGAAACATTCTTAAAAAGAATGAGCTCAGCAACACCAAAAGACCCCGAGGACCACGGAAAACAACTGTGGTGGGTGACCGAAGAGTTCTTTCCCTGGTGAAGAAAACACCATTCACAACAGTTGGCCAGATCAAGAACATTCTCTAGGAGGTAGGTGTATGTGTGTCAAAGTCAACAATCAAGAGAAGACTTCACCAGAGTGAATACAGAGGGTTCACCACAAGATGTAAACCATTGGTGAGCCTCAAAAACAGGAAGGCCAGATTAGAGTTTGCCAAACGACATCTAAAAAAGCCTTCACAGTTCTGGAACAACATCCTATGGACAGATGAGACCAAGATCAACTTGTACCAGAGTGATGGGAAGAGAAGATTATGGAAAAGGAAAGGAACTGCTCATGATCCTAAGCATGCCACCTCATCAGTGAAGCATGGTGGTGGTAGTGTCATGGCGTGGGCATGTATGGCTGCCAATGGAACTGGTTCTCTTGCATTTATAGATGATGTGACTGCTGACAAAAGCAGCAGGATGAATTCTGAAGTGTTTCGGGCAATATTATCTGCTCATATTCAGCCAAATGCTTCAGAACTCATTGGACGGCGCTTCACAGTGCAGATGGACAATGACCCGAAGCATACTGCAAAAGCAACCAAAGAGTTTTTTAAGGGAAAGAAGTTGAATGTTATGCAATGGCCAAGTCAATCACCTGACCTGAATCCGATTGAGCATACATTTCACTTGCTGAAGACAAAACTGAAGTGAAAATGCCCCAAGAACAAGCAGGAACTGAAGACAGTTGCAGTAGAGGCCTGGCAGAGCATCACCAGGGATGAACCCCAGCATCTGGTAATGTCTAGAGATGTCCCGAACTATTCGCCGGCGAACAGTTCCGTTCGCCGCGGCGGGCGTACATATGCGACGTTCGGTCCGCCCCCTATACGTCATCATTGAGCAAACTTTGACCCTGTACCTCACAGTCAGCAGACACATTCCAGCCAATCAGCAGCATACCCTCCCTCCCAGACCCTCCCACCTCCTATCAAAAAGCAAGGACAGCATCCATCTTAGATTCATTCGGAAGCTGCAGTGTTAGTTAGAGCAGGGACAGTGCTGCTGATGCTGATTTAATAGGGAAATCGTTAGCTAGGCCAGTGTTCTGTGTCCACTCCAGTCCTCAAAGACTCATCTGATCTGCTGTAAGGACTGCGTCCTGACAGCACCCCAAAAAGCCCTTTTTAGGGCTAGTACATCAGTGTGCTTTTTTTTTTTCTCTGTAATATAATTACAGTTGCCTGCCAGCGTGTGTCAGGCCCACAGAGTGTACTGTGCTCACTGCCAGTGCCCACGACTCATATATGGTGGCACAGTAGCTTGCATTTAAAACAGTAAAACAATTTTTTCTCTGTAATATAATTGCAGTTGCCTGCCAGTGTGTGTCAGGCCCACAGAGTGTACTGTGCCCACTGCCCACCACTCATATCGGGTGGCACAGTACCTTGCACGCATAGTACCACTAATCTAAAATAAAATGACAGGCAGAGGCAGGCCACCCCGCAGGGGCCATCATGGTCATGGTGCTGTGATTTCCTTTGCCCTAGAATAATGCCCAGTGTTCAGAGGCCACGTACCCTGAACTCGAAAAGTTCTGAGGACATAGTTGACTGGCTAACACAGGACACCCAATCTTCTACAGCTTCCGCTCGGAACCTTGACGCACCATCCTCCTCCAGCTAAAATTCGGGCACCTCTCAAGTTACCACTCGCCCGCCTGCCGCCACCACCAGCACTAGCACCACAGCCGCTTCACTTGATCTGTCAGAGGAGTTATTTACACATCAGTTGGAAGAAATGAGTGATGCACAACCATTATTGCCAGAGGATGTAGATAACAGGGATATGTCTCAGTCAGGCAGCATTACACACATGGACGTACGGTGTGATGATGATGATGTTGTACCCGCTGCTGCTTCCTTTGCTGAGTTGTCAGATACAAGTGAAGCGGTTGATGATGACGATGTGTCCGTGGATGTCACGTGGGTGCCCGCTCGAAGAGAAGAAGAACAGGGGGAAAGTTCAGATGGGGAGACAGAGAGGAGGAGGAAACAAGTTGGAAGCAGGGGGAGGTTGTCGCAAGGAGCTAGTGGCACAGTCAGACAGCATGTATCGGCACCCGGGGTCAGCCAGACAGCACGCCAATCAACGCATGCTGTTGCCACCACCAGAATGCCGTCATTGCAAAGCTCAGCAGTGTGGAATTTTTTTTGTGTGTCTGCCTCTGACAACAGCGATGCCATTTGCAACCTGTGCCAAAAGAAACTGAGTCGTGGGAAGTCCAACACCCACCTAGGTACAACTGCTTTGCGAAGGCACATAATCTCACATCACAAACGCCTATGGGATCAACACATGATGAGTACAAGCAGCACACAAACTCAAAGCCACCATCCTCCTCCTGGTCCAGCATCTTCAGCCACGTCAACCGCTGCTGTCCTCCTTGCCCCCTCTCAACCACCCGCCACTCCGCCTCTCACCTTCAGCAGTTC
This sequence comes from Bufo bufo, assembly GCF_905171765.1. Classification (NCBI taxonomy): domain Eukaryota; kingdom Metazoa; phylum Chordata; class Amphibia; order Anura; family Bufonidae; genus Bufo; species Bufo bufo. The sequence goes on from NC_053389.1 coordinate 140,912,749, forward strand.
CTGCTCATCTGCCCACAGTCAGGTGTCCGTCAAGGAAATGTTTGAGCGTAAGAAGCCAATGTCACAGAGTCACCCCCTTGCCTGGCGTCTGACAGCTGGCTTGACGGAACTCTTAGCCCGCCAGCTTTTACCATACAAGCTGGTGGAGTCTGAGGCCTTCAAAAAATTTGTAGCTATTGGGACACCGCAGTGGAAGGTACCCGGCCGAATTTTTTTTTCACAAAAGGCAATCCCCAACCTGTACTCTATTGTGGAAAAGGAAGTCATTGCATGTCTGGCACACAGTGTTGGGGCAAGGGTCCATTTGACCACTGATACCTGGTCTGCAAAGCACGGTCAGGGCAGGTATATCACGTACACTGCGCATTGTGTAAACCTGCTGACGACTGCCCAGCATGGAATGCGTGGCTCTGGAGAGGAGTTGGTGACACCGCCACGACTTGCAGGCAGGCCTGCTGCCACCTCCTCTAATCCTCCTACTCCATCCTCTTCGCTAAACTCCTCGGCTGAGTCCTCTTCTGCTGCTGCGTCTTGCTCTACATCAACTGCACCCCCCCAGCTCCCCAGGGGCTATTCCACATCCCCGATACGACAGTGTCACGCCGTCTTGGGGTTAACTTGCCTTTAAGCAGAGAGTCACACCGGACCAGCACTCCTGTCCGCCCTGAACGCACAGGTGGATCAGTGGCTGACCCCGCACCAACTGGAGATCGGCAAAGTGGTGTGTGACAACGGAAGCAATTTGTTGGTGGCATTGAATTTGGGCAAGTTGACACATGTGCCGTGCATGGCACATGTGTTGAATCTGATCGTACAACGCTTTGTGCATAAGTACCCAGGCGTACAGGATGTCCTCAAGCAGGCCAGGAAGGTGTGTGGCCATTTCAGGCATTCCTACACGGCCATGGCGCACTTTTCAGATATTCAGCAGCGAAACAACATGCCAGTGAGGCGCTTGATTTGCGACAGCCCGACACATTGGAATTCTACACTCCTAATGTTCGATCGCCTGCTCCAACAAGTAAAAGCCGTCAACGAGTATTTGTATGACTGGGGTGCTAGGACAGCCTCTGTGGAGCTGGGTATTTTTTTGCCACGTTACTGGACGCTCATGCGCAATGCCTGTAGGCTCATGCGTCCTTTTGAGGAGGTGACAAACCTAGTCAGTCGCACCAAAGGCACCATCAGCGACATCATCCCATTTGTTTTCTTCCTGGAGCGTGCCCCCAGCGAAGAGTGCTGGATCAGGCCGTAGATGAGCGTGAAGAGGAAGAGGAAGAGTTGTGGTCACCATCACCACGAGAAACAGCTTTGTCAGCATCGCTTGCTGGACCTGCGGCAACGCTGGAAGAGGAGTCTGAGGAAAAGGAGTCAGAGGAGGAATGTGGCTTTGAGGTGGAGGAAGACCAACCACAGCAGGCATCCCAGGGTGCTCGTTGTCACCTATCTGGTACCTGTGGTGTTGTACGTGGCTGGGGGGAAGAACAGACCTTTAATGAGATCAGTGAGGACGAGGAACGGGACATGACGAGTAGCTCGGCATCCAACCATGTGCAAATGGGGTCTTTCATGCTGTCATGCCTGTTGAGGGACACTCGTATAAAAAGGCTGAAGGAGAACGACCTGTACTGGGTGGCCACGCTACTAGACCCCCGGTATAAGCAGAAAGTGGCTGAAATGTTACCGAATTACCGGAAGTCAGAAAGGATGCAGCAGTTCCAAAACAAGTTAAAAAGTATGCTTTACACAGCGTATAATGGTGATGTCACAGCACAACGGGAATCTATAAGGGGAAGAGGTGAAAGTAATCCTCCTCCTACCACGACCACGCCGGCAAGGACAGGACGCTTTACAGACGTGTTGTTGATGGAGGACATGCGGAGCTTTTTAAGTCCTACGCATCGCCACAGCCCTTCGGGGTCCACCCTCAGAGAACGACTCGACCTACAGGTAGCAGACTACCTCGCCTTAACTGCCGGATGACTTGCGTGACTTCTCCGCCACCAACTAGGGTTCAAGCCGCAATGTTTTAGTGCACTTTCTGCCTGGAAAACATAAATTTTTCCGGCTGCTACAGCAGCGGCTGCAACAATACCTAATTTTTCAGGCAAGTGTACATGCTTAATTTTTCTGGCCTCTGGTGCTGCACTGTGGCTGCAAAAACAAAACAAAATAAAAGGCACATACATGTGTCAATTCCCCTTCGTGATCTTTACCTTGTTGTGGTGACAATGAAGCGATCACCTCTATGAGTGTGTTGGCAATGGCAATGTTGGCACACCCCAGATGATAATGTCGTTGCTTCATTGTGAACAGACCAAAAGCGATCGGCTGGATAATTTTGCATAGAAAAAACATTAATTTTCTTTGTGATCATCTAAAGTGATCATTAAAGCCTACTAGGCCAACAATGGGCCCACACTGCAGAATCATACTGTATAGCTGATATAGGACGACCTCAGCACGACCATAGGCTTTGAAAAACCACCATCGCCTGCAATCTCCCAAACTTGCGCACCAAGATTGACGCATAGAGAAATAAAATTGATGTCATGAGTGTGTCAACTATTGACAACTCTTTGCGGTTGTCTAAACTCTATTCGATACACGTCCCCTGATAGGGGACATAACAGGGATTAAACTGATAGGAATAGTACTACTTAACATACCACTCATATAGGGTGGCACAGTTCATTGCAAGGCGAACGTGCAGTGCCCCAAATTGGAAGTAAGAGGACCAACCAAGCATCTTTTTCCATCTCCCGGTTCCTAAAATCTATTCCATTCACCCCACCGGCCCCTGATAGGGGACGTAACAGGGATTAAACTGATAGGAATAGAACTACTTAACATACCACTCATATAGGGTAGCACAGTACATTGCACGGGTAGCACTTGCAGTGCCCCAAATTGGAAGTAAGAGGACCAACCAAGCATCTTTTTCCATCTCCCGGTTCCTAAAATCTATTCCATACACCGGCCCCTGATAGGGGACAAAACAGAGATTAAACTGGTAAGAACAGACAGCCTCTGCGGAGCTGGGTATTTTTTGGCCGCGTTACTGAACGCTCATGCACAATGGCTGTAGGCTCAGGCGTCCTTTTGCGGAGGTGACAAACCTGGACAGTCAAACCCAAGGCAACATCATCAACCTCATCCCATATGCGTTTTTTCTGGAGCATGCCCTGCGTTTTTTCTGGAGCATGAAGAGTAAGAGTTGTGGTCACCATCACCACCAGAAGCAGCCTTGTCGTCGTCGATTGCTGGACCTGCGGCAACGCAGAGAGAGGAGTCTGAAGAAGAGGAGGAAGGTGGCTTTGAGGAGGTGGAGGACCAACCACAGCAGGCGTCCCAGGGGGCTTGTTGTCACCTTTCGGGGACCCTTGGTGTTGTACGTGGCTGGGTGGAGGAAGAGACCTTCAATGACGTCAGTAAGGACAAGGAACGAATGCAAATGGACTGTTTGCGGTTGTTTGCGGTGCGTTAAACGGGGAGTTTGGTCTGTCAGAGTTTGGTCTGTCACTGTGAAGCGGGCGTAACCCTTACACTACCTGATCAATACAACATCATACCTGATGTTTTAAAGAATGTTATTCCAAACAATTTAGAAATGTTAGGTGATGTATGCCCTTTATGGATTAAAACCCGACTCTGCGTCAACTACGTAATTTTCCATGGGAGTTTTGCCATGGATCCCCCTCCGGCATGCCACAGTCCAGGTGTTAGTCCCCTTGAAACAACTTTTCCATCATTATTGTGGCCAGAAAGAGTCCCTGTGGGTTTTAAAATTCGCCTGCCTATTGAAGTCTATGGCAGTTCGCCCGTTCGCGAACATTCGCGGAAATTCGCGTTCGCCGTTCGCGAACGGAAAATTTTATGTTCGCGACATCTCTGGTGATGTCTATGCGTTCCAGACTTCAAGCTGTAATTGACTGCAAAGGATTTGCAACCAAGTATTAAAAAGTGAAAGTTTGATTTATGATTATTGTTCTGTCCCATTACTTTTGGTCCCTTAACAAGTGGGAGGCACATATGCAAACTGTTGTAATTCCTACACTGTTCACCTGATTTGGATGTAAATACCCTCAAATTAAAGCTGACAGTCTGCAGTTAAAGCACATCTTGTTCGTTTCATTTCAAATCCATTGTGGTGGTGTATAGAGCCAAAAAATTTTGAATTGTGTCGATGTCCCAATATTTATGGACCTGACTGTACCTGTGCAAAGCCAGGTAATCCTGCTAGTCTGTTATATATATATATATATATATATAAAAATTAATTTCTGTCAGTTGTCTGTCTGTCTGTTCTTTATGCATGGTGTGGAGACAGGGTGTGCAGACGCAGTACAGAGGCAAATTACCAGTTTTTACTGTAAATCAAACTTCCGTGTTTATTCACACATAAAGCAAAAACAAAACGTCACTTTGCAGTCTTGGTGTTAGTTTGCACACAATGGAAAGTCCACATAGCAAAAAAAATCACCTTGTTGGCAGTTCTTCCTCCAGCAGTCCATAGCAGGCTTTTAGGGGGCCCGTTTCCCTTACAGACGGGTCTCAGCCCTCCAGCACGGCACAAGCCTCAGATCCCAGCACACAATTCCGAAACTCCACTGTCAGACTGAGGTAATCCCCCTTACCTGGCAGTACTGGCTGGTTTTTAGGCCTGGCCAAACCCGGCCTGGAACATGGGGAATAGTCACCCACCCAGCACTTTGACTACTCTCAGTAAGAGCCGTCCTATATCAGCTATACAGCCATACTAACTATTAAAGTGTCAAACAGCAACTGCTGCTGACACATAAAAAACGGCTTTTACTTCACCGAGGGCAGGAACCTTGGTGACACGTTCCTATTACCCATGATGATTCCTTGTACCTTCTTGCATACCTCCCCCTTTGTTCAACCCTTAGGGGGTGAACACTTGCCAGACAGTGTACCCGGGACAGGGCATCCGCATTTCCCTGCAAGCGGCCTGCCCTGTGTTTCACTTAGAACTTTAAGTTCTGTAATGACAAGAACCATCTGGTGACCCGAGCATTCCTCTCTTTGGCCTGGATCATCCACTTGAGAGGGGAGTGGTCGGTCACCAGACAGAACATTTTCCCCGACAGATAATAGCGGAGAGACTTGAGTGCCCACTTGAAGGCCAGGCACTCTCTCTCCACTATACTGTACGTGGTCTCAGCTGGGGTGAGTTTGTGACTCAGGAAAACAACGGGATGTTCCTCCCCATTGATTTCTTGAGAGAGTACAGCTCCAAGGCCTACTTCAGAGGCATCGGTCTGTACCACAAACTCCCTATTGAAGTCGGGCGTCACCAAAACCGGTGACCCGCACAGGACCGACTTCAACGTGGAAAAAGCCTCTTCCACCTGGTCATTCCAGCAGACCACCACGGACTTCCGTCCCTTCAAGAGCCCTGTCAACGGTGCCGCTAAAGTGGCAAAATGGGGAACGAACCTCATATAATAGCCCACCATTCCCAGGAATGACTTTACTTGCCTCAGGGTGACAGGTTGGAGCCAATTCCGAAATTCCTCTATTTTATTCACTTGGGGTTGGATAACTCCACGTCCAATGACATACCCCAGGTACTTAGTCTCCTCTAACCCTATTTCACATTTCTTTGGGTTAGCGGTTAGTCCAGCCTTCCTAAGGGAGTCCACTACAGCCTGCACTTTGGGTAGATGACTTTCCTAGTCGGTACTGTGGATGACAATATCGTCCAGGTAAGCCGAAGCGTTCCGATGATGTGGACGCAGCACAATGTCCATGAGTCGTTGAAAAGTGGCAGGGGCACCATACAGACCAAAAGGTAGCACCTTGTAGTGATACAGCCCTTCAGATGTGATGACGGCAGTTTTCTCTTTGGCAGCCTACGTTAAGGGCACCTGCCAGTACCCTTTTGTGAGGTCCAAAATAGAAAAATACCCGGCTTGTCCTAACCTCTCAATAAGCTCATCCACCTGCTGAGGTGCTGTGGGGGGTCACTGTTAAGGGGTTGGACTGCTGTGGAGGTCACTGCTCATGGGGTGGAGCATTGTAGAAGTCACTGTTAAAGGGGTGAGGCACCGTGAAGGTCACTGTTATGGTGGACACTGTGGATATCTTTTAATCACACACAAAGATTAAATGAAGCAGTTGAAATATACCCATGCAAAGCTAGGTCATTCTGATAGCATATATAAAAAGAGAGAGAGAGAATTGGAATATTTGTGTGTTTAACCACTAGGAGAACAGTACCAAATACTTAACCCCTTAGTGACCACCCATACGTGTTTTTACGGCGGTCACTAAGGGGCCTTAGGCCTTAGGCTGGTCCACCGCTTTTTTATGGCGGACAAGTCTGTGCGCCTGCCACATGTAAAGTGTTGACAGAGGGAGCAGACTCCCTCTATCTTCCATCGGCACTCAGCAAATGCTATCGCGGGGTGCCGATGTGTGTGAAGGCTAGCTGGGGTCTCATGCAGGCCCCAGACCAGACTTGAGTAATTTCCAGCAGGCTGCGCCTCTCTGGCTCAGCCTGCTGGTCAATGTCAGAATAGCATTGCCATTAAAATGCAATGCACTATATGGATAGTGCATTGCATTTTAAAAGCAATCAAAATACTGTCTGTTATAGTCTCTTTGTGGGACTATTAAGTGGTAAAAAAAAGAAATAAAAAACACATTTATTAAATGTAAAAATTCCATTAAAAAAATATGCTTTTTTCCATTGAAGATATGGTTTTCAATAAATAAAAAAAAATGCAAAAAAATCTCCCCCATATGTTTGGTATTGTCGCATCTGTAACGACCCGGAATACATAAACGCCATAAACGCCATAAAAAATAAAATAAAAATGACAGATTTGCTCATTTAGTCTTAGATGACACCAAAAAAACTTAATAACAAGCGATCAAAAAGCGTTATTAATTCCAAAATGATACAAATTAAAAATACAAAAGTCGTCCGGCAAAAATTAAGCCCTCATACAACTCCATAGAGAGCAAAATAAAAAAGTTATGGGTCTTGGGAAGCGGCATTGAAAAAACTTTTTTTTCCTTTAAAAAAAGGGGGTTTTGTTGCTAAAAAGTAGTATAACGTAAAAAAAAACTATATGTATTTGGTATCACTATAATCGTACTGACCCAGAGAATAAAGATATTATGTTATTTGTACTGAAAAATGAATGGCGTAAAATTTATAACGTAAAAACACAGTGGCAGAATTGCTGTTTTTCCCATCTCCCTCCCAGAAAGAGCTAATAAAAGTTAATCAGAAAGTTATGTGTACCCCCAAAATGGCGCCATTAAAAGCTACAACTTTTCCCATAAAAAACAAGCCCTCATACAGCTATATAGACAGAAAAATAAAAAATGTATAGCTCTTGGAATGCAACGATGAAAAAAGCAAGAAAAACGCTTGGTCAGTATGGCCAAAAACAGGCTGGTCACTAAGGGGTTAAAGAAAACCCTTGATAACCAATCATAGTCAGATTTGGTAAAGCCTTTTTGAAATTGACTTGACAGCTATAAAAATTAATAATTAATAATTTGTAAAGATAGTTAATTTAATTTTATTTAAAAATTCAGTTTAATCAAATTGCTAAAAGAGGATGTCTCTAGAGCCTCTTAGTAGTGTTGGGCATGAATATTCGAATCGCAAATATTTACAATATTGTGATATATATTCGTATTTTCAAATATTCTAGATTTTTTTTCATCTGAACCCATGATCCCTCCCTGCTTCTTGCTTCTGGGCCAATGAGAAGGCTGCAATATCATTGTCTGAGCTTAGCAACATCCCTAGCAACCAATAGGAAAGTTGCCTACCCCTTACTATATAAGAACCTCCCTAGCAGCCATTTTCTATAGTTTTTTTTGCAGTTCTGAGAGAGACAGCAGTGTCATTGCTGTGCTCTGTGCTTTGCACTCATTACATTAGATAGTTAGCTTATATATATAATACAGATAGTTAGTGGGAGATAGTCAGTGCAGGTTAGATAGTGATATAGTGTAGCTGATAGGTTCCAGTGCAGGGTGTTAGGTAGTGTGATAGGAATTACTGTTTCTCTGCTGTCCATACAGACATGCTACAGACATAGTGCTGTGATGTCACAACAATACTTATTGCACCAATCAGTAATATGTAGTCAGACCTGCTAAAATGTGAAGTTTCACGTATTGCACCAAAATATTCACATCATTAGTACTGATTAGCGCAATTGCGAATATATTGGAGAACTCTATCTGCATATAAAGCCATTTTTAATGTTCTGCTGTGCCAACCATTTTCTCCAGTCTCAGGAAACTTCTAGCAGCTTGGAAAATGTAGCAAAAGTGACCCACACCTGTATTGCACGCGCGAATTACGCGAATATTACATTGACGATTTTCGCAATCAAGAAAATAATGGCGAATTCTTGAATTCGCGAATATATGACATATAGTCTACTAAATATTTGTGAAATATTGCGAATTCGAATATTGCCCCTGCTGCTCATCACTACCTCTTAGCAAAGTGTTATGGATCCACTGATAGGGATCAAGACAGAATAGTGGTAATGTGGAACCACTGTGCCAAGTAATCGGTTTGACGTTGGACCAAAACCTAAGGGCGTTATCCTGATGTCTGGCTGGTATTCACCCTTTAACCCCTATACAGGGTCTGGACTTTGCTGCAGGTTAGCAACCAGACTGCTACCTCCTGGTCCCAGTATTCTTGGCAGCTGACCCTCGGACCCAGGAGGTCTGGGGCAAGCACGTGATGGCACAGGAATCAGAAAATGCACCAAAACCACAGGCACAATCGGAACAGGTACCACGACTAGAATGCAGGTCTCTGTAGCACCAGACTGGATGACAAAACGTGAACAGAACTTAGACAGGATCCAGTAGAACATGATAGCGGACTCAGATCAGATATACAGACTGGCATGGACTAGACAGGCAAACAGAACAACAGAAGCCGATACAGAAACTATTCCTGTTGCTCAGCCAAGTGGTTGGGACAGACAGACAGAACATATAGCTGAGCTCATTTGCCCAAAACACATGCAGATACACATTAACAGAAAGAGACATTAACCTCTCCAAAGCGCACAGAACACACAGCAAGCAAGAGGTGATTAACCCCTGCTTTACTGAATGGAGAGGGGTTACCAACACAATGGTCATGTTCACACCCAAAAGTGTCTGTGGCCAATACACACAACATGACAACCAACCCACACTGCAAATATAGGAACATGGTAAACAGATATCACAACATAAAAATTAAAATGAGCCCCCCTCTGATTCTTCTTCTTAAAAATTGAAAATGATAGGACCAACTTGGGTTGAATTACCTCTCACTTGGCTAATTTAATGTGTATAAGGACAAAATATAAATATCCAGTACACCTTAGAGCAGTGGTGGCGAACCTATGGCACGGGTGCCAGAGGCGGCACTCAGAGCCTTCTCTGAGGGCACCCGCACCCTGAAAAAAGTCTTTGGTGTACCAATATGCCTTAGACTTTTCCTGCTATTCATCAGCGCAGGGCGCACTATGAACAGCACAGGCAGCGCATTGAATGTAGGCAGGCGATTACAGCTAAACAATAAAGTACATGGAAGATATACTACATTGTACTGTAATATTCAGGTTAAATTGCCGTGTTGGCACTTTGTGATAAATAAGTGGGTTTTGGGTTGCTGTTTGGGCACTCGGTCTCTAAAAGGTTCACCATCACTGCCTTAGAGTATGTTATGGAAGCATGGGATCCTTCTTACCTCTCAGCAGCCCAGTGATACTCTTTTCTTGGCCGCAGTTTCTCTGTAAACACATTGGGCCAGATTTATCATTAGCTCAAGTCAGAATAATGGAGTGAAAAAGTCGCAATTTTTGCGCAATCGCTAAAACTGCGCATAAATTTGCGACTTTTTGCTGCTCTCCACTATGCTTGCCAGTTTTCTGAAAGTGGGCGTGTTTTCCTATGTAAATGAATCTCTAGACAGATTTACTATTGGGACTATTTAAAAAGTCGCAAAAAAGTCGCAAAAAAATGTGCAATTTCACTCCAGTGAGGACCATGCTTATCTTATGAGACTTTTTAATAGAACATGCGACTTTTTCGTAAAGACGTGCGACTTTTGTAAAGCTGCTTACTGACGGATAAACTGCTACCGTCAAACCACATTTATTACAGTCTTAAAGGGCCGATCATAAATCTGACATGGCTAAAACTGACTTTAGCCATATGTGAAAGTGGAGTGAGCTGTCAGAGTAATGATAAATCTGGCCCTTAGACTAGTTTCACACTAGTGCTAGATATCTCCAGCAGGTTGTCTGGATCCAGCACTGTCAGAAGCTACACAGCAGTGGTTTTAGTTCTTTGCCTAGTTGCAGGCGGATCTCTGCCATTCCCCATTATATTAAGTGGGGCCAGAATGCAGAGAGATCCGGGAAGCTGTTCCCTGCCGGAACAGCTTGCCAGATCTAGAAGCGTCAGTGTGAAACTAGCCTTAGAAACCAACTCTATCCTGAAAACATGTCATCTGCAAGTAATGCAGTTAGTAATAGCCATTGAAAAGGGAGAGGAGGGGGATGCAGCTGTTGTGGCTTTCCCTGTCTACAGCACTGCATGCTAAGACTGGGGGAGTAGCAGATTGGAGACATCTGATCGGATCATAGTTTTGCACACAGCAATATGGTATCTGCGGCAGACAGAAAATACATCAAACTAGAGGCAAGCATCTCACTAGTAAGAACTTATCTACTCAAAGACATACCCCAACATTGATTACGTTTTCTAAAGTTTATACAGTATGTGACATGATATAATTGTATTTTTGTGACCAGGATGAATACATTTATTTAACCAGTATGGTTTTTAATGATTTGGGAACATTTGTGATTCAAAAGCCATGCTGGACCATGTATCATGCTCACATTTCGAGACTGAAACAAAAGACCAATTTGCTCACTGTACTCACATTCAAGTTGGCAATTTAGTTTGTCTGAGGATCAATTCAATTTGCTCAATCTTTAAAAAAAATTGCAACTTTTAAATAATTTGTTTTAAATATTTTACTCATTCAGTTTTATTTTTTCCTATCTTTTTGAGTATTCGATTTATTTTTAGCCATTGCTGAGCAATCTAGGAGGTAATGAGTCATACAGATCTCTGGTCTTGTCTTTACATTGGGCAGATGTTAGCACTTGGGCCCCTGGTAAACAAGAGACAGAGATGGCTCAGATTGTGTTACCTTGAAAAAATATCTTAAAGTAAATAGAAGGATTCTTGGTATGCTTCAGGTGAATTAGTGTGATTGGAACTGTCAGCTTAAAAAGTCAAAATAAACTCGGTTCTTTAGGGATTCTACATGTAAACTCAGCAAGACACAACGGAGGAGATCTGAGGCCTTCAGACTATAATAAAAATAAATTATATCCAAGTGACAGCACAACAAGAACATCATTTAAGGCTATTTGAGCTAAGTAATCTTGGGATCTGTTTACATTTTATATGCTAAATGGCCTCCTTGATAAGATATTTCCAACATGTTTGATACCATTGAATGGAAGGATCAAATAGTTTCAACTTTTTCCACTAATTTTATGGCTTGTATTGTGCACAAGTATGGTACTTCTTTGCTGGACTGACAACTGGGACTCCTGTCAGTCAGCTGTTAGAAGAGGCGGGGATCTTCCTAGGCCATGTGACATCACCATACATTGGTCACATGGCCTAGTTGCAGCTCAGCCCTATTCAAGTCAATGGGGCTTAGCTGAAATACCAAGCACAGAAACAGCTGATCCACCTCAGGATAATACATCATATTCTTTAACTGGATAATCCCTTTAAAGGGACAATCTTATCAGAAGGGAGTATTCTGAAGCAATATTCCAAAGCAATTATAATTTTTGGCCTTGCTATACTAAAATTGTTAAAAATGAAATATTGCCCTTCTGTAGCAGTCAATACAGAGAGAAAAAGCTTCTATATAGATACTGTAGGTAATCCATTATCAGTTTCCTATTGCTGTGAGGGGAATATGCTACCTGAAGAATCCATTAATAGTAGGTGTGAAATTGGGATAACAGTATAGCAGCTCTATTGTTCTCTTTATAAGCCTAGATAAGATTTCCTGAGAAGAGCATTGCATTGATGCTCTGATTGAGTCACTATAGGGGGGTTTTGAGTACTGAAAATCATAACAAAGAGGTTTTGTTATAAGAGCAACTTCAAATTAAATATAGGGACGCCACGCACATCTACCTAACTACTATATATTAAAATCTGGGGGTTCAGTTTTGGGGTAAAATTAAATGGACTGATTTACCTTGTCTTCTTTATTTTCTTTTTCTTTGCAAGTCCTCCTCGCGGCTGTTAGCGGGTCCGCTTGCGGAGTAGTTTAGGTTCTGTTATTTTTCTTATTTATCTTATTAAGAAGGGCTTCAGAGGTCTCCACTGAAGATAGACAAAGTTCTTTTTCAAAGCTCGCCCCGGCCGGTGGCGCAGCCTTTACTTTTGAATTTCGCTCGCGCTCACAAAGTGGAGCAGGTGACGTCACCAAAGCTACGGTTCCTCATAGACACCAAGAAAGGGAGTTAATCCAACGCGTTTCTAGCACTATGGTGCTCTTCGTCAGGGATTCTGATAAACTGCACATCTGGGATAAGACGTGCATAAGTGACTGTCACATTTAGGCCAGAAATACGGCTTTTTGGTTACTGGGGTGAAAAAACCCTCTAATATACTGCACATCTGGGATAAGACGTGCATAAGTGACTCTCACATTTAGGCCAGAAATACATCTTTTTGGTTACTGGGGTGAAAAAACCCTCTAATATATACTGCACATCTGGGATTAGACGTGCATAAGTGACTGTCACATTTAGGCCACAAATACGGCTTTTTGGTTACTGGGGTGAAAAAACCCTCTAATATACTGCACATCTGGGATTAGACGTGCATAAGTTACTGTGAAATTTAGGCCACAAATACCGCTGTCATATAGAGTTAAAAAAAAAAATGGAGTGAAATACCCTACATCAGGGTTTTTATTGGCGGTTAATTATTTTTAACAGACTTAACCACTTTTTACTTTGCTTTGTGAACGCTAACTATGAGGCAAACATCTAATAAGGGACGCGGTCATGGTCGTGGTGGTGGTGTTGGTGGAGCCTCTGGTGCAGGGAGAGGACGTGGCCGTTCTGCCACAGCTACAAGTCCTACTGAACCTACTACCTCAGGTCCCAGTAACCGCCAGAATCTACAGCGATATTTGGTCGGGCCTAATGCCGTTCTAAGGATGGTAAGGCCTGAGCAAGTACAGGCGCTAGTCAATTGGGTGGCCGACAGTGGATCCAGCATGGTGACATTATCTCCCACACAGTCTTCTGCAGAAAGTGCACAGGTGGCGCCTGAAACCCATGCCCATCAGTCTGTCACATCACCCCCGTGCATATCAGGGAACCTGTCTGAGTCTCAAGTCATGCAGCAGTCTCTTATGCTGTTTGAAGACTCTGCTGGCAGGGTTTCCCAAGGGCATCCACCTAGCCCTTCCCCAGGGGTGGAAGATATAGAATGCACTGACGCACAACCACTATGTTTCCTGATGAGGACATGGGAATACCACCTCAGCACGTCTCTGATGATGACGAAACATAGGTGCCAACTGCTGTGTCTTTCTGCAGTGTGCAGACCGAAAAGGAGGTCAGGGAAGAAGACTGGGTGGAAGACGATGCAGGGGACGATGAGGTCCTAGACCCCACATGGAATGAAGGTCGTGCCACTGACTTTCAGAGTTCGGAGGAAGAGGCATTGGTGAGACCGAGCCAACAGCGTAGCAAAAGCGGGAGCAGGGTGCAAAAGCAGAGCAGCCGTCGCCAAAACAGTTCGCCTGCTACTGGCCACCGTCACCACCAGGGACCGAGCAAACCAAAGGCAGCTTCAAGGAGTTCCCTGGCATGGCACTTCTTCACACAATGTGCTGACGACAAGAGCCGAGTGGTTTGCACGCTGTGCCATCAAAGCCTGAAGCGAGGCATTAACGTTCTGAACCTTAGCACAACCTGCATGACCAGGCATCTACATGCGAGACTCGGGCTGCAGTGGAGTAAGCACCTTCAAAACCAAGAAAGGGCTCAGGCCCCTCCTGCTCCCTCTTCTGCTGCTGCCTCGGCCTCTTCCTCCGCCTCTGGAGGAAAGTTGGCACCTGCCGCCCAGCTAACAAAGGATGTGCCACCAACAACACCACCTCCGTCACCAAGCATCTCCACCATGTCACACGGAAGCGTTCAGCTCTCCATTTCACAAACCTTTGAGAGAAAGCGTAAATTCCCACCTAGACACCCTTGATCCAGTAGCATTTCTAAACTACTGGCCTTTGAAATGCTGTCATTCAGGCTGGTGGAGACGGACAGCTTCAAACAGCTCATGTCGCTTGCTGTCCCACAGTACGTCGTTCCCAGCCGCCACTACTTCTCCAGGAGAGTCGTGCCCTCCCTGCACAACCAAGTATCAGATAAAATCAAGTGTGCACTGCGCAACGCCATCTGTGGCAAGGTCCACCTAACCACAGATACGTGGACCAGTAAGCATGGCCAGGGACGCTATATCTCCCTAACTGCACACTGGGTAAATGTAGTGGCGGCTGGGCCCCAGGGGGAGAGCTGTTTGGCGCACGACCTTCCGACGCCAAGGATCGCAGGCCATCATTCTATGCCTCCTGTTGCCTCCTCTTCCTACTCGGCTTCCTCCTCCTCTTCTACCACCTCCTCATCCAGTCAGTGACAGACCTTCAACACCAACTTCAGCATAGCCAGGGGTAAACGTCAGCAGGCCGTTCTGAAACTGATGTGTTTGGGGGACAGGCCCCACACCGCGCAGGAGTTGTGGCGGGGTATAGAACAGACCGACAAGTGGTTGCTGCCAGTGGGCCTCAAGCCTGGCCTGGTGGTGTGCGATAATGAGCGAAATCTCGTTGCAGCTCTGGGACTAGCCGGTTTGACGCACATCCTTTGCCTGGCGCATCTGCTGAATTTGGTGGTGCAGAAATTCATTCACAACTACCTTGACATGTCAGAGCTGCTGCGTAAAGTGCAGGCCGTCTGTGCACGCTTCCGGCGTTCTCATCCTGCTGCCGCTCGGCTGTCTGCTCTACAGCGTAACTTCGGCCTTTCCGCTCACCGCCTCATATGCGACGTGCCTACCAGGTGGAACTCCACCTTGCACATACATGTGCAATACATGCTGGAGAGACTGTGCGAGCAGCAGCAGGCCATAGTGGAGTTTCAGCTGCAGCAGGCCCGGGTGAGTCGCACTGCGGAACAGCACCAGTTCACCACCAATGACTGGGCCTCCATGCGAGACCTGTGTGCCCTGTTGTGCTGTTTCGAGTACTCCACCAACATGGCCAGTGGCGATGACGCCGTTATCAGCGTTACAATACCACTTCTATGTCTCCTTAGGGCGATGATGGAAGAGGATGTGTCCCAGGATGAGGAGGAGGAAGAGGGGTCATCTCTAACACTTTCAGGCCAGTCTTTTAGAAGTTGCTCAGAAAGAGGATTTTTGCAACAGCAGAGGCCAGGTACAAATTTGGTCAGCCAGGGCCCACTACTGGAGGACGAGGAGGAGGAGGATGGGGATGAAGCATGTTCACAGCGGGGTGGCATCCAATGCAGCTCGGGCCCATCACTGGTGCGTGGCTGGGGGGATACGGAGGACACAGACGATACACCTCCCACAGAGGACAGCTTGTCCTTACCTCTGGGCAGCCTGGCACACATCAGCGACTACTAGTGATGAGCGGCAGAGGTCATATTCGAATTCGCGATATTTCGCGAATATTTTGTAGAATATTCGTCAAAAATTCGCAAATTCGAAAATTCTCGATTTTTTTTTTTTTTTTACTCAAAAAATCGGAAAGGTAATGATTGTGTAATATGCGAATTTTCGGAATTCGAATTTTCGGATTAGAATCTTTATTGCGAATTTTTCAATTTACAACTATTAGACAAAGAAGATTATATCACTATATTAGCTAAATTGCTCTATTCGATTTTTTTCGAATATTCTCTATATTGCTATAATTTTGTTTTTTCGAATATTCTTAATATTCTAAAACAAGAATATATAGCAATATAGCGAATATTCAAAAAAAACGAATATAGAGCAAAATTCGCAAACACTACTACTCCTAAAGTTAAGTATATTGCAGCCTTCTTATTGGCCACAAGCTAGAAGCAGTGAGGGATCATGTGCACTGATAAAAAAAAAAAAAAAAAAAATCAAAAAAAAAAAATCGGAAAAAATTTGAATATTCGAAATTTCGAATATATAGAACTATATTCGAAATTTTCGAGAATTTTCGAAGTACCTATATTCGCAATAAAAATTCGAAATTCGAATATTTGTGATCAACACTAGCGACTACATGCTGCAGTGCCTGCGCAACGACAGCAGATTCGCCCACATTTTAACGTGTGCTGACTACTGGGTGGCCACCCTGCTGGATCCCCGTTACAAAGACAATGTGCCGTCCTGGAACGTGATTGGAAGATGCGCGACTACAGTTCTAACAGCCTCAACCATCCATCCTTGTACTCAAATGCACTTATTCCTTTTTTTTTTTTTTTTATATGTCCCAATATTTTGGGGGATATTCCTATGTAAAAATGCAAAATAACACACATCTGTGTTGGCTACCTATTCCTCCTTCGCCGCCGCTTCAACCTAGACCGCCACGTGAGCCTACACGGCCACATCCACCCATTCACTGCCTCCTCAACCTCTTCCCCCTACATCATTCCTAATTATTTTTTTTTAAGGTCTTTTATGTTTTTTCAATTCATTTCCCTATCCACATTTTTTTGCAGAGCATTTGTCATGCTCTTAAGCACATTTTGCTGCCTTTTGCAGCCCTTTAGCTCTTTCCATTACATTTTTACAGCCATTTTAGTGCTCAAAAGTTTGGGTCCCCATTGACTTCAATGAGGTTCGGGGTCAAGTTCGGGTCAAGTTCGGGTCCCGAACCCAAATTTTTTTTTCAAGTTCGGCTGAACCTGCCGAACCCGAACATCCAGGTGTCCGCTCAACTCTAAAAGTGTCCCTTTAGGAGTAGACTGGCAGAACTTTGGGGATTATTTATTAAGACCAGCATTTTAGACGCCGGTATTATTAACCCCTGCGCCGGCGGTGGATCTGCCAAAGTTATGTAGAAGCGCCTTCCTCTACATATCTTTGGCGCATCCACTGCCAGTCTAAATCTACTCCAGCTTCCTTGCTGGTGTAGATTTTGAACATTTTCTACGCCCAAAACAGGTATAGAAAATGATAAATGAGACGACCTGTCCCCTTCCCTGCCCATGCCATGTCCCTGTTTTCGACCTGGCGTGAGATTTGCGACAGATATATGTCAGAAAACTGCCGTATATAACTTAGTAAATGACCCAAAAGAAAAAGGAAAACAAACAGCAGCACTCCATAGGTATGCCAGGTGCAAGTTCCGCAATAGTTCCCGGACCAGGAACAGTAAACAAAAAATGATGAAAAGAGGGCAGCACTCCAGTCTTGTGATAAAAATAAGGTGATGTTTATTACACCCAAAAGCAATGCGGCATTTCAGCTCTCTCAATGGAGCCTTTGTCAAGCTAGTGAATATAGTGCTCTCAACATATTTAAATAGGTAAATTTCATCAATGTGACATAATTGATCATCAGTGAAAGAATACAAATATACAGAGAAAAACATGATTAAAAACATGATTTCAATATGATACATGTGCACAAAACACAGTATTATAACATAGTGTTCATGATTACAATAAATAGTTATTCCATATCCATGATTCAGTGCTACATTGATAATTACCACTAATTCATACATAAAGTGCATTTGTGCTAAATCATAAATCAATTAAAAAAGAGGACAAACCCACGTCATGAATTCTCACAAGTGTAGCCAAACTTCAGCGTCCCATGTCGAGTACTGTGCAGGCGCCGGCATACATCCTAGGCACGCGAGATTCCCTCACGTCCCGCGCATGCGCACCGCACGCCCGCACTAGATATGTTAGTCTGTGTGGCAATCAGCCACTGCGCATGACCAGAGGATCGGGATCTGATGTTGTTGTCATCCTGTGACCATAGTAACCATTATCATGTGCAGCAAAGGAAAACAGAAGTCATATGAGCCCGGAAGATGTCCATAACAGGACACACACTAAGCATTAGCCTAAGTGTATGGACCCCGTCGTGATAAGGGATCAGGGGCAAGCCATTGTCCCCGTTCCCAACCACTACATCACCGATCTCATATAAAAGTGCGGGGATAGTGTACGGTCGTGAATGCTCCACATCGGTGCGTGCAACCCATTTCTGGGTGCAAGCCCCCGTGCGGAACCGAGGACAGGGGCACCTCAGTATCACTTCTCCTCCACTCCCTCATTAATCGACCAACACACGTCCCCTCAGCCCAGTTCACATAACATTGCCATACCACACAATGGAGAATTAAATGAATATATCAATGTCAAATCCCCTTGTTCTCTGGTCAATTGCTTATTTTTAATATATAGAGACAATAAATATAAGGAGAATTAAAAAAAAAACTGCATGGGTACATTATCACATGGAGGTTTCATGTCGGGCGATGTCCTCTTGATCAAGACAATATTTTCCATCAAGATATCCTGAAATAAAAAGAACAACAATGAGTGGAGAGCACCAATCTCAACACATACACCCAGATATGAGGCTAGGACTCCACAAGCACATGATTATACCACCCTAAAATCAACATTTAATCCATTGGGTTTAAAGTCTGCAGTTGGTAAATCCAGTAAAGTTCACACTGCTTCCGTAAAGTGTTTCGACACTGGTAAGTGTAATTTCTTTTTCCTAATAGTGTATCTATGTTGGTTCAATCTTGTCTTAACATCCCATGTGGTTTCGCTTACATAGAAGAGATGACACGGGCATTCAAGTAGATACACAACGTAGGAGGAGTCACAAGTCAGGTAATGTTTGATCATATATTCATCCCCTGTCCGTGGATGTGTGAAAGTGGCACCCCTTAACATCAATGGGCAATTCACACATCCATGGTAGGGAAAGCAACCTTTTCTTGACGCACCACAGTATGCACTAAACGAGACCTTACTTGTACCAATGTCCGCTCGCACCAACTGGTCCTTGATGTTACATGTGCGTCTATAGGACATCATTGGAGGATTGCCAAACTCGGGGATGTGTCTAAAATTACTACCCAAAATGGGCCAATGTCCCTTCAAGATACCACTGATTCTATCACTCAAAGGTGAGAACCGTGTAACAAAGGGAATGTGTTTGGTATCGTCCACCTTGGCTACCTGTTTTTCTAATAAAATCTTTCTGGATTGCATCATGGTCCTCACTGTATGTTGTTGTACAAGTTTCCTCATTAGTAAATGACCCCCTTTTTCTTCTTCTATAAAATGCCCCCCACCATGATGGGTATTAGCAAGGCTTTAGGTAATTAGGATAAAAACAACTGACTCCGATCCCTCCCTAGAAAAGTATTGTAATGTCCTCATATGTTTAACTGAGTTGATGTACTCACTCCATGTGGGTTCATGCACACAAATGTAATTTTTGTCCGCATCCAATCCACATTACGGGCAAGTATAGGACTGCTCTATTATAAACCAGATGTTTTCGTTCTGTAAAATGCATAACGCACACGGCCGGTATCCGTGTTTTGCAGATCTGCCATTTGCGGATTGCAAAACAGGCAACGGTCGTGTGCATAAGCCCTTAAGCAGGGGCAGGCTGGGAACTTAAAGTGGCTCTAGAAAAAAACTAAAAGTGGCCATAATGTTGTAGGTGGTTCCAAATTTGCAGTTGGCAAGGTCCCAGATTGGGCCAGTTGGCAAGGTCACAAAATATCGCCATGTTCTATCCTCCTCCTACAATTGTCCCTAATTAAGATATGGAGCCAGGGGCTTAGGAAGTGATATGTGGGCCACAGCACCAAGCCTGCCCTACCTTTATCATGCTGTCTGGACTTCCTCTAATAATGACCACTATAGTGCCCTTAGTAGTATGTCCCCATCAAACTGCAGTGAGAAGGGCTCAGGAGGCTCTGTGTGCTTTGGACCACCAGGAAAATTCCCTGTAGAGCTTATGGCCAGTCTGCCCCGATGTTAAGTGAACCTTACAAATCATTTTTTTTTTTTTTTTGTTTAAATGTCCACTGTATAATTCAGTTGTAACATTTGCACCTTAGATCAACATGTGTGGTAGATCTGTGGTTAAATAGGAGCATGTTGAGTAGATTTCCAGGTTGCATGGCTTATGATAGTTTTGATATTACAATATCAAAATATCTAAATTTCTTCTCTCCAGAAGCATAGCTATAGAGCATTCAGAGGTAGCAGTTGCAGCCTGGCCCTAGTGCCATTGGAGGACAAATGTTCCTTCTAATACATAGAACTGCACCAGCTTATTGCATGGTACTTGGGTCCTATAAAATAATTCAAATTAGACCTCTACTGCATCTTGTGTCAAATATAAAATTTCCACCTATTTAAGCCAGACATCTATTTAATTCAGTAAATGCATTTCAGTACTTAGAAACCTTTAATTCAAAGCTCCAAAAAGTCTCCAATGAGAGAATCTTTGTGCCACCACTTGACTGGTGAGATATTTGGAGTATCCGTTCCTGGGCAATCATCTTACCCTTCACAGACTTGACGTAGAGCAAAAATAATCAAAAAATGGCCTTCAACAAACAAGCCACACAAACGATTATACAGAGAGTTTAGAAAACACGTTCCCACTATATATACAAGATGGAATCAGTGGCCTTAAACAACTGCTGAGAGTGTAAGCGCTCAACGTCTCAGGATTGTTCTTTATAAATAAACAGATGTGCTTGTCCAAACAGTGAGATGCTGCCGTACGTGGCCAGCAAAAACATGAAGACTTCAAGGGGTGCTTAGCCTAAGCAGCAACCATAAACTTACAAGGGCTCCAGCATATAGTGAGTCTTTGTTAAGGCTGCGGCATGTGTTTAAAAATGGATGAAAGTGTCCGCTCTGCCCATCAGTCCAAGCCATGAAAGCACAAGAGGACATCTGTTGCTCCTCCAGTTTTGTGAGATGAGACATGATTTGATTTGTCAGTTCTTTCTCTTCATCTAAACAAGCTCTCGGGTTGGTTTGGTGGAGAAATCAAAGCATTTATTTGGAGCGGTTAACAGTAATTTTGTTTACAAGCTACACCTCTTGTTAAAGAGATCCTGAACAGATGCTGAGATTCTATCACACTTTCCGAAGGGCTAGTAATTGGTTGTCGTTTAACCCTCCTGCCTCTGCACAGCAAGGAGGCCTGTTTATAGAAGTTCGATGTTCTTAGCACTGTATTATGTGTTTTATTTTGTAGGCATCATTACCCCTTATGTAAGCCATGACAGGTTAAAATTAAACACTTAAAGGGGTTGCCCACTTTTCACGATTTCTTTTTGTTAGAATAGACCCCCCAAAAAAGGCTGGTCAAATGATATCCTTCAGTTGGGACACTCAGTTGTATTCACTTAAAGAATATGTCAGCAGGTGGCCCATTTTCAGTAGCATCATCGCCGGGGAAATGAAGCATTACATGGTGTCCACTGAAAATTAATTGGCTGTCCAGATATTGAGAGATTGAAGGATAAACTTTGATTAACTCAGAATGTTCTAACAGGATATTTGAAAATGGGTCCACCCAGTCATAAATACACTTTTCAAAAATAGAAGTGTTACTACCGTATTTTTCGCTTTTTTAAGATGCACCTGATGATAAGACGCACCTACGTTTTTGCGGAGAAAAATAAGAAAAAAAATATTTTGAACCAAAAGGTGTGCTTTTGGTGGGTTTTGAACTAATGGTGGTCCGTGGATGACACTATTATAAGGGGTCTGTGATGACACTGTTATGGAGGGTATCTGTGGATGATGCACTGTTATGGGGGATCTGTGGATGACACTGTTTTGGGGGATCTGTGGATGACACTGTTATGGGGGATCTGTGGATGACACACTGTTATGGGGCATCTGTGGATGATGCATTGTTATGGAGGATCTGTGGATAACACTGTTATGGGGGATCTGTGGATGACACTGTTATGGGGGGATCTGGGTAACACTGTTATGGGGGGATCTGTGGATGACACTGTTATGGGGGGATCTGTGGATGACACATAGCATCTTATAGTGACCCCATTACACTGGGCCCCGCTCACAGCAGTCTTTACATGTAAAGTGTGTTTATTCAATCCTTAACCAGTGGCTCTGTTTGTTAAACTAGCGCTATCTTCTGCAGTAGTACTCACTATCAAAGAGGCGGGCAGGCCAGCAGCGTAACCTCTCTCACTGATTCATGCTCCTCCCACTTCATGAATGGAGCAGGACGAGCATAAATGAGTAAGAGAGGTTACGCTGCCTGCCTGTTGCTTTGATAGTGAGTACTACTACAGCAGGTTAAGGATTAATGGACAGGCAGCACAGAGGAGAAGGCAATCCTCCTGCTGCTCCGGCTGTGGTGAGTGAAGGACGTGCAGGCTGGCGGCAGTACAGGGCATACAGAGAAGTCGCCAGCCCGCCCAATGATACTAAATGTCATGAATGGAAGTGCGGGCTGCCGGCATCATTTAGTGAAGCCGCCAGCCCCTGCAAGGTCCTTCTTAGTGCCGCAATGTATGCGCAGGCTGGAGGCTTCACTGAAGGCTCTGCTGCCAGCCTGTGCTAACTCCCGTCCGCCCACAGTTTCATTGCAGCTCAGGAGCTGTTGGTGAGAGCTCCTGAGCTGCCAAAGCCAGCACATTTGGTGTCACCTTGCGTTTATAAGACGCACTGACTTTTTCCCTCCACTTTGGAGGGAAAAAAGTGTGTTTAATAAAGTGAAAAATACGGTAGTTTAGTTTTATAAATTAACACAATATAAAGTAAATGAAAAAACAAGAAATCTAAATCCAATCAATACTTGGTGTGACCACCCTTTCTAGGTACACATGCACACAGTCGTTGAAGGAACCAGTCAGGGAGGTTGTTCCAAACATATTGGAGAACTTGAGAGGATTGCTTAAATTTTTCTGTCTCTTTATGCAATCCCACTCAGACTCGATGATGTTGAGTTCAGGGCTCTGTGGTGGCCATATCATCACTACCAGGACTTCATGTTCTTCTTTACACTCAAGATAGTTCTTAATGACTTTGGCTGTATGTTTGGACTTTGACTGTATGTTCTCCTGCTACAGAATACATTTAAACTGTTAACACTTCCATTTTTGAAAGAATTCTTACTTTGCAGCATTTATTTCCATACCTGCATAAAACCTTTGCACAGTACTGTATATTTTGTTATAGTTTTATAAAACCAAAATGGAAGAATTAGCTAAATTTCATCATTATCATTACATATTAGACCATCCTGAAATTTTTGGAAACTGAAATTAACGTTTCCATTAACTTTTAAGCACATTTTCACTCTTAAAGGAAAATTGGCAGCCAAATTTTACCCTTCAAACTACCCAGATTACCTTTATGGTAGGGTCATGTGGTCCCCAGTGATGTTCTTTTATTCTTTCCTAAATTTTCAAATGCGGTAAAAATTATCTTTATTCCTTGCTCCCACCGCACACCAATAAACGGTTGGAAGTCAAGGAGTCTGACAACATGTCCTTATATATTAAGGTAACCATCAACCCTGCCCCTTCTCCTGTGATTGACATTGCCAGAGAGCCAGGGAATTTCAAGCACAGACAACGTCAATCACTGGAAAAGTGGCAGGGTTTGGGTCGGGTTAGCTTGACAAAGATAAGTTGCTAACCTCTTTGGTGTAGGTGGAGAATAAAGATAATTTTTAATGCATTCTGAAGTTTGAGGCATGATATAAAAACTCTATTGGGGACCACATGGCCCTATTATAAAGATAATCAGAGATGTTTGGAGGGCGGAATTGGGTTAATAGGTTCTCATCTGTATTCCTATAGGGAGCCACATACATAAAATGACAAAAAGAAATGATGTTCCTGCATCTAAGTGTTATTTCTTTATCCTACACTCTTGATAACGGAAACTGTAACCACTGAAAGCAAAATACATTAAGGTATTTTTAGTGGTGAGCCTTAGGCAAGAGTAATAAAATGCACTATGCCTAGTTCAGGACCAAAGAGATTCTCTCTTTCAATCGATACCTCAAGCCCCACCCCTCCAGCCCTGCACTACTGTCATGCCCTGCTCAGATTATGTGCCGAGGTCTGCCAGGTTAGCAGCACGTGTGTAGTTTTTTGTTTTTGTTTTGGAGTTGAGCTGTTTCCGCCTCCCTTCAGGTGCTCTGGGTGGGGTCGTTTGTAGGAGTTTAAATCACGCCTCTTCCCAGTGTTCCGTGCGGGTTCCGTGCAGGTTATAGCTTCAATCTTGCTCTGTGGAAGGAAGGAAGGATTTGCCATTTCTGCTCTGTGACAAGATAAGTTGGTTTTGGTTTTCTTTTGTGTGTTCTGTCTAGGTTGTTAGGGAGACGCCTGCCTCCTCAAGGTCCTGAGGAAGCAGGCTGTCTCTTTTCCCCTGTCACCATCTTAGGGATTTTAGGGTATCTTCAGCCTTAGGCACGGGGGCACGTTTATTCCCACCTTCAGGGTCTGAACGTGGGCACAGTAGTCTAGGGAGAGCTCATAGGGATTTGTAAGGAGGTGACCTTTTATCCCCAGCTTCTGGCCTAGACACTTGTTTGTGGTTTTCTGTGGTATCTTGTATCCTGTCCAGCGTGACAACTACGCATAAGACACATGGATTACTAATCGTAAAGATGGCATAAGCTTAGACAGGCTGTCTAGACCATCACCAGATTTATCACAAGGGCTTAGGCAGGATGATAAATCTGGTGAAGGGATAGACACTTGTCACTGACTTTATACAAACTATTCATTGGTTTACTTTGAGACAGCTTTTTACGTCAGAATTGACCTGAAATGTTGGCGCAAAATGGCACATCAATTTGCTCCACTTTTATTTAGAGACATTTTTGGCCCAGACACATGAGTCAATCTGAACCTTGGTGTTATTTATCACAATTGGCCTTTTTGCCCATAATAGCCAAACAGAACTAAACTGGAGTGTTCCTTTAAGGCATTTGACAATTCTAGGCAATGCAATTCTCATTTCCAAAGTATTTTTACCATCAGATAACTGATTGGGTACAATGAAATTATGATTCTAGAAGCCATTCTCTTTAACGAAACATAATATTATATATACCAGTCGTATTCCTTTTCCTAAGCCAAAATGTTAAGTCATTGAATATATATGTCATTGACAGTACAGCCCCGAGCTAATGTATGTTTAGTTTCTGAGACACAGCTTTAAAATAAATGCTTCACTTCTAATATTTCCTATTTAACATAAAAATTGGACATCCAGCTGAAATAAACGTACAGCTAAAGTCGTAGATGTTTAGATTAAGAAAACCAAAATGTGCATGTATCTGAGTTACAGTAAATCTTCATATCTGATGTGTAGTTGACTCTTTTCACTGTTGATTTTATTTTTTATTTTTTCAAGTGACTTCTTGAAATTCCTGTAGAAACAATGATCCCCAAACAAGGAGGATAATGTATAACGATTCTATGGACAAACTCTTTTTTTATAGAACTGGACAGTAAGCATTAATTTCTCTTTTAGCGCCACCACAGGGAACATCAAGTATTACATAGATCTTATATGAATGAATGGACCATCTGTGTAATGCATGGATATGTCAGGTCCCGCGGGCAGAGAGACACTTTGATTAGCTAGTCTGCAGCATTCTGTATCAAGCCTGCTTCTTGTCAAGCCATATTATCATGAACTACATGGGAACCAACACAGGACATGCTGGTTTTGCTGAAGCCTATAAAGACTGGACTGGTCAACAATCTAATGTGTATATGAAGCCCCTGACTCTACCCAACAGTTCCGAATTTTCAGGGACAGTCCGGCTGTCTCAGGCTGAAAATGGGCAGGGCTTATGTTAAAACATGCATAACATTAAATGCCCAAAATGTACCAACAAGAATGTTCTTAAGTATGATCTACCCAGACAGATTGTCCTGGAGAAAAGCCACTGCCAGAGGTGTCTGGCACAGGCTTTATCCTCTCTCCCTATTGAAAACACATACTTGCTCAACTGAATCTCAGAAATTACTGACTGGACAAAGAACAATATTATTGTGCTTAGCCTCTACATACAGATGGTTCCCTTATCTGAAGATATCTGTCCCAGGAATGTGACTTGTATGTATTCTCCAGTAGTGTTCTGGCTTATACACTCCTGGGCAACTTTAAAGGGGTTGTCTGAGTTATGAAAAATAAAAATATATAGCACTGTAAATCTGATGGTCAGCAATATATAACCAAGCTAATCAAGTTTTCGGCAAAAAAATATATCTATTTTCTCATTTCCCTGGTTCTCTTCTGGCTCTTTGTTTACCTGCAATAACAACAATCTTTGCCCCTCGCCCTGCTCTGAAAAGGAAGTGAATCTGCCCTGAGTGACATGTCTGACTGCTGGGATACTTAGCAGTATGTTGTATGTGTAGGACTACAAGTCCCAGCTGCATAATGACACTGCTGATACACACAGGATCTTCCCCCTACCTGTTCTTGTGAAATGCTCTGCAGAACTCCTCTGTCAGCTCCTGTGCCCAGCATTTGTCTCCTCACTGCCTGCAGCTACTCAGTAAAGCCTTCAGCCCTGAGTCTATGCTGATGAAGGGGTTAAGAATCCAGGGAGAGTGCAGAGAGCATCAGACGGCAGTGCTGGGGGGTGTGGCCAGCACAGTGACGTCTCGTGTACAGACTCATATCTGATCTCTCAGGCTTGTGCACGAAACATCATCAGAGCAGGGAGAGAAGCTGAAATCACAGGTCATGTGACCCTCAGTGAAATCTGAGAAATCAGCAACTGGAGATAAAGTAAGTGAATTGTAATTCCTTACATTTGCCCAGTTAGAAACATACAAAGAACAAAAAAATAACTCAGACAACCCCTTTAAGCTCCCCTTGGAGCAGTATCCACTCCCTACTTCCCTGTCTGGGCTAATGCTGCATTTACATACAGTGATCAAGCAGACAATTATCAGGAAGGAAGCTATTGCTCATCCTCATGCCTTATATCACCAACCCTAGCTGTCCTGACCAAGGATTGGGCACCCTCTGCTTGAGTTACAGTATGCTGTATGGGTGCAGAATTGTAGAGATTGATGGACAGACCTTCTCAAAGTGTGGTGGATGCTGGAGGCAATACACCCTTTCCATAGCAACAACGTCTTTTTGCCACAAACTATCAAATACCTTGCTGTCATAATCTTGCACAACATTTATGGTTGTGGAACTTCTTAGAGGGCTGGTAACTTTTCTTTGGGGATACTTGCAACATGCTGCCCCCAGGGCTTATTGTCACGGCCCATGGTGTACGCTGTGACACTGTTGCCACACTTGCGGCAACGTGTTGCGGCAACGCGTTGCCCGCGGCAACGTGTTGCTATGAGAGCATGCGGTGGCAGTGTCTCGGCCTTCTGGGTGATTGCCATGACATGGTTGCCACGCATGCTGTTGCCGGTGGTAACGTGTGGTTTAGCATGCTTGTGTGTGCACTTCCCCTTTAAGTTGTAGCCTCCCTCTGTCTGGTGCTGTAAGGGTTAACTCCATGACTGGGTGTGGTCATTTAGCTTTTATCTTCTGTGGTTTCCTGGCTGGAGTTAGTTGTACTTCAGCTGTTGTTGGTGCTGGAGCTCTGCTCCAGTCCAGGGTGTTCCATCTGTCCAGTGAGGGCCACCCTTGTGGTCATCAATGTTATCACGGTGTCTCCTTCCCTTCCTGTCCCTATTTGTATGGAGTGGGTTATGTTCAGGGTGTTTATATGTCTAGTTTGGTGTTACATGTCTGGTGGTGTTTGGTGTCCAGCATGTTTACTAGACATTCCCCTGTCTCATGTTTATTGCAGCTATGGCTGTTCTGGGTTCCTGTGTGGTTTTGTGGTGTGTGCTGTGTCCTTTAATGTTGGTGTGGACAGCAGCACTAGTGCACGGGTTTCAGTCAGTGTGTCTGTGGCAGGTAAGTGTGTTATTGGTTTCGCTTACCTGCCATCTCCTTATGCTGTATGTGTTCCCCTCTCCTTGCAGCCTGGCCTCAGATAGAGACTCCTGTTCCTCCCTTACTGGGATGAACATGCCGTCTCTTCCCTGCTCCTTGGTGAGGGATTACCAGGGCGACTTAGGGTCTCTAGGGATCCTGAGTATGAGTCGTCCTACCATCGGGGTCCGCTCATACGGTGAGGAGTCAGGGAGAGGATTAGGGATGCTGTAGGAGGTGACCTGCTCCCTTATTACTCCTTTTGGCCAGGATGATTCCCTTTTACCCTTTGACACCGCACGGTGGAGGGTTTCCCCCACTCCCCACTTATTGTGTCCCATTTTATAGACAATCATCTTGGTTAGGGCTGAAACGATTACTCGATTGAATCGAGTAATTCGATACAAAAAAATCCTCTATGCAAATTTGCTATTAGTTACCTCTGCATGGTCACCCGCTGGCCCGTGCCACGCTGTACTTTCAGCCCCGACACATCGTCAGTACATAGTGCACGTAAGTGTGCACTATGACCCGACGCTGTGTGACGTCAGGACTACAGTGCGCAGAGAAGAAGATGGAGGAGCTGTGGAGCGGCGCCCCTACAGGAAAGGTAAGTACTGGCACTGGGGACAAGGCTAGGAGGGGGAGATGGTGGCACTGGGGGGACAATCTGGTGGCACTGGAGGGCAACTGATGGCACTGGGGGGCAACTGATGGCACTGGGGGGCACCTGATGTCACTGGGGGACAAGCTGGTGGCACTGGGGGGCAAGCTGGTGGCACTAGAGGGCAGCTGATGACACTGGTGAGCATCTGATGGCACTGAGGGGGCAGCTGATGGCACTGAGTAGGCAGCTGATGGCACTAGAGGGGCATCTGATTGCGGCACTGAGGGACAGCTGATGGCACTGGGGGAAAGCTGATGGCACTGGGGTGGCAGCTGGTAGCACTGGAGGGGCAGCCAGTAGCACTAGGGGGAGAAGCTGAAGGCACTGAGGTGGCAGCCGATGGCACTAGGGGGGAAGCTGGTGGCACTGGGGGGGCAGATGATGGCACTGAGGTGGCAGCTGATCGCACTGGGGGGTGTAGCTGGCCAGCTAAGACCTGTCCTAGGTTGCTAATATCCTAGTTGCTTGTGTGTTTATACAGTTAGACCTGACAATAACCTTAATACAGTTCTTATGTTTGTGTGTTAAAGACAAAAGCAGAGTTATTTACAGTGACTTCATATTTTGGATGTCATATAACTGTTATATATGTTGTGTTCACAGAAGCAGAAAAGATAATATGCCTTTAAGATTCATTATATGGATGTGAGATAAGCTCAATGACACAGCAGAACCAACACAAAGGATAGAGTTAAACTGTTGTTGCTGGGCAGGAGTCTAGACCAATCACAGCCAGCCTCACACATAGCAGGAGTCTTGGCCAATCACAGCCAGCCTCACACACAGCCTGTGTGGGAAATTCCCTAGCAGGAACTGCTATAAATTATTATTCACCAGAGAGAGAAGCTGAACAGACATTCACTCCACTAAGAGCTGTTTTTTATGGAAGCAGATAGGCCAGAATAGGTATTTAAAACAGTTATATAATGTTCCTACTGTTAATATAGTGATTAGAACTGTATACTGAACCAGTTATACACTCACCTAAAGAATTATTAGGAACACCTGTTTTTTTTTCTCATTAATGCAATTATCTAGTCAACCAATCACATGGCAGTTGCTTCAATGGATTTAGGGGTGTGGTCCTGGTCAAGACAATCTCCTGAACTCCAAACTGAATGTCAGAAAGGGAAAGAAAGGCGATTTAAGCAATTTTGAGCGTGGCATGGTTGTTGGTGCCAGATGGGCCGGTCTGAGTATTTCACAATCTGCTCAGTTACTGGGATTTTCACGCACAACCATTTCTAGGGTTTACAAAGAATGGTGTGAAAAGGGAAAAGCATCCAGTATGCGGCAGTCCTGTGGGCAAAAATGCCTTGTGGATGCTAGAGGTCAGAGGAGAATGGGCCGACTGATTCAAGCTGATAGAAGAGCAACGTTGACTGAAATAACCACTCGTTACAACCGAGGTATGGAGCAAAGCATTTGTGAAGCCACAACACGCACAACCTTGAGGCGGATGGGCTACAACAGCAGAAGACCCCACCGGGTACCACTCATCTCCACTACAAATAGGAAAAAGAGGCTACAATTTGCATGAGCTCACCAAAATTGGACTGTTGAAGACTGGAAAAATGTTGCCTGGTCTGATGAGTCTCGATTTCTGTTGAGACATTCAAATGGTAGAGTCCGAATTTGGCGTAAACAGAATGAGAACATGTATCCATCCTCTGATGGCTACTTCCAGCAGGATAATGCACCATGTCACAAAGCTCGAATAATTTCAAATTGGTTTCTTGAACATGACAATGAGTTCACTGTACTAAAATGGCCCCCACAGTCACCAGATCTCAACCCAATAGAGCATCTTTGGGATGTGGTGGAACAGGAGCTTCGTGCCCTGGATGTGCATCCCTCAAATCTCTATCAACTGCAAGATGCTATCCTATCAATATGGGCCAACATTTCTAAAGAATGCTATCAGCACCTTGTTGAATCAATGCCACGTAGAATTAAGGCATTTCTGAAGGCAAAAGGAGGTCCAACACCATATTAGTATGGTGTTCCTAATAATTCTTTAGGTGAGTGTGTGTGTTTACTTACATTTCCACCAATTGCAAATACCATACAATTGCAAACTACAAAGTTCACAATCCAAATTCAAATTCCATATTGCAATCCAAATAGCATACAATCATACCAGATAAAACTCAACCAATCTGCAATTAATCACCAAAAAATGAAACTGACTTTCGTATATATGAAAATCCAAAGGACTTTATTATAAATATATATATGAACAATACATACATGCATGATAAAAGAAGGCAGCACAAGGCAGGACACACTTATGAGGAGCAGGACCCAAGGAGAGGCTGGGAGATCAGTGCACGAAAATAACAACAGGGAAAAAAGAATGCTAGCTAAAAAAAGCATACCTCAGATATACCTCTGTATTTTGTAAATCCACCATTGGCTTTCAACACTGCCTGAATTCTTCTGGGCCTGCTCTCGATCAGATTCAAGCATGTCTCAACTGAAATCTGTTCCCAGGTCTCTTCTAAACGTTCCCAATGTAGGTGCATACTGGTCGAATCACTTGGGTAGGAATACAGCTTTTTCTTCAACTCTACCCACAAGTGTTCATTTGGTTGAGGGCCAATCTGGCACCTCTACTTCATTGTCATTGAACCATTTCTTCACCAATCTCGACGTATGCTTCAGGTTGTTGTCCTGCTGGAACACTATGTCATCCTTTCCATACCCATAGTACTCAAGTGTACAAATTAACTCATTTTGTAGCATACTCACATATAACTCAGCATTGAGACCACCATCGATCCTGGTCAAGTATCCAATGCTTTGGCTATAAAAGAACCCCATATCATCAGGCTTCCTCCACTGAACTTGACACTTCCTTCAATTTCTCGATCCATTAGCCCCTTTTTGCTTTGCTCAGACCCATCAGAACCCAGTATATTGACTTTTGTCTCATTGCCCCAAATCATCTGTTTCCAATCTTCTACTGTCTACTGTTCGCACATTTTTTGCAAACTCAAGCCGATGCTTATTATGATGATATTGAAGTCCATGCTTCTCCACCTTTTTTTGGGCCACCATTCCAGAGATGTGTAACGTGTGTCACATGGTACTTGCATGAACGTCTGTAATCTCACTATTATGAAACATACGAGCCATCTCTACTGCCGTGTTTGTCACACCAGAACTGAAAGACCTTGTGATGAGCCGACTTGTTGACCCTGATATTTTGCCTGGACGTCAACCTCTTGGCTTTGGAATGGATAAACAGACTTCATTTTGTGTTATTCCAACTGTCATGGCACTCACATGATGCAGTTTGGCAATTTTCTTGGCTAAGATACTGCTATCGATGAGCTGGATGATACTGTTTCTCTTTTCTTGAGAAATCTTCTCCATGGCTGCTCCTGGATTTGAACCAGTGACCTTTCACTTTGGAATCAACCTAGCTATTTGGTTGTAATTTGTAGTATACAAGAATAAAAAGATTGTTCGACCACCAGGTGCAAAAAATTAACAATGCAGTTACATTAAAAGATTCTGCATAACTAATCATATGCTAAATACTTGAAAGTCCAATTTATGTATGAGATAGCCAAGATGATTGTCTATAAAATGATGGTAGTCTCACGTTCGAAGCTGTAATGGATGGTGAGATATGGAGCCTGAAAGTCAAAAGTTTAAAACATTGTTACCCTTTTGCTCATCGTTGTATGCTGAGTGGTGATGTGGCCTGAATAGTTGGTGTGTCACGGTGCTCCTACCTGAATACAGTCAATCCATAAGGTTAGGCTCCGTAGCATTCAAAGAAGAGAGTTGTAGTTGGCAGAGAATAATTTGAGTCCAGACTTGATAAAGTTCAACAGTTTTACTTGTATAAACTTGCATCCAGACAATATTTGATCTTTCGCTGGCTCCATCAGGTTTTAGGGTGCACTGGCAGGTGAATTTGAATACTTGGCTTTATCTCTCTGCTGTGCCAATCACTGGCTTCAGTCTAGCTACTGGACTTTCTAGCAGTTCTGATACCTTTAAGTGAGGTGCCTTTGGCTGTCAACCCCCTTGTAATACTCTGTCTATGAACTTGAAGGAGTCAGTTTGTTCTATGAGGTGACTCTTGCTGCGGGGGGGGGGGGGGGGGCACTCCCCTCACTGTGCCATGTCTTGTCTGTTTCCAATTCTTCTATCTACTCCCTAAAGCTTCCAGCAACCCCTCCCTTGGTAGGATGACCTGGAATCAAGTACACAGATGACATTATTTGTTAGTTATTAGAGATAATAGCAGGGTGTAGGAATGGTAGTGCCCACTCTGAGGTACTACATAATCTGACAATCAAGTTTTTTTGTTTTGGTAGCTGTAGTCTACAGTAGCTTGCACATGACGGCAGACCAAGTTCATCACCCTGGTAACCTATCCAGGACTGCCAGGGTTAACCATATATTACCAATACATTGCTATTAGACATACACAGTGTATAAAGAAATACGTACTTTAACAAGAAATCACAACATTTAACTTGGCCACATTAATTACCCTTTTAGCAGTAAATAACTTGCAGCAATCACTTCCACTGTATGGGAACAAGCAATTGTTAAAATAATTACTTGTGCTCCTAGACATTCATTGTGTCTGGGCAGCAGATCACTGTTTAGATAGCACGATCTGCACCAGCGATGCCTTGACCTGATGAACGGCTGCACCTTTAGACAAGGCAATGATCAGTAAGAAGACATTTCTTCCCGGTAACTGGCTCAATCGTTGGCCCATTTAAAGGTGGCTATAGGCAAATATTTATGGTTACATTGAGTACTGCAGGGCTAAACTTGCTCCCTATTGCAGATAGTATTCAGTATACCTCCACGGCAACAACAGGTTGAGAGAATTTATCTGCGCCTAGCCTGACAAGGGGGTGTTGATTATCAGAAAAAGGGAATGTCTTTGTGTGAAAGGAGCCTGGCTTAAGATGAAAATTTTGTGCCACAATTATGGCATAAATTCTGTCACAAATAGAGTTAGACAAAAAAATCGAGACTTTTATCAAATTTCTCATCCATCACTGTGATGAAATGGTGCGTGTCTAGACAGCCTGCCTAAATTTACATAATCTACAGGATTACTTAGTTGCCTCGGTATGTTTGATTTTTGGAAGGCATTAGATTGTAAATCGCACAAGGGATAGGGATTGATTTGAGAATTGGCAATCTCTGTGCAACTCTTGTAGGTGCCATCAGTATCGGACTGGTCTGCCAGAATACCAAAGAATCCTCCGATGCGCCTAGGCTCTCATAGTAAGGTGGGCCCCAAAGGGGTCTAGAAAGGGGACTAGGGTCTTTTTCTTTAATTCAAAACCAATTAGATTTTACTGATGACATAGGGGTTGGAACTCAACATTAATTTCCTCTGGTGGGCCGAAGCAACCTCAGTCTAAGGCTACATTTCCATGACCATGGTGTCTTGCGGTCTGTAATTTGCAGATTCGCAAAACCAGCCCGTGTGCATTCAGCAATTTGAACTATGATAGAAATGCCTATTCTTGTGGACAAAAATAGGACATGCGCTATCTTTTTTGCAGGCTCATGGAATGGAACAACGGATTCGGACAGCACGCGGTATGTTGTCCGCATCTTTTGCAGGGCCATTAAAATAAATAGGTGAGCACCGATTCCACAAAATTGTGGAACGGATGAGGACCCATTCATATGTTCATGTGAATGAGCCCTAATACTGGCTGCCATATAAGCAACAAAAATTGCATGTACAATGATTAGGTTGCAAATAGTGAATAAAACCCAGTTTGTTAGATATTATCCATGGTTCGTTTTATTATGGTCCATTAGAACCTTTTAGGTTTGAACTACATTATCTGGAAATACTTGATCTTTTTTAGTAATTTACACCTAAATAAAGGTATAGTAAACAACATAAAACTGAATGATCCTGAATATCCATGCTTCACCTATAAACGGCTTACTTTCCAAGTCAACTTGTTCTTCAACCCCTTCCCGACCAGGGCCATAATAGAACGGCGCAGCGGGACGTGACTTGCCGGACCCCTGCTGTATGCGCTGGCATCGGTGAAAACACCGATGCCGGAGCATTAACCCCTTCTATTCCATGGTCAGCACTGACCTGCCTTCTATGGGTGTCCAGAAGATCCAGCCTCTCTTAGGCAACCTGTTAGTGTATGACTCAGTGTCATACACTAACAGGCAATGCATTACAATACAGATGTATAACGACCGGCTCTATAAATATATCACATGATCCACCCCATCTGATAAACACCATTAAAAAATAAAATAAAGACTGTCAAAAAAAGCCATTTTTGTCACCTTACATCACAAAAAGTGCAACACCAAGCGATCAAAAAGGCTTATGTCCCACAAAATGATACCAATAAAACCATCACCTCATCCTGCAAAAAATGAGCCCCTACATAAGAAAATCGCTCAAAAAATAAAATAACTATAGCTCTCAGAACATGGAGATAAAAAAGTATACATATTAGGTATTGCCGCGTCCACAACAACCAGCGCTATACAAATATCACATGACCTAACCCCTCAGATTAACACAGTAAAAAAATAAAAAATAAAAACTGTATCAAAAAAAGCAATTTTTGTCACCTTACATCACAAAAATTGCAACACCAAGCGATCAAAAAGGCGTATGTACCCAAAAAAGTACCAATCAAAACATCACCTCTTCCTGCAAAAAATTAGACCCTACCTAAGGCAATCGGTTAAAAACTAAAAAAGCTATGGCTCTCAGACTATGGGTACACTAAAACATCATTTTTTTGGTTTAAAAAATTCTAGCATTGTGTAAAACTTAAATAAATAAGAAAAAGTATACATATTAGGTATTTCCACATCCATAACTATCTGCTCTATAAAAATATCAGATGATCTATCCCCTCAGGTGAACGCTGGAAAAATAAATAAATAAAAACTGTACCAAAATCACCAATTTTTGGTCACCTTGCCCCATAAAGTGTAATAATGAATAATCAAAAAATCATATGTACCCAAAAATGATACCAATAAAAACATAAACTCTTCCTGCAAAAAATGAGCCCATGCACAAGACGATCGGCAGAAAAATAAAAAAAATATGGCTTTTAGTAAATGGAGACACAAAAGCATACTTTTTTTCAAAAATGCTTTATTATGTAAAACTGAAACAAACAAAGAAAGTAGACATATTTGATATCATTGCGTCCGTAACAACCTGCTCTATAAAAATAGCAGATGATCTACTCTGTCAGATGAATTTTGTATTAAAAAAAAAAAAAAAACTGTGCCAAAACATCAATTTTCTTGTTACCTTGCCTCACAAAAAACGTAATATAGAGCAATTAAAAATCATATGTATGTACCCCAAAATAGTACCAATAAAACTGGCACCTTATCCCCTAGTTTCCAAAATGGGGTCACTTTTTGGGAGTTTCTACTGGAAGGGTGCATCAGGGGGGCTTCAAATGGGACATGGCATCTAAAAAGCAGTCCAACAAAATCTGCCTTCCAAAAACCATATGGCGTTCCATTTTCTTCTGCGCCCTGCAGTAAGCCCTTACATCAGTTTACGATCACATGTGTGGTGTTTCTGTAAACCGCAGAATCAGGGTAATAAATATTGAGTTTTGTTTGGCTGTTAACCTTGATGTGTTAAAGAAAAAAATTGATTAAAATGGAAAATTTTGAAATGTCATCTCAATTTCCTTTAATTCTTGTGGAACATCTAAAGGGTTAACAAAGTTTGTAAAATCAGTTTTGAGTAGCTTGAGGGGTGTAGTTTATATAATGGGGTCATTTATGGAGGGATTTCACTATGTAAGCCCCACAAAGTGATTGAGACCTCAACTGCTTCTTAAAAAGTGGGTTTTGGAAATTTTCAGAAAAATTTTAAGAATTGCTTCTAAAATTCTAAGTCTTGTAACGTCCTAAAAAAATAAAATGACATTTACAAAATGATGCCAACATAAAGTAGGAATATGGGGAATGTTAAGTAATAAATATTTTATGAGGTATCACTTTCTGTTTTAAAAGCAGAGAAAACTAAGAAAATTGCAAATTTTTCGTAATTTTGGGTAAATTTGTCATTTTTTTATAAATAAAGGTGAAATATATTGACTCAAATTTATGAAGTGTCATGAAGTATAATGTGTCACGAGAAAACAATCTTAGAATGGCTTGGATAAGTAAAAGTGTTCCAAAGTTATTACCACATATAGTGACACATGTCAGATTTGCAAAAAATGCACTGGGCAGGAAGGTGAAAACTGGCCTGGGGTAGAAAGGGTTAATTCAGTTAATTCTTGTTGCTTTTCAGCCATGTTTCACTCTTGGATGGGACATATGAGGTGAAGTAAAAGTAGTAGCCTTATCGCTCACTAGAGTTGTGACATAAACCACTCACTGAGACTTTTATTTTGCAATAGCTGCGGGGGGATCATCTGAATGCAATGAAAATTGGCTGGATCCTTATCTAAAGTTCTGGTGTACACTTTGCTGAAAGTCATCAGCATATATAATGAATTTAGCATTGTAACTTCTTCCTAACTTCCATGGAGACGGTTGCCTTGAATTAGCTCGCTTTCTACAGATCCCCAGCAGTAAGCCCAAAGCAAGACTATTGGAACATTTTCTACCTCCTTGTTTTAATCTTTCACCAAGTCCTGACTTTTGCCTCCAGCCCATCTAATTGAAACTAATCTTCGCGGGCGAGGCCTGTCTCTTTCCCCTAATCCTTCTCTAAGGAAGATCAGATGGTCCCAATTACAGTCACACCGGCCTCTTTTATTCAATTCCTCCTCTCCTTCTGCCAGCTTGGTTTTTTCTGAAACTCTGTATTATTAACTCCATGCTTGCAAGTTCCTGACTGTCACGGGGGCCTGAAGATGTTATCAGGACCTGCCGATGTATAAGGTTACCATGAAAGCATTTTGTGGATTACGTTTTGCAAAAAGGCGATAGAGGGCATGATAGCTAGCGGAGTGGTGAGCTTTTATAGAGGGCTCCTTTTATCAGAAAGAACAGGGAAGCCAAGCAAGTGTTTACTTTGGACTTAAGGAATATACCGTACCTGCTTGGCCAAGTCAGGAGAAAGACAATGACTGCTAAGAAAGTCTCTGACATTGAGTTTGACTTAGATGCCTCTAGGATGTTCCTCCTCTCCAGGAGGGAAACTGGTCACAGAGGTTCATCAGGAAAAAGTCTGTTTGGCATTACAGAGTTGAGAAGGTTGCATTGCCTAAAGATAATTATCCAAGGTCCATAGATTTAAAGTGGTACATTCACGTATTATTGTTGCATTATATATAAAAAAGATGGAAGTATGTCAACATTATCATCACCTTGATCTTCTCCATACAGATGTAGCCAAGCTAAGATTGAGTCTGATAACTCTGATAACACGTCACAGTGTTATCTCGTGCCATCTTGTGGCAAAAGCCATTGAAATACATTGAAAGACTTAGGCTACTTTCACGCTTGCGCTTTTCCTTTCCGTTATTGAGATCCGTCATAGGATCTCAATAGCGGGGGAAAACGCTTCCGTTTTGTCCCCATTCATTGTCGATGGGGACAAAACTGAACTGAATGAAACCGAATGCACCAGAATGCATTCTGTTCCGTTTGGTAGCTTCCCCATCGCAGACAGAATAATCTCATTCTGTCCGCGATGTGGTGCGGAGCAAGACGGATCCGTCCTGAACACGCAATGTAAGTCAATGGGGACGGATCCGTTTTCTCTGACAAAATAGAAAACTGATCCATCCCCCATTGACTTCCAATGGAGTTCATGACGGATCCGTCATTGTTATGTTAAAGATAATACAACCGGATCCATCCATTCAGCAGATGCAGGCAGTTGTATTATCAGAACGGAAGCGTTTTTGCTGATCCATGGCGGATCCAGCAAAAACGCTGGTGTGACAGTAGCCTTAGGCCCCTTGCAGATGAGCGTGAGCGGATTAGGTCCGGATGCGTTGCGGATGCATTCAGTGAAAAATGTGCGATTTCGCAAGCAAGTTCATTCAGTTTTGTCTGAGATCGCGTTCAGTTCAGTTTTTTCACGCGGGTGCAATGCGATTTAATGCGTTTTTGCACGCGCATGATAAAAAACTGAAGATTTACAAACAACACCTCTTACCAACCATCAGTAAAAAACGCATCGCATCCACACTTGCTTGCGGATGCGATGCGATTTCACGCAGCCCCATTCACTACTATAGGGTCATCGTTGCATGAAAATTGCAGAATATAGAAAATGATGCGTGAAAGCCAACGCTCATTTACGCAGACCCATTGAAATGAATGGGTCCAGATTATGTGCGGGCGCAATGCGTTCGCGTCACGCATTACACCCGCGCGGAATACTCGCTCGTGTGAAAGGGACCTTTTTTGTGGCATTTTTTACTTAACGCATTAACCATCAAGTTTAGCTCGGCTGCATCTGTAGGTACAGATATTAGGTGACATGCATTCTAAAATGGTGGCTGTTACACAACTAGTGGGGCTTGTCATGTAGGTTTTTACAGACTATTATACCACATTATACATATTCCTTCCTGCTCTGTGCATATAATGTATAGGTCCTCACTTTTCCTAAATTGTAGGTGGCTTACCTACCCCTCAAAAGGTCTTTGCTGTAGAATCCCAATGTCCTAGAGTTAATTAAGTACTTACACACCTGCCCTGATATCCCTCTGACTTCTGCATTCAATTGAATTGTCAGCCTGAGCCAAATGGAGTAGGAGGATAGAATGTGGCAGCTGGCGGTTACCACCACAGAGGGGCAGCTTCTGGAGAGGTATATTCTGCTGCTGGGGAATTATTTTGTGATGCACTGTGGTATTTGGTTCTGCTCAGGGGAGTATATATCATGCTGCACTGGGGTATATGACTCTGTTTGGGGGGTATTGGCCCCATTTTCTGTCAAATTAGACCTGCCTACAACATGGGGTCACTTTTTTTTTTTTCTGGCCCCACTTTAAGTTCCCAGTCTGCCCCTGTCCCCTACTATCTTCTTTCTGGCCTCTGCTAAAGATTGCACTTTAGCACTGAACCCGCTTACTACATGGCGAGTGCCGGCTGTATAATACTGTGATGACCGGGGCCAGGGATGATGCCGAACCCGGTCATTTAACCCCTCAGATGCCACACTCAATAGCGATTGCAACATCTGTGGCTCCCTCTGCCTTCCAATCAGAGCCCCTGCAGTGAAATTGTGGGGCTCCAATTGGTAACCATGACATCCCTGGGCCTTCTAAAGGTTCTTACGGCTGTGATGGTTAACTACTTGAAAAGCTGTACGTGAGGCTTGGCTCAGCAGGCAGAGTGTCAGAACCTCATAAACCACAATAGCTGTCATGGTAGACAATTGGAGAATGACGATTTCACTACATGGGCTCCGATTGGAAGGCAGAAGAAGCCACCTCCCTCTCTCCACAGATGCTGCAATCGCTATTGAGTGTGGCATCTGAGGGGTTAAATGACCGGGTTTGGCATCATCCCTAGCCCTGGTCATCGCAGCCGGGTGCTGGCTGTATTATTAGACAAGTGATCAGAAGATCACAGGTTCTAGCTCCCTAAAAATTATTAAAATATAAAAAATTCAAAGCATCCTCTTTCCCAATTTCATATATAAATAAATAACAGGTATCGCCACATCCAAAAATTTCTGAACTATTAAAATATAAAAATATTTTTTATGAACGTAATAATAAAAATAATAAAAACATGCAATTCGCTATTTTTTTGTCACCTTGTCCCCTCAAAAGAATTGAATAATAGTGATCAAAAAGTAATACATACTCATAAACTTGTACCAATAAAAACAACAGTTCGGCCCGCAAAAAAAAAAGCCCTCATACAGCTCTGTAGATGGAAATATACAAAAGTTGTCAGAAAATGGTGAAGCCAAACATTTTTTTTATATTTTCAAAAGTTATTATTTTTAAAAAGTTGTAAAACAAAATAAAAACTATACAAATTTGATATCACCATAATCATATTGACCTGCAGAATAAAAACATTAAGTCATTTTTAGCGAACAATGAATGGCGGAACATCGAAACCCAAAAAACGAGCCAGGTCTTTAAAGGGCATCTGACAGATTTGTACCTATGAAACTGGCTGACCTGTTACATGTGCACTTGGCAGCTGAAGGCATCTGTGTTGGTCCTATGTTCATATGTGGCCCCCTTACTCCTAGAGGCTCATTTGCATACATTGAAACATAATTTTTCTCAGCAGTGCGGCCACACATGAACACGGGACCAACACAGATGTCTTCTGCTGCCAATCGCACATGCAACAGGTCAGCCAGTTTCATAGGTACAAATCTGCTGACAAATGCCCTTTAAGGGGTTATGGTTTCCTGGTCAAAGTTGATAAAACTTTTATGTACAGCTGTTTTATTATGTTAC
Organism: Bufo bufo; assembly: GCF_905171765.1. NCBI lineage: Eukaryota > Metazoa > Chordata > Amphibia > Anura > Bufonidae > Bufo > Bufo bufo. Next base: position 140,953,926 of record NC_053389.1, read on the forward strand.
AGTGCCTGTATCAGGGTGATTGCCTCTTATGCAGAGCAGAGAGAACTGGCTTAACTAGGTGAGAAGCCTTTGTCAAGATCGGGAAGGGTAGTGGTTGGAACTTGGTTGAGTCTACTATTTTTCCTTGTGGAGAATAACTAGCACACGTGAGGAGTCTTATAAGCCATACAGTGCTCTGTTCGATCTGGTGGCACGAAATTTACAGCTTTCTTTTTCTTTTAGAAAGAGAACTAAATTGCATGCCAGAGGCTCATTACATGCCCGAGGAGGCTCTTTATACCTACTAGGTGCTCTCCGAAAGGAGAAACAGTACCCACCAGAAGTACACATAAAGTTATGTTTATAAGTGATATGACCCTTTGTTTGCACAGTCCAATGACTGTAACAATTGTCATGTTCTTCTTAGAAAGTTCAATGGGTAATGACAACTCCTAAAGTAACACAGGAAATACTCCACTTACTGGAGTGTTTCACAGTATGGGGGATTCACATCATTCAAGGAAATGACAAGAAAATTGTCCAAGTGTTCATCCTTCGGGAAGGTTCAGACGCTGAAATATTTTGACATCTGTCAAGCTGCAAATAGAGAACATATGGAGAAAGGATAATGCAGAGACGGGCGCTATGAAAGGTCAGAGAAGAGGCAGTAGAAGAAGTTACTGTACAGTATTACGAACGACTGGGCCACCCAATTAGGTGCAGAGTCTATACATGCAGGAAAATACACCAATTTCAAAAAGCCAATTTTTCAAAGTAACGAGTAACGTGTGAAGAGAAGAAAAATTCTTCTGGGATGTAATTTAGAAATACTCGACACTGTTTAAAAAAAATAAAAAATCATGTAACACAATCTGGATTAGGGTCTTGTCTTGACCTGGATCTTGATGATAGACTATAGGGATTCTCACTCATGAATTATTGATTTTGTCTAGAAGAGAAGAGATTTAGCTTCAACTAAGACTTAACTTGTCTTAATTATGTCCTCATGTGCAGAAATATTGGTATCACCCATCTTTTCTTTGAATAGAAATCTTTCAACACAACTTGGGCAAATCTGCCATTTTTCTTTTGCAAGACAGGAGCCAAAGGCTACTTAAAAAAGCCGGTGCCAATCTGTAAAAACACAGACATGGATCTCACATCCACATGTTATGCATTGATCTTTTGCTTCTCCCCTTCATTAATAAACATCTCTATTAAGGCACTTAGTATATGTTTTGATGAAAATGCATAGGCCCACTTGTTTTGATCAAAATGCCCACTCACCACATAAAGGCAGCCTCTGTAGTGTCCCACTAGGTAGGCGTGGGCACTACACAAGGGTCAATTGGTTTGCGTAATATTATATTTAACTGTGCACTTTAATGTATTTTCTATGTGTTTTTACATGTAATGTTTCCCCTGTATTATGCATTGCAGGCCTATTGGGGTGTAGTTAGGCATCCTAGACACTAGAGGGAGATAGGGAGCCCCTAGTATAAATGTCCAGGCCCAGACAGGGAGGAGTTAGTTCATAGTCAGGAGTCTGTGGAGACAGAAGTGAGAAGGCACCAGCCAGAGATATGCTGAGGGCCTCCTCCTGACATGCAGCTTGATAGCCCTGGCTGCTAGTTGCTACCAGGAGGCTAGTGAAGGACTCTAGCCTGCCTGTAGATAAAGTGAGCCTCAGTTAGCTCAGAAGTCACCCCAGTAGTAGGAATGTACCTCCTGGGAGAAACCTGCAGCTTCCCTACCAAGCAAGGATATTACAAGTCAGATAAGTACCCTGATGGGCAGAGGATCTATAAAGTAAAGCAAGTGCCAATACTGGAGGAAGATTATTTATACCAAGGATTTAAGCCAGCAATTAGGCATCCGGGCCTTGCGATCCAGCCAGCTAGAATAGCTGAAGGGGATAGAGCAGCATCGCACTGCAAAGTATTAGTTGTATACTCTCCAAGTATCTTGCATGATTTATACCTGCCATTATATGGAAAGACAACCTGCTTGTGAAGTATTGTTCAAGGGACTGCATTATCGTTATCAACTGTAATTGCCAGTACAAAGTTGGACTGTTTTTACCAAGTAAAGAAACGTTTGATTTATCAACTGCGTACTCAATTACTACTCCTGCAAACCGGTGTGACACCGTTACGGGCACTGGCGTCACGAATCTTAAAAGGGACCTTGCTTCAGGCACTCAAAACACCTGCAACATCCAGGGCACCTCACACAACATCAGGCCAGGTCTCTACATACAGAGTGTGCCCCAGAGGAACTTGTGTCTACCTCTCCTTCACTGCTGCATGCGTGCCCAGGGTTCTCCTTCAAATAGTGAGTAACCCTCGTTTGCCCATAACCGTGACCTCACTTCGCAATACCCTGCAGGTCTGGCGTGCTGCACCTCTTATGAGTAGGTCCCTACTCTAATTTGGCTCAGTGCCACATGACGACCACTGCTGTCACAACATAGCACTTGTAGCTGGCTAGACCCAGCAGCCCAACAAAACCCCTGCTGTCAGGCTGCATTTTGTGTGGTGCTGTATGGTGGCTGTTTTTGTGATGCTGTGTGTAACACCCCAGAGTAGTGTTACCACTCCTTCACCCTGCTACTGTTTTTATTGGGCTAACACAATGTCATCTTATGTATTTTTGTCCAGATCCTCCACAATGTGCATTCCTAATATCTTTATGCAACTGTGATGTTCATGTAATATGCTTGGTTAACCTGCGTGATCCATGGTCCTGGACAATTCACGGCTGGGGGATCTGCAGCAGGAGAGACGCAGAGGGACCGTCCTATGGTTCTCCATCAAGCGTGGCAGTGGCTTCCTGGCAGATGACGAAGATAGCGAGGAGCTGTTCGTGGGCCACAGGTCTGTAAAGCACCCCTATCTGCCCCAGGCCTGCCATAGTCTGTACGCAGGGGATCACGTGGAATATACCCCCATGGGCTCCATGAAGGGATCATTTGCCACCGGGGATCCAGCAGCCGCAGGTCACGTGTGCTGCCTCCAGGAGACCGCTGAGGGAGTCCTCCGCATCCAAGAAAAGCCCCAGCCGGAGCTTCTGATCCTGGGTTTACCACCAGATGACCACCGCCTTTTCCTATAACCCTACCGTAGTCAATTACCAGCTCCTGTGGAAAATGGCTTCAGCAGCAGCAAAAGGGTTTTCATCGCCACCAGCTGAGCCTCAACTATAACAGCCCTTACCGCCGGAGATTTTAAGTTCCCCTGCCCCGGCAGGAGGTTCCTCTAAAGAGAGAAGTGGCTGCGGCCATTGCCAGTGTGACCAGCTGGTCAAAACCAGATGCCTCTATTAGAAGGCAGTGGAGCTCCACCACTGCAGCAAGTCTAAGCAGGAGCGCCCTTTGATGTCATTTAGCAGCTCCAGCAGTGAGAAAGATTTCAGATACCTCCTCTAAGGAGCTTTCCCTCTGAAAAAAAAAGGGAAAAAGAAAAATCATGGACTAATCGGAGCCACGCCTTGGACTGAACTGTGAGGGTGAGAGCTTGTTGGCCCATTTATTGTTCTGTTGCCCTTGGTTGGCCCTCATCTTGATGGACATGCTTTGTTAGGACTCTGCCCATCTTCAGTAAAAAAAAAATTTCTCCCTCCTCTCAGGTTAAGTGGGTACCCCGTTTTGCAAAAAGGGTTCTCATTAAAATATGCTGCTATTTTATATCATACCCCATTTAGAATAAAAATATTGACTCTGCTACCTCATGTGGATTACGAAGGAGTCAGGACTCTTGCACTATTTGTTCCAGTTTGGTGCACTCAGGGAATAGACTGAAACGTATACCTGAGCTCTTTGCGGTCTTTAATGTGAAAATTATTAGCTTTTTGGATTTGCACTATATTTTTTGCACTAATGTTTTACATTTTCAGCAACATTAAAGGGATTGTGTCAGCCAGATTTTAGGTACAGAGCTTTTCATATCATCATATCAGTCTCCTTGATCTAGATAAAAATATACTAGTCTTACCCCCATCTGTCTTTTCATTTTTGCTAAAAATTGCTTTCATTTATATGCTAATCACCTTCATAAGGATCCCAAGGGGTTGTCCCTCCGGCCGTTGGAGCCCAGCTGCGCCCCTTATCTTAGAGCCCAGCGCCGCCCTGCTGTTAATTATTCACTCCTCTCCTCAGCTTTTTTTTCCCCAGTGCGCCGTAATCTTGCGGTTGCGCAGTGTCCTGGCAGCAGCCTCATCCAGGGGAATCACGCATGCGCCAGATTCCTGCGCAGAAAGCTGGAGCATGCGCGATTCCCCTGGATGAGGCTGCTGCCAGGACACTGTGCGGGCCTGGACGTGTGTATCAAGGGCGCATGCGCGAGACAGGTGGGGGTAAGACTAGTATACTTTTATCTAGGTCAAAGAGACTGATATGATGATATGAAAGGCTCTGTAACTAAAATCTGGCTTACAGAATCCCTTTAAAGCACTTTAGCCCATTGTCTGGTCTCCATTACGCGTACAACCATGTGATCCTATGCACTACAAATGGACTTTTGATTTAATATTGTTAGCTAAATAGATAGCGTCCTTACTTCATTGCTCATATGGACTGCCTCTGAGGACACTGAGTACTAATGATCTTATGTCAGCTTGTGTTAGCTTAGAAAGCCTAGGCAATGTATTGTGTTATTGCTACACAAGGGGGACCAAGTGGTAAGTCACAAGACACCCCCATGCTTTCTTTGGTACTAGGGCCCAGTACACATAAGAAATTCAGGAATGAGCGTTTTTGCAGACCTTTTGGTTCCCTGGTTATTACCGAGAGGGGAAACTGTGAATAGACACCCTACTCATACTGGCAGGAACCTAGTGGTAGCCGTTGCTATGTCTATGTATGTCATAATAGTATAAAGTCTAAAGCAGCACTCTAATTTTCGTTAGGTACCCTTAGAGCACACCCTAAGCACACCCTGCTACTGTCTTTATTGGGCTAACACAATGTCATCTTATGTATTTTTGTCCGGGTCCTCCCTAATGTGCATTCCTAATATCTTTATGCAACTGCTGCTGGGTGTGCTGCTATTTTTCACTCAGTTCACATTTTCACTTCACCGAACCCCAGGGAGCAACGGCATAAGGGAGCACACTGTGACACATCGTCTCATCAAGGCCACTACCACTCCCATCCTCTGCACCAGCTCCTTGGGGGCTTGCTGAAGATGTATGATCCGTTTTTTCTACAGATTGGTGTGTTCCAGTCACTAGATGGCGATGTTGCGTCACAATTAGGGATGAGCGAACCCGAACTGTGTAGTTCGGGTTCGTACCGAATTTTGGGGTGTCCGTGACACGGACCCGAACATTTTCGTAAAAGTCCGGGTTCGGGTTCGGTGTTCGGCGCTTTCTTGGCGCTTTTTGAAAGGCTGCAAAGCAGGCAATCAACAAGCGTCATACTACTTGGCCCAAGAGGCCATCACAGCCATGCCTACTATTGGCATGGCTGTGATTGGCCAGTGCACCATGTGACCCAGCCTCTATTTAAGCTGGAGTCACGTAGCGCCGCACGTCACTCTGCTATGATCAGTATAGGGAGAGGTTGCAGCTGCGACGTTAGGGCGAGATTAGGCAGATTAACTCCTCCAAAAGACTTCATTCTGTGATCGATCTGCAGCTGTGGATCATTGAAGTGCTATTATTGACTTGCTCACTTTTTTGAGGCTGCCCAGAGCGTTTTTAGATCACTTTTTTTCTGGGGTGATCGGCAGCTATTTTGTGACTTGTGGTGCGCCAGCACGAGCTATCACCAAGTGTATTTAACCATCGATAGTGTGGTTATTTTGTGCTATATCCTACATCAGCTGCAGGCTGACCCTGTTACCGAAGTGCATTTAACCATCAACAGTCTGGTTATTTTTTGGCCATATACTACAGTCGTGTCCAAAAGTTTTGAGAATTACATAAATATTGGAAATTGGAAAAGTTGCTGCTTAAGTTTTTATAAGAGCAATTTGCATATACTCCAGAATGTTATGAAGAGTGATCAGATGAATTGCATAGTCCTTCTTTGCCATGAAAATTAACTTAATCCCAAAAAAAACTTTCCACTGCATTTCATTGCTGTCATTAAAGGACCTGCTGAGATCATTTCAGTAATCGTCTTGTTAACTCAGGTGAGAATGTTGACGAGCACAAGGCTGGAGATCATTATGTCAGGCTGATTGGGTTAAAATGGCAGACTTGACATGTTAAAAGGAGGGTGATGCTTGAAATCATTGTTCTTTCATTGTTAACCATGGTGACCTGCAAAGAAACGCGTGCAGCCATCATTGCGTTGCATAAAAATGGCTTCACAGGCAAGGATATTGTGGCTACTAAGATTGCACCTCAATCAACAATTTATAGGATCATCAAGAACTTCAAGGAAAGGGGTTCAATTCTTGTTAAGAAGGCTTCAGGGCGTCCAAGAAAGTCCAGCAAGCGCCAGGATCGTCTCCTAAAGAGGATTCAGCTGCGGGATCGGAGTGCCACCAGTGCAGAGCTTGCTCAGGAATGGCAGCAGGCAGGTGTGAGCGCATCTGCACGCACAGTGAGGCGAAGACTTTTGGAAGATGGCCTGGTGTCAAGAAGGGCAGCAAAGAAGCCACTTCTCTCCAAAAAAAACATCAGGGACAGATTGATCTTCTGCAGAAAGTATGGTGAATGGACTGCTGAGGACTGGGGCAAAGTCATATTCTCCGATGAAGCCTCTTTCCGATTGTTTGGGGCATCTGGAAAAAGGCTTGTCTGGAGAAGAAAAGGTGAGCGCTACCATCAGTCCTGTGTCATGCCAACAGTAAAGCATCCTGAGACCATTCATGTGTGGGGTTGCTTCTCATCCAAGGGAGTGGGCTCACTCACAATTTTGCCCAAAAACACAGCCATGAATAAAGAATGCTACCAAAACACCCTCCAACAGCAACTTCTTCCAACAATCCAACAACAGTTTGGTGAAGAACAATGCATTTTCCAGCACGATGGAGCACCGTGCCATAAGGCAAAAGTGATAACTAAGTGGCTCGGGGACCAAAACGTTGACATTTTGGGTCCTTGGGTCCATGGCCTGGAAACTCCCCAGATCTTAATCCCATTGAGAACTTGTGGTCAATCCTCAAGAGGCGGGTGGACAAACAAAAACCCACTAATTCTGACAAACTCCAAGAAGTGATTATGAAAGAATGGGTTGCTATCAGTCAGGAATTGGCCCAGAAGTTGATTGAGGGCATGCCCAGTCGAATTGCAGAGGTCCTGAAAAAGAAGGGCCAACACTGCAAATACTGACTCTTTGCATAAATGTCATGTAATTGTCGATAAAAGCCTTTGAAAAGTATGAAGTGCGTGTAATTATATTTCACTACATCACAGAAACAACTGAAACAAAGATCTAAAAGCAGTTTAGCAGCAAACTTTGTGAAAACTAATATTTGTGTCATTCTCAAAACTTTTGGCCATGACTGTACATCAGCTGCAGGCTGAGCCTGTGTCACCCAAGTGCATTTAACCATCAACAGTCTGATTATTTTTTGGCCATATACTACATCTGGTGCAGGCTGAGCCTGTGTCACCCAAGTGCATTTAACCATCAACAGTCTGATTATTTTTTGGCCATATACTACATCTGGTGCAGGCTGAGCCTGTGTCACCCAAGTGCATTTAACCATCAACAGTGTGGTTATTTTTTGGCCATATATTACATCAGGGGCAAGTTGAGCCTGTCACCCAGCGCCTAAAAAATAGACCTGACATTTCTATTCAACCAAATCTGTACTGTTTTAGCTGGTCAAGTTATTTGTATTGACCGTAAAAGCACACTTTTTTTTCTGGGTTGAAAAAGCATTCCCAAATTTGCCATTCTCAAAATAACTAGTTTCTGGTATTTGAGGCCTACTTGAAATCTATCCCAAAAAGAAAATCTTACATTGAAGGTATTGATAGTGTCATTCAGAAAAACCTAAGACACACGCTAGCGTGCTGATAGAAGTGTGATTCTGTGATTAAACCTATACCTGTCACACAGCGCAAAAAAAAAACAGGTCTCACATCTCTATTCAACCAAATCTGCAGTGTTTTAGCTGGTCAAGTTATTTGTAGTGACCGTAAAAGCAGACTTTTTGTTCTGGGTTGAAAAAGCATTCCCAAATTTGCCATTCTCAAAATAACTAGTTTCTGGTATTTGAGGCCTACTTGAAATCTATCCCAAAAAGAAAATCTTACATTGAAGGTATTGATAGTGTCATTCAGAAAAACCTAAGACACACGCTAGCGTGCTGATAGAAGTGTGATTCTGTGATTAAACCTATACCTGTCACACAGCGCAAAAAAAACCAGGTCTCACATCTCTATTCAACCAAATCTGCAGTGTTTTATCTGGTCAAGTTATTTGTAGCGACCGTAAAAGCAGACTTTTTGTTCTGGGTTGAAAAAGCATTCCCAAATTTGCCATTCTCAAAATAACTAGTTTCTGGTATTTGAGGCCTACTTGAAATCTATCCCAAAAAGAACATCTTACATTGAAGGTATTGATAGTGTCATTCAGAAAAACCTAAGACACACGCTAGCGTGCTGATAGAAGTGTGATTCTGTGATTAAACCTATACCTGTCACACAGCGCAAAAAAAAACAGGTCTCACATCTCTATTCAACCAAATCTGCAGTGTTTTAGCTGGTCAAGTTATTTGTAGTGACCGTAAAAGCAGACTTTTTGTTCTGGGTTGAAAAAGCATTCACAAATTTGCCATTCTCAAAATTGTGGTGAACTGGAACAATGAGGAAAACATCTAATAAGGGACGCGGACGTGGACATGGTCGTGGTGGTGTTAGTTGACCCTCTGGTGCTGGGAGAGGACGTGGCCGTTCTGCCACAGCCACACGTCCTAGTGAACCAACTACCTCAGGTCCCAGTAGCCAGCAGAATTTACAGCGATATTTGGTGGGGCCCAATGCCGTTCTAAGGATAGTAAGGCCTGAGCAGGTACAGGCATTAGTCAATTGGGTGGCCGACAGTGGATCCAGCACGTTCACATTATCTCCCACCCAGTCTTCTGCAGAAAGCGCACAGATGGCGCATGAAAACCAAGCCCATCGGTCTGTCACATCACCCCCATGCATATCAGGGAAACTGTCTGAGCCTCAAGTTATGCAGCAGTCTCTTATGCTGTTTGAAGACTCTGCTGCCAGGGTTTCCCAAGAGCATCCACCTAGCCCTTCCCCAGGGGTGGAAGAGATAGAATGCACTAACGCACAACCACTTATTTTTCCTGATGATGAGGACATGGGAATACCACCTCAGCACGTCTCTGATGATGACGAAACACAGGTGCCAACTGCTGCGTCTTTCTGCAGTGTGCAGACTGAACAGGAGGTCAGGGATAAAGACTGGGTGGAAGACGATGCAGGGGACGATGAGGTCCTAGACCCCACATGGAATGAAGGTCGTGCCACTGACTTTCACAGTTCGGAGGAAGAGGCAGTGGTGAGACCGAGCCAACAGCGTAGCAAAAGAGGGAGCAGTGGGCAAAATCAGAACACCCGCCGCCAAGAGATTCCGCCTGCTACTGACCGCCGACATCTGGGACCGAGCACCCCAAAGCCAGCTTCAAGGTGTTCCCTGGCATGGCACTTCTTCAAACAATGTGCTGACGACAAGACCCGAGTGGTTTGCACGCTGTGCCATCAGAGCCTGAAGCGAGGCATTAACGTTCTGAACCTTAGCACAACCCGCATGACCAGGCACCTGCATGCAAAGCATGAACTGCAGTGGAGTAAACACCTTAAAAACAAGGAAGTCACTCAGGCTCCCCCTGCTACCTCTTCTGCTGCTGCCGCCTCGGCCTCTTCTGCTGCTGCCGCCGCCTCGGCCTCTTCTGCTGCTGCTGCCGCCGCCTCGGCCTCTTCCTCCGCCTCTGGAGGAACGTTGGCACCTGCCGCCCAGCAAACATAGAATGTACCACCAACACCACCACCACCTGCGTCACCAAGCATCTCAACCATGTCACACGGCAGCGTTCAGCTCTCCATCTCACAAACATTTGAGAGAAAGCGTAAATTCCCACCTAGCCACCCTCGATCCCTGGCCCTGAATGCCAGCATTTCTAAACTACTGGCCTATGAAATGCTGTCATTTAGGCTGGTGGACACACACAGCTTCAAACAGCTCATGTCACTTGCTGTCCCACAGTATTTTGTTCCCAGCCGCCACTACTTCTCCAAGAGAGGCGTGCCTTCCCTGCACAAACAAGTGTCCGATAAAATCAAGTGTGCACTGCGCAACGCCATCTGTGGCAAGGTCCACCTAACCACAGATACGTGGACCAGTAAGCACGGCCAGGGACGCTATATCTCCCTAACTGCACACTGGGTAAATGTAGTGGCGGCTGAGCTGTTTGGTGCACGTCCTTCCGCCGCCAAGGATCGCAGGGCAACATTCTTTGCCTCCTGTCTCCTCCTCCTCCTACTCAGCTTCCTCCTCCTCTTCTTCCACCTGCTCATCCAGTCAGCCACACACCTTCACCACCAACTTCAGCACAGCACGGGGTAAACGTCAGCAGGCCATTCTGAAACTCATATGTTTGGAGGACAGGCCCCACACGCACAGGAGTTGTGGCGGGGTATAGAACAACAGACCGACGGGTGGTTGCTGCCGGTGAGCCTCAAGCTCGGCCTGGTGGTGTGCGATAATGGGCGAAATCTCGTTGCAGCTCTGGGACTAGCCGGTTTGACGCACATCCCTTGCCTGGCGCATGTGCTGAATTTGGTGGTGCAGAAGTTCATTCGCAACTACCCCGACATGTCAGAGCTGCTGCATAAAGTGCGGGCCGTCTGTTCGCGCTTCCGGCGTTCACACCCTGCCGCTGCTCGCCTGTCTGCGCTACAGCGTAACTTCGGCCTTCCCGCTCACCGCCTCATATGCGACGTGCCCACCAGGTGGAACTCCACCTTGCATATGCTGGACAGACTGTGCGAGCAGCAGCAGGCCATAGTGGAGTTTCAGCTGCAGCACGCACGGGTCAGTCGCACTGTGGATCAGACCCACTTCACCACCAATGACTGGGCCTCCATGCAAGACCTGTGTGCCCTGTTGCGCTGTTTCGAGTACTCCACCAACATGGCCAGTGGAGTACTCGTTATCAGCGTTTCAATACCACTTCTATGTCTCCTTGAGAAAACACTTAGGGCGATGATGGAAGAGGAGGTGGCCCAGGAGGAAGAGGAGGAAGAGGGGTCATCTTTAGCACTTTCAGGCCAGTCTCTTCGAAGTGACTCAGAGGGAGGTTTTTTGCAACACCAGAGGCCAGGTACAAATGTGGCCAGACAGGGCCCACTACTGGAGGACGAGGAAGACGAGGATGAGGAGGAGGTGGAGGAGGATGAGGATGAAGCATGTTCACAGCGGGGTGGCACCCAAAGCAGCTCGGGCCCATCACTGGTGCGTGGCTGGGGGGAAACACAGGACGATGACGATACGCCTCCCACAGAGGACAGCTTGTCCTTACCTCTGGGCAGCCTGGCACACATGAGCGACTACATGCTGCAGTGCCTGCGCAACGACAGCAGAGTTGGCCACATTTTAACGTGTGCGGACTACTGGGTTGCCACCCTGCTGGATCCCCGGTACAAAGACAATGTGCCCACCTTACTTCCTACACTGGAGCGTGATAGGAAGATGCGCGAGTACAAGCGCACGTTGGTAGACGCGCTACTGAGAGCATTCCCAAATGTCACAGGGGAACCAGTGGAAGCCAAAGGCGAAGGCAGAGGAGGAGCAAGAGGTCGCCAACGCAGCTGTGTCACGCCCAGCTCCTCTGAGGGCAGGGTTAGCATGGCAGAGATGTGGAAAAGTTTTGTCAACACGCCACAGCTAAGTGCACCACCACCTGATACGGAACGTGTTAGCAGGAGGCAACATTTCACTAACATGGTGGAACAGTACCTGTGCACACCCCTCCACGTACTGACTGATGGTTCGGCCCCATTCAACTTCTGGGTCTCCAAATTGTCCACGTGGCCAGAGCTAGCCTTTTATGCCTTGGAGGTGCTGGCCTGCCCGGCGGCCAGCGTTTTGTCTGAACGTGTATTCAGCACGGCAGGGGGCGTCATTACAGACAAACGCAGCCGCCTGTCTACAGCCAATGTGGACAAGCTGACGTTCATAAAAATGAACCAGGCATGGATCCCACAGGACCTGTCCATCCCTTGTGCAGATTAGATATATACTACCTCCCCTTAACAATATATTATTCTACTCCAGGGCACTTCCTCATTCAATACTATTTTTAATTTCATTTTACCATTATATTGCGGGGCAACCCAAAGTTGAATGAACCTCTCCTCTGTCTGGGTGCCGGGCCTAAATGTGTGACAGTGGCCTGTTCCAGTGGTGGGTGACGTGAAGCCTGATTCTCTGCTATGACATGAAGACTTATTCTGTGCTGACATGAAGCCAGATTCTCTGTTATGCGACCTCTCTCCTCTGCCTGGGCCTAAATATGTGACAGTGGCCTGTTCCAGTGGTGGGTGACGTGAAGCCTGATTCTCTGCTATGACATGAAGACAGATTCTGTGCTGACATAAGGCCAGATTCTCTGTTACAGGACCTCTCTCCTCTGTCTGGGTGCCGGGGCCTAAATGTGTGACAGTGGCCTGTTCCAGTGGTGGGTGACGTGAAGCCTGATTCTCTGCTATGACATGAAGACTGATTCTGCGCTGACATCAGGCCAGATTCTCTGTTACGGGACCTCTCTCCTCTGCCTGGGTGCCTGGGCCTAAATGTGTGACAGTGGCCTGTTCCAGTGGTGGGTGACGTGAAGCCTGATTCTCTGCTATGACATGAAGACAGATTCTGCGCTGACATAAGGCCAGATTCTCTGTTACGGGACCTCTCTCCTCTGTCTGGGTGCCTGGGCCTAAATGTGTGACAGTGGCCTGTTCCAGTGGTGGGTGACGTGAAGCCTGATTCTCTGCTATGACATGAAGACAGATTCTGCGCTGACATCAGGCCAGATTCTCTGTTATGGGACCTCTCTCCTCTGCCTGGGTGCCTGGGCCTAAATGTGTGACAGTGGCCTGTTCCAGTGGTGGGTGACGTGAAGCCTGATTCTCTGCTATGACATGAAGACAGATTCTGTGCTGACATCAGGCCAGATTCTTTGTTACGGGACCTCTCTCCTCTGCCTCGGTGCCTGGGCCTAAATGTGTGACAGTGGCCTGTTCCAGTGGTGGGTGACGTGAAGCCTGATTCTCTGCTATGACATGAAGACTTATTCTGTGCTGACATGAAGCCAGATTCTCTGTTACGCGACCTCTCTCCTCTGCCTGGGCCTAAATATGTGACAGTGGCCTGTTCCAGTGGTGGGTGACGTGAAGCCTGATTCTCTGCTATGACATGAAGACAGATTCTGTGCTGACATAAGGCCAGATTCTCTGTTACAGGACCTCTCTCCTCTGTCTGGGTGCCGGGGCCTAAATGTGTGACAGTGGCCTGTTCCAGTGGTGGGTGACGTGAAGCCTGATTCTCTGCTATGACATGAAGACTGATTCTGCGCTGACATCAGGCCAGATTCTCTGTTACGGGACCTCTCTCCTCTGCCTGGGTGCCTGGGCCTAAATGTGTGACAGTGGCCTGTTCCAGTGGTGGGTGAAAGTGAAGCCTGATTCTCTGCTATGACATGAAGACAGATTCTGCGCTGACATAAGGCCAGATTCTCTGTTACGGGACCTCTCTCCTCTGTCTGGGTGCCTGGGCCTAAATGTGTGACAGTGGCCTGTTCCAGTGGTGGGTGACGTGAAGCCTGATTCTCTGCTATGACATGAAGACAGATTCTGTGCTGACATCAGGCCAGATTCTTTGTTACGGGACCTCTCTCCTCTGCCTCGGTGCCTGGGCCTAAATGTGTGACAGTGGCCTGTTCCAGTGGTGGGTGACGTGAAGCCTGATTCTCTGCTATGACATGAAGACTTATTCTGTGCTGACATGAAGCCAGATTCTCTGTTACGCGACCTCTCTCCTCTGCCTGGGCCTAAATATGTGACAGTGGCCTGTTCTAGTGGTGGGTGACGTGAAGCCTGATTCTCTGCTATGACATGAAGACAGATTCTGTGCTGACATAAGGCCAGATTCTCTGTTACAGGACCTCTCTCCTCTGTCTGGGTGCCGGGGCCTAAATGTGTGACAGTGGCCTGTTCCAGTGGTGGGTGACGTGAAGCCTGATTCTCTGCTATGACATGAAGACTGATTCTGCGCTGACATCAGGCCAGATTCTCTGTTACGGGACCTCTCTCCTCTGCCTGGGTGCCTGTGCTGTTCTTATCAAATTGAATTTCTACACTGTATTATTTCTTGTTTTACCTATGTTGTTTAAGTCTATTGTTCTCTGCTGCCATCTGCTGGCCGGAATTTGTATGCTGCACGCCTCGTTCGTTGTCTATAAAGTTTTATCTCTGGGCGTGGTTTTAGCAGCCTTGGGCCTGGTCACTTCCTGTAGCCTTTTTCAGTGCTGCATTCCTTTGTGACTGGAGACACACACCTTGGCTTGTGAAGGCATCAGTTTTTGACCAGCAGTAGCTTCAGCAGTTAGGCTCAGAAAGACATCCACATGACAGCATCTACTGTATTCCATCACTGTATGTCACTGCTCTGGATCAAATAAACCCACGTTTTGATTGCATCCTCATGTCTACGTCTGGGTCCATCTAACCTGAGCATCTGCCGGTCCGGTCTGCTCCACTGCTTGGATACGAAGGTAGGACAGTCACAAAGGCATTATCAGTTACACCTTCATTCGCCTTCATGTGGGGACAGAACAGTCAAAAACTGCCTTAAAGCCTTATACCACAGTCAATATCCATCTGAATGTCCAATGCCCGGCTACAGGTTCCCTCAGAGCCCAGAGCCACACTCAGGAACCTCCCCTGCAAGAGGCCCACTCGCAGCAAATCTGCCCAGCAACAGTGCACGTCCCATAAGCCCAAGGGGAAGCACGGCGTGTCCGCAGTAGATATACTCTCGCCTGGAAGTCCTCCACTACTCGTCAAGCCATTTTCTGCATCCTATATTAACCCTTGCTCGCATGATATAAGAGCTGTTTACACACGCGGGGCCTCCCTCAAACCAAAACCCAGCAATTCACTCAAAACACCTTGGGAAACTCATCGGGGTGCCTCATCTGAGCCGCACTGCAATTTTCAGCCCCCAATTCAAAAGTTCGATTTCTTAAAGAGACAGCGCACCTTAAATCAAAATGTCTGAAAAGGACCTTGTACAGTTCCCCAGTGATGAAACAAAGCAAATGCAACCTGATACTGATCATTATGAAGAGCTGGCAGTAGAAACCACACTTCCAGCAGACCAAGTCACGCGACCAAGGCGCTCTCTCAAACCAACTATAAAGGTCACGGAAAACTATCACACCAGGAAAGATGAGCTATGTGACAACCTGGAAGAGCTATGGGAACGAGTTTCCTCCCTCATATCAGGACTTAATTCCTCCTCAGGCGATGCCACCAGTTTACAAGTTGCTGTCGGGCGGCTGAACGCAGCCCATGAAAGATACAAGAGACTGTCCACAAGGTATATAACCTTTCTAAAAGACTCTAATATAGAAGAAGCCCCGTCAGAATTGTGCAAGGCAGAATCAATAGACAGACAAAGAGACGCCATGGTGCTGGACGCTAAAGATAAAGTGGAACTCTGCATCTCTCATTTACAAGAAACCAGATCACACAGATCACATTCGTCCAAACATTCCTCACGGTCCTACAGATCATCATGCTCTAGAAGCTCCAACCTGAGCGACAGATTACTAGAGGCCCGCATAAATACAGAGCTATCCAAAGTGAGGCGTTCCTTCACCGAAAAAGAAGTCCTTGCGAGAACAGAAGCACAGACGGCGGCGGCCAAGAGGGCAGAAGCGGAGGCAGAAGCCAAGAGGGCAGAAGCAGAAGCAGAGGCTCGAATAAAGATCCTCGAATCAGAGAGGGAAGAGGAAATCGCATTAGCAAGAGTAAGACTACTTGAGCAAGCATTGAGCCAAGGCCTTGATTCAGTCTGCTTACCACCAGAGGAGATAGATGATCCAGTTGATCGCACCAGCGACTACATACTGAAACAGTTATCTGCACCACCCCCAGTGTGCAGTACTGTCCAAGCCAACAACACTGAAACCTCCAAGTCAGCTCTACCTGCAGTGCCAGTGACACCCACAGCACCCGAGCAATCCAATAACAGTCACCCAGACGTGCTCTCTCAAGGGCAGTTATTACAGCAAGATCGCCACCAGGTGTTTCCTGGCCTACCTCCACAGCTCAAGCAGCAGTCATCAGAATCTACAGAGGCTAGACCACAGCTCAACCCTGCAGCAACATCATTCTACCCGGAAGCATCTCACCCTTTCACGCCACGCAGCCTATACGCCCCAGGGGCATCACAAGTTGTCATGGCAACAAGCAGTGAGAAATCAGATATGTCTGAGTTTGCCAGGTTTATGGTGAGCAGAGAGCTAATTAACACCAGTCTCTCAAAATTTGATGACCGTGCGGAGAGCTACAGAGCCTGGAAGGCAACCTTCAAAGCCGCCATCGCCAACCTCAACCTAACCGCAGAGCAGGAGCTCGACCTCTTGATCAAATGGCTGGGCCCAGGCTCCACAAATCGCATCAAGAGCCTTAGAACTGTCTATGTGGGACAAGCAGAAGCAGGTCTCGCTGCAGCCTGGCAGAGACTCGAACGCACCTTTGGCAGCGCAGAAGCAATAGAGAAGGCACTATTCAGGAGACTGCAGAACGTCCCCAAGATCAGTCTCAAAGATGTCCATAAGCTTCAGGATTTAAGTGATTTGCTCATGGAACTGGAGCTCGCCAAAAGAGACCCTCGTCTGTCCGGGCTGTGCTACCTGGATACAGCCCATGGGGTGAACCCAATTGTCGTGAAGTTACCATACAGCCTGCAAGAGAAGTGGGCGGCATCAGTCTCAAGGTACAAAAGAGTGCATGACGTCACTTTTCCCCCATTTATTCATTTCTGTAGATTCATCGATGAACAGTCCCAGATGAGGAATGACCCCAGCCTCTACTTCCTGGAGTTCAATACTACAGCCTCAGTGACACCATCATCAAGGTATGAAAGTATTGTACATAAACACAGAGACTTTAAGAGCAGCGTGAGTGTTAGAAAGACTAACCTACCATCATCTGCAGTACCCACTGGTAGACAGTACACTACCTCATCAGGAGACAAGGCCTTCAATCGTGAATGTCCCATTCATAAAAAAACACACACTTACTGAACAAATGCAGAGGATTTAGATCCAAAACAATACAGGAGCGCAGGAAAGTCCTCACCGAGCTTGGGGTATTCTTCAGGTGCTGCGCTTTATTGGAGCACATGGCTAAGGACTGTAAATCCATCATCAAGTGTGAGGAGTGTCATAGTGAAAGACATGCCTCAGCTATGCACCCAACTCCACTCACAAGGGATTCACCTGCTGCCGTCACCACCAGTCCTGCTCCAAGTCATGGCGGGGAGCCCCAGAACCACGCTAACACAGCCACTGCTGTTTCCTGCTCATGCTCGGACGCATGTGGGGAGGGCCAGAGTGAGAAATGTTGTGCCCGCATATGCCTAATCAAGGTCTACCCGGAGGGGCTACCAGAAAAGGCAGTAAAAATGTATGCCATCATTGACGACCAAAGCAACCGCTCCCTAGCAGGACCTAAATTCTTTGAAGCCTTTGGAATAAAGGGACCGTCAGAACGTTACATCTTAAACACCTGCTCGGGTCGCATAGAGACTAGCGGCAGGAGGGCACAAGGATTCATCGCTTGTTCCGTCAGTGGAAATACAGAAATACCTCTACCGACGCTGATCGAATGCGATCAAATACCCAACCATAGGGATGAGATTCCTACCCCGGAAGCTGCATTTCACCATCCACACCTAAGGCACCTAGCCAACGTTATCCCACCTATGGACAACAACGCCGAGATTCTACTCCTGCTTGGCAGAGACAATCTAAGGGTACACAAGGTGCGTCAACAGTGTAATGGTCCCGACTATGCACCATACGCCCAGAGACTGGACTTGGGATGGGTGGTCATAGGAAATGTATGCTTGGATCAACCAAAAATCTGCTCATTCAAAACGTACGTGCGTGGAGATGGACGCACAACTTGCATTAAGCCTTGCCCTCATCACTATGAGGTGAAAGAGAAGCCTCCAGACCTCATACAACCACCTGACGACATTCCTCCCTTTGCCGACAACTTGGGAAGATTAGTCTTTCATACCAGCAAGGACGATGATAAAGTAGCTTTGTTAGTAGAGGACAGAGAATTTATCAAGACAATGGACAATGAGTTCCTTAAAGACGAAACCGATCACTGGGTTTCTCCATTACCCTTCCGAGCTACCAGGGTAAGACTCCCGAACAATAGGGAACAAGCTCTGTCTAGATTTAACTCTCTTCAGCGTACCATGAACAGTAAGCCTGAGATGAGAGAACACATCGTTGCCTTTATCGACAAAATATTCCGCAACAACCATGCAGAACCAGCTCCATCCTTAGTGAAGAACGACGAGTGCTGGTACTTGCCTTCATTTGGAGTGTATCACCCACGGAAACCTAATCAAATTAGGGTTGTTTTCGACTCAAGTGCCAAACATCAAGGTGTATCTCTTAATGATGTCCTTCTCACAGGTCCTAATCTGACGAATAACCTAGTTGGAGTGCTGATGAGGTTCAGAAAAGAGCTCGTTGCCATCACCGCTGACATTGAACAGATGTTCCACTGTTTCGTAGTCAGAGAGGACCACCGGAATTTCCTCAGGTTTCTGTGGTACAAGAATAACGACACCAACGCAGAGATGGCAGAATATCGTATGAGGGTACACGTATTTGGAAACAGCCCTTCACCTGCCGTGGCAACTTACGGCCTTCGGCGAACTGCATTAGAGGGAGAATCCAAGTACGGTAAAGACGCCAGAGACTTTGTAGAAAAGGACTTCTATGTAGACGATGGACTCAAATCACTACCGACTGAAGAAGCGGCTATCGATCTGCTCAAAAGGACTCAAAGTATGTTGTACCAAGCTAAACTTAGACTACACAAAATTGCTTCAAACAGCCTGGCCGTTATGAGGGCCTTCGAATCAGGCGATCATGCACCAGGATTCAAGGACAATAACTTGGGACTGGACAGTCCACCTGTGCAGAGGAGCTTGGGCCTCAGATGGGATCTCTCAGCCGACTCCTTCGGTTTTCAGATAAGTTGTGCAGACAAGCCATTCACAAAACGAGGCGTCCTATCAGTGGTAAACAGCCTATTTGATCCGCTGGGATTTGTAGCGCCCATTACCATACAAGGTAAATCTCTACTAAGACAGTTTTCTGAAACAGTCAAGGATTGGGATACTCCACTTCCCTCCGAGAAAGAGCAAAAATGGGAAGCCTGGAAGCGATCTTTGTGTGCCTTGGATGAGATCCACATCCCGAGATGCTATATTAAAACCTCACTTTCCTCTAGCATAAAGAAAGAACTCCACGTGTTCTCGGACGCCTCCACGGAGGCCATCGCAGCGGTTGCCTATCTGAAGGTGACAGAACCCAACAACCAAAACCACGTTGGATTCGTCCTTGGTAAGGCTAAGTTAGCCCCCAAGCCCGATCATACTATTCCCAGACTGGAACTCTGTGGGACTGTGTTGGCAGTGGAGATTGCGGATTTTGTACAACAAGAACTGGGTGTCGACATAGCTGAAGTCCAGTATTACACCGACAGTAAGGTCGTTTTAGGTTACATCCACAATCGGACCAAGCGATTTTATGTGTACGTTAGTAACCGCATAGAGAGAATCAGGAGGTCCTCCAAACCTGAACAATGGCACTACGTACCATCCGAACTTAATCCAGCAGATCACGCCACTAGGCCTATGTCTATAGGTTCCTTTACTAACTCTACTTGGCTTACAGGTCCAGAGTTTCTACTTGGAGAGGCGGACGAATGTGTACAGGAAGTTTTCAGCATCCAGGATCCGGATAATGATCCAGAAATCTGCGCTGAAGTTAGTGCATTAGTCACTGGAACAAAGCAAACCGCCAGCTTCAGTTGTCAGCGCTTTGAACGTTTCTCCAGTTGGATGAGACCCATCGAGAACGTCCCTGATGGGTGAACAGGACTGTATCAAGCTTCGCAGATCTTCTCCATTCCAAGTTGGAAAACAGGACTAATCTATGTTTTGCATTCTAACATGTTCTTTTTACAGGTTGTTTATATTTTATGGACATTCGTCATAGTGAAATCCCCTAAGTGAATTTCAGACGGGGAGTGTCCTGTTCTTATCAAATTGAATTTCTGCACTGTATTATTTCTTGTTTTACCTATGTTGTTTAAGTCTATTGTTCTCTGCTGCCATCTGCTGGCCGGAATTTGTATGCTGCACGCCTCGTTCGTTGTCTATAAAGTTTTATCTCTGGGCGTGGTTTTAGCAGCCTTGGGCCTGGTCACTTCCTGTAGCCTTTTTCAGTGCTGCATTCCTTTGTGACTGGAGACACACACCTTGGCTTGTGAAGGCATCAGTTTTTGACCAGCAGTAGCCTCAGCAGTTAGGCTCAGAAAGACATCCACATGACAGCATCTACTGTATTCCATCACCGTATGTCACTGCTCTGGATCAAATAAACCCACGTTTTGATTGCATCCTCATGTCTACGTCTGGGTACATCTAACCTGAGCATCTGCCGGTCGGTCTGCTCCACTGCTTGGATACGAAGGTAGGACAGTCACAAAGGCATTATCAGTTACACCTTCATTTGCCTTCATGTGGGGACAGAACAGTGCCTGGGCCTAAATATGTGACAGTGGCCTGTTCCAGTGGTGGGTGACGTGAAGCCTGATTCTCTGCTATGACATGAAGACAGATTCTGTGCTGACATAAGGCCAGATTCTCTGTTACAGGACCTTTCTCCTCTGTCTGGGTGCCGGGGCCTAAATGTGTGACAGTGGCCTGTTCCAGTGGTGGGTGACGTGAAGCCTGATTCTCTGCTATGACATGAAGACTGATTCTGCGCTGACATCATGCCAGATTCTCTGTTATGGGACCTCTCTCCTCTGCCTGGGTGCCTGGGCCTAAATGTGTGACAGTGGCCTGTTCCAGTGGTGGGTGACGTGAAGCCTGATTCTCTGCTATGACATGAAGACAGATTCTGCTCTGACATAAGGCCAGATTCTCTGTTACGGGACCTCTCTCCTCTGCCTGTGTGCCTGGGCCTAAATGTGTGACAGTGGCCTGTTCCAGTGGTGGGTGACGTGAAGCCTGATTCTCTGCTATGACATGAATACAGATTCTGCGCTGACATAAGGCCAGATTCTCTGTTACGGGACCTCTCTCCTCTGCCTGGGCCTAAATATGTGACAGTGGCCTGTTCCAGTGGTGGGTGACGTGAAGCCTGATTCTCTGCTATGACATGAAGACAGATTCTGTGCTGACATAAGGCCAGATTCTCTGTTACAGGACCTCTCTCCTCTGTCTGGGTGCCAGGGCCTAAATGTGTGACAGTGGCCTGTTCCAGTGGTGGGTGACGTGAAGCCTGATTCTCTGCTATGACATGAAGACAGATTCTGTGCTGACATGAAGCCAGATTCTCTGTTACGCGACCTCTCTCCTCTGCCTGGGCCTAAATATGTGACAGTGGCCTGTTCCAGTGGTGGGTGACGTGAAGCCTGATTCTCTGCTATGACATGAAGACAGATTCTGCGCTGACATAAGGCCAGATTCTCTGTTACGGGACCTCTCTCCTCTGCCTTGGTGCCGGGGCCTAAATGTGTGACAGTGGCCTGTTCCAGTGGTGGGTGACGTGAAGCCTGATTCTCTGCTATGACATGAATACAGATTCTGCGCTGACATAAGGCCAGATTCTCTGTTACGGGACCTCTCTCCTCTGCCTGGGTGCCTGGGCCTAAATGTGTGACAGTGGCCTGTTCCAGTGGTGGGTGACGTGAAGCCTGATTCTCTGCTATGACATGAAGACAGATTCTGCGCTGACATAAGGCCAGATTCTCTGTCACGGGACCTCTCTCCTCTGCCTGGGTGCCTGGGCCTAAATGTGTGACAGTGACCTGTTCCAGTGGTGGGTGACGTGAAGCCTGATTCTCTGCTATGACATGAAGACAGATTCTGCGCTGACATAAGGCCAGATTCTCTGTTACGGGACCTCTCTCCTCTGCCTGGGTGCCTGGGCCTAAATGTGTGACAGTGGCCTGTTCCAGTGGTGGGTGACGTGAAGCCTGATTCTCTGCTATGACATGAAGACAGATTCTGCGCTGACATAAGGCCAGATTCTCTGTTACGGGACCTCTCTCCTCTGCCTGGGTGCCGGGGCCTAAATGTGTGACAGTGGCCTGTTCCACTGGTGGGTGACGTGAAGCCTGATTCTCTGCTATGACATGAAGACAGATTCTGCGCTGACATAAGGCCAGATTCTCTGTTACGGGACCGCTCTCCTCTGTCTGGGTGCCGGGGCCTAAATGTGTGACAGTGGCCTGTTCCAGTGGTGGGTGACGTGAAGCCTGATTCTCTGCTATGACATGAAGACAGATTCTGTGCTGACATGAAGCCAGATTCTCTGTTACGCGACCTCTCTCCTCTGCCTGGGCCTAAATATGTGACAGTGGCCTGTTCCAGTGGTGGGTGACGTGAAGCCTGATTCTCTGCTATGACATGAAGACAGATTCTGCGCTGACATAAGGCCAGATTCTCTGTTACGGGACCTCTCTCCTCTGCCTTGGTGCCGGGGCCTAAATGTGTGACAGTGGCCTGTTCCAGTGGTGGGTGACGTGAAGCCTGATTCTCTGCTATGACATGAATACAGATTCTGCGCTGACATAAGGCCAGATTCTCTGTTACGGGACCTCTCTCCTCTGCCTGGGTGCCTGGGCCTAAATGTGTGACAGTGGCCTGTTCCAGTGGTGGGTGACGTGAAGCCTGATTCTCTGCTATGACATGAAGACAGATTCTGCGCTGACATAAGGCCAGATTCTCTGTCACGGGACCTCTCTCCTCTGCCTGGGTGCCTGGGCCTAAATGTGTGACAGTGACCTGTTCCAGTGGTGGGTGACGTGAAGCCTGATTCTCTGCTATGACATGAAGACAGATTCTGCGCTGACATAAGGCCAGATTCTCTGTTACGGGACCTCTCTCCTCTGCCTGGGTGCCTGGGCCTAAATGTGTGACAGTGGCCTGTTCCAGTGGTGGGTGACGTGAAGCCTGATTCTCTGCTATGACATGAAGACAGATTCTGCGCTGACATAAGGCCAGATTCTCTGTTACGGGACCTCTCTCCTCTGCCTGGGTGCCGGGGCCTAAATGTGTGACAGTGGCCTGTTCCACTGGTGGGTGACGTGAAGCCTGATTCTCTGCTATGACATGAAGACAGATTCTGCGCTGACATAAGGCCAGATTCTCTGTTACGGGACCGCTCTCCTCTGTCTGGGTGCCGGGGCCTAAATGTGTGACAGTGGCCTGTTCCAGTGGTGGGTGACGTGAAGCCTGATTCTCTGCTATGACATGAAGACAGATTCTGCGCTGACATAAGGCCAGATTCTCTGTTACGGGACCTCTCTCCTCTGCCTGGGTGCCGGGGCCTAAATGTGTGACAGTGGCCTGTTCCAGTGGTGGGTGACGTGAAGCCTGATTCTCTGCTATGACATGAATACAGATTCTGCGCTGACATAAGGCCAGATTCTCTGTTACGGGACCTCTCTCCTCTGCCTGGGTGCCTGGGCCTAAATGTGTGACAGTGGCCTGTTCCAGTGGTGGGTGACGTGAAGCCTGATTCTCTGCTATGACATGAAGACAGATTCTGCGCTGACATAAGGCCAGATTCTCTGTTACGGGACCTCTCCTCTGCCTGGGTGCCTGGGCCTAAATGTGTGACAGTGGCCTGTTCCAGTGGTGGGTGACGTGAAGCCTGATTCTTTGCTATGACATGAAGACTGATTCTGCGCTGATATGAAGCCAGATTCTCTGCTATGGCATGAAGAGACTGATTCTCTGCTGACATGAAGCCAGATTCTTTGCTATGGCATGAAGAGACTGATTCTCTGCTGACGTGAAGCCAGATTCTCTGCTATGGGACCTCTGTCCAATTGATATTGGTTCATTTTTATTTTTTTAATTTTTATTTTAATTCATTTCCCTATCCACATTTGTTTGTAGGGGATTTACCTACATGTTGCTGCCTTTTGCAGCCCTCTAGCTCTTTCCTGGGCTGTTTTACAGCCTTTTTAGTGCCCAAAAGTTCGGGTCCCCATTGACTTCAATGGGGTTCAGGTTCGGGACGAAGTTCGGATCCGAACCCGAACATTTCCGGGAAGTTCGGCCGAACTTCTCGAACCCGAACATCCAGGTGTTCGCTCAACTCTAGTCACAATTTAACATTTGTCACTGCTATTTTTTTGAAGCCAGAATGCTCACCCCTTTGTAGTGAGGGGCAATGATGCGCAAGGCAATCAGTCTTATGGGAGTGTGGTGCATGCTGTGTGTGCACTGACCCCCCTATGGTTGTGGCTACTGTAGCAACTGGTTCCAAAATGTATCATGCCGCAGGAGAGGGAGTCTCCCTCCTGTGGCAAAAGAGCCTGTTATAAATTGTGAGAGGGATTCTCTGTTCCACAAACCTGTGACAGAGATGGGCTGCAGTGGCGGGGCGAGCCTGTGATTAGTGTTGATTGCGAATATTCTAATCGCAAATTTGTATCGTGAATATTGGCACTTTGAGAATTTGCGAAAATCTAAAATATAATGCTATATATTCCTAATCGTGAATATTCTAGTTTTTTTTTTTTTTTTTTGCATCAGTACTACTGCTTCTTGCTTGTGGGCCAATGAGAAGGCTGCAATATCTTTGTCAGAGCTTAGCAACATCCCTAGCAACCAATAGGAAAGTTGCCTACCCCTTACTATATAAGAAACTCCCCAGCAGCCATTTTCTGCAGTTTTTTGCAGTTCTAAAGGAGAGAGCAGTGTCATTGCTGTGCTCTGTGCTTTGCTGAGTCATTTACATTAGATAGTTAGTTAGCTTATATATATAATACAGATAGTTAGTGGGAGATAGTCAGTGTAGGTTAGATAGTGAGATAGTGTAGCTGATAGGTTCCAGTGCAGGGTGTTAGGTAGTGTGATAGGAATTACTGTTTCTCTGCTGTCCATACATACATGCTACAGACATAGTGCTGTGATGTCACAACAATACTTAGTGCACCAATCAGTAATATGTAGTCAGACCTGCTAAAATGTGAAGTTGCACGTATTGCGCAAAAATATGTGCATCATTAGTGCCGACTTGCACAATTGCGAAAATAATCTCTGGAAATTGCAAATTCTTGAATTTGCTAATTTATTCCGAATATTATAAAATTTGCGAAATATCACGAAAACGAATATTGCCTATGCCGCTCATCACTACCTGTGATTGTGGATGGGCTGTTGCAGAGTGAGTGTGCTAGGAAAGGGAGCTTCTCTCCCTGCAGATATTCTAACAAAGTGAAGGCTATAATAACTGATGAGCTGATGATGACTATGGGAGTATACTAGAAGAGGGAGCCTCCCAAAGTGGGTTATTAGAAAGGAAAGCAGTAGAGTTAGTGTCGCTGGGTGTAAAGGGACATCAATAACCTGGTCCATGTAGAAGGGTTAAGGCTTAGTATTTAGGGTTAATGTGCTTTCCATGATTTCAATTTGATTCCAAGAGCTTAGTTATCATGCCCTACACAGCAGAGGGAAGGCTGGACCTGCCCACTCTGAGGGCGGAGCTATTTAGTCTGATTGCATTAGCCAGAGAGTCTGGCCTAGACCTCCAAAATGTAAGGATCTACAAGGCGCTCTCCATTCCTACATGCTGAGTTGCCCTTCCTCTGGGAGAAGAAAACAAATAATCTATAGACTATTTAGGACCATAAGAGACCGTGCTTGATAGCTAAAGTAACGGAATGGATTGGCCATCTGATCCAAGATCTGCACCCAGGAGTGGGAATTGCAGGAGTTAATGAGAACAGAATTGCACACCTTTGTTCAATTTGGAAATTAGCCTGGATTTAATAGAGAGACTATACATCCTGCTTTCCGATATATACAGTCGTGTAAAGGTGTATATGTAGGTGTGTGTGTGTTTTTCGAGGGACTGACTGTCATGTTCTAAGGGGGATCAGCCAGACCCCTAGAACATCTCAGGCAAACAAACACAAGTTAAGCAATCAAACAAGGCAAAGACCAACATGAATTCATTATTCACAGAGATCTGGACATGGCAGGAAACTGGACCAGCAGGTAATATCAATGGACCAAGTGCATCGGTTTCACTTGGGGCCAATCCCAGAGGACAGAGACTCAGTGAGCCTCGTTTTTCACAGAGCCCCTGATGGTGGGGATGAACTTAGCCGAGGGCTCACTGGTCACATCTCCAGGAAGGTCCCGATGCACTTGGCCATTTACCTGCAGAGACTGATGGTGCAAGCACCAGCGGTCCACACAAACAAGGACTGGAACCTAGGCACATGAACTGTAACACAAACAATGACATAGGACACAGTTGAGACAAGACAAACGGGAGCCAGAACACAAGCAAATGCTAGGACCCCATGCAGAAAGAATGCATGGCGGTCACAGGCAGAGCTGCCCAGACAGCCAGACAAGCAGATGCCTGGACCCCATGCAGAGCGACACATGGCAGTCACAGGCAGAGCTGCCAAAAACACAGGCAGACAAACAGATGCCTGGACCCCATAGGGAACGACACATGGCAGTCAGACTAGATGTCCTCCTTCCGGAGAACCCAGGAGCCCTCTCACCGAAGGAATAGACTTGGACTAGCACTGCCTGTTCCCCATGTGGAGTTAGTCCATGAGCGAACAGACAGTTGCACCACAAGACACAGAACTTGACTAAGTGACCTTGATGTCTCACTAGGTGACCACGCAGACAGTGCAGATGGAATAATCCCATGTCAGGTGCATAGATCCTGCACCCAGCAAAGCTGGAGACAGACCGACCCCCAAACCCACAGCACACAGGATATTATAGCAGGGTGACTGGATCATCTAACCACCTAGCAAACACACCCAACTCAAACTATTAACCCCACAAGAACCAAACAGTGATCGACAGAACAGTACACACACAGGGTGCCAACACTACACGTCGACCCTGGCAACCAGCCCACACGGAATCCACTGTAGCTAGTACGCCAGAGCACAAACGTGAGCAACACGCCAACCCATGTCACAGTGAACCACACTGTGACACTGACCTTATCCTCACAAGTGTTATTTGCCAAACATATCTCAATAAAGCTTGTTGGACTTGTTACCTTACACTGCCCTTCTTATTGCCTTGCACCCAACACCTGCACTGCTGCCAGCACTGCATTGCCTACACCACCAGGGATTGCTGCCTTGCAGCCATCTATCTAACATCAAGGGCACCCCATCTAACACTATGCAGGATCCCCAGAAAGTCCAGGCTGTGCCCCAAGGGAAGAAGGGGTGTGCCTCCATTCACTGCATGGCCCCAGGGAGTGTTGAACTGAGGATAGCCACTGTGAACCATTACTACTCCTATCTATGCCACTGCTACCACTCCCATCCTCTTCCCAGCATTTCACCTCTGGGTTGCAGCACATGCATCAGCCCTGGAAACACTGGGGCAGTGGAAGAATAGATGACCCGGTCAAGTGTGACTATCTGCGAGGAGACAAGACCCTGAACTAAGGCATTTGAGGCATGTAACATTGCCCCTGGATCAGGGAGGTCCCCTTGGGACTAGCAGACTGCAACTAGTTAAAAGACTGTGGGGCTCATTTCTTAACTGATATTCTCAATTTTTTTGGCATATATCAGTCACAGATTTTGTCGCACGCCATTTTGTGATAAAATCTGTGACTTTTCCCCGCTCGTCAGTTTTCTCAGCAGGCCCATCTCATTCATCATTTTCTACTCCAGTTTTTGAGGTAGAAAATTGCTTAAATCTACACCAGCCAGGTGTAGGAGGTGGTGTAGATTTAAAGGGAGTCTGTCACCACATTTGAGCATATTAGACTGATCAAATAGCGTTATATGTGCCACCCAGAACTTAAAAACGGTACCTTTGTTGTTTGTAACTGAGTTTTCTTTTAGCCGAAAATGAACTTTTAAGATTATGTAAATGAGCCCTCTCAAGTGCCCAGGGCGGCGTCTCAATCCTCCGAGCCCCAGGCAGCACCTCCTCAACGGCTCATAACCCCGCCCTCCGTGTGCCTCTGCCCGCCCGTTTACTCCCCTCCTCTGTCCTTTTCCACTGCAGCTGCGCAGCTGCAGCTGCAGTGGAAAAGGACAGAGGAGGGGAGTAAACGGGCGGGCAGAGGCACACGGAGGGCGGGGTTATGAGCCGTTGAGGAGGTGCTGCCTGGGGCTCGGAGGATTGAGACGCCGCCCTGGGCACTTGAGAGGGCTCATTTACATAATCTTAAAAGTTCATTTTCGGCTAAAAGAAAACTCCGTTACATACAACAAAGGTACCGTTTTAAGTTCTGGGTGGCACATATAACGCTATTTGATCAGTCTAATATGCTCAAATGTGGTGACAGACTCCCTTTAAGTTTGGCGCTTCCTTTAGCAGTACAGAGACACTTAAGACCGCCGTGTAAATCACCAGTCTTATTAAATGAGTCCCTGTGACAAAAAATACATTGAGGATCCGGAAGTCAAGTACCCTCATTTTGAGTGATGTAACAGCCAAGCCGGTGTACATGTGTACAGTACAGTAAAGTTTCTGAGTTTGCTGCAAAAATTGATGTGCCCATGCCTGCCATTATTCTTGCTATCCAATGGGCCTGGTCTAGCCACTCCTCTCTTCTTGTACTCCCCCTAATTCAGAATAAGGCCTCATGCACACGGCCGTATGTATTTTGCGGTCATTCCGTATTATGCGGAACGGAAGAGCTGGCCCTAATAGAACAGTACTATCCTTCTCCGTAATGCGGACAATAATAGGACATTCAGTTAGGTAGTCATTTGTTCTATAGGGTATCCTGCAAGTAAAGGTAGACCATACAACTCTATTATCTTAATGTAAATGGAGAGACGATAGTTTTGAGCCTTCTGTAACTGAAGGAAGTAAGATATGGGGTGGAGCCTGACACATTTCGCTATCATCCAGATGATGGCCATTGGCTTCTACAATGTAGTAACCAAACCATATTGTTGAGCACACGGTGCACAACGGGGGAGCATGGAGTACAACGGGACCAAAGGCATACATACCATAAAGGTAAATTGGTCTTATCTCTTCTTTTAAAGAGTGATTAGAGCTATAGGAATAGATATGGGGGTGCAGAGGCAGTAGCCACATTTGTGCCCTGGGGTTCAAAAGCCCCTCTGCTACACCACACAAGACAACATCATTATTGTAAATTGTGCATGGCAGTTAGGGGAAATTGTTACATACATCCCACTATGGCCCAGAAGCTTCAAAGTAAGAACTTGTGGTGTAATCGCCTCCACACAGATACTACAATGCTTGCAGACAAGGAAATGGTTGATCAACACCATGATCATGGAATGGAAGGGGCAAACTGGCATGACGTCCTAATGTTGATTAGGGCTGCGGTGACATTTTCATCTTTGCCATACAGCACCCCTTTTTCTTTAAATTTGAAATTTAGGACTTATGAAAATCTATATTGCCCAGATGCAGATATAACTGAGAACCCACTGACTCCACAGGGACAGTACCATACTTACTTTATTTTTTTTACTTTAAGAAAATCATTTTATTATATCATTTGATAAATATTAAATCAAGTAAATTATTAAAATGTGCACAAGGGGGTAAAAATATATATTTGTTATTTTCACACAAAAAAAATCACTTTCCTTATGACTTCCAGAAAAAGAATCTCTAAATATCAGACTTGTCTTTGAGGCATCAGGTTAATGTATATGCTCCTATTCCTAATCAACACTCAGACGGCTTCTTGAATGAAATATGACATTTTCTGATTGATGGCTCACCTTCCTTAATAGCAGGTTTCCCACTTCTCTAAAAGAGAATTCAACAGTAGGTCAGTAACAGACGTCCACAGGAACCTCAGACCCAAAGCCCAGCCAACATCTCAAGTCGCCTGCATTAAGAGCTGTCTGACATTTTCTGCATCTTAAGAGCTTCTTGTAAGGAGCTCTTCGATAGGTCACCCCTTGCAAAATGTTTTGCAAGCCATTACAGCCTGAACTCCAGCACAGTAATACAATTGCAAGGCAGCTGCTCTCAGCAAGAGGCAAAGGTCACGGTGCTGTGTATATAAGCAAGCTGTGAAGGGTATAGCAGTCCAGATCTCACCCTCTTGCATTTTAAAAGCCAGCACAAGTAAAAACAAACAGCAACACGCTTCTACTTCTCTTTTTTTTTTTTTTCTTTAGCCCCGGAAAAACATTTAAAAGCATGGTGAGATTATTATTTTTTTTTTTACAATTTGGTTCCTATTGCTCCTGCATAATCCGCCGCCTGTTAAATTTTTGGATGAGGTTCAGAAAGGCTTATTTAGTAGGTACTAGCATTTATTGAAAAATTGTCTCTTGCCGGCATGTATTGATGGTGAACGGAGTCGAGTCTTATTAAAACAGAAGACACTATTAAGAAATTATTACAAATGGTTGCAGCAGATGGTGCTCGGTTATAGTACATTAGTTACAATAGTGAACATTTTGAATTTTTTTGGGCATCATAGGAACTTCCTTCTCTGGATAAGCAAATAGTTACCACTCTTTCCAGGGACTGAACTACAGATATATTATGTGAAGCTGAATTAAGAAGATCTGAATTCAAGGGTGTTCAGCTGCTCATACTTGACGTGGCCCGGCAGCAGGATCTGCACACGGATCACCACTAATTGGTGGGTCGTACCTGTACCTGCTAGTCGGGACCTGTACATGGTATTTGTTTCAAGAAGCACCTACAGGCACAAGTACTAGTATGAACCAGCAATTAGTGATGATCCACATGTGGGTCCTGCTGCCAGGCCGCATCATCTACGGGTAGCCTATGAGGACATCATTTTTTTCATTTTATTAAATCATAGATAGATTTTTGCTTTAATGATGGCCTCTTTTATATCAGATGGTGCAAGCATATTCCACAACACTGTACAGAGATCAAATTATCAAATCAAATACTCTCTGGTATTTGTCCCTCCCTGGGGTGGTTTAGTGTATCTTGTTTCCTCATCTCAAGCATATCCAGGTAGAACATGACGACTCCATGAGGGAGTCACACTGGTCTGAATGACTGGATTATAGTTAGGACCGAAAGGGCAAATACCCTGAAGACTCCACCATCTAGGACCACTATCCTGAAGATGCTTACTGAAAAGAATAGGAAAACTGCTTGTGGGGGGAATATTTTGCAAGATACTGTATACTCTATATGGACAAAAGTACTGGGACACACATTTTATCATTGAATTCAGGTGTTTCATTCAGTCCCATTGCCACAGATGTATAAAATTCAGCCCCTAGCCAGGGGTGCACCACCAATGAGGCCAGGTGAGGCGATAGTACCAGGTAGGGGCAAGAGGGGGCAGCGGAAGAGCGGAAGGATCATGGGGAATGAGCGCTTTCATTGTGGCAAGGGGGTTAGGTTAAGAAACTGGCATTGGGGGAGGGGGCTGTGCCGTTTCAGTTTTCGCCTCAGGCATCAGAAAGGCTAGGAGCACCCCTGCCCCTAGCAATGCAGTCCGGCGCCCACCGTCATTAAAGCTGTCAGATGCCGCGTTCATCACTGATCACTGCACGTGAGATTTAAAAGAAATAGGGTTTTCAGGTGTTAGGCCCCTTTCACACGAGCGATTTTTCTGCCTGGTGCAATGCGTGATGCACTCGCACTGAATCCTGACCCATTCATTTCATTTTCACATATCAGTTCTGCGTTGCATGAAAAAAACGCAGCATGTTCTATATTCTGTGTTTTTTATGCAGCCCTGGCCCCATAGAAGTGAATGGAGCTGCGTGGAAAACGCATTGCATCCGCAAGCAAGGGCAGATGCAATGCGTTTTTCGCTGATGGTTGCTAAGAGATGTTGTTTGTAAACCTTCAGTTTTTTTATCACGCGCATGAAAAACGCATCAAAACGCATTGCACTAGCGCGGCAAAAAATGAACAACTGAACGCTATCGCAGACAAAACTGACTGAACTTGCTTGCAAAATGGTGCAAGTTTCCCTGAACTCACCCTGAACGCTTCCGGACCTAATCTGTCACGCTCGTGTGAAAGAGGCCTTAGGCTGGGTTCACACTTGAGCGCATTTTATATGCGCGTTTAACGCGCGTTCTTGTCGCGTGTTTTTATGCGCGTTTTTTGCAATAGTAAACGCGCAATTGACGCGCGTTTGTGTGATTGACTGCAGTGTCCTATGGCCACAAACGCGCGTCAAAACGCCCCAAAGAAGCTCAAGAACTTGTTTGAGCGTAGGGCGTTTTTCAGCGCATTCAAACGCGCTGTAAAACGCTCAAGTGAGAACCAGGGCCATAGGGAAGCATTGGTTTTCATGTGTTGAGCGTTTTACAGCGCGTTTGAACGCGCTGTAAAACGCTCAAGTGTGAACCCAGCCTAAGTCGGTGAAAAAACATAATTATACTCACCTGATCCATTTGAGCGCGAAGGGGGTGCCGCAGCCATCTTGATTGAAGATCACATGCGAAATCTTGTGCGACGCTGATGACGTCATCAACCTGACCGGCGTGGTGATGTCATACATCTCCACGCACGAGCATGAGGTAAGTATGATTTTTTTTCCCCCACCATTTCAGGAAAATTGATTCGTTACCATGAAGCACCAGGAAATTCCATGAAATTTGGATTGAAGTTCACTTCGGATACTTTGATTCGCTCAATACTAGTTACATCCAATGAATTTCTCTGACTGCTGTTTTTTTTCACTTTTCTCATGTTTTCTATCTGGCCCAAGCCACCATGATGATTTGTTCCAGCCACTTGTCTGAAGAGTTTGCTGCCCAGACATTTTTGGTTTCTCACTTTTCCAGCAACAGTTCTACCTGGGCACTGTTCTTCTAAAATAGCAGCAAATAGCGCTTCATAGCACCAAATTATTATTAGCTCTGTAACAGAAAATGAATTAAGATCTGGAACTCTGAGAACTGGAGATCCACAAGCAGCATAGCACAGTAGCTTGTGTAAATCCCATTTACTTCTAGGGGAGTTATGGGAACAGTATACCAGAACTTGCCCAGCTCTGTCTGTAAGGCCTCTTTCACACGAGTGTGACAGATTAGGTCCGGATGCGTTCAATGAAACTCGCACAATTTTGCAAGCAAGGTCAGTCAGTTCAGTTTGCGATTGCATTCCATTGTTCAGTTTTTTTTCCGCGTGGGTGCAATGCGTTTTGATGTGTTTTTCACAGGCGTGATAAAAACCTGAAGGTTTACAAACATCTCTTAGCAACCAGTGAAAAACGCATTGCATCTTCACTTGCTTCCGGATGCAATGCGTTATTCACGCAGCCCTATTCACTTTTATGAGGCCAGGGCTGCGTGAAAAACGCAGTATATAGAACATGCTGTGATTTTTAACGCAACACAGAAGTGATGC
The DNA here is from genome assembly GCF_905171765.1 of Bufo bufo. NCBI lineage: Eukaryota > Metazoa > Chordata > Amphibia > Anura > Bufonidae > Bufo > Bufo bufo. The sequence goes on from NC_053389.1 coordinate 140,987,527, forward strand.
GTGAAATGAATGGGTCAGGATTCAGTGCAGGTGCCATGCGTTCATGTCACGCATTGCACCTGTGCGGGAAAACTCACTCGTGTGAAAGAGGCCTAAGCCTTCTTTCACAGTGCACTAGCGCTAAAATATTTCGGCAGGCTGTTGCGGCAGAGGAATCACCTGCCGGAGTACATTGTATCCGGCAAAGCCAGATACAATAACAGCTAACACCCGTTGTTTCACACCTCAAAGGCCACAGTCAATAGGAAAATATTTTAAAAAATAACATTAAAAAAAACTATTAAAAATGTAAATCACCTCTCCCAATTTTATATAAAAAAAATCAATGACAGAAAAAAAACATAATTGGTATCGTGTCTAAACTTAATGGAAAAAAATAATAATGTCCAATTTGCAGTTTTTTGGTCTCCTTGACCCACAAAAAAATAAATACAAAGTGATAAAAAAGTCATATGTACTCCAAAATGGTACCAATACAAATTATTGCTATACATATATACACATATATATTGTGGGGATTTGCTCTGGTATTCAGGGTATGCGGACGCAGTACAGAGGCAAATTACCAGTTCTTAAATCAAACTTCTGTGTTTATTCACACATAAAGCAAAAACAAAATGTCACTTTCTTATCGCCTCTATTTTGTTTACTTAGGGTTTGATCACTCTGCGCCCAATGACATACCCGAGGCATTTAGTCTCCTCTAACCCTATCGCGGTTAGTCCCGCCTTCCGAAGGGAGTCCACTATAGCTTGCACTTTGGGTAGGTGACTTTCCTAATCGGTACTGTCGTCCAGGTAAGCCGAAGTGTACAGACAATGTGGACGCAGCACAATGTCCATAAGCCGTTGAAAAGTACTGCACCTTGTACTGATACAGCCCTTCAGGTGTGATGAAGGAAGTTTTCTCTTTGGCAGCCTCCGTTAAGGGCACCTGCCAGTACCCTTTCGTGAGGTCCAAAACAGAAAAATACTGAGCTTGCCCTAACCTCTCGATAAGCTCATCCACCGAGGGCATGGGATAAGCATCGAATTTGGAAATCTCGTTCAGTTTCTGAAAATCATTACAGAACCGGAGTGTCCCGTCCGGCTTGGGTATTATAAGACTAGCCCACTCACTTTTAGACTCCTTAATGATGTCTAGCCTCAGCATCATCTGAACTTCCTCTGAGATGGCTTGTCGCCGAGCCTCGGATACCCGGTATGGTTTTAGCCAGACTTTCGCCAGAGGTTCAGTGACAATGTCAAGGCGAATTGTGGAAGTTGGTCCAGGGAGATCGGAAAACACATCCGTGTTCCGGCTAATAAACTCCCTGGCCTCCTGAGCCTGCTTAGAGGAGAGGCTGTCAGCAATTCTTACTATTGCAGATGCTTCCCTTGCTTCAGACAGAGAGGCTGAAACCGCTTTCCCTAGAAAACCTGGCCACGGGCTGTCTTCAGTACAGATTTCCCTATCTTTCCACACTTTAAGTAGATTCACATTGTACACCTGCTCTCGTTTTCGCCTCCTTGGCTGGTGTACCTTGTAATTTACCTCTCCAATTTTTTTAAGTACCTCATAGGGCACCTCCCACCAGGCCAGGAACTTACTGTCCACAGTCGGCACTAGAACTAAAACTCAATCACCCGGGTTAAAGATCCAGACCCAAGCCTGCCGATTATAGATCCTACTCTGGGCTCGCTGAGCGGCCTCCATATGCTCCCTGACAAGAGGAAAAACGGTCTCTATCCGCTGTTGCATCTTGGTAACATACTCAAGGACACTTCTATGTGGAGTGGGTTGCTGTTCCCATGCCTCTTTGGTTACGTCCAACAAACCGCAAGGATGTCTGCCATATAGCAATTCGAAGGGCAGGAACCCAGTAGAGGCCTGGGGCACCTCTCACACAGCAAACATGAGATAAAGCAGAAGAAGGTCCCAGTCCTTCCCATCTTTAGACACCACCCTTTTCAATATGGTTTTTAATGTTTTATTAAAGCTTTCAACTAGACCGTCCGTTTGCAGATGGTAAACGGACATCCGTAACTGTTTGGTATGCAGCAACTTACAGAGCTCCCTCATGACCTTAGACATAAAAGGGGTCCCCTAGTCAGTCAGAACCTCTTTAGGTAGCCCCACTCAGGAGAAACTTCTTAGCTATTAGTTTAGCCGATGTATGTCGCAGTGGCACCGCCTCCGAGTACCGAGTGGCGTAATCTAGGACGACCAGGATGTGTCGGTACTGGGCATACGAGGTCCATCGCGACTCGCTCAAACGGTACCTGGATGATTGGGAGAGGTACCAAGGGACTGCGGAAAAGGTGCTGAGGGCTAGTTGCTTGGCAGGTCGGGCAAGACTTACAGAATTCGTCCACCTCTCTAAACCCCACTGGGCCAGTAAAACCGTTGTAGTATCTGGTCCTGTGTTTTCTACATTCCCAGATGCCCCCTGAGAACATGTTGGTGGAGTGTAGTACACTCTGGTACATACGCCTATTAGAATCTGGCAGGTATCTATCTTCTGCTCTGTCTGTGGTCTGCTTTGTTTGGGCCTGACTAGCTGTGGAGGTACTTATCTTCTCCTTGCTTTTGGAATCTATACTTACAGGACTGCTCGCAGGGTATGGTGGTGTCGTCCTGGAGATCTGATAGTTCTGAAGTTGGCTGCTTTCTTGGTCACCAGCTGAGGTAAGGGACTCAGGCTGGGAAGGTTGATCTGGGGCCTCATCCGAGACTTGGATCCTTAGTTGGGGTCCCTATTTCTGGGAGCTCCTATCAACGCAGCCTACCCCAACAGGGGGTGGCTGGTACACTGCCTAGAACTTTATTTCCTCCCTCTGAAGTAGGATGTGGGAACATTCCACTCCTCCTCAGATAGGGGGAAGCTAGCCTGGAATGGTCTGTTCCAGTCTAGGTCTATTAACTAGCTATGTTCTGCCTACATATTGCTTCCACCTGCTGGTGTACATTGAGAACTACAGCAAATACATATTAAACAGGCATAGAAATACATACAATACAAATGTAATGTTAATGTATGACATACAACAGTGCCTGGAAAAATGCAGAACCCAAAAATATCAGCGTTCACGCCAGACTCACTTCTCTTGCCTGCATCCTCCACCAATTGTGGGCATTCGCTCTGGTAGACAGGGTGTGTGGACGCAGTACAGAGACAAATTACCAGTTCCTAAAACAAACTTCCGTGTTTATTCACACGTCAAATGTCACTTTGCAGTCTTGGTGCTAGTTCATACACAATGGAAAGTCCACATAACAACATCACCTTGTTGGCAGTTCTGCCTCCAGCAGTCCACAGCAGGCTTTTAGGGGACCCCTTTCCCTTACAGACAGATCTCAGCCCTCCAGCATGGCACAAGCCTCTGATCCCAGCACACACACCTCCTGAGCTCCACTGTGAGACTGAGGTAATCCTTCTCACCTGGCAGTGCTGGCTGTTTTTTTAGGCCTGGCAAAACCCGGCCTGGAACATGGGGAGTAGTCACCCACCCAGCACTTTGACTACTCCCAGTAAGAGCCGTCCCGGATCAGCTATACAGCCATACTAAGTATTAAGGTGTCAAACAGCAACTGCTGCTGACACATAAAAAATGGCTCTTACTCCACCGAGACCAGGAACCTCTGTGACATGTACCTATAATCCACGATGATTCCTTGTACCTTCTTACAATATACATAAACACACATACACACAGCTCTGCAGCTCTTTAATAAAAACTCACATCTTTACTCTTACAAGCACTGTACTGTCTTCCTGGTTTGGCCCCTTCCACTCATGACGTCATCAAAAGTCCTTCAGCAGCAGTTTAATCTGAGCTTTTTTCTCCTTTACTGCAGAGACCTTCATGATGGAGAAGGCTCAGTCCCATCTATGTACCGAATGATCTTTCAGCCTATTCTCCTGCATGAACTGATCACAGAGATCAGTGTTGTATTAGCTGGATTAGCACTTGGTTGAATCATTTAAGGAAGCAGAGAGGTATCTGGCATCTGCTGCAAACGTCTGGATGGGGCCTACACAGGTTCTGGCATATACAATGGTGAATGTGCCAGAGCTGGTGGCCTTTCCCACATCCCGCTCCACACCCCCTTTCTGTAATCCTGGTGAGGGCAAATTAAAATCACTAGTTGCAATTAAAGAAGTCGCAGTGGCATTGAAAAGGTAAAAAAAAACGCGGCTTTGGGACTTTTTAAAGCCAGAAAAACACATAGGGGAATGATGAATTTTCCCGCTTTGGTTTTTAAAGAAGCACTGCCACTCTTGTCGATAAACAGTGTCTTGTATTGCAGTGTTCACGTAAAGGAACTGTGTCATCAGAAAATGAACAATTGTTTAAATCGTGTTTTTATGATTAACATATTTTTAAAGAATTTTTGAGGATGTTATTTTTAATTTTACATATCAATAGCTATAGTTAAACAAAAAACATGAAATCATGTAGTTTTTGCACTGGCCACAAAATCTGATAACAGGCGCCACTTCTTGGCCTGTACAGATCACTGTACTGCAGTTATCTGCTTATCGGTCATTATACTCCTGCCTGTAATGATATCACCTCTGTGTATAGGTAAGACAGGATCCATCATTCACAATAGGTGATTGTCAAAGCTTTTCTATTCTTTCTTTGTGCAATGACCACACAGAGCATTCAAAAGAAACAGCAAATTCCAAATTGTCAATCCTACTTTGAGCGCTGCAGGTTACGGGTGTGGTGGGCCCTGTTCACACCAAGTTTCACTATTCAAAATTTAAAGTCCCTAAAATGTAGAAACACAGTCGGCACTGCTCAATCAGGTTTAATACCCAGCAGGATTCGCACCTGTGCTTGGAGTCCTCGGAAAGCACTAGGAGCATTTATCAACAGAGGTACCCGGTCGGGGTCATAGGCGTTCCGTTACAGCACCCATATGCACTATCATGCGGTAATACTGGTGGTGCTCAGCTCAAAATAGTATTGAAACAACCATGTAAACGAAGAACAGAAGAATAGCGGCACTCACCAAATCTTTTACCACTTGCAGCTTTATTCCGGGTTAAAAACACAGCAGATGCGGGTCACTGCACAGAGACACAAGGCAACAACCGTTTCAAGGCTTGACAAAGCGCTGTTCAGCGCAAAACGGCTGTTGCTTTGTGTCTCTGTGCAGTTACCCGCATCTGCTGTGTTTTTAACCCGGAATAAAGCTGCAGGTGGTAAAAGATTTGGTGAGTGCCGCTATTCTTCTGTTCTTCAATTACATGGTTGATTCAAAATCTAAAACCGCGCTGCTCTCCAACATGTGCCAATCTGACCACTTCAATATATGTCGATATTCAAAATGCACTAATCACTGTTCACATAGCATCGTCTCTCCTATAGATGGTCAAATCAAAGGAGCAAAGGATATTGAAGCACCGCAGTAGATATTTTAAAATCAGCTTTTATTATACTCACAAGATCAAAAAGGACACAGGCATATCAAATGTTTAGACTGGTTTCCCGTCTACCACCCGACCCGGGTTTCCCCTTCGCTTCGTCGGGAGTGTGTGTCTATGTGCTTTACAATCCTTTGATTTGACCATCTATAGGAGAGACGAATAAGTGTGTGGTGTGGATTGCTATGGAAACAGTGATTAGTGCATTTTGAATATCGACATATACTGAAGTGGTCGGATTGGCACCTGTTGGAGAGCAGAGCGTCACAGAGCATGCCTAGAGCAAACTCTCCCATAGAAGTCAATGAGGTCCCCTCCTGACCATTGTGTCTATGGCCCATGAGGTTGCCGTAAAGCAATTTTCTTATTGCTTTCTAACTGCTGTTCAGAACAGCTTAGGCAAGATGGCCGTCCCCATAATCATGCAATTAGAGAATAAAAACAGGTATGGATATGTGTTACTAAGTGGCAGATAACATGGTGACACATTTGGTGACACATTTCCTTTAAATAGGGATAAGCTGCAATACCAGACAGACAAGTTTTACGTTTTGATATATTTTGGTTTAGTTTATGTAACTGTGAGTACAAATTGTATAGCATGTCTCAAATGGGTACAAATTCTGGTGCATCAAGCACACACCACTGATTGTGGGGCAAATTAAGTAAGAATCTTGGCGCAAATACATTAATGTATTTTTCCACAATGTTATTTTTTTTTGTTCACGCTAATCAGCATATGACATAGACATTAAAGGGTTTATCTGGGAAGAGAAGAGGCCCCTCCCCAGGCCATGTGACGTCACCGTACATCGGTCACGTAGCCTGGTTACAGCTCAGCCCCAGTTCAGCACAACTGCATTACCAAGCACAGCCACTATACGATGTATGGCGCTGTGCTTGGCAAGCAACTGGGAGGCCGCCATGCTCACCAGAGCTCTGGTTAGCAGCACAGCTTCCCAGAACAGCTGATCAGGGGTGCTGGGACTCTGACCTCCGCCAATGTGATATTGATGACCTATCCTGTGTTAGATCATCAATATATTTTCTGGATAATCCCTTTAAGCATGTTATATCCCTTTTAAGCTAATCTGCTGACTAAAAAAAAAACTATAATGAGTTAAAAGTTACATTTTTATTTATTAGTGGGGAAAAAATCGAATCTAACAAAAAATAAATAATATTTACACTGTACTGTCGATATGGATAACAGATTTTTTAATTTTTAATTTTTTTTGTTGTAAATCTATAAAGGATAATCACATTATACTCAACTCTGTTGTCAGATTTAATCAATTAAGCTATTGCTGAATGAATCGGTTTAATCTGATGGGACATTGAAGGGAGTTTTTTAAATTATACCCAAGGAGGAAGAAGAAACTATTACTTACTGTGTATTAGTTCTGCTTAACTCCACTGGGGTCTTTCAAAGGGAAGACATGAGAAATGCATTATATTTAATTGCCTTTATTGGGTTTTAGGAAGCATAAATATCAAAAACATACCCCCTCCGTACGGCCAGTAGTAGATGCACTTTATTAAAAGATTCCTGCCTTCATTTCCCAATGAAGTGCTCCATGGATGTAGTGGAGTTTTCCAGTAGTGCTTGTGAAATTTTATCTGATGCAGCTTAGGCATTTATAGGAAGTATTTAATATACAAAGTAGCAGCAGAACACTGTGAAAACTGATCCTCCCACACTACTAAAAATTCCACAATTTGTGCAGATGTGTCCCCTATGAGTTTTATAGCACATGCTTAGTAAAATTCCCATAAGTATAATCTCTTTAAAATGTCCAATATGCAAGGTAGACACAATAAATATTTCATTCATTTTCCAAGTAATATAGAAATGTAATATGATAATGATAATATATCATCAAGATTTGGCCTATTATATATTTCAGGCTTTTATTAATAACAATTAAAATGTGTGATGCTTTCCATTTATTTATGAGACTTTCTATATTAGAGATTAGAGAACTTCTTGAAATTCACTTTGCGTCCCATTCGGCAAAATTTTCATAAAGTTTGGTATCGACCTGAATTGAATCATCACAAATCGAAGTTGCTCCAAACGCCCTGAACATTGCCTTACAGCACTCTCTAGTCTCCTTTTTAATTAAAATATGTTATTTCTTTTTGTTCATTATTTATGAATTTCTGCACTTCCCTCATTTTCACTTGCACTGTTGGTGCATGGAGGAGGCTGAATGATGTGTCTGGTCACTTGACCCTCCATCAACAGCCATCTTATGGACAGGACCTATGTGTGGACACCACAGATTTACCTAACAAGGGGGCATGGCTTATAAAATATAGCAAATGGCACAGAATGTCAACAAAGACTATATTAGTAAGTGCCATATAGTCATCTTACCTACACATCGGTCAAGAGTAGGCAGAAAGTGGCCAACTCTTTAACATTACCTTGTAATGCCACATGCTTATCTGTTTCTTTTTTGGCTTGATAGTCAATTATGGCTGATTTTAATATACTGTAGGCTATAATATTTTCTGGATGTCTACTTTGTTTTCTTAGTTTATTTACTATTATTTGTTTAACCCTTAGGATACCAGAGGTTTTTTGTATTTGCTTTTTCATTTTCATTTTTCTTCCCTATCTTCCTAGCCATACCTTTTTTATTTTTCCTTTCACATAGCTGTATGAAGACTTATTTTTTGCAGGACAAGTTGACTCTAATGTCAACATTTAATATGACAGACAATGTAGTGGGAAGCAGGAAAAACATTCCAAATGGGGTGGCATTGGAAAAAAAATGCAATTCCTCCATGTTTTTTACAAGTTTTATTCCCACGGCGTTCCTTTTGCAGCAAAACTGACCTGTGCCCTTCTTTCTCTGGATCAGTACAATTACAACGATACCACGTGTGTATAGTTTTTTTAATGTCTAAATAGTGTAAAAATAAATTTAAGCTTTGAAAAACATTTTGTTTTCCATCACCATATTCAAACCTCCTTAACTTTTTTGGAGTTATATCTACTAAGCTGTGTGGGGGTTCATTTTTCGTGGGACAATCTATAGGTTTTATTTTGGAGTGTGTGATTTTTCTATCACATTTTATTAAATTTTAAGTAAGGGGTAAGAGAAGCGATGAAAAGACGGCAAATTGGCTATTTTGATGCTTTTTGCCGTATTGGAAATTTTGTTTTATATTTTAATAGTATGGGAGTTTTCGGATGTGGTGGTGCCCATGATGTTTATATTTTTTGTTATTTATGTATTTATTTTTTTATTCTACGGAGTAGGGTGATTTAAACTTTGATATTTTAAAGTTTTTTTATATATTTTTAACAGTTTTTGTCCTTTTTTATGATATTGAAGCTTGTATTCTTCAGAGAGATCTAGCATATTGAAACCGGTAAGAACCCCAGAAGCGCGAAATGCCATGATCTCACTTGATCACAACATCTAAAGGCTTTAATCACCGTGATCGGCATTATTTCTGGTCGAGGTCATTAGCCACATGCCTCTGCTGTTTGAAACGTCCGCTGCACGTGCGAGTGGGCGCCATGTTTTCACTTTGCTCCAGAGCCGTACATGTACGGCGCTGGTAGCAAATGAGTTAGGCTACTTTCACACTAGCGTTCGGGGCTCCGCTTGAGAGTTCCGTTTGAAGGCTCTCACAAGCGGCCCCGAACGGATCCGTCCAGTCCTAATGCATTCTGAGTGGATGCGGATCCGCTCAGAATGCATCAGTCTGGCACCGTTTGTCCTCCACTCCGCTCAGCAGACGGACCCCTGAACGCTGCTTGCAGCGTTCGGGTGTCCGCCTGGCCGTGCGGAGGCAAACGGATCCGTCCAGACTTACAATGTAAGTCAATGGGGACGGATCCGTTTGAAGTTGACACTATATGGCTCAATTTTCAAACGGATCCGTCCCCCATTGACTTTCAATGTAAAGTCAAAACGGATCCGTTTGCATTATCATGAACAAAAAAAATAAAAAAAATTTTTTTTTTTTTTTGTTCATGCTAATGCAAACGTATCCGTTCTGAACGGATACAAGCGTTTGCATTATAGGTGCGGATCCGTCTGTGCAGATACAAGACGGATCCGCACCTAACGCAGGTGTGAAAGTAGCCTTAATATGATACGTATTAAGGCAGATTGCCTGGATTTGTGGGAGGGGCTGAGGTCCGCCTCCAGCCTATTTAGGGCACTCCCCTTACCTGGCTCCTGCATCATTGAGGTCTGAGCTTTTGAGAGAGGAGGTCGCGTGTGGAGTGTCTGGAGAGTTGCCTGCGAATCGCTAGAAGTTCTGGGAGTTTTTCGTTGCCATCAGTTCTGGATTTGGAGCATTTCGGTTCTATTTTTCCAGCTTCACTCAGGTTCACTGTGGGTCACGTTTGCCCGTTAAACTGCGAGTCATCCATACGGTGCAGCCGGGGCCTCACGGTTGCCCCTGTACCGGTTCAATTCATTTCACCAAACGCTGCACCAATGTCACTGTTTTCTCGTACAAGTCACCAGTATTTCATTTCTGTCACGCCTTGTTCATGCACAAATTTGTCTACACCGTACCACTATTCCGGTCAGCACCCCTGCGGCAGGCATGCAGTCGTTCCTGGGAAATCCCCATTTCTTTTCATTTCACCAAACGCTGCACTAATGTCACAGCTTTCTCGCCCAGGTCACCAGCATTTCATTTCTGTCATGTCTCGTTCACACATAAATTTATCTGCACCGTATCGCCACTCCGGTCAACACCCCTGCGCCATGCAGGCAGTGGTTTCCGAGTCATCCATACGGTACAGCCAGGGCCTCACGGTTGCCCCTGTACCGGTTCATTCATTTCATCATACGCTGCACCAATGTCACGGTTTCTCATACAAGTCACCAGTTTTCATTTCTGTCACGCCTTGTTCATGCGCAATTTGTCCACACCGTACTACGATTCCGGTCAACACCTCTGCAACATGCGGCATGGTTTCTGGCCTAATCCGCCATTTCTGTTTCATTTCATTCATGGACGCTGCGCCAATATCACGGATTTCTCAGTCACCAGCATCTCATTTTGTCATGTCTCGTTCAAGCAATCCCACAGAAACAACACTGCGGTCAGCACCCCTGGGGTCCAGGCTCGTTCCCCATTTCTTTTTCAGTCCATATCACCCCACAATCACCCACATTCATGCCCCCCCCTCCTCATGTTCATGTGCACGGCTGCAGGAGCACAAATGCGTATGAGTCATTCATACGGTACAGCAGGGCCTCACGGTTGCCCCTGTACCGGTTCATTTCATGTCATCAATGCGCACCAATATCACAGGTTCATACAAGTCACCAGCATTCATTTCTGTCACACCTGTTTCATGCGTATTTATTCACAAACCGCACCACCATTCCGGTCAACAGCTCTGGCAGCATGCGACCAATGGTTCGTGGATTAAATCCCCCCCTTTCTTTCCATGGTTCTTTTCACACACACTGCATCCATGTCACGGCTGCTCGCAGCAATCACCGGCAGCTCATTGCTCATGCCTATTCTGGCGTCTCCCCACAGGACCGTCACTCCGGTCAGCTCCCTGATGGTTCCAGCCCCATTCCCCATTTCTGGTTTATTTCAGTTCACCACTCAACATCCAACATTCATTCAAGCCAGCCCAGGTTATTGTTCCTGGGTTTTCCTCCCATTCCAGTTCAACAAACCACCCTGCACTCACTTACATTCATGCCCCCCCCCCCCCCCCCCCCGTTTCATGTCACAGCAGGGCCAAAAAATCACACACTTGCTCACATGACCTTGCGCAGCTGAAAAGGCCACACTGCTCACACCCTCCCTCATGGTCAGCACCGCCGGGCACGCACGCTGCTTCAAGGCGACCCCCCCCCCCCCCCCCCCCCCGCTGCCTCCGGTCCCATTCCGCCGATCCTCCTGCCGTGCTGCCGATGGCGGCCGGCCGCGTCTCTGCGTTTGGTCTGCGCACGCGCGGCCGGGGTACTGCGCATGCGCGGCGGTGCCGTCGGCGCATGCGCTGTGTCCCGGCGGCCGTCCGCCGTTGTGGCTGTTGCAGGGTGCCGCCGCCGGGTCTGTCCGACCTCCTGACTGGCCGGCGGAGCCCTGGGCCAGTAGTTCAGCATCATGCCCCCACCCACACAGGCTGCACAGTCCAGGGGGCATCCAGCCTGTTTTGCCTTGCACACAAACCCTCCTTGTTAAAACACCCCACCGCCATCAGGTCAAACAGCCCCCACACATAAACATAAACCCACCACTTTGCCCCAGGGCCAAAAATAAATAAATAAATAAATAAATAAATAAATAAATAATAAAAAATACATATATATATATATATATATATAAAGGGAAACCCGCCATATAGTCCATGGCCATACGTTCCACCATAAAAAATAAAAAAAAAACGGGAAATCCATACAGGCCGCACGATCACACGCTCCGCCACGTAATAAATCACAGGCCTCATTTCGCACATCACAGGCGCTGCATTATTGCATATTCACGTTATGATCCTCTCGGGTCATGCTAATGTTTATACCACAGTCCACTCTCGTCATACTACTTTCTGTTACCAGGTACGTACACCTGCTCTTAAACGATTTTCTCCTTACATTTCGGATGGTCCCGTTACTAAAAAAAAAAAAAAAAAACTGGGGGGAGGAGTTATCGTCTGGTTACTAATAAAGGAAAAAAAAAAAAAAAAAACGAATTAAAGGACACAGACCAATACGTTCCATTGGATTGCAAACGCGCATTTCCACTTGTGCATGGCCAGGCGCCACGCGCTGGTCTCTTCTCACACCAGGCGCAAGCTATCATTTCATGAACAACCGTCATGATCCTCCGGGTCATGCATATGTACCATGTACATTGTCACATTGCATTACACTATTTTATGTCTCCCCTCCCCCTCTTTTTCAGGCGGTCAACCTATATTGTATTTTGCACTACCGTGTATCCGGAAAATACCACCAGGTACGTTCACCTGCTCATTTAACAAAAGTCTTCCTTACATTTCGAATGATCCCGTTAGGGTCAGCGTGCTGGCTTTAGGGGCACCATCATCCCACTAGGTTACCCCCTTCTTGGCTTCGCCAGCAGTTAGTGGTCCCGCGAGGCCGACACCCCGCCTCAAACGTACAGAGGCACCCGCCCAACGCGCCACCTCGTTAGTAAGCCGCCTCGCGTGTTGCATAGAGAGGGCCTCACCTGTCACTCCCTTCCCCTAGTCCTGTCTTACAGTCACCGAGAGGCCAACGCTCCTGCCACTACCACAAGTGGCCTCATTAACCCCTCGCGCCAAATCATAGGTAGAGCCTCTCAAGCCGCTTGGCAATTAGCAGGGCCTCATCTGTCACCATGCAAGTATAATTTTTTCGCCGTCCGGCCTAGCTAGCCAGCACGATCCTGTGTTTCCCCAAGCTAATCAACTGTTTTGTTTTACTATGTCTCTGGAAGGGAAAGAGAACTTCTCCCTACCTGGCACCCCTGCTAGATCCGTCACTGCTACCCAGGGAGACGGTCTAGCCAGTCCAGCACCCATCAGATCCTGGGCAATCCCGCGCATAACGATTGAGTCAAGGTGACGGCATGTTCCCTTGCCCGCCACGGCGAGGGAAGCAGAGCTTTTCCGGCTGCTGCGCACGCCAATCGATAACAGGGAGGCAGGGGAGGACCTAGCCAGTCCAGCACAGGGGATATACATACCATGCTGTCCTCCCTAAATGTCATCCATGTCTAAAGTCAACGCCAGGTTGGAGAGGCTGGAATCGGTCACTGCGACCCTCTCCTTGGCGGGGCCACCACCGGCAGCGTCACCGGCCGGATTGCCAGTGATCACGTCGACCGTTAGCCTGGAGGACCAAGAAGTCAGCCCGACACACATAATACCGGAGGAGGAACCGGGGGTACCCATCGCCACCAAGAAGACAGAAGGGCCAGACACGGTCATCACCTTTCCTGGGTACCCAGTTGGATTCAGCCAGTTTGCCATCCGGGAAGATCCAGGACATTCTCGCCCACATAGGCAACTACCTTCAACTCCGCACCGGCAACCGCAAAGAACTGCAGTCCCTGCTGGGCTCCCTGATCTTTGCTATGCGCATCCACCTCAGTGTCGCTCATTTATATCACGGCTCCTGCACCTCTCCCCTTTTCCTACACGACTCGCACAGGTTGTCCCTGGATGCCCACGCTGCAGGCAGGTCTGGGCATGTGGGGGAGATTTCTGTCCACCTGGAATGGCGGGAGCTTGTTTCTCCCTCAGCCGTCGGACTCTTCCCCCTCTATCTGGTCAGATGCGGCATCTACCACAGGCTTCGCGGCCATTTTTGGGAACGATTGGCTGTGGGGCAGCTGGCCTCCTGCGGTCCGGGGTTTGGAAGGATTCTCCACTGCCTCAGCGCTTTTCAAGATCTACCCCATCGTGGCGACGGCCGTAGCATGGGGTCATTCATGGGCAACATGTCGGTCCGGTGCTATTCAGACAACCATACGACCTGCCAGTTCATCAACAGGATTGTTCCAAATCTCTCACAATCGTGAGGTTTCTGCGGAGACTTCCTTGGTTGGCCGCTTGCAATATTTTCTTCTTGCATTGTTTCCATGTCCCGGGGGTGGGCAATACGGCAGCTGACAGTCTGTCTCGCGTCAAATTTCAGGCATTTCATCAAGCTCTCCCATCAGCGTTACCCACGGCCTCCATCACTCCATTATTTCAAACAGCTCATTCTGGATTAGAAGGCATCATGCGGCATAGCCAGTCTTTGTCCCGCTTAGCACTATCAGACGATACACATAGAACATACGACAGAGCGTTCACACTATTCAACAGGTCCTGTTGGAACACAACATCACGCACCCCTTTTTGTCATGACGTCTCTTCCGGGTTTGGCTTCTTTTGCCACCTCAAACTCATGTCATACAACACCATCAAACCATATCTCACTGGCATTTCAACATCATATGCTAATCATACACCCCAATAACATCAGCTTCATGTCCTCGCACCAGATCAAATCCATACTCAGAAGTATTCAGGAAACGGAACCCGCACGTCCAGCCCAGAGGCTACCCATAATCAATCATATTTTCAAAGCATTATCCGACTTACTGGACGCCACGCCTCTTGAAACAGATACCAACTCCATCATCAATACGGCATTTACTTGACCTTCTACGGATTCCTGAGTTCCGGGAAATTCATTACAGCCTCCACGACCCGAACCTCACCTTGTCTTCTTGTCTCCCACTTGTCAAAACACATGGGTCACTACATCCTGTCCTTACCTCACTCCAAGAATAGTCAGCACTTTCATATTACCCCACGCACAACAGATGGTGTCCAGTCAGGGTCCTGGTCCTGGATGCTCACAATCAGCGTCACAAGTTCTACCCTCTCAACCGCTACTTCAACTACATGGTTCGGTACTCACCACCACCACCTTCATGACCCATGTCGGGTCATCCCTCACACAACTAGGCCTCAACGCAGCCAACTACTCAGGGCACTCCTTTCGCATTGGAGCCACGTCCACGGCCTCCAGTGCCAACATCCTCACTCATGGCATCAGGGGATTGGGGCGCTGGGAGTCATCCGCTTACGCGCAATACATTCCCCAATCCAACACAAGAGTTTAAGAGTGGCTTTCCAAAACATGTCGGGTTAAGCTATTGATACATCAATTGGCTACAATAAACTGGTTTATTTCCATTTTTGCCCTCTTCTTTCTCAGGCCTACCTCATCCTCGGTTTCGGCACACCACAACCGACTGCACTCATTCCCTGCTTTCCCAGGGCTCTTCACTGTACTACCGTAAGCCCCTTACACAAGTATTAAGGCAGATTGCCTGGATTTGTGGGAGGGGCTGAGGTCCGCCTCCAGCCTATTTAGGGCACTCCCCTTACCTGGCTCCTGCATCATTGAGGTCTGAGCTTTTGACCCTCCCACCACTCCACTCATTTACAACTCATTTCTTCCATATCTTTTCCTTGGGTAGGCCCTCTTCTTTCTCAGGCCTACCTCATCCTCGGTTTCGGCACACCACAACCGACTGCACTCATTCCCTGCTTTCCCAGGGCTCTTCACTGTACTACCGTAAGCCCCTTACACAATTACCCTTATTTGACTACTGTGTACACGTAGGAGATCGATCTCTTCAATATGTGTTTATATATTGTATACATCTATATGGACCTTTTATGTAACGCCATTTAAAATTTCATAAAAAGTTTATAACAAAATAATTTATACTAATATCCATAAAATGGAAGAGAGTTTTTTACACATAGTCTACATTTTGAGTCCATTGTGGTTGAATGCTAAAAATCATTGGAAATAATTTGGCAGGTTACGGCCTCGTATGGGCCATGATCCCACACTGAGGAGTTATTCCTAATCTGAATAAATAGATTCTAGTGTTATTCTTATTTAAGTTTAATAGCTAACATATCAGTTAAGTTTGGAGAATATTGTATTATCTGCCAGTAAAAAAATGAAATATTGTTATTTTTGTATCAATTTTCATTGAAAACTCATATAAAAAAAACAGAATAAATATTATTATATAGTAAGCGTGTCCTTGTCTTATGAATGATTTATAACATCCTCTAAATGTATACACTTTCTAGAAATGGATATGACCCTGAAATCAAATTATATATTTCGTAATGAGTAACTCCACCCTGAGAACCACCGGGTAAAATAACAGAAGGTCGTTGGAGAATTTGTTTTATATTATTAAACCCCAGCAGGAAATGTATTCTTGTGCTTGTAGTTCATAATCCCACTGCTATACTTGTGCAGGGCTTGTGCTTCTACACAGAAGCCATTCTATAAAAGAAGAGCCTCAGTGATAAACGCCTCAGCTTAAAGAGACCCTATCACCATTGAACATGCTAAATTATATTACCGTAGGGATGAAGTACAAATAATTAAACATGCAAGAAGTTACTTTTGGAAGCATAATGAAAGTAAATTCAGTCATTGTGTTATGAGAGAAAACAGCTCATCTAGCTTAGCGTTGCGTGCTGTGCACATACAGGACACACACCCCACATTCTAGGCCTGTGTGCTCTGCAGTCACAGCCGCCAGAGCCTCCTATCAGTGTCACTGCTCACGGCCCCTTTTTATTCCTGCTCCCGTGTATATAACCACATGATAATTCAGATAGACTTCGATATACTAGATAAGTAGCCCTCTCATGGTCATGTGTATTTGAGGCGGTGCTATTTATTCAGTGTATCTCAGCCTATAATATGTAATGCTATGCTGCAAAGCCAATGCTTCAGTATCACCCTAGGTAGGTTTAGATACATCGGCTTATTAGCACTGCATTACACAATATGGGCTAAAACACATCCTATCATGCATGAAACTGCTGAACTGGTGTATCTAACCATATCATGTGTTTGCTGATCTGTGTATCTAAGGCCATTTTCACATCTGCAGCAGCAAATCCCGTAGGCTGTCCAGGCAGCGAACAGCCTGCTGGAGTTCTCCGCATCCGGCATTGCCGGATGCAACCGGAATACCCACTAGCCACATTATTTATAATGGGGTCTGGCGGAGATCTGGCCGCAATTGGCCAGGCAGAAACTGGTGCACGCTGCGGTCTATGTTCAGCCGATTCCTGACAAGCTCTGCCTGACGGATCACAATGCCACCGATGTGAAAGTAGCCTAGTCCTATCATATGTACTGTGATACTGTCTACTGCGTTGTCATATCTACTCCCATTATGTGTGGTACTGTCTGCTGAGCTGTCTATCACTCATGGTACATGTACCTCCCTGCATTATACACATTTTCTGTTCCATGTCTCCTAATATAAGAACACCATATATTATATATGTATGCATTGATCTCGACCTGTAGCCGGTCACCTTTAGTACATTTAAAACTTCTACACCTGAAGACTATACAAAATATGTGAGAAAAAAAGTTCTGCAACAGACGGAGATGTAAAATAATTACTGTTGAGTGAAGTTTACAAAAATTCGATTCAGCTGCTTTGCTGAATTTCACAAAGAAATGTGCTTTGTGACAAATGACTTTGGGCTCATGCACGCGAACTTTTTTTGCGTTCCGTATACGGGCCATATTTTGATTCCGTATACGGTCTGTATACGGAACCATTCATTTCAATGGGTCCTCAAAAGATGCGGACAGCACTCTGTGTGCTGTCCGCATCCGTTGCTCCGTTCTGTAGCCCCGCAAAAATTATGAGGCATGTCCTATTCTTGTCCGTTTTGCGGACAAGAATAGGCATTTTTATAATGGGCCTCCTGTTCTGTTCCGCAAATTGTGGAAGGCACACGGGCGGCATCCGAACGGCACTTTCGTGTGCATGAGCCCTTTGTCATGAAGTTTATTTCTTTGTCGGCACAATGATGGGGAACTGCGATTGAGCCGCCCCCCCCCCGTCATTGAACTCCTCAGAGATTAAAAATAAAGGGCTTTCAGGGGTTAATCAGTTAAGAAAAATACTCACCCTACCCATTTGAGCACGAGCAGGCTGCCGCGGTCATCCTGATTGAAGATCCTACACGAAATCTCATGCGGTGCGTGATGACATCATCGCGCTGACCGGCATGGTGGGGTCAGATGTCACCGTGCACGAGATTTTACGCGGGATCTTCAAACAAGATGGCCCCATTTCGACGAATTTGGATCGAAGCTCACTTCGGATACTTCTATTTCCTCAGCCTTAAAAATAATGATGTATACGTTATATATAGAAATGAGTGCAGTTCACCAAGAAATTCCATTAATTCCGAATTAATTTGTCACAAATCACTATAAATCAGGTATACCCAGGCCACTCTGCCCTAAGGTACGGCCACACGGGCCTGCAGCTGGCTTTTATTTAATAATGAAGATCGCACTGTATAGTCCTTTAGGGTTGGGCATAGCAAGCTTCATTTGAATGTTGTACAGAGATCCGTCTCCATACAGCATTATCACCGAAGTCTCATGGGACTTTGTGAATAATTTCGGGGCTTGATATTTCAACTTGAAAACTATTCTAAAACTTGGTTCCGAAGTCGGCTTTGGTACCAAAGCCGACTTGGGATACCTGTTTTAAAATGGTTTTCAAGTTTAATAATCAAATGCCTAAGTTATTCACCGAAGTCTCGCGAGACTTAGGTGATAATAAAAAACATATTTCCTCGCCGAGCCCATACATCTTAATGCTGTACAGAGACGGAACTCTGTACAGCATTAAAACAAAGTTTTCAGCGAAGCAACTTCGGGTCTAACTTCGCTTATCCCTACAGTTTTTCTTCATTGTTAATGGCCGTGCGGCACCTTTAATACACCATTAAACAGGGGCTGTTCCTGTTATGGGGTTTGGCTGGTTAGGTGGGGGTATAATTTGCATATTATTGCTGTTCTTGCCTGCAATCTCCTGCAGATTATTTGACAGTGAACACTGAATATTAATCAGCTCTGGCATACCCACTTCTCCTATCCTACAGGTGGGAGCCCTTCTTCTTCCATCTGCTTTTCCTCCTTTTCCACATCATCTAATATCGATGAGAATATGTCATCAGGAACATCCAGCTCCTCCCTTTTCTGCATCTGGATGACTTTTCTAGGACATGAAGACTTTGAAGGATGATTTGGAAGAAGTAAAGCCAGCAAAAGATGAGAATGATCGTCATCCAACCCCTATAAAGCCCCCCAAAATGCCCAGGCACGGCATACAGGTTATACTTATCAGATTCCACCTTTCATTTTCCAAAGGAGCTGTGAAAAATGAAAGGTGGAATGTAATTGGTTGCTATAGGCAACTCAGCCAGTTCTACTTTACACCAGTTTGATACATTTTCCCTTTTTGTCTTTTTGGTTTCTTTTCAAATCTCAGCATGTTGGAGCTTTGGCATTTTTTTTTCAGGCATTTTGACACAACCTTCTGTGTAGGTGAAAAACACCATGAAGCGAATGCTTCCTTTCCGGCAATCTTCTGCTCCTGCAGGTATAAATGCAACTTTATGCCTTAGGCCTCATGCACACGACCGTTGTGTGTTTTGCAGTCCGTAAATTGCGGATCCGCAAAACACGGACGGCAATTTGCGGAACGGAGCGGACAGCCATTAATATAACTGCCTATTCTTGTTCGCAAAACGGACAAGAATAGGACAGGTTATATATTTTTTGCGGATCACGGAGCGGAGCAACGGATGCAGGAAGCACACAGAGTGCTGTCCGCATCTTTTGCGGCCCCATTGAAGTAAATGGGTCCGTATCCAAGCCACAAAAACTGCGGCTCAGATGCGGACCAAAACAACAGTCGTGTGCATGAGGCCATATTCACAGGTCAGTGTTTTGGTCAGTAATGAGTAGTTCCGCCGTTATTGTTTATCACTTCCAAAATTCGTTTCGGCATGCTTGATGCAAGCGTTTCCATGAGGTGAGTGGGAACATTTCTCCAAGTGGTGAAGACGGCCGCACGAAGGCCATCTACTGTCTGGAACTGTTGTCCATTTTTGTAAACTTCCCTTGCCATCCATCCCCAAAGGTTCTCAATTGGATTTAGATCAGGGTAACAAGCAGGATGGTCCAAAAGAGTAATGTTATTATCCTGGAAGAAGTCCCTTGTCCTGCGGGCATTGTGTACTGTAGCGTTGTCCTGTTGGAAAACCCAGTCGTTACCACACAGACGAGGGCCCTCAGTCATGAGGAATGCTCTCTGCAACATCTGGACATAGCCAGCGGTCGTTTGACGCCCCTGCACTTCCTGAAGCTTCATTGTTCCACTGAAGGAAAAAGCACCCCAGACCATTATGGCGCCCACTCCACTGTGGCGCGTAGATAACATCTCAGGTGGGATCTGCTTGTCATGCCAGTAATGTTGGAAACCATCAGGACCATCAAGGTAAAAAAAAATTCTCATCAGAGAATAAAACTTTCTTCCACGTTTGAATGTCCCATGTTTGGTGCTTTCTTGCAAAGTCCAAACGAGCAGTTCTGTGGCGTTCAAACGTCTTTGAAGACGTTTTTGAAGCCCTTCAGTCTAAGATGCCGTCCGATGGGTATGGGGCTGCAGTCAGCACCAGTAAGGGCCTTAATTTGGGTCGAGGATCGTCCAGTGTCTTGACGGACAGCCAACTGTCTTACTGCGTCCCACCTCAGTAGCGATGGCGCGCTGTGAGAGACCCTGCTTATGCAGTTCAACAACCCGAACACGTTCAAAAAGGGAGAGTTTTTTTGCCTTTGCCATCACAACGTGTGACTACCTGACAGAAAATGACAATGAATCCACATCTTTGCACAGATTTGGCCTTTTAAAGGCATGTGGTCCTAAAATTTGGATCAGCTGAAAAACAGCCTGTTTCAGTTTAATCGTTATTTTCAATTAATTGAATGCTCAAAAAATGTTTTGTCTCACTCTCATTTCTTCTTGTTGCATTTTGAAGCTCTACTTGGAACCTTGTTAAGATCCAACAATGTAAAATATGATTTTTTGCCATTTTTCAAGTGGTCTTAAACTTTTGATCAGGACTGTACCTTATGTCTGTGGAGGCTCCAATCCTGGTTTTGGCACATAATCCCTGATGGAAATCACTGACCAAAACACTGACGTGTGAATGAGGCTTAATGCTGTGAGATCCTGTCAGAGGAGCGGAGGCCAGAATGGGACCTCTCACTGATACACTCGTTTGTGTGTATGGCCTTAGGCTACCTGCACATGTTACGGATTATGCAAGCTTTTTTTGCATGGATTCCAGTGTAGAAACAACATGGCGTAGTACAGTACCAGCAAAGTATATAAGATTAAACAAAGCTCAAATACACTTTGCTTCTTTGTGGGTCGCGGTACCTAACCTGCTGTGTGGATTTCGACATCCGCAACATGTCAGTTATCTTTGCAGATAATGTGTGGGGCAAAACCGCATCAACTCTGCACCAAAAACCACAATTATGTATTGCAGTTTTTTGTACGGAAGTCTGCAGAAATTCACACAGAAAGTCATGCGCATCTTCTCCACATTTACCTTCACCCATGTGCAGGTATCCTTAGGCCTGCACACGTTTTCGTTTACGTTCCATTTTTTGTGTTCCGTATATGGACCATATACGAACCGTATACGGAACCATTCATTTCAATGGATCCGCCCAAAAAAATGGAAGGTACTACGTTTGCCTTCCGTTTCCGTATATCCTATTCATGTCCGCATTACGGACAAGGAAAATACTGTTCTATTAGGGGCCAGCTGTTCCGTTCCGCAAAATACAGAATGCACACGGATGTCATCCGTATTTTTTGCGTATCTGTTTTTTACGGACCGCAAAACCATACAGTCATGTGCAGGAAGCCTTAGCCTCCTGCACACGACTGTATTTTCAGTCCACCATCAAACCAATTTTTTTGCAGGTCAGAGGGCGCATTAATTTCAGTGGGACCCCAAAAGATGTGGACAGTATACCATGTATCCGTCGGCACGCAGAGAAAAAAAAAGTAGAACATATTGTTTTGTGGACAAGGATAGCACATTTCTACAGGAGTAAAAAAAATGGTGTCTTGCTCACGGCCATGATCCGTGTTTTGTGGAACACAAAACATACAGTCGTGTGCATGAGGCCTGAGGGCTCGTTCACACGAACGTGTGAAGCCCATGCCCGTGCTGTAGACCGCAAATTGGGGTCCGCCTTGCAACGGCACCGTCCGTGGGGCAGCCACGTGGGGATTTTGGACCCATTCACTTGAATGGGTCCGCGATCCCTCTGTTCCGCAAAAAGATAGAGCACGTTCTATCTTTTTGCGGTGCGGAGGCACGGAACAGAACCCGAGAAAGCACTCCGTAGTGCTTCCGTAGTGTTCTGCTCCGTGCTTCCTTTTACGCATCTCCAGATTTGCGGACCCATTGAAGTGAATGGGTCCGCATTTGTGATGCTAAATACACACGATACAGTGCCCGTGTATTGCGGATCCGCAAATGCGTGTGAACGAGCCCTTAGGGTAGATCAACAAGGAGTGGAATTCCCTGCATGACTTTGCCAAGGCAAGATCTGGAACTGTGGCAAAAAAAAACACTTGTTAGGGCTCATGCACACGAACGTTTTTTCTTTCCGTGCCTGTTCCGTTTTTTTTTTATGCGGAACCATTCACTTTAATGGGTCCGCAAAAACAATGGAAGGTACTCCGTGTGCATTCCGTTTCCGTTCCGCAAAAAAGTAGTGCATGTCCTATTATTGTCCACAAATCAGGGTCCAAGGCCCTATTCAAGTCAATGGGAATGCAAAAAATACGGAATGCACACAGAACAAATCTGTATGTCATTTGCGGATCCATATTGTAGAAATGCTATGCCCAGCCCATATTGCTAATGTGTTTGGTTAGGTTACTGTTTCCGTTTCTAATCCGCAAAACACGGATCGCATACGGAAACCATACGAATATGTTTTGTGGAATAACGGAACGGAAGAGGACTTAAATCAGAGGGGAAAAAAACTCAGATACGGAACAACAGATCCGTGAAAAACGGACCGCAAAACAACAACAGTTGTGTGCATGAGCCCTGAGGGACAGTTCACATGTCCGTTATTTTTCCATTCTTTTGAGCCGTCAGAATAACAGAAAAATAAAGAAAAAAAGACGGATCCTGTAAAAGTACGGATCCTGTGCATCAGTTCTGCACATTTGGCATCTGTTTGAGCCATTTCCATCTGAGATCCGTTTTTTTTGACAGAACAACAGTAATGCATGCTGGACTTTTTTCTGTCTAAATAACAGATCTCAGATGGAAATGGCTCAAACGGATGCCAAATATGCACAACTGATGCACAGGATCCGTTTTTTTGCAGGATCCTTCTTATTTCTGTATTTTTCCTACCTTCCTTTCCTTCCTTTCCTTTGGATCTATAGGAGAAAACTATTTTTCAAGGACCTTTTCACTTTCTTCCTTGGTCGATCTTGATAGTCATTTGTCTTTTTGCAGCCATACTATGTAGCTACGTAACTCGAACTTAAAAAAAATCTTATAAAGCTGTTTTCTGGTTTGCATCAACTTCCTTTAAAATAATCATTTATGAAGGTGTAATTTTGTAATGTATTTCATTTACATTTATTTATCCGATCCTCTGTTCTGGGCTGTGGTCACATGACCTTGTCCATGCAGCTTTTTCATATTTCCTTTGTTTTGTCCCTTGGCGGGGCAGAGACAGGGGAGTGTCTATGTAACTACACTGCGTGCAGAATTATTAGGCAAATGAGTATTTTGACCACATCATCCTCTTTATGCATGTTGTCTTACTCCAAGCTGTATAGGCTCGAAAGCCTACTACCAATTAAGCATATTAGGGGATGTGCATCTCTGTAATGAGAAGGGGTGTGGTCTAATGACATCAACACCCTATATTAGGTGTACATAATTATTAGGCAACTTCCTTTCCTTTGGCAAAATGGGTCAAAAGAAGGACTTGACAGGCTCAGAAAAGTCAAAAATAGTGAGATATCTTGCAGAGGGATGCAGCACTCTTAAAATTGCAAAGCTTCTGAAGCGTGATCATCGAACAATCAAGCGTTTCATTCAAAATAGTCAACAGGGTCGCAAGAAGCGTGTGGAAAAACCAAGGCGCAAAATAACTGCCCATGAACTGAGAAAAGTCAAGCGTGTGTCATGGTCTTACCTTCTTGCTGTTCTCCTTCGTTTGACATGTGCTGGCGGCCATCTTGGTTTCTGGGTTTCTTGTAGCCTTCCACCCTGCGGCTCCTCCTTCCCACTGGGAGGAGCTGGATGCCTAGCTCATATATATAGGAGGTCTGTGGCTTCAGTTCCTTGCTTGGTCCTCCTGTGTTCACATGCTTCTAAGACTGCTGCTGCTTCTGGTTCCTGATCCTGGTTTCGTCTGACTACCCTGCTGGTTCCTGATCCTGGCTTTGTCTGACTACCCTGCTGGTTCCTGATCCTGGCTTCGTCTGACTACCCTTCTGGTTCCTGATCTCTGGCCTCTCAAGACTCTGCTTCGGTTTCACCATTCGTTTGGACTTTTGCTTTACAGCTTTATTTTCAATAAAGCCTTCTTATTTTCACTTATCTCTTGTTGTACGTCTGGTTCATGGTTCCGTGACATTAGGACCAAGCCATGAGTTCTGACGGTACAGGGCCATCCTCGCTACCCATGCTGGTTGCCAGACTTGATCAGCAGGATCACCTGTTGGGTCGGTTCGCTGTGGCGTTGCAAACCCTGCTTGAACGCACGGCTCATTTCGCTCCCGTTGACGATGGGTCGGTTGTCGCTCCTACTGCCGCTCCGGTTGTTGCGCCAGAGTCTACCCCGACACCTGTTGTTGCGCCTGCGGTGTTTCGGGGTATGACCGATTCTGCCCCTCTTCCACAGCGCTTTGGGGGAGAGCCAACTCAGTGCCGAGGTTTCCTTAACCAGGTGGGCATTTATTTCGAGTTGCTGCCACATGCCTTTCCTACTGAGAGATCAAAGGTGGGCTTCTTGATCTCGCTGCTCTCGGACAAGGCCTTGGCCTGGGCCAGCCCTTTATGGGAGAACAACAATCCGGTGGTTGCCGAGTTTTCCGGTTTTGTTGCTTCTCTTCGGAAGGTATTCGATGTGCCGGCTCGTGCTGCCTCTGCTGCGAAGCTCCTTATGTCCATCAGACAGGGTTCACGATCCGTAGCTGAATACGCCATTGAGTTTCGTACCCTGGCAGCAGAGGTGGGCTGGAATAATGAGGCTCTGGTCGCTGCTTTCTCTCATGGCCTCTCGGATGCCTTGAAGGATGAGGTTGCAGCTAAGGACCTACCAGTGGAGCTCGAGTCTCTTATTTCTTTCCTGATTTTGATTGACACCAGACTCAGGGAGAGACCTTCCTTTAAGGAGAGCCTGCGGAGGTCTTCTAACAGATTGGCGCCTACGTTTGCTGTCCCACCCGTGCCTCCCTCTCCTCCCACGCCTCCTGGGGATGACTTGTCTGGGGGTGAACCCATGCAGCTGGGGTTTGCTCGCCTGTCCGAGGGGGAGAGGGTACTCCGGAGACGCGAGGGTCGATGCATGTACTGTGGTCTCGGTGGGCATTTTCGGTTGGCATGTCCGAACCGTCCGGGAAACGCTCGTACCTGAGATCCTGTCGGGGGCAGATCTTGGGTGGAGTCTCCTCGTCCCCGGTTTCCCGTGTTGACAAACCACTGATCACTGTTGTCCTCTCCTGGGTCGGGGGCTCGGTGACGACCCAGGCGTTGGTGGACTCGGGTGCTGGTGCTTTGTTCATTGATAGTGTGTTCGCTGCCACCAATTCCATTCCTCTGCAGGCTCGAGGTTCCCCACTGGCTCTTGAGGCGATAGACGGCAGACCCCTTCTGTCGTCACACGTGACTCATGAGACCCTTCCAGTGGGGATAGCCATTGGTGCCGTTCACAGAGAGTCGGTCTGTCTCCAGGTTATTTCGTCTCCACACTACTCGGTGGTCTTGGGGTACCCCTGGCTCCAGAAGCATAATCCGACTTTCGATTGGAGATCGGCCGAGATCCTCTCGTGGTCACCGCAGTGTGGGACTAGTTGCATCCATGGGTCTGTCAAGTTGCTGTGTACTTCCTCGGACTCTCTGTTGCCTCCTGAATACGAGGAGTACCGGGATGTATTCGATAAGGTGCGCGCGGTTGCCCTACCTCCGCACCGCCCATACGATTGTGCCATAGAGTTACAACCTGGTGCCGTTCCTCCTCGTGGCAAGGTCTATCCACTGTCGGTAGCGGAGAATGAGGCCACGGAGGAGTACGTGAGGGAGGCGCTTTCACGCGGACACATTCGCAAATCCTCGTCCCCGGCAGGGGCTGGATTTTTCTTTGTGAAAAAGAAGGGCGGTGAGTTGAGGCCTTGCATCGATTACAGGGGTCTCAATCGCATCACGATCAAGAACGCTTACCCGATACCCTTGATTTCCGAGCTGTTCGATCGCCTTAAAGGGGCCACGGTCTTTACCAAACTCGACCTGAGGGCGGCATATAACCTGGTAAGGATCAAGGCGGGCGATGAGTGGAAGACCGCGTTTAACACCAGGACCGGTCATTATAAATCCTTGGTTATGCCCTTTGGGTTGTGCAATGCGCCCGCAGTCTTTCAGGAATTCATCAACGATGTTTTCCGTGACCTGTTGCAGCAGTGTGTGGTGGTCTATTTGGATGACATCTTGGTATATTCTGAATCCATGGAGGCCCACATTCTGGATGTCAGACGAGTGTTGCAACGGTTACGAGAGAACAAGCTGTTCGGTAAGCTTGAGAAATGCGAATTTCACCGATCCCAGGTAACCTTCTTAGGTTACATCATTTCCGCTGAGGGGTTCTCCATGGATCCTGAGAAGGTTTCGGCTGTCTTACAGTGGCCCCAGCCCAGTGGTCTTCGTTCCCTGCAGCACTTTTTGGGCTTCGCCAATTATTATCGGAAGTTCATCAGGGACTTTTCCATGCTGGCCAAGCCTCTCACGGATCTGACCAGGAAGGGCAGTAATTCCCAGGTCTGGACGCTCGAGGCCATCCGAGCTTTTGAGGCCCTAAAGTCCGCTTTTGTGTCGGCTCCGATTCTGTCGCATCCCAACCCTGGGTTGCCCTTTGTCCTCGAGGTGGACGCGTCTGAGACGGGAGTAGGCGCCCTTCTGTCTCAGCGTAGAACACCAGAGGGTCCTCTGCTTCCTTGTGGGTTTTACTCCCGGAAACTGTCTTCCGCGGAGTGCAACTATCAGATTGGTGACAGGGAGTTATTGGCCATCGTGCAGGCCCTTAAAGAATGGAGGCACTTGCTCGAGGGTTCGGTGGTTCCGGTTCTCATCCTGACGGACCATAAGAATCTGACCTACCTTTCTGAGGCTAAGAGATTGACACCACGTCAGGCCAGATGGGCTCTGTTCTTGTCACGTTTTAATTACGTGGTCTCCTACCTACCCGGTTCCAAGAACATCAGGGCGGATGCCCTATCACGGCAGTACTCCGAGCTGTCCAGGGAGGAGTCGATTCCGACTTCGGTCATACCTCCGAATCAGATCCTGGCCGCCATTCGCACCAGCCTGACCTCTCCCCTGGGTGAGCAGATTTTGGCGGCTCAATCTGGTGCTCCCTCTGGGAGACCCAACGGCAGATGTTTTGTGCCTGAGGAGTTGCGCACTCGGTTGTTGCGAACCTACCATAACTCCAAGACCGCGGGGCATCCTGGAAAGAATCAGCTGTCCTGGGCTGTTTCACGTCTGTTCTGGTGGCCTTCCCTACGTTCCGACATCGCCGCATATGTAGCGGCATGCTCCGTTTGTGCCCAGAGTAAGTCCCCTCGGCACCTTCCGTTGGGCCTTCTGCAACCCATAGCCAACGTGGAGCGCCCATGGTCACACCGGGGGATGGATTTCATTGTGGACCTCCCTGCATCCCGAGGCCATACGGTCATTCTCATGATTGTGGATCGGTTTTCCAAAATGTGCCACTGTGTTCCTCTCAAGAAGTTACCCTCTGCACAAGAGTTGGCCACGATTTTTGCCAGGGAGGTCTTCCGGTTGCACAGTTTGCCCAAGGAGATTGTGTCGGATCGGGGGAGTCAGTTTGTGTCCAGGTTCTGGTGCGCCTTTTGCTCCCAGTTGGGGATTCATCTCTCCTTCTCCTCGGCCTACCACCCTCAGTCCAATGGGGCCGCAGAACGATCCAATCAGGCCTTGGAGCAATTCCTTCGTTGCTATGTCTCCGATCACCAAGACAATTGGGTTGACCTTCTGCCTTGGGCTGAGTTTGCCAGGAACACGGCGGTGAACTCTTCCTCTGGGACGTCTCCCTTCATGGCCAATTATGGGTTCCAACCTGCCGTGTTACCGGAGGTATTCTCTCCCCAGGATATTCCGGCGGTGGAGGATCACCTTTCCGTCCTACGTGCTTCTTGGGTACAGATCCAGAAGTCCCTTTAGGCCTCTGCGCAGCGCCAGAGACTCCAGGCTGATCGCAGACGAGCGCCTGCTCCTTCCTACCAGGTCGGAGACCGTGTATGGTTGTCCACCCGCAACCTCAACCTTCGAGTGCCCACTCCCAAGCTGGCGCCTCGCTTTGTTGGTCCCTTCCGAGTGCTTCGCAGGGTAAACCCGGTAGCCTATGCCCTTGCGCTTCCTTCTGGCATGCGGATCTCTAACGTGTTTCATGTCTCCCTGTTGAAGCCACTGGTGTGTAATCGTTTCACTTCCTCGGTTCCTCGGCCTCGTCCGGTCCGAGTGGGAAATCATGAGGAGTATGAGGTGAGCAATATCCTGGACTCACGCCTGGTCCGCGGTCGGGTGCAGTTTTTGGTCCATTGGCGTGGTTATGGTCCAGAGGAGCGTTCCTGGGTTCCCTCCGCAGATGTCCATGCTCCTGCCTTGCTCTGAGCCTTCCACGCACGCTTCCCTCAGAAACCGTTTTTTGCTCCGCGGAGGAGGGGCCCTTGAGGGGGAGGTACTGTCATGGTCTTACCTTCTTGCTGTTCTCCTTCGTTTGACATGTGCTGGCGGCCATCTTGGTTTCTGGGTTTCTTGTAGCCTTCCACCCTGCGGCTCCTCCTTCCCACTGGGAGGAGCTGGATGCCTAGCTCATATATATACAGTCAGGTCCATAAATATTGGGACATGGACACGATTCTAACATTTTTTTGGCTCTATACACCGAACAAGATGTGCTTTAACTGCAGACTGTCAGCTTTAATTTGAGGATATTTATATCCAAATCAGGTGAACGGTTCAGGAATTACAACAGTTTGCATATGTGCCTCCCACTTGTTAAGGGACCAAAAGTAATTGGACAATTGGCTTCTCAGCTGCTCCATGGCCAAGTGTGTGTTATTCCCTCATTATCCCAATTACAATGAGCAGATAAAAGGTCCAGAGGTCATTTCCAGTCTGCTATTTGCATTTGGAATCTGTCGCTGTCAACTTTCAAGATGAGATCCAAAGAGCAGTCACTATCAGTGAAGCAAGCCATCATTAGGGTGAAAAAACAAAACAAAGCCATCAGAGAGATAGCAAAAACTTAGGCGTGGCCAAAACAACTGTTTGGAACATTCTTAAAAAGAAGGAACGCACCAATGAGCTCAGCAACACCAAAAGACCCGGAAGACCACGGAAAACAACTGTGGTGGATAAGCAAAGAATTCTTTCCCTGGTGAAGAAAACACCCTTCACAACAGTTGGCCAGATCAAGAACACTCTCCAGGAGGTAGGTGTATGTGTGTCAAAGTCAACAATCAAGAGAAGACTTCACCAGAGTGAATACAGAGGGTTCACCACAAGATGGAAACCATTGGTGAGCCTCAAAAACAGGAAGGCCAGATTAGAGTTTACCAAACGACATCTAAAAAAGCCTTCACAGTTCTGGAACAACATCCTATGGACAGATGAGACCAAGATCAACTTGTACCAGAGTGATGGGAAGAGAAGAGTATGGAGAAGGAAAGGAACTGCTCATGATCCTAAGCATATCACCTCATCAGTGAAGCATGGTGGTGGTAGCGTCATGGCGTGGGCATGTATGGCTGCCAATGGAACTGATTCTCTTGTATTTATTGATGATGTGACTGCTGACAAAAGCAGCAGGATAAATTCTGAAGTGTTTCGGGCAATATTATCTGCTCATATTCAGCCAAATGCTTCAGAACTCATTGGACGGCGCTTCACAGTGCAGATGGACAATGACCCAAAGTATACTGCAAAAGCAACCAAAGAGTTTTTTAAGGGAAAGAAGTGGAATGTTATGCAATGGCCAAGTCAATCACCTGACCTGAATCCGATTGAGCATGCATTTCACTTGCTAAAGACAAAACTGAAGGGAAAATGCCCCAAGAACAAGCAGGAACTGAAGACAGTTGCAGTAGAGGCCTGACAGAGCATCACCAGGGATGAAACCCAGCGTCTGGTGATGTCTATGCGTTCCAGACTTCAGGCTGTAATTGACTGCAAAGGATTTGCAACCAAGTATTAAATATTGAAAGTTTGAGTTATGATTATTATTCTGTCCCATTACTTTTGGTCCCTTAACAAGTGGGAGGCACATATGCAAACTGTTGTAATTCCTACACCATTCACCTAATTTCGATGTAAATACCCTCAAATTAAAGCTGACAGTCTGCAGTTAAGGCACATCTTGTTTGTTTCATTTCAAATCCATTGTGGTGGTGTATAGAGCCAAAAATGTTAGAATTGTGTCCATGTCCCAATATTTATGGACCTGACTGTATAGGAGGTCTGTGGCTTCAGTTCCTTGCTTGGTCCTCCTGTGTTCACATGCTTCTAAGACTGCTGCTGCTTCTGGTTCCTGATCCTGGTTTCGTCTGACTACCCTGCTGGTTCCTGATCCTGGCTTCGTCTGACTACCCTGCTGGTTCCTGATCCTGGCTTCGTCTGACTACCCTTCTGGTTCCTGATCTCTGGCCTCTCAAGACTCTGCTTCGGTTTCACCATTCGTTTGGACTTTTGCTTTACAGCTTTATTTTCAATAAAGCCTTCTTATTTTCACTTATCTCTTGTTGTACGTCTGGTTCATGGTTCCGTGACAGCGTGCAGCTGCCAAGATGCCACTTGCCACCAGTTTGGCCATTTTTCAGAGCTGCAACATCACTGGAGTGCCCAAAAGCACAAGGTGTGCAATACTCAGAGACATGGCCAAGGTAAGAAAGGCTGAAAGACGACCACCACTGAACAAGACACACAAGCTGAAACGTCAAGACTGGGCCAAGAAATATCTCAAGACTGATTTTTCTAAGGTTTTATGGACTGATGAAATGAGAGTGAGTCTTGATGGGCCAGATGGATGGGCCCGTGGCTGGATTGGTAAAGGGCAGAGAGCTCCAGTCCGACTCAGACGCCAGCAAGGTGGAGGTGGAGTACTGGTTTGGGCTGGCATCATCAAAGATGAGCTTGTGGGGCCTTTTCGGGTTGAGGATGGAGTCAAGCTCAACTCCCAGTCCTACTGCCAGTTTCTGGAAGACACCTTCTTCAAGCAGTGGTACAGGAAGAAGTCTGCATCCTTCAAGAAAAACATGATTTTCATGCAGGACAATGCTCCATCACACGCGTCCAAGTACTCCACAGCGTGGCTGGCAAGAAAGGGTATAAAAGAAGAAAATCTAATGACATGGCCTCCTTGTTCACCTGATCTGAACCCCATTGAGAACCTGTGGTCCATCATCAAATGTGAGATTTACAAGGAGGGAAAACAGTACACCTCTCTGAACAGTGTCTGGGAGGCTGTGGTTGCTGCTGCACGCAATGTTGATGGTGAACAGATCAAAACACTGACAGAATCCATGGATGGCAGGCTTTTGAGTGTCCTTGCAAAGAAAGGTGGCTATATTGGTCACTGATTTGTTTTTGTTTTGTTTTTGAATGTCAGAAATGTATATTTGTGAATGTTGAGATGTTATATTGGTTTCACTGGTAAAAATAAATAATTGAAATGGGTATATATTTGTTTTTTGTTAAGTTGCCTAATAATTATGCACAGTAATGGTCACCTGCACACACAGATATCCCCCTAAAATAGCTAAAACTAAAAACAAACTAAAAACTACTTCCAAAAATATTCAGCTTTGATATTAATGAGTTTTTTGGGTTCATTGAGAACATGGTTGTTGTTCAATAATAAAATTAATCCTCAAAAATACAACTTGCCTAATAATTCTGCACTCCCTGTAGTTGGGTGGAAAGAGCTATAAACTAGCTGGGCAGTGATAGGGGCAGTGATAGGGAAGTGTCTATGTAACTAGCGGGGTGGGAAGAGCTATAAACTAGCTGGGTGTTGTTAGGGGCAGTGATAGGGGAGTGTCTATGTAACTAGCCGGTGGTACGAGCTATAAACTAGTTGGGTGTTGTTAGGGGCAGTGATAGGGAAGTGTCTATGTAACTAGCTGGTAGGAGGAGCTATAAACTAGTTGGGTGTTGTTAGGGGCAGTGATAGGGGAGTGTCTATGTAACTAGCGGGATGGGAAGAGCTATAAACTAGCTGGCCGTTGTTAGGGGCAGTGATAGGGGAGTGTCTATGTAAGTAGCCGGTGGTACGAGCTATAAACTAGCTGGGTGTTGTTCAGGGCAGGCTGGAGCTGTGGCAGAGAAATGTAAACAAACCAGAGGGATCAGTTTACATGGTAAAAACGGGTCAAGAGAGCCCAAATTGAAAAAATTTGCCTGCGCATGGGGTAAGCAACCACAAGAACAGATCTGTTAAAAACATAGTAATCCCAGAAAACCCCTGTAACATTTTCCATCACCAGTAGCAGCCGGCATCAGTATTAGCAATTCTTCTTTTACCATTTTACACAACTTTGGATATGCAGCATTTTACATACTGATAGGGCTAACTAAAACACAGCAAGTGAGCGCCAACTTTACTAATGTCACCTGCGGACTATGTCACTGTTTGCATTTATTGCCTTTCTGAAATATATCAGGTAGCGAGCAGCCTATCACCCCTATGTTACGCTGCTAATGATCTACATAGCCATGTATCATTACAATAATGACTCTTGCAGGGAAGCAGATGTTAAGATGTGTGGAGAATTCGCCCTCCGAATTCACTCTGGGTGAAGCCATAGAAAATGTTTTGTTCCTAGGATGCCTGTAGTTTATATTAGACGCCATTAAACGTATCAGCCACAATGTCTAAGGTCCAAGGTTTTTTCTTCTTCCCTTTTTTTTCTGCTTCAGAACTAAATATTTTCTAATTAAGTAAGTCCAAGGTTCACATTAACGAAACCTGCTGTTTGCATGACAGAGAGGCCGGTGAAATCAGCGCAATAATGATTTTCATTTTTTTTCATTAAATAGAATTATATGCAGTCACTCAGGCCCATTGCCGGTTTAATTGAAAGAAAAGCCATTTCTTCTTAATTTACTTTCATGGCTGAGGGTGATAAAGAAGTATGTGGGCTAGGAAATTAAAGGAAAAAAAACATGATGTGCGAGAAAAAGGTTGTCCCTTGAAAGTAATGATCAGCAGGTGTAATGAATAGCTGAATAGCTCATGATTTTCCTCTGCTCAAAGAGTCAAGATTAGGCAGCAGGAAAGTGGAGCAGCAGATTTGATGTAAGGTAAAATTGCCTACGGGCCTAGACTATATCTTCTGCCATATTACTTTGACTGGGTGCTGAGCTTCTTCAGGCTTATCAGAGTTTTACATTTGATAAACACAGCCCTTGGTTGTGGGTCACGTCTGATATTGAAGGTGAAACCTATGTGTAGCAAGCCCTTGAGGAGCCAGTGCAGAGAATGGGAGTGGTAGTGTCCCTGATGAGCTGTTGTGTCATGGTGTAATTTCTCCCTAGGGATCCGCTCAGTGGAAAGGTGGATTGAAGAAGCAGGCCAGAAGTAAAAGTATAAGGCCTCTTTCACACGGGCGTTGCTGAAAAATGCGCGGGTGCGTTGCGGGAACACCCGCGATTTTTCCGCGCGAGTGCAATACATTGTAATGCGTTTTGCACTCGCGTGAGAAAAATCGTGCGTGTTTGGTACCCAAACCCGAACTTCTTCACAGAAGTTCGGGCTTGGGATCGGTGTTCTGTGGATTGTATTATTTTCCCTTATAACATGGTTATAAGGGAAAATAATAGCATTCTGAATACAGAATGAAAAGTAAAATAGCACTGGAGGGGTTAAAAAAATAAATAAAATTTAACTCACCTTAATCCACTTGATAGCGCAGCCGGCATCTGCTTCTGTATTCTTTTCTTTAGGACCTGGCTAAAGGACCTTCGATGACGTCACTCCGGTCATCACATGGTACGTCACATGATCTTTTACCATGGTGAATCACCATGGTAAAAGAGCAT
This sequence comes from Bufo bufo, assembly GCF_905171765.1. Taxonomy (NCBI): domain Eukaryota; kingdom Metazoa; phylum Chordata; class Amphibia; order Anura; family Bufonidae; genus Bufo; species Bufo bufo. Next base: position 141,021,705 of record NC_053389.1, read on the forward strand.
GTGACGTACCATGTGATGACCGGAGTGACGTCATCCCAGGTCCTTAAACTATAGTTAATGCTCTCCACAGGTCCTATACAGTAAAAGAGTCAGACGGAGATGCCCGCATCGCGAGCAAGTGGATTAAGGTGAGTTAAATGTTTTTTTATTTTTTTTAACCCCCTCCAGCCCTGTTTTACTTAGCATTCTGTATTCAGAATGCTATTATTTTCCCTTATAACCATGTTATAAGGGAAAATAATAAGGTTCGGGTCTCCATCCCGATCGTCTCCTAGCAACTGTGCGTGAAAATCGCACCGCATCCGCACTTGCTTGCGGATGCTTGCGATTTTCACGCAACCCCATTCATTTCTATGGAGCCTGCGTTACGTGAAAAACGCACAAAGAGGAGCATGCTGCGATTTTCACGCAACGCAAAAGTGATGCGTGAAAATCACCGCTCGTGTGCACAGCCCCATAGAAATGAATGGGTCAGTATTCAGTGCGGGTGCAATGCGTTCACCTCCCGCATCGCATCCGCGCGGAATACTCGCTCGTGTGAAAGGGGCCTAAAAGTCTCTCTTCCCTTGGTGCAAAATATGACTTGTGGCACATCAAGCAGTAATAGGTGCAAAGTGCAGTTTCTGGTACTAGATGAGGAGATATGATGGTTGTATGTCAATTTAATGTCACTTACAGCCACTTGTGGATATAGGTGTCCAATGTGAGATACAGGCTTGAAGTTAGCATAGCCGGGTGCTTGGTAGGTGAGGGGTGTCTGACCTATTTTCCCTCTCCGGCAGCAGGGTCTGTAAAGCTGAATCTTGCTGGTCACTCTGTTGACTTTATCGGCTGGAGCTTTTGGGAAATCTGTACTGTATCTTGACTCTGGCAATCTACCTGGAATAAGGGTCTCACAGAAGAATATTATCTGGTTCTTGGAGTAAGAGCTCAAGCATATGCTTCCTTCTTCCACCCTCTCTACTTCCCCTCCTGGCAGGAAGCAGGACCAACCCACTCCTATGGGGAGGAACAGAGTGGCTAGCCATTACTGACGCAGTGATTTACAGTTTGTTTGTTTTGTGGCTGCCTTCCTAGAGCCATAACTATTTTATTTTTCTGTTCACATAGCCATATGAAGGTCTGTATTTTGTGAGACAAATTGTACTATCTAAAGGTACCATTTTATATTGCATACGATGTACTAGGAAGCTGGAAAATGGGATGGAATTAGAAAAAAAAAATCTATTCTGCCATTGTTTTATGGATTTCACTTTTACGGCGTTTCCTATGCAGTAAAACTGACCTGTTAACTTTATTCGGCGGGTAAGTACGATGAAAATGATTTCCGCATAGTTTTTCTTTTGTTTTCATACTTTAAATAAATAAAAACTTTGAAAAAGATATTTTTTTCTCTGCATCACCATCTACGGCTTGTATAAGGGCTCCTATTTTGCAGGGCGATCGGCATGTTTCATTGATATAATTTGGGGTTTTGTTAACATTTGTTCACTTTTGGAAGGTGAAGCGACCAAAAATAACAGCACATCAACTATTTTATTTTTTATTTTTTATGTTATGCCGTTCATTGTACGGAATAAACTATTTTATATTTGAATAATTCGGGTATTTTTGAGCAATAACAATGATCTTTATTTTATTTTTTTCATCTTTATTTTTAAAATGAGGAAAAAGGTGAATTAATTTTTTTTATTGGCAGGGCTTGATAGGAACTGTGCTATAGCAGATCTTGGAGCCCTTATAAGGACTTAGGCTGCCATAGCAACCGAACAGCACTGCAATCTTGTCATTTGTGAGCTTTTCGGTCACCAGAAGATCAGCAATCTTCATAAATGACCACTCAGGTGATGTCGTTGCAATTGACCATGGTGTCTGAGGGGTTAAAAGTCCTTCATCCGATCAAACACTGTGCCACTGGGTGGTTGCTGTGCAAAATAGGAGCTGAGCAGGCGCCATCTTTAAAGGCCCAACATCCACCATATAGTATTCGACAGTTATCGGCAAACAGGTTAATGAGGACCGGTAACCTCTCCTGTCACGTCTGTTTTAGTGATAAGCAAATCAGTTTGTCCTGCTATGGATGAACCCGATTTGTTCAAAATATTTTCTTTACTTTGTCTGAGGGACTGTCTTTAATGTGCTCTGTTAAAATGTATTCTTTCTAATGACGCCATATTATGATGGCTGCCGGTCTAGCTAGAACATCTTAATTAGAGATGAGCGGAGTTCTGAAAGATTCAAATCGGCTGCTTTGCCAAATTTCAGCAAGAAATTAGATTTGTGACGATTTACTTTGTCACGAAGTGCATTTCTTTGTATTTAGCGGGCGCGCCGCCCCCGTCATTGAACACCTCAGATGCCGCGTTCATCACTGATCGCGGCATTTGAAGCTAGAATTTAGGCCTTGCAGGGGTTAATCAGGGTAAAAATAAAAAAATAAATACTTACCTTATCCATTTGCTCGCGCATAGGCCGTTGCGGTCATCTTGATTGAAGACACCATGCAAAACCTAGCAGGGTGATGTCATGATGTCATCACACTGGCCGGGCGTGACAATGTCATCACTGATGATGCCACCGTGCCAGGCCAGCGCACCGACGAGATGACGTCATATGTCACCCCGCTACAGATTTTGCATGATTTCTGCAATCAAGTGTCACGGCTGAGGATGGGGGAAATCCTCAGCCGTGCGATGCCAGTTGATGTTTTGGCTGCTCGGCCAGGACAACAGGATTAGGGAGCAGGTCACCTCCTAAAGCGTCCCTAACCTGACCCTAACTCCTAGCTGCATGGGCCGACCTTGAAGGTAGGAGGACCCATGCTCCGGAACCTCGGATCCCTAACTCACCCTCCGACCGGTCCCTGGACTAGGAGTCAAGGTAAGACGGCCTGTTCCTACTGTACACGGAGGAACAGGGGTCTCACTGGCCAAGCTGCAGGAAAAAGGGGAACAGAAACAAACTTACGGATATGGCAGGTGAACTATCCGAGTTCCACCTACCTGCCACAGCCCTGCTGACTGGATCCCTGTGCAAACAGGAATCCAGATCCATAAGCTGCACTAAAACAAGATAGGACAGGAAAACATCAAATAGACATCACACATAAACTTAACATAAACTAAAATGTGACATATGGTTTATGACCACAGGGGTGGCTCTTACTGGCAGGTAATAAATACATGAGGCTGCTCTCAGCTAAGCATGGCTGAAGCAACCTGCAGGCCTGCAAAAGCAGTGAGGCTTTATAGGCCAAGAAGCCACACCCCACAGTCGGACACACCCAGTGATCACACACACTAGGAAGGGGATTAACCCTTCCAACACCAGGGAAGGGAAAACACCACTTAAAGGGAACGTGCACACAATAACATAAAACACAGTGCACACATCCACACATCACACACAAAACCGCATGCGCAGCGTAGCGAGCTGCATGGCACAGCTCAGCCTGCTACGCTGCCACATACATACTATTGCCAGCGGCAACCACAGGTGAGGCCAATACCACAGCCCTCACCTGTGATTGAACACCAATGAAAACCGCTGACAACCGCATGCGGTTCAGGAGTCACGGTCATAGCCATGGCCGTGACATCAAGATGGCCATGACGGCCTCTTCAAGCGCAAATGGATCAGCTTTTTTTTAGGGGTTTTTTACTGCCATTTCAGGAAAACCACAAAGAACAAGGAAATTCGGCTTTTTGGCGAATCAAATTTTTCCTGAAATTCGGATCGAGGTCAATTTGTTTGGCTTCGATTCGCTAATCTTAATCTTGCACATGTGCCATTACTATGAGTACTGTACTTCATTACGAATCCGAACCCAGAATTTGTGGCGCGTGCTACAATCATAACGAATTTGAGTTCAGATTCATAACAAAGTATATATATGCATGCGCTACTACTCACAGTAACAGCGCATGCGCGAGATTAAAGATGTTGTGCGGGTGTGGGGAGATGTCCTGCTGTGTTCTATTTAGGATTTTTTTTTTTTATATTTTAAATAAAAGATTCATGGTTTTATTCAAGACCCAAGTACTGTACCTGCTACTTTGTTTCGACATAGGAATTACAAGTAATTGAAGTGAATGGAGCGAGTACTTGTCATTACACTGCACAGCCAAAACTTTTGAGATGACGGGCAGTGTAATGAAGAGGAAGCTGTGCTCGCATGAAACGATGCCTCCTCTTCAAACAGCTGATCAGCAGGGGTGCCAGGTGTCGGATCAGATATTGATGACCTATCCTGATGACCGATAACCCTTTAAACAACCCATTGTGTCATCCAGCTTTAAAGGCATTGTTTCAAACTTTAGCAGTCTGAGATAAACTAATAATAGCTGCCATACCAGACATAGCCTACCCTTTTTTTTTTTGGGGGGGGGGGGGTAAGTAGACACTTCTTTTTTATCCTGAATACCTTACAGAGATATCCACTTAAAAAAAATATATATATAATTGTCTCATTCTATTTGTCTTAAACCATTTTAAAGAAGGGTTTCCGTGTAAATGCTGGAGATGTCAATGGTTCTCAGTGAATTTATGTGATCTCCAAGAACTGCACATTTATTTGAAAGCGGCAATCTTGATTGAGACACAACAATGTGCAACCTCTTTGTTACACAAACAGACATGGACTTTCCTTAGCCAATCAGATTATGAGACAGGTCAAATTATAGCCAATCACAGGTTCACATTAGCCAGAGGTGACTTTAGAAATACGAGCAATCCTTTAGAAGAAGCGCAAATGGTATAAACTTTGGTTAATGATGTCTCTAGAATGTTTGCAGGTGCAGGTGACCATTAGGGGGTGGGGGGGCTGACTGATTCACGCGCATAACAAAACACAAGGTGCATATTAAAATATATAACACTATATAATGACTATATAAACTGACTATGGTCTCTGCTGCACTGGTCTCTGCTGCACTGGTCTCTGCTGCACTGGTCTCTGCTGCACTGGTCTCTGCTGCACTGGTCTCTGCTGCACCTGGTCTCTGCTGCACTGGTCTCTGCTGCACTGGTCTCTGCTGCACTGTACCGTATTTTTCGCCCTATAAGATGCACCTAGTTTTAGAGGAGAACAATAAGAGAAAAAAAAATTTCATTACACCTCAGGTCAGACCAGCAATCAGACCCCCAATGTTAATCAGACCTCAGATCAGACCCCCAATGGCTCAGATCAACCCCCAAACCTTTAGCCATCTATCAGCCCCCAATGTCAGCCATAACCCCCCCCCCCCCAATTTCAGCCATAAACCCCCCCAATGTCAGCCATAAGCCCCCCAATGTCAGCCATAAGCCCCCAATGTCAGCCATAAGCCCCTCATGTCAGCCATAAGCCCCCCATTAGCCCCTCATGTCAGCCATAAGCCCCCCATTAGCCCCTCATGTCAGCCATAAGCCCCCATTAGCCCCTCATGTCAGCCATAAGCCCCCCATTAGCCCCTCATGTCAGCCATAAGCCCCCCATTAGCCCTTCATGTCAGCCATAAGCCCCCCATTAGCCCCTCATGTCAGCCATAAGCCCCCCATTAGCCCCTCATGTCAGCCATAAGCCCCCCACTAGCCCCTCATGTCAGCCATAAGCCCCCCATTAGCCCCTCATGTCAGCCATAAGCTCCCCATTAGCCCCTCATGTCAGCCATAAGCCCCCCATTAGTCCCTCATGTCAGCCATAAGCCCCCCATTAGCCCTTCATGTCAGCCATTAGCCCCTCATGTCAGCCATAAGCCCCCCATTAGCCCCTCATGTCAGCCATAAGCCCTCCATTAGCCCCTCATGTCAGCCATTAGCCCCTCATGTCAGCCATAAGCCCCCATTAGCCCCTCATGTCAGCCATAAGCCCCCCATTAGCCCCTCATGTCAGCCCCATGTCCCTCATGTCAGCCCCATGTCCCCCAGGTCAGCCATCAGCCCCTAGTGCAAATAAAATAAAATAAAAAAACCACTTACCTCTCCTGCTCCTGGTCACCATCGCGATCCTCTTCATTCTGCTGTCGGCTGGCTGTGTATAGTGGCGCACAGCGTGAGGTCACAGAGAGCGTGAGGTCCTGGTCCGAGCCGAGGACCAGGAAGTGGTGAGTACAGATCCTTCACCGCTTCCTGGTCCTTCTGTACTAATGAAGCGCTTCCATAATGGAAGCGCTTCATTAGTACAGAGTTAAAGACTGCCCTGATCGCCGCGGCCCCGCTAACAATCCTCCACGGCCCGGTCCTGGGCCGCGGCCCGGTGGTTGGGGACCGCTGATATAGACTCAAGATGGTTTTGCTTATCTGTCATGAGGGCTATAACCAGTGACTCCACTAAATTTTCTGAATATTTTTTTAATTCATACACCAATATGTTGGCCAGGGTGAGCCAAATATCCTGGGTGCTACAGATAGAAGGACACTCTGGCTAAGGACTCATGCACATAACCGTGTGTTTGGTCCACATCCGATCTGCATTTTCTGTGGATCAGCTGTGGACCCATTCATTTCAATTAGGCCGCAAAAGATGCGGACAGCACACCGTGCACTGTCTGCCTCCGTATGTCTTTTCTGTGGCCCCACAAAAAAATAGAACATGTCCGTTTGGCGGACAAGGATATGACATTTCTACAGTAGTTTGAAAAAAAAATAGTGGCATACACACGGCCAGGATCCATGCTTTACGGATCCGTGATTTGCGGATTTCCTTTTAATTAACATGTAATTTCCTAATAGGACCTTTTAAAATGAGACGACTTCTTTACTGTCATTGTCCTTCCCCCACTGTTCTTGGCAGCTCAAGAGTGCACATCATGGAGAATGGAGAATATGATATTTGTGATCTGTCCACAATCATGATATTAGTGATAGTCACAAGAAACAAAAGGAAATACAAAAATATGAATATGTGCCTTATATCAGAATATACTGGTATAGATGAGGTTAATAGATCAATGTCATTCTTCAGCATTACTGATTGCAGCATGGAGCAGTCATTCATGGATTTTTTGTGTTTCTCTACTGTGCAAATTAATTGGACGGAAATGAGTTACAAACGCTGCCCATTTTTCACAATATAGTAAGGGAGAATTTCGCATCAGCGTTAGTAATTCCGTTATAGTGTTCCGTTATAACAGGGTTATATGACGGAATATAACGAATTTCTAGGACAGAATGCAAAACGGAACCCTTTATTATTATTATAATTATTATTATTTTTTATTTATTATTATTATTAAAGCGCCATTCATTCCATGGCGCTGTACATATGAGAAGAGGTATACATACATAATACAGACAATTGCACTAAGCATAAACAAGACGAGTTACAAACTGGTACAGAAGGAATGAGGGCCCTGCCCGTGAGGGCTTACAATCTACATGGTATGGAAGATGGACACAGTAGGTGATTTAAGATGCATTCTGCTATTTGTGCCCATAGAAATGTATTAGGACAGAGCAAAATGGAATGCCTCTTTAAAGGGTTCTGTTTTGCATTCCGTCCTAGAAATTAGTTATATAACCCTATTCTAATGGAACCTATAACAGAATTACTAATGCTGATGCGAACCCACCCTAAGCTGCTTTATGTGACAGTGATACTAAGACGCTCAATTACTATTCCATTGCAAATTAAATCTGTTTATCTATCTACATTGAACAAAAATATAAACACTTTTGGTTTTGCTCCCATTTTGCATGAGCTGAACTCAAAGATCTGAAACATTTTCTACATACACAAAAGACCCATTGTTCACAAATCTGTCTAAATCTGTGTTAGTGAGCACTTCTCCTTTGCCGAGATAATCCATCCCACCTCACAGGTGTGGCATATCAAGGTGCTGATTAGACAGCATGAATATTGCACAGGTGTGCCTTAGACTGCCCACTCTAAAATGTGCAGTTTGATCACACAGCACAATGCCACAGATGTCGCAACATTTGAGGGAGCGTCTACCAGAGCTGTTGCCCGTGCAATGAATGCTCATTTCTCTACCATAAGCCGTAATTTGGCAGTACATCCAACCGGCCTCACAACCGCAGACCATATGTAACAACATCAGCCCAGGACCTCCACATCCAGCATGTTCACCTCCATGATCGTCTGATACCAGTCACCTGAGCAGCTGCAGAAACAATCGGTTTGCATAATCAAAGAATTTCTGCACAAACTGTCAGAAACCGTCTCAGGGAAGCTCATCTGCATGCTCGTCGTCCTCATCGGGGTCTGGACCTGACAGCAGTTCGTCGTCGTAACCGACATAGAAATTACAGCAATATACATGTAACAAGGCTTTCAATGCACATTTGTGAGGATATTATGTAAAATTACATCTGATGACAATGTAAATGCTCTTAACAGGTTGTAGCGGGGTAAAAGAGTTTCGGAACACAACTCTGGTGTGTTACATTCCCCCTTATTTTGAGTTAAGCCATCCTCGGCTTATGCTTAGGAGGGAGAGGAACCAGCTCTGGGGTACCCAAATAAATACAAAGTGCTCCATGGATTAAATATAAGACATACAAAGACTAACATGAAACGGCTACCCGAGGTTCCTGCCCGCATGAGTAGGGTGTCCTAATTAACAGTTTCCCTCTCAGTATAACCAGTGAACTAAGGTCTGCACTAAGCAATCACTACTGACTAACTTTGAAGTGTTCTGGCCTCTAAACACCAAAGGAAGCATGGGGGTGTCTTTATTCTGTAGTCCCGCCATTATGTAATGGAACGCCCGCAAATGAAAGGGTGGCTTTATCCTGTATTCCCTTCCCTGCACCAAAGTCAAAATATAAGGCTTATAGCACGATCACTATGGTGACTATGGGTAGCTAAAATGACTCTAAGGCTTGGGGCGCCATACCTTAGGCAAAGGCTCAGAAGGGGAGGTATTAGCGTCTCCATGCACTTCTGGCAATGTCACAGGAAGACACCTCAGGATGGGAGCAATCCTGAACACATAACAAGCGGGAAGGAGGGGTCAAAAACTCCTCTAACCATTCCCGAAGCAGCGGGGTTACCCGTGTAGTTGCTAGACCTGCCAGGACTTACCACTTGGTCCTACCCTGGGTACCTATGGGTATATAACACTGGGTGTAGGCGATTAGTATTAAGCGTCCATATAGGCAGTCTGTATAAAGGGGGGAGAGAACAAGAGCTGTAAAGTAAGGCACACAGGAGTAAGGTGCTACATTTCTGGTTAAGTGCAAAGTTAAATGCAATATCACAATAAGTGCATGAGGTCACATTGCGGCACCTAGAAGAGAATACACACAATGGGCATATAATTCTTGAACGTTACATAACATGTAAACTGGTAAAATGAGTGCAATAGTATTACATAGGAATCAGCTCAGGTATATGTTTGAGTCTTTTCTTTGGGTGCAAGATTTTTACTTTGCAGTAAACCATTTTTGGAAATAGTGCAAATTTTATTAGTGCAAGAGTATGCTCAAATAAGGCTTGAGTCCTTTTCTTTCTTGAATTGCTTGATGTTGAATCCTCTGGAAACTGTAAACGTCAATTGTAATCCACCGGAATAGTAAAAGTTAATTGTAATCCAATGGGAGATATAAAATGTCATAAAAACACATAAAACAGCAGCATAATTTAGAACCATAGCTCCATAAGGCTATCAAGTAACCTGAGAAAGGAGATAAAACAATGTGAACTTGGACATGAGGGGTTAAATGATGATGATAATGGAGGGAGTCCTTACAGCACATGACCATCAGGGTGAGAACAAAATAGGGCAACCTGGAAAAGAAAACATTAAAACAATGCCAACGGGTCCTCACCCGTCAGGAACGGTCCATGACGTGGCTCCCAATAGTCCTTTATTTTTGAAAAGGATAGCATTTTAGAGAAGGACATCCATGTCCTCCTCACTGCTCGAGCTACTGAAGTGCATTAGGGGGCGCTCTTGCCTCTGGTAGCTCAGAGATGCAGCCATAGTGGTACGCCACTGCCATCTAGTGGTATCCTTGAGTGGTGGCTGTGCAGTCAACCTGGTGAATGCAGCTGTGACCTGCTGCAAGCCGGGATCCCTAGCCGCTGCAGAGGCGGTTAAAACCTCCGGCTGAAGGGGCTCTGGTAGGCAAACAGAGGGTGCCTGGGGCTGCTTCCAAGGTAGAACATATGGCTGCACCCTGGGGTTAAAAGTTAGAACCGAGTTATTTATCTGGCCCACCCGTAGGGTTGGTGGTGCAGCCAGGTCAGGGGTGAGTGGTTCAGGTTCAGGCTGAGGCTGTTCCTTAAAACGTAATCTGCCATCCTGGGTTTCTTGCAAATATCTAACTTTCCCTGCAGAGCTTGGATCCTCTTGCCAGGTCTCTGGGGTAACTGCAGGGGATAAAGGTTTGGCCAGCAGGGTCACACCGGCAGCAAATGGGCCTTGGATTGAGCGTATAGGGGTATATTCCACTTGATCCCCTGCGTACAGGTTGTGACGGGCCTGGGGCAAGTAGTGGCGCTTAACAGAGCGGCGGCCTACAAATATTTCAGCACCGGAATGTCTTGGAGGAAGCCCACTAATCTTTCAACTGAGAACCAGAGTACAGTCCCAGTGCGTCTGGTTAGCTTAGGGTCTCCTGGCTGGGGATCATCTATATCCTGCTTCACGCATTCCTCAACGGCCGATTTATATTTCCAGGTCGTCTGGGCATGGGTAGTGATCTCTGTGGGGATCTCTCTGTTTAAACATCCCGCTCTGGCGGTATTGGCTCTGGGCGGTGGAGTGGAAGTTCTGGCCGCCTCCGCCGCACCAGTAGGTGTGCTTGGCGGAGCAGGCTTGGGCCTATCAGGGGTATCGGGACCCACTGGGAGCGGTGCAGGGGCAGCTTCGGACCGAGCCTGGGCCCGAGGGAGCGCGACTGCTCCTACCTGATGTCGCGGCCAGTTCCGATGCCTACTGGTGGTGCGCGGGGGCCTCCGTGATAGGTGACGTCCTCATGGCTGTCTCCGAAGCTGTAGTCCGCTCTGCAGGAATCGCGGCTTGCTTCTGGGCCGGGACGTCAGTTGCTGGGGCAGATGGTAAGATGGTTAGTGCAGTCGTCTCCTCCAGTGTCTTGAGAGGGGTGACATCTGCTTCCGCAGGAGCGGGCTGGAGTGCGGTGGCCATCTTGTCCTCAGCGCTGGCAAATCCTCCAGGATCGCGGCAAAGACGGAGGGACCACTTTTCTTCACCAGCTGGGAGACTTGGATCTCTGGCGGGTGGTCTTCATAAACAGGCTCTCCTCCGATAACCATCTGGTTCCACTTCAGTGAATGGAGCGCCATCTTCCTTGGCTCCTCTGTCAGGGTGCGTACAGGAAGTGAGGGTGGAGCCTAGAGGGAGAAGTCTGCACTCCCTTGGCTCACATTGCAAAGTTCTTGGTGGGCAGGCTTTAGAGTTCCCGCTTCTAGGGGGGGTGTATTCGGCATCTTCGCGCTCTTGAGAGGGCGTTCTTAACTTTTGCCACTTCCGAAAGGCATGAAGAAGAGGCGCCATTTTGCGAATACAGCAAATTAACTCTTTGAGTGCTGGTGCGCACCGCATAGCGCTTTCTGGCACAGCAACAAAGCAATAAAGTCAATTTTCAGGGTTTTGGCACAATTCGCAGATCTTGCAGTACTGTTAAACATGCAATTTGATCCTGTTGGCACACAATTGGATCCGGTTCTGTTGTAGCAGGGATAGGCACACAATTCAATCCAATCCTATTGTAGTCGGGATAGGCACACAATGCGGTTTGTATCCTGTTCCAGTGACGGCAAAAATGCGGTGAGCTGGACCGGGGTATGCACTCTGACGCCAAATTATGCAATGGCTGGGTCAGGTGTAGGTGATAGTCTATAGTCCTGTTCGTGATGCCACTTTTGCAATGAGCCGGACCATGGGTAAAGTTACACAGACGCCAAATTATGCAGTGGGTCAGGATATGGGTATAATAGTCTATCGTTTGTTCGTGACACCAATTGCAGCGTGCGCAGGGTACTAACACAGAGCCCTTTAAGGTGTTGTAACTAACATACCAGGTTAGGAATGCCAGAGTGGTGTAATGTCTCTGTCTGGTAGTGGTAATAGTGTCAACGGTGTCTCCTACCTGGGTATGGCTGGACTCCTGGGTCCTGGCTCACTTGCAATAAATTGAGTGTGGTGCTAGTAGGAGTAATAGAGAGATTTGCAGCAGTAATTGAGATCCAGACCTTTGGGTAAAGTTCAAACTTGTCTTTACTGATTGTAGCTTTCATCCAAGCAAGATACAGAATTAGTCTTTGGTCCCAGCAGGTATTGGCAATGTGTGGCAGGAATATATCTTCTGCTCTATCATGTACTTGGAGCTTTGCGGGAAAGGACGTCTGCTTGTTGCTCTTTAATGTGGCAGGAATTTAGCTTCTGCGCTTTCTATCTTCTGCTGTCTGGGGACTGACTAGCTGAGGAGGAATATGGCTTCTCCTGGGTCTCTGGACTTTGACTCACAGTTAGCTTCACAGGGTATGCTTCTTCCTGGAACTGGAATTGTCTGCTTGCTTCTTCCAGCTGAGGCTGCAAGGCTCAGGCTGGGGATGATGATCAATGTCTCAGCCAAGACAAGATCCTGGCTTTGGATCCCTATATCTGGGAGCTCCTACACGCATAGCCTTCACCTAGCCGGGGTGGCTGGCACACTAACTTAACTTCCTTCTCCACCAATGAGGCAGGATGTGGGCACAGCCCACTTCTGCTCACAGAGGGGGAAGCTAAACTGGAATGTACTATTCCAGCCTAGGAACACTAAACTGGCTCTAACTCCTTGCTAACACATTGCTGCCACCTGCTGGTGAACATAGAAATTATAGCAATATACATGTAACAAGGCTTTAAATGCACATTTGTGAGGATATTATGTAAAATTACATCTGATGACAATGTAAATGCTCTTAACAGGTTGTAACGGGGTAAAAGAGTTTCATAACACAACTCTGGGGTGTTACACATGCTGTCTAATCAGCACCTTGATATGCCACATCTGTGAGGTGGGATGGATTATCTCGGCAAAGAAGAAGTGCTCAGTAACACAGATTTAGACAGATTTGTGAACAATATTTGAGTAATGGGTCTTTTGTGTACGTAGAAAATGTTTCAGATCTTTGAGTTTAGCTCATGCAAAATGGGATCAAAACTGAAAGTGTTGTGTTTATATTTTTGTTCAGTGTATCTATCTATCTGTTTTATATCTATTTATCTCATATCTACCGATATATATCTATCTTTCTATCTATCTCTCTCTCATATCTAATGATATCTATCTATCTATCTATCTATCCATGTATCTATCTATCTATCTATCTATCCATGTATCTATCTCATATCTACCGATATCTATCTATCTATCTGAGCTAGACAGACAGATATAGGGAGATAGGTGATAGACAGATAGATAGACAGATAGATATATAGTTAGATAGCACTATCAAAGATGTAAAGAGCAGTGTTCTTTAATCACCAAAGCGACGTTTTAATCCTCTTAGGCCTCTTGCACACAAACGTGTGTGCCCCGTGGCCGTGCTGCGGCCCGCAATGCACGAACACCAACCATGGGGCAGCCGCAGCGGATCACGAACCCATTCACTTTAATAGGTCCGCGATCCACCCGTTCCATAAAAAAGATAGGACATGTTCTCTCTTTTTGCGGAACAGAAGTACGGGAGGAAACCCCACGGAAGCACTCTGTAGTGCTTCCGTAGGGTTCCGTTCCGTGCTTCCTTTCAGCATCTCCGGATTTGCAGACCCATTCAAGTTAATGAAGCGGAATGCCCACCGAACGTTCGTGTGGAAGAGGCCTTACTAGGACTTTGCTCAAGCAGTCCCAGTAAGAGGACTGAAATGTCGCTTTGGTGATTAAAGAACACTACTCTTGATTTACATCTTTTGGAGTGCTGTGGAAATTTTGATTTTATTTAATTGGAAGTTGGATGGCTTTCGCAGACGCTGGCACACCACAATTACCTCACTGCTTTGCCATCCACATCATAAAGGTTGTCTAGATAGATAAGATAGATAATAAACAGACAGACAGAAGCTAGACAGATGACATAGAAATGATCTAGATATAGACAGACAGATAGATATTAGATAGGTAGAATAATCAGATTCCTTAATTACCATACATGATATTAAAGAGGTTGTAACCATTAGGGTGTAGGAGTTAAAAAAATGAAAATGGGTGATGTTGCCACTGATTGGATTGGAATTGAGACACCAATGCTACAGGGGAACTGTGGATATTGCAGTTTATAAAGAAAATTGATGAACCATAGAGGGCGCTACTTGTGAAGCCTGCAATACAGACATACATGTAACAGCAGACCCAGGACACTGTAGGGCTTGTTCACATCTGGGTTGGAAACTGCATTTAGGGCCTCTGTCTCAGACTTCTTTCTCTGCAAAAAAAAAAAAAAAAAGCTGACAGAGACTGAACGGACCCCATTACAGTCAATCAGGTTCTGTTTGGCTCCATTTACGTCAGTTATGTGCCTAAATGGGAGCAAAACAACGGCTAGCAATAGCATAGGTGTGAAAGAAGCCTTAATTGTTGCAACAGTAAAAACAAGCAAACACAACCTAACGCTGTATATAAATTTGGGTATTTTGTTCCAAAACCAGTACAAGAGGAAGTGTTCGCACAGCATATACATCACACAGACATGATCCCCTTCAATTCAAAGTACTTTAGTGCCCTCTACTGGTACAGAGAGGAAATGGGATTCTAAGAATCTCAGGATCACACCAGTACAACCTATTAAATGTTGAGTCACTGAACTGAGGCACTTCTGGTCTCACATTGTTTTGGACTGAGGCTCGGGCCAGGATGATGTATGCTACCAGTAAAAGAGTCCAGTGATTCAACATTAGGCCACTGGTGACTTCAATGAATCACTTTTTCCCATAATATTGTATGCATTGGGTAAAGACTATGGCGTGTGCCAAGGTGAAACCGGGAACGTAAGACTGTAACATAAAAATACTCTGATTCATTCCATGCGCACACAGCTCTAGCCTCAGATGTTTCTAGTAGTATTTTTATTAAAGTGAACCTGTTCCCTATATACGGTACATGTGCCAGAGGAGTAAGCTGAAGAGTACTTGTCAACACTTCTGACATGTCCGCTTTATTAAACATTTGTACTATATTCCCTATAATATGGAGTATCCTTACTTACAACTCTGTGTGGTGCTGTTCCTCTGTTATTCCTGCTAGAAATGTATAAATACATTGATAACATGGTGTTAGTAGTTGGGGGAGCGTCCATTCAGTGCTGCCATTTTCAAATTCTACTGGGACACACCTCTTCGGGATGGGGAATGATGACACCCAATCATCAATATATTCAAAAATGTTCAGCAGGAATAATAGAGGAATGGGACAACATAATGTCATAAGAAAATATGATCCGGAATTATTATTTAATGGGAAATACAAGCAGTTACATAAACAGATATGTTTAGAGAGCTGGTCACTTAAAGAGGACTGGTCACCTCTCCTGATATGTCTGTTTTAGTAACTACTTACATTACCCATGTAATATTCATTCTGGATCCTCTATTCTTATGAACTTATATTGCCCCATTTTATTCCTATAGAAATGTGAAGGTAAAACTGGGTGTTATCAGCACGGTGGTGTCTTTAAACAGTTTGACACCATCCAATCAGGGCTGCCAGTGGAAGACTGGGCAGAGACACACAAACCACTGGTAAGACCCAGTTGGACCTTCAACCTTGTAGTAGGAATAATAGAGGAATGACATGACGTACAGACATATGAATAAATGGTTGTGCACATTCGTTCAGTAAATTTGTGTGTAGGGACCTTAACAGCTATGGATGTCCTTTGGAGCAATTTTTGTAAATATTGTATTCTACTCATTTTGGTCTAAGAAAGTTTTTTTAAATTGGTCTTAGTTAAATATTTTTGACAGTTTTCCCCGTACAGTTTTCACTTTCTGTGCATTTGGAGACGAGCCGGCTGGTACCTCGGTACCAAACCCGACTTCAGATTGCTATTTTAAAATGTTTTTAAAGATGCAGAAATGATTACCGAATTCATTCCCAGAAGTCTCGCACGACTTCGGCTGAAAGGAATTTTGCCTCCATGGAGGCAATACATTATTTTTTATTTTTTTGAACAATAGTTTTTATTGATGCAATACATTTTAATGCTGTACGGAAACAGAATTTAAATCAAAGTGTTTGACTGAATTGACTTTGTATCTAGTCACGGCCTCCAGATAGATTCCAGATAGGGAATCACCTTAGCATACCATACAATGCACAAAAGGTTATGACATGTTATACTCAGGTATATGTGGAGGTAAAACTAAAAGCCCTGCTGCAAAAGTGCAGATTGGGCCCCTCTCCGCCTATTGGTTCACCTGTGACTTTTAGCTGCATCATTGGGCGTCCTTAGTGACTCAGCAGTGCAGCATTAGCAGTCAGGGCATTGCTGGCATCTTAAAGGATCAGAGGCGCAAGCAACAAGACATACATACATATCTATGATTTGCTATATATATATATACTAGCTGAAGGACCCGATTCGCACAGGTATATTTCATTTATTTCATTTAATGTTTGTGTGTGTTGTTAAAAGATATCGACAGTATACACTATAAGGCTATATGCACACAACTGTGCCATTTTTTTTGCGGTCCGCAAACCGCGGATCCGCAAAAAAAAACCGGAACCCGCTTGTGTGCGGAACAGGCGGCCCATTGTAGAAATGCCTATTCTTGTCCGCAAAACGGACAAAAATAGGACATGCTATATTTTTTTTCGGGGCCATGGAACGGAGCAACAGATGCGGACAGCACACGGAGTGCTGTCCGCATCTTTTGCGGCCCCATTCAAGTGAATGGGTCTGAACCGGATGCAGACCACAACAACGGCCATGTGCATGAGGCCTAACAGTGACATCTACAGTACCCCGCCCGCTTAACAGTGACCTCCACAGCCCCCCACCCCTTAACACTGACCCCCCCACAGTGCCACGTCTCCTTAAAATGGGACCTCCACAGCAGCCCACCCCCTGAATTTTTACCTTCACAGCAGCCTGCCCCTTTAACATTGAGTTCCACAGCACTCCACCCTCTTGACACTGACCTCCACAGGAGCCCGCCCCCTTAACAGTGACCTCTACAGTACCCTGCCCCTTAAAACTGACCATAGGCCGCAGTCCCGTTAACTGTGACCTCCACTATTCCCTGCCCCCTTTAACAGAGATATCCACAGCGACTGCGCCTTTAAAAGTGACTGACATAGTACCCTGCTCCCTTAACAATGACCTCACGGTACCCCGCTGCCCCTTTAATAGTGGCCTCCACAGTCCCCTCCTCCCTTAACAGTAACATCCACAGCGCCCTTCACTTTAACAGTGACCTCCACAGCGGCTGCCCCTTTATTAGTGACCTCCACAGTACCCTGTCTCCTTAACAGTGATTTCCACAATAACCCGCCCGCTTAACAGTGACCTCCACAGATCTCCATTCCCTTAAAATGTGACCTCCACAAGACCCCGCCCCCTTAACAGTGGCCTCCACAGCACCCCGCCCCTTAACACTGACCTCCATAGCGGACCATCCCCTTAACTGTGACCTCCACCGTTCCCTGCCCCCTTAGAGACCTCCACAGGGCCTGCCCCTTTAACAGTGACCTCCACAGCATCCCGCCCACTTTACAGTGATCTCCACAGCGGCCCTCGCCTTTAACAGTGACCTCCACAGCGGACCCTCTTTATTAGTGATCTCCACAGTTCCCCCGTCTCTTTAACAGTGATTTCCATAACACCCCGCCCCCTTAACAGTGGCCTCTACAGCAATCTGCCCCTTAACACTGACCTCCATAGCGGACTGTCCCCTTAACTGTGACCTCCACAGCAGCCTGCCCCTAGGCTGGCCAGAGGTCCGGTTTTAGGCCAGACAGTCCGGCTTTCAGACTCCCTGTCCTCCGTCCGGCGCAGGGCCTGGACGGACACAGGGATGTCCTTTTGAACAGCTCTCAAACAGCAGCACTGTGCTGAGTGTGAGCTGCAGGGAGAAAGTAACCCTCTCTCCCATCCCTGCAGCTGACAGAAGTTAATTTTTACCTTCATTTTTTCAATCCCTGTTGGCTGCGGAGTGGGAGGAGATGTGGACTAACCTGGCTGGGGCGTGGCTTAGTGGGGCCTGGGGGTGGGGAGTTTTAAGTCTGTCATTTGAGGGTGGCCTGGATGGCCACCCTACCTGCCCCCTGAACTGTGACCTCCTCAGCACTCCACTCCCTTACCAGTGTCATCCATAGCACCCTGCCCCTTTAAAGCTGACCTACAGCAGTGAAGAAAAATGGCTGGGTTGTTATCGAAACCTGGAGTAAAACTGTGTGTATGTGGAGACTAAGGGCCTGCGAGCTTCTATTGGCTGATAAGGGACATGTGACCGTGTGTATGGCAGGCTTCTATTGGCTAATGCATTTTTTGGGAATGTCTCAGGAATGGTACGTGCTAGAAAGCTGAGACCTGGTCTGAAACCTTCCCGGACACCTGATGTACCTGTGTGCCAAATTTCGTGATTGTAAATGCGACTGTGCGGATTCCTTTAGCGGACATATACACATACATACAATCAGCTTTATATACACTGCTCAAAAAAATAAAGGGAACACAAAAATAACACATCCTAGATCTGAGTTAATTAAATATTCTTCTGAAATACTTTGTTCTTTACATAGTTGAATGTGCTGACAACAAAATCACACAAAAATAAAAAATGGAAATCAAAATTTTCAACCCATGGAGGTCTGGATTTGGAGTGACACTCAAAATTAAAGTGGAAAAACACACTACAGGCTGATCCAACTTTGATGTAATGTCCTTAAAACAAGTCAAAATGAGGCTCAGTAGTGTGTGTGGCCTCCACGTGCCTGTATGACCTCCCTACAACACCTGTGCATGCTCCTGATGAGGTGGCGGACGGTCTCCTGAGGGATCTCCTCCCAGACCTGGACTAAAGCATCTGCCAACTCCTGGACAGTCTGTGGTGCAACGTGACGTTGGTGGATAGAGCGAGACATGATGTCCCAGATGTGCTCAATTGGATTCAGGTCTGGGGAACGAGCGGGCCAGTCCATAGCATCAATGCCTTCGTCTTGCAGGAACTGCTGACACACTCCAGCCACATGAGGTCTAGCATTGTCTTGCATTAGGAGGAACCCAGGGCCAACTGCACCAGCATATGGTCTCACAAGGGGTCTGAGGATCTCATCTCGGTACCTAATGGCAGTCAGGCTACCTCTGGCGAGCACATGGAGGGCTGTGCGGCCCTCCAAAGAAATGCCACCCCACACCATTACTGACCCAATGCCAAACCGGTCATGCTGGAGGATGTTGCAGGCAGAAGAACGTTCTCCACGGCGTCTCCAGACTCTGTCACGTCTGTCACATGTGCTTAGTGTGAACCTGCTTTCATCTGTGAAGAGCACAGGACGCCAGTGGCGAATTTGCCAATCTTGGTGTTCTCTGGCAAATGCCAAACGTTCTGCACGGTGTTGGGCTGTAAGCACAACCCCCACCTGTGGACGTCGGGCCCTCATATCACCCTCATGGAGTCTGTTTCTGACCGTTTGAGCAGATACATGCACATTTGTGGCCTGCCGGAGGTCATTTTGCAGGGCTCTGGCAGTGCTCCTCCTGTTCCTCCTTGCACAAAGGCGGAGGTAGCGGTCCTGCTGCTGGGTTATTGCCCTCCTGCGGCCTCCTCCACGTCTCCTGATGTACTGGCCTGTCTCCTGGTAGCGCCTCCATGCTCTGGACACTACGCTGACAGACACAGCAAACCTTCTTGCCACAGATCGCATTGATGTGCCATCCTGGATAAGCTGCACTACCTGAGCTACTTGTGTGGGTTGTAGACTCCGTCTCATGCTACCACTAGAGTGAAAGCACCGCCAACATTCAAAAGTGACCAAAACATCAGCCAGGAAGCATAGTAACTGAGAAGAGGTCTGTGGTCACCACCTGCAGAACCACTCCTATAATTTCCACCTGTTTTCGATCCCATTTGCACAACAGCATGTGAAATTGATTGTCACTCAGTGTTGATTCCTAAGTGGACAGTTTGATTTCACAGAAGTGTGATTGACTTGGAGTTACATTGTGTTGTTTAAGTGTTCCCTTTATTTTTTTGAGCAGTGTATTAGATATATATACTATATATATATATATATATATATATATATATATATATAGGCACTTGTATATAGTAACTCACAGTTGATGTCTTCCCTGATTGCAATTATCTGATTTCCCTTTTCTTCTCCATTCGGGCCCTGACCATCATGAAGACTTCTTTCAGCCACAACTCATCTCTGCATATCTGCTCCTACCCCCAATCAGTCCGCCTCGGGTGCCGGCTCTCCATCAATACAGATGGAAGCGCTCATTGCTGAAGGGCTGACGCGCCCACATACTGCGGTGTACGTGATGACGTCATCGCGCGCGCCTGTGCCGGGACGCAGCAGCACAGTGAAGTGTGCGAGCCTTCCTCTGCGAGCAAGCGCAGGTGAATGTGAGTATTTAGCTTTTATTTTTTTATTTTTATGTGCCAACTTTGGGGAACATGGAGGGGTGACACACAGGGGGACGTGTGGGATATATCATGGTGGGATACTGTGTGGGGGCAAATTATTATGGGAGGGATTATTATGTGGGGGCAAATTATTATGGGATGGATTACTATGTGGGGCAAATTATTATGGGAGGGATTACTATGTGGGGGCAATTAATTATGGGAGGGATTACTATGTGGGGGGCAAATTACTATATGGGGCAATGTGGGGGAAACTACTGTGTGGGGGCAGTTTGGGGGAAACTACTGTGTGGGGGCAGTGTGGGGGGAATTACTGTGTGGGGGAAATTACTGTGGGGGGCAGTGTGGGGGGAAACTACTGTGTGGGGACAATATCGGGTAAACTACTGTGTGGGGGAAACTACTGTGTGGGGGCAGTGTGGGGGACACTACTGTGTTGGGGAAACTACTGTGTGTGGGGAAACTACTGTGATGGAGCAGTGTGGGGGAAATTACTGTGTGGGGGCAGTGTGGGGGAAATTACTGTGTGGGGGCAGTGTGGGGGAAACTACTGTATGGGGCAGTGTGGGGAAAATTGCTGTGTGGGGGCAGTGTGGCGGAAATTACTGTGTGGGGGCAGTGTGGCAGAAACAACTGTGTGGGGGAAGTGTGGGGGATACTACTGTGTGGTGGCAGTGTGGGGGAAACTACTGTGTGGGGTCAGTGTGGGGGAAACTACTGTGTGGGGGTAATGTGAGGGAAATTACTGTGTGGGCGCAGTGTTGGGGAAATTACTGTGGGGAGGTGTGGGGGAAATTACTGTGTGGGGGCAGTGTGGCAGAAATTTCTGTGTGGGGGCAGTGTGGCGGAAACTACTGTGTGGGGGCAGTGTGGGGGAAACTACTGTGTGGTGGCAGTGTTGGGGACATTTCTGTGTGGGGGCAGTGTGGGGGAAACTACTGTGTGGGGGTAATGTGGGGGAAACTACTGTGTGGGGGAAACTACTGTGTGGTGGCAGTGTGGGGGAAACTACTGTGTGGGGGCAGTGTGGGGGAAACTACTGTGTGGGGGTAATGTGGGGGAAATTACTGTGTGGGGGAAACTACTGTGTGGGGGCAGTGTGGGGGAAACTACTGTGTAAGGGCAGTGTGGGGGAAACTACTGTGTGGGGGGAATGTGAGGGAAACTACTGTGTGGGGGAAATTACTGTGTGGGGGCAGTGTTGAGGAAATTACTGTGGGGGCGAGTGTGGGGGAAACTACGGTGTGGGGGAAACTACTGTGTGGGGGCAGTGTGGGGGAAATCGCTGTGTGGGGCAAATTACTATATGTGGGCAGTGTGGGGGAAAATACTGTGTGGGGGCAGTGTGGGGGAAATTACTGTGTGGGGGAAATTACTATATGTGGGCAGTGTGGGGGACACTACTGTGTGGGGGCAGTGTGGGGGACATTACTGTATGGGGCAGTGTGGGGGACATTACTGTGGGGGGTAGTGTGGAGGAAATTACTGTGGGGGGAATCGCTGTATGGGGGCAGTGTGGTGGAAATTACTGTATAGGGCAGTGTGGGGGAAATTACATTATAACTGCTGTAGACACTATAGGGACATTTGGGGTAATTTATCAAACTGATGTAAAGTAGAACTGGGTTAGTTGCCCATAGCAGCCAATCAGATTTCACCTTTCATATTTGACAGCTCTTTTGGAAATTCAGTTCTACTTTACACCAGTTTGATAAATGACCCCAATTATGTCTACTGGGGTTGCTATTTTTTCAGCAGTATAGTAATTGGGGCATTGGGGAGCACAACGGGCACAGTATTGGGGGTGGCAGCAGGATGACACTGTGGGGACACCAGGATGGGTTGAGGTTGATGGAAAAACTAAGAAATCTAACGTGTCTATATTACAAACTCTGTAGAGACGAGATGCGGCTGAAAGAATTTGTCTAAACGGAGTAGAGGAGGAAAGAGAAGGTCTACATGACAGGAGATGTCCCTGGATGTAAGAGGTAAGTGGTCAAGTATTGGGAAGGGGGGTGCCAGAGAAAGGACCCGTCCCAGGTGCCAAACACCCTAGGCACGCCACTGCCCCCAATACCTATCTTAATGTTTCCATAGTGCTAGTTAACCTATTATTTAGTCCACAAAGTAATAGTGCTTACCACAAAATAACAATGCCCTACAGTAATACAGTAGTACCCATATTATTACTCCCTTATTTATAATTCTGCTCGGTGTCACTGAAAAGTAATATCTTATCTGTGTCCCCAAAGCAATAATGTCTGCTCTGTGCCTCCTCAAGGTAATTATGCCCCTCTGTGCCCGGAATAATGCCCCCTAGAATACGCAGCCACCGGCTGTAATTAAAAAGGATATGTTTAGAGGTGCTGTGCACTCACACACCAATTAAACATGAAGACAAGCATCACTACTTGTGCTGCTACCTGAGTATGTGCTGTATGTAGGGTGTCGGAGAGCAGGAGAAAGGTGGAGGAGCCAGGGTGTACATGCTACCACACTGGTACAGGCAGCAGCACAAGTAATTAAATATTCTCAGTGGTGACACTGAGACCACTATGGCTACTCCATTGTGTTCTCTAAAAGTATAATTCCTTCAAAAATTAACTAAAAAATAGGGCAAAAGAAACAGCATTAAAAGAGTGTAAAAATACATATATTAACATGCATCTGAATTCTACAACCATTTAGGATTGAAAGTAATATTACTCTAACAAAAGTGTACAGACGGTGATAAAGTTCTGTACTCTATAAAAGTTCTCAGCATATGGGATCTCCAGGCAGTTGTTGGACTTTGCGCTTTATGATTTCCAGTAACTCTAGGTCTATCTGGATTTATGGATTATTTGCTCGCACAGATTGGCTCAGGGTCCTCACAGGACCCATGCACCGTAGACTGTGTTATTAACTCCGTCTTAGAGATTAAGTGAAATGAACTTTGTGGTTTTGGCAGAGGCTCGGATGAACTGTGCTCCACATCAGATACCCTGCATCAACATTCTTCTCCATCACCGGGTCTTAAGATTCTATAGACAAATGGTATTTTGTCACCTCCGCAGCTCTCATTTTAGTGATCTTCACGTAGAATCAAATCGAATTCTGTGTTTCTTTCAGGATTTCCAAAGCTCCTGGACTTCATTAGGAGAGTATTAGGAGGTTGTTTTTATCAAAGGCAATAGACAACTGTGATGGTGCCAAGATCCATCTATGTGATTGTGCATGCAGCCTGTGCTGGTAACCTAGGGTTAAGGAAGAATAAAAAAAAAGTACAGGCGATATAAAATAATGGGTATCCTTTCCAAATGTAAAATATGTGTTAATGGAGCTGGAAATTCTCTAAGCCGCTTGTATCCCTGATATCACTATTAGGGGTGACCAACCGTCATATGTGATGGCTCCCCAGATCATCACACCAGCAGTTGGGGCATTGTGTCTCTCCACCGCAAAGGCATGTGGCCTCCATACTCGAACCTAATCACCATGGAACCCCAAGCAGAACCTGAATTTGTCCCTAAAGCTAAATGAGAACAGTCTAGATGGTGGGCAATTCATTGAAAAAAACATCCTGCTTTTGTCAGTCGAATAATGCTTCCCTTCTCAAAGTCTGTCAGCTGGGCAAAATGTCTTTGAGTGCGTCGCAGAGGCATGTCTAGCAGTCAACAATCTCTCACCAAGAGGTACACTACCCAAGAGTAGCCTCTGAGACACTTTTACACCCTCGTGTGAGAAGACTCAGTGTCTAAGCAAACCATAACTCTAATCGTTACATATCAGCCATGACTTCAGGCCGAGTTTTGCAGCAATCCAACATTTCTATCTGAGTGTGATATTTTCCCCCCCCCCTATGAATCTATGTAGAATACTACAAATATAGTCTTGGTGTATTTGCACCTCCTTGTGTACTAAGATAGATGTGTCAGCAAGGTGTAAAGTTAACTCTTTACAATAAATTCATTCTGATTATAATATGTAGAATAATTGCACGGGTTTGGAAATTCATAAGCAACTTTAGCAAAAATTCAGCTAGTTTTGAAGACACCACATATGAAGGAGAACTTCTACACTACGCATTTTTAGGATGGTAAATGTCAAAAGAATCAATGAACCCTAAGGTCTAATTCAGATCGCTATATTTTTATTCCTGGTGTTGTCCATTGAGCACATGCAGACATAGGAATAAATGGTCTTAATTATTCTGTACCTTCATTTTTCAGCACGGAAACTCAGGGCATGTATTACTTTGGTATAGCTCTTAGCATGTCCCCACCAATATTCTACTGTTTTTGTGACTGTCGAGGAGTACTATGGGGTTCATATGACCTATTTAAAATAGATGGAGTCAACCTAATGATAGACATATTGGCAGATTAAGGTGCTGTCGTTATGTCAGTCATTTCCCTGGTGAATTCATTGAGTAGAATGCATGGTGAATGGAGGAGATCAGGTTCCCAAGAAAAAAAGTGTCACTCCTTTATCCATGGTGCCAGTCTATTTTTTCTTTGTAGGCAAGGGTGGTGTAAAGATTGTCATGCCAGCTGCCTTCTTCCTATAGACAAAGGGGTCAGCAACCTCCTGCACTCCAGGTGTGGTGAAACTACAACTCCCGGCATGATCCATTCACTTCTATGGGAGTTCCGAGAACAGCCAAGCAAGTGTGCATGCTGGGAGTTGTAGTTTCACCACAGCTGGAGTGCCGGAGGTTGCTGATCCCTGCTATAGACTCATCATGCAATGTTCTACTGAAAGGATACAAATAATCAGATGCGATCTGTGGAGAGTCTGTTAGTAAGGGCCCTTTTACACCAGCCAAGGAACAGGCCAATTACCATGAATGACTGATACCTGGTCCATATAAAGGTGCCACCCATCACCTGACAAACAAGCAAAATATTTTGATGAGTTAGGCCTTTTTCCCACGGGCGTGTGCGCCCCGTTGCAGTATTGCGGACCGCATTTGCGGATCCGCAATACACGGGCGCCGTTCCGTGGGCATTCCGCATCACGGATGCGGACCCATTCACTTGAATGGGTCCGCAAATCCGGAGATGCGAAATGGTGCGTAACGGAACCACGGAACGGAACCCTACGGAAGCACTACGGTGTGCTTCCATGGGGTTTCATCCCGTACTTCTGTTCCGCAAAAAGATAGAACACGTCTTATCTTTTTGCGGAACGGCCGGATTGCGGACCCATTCAAGTCCGGTCAGTGCTCGTGCATTTGCGGGCCGCTGTACGACCACGGGGCGCACACGCCCGTGGGAAAGAGGCCTTATGCAAAATCAACATTTTAGCAACACATTTCTGTCAGTATACAGGTGATGTGCTACAGATAATTTTCAAAGTTAATGGGGAATAAATGACCTTAATAACGACCCCAAAGTTGGCACATAATAATGTCAGACTGTGTGAAAGGTATTTTAACCCCTTGGCGACATATTACGTACTAGTACGTCACAGCGGGAAGTGACTTCCCGCTACTGACGTACTAGTATGTCATGATTATCCGTCGGGCACCGGAGCTGTGGCACCCGATCAATGCACGGGCCCAGCTGCGACTGACAACTGTGTCCCTGATGTATCCACTGGTATCACTGTAAAGTCGATGTCGGTGGATTAACCCCTTATATGCAGTAATCAATGCTGACCGTGGCATATAAGAGGATCACAGAGGGCTTCCTCTGCCTCTCCATCAGTCCCCCTATGCTGCGGTGACATGGGACCGATAGATACCATGGCAACCGCTGGCCTCACAAAGGCCTCAGGGTCTGCCCTGTACATAATCCCTTGAGACCCAACCCCCAGCCTGGGTCTCATCCGCACACTGTCAGTGTGAAATTGACAGTTTCAATGCAATACAATACAGCATGTATTGTACTACATTGAAACAGGGATCAGACCCTGGAATGTTGAAGTCCCTGTTCTAGGACAAAAATAAAAAGTGAAAAGAAGTGTTTTATAAAAATAAAAGAAATAAAAGTTTACAGTAAAAAAAAAGTGTCCCTTTTCATTCATCAAGCAATTTTTTATAAAAAAAATGTAAAAAATGTGATAAAAATAGACATATTAGATTCTGCCGTGTCTGTAAAAATAGCACTCAGGTCAACGCAGTGAAAAAATAAATAACAATGGTGCCAAAACAAAAAAAGTGTAATATTGCGTGACCAAAAAATGTTTCAACAATGCTTTTTATTGTGTAAAACCGAAATAAATAAAAAATATATATATTAGGTGTTGTTGCGACCGTAACGACCAGCTCTATAAAAATATCACATAATCTACCCCCTTAGGTCAAAAAAGGTTACCTTGCCCCAAAAAAGTGTGATATTGAATGATCAAAAAAATCATACGTACCCAAAAATAGTACCAATAAAAATGTCAACTCTTCTGGCAAAAAACTAGCCCCTACTCATTGGCCGAAAAAAAAAATATGGCTTTCAGAAAATAGAGACTCAAAGATGCTTTATTATGTAAAACTAATACAAAAAAATGTAAATAGACATATTTGGTATTGTCGCATCAGTAATAACCTGCTTTTTTTTAAAAATAACACATGATCTATCCTGTCAGGTGAATGTCGTAAAAATAAAAAATAAAAACTGTGCCAGAACAGCCATTTTTTTGTTAACTTGCCTTACAAAAAGTGTAATATCGAGCGAACAAAAATCATATGTACCCCAAAATAGTATCAATGCAGCATCTCCACAGGAAATATGAAGCATTATATATTGCTAATTTAAATAAATTTTTCATGTAAAAAATTAAAATAAGAGATCATATAGTACAAAACAATCTCTTTTTAACAAAGCTAGAACCAGCCCTGTACCTCTCATTGATCCAGAGATCTCCCCATTCATTGCTCTGCTAGATTTATATCAAGCTGACAACTTAAGGGGAGTGTCTTTTCTGCTGCCGCTAAGGAGGCGTGTCCATGCTCTCCCTATCACAGCTCAGGAGGCATGTCCATGCTCTCTCTATCACAGCTCAGGAGGCATGTCCATGCTCTCCCTATCACAGCTCAGGAGGCGTGTCCATGCTCTCCCTATCACAGCTCAGGAGGAGTGTCCATGCTCTCCCTATCACAGCTCAGGAGGAGTGTCCATGCTCTCCCTATCACAGCTCAGGAGGCAACTGAAGAATGAATCTCAGTAAAAAAAAAAAAAAGCAGAAGGTGGCACTATACAGATGCAAAATGCGCATCTGCAAAAAATGATGGATGACGTCCGTGTGGCATCCGCATTGCATCCGGTTTTTTTGGGGGGTATCCATTGTAACAATGTCTATCCTTGCCCACAAAACAGACAAGAATAGGACATGCTCTATATTTTTTGCAGGGCTACGGAACAGACATACGGATGTGGACAGCACACATTGTGCTGTCCACATTTTTTGCTGACCCATTGAAATCAAAGGGTTCTTATCCAATCCGCAAAAAAAAACTGAACGGACTTGGAAACAAAATACGTTTGTGTAAATGTAGCCCAACTCAGTGGCTATGCTAAATTTTTTATTACATGCAATTACAAAACAATTCAGATCCAGGTGCTGGTTTGAAAACTGTAGGATACCCCTTTAACTTGTCAGGTCCTCCAGAGCAAGATTAACTATTTGCTCCCTCTATTAACTCATAATGGGGTATTTAAAGATATGTTTTCTAAGCCAGACAGCCCTAATAACCCCTTCCTTCACTTTGATGTTAAAGACACCATGACAAACTATTATGTGAAGGTGATCACACAGGCAATACCACTGTGCCCATGTGATCGCTGGCGGGAGGACAACAGTAATACACCGCTGTACTCCAGTCAACCTGATCTTATTGCTGCACTGTACAAGTGGGGGCTCCCTATTGCATCCAGGAAATCTGGTTGGTATCATTAGGGAGACAGCCTGGCACCATACAAATTTCCCAATGGCTTTGTCCTGTTAAAGAACTAAGCAAAAGGCATATATTGTACATACCCCATAATGATAGAAACCATAACTTCACTAGATCTGAATTGCAAAATTTGGTGTGGTCCTTAAAAGGGGATACCAGTAAAAAAAAAAAGATCCCTGATGGCCATGAAATGGTTAAAAAATTTAACTAATTTATATTTACATTCCTGATATCCCACTGCTGCTAAGGTGCTTGGATCCCTTCTACACTCCACCTCCTATTCCTCTCTTGACACGGCAGGAAATGGCTGGGAAAGCTGTGATGAAAGCAGTGATGACCCACCACAGCCACTGATTGGCTGAGCAACATTTCCCAGCCGCCAAGAATGTGTTTGTTTGTTTTTTGTTTGTGTATTAGAATATCAATTTTAAGCCCAAAATGGCATGGGGATTAAGGGGTTAAGATATTCATTTAAAGGGGTTGTCCAGGTTCAGAGCTTTTCACCCACATTTTCACCCAGGCAGCTCCCCTAATATCAGCAGGGCAAAGGCATTTTATGGAGATCCGGTGACATACCAGGTTCTCCATAAGGACTGTTAGGTGGAGACTTCCGCCCAGCAGTGAGCCCGTTGACATCACCGGCACTGATGGGTGCCCTAGCTTGTAAAATGACTAGGGCAGCGCTAAAATCCACCCATCAGAGCCAGTGACGTCACCGGGAACACTGCTGGGCGGAAGCCTCCACCTAGTAGTGTATTGTTCTACACCAAAAAAGCCCTGGCAAGGGAGAGCATCGGAGCATGATGTTAGGGGGGCTGACTGGGTGAAAAAGTGGATATGTCCAGGTTCGGCTCTGAACCCGGGAAACCCCTTTAACATCAGTGGTATACGCACTTCATGCAATATTTCACCCCTATAGGTCTTCATAGATCACGATGAAGCCAGTGAGACCCTCTGGGAATAAATGAGACAGGTGACAATTGATAGGTATGAATATTAATGCCGAGACACTTGTAAATTTGCATTCATTACTGGTGCTATGAATTACACAAATTGAACATTTTCAACGGGTACGACTACACAGCACTGTTGTGTGGTGCTTGCAATGCGGCCACACTGTACTGGAAAGCAGCAGGCGGGCTCTAGGTAATGAAGACTATACTGTTCACTGGGTCTGTATTGTTAATGGTCACACGGTATTGAAGGTGCCGTACAGCCATTAACAATACAGATCCACTCAACAGCGCGGTCTTCATTAGTTTAATTAAAGCCTGTTTGGCCGCGCAATAATCGAACACAGCACGGCAGGGTTGAAAGCACCAAACGATCGAGCCATGTGGTTGTATCCATAATCAGGATAGGATGGGGGTTGCTGCTCTAGTCGCTGTACCTGTACACAGTGCGGCAGTCCCTGCACTCTGAAGTCAAGAATACACGAGCCGCTGAGTCTTAAAGAACGCGCTAATAGCTTAATTTATCCAACTCTTGCTCATATAACAAATTATGACGCATTTACTTGTAAAAATGATTAAGTTGCTAATTAAGCTGTTTAGAACTCGTTTCCCTGGTTGCCACTGATAATTAACATGCAAATTAGCTCTGGGAGGGGAAGGCACTAGGGTCCCAAGTTCATTACCAACTTAATTACTGTTTGCATACTTAAGCATTGCTCTTATAAATTGTGGCATTTTACTTAATAGGCAAAAAGAAAATTAGACTGAAGGGAAGGTGGAAAATTGTTTTGCTGTGCAAATATTATGATTTCTGTTTATTGATGGTTCTCCTCTTATCGTAGTACCGTGCGTATACCGTATATACTGTATGTATGATCCAGATGACTAAATTCAAAAAGATGTGTAACTGACACCAGCTGTAACTATATCCTTACCGTATTTTTCACTTTACACTGCGTGCAGAATTATTAGGCAAATGAGTATTTTGACCACATCATCCTCTTTATGCATGTTGTCTTACTCCAAGCTGTATAGGCTCGAAAGCCTACTACCAATTAAGCATATTAGGTGATGTGCATCTCTGTAATGAGAAGGGGTGTGGTCTAATGACCTCAACACCCTATATCAGGTGTGCATAATTATTAGGCAACTTCCTTTCCTTTGGCAAAATGGGTCAAAAGAAGGACTTGACAGGCTCAGAAAAGTCAAAAATAGTGAGATATCTTGCAGAGGGATGCAGCACTCTTAAAATTGCAAAGCTTCTGAAGCGTGATCATCGAACAATCAAGCGTTTCATTCAAAATACTCAACAGGGTCGCAAGAAGCGTGTGGAAAAACCAAGGCGCAAAATAACTGCCCATGAACTGAGAAAAGTCAAGCGTGCAGCTGCCAAGATGCCACTTGCCACCAGTTTGGCCATATTTCAGAGCTGCAACATCACTGGAGTGCCCAAAAGCACAAGGTGTGCAATACTCAGAGACATGGTCAAGGTAAGAAAGGCTGAAAGACGACCACCACTGAACAAGACACACAAGCTGAAACGTCAAGACTGGGCCAAGAAATATCTCAAGACTGATTTTTCTAAGGTTTTATGGACTGATGAAATGAGAGTGAGTCTTGATGGGCCAGATGGATGGGCCCGTGGCTGGATTGGTAAAGGGCAGAGAACTCCAGTCCGACTCAGACGCCAGCAAGGTGGAGGTGGAGTACTGGTTTGGGCTGGTATCATCAAAGATGAGCTTGTGGGGCCTTTTCGGGTTGAGGATGGAGTCAAGCTCAAATCCCTGTCCTACTGCCAGTTTCTGGAAGACACCTTCTTCAAGCAGTGGTACAGGAAGAAGTCTGCATCCTTCAAGAAAAACATGATTTTCATGCAGGACAATGCTCCATCACACGCGTCCAAGTACTCCACAGCGTGGCTGGCAAGAAAGGGTATAAAAGAAGAAAATCTAATGACATGGCCTCCTTGTTCACCTGATCTGAACCCCATTGAGAACCTGTGGTCCATCATCAAATGTGAGATTTACAAGGAGGGAAAACAGTACACCTCTCTGAACAGTGTCTGGGAGGCTGTGGTTGCTGCTGCACGCAATGTTGATGGTGAACAGATCAAAACACTGACAGAATCCATGGATGGCAGGCTTTTGAGTGTCCTTGCAAAGAAAGGTGGCTATATTGGTCACTGATTTGTTTTTGTTTTGTTTTTGAATGTCAGAAATGTATATTTGTGAATGTTGAGATGTTATATTGGTTTCACTGGTAAAAATAAATAATTGAAATGGGTATATATTTGTTTTTTGTTAAGTTGCCTAATAATTATGCACAGTAATAGTCACCTGCACACACAGATATCCCCCTAAAATAGCTAAAACTAAAAACAAACTAAAAACTACTTCCAAAAATATTCAGCTTTGATATTAATGAGTTTTTTGGGTTTATTGAGAACATGGTTGTTGTTCAATAATAAAATTAATCCTCAAAAATACAACTTGCCTAATAATTCTGCACTCCCTGTATAAGATGCACCTGATGATAAGACACACCTAGATTTTTGAGGAGGAAAATAAGAAAACAAATATTTGAACCAAAAGGTGTGCTTTTGGTGGGTTTTGAACTAATGGTGGTCTGTGGATGACACTATTATGGGGGATCTGTGGATGACACTGTTATGGAGGGGATCTGTGGATGATGCACTGTTATGGGGGCATCTGTGGATGATCCATTGTTATGGAGGATATGCGGATGACACTGTTATGGAAAATCTGTGGATGACAACACTGATATGGGGGGAGCTGTGGATGACACTGTTATGGGGGATCTGTGGATAACATATTGTTATGGGGAATCTGTGGATGATGCATTGTTATGGAGGATCTGTGATGATACTGTTATGGGGGATCTGTGGATGACACACTGTTATGGAGGATCTGTGATGATACTGTTATGGGGGATCTGTGGATGACACACTGTTATGGGGGATCTGTGGATGACACACTGTTATGGGGGATCTGGGGATGAGGGCCGGCTCCAGGTTCATGTGGGCCCTTGGGCGATAAAGTCTCAGTGGGCCCCCTTGCGGCATTTTGCACGACACTTATAAGCAATGAAACTGCATGTATTATAGATGTTACCAAATACCTTACACAGAGCAGATATATGTAAATCAGTCCTTATGTGCCTGCTTTACTTTCCTACCCAGTGTTTCAGTCCCTCAGGTCTACTCACAGACATGTGCCACCTCACAGTAGATATGTGCCCCCTCACAGTAGATATGCCAAGATATGTGCCCCCTCACAGTTGATATGCCAAGATGTGTGCCCCCTTACGGTGGATATGCCAAGATATGTGCCCCTTCACAATACATATGCCAAGATACAGTATGTGCCCTCTTCACAGTAACTATGCCAAGATATGTGCCCCCTTCACAGTAGATATACCAAGATATATGCCCCCTCACAGTACATACTGTATGCCAGATATGTGCCATCTTCACAGTAGTTATGCCCAGATAAGTGCCCTCTTAATAGTGGTTATGCCCAGATGTTCCCCCTTCACAGGAAGTGAAAAAAAAAACAATAAATACTCACCTGGCTTCTCCCATGACCTGGGCTCTCCATCAGCAGCAGCAGGATACCGTGACACATCATGCTGCTGCGTAGTTTCCCAGCCTGCTCCGCTCCTCCTCCTACACATATCAGCAGGACCATGTGTGAAGACATTGTGCTTCTGCTGTGGAGCTCCAGCAGCTCAATAGTGAAGCAGGGAGCAAATGGTTCCCTGCTTCACAATTACAACCAGCTAGGCTGTGGGTCCCCCAGGAGCAGTGGGCCCCGGCAATTGCCCTGGTATGCCGGGTGCTGACGCCAGCCCTGCTGTGGATGACACTGTTATGGGGGGGATCTGTGGATGACACATATATAGCATCTTATGCTGGTCCCCTCTGTGTCTTCTCCTGACGAAGCCTCTCCAGGCGAAACGTGTGTCGAGGTGCAGCTCTGGTCACACACTCTGGCTTCCAGCACACCATGGGTAATATATGTTTTGCTTTTTGCTAGGATTTTTGTTATTGTAGTGTTACTGCTTACACTTAGCACTCTTGCCCTGCCTTATTTATTTCACATTTGGCCACTGTACTTTTCAGGTGGCCATCTAAGTTACCTGGGTGGGCAAGCTTGCTAGGTGCGACCATATATACTTTTACTTTTATTTGCATGTAGCAGACATATGCTCATATGTTACTTTGGGCAAGCTTACAGCTTTCCCATACTTATGTGGCTCCATACCCAGGGCTGTGACCCTCTTTTCCTTGTTAGTTGGGTATATGTGAGGGCGGTTGTTCATGATCCCGCCACATGGGGCGTCCCACCCTCCCTTACCTTGGTGCCTTGTGTCATATATTTATATTATTTTATTGTGTTAATAAATTACATATATTTTATATGTGTGTTTTCTCATTCTTATGGGGTTATTGGTTTGATTTGTTGGTTGGTTCTGTGTCTTCTAATGTTCCTGTGCGAATAGTGACCCCATTACACCAGGCCCCGCTCACAGCAGTCTTTACATGTAAAGTCTGTTTATTTAATGCTCAAGCAGTGGCTCTGGTTTGTTAAACTAGCGTAATCGTCTGTGGTAGTACTAACTATCAAAGCTGCGGGCAGGCCGGCAGCGTAACGTCACTCACTCATTCACGCTCCTGCTCCGTCAGCTTCATTAATGAAGTGGGAGGAGCATGACGGAGTGAGTGACGTTACACTGCCGGCCTGCCCGCCACTTTGATAGTTAGTACTACCACAGACGATTACGCTAGTTTAACAAACCAGAGCCACTGGTTGAGCATTACATGTATAGACATATGAAGACTGCTGTGAGGGGATCCCGCTGTAGTGGAGTACAGTGCTGGCCTCCAGCCCCTCCTCCCACCTCTCGTGATAGAGGTAAACTGTAAGGCCCCTTTCACACGGGCGAGTTTTCCGCGCAGGTGCAATGCGTGACGTGATCGCATTGCACCCACACTGAATCCTGACCCATTTATTTCAATGGGGCTGTGTACATGAGTGATGTTTTTTACACATCACTTGTGCGTTGCGTGAAAATCGCAGCATGTCCTATATTCTGAGTTTTTCACGCAACGCAGGCCCCATAGAAGTGAATGGGGCTGCATTAAAATCACGTTACATGCCAAAGCAAGTGCGGATGCAATGAGATTTTCACGGATGGTTGCTAAGAAGATGATGTTAATAAATGATGTTAATAAATAGGGATGAGTCCCGGGACCCCATTAAAGTCCATTTACTTTATTATTTTCCATTATAACATGGTTATAATAGAAAATAATAGCATTCTTTAATACCGAATACTAATACTTTAATACCGAATACTCAAATGTCCATTGAGGGTTAAAAAAATTAAAATAAATGACTCACCTCATCCACTTGATCGCGCAGCCGTTATCGTCTTCTTTCGTCTTCTTGCAGGAGTTAAAAAAGGACCTGCGCTGAAGTCATCGCACTCGGTGCACGCGGTGACATCAGCGCAGGTCCTGCTGAATGAAGATAGAAGAGACTTGACGTCAGCGCAGGTCCTTTTGCAGGTCCTGCAAGAAGAAGAAAGAAGACGATAAGGGCTGCGTGATCAAGTGGATGAGGTGAGTATTTGGACATTTTACTTAGCATTCAGTATTAAAGCTATTATTTTCCATTATAACTATGTTATAATGGAAAATAATAAAATCTACAGAACACCGAAGCCAAAACTGAACTTCAGTGAATAAGTCCTGATTCTGGTCTGGGTACCAACATTCAGTTTTTTATCACGCGCGTGCAAAATGCATTAAAACGCTTTGTACTCGCACAGAAAAAAAATGTACAACGCAACGCAATCGCAGACAAATTGCATGCAAACTCGTGCAGGTTTCCCTGAACCCGCCTGAAATGCATCCGGACTGAATCCGGCACGCTCGTCTGCAAGGGACCTAACTAATACATCACAGGCCACGATGTGCAGCATGGCGGCCGGCGATGTATCAGTGTCAGCAATGTAAAAATTGCACCATTCGCTTTATAAGACGCACTGCCATTCCCCCCCCCCAGTTTTGGGGGGGAAAAAGTGCGTCTTGTAAAGCGAAAAATATGGTAAATACAGGATTAGCCCAGGTTATACCAGCATGGTCCATATCACTATATACAAGAAGATGTAAAACTTATACCAGCTGTATATATACATAATTATATACAGGATTAGCCCAGGTTATACCAGCATGGTCCATATCACTATATACAAGAAGATGTAAAACTTATACCAGCTGTACATATATAATTATATACAGAAGACGCCCAGGTTATACCAGCATGGTCCATATCACTATATACAAGAAGGTGTATAACTTATACCAGCTGTACATATATAATTATATACAGAAGACGCCCAGGTTATACCAGCATGGTCCATATCACTATATACAAGAAGGTGTATAACTTATACCAGCTGTACATATAATTATATACAGGATATGCCCAGGTTATACCAGCATGGTCCATATAACTATATACAAGAAGGTGTATAACTTATACCAGCTGTACATATACAGTATAATTATATACAGATGATGTCCAGGTTATTCCAGCATGGTCCATGTCACTATATACATGAAGATGTATAACTTATACCAGCTGTACATATATAATTATATACAGGAGATGCCCAGGTTATACCAGCATGGTCCATATCACTATATACAAGAAGATGTAAAACTTATACCAGCTGTATATATACATAATTATATACAGGATTAGCCCAGGTTATACCAGCATGGTCCATATCACTATATACAAGAAGGTGTATAACTTATACCAGCTGTATATATACATAATTATATACAGATGATGTCCAGGTTATTCCAGCATGGTCCATATCACTATATACAAGAAGATGTATAACTTACACAACAAAGTATATATATGGTAATTATATTCATAAAATGCCCAGGTTATATATTGCAATTATATTTCAGCTTTTTTTTCTTTTTAGCACAATATTCTAGAAGTATATAACATTACAGTATATAATCCACTGTTTCCAGCTTGACCTTCTCCCATTCAAGACAGAAAGCGGATACAAGAATGAAAGCTGATCCGGCTCCATGGCTGTAGTCACCAGGCCCTGCATTCTGTGACAGCATTCCTGGCTCTGTATTATTAAAACACAAAGAAACTTGCCTTACAGAGCTGACACTTCACAACCAAAAGGAGTGGACGAGGCCCCTGGGCCTGCTTCTAGAATAAGCTGTTCAGGTAAGATTAATGGCCCATAAACTACAGAATCTTATTAGGGCCCTGCATATGAGTTAAAGGAGGTAGTTATTATAAGGTTAACATTGTGAGATTACTGTGGTGGCTTCTGTCTTGCATGCAGCGGTATTTGTGTGATGTGTTTAGCTCAAGCAAGATTGTCTCAACTGGATAGAAATGTAACAACCCCTCCACTGTGAGAAGTATTAGATTACTGCAGGTCTCCAGTCCTTGCTGGCAAACAAAAATAAATTATATAATTAATGAAATAATTAATAATTAAATTAATGTCAAAAATGAAAATCAGACATCGTATAGTACATGACAAACAATTCCTAACAAACCTAGAGCCAGCCCTGTACCTCACATGGATCCAGAGATCTCCCCATTCATTGCTCTGATGGATTTATATCAAGCTGATAGCTCAAGCGGAGTGTCTTATCTGCTGCAGCTAAGGGGGCGTGTCTCAGCTCTCCCTATCACAGCTCAGGGGGCAGTTGGAAAGATGAAACTGAGCATGTGCGGCCATCTCATTGAGCAGGACAAAGAAATAAGAAAAACATTTTATTGAATAACTCAGTGGATATGCAAAATTTTAAATTACATGCAAATACAAAAGAATTGAGATGCAGGTCTTGGTTTATAAACTGTAGAATATTTTACATGGGACAGCCCCTTTAACCGCCTCCGGACCGTCTAACGCAGGATCGCGTTCCGGAGGCGGCAGCTCTGCGCAGAGTCACGCATATATGCGTCATCTCGCGAGACGCGAGATTTCCTGTGAACGCGCGCACACAGGCGCGCGCGTTCACAGGATCGGAAGGTAAGCGAGTGGATCTCCAGCCTGCCAGCAGCAATTGTTCGCTGGCAGGCTGGAGATGCGATTTTTTTAACCCCTAACAGGTATATTAGACGCTGTTTTGATAACAGCGTCTAATATACCTGCTACCTGGTCCTCTGGTGGTCCTTTTTGTTTGGATCGACCACCAGAGGACACAGGCAGCTCAGTAATAAGTAGCACCAAACACCACTACACTACACCCCCCCCCTGTCACTTATTAACCCCTTATTAACCCCTGATCACCCCATATAGACTCCCTGATCACCCCCCTGTCATTGATCACCCCCCTGTCATTGATCTTTCCCTTGTAAGGCTCCATTCAGACGTCCGTATGTTTTTTAAGGATCCACGGATACATGGATCGGATCCGCAAAACACATACGGACGTCTGAATGGAGCCTTACAAGGGGGTGATCAATGACAGGGGGGTGATCACCCCATATAGACTCCCTGATCACCCCCCTGTCATTGATCACCCCCCTGTAAGTGTCACGGCTGAGGATGGGGGAAATCCTCAGCCGTGCGGTGAAGGAAGATGTCCAGTCGCTACTCGCCAGGAACACAGAATCAGGGCGCAGGTCACCTCCTGTTGCGTCCCTAACGCTGACCCTGTCTCCTACCTGCATGGGCCGACCTTGATGGTAGGATGACCCATGCGCAGGAACCTCGGATCCCTGACTTAGCCTCCGACCGGTCCCTGGGCTAAGGAGCAGGGTAAGACAACCCACTCCTCCTAGGCACGGAGGAGCAGGAGTCTCACTGGCCAAGCAGCATGAAGAAGGGGGTACATAAACAGGACTATGGATAAGACAGGTGAACCAAACAGTTCCACACAAACCTGTCTCAGCCTTGCTGACTGGAACCTGTGCTAAGGAAAAGGCTGTCCACACAGACAAAGGTAAACAGCACACACATGAAGACACACAGGGACAAGGACATCCATAGCTGCACAAAGACACAAGACATCAACAACACATCATGGTATTAGAACTTATGACCGGAAGGGTGGCCCATACAAGAAGATGGAAATCACAGGAGGCTGCAACAGCAAAGCATGACTGAAGCAACCTACTGAGCCATTCCAAAATGAGAGGCTTTATAGGCCTAAGAGGCCACACCCAACGGTCAGACACACCCAGTGAGTCACACACACACTGGGAAGGGAGTTAACCCTTCCAGCACCAGGGAAGGGAAACACAAACTTAAAGGGAAAGTGTCCAACACAACAAACACACTGTGGTTGTTGCCGCAGACAACGACATGGGTGGCAACCATGTCCTGGGAGTCAGCCCGAAGGCCGGGACACTGCCACCACATGTACACACTACAACCAAATGTTGCCACGGGCAACCACAGTGAAGGGAAGATGTCAGTGCACACCAAACATAAAACAGAGTGCACACAGACATACAAAAGTGCATACATACACGCACACAACTCCAAGGAAACCGCACACATAGCTGTTGTCCGCGGCAACCGCACTTGAGGCAAACAACATCAAGCCTCAAGCTGCGGTTGAAACAACAACCCAAACCGCGGGCAACTGTATGCGGCTCCCAAGGAGTCACGGCCAAAACCGTGGCCGTGACAGTAAGGCTCCTTTCAGACGTCCGTATGTTTTTTACGGATCCACGGATACATGGATCGGATCCGCAAAACACATACAGACGTCTGAATGGAGCCTTAAAGGGGGGTGATCACCCCATATAGACTCCTTGATCACCCCCCTGTCATTGATCACCCCCCTGTAAGGCTCCATTCAGACGTCCGTAGTGTGTTTTGCGGATCCGATCCATGTATCCGTGGATCTGTAAAAAACATACGGACGTCTGAATGGAGCCTTACAGGGGGGTGATCAATGACAGGGGAGTGATCACCTCATATAGACTCCCTGATCACCCCCCTGTCATTGATCACCCCCCTATCATTGATCACCCCCCTGTAAGGCTCCATTCAGACGTCCGTATGTGTTTTGCGCATTCGAACCATGTATCCGTGGATCTGTAAAAAACATACGGACGTCTGAATGGAGCCTTACAGGGGGGTGATCAATGACAGGGGGGTGATCACCCCATATAGACTCCCTGATCACCCCCCTGTCATTGATCACCCCCTGTCATTGATCACCCCCCTGTCATTGATCACCCCCCTGTAAGGCTCCATTCAGACATTTTTTTGGCCCAAGTTAGCGGAATTTTTATTATTTTTTCTTACAAAGTCTCATATTCCACTAACTTGTGTCAAAAAATAAAATCTCACATGAACTCACCATACCCCTCACGGAATCCAAATGCGTAAAAAAAAATTTGACATTTATATTCCAGACTTCTTCTCACACTTTAGGGCCCCTAAAATGCCAGGGCAGTATAAATACCCCACATGTGACCCCATTTCGGAAAGAAGACACCCCAAGGTATTCCGTGAGGGGCATATTGAGTCCATAAAAGATTGAAATTTTTGTCCCAAGTTAGCGGAAAGGGAGACTTTGTGAGAAAAAACAAAGAAAAACAATTTCCGCTAACTTGTGCCAAAAAAAAAAATAATTTCTATGAACTCTCCATGCCCCTCATTGAATACCTTGTGGTGTCTTCTTTCCAAAATGGGGTCACATGTTGGGTATTTATACTGCCTTGGCATTTTAGGGGCCCTAAAGCGTGAGAAGAAGTCTGGGATCCAAATGTCTAAAAATGCCCTCATAAAAGGAATGTGAGCCCCTTTGTGCATCTAGGCTGCAAAAAAGTGTCACACATGTGGTATTGCCGTACTCAGGAGAAGTTGGGCAATGTGTTTTGGGGTGTCATTTTACATATACCCATGCTGGGTGAGATAAATATCTTGGTCAAATGCCAACTTTGTATAAAAAAATGGGGAAAGTTGTCTTTTGCCAAGATGTTTCTCTCACCCAGCATGGGTATATGTAAAATGACACCTCAAAACACATTGCCCAACTTCTCCTGAGTACGGCAATACCACATGTGTGACACTTTTTTGCAGCCTAGGTGGGCAAAGGGGCCCACATTCCAAAGAGCACCTTTCGGATTTCACCGGCCATTTTTTAAAGATTTTGATTTCAGACTACTTCGCACGCATTTGGGCCCCTAAAATGCCAGGGCAGTATAACTACCCCACAAGTGACCCCATTTTGGAAAGAAGACACCCCAAGGTATTTCGTGATGGGCATAGTGAGTTCATGGAAGTTTTTATTTTTTGTCACAAGTTAGTGGAATATGAGACTTTGTAAGAAAAAAAAGAAAAAGAAAAAAATCATCATTTTCCGCTAACTTGTGACAAAAAATAAAAAGTTCTATGAACTCACTATGCCCATCAGCGAATACCTTAAGGTGTCTACTTTCCGAAATGGGGTAATTTGTGGGGTGTTTGTACTGTCTGGGCATTGTAGAACCTCAGGAAACATGACAGGTGCTCAGAAAGTCAGAGCTGCTTCAAAAAGCGGAAATTCACATTTTTGTACCATAGTTTGTAAACGCTATAACTTTTACCCAAACCATTTTTTTTTTTACCCAAACATTTTTTTTTTAATCAGAGACATGTAGAACAATAAATTTAGAGAAAAATTTACATATGGATGCCATTTTTTTTGCAAAATTTTACAACTGAAAGTGAAAAATTTCTTTTTTTTGCAAAAAAAACGTTAAATTTCGATTAATAACAAAAAAAGTAAAAATGTCAGCAGCAATGAAATACCACCAAATGAAATCTCTATTAGTGAGAAGAAAAGGAGGTAAAATTCATTTGGGTGGTAAGTTGCATGACCGAGCAATAAACGGTGAAAGTAGTGTAGTGCAGAAGTGTAAAAAGTGGCCTGGTCATTAAGGGTGTTTAAGCTAGGGGGGCTGAAGTGGTTAAGGAAATAGTTAATAAAATGATGTTTTTATCCAATGACAGCAAGGAAAAATTTTAAAAACAGCGTAGAATGCTCTAAAACAGGGATCAGCAAACTTTGGCACTCCAGCTGTTGCGACACTACAATTCCCAGCATGCTCCGTTCACTTCTGTGGAAGTTCTGAGAAAGGCTGTGCAAGTGTGCATGCTGTGAGTTTTATTTTCACAACAGCTGAAGTGCCAGAGGTTGCTGATCCATGCTCTAAAATAACAGTGAAGTTATCCACACAATACCAGTCCAATGCTGCTCTACTCCTAATGCTTCTCTAGTCTCCTGGTCCCCAAATTTTCCTCTTGACATGGAAATGTAATCAGTGCAGCCAATCACTGACTGTAACAGGTTACTCTCTTAGCCTTCATCTGGCAATAGAAAGTCATGGACGCATTTAGCATATATGTTGGGGAACACTAACGTAGATCAAAAACCTGATACAAACACAGCCTAAGTTAAATTATTCTAAATACAGAAAAATCCCTTTAACCTCTTGCCGCCACGCTAACGCCGAAAGGCGTCATTTCTGCGGCGCTCCCAGGTCACACTAACGCCAATAGGCGTCATCTCGCGTGAGCCGAGATTTCCTGTGAACGCGCGCACACAGGCGCGCGCGCTCACAGGAACGGAAGGTAAGAGAGTTGATCTCCAGCCTGCCAGCGGCGATCGTTCGCTGGCAGGCTGGAGATGTGTTTTTTTTAACCCCTAACAGGTATATTAGACGCTGTTTTGATAACAGCGTCTAATATACCTGCTACCTGGTCCTCTGGTGGTCCCCTTTGTTTGGATCGACCACCAGAGGACACAGGTAGCTCAGTAAAGTAACACCAAGCACCACTACACTACACTACACCCCCCCCGTCACTTATTAACCCCTTATTAGCCCCTGATCACCCCATATAGACTCCCTGATCACCCCCTGTCATTGATTACCCCCCTGTCATTGATTACCCCCCTGTAAAGCTCCATTCAGACGTCCGCATGATTTTTACGGATCCACTGATAGATGGATCGGATCCGCAAAACGCATCCGGACGTCTGAATGAAGCCTTACAGGGGCGTGATCAATGACTGTGGTGATCACCCCATATAGACTCCCTGATCACCCCCCTGTCATTGATTACCCCCCTGTAAAGCTCCATTCAGACGTCCGCATGATTTTTACGGATCCACTGATAGATGGATCGGATCCGCAAAACGCATCCGGACGTCTGAATGAAGCCTTACAGGGGCGTGATCAATGACTGTGGTGATCACCCCATATAGACTCCCTGATCACCCCCCTGTCATTGATTACCCCCCTGTCATTTATCAACCCCCTGTAAAGCTCCATTCAGATGTCCGCATGATTTTTACGGATCCACTGATAGATGGATCGGATCCGCAAAACGCATCCGGACGTCTGAATGAAGCCTTACAGGGGCGTGATCAATGACTGTGGTGATCACCCCATATAGACTCCCTGATCACCCCCCTGTCATTGATTACCCCCCTGTCATTTATCAACCCCCTGTAAAGCTCCATTCAGATGTCCGCATGATTTTTACGGATCCACTGATAGATGGATCGGATCCGCAAAACGCATCCGGACGTCTGAATGAAGCCTTACAGGGGCATGATCAATGACTGTGGTGATCACCCCATATAGACTCCCTGATCACCCCCCTGTAAAGCTCCATTCAGATGTCCGCATGATTTTTACGGATGCACTGATAGATGGATCGGATCCGCAAAACGCATCCGGACGTCTGAATGAAGCCTTACAGGGGCATGATCAATGACTGTGGTGATCACCCCATATAGACTCCCTGATCACCCCCCTGTAAAGCTCCATTCAGATGTCCGCATGATTTTTACGGATGCACTGATAGATGGATCGGATCCGCAAAACGCATCCGGACGTCTGAATGAAGCCTTACAGGGGCGTGATCAATGACTGTGGTGATCACCCCATATAGACTCCCTGATCACCCCCCTGTCATTGATCACCCCCCTGTAAGGCTGCATTCAGATGTCCATATGATTTTTACGGATGCACTGATAGATGGATCGGATCCGCAAAACGCATCCGGACGTCTGAATGAAGCCTTACAGGGGCGTGATCAATGACTGTGGTGATCACCCCATATAGACTCCCTGATTACCCCCCTGTCATTGATTACCCCCCTGTCATTGATTACCCCCCTGTAAAGCTCCATTCAGACGTCCGCATGATTTTTACGGATCCACTGATAGATGGATCGGATCCGCAAAACGCATCCAGACGTCTGAATGGAGCCTTACAGGGGCGTGATCAATGACTGTGGTGATCACCCCATATAGACTCCCTGATAACCCCCCGGTCATTGATTACCCCCCTGTAAAGCTCCATTCAGACGTCCGCATGATTTTTACGGATCCACTGATAGATGGATCGGATCCGCAAAACGCATCCGGACGTCTGAATGAAGCCTTACAGGGGCATGATTAATGACTGTGGTGATCACCCCATATAGACTCCCTGATCACCCCCCTGTCATTGATTACCCCCCTGTAAAGCTCCATTCAGATGTCCGCAT
Source organism: Bufo bufo (assembly GCF_905171765.1). Lineage (NCBI taxonomy): Eukaryota > Metazoa > Chordata > Amphibia > Anura > Bufonidae > Bufo > Bufo bufo. The sequence continues at coordinate 141,065,663 of NC_053389.1, forward strand.
GATTTTTACGGATGCACTGATAGATGGATCGGATCCGCAAAACGCATCCGGACGTCTGAATGAAGCCTTACAGGGGCATGATCAATGACTGTGGTTATCACCCCATATAGACTCCCTGATCACCCCCCTGTCATTGATTACCCCCCTGTCATTGATCACCCCCCTGTCATTGATCACCCCCCTGTCATTGATCACCCCTCTGTAAGGCTCCAGACATTTTTTTTGGCCCAAGTTAGCGGAATTATTATTTTTTTTTTCTTACAAAGTCTCATATTCCACTAACTTGTGTCAAAAAATAAAATCTCACATGAACTCACCATACCCCTCTCGGAAACCAAATGCGTAAAATTTTTTAGACATTTATATTCCAGACTTCTTCTCACGCTTTAGGGCCCCTAGAATGCCAGGGCAGTATAAATACCCCACATGTGACCCCATTTCGGAAAGAAGACACCCCCAGGTATTCCGTGAGGGGCATATTGAGTCCATGAAAGATTGAAATTTTTGTCCCAAGTTAGCGGAACGGGAGACTTTGTGAGAAAAAAATTAAAAATATCAATTTCCGCTAACTTGTGCCAAAAAAAAAAAATTTCTATGAACTCGCCATGCCCCTCATTGAATACCTTGGGGTGTCTTCTTTCCAAAATGGGGTCACATGTGGGGTATTTATACTGCCCTGGCATTCTAGGGGCCCCAAAGCGTGAGAAGAAGTCTGGTATCCATATGTCTAAAAATGCCCTCCTAAAAGGAATTTGGGCACCTTTGCGCATCTAGGCTTCAAAAAAGTGTCACACATCTGGTATCGCCGTACTCAGGAGAAGTTGGGGAATGTGTTTTGGGGTGTCATTTTACATATACCCATGCTGGGTGAGAGAAATATCTTGGTCAAATGCCAACTTTGTATAAAAAAATGGGAAAAGTTGTCTTTTGCCAAGATATTTCTCTCACCCAGCAAGGGTATATGTAAAATGACACCCCAAAACACATTCCCCAACTTCTCCTGAATACGGCGATACCACATGTGTGACACTTTTTTGCAGCCTAGGTGGGCAAAGGGGCCCATATTCCAAAGAGCACCTTTCGGATTTCACAGGTCATTTACCTACTTACCACACATTAGGGCCCCTGTAAAATGCCAGGGCAGTGTAACTACCCCACAAGTGACCCCATTTTGGAAAGAAGACACCCCAAGGTATTCCGTGAGAAGCATGGCGAGTTCCTAGAATTTTTTATTTTTTGTCACAAGTTAGTGGAAAATGCTGTTTGTTTTTTTTTGTTTTTTTTTCATACAAAGTCTCATATTCCACTAACTTGTGACAAACAATAAAAACTTCCATGAACTCACTATGCCCATCAACGAATACCTTGGGGTCTCTTCTTTCCAAAATGGGGTCACTTGTGGGGTAGTTATACTGCCCTGGCATTCTAGGGGCCCAAATGTGTGGTAAGGAGTTTGAAATCAAATTCTGTAAAAAATGACCTGTGAAATCCGAAAGGTGCTCTTTGGAATATGGGCCCCTTTGCCCACCTAGGCTGCAAAAAAGTGTCACACATCTGGTATCCCCGTACTCAGGAGAAGGTGGGGAATGTGTTTTGGGGTGTCATTTTACAAATACCCCTGCTGGGTGAGAGAAATATCTTGGCAAAAGACAACTTTTCCCATTTTTTTATACAAAGTTGGCATTTGACCAAGATATTTATCTCACCCAGCATGGGTATATGTAAAAAGACACCCCAAAACACATTCCTCAACTTCTCCTGAGTACGGCGATACCAGATGTGTGACACTTTTTTGCAGCCTAGGTGGGCAAAGGGGCCCATATTCCAAAGAGCACCTTTCGGATTTCACAGGTCATTTTTTACAGAATTTGATTTCAAACTCCTTACCACACATTCGGGCCCCTAGAATGCCAGGGCAGTATAACTACCCCACAAGTGACCCCATTTTGGAAAGAAGAGACCCCAAGGTATTCGCTGATGGGCATAGTGAGTTCATGGAAGTTTTTATTTTTTGTCACAAGTTAGTGGAATATGAGACTTTGTATGAAAAAAATAAAAAATAAAATAATCATCATTTTCCACTAACTTGTTACAAAAAATAAAAAATTCTAGGAACTTGCCATGCCCCTCACGGAATACCTTGGGGTGTCTTCTTTCCAAAATGGGGTCACTTGTGGGGTAGTTATACTGCCCTGGCATTCTAGGGGCCCGAATGTGTGGTAAGGAGTTTGAAATCAAATTCTGTAAAAAATGACCTGTGAAATCCGAAAGGTGCTCTTTGGAATATGGGCCCCTTTGCCCACCTAGGCTGCAAAAAAGTGTCACACATCTGGTATCGCCGTACTCAGGAGAAGGTGGGGAATGTGTTTTGGGGTGTCATTTTACATATACCCATGCTGGGTGAGAGAAATATCTTGGCAAAAGACAACTTTTCCCATTTTTTTATACAAAGTTAGCATTTGACCAAGATATTTATCTCACCCAGCATGGGTATATGTAAAAAGACACCCCAAAACACATTCCTCAACTTCTCCTGAATACAGAGATACCAGATGTGTGACACTTTTTGCAGCCTAGGTGGGCAAAGGGGCCCATATTCCAAAGAGCACCTTTCGGATTTCACAGGTCATTTTTTACAGAATTTGATTTCAAACTCCATACCACACATTTGGGCCCCTAGAATGCCAGGGCAGTATAACTACCCCACAAGTGACCCCATTTTGGAAAGAAGAGACCCCAAGGTATTTCGTGATGGGCATAGTGAGTTCATAGAAGTTTTTATTTTTTGTCACAAGTTAGTGGAATATGAGACTTTGTAAGAAAAAAAATAAAATAAAAAAAAATCATCATTTTCCGCTAACTTGTGACAAAAAATAAAAAGTTCTATGAACTCACTATGCCCATCAGCGAATACCTTAGGGTGTGTACTTTCCGAAATGGGGTCATTTGTGGGGTGTTTGTACTGTCTGGCCATTGTAGAACCTCAGGAAACATGACAGGTTCTCAGAAAGTCAGAGCTGCTTCAAAAAGCGGAAATTCACATTTTTGTACCATAGTTTGTAAACGCTATAACTTTTACCCAAACCATTTTTTTTTTACCCAAACATTTTTTTTTTATCAAAGACATGTAGAACAATAAATTTAGAGCAAAATTTATATATGGATCTCGTTTTTTTTGCAAAATTTTACAACTGAAAGTGAAAAATGTCATTTTTTTGCAAAAAAATCGTTAAATTTCGATTAATAACAAAAAAAGTAAAAATGTCAGCAGCAATGAAATACCACCAAATGAAAGCTCTATTAGTGAGAAGAAAAGGAGGTAAAATTCATTTGGGTGGTAAGTTGCATGACCGAGCAATAAACGGTGAAAGTAGTGTAGTGCAGAATTGTAAAAAAGGGCCTGGTCTTTAGGGGGGTATAAACCTGTGGTCCTTAAGTGGTTAAAAGGGTTTTCCCAAAAATATTCTACTTATAATTAAAAAATTTTGTTTAGCGACAGAATTTTTACATACAATATATGTGCACAGCCTACTTGCTGTTTGTTCTTTTCCTTATTTCTCTGTCCACTTCGCACATGCTCAGTTCCATCCTTCAACTGCCACCAGCCATATCTACTGTTAGAAGCTGTGACAGTTAGGGTCCATTCACACGTCTGCGTGTGTTTTGCGGATCCACGGATCCGCAAGACACGGACACCGGCAATGTGCATTCCACATTTTGCGACCACACATCGCCAGCACTAATAGAATATGCCTATTCTTGTCCGCAATTGCGGACAAAAATAGGACATGTTCTATTTTTTTCGGGAACGGAAATGCGGACCCGGAAGTGTGGGTCCGCATCTCCGGATCCAGGACGCACATTGTGCGGCCCCATAGAAATGAATGGGTCCGCAATTCCGTTCCGCAAAATGCGGAACAGAATTGCGGACGTGTGAATGGACCCTTTCGGAAAGCGAGCTGCAACAGAAAGGACATGCCCCCCCTTCCCCCTTAGAAATGACACACCCACTGAGCTGCCAGCCTGGAGAAAATCTAGCAGAGCAATTGACGCAATGAATAGAGAGATCTCTGGATCCATGTGAGGTATTGGACTGGTTCTAACTTTGTTAGAAAATGACGGTCATTTGAGATGAATGAAGTTGTGAAAAATTTGATTCGGCACCCCAAAGTTCGACAAGAAATTTGATTTGTTACAAATTAATTAGTCCTGAATCGCTATCAGGTATACGCAGGCCAATCTGCCTAAAAGCAGCATTTTCAAATCTGGCATAAAAACGAATTTCAGACGGAATTGGAGCAAACGGATGTCAATACAATGACATCCGTCCTCCATTGAAGTGTATTTTAAAGTGGAAACGTTTGTTTCCATTTTAAAGAACAGGCAGGTTCGTCAGATGGAAGGCTGAAAACCAGCAAAACATTTGTGTGAACTCACCCAAAGCATATTCTTCCCATTCGGTGGCCTAATCTCAATGTGAAGGCTTGGAAGTTACAGCTGCATAGCTGAAAAGGTAGGGAAAAGTGCAGCCCTAAACTCCACCCACTCCCTTATCCCTACCTACTTGCACGGTCCGTCCTAACCAACAGGGTACAACTGGGCGGCAGTCCCTAACTTACGTACGTGCAGGGGCCTAAAGAGATGAAACAACAAAGGGAGAAAACAAAAGACAAGGACAGAAAACACAGAAGCAACAAGCTTCCCAGGCTGGGTAAAACCACAACTGAAACCAGTGGAAGCCAAGGTCTAGACCCAGGAGGTAACAAGGGCACAAAGGGGTAATTCAAGATCAAAGTCAATACAAGCCGAGGTCAGGAGCCAAGAGGTCGCGTCAGTACAAGGGGTAACACAAGATCGAAGTCATATACAAGCGGAGATCAAACAAAAGTAGTTACACATGAAGAGAACGCTAGTAAGGTAACAAGTAGTGTTGATCGAGCACCAAAGTGCTCGGGTGCTCGAGTAGAACACTTTGGGATGCTCGGGTGCTCGGCAGAGCACTCGAGCACAATGGAAGTCAATGGGAGAACCCAAGCATTAAACCAGGCACCCCCTGCTCTGAAGAGGGGAGCGTGTCTGGTTCATAGGAAAAGGTAAGAAATTGATGGAAACACCAGTGAAATGGTTCGGAAACAGCATGGGGAGGATGTCTGGATGCATCTTGGACTCCCAGGTCGCTGCTGGTAACAATGTTGTCAGAGTAGTACGCCACTTTTACAGACTGACAATAATACGCACCAAACCGAAGATAAAATAGATTTAAAGGAAAAATTGTTAGGAAACATTATTTCCTGTATATTTACTTGTATATAAAGTGCAAGTGCTACCAAACATTACAAGGAAGAGGCACTCCGATACAACCTGTATATCACATAAAGGAGGGCCTCATTCACATTGTGGTACAATTGTTCAGGTACAGTCCTGATCAAAAGTTTAAGACCACTTGAAAAATGGCAAGAAATCATATTTAGCATGGCTGGATCTTAACAAGGTTCCAAGTAGAGGTTCAACATGCAACAAGAAGAAATGGGAGTGAGACAAAACATTTTTTGAGCATTCAATTTAATGAAAACAACGAATAAACTGAAACAGGCTGTTTTTCAGCTGATCAAAAGTTTAGGACCACACCTCCAAAAAAAAACTAAACCCCCCTAAAACAGAAATCCAACTTCCAAACATGTACTCAGTAATGAGTAGCTCCGCCGTTATTGTTTATCACTTCCAAAATTCGTTTCGGCATGCTTGATGCAAGCGTTTCCATGAGGTGAGTGGGAACATTTCTCCAAGTGGTGAAGACGGCCGCATGAAGGCCATCTACTGTCTGGAACTGTTGTCCATTTTTGTAAACTTCCCTTGTCATCCATCCCCAAAGGTTCTCAATTGGATTTAGATCAGAGGAACACGCAGGATGGGCCAAAAGAGTGATGTTATTCTCCTGGAAGAAGTCCCTTGTCCTGCGGGCATTGTGTTCTGTAGCGTTGTCCTGTTGAAAAACCCAGTCGTTACCACACAAACGAGGGCCCTCAGTCATGAGGAATGCTCTCTGCAACATCTGGACATAGCCAGCGGCCGTTTGACGCCCCTGCACTTCCTGAAGCTTCATTGTTCCACTGAACGAAAAAGCACCCCAGACCATTATGGCTCCCCCTCCACTGTGGCGCGTAGAAAACATCTCAGGTGGGATGTGCTTGCCATGCCAGTAACGTTGGAAACCATCAGGACCATCAAGGTTAAATTCTCATCAGAGAATAAAACTTTCTTTCACCTTTGAATGTCCCATGTTTGGTGCTCTCTTGCAAAGTCCAAACGAGCAGTTCTGTGGCGTTCAAGGAGACGAGGTCTTTGAAGAAGTTTTTTGTTTTTAAAGCCCTTCAGTCTCAGATGCAGTCAGCACCAGTAAGGGCCTTAATTTGGGTCGAGGATCGTCCAGTGTCTTGACGGACAGCCAACTGGATCCTCCTGCTCAGTGCTGATGAAATTTATTTGGGTCTTCCACTTGACTTTTTTGTTCCATAACCCTCAGGATCATTTAAGAAATTCCAAATGACTGTCTTACTGCGTCCCACCTCAGCAGTGATGGCGCACTGTGAGAGACCCTGCTTATGCAGTTCAACAACCCGACCAAGTTAAAAAAGGGAGAGTTTTTTTGCCTTTGCCATCACAACGTGTGACTACCTGACAGAAAATGACAATGAATCCACATCTTTGCACAGATTTGGCCTTTTAAAGGCATGTGGTCCTAAAATTTTGATCCGCTGAAAAACAGCCTGTTTTAGTTTAATCGTTATTTTCAATTAATTGAATGCTCAAAAAATGTTTTGTCTCACTCTCATTTCTTCTTGTTGCATGTTGAAGCCCTACTTGGAACCTTGTTAAGATCCAACAATAAAAAATATGATTTTTTGCCATTTTTCAAGTGGTATTAAACTTTTGATCAGGACTGTAGTAGGACTTCTATGCTCATAAAGCCTATTCACTAAGTGAAAGGGCTGCCAAAAAAATTTACACATAAAGGAGGGCATCATACACACCTTATGATTGATGGCCTGCTGGTGACCCTCAAAAACATTAGGAGCAAGAGCCTGCTGGTGACCCTCTAAAACATTAGGGGCGAGGGCCTGCTGGTGATCTGACCATCTAAAACATTAGGGGTGAGGTTCTGCTGCTGATCTGACCATCTAAAACATTAGGGGTGAGGGTCTACTGCTGATCTGACCTTCTAAAACATTAGGGGTGAGGGTCTGCTGCTCAGCTGACCATCTAAAACATTAGGGGCAAGGGCCTGCTGCTGATCTGACCATCTAAAAAATTAGGGATGAGGGTCTGCTGCTCAGCTGACCATCTAAAACATTAGGGGTTAGGGTCTGCTGCTGATCTGACCTTCTAAAACATTAGCGGTGAGGATCTGCTGCTGATCTGACCTTCTAAAACATTAGGGGTGAGGGTCTGTTGCTGAGCTGACCATCTAAAACATTAGGGGCGAGGGCCTGCTGCTTATCTGACTATCTATACAAATAGGGGTGAGGGTCTGCTGCTGAGCTGACCATCTAAAAAATTAGGGGTGAGGGTCTGCTGCTGATCTGACCTTCTAAAACATTAGGGGTGATGGTCGGCTGCTGAGCTGACCACCTAAAACATTAGGGGTGAGGGCCTTCTGCAGAACTGACCATCTAAAAAATTAGGGGCGAGGGTCTGCTGCTGAGCTGACCATCTAAAAAATTAGGGGTGAGGGTCTGCTGCTGATCTGACCTTCTAAAACATTAGAGGTGAGGGTCTGCTGCTGATCTGACCTTCTAAAACATTAGGGGTGAGGGTCTGCTGCTGATCTGACCTTTTAAAACATTAGGGGTGAGGGTCTTCTGCTGTGCTGACCCTTAAAACATTAGGTGCGAGGGCAGCCTAATGAGCGTGTTGATATGATGGAGGAGGAGGAGGACGACGAGAAAAGGAATATTGAACTATATACCCTTTTTTGTGGTGGAAGGGGTGCATGGGAATACAGTGTAATCAATACACCATAAAAGCCAAAAGTGCCTTTATGTTCAGCCGCTTTCCTCTGGTAGAGTAGAGAAGTCAGGGGCAATCCAGGCCTTGTTCATTTTGATAAGAATCAACCTGTAATCATTTTTAGTTGACAGTCGGATGCGCTTATCAGTTATTATGCCCCCAGAAGCACTAAATACCTGCTCTGACAAAATGCTGGCGGCGGGGCAGGCCATCACGTCCAAGGCGTAGAGCGCCAGTTTGCGCCACGTGTCCAGCTTGGACACCCAATAGGTGTAAGGCACAGAGGGATTATTGAGGACGCTGACACGTTCTGCTAAGTACTTCTTCACCATCTTCCAAAACCTTTCTCTCCTTGTGACACTAGGCCGCGCATCAGGATGAGGTTGTTTCCGGGGTGTCATAAAACTGTCCCAGGCCTTGTAGAGTGTTGCCTTGCCTCTGTTGGAACTGATGTGTGTTCCCCTCGTCTCCCCTCCTCGGTTGCCCAAGGAACTACGTACTCTGCCGCCAGCGTTGTCAGCTAGAAATTTTTACACAAGGACCTTCTGTTATTGCACTATTTTGCTAGTCCTCTCCACCACAGGAATGAGAGATGAGAAGTTCTCTTTGTAGCAGGGGTCGAGAAGGGTAAACAACCAGTAATCGGTGTTGGCCAAAATGCGTATAACGCGAGGGTCACATGAAAAGGCAGCATAACATAAAGTCAGCCATGTGTACCAGAGTCCCAACAGACAAGACTTTGCTGTCCTCATCAGGAGGATGACTCTCAATCTCCTCATCCTCTTCCTCCTCTTCGGCCCATCCACACTGAACAGATGGAATAAACCTGCAATGGGTACTACCCTCTGTAGCGAAGGCAACCGTCTCCTGCTCCTCCTCCTCATCTTCATCATCCAATTTGCGTTGAGAAGACGAACGGAGGGTGGTCTGGCTATCACCCTGTGTACTGTTTTCCCCCCTTTCCACCTCTTCCACATGCAAAGCGTCCGCCTTCATTGTGAGCAGCGAGCATTTCAGTAGACACAGAAGTGGGATGGATACACTGATAATAGCAGCATCGCCGCTCATCATCTGTGTTGATTTCTCAAAGTTGAGTAAAACCTCACAGAGGTCAGACATCCATGCCCACTTGTCGCTTGTGAAGAGCGGAAGCGGACTGGAAAGGCGACGACCATGTTGCAGCTGGTATTCCACTACTGCCCTCTGCTGCTCACAAAGCCTGGCCAACATGTGGAACGTAGAGTTCCAGTGTGTGCTCAAGTCGCACAACAGTCAGTGAGCTGGCAATTGCAAGCGCTTCTGCAGCATTGCCAGACCGGCGGCAGCTGTAGATGACTTTTGGAAATGAGCACACATGCAGCGCACCTTCACCAGTAGCTCAGGCAAACTGGGGTAGGTTTTCAGAAACCGCTGAACCACTAAGTTGAACACGTGGGCTAGACATGGTATGTGTGTGAGTTTGGCAATCTCCAAAGCTGCCACCAAGTTACGGCCATTATCAGACACAACCATGCCTGGTTGTAGGTTGAGTGGCGAGAGCCACAGCTCAGTCTGGCCCCTTATACCCTGCCACAGCTCTGCGGCGGTGTGCTGTTTGTCACCTAAGCAAATAAGCTTCACCACAGCCTGTTAACGCTTCCCCACTGCAGTGCTTTACTGCTTCCAGCTACTGCAAGATGAGAATTGAGAGGTGGAAGTGGAGAAGGAGGTGGAGGAGGAGAAGAGGGGGTTGCAGCCACTAATGTAGGTGGTGGTGGAAATCCTGATGGAAGTAGGGCCCGCAATCCTTGGCGTCGGAAGCACCTGTGCCATCCCAGGGTACGATGGCACAGGGTACGCCTCCACAACGTTCACCCGGTGTGTGCCATCAAGGAAATGTAGCGTCCCTTGCCACAAGCACTTGTCCATGTGTCAGTCGTTAAGTGGACCTTCCCAATAACTGCGTTGGTCAGGGCATGGGTGATGTTACGGACACACATATGGCGAGAGGCACCCGGACTAAAAGTACGACATGCAGTACTTTTAGTCCAGCTGCCTTTCGCCATGCGCTGCCGTGCTGCTGCCGGAACTCCGCCCCCATTATAGTCAATGGGGACGGAACGGCAGTCCGGGGGCACATGTGAACTAGCGGCAGGATGGATAGTGGCGGCTGGGGACTGAGTAACGAGGGATGGCCAACATCATCAGGCCTCGGTGTCCACAAGCCTAAATGGCAACATTTCCAGGGCAGGCAATTTGGAAAGGTGCGCATTTAGTGCCATGGCCTGTGGGTGGGTGGCTGGGTATTTGCGCTTTCGTTCAAAGGCCTGGGGTATGGACATCTGTAAGCTACGCTGGGACACAGAAGTGGATGTGGTAGATGATGGTGCTTGCGAAGGTCCAGGTGCAGGGTGGGAGGCATCTTGGCCTGCGTCTTGGACAGGGGATTGGCCAGCACATAACACAGGGCGAAGAGGAGGCAGTGGTGTGACGAGCAGACACTGATTGTGGATCCAGGCGTTTGGCCCACCTAATAGGGTGCTTTGATGCCATGTGGCAGATCATGTTGGTGGTGGTTAGGTTGCTAGTGTTCACACCCCTGCTCATTTTGGTATGGCAGAGGTTGCAAATGCCAATTCTTATATCGTCTGCACTTTCCTCAAAAAAGCGCCAGACTGCAGAACACCTATCCCTTGGCAAGGGAGATTGCCGCAAGGGGGTGCTCCGGGGAACAGTTGCAGGCCTGTTTGGTGTGGCCCACCTTCTCCCTTTTGCCACCGAACTGCCTCTTCCAGCCTGTTGCTGTGCTGCGGATCCCTCACTCATTTTGCCACATTCCCAGGTTGGGTCAGTGATTTCATCGTCCACCACCTCCTCTTCCACTTCCTCACCCTGGTCATCCTCCTGACTTGTTGACCTAACAAGAACCTCACTTATTGGCAATTGTGTCTCATCCTCATCATGAACCTCTTGAGACACTAATTGCAGTTGACTTATTGGCAACTGTGTCTCATCCTCATCATGAACCTCTTAAGACACTAATTGCGGTTGATTTATTGGCAACTGTGTCTCATCATCATCATCCAACTCATGAAACACTAACTGCCGTTCCCCACCGTCATTTTCTTCTGACTGTGGATGCTCCAGAGTTTCGGAATCAGGGCACAAGATCTCATCATGTCTCTCTTCAAGCGGGCTTGGCGAGAGGCCAAAATTAAGGAATGGCGATGAAAACAACTCCTCGGAATATCCGAGTGTGGCTTCACTTGTTTGCCAAGACTCTCCATGGTGGGTGGAAGGAGTATCAGGGTGAGAATTCTGTTGACCAGACTCTTGGCTACTGAGACTGGACTTTGTGGAAGACAGGGTGGTGCTTAACTGACTGGAAGCATTATCTGCTGCAATCCAACCGACCACCTGGTCACACTGGTGTGACGTCGAAAGTGGTGTCCTGCACCGCCCTGCAAACACGGGGCTTTGAAGCTAGGTATCGTGGATGAGTGTGTTTCTTGTGCTTTGGCAGCAGGCACAGTTTCACCGCGCACAGGGCCACAGCCTCTGCGTGCACCATCAGCAGCACGGCCACTTCCCCATCCCTTACTGCTCGCCCTTAGCATATTGGTATGGTATATATGCTTGCAAGTATGTCACACGTACAGTAGCGCAGGTTTTGTAAGTGTATGCGCAAATAAATTAGACTGAATGTCACTGATATTTAGGATGGGCAAACGTTAAACAGAAGATGAAGCACAGTAATGTCGCTGCCACCAGCAGTGAAAAAATTTGACTGAATGTCACTGATATTTCGGATGGGCAAACATTATACAGGAGATGTAGCACAGGTAATGTCGCTGCTGCCAGCGGCAAAAAAATTACACTGAATTTCACAGATTTTTACTGGAGATGTAGCGCAGTTATTGGTCGCTGTCACCAGCAGCGAAAAAATTAGACTGAATGTCACTGATATTTCGAATGCGCTAACGTTATACTGGAGATGTAGCGCAGGTAATGGTCGCTGTCACCAGCGGCCAAACAATTGCGCTGAATTTCACAGCGCAAATGTAACACAACAGATGTAGCAGAGGTTGTGTCACTGTCAGCAGTGGCCAAACAATTGCTAGCAATTTAGTGCAGGCTGAGCAAATAATATATATGGCAGCCAGATAAAACAATAGTCCTTAAAAGGACTTTTGGGTCTCTAACACCTTTCACCAGTAAAACCTGCCTAACAAACAAACCAATACCTGTCCCTACACTATCTGTCCCTTCTGCTGCATCTCTCCCTGACTAAGACTGAGCCGAATCACGTGTCATTGGGTGCTATATAGCACCCGATGACGCATTCCGGCCAGCCAATCACTGTAATGCCAGTAGCCAACATGGCTACGGAATTACAGTGAGTGTCAATATCTCGGCTGCTACACAGCCAATAAACGTGCGCAAACAAACGTGCGGGGAGGAGACTCGGGCATCTCGTTCGAGCACACGCGGTGTTCGGCCAAACACCGAAATGTTCCAAGCATCGCGATGCTAGAGTAAAAAAGTGTTCAGCCGAGCATGCTCGCCCAACACTAGTAACAAGATAAATCACAGGCAACCTGTGGCCAGCAGGTTACCTGTTTAAATAGGTCTAATTGATGGGTCACATGACGTGGCCAGTGTCAAGTGACCCATGTCCAGCACATCAATATACCTGAGTGCCGACTCATTGACATCTGCGCTCTGTTCCCCCCCTCCTGCTCGTTGTCTAGGGGACGAAGGACGCCGGCCACGCTCCTTCTCACAAATTGGATGCCGGCGGCGCTGCAGGAAGAGAGCACGTCGCCGACTCCCAGTTATAGTACCTCCCCTTCCACGAGGGGCCACCGGACCCATAATAACTGGAGTAGGTTTTTCCGGGTGGGCTAAATGGAATCTCCTTACCAACCTCGTAGAATGCATTTTACTCGCTGGCACCCAAGACCTTTCTTCCTTACCAAAACCCTTCCAGTGAACTAGATATTGCAAAGAATTACGAACTTTCCTCATATCAAGAATTCTAGAAACCTCGTATTCTAGTTGAACGGCAACCTCTACTGGCGGGAGACACGGGCGACACATACTTTTTGAGTAATGCTTTGTGAAAAACATTATAAATGCGAAAGGAGTCAGGTAACAGTAACTTAAAAGACACAGGGTTAATGATGTCAATAATCTCATAAGGGCCAATAAATCGAGGTGCAAATTTACCCGAAGGTATCTTAAGACGCAAATTCTTGGTGGATAATCACACCTTGTCTCCCAACCCAAAATCCACCCCTCTAGAGCGCCTTTTGTCAGCAGGCAACCAATTCAAAAGATCTGCCCCCTTCTTGGTTAGATCAGTAAGAGGCTTTGCAATAATAGAAACATTTTTATTAAACTTCCGGTAATAATTTGAAAAACCCAGAAAGCGTTGTAATGCTTTAACCACCTCAGCCCCCAGTGCTTAAACACCCTGAAAGACCAGGCCACTTTTTACACTTCTGACCTACACTACTTTCACCGTTTATTGCTCGGTCATGCAACTTACCACCCAAATGAATTTTACCTCCTTTTCTTCTCACTAATAGAGCTTTCATTTGGTGGTATTTCATTGCTGCTGACATTTTTACTTTTTTGTTATTAATTGAAATTTAACGATTTTTTTGCAAAAAAATGACATTTTTCACTTTCAGTTGTAAAATTTTGCAAAAAAAACGAGATCCATATATAAATTTTGCTCTAAATTTATTGTTCTACATGTCTTTGATAAAAAAAAAATGTTTGGGTAAAAAAAAAATGGTTTGGGTAAAAGTTATAGCGTTTACAAACTATGGTACAAAAATGTGAATTTCCGCTTTTTGAAGCAGCTCTGACTTTCTGAGCACCTGTCATGTTTCCTGAGGTTCTACAATGGCCAGACAGTACAAACACCCCACAAATGACCCCATTTCGGAAAGTACACACCCTAAGGTATTCGCTGATGGGCATAGTGAGTTCATAGAACTTTTAATTTTTTGTCACAAGTTAGCGGAAAATGATGATTTTTTTATTTTTTTTTTATTTTCTTACAAAGTCTCATATTCCACTAACTTGTGACAAAAAATAAAAACTTCTATGAACTCACTATGCCCATCACGAAATACCTTGGGGTCTCTTCTTTCCAAAATGGGGTCACTTGTGGGGTGGTTATACTGCCCTGGCATGCTAGGCGCCCAAATGTGTGGTAAGGAGTTTGAAATCAAATTCTGTAAAAAATGACCTGTGAAATCCGAAAGGTGCTCTTTGGAATATGGGCCCCTTTGCCCACCTAGGCTGCAAAAAAGTGTCACACATCTGGTATCGCCGTACTCAGGAGAAGGTGGGGAATGTGTTTTGGGGTGTCATTTTATATATACCCATGCTGGGTGAGAGAAATATCTTGGTCAAATGCCAACTTTGTATAAAAAAATGGGAAAAGTTGTCTTTTGCCAAGATATTTCTCTCACCCAGCATGGGTATATGTAAAATGACACCCCAAAACACATTCCCCAACTTCTTCTGAGTACGGAGATACCAGATGTGTGACACTTTTTTGCAGCCTAGGTGGGCAAAGGGGCCCATATTCCAAAGAGCACCTTTCGGATTTCAGAGGTCATTTTTTACAGAATTTGATTTCAAACTCCTTACCACACATTTGGGCCCCTAGAATGCCAGGGCAGTATAACTACCCCACAAGTGACCCCATTTTGGAAAGAAGACACCCCAAGGTATTCCGTGAGGGGCATGGCAAGTTCCTAGAATTTTTTATTTTTTGTCACAAGTTAGTGGAAAATGATGATTTTTTTTTTTATTTTTTTTTTCATACAAAGTCTCATATTCCACTAACTTGTGACAAAAAATAAAAACTTCCATGAACTCACTATGCCCATCAGCGAATACCTTGGGGTCTCTTCTTTCCAAAATGGGGTCACTTGTGGGGTAGTTATACTGCCCTGGCATTCTAGGGGCCCAAATGTGTGGTAAGGAGTTTGAAATCAAATTCTCTAAAAAATGACCTGTGAAATCCGAAAGGTGCTCTTTGGAATATGGGCCCCTTTGCCCACCTAGGCTGCAAAAAAGTGTCACACATCTGGTATCTCCGTACTCAGGAGAAGTTGAGGAATGTGTTTTGGGGTGTCTTTTTACATATACCCATGCTGGGTGAGATAAATATCTTGGTCAAATGCCAACTTTGTATAAAAAAATGGGAAAAGTTGTCTTTTGCCAAGATATTTCTCTCACCCAGCATGGGTATATGTAAAATGACACCCCAAAACACATTCCCCAACTTCTCCTGAGTACGGAGATACCAGATATGTGACACTTTTTTGCAGCCTAGGTGGGCAAAGGGGCCCATATTCCAAAGAGCACCTTTCGGATTTCACAGGTCATTTTTTAGAGAATTTGATTTCAAACTCCTTACCACACATTTGGGCCCCTAGAATGCCAGGGCAGTATAACTACCCCACAAGTGACCCCATTTTGGAAAGAAGAGACCCCAAGGTATTCGCTGATGGGCATAGTGAGTTCATGGAAGTTTTTATTTTTTGTCACAAGTTAGTGGAATATGAGACTTTGTATGAAAAAAAAAAATAAAAAAAAATCAGCATTTTCCACTAGCTTGTGACAAAAAATAAAAAATTCTAGGAACTCGCCATGCCCCTCACGGAATACCTTGGGGTGTCTTCTTTCCAAAATGGGGTCACTTGTGGGGTAGTTATACTGCCCTGGCATTTTCCAGGGGCCCTAATGTGTGGTAAGTAGGTAAATGACCTGTGAAATCCTAAAGGTGCTCTTTGGAATATGGGCCCCTTTGCCCACCTAGGCTGCAAAAAAGTGTCACACATGTGGTATCGCCGTATTCAGGAGAAGTTGGGGAATGTGTTTTGGGGTGTCATTTTACATATACCCTTGCTGGGTGAGAGAAATATCTTGACAAAAGACAACTTTTCCCATTTTTTTATACAAAGTTGGCATTTGACCAAGATATTTCTCTTACCCAGCATGGGTATATGTAAAATGACACCCAAAAACACATTCCCCAACTTCTCCTGAGTACGGCGATACCAGATGTGTGACACTTTTTTGCAGCCTAGATGCGCAAAGGTGCCCAAATTCCTTTTAGGAGGGCATTTTTAGACATTTGGATACCAGACTTCTTCTCACGCTTTGGGGCCCCTAGAATGCCAGGGCAGTATAAATACCCCACATGTGACCCCATTTTGGAAAGAAGACACCCCAAGGTATTGAATGAGGGGCATGGCGAGTTCATAGAAATTTTTTTTTTTTTGCACAAGTTAGCGGAAATTGATATTTTTAATTTTTTTCTCACAAAGTCTCCCGTTCCGCTAACTTGGGACAAAAATTTCAATCTTTCATGGACTCAATATGCCCCTCACGGAATACCTGGGGGTGTCTTCTTTCCGAAATGGGGTCACATGTGGGTATTTATACTGCCCTGGCATTCTAGGGGCCCTAAAGCGTGAGAAGAAGTCTGGAATATAAATGTCTAAAAAATTTTACGCATTTGGATTCCGTGAGGGGTATTGTGAGTTCATGTGAGATTTTATTTTTTGACACAAGTTAGTGGAATATGAGACTTTGTAAGAAAAAAATATATAAATTCCGCTAACTTGGGCCAAAAAAATGTCTGAATGGAGCCTTACAGGGGGGTGATCAATGACAGGGGGGGTGATCAATGACAGGGGCGTGATCAATGACAGGGGGGTGATCAATGACAGGGGGGTGATCAATGACAGGGGGGTGATCAGGGAGTCTATATGGGGTGATAACCACAGTCATTGATCACGCCCGTGTAAGGCTTCATTCAGACGTCCGGATGCGGTTTGCGGATCCGATCCATCTATCAGTGGATCCGTAAAAATCATGCGGACGTCTGAATGGAGCTTTACAGGGGGGTAATCAATGACAGGGGGGTGATCAGGGAGTCTATATGGGGTGATCACCACAGTCATTGATCACGCCCCTGTAAGGCTTCATTCAGACGTCCGGATGCGTTTTGCGGATCCGATCCATCTATCAGTGCATCCGTAAAAATCATGCGGACATCTGAATGGAGCTCTACAGGGGGGTAATCAATGACAGGGGGGTGATCAAGGAGTCTATATGGGGTGATCACCACAGTCATTGATCATGCCCCTGTAAGGCTTCATTCAGACGTCCGGATGCGTTTTGCGGATCCGATCCATCTATCAGTGCATCCGTAAAAATCATGCGGACATCTGAATGGAGCTTTACAGGGGGTTGATCAATGACAGGGGTGTAATCAATGACAGGGGGGTGATCAGGGAGTCTATATGGGGTGATAACCACAGTCATTGATCATGCCCCTGTAAGGCTTCATTCAGACGTCCGTATGCGTTTTGCGGATCCGATCCATCTATCAGTGCATCCGTAAAAATCATGCGGACGTCTGAATGGAGCTTTACAGGGGGGTGATCAATGACAGGGGGGTGATCAGGGAGTCTATATGGGGTGATCACCACAGTCATTGATCATGCCCCTGTAAGGCTTCATTCAGACGTCCGGATGCGTTTTGCGGATCCGATCCATCTATCAGTGCATCCGTAAAAATCATGCGGACATCTGAATGGAGCTTTACAGGGGGGTGATCAGGGAGTCTATATGGGGTGATAACCACAGTCATTGATCATGCCCCTGTAAGGCTTCATTCAGACGTCCGTATGCGTTTTGCGGATCCGATCCATCTATCAGTGCATCCGTAAAAATCATGCGGACGTCTGAATGGAGCTTTACAGGGGGGTGATCAATGACAGGGGGGTGATCAGGGAGTCTATATGGGGTGATCACCACAGTCATTGATCATGCCCCTGTAAGGCTTCATTCAGACGTCCGGATGCGTTTTGCGGATCCGATCCATCTATCAGTGGATCCGTAAAAATCATGCGGACGTCTGAATGGAGCTTTACAGGGGGATGATCAATGACAGGGGGGTAATCAATGACAGGGGGGTGATCAGGGAGTCTATATGGGGTGATCACCACAGTCATTGATCACGCCCCTGTAAGGCTTCATTCAGACGTCCGGATGCGTTTTGCGGATCCGATCCATCTATCAGTGGATCCGTAAAAATCATGCGGACGTCTGAATGGAGCTTTACAGGGGGGTGATCAATGACAGGGGGGTGATCAATGACAGGGGGGTAATCAATGACAGGGGGGTGATCAGGGAGTCTATATGGGGTGATCAGGGGCAAATAAGGGGTTAATAAGTGACGGGGGGGGGTTGTAGTGTAGTGTAGTGGTGCTTGGTGCTACTTTACTGAGCTACCTGTGTCCTCTGGTGGTCGATCCAAACAAAGGGGACCACCAGAGGACCAGGTAGCAGGTATATTAGACGCTGTTATCAAAACAGCGTCTAATATACCTGTTAGGGGTTAAAAAAAACACATCTCCAGCCTGACAGCGAACGATCGCCGCTGGCAGGCTGGAGATCAACTCTCTTACCTTCCGTTCCTGTGAGCGCGCGCGCCTGTGTGCGCGCGTTCACAGGAAATCTCGCGTCTCGCGAGAGGACGCGCCGGCGCGTCCAGGAGGAATGAATCAACCACCTCCAGGACGCGTCTGTGCGTACAGCGGTCCGGAGGTGGTTAAGAGAGGAGGGTCTCACCCATTCCAAAATAGCCTGCACCTTCCCTGGATCCATCTTAAAGGATTGGGGTGTGAGAATATATCCCAGAAATGAAATCTCCTGCACTCCAAATATACACTTCTCACTTTTCGCAAATAATTGGTTCTCCCGAAAAACCTCCAGCACCTGTCTAGTGTGAGTAACGTGAGAATCCCAGTCCGGTGAATAAATCTAAATATCATCTAAATACACAATCACAAATTTTCTAATAAATTGTCTAAAAATGTCATTGACAAAATTTTTGAAAACCGCCAGAGCATTACTTAACCCAAATGGCATCAAGGGGATAAACTGAATAATGGGAAACCTTAAAATATAATTTTAATAGTAATCTTTAAAATAATAGGCCCACAATGAATTATACAACATACACCTCAATAAGAGGCGACACTCAACTGCCCACCAGGGTGAACTGGTAGAGAGTTTATATAAACAGCCAGGAGGTGTGTTCGCTGGCTCACTCTGGGGTGAGTTGGGAATAACAGGGATAAAATATAAGAGGGAGACAGATGCTGAGTCTCTTCCCCTAAGAATGTCCCTATATCCCAACTATTACAAATGTACCCCTCTCTGTCTGTCCCTAGATGGCCCTAAATACTGACAGGTGACTGCCCAGCTTCGTCGGAAACAACACAGACCAGTCACATACTGGGGCAGACAAATCAGTGTAGCAAAATAATGTCCCTACGCGTTTCACTGGCTTTGCGCCAGATCATCAGGGGACCAGTCAATACCCGGACTTCAAACAGAGGAAACAAACAGTATGCGCTCGTTTAGGCCTCAATTGTCAGACCTAGCAACTAAAGGACAATCCAGTAATTTCAATAGAGTGTACTTAGCTTGCCAAGTTGTTTGTGTCCTGGGTCCGCTCCTCTCTTGCGTGTGGCAGTGGGGCAAATGGCATCAACAAATATTCATAATAACCCTCGGGGGTATTTAAGGCTGTTTTCCACTCATCCCCCTCCTTAATTTAAATAAGATTATAGGCCCCCCTAAGATCAAGTTTAGTGAACCAGGGAGCTCCAAGAACTTGGTTTAACAGGTCTGGCATTAAAGGCAAAGAATACTGGTTCTTAACGGTAATCTTATTTAATTCTTTATAATCAATACATGGTCTCAGTCCACCATCCTTTTTCCCAACGGAAAAAAAAAAAACATGCCCCCATAGGAGATACCAAGGGTCTAATGTGTCCTTTTTGTAAGCTCTCCTTCAAGTAATCCCTCATAGACTTCCGTTCCGGACAAATTATAAATACTACCTCTAGGGTACTTAGATCCCGGAACAAGATTGATGGCACAATCATATGGTCTATGAGGGGGAAGTAAATCAGCATCGGACATGGAAAAAATATCAGCAAAGTCATTGATATACGTGAAAAGAGTTTTCAATTCAATAGTGACTCCAGCCTGAATAATAGGTAGACAGCATGCTTCACATTCTAACCACCATTTCTCTAATTCACCTGTGGACCAGTTGATGACTGGGTTATGAACCTGGAGCCAAGGCATGCCAAGAACTATCTCCACGGGTAAATCCTTTAAAATAAAAAAAGAACAACACTCCGTATGAAGGGCCCCCACAGTCAAGGTCACCTCAGGGGTACAATATTCTACTGTTTGGACAACCAAAGGGGTAGAGTCAATAGTAATAATATGAATGGGGTTAGCCAGAGACAAAATGGGCACCCCAAGGGAAAGAGCAAAGTTGTGATCAATAAAATTAGAGGCGGACCTAGAATCAATAAATGCCTTCCCAGAACTCTTACAGGTGTAAAAAGAAATAACCACAGGTAACAATACTTTCTCTTTAACCACCTTGAGGAGTACCTTATCCTTCTGGGCATCAGGACGCGGAGATCTCCTGGAGGTAGGAATTTTAGGACATTGCCGTAACCAGTGATCCGATTCTTCGCAATAAAAGCAGGCAGCCCTCTGACGTCTTTGATCCCTCATGGTCATTCCGAAGTGCATTGGTTCTTCTAGACGATCCTCCACTTTGACTCTCAAGGGTGAGAGGTCAGGTTTAGCTATCACCTGTGGCAACATCAGTTGTTCTCTTTGTCTTTCCCTGATTCGTCGATCCAGTCTAACAGCTAAAGTCATCATTTGCTCTAAGGTGTTGGGGGAGGGGTAACTGACCAACATATCCTTCAAGTCTTCAGAGAGCCCTACCG
The DNA here is from genome assembly GCF_905171765.1 of Bufo bufo. NCBI lineage: Eukaryota > Metazoa > Chordata > Amphibia > Anura > Bufonidae > Bufo > Bufo bufo. Next base: position 141,086,515 of record NC_053389.1, read on the forward strand.
TGAACTGACATTTAAGCGCTGGATCATTCCAGCTAAAGGAAACGCACCATTTCTGGAATTTGGTGCAGTATTCCTCCACAGATCTGTCTCCCTGGCTAAGAGACTTTAATTGAGACTCTGCCACAGCCGACCTATTGGGTTCATCATAGAGTACACTTAAAGCCGGAAAAAATGCTTCAACCGTAGCTATGCAAGAGGAATCTGTGGGGAGAGAGTAAGCCCATTATTGTGGGTCTCCCTGTAACAAAGAGATAATAATGCCTACTCTGTGTTGTTCGGAACCCAAATAAAGCTTATAGCTCTCCTTAAATGTCAGAAACTGCTTACAATCCCCTGAAAAATGATCCGGCAACTTAACATGAGGTTAAAGATTCTGAAAGGAGGAGGCCGCAATAGGTGGAGTCTGAAGTAACTCCTGCTGCTGTAGCCTCTCTGTCATTTCCTGCACCATTTGGGCGAGGTTATGTACTTGGTCCGTAAGGACTCGCATAGGGTCCATGGTTTTAGGTAAGGCCTGTGATTCTGTCACGAAAAGGTTGAGATGAGTGCAGCCCTAAACTCCACCCACTCCCCTATCCCTAACTACTTTCACGGTCTGTCCTAACCGACGGGGTACAACTGGGTGTCAGTCCCTAGCTTACGTACGTGCATGGGCCTAAAGGGAGGAAACAACAAGGGGAGAGAACAAAAGACAAGGACAGAAAACACAAAAGCAACAAGCTTCTCAGGCTGGGTAAACCACAACTGAAACCAGTGGAAGCCAAGGTCTAGACCCAGGAGGTAACAAGGGCACAAAGGGGTAATTCAAGATCGAAGTCAATACAAGCCGAGATCAGGAGCCAAGAGGTAAAGTCAGTACAAGGAGTAACACAAGATCAAAGTCAAATACAAGCCGAGGTCAAACAAAAGTAGTCACACATGTAGAGAAAACTAGTGAGGTAGCAAGACCAATCACAGGCAACCTGTGGCCAGCAGGTTACCTGTTTAAATAGGTCTAATTGCTGGGTCACGTGATGTGGCCAACATCACGTGACCCATGTCCAGCACATCAATAAGTGCCGACTCATTGACATCGGCGCTCAGTTCCCCCCCTGCTCATTATCTAGGGGACGAAGGACACCGCCCCCTTGTTACCATAGAGACGAGGACGCCGGCCGCATCCTCGCTCCTCCTCACGAATAGGATGCCGGCAGCCCTGTAGGGAGAGAGCGCGTCTCTGGCTCCCCGTTACAGCAGTATTTTTAACCAACTTGGGAGTCCCAATCCCAGTGTGCCGGCCAAGTGTCTAATAAATTTAATAAAAAGTAGTACAAAGTAGTGGCCCCATGACAGAATGGGGAGGGTGGCAGAAGAAGCAGGCAGTAACAGTGACAACAGTGGTCCCAATAGCAACAGTGACAATAGTGGCCCCATGACAGAGTGGGGAGGGTGGCAGCAGCAGTGGCAGTACCAGTGACAATAGTGGCCCCATGACATAGTGGGGAGGACGTCAGCAGCAGTGGCATACAGCACAAGACGGTTACAGATCACAGTGGTAGCAGGACCCAACAAAAGCAGTGTGATAGCAAGTCTTGGTTGCATGGATATCCTTTTAAAAATGTACATGTAAATATCAGTGGGCCAAGAAGGTCCATTCTAGGAATGGCAATAGAGGCATCAGGCCAGAGGTGTAGCTATAAGGGAAGCAGGGGAAACGGCTGCTTTGGGGCCCAAACTCAGAAGGGGCAATCTAAGAGGGGGTTGCAAAGAATTCGCTGGGGGGGGGGGGGGGGTAGGGATTAAGAAAAGTCGCTGTGGGGCCCGGTCATTTCTAGTTATGCCACTGCATCAGGCAGATGGCATCAGGTGGATGGCAGTATCAGAATGGTGGCAGCAGCATGTGGCCAGAAGTTACGGCCCATTTTGCTGAATATTCCAGTGTGCCAGCAGACTACAGTATGATCATTAGTAGCACCGGTGTCTGGAAATCCTGGTTGATCCACACCTGATTCATCTTTATGAAGGTTGAATGAATGTTAGTTTCTCAACATTTTGGGAGGAAAGGGTAACTATGCTTCCGATGGGGTAACTTTGCCTCCACCGCACTGAACACCCGCTCTGACGCCACACTACTGGCCGGGCAGGAAAGCAAGCCCATGGTGAACTCGGCCAGTTGCGTCCACACTTCAATTTTGCATGCCCAGTAGTCCAGGGAATCTTTGATCAAGGGTTACAGTTTGCAGTCCAACTATGCCACCACCTGATGGTTGAGGTTCTGCTGGATGTCTCACTGCTGCTGGGTGGTTTCTTCATTAGGCGGCTGATGAAAACTGATCATCAGAGACTCCAGGCTAAACTTTCTGCTTATGGAGCAGTGATAAGCGGCAGGGGCAATATTTGAATTTGCGATATTTCGCGAATATTCGTTATATATTCGCGAATTCGAGAATTCGTGATTTCCAGTCATTATTTTCTTGATTGTAAAAATTGGCAATCGAAAAATTTGTGATAAAAATTTGCGATACGAAAATTTGCAATCAGCTCTACTCCTAAAAGTCAAAGATATTGCAGCCTTCTCATTGGCCCACAAGAAAGAAGCAGTGAGGGATCATGGGTACTGATGGAAAAAAAATCTAGAATATTTGCGATTACGAAGATATAGCACTATATTCTTGATATTCGTGAATTCTCGAAGTGCCAATATTCGTGATAAAAATTCACGATTAGAATATTCGCAATCAACACTATTATTGAGCTGGTCATCTGCATGTCTTTGTCGACGTTCTTCAGCCCCTAATGCTCCTCTTGCTTCTTTCCTGTCCCTCGGGCAGATAAAGCACCTAGGTGTGTATAAAATTCCTGGGCTTTTATGTCCACTTCCTCATCCTCGTCCTCTGTCAGTTCATCTTCCTCAGGGCTCAGGAGAGCGTGAGATGTAGGCGCAACGTCTTCTGTCCCCTCGCCAATCATATTTGTCAGGATGTTCCCCTCCAGGATGTGAAGGAGTGGAATGACATCATTCATCCGTAGTTCTGCGGACTGACAAATAAAGTGGTCTCCTCAAACGGCCAGAACAAATGGCACATGTCACACATGACCTGCCACTGGCTAAGATGGAAAGCACACCGGGCAGTAAACCTGACCGTCTGCTGCATTAAGAAATCGTTGACCGTCTTCCTCTGGTTGTACAGGTGGTCTAACATATGGAGCACGGAGTTCCAACTGGTGGAAACGTCACATATCACGCGATGTTGGAGAAGAGCATTTTGCCTTTGCAGCTCAAGGAGAGCGTGTTTTGCACGGTAAGAGTGGCTGAAGTACATGCATGGCTTACCTGGACATTTTTAATAGCTCTCCAGAGAAAGACTTGAGGAAACGGGTGACAATGAGATTGAAGACGTGCGCTATGCAGGGCACATGGGTCAGCCATTCCTGATGCAGCACAGATAAAATGTTCTTCCAGTTATCAGTAACCATGGTTCCTATCTCCAGTTGGCGAGGAGACAGCCAGTATTCAATTTATTGATGACACGGAGCAGTTCCTCTCTGTTGTGGCTCAATTCGCCCAGGCTGATGAGGTGCAGAACTGCAACGTGCCGCCCCCCAGGGCCCTATTGCATCACCAGATTTTTAGGAATTCCGAGTTGTGTGGTGCGGCTTATGTGTGTCACGGTGCTCCTACCTGGATACAGTGGGACCTCAGGCTTAGGCTCCGTAGCATTAAAAACGGGAATAATTGAGGGATGTGGGAAAAATAACTTTAGTCCAGACCTTGATATGAAATTCAACGGCAGCTTTACTTGAGGAAACTTTCATCCAAACGATTTGCCGGCTTTGACTCGGTTCCAGCAGGCTTTGGCGTAAACTGGCAGGCAAACTTGGTAACTATACTTTCTTTCTTTGCTATACTGACATGCTTGCCTAAATACTCTGCTTTCTTTCTTTATGCTGCACTAAACTTTGCTTAAGTCTGGTTTCTGTACTTTAGGTCGGTTCTGGTATCTTTGGATAGGGTACCTTGGGCTGTTATTCCCCTCCTGACAATCAGTAAATGACTTATCTTCAGCCAAAGAACTATTCCTCTTGCTGATTTCTCTTATGGCGAACGATGAATAATTCCATTTGGTCCCTATGGCTTCCAGACATCTGCTTCCATGGTCAGAAGAGCTTAGGTTGCTCTGGCTGACATAGGCATGTCCGAGCGTGCCCCAGATAACTTCTCTTCTGTCCAGACTAGACTCCAACTCGAACTAGAACTAACTGGAACTCCTGCCCCTCCATACTGGTAGAAAGCAGGACTGGCCCACTTCTGCCCAGAGGGGGGAAATGGAATGGTGAGTTCCATTCTCTCTAAGTATAGCTCTGACACTTACACTGCCACCTGCTGGTGAACCAGGCACATTGCATGTAAAAACAGTTGCATAGTAATCATAGCATTGCACAATGTAGAGGACCTGGACAGAAATACAAAGATGACATTTATGTTAGCCCATTAGAGACAGTAGTAGGGTGAAGGAGTGGTAACACCTCTCTGCGGTGTTACAGAAACACGTGACAACGCCTAGCTTTGCATAGGTGATACAATGGAGGACCATTGTGAACTCTACCTAGAGAGGAAGGTGAGGACAAATTGGAGGATGAGTAGGCAAAGGAGGACATTGGTGCAGAAATCCCATGATTACAACGCGGAGGCAGCATTGCCATCACCTGGCCAAGTTGCTGGAGTGCCTGGGCAGGTACGACATTTACTCAGTAGGCTATGAATGACATATATTGTCCTTGACCATAGTTACAACCCCATACGTCATCACTGGCATCACTGGCATGAACTCACAGAGAAGTAATGTCGGCTTGGGATTCTCCACCTTGGGTGGGCACAAATACAAATATGGAAAGGGAGGGCTGAAGTACTAGCAACTTGGCCAGGTGCACATTGAACTTCTGGATGAGTGAATGCATACTGTTGTCTTTTTTGTCGCCTCGGTGATCGTTTGCTGTGGAAAGGAGGAGGAGGAGCATAAGGAGCAATAAACAACATTAAGGTTGATGGGGAGGAACGACAACTTCTTTCTGCTAACGTTGACGAGCCCTGACTGCTGGAGAGGGGGTGCAGGCTGGTGGGAGAAGCATCGGTTTCTGCATCAGGCTGTAACTCTAAATGAGTGGCATGGTTTTCCCATGCCACTTTATGGTGATGCTACATGTGTTGACACAGGGCCGTCATGATAACCTTAGCGACCTGGCCGCGCCTCACCTTCTGCCCACACATCCTGCACAGTGCCATGCTAACGCCCCCCAGTGACTGTGTGAAATATTCCCACACTGCCAAGTATCATATTTTCCCTCCACCACTGCATGATGCCTGCTTTCCGCTGCTTTTATGAACCCATGCACTACTAGTATGTTCCTCACAGGTAGTCCCCCGAGTAGCAGGCGGTGTACCTGTCACGAAGGGGAGTGGGGGAAACCCCCCACCGTGAAGTGTCAGAGGGTAAAGGGGATCAGCCTGGCCAAAAGGAGTAATAAGGGAGCAGGTCACCTCCTACAACATCCCTAATCCTCTCTCTGACTCCTCACCGTATGACCGGACCCCGATGGTAGGACTCATACTCAGGATACCTGAAGACCTTAAGTCGCCCTGATAATCCCTCAAATAGGAGCAGGGGAGAGACGACCTGGTTATCCCAGCAATGGAGGAACAGGAGTCTCTATCTGAGGCCAGGCTGCAAGGAGAGGGGAACATACAGCTATAGAGATGGCAGGTAAGCGAGACTAGTAACACACTTACCTGCCACAGACACACTGACTGGAACCCGTGCACAAGTGCTGGTGTCCACACCAACATTAAAAGGACACAGCACACACCACAACCACACGTAAAACACCATAAAAACATCTTAACATCTTCTATGACCACAAGGGTGGCCCTCACTGGACAGATGGCATATGCAGACCAGGAGGATAACTCCAGCATACACCATAGCTGGAATACCCCTCAGCTTCAGGTATCCAGCAGAGGCTAAATAGCCCAAGCAGCCACACCCACACACACATAAACCCAGTGTTAAAACACTAGGAAGGGGGTTAACCCTTTCAACACCAGACAAGGGCAGGAAGCCACTTAAAGGGGAAGTGCACACACAAGCATAGGAAAGCTACACGTTGCTGCAGGCAACAACATGCGTGGCAACCATGTCACAGCAATCACCCAGAAGGCCGAGACACTGCCACCGCATGCACACACAGCAACACGTTGCCGCGGGCAACTGCAAGTGTAGCAACAGTGTCACAGCGCACACCATAGGCCGTGACAGTACTCCTCCCGTGTTTGGCTCCAGATCTCCCACTACGTCCACTCTGCTGTCTCACGGGCACACTGCCACCTATGCCCCCTGATGATAACGATGCCCCCTTATCACCCATCTCTCGAGTGCGATCGGCTACATCATCATATACAGAGGTGCAGCGTACTCAAGTTGTGTTTAATAGTGTTTCTGGGTGTAGTAGTGCAATAGACACTAACCTGAGACGGCTGACTCTCTGCATATGCAGGTGATGGTAGGAAAATGTTCGTGACGCCAGTGCCAATTAAACGGTGGCACGCCGTTTGCCGATAGCAGGAATAAATGAGGAACACTGTGATGTTAAAACAGAACTCCAACTTTAGTAGTTTTAAATATAGAGACATTCACGGAAGCGCAGTTCCTTTGCATACAGTCGATTTTTCAATACGGTTGATGCAGGCAATACAGATTGAGCAAGGTGACTTCAGAGTGTGAAACACAGGACTTGCAGTACAGGAGCTTGCACTCTATCTCTGACTGATCCTGGAACATAGCAAATCTTCTCCAAGGCCCAATACCTTAACTCTGGTGTATATCCTTGGTTTTAGCTTTATAAAGTACCTCCTCTGTTATCTTGAGTACCTCTTGCTTTTCTGCGCTTTGCCTCTGTCTCCCTCTCAGCTTCCTCAGGCTCTAGAAACTTCTGAGCTCCAAACTAGACTGACTTTTGCTTCCCTGTCTGGGCCTTAGATAAACTAGGGCTCCCTAGCTCCCTCTAGTGACTAAGAGCTGGAATGACACCCCTAGCAGGCCTGTACATGCAAGTGTCACAGTAACAGGGAAATACATAACATTACATTACAGGACAATTTATAAAGATGACATATACCAACTTCCCCATAAATAAGGGGGGACGACAGCACACCAAGTGACACTTTTGTAGTGACGGGCATTACAGTCCCCGTACACTACATACCCCACTGCTTTAAGCTGAGTACGACCTCGCACTCCATCAGGGCTCGCCCAACTGGAATCTCTACCTGAAACAGAAAAAAGAGACATGCAGGCATACATACATGTAATTCATCTGCATTTACATTCATATCAGGTCCAATTGGCAAAGGTGAAGGGTGGTGACAAGGGGCGTCGTTCTCTTCTCCTCAGGATAGTGAATGAAACTGGGGCGCTGACCTGGCACAGCGTAACATTATAACCAGGATAGTCCATGACAATGAATAAGTCCATAATAGAACAGCAAAATAGATAAAACAGTATAAAAACGGAACTACCCAGGAGTTTCCTGTGGGTGTATCACAGGCAAGGGCTCACGTGGAGGAGTCCATTCTTGCGCACAAATGTCAAGTAAGGTATTGCCAGTGGCAACTGTTTGGGAGGAGACACCACCAGAATAATCAAAGTCTCCTAAACGGACTGGCGGGCGTCCCCTGGTCATCCGGGTAGACCTTCTCAAAACAGGGGTCTCTTCTTCCCTTAGCAACAAGGTAGAAGAGAGAGGAGCAACAGGAGGGTCTCCATCAGGGAGATCTTGGCCAGGAACAACAGGAACAACTGGAACAATTAGATCAACAGGAACAACTAGATCCACTAGAGGGGGAACTGGATCCAGGGCATCTTGAACCGGCTCTTCTGGAGGTGAAGCTACAGTAGGTGCCGGAGCAGGCACCAGCAAGTTCAACCATGGTGTCAGAAGCCAATGCATGGGATCAGCGTCATACCTCAGATTACTAACAGCCTGCATAGGATCCTCGGGCTGTATTGCTGACTCTGACACAGGATATTCAGATCCAGAACTCTCGGCACTAGGTTCTGGTGTCAGGCAGAGCTTTAACCGGTTTCGGTGTACAATTTGGGATCCCTTGTCTTCCCGGGTGATCTCATAAGTGTGAGTTCCAACATTTGGGATTGCCGTGACAACATAGGGACTTCGCTCCCATTTACTGTCCAATTTACTGGTACGGCGGTTATTCTTTAACCATACCACAGCCCCTATTGTCAAGGGTTCTGCATGGGCTGCTTGATCATAGTCTCTCTGCTGTCGGTCCCTAGCATAATCCATACGCTCCTGAACAATGGCTTTGGCTGTATTCAATCGCCTTTGATGTTCAGCAACCCAGTCGGTGTTAGGTAATGGGTTAATGCAATCAGGTACGTGTATGTCCAATGAATGATCAGCAGGCAATGTCCCTTGGCGCCCAAACATCAAGTAAAAAGGGGTATACCCGGTGGAACAATGTATGGTATGATTGTATGTGAACATGAGCTGTGGCAACAGACTGGGCCAATCTCCTCTGTTCTCAGGAGGCACGGCCCTCAGCATCTCTATCAAGGTCTGATTCATTTTTTCACATAATCCGTTACCTTGAGGATGGTAGGCCGTTGTCCGGATCTTCTTACAGTTGTGTAAGCAGCACAGTTCATGGAACAGATGGGACTCAAAAGCAGGTCCTTGATCGGTGAGGATCTTTTCTGGACATCCATAGGGCAGGAGGAAGTGCTTCCAGAACATTTCGGCTGTAGTCTTGGCTGTCTGGTCTCTCACAGGCACTGCTACAACAAACTTAGTGAAATGGTCAATAACAGTCATGGCATAAGCATACCCTGAGCGACTAGGCTCCAGTTTCACATGGTCGATGGCGACAAGTTCAAGAGGACGGGTACTTACAATGGGTCTCAGTGGTGCCCTCTGATCATGGTGCTCACTCCGTTTTAAGGCACAGGCTACACACTCTCGACACCACTTCTCCATGTCTTCTCTCATGCCCACCCAGTAAAACCGCTGGCGGATAGTAGCCTCAGTCTTTTGGACCCCAAAGTGACCGGATTGATTGTGGTACATCTCCAACACCATACCTGCATCTCGTCGGGGTATGAGAATCTGATGCACTCTCTCGTTGGACACTGGGTCTAGGCTTCTCCGTAGTAACAGGCCCTTTTGTATGAAGAGTTGATGGCGCTGTCTCCACAGTTTGATGAGCTCAGGAACTGCACTCTTACGCCGAATCCTCTCAGGGGCTCTGCCACTAGTAATGAAGTCCAACAACTCACCCAGCACTCTACTTTCAGACTGTAGTTTCACCCACCTTTCTTCTTTAGGATCAGGCCTACTGGAGGGTGAAGGAACTGCAGCTCTGCCATGGGTAGCTCGAGCCTGGTCCTGTTGAGCAAATTTGTTATAGAAAGCCGGCATCTCTACATCTTCCCAAGCATCTCGCACATCATCAGGAGCTGTCTCTGTGGGAAGCCTGGATAAAGCATCAGCATTATCATTAGTACGTCCAGCACGATACTTTACAGAGAAATCATAGTTGGCAAGGCGAGAGGCCCATCTCTGCTCCAAGGCCCCTAATTTAGCTGTATTTAGATGTGCTAGAGGGTTATTGTCCGTGAATGCAATGAACGGGGTGGCGGCTAGATAATCTTTGAATTTTTCTGTCACCGCCCACACTAATGCCAGGAACTCTAGTTTGAAGGAACTATAATTCTGGTCATTTTTCTCAGCTCCTTTCAGGGTGCGGCTTGCATATGCTATCACTCTCTCTTTTCCCTCTTGGATTTGGGCTAACACAGCTCCCAGGCCTCGCTTGCTAGCATCGGTATAAAGATGGAAAGGCTTGCTATAATCTGGATAACCTAACACAGGAGGCTCGGTCAGTTTCTTTTTTAGCAATTGGAACGCTATCTCTCTTTCCTCATTCCACTCAATGGGCACAGGAGTTCTAGGACTTTTCTTGGGTTGTCCCCTCAGAAGTTCCTGGATAGGATCAGCTATTTGAGCAAAATGGGGGATAAAACGTCTATAGTAGCCAGCAAAACCAAGGAAACTCCTCACCTCTTTGACGGTAGTAGGAACCGGCCAATTACGGACAGCTGCTAATTTATCAGGGTCAGGTTGCACTCCCTCTCCGCTTACTACATGCCCCAGGTATCTTACTGCAGGTTTGAGCAGGTGACACTTGGATGGCTTTACCTTCAAGCCATATTTGATAAGGATTTCAAATACTTCTGCCAAATGTTTCAGATGGTCTTCATATGTTTTTGAGTACACAATGACGTCATCTAGATACAGCAGCACTGTTTCGAAGTTTTTGTGACCCAAACACCGTTCCATTAGTCTCTGGAAAGTTCCTGGGGCATTACATAGCCCGAACGGCATACAATTGAATTCAAACAGGCCCATGGGAGTAGTGAAAGCAGTCTTTTCCCTATCCTCGGGGGCCATGGGTACTTGCCAGTAGCCGCTGGTCAAGTCCAATGTGGAGAAATAGGCAGAAGAGCCCAGAGCAGTTAGTGACTCCTCAATGCGGGGCAGTGGGTATGCATCTTTGTGGGTTATTTGATTAATTTTCCTATAATCCACACAGAAACGGATACTACCGTCCTTCTTCTTTACAAGAACCAGGGGTGCAGCCCACGGACTACGGCTGTCCCGGATCACATTAGAGTCTTTCATCTCTTGGATCATTTCCTTTACAGTCTGATATGAAGTAGGTGGTAAGGGTCTGTATCTCTCCTTGATAGGAGGATGAGAGCCAGTAGGTATGGTGTGTTGTATGGCACTAACCTCTCCATAGTCAGTAGCATGCTTACTGAAGGCCTGGTGGTGCTCCTTGACAAGCTGTAGAATCCCTTCTTGTTGATGTTGGGGGGTAGTCTCGTCCCCTACATGGAGCTCTTCCCACCAGGGCACTTGTGGCTGGGTCACCGGCGAACATCCGCTGACTGCAGCTGGCGGCTTCTCTGTCACTGGAAGACGAATGATGTCTTGGAAGGACACCTGGGACAGCTAGGCAACACGGCAATGCTTAGTAAGCGCAACAGGATGATCACTCAGGTTAATCAGACGGACAGGTACTTTACCTTGGGAGACGTTCACCAGGCACTTGGCAGCTCTCACATAAGGGTAATCCTCCATCTGGATTGGTTCCACCAGGGCTGGATAATCTCGGCCTTGGACTCCCAGGACAGCACGACACCATAAAAGAGTTTGAGAATTAGGAGGCAAAGTCACAGGCTTAATATCACTAATCCTGGCAGTACAAATTTCTCCTTTCCCATTAGCAAACCTCTGCTGGGCACTTAACACAGTAATAGTCTTTTGAATCACCCTCCTGGATGCAGAGGAAGCGGTGGGCAAAGTCTGATGTAATACAGCAAGTATTTCTGAATAACAGTTTTTGAAGACATTGGTGCCTAGAATGACAGGATGTCCTCCTCTGTCACCGGCCTGTACTACGATCACTCCCTGTTGAGGCAGGGTTACTTCTCCCACCTGCAGGGTGGGTTCCCAGTATCCATGAATCTTTACTGGTTTGCCATTGCTGGCGACAATTTACACCCAGGATTCAGGCGGTTGGGTCAACTGGTTGGTGTCCCAGAACTTTTCAAATGCAGGCAGCTGAATAGTAGTGACCTGAGACCCAGTATCTAATAGGGCTTCAAAGGGGACCCCGTTGATCTCTATATTGATTTTAGGATGGGATCCTACATAACGTGGCATCCAATTTGGATCCTCTGGACCTAGTGTTCTACCTCCCGAGGGTTGGTCCTCAGCCTCAGGGGTTGCCCGTTTAACTGCCAGCACATGGATTCTGTGTGTCCCAGTTTTTTGCAGTATGTACACACGGGCCGCTTGCGATCTCTATTACGCCTCCCAGGATCCCTGGGGTGAGTCTCTTGGTAAGGAGGTGGGAACGGCCTAGGAGGTGACAGGAATTCTTCTTCTGTCATTATGGGTTTTTCCCATTCCTCTATTTTTCTGCACACTTTCTCTAGACTTTTAGTGAGGTGATTTACTTGCTCTGTCAGCATGGCAATAGTATCGGTAGCTGACACTTGAACAGCTTGACCGGCCTCAGCTCGGTTAGTGATAAGCGGTTTTGGCCTGCAGGCTGATGACTCAGGTGGGGTGCTCAACTCCGGAGATGCTGCGGACCCCAGAATTTTTATAGCCAGTTCTTTAAAGTCCAGAAAGGCACTGTTAGGGTGCTGGGCGGACAGCATCTTTAATTGGGTCCTTATTTGTTCACTAGACACCCCGTTGATAAATTGTTCCCTCAGGGTCTGGTCCTGGTTATCAGCCTCTTTGGGATCTATCTGAATTACAGCCCCTAAAGCCTCCTGAAGTGATAGGGCATAGTCACGGAGGGACTCACCGGACTTCTGTTTCTTGCCAAAGAAGTGCATCTTTATCTCTGAGGCAGTCCTAGTTTCAAAAGTGGCTCTGAGGCGGGTGAATATCTGTTCTAGAGTACTCCGCTCAGTAGCAGGCCAGGATAATACCTCCCTGCGGGCAGCTCCCTCCAGCTGCGCTAGCAGGATTTCCATTCGCTGGTCGGCATTTATGGGGTACAGTTTGAATAATGCGGGCAACTTTTCTTTAAAGTCCCTTAGGGTATGGGTCTCTCCTCTGTAGCGGGGGAACCATGGGGCCCCGAAATAGTAAGGCATGGTAAAGGGCATCATGCTGGGGGCTGTAGGATGATTAGGAGCTGCAAGCTCTCCCGGGGCCGGCTGCTCAGGCACTCCTGGCTCTGACATGGTAGTCTATTGAGAGGTGGCCACTGGCGACTAAAGGGGCCGGAACACTCCCCTTCCCTCCGGTTACAAGTGCTTACCGGTATCGCCGGGCTTGCGCAGGCCAAGTCTCGCGAGATTCCGGACGTCCTGAGCACCCGATGAGGTAGAAGAAGCAGGGCCGCGGCGGTGCGATGATGAAGAGGGGCGGGATTCTCTGTGTCCTTGCAGGGATCCGCCCACGAAGGTCCTCAGCAGCGCGGGAAACTTTACTCCAGGCGGCCGGTGGCCATCTTTAGCAAAACGCTGTCCATTCACTGACAGCAAGCAGGATGGTAAAAAGTCCACAAAACCACACTCCAATGTGGCGATTTTCTTCCTCTTGGTAGCGCAACACTGCACAGCGCTTTTTGGAGGTTTTAGGAACACTTTGGGTATGATTTTCAGTCCACAAAGTCCACTTTAAATAAACAGGCAATTTGTCACTTTGGTCACAGGGCAACTGTATAAGGCACAAAGTTCACGCTTCTTGCACTAGAAAGCGTGCGTATCCTGTTCGTGACGCCAAAAGAGAGGTGCAGCGTACTCAAGTTGTGTTTAATAGTGTTTCTGGGTGTAGTAGTGCAATAGACACTAACCTGAGACGGCTGACTCTCTGCATATGCAGGTGATGGTAGGAAAATGTTCGTGACGCCAGTGCCAATTAAACGGTGGCACGCCGTTTGCCGATAACAGGAATAAATGAGGAACACCGTGATGTTAAAACAGAACTCCAACTTTAGTAGTTTTAAATATAGAGACATTCACGGAAGCGCAGTTCCTTTGCATACAGTCGATTTTTCAATACGGTTGATGCAGGCAATACAGATTGAGCAAGGTGACTTCAGAGTGTGAAACACAGGACTTGCAGTACAGGAGCTTGCACTCTATCTCTGACTGATCCTGGAACATAGCAAATCTTCTCCAAGGCCCAATACCTTAACTCTGGCGTATATCCTTGGTTTTAGCTTTATAAAGTACCTCCTCTGTTATCTTGAGTACCTCTTGCTTTTCTGCGCTTTGCCTCTGTCTCCCTCTCAGCTTCCTCAGGCTCTAGAAACTTCTGAGCTCCAAACTAGACTGACTTTTGCTTCCCTGTCTGGGCCTTAGATAAACTAGGGCTCCCTAGCTCCCTCTAGTGACTAAGAGCTGGAATGACACCCCTAGCAGGCCTGTACATGCAAGTGTCACAGTAACAGGGAAATACATAACATTACATTACAGGACAATTTATAAAGATGACATATACCAACTTCCCCATAAATAAGGGGGGACGACAGCACACCAAGTGACACTTTTGTAGTGACGGGCATTACAGTCCCCGTACACTACATATGTTTGCGAGTCACTTGTGTCACCCTCATCTGTCTCTTGTGCATGTCCCTGATGTCTCGCAACATGTGCTCCCAGCCGACTGTCATTATCTATAGTTGCACACCTACAGGAGTCCGCAGCAGACCTCTCCTCCAAGTCTGTGCTGGCCTGTAACTGCTGACTGTCCTCAAAAAGGTCATCGTCTCTGTAAGGCGGATCAGAGCTGGCGGTTACCACTACTTGGCTAACAGACCGAGCAGCAAAAGCAAGAGGCCGATTCAGGACAGGTGAGGGCATAGAGGCAGTTCCTGGGTCATGCCAACTAAGCGTGGTGTCAGAGGAACCCACCGATTCCAGACTGTGTATCTGTTTAACTTGAGATGATTATGATGAGTACAGTTGGATTGTTGGTCAAAACACGGCCACTGGATGAAAGTGGAAGCTCTGGCCTGTTGCTGCGGCTGCTACCACCACCCCTTCTTCTTCTGCTGCTACTAGTGCCAACTACAGCATCATTTTTGTCACTGCCCATTCCTTTGGAGGGCCCAGGCAACTGTTTGTTGGCGATAGTGTATAACAACTGTATCGCTAACAGAATGGATTAGCTATGAACATTGGTGCACTGCAGTGCTCACTTTCGTACACCGCAATAATTTAGACCTGCCTGTAATACTGACATATAGTAACTCTACAGCTAACAGAACAGATTAGCTAAGAATCTAGATGCACTGCACTCTAATGTACACAGTAATAAATTGTACCTGCCTGTAATACTGACTCACAGTAACTCTACAGCTAACAGAACGGATTAGCTATGAATATTGGTGCACTGCACACTTATCTACATGTAGTTCAGCATTCTCCTATGCTCTCCCTCCACTGACCCTGTACTCTCCATCTCTAATATTGTCCTACACTCAATTTACAGCAACACTGTCCCTAGTGCATGAGCGTTTTGTCACGTCTCTCCCTATGGTAAGCTCACAGGAAAATAGCAGCCACCTCATGGGATCAGGGTTTTATAGGGCTCTGCGTAGCTGTGACGTCACAGGGGATGGCTACCTGCGGATTGGCTGGCTGCACGGCATTATGGGTGATCTTGCGTTCCCAGGCTTGTCTACTCTACCTATACTTTCAGTTTCTAACACATGCAGCCACCATTTTAGGAAACAAATTCATTACCACGAAGAGCGAGGAAATTCTGATTAGTTTGGAATCAGTTTTCGTAAACTTCGGACCAAATTCCGCTTTGGATGCTTCGCTTTGCTCATGTACTATTTGATGTCTGATTTAAAATTTTTACATCACTCGTAGTATAACTTAGGATAAACTAGGAAAGTTGGATGAGAGCCTTGAATATTTTGGGTTAACTCGGGTGTAATCCACAAACATATAAGTCATGACCCATTATTAAACTACATTCAAAGTGTAAGGTAGAATAAGAAACTGAGGTATTATAAAATACAAAGGGGTTATGCTGGGATTGGGAATTGGGGTGTGATTATTTATTTGTGGTTTTATATGGTCCATAATGCTGCAAGTGTGTACTTTGAGTATGACGTCTAGTGCCTAAGTGCTAGACGGGTTACAGCCCCAGCGGGCATTCTTCTGTCTGACGTTACCATATGCAGAATGCTTGGCAAAAAAAAAATTGCTAATAAAATGCAGCAATGTTATAGTGATCGTGGGTCTAACACTTATTTCAAGAGTCCCATAAAATCCAGCCTTCAGTTATCACACTAAGACACTTACACTGGACACATTTTTACAAAACCTTCAAGATCCATAAAAAATTGAAAAAAGATTCCGAATATGGAAATTCTTGGAAAGAAAAATGGTAATAAATTTAAGGGACAGCATTTAAGTCACTCTATCATTGCTGCATTCTGAGCTCCATAAGATAATGGATGAATGTCCAAAAGGTCACCATCTGTAGAGGTAAAGGCAGCTACCGGGTGTTCATAAGACAGCATAGCTATATAACTGGCAGGTAACCTTAAATTTAAATCTCTGAGATCAGACCTACACTGCGTGCAGAATTATTAGGCAAATTAGTATTTTGACCACATCATCCTCTTTATGCATGTTGTCTTACTCCAAGCTGTATAGGCTCGAAAGCCTACTACCAATTAAGCATATTAGGTGATGTGCATCTCTGTAATGAAAAGGGGTGTGGTCTAATGACATCAACACCCTATATTAGGTGTGCATAATTATTAGGCAACTTCCTTTCCTTTGGCAAAATGGGTCAAAAGAAGGACTTGACAGGCTCAGAAAAGTCAAAAATAGTGAGATATCTTGCAGAGGGATGCAGCACTCTTAAAATTGCAAAGCTTCTGAAGCGTGATCATCAAACAATCAAGCGTTTCATTCAAAATAGTCAACAGGGTCGCAAGAAGCGTGTGGAAAAACCAAGGCGCAAAATAACTGCCCATGAACTGAGAAAAGTCAAGCGTGCAGCTGCCAAGATGCCACTTGCCACCAGTTTGGCCATATTTCAGAGCTGCAACATCACTGGAGTGCCCAAAAGCACAAGGTGTGCAATACTCAGAGACATGGCCAAGGTAAGAAAGGCTGAAAGACGACCACCACTGAACAAGACACACAAGCTGAAACGTCAAGACTGGGCCAAGAAATATCTCAAGACTGATTTTTCTAAGGTTTTATGGACTGATGAAATGAGAGTGAGTCTTGATGGGCCAGATGGATGGGCCCGTGGCTGGATTGGTAAAGGGCAGAGAGCTCCAGTCTGACTCAGACGCCAGCAAGGTGGAGGTGGAGTACTGGTTTGGGCTGGTATCATCAAAGATGAGCTTGTGGGGCCTTTTCGGGTTGAGGATGGAGTCAAGCTCAACTCCCAGTCCTACTGCCAGTTTCTGGAAGACACCTTTTTCAAGCAGTGGTACAGGAAGAAGTCTGCATCCTTCAAGAAAAACATGATTTTCATGCAGGACAATGCTCCATCACACGCGTCCAAGTACTCCACAGCGTGGCTGGCAAGAAAGGGTATAAAAGAAGAAAATCTAATGACATGGCCTCCTTGTTCCCCTGATCTGAACCCCATTGAGAACCTGTGGTCCATCATCAAATGTGAGATTTACAAGGAGGGAAAACAGTACACCTCTGAACAGTGTCTGGGAGGCTGTGGTTGCTGCTGCACGCAATGTTGATAGTGAACAGATCAAAACACTGACAGAATCCATGGATGGCAGGCTTTTGAGTGTCCTTGCAAAGAAAGGTGGCTATATTGGTCACTGATTTGTTTTTGTTTTGTTTTTGAATGTCAGAAATGTATATTTGTGAATGTTGAGATGTTATATTGGTTTCACTGGTAAAAATAAATAATTTAAATGGGTATATATTAGTTTTTTGTTAAGTTGCCTAATAATTATGCACAGTAATAGTCACCTGCACACACAGATATCCCCCTAAAATAGCTAAAACTAAAAACAAACTAAAACACCAAGGTCTATCTTAATTAAAATGTCCTCCTCAAGGGATCGGGATAATATCCTTAAATGGAAGAGAGAAACCCAAACGGTGAAATACGATGACGTTAATATTGAGATATACCCGGACTTTTCCAAATTCACCTAAGATAAAAGAAGAGAATATAAGGATGTTAAAAAGAGACTGATACAAGCCCAACTAAAATACTCCATGATGTACCCTGCGAAACTACGGGTTATCTACAATGAAACCGTTCAATTCTTCACTAACCCAGGCGATGTAGCTGACTGGATGGATGTCCAGGGGATTAAATAAATAATTTGCTCATGGTGGCGGTGGGGGGTGGGGCTGGGGGGGTTTACTGCGGGGGGGGGGGGGGATAGCCTATAGTTAGAGACCTATGAGCCGCAAGCAGCGACTCGCAGGTCAGAATGGGAGTGGGATTTGGGGGGTTGGGGGAGGGGGTTTCTTTCCGCAGAGGGCTGTCGTGGTGTTGAGAGTAGGTTGCTGGGGGTTCCCCTGCCCCTCTGCTCAGTGCTGCCTCACTACCTTACAATGTCTAGTATACTGACATGGAATATCCGCGGTTTTGCGGATAAAATTAAGAGGTGCGCAGTGTTTGATTTAGTATCTAGACATTTACCAGCAATAGTGGCCCTGTTAGAAACACACCTTAAGGTGAAAAAGTTGCAGCACTGGGCAGAAGGAGATGGGCCTCTCACGAATACCATTCCTGTCACTCTATATACTCTAGGGGAATCAGTGTTTATATTCATAGATTGGTAGATTATGATCCAATAGATCAGCTAATTGATAAAGAGGGCCAGTATATTTTTTTACATTGTCATTGGCAGGGGCAAAGGAGAATTATTGCGTTTATTTACATACCAATATAAAGCAAGATAAACCAGGCACTCTATATATGATGTCACAGTCGAGATATTTATTAATATATATATAAAATCGGTATAAAAGCAGTATATATATAACGAACATTTAATATAAATTATAAATTAATATTATTAAATGTTCGTTAGATATATACTGCTTTTATACCGATTTTATATATATTAATAAATATCTCGACTGTGACATCATATATAGAGTGCCTGGTTTATCTTGCTTTATATTCGTATCCATTTACTTGTGGCTGGGCGGGCCACTTTAGACCAAGAGCACCTGTTCCACATTGTCTAACCGAAGTGATCCACAGATTCTGTCTGTTTCACTTTTATTTACATACCACCTCCTTTCACAACCACTGTACTGTGCAAGTTGATGGAGTATATCGCAGCACGAGAGGAGTGCCCGGTGCTGGTGATGGGCGATTTCAACTCGGTCATGGATATTAAAAAAGATAGGATCTCCACCATATCCAACTACGAACCGAATTCAGGTTCAGGTACAGTACTTTCCAGAATCTGTACAGAGATGGCACTGGTCGATATATGGCGATCTATTTATGGGAATAAGCAAGCATTCTCATGTTTTAGTAACACATACAGGTCCATGTCCCGAGTTGATCTGGCCCTCGCCAGCCCCGGGTTGATCAACAGAGTTAAAAAAATTAATTATGAATGCCACAGTATTTCCGACCATAGTCCGGTTATGGTTGTACTGGACAGTCCGAATAAACCAAACCCCAATAGAATTTTTAAACTTAATCCTCATTGGTTGACATTGATAGGGGATCTAGGAAAAATTAATGAGGAAATGAAAAATTTTTGGAGGGACAATGTTACTTCATCACATATCCATATGGTTTGGGACTCTCTTAAGGCATTTCTTCGGGGTATATACTCACATGAAATTAGGAAACAGAAAAATCTCTTTGCCCAAACCCAAAAAGAAATAGAAGGGACAATGGATCAGATATTGAATGAGATCAGACACGTAAATACCCCAGAAAAACAACTTCAATTTAAAAAAGCACAAGACGAATATAAAAAATATCTATATAAAAAAGCACAAAACAAAATGTTCTTTTCAGGGTTAAGGACCTTCAGTGAGTCCGGTAAGCCAAGTAGACTACTGTCTATCATAGTAAGAAACCAAGGGGGTGGTACCAACATTACTGGAATTAAGACAGAGGCAGGAGATACACTCCGAGATACCGACGATATCTTAAGGGAATTTACCAGGTATTTTTCGACGTTATATCAATCTGGATCCAAAAATCAGGGGGGGGAAATAGATCAATACCTGGATAACATCGAGATCCCTGAGTTTGGTCAACAAGATATCGACTGGCTGAATAGACCTATTCAACTGACCGAGCTACAGATTACGTTGCACTCCATCAAGGGCAATACATCTCCAGGGGTGGATGGTTTTCCATTTGAACTATACAGGAAACATGAGGTAACCATTCTCCCTCAAATGCTGGAGGTGCTAAATCAATCTTGGACAGTGGGTTCCCTTCCACCCTCATGGATGGAGGCCACTATCACACTGATCCCCAAGAAGGGGAAGGATCCGCTGTTGGTCACTTCCTACCGCCCCATCTCTCTGTTGAATACAGACTATAAAATTCTTGCAAAATTGCTAGCCAACAGATTAAAAACTGTCATTCATAAAATCGTTCATGCAGACCAAACCGGGTTTATCCCCAAAAGGAATATACAGGACAATATAAGGCGGGCCTTTTTGAACATCCAGCTGGGGGATGGGGAGGACTGCTCCATCCTGTCACTGGACGCCGCTAAGGCCTTTGACAGGGTGGAGTGGCCCTTTCTTTGGAGGGTAATGTCCCGGGTAAAGATAGGCGAATACTTCTCCAGATGGGTGCGTATTCTGTACCAAACTCCGGTATCCAGGGTCCGAGTTAATGGTGAATACTCTGCCCCTTTTTCTCTGACCCGAGGAATACGTCAGGGCTGTCCCCTCTCCCCCTTGCTCTTCTCACTGTTCCTGGAGCCAATTGCATGTAAAATTAGATCAGATGTGGAAATATTTGGCTTCGGGTGCGAGGGAGAAGCTGATAAAAATTAGTTTATACGCGGACGATATGCTGCTCTTTTTGGGGAAGGGGTATACAAATTTACCCAGGGTTATGGAAAGTTTGGATGAGTTTGGATGCCTGTCTGGATATGATATAAACTGGGAAAAATCAAAATTTCTTCCATTGAGACGCCCGGTTCCACAGGGCCATAATGTTCGGGTCAGTATACTGACCCCAGCAGACTCCCTACTTTACCTGGGTATCCAGATAGGGACCAAGTTGGAACATTATAAGAAACTGAATATACTCCCAATAATAGATAAAGTTAAGGAAAAAATTAGAACATGGCTTAAACTTCCCCTGTCACAAATTAACCGAATAGCCCTCATCAAAATGACATTACTACCAATGTTACTATATGTTTTCAATGCCAGTCCAATTACGATAGAAGATAAATTCTTTACTAAGTTAGAGAGCCTATTTAACGAACTGATTTGGGTCCGTAATCGAGTCAGAATCAAGATACGGTATCTGTATAAAGAAGGGGGTGGAATGTCCATCCCGTTCATAAAAGGATATTATCTTGCTGCTCAACTGAGATGGTGTGTGAGGAATCGAAGGAATAAATGCATTCGGCTCCTTTTTGGGGAGCATTGTAGACCATGGTCGGACCTCTTCCATATTCTCGAAACCGGTATTTTTAAGAAGAAAACAATAACAAATCCGTTTAGTAGAATGCTTGGTTACATCTGGCAACAGATTAGAGATATGGTAGGTGCATCTGAAGCAGTTCAGTACACCCCACTGTGGGGCAATGCACACTTGCCACAAGTTATGCAATTGGGTCAAGCTGAATATTGGGAAAAATATGGGATACACTTAGTAACACAAGTTTTTCATAAGGGACAGATTAAGCCCCTAAATGAAATACTACTAGACACTAAACTAGGATTTATGGATAAATTTAGATATGAACAATTACGTCACGCTATACACCATACGGATAATAAGAACTATTTGAAGATAGTAAAAAACACTTTCTTAGATGATTGTCACGACATGACATTCAACACGTCTATATCGCACATTTATGTTAAGTTAAAATATGAATACACAAAAACTATCACTTTTAGAGGTGAGGATAAATGGGAAAGAGATTTACAGAAGGGGGAACCCATTTTTTGGAATATTGTTTATAGAAATATTAAAAGATCGACTGTGTCGGCCGCCCATGCATGGATTCTTTTGAAAATCATACACCGCCTTTACTACACACCAGCATTACTCCATACCATTTATAAAGATAGGAAACAGAACTGCTATAAATGTAACAAAGATAGAGGAGATTATAAACACCTGCTGTGGGAATGCCCAGGGATAAATCAATACTGGATCAAAATATTTCGGAAACTGCAGGACTGTTCCCCGATGAAGTACCAGGCATGCATTGATTATGCTATTCTGGGGATCTTCCCAGAGACAGATCAAAATAAAACCGAGCAGACACTCTGGTTACGGGGCACAGCACTAGCCAAAATAATAATTGTTAAACATTGGGGCACAATGAAATACCCCAGTTTTTGGGAGTGGATGGAGTGGATGAATAGGGTTAGGCAGTATGAACACATATTAGCCCAAACAGCTCGGAAAAAGGTAGTCTGGCAGCGGATCTGGGGTAACTGGAAACAATGATAGTTGATGTAGATATGGAACAGAAAGGGGACAACTAGAAATAATAATGAATTAACAATCAATGTAGACACGGCAGCTCCGCGGAAAGAAAAGGGGGGGTGGAGGGAGGGACAGGGGGGATGATTAGTAAAAGAGAAAGTTAATACAAGATGAATCTAATATACTGACTCTATTATTATGTGATACTGAAGTGGAAGATTGTCATTTTTTCTTCTTGTTTTTGTCTTTTGGAAAATAAAATATACTTAAAAAAAAAAAAAAAAGGGCCAGTATGTGCCCTTATTCTTCCCTGTCCTATCACAGGTCACTTCTGGGTATTAATGGGTCCCTCCTCTAGTGGAAAGTGCCTGAGCTTTAGGATAATAATTTCTAGTTAGCCAGTGAAGATGTGCTATCCTTTTTGTCTGCCCATGTACTGAACATATGCCTGTTAACCGGTTCTGATATTCCACTGCCTGCCCTGACCTGTCTACCATACTCTCTGCTACCCGAACCTTGGATTGTTTTACAGATATGCACAAACTCTGCCTGCCCGGAACTCTGTCTGTTAACTGATTAAGAGTATTGCCTAATCCCTCGGTGCTTCAAACTGATGTCTCTGACCCCCATGGGTCAACTGCCAACAGCCTGGTGGCTCCCCAGATGCAAATAAAAGATATCTGTACAGTGGAAAAGGGTAAAAACCAGAGGACTGCCAAGATAATGCCCTTAAGAACAAAGACAAACTGGATAGTTGGTACAGTGGGTCCATACCCACTGCCCATTATATTTCCTTACTTAAGCGTACTGCCATCCTTCAGTTTTCAGATACTGGTTTGGCGTTTGGTTGAGGCCCTGGGGGTTTTTACCCCCAAACAAATCTACATAATTATTCTTCTATTGATATATGCCAACTTAATTTCAGTTCTAATGGCTAATTGGTGTACACAGCATGTGAAGTAACACGCAATATGATTATAATATAAAACATTTAAAGCTAAAAAAATAAAAATAAAAACTACTTCCAAAAATATTCAGCTTTGATATTAATGAGTTTTTTGGGTTCATTGAGAATATGGTTGTTCAATAATAAAATTAATCCTCAAAAATACAACTTGCCTAATAATTCTGCACTCCCTGTAGAAATTTCTATTAATATAAGACCATCTCTTTGTTGGAAGGGTTCACTGATAATTAGCTGATCACAGGATGCTCCACAGCTGGGACCCCGAGAGATAAGTTGTAACGGTTGCTATGGGAGAAGCGAGCAGTGCTAAATATCCCTGAAATGCCTTCACAGGGAAAATGAAGCATTGCATGGTACTCATTGAAATCAATAGGCCATTTGAATGTTGTATGAACACGACATGTCCTCCAGTGAAAGACATGCAGTGACCCAATGTATCACTGCTAAAGGTTAAAGGGGTTTTCAGAGATATTTTACTGATAACCTATCCTCAGGATAGGTTATCAGTATCTGATGGATGGGGGTCCAACACCCGGGACCCCCGCCAATCTGCTGTTTTGAGAAGGCAGCAGCTCTCCAGTGAGCTCATCAAGCACAGCACCTTGCATTGTATAGTGGCTGTACTTGGTATTGGAGCTCAGCCCCATTCACTTGAATGGGGCTGAGAGGCTCCAAGGCCACGTGACTGATGAACGTGTCGTCACTGGCCTAGGAAAAGCAGAGAGAAGGCAGCGGCACTCACAGGAGAGCCCCTGACTTCTCAAAACAGCTGATCGGTGGGTGTCCAGGGGGTCCGACCCCCACAGATCAGATACTGATGGCCTATCCTGAGGATGGGTCATCAGTAAAAAATCTTGGAAAATCCTTTTAAGTGCTCGTTCACACGACCGTATGGCTTTTTCAGTGTTTTGCGGGCCATTTTTAAAGGATCAGTTTTTCCGTTTTTTGTTTCAGCAGTGTTTCCGGTTCCGAGCCGTATTTCCGTATGGCATATACAGTATACAGTAATGATATATAAAAAATTGGGCTGGGCATAAAATTTGCAATAGATGGTTCTGCGAAAACGGAACGGATACGGAAGACATACGGAGTAAATTCCGTATGTGTTCCATTTTTTTTGCGGACCCATTGACTTGAATGGAGCCACAGAAAGTGATTTGCGGGCAATAATAGGACATTTTCTATGTGTGAACGGAACGGAAAAACGGAAATACAGAAACGGAATGCATACGGAGTACATTCAGTTTTTTTTGCGGAACCATTGAAATTAATGGTTCCGTATATGGAAAACGGCCCATATACGGAATGCAAAAAACTTTAGTGTGAACGAGCCCTAATTTTGAAGCCTTATCCAGGAAACACAATTCCTGAGACTGAACAGCTGCCAAGGAACAAGTTAACTGAGGAGAAAGAGAACAGACTTCCACAGATGGTTTAGAACCATCAAGGCCATGCACAAGATTCAGACAGTAAGGTACAGGTCGTTTATGGCATTAAAGTCTTTACTGCTTGTAGAAAGGGTTAATTACCTCTGGCACCGACCACACTTTGAGACGGACTAGCCAACTGAATCTAAGATTTATACCCTTCAGCTTGGGAACTGCAGTAAGAGTTAATGAGAACGAAACTGCACATCTAAGTGTGTTTAGAGAGGACTAGCACCATCATTGTGTCACAGAACCATGAACCAGACGTACAACAAGAGATAAGTGAAAATAAGAAGGCTTTATTGAAAATAAAGCTGTAAAGCAAAAGTCCAAACGGATGGTGAAACCGAGCAGAGTCTTTGCGAAGCCAGAGGTCAGGAACCAGAAGGGTAGTCAGACGAAGCCAGGATCAGGAACCAGCAGGGTAGTCAGACGAAGCCAGGATCAGGAACCAGCAGGGTAGTCAGACGAAGCCAGGATCAGGAACCAGAAGCAGCAGCAGTCTTAGAAGCATGTGAACACAAGCGGACCAAGCAAGGAACTGAAGCCACAGACCTCCTATATATATGAGCTAGGCATCCAGCTCCTCCCAGGGGAAGGAGGAGCCGCAGGGTGGAAGGCTACAAGAAACCCAGGACCCAAGATGGCCGCCAGCACATGTCAAACGAAGGAGAGCAGCAAGCAGGTAAGACCATGACAGTACCTCCCCCTCAAGGGCCCCTCCTCCGCGGAGCACAAAACGGTTTCTGAGGGAAGCGTGCGTGGAAGGCTCGGAGCAAGGCAGGAGCATGGACATCTGCGGAGGGAACCCAGGAACGCTCCTCTGGACCATAACCACGCCAATGGACCAAAAACTGCAACCGACCGCGGACCAGGCGTGAGTCCAGGATATTGCTCACCTCATATTCCTCACGATTGCCCACTTGGACCGGACGAGGCCGAGGAACCGAGGAAGTGAAACGATTACACACCAGTGGTTTCAACAGGGAGACATGAAACACGTTGGAGATCCGCATGCCAGGAGGAAGCGCAAGGGCATAGGCTACCGGGTTTACCCTGCGAAGCACTCGGAAGGGACCAACAAAGCAAGGCGCCAGCTTGGGAGTGGGCACTCGAAGGTTGAGGTTGCGGGTGGACAACCATACACGGTCTCCGACCTGGTAGGAAGGAGCAGGCGCTCGTCTGCGATCAGCCTGGAATCTCTGGCGCTGCGCAGAGACCTCAAGGGACTTCTGGATCTGTACCCAAGAAGCACGTAGGACGGAAAGGTGATCCTCCACAGCCGGAATATCCTGGGGAGAGAATACCTCCGGTAACACGGCAGGTTGGAACCCATAATTGGCCATGAAGGGAGACGTCCCAGAGGAAGAGTTCACCGCCGTGTTCCTGGCAAACTCAGCCCAAGGCAGGAGGTCAACCCAATTGTCTTGGTGATCGGAGACATAGCAACGAAGGAATTGCTCCAAGGCCTGATTGGATCGTTCTGCGGCCCCATTGGACTGAGGGTGGTAGGCCGAGGAGAAGGAGAGATGAATCCCCAACTGGGAGCAAAAGGCGCGCCAGAACCTGGACACAAACTGACTCCCCCGATCCGACACAATCTCCTTAGGCAAACCGTGCAACCGGAAGACCTCCCTGGCAAAAATCGTGGCCAACTCTTGTGCAGAGGGTAACTTCTTGAGAGGAACACAGTGGCACATTTTGGAAAACCGATCCACAATCATGAGAATGACCGTATGGCCTCGGGATGCAGGGAGGTCCACAATGAAATCCATCCCCAGGTGTGACCATGGGCGCTCCCCGGTGGCTATGGGTTGCAGAAGGCCCAACGGAAGGTGCCGAGGGGACTTACTCTGGGCACAAACGGAGCATGCCGCTACATATGCGGCGATGTCGGAACGTAGGGAAGGCCACCAGAACAGACGTGAAACAGCCCAGGACAGCTGATTCTTTCCAGGATGCCCCGCGGTCTTGGAGTTATGGTAGGTTCGCAACAACCGAGTGCGCAACTCCTCAGGCACAAAACATCTGCCGTTGGGTCTCCCAGAGGGAGCACCAGATTGAGCCACAAATCCGCCCTGATGTTCTTGGAACCGGGTAGGTAGGAGACCACGTAATTAAAACGTGACAAGAACAGAGCCCATCTGGCCTGACGTGGTGTCAATCTCTTGGCCTCAGAAAGGTAGGTCAGATTCTTGTGGTCCGTCAGGATGAGAACCGGAACCACCGAACCCTCGAGCAAGTGCCTCCATTCTTTAAGGGCCTGCACGATGGCCAATAACTCCCTGTCACCAATCTGATAGTTGCACTCCGCGGAAGACAGTTTCCGGGAGTAAAACCCACAAGGAAGCAGAGGACCCTCTGGTGTTCTACGCTGAGACAGAAGGGCGCCTACTCCCGTCTCAGACGCGTCCACCTCGAGGACAAAGGGCAACCCAGGGTTGGGATGCGACAGAATCGGAGCCAACACAAAGGCGGACTTTAGGGCCTCAAAAGCTCGGATGGCCTCGAGCGGCCAGACCTGGGAATTACTGCCCTTCCTGGTCAGATCCGTGAGAGGCTTGGCCAGCATGGAAAAGTCCCTGATGAACTTCCGATAATAATTGGCGAAGCCCAAAAAGCGCTGCAGGGAACGAAGACCACTGGGCTGGGGCCACTGTAAGACAGCCGAAACCTTCTCAGGATCCATGGAGAACCCCTCAGCGGAAATGATGTAACCTAAGAAGGTTACCTGGGATCGGTGAAATTCGCATTTCTCAAGCTTACCGAACAGCTTGTTCTCTCGTAACCGTTGCAACACTCGTCTGACATCCAGAATGTGGGCCTCCATGGATTCAGAATATACCAAGATGTCATCCAAATAGACTACCACACACTGCTGCAACAGGTCACGGAAAACATCGTTGATGAATTCCTGAAAGACTGCGGGCGCATTGCACAACCCAAAGGGCATAACCAAGGATTCGTAATGACCGGTCCTGGTGTTAAACGCGGTCTTCCACTCATCGCCCGCCTTGATCCTTACCAGGTTATATGCCGCCCTCAGGTCGAGTTTGGTAAAGACCGTGGCCCCTTTAAGGCGATCGAACAGCTCGGAAATCAAGGGTATCGGGTAAGCGTTCTTGATCGTGATGCGATTGAGACCCCTGTAATCGATGCAAGGCCTCAACTCACCGCCCTTCTTTTTCACAAAGAAAAATCCAGCCCCTGCCGGGGACGAAGATTTGCGAATGTGTCCGCGTGAAAGCGCCTCCCTCACGTACTCCTCCATGGCCTCATTCTCCGCTACCGACAGTGGATAGACTTTGCCACGAGGAGGAACGGCACCAGATTGTAACTCTATGGCACAATCGTATGGGCGGTGCGGAGGTAGGGCAACCGCGCGCACCTTATCGAATACATCCCGGTACTCCTCGTATTCAGGAGGCAACAGAGAGTCCGAGGAAGTACACAGCAACTTGACAGACCCATGGATGCAACTAGCCCCACACTGCGGTGACCACGAGAGGATCTCGACCGATCTCCAATCGAAAGTCGGATTATGCTTCTGGAGCCAGGGGTACCCCAAGACCACCGAGTAGTGTGGAGACGAAATAACCTGGAGGCAGACCGACTCTCTGTGAACGGCACCAATGGCTATCCCCACTGGAAGGGTCTCATGAGTCACGTGTGGCGGCAGAAGGGGTCTGCCGTCTATCGCCTCAAGAGCCAGTGGGGAACCTCGAGCCTGCAGAGGAATGGAATTGGCGGCAGCGAACACACTATCAATGAACAAACCACCAGCACCAGAGTCCACCAACGCCTGGGTCGTCACCGAGCCCCCGACCCAGGAGAGGACAACAGTGATCAGTGGTTTGTCAACACGGGAAACCGGGGACGAGGAGACTCCACCCAAGATCTGCCCCCGACAGGATCTCAGGGTACGAGCGTTTCCCGGACGGTTCGGACATGCCAACCGAAAATGCCCACCGAGACCACAGTACATGCATCGGCCCTCGCGTCTCCGGAGTGCCCTCTCCCCCTCGGACAGGCGAGCAAACCCCAGCTGCATGGGTTCACCCCCAGACAAGTCATCCCCAGGAGGCGTGGGAGGAGAGGGAGGCACGGGTGGGACAGCAAACGTAGGCACCAATCTGTTAGAAGACCTCCGCAGGTTCTCCTTAAAGGAAGGTCTCTCCCTGAGTCTGGTGTCAATCAAAATCAGGAAAGAAATAAGAGACTCGAGCTCAACTGGTAGGTCCTTAGCTGCAACCTCATCCTTCAAGGCATCCGAGAGACCATGAGAGAAAGCAGCGACCAGAGCCTCATTATTCCAGCCCACCTCTGCTGCCAGGGTACGAAACTCAATGGCGTATTCAGCTACGGATCGTGAACCCTGTCTGATGGACATAAGGAGCTTCGCAGCAGAGGCAGCACGAGCCGGCACATCGAATACCTTCCGAAGAGAAGCAACAAAACCGGAAAACTCGGCAACCACCGGATTGTTGTTCTCCCATAAAGGGCTGGCCCAGGCCAAGGCCTTGTCCGAGAGCAGCGAGATCAAGAAGCCCACCTTTGATCTCTCAGTAGGAAAGGCATGTGGCAGCAACTCGAAATAAATGCCCACCTGGTTAAGGAAACCTCGGCACTGAGTTGGCTCTCCCCCAAAGCGCTGTGGAAGAGGGGCAGAACCGGTCATACCCCGAAACACCGCAGGCGCAACAACAGGTGTCGGGGTAGACTCTGGCGCAACAACCGGAGCGGCAGTAGGAGCGAGCCCAGGAGCGACAACCGACCCATCGGCAACGGGAGCGAAATGAGCCGTGCGTTCAAGCAGGGTTTGCAACGCCACAGCGAACCGACCCAACAGGTGATCCTGCTGATCAAGTCTGGCAACCAGCGTGGGTAGCGAGGATGGCCCTGTACCGTCAGAATTCATGGCTTGGTCCTAATGTCACGGAACCATGAACCAGACGTACAACAAGAGATAAGTGAAAATAAGAAGGCTTTATTGAAAATAAAGCTGTAAAGCAAAAGTCCAAACGGATGGTGAAACCGAGCAGAGTCTTTGCGAAGCCAGAGGTCAGGAACCAGAAGGGTAGTCAGACGAAGCCAGGATCAGGAACCAGCAGGGTAGTCAGACGAAGCCAGGATCAGGAACCAGCAGGGTAGTCAGACGAAGCCAGGATCAGGAACCAGAAGCAGCAGCAGTCTTAGAAGCATGTGAACACAAGCGGACCAAGCAAGGAACTGAAGCCACAGACCTCCTATATATATGAGCTAGGCATCCAGCTCCTCCCAGGGGAAGGAGGAGCCGCAGGGTGGAAGGCTACAAGAAACCCAGGACCCAAGATGGCCGCCAGCACATGTCAAACGAAGGAGAGCAGCAAGCAGGTAAGACCATGACACATTGCTACTGAATATACACAACTATTGGGAGAATCCTATTCTGTAACATACCTCAGAATGGTGCCTTTCCTGTTGTAAGAATTACTTCTTCCATTATCTGTGAAGAGAGACCTTATTTATTGTAACTATACTTGGCTTGGTCACTGTATCCATCATTCGCCTGCCCTTACTCTACCTGACCTCCTGATTGACACCCTGCCAAATATCCAATATCAAGGGCACCACAACTACCACCAGGCAGGAGCTCCAGAGAGCTAGGGAAATAAAGGGTGCTGCACGGCACCAAGGAGTGCCAGAGTAAGAAGAGCCACCATGAACCACTACTACTCTTATCAGTGCTACTACCACACCCATACTCCTCACAGCACTCAACTCTGTCAGTCACTGCATTTATACCTGTTCCCCCTGTGTCTAGTTGATGACAGTCCTGACTGGGAATGGGAACGGGACCTGCTTCCATTAAAGAGGTTATCGCATGATTAAAGGGGTTATCCCATGACTAATGTAAAAATTGAAATTAAGATATTATATAGTACATGACAACCTATTTCTAACAAAGCTAAAACTAGCCCTGTACCTCACATGGATTGAGAGATCTCCCCAATCATTGCTCTGCTAGATCTACAGTACAGACCAAAAATTTGGACACACCTTCTCATTCAAAGAGTTTTCTTTATTTTCATGACTATGAAAATTGTAGATTCACACTGAAGGCATCAAAATTATGAATTAACACATGTGGAATTATATACATAACAAACAAGTGTGAAACAACTTAAAGAGGACCTTTCATCAGTATAATTTTTTTTTTTGTTTCAATCATTTTTATTGAAAATTTTGAACAATACAGAATATTCATACCATCCATTACAATATTAATACAATCTTAATATTCGATGATACAGATGACGCTCATAGATGGTAATATTAAAGATTGTGTCCCATATTAGCCCAGACAAGCCAGTGCTATAAGGACCTATAGTAACGCATACTTGTAAAGAATAAATAAAATAAAAGAATAAAAGAATAATAAAATAAATTGCCTTGTTACTAATAACATCACAGTAGTGTGATAATCAGACAGCTTAGAGAGATATATCATAAGGTTGGTTTGATGGCCTGGGCATGAATAACATCCAAAGCTCCCACTGATACAAGAATTTATCCACTCTATGGTCTTTATATGCCATTACTTTTTCATAAGTACAGTTATTTTGGACTCTGGCCAAAATTTCAGCCTTAGAGGGGACTGTCGCCGATTTCCAACATTTGGTCAGAGCTAATTTAGTCACAAGTAGCAGATGTGCCACCGGAATTCTGCTCCTAGGTGGAATATTTTGTATACCCTTAAAAAAGAGAGCAGTATTCACATTTTTGTTAACTGCAATACCACAGAAACTAGAGGCCACTTCAAACATATCCGACCAAATCTTTGAAATCAACGGGCACCCCCAAAGTATATGTAGCAGTGTGCCCCTGTGTCCACACCCACGCCAGCAGAGATTCGATGTACCGGGATAGATTCTGCTTAATCTGTCAGGGGTGTAGTACCATCTTAGACATGACTTTATAGCAGCCTCATATAAGGAAGTGCTATGAAAGGTTTTAGAGATGAATTTAAATGACTCTATCCAGTCGACCTCAGGTATAGTTGTTCCCAGTTCTTTGTCCCATGCCAGTAGTGGTGCAGATTTAGTGAAAGTGGCTTTCATGTCTATGGCTTGGTATAGAGATCTTATTCCCTCCTTTCTATCTGCTCTCGTTGGTAAGGCCCACAATTCAAAAACTCCCTTGTACGCTATCACTTGGTAAGGAGATGCTGATTGTAAAAGATGCCTGATCTGTAAGTATTTAAAGAAATCTCCCTTGGGGATCTTAAATTCCTCTTGGAGTTCACTAAAGGACTTTAGGGATCCATTGCTGTAAAGTTGACTCAGTATATTGACACCTAAGGGACCCCATGATGCTAAATCTAACTCCGGAATATGCAATTCCACTAGCTGTAGAGGTGATGAATCTAGCAATGAGACTGGAACTGGAGCACATTTACTGTGAAAGAGACACCAATGGTAAATTGAAGCCTTCATCACGAGAGGCAATGGTTGGACCCCAGTTTTGGAGACACTCAGGCTGTTAATCAGGAGGGTTTTTAAATGACTGTTTGGGGCTAACGTTGATTCGATATGTACCCAGGGAGTTTGAACATCCATGATCCACCATTTCTTCAAAGCCTGAATTTGGGTGGCCAGGAAGTAATCTTTAAGATCTGGAAGGCTAAGACCTCCTTTGGTTTTATGCTTTGTGAGAGTGCTAGTTGCAATTCGAGGTTTACTTCCCTTCCATACAAAGCGGTTGAGTAGGCCTTGTGCCTTTTTAAAAAAGAAGTTGGGGACTTTTATGGGGACCATTCTGAAGATAAATAAAAGCTTAGGTAAAATAAACATTTGGAAGGTTGCAATGCGGCCTACCCATGATATCTCAGATTTGCTATATGAGGCAAAGTCTTGCTTGATCATCTCTAATAAGGGGAGGTAGTTGGTAGTAAACATAGTAGAAAAGGTTGGAGGTAGATTCATGCCCAGGTATTTTATGCTATCACCTCTCCAATCAAAGGGGAAGGCACTTTTTAAGGAGTCTATAATGTCTCTACCTATGTTTAAAGGAAGGATTTGTGACTTGGATTCGTTAACCTTATAATATGATAGACGACCATACTCTTTAATAACAGAAAGAACTGCTGGGAGGGATGAATGAGGTGATGATAATGTCATGAGCACATCGTCTGCATACATGGAAATGCAATGTTTAGTCTTCCCAATCTGTATTCCAGGTACTTCTGGGTTAAGTCTAATGGCCTGGGCCAGGGGCTCCATCACTAGAATAAAAATCAAGGGTGAGAGAGGACACCCCTGACGCGTGCCATTAGTTAAGGGAAATGATGAGGATAGGGCCCCATTTATAAACACCTTAGCTGAGGGATTGGAGTACAGGGCTCCAATTGCCTCGATGAATGCTCCCCCCAGTCCCATTGTTCTCAGCACAGAGATCATCAGTATAATTTTAATAAACTAATAACCCTACCTAATAGTGCGGCTTCCACTAATGTTCCCCCTTTTTTTTTTTTTTTTTAATCGACCACCGAATGTTGAAATAATAGCCCCGTTTGTTCTGGTGCAGCGCCTGTCACTCAAGCGCTTTTTTGTATGGGGCGTTGCTAAACTTTTTTCTTTGCTATGGGCCTTGGCTGAGAGCGCAGCCAATCAGAGCGCTCCTCTCTCAGCCAGGCAGATCAGATAGAAAGATCAGCGAAAGATCAGATAGACCGGCCGAGGGACGCGACGGGTGTGGAAGCAGCGGTACGAGCGTCAGGGTAAGTATCATAATCATCCCCTAGACATCGCTGCAACAGGATCTTATGAAGCTAAAGTTCTCGCGAGAACTTTAGCTCCTTCTGCCTGGCTGAGAGAGGAGCGCTCTGATTGGCTGCGCTCTCAGCCAAGGCCCATAGCAAAGAAAAAAGTTTAGCAACGCCCCATACAAAAAAGCGCTTGAGTGACAGGCGCTGCACCAGAACAAACGAGGCTATTATTTCAACAAATAAGGGGGAACATCAGTGGAAGCCGCACTATTAGGTAGGGTTATTAGTTTATTACAATTATACTGATGAAAGGTCCTCTTTAAAATATGTCATATTCTAGGTTCTTCAAAGTAGCCACCTTTTGCTTTGATTACTGCTTTGCACACTCTTGGCATTCTCTTGATGAGCTTCAAGAGGTATTCCCCTGAAATGGTTTTCACTTCACAGGTGTGCCCTGTCAGGTTTAATAAGTGGGATTTCTTGCCTTATAAATGGGGTTGGGACCATCAGTTGCGTTGAGGAGAAGTTAGGTGGATACACAGCTGATAGTCCTACTGAATAGACTGTTAGAATTTGTATTATGGCAAGAAAAAAGCAGCTAAGTAAAGAAAAACGAGTGGCCATCATTACTTTAAGAAATAAAGGTCAGTCAGTCAGCCGAAAAATTGGGAAACTTTGAAAGTAAGGGCTATTTGACCATGAAGGAGAGTGATGGGGTGCTGCGCCAGATGACCTGGCCTCCACAGTCACCGGACCTGAACCCAATCGAGATGGTTTGGGGTGAGCTGGACTGCAGAGTGAAGGCAAAAGGGCCAACAAGTGCTAAGCATCTCTGGGAACTCCTTCAAGACTGTTGGAAGACCATTTCAGGTGACTACCTCTTGAAGCTCATCAAGAGAATGCCAAGAGTGTGCCAAGCAGTAATCAAAGCAAAAGGTGGCTACTTTGAAGAACCTAGAATATGACATATTTTCAGTTGTTTCACACTTGTTTGTTATGTATATAATTCCACATGTGTTCATTCATAGTTTTGATGCCTTCATAGTCATGAAAATAAAGAAAACTCTTTGAATGAGAAGGTGTGTCCAAACTTTTGGTCTGTACTGTATATCAAGCTGACAGCTCAAGGGGAGTGTATTTTCTGCTGCACCACAGGGGGCGTGTCCATGCGCTCCCTATAACAGCTCAAGAGGCAGTTGAAGGATGAAACTGAGCATGTGCGGCCTTCTCAGTGAGCTCGGCAAAGAAATAAGAAAAAAACAAACAGAAGATGGCACTATACAGATATGTTTTATTGAATAACTCAATGGCTATATAAATTTTTTTATTACATTCAATTACAAAAAAGTTCAGATCCAGGTGCTAGTTTGAAAACAGTAGAATATTTTCCGTGGGACAACCCATTTAATAACTCAGTGGCTGTACCACATTTTTAATTACTTGATGTTACAGCGGCGGCTTGCAGCCGTTGCTCTGCAAACATTTCCTGATGTCCCACATCCTGATGTCTCCGTCTTCCCAGTTTGCTCTGCCACTCCATGCAGGCTACAGGCTACCTGTGTACTGACCTGTGCCTGTTTTCTTGATTCTAACCATCCTCTGCATAACTGAACCTGTGTCTGACCTCCATATTGACCCTTCGATGCCAGACCTGACCTCAGACTGTTTACCATATAACACGTACTCTGCCTGACCTGACCTCAGCCTGTCACTGACTTCTATTTTGCCTGTACCTTTGTCTTTGACTCCCGAGGGTCAGCAGTCAATCACACAGAGACTACTCCAGGAGGCAGAGGCCTGGTGGTTCCCCCGCAGTGAAGTCTAGAGCTCTGTACAAGGGTTTAAGGGTGAAAATCAAATCTGTTGGTTGACACAGTGGTGCTACTGCCACTGGCATAACTATTGCACTTACAAAAGATACAGGTTTTAGACTTAGAGTTCAGGCATGAAAACCTTCAGGGGGTCACTTATTAAAACCCGGCCTTTTAGACGCCGGTCTTAATAACACCTATAGCTGGCTGTGGATCTGCCAAAGTTGTGAAGAGGCGCCGGCCTCTACCTAACTTCGGCGCATCCAGCACCAGTCTACATTTAGACAATTTTCTCTGCCTAAAACAGGTGTAGAAAATGATGAAGCTGAAATGTGAGTGCCTGCTGCCACCAAATCTTGTTGAATGTCTTTTGCAGTGACTCAAGGGTTTTTGACCACCTGTCTCCTCAGGGATTCGGTAATAGCTTCCTCTTTCTGCCATATCCAGGTATATAAGGCAGGGTTTCTTTAACTTAAAACTTGGAAATTAT
This sequence comes from Bufo bufo, assembly GCF_905171765.1. Taxonomy (NCBI): domain Eukaryota; kingdom Metazoa; phylum Chordata; class Amphibia; order Anura; family Bufonidae; genus Bufo; species Bufo bufo. The sequence goes on from NC_053389.1 coordinate 141,122,168, forward strand.
GCTTCCAACTGTATCTCTAGGAACATCCAGTGTGCCTTTGTTTTATCTTTTTGCATCCTTTTCCTTTTTGTACAAGGCATTGATCTCTTTTGTTAACATTCTGGACCACTCTCTTGACTTAGGGCTCTATTACACTGCATGGTTTCAGGCCAATTATCAGGAATAAGAATGCTCCTTCCCGATTATCAGCTTGTATATTCGATCCGCCAAGAAAACACTCATCCATCAACTGATCAGTATCTTTCATCAGCACCTTCTCATTGAAGTGAATGGGACAGGGATGTTGTAATTACCTTGCCATTGCGATGTCAACAGCGAGCCAGTAAACAGTGAAGACAACAGGGGCGGACTTGAAACTAAAAGTGGCCCTGGAACAAAAGGTAAAAGTGGCCCTACGTTGCAGGCGGGTCCAAATTCACAGAAGGCTGGACAACATAATTAGGCAAAGACAACAGAAATAGGTAGAGCCAGAAATACCATAGTGCAGAGCAATATAACGCCCCAGTTGAACTAAATACCATAGTACAGCACAATATACTGCCACCTCTGCCACAGTATTTAACTGTATCGCTGTCCTGTGGACGTCGATACAGTAGAATTCAGGATGGCACCTGCGGCTGCTGGCCAGGTTCGTAAGAGAGAATTGGATCATCATGTATCCAGCTGGTGGCCGTGAGGAGAGCTTGGGTGGCCCTCCTAGGTATCAGCCCTCCGGGAAAATTCCCTGTAGGGTCACAGCGCCGATTCCCTTAACAGTGACCTTCAAAGCACCATGACCCCTTAACTGTGACCTTCAAATCACCATGCCTCCTTAAAGGAGTTTTCGGGGATTTTACTACTGATTACCTATCCTTAGGATAGGTTATCGGTATCTGATCGGTGGGGGTCTGACACTCTGCTGATTGGCTGTTTGAGAAGGCACCCGCGCTCCTGTGAGTGCTGCTGCCTTCTCTGTGCTTACCAAGCACAGCGCCGTGCATTGTATATTGACTGTGCTTGGTATCGCGCTTAGCCTCATTCACTTCTATGGGGCTGAGCGCAATACCAAGCACAGCCACTATACAATGTACAGCGCTGTGCTTGGTAAGCACAGAGAAGGCCGCGGTGCTAACAGGAGCAGCGGTGCCTTCTCAAACAGCTGATCATGGGGGTCCCAGGCGTCGAACCCCCGCGATTAGATACTGATGACCTATCCTAAGGATAGCAAACAAAAACAAATGACGGCAGCATCTCCAGAAGTGAATTTTATTCACAGTGGGTCCACGAAAAAATGTGCAAATGACGCCAAAAAGTGCAACGTTTCGACTAACAAGTAGTCTTTATCAAGCATCATGCCGTTATTTGTCTTTGTTTGCTGATCAGATGAACAGGTGGATCTGAGGTTGTGGATGGGCTGATGCAGTCCAGTGTCTGCATGTTATTGAGTGCTGCTCTTAACATTTTATCTACTATCCTAAGGCTAGGTCATCAGTAATAAAGTCCCTGAAAACCCCTTGAACAGTGACTTTTACAGCACCACACCCCCTTTAACTGTGATTTCTAGCTTACAAAGTGGGGTCCAAATGGAGAACGTTTATGCAGGTAACAAAATTAAATTTTTTAAAATCAAATTTTCGCAACACCTATAGAAGATTTATATCCAATTATATTGTCTGTTTGTTTGTTTATCCATCTTGCATCTAATCCAAAAAAAATGTAAAATAGAAAAAAGTTGAAAAAACGACTAATAACAAATGAATAAGAAAACTGTTGGTCTGTGCAGTCGTATGCTGTGACATGCAAGCTGTTTCATTGTCCCTGCAGAGCTCCTTGAAAGACACTGGAAGCAGTGGGGTGTGTACAAGGCACCAGTGTGCCCTTGTGTTTATGGTCACTAAGGCAACAAGACACATGGGAGGTGCTGAGCCCGGCAGCTGCTGCGCCTGAAACTTCTAGGATCTCCTATATGATACTACATTATAGACTCCTCAAATAGTAGACATCTGAGCCAGAACACCATTGAAACCACCAGGATCCTGCAGATGATGCAATTAGCCCCAGGACGGGCCCGAAGGTCCAGGATCTGCATGTAAGTAAACTCTCTGAGAAGGATACACTGTATCAAGCTGCTTCCTATTGTTCCTCTTTGTTCTGGTAAGAACACGTTGATACTTGTGACTTTGTCGTAACTTGGGGCAGTTTTATAACATGATGAGTTTTTTTCATAAAGGCCGAGCTCTCAGCATGATGAAAACTATAGCAGTAAAGGCAGATAATGGACAAAAGATAACAATGGACACGGAGGATGGGGGATTATAGGGGATTCTGGATAAAAGGATCTGATGAAAGCAGCAGGGGGAGGGGTTCGTAGTGAGGAGTCACATGTGATGACTGACACAGGAGCGCCAGCTGATAATATTTTGCTACAATGTGTTACATTTAGATTTATTTTAGGTTATTTTTTTTACTATTCTGTGACATTTTCTTAGCTCATGGTGTGACCGGCACACAATAAACAGAGAAGGAGGCAAAATGACTGCAATAAATTTCAGATATCCACTACTCAAGAAGCAGCAGTTGCACTTTCCCTGCCAAACACTAATGCCACAGTTAGACTGTCCAGGTTCCTATGAATGCTCGTTCCCGGTAATCTGCCCGTGTAAAGGTGCCTCAGATCAGATGATGAATGAGCAAAAGGATATTTCATCGGGTGAAATAATCTGAGGTGCGGACGCCTCAGTCATAGTTTCTGGACAGCAGAAACAATGGAGCATATTTATCAAGATCACCTGTTTTTAGGTGTAAAATTAGACTGGCGTATTTCATTTGGCTGTCTTTCTTTAGCCGAGTACTTACTAAAATTCGCACAGTAGTTGAAAAATTAGATGAAGCGTATTGTTATTAGTCTGACCTCTGGTGGTTGTTTTTCAGTTAGATAGGTTCATATTCGCTTAGACTAGTCTAATTTATTTGCACATGAAAAAGTGACATCTTTGCAGAGAAAAGTCACATGTCTCCTGGAAAGTGCGACTTTTAATGCAAAAGAAAAAAAAGTTGCACTTCACCACTCAAAACAGATAAAGAAAAGTACACCAGCCCTGGAGAGGAGTAGAAATTAGACTGGTTTTGCGACAAATTCAGGCACAAAATAATGCGCATCCTAACATAAATAGGTCTTGAAAAGTTGCAATAGTTAGAAAACTTCTAAATTGCTAAAAAAAAAAAAATCACAATAGGTGAACAAGGCAATAAAGGTTCAATTTCAGTAGTCCATAAAAAATAAGACTGTCTAAGTCCTTGTTCACTCGTGAGCCAAAACCAGGATTGGAGCCTCCACAGACATAATGTATACGGGAAAGATCTGCTCCTGTTCTATGTTTAGAATCGCACCTGGTTTTGGTTCATATAACTGATGGAAATCACTGACCGAACACTGACATGTGAATGAGGCATAAGGGCTCATGCACATCAAAGTATTTTCTTTCCGTGTCCGATCAATTTTTTTTGCGGACCGTATGCGGAACCATTCACTTCAATGGGTCCGCAAAAAAAAAGAAAGTTACTCTGTGTGCATTCCGTTTCTGTATGTCTGTATTTCCGGACACCCAGGGTGTTGGGTGCTAGAGGGCATCAAAGCCATCTTTGTCTTCACCAGGGAGTGTACAGTGGCATGCAAAAGTTTAAACAACCCTGGTCAAAATAACTGTTAGGCCTCATGCAAACAACCGTTGTTTTGGTCCGCATCCGAGCCACTGTTTTTGCGGCTCGGATGCGGACCCATTCACTTCAATGGGGCCGCAAAAGATGCGGACAGCACTTCATGTGCTGTCTGCATCCGTTGCACCGTTCCGTGGCCCCGCAAAAAAAATATAGCATGTCCTATTTTTGTCCGTTTTGCGGACAAGAATAGGCATGTCTACAATGGGCAGCCCATTCCGTTCCGCAAATTGCGGAAGGCACACGGGCGGCTTCCGTTTTTTGCGGATCCGCAGTTTGCGGACCTCAAAAAACAGCACGGGCGTGTGCATGTAGCCTTAGGCCTCTTTCACACGGGCGTTGCGGAAAAATGTGCGGGTGCGTTCCGGGAACACCCGCGATTTTTCCGCGCGAGAGCAAAACATTGTAATGCGTTTTGCACTCGCGTGAGAAAAATCGCGCATGTTTGGTACCCAAACCTGAACTTCTTCACAGAAGTTCGGGTTTGGGTTAGGTGTTGTGTAGATGTTATTATTTTCCCTTATAACATGGTTATAAGGGAAAATAATAGCATTCTGAATACAGAATGCTTAGTAGGTGATCAATTGAGGGTTAAAAAAAAATTAAAAAATTAACTCACCTTCTCCTCTTGTTCGCGTAGTTCCCGGTCTCTTCTTTACTTCTTTAATGATGAGCTGTCGGCTAAAGGACCTTTGGTGACGTCAGATCAAATGCTCCAATCACATGGTCCATCACCGTGGTGATGGACCATGTGATTGGAGCATGTGATCTGACGTCACCACACGTCCTAGCCGGTAGTTCATCTTTTAAGAAGTAAAGAAGAGACCGGGAACTACGCGAACAAGAGGAGAAGGTGAGTTAATTTTTTATTTATTTTTTAACCCTCAATTGATCACCTACTAAGCATTCTGTATTCAGAATGCTATTATTTTCCCTTATAACCATGTTATAAGGGAAAATAATACAGTGAATAGACTGTCACCTAGCAACCATGCGTGAAAATCGCACCGCATCCGCACTTGCTTGCGGATGCTTGCGATTTTCACGCAACCCCATTCACTTCTATGGGGCCTGCGTTGCGTGAAAAACGCAGAATATAAAGCATGCTGCGATTTTCACGCAACGCACAAGTGATGCGTGAAAATCACCGCTCGTGTGAACAGCCCTATAGAAATGAATGGGTCGGTATTCAGTGCGGGTGCAATGGGTTCACCTCACGCATCGCATCCGCGCGGAATACTCGCCCGTGTGAAAGGGGCCTCACTGTGAACAGTTAAGCAAGTTGAAAATGAAATGATCTCCAAAAGGCATAAAGTCGAAGATTATGCACACTTTTCAACATTTTAAGCAATATTAGTATATTATTTTAACTTTGTACAATTTTGGAGTGAAAAAAGGAAAGGAATACCTTAAAAAAGTATGGGAACCCAAGGAGATTTGGGCACTCAGTTAACTTTGACCAAGGTACCAGACCTTAAAAAGCCTATTAGGGTTAAGCCTTGTTCACAGTCATTGTTAGGAAAGGCCAGGTGACGCAAATTTCAAAGCTTTATAAATACTCCTTGTCGTCGTCCCCAAAAAAAAAAAACAGCAGCCATAGTTTCTTTCAGGCAGCTGCCTAAGGGTACTTTCACACTTGCGTTTTTCTTTTCCGGCATAGAGTTCCGTCACAGGGGCTCTATACCGGAAAAGAACTGATCAGTTTTATCCCCATGCACTCTGAATGGAGAGTAATCCGTTCAGTTTGCATCAGGATGTCTTCAGTTCAGTCGTTTTGACTGATCAGGCAAAAGAGAAAAACGCAGCATGCTACGGTTTTATCTCCGGCGAAAAAAAATGAAGACTTGCCTGAATGATTTTTTCCCATAGGAATGTATTAGTGCTGGATCCGGCATTCAGAATACCGGAATGCCGGATCCGTCCTTCCGGTCTGCGCAGTGAAAATAAATAAATGCCGGATCCGTTTTTGCCGGATGACACCGGAAAGACGGATCCGGCATTTCAATGCATTTTTTCGACTGATCAGGCATTTTTAAGACTGATCAGGATCCTGATCAGTCTTACTAATGTCATCAGTTTGCATACATTTTGCCTGATCCGGCAGGCAGTTCCGGCGACAGAACTGCTTGCCGGATCTCTCTGCCGCAAGTGTGAAAGTAGCCTAACACTCTGAAAATGAAAATGGTTGAGGTCCACAAAGCAGGAGAAGGCTATAAGAAGATAGCAAAGCGTTTTCAGGCTTCCATTCCCTCAAAATGTAATTAAGAAATGGCAGTTAACATCAACAGTGGAGGTCAAGAGAAGGTCTGGTGGACCAAGATAAATTTCAGATACAGCTGCTTGTAAGATTGCTAGAAAGTCAAAACCTCCACTTGACTGCAATATCAGTAATAGGCCTCATGCACACTACTGTATTTTGTATCTGAGGCCGAACAATTATATCAGTGGGAAAACATATTATTGTGATACCATAAGACTATAGATGTATTGGTGATGTACCACCACCCTGATTTTTTTCTAATTGGATTTCAAAATCCAGTGCTAGACAGGTGGGGTGGGGGAGGGGTAGTACACCATTTATTTTTTCATATATACTATATAAGAGTGGGGGACGTATTCTAATAAATTGACATTTAGTCTTTCTTTTTGACATTACATTCTACAGCAGAAGATGAAGACATATTACAAAACATCTGTGTAGCTCTCAAGAAATAAAGATGTCCAGTCAAGATGTCCCCAGTCGATTGTGCCATAAAGCCTTCCAGCACCTTCTCAATGATGAACACTTCTTGGCGTCAGCATTCTATATGGCAGCTTTTAGTTGTAATGCTCCCATTGCCCTACAAAGAGTAAAATCTCTGGACGATGGACAATACCATTCCGTAATTACAACTCTGGAGAAATGGTGTCTAGGAGAAAGTAATATACCAAAAGTCAAATGCGATGGCATGGCCATCGTCTCGCTCAACCCAGGAATAGCGGCAGTCTTTCTTTCTACACTCTATCCAAATAATTTTGCTGCTTCCCTATTCAAAATGGGCACATTCCTTAAAAGTGAGCGTTATGAAGATGTGGTAACCAGATGTAACTCCTTATTGAACACATACCCTCAGCACTCCCTTGAACTTCTCTTGACCAGAGGTCTGGCTTGGATACTTTCTCAAACTCATTCGAGAAATGGGGTGGTTGACTATGTCCAAGTCTTTAAAAAGTACAAGGAGGAAGCAAGACAATACATATGTACTAAGCAAATAGACCAACTGCCCCAAATTATTAAAGCCTTCCATAACTATATCTCCTCTTACAAGAACAATAACACAGAAGACGACATGAACGACTTACTTCATGACTGTTATAGCTTTCTAGCTGCCTTGGTTCCTGATGACCTCCAAATATGCAAAACCCAAGCTGCTTATTTATTTGAGGAATGTAAGTTTGAAGAATGCATAGCTGTATATTCCAGAGCCATCGAGGCTTTGTCGTTAGAAACGAAACTTAAGGAGGAGAAAATTTCTTGGTTGCTGGTGGACCGGGCAGCAGCTTACTACTCTTTAGGCTGTCGGACCAAAGAAATGGTGCAGGACTTAGCAGAGGCCTTCAGAGTCTGCCCCAGTCATGCAAGAAGACGGTTTATGGAGATCTTCTCCAGTGCAGACATTGCTAGAGTCATGGAGCGGTCCAAGATCAGCATCGAAATGCAATTTGGAGACTTCAGAGAAGCCATACGAGCTCGACTGGAGCTAAGATGTGACACTGGCACTGAACTTCTCTTACCCATCATACAGGCCCTGGAATTCTTAATCCAAAGCTCCAATGAAACTAGACGGGAGATGAACGTGCGCCTTGCAGACTGCAAACTCCTTTCTGGAAATTTCCGTACCTGTCTTGATATTTGCAACCAGTTGATCAACTCTGAGAGTAAGACTTATCAAAACACCTTATACGTTCTAAGGGGCTTCTGTCATTTTCATAATAATGAACATCAACAAGCCTTGAGGGACTTTCAGAAGATTATAGAAGATGAGTCTCCTCATCCTTCTAGTTGTGTGAGAGCTCTTTGTGGGAGAGGACTAATCCGGATGATAAGTGGAAGCTCCTATCTAACTGCCCTGGACTATATTACTGCCTGCAAGCTAAAATTAGATGAGACCTTACTGACAATTAAAACCTATGTGCCCTGGAACCAAAGAGGCCTTCTTTACAAGGTCCTACAGGAGGAAGGCGAGAAGATGCTGCACAGAAAGTCTTCTAGTACCAATGAACATGGACTGATGAGAAAAAATAAAATGGTGGAGCATGATGACGACACATCTCAAGTATGGTAATGACCAACTATCCATACCTATATGATGCATGGGATCAGGGGAGTATCTATATGGAGTGCAGAGGTGGCAGCTGTATCAAGACCATACATGGAACCTGATGGGGCTCCAAGTCCACTGCCCAAGGGTGTTGCTAGGGTCTCAAAAGATCTGGGGCCCCAATGAATATGGCCCAATTCTCTAAGTCAACCCTCCCCCCGCATACGCCATTTAACTGTACTTGCTGTACAGCAGCACATACCTCTCACATCCAAGGCCTCCCAGGTGACATCTCCTCTGATGTAGATCTTCTCTGTAATCATCTTCTCCATTCGTTCAGGACGACTTATTTTCGCCGTGCCTCGTCTCTGCAGAGTGTGACACACGGACATCTTAGCTTCCTCACTTTTCTATCATCATCCCCCAACCTGGAGTCCCAACAGTGTTATCCTGCTGCTCGCTGTGCTCCCCTATACCCCTAAATACTATCCTGAAGAAAAATTTGTGCCATACATATAGTTCCCCCATAGTAATAGTGCTCTTCAAAGTCCCACCAATAGTTCCCTTCTAGAATGCCCCCAGTAGTAATACTGCCCCCAACAGTGATAATGCTCCCCAAGAGTGCCTCCATTAGTAGAAGAGCCCTCCAGTATTAATAATGCCCTCACAGAGCCCCCAGTACAAATAAGACCCACCCATTGTTCCCCCAGTGGTAATGAAGGTCTCTACAGACCCCTCAGTAGTAATAATGCCCCTCATAGTGCTCTTAGTAGAAATAAGGCAGATCCATAAGTCATTCTTATAGAGCCCCCAGCAGTACTAAGAACGCCTAATGTCCTCTGCATTTAAAATGCCCCTACAGTGCCCCCAGTATTTATATTGCCCCCTACTGTTATAATACTCACCTTGAAGTGCCCCCAGTATTTATAATGCCCTCTGCAGTCTTCTGCTGTCCTCAGAAATTATAATTCCTCAGCCCCTCCACCATACAGTCCCATGTAAATAACATCACCCCCTCAACATTCAGTCCCATGTAAATAACATCCCTCTTTCTTCAGCCCTAACATACAGTTCCATTTAAAAAACCACAACTCCCAGCATTACTCTGCCTCTCCCACTGAGAATCTATCCCTTCACTTATCTCTCCTCATGTAGCAGACCTCACCACAACTATTTCCCCAGGGCTTCTCATCTTCACTGCTAAGGTCCTTCTCTTCTGCACTGGTCACATGATGGTGACATAATTGCAGGTCCGCAACCACTGCCTTTTTCACTGATCACATGGACTGTGATGTTATCACAGGTCCTTCAGCTCTTCCAGTGCATTAGATTCAATTGTATTGCCATCCTGAGGAGGGTAATACAGTTGTATCTATCTGGCAGGCAGTACATTCAGGGCCTGGGACAAAACATCAGGGGCCCAGGCCCCGAATTTTTAAGCCTAGCAACGCCCCTGCCACTGCCACACAAGAACAGACACAGATCTCATAAGACCCCACAGCAAAACTTAGTAGGGGCTTCACTGCTCCACCCAGTATCTCTGTATGTGTGCATTAAACACTCCTAGGCAAAATGGAATCCAAAGCTCAACACTCCATGAATTAATTTTTTTTTATTAAGTGCAAGAAAATGTAATTAAAAATTTGCAATTAAAAAGTCGCCCTTGGCTTTATCTAACTTCTGTGTTGGAAAAAGTGGAACAGGTGCTTCACAATGATAGCACTAAGGGGGAGATTTATCACCACTCTTCAACTCCTTGTACTGGAGTAAGCCGATGCCTCTTAATAAATTTGTTGCATCTCTGCCCCTCCGTGTGCCAGAAATTCAAGTCAGCCAGGTGCTGACGTAGACTTGAGCTATAACTTACGCCACTTTCTGCTGTAAGTTATAGTAAATCTGGGGGCCCTGCTAAGCCCTAAGCTCCTTTTCTTGCCACTCCAAAAAAATGGCAAGAAACTTAAAAAGTCACTAATTATGGCACAAGTATGGCATGTCCCATAATTTGTGACTTTTTCTACATCACAATTGTGGTGCAAAAGCTTTAGTAAAAGTTATAACATATTTCTCAGTGTATTTACACTGGACAACTGACATAAATATACTGATAAATCTCCCTATACACCTCGAAATCACTGCTTAGGAATATGAATTTATACAGTTACCACTGTCTGCAATGGAAGCTGTAATAATGTCTTTAAACTAACCTCCCCCTAGTGGCAATTCAAACAGAATGTAGTGTTTTCATGTTGGGAAGAGCCCGGCCCCCCAAGGCCCCTTAGCGGTTGTGTGGTCTGCCTCCATGGAATGTACACCACTACTGTCACATAAGAAGACACCAGTATTATAAATGGCACATTAGGTGAGGGACCTGATACAGATTTTGCCATGGGGCACAGAAGCTTCACGTTATGCCTATACATACAATCATACACAGTGCAGCTAAGTAACTAGTTATGCCTGAACAGCTTGACTCATTGATGTACCAGTCTACAGAAAGCAAGGAATGAATTGATTTGGCAACTAAATGTACCAATTTATCTCAATTTAAATGAGAATAGAAAAAAAAACTGCTTTTTCACAAAATAATGCCCCTCTGAACAATAGGCTGGGTCTGGTACTGCCGTTTTCATGTGAACAAAACTGAGTAGTGATCATGGAGATCGTTCTTGACTTCTTCTCAGTCATCGTATGGAAGACCACTATATTCAGTCTCTTCCCAGGGTCGCATGGTCCATTCACACATCCGTAGCGTGTTTTACGGATCCGCAAAACACGAACATCGGCAATGTGCATTCCGCATTTTGCGGACCACACATTGCCGTCACTAATAGAATATGCCTATTCTTGTCCGCAATTGCGGACAAGAATAGGACATGTTCTATTTTTTTGGGGAACGGAATTGCGGACCCGGAAGTGCGGGTCCGCAATTCCGTATCCGGGCAGCACATCGTGCGGCCCTTATAGAAATTAATGGGTCCTCAATTCCGTTCCGCAAAATGCGGAATGAAATTGCGGACGTGTGAACGGGGCCTAAGGCCTCCTGCACACGAACGTGTGTGCCCCGTTGCCGTATTGCGGACCGCATTTGCACGGGTGCCGTTCCGTGGGCATTCCGCATCACGGATGCGGACCCATTCAGTTCAGTGGGTCCGCAAATCCGGAGATGCGGAATGGTCTGGGACGAAAGCACGGAACGTAACCCTACAGGAGCACTACGGAGTGCTTCCGTGGGGTTTCGTCCCATGCTTCCGTTCCGCAAAAAGATAGAACATGTCCTATCTTTTTGTGGAACGGCCGGATCGCCGACCCATTAAAGTGAATGGGTCCGTGATCTGCTGCGGCTGCCCCACGGACCGTGTTTGTGCATTGCGGTCCGCAATTTGCGGGCCGCAGCACGACCACGGGGCGTTCGTGTGCAGGAGGCCTAAGTCTGAGACTTCAAGGGGCTGTGAAGCTTTGACTTCATGATCATAGCTTCATATACATATATAAAATACTGCAGTATTTAGGATACCTTTAGTAGTCAGTAAGAAATCTAATAATTTTTCCCACTTATCCTCTAGTGATGTTTCAGGCGTACACCAGCTGGGCAGTCTCCTAATGATGCTGGATCCCACCGATGACTTGTGCCGGATTCTGTGCACGGATGCCCTCTACCAGATGGATAGGGTTGAAGAAGCTCACAAGATGCTTTCCTTAGCCCTCAACAGTAGTTCTCAAAGATCTCCAGTCCTGGCCAGATTGGCATTGCTGCAGTTCAAGAAAGGTTTCATTTATGATGGAAACCAGGTAAAGCATGAAATTTTATTTTCTACCTGCAGGTGTCAGCATTGTTCCATTTAGTTAAAGGGGTTTCCTGCTCTTTGGTTATTGATGACCTCACTATCCTCTGGAGAGGCCATCAATATCAGATCAGTGGAGGTCCAACAGCAGACACATCCAACGATCAGCTGTTTTGGCAGACACCAACACCAGAAATAAAGCAGTGGATGGAGGTGGAAGCCAGAAGCCGTGGTCTCTGTCAACTAGTGGCTGTGCATGTGCTGGCATACTGCACAACTTCCCCCATTCCAGTTGCTGCTTCATTCACTGTATTGTTTTCAGCACTAGTGGTTGCCTAAAACAGTTGATCGGTGCAGATGTATGACGTCAGATCCCACTGGTCTGATTTTGATGACCTGTCCAGAGGGATAGTTCTTCGGTATCTAAAGTTTAAAACTCCCATTTAATTTGTCTTATTATCAAATATCTGAATTATTGGCCTTTCATAAAAAATAATACAAAATGTAAGAAAATAGAACCTTTTGATGTTTTGATATTCCAATTATCATGAACTTTAGTCACAACCAGTTCCAGCAATAGGTTGGATGGCACCTAGTGCAGATTTCTCTTTTGCCACCCCTGCCCATCCTGATGGAAACAGCTAGGGCAGGAGAAGTGTGCTATATATATGGAAAGGGAAATTCTGATTGGCTAGATCCTCAGTGATCATTATCAGATTCTAAGGAGGATATTAACCATCTATAACAGAAAACTGGTGCACAAAAAGTCACAAACTGCAGGTTTTTGCCTTAAATGCCATTTCTACGCTACTCTTGCCACTTTCTTAAAAGGGAGAGTGGTGTGGAAATGGTGTGTGTGGTGCCAGGCCTGATTTTAGCTTTGTTAGAAATGTATTGTCATTTACTATATGATTTTTATTTTTTTACATCAATCATGGCATAACCCCTTTAAACACATCCTCCCGAACAGGGGACATCAAGAATGGCATAGATAATGACCCCTGTGTGTTTAATGTTAGAATACAACTTGTAAAAAGAAGGTTGTCCTTCTACTTAAATTTTTGTAAAAAATGCTAAGAGTGGTGTAAAATAATAATAGAAATGACACTTTACCGATCCGCACCGTTTCCATTCTGACACTTCCCGGGTCCCCATCGGCCTCTGTAGTTCCTGGTCCCTCTCAACACGGACATGCGGTGCTGTAGCTAACCACAGCGATGACCCATAGTCAAATCGCGGCAAACACGCAACAACTTGGCCAAAACTGTGCATGAAGTGCTTTAACCTCTTAAGGACATAGGGCGTACAGGTACGCCCTTGTGCCCTGGTACTTAAGGACACACGGCGTACATGTACGCCCTGTGTATTTTCGATCACCGCCGCGCGGCGGGCGGTGATCGGAACCCCGTGCCTGCTCAAATCATTGAGCAGGCACTTGGGGCAAATGCGCCGGGGGGTCCGGTGACCCCCCCATGTATGCGATCGCAGAAAACCGCAAGTCAATTCAGACCTGCGGTTTTCTGCGTTTCCGGGTTGTTCGGGTCTCTGAAGACCCGATAACCCGGAACAGGATGGTGATGGTGGTGTGATTTCACCCCACCAATCACCATCCAGCGATCCTGAGTGGTGATGGTGACATCACCACTCAGGATCGCTTTCTGATTGGTCTGTGGGCGGTCCGGCGGCAAATTCAAAAGAGGCAGGCGCTCCTCTCCTCCTCCTTTTGTGTTCCGGAGCCGGAGGAGAGAGGAGCTGCCTGCACGTGTGTCCACCATCGCTGCCAGCACCCCCAGGACCCGATCTGTGCCCCCAGGACCCGATCTGTGCCCCAGCACCCCCCATCAGGTACATAGGGACAGCATAGGGAAAGTTTGGTTTAGGCAGGGGAAAAAAAGGGAAAGTTAGTTTCTGAACTTTTCTTACTTTGATTGCATCACCCTAAGTTAGGGTGTCTGGGGTCCACAGCACAGCTGTGTGACCCTAGACCCCCCAGGGGTGCTGCCACTTGCCCCCCCCCCCCACCCCCTGGCCCCCCCACCTTTTTTGGGGTGCATTTTATTTTTATTTTTTGTGTACGCTGATTGTGGCCGGCACTTAGTGTCCGGCCACTGTTAGCGCATCGCACACCCCACCGCTGATCAACTTCGGACGGTTGATCAGCGGTTTTGATTTTTTTTCCCCACATTTTTTGCCCTTTTTTTAGTTAGTTTATTTTATTTTTTTTCTGTTAGTTTTAGGGTGAGTTCGTGAACACCCGTGCCCCCACACACACGCACACAAAATAAAGAGTTACACACACGCAGACACACACTCCCCTATGGCCCGCCGGACGTTCTCGGCCGAGGAGGCATACGCCCAGCTTGCCTCCGACTCCGAGAGTCCCAGTGAGGATGAGGATGACCCCACATTCCTGTTGTCATCTGCATCCTCCTCATCATCTAGCGATGATGATGAGCCCCCAAGGCGGCGGAGACGCCGCCAGGCGGAGCAAGGGGACCGCCTTGTTAGGGACCCTGTGGCCCACACTAGTACGAGCAGCTCTGGGGCTCGTACTGGTTTCCCGGCCCACCAGTTAAATCCACCGGAGCCCCCTGCCGGTGAACTTGTCTGGTGTAGCCCAGAGCGATACGAGCCCGTGATTCCTGATTTTGTAGGCCAATCAGGAATCCAGATTTCCACAGTGGGCTACACTGAATATGACTTTTTTTGTCATTTTTTCAGTGACCCACTGGTAAATCTGATGGTGGAGCAGACGAATCTGTACGCCCAACAGTTCGTCGCTCAACACCCGGGCTCCTTTTTGGCCAGGCCCGGTGGCTGGACGCCGGTCAGTGCAGCCGAAATGAGGATATTTTGGGGCCTCGTGCTGCATATGGGCCTGGTCAAAAAACCCAGTGTCAGGCTGTACTGGAGTGGGGACGTCCTATACCAGGCCCCACTTTACAGTACAGCCATGACACGCTCCCGGTTTGAGGCCATCCGGAAATGTCTGCATTATTCCGATAATGCAGCATGTCCCCCCCCGAGGTGATCCTGCCCATGACCGTCTGTATAAGATACGGCCGGTCATCGATCACTTTGGGGCCAAATTCATGGAGGCCTACGTACCCGGAAGGGAGGTCGCGGTTGATGAGTCTCTCATTGCGTTCAAGGGGAGACTCATTTTCCGCCAGTATGTGCCCTCCAAGCGGGCGAGGTATGGCTTGAAGCTATACAAAATTTGTGAGAGTACCTCAGGGTACACTTACAAATTTCGTGTGTACGAGGGGCGAGATTCCCGGATTCAACCCCCAGAATGTCCCCCCACTCTGGGTGTTACCGGGAAACTTGTGTGGGACCTTATGTACCCACTGCTGGATAAGGGTTACCACCTTTACGTGGATAACTTTTATACCAGTATCCCCTTGTTCCAGTCCCTTGCCGCCAGATCCACGTCCGCTTGTGGGACCGTGCGGAAAAATCAACGCGGCCTCCCTGCCCACCCCCTCCAGGTACCTGTCCCCAGGGGTGAGACCCGTGCCCTTACCACTGGAAACCTGTTGCTGGTCAGGTATAAGGACAAGAGGGATGTCCTTATGCTGTCCACAATTCATGGTAACGGCATCACCCCTGTCCCTGTGCGAGGTACCGCGGCAACGGTCCTCAAGCCCGATTGTATCGTCGCCTACAATCGGTATATGGGAGGAGTTGATCTCTCTGATCAAGTCCTCAAGCCATATAATGCCATGCGCAAAACCCGGGCATGGTACAAAAAAGTTGCGGTCTACTAGGTGCAGGTTGCCATGTACAACTCTTTTGTACTATCCCGAAGCGCTGGCAGCACAGGGACATTCCTCCAGTTCTATGAGGCAGTCCTCAAGGCCCTGATTTTTTCGGACCGGGAAAGAGCAGGCCGGAGTACCTCGGGAACTGTAGGTGCCCGGATCGTCCCTGGCCAACACTTTCCAGGTGTGGTCCCCCATACTGGAAAGAAGGGACGAACCCAAAAAAAGTGCAGAGTGTGTCGCAGGAGGGGGATACGGAAGGACACGACTACTCAGTGCGACACGTGCCCCGATCATCCGGGCCTCTGCATTGACGGTTGCTTCAGGGAGTATCACACTTCCATGGAGTACTAAATTTATATCCCAATTTAGCACTGACATCGGATAAAAAAAAATGGTTCTCAGACCTGAGACACCCAAAAAAACTAAAATAATTTATTAAAAGTAGACATATTAGGTATCGCCGCGTCGGTAATAATCTCCCCCAAAACTACCCCATGACCAACCCCCCCAGATTAACACGGTCAAGAAAAAAAAAAAAAAAAAGTGCAAAAAAGTTTTTTTTTGTCACCTTACATAATAAAAAGTTTAATAGCAAGCGATCAAAAAGTCATATAGCCCCCAAAATAGTGCCAATAAAACCGTCCGCTCATCCCGCAAAAATTGAGCCCCCACATGAGATAATTGGATAAAAAAAAAAAAAAAAATGACCCTTAGACTTTAGAGATACCCAAAAAATAATTTGTATCAAAAAAGATAATATAGTCTAAAACCTAAATAATTGTAAAAAAAAGTAGACTTATTAGGTATTGCCGCGTCCGTAAGAATCTCCTCTATAAAAATACCTCATTACCCAACCCCCCAGATTAACATGGTCAAAAAATAAAAAATAAATAGGTGCAAAAAAAGAATTTTTATGTCACCTTACATAACAAAAACTTTAATAGCAAGCGAAAAAAAAGTCATATAGCCCCCAAAATAGTGCCAATAAAACCGTCCGCTCATCCTGCAAAAAATGAGCCCCCACATGAGATAATTGGATAAAAAAAAATTAGAAAAAATGACCCTTAGACTTTAGAGATACCGAAAAAAAAGATTTGTATCAAAAAAGATAATATAGTCAAAAACCTAAATAATTGTAAAAAAAAAAGTAGACTTATTAGGTATTGCCGCGTCCGTAAGAATCTCCTCTATAAAAATATCCCATTACCTAACCCCCCAGATTAACACGGTTAAAAAAAAAAAAAAAAAAAACAGTGCCAAAACCGCTATTTTTGGCACTTTTCCATTTCAATCCGTTTTTTCCGGTAACAAAACAAGGGTTAACAACCAAACAAAACTTAATATTTATTACCCTGATACTGCAGTTTACAGAAACACCACATTTGTGGTCGTAAACTGCTGTATCAGTAAAAGGGAGGCCGCAAAAGGAAAGGACTGACATGGTTTCTGGAAGGCCGATTTTGATGGCCTTTTTTATTGACACCATGTCCCTTTTGAAGCCCTCCTGATGCACTCTAGAGTAAAAACTCCCCAAAACTGACCCCATCTAAGAAACTAAACCCCTCAAGGTATTCAAAACTGATTATACAAACTTTATTAACCCTTTAGGTGTTCCTCAACAGTTAATGGCAAATGGAGATGAAATTTCAGAATTTAAATTTTTGGTAACCTTGCCTCACAAAAATGTAATACAGAGCAACCAAAAATCATATTTACCCTAAAAATAGTCCCCAAAAAAATGCCACCTTATCCCGTAGTTTCCAAAATGGGGTCACTTTTAGGGAGTTTCTACTCCAGGGGTGCATCAGAGGGGTTGAAACAGTACACGGTGTAAATAAACCGGTCCATAAAAATCAGCCCTCCAAAAACCAAACGGCGCACCTTTCACTCTATGCCCCGCTGTGTGGCCGTACATTAGTTTACGGCCACATATTGGGTGTTTCTGTAAACGGCAGAGTCAGGGCAATAAAGATACAGTCTTGTTTGGCTGTTAACCCTTGCTTTGTTAGTGGAAAAAATGGGTTAAAATGGAAAATAAGGCAAAAAAATGAAATTTTCAAATTTCATCCCCATTTGCCAATAACTCTTGTGCAACACCTAAAGGGTTAACGATGTATGTAAAATCAGTTTTGAATACCTTGAGGGGTGTAGTTTCTTAGATGGGGTCACTTTTAGGGAGTTTCTACTCTAGGGGTGCATCAGGGGGCTTCAAATGGGACATGGTGTAAATAAACCAGTCCATAAAAATCAGCCCTCCAAAAACCAAACGGCGCACCTTTCCCTCTACGCCCCGCTGTGTGGCTGTACAGTAGTTTACGGCCACATATTGGGTGTTTCTGTAAACGGCAGAGTCAGGGCAATAAAGATACAGTCTTGTTTGGCTGTTAACCCTTGCTTTGTTAGTGGAAAAAATGGGTTAAAATGGAAAATTAGACAAAAAAATGAAATTCTCAAATTTCATCCCCATTTGCCAATAACTCTTGTGCAACACCTAAAGGGTTAACGATGTATGTAAAATCAGTTTTGAATACCTTGAGGGGTGTAGTTTCTTAGATGGGGTCATTTTAGGGAGTTTCTACTCTAGGGGTGCATCAGGGGGCTTCAAATGGGACATGGTGTAAATAAACCAGTCCATAAAAATCAGCCCTCCAAAAACCAAACGGCGCACCTTTCCCTCTACGCCCCGCTGTGTGGCCGTACAGTAGTTTACGGCCACATATTGGGTGTTTCTGTAAACGGCAGAGTCAGGGCAATAAAGATACAGTCTTGTTTGGCTGTTAACCCTTGCTTTATTAGTGGAAAAAATGGGTTAAAATGGAAAATTAGACAAAAAAATGAAATTCTCAAATTTCATCCCCATTTGCCAATAACTCTTGTGCAACACCTAAAGGGTTAACGACGTATGTAAAATCAGTTTTGAATACCTTGAGGGGTGTAGTTTCTTAGATGGGGTCATTTTTGGGTGGTTTCTATTATGTAAGCCTCGCAAAGTGACTTCAGACCTGAACTGGTCCCTAAAAATTTAGTTTTTGTAAATTTCAGAAAAATTTCAAGATTTGCTTCTAAACTTCTAAGCCTTATAACATCCCCAAAAAATAAAATATCATTCCCAAAACAATTCAAACATGAAGTAGACATATGGGGAATGTAAAGTCATCACAATTTTTGGGGGTATTACTATGTATTACAGAAGTAGAGAAACTGAAACTTTGAAATTTGCAAAATTTTTCCAAATTTTTGTTAAATTAGGTATTTTTTGGTGCAAAAAAAAATAATTTTTTGACTTCATTTTACCAGTGTCATGAAGTACAATATGTGACGAAAAAACAATCTCAGAACGGCCTGGATAAGTCAAAGCGTTTTAAAGTTATCAGCACTTAAAGGGACTCTGGTCAGATTTGCAAAAAATGGCCTGGTCCTAAGGTGTAAAAAGGCTGTGTCCTTAAGGGGTTAAAATCATTAATAAAAATAGCCAGGGATTCTGGATCTTTTTAGGTACTGGAAGGGCGACACAGAGGTTTGCATAACAGCAGCAAAGGATCATATTGTCTGAGAGAATACCACCCCTGCTTATCTGATCAGCTGTACTGACCACAGTCTGACAAGTCGCACAGTCCAGTGGCTAGCCCTGCTCACAAACCAGGGCTAGCCTGCTAGAATTTCCAATACATACTGGGTCAATACAAATATATTTTCTCATAAAATAACGATCCATGGAGTGAAATCTATAAGATTGTATAAAGTCATATCTGACCCTAGGGCAGTGGGTAAGCCCTTTGATCACTTATGTGTAGATGGTAACTCTTACAGATTTCCCAGCATCACACATTGTACAGTCCTCGTTTAGAACTGTTGTGTTAATAATACTTGCACCTTCCCGAGCAGTGCAAAGGCCATTACAATCCAAAACAATTAGAGATGCAATGATTCCTGGCCACTTGTTGGATGTGATGTTCCCCAGCAGATGGCAGTAGTGTACTGTACTTTCAGAGCACTGATAAACTATTTTGTGATAACTACAGCGCTCAGGATTACAAGCCGACTTTTACTAATGTGATTACACTTAGACTTTGCCATAAACTGCACCAACATTTGCCACAAATTGGCACATCTCTTTTTAGATAAAATCGTCAGTTTAACCCAAAATTGTGCCACAATTCTGCTGTTAAACGCTATTGAAAACTAAGATAAATGTAGATAAGTGTCTGTCCCTGCACCTCATCTACCATCCGGCCTGAGCCCCTGTGATAAATCTGGTGCAGGCCTAGACAGTCTGTCCAAGGTTATACAATCTTTAGGATAGGTACGGTAAATTTGCATTACAGTGATCCCTCAACATGCAATATTAATTGGTTCCGCAACGACCATTGTATGTTGAAACCATAAGTCTATGGAAAATGGGTAATTGGTTCCAAACCTCAAAAATGTCAACCCGGAATAAGGAACAAGGGAGGATTGAGGTACATTAAGCACAAAATTGATAGAAATAAAGCAGGTTCTTACCTTTAGCAGTCAGAAGAAGCTTCTGGATCACTCTCTACATGTATGGGAGCATCTTCAAGGTCTTTTCTTGGCCTTTTGGTACTGATGAAAAATACGTCCAACGTAACTTGTTTCTGGCGTTTTTTCTGAAGATTCCTGAAGTAGCTCAGCACCTTGTCTTCATAATCACAGGTTTTAAGCTCAGCAAGAGAAATGTCTGGGTGTTTTCGGACAACACTCTTCACAACTTCCCAGGAAGAAAACAGATTCTTCATATCTTGAGCTGTGATAACATGGTCATTTTCACAACGCTCCTCTTCTCCACTGTCATGTTCTGTTGACTTGTCAAGCTCAAGTAACTCTTCTGTAGTCAGTTCGCTCTCATGGTCTTGAATAAGCTCTTCTACATCATCTTTATCAACTTCCAAACCCATAGTAGACTGGGCTAAATTGACAATCTCCTGCTCAATCTCATTTTCTGTATGAACCACAGAAACAGTGGCTTCATGCACAACAGAGGGCCACAAAGGTCTCCAAGCAGAATTAGGGACACGAATAGAAACATCATTCCATGCACTAACAATTAGCCTCACAGAGTCCAAGATGTTAAACTTTGTTTTCCAAAACTCTTTCAATGTCAAGTTTTTGTCTGCCTCAGTAGCTTCAAAGCATTTTGCAAACATCTTCTTGGTGTACAGCTTCTTGAAGTTTGAGATGACCTGTTGATCCATAGGTTGAAGAAGAGGAGTGGTGTTTGGAGGTAGAAATTTAATTGTGATGAAATTAAATTGGGCCTCCAATGATTCTGCCAGTGCTGGGTCATGACCAGGAGCGTTGTCTAACAGCAGCAGTGCTTTTAGCGGCAGTCTGTTTTTCTCCAGGTATGATTTCACTGAAGGACAAAAGACTTCTGTTGCCCATTCATTAAAGACATGTCTGGTCACCCAGGCCTTCCTATTGCAGCGCCAGAACACTCCGAAATTGGCTTTAATGACTTTCTTCTGTTTGAAAACTCTAGGGGTATCAGAATGATAAACCAACATTGGTTTTAGCTTAAAATCCCCCGATGCATTAGCACCCAGCAGGAGGGTTAGTCGGTCTTTCATAGGCTTATGTCCAGGAAGACTAGCTTCTTCTCTGGTGATGTATGTTCGCTTGGGACTTTTCTTCCAGAATAAGCCAGTTTCATCACAATTGAAAACTTGTTGTGGAAGGTAGCCTTCATCATCCATAAGACGCTGAAATTCCAGCTTAAAAGAATCAGATGCTTCACGGTTTGAGCTAGCTGCCTCTCCATGTCGTATCACACTCTTCACCTCACATCTTTGCTTGAAACGTTCAAACCAACCTTTGCTGGCTCTAAATTCTTCATAACGACTTGTATCAGCGGCGTCACCACTTGACTCAGTCTCTGCCTTTGCTTTCAGATCTTCAAAAATGCATTTTTGCACGTTCACAGATAAAGTTTCCCGGAACAGTGTCCCCTCTCATTTGCTTTTCCTTAATCCATAAATACAGCAACCTCTCCATCTCAACAATAAGATCTCTGCCTTTGTGAACTGTGGTTGATTTGTCGGGCACTTTGCTGTTAAGTGCGTCTCTCTTCTTCACAATTGTAGAAATGGTTGATTGTGAGAAACCATACTGTTGCACTAACTCACTTATCTTCATGCCATTGTCGTGTTTTTATTATTATTTAAATATTATTTATTTATTAAAATTGCCACTGTTAAAAATCCTCCAAAAATCCATGGTGGTAATTCCACTGCTAAATGTGTGGGGGTGGGGGCTTTACTGTTCAGCCTGATTTTGTGGTACTGTACTGTATTTTGTAGTAAAAGCCGTGTGCATAGAGGCTTACCGTGTTCAGCCCGCAGCTTGCCTGTCACTCTCCACACGATCCTCACGACATAGCCCTACAGCACACACGGCATTCAGCCAAACTGTAAAGCACGCTGATTGGCGGTACTGTACTCCAGCCTATCAGCGTATGTCTCTGAGGAGAGGCCATCGTAAGTTGAATCCATCGCATGTTGAGTACCTCGTATGTCGAGGGATCACTGTATGTATTGCTTTGGACGGCAGCTGCTTTAAACAGTTGTGCTACAGAAAGTCTCCATGTATCCCAGGCCTAAGTGTGCCCGTATATCTAGGGGTAGAACCACAGGGGTAAAACTTCAGCGTCACAACTGGCGACACGGAAATCATGCATTCACTTTGGGTACTTTCACACTAGCGTTTTTGTTTTCCGGCCCTGAGTTCCGTCACAGGGGCTCAATACCGGAAAAAAACTGATCAGTTATATCCCCATGCATTCCGTTCAGGATGCATCAGGATGTCTTCAGTTCAGTCCCTCTTACGTTTTTTGGCCAGAGAAAATACCGCAGCAAAAATCCTGAACACTTGCCAGAATGCCGGATCCTGCATTAATTTCCATTAAAATGCATTAATGCCAGATCTGGCCCCAAGTGTTCCAGAAAAACGGATCCGTTCTTTCCGTCCGTGCATGCACAGACCATTAAATCTGTGAAAAAAATAAATACCGGATCCGTTTTTCCAGATGACAACCGGACAGATGGATCCGGTATTGCAATGCATTTGTGAGACGGATCCGCATCCGTCTCACAAATACATCCGTTTGCGTCCAGATTGCCGGAATCCTCTGCCACAAGTGTGAAAGTACCCTTAATCATCAGTTTAAAAACCGCGGCAGCATGTTTTGGGTCAGTGCCGCACTGTGTGACCCTAACCTAGCGATTTCTGCAGCGCAGCATTTTTCTAATATACTTGATTTATTCACTACAGACCACTCCTCTGTTTCCATGTATGCAGGTCAATAGATGTCAGAAGCAGACTGCCCCCTAGTGGTGGCAGCAAGAAAATGGTCTTTTTACTAGTATGTAGAAAGAGGGTTAATTGAGGAATAGACCTTTGTAATTTTAGGATGGATCTACCCGGCGACCTTGGCAGCAACACACATTGCATGGCCTACGATGACAGTGCAGCGTGGCAGTATTGAAATACAATAAAAATGAATGGGGGTATGTTGTTGGAATCGCGGAATCGCAGACCAACAATCACACGAAGTCCAGCAAGTTTGGATTTCTTGTGCCTGTTGAGAATGCAACCCCATTCACTTTCATTATGCTGCGATGTACAGTCAGAGCGCGATGCAGCTATCTGTGGTCGTGCAATATGTATTCCAGCCAAAGTCGGCACGTAGCCCCTGCCTCATTGAGTGTGTGAAAGAAATTCTGTCAGTGCAAAACTGCTGACAGATATACACTCACCTAAAGAATTATTAGGAACACCTGTTCTATTTCTCATTAATGCAATTATCTAGTCAACCAATCACATGGCAGTTGCTTCAATGCATTTAGGGGTGTGGTCCTGGTCAAGACAATCTCCTGAACTCCAAACTGAATGTCAGAATGGGAAAGAAAGGTGATTTAAGCAATTTTGAGCGTGGCATGGTTGTTGATGCCAGACGGGCCGGTCTGAGTATTTCACAATCTGCTCAGTTACTGGGATTTTCACGCACAACCATTTCTAGGGTTTACAAAGAATGGTGTGAAAAGGGAAAAACATCCAGTATGTGGCAGTCCTGTGGGCAAAAATGCCTTGTGGATGCTAGAGGTCAGAGGAGAATGGGCCGACTGATTCAAGCTGATCGAAGAGCAACGTTGACTGAAATAACCACTCGTTACAACCGAGGTATGCAGCAAAGCATTTGTGAAGCCACAACACGCACAACCTTGAGGCGGATGGGCTACAACAGCAGAAGACCCCACCGGGTACCACTCATCTCCACTACAAATAGGAAAAAGAAGCTACAATTTGCACGAGATCACCAAAATTGGACTGTTGAAGACTGGAAAAATGTTGCCTGGTCTGATGAGTCTCGATTTCTGTTGAGACATTCAAATGGTAGAGTCCAAATTTGGCGTAAACAGAATGAGAACATGTATCCATCTTGCCTTGTTACCACTGTGCAGGCTGGTGGTGGTGGTGTAATGGTGTGGGGGATGTTTTCTGGGCACACTTTAGGCCCCTTAATGCCAATTGGGCATCGTTTAAATGCCACGGGCTACCTGAGCATTGTTTCTGACCATGTCCATCCCTTCATGACCACCATGTACCCATCCTCTGATGGCTACTTCCAGCAGGATAATGCACCATGTCACAAAGCTCGAATCATTTCAAATTGGTTTCTTGAACATGACAATGAGTTCACTGTACTAAAATGGCCCCGACAGTCACCAGATCTCAACCCAATAAAGCATCTTTGGGATGTGGTGGAACGGGAGCCTCGTGCCCTGGATGTGCATCCCTCAAATCTCCATCAACTGCAAGATGCTATCCTATCAATATGGGCCAACATTTCTAAAGAATGCTATCAGCTCCTTGTTGAATCAATGCCACGTAGAATTAAGGCAGTTCTGAAGGCAAAAGGGGGTCCAACACCGTATTAGTATGGTGTTCCTAATAATTCTTTAGGTGAGTGTATGTAGGGCCAGGGGGCGGGAGGTAATACATACCTGTCACTGGTTTTAATCCAAACAGTGAGGTAAAAATTAAAGGGGTTACCTGAGTATACATTTTTCCCTTTCCATATTGCTTCCTCGGTCAGGGCCTGCAACTTATTAATGCACTTGCACTACTTTTTCTGTCATAGGGTGCATCCACATGACTATTTGTATTTTGCGGATGACGTCTGTGTGACATCAGTGTTGCATCCGTTTTTTTTGCAGATCCATTGTAACAATGCCTGTCCTTGTCCGTAAGTCAGACAAAAATAGGACATGTTCTGCCTTATTGCGGACATACGGATACGGAGAGCACAAGGTGTGCATTTCCAGTCTGCATTTGTTGCGGACCCATTGAGATGAATGGGTCCGCATCCTATCCACAAGAAATGCAGACCGGATGTGGACCAAAAATGCGGTTGTGTGAATGGGGCCTCACTCTGGAGACCAGGAGAGTGGTCATGTGACTGTGCCCTCTGTGGAGACTGCATTTTCTCTGACATCACAGCCAGGCCTCCCGTGATTCCGTCAGTCAGAATCCCTACCGAAATCGTGATGTTAGACCCATGTGATCTAGAATGGGCTGGTCCATGCTCTCGGTCTGCAAGCAGGGTAGGCGGTGTTCACTGCTAGTCATATCGAAGTTGTGTGGGAGGAGTCAGCAAGAGGATGATGGAGGGTGTAGTGATTGGGAAGTGTTGTGGCTGCAGCTCATCTATGCCCACAACCTGGAGCGCAGCGGGAGCATGGAGAAGGAAGCGAAGACTCAGGAACAGTTGACAGCACACTACTATGCTCTGCAGCAGACTAGATCAGGTTTACACAGTTAAAAGATATTTTTTAGGATCCCACACAACCCCTTTAACTTTGATTATTGAGGGATCTACTAGCGCAGGTGCTCCATAAGTGTGCTGGGGACAGGCCCGCAGACTGCAGGGCTTCAGACTCAGTGTTTCAAGGGGTTCTGCACTTTGTTTAAACTGATGATCTAACCTCTGGATAGATCATCAACTTCTGATCGGTGGGCGTCCGACACCCGGGACCCCTGCCGATCAGCTGTTTGAGAAGGCAGCGGCGCTCCAGCAGCTCCAGCAGTGGTGCTCCAGCAGCGCCGTGGCCTTCTCACTGTTTACCGCTGGCCCAGTGACGTCGCGACTAGTATCACTGGCCTGGGCGCGGCTAAACTCTGTTCCCTTGAATGGAGCTTAGCCGCGCCCAGGCCAGTTGATACAAATCGTGACGTCACTCGGCCTGCGGTAAACAGTGAGAAGGCCGCGGCGCTGCTGGAGCTTCTTCTCAAACAGCTGATCGGCGGGGGTCCCAGGTGTCGGACCCCCGCCGATCAGAAGCTGATGATCTATCCAGAGGTTAGATCATCAGTTTAAACAAAGTGCAGAACCCCTTTAAGCCACTCCACAGCCCCTCACATCTGCTGGAAGTGACAGCTGTAGTGTTCAACCTATTACCTCCTGTCGTCTGTCGATAGAACTGCTGACAGACTCTCTTTAAGGACTTTTTACATGGGCCAAGGATTGGGTCAATTGTCAGGAACAAATGATAGTTGTAAATGTGCTGCTGATCATCCGCTGAATATTCATTTGCTGGATGATTTGTCATTTATATGACACATAAAATCTTTATTGGCGCCATATTGCTGGTTTAAACAGAGATCTACGGCCCACAAACAATTAATCTGTATGGAAATGAATGATCACAGTAAGAGCTCATGCACACGACCGTATGTGTTTTACAGTCTACAAAAAACGGATCCGAAAAAAGATATATAGATGACGTCCATGTGCATTCCGAATTTTGCGGAACAGAACAGCTGGCCCCTAATAGAACAGCCCTATCCTTGTCCATAATGCAGACAATAATAGAACATGTTCTATAATTTTTCGTAACGGACATACGGAAACAGAATACACACGGAGTAACTTCCGGTTTTTTTGCAGACCCATTGAAATGAAGGAACGGACACGGAAAGAAAATTTGTTTGTGTGCATGAGCCCTAACAATCATTCACCCCCATACAGAGGGAATTAATTCTGTCTGTAAATGCAGCTTTTACAACCCTGCAATGATCGGAAATCAACAGTTCGTTACCGATCATTACCCTGAATAGTGAATAGTTTATGCTGCTGGTTGTCATCGTAAAAATAAAGCTAGGTATAGCAGTAAAAATAATCAAGGTGCGGTCACACCTAGGTTTTTGGCATTTCTCTGCACCTTTGTGTTTTTGCATCAGCTCTTTGTGCCATGTATTTTGAGGTAAAAATGGCTCCTGTCAGCTGAAGGTCTATGGCAGGGCTGGCCAACCTGTGACTCTCCAGCTGTTGTAAAACTACAACTCCCAACATGCCCTGCTGTAGGCTGATAGCTGTAGGCAGTTGTAGTTTTGCAACAGCTGGAGAGCTTAAGGTTGGCCATCCCTGGTCTATGGGAAATATGAAACACAGGACACAGTTTGGTGGCTTTTTTTTCTTTCTCATTTCTTTTAAAAAACGCAGCATGCCGGAGTTCTTGGTGTCTTTCAGCGCCTTCTCTTTAGGTGTAAAATCCATGAAGAACACTAGTGGTAAGACGTAAATGGGGCAGATTTACTAAGGCTTCTTTCACACGACCGTATGGCTTTTTCAGTGTTTTGCGGTCCGTTTTTAACGGATCCATTGTTTAGTTTTTTGTTTCCGTTGTGTTTCCGTTTCCGTTCCGTTTTTCCGTATGGCATATACAGTATACAGTAATTACATAGAAAAAATTGGGCCGGGCATAACATTTTCAATAGATGGTTCCACAAAAACGGAACGGAAATGGAAGACATACGGATGCATTTCCGTATTTTTTTTTGCAGACCCATTGACTTGAATGGAGCCACAGAACGTGATTTGCGGGCAATAATAGGCTATGTTCTGTCTTTCAACGGAACGGAAAAACGGAAACGGAATGCATACGGAGTACATTTTTTTTTTTTTCGCCGAACATTTCGCCGAACGGACCGTATATGGAACGCAAAAAACGGCCCGTTAACGGTTTTGTGAAAGAGGCCGGTGACTTCACATCACCATTATGGATTTCGTTACTGTTTTCCATTATAACGGAAAATAACGGAATCCATAGGACAGAGGTCAAAACGGAAGCCTTTAAGAGGCCGTCTTGCATAACGGAAACCAGGACGGATCCGTTATGCTTGCCCATAGACTTCTATTATGACAGAAAGCAAAACGGAATGCCTTTTAAAAGTTTTGACTTCCATCTTATGGATTCCGTTATTTTCCGTTATAATCATGTCATAGCGGAAAACAATAACAGAATCCATAACGCTGATGTGAACTCACCCTAAGGCTACATGCACACTAATTTATTTTGTTTCCGTGTCCGTTCCATTTTTTTTTTTTGCGGATAGGATGCGGACCCATTCATTTCAATAGGTCCGCATAAAATGCGAACAGCACACCGTGTGCTGTCCGCATCAGTATGTTCATTCCGTAGCCCCGCAAAAAAAATAGAACATGTCATATTCTTGTCCGTTTTAGGCACTGTTACAATGGATCCGCCAAAAAAAGTCATCCATTTTTTTTTTTGTGGATCCGCAATTTGCGGACCGCAAAACACATACGGTTGTGTGCATGTAGCCTAAGGCCTCATGCACACGACCGTTGTTGTATTCCGTGTTGTTCCGTTTTTCGTGATTTTCTGCGGACCCTTTAATTTTCTGGGTCCGTTGAAAACTCGGCTAATGCACTGTTTGTCATCCGCGTCCGCGCCCGTTTTTTTCCTATCATTTGCATGGCAAACTTGACTTAGACTTTTTTTTTACTTTCCTTCATGTCTGGTGATCCTCCAAAAATAAAGGAAGACACACGGAAACAAAAACGGAAACGGATCACGGAACAACGGAACCCCATTTTGCGGAACGGAACACAACAACGGTTGTGTGCATGAGGCCTAACACTGTTGTTTTAAACCGGTCTTTGCTTCCCCCTGCGGTTCCAGAGGATTCTGCTCATTTATGACGAGGCTGGCGCCCACCTCTGGCAGTCCATACACCTGGGGTAAAAACTATTCCAGTCTCCCTGACTGCAGTCGTTTTTTGCCAACATAACGCCTGTTTTCAGGTGTAAATGTAGTAAATTTGCAGTAGGTGATGTTCAACCCCCCGACACCCCTGAGTGTCCAACACGTCATAAAAACACTTGTGTGACAAAATATTGTTGCAGAGACATTTAAAAAGTTGCAAAACAGGTCTGTGATTGTAAATGACCCTCGATATATCATGGGTGCTGCACAAGAGAACTGGAGTGATTTTGGCTGTTTTGTCAGTGGAGAAGTTGCACCAAGTTTATGATGAATATACTCCTTTTTTTTTATATCATTGCTTCTTTTTAACCAAAAGATTGCAAGTCGCACACAAAATTCGCACATTTCCACTGCCCTGATGGCATACAGATCGTAAACTTCTATAATAAATGAGGTTAGACTTTAGATATTCCTTGCAATAGATATAAGAAATGGCGTCAGACATTTAGTAAATTTGTTGCTAAAAACCCAAATGCAGCCCATGACGGAGACTCTTAAAATGAGAACAAAGTCAGAAGTTATTACATGACCCCCTAAGTTTATGCCACCTATTAGTTGACTTGGTTTTGCTCCAAAAATGTGCTGAATTTTTTGTGCACAAAGGCCAATTTAAAACCCTTTCTCGCTAAGCCGTGCCCCTTTCCACCTAGCCTCACCTTCTTGTCAGAGGAGGAGTAAAAAGGTTAGAAAAGTGTCTAAAACACTTAAGAAATGTGGTGCAAGACATGTTCGCTAGTTTTTGGGGGTTTTTTTGTCACCAAAAAAAATCGGATGTTTTCAATGGTTAACTTGCCACTGTGTGCAAACGCACCAAAAAAACGCTTATTCAGAGTTTTTTGTACTGGTAAAAAAATCTAAAAGCCAAATTCATGTGTATGGAGACCCTAAATCATCATTCATGGTACTCAAATCTAGCACAAGCTGATAGGCAGAGGAGTAACCTGAGGCTCTTGGGTGCCGATGCCAAATTTTGGAACAGTCCCCGCACCTACCATGTGCCATATCTAAAACGGGTGTCTTGTTTTGTTACAGAGGGGCATTTTACGCCTCCTGAGGCACCAGGGTCAGGGGAGTGACGGCAGCCTCTGCACCCCCTAAAGCTGTACCCCTGCTGACAAGGTGCATTTTAGAAATGTTACAGCTTTGTATTAGAATACCTGTAATTCCAAGAATGAACAGCAGGGGGTGACCTTTACATCCAGTTGCAGAACTCAGGTCACAGATTTACTAAATTCCTTGCACCAGAATTCTGGCATCAGCTGCACCTTCTTTTATGGGGCAAACCAATTAAGACAAATGGATTATTTATCTGTGCTAAAAAGAACAGACGCGTGCGCCTTGCATGACAAAGGGGCCTAAAGTGTCGGCTTAAAATGAGAAAAGTCCAAGTGTGCCAGATCTAACACACAGCGCGCGACACTGGAATAACTGGCTCATCTTGTGACTTCCTGCTCTAAGGGGGCAATGGGTCAAGTGCGCAGTGTCAGAAAAATGGAATAGATATTAGGCATTAATGGGGCCCCAAGCAAAGTAATGTCTGGGGGCCCTAATCAAAGACCTTTTATATAGTTGTGCCTGTGCCGTGCTAACACGATATATTGCTAGTAAAATTTATGTAAGTTATTACTTTACAGTCACCCTTTTATCATGTATTATCAGTAATATGTGACGTCCATGAGCTTAGCTGGCTCGTCGGACGGCCTGCAGTCACATGCAGCGGTACTGCGTTATCAGCCAGGATTATACTTCACATTGTGCTTCTGGTCTGGTTTAGGGCTGCAGGTGACATCTACTACATTATCTGTACTCAGAGAGTTATCACTGTGATATCTGTGGTGTTACATAGGACTGCAGGTGACATCTACTATATTATCTGTACTCAGAGAGTTATCACTGTGATATCTGTGGTGTTACACAGGACTGCAGGTGACATCTACTATATTATCTGTACTCAGAGAGTTATCACTGTGATATCTGTGGTGTTACATAGGACTGCAGGGAACATCTACTATATTATCTGTACTCAGAGAGTTATCACTGTGATATCTGTGGTGTTACATAGGACTGCAGGTGACATCTACTACATTATCTGTACTCAGAGAGTTATCACTGTGATATCTGTGGTGTTACATAGGACTGCAGGTGACATCTACTACATTATCTGTATTAAGAGAGTTATCACTGTGATATCTGTGGTGTTACATAGGACTGCAGGAGACATCTACTATATTATCTGTACTCAGAGAGTTATCACTGTGATATCTGTGGTGTTACACAGGACTGCAGGTGACATCTACTACATTATCTGTACTCAGAGAGTTATCACTGTGATATCTGTGGTGTTACATAGGACTGCAGGTGACATCTACTATATTATCTGTACTCAGAGAGTTATCACTGTGATATCTGTGGTGTTACACAGGACTGCAGGTGACATCTACTATATTATCTGTACTCAGAGAGTTATCACTGTGATATCTGTGGTGTTACATAGGACTGCAGGGAACATCTACTATATTATCTGTACTCAGAGAGTTATCACTGTGATATCTGTGGTGTTACATAGGACTGCAGGTGACATCTACTACATTATCTGTACTCAGAGAGTTATCACTGTGATATCTGTGGTGTTACATAGGACTGCAGGTGACATCTACTACATTATCTGTATTAAGAGAGTTATCACTGTGATATCTGTGGTGTTACATAGGACTGCAGGAGACATCTACTATATTATCTGTACTCAGAGAGTTATCACTGTGATATCTGTGGTGTTACACAGGACTGCAGGGAACATCTACTATATTATCTGTGCTCAGAGAGTTATCACTGTGATATCTGTGGTGTTACATAGGACTGCAGGTGACATCTACTACATTATCTGTACTCAGAGAGTTATCACTGTGATATCTGTAGTGTTACATAGGACTGCAGGGAACATCTACTATATTATCTGTGCTCAGAGAGTTATCACTGTGATATCTGTGGTGTTACATAGGACTGCAGGGAACATCTACCATATTATCTGTGCTCAGAGAGTTATCACTGTGATATCTGTGGTGTTACATAGGACTGCAGGGAACATCTACTACATTATCTGTACTCAGAGAGTTATCACTGTGATATCTGTGATGTTACATAGGACTGCAGGTGACATCTACTATATTATCTGTACTCAGAGAGTTATTACTGTGATATTGTAGTGTTACATGGGACTGCAGATAACATCTACTATATTATCTGTACTCAGAGAGTTATCACTGTGGTATCTGTGGTGTTACATAGGACTGCAGGTGATATCTACTAAATTATCTGTACTCAGAAAGTTATCATTTTGGTATCTGTGCTGTTACATAGGACTGCAGGTCACATCTACTATATTATTTTTACGTGGAAAGTTATTATTGTGTTATCTGTGGCGTTACATAGGACTGCAGTTAACATCTACTATATTTTCTGTACTCAGTGAGTTATTTCTGTGGTATCTGTAGTGTTACATAGGACTGCAGATGGCATCTACTACATTATCTGTACTCAGAGAGTTATCACTGTGGTATCTGTAGTGTTACATAGGACTGCAGTTAACATCTATTACATTATCTTTATGCAGAAAGTTATCATTGTGTTATATGTGGTGTAACATAGGACTGCAGGTGACATATATTTTACTATCTGCACTCTGTTCATGAAGTAATATGACAATATTTGTCATGTACAGTAGCTTCATGAACAGAGTGCCGATAGTGTAGTAGATGCTTCTTGCAGTCCTATGTAACACCACAGATACCACAGTGATAACTCTCTGCCTACAGATAATGTAGTAGGTGTCATCTGCAGTCCTATGTAACACCACAGATAACACAGTGATAACTGTGTAAATATAATGTAGTAGATGTCACCTGCAGTCCTATGTAACACCACAGATAACACAGTGATAACTCTCTGAGTACAGATAATGTTGTATATGTACTTGCATTTTTTTGTAGGGCTACATTCATACGACCATATGTGTTTTGCGGTCCACAAAACACGATTACCGGACGGTGTGCGTTCCGCAATTTTTGAACCGCACATGCTGTCACTCTTATAGAAAATGCCTATTCTTGTCTGCAATTGCAGACAAGAATAGGAGATGCTCTATAATTTTTGTGGGGCTGCGGAACAGAACAACTGATGCGGACAGCAAAAATGCGGAACGGGTGCTGAACAAAACATACGGCCGTCTGAATGATCCCTAAGGGCTCATGCACACGAACGTATTTTCTTTTTGTGTCCGTTATGTTTTTTTTTTGCAGACCGTATACCAACTATTAATTTTAATGGGTTCACAAAAAAAAACTGAAGGTACTCCGTGTGCATTCCATTTCCGTAAGTCCGTATTTCAGTTGCGCAAAAAAATAGAGCATGTCCTATTATTGTCCGCATTACGGACAAGGATAGGACTGTTCTATTAGGGGCCAGCTGTTTAGTTCAGCAAAATACAGAATGCACACGGAAGTCATCCGTATTTTTTGCGGATCCGTTTTTTGCAGACCGCAAAATACATACGGTCGTGTGCTTGAGTCCTAACAATGTAACCACAATGACGATTCCTGGCTGCCTTTAGAATCACTGTTTCCAGTGGCGGTTTCCTGTCTTTCCTAGGGGGGGCCACTTTCATACCTGGGATAGTGGGCGACGATACTAAAACTCACAGAATGGAAACCGTGATCTATATAACAGCATCAGACAAATTACACTAGAAATCTACAATATAAATCATTGCTTTACTCACTAGACTTGGCACCTACCAGTGATATTTAATGTCTTTCCTCGCTGCCTCCAACAGTTTGCTATTGGACATTACAGGGAATATAACTCCCAGCATGCCCTGCCCAGGCTGTTTTACGTGATATCAGAGAACATTACAGGAAGGAGGTATGGGAAAGAACTAGAACTCCCAGCATTTCTCTGGCTCACAATGAATCCATCACTTCACTTTCTTCTCTTCCATACAAAGCCCCGCCCCATCATGTTATATAATGTCATCACAGGTCCTTTACCACCACTTCTCCTCTTCACTGCTGACCTCTGCCTCCTCCTGTGCTGATGACATGACGGTGATGTCATCACAGGTCCCTCAGCTCTTGCAGATATAGAGCAGGCCCTGGATAGACTCTGACCACAACTGTATCTTCATCCTTAGGACACAAATACAGTTGTCAGTTATGGTGCTGCCTGACCCTTCCATCACGTGGCCCCACGCATGGTGGTAAAGACCACCACTGGGAATTGCAGTTGCACCAAACTTATGGTGCATTTGAGCCATTTTGAGTGTTGTTTGCGCCATGCTCG
This sequence comes from Bufo bufo, assembly GCF_905171765.1. Lineage (NCBI taxonomy): Eukaryota > Metazoa > Chordata > Amphibia > Anura > Bufonidae > Bufo > Bufo bufo. The sequence continues at coordinate 141,156,133 of NC_053389.1, forward strand.
GCACTTTACATTTACTAAGGAGTAGCCAGATGTTTTGTGGGTGAAGCTACATTTTTAGCTAAAAAGTTGACAAAAAGTCACAAGAGTACTCCAGTCCCCTGGTGGTGTACAAACTGACGGAACTTTTGTAATAAACTAGATTGGACTTTACACTGAAAAATGTATAGGTATTTCATGCCACAAATTAAAAAAATGGCTTTAGACCAAGTAGACTCTGCAAAAAAACAGTTGCATTTTGATAAATGACTTCCACCCTAAGAATTTGGTTCAATACTAGTTTCAGTACTATGCTGACTTTCTGCCAAGAAATAGCGGTACATGGTCCAGAGATACATACTCCCTATATAACTATATAGATTAGCCATTCAGGACTGTCAGAAAGCTGGGTGACAACCACTCTGGCTGTAATGGGCAACATAATGGTTGTCATCTAGAAGCAAGAATTCACCTTCTTATATAACGTTGTAGCTTCCATGGGAAATAATCTCTGCTTGTGCTTTTTTTCAGCTCATAAAGAAGGTTATCCAGCTGGGCGACACTTCTTGCCTCCTCCCTATCATGGATATATTTAAGGAAGACGACCGCAAATTGATGCAGAATCACTGTCAAACGAAGGCAATGGCGATTCTGCAAAGCAAAGGGGATACGTATCTGAAGGAAGCCGTCGCTTACCTGTCGTTTGCTATAATTGCATCAGGTAAGATTAGATTTATTTGCCATAAACAATGTTAAGGATATAATACAGCAAGATAAAAACATAAAAATCATAAACCCCCTATTAAAGGGGTGGTCTGGTTTATAAAAGTTATTACAGGAAAGAGACTCTCCCATTCAGGGCCATCACCAATTAGAAAGACTGAAGTGCAGCTACAAAAAGTATCTCTCATTCCCGCCATGTCTGTGCATTGCATGGATAGCGAATTCATTTGAATGAAAACTGAGTAATACTTTTCACTTCCTGTGGGGGCGCAATATAGGAAATCACTGGAGGCCCCAGCAGCAGGACAATCAGTGATCTAATTATTTCAAGAGAACCCTTCAAAGAACAGACGATTAATATTATAAAAAAAAAAAAAATACTGGAAATCCCTTAAAGGGCATCTGTCAGCAGTTTTGTACCTATGAAACTGGCTGACCTGTTACATGTGCACTTGGCAGCTGAAGGAATCTCAGTTGGTCCCATGTTCATACCTGCCTGCATTGCTGAGAAAAATGAAGTTTAAATATATGCAAATGAGCTTCTAAGAGCAATGGGGGCATTGGCATTGCACATAGAGGCTCTGCTTGCTCTGCAAATGCCGCCCCTTTTGCACTTTGATTGACAGGGCCAGGTAGGTGTGATGACCTTTTCATTGCCTGGCCCTGTCAATCAAAGTGTAGAGGGCGAGGAAGTTGCAGAGAGCGCAGAGCCTCTAGGTGTAACAACTACGCCTCCATTGCTCTTAGAGTCTCATTTGCATATATTAAAACATCATTTTTCTAAGCAATGCGGGCACATATGAACATGGGACCAACACAAATGTCTTCAGCTGCCGAGTGTACATGTAACAGGTAAGCCAGTTTCATAGGTACAAATCTGCTGACAGATGTCCTTTAAGAACATTTCCCTCCAAAATAAACAATAAATCTAAGTCTTTGAGTTCTTTTCTCACAGGTTCTGCTGTTTCGTAGTCTGATCTTTCTCAGGAAAAGCTGGGTGAAAACCAATATAACTCATTATGGCCCCCAGAAAGTTGCCACCCAAGGCAGCCTAAATATGGAGCTGCATGGTAGGATTAGATGTGTTAGACAGGACTGTCATTCCATCCACCTTTGAAGATGGATGACAATCTTAGTGGTGACAACCTCTGTCATGATGTTCCTATTGGTGGTCACTAGTGTTGAACGAGCATGCTCGGCCAATCTGGTGTTCGACTCAAGCATCGCTATGCTCGGCCAAATACCGCGTGTGCTTGAGCGCGATGCTCGAGTCAGTTGTTAAAGTGAACCTGTCATTAACTGTATGCTGACCTCACTGAAAGCAGCATAAAATAGTAACAGAAATGCTGATTTCAGAGGTGTGTCACTGATGAGCTAAAAGTAAGTGGTTGCTGAGAACCAGCATCATAAACATTGTAGCACAGGGCTTGAAAAGAGTCAAATCTACCTGAGAAGAGTCCTGGTTATACATAATCTCCTGCTCTCCCTGTCCATCTGCTGATTGGCAGTTCTCTCCTAGAGAGAAAGGGAGAAAACTAGGTAGAAGACTGTCAGTCATCAGCAGGTGGGCAGGAGAGCAGGAATTTATGAATAACCAGGACTCTTCTCAGGTGGCTGTGACTCTTTTCCAGGCCCAGTCTACAATGATTGTGATGTCGGCTCTCGGCAACCACTTACTTTAAACTTTTAAATGACATACAATACCGCTGAAATCAACTCACCTGTCTCTACTTTATACTGCCATTAGCATGGGCAGCATAAAGTTGATGACAAGTTCCCTTTAAGGTCCTTACCTCTAATGTAGAAGGTTGTGAGTTCAAATCCCGGCAGAAACTTTCAAGAAATAGAGGCTAAATTAGATTTAATTCACTGTAGTTAGGAACGCTATAGGGATTAGATAAAACGAATACTTTATTAAATATACAAAAATGTGTGAGGAAAAGTAACCTACTAAATATATAAAATTCAAAGTGACCAAGATCTATCCACGGACCCTGAGGCGGATCGAGGTATTGCGTGGATAACTACGGTCTGCGGTACCGCTCAGGTGTGGATACAATCACTGAGAAATCCACTTCAGGTGCACTACAAAAGGTTGCAAAACCATGCCAGCAGGCTATAGTTATCTAAACACAACCAAATGTGCGCACCATGGCACGGACAAGGTGCTCAGCTCAATCACCCAGTCTCAGCTCAATCACCCAGTCTGGACTAAATTAACAATTAATCCATTGATAAACATCTACTCACTAGGAGGCGCGGCAACGCCGCAGCAAACAACCCGCCCCACTTACCCGCCCCCTCTATGAGGCGATCACAGACGAATGTCAAAACATTCGCATACTGATATTAGAGCAACCAAACGGCAGTTTTAAAAATAAGGTAGCGCAGCACTACAGGAACAGGGATCGGTGTCTTATTCTAGTAAGTGGTTGCATGTAGTGAATAACTACTGTGGTTATTGTTACTGAATTAAGATAACTCTGAGATGTGAGGAGTCCTGGGTTATCATAATATATAGAGGTGATGCATCATGTGAAATACATCAAGGTGACGCACAGCGTACTCAACTCTGAGATGCGAATGTAGGGCAGAGCAGAATATATTGTGTCCTCGTTTGAATGTGAACCAGAGAGTGAGACAAATTACATGCATAGGGGCTCAAAGAAAGCAAACAAAAGAGTTATACTCATTGAGCCCCTGCTGTTGGAGTGTGTGCAAACGGTAAATCCACTGTGTCTCTTTTTGTACCACCTCTATGGCCTGAAATTTCATCACATCCGCATTACCACCATGTAAGGTGGATGTGTGTCTCGCAATTAGGGTGTCTGCACCCTTGCGGATGTCATTAAGATGTTCTGCAATTCTTCTGTGGAATTCCCTAAAGGTTTTCCCCACATATTGTTTTCCACATATACACGTGGCCAAATATACCAACCCTTTGAAGATGGATGACAATCTCAGTGGTGACAACCTCTGTCATGATGTTCCTATTGGTGGTCACTAGTTTGGTCCTGCAATTAACGAAGGATTTGATGGTGAACGTTTGCTCTGTTACACTGCAGGTGAATGTAGCACCTAGCTGGACAGCAGAGCACGCCACACATCCTCCACATCGAAAGGTGCCTTTAAGGTTGGTACTCAGCCAGGTGGTTGTAGTGGGGGCTTGAAAAAAACTGTGGACCAGACGATCTCTTAAGTTGCGTCCACGTCGGTACTTTATCAGAGGTGTATCTCCTACCAGATGACCAATGTCGGGGTGAGTAATTCTCTTACCGTATCATGTGCCTCGTCATAAGTGGCCACAATACGCAATTGTTCAGGCCCAGGTGGCCCTGATTTGGGTGTCAGCAATGTGTCATGATTCAAGGCCAAAGAGTGTTGATAGGCCTTGGCTAACACATATTGTAGGTATCCCCTACTTCTGAATCTTGACTGCAGGTCATTAGAAGCAGCCCTAAAGTCAGACATCTTAGAACAGTTGCGCCTTACCCTAAGGTATTGTCCTTTGGGAATTCCTCTCTTCAAGGGCAGAGGATGGCAACTGTCCCACCTAAGGAGACTATTTGTGGCCGTCTTCTTCCGAAATAAACTTGTACCAACATTGCCATCACAATCTCTGAAGATGGTGAGATTAAGAAATGTAATTTGAGATTCCTGTATCTCAGATGTGAAAAACAATCCCATTGTGTTGTTGCTCAGGTCTGTAACAAAGCTGTTAAATTCAACTACACTTCCTGACCACAGAATCAGCACATCATCGATGTAACGTAGCCATAAATTAATATGGTCAGCCCATTTATGGTTATTCTCAGCAAACAAAACTTCCTGTTCCCACCAGCCCAGGTATAGGTTGGCGAAGGTGGGCGCACAAGGGCTCCCCATCGCCACCCCCCTGAGCTGGTGGTACATACGGTAGTCAAAGATAAATACATTGTGTTCGAGAATAAAACTCAGAAGTTCAAGAACAAACTCATTATGCTGCCAAAGATGGATGCCACGTTGATTTAAAAATGAGGCTACAACTCCACACCCCTTGTCATGAGGTATGGAGCTGTAGAGTGCCTTTACGTCCAGACTGGCCAGCATAACGTTTTCACCAATATGGATCCACTCCAATTTCTTGATCACATCCATTGAGTCACTGAATTAGATTTAAATACACTGGGTGTCCCCAAGCACTGACTTCATATATGGACATAGCTATATATGGAGTCAGAGCAGGGACTCCTAAGCCGCGGACTCACACTGGGGGATTCCCTCACTGTACAGCGATCTTCTGCATAGACCTCGGTGGGCCCTGGCACCCTCCTCTCTTCAGAGCAGGAGGTGCCTGGTTTAATGCTCGGTTTCTCCCTTTGACTTCCATTGAGTTCAGGTGCTCTGTAGAGCACCCGAGCATCCCAAAGTGTTCTACTCGAACACTTTGGTGCTTGATCAACACTAGTGGTCACCCAACTTCCCATATAGCTGATTAGACGACTGAGGGACTTATATTCATTTTTATAGAGGAGACATGCTCTGTAAAGATTAGGAGCTGAAATATGTGAAATAATGGATGATGAAACAGCAGGTGAAACCCGTTCTTATTAACTTTAAGTGGCTTGTCGTGGTGAAACTTCAAAGGGGTCATTTTCCTATTGCGGATGGCTTTCCGTGTGCACTGCAGATCATCAAAGCTGGGGAAAATGAACGTAACAATAATTAATGAAGTTTTTATTATGTAACTTACCCGTAAGATTTAGTTTCTGGATCACTGGAGGTAGAGGTAATGTGCTGCTGTCTGACAAGGGTGATATAGTTTTATATGGTGGTGGGGGGGCCAGAAGGATTTGCAGATAAAACCTACAGTAGTACAGTATCTTAAGGGAGCTGTCCACTTTTAAAAAATCTTCTGGCCCTCAGTCCAGGATAGGTCCTCAGTACTAAGGGGGCATTCATGCGACCGTATTTTTGGTCTACATCTGATCCGCAAAAGATGAAGACCGTGTGCTGTCTGCATCTGCATGTCCGTTCTGTGGCCCTGCACATCAGAATAGAACATGTCCTATTCTTTTTCATTTTTTGGACAAGAATAGACAAAGAGAGAGATGTGCTGATTTGCAAATTGCAGAATGCACACACCTGGTATCCATGTTTTGTGAACTTTTAGAGGCACATTTATTAAGAACGACATTTTAGACACCGGTCTTAATAACCCCTATACCTTGCGGGGGATCCATCGGAGTTAGGGTCCATTCATACGTCCTTTGAATGGGTCCGGATCCGTTCCGCAATGATGTAGAACTGGTACGGACCCATTCATTTTTAATGGGGCCAGAAAAGATGTGCAGCTGCGGACAAGAATAGACATTTCTATTGGGGTGCCGGCCTGGTGTTTTGCGGATCTGCAATTTGCGAATCCGCAAAACCCTGCGGACATGTGAATGGACCCTTAGGCTACTTTCACACTAGCGTTTTTGGTGGATCCGGCAGGGTTCAGCAAAAACGCTTCCGTTACTAATAATACAACCATCTGCATCCCTTATGAACGTATCAGGTTGTATTACCTTTAACATAGCCAAGATGGATCCGTCATGAAACCATTAAAATTTAATGGGAGGCGGATCCATTTTCTATTGTGACAGATTGTGTCAGTGAAAACTGATCCGTTTTGCTCCACATTCTAGGACGTAAAGCAAACCACAGCATGCTGCGGTTTGCTCTCCGGTATGAGAACGGAACGGAATGCATTTTGGAGCATTCCTTTCTGTTCAGTTACGTTTTGTCCCCATTGACAATGAATAGGGACAAAACGAAAGCTTTTTTTACGGTATTGAGACCCTATGACGGATCTCAATACCGGAAAATATAAACGCTAGTGTGAAAGTAGCTTTATGGCCTCTTCATAACTTCGCAGATTCTCCACCACTTGTAAATGTAAGACAGCTTCCTTGCTGTCTTACATTTAGACTATTTTTTACGCCTTAAACAGGTGTAGAAAATGATGAATAAGACAGGCCAGCAGGCCGCCTTCCCTGCCCCATTCCACGCCCACTTTTTTAGATCTTTGCGCCACAATGTGCTCCAGAAATACGGCTAATTTAGGCATATTTCTGTTTGATAAATTACTCCCTGAAAGCATACCTCATATTACAAAAAAACTTTCCAGAAATCAATGCTACAAGTGAAGATAATAAACGTTGTGCTATATCTTATTAGAGAAAAAACCTCGGTCTCCACAAATCAGGCTCCTTTCTTCCTCCTACCCCCTGCCCCACAATTGCCAGTAGAAATCAATGAAGAGGGGAAGGGAAGGATAAATAAGCTGCAGAATGAGAGAGAGAAAGAGAGACAATGGCTACTAATGGCAGTAATGTAATGTTTTATCTCATCCCAGTGATGGATTCACAGCTACACTGTTCAGTACTGCTGTATAACGATGATATGCTCCATGCTGCTGCTTCTAAGTATGTGCTACATAGAGAATACATATCCATCTACTTAAGTTGCATGGCAAAGGCTTGAGGCTTTAGGAGCAGTCAGGGCAGAGGAGTGATGACATTTACACTGCCTGGCCCTGTCAACCAAAGTGCAGAAGGCACAACAGTTGCAGGGAAAATGGAGCCTCTAGGTGTAACGGCAGCTCCCCCATTGCTCCAAGAGGCTCATTTACAGATATTAAAAGTTAATTTTTCTCTGAAATGAGGACACAGATAAGGATGGGAACAAGACAGATAGCTTCTGCTGACCAGTGCACATGTCTCAAGTCAGCCTGTTTTACTGCTATAATCCTGCTGACAGAAGTCCATTAAATGGGTTTTCTCACTTGAGCAAATGGCATTTATCATGTAGAGAAAGTTAATACAAGGCACTTACTAATGTATTGTGATTGTCCATATTGTTTCCTTTGCTGGCTGGATTCATTATCCATCACATTATACACTGCTCGTTTCCATGTTTACGACTCCCCTCCGTGCTTGCACACTATAGGAAAAAGCATCGGCCTATGTGCACTTCCAAAGTCCCAGCCACCAAAGAGGTGAATGCTTTTTCCTTTAGTGTGCAAGAATGACCACCACTGATGGGATCGCAGGGTGGTCATAACCCCTGGATGCGAGCCAGCAAAGGAGGCAATATGGACAATTCCAATATATTAGTTAATGTCTTCTTATAACTTCCTCTAGTCTAGATGATAAATGTTACTTGCTGAAGTGACACAACCCCTTTAAAGGACATCTGTCAGCAGATTTGTACCTATGAAACTGGCTGAAATGCTGCATGTGCACTTGGCAGCTGAAGGCATCTGTGTTGGTTCCAAGTTCAAATATGCTGAGAAAAATAAAGGTTCAATATATGCAAATAAGTCTCTAGGAGCAACAGGGATGTTACTGTTACATCAAGAGCAGGCATGCTCAACCTGCGGCCCTCCAGCTGTTGCAAAACTACAACTCCCAGCATGCCCGAACAGCCTACAGCAGGGCATTGTGGGAGTTGGAGTTTTACAACAGATGGAGGGCCGCAGGTTGAGCATGACTGATCTAGAGGCTCAGCTCTCTCGCAACTGCCGCATCCTCTGCATTTTGACAAGGACAGGCAGGGAAAACGGAAAACATCATCACACCTGGTCCTGTCAAAGTGCAGAGGGTGCGGCAGTTGCAGAGAGAGCTGAGCCTCTAGGTGTAATGGTGACGCCCCCAATGCTCCTACAGGCTTATTTGCATGTATTAACCACCTCAGCTCCCCTAGCTTAAACCTCTTTAATGACCAGACCACTTTTTACAATTCTGCACTACACTACTTTCACGGTTTATTGCTCGGTCATACAACTTACCACCCAAATGAATTTTACATCCTTTTCTTCTCATAAATACAGCTTTCTTTTGGTGGTATTTGATTGATGCTAAGATTTTTCGTTTTTCCGATATTAATCAAAATAGGCCTCAATTTTCTCAAAAAAGTGTATTTTTAACTTTCTCTGGTTAAATTGTTCAAATATAATTACATTTCTATACAAGTTTGTGTCAGAATTTATTGTGCTACATGTCTTTGATAAAAAAATCCAATAAGTGTATATTTATTGGTTTGCGCAAAAGTTATGGCATTTACAAACTATAGTACAAAAATGTGAATTTCCGCATTTTGAAGCAGCTCTGACTTTCTGAGCACCTGTCATGTTTCTTGAGGTGCTAGAATGCCAGGATAGTATAAATACCCCCCAAATGACCCCATTTTAGAAAGAAGACACCCCAAAGTATTCGCGGAGGGGCATGGTGAGTTCATGTATGATTTAATTTTTTTTCACAAGTTAGCGGAAAATGACACTTTCTGAGAAAAAAAAAAAAAATAATAAAGTTTCCATTTCTGCTAACTTCTGGCAAAAAAAATAAAAAATCTCCCACGGACTCACTATGCCCCTCAGTGAATACCTTGGGGTGTCTACTTTCCGAAATGGGGTCATTTGTGGGGTGTGTTTACTGTTCTGGCATTTTGGGTGGGGCTAAATTGTGAGCAAGCCTAAAAGTACTCATTGGACTTGATGGGTGAGAGAAATATCTCTGTAAATTGACAACTTTGTATAATTTTTTTTTAAAAGTTGTCATTTACAGAGATATTTCTCACACACAGTATGGGTATATGTAAAAATACACCCAAAACACATTGCCCTACTTCTCCTGAGTACGGCGATACCACATGTGTGAAACTTTTTTGCAGCCTAGGTGCACAAAGGGGCCCAAATTCCAATGAGTACTTTTAGGATTTCACAGGGCATTTTTTACGCATTTGGATTCCAAACTACTTCTCACGCTTTAGGGCCCCTAAAATACGAGGGCAGTATAAATACCCCACAAATGACCCCATTTGGAAAGAAGACACCCCAAGGTATTCCGTGAGGGGCATGGCAAGTTCCTAGAATATTTTTTTTTGGGCACAATTTAGCGGAAAAAGATTTTTCTTTTTTCTCTTACAAAGTCTCATATTCCACTAACTTGTGACAAAAAATAAAATTTTACATGAACTCGCCATACCCCTCACAGAATACCTTGGGGTGTCTTCTTTCCAAAATGGGGTCACTTGTGAGGTATTTATACTGCCCTGGTATTTTAGGGGCCCAAAGCGTGAGAAGTAGTTTGGAATCCAAATGCGTAAAAAATGCCCTGTGAAATCCTAAAAGTACTCATTGGAATTTGGGCCCCTTTGCGCACCTAGGCTGCAAAAAAGTGTCACACATGTCGTATAGCCGTACTCAGGAGAAGTAGGGCAATGTGTTTTGGGGTGTATTTATTAATATACCCATGCTGGGTGAGAGAAATATCTCTGTAAATGACAACTTTTCCCATTTTTTTATACAAAGTTGTCAATTTACAGAGAGATTTCTCTCACCCAGCATGGGTATATGTAAAAAGACACCCCAAAACACATTGCCCTACTTCTCCTGAGTACGGCGATACCACATGTGTGACACTTTTTTGCAGCCAAGATGTGCAAAGAGGCCGAAAGTCCAATGAGTACCTTTTAGGAGGGCATTTTTAGGCATTTGGATTCCAGACTTCTTCTCACGCTTTAGGGCCCCTAAAATGCCAGGGCAGTATAAATACCCCACATGTGACCTCATTTTGGAAAGAAGACTCCCCAAGGTATTCCGTGAGGGGCATGGCGAGTTCATAGAAGATTTTCTTTTTTGGCACAAGTTAGCGGAAATTGATTTTATTTAAGTTTTTTCTCACAAAGTCTCCCTTTCCGCTAACTTGTGACAAAAAGTTCAATCTTTCATGGACTCAAAATGCCCCTCAGCGAATACCTTGGGGTGTCTTCTTTCCAAAATGGGGTCATTTGTGGGGTGTTTGTACTGCCCTGGCATTTTAGGGTCTCCACAATCATTACATGTATGGCCAGCATTAGGAGTTTCTGCTATTCTCCTTAGGCCTCATGCACACGACCGTTGTTTGGGTCCACATCCGAGCCGCAGTTTTGGCGGCTCGGATGCGGACCCATTCATTTCAATGTGGCCGCAAAAGATGCGGACAGCACTCCATGTGCTGTCCGCATCCGTGGCTCCGTTCCGCGGCCCCGCTAAAAAAACATAACATGTCCTATTCTTGTCCGCGCTTTGCGGACAAGAATAGGCATTTATATTGCCGGCGCCCGTTCCGTTCCGCAAATTGCGGAAGTCAACACGGGCCTCTTCCGTTTTTTGCGCATCCGCGGTTTGCGGACCGCAAAAAATGGCACGGTCGTGTGCATGAGGCCTTATATTGAGCATACGGGTAATGATTTTTTTTTTTTTCGTTTAGCCTCTGGGCTGAAAGAAAAAATGAAGGGCACAGATTTCTTAATTCGCATCGATCAATGTGGATGAAAATATGTGCAAAAAAAAGAAGAAGCTGCGATCGCTAATAAAGATCCAAAAAGCTCAAAAGTGATCTTCATAGCGCAGCAGCGATTTTACTGTGTTTTTGCAGTGATCAGAAAAAAAACATTCGGTGGGGCGGACTGAACGCAAGTGTGCGCACAAGATCAGGCCTGATCGGGCGAACACTGCGTTTTTTGTAGAGCCTAAGGTGACCCTAATGTACTGATATAGATCTGATTGCGATCAGTCTTGATCACTTACAGATATTATATAGTACTAGTGCTGATTAGCGACAGCGATGACGCTAATCAGCGACTGCGGTGCGGTGGGCGCTAACTACCTAATAAGTGGCTAACTAACTGGCGGTGATAAGGGACCCTTAGGCCCCATTCACACGTCCGCAATTCTGTTCCGCATTTTGCGGAACGGAATTGCGGACCCATTCATTTCTATGGGGACAGGCTTTGTCCCTCTCGGATCCGGAAATGCGGATCTGCACTTCCGGGTCCGCACTTCCGTTCCGCAAAAATATAGAACATGTCCTATTCTTGTCCGCAATTGCGGACAAGAAAAGGCATTTTCTATATAGTTCTGGCAATGTGCGGATCCGCAAAATGCGGAAAGCACATTGCCGGTGTCCGTGTTTTGTGGATCCGCAAAACACATACGGACGTCTGAATGGAGCCTTACGGGGGGTGATCAATGACAGGGGGGTGATCAGGGAGTTTATATGGGGTGATCAGGGGTTAATAAGGGGTTAATAAGTGAAAGGGGGGGGTGTTGTAGTGTGGTGCTTGGTGCTACTTACAGAGCTGCCTGTGTCCTCTGGTGGTCGATCCAAGCAAAAAGGACCACCAGAGGACCAGGTAGCAGGTATATCAGACGCTGTTAACAAAACAGCATCTGATATACTTTTCTGATGTTAAAAAAATCGCATCTACAGCCTGCCAGCGAATGATCGCCGCTGGCAGGCTGTCGATCAACTTGTTTACCTGGCGATCCTGTGAATGCGTGCTCCTGTGAGCGCGCGTTCACAGGAAATCTCGCGTCTCGCGAGATGACGCGCCGATGCGTCAATGGGGAATAACCCGGCCGCCCGCAGGACGCATCCCTGTGTTAGGCGGTCGGGAGGTGGTTAAAACATAATTTTTCTCAGCAATGCGGGTAAATATGAACATGGGACCAACGCAGATGCCTTCAGCTGCCAAGTGCACATGTAACAGGTCTGCCGACAGATGCCCTTTAACCCCTTAAAGACTTCCGCCGTACATGTATGGCGCTGGTGGACATCATTTAAGGACCAGCGCCGTACATGTACGGCGGGCTGATCAGGCGGCTGCCGGAGCTGCGCCTGCCTGATCAGAGGCACGGACCCTGCAGTCACTGACAGCCGAGCCCCTGCTGCATACGCCGGCATTGGTGAAAACACGGTGAAAAAACGGTGTATTAAACCCTTGTATGCCGCGGTCAAAGCTGACCGTGGCATGCAGGGGATTTGCGGAGGGTTTGGCAGAGAAAGCAGCCCAAAGCCTTCCATAGGCTTTGGGGCTTGCCTTCTACGGAAGCCTGTAAGATTCAGCTTGTAAGATTCAAAAATGCATTTTTTATGTTAAGTGAAAAAATAAAATGTAGACATATTAGGTTTTACCGGTCTATTAAAATATCACATTATCTAACCCTTCAGGTGAACACCGTAATTTTTTTTTATAAAAACTGTCAAAAAAGTCATTTTTTGTCACCTTACATCACAAAAAGTGTAATACCAAGCGATCAAAAAGTCAGGGAGAAGGAGCGAGATTCCTTCTCCCTGGCTGTGAGCGGTCTGCTCTGATTGGATCGCGCTCACAGCCAGGGAGAAGGAGACACCAACAGAAGAAGACAGCGTCTCCTCCCTGTTGCGAGTTTAATGCTCATTATAATACAGCGCGCCAAATCATCGGGGAACCACAGCGGACGAATGGTTGGGGGGGGGGGTTAAAAAAAAAATACACCTATGGCATCAGTGAGGGCCCCCCTACAATGTAATCACCACATAAAGTGAGATATGTCAGATTTGCAAAAAATGGCCTGGTCCTTAAGGTGAAAAATGGCAGGGTCCTGAAGGGGTTAATGAGAGAGTGCTAGTAGGCTTGTTTGCCGTTTGTATTTTTCGAGTTTGTTTTTGGACATTAATGGGAAGAAAAATTTATAGAACATTACACATAAAAAGAAAAAAGTAAATTCCTGGAATCATCTTTTTCTTTCCAAAGCAGAACATGAAAAATCTTGTTATGGTCATTATTACTGTTAATGATGTTAATGATGTTGTTATTATAATTATTGCTAATGTTGTTGTTATCATTATTGCTGCTGTTATTATACTATTATCTTATTATGTTTTCCATTTGTAATAGTAGTAATGTCCGAGAGGATTCATACGCAGAATAATCTTGGCATTAAACATACAGATTTTTTTTTTCCTTGCTTGTGGTGCAGGTGTTTTGGCAAACATGGATGAAATGGTTTTCACATCTGTCTGACCTAGTGGAGAACATTACATTCACTGCTGCGTGTAATGTCAGGGGTAAAAAGATATCATTTTTCTGATAATGTACTTATGTCTTTTCTTAATCTGTGTTAGGCGGACATGCCAGGGATTCTTTACTGGCCAGAGCCAGATGTTACTGGCAGCTGGGACAGAAGAAAACAGCCATATATGATTTCAATAGTGTTCTGAAAGAGGAACCGGGCTGCGTGGAGGCGTTGTATGGAAAGGGCTTGGTCTACATGACACTGAACCAGCAGAAGGTAATTCAAACTTTAGCTTCAAGTGAGCCTCCACCTTTTAACATCAGGTCATTTTGAAATAAAAAATTCTCTGCTGATTAATTTTATTCTCTTTATAGCAGTCACAACTCCTTTTTTCTGATACAGACAGAGCTCTAAATACCCTACTCGTGTTTCACTACAACTATAATAGCAGTGCTATATGCTAATTTATAATTTATGTGTACTTTTCATCCTAATTCTTCATACATCAGTACAACAAGTGTTTTTACTAGGGGAAAGTAGTTCCTTCTTCCCCTGTTAGCAGCCGAGTTCTACCTCTCCCTCTCTACTCATCCAGAGTAACACCGTAATGAAGATGAAGAGGAGAGGAAGGTGGGATTAGGGCTGGCATCCTCAAACTGCGGCCCTCCAGCTGTTGCAAAACTACAACTCCCAGCATGCCCGAATAGCCTACAGGTATCAGCCTACAGTAGGGCATTGTGGGAGTTGTAGTTTTACATCAGCTGGAGGGCCGCAGTTTGAGGATGCCTGGATTAGGGGATGTATGCTGACTGCTTCTGCAATGAGCAGGACCGTGGTACGGTGGCCAATTATGCAGTGGGTCAGGATAAGTGTATAAAAGTCTATGGTTTGTTCGTGACGCCAATTGCAGTTTGCGCAGGGTACTGTTGCAGGGCCCTTTAAGATGTTGTAACTCACGTACCAGGTGAGGAATGCCAGAGTGGGGATAATGTCTCTATGTAGTGTCAACGGTGTCTCCTACCTTGGTACGGCTGGACTCCTGGATCCTGGCTCACTTGCAATAAATTGAGTGTTAGTAGGAGTAATTGAGAAACTTTGGTAATAAGGAATGAGATCCAGATGTGTTAGTAGGAGTAATTGAGGAACTTTGGTAATAAGGAATGAGATCCAGATGGGTAATAAAGTTCAACTTGTCTTTACTGGTTGCAGCTTTAATCCATACAAGATACAGCATTAGTCTTAGGTCCCAGCAGGTTTCTGGCAATGTATGGCAGGGATCAATGTCTCTTCTGCTTCTATACTATATGCCTGGAGAATATGGCAGGAATCTGTCTTCTGCTCTATCTTCTGCTTGGTGTGGGCCTGACTAGCTGAGGAGGAGTTTGGCTTCTCCTGGTCTCTGTATAAGTTACTCACAGTTAGGCCTCATGCACACGACTGTTTTTTTTTAAGGTCCGCAAAAACGGGGTCCGTAGGTCCGTGATCCGTATCTGTTTTTTCTTCCGTGGGTCTTCCTTGATTTTTGGAGGATCCACGGACATGAAGAAAAAGTCATTTTGGTGTCCGCCTGGCCGTGCGGAACCAAACGGATCCGTCCTGACTTACAATGCAAGTCAATGGGGACGGATCCGTTTGACATTGACACAATATGGTGCAATTGCTAATGGATCCGTCCCCCATTGACTTTCAATGTAAAGTCAGGAGTTAATATACCATAGCCTATGGTATATTTTAACTTGAAGCGTCCCCATCACCATAGGAACGCCTCTATGTTAGAATATACCATCGGATTTGAGTTAGATCGTCAAAACTCAGATCCGACAGTATATTCTAACACAGAGACGTTCTCATAGTGATGGGGACGCTTCAAGTTAGAATATACTAAGAACTGTGTACATGACTGCCCCCTGCTGCCTGGCAGCTGAGGGGTTAATTGTGCATATCATAGCCCCCTGTAAGAGATCAGGTGCTGCCAGGCAGGAGGGAGCAGACCCGCCTCCCCTGTATTTAACTCATTGGTGGCCAGTGCGGCCCCCCTCCCTCCCTCCCTCCCTTGTATTTAACTCATTGGTGGCCAGTGCGGCCCCTCTCGCTCCCTCCCCTGTATTTAACTCATTGGTGGCCAGTGCGGCCCCCCTACCTCCCTCCCCAGTATTATATTCATTGGTGGCCAGTGCGGCCTACCCTCCCCCCCCCCCCCCACCTAATTAAAATCACCTTCCGCCATCATTGGTGGCTAGAAGCATTATACTTACCTTCGCTGTCTGTGACCGGCCGTGCGCTCCTCCTACTGGTAAGTGAAAGGTCTGTGCGGCGCATTGCCTATAGCACAGACCTGTCACTTACCAGTAGGATGAGTGCCCGGCCGGTCACAGACATCGCAGGTAAGTATAATGCTTCTAAAAATTGCTAAGTAACCATGGCAACCAGGACTGCAGTAGCGTCCTGGTTGCTATGGTTACCGATCGGATCCCCAGCGATTAAACTGGGACTCCGATCGGAACTCTCCGCTGCCACCAATGATGGGGGGGGGGGGGATTTTAATTAGGGGGGGAGAGGGGAGGCCGCACTGGCCACCAATGATGGGGGAAGGTGATTTTAATTAGGTGGGGGGGGGGGGAGAGGGTAGGCCGAACTGGCCACCAATGAATATAATATTGGGAAGGGAGGGGGGCCGCACTGGCCACCAATGAGTTAAATACAGGGGAGGGAGGGGGGCCGCACTGGCCACCAATGAGTTAAATACAGGGGAGGGAGGGGGCCGCACTGGCTACCAATGAGTTAAATACAGGGGAGGGGGGTCTGCCCCCTCCTGCCTGGCAGCACCTGATATCTTACAGGGGGCTATGATACGCACAATTAACCTCTCAGGTGCGGCACCTGAGGGGTTAATTGTGCGGATCACAGCCCCCTGTAAGAGATCGGGTGCTGCCAGGCAGCAGGGGGCAGTCATGTACACAGTTCGTAGTATATTCTAACTTGAAGCGTCCCCATCACTATGGGAACGCCTCTGTGTTAGAATATACTGTCGGATCTGAGTTTTCACTAAGTGAAAACTCAGCTCTGAAAAAGCTTTTATGCAGACGGATCTGCGGATCCATCTGTGTGAAAATAGCCTACGGCCATGGACCACGGACGCGGATGCCAATCTTGTGTGCATCCGTGTTTTTTTACGGACCCATTGACTTGAATGGGTCCGTGAACCGTTGGCAGTCAAAAAAATAGGACAGGTCCTATTTTTTTGACGGACAGGAAACACGGATCACAGCCGCAGATGAACAACGGTGCTTTTTACGAGTTTTCAACAGACCCATTGAAAGTCAATGGGTCCGCAGAAAATCACGGAAAACGGAATAACGGCCACGGATGCACACAACGGTCGTGTGCATGAGGCCTTATGCTCACAGGGAATGTTTCGTCCTGGAGATCTATAGTTCTGGAGGTGCTGCTTGCTTGTCAACCAGCTGAGGCTGAAGGCTCAGTCTGGGAAGGGTGATCTTTGGTCTCAGCCGAGACAGATCCTGGTCTGGGATCCCAATTTCTGGGAGCTCCTACCAACACAGCCTTCCCCTAGCAGGGATAGCTGGTACACACCAGATCCAACTGGTTTCTTCCCTCCCTTGCTGCAGGGCGTGGGAAACTCCACTTCCCTTAAGCAGGGGGGCAGAACAGAACTGGAATGTTCCATTCTGAATGGCCATAACATTAGAACTATGCCTACCAACGATGCCGCCACCTGCTGGTAGACCTGAAATACTACAAAGGAAATATAACATTTAAAATGGTGTCAACTGCACAATAATGAATGACATAAGGGAAATCACATCAGATGACAATATTAATGCACTTAGCAGATTGTAGTGGGGTAAAAGCGTTTAGTAACCCCACTCTGGGATGTTACACTTCTTTCCTTGTCAGAAACCTAGGGGGAGAAACAGTTGAATGGTCAGAACACATACCATATCTCTGTAGCTGTACATACCGTCTTTCCCCGAAAATAAGACATCCCCCGAAAATAAGACCTACCTCTAGTTTTGCCTCTTGCTGAAATATAAGGCATCCCCCCGAAAATAAGGCCTCCCCGATAATAAGGCCCCCCGGAATATAAGGTCCCAGAAGTTACTGCAAGGCATCTGACTCCTCCCGATCGTAGCGGCGGGCGCCGCCGCGCAGCTCACTGATTGGCCGCAGCACAGCCAGAGCTGTTCAAGCGGTGCGAGGTCTCTTTAAATCAGAGAGCCCGCGCCACTGCCAGGACAAGCTGCCGCCTGCTGCTCGGTCTGCCCTGACGGAGTCTGGCTGACTCACTGTCTAAATGTGAGTGAGTTGCGCAGGGCAGGAATCGGGCACATTGTGTGGAATCTGGCCGGCACGGACAAACAGGGGTGACTGAGGTATGGGGGGGGGGGGGGGGGGGAATGTCTGATAAAGTGGTGGGGGATGTCTGGTGAAGGTGGGAGGGGGGAGAGACTAAATAATCCACTGTCCGCTGGCACAGGGGAGGGGGATCACTTAAAATAACACAGGGGGATCAGAGGGGGGAATCAAAATGACACAGGAGGATAAGAAAGGGTACTAAAATTGTAATCTTCCCTCAGATTCTCCTGTGTCATTTTGATTCTCCCCTCTGATCCCCCTGTGTCATGGAAAAATAAGACATCCCCTGAAAATAAGACCTAGCGCATCTTTGGGAGAAAAAATTAATATAAGACACTGTCTTATTTTCGGGGAAACAGGGTAAGCCTGCCCGCTCAACTCAGGGTGAAAATGTTCAGGGAAGGTAAATATCTAAAATTTGCAGGTTACTCTACATCCCATATATATTTACAACTACATAAGGAGAGATTGCAATTTTTTGCCAATAGTAAGTAGTTATCCAGTTATTATGTACTGTTTTACGTTCTGTAGGCCATGGTATCCTGCAGGTCAGAGATATCTTCTATACAACAGACTGCCTCTTCTTGATGTACACACTTGTTTAGGTCTCACTTACCCACATTTTATTATATTGAGCAAAACAAACTGAATGCTTCACTTTTTCTGTATTTTCCTTAAAGGGAACTACTAGAAACGCCTGTAATTTTTCTGCCTCAGTGCAACTTTTCTTGCCGTTTTCAGAAGACTTTGTGGGTACCCACTAGATATGAAATCTGACACGTACCACCAAAGATAATTCACCACCTTCAGTCACACAGAGGGTAAAAAGGCATTTCAATGTAGTAGCTCTTGCACTTTCCCTTAATTGTTTACTCCAATCACAGATGTTTTTTAGGCTAGACAGAGATCCACCTGGTCAAGGACCCTTTAGACTGCCTGATGTACAGGCAGATAAGCACTATGAACGCTCATTAGTGATAATCTGCTTGTGCAGAGTTGCCACTCATTACTCAATGAATGAGTGAAACGTTTTTAGTAGTTGTGGGGACTCTCTCTGGTAGACAGGACTAGCAGACGCAGTATAGAGGCAACAACAAGTTCTTTGGATCAAACAGTTCAGTGTTTTATTCACACTTTAGGCAAGTGATAAAACAAGCAGTCATAATCCAACAAAAAGTCACCTTGCGGTGTTGGTGTTAATTCACACCATGCGGCAATTCTGCCTCAAAGAGTCCTTGCTGATAGCAGCACCAACCTGTTTTCACGCCAAACAGGTAGCAAGCCTTCATCCAAACACAAGGCTCCCAGATCCCAACACAGAGACATGGCTTCTGAGCCCAGCTGCCTATTTAAGGACAGCCAGGTGCTGCCAAAACCCGGACCGGCATTTAAAATCTGGTCCGGTATTTGACCTCACCTGGCTGTAAATCAGCCCAGCAGCACATGCTGGGAGGAAAATACCTGTTTTCCCAGACAAAACCTCTCACTGTGTCACATAGTAGTGTTGGTGCGAACATATAAATCATCATTTGCCAACAGCAGATTGTGCTGTCTAATTCTGATCTGCTGTCGGCAAACAATGATTCTGTATGGGATGAATGATGACATTAGTGAGCGCTCCTCCCCATCGCAGCATGTGAATGTAGTGCTCTCCTCCTCTGATGAGCAGGCGATTGTCAGCAAGGAACGCTTCCTTCCCAACAATCGTCTGCTCCATCAAGCCATGAAAAGGGGCCATTACACTCTGTTCCCTAAGGCCAGTTTTACATGAGTGTTCTGTTCACTTACCAACCTTTGTATAACGGGCACATTTCCTGGACTGAACACTGCTCCTTTGACTGAACTTACAGCACTATGACGATTTATGATGCTGTGATTTCCTGTCTGACCACAAGTCTACTTTAATGTACTCACAGTATTCTGAGAGCGTAGTACAGTAGACCTGGGGTCTGGCAGGAACTTATAGCATCATCAAAAATTATAATGCTGTGAGTTCAGCTAAAGGAGAAGTGTTCAGTCCAGGAAATGTAGCCATCACACGGAGCATGTTTCCTGACTGAGCGCATTCATGTGAAACTGGCATAAGGATGGATAAGGGAAAGAGAATAGCGCAGAACTATTTAGATATGAGGAATCTTTTTATTCCAGATACTCATAATCTATTAAAAATAAAGCCCTTTTCACATAATGAAAAATGCATAGCACACTGAGCTCTGCCTGACCCTAGGTTTCTCCTATCCATGTCTTCTGGATCTAGAATCTCAGTCCAGCATAAAAAAAAAAACAAGTGTGGCTGGAGTAATGAATTTATGCTAGGAAAACTGCAAGTACTATAACACAGAGATGCTACTTATCCTCTGTGGTATTAAGGATGACAAGTGACTTTTGGTGGAACATGTCAGATTTGAAAATTCACTGTATAGTTATGATGACTTCTGAAACTGTTTAACAGAAGAAACTGCAAACTCTTTTGAATTCTGGAAGACTTCTGTTTTCCACTTTTTGTTCTTGATTATTTTTACCCTCTGTTTTTCCAATAGAAAAGTTAAAATCCAACCTGTGAGCTGCTTATTTATCCCAACAGACATATCTGCCATACAGTCTATTACTTCTTTATGCTGTACAGACTTGTTTAAGTCCCACACATATTACATTTTACTGAGCAAAGCAACTTGAGCCCCTCACTATTTTTGTGCTGGGGTTAAAGGTGAACTACCAGAATTCTTGCCGCTCCTCTACCTCAGAGTCCCCATGAAAACTATTCTTGCATTGTTCTTCCAAAGGACAGAAAAGCTAATTATTGGTCAGTGCTCACAGATCATTTTAGCATGGATGCCAAAGCTACAGTGCCTTGCAAAAGTATTCACCCCCTTGACTTTTTTGTGTTTTGTTACATTACAGCCTCAAGTTCAATGTTTTGTTAATCTGAATTTTATGTGATGGATCAGAACCACAATAGTCTAAGTTGGTGAAGTGAAATGAGAAAAATATATAAATAAAACTATTGTTTAGAAATAGAAAACAGAAAATTGGCATGTGTGTATGTATTCACCCCCTTTATTAGGAAGCCCATAAAAAGCTCTGGTTCAACCAATTACCTTCAGAAGTCACATAATTAGTGAAATGATGTCCACCTGTGTGCAATCTAAGTGTCACATGATCTGTCATTACATATACACACCTTTTTTGAAAGGCCCCAGAGGCTGAAACACCTAAGCAAGAGGCTTCACTAACCAAACACTGCCATGAAGACCAAGGAACTCTCCAAACAAGTAAGGGACGATGTTGTTTTGAAGTCAGGGTTAGGTTATAAAAAAATATCCAAATCTTTGATGATCCCCAGGAGCACCATCAAATCTATCATAACCAAATGTAAAGAACATGGCACAACAGCAAACCTGCCAAGAGACGGCCGTCCACCAAAACTCGAGGACCGGGCAAGGAGGGCATTAATCAGAGAGGCAGCACAGAGACGTAAGGTAACCCTGGAGGAGCTGCAGAGTTCCACAGCAGAGACTGGAGTATCTGTACATAGGACGACAATAAGCCGTACGCTCCATAGAGTTGGGCTTTATGGCAGAGTGGCCAAAAGAAAGCCATTGCTTTCAGCAAAAAACAAAAAGGCACATTGTGAGTTTACAGAAAGGCATGTGGGAAACTCCCAAAATGTATGGAGGAAGGTTCTCTGGTCTGATGAGACTAAAATTGAACTTTTCGGCCATCAAAGAAAACGCTATGTCTGGCGCAAACCCAACACATCACATCACCCAAAGAATACCAGCAGCCGGGACTGGGAAACTGGTCAGAGATGAGGGAAAGATGGATGGTACTAAATAGTGATGAGCGGCAGGGGTCATATTTGAATTTGTGATATTTCGCGAATATTTTGTCTGCTGTACAGACAAAACTATTAAAAAATACATCAAAAATAAAAAAATATCTAAAAGTTTAAATCACCCCCCCTTTCCGTATAATAAAAAATAAATACCTAAATAACAAAAAATATAAACAACATAAGTATCACCGCAACAAAAAACACCCACAGTATTCAAATATTAAAATATTTTTCCTAAACGGCGAATGGCGTAAAGGGAAAAAAAGGGTCAAAATGGCCAATTTGCCATTTTTTCATTGCTTCTCTTACCCCCAAAAATTTAATAAAATGTGATTAAAAAGTCACATTTATCAATAAAATGGTATCAATAAAAACTAAAGATTGTCCTGCAAAAATGAGTCCCCACACAGCTCTGTAGATATAACTATAAAAAAAGTTATGGGGGACAGAATATGGTGATGTAAAAAAAAATGTTTTTTTCCAAAGTTTAAACTTATTTTTACACTATTTAGACATAAAAAACCTATACATATGAGATATCATTGCAATCGTACTGACCCAGAGAATGAAGGGCATGGGTCAGTTTTGCTGCAAATGGAACACCGTGCGAACAAAACCCGTAAAATGGTGGCGGAATTTAGTTATTTTTTCCAATTCCACCCCATTTGGAATTTTTCCCCCGCTTCCCACTAGATTGTATGCCATAATTAATGGTTGCACTAGAAAGTACAACTTGTCCCGCAAAAAATAAGCCCTCATGCAGCTATGTGAACGGAAATATAAAAAAGTTATGGCTCAACGAAGATGGGGAAGAAAAATGAAAACGCAAAAACAAAAAAAACTACGGTATCCTAAGGGCTAATCCTATAGTCATGTGTTACGCTAGTCTGTCTCTTGTTAATCTACAGACATGCCATGTAGCTGCATAGTAGCTTTCTACACAAAACTCAAGGTCATTTTAAGTCAAAACGATTGGCAAAATTGTTTTGTATTTCATTTTTGATGCAATGGAACAACATACGTGTTTGCCCTTTAACACTCACGCTCAGGAGAATATGCAGCCCTACCTTATCCTTGCTAATTCTAATCAGGTACTCTCCGTTACTGGCACAGAATATTGGCTTCATTTATTAAATTGTCTGCATCATTCTAATCAAGTTATATTAAGAACTGTGCTGATTAATTGACCATCAGCGGGAGCTCAGTGGCAAGTGCTCAGCCGCTCCTGATGTTAATAATAACATTATAAATGGTAATGTCCAGTCAGTTCAGCTATGGGAACCAGAAACAATGGCATTCTCAAGGTTTTTCTTAATGCTGGGAGAACCACACGTCCTGTGATGTTCTCATGTTGCATCTGGCCTGTTCAGACTTGGCATCCTCTCACCATGGGCAGAGCAAATCCATGAATCAAACAAATCTCAACTGGAAGGAAATCTGCTCATTGTGTTCTATCAACAAGATAAGGGTCCTCCATTATAATAAACAGTTTACAGTACATTAGTCATAAACCGAGATTGAATGTAATTTATTACAAGAAGCAATTTAAAGGGTCACTTTTCCCTGCTGGAGATGGCACCATGGTTGAATGGGCACCTAGATTCCTGCATTGTGCAGAATTTTCTGGGATTTTCCCAAATTTTTGGAGGCCGTCCTGGAAAATTGGGCCTGTCCTTGTCTTAAAATGGGTGGGACTAATGTACATCTCAACCAGAAATGGACATTCTGGGGTGGGGTTGGGGAATGTCTGAGGGTGGGGCCTAAATGCTCCGAATTTACAATCACAATTGTTGGTAAGTATAAAAATAGTTTAATATTAATTTATAGCAGCATTATTTACAAATTCTATAGTAATATTCTTACATCACCTTATTTACAGAACTGCTGTTATTTTGCTACATTTTATTGGTATTATTCGGGCACTGTGTGGTGCTATGCACAGCACTGTGTGGTACTGACACTTAGGCACTTGTACTATTATTATTGAGGTGTATGGTGTTGGCACCATTGTATAGCATTGTTATTTTTGACAATTGTATGCCATAAGACCAACATATGGCACTGTTATTTGGTCATCATGCTGAACCGTATTTGTAATTACCTGTATTGTATGGTTATTTGTACACTGTTTAGAACATATGAAAAGAAACAGGGGCCATAGACCAGTGGGCCGCCTGAGACCTCCTCATGGGTGCTGGCTGTGTACATAACAATCTGATGCTTTCAGCATAAATTAATGGGGTTATCCAGTTGTATATAATGATGACCTATCCTCAGTCTCTGCACCCCCGCCAAAAAGCTGTTATGGGGAGCCGCCATGCTCACCGGAGCTCTGATGAGTGCAGACGACTCCTGGCATCTCTCCCAAGCACAACGCCGTACTTGTATTGCAGCCCAGCCCTATTCTCTTCAATGAGGCTGAGCTGCTACTAGGCCATGTGACCAATGTAAGGTGACATAACATGACCTAGGAAGTGGCTGCAGCACTCGCGGAGCGCCGGAATCTTCTAACAGCTGATCAGCAGGGGTCCTGGGTCCCAATATGATACTGGTGACCTTTCCTGGGAACACGTCATCCATATTTATTACCGGATAACCACTTTAATGCTAGGAGCATCAGGTACCTATGCACCTGGTCAGAACTCCCAGGTGCCCTCCTGAATTCAACTTTGCCACTATCCTCAGGACAGTGATACAGTTTCATACTGCGGCGAGGGTGGCAGTATTTTGTGCAGCACTGTGCTATTTGGTTCTGCAGGGACGGTATTTTGTGCTCCACTATGGTATCGCTGTCCTAGCCCACATCTGTTGGCGTTGCCTACTTGTATTGCCACTCCTGTCAATTTTGACTCGCCTACAACATGTGGCCACTTTATGTTCCCAGTTAGCCTCTGGAAGGGAAGGTATGGTGCCAATGCCTATCCTCACCATAATTACTGTTTTATCTTATACACCTATAGCAAAAAGTCTCCAAAGCCCCATAGTTGCAGATGCAAGCAGTTGTAATTTCCAACTTCACAAGCAATTTTCTTTTTATTGTTCAATCTAATGCATCTAAAAGGAAAAAACATGAAACAACTTTGCAAACTAAAAAACTAAAAACAATATTGTGCTGTTTGGTGCATACATCTCATATGCAGACTAAGTAACATTTAGAAGCTACTCTTCTCCTACTGTTTGTAGATTAGCAAAAAGAGGGAAAGAGGGAGCGGAGTAACACACACCTGCACTATCATCTTGGGTATACAGCTACTATGTAGACCTATGTGTCTTAACAGTAACAAATCCTGTGTAGTCCGATCACATGATCGACTTGCCATCTATATGAACTTACTAACCTTCTAAATGTATGTCAGTAAGAAGTAGGGGAAGGCGAGTGCAGGATCAGACCATCTTATGAAAGGCTTCAGTCTTTGTAAATGTTAATGCGTGTTTTCTTCCTCTTACATAAGACCATCTTCTAATTATCTCTACAAGAGGGAAAGAGCCAGTGAAGTGACTGCATAGCCAGAGTCAGGTCCTACAAGGAAACAATCTCTGCCTGTTTTGCCTTTAAAAGCCAAGAAAAAAAAAGATGCAGCTATGCATCCGCATTAATATAAAAGCCTGTAAATGACATGTCGGCGCTCGCACTCCCCAGCGTCATCTTATACCCATACACTTGTCAAGGTCAATCACAGCTCATCGTTCCATTTAACTAATTTTGTTCTCAGCGCAAATGGCTTTTGAAGCGCAGGCCCTACTTAAAGTAGTTAGGGGATTTCAGTCCTGGTAAAACGCACAAAATAGAGGAAGAAAGAGGGAATTATTAAAGAACACTTTATGCCGGGCAAATTCTGGTCACTGGTAAATGCATATACAGTATCAAAAGAGCAGAGAAGAGAAGCTTCTCAACAGGGCAAATACTCTGCAGCTCCTGGCATGTAAGGGCAGGGGTATAGCTGTAGGGCTGTGGGGGTATTAGCTGCACCCAGGAACTGATGCCCGAGGGAGTCCAAAGGCCCCTGTGCCAAATAACAAGACCCCAATATTATAAATGGCCCTTGGTAGATGGGAGGCACTGTTTGAGATTTTGCATTGGGCCCCAGGTGTTATATGTCACACTTCTGTCTATCAGCTTGTTCTGGATTTTAGTACCATGGAAAAGCAATTACCATAGAATAAGATAACCTCTTAATGACCAGACATGTTCGATCATTAAAGAGATTGTGCCATGATTAAAAGTTATCACCTCTTGGGGATAACTGATTGGTGAGGGCCCAATTGCTGGGATCCTCAGTGATCCCAAGAACAGGAGATCCATTGGCCCATCCTGATGGAGCGGTGGTCGAGCATAAACCCTACTGCTCCATTCATTTTCTATGGGACTGCCAGAGATAACAAAATGCAGTGCTTGGCTATCTTCGGCAGTCCCATCGGGAATGGATAGAGTAGCAGGGTGCATGCTCAACATTTCGCTCCATCAGGACAATGGGAACCTTGTTCACAGGATCAGGGAGGGTTTCCAGAGGTCAGACCTCTAGAGATCAGTTAGTGATTACCTATCCTGTGGAGAATCACAGCCCCTTTTGATGACCAGCTAAATGTTTTCCATTTTTTTCATACTTTTTTATTATTTCATTGATGTGGCTGTATAAGGCCTTTTTTCATCAGGAGAAATATAAACTGTGTCATTTTATTTTTTTATTATATGCAGCTCAAATATGTTATCTGGAAAAATGCCGTTTTTTTTGTAGTCTGTAATCATGAGACGCATACTGTAAGTCTGCACAGGAGCTGTAGACTAAAAATGGTTAGGAAATTTTAAACTAAACTGTTGGTAAAGTTTCAGCATTTTTTATGTTAGATACATTGGAGCAATAATATGGATGCAAAGATAGGCATCCCTTTAAAGACCTGATCGATGCCCCGAATTGCACCTTCCACCATCATTGTCATCATTACTCTCATTATTGCTGTATTTTAGCGAGATTTCACAACCTCACATAACATCAGAATGCAAACTATAATGGGGTCAATAATGGTGCTTCCCCTTCTTGATCTTTGTTCTAATTTCTGAAAGGTTTCCTAATACCTCTGTCATCTTCTGTACTGAGAATTGGGTAGACAAGTCATTGTTTGGTCTTGGCAACAGAGATGGTATTGAAATTGATTGGACAAAAAACTTATTGTTCCCACACTGCAAAGTATGCTGGCTGTGCACAATCATGCAGCCATTGTGATTGTATTATTATTATTATGTGTGGAGGTTATGTATGGATGCTGGCGTCAGTGTCAGTTCAGAAGCATGATGCAATTAGGCAAGGTTTGGCTCCAGCTTCAATCATCTCATAGTCGTGTTATGTTTTTTTGGAGGAGATTGTTTTTCTCTTATTTGTGGTAGAAAGGAAGTGACAAATTATCTGGAAGACACACCCGAATGAAAAGCAGAGTTGTCAGCTCTCTATCGGATGGCAGCATATGATAGCTTTCCATTATTTCATTCAGTGATTTTTAATGTAAAAAGCTGTTTAACCACTGCCAGGAGAATATGCCTATGAGTAATCTACCCACTCATAGAAAAATCAAGTGAGTCCTTCTTTCTATGCTTACTCATAAAGAAATCCTGTGAGTCCTGCTTCCCCTGATTTCTCAAAAAGAAAAACTGAGTCCTGCTTGTCCTGCTTAGGCTACTTTCACACTAGCGTTCAGAACGGATCCGTCTGCATTATATTGTAGAAAAAATTCTAAGTCTGAAAGTAGCTTCAGACGGATCCGTCCAGACTTTACATTGAAAGTCAATGGGGGACGGATCAGTTTGAAGATTGAGCCATATTGTGTCAAATTCAAACGGATCCGTCCCCATTGACTTACATTGTAAGTCTGGACGGATCCGTTTGCCTACGCACAGCCAGGCGGACACCCGAACGCTGCAAGCAGCGTTCAGGTGTCCGCCTGCTGAGCGGAGCGGAGGCTGAACGCTGCCAGACTGATGCATTCTGAGCGGATCCGCATCCACTGAGAATGCATTAGGGCAGTACGGATGCGTTCGGGACCGCTTGTGAGACCCTTTAAACGGAGCTCACAAGCGGAGCCCCGAACGCTAGTGTGAAAGTAGCCTTACTCATAAAGAAATCCTGTGAATCCTGTTTATTCAGAAAGAAATCATGTGAATCCTGCTTCTCCTGTTTACTCATAAACCCTGTGTCCTGCTTCTCCTGCTTTCTCAGAAAGAAATCCTGCTTCCCCTGCTTACTCAAAAAGAAACACTGTGAGTCCTGTTTCTTCTGCTTACTCATAAAGAAACACTGTGAGTCCTGCTTCCCCTGCTTACTCAAA
The DNA here is from genome assembly GCF_905171765.1 of Bufo bufo. NCBI lineage: Eukaryota > Metazoa > Chordata > Amphibia > Anura > Bufonidae > Bufo > Bufo bufo. Next base: position 141,184,206 of record NC_053389.1, read on the forward strand.
AAGAAACCCTGTGAATCCTGCTTCCCCTGCTTACTCAAAAAGAAATGCTGTGAGTCCTGCTTTTCCCACCCACAAAGAGTGATTGACAGCTTGTGTCTGCGTGCCAGCATCTTCTTTTCTATCCTATACTACCTTCACATAGAAGACCTGACAGTGCCACTGTGGTTGTACAAAAATAGATGTGGATCAATAACTTAGCTCTCCTGGGGCCACCTACCATACTGTGTTTCCTCTCCCAAAGCACATCTGCACAACCAGCGCACCAATACTACTTACAGACATTTTCCCACTAATTCCCCCTCACAGATTCTTACAGGGTTCGCCTGTTATCTCTGCCCTCCATATAGTTATAATCATGATGATCGCAGGATCCAAATATCAAACAAATTGGGTTGAATGTGGTGCCAAGGACAGCATGACCTTGAAGTAAAGCCCTGCTTGAATCTTTTCAAGATCCTTATCTCTTGGCTGGGATGTGGAGCATTAAAAAGTGCATCTCTTGCTTGGGAGGACCTGCCCTCTCCTGCATATAACAGACAGCCGAATTATTTGTAAGAATAGAGTAACGCTTAATTTACCTTGTGATGGCTCTTTAGGAAATTAAATACTCTGTATCTCTGTATTGTGAAACCTTTGAGAAAGTAGGAATTGAAAGTGGAGAACCCTTTGAAGAGGCATTTCAAGTGTTTTTTTTTTTTTTACTGTGTCCTCCTCAGTAACAGTGCCCAGGTGGATGCACATCCACAATTGTGCCGCTGCTGCCTCTGCCTTATGCCTACTTTCACTGTAGATGCTGGGGGACTCCAAGTGTGAACTCTGATAATGCAGCAGCTTTTCTGCTTGTCAGAGGAACTTCTGAGCAAGCAAAAAAAAAATTATACAGTTTCCTCCTCTGACAAGATAAAAAGACACTGCATCAGTGCCACCAGTGTATGTGAAGGGAGAAGTAAGACCGAACAGAAGCAGCTGAAAGAGAGAAGCATTATAAAGTCAAAACTTTATTTTGGCATTCAGATAACTTAGGCCCCTTTCACACGGGCGAGTATTCCGCGCGGATGCAATGCGTGAGGTGAACGCATTGCACCCGCACTGAATACCGACCCATTCATTTCTATGGGGCTGTTCACATGAGCGGTGATTTTCACACATCACTTGTGCGTTGCGTGAAAATCGCAGCATGCTCTATATTCTGCGTTTTTCACGCAACGCAGGCCCCATAGAAGTGAATGGGGTTGCGTGAAAATCGCAAGCATCCGCAAGCAAGTGCGGATGCGGTGCGATTTTCACGCACAGTTGCTAGGAGCCGGTCGGGATGGAGACCCGATCATTATTATTTTCCCTTATAGCATGGTTATAAGGGAAAATAATAGCATTCTGAATACAGAATGCATAGTAAAATAGCGCTGAAGGGGTTAAAAAAATAAAATTAAATTTAACTCACCTTAGTTCACTTGATCGCGTAGCCCGGCATCTCCTTCTGTCTCCTTTGTTGAACAGGACCTGTGGTGAGCATTCATTATAGGTCAAGGACCTTTGATGAATGCTCACCACAGGTCCTGTTCAGTAAAGGAGACAGCAGGAGATGCCGGGCTACGCGATCAAGTGGACTAAGGTGAGTTACATTATTTTTATTTATTTTTTAACCCCTCCAGCGCTGTTTTACTATGCATTCTGTATTCAGAATGCTATTATTTTCCCTTATAACCATGTTATAAGGGAAAATAATACAATCTACAGAACACCGATCCCAAGCCCGAACTTCTGTGATTTTTCTCACGCGAGTGCAAAATGCATTACAATGTTTTGCACTCGCGCTGAAAAATCGCAACGCACCCGCACATTTTTTCCGCAACGCCCGTGTGAAAGAGGCCTTAGACAGCACTTTGAAACCTAACACACATTGTTGAATAACCCCTTTAAAGGAGTTGTCTGGCCCTAAAGGCAATTTTAGTTAGACCTCCTGAAAGTGTGTAAATGAAAGAAAAAAAACCCGCTCACTTATTCACTGCCACTCCACTCAATGGCCAGGGTTCCAGGCCCCATTCCCTCCAGTCCCTGTCAGACCAGAAATGTGATGTCCCAATCGTAGTCCTGTGCATGATATGACCACTGCGTCTCTGTGGTCACATGCTACTTGAAAACACATCACTGCTGAGGCTAGTAAATACCTGCAGCCATGCATGTGACCACAGAGGTTCAGCAGCCACATGCTGCTTGGAGACATGTCACTGCTGAGCCTGTGACTGGCTGCAGCGTTGTACATGAACATAGATTGAACATCAAACCTCTGGTCTGCCAGGGACTTTAAAGGGTTTGGCCACTTTACCGAGAACCCAAGTATAATGGAAGTCAATGGGAGAACCCGAGCATTAAACCAGGTACCCCCTGCTCTGAAGAGGGGAGGGTGCCTGGTTCATAGGAAAAGGTCAGAAATTGATGGAAACACCACCAAAATGGTTCTGGAACAGCATGGGGAGGATGTCTGGATGGATCTTGTACTCGCAGATCGCTGCTGGGAACGATGTTGTCCAAATAGTACGCCACTTTTACAGACTGACAATAATACGCACAAAACCGAAGAAAAAAAATCGATTTTAGAGGAAAAATTGTTAGGAAACATTCTTTCCTGTATATGTACTTGTATATAAAGTGAAAGGGCTGCCAAAATTCACAAGGAACCAGCATTCCAATACACCTTTTGCTACACATAAAGGAGGGCCTCATACACAGCCTTGAAAAATTATGATTGATGGCCTGCTGGTGACCGTCAAAAACATTTGGAGCAAGGGGCTGCTGATCTGACCATCTAAAACATTATGGGCAAGGTCCTGCTTCCACTTTGGTGACTCTAGATAACCTGGGGATGATGGCACGTCCCCGTGAGGGTGACGATCCATTCGAATGTCTGTCCTATCAACTTTCTATGTTATTTTCAGCCCAAACCATGTAGACCATGGGTAACGGGGGAATCATAGTTCGATTCCGGAGAGGGGGCCTGAGAAACAGCTACGGCTACCACATCCAATCAAGGCAGAATGCCTGCAAATTACCTATTAGGTATAATTAGGTGAGGGCCTGCAGGTGAGCTGACCCTGTAAAAGATTTTAGGTGCGGGCCTGCTGGTGAGCTGACCCTGTAAAAGAGTTTAGGTGCGGGCCTGCAGGTGAGCTTACCATGTAAAAGATTTTATGTGCGCAATCCTTGGCGTCGGTAGCACCTGTGCCATCCCAGGGTATGACTCGCTCCCAGCCTTCACAACATTCACCCAGTGTGCCGTCAGGGAAATGTAGCGTCCCTAGCTGAATGCATTTAGTCCTATGACCTTTGGGTCGGTGGCTGGGTATTTTCGCTTGCGTTCAAAGGCCTGGGGTAAGGACATTTGGACGATGTGCTGGGACACGGAAGTGGATGTGGTCGCTGATGGTGCTTGCGAAGGTCCAGGTGCAGGGCGGGAGGCATCCGGGCCTGCGCTTTCGACAAGGGATTGGCCAGGACGTAACATAAGGGAATAGGAGGCAGTGGTGTGACTTATTACGGTGCTTGGATGCCATGTGGCGGATCATGCTGTTGGTGGTGAGGTTGCTAGTGTTCACGCCCCGGCTCATTTTCATATGGCAAACTACTATTCTTTTGTCGTCCGCACTTTCCTCATGTCCCTCTTCAAGCGTGCTTGGCGAGAGGGCCAAATCAAGTAATGGCGATGAAAAGAGGTCCTCGGAATATCCGAGTGTGGGATCACTTGTTTGGCCAGACTGTACATGGTGGGAGGAAAGAGGATCAGGGTGAGGATTGGGTTGACCAGACTCCTGGCTACTGAGACTGGACTTGGTGGAAGACAGGGTGGTGCTTAACCGACTGGAAGCATTATCTGCTGCAAACCAGCCGACCAACTGGTCGCACTGGTCTGACTTCAAGAATGGTGTCCTGCGCCGCCCTGGAAACTGGGACATGAAGCTAGGTATCGTGAATGACTGTTTTTCTTGTGCTCTGGCAGCGGGCACAGTGCGTGCACCATCAGCATCACGGCCACTTCCCTGTTCCTTACTGCTCGCCTTCTTCATTTTAAATGTGATATATGCTTGAAAGTATGTCACATGTGGGGCCCGGCATCGGAAATGCGCACCTGCACTTCCGGGTCAGCATTTCCAATCCCCAAAAAAAATAGAACATGTCCTATTCTTGTCCGCAATAGCGGACAAGAATAGGCATATTTTATTAGTGCCGGCGATGTGCGGTCCGCAAAATGCGGATCCGCAAAACACACACGGGTGTGTGAATGGACCCTAAACATGAGATATGGCACGGATAATTTAATTGTCCTCAGCGGACACGACTACAGAAAAAGAACACTGGATGTCACTGATATTTTATTGATGCGCACACTTTACACAGGAGATGTGGCGCAAATAATTTAACTGTCCGCAGTGGCCTATTACACGGTATTTAGCGCAGGATGCACAAAAATTATATATTGCTGCTATCACACACAATAGTCCTTAAAAGGACTTTTGGGTCTCTGAAAAGTTTTTTTGTATAAAAATCTTCTTATTACACTCCCTACACTGTCTGTCCCTTCCTATGCACAGCTCTCCCTAACACTGACTAATTTAGCTCAGGTTGGGCTACAAACATATATTGCTGCTGTCACACACAATAGTCCTTACAAGGACTTTGGGGTTTCTGAAATGTTTTTGTACAAAAAACTTTTTTCATTACACTCCCTACACTCTGTCCCTTCCTATGCTCAGCTCTCCCTGACTACGAATGAGCCGAACATGCGTCATCGGGTGCTATCACCCGATGATTCGTTCCGGCCAGCCAATCACTGTAATGCCAGTAGCCAACATGGCTACTGGCATTACAGTGAGAGCAGTACTTACCTGCACGTTTATTGGCTGTGAGCAGCCAAGAAACGTGCGGGGAGGAGACTCGAGCATGGCCGAGTACCGCCATGTGCTGAGCATCGAGTTGCTCGAGCCGAACAGGTGTTCGGCCGAGCATGCTTGATTATCACTAGAGTTTAGAGCAAGTGCAGTGTGTCTGAATAGAGGAGGCATCACATCATCACAAGTGATTTGCCTGGTCACATGCCCCTACTTTAGCTGCCATCTTATGGATAGGACCTCTGTGTGGACAGCAAAAATGACTTTGTAAACAAGGTAATATACCTCATGAAATATAGAAAATGGTGCAGAATTTCAACAAAGACTATATTAGTAAATGCCATATAGTCATCTCACAAACACATTGGTCAACAGTCCAGAAAGTGGCCAACCCCTTTAACCTGTTTGGGACATATGACGTACCGGTATGGCATGTTGTTCCGGTACTTAAGGACACATGATATACCGGAACGTCATGTGTAGTTCCGATCACCGCCGCCCGGCGGGCGGTGATCGGAACTGGGTGCCTGCTCAAATCATTGCCATCCTGTGACTCCCCCCATGTCGGTGATCGCAGCAAACCGCAGGTCAATTCAGACCTGCGGTTTGCTGCGTTTCCGGGTTATTCGGGTCTCTGGGAACCCGATAACATGGAATAAGATGGTGATTGGTGGTGTGATAATACACCACCTATCACCATCCTGCGATCCTCAGATCGCCTCTCATTAGTCGGCTGGGCGGGTGGGCATTTCAAATTACAGCAGTGCTCCTCTCTCCTCGGCTCCCGGACTGAAAAGCCAGCACCCCCATCTGTTCAGGGATCATAAGCCAGCAACCCCAGCACCACCAAGGTATTTAGGGGAAAGGTTAGGTTAGGCAGGGATATTCAGGGAAAGTTAGTGATAAAAAAAAAAATTCAGTTTTTGTTGCATCATCCTAAATCGGGTGTCTGGGGTCCACAGCACAGCTGTTTGACCCTAGACCTTCCCCCCCAGGGGTGCTGCAGCTTGCCCCCCTGCCCCCCCCCTTTCCCCCCACAACTTTTTTTGGGGCGCAAGCATATTTTTTTTTGGGCGTACGCTGACTGTGGCCGGCACTCTTAGCGTCCGGCCACTGTTAGCGCATCGCACACCCCACCGCTGATCAACTTCGGACGGTTGATCAGCGAGTTTGAATTATTACGTTTTTTCAATTTTTTTGTCCTTTTTTTAATTTTTATATATATTTTTTTGTCTGTTAGGTTTAGGGTAAGTTCGTGAACACCCGTGCCCCCACACACATGCACACCAAATAAAGTTTAACACGCACGCACACACACACTCCCCTATGGCCCGCTGGATGTTCTCAGCCAAGGAGGCATATGCCCAGCTTGCCTCCGAGTCCGAGAGCCCCAGTGAGGACGAGGATGACCCCACTTGTCTTTTGTCATCCGCGTCCTCATCATCTAGCGATGATGATGAGCCCCCAAGGCGGCGGAGATGCCGCCAGGCGGAGCAAGGGGTCCGCCATGCTAGGGACCCTGTGGCCCACACTAGTACGAGCAGCTCTGGGGCTCGTACTAGTTTTCCGGCCCACCATTTAAGTCCACCTGAGCCCCCGGCAGGTGAAATTGTCTGGTGTATCCCAGAGCATTTTGAGCCCGCGATTCCTGATTTTGTAGGCCAACCAGGAATCCAGATTCCCACAGTGGGCTTCACTAGTTATGACTATTTTAGTCTTTCTTCAGTGACCACTTTGTAAATCTGATGGTGGAGCAAACGAACCTGTACGCCCAACAGTTCGTTGCTCAACACCCAGGCTCCTTTTTGGCTAGGGCCGGTGGCTGGACTCCGGTGAGTGCAGCTGAGATGAGGACATTTTGGGGCCTCGTGCTGCACATGTGCCTAGTCAAAAAACCTAGTGTCAGGCATTACTGGAGTGGGGACGTCCTCTACCAGACCCCACTTTACAGTACGGCCATGACACGCTCCCGGTTTAAGGCCATCCGGAAATGCCTGCAGATAATGCAGCATGCCCCCTACCCCCCCCCCCCCCCCCCAGGTGATCCTGCCTATGACCGCCTGTACAAAATCAGGCCGGTCATCGATCACTTTGGGGCCAAATTTGTGCAGGCCTATGTACCTGGAAGGGAGGTCGCGGTTGATGAGTCTCTCATTGCTTTCAAGGGGAGACTCATTTTCCGCCAGTATATTCCCTCTAAGCGGGCGAGGTATGGCGTGAAGCTGTACAAACTTTGTGAAAGTACCTCAGGGTACACTTACAAGTTTTGTGTGTACGAGGGGCGAGATTCCCGTATTCAACCCCCAGAATTTCCCCCCACTCTGGGTGTTAGCGGGAAACTTGTGTGGGACCTTATGCACCCACTGCTAGATAAGGGTTACCACCTGTACATGGATAACTTTTATACTAGTATCCCCTTGTTCCAGTCCCTCGCCGCCAGATCCACGTCCGCTTGTGGGACCGTGCGGAAAAATAAATGCGGCCTCCCTACCCACCCCCTCCAGGTACCTATCCCCAGGGGTGAGACCCGTGCCCTTACCAGTGGAAACCTGTTGCTGGTCAGATATAAGGACAAGAGGGATGTCCTTGTACTGTCCACAATTCACGGTAACGGCATCACCCCTGTCCCTGTGCGAGGTACCGCGGCAACTGTCCTCAAGTCCGATTGAATCGTCGACTACAATCGGTATATGGGAGGAGTTGATCTCTCTGATCAAGTCCTCAAGCCATATAATGAAATGTGCAAAACCCGGGCATGGTACAAAAAAGTTGCGGTCTACTTGGTGCAGGTTGCCTTGTACAACTCTTTTGTACTGTCCCGGAGCGCTGGCAACACAGGGAAATTCCTTCAGTTCTATGAGGCAGTCCTGAAGGACTTGATCTTTTCTGACCGGGAAAGAACAGGCTGGAGTACCTCGGGAACTGGAGGCGCCCCGGATCGTCCCTGGCCAACACTTTCCAGGTGTGGTCCCCCATACTGGAAAGAATGGACGGACCCAAAAAAGGTGCAGAGTGTGTCACAGGAGGGGAATACGGAAGGACACCACTACTCAGTGTGACACGTGCCCCGATCATCCGGGCCTCTGCATTATTGGTTGCTTCAGGAGCACCACACTTCCATGGGGTACTAAATTTATATTCCCCTTCCCCAATTTAGCCACTGACAATCGGATAAAAAGCTATGGTTCTCAGACTTGAGACACTAAAACTTAATATTTTTGTCAAAAATATTAGTAAGTAAAACTAAAATAAATAAAGAAAGTAGACATATTAGGTATCGCCACGTCCGTAAGAATCTGCTCTATAAAAATACCCCATGACCTAACCCCTCAGATGAACACGGTCAAAAAAATAAAATAAAAACGGTGCAAAAAAAAGGTCTTTTTTTGTCACCTTACATCACAAAAAATGCAATAGCAAGCGATCAAAAAGTCATATGCCCCTCAAAATAGTGCCAATAAATAAATACTAAAATGTTTTTTTTTGTTTATAAAAAGATAATATAGTGTAAAACATAAATAAATAAATAAAAAGTAGACATATTAGGTATCGCCGCGTCCGTAAGAATCTGCTCTATAAAAAATTCCCCATGACCTAACCCCTCAGATGAACATGGTCAAAAAATTAAATAAAAACTGTGCCAAAACAGCAATTTTTGGTCAAATTTTCCATTTTAATCCGTTTTTTCCAGTAACAAAGCAAGGGTTAACAGCCAAACAAAACGTAATATTTATTACCCTGATTCTGCAGTTTACAGAAACACCCCATATGTGGTCGTAAACTTCTGTATGACCAAACGGCAGGGCGCAGAAGGAAAGGAACGCTGTGTGGTTTTTGGAAGGCAATGTCACAACCAGACAGCTGAGAAGTTCTGACAGAAGCCTTTCAGAACCTCCTCCTTGAGTTTTCTTTGTTTTGGTTTTCAGTTCCTCATCTTGTTAGTCTCCCTCAGCTGTCATGTAGTTGGACTGATTGCATCCCTTTAAATTCCTCCCCATAATGCATTTGTGTGCGGCTTATACAACTTCCTGGAGTGTGTGTGCATGCTGTTCCTATTCCCCAGTCTGCTACAAGATAAGTGCTGTACGTTTATTTGTGATTTTCTGTTTGCTGGATCTCAGGTGACCCTGACTCCCTCCGTGTCTAGTGTAGGGAGCCGGTGGTCGTGTCCCCTCACTATTGTAGGGATTTCAGGTGTTATATAGTTGAGGTACGAGGATATGTGACCATCCACCTTTGGGGTGTTTGCATAGGCTGAGCAGTCAGGGAGAGTGCCAGGTCTCATGCAGGGGTCTCCCTTTTGTTCCTCAGTTTTGGATCCAGTGAGTCATAGATTATTTTACATTGTCTTGTTTCCTGTACACCTTCCGTGACATTATAAGCCGCCAAAACCGTCTCAAGCATGGATCCGGTTTCACTTTTGGCTGAACGCTTCCAGGGTCTTTCATTAGAGGTAGCTGATCTCCGTAAGACTTTTTCTCAGTTTCAAGTGACCGGTTCAGCTTGCGTTCATGGAGTTTGTTCTGAGCTTAAGAAGATCTCGCTCCCGGATACGTTCTCCGGGGGTAGTGAGAATTTTGTGCGTTTTAGAGAGGCTTGCAAACTCCATTTTCGCCTTCTTCCTCATTCCTCTGGTGATGAGGAACGGAGGGTGGGGATCATTATATCACTGCTCAGGGGTAACGCTCAGTCCTGGGCCTTTTCGCTGCCGGAGGGGGCACGGCCCTTCCATTCAGTGGATGAATTCTTTTTAGCCCTGGGTCAGATATATGATGATCCGGATCGTATTGCCCTGGCTGAGTCTAGACTACGTCTGTTATGCCAGGGTAAACAATCTGCAGAGATATACTGCTCAGAATTTTGGAGATGGGCAGCTGATACTGGTTGGAATGATGCTGCACTCCGAAGTCAATTTTGCCATGGTTTTTCAGAGGGATTGAAAGATGCATTTTCCTTTCATGAGAGGCCTATCTCCTTGGACTCTGCTATGTCTCAGGCCGTTCGTATTGACAGGCGTCTTAGAGAGAGAGGAGAGATCTCTCCTTCCTGTCATACTCAGTCCCAGGACAGTGCAGCGATCTCATTCGGTGCGCAGGGGTCTCAGTCGCTGTCAGCCCCTTCTGAGCAGGAGCCCATGCAGCTGGGGTTGATTGCCTCTGACAATAGAAGATTCAGCCTGCATGGGAGGGTTTGTTTTTGTTGTGGAGGTATAAATCATTTGGCAAATGTTTGTCCCTCTAGGAGATTCAGGCAGTTTTCTGGGAGTAATAAAGAAACAAAAAGGAAAAAATCTTTTAAAAATGTTCCGTCTGTTACTATTGGCAGGGTTGAGGCGGAAATTGAAGGTTTTCCGTTTGCTTGTAGTTCCCGTTTTGTCCTGCAAGAGCATTTTTTGTGAGATTTTTGTGGATAGTGGAGCAGCTGTCAATCTCATTGATAATCAATTTGCAATAACTCATGGTTTCCAGGTATGCACTTTGGGAAAGGATATTCCTGTTTTTGCTATTGATTCCGCTCCACTTTCTCAGAAATCATTAAAGGGCATAGTTCACAATATCCGTTTAATTGTGAGTGATGCTCATGTTGAGGATGTGTCATGTTTCGTCCTTAGCGGTTTGCCTACTCCTCTAGTGTTGGGGCTACCCTGGCTCACTAAACATAACCCCACCATTGATTGGCAAGCGAGGCAAATAAATGGTTGGAGTGACTTTTGCAGAGAGAATTGCCTCACGACATCTGTTTCTGAGGTTTCTACTAAGACTGTACCAACTTTCCTCTCTGAATTTTCGGATGTCTTCTCTGAGAGTGGAGTTCAGGATTTGCCCCCGCACAGGGAGTACGATTGCCCTATTAATCTCATCCCAGGCGCCAAGCTGCCTAAATCTCGTTTATACAATCTTTCCCAACCTGAGAGGGTCGCTATGCGTGCTTATATCTCTGAGAGTCTGAGAAAAGGACACATACGACCCTCGAAGTCACCTGTTGCCGCTGGTTTTTAATTTGTTAAGAAAAAAGATGGTTCTTTAAGACCTTGTCTGGATTTCAGGGAGCTGAACGGTATCACTATTCGGGACCCTTATCCGCTTCCTCTGATCCCGGACCTCTTTAACCAGGTTGTTGGGGCTAAAATCTTTTCCAAATTAGATCTAAGAGGGGCATACAACCTGGTCAGGGTCAGAGAAGGAGACGAATGGAAGACGGCTTTCAATACCCCTGAGGGCAATTTTGAGAATTTGGTTATGCCTTTTGGTTTGATGAATGCCCCAGCCGTTTTTCAGCATTTCGTGAACAGTATTTTTTATCATTTAATGGGAAAATTTGTATTAGTGTATTTGGATGACATTTTGATTTTTTCTCCTGATTTCAAAACTCATAAGGAACACTTACGTCAGGTCTTGCTCATCCTGCGGGAGAATAAATTATACGCAAAACTGGAAAAATGTGTGTTTGCGGTTCCAGAAATTCAATTTCTGGGGTTTCTTCTTTCCGCTGCTGGTTTTCGCATGGACCCCGAGAAGGTCCGCGCTGTGCTTGAGTGGGAGCTTCCTGAGAATCAGAAGGCGCTGATGCGTTTTTTGGGCTTTGCCAATTATTACAGGAAGTTTATTTTGAATTATTCCTCTGTTGTTAAACCACTCACTGATATGACCAGAAAGGGGGTAGATTTTTCTTCCTGGTTGGTAGAGGCGCGTAAGGCCTTTTCTAATATCAAGGAGAGTTTTGCTTCCGCTCCCATCCTGGTACAACCTGATATTTCTTTACCCTTCATAGTTGAGGTTGATGCTTCTGAGGTGGGTGTGGGTGCGGTCTTGTCTCAGGGTTCCTCTCCTGCCAAATGGCGACCGTGTGCCTTTTTCTCGAAGAAACTCTCCTCCGCAGAGAGAAATTACGATGTGGGAGATAGGGAATTGTTGGCCATCAAGTTGGCTTTTGAGGAATGGCGCCATTGGCTAGAGGGAGCCAGACACCCTATCACCGTGTTTACTGACCATAAAAATCTGGCCTACTTGGAGTCAGCCAAGCGTCTGAACCCGAGACAGGCCAGATGGTCTTTGTTCTTTTCAAGGTTTAATTTTGTTGTCACGTTCCGCCCTGGGGTTAAGAATGTGAAGGCAGATGCCCTGTCACATTGTTTTCCGGGAGGTGGGAATTTTGAAGACCCGGGTCCCATTTTGGCTGAAGGTGTGGTGGTCTCTGCCCTTTTTCCTGAATTGGAGGCAGAGGTGCAGGCAGCCCAGTCGGAGGCTCCTGATCTTTGTCCTCCTGGGAGGTTGTTTTTGCCTCTCGCTTTAAGACACACAAGATTTTTAAGGAACACCACGATACGGTCCTTGCTGGGCACCCGGGGGCAAGAGCCACACTGGATCTCATCGCTCGGAGATTCTGGTGGCCTGCGCTTCGTAAGTCGGTTGAGGGTTTTGTGGCAGCCTGCGAGACTTGCGCTCGTGCCAAAGTCCCTCATTCACGGCCATCGGGTCCTCTCCTTCCCTTACCCATTCCTTCCCGTCCTTGGACACATCTGTCCATGGACTTCATAACGGACCTGCCTCGTTCCTCGGGGAAGACTGTGATTCTGGTGGTGGTGGACCGTTTTAGCAAAATGGTGCATTTCATCTCTTTTCCTGGTTTGCCCAATGCTAAGACGCTGGCGCAGGCATTTATTGATCACATTGTCAAATTGCATGGTATTCCTTCAGACATAGTCTCTGATAGGGGCACACAGTTTGTTTCCAGATTCTGGAAGGCTTTCTCTTTCTCGCTTGGGGGTTCGGTTGTCATTCTCTTCTGCTTTCCACCCACAGTCGAATGGCCAGACAGAGCGCGTCAATCAGAATCTGGAGACATATCTGCGCTGCTTTGTGGCGGAGAATCAGGAGGATTGGTGTTCTTTTTTGTCCCTTGCTGAGTTTGCTTTATATAACCGTCGTCAGGAGTCCTCTGATAAGTCACCATTTTTTGGTGCATATGGGTTTCATCCGCAGTTTGGGACTTTCTCGGGAGAGGGGTCTTCTGGTTTACCTGATGAGGACAGATTCTCCTCGTCTTTGTCATCTATTTGGCAAAAGATTCAGGATAATCTAAAGAGCATGAGTGAGAGATATAAGCGTGTGGCAGATAAGAGACGTGTGCCTGGTCCGGACCTGAATGTTGGTGATCTGGTGTGGTTGTCTACCAAGAATATCAAATTGAAGGTTCCCTCCTGGAAGTTGGGTCCTAGGTTTATTGGGCCTTACAAGATCCTGTCTGTCATCAATCCTGTTGCCTACCGTCTTGATCTTCCTCAGACTTGGAAGATCCATAATGTTTTTCATAAGTCCTTATTGAAACCTTATGTTCAACCCATTGTACCCTCGCCTTCGCCTCCTCCTCCGATTATGGTTGATGGGAATCTTGAATTTCAGGTCTCTAGGATTGTGGATTCTCGTCTTGTCTGCGGTTCTCTCCAGTACCTCATTCATTGGGAGGGCTATGGTCCTGAGGAGAGGATGTGGGTCCCAGTGACGGACATTAAGGCCACTCGTCTAATCAGTCTTTCCATAGGTCCCATCCTGAGAAGGTGGGCTCTGAGTGTCCGGAGTCCACTCGTAGAGGGAGGGGTACTGTCACAACCAGACAGCTGAGAAGCTCTGACAGAAGCCTTTCAGAACCTCCTCCTTTAGTTTTCTTTGTTTTGGTTTTCAGTTCCTGATCTCGTTAGTCTCCCTCAGCTGTCATGTAGTTGGACTGATTGCATCCCTTTAAATTCCTGCCCATAATGCATTAGTGTGCGGCTTATACAACTTCCTGGAGTGTGTGTGCATGCTGTTCCTATTCCCCAGTCTGCTACAAGATAAGTGCTGTACATTTATTTGTGATTTTCTGTTTGCTGGATCTCAGGTGACCCTGACTCCCTCTGTGTCTAGTGTAGGGAGCCGGTGGTCGTGTCCCCTCACTATTGTAGGGATTTCAGGTGTTATATAGTTGAGGTACGAGGATATGCGACTATCCACTTTTAGGGTGTTTGCATAGTCTGAGCAGTCAGGGAGAGTGCCAGGTCTCATGCAGGGGTCTCCCTTTTGTTCCTTAGTTTTGGATCCAGTGAGTCATAGATTATTTTACATTGTCTTGTTTCCTGTACACCTTCCGTGACAGGCAGATTTTGATGGCCTTTTTTTTTTGGGCACCATGTCCCATTTGAAGCCCCCCTGATGCATTCTAGAGTAGAAACTCCATAAAAGCAACCCCATCTAAGAAACTACACCCCTCAAGCTATTCAAAACTGATTTTACAAACTTTATTAACCCTTTAGCAAATGGAGATGAAATTTCAGAATTTCTATTTTTGGTAACCTTGCCTCACAAAAATGTAATATAGATAAACCAAAAATCATATGTACCCTAAAAATAGTCCAAACAAAACTGCCACCTTATCCTGTAGTTTCCAAAAGGGGGTCACTTTTATGGAGTTTCGACTCTAGGGGTGCATCAGGGGGCTTCAAATGGGACATGGTGTAAATAAACCAGTCCAGCAATATCTGCCTTCCAAAAACCACACGGCGCACCTTTCCCTCTACCCCCTATTGTGTGCCCGTACAGTAGTTTACGGCCACATATGGGTTGTTTCTGCAAACTACAGAATCAGGGCAATAAATATAACATTTTGTTTGGCTGTTAACCCTTGCTTTGTTACTGGAAAAAATTTATTAAAATGGAAAATTTGCCCAAAAATATAAATTCTGAAATGTTATATCCATATGCCATTAACTCTTGTGGAACACCTAAAGAGTTAACGACGTTTGTAAAATCAGTTTTGAATACCTTGAGGGGTGTAGTTTCTAGAATGGGGTCATTTTTGGGTGGTTTCTATTATGTAAGCCTCACAAAGTGACTTCAGACCTGAACGGGTCCCTAAAAAAATTTTTTTTTTTACATTTCTGAAAAATTTCAAGATTTGCTTCTAAACTTCTAAGCCTTGTAACGTCCCCAAAAAAATAAAATATCATTCCCAAAATTATCCAAACATGAAGTAGACATATGGGGAATGTAAAGTAATAACAATTTTTGGAGATATTACTATGTATTATAGAAGTAGAGAAATTGAAACTTAAAAATGAGCAAATTTTTAGTAAATTTGGTATTTTTTTATAAATAAAAATGAATTTTTTCGACTCCATTTTACCAGTGTCATGAAGTACAATATGTGATGAAAAAACAATCTCAGAATGGCCTGGATAAGTCAAAGTGTTTTAAAGTTATCACCACATAAAATGACAGATTTGAAAAAAATTGCCTGCTCCTTAAGGTGAAAATGAGCCTGGTCCCTAAGGGGTTAAGGAGCTTTGGCACTGGACCAAAGTGGTGTTGAATTGGCAAGTGACTTTTTTTTCTTTACTTAACATTTCCAAGGCCTTAACTAAAATTAGTGTTAGGGCCAGACAGACCCCTTCACAGAGGTTGTTTGCTTTTTTTTTTTTTTATATTGATGACATATCCTTCGCATTGGTTATCAATATCAGATCAGTTGAGGACCAACTCCCACACCCCCACTGATCAGCTGCTTGAAGAGAACGCAGTGCTTGTCCAATCGCTTCCTTCTTTTCACTGTTTACCTACTCACCATCGCCATTGCAGTGGCAAGCAGGTGTAATTACAACTTCACTATCTCATTTCCCCTGCATCAGCTGTCCAAATAATACAGGAACAGATTGGGTTTGCCAGAACGAGAACCTCTGTTTGCAGGGAAACTCCACTTTGTTTTTATAGGAAATCCCCTTTAAATCTGTAAGAAATAGTCATGTAATATCCCCAAGTTTCATTACTCTGTTTAACCACTTCAGCCCCCCTAGCTTAAACACCCTTAATGACCAGGCCACTTTTTACACTTCTGCACTACACTACTTTCACTGTTTATTGCTCGGTCATGCAACTTACCACCCAAATGAATTTTACCTCCTTTTCTTCTCACTAATAGAGCTTTCATTTGGTGGTATTTCATTGCTGCTACTTTTTTTGTTATTAATCGAAATTTAACGATTTTTTTGCAAAAAAATGACATTTTTCACTTTCAGTTGTAAAATTTTGCAAAAAAAACGACATCCATATATTAATTTTTCTCTAAATTTATTGTTCTACATGTCTCTGATAAAAAAAAATGTTTGGGTAAAAGTTATAGCGTTTACAAACTATGGTACAAAAATGTGAATTTCCGCTTTTTGAAGCAGCTCTGACTTTCTGAGCACCTGTCATGTTTCCTGAGGTTCTACTATTGCCCGACAGTACAAACACCCCAAAAATGACCCCATTTCGGAAAGTAGACACCCTAAGGTATTTGCTGATGGGCATAGTGAGTTCATAGAACTTTTTATTTTTTGTCACAAGTTAGCGGACAATGATGATTTTTTTTTTTTTTTTTTTTCTTACAAAGTCTCATATTCCACTAACTTGTGACAAAAAATAAAAACTTCCATGAACTCACTATGCCCATCACGAAATACCTTGGGGTGTCTTCTTTCCAAAATGTGGTCACTTGTGGGGTAGTTATACTGCCCTGGCATTTTAGGGGCCCAAATGCGTGCAAAGTAGTTTGAAATCAAAATCTGTAAAAAATGGCCGGTGAAATCCGAAAGGTGCTTTTTGGAATGTGGGCCCCTTTGCCCACCTAGGCTGCAAAAAAGTGTCACACATGTGGTATTGCCGTACTCAGGAGAAGTTGGGCAATGTGTTTTGGGGTGTCATTTTACATATACCCATGCTGGGTGAGATAAATATCTCGGTCAAATGCCAACTTTGTATAAAAAAATGGGAAAAGTTGTCTTTTGCCAAGATATTTCTCTCACCCAGCATGGCTATATGTAAAATGACACCCCAAAACACATTGCCCAACTTCTCCTGAGTACGGCAATACCACATGTGTGACACTTTTTTGCAGCCTAGGTGGGCAAAGGGGCCCACATTCCAAAGAGCACCTTTCGGATTTCACCGGCCATTTTTTACAGATTTTGATTTCAAACTACTTTGCACGCTTTAGGGCCCCTAGAATGCCAGGGCAGTATAACTACCCCACAAGTGACCCCATTTTGGAAAGAAGACATCCCAAGGTATTTCGTGATGGGCATAGTGAGTTCATGGAAGTTTTTATTTTTTGTCACAAGTTAGTGGAATATGAGACTTTGTAAGAAAAAAAAAAAGAAAAATCATCATTTTCCGCTAACTTGTGACAAAAAATAAAAAATTCTAGGAACTCGCCATGCCCCTCACGGAATACCTTGGGGTGTCTTCTTTCCAAAATGGGGTCACTTGTGGGGTAGTTATACTGCCCTGGCATTCTAGGGGCCCTAATGTGTGGTAAGTAGTTTGAAATCAAAATGTGTAAAAAATGACCTGTGAAATCCTAAAGGTGCTCTTTGGAATGTGGGCCCCTTTGCCCACCTAGGCTGAAAAAAAGTGTCACACATGTGGTATCGCCGTATTCAGGAGAAGTTGGGCAATGTGTTTCGGGGTGTCTTTTTACATATACTCATGCTGGGTGAGAGAAATATCTCGGCAAAAGACAACTTTTCCCATTTTTTATACAAAGTTGGCATTTGACCAAGATATTTATCTCACCCAGCATGGGTATATGTAAAATAACACCCCAAAACACATTGCCCAACTTCTCCTGAGTACGGCGATACCAGATGTGTGACACTTTTTTGCAGTCTAGATGCGCAAAGGGGCCCACATTCCTTTTATGAGGGCATTTTTAGACATTTGGATCCCAGACTTCTTCTCACGCTTTAGGGCCCCTAAAATGCCAGGGCAGTATAAATACCCCACATGTGACCCCATTTTGGAAAGAAGACACCCCAAGGTATTCAATGAGGGGCATGGCGAGTTCATAGAATTTTTTTTTTTTTGCCACAAGTTAGCAGATTTTTTTTTTTTATTTCTCACAAAGTCTCCCTTTCCGCTAACTTGGGACAAAAATTTCAATCTTTCATGGACTCAATATGCCCCTCACGGAATACCTTGGGGTGTCTTCTTTACTGCAGCCCTGCGCAGGCTGCTATGGTGCTGTAAAATAACAGTGAGTGGAAGTAGAAGGCTCTGTGCACTGTGTATTTTAATGGCACCGGTGTACTTAAACCTAACTTCTATTCACTTGAATGGACGCTGAGCTGCAATACCCCAGCACTGCCACTACATGGTGTACAGAGTGTCTGCCTCCAGGTCCATACACTGTGTTTCTGGATCTTCCCCCAACAATCTGATATTTATGGCCTATTTGGTGGATAGTTAATCAATATCTGTAGCCAAGAGAACCCTTTTAATATGTACTGTAGAGTGAAACTTTTTTAGTACATGTACATAATAGAAAAAAAGTCAGACATACCAAAAAGGTATCAGTTTCTCGGTGTTTCTTCCTTTGTAACCTGAGAGCAGACACAAGACGCAGCACAAGAGGTCCCGGAGCAGGAGCAGAGAGGTAACATTATTACAATAGCTCAAAATAGACTTTATTTTTACCACATGCCTCTGAGAACCTACACTCAATTAAGAAGTCACCATTTCTGTCCTTTCATCGTCTTTCTCTGGGAAAGGCTACGCGCTGATTTAGAAGTAGAGATGAGTAAATCGAAGTTGACGAAGTGGAATTCGATACGAATTTCAGGAAAAACTCTATTCACACCGAATCCGAATTTCCTCACGCTTTGTGGTAACGAATCACATTTTTTTCTAAAATGGCTGCTGAATGTGTTAGGACATGGAACAAGAAACTCTGGGAACGAGGGATCACCCACAATGCCATGCATGCAGCCAATCAGCAGCCAGCCAGTCCTGTGATGTCACAGCCCTATAACTAGCCTCAGCCATCTTGGATTCAGCCATTTTCCAGTGTACTTAGTGCAGGTAGAGACGTCAGCAGGCTAGGGACAGTGGTAGAAAATACTTTAAAACGTTTATTTTTCTGTATAGCAGTTCAGGAAAAGGATAGGGAGGAATCATTCCACAGTATTGAAATAGAACAGTGTTCAGTTGGGGAGGTTACAGCCTCGGTAATAGGAATAATCCTATTACACCTTGCTGCACTGACTGCGGATCCAAATTGCCATTATACAGCTCTGTAATTCCAGCAAGCCGTTCTTGTTATTGGGGTGCAAGTGCTGTTTGCAGGGCTGGCCTTAGGTGTTCGGGTGCCCCGTGCGAGCTAATCTTGTGGCGCCCCCCCCCCATTGGGACCCATAATGCTGCTACATGATACAATAAAAAAAATATATATATATAAAAGAGAGGCCCTTTTAAGTATAGATACAAAAGAAATGCAAGATTCGCAGCAGCAGTGTACAGATAATATAAATTTCCTAAATATAGTACGCCAACATTTGCGCCAAATAAAGCATAGATAAACAAAATACCAAATAACATAGGGCTACACTAGATACCACCTAGCGATCAACTGAATAATACATAAAACCCTGTACTGCAGGTATAGATCAACCCCTTCATCAATCCCCAGGCTGCACCCCTTCATCAACACTTTGCACCCCTTAGTCAGACCCCTGCTCCCCTTAATCATACCCTGTCACCCATACCCAGTCCCCTGCCCCCCATAATCGTACCAAGTGTCACCCAGAGCCAGTGCCCTGCCCCCTTAATCATTCCCTGTCACCCTTACCCAGTCCCCTGCCCTTCTTAATCATACCCAGTGTCACCCTTACCCAGTCTCCTGCCCCTTTAATTAGACCCTGCCCCCCTTAATCATACCCAGTATCACCCATAGCCAGTCCTTTGCCCCCCTTAATCATACCCTGTCACCTATACCCAGTCCCCTGCCCCTTAATCATACCCAGTGTCACCCTTATCCAGTCCCCTGCCCCCTTAATCATACCCAGTGTCTGTCACCCTTATCCAGTCCCCTGCCCCCTTAATCATACCCAGTGTCTGTCACCCTTATCCAGTCCCATGCCCCCCTTAATTAGACCCTGCCCCCATTTAATGAAAGATATTTGGTAAAAAAAAACAATAAGAACAGGTACTCACTATTTGAAGTCTTCTGCTCCCTCCCTGTCTACAGAGCACCGGCCGCCGCCCTCACACATTGAGCGGATCCTTCCGCAGCTCTCTGTGAAGGCGCAGTACTTGGACGCTGCACTTGCGCCCCTAAGCTCCTCCTCCACGCTCCAGAACCTGACCTGGCAGCTGCAGCGGCTCAGCTCGCCAGGCTTGCCTCACACAATCTCGGGCCGGCCTGCTGTAAGAGACCGACTGCGAGCTGTGTCGGCCGCCGGGCGCCCCTGTTGCCATGGCGCCCTGTGCGGCCGCACAGCTCGCACACCCTAAAGGCCGGCCCTGGCTGTTTGATACAGCCATTAAAGGGATTGTCCGGGTTGAGAGCTGAACCCGGACATACCCATAATTTCACCCTGGCAGCCCCCCTGATGTTGGCATCGGAGCTGGGCTGGCTGCTGAGTGGCTGCATGCATGGCATTGTGGGTGATCCCTCGTTCCCAGAGTTTCATTTCATGCTCCGATGCGCTCCCTTGCCCTGCGCTAGATTGCGTAGGGCAAGGGCTTTTTTATTTACAATAACACACTGCCAGGCGGAGGCTTTCGCCCAGCAGTGTGTTCGGTGACGTCACCAGCTCTGAGGGGCGGGCTTTAGCACTGCCCTAGCCATTTTACCAGCGCCCGATCCTCCCGGCCTGCCTCCTCCCTCCTCTCTGCTACCTACCGAGCGCTTGTAGTTGTAGTTGTAAGTAATACAGGCGCTGATTATGCGATTACCGGTATATACATAATTAACTATTACAGATACGATTATACAGTGAGCGGGGCCCGTGTAGTAGAATACAGTCACTGCACAGGCCCCGCTGTCATTATAAAAGCAGATGCCGGCCCACAGCCCCTCCTCCCTCACAGCTGATACACCCACCGCGATGCTGCGCGGCGGGTGTATCATTGAAAATATGGCAAAATCAGCAGCATTCGCCCCATAAGACGCAATGCTATTTTTTGGGAGGGGGAAAGTGCGTCTTATAGGGCGAAAAATACGGTATATGTTTTAAAGCCTTTGTGGAGTGTATAAGTGGATAAAAGTAAGGCCCTATTTGCAGTTATATGTTCTAAAGCCCTTTTTGGCGTGTATTAGTGGCAAAAAAAAATATATATTATTTGCTGTTCAGCGGTGCAGTTATATGTTCTAAAGGTTTTTGTGGCGTGTATAAGTGGAAAAAAATAAGGGCCTATTTGCCGTTCAGCGGTGCAGTTAAATGGTCTAAAGCCCTTTTTGGCATGTATTAGTGGCAAAAATTATATATATATTTGCCGTTCAGCGGTGCAGCTATATGTTCTAAAGCCCTTTTTGGAGTGTATTAGTGGAAAAAAAGGGCTTATTAGCCGTTGTGTGGTGAAGTGAGAACATTACAGACTTTTTCGGGTGTTTTCATTTCTTTTTATTTATTTATTTGATCTAACAGAGAAGTGCCAGGCCCTGCACAGGGGAGTGGCAGAGGCCTAAAAGTAAGGGGGTGTGGCAGCAGGAGTTGCAGCGAGAGGCCTGAGCTCCCTGTGTCATCTAGCGGTCGTGGCTTGGCCAGCATCACAGCGGTTCTTGAATGTTTGACTCGGTCATCCACTTCGTCCCAAGTGACATCAGACACTCCGAGCCAAAAGTCAGTGGGTTCGTCAGACACAACCCTTTGTTGGCATGGCCAGGGAGCAGGCCCTGTGCCCTCAACTGTTCTCAACCTGCCTCTGTACTTTTCTGTTCCCTCAGCCAGAGAAGTACTATATGCTGTGGGCTTAACTCCACTATACAGCGAGGAAGAGCTACTAGATGACAGTCAGCAGCTACTGGCCAACGAAGAAGTGGAGGAGACATCCGCCGCTTCCTCCAGTAGGCGGAAAAGTAGTGATGAGGAGAGTGGCATGGGAGCTGGTGTTGCGAGTGGTCAGGATCCTGGCCCAGAGACTGTTGAGGAGGACATCAGTGACATGCAGACAGTACTCGATGATGATGATGTAGCTGATCGCACTTGGGAGCCGGGTGAATTAGGGGCTTCATCATCATCAGGAGAAGAGGGTGGCAGCTTGCCCGTGAGGCACAGGCGGAGCCAGCAAGTCGCTAGCGTGGCTGGGAGTCAGCAGGGTGGCAGCAGTGGGAGGTCAGGAGCCTACCTGCCCGGAAAGAAGTGGTGCAGGGGTTCACGGAAGCAGTGAAGGTAGCAGTCAGTCAGTGCTGAGTGTTGGGGGTAAAATCACCTACTCGGCGGTGTGGCAGTTTTTTGTTAAGCCGCCAGAGGAGGTGAACATTGCCATTTGTAGAATCTGTGGGCAGAAGGTGAAGCGTGGCCAGGGTTCCAATGTTGGCACCACAGCCCTGTGTCAACATATGCAGTGTCACCATAAAGTGGTCTGGGAGATTGGTGGCTCCGATGTGGTGGTCCAGCCTGCCGCAGCAACCGCTACATCACCCAGTGGCACGCACCCAATTTCAGGCAGTCGAGGCTCCACCACCTCAGCCGAAGGGAGCTGTCTGTCCTTCCCATCATCTGCTGGTCCTGATGCTCCTGCTCCTACTCCTCGTCAGTCATTCCGTCAGCAATTGATCACTGAAGCGATTGCCAAGAGACAACAGTATGCGCGTGCACTAATCCAACGGCGCAGAAGCTGAATGTGCTCCTGGCCAAGTTGCTGGTGCTGCAGTCCCTCCCTTTCCAAGTGGTGGACTCTGCACCTTTCACAGAACTGATGGCTTGTGCAGAGCCGAGGTGGAGCGTCTCAAGCCGTGATTTATTTGCCAAAAAGGCAGTACCAGCCCTGCACATGTATGTAGAACAGAAGGTGGACCAGTCCTTGAGCCTGTCGGTGTCTGCCAAAATGCACGGCAGCGCCAACATGTGAGGCTGTAACTACGGTCAGGGACAATACATGTCCTTTACGGCCCACTGGGTGAATGTGGCTCCTGCACAGCCACACCAGCAACTTGGCCAGGTGACAAGTGCTTCCGCCTCCACGTTCTCACGCCGTTGGTCCTGTGACAATGTCCTCCTCATCCTCCACCGTGTCCTCAGCCTCCACTGCAGGGACAATTCACAGTGCCCCTGCAGCATACCACATGTGCAGGGCACGGCAGTGTCACGCTATTCTGCACCTCGGATGCCTGGGCGAACGGAGTCGCACAGGGGAGAAACTGCTCCGTGTCCTCCATCAAGAAACCGAATCCTTGTTTTCTCCACAACAACTCAAAATCGGAACCCTGGTGACCGACAACGGGAAGAACATGGTGTCAGCTCTGCGTCAAGGAGGGCTGAGCCATGTGTTCTGCATGGCACACGTGTTCAATCTGGTTGTCAAGCGGTTGCTGAAGTCTTCCACCCATCTGCAAGACATCCTAAAAAAGGCCAGGAAACTTTGCATGCACTGCAAAGCACACCCTCCTTGAGCTGCAACGGCAGAACGGCATCCCCCAACATAGTCTGATATGCGACATTGCCACCTGTTGGAATTCCACCCTCCATATGTTGGACCGACTATACGAACAGAGACAGGCCATAAATAGTGATGGACGAACATCGGCCGGGACAATTTATGAACACAAACGCGCGTTCGAGAACAAATTCACTGTAATCGCAGGTGAACCTGAAAAACCTTCAGGTCATATTTGCAGCCAGCAAACAGTCCCACAAATAGTCCCACAACATGGACAGTGATATACCAGAGGAGGATCATTGGCAAAAATTCCCACAAATTTTTTTTATTTTAATCAGGGGCCATTTTTATGCGTCTTAAAGAGAAACTCTCAAAAATATACCCTGCTGCAGTCTAGAATTTTTTTATTTCCTATCGGTTTGATGTATACAAATGTGCAGCACTCCACGTTTTTGTATCCTGCAGATTCCATTTAAAAAAATGCTTATGTTAACGTACATTTTTTTTTCTACCATGGAACTGTATGGTGAACGGATGCCACTGTACGGCATCAGTCTGAGGCATCTGTTAACACATACATTTTTGGTATGCATTAAATGGATGGCAAAAATAGGATGTGAATGCAGCCCTAGTGTCAGAATAAGCACCAGTACACAGCGGAGCAGCGTGGCGGAGAGGGGAGGCCGCCATGTACTGACAGAGCACTACCTGGTGGTCAGAGATGAGGACTGTGTTTCCCAAGGATCATTTTCTACTGGGAAATACAGGGCACAGTATAATACACTAGAATCTATATAATATAAAGATATTAGCCCTACCCCCCAAAAATAATACAATTAGGTGGTCATTTATTTTATAAAAACATGTCTGTTAGGCGTATTTCTGACACAGATTGTAGCGCAAAGTCCTTTGCACCGCAATCTGCATATTTTTCCCGCTCATGCCAGGTCTAAAAAAGGATGTCGTGGGCAGGGAAAGGGATACAGTTATGACCATCCAGTTATTGGATACCACCGCCATTCATTGACCGGATAACACCTCTGTACAGTCACTGGATAACACCGCCATACCGTGAATGGATAAAAGGGTATAAGAGGGCACAGTACAGGGAATGACTAGGGGCACTGCACAGGGTGTGGTAAGTGGGCACAATGCAGGGTATAAGGGGGCACAGTATGGGGTGAGGTGCACAGTACGGGGTGGGGGGCACAGTCACTTGACCCTGTGACATTAGAAGGTCCTTATGCGGTTCATACGCCACCATAATGAGAGGCAGAGGAGTGAGACAGGGGTGTGATTATGTGGCTAGAGATAAAAAAAATTTAACTGTCGGCCAGTACAGGCCCCAAAAATTAGGCAATAGGCATTCACCTGACAGCAAAGAACTTTGGATTCTGTGGCTGGAGGCACATTAGGCGGTCACAGGATAAATATTTTACTGTCAGCCAGTATAGGCCCCAAAAATTAGGAAATAGGCATTCACCTGACAGCAAAAAACTTTGGATTCTGTGGCTGGAGGTACATTAAGCAGTCACAGGATAAATATGTAACTGTCAGCCAGTACAGGCCCCAAAAATTAGGCATTCACCTGACAGAAAAGGCCATTTATGCCGCTGTATATACATAAGGCAAGGACCATTCTTGGTTCTTGGTGGTGTGGGCTGGCATGAGGAAATTCAATTACATGTGGT
This sequence comes from Bufo bufo, assembly GCF_905171765.1. Lineage (NCBI taxonomy): Eukaryota > Metazoa > Chordata > Amphibia > Anura > Bufonidae > Bufo > Bufo bufo. The sequence goes on from NC_053389.1 coordinate 141,209,169, forward strand.
CATCACAGGTGTTGAATTCCTCCGAGATCCATGCCTTATTCGTTTTTAAAAATGTGAGGTAGTCCACACTGTTGTGAGCTAGGTGAGTGCGCTTATCGGTCACGATCCCCCCTGCTGTGCTGAACGTCCTTTCGGACAGGACACCCGACGAGGGGCAAGCCAAGAGTTCCATGGCAAATTGTGCCAGCTCTGGCCACAGGTCAAGCCTGCACACCCAGTAGTTAAGGCGTTCCTTGCTTCTCAGAGCGTCCACATCAACTGTTCCCTGGGGCTGGATCCGGAGGGTGGCTGTCGATGGGTTGGCTGCAAGAATGATCTCATATCCGAAGTGACCAACACATCTTCGAACCGCCCTCTTTTTGCAGTCGCGGTAGGATTGGTACCCGCACCTACCGTATTTTTCGCCCTATAAGACGAACTGGCCCATAAGACGCACCTAGGTTTTTGAGGAGGAAAATAAGAAAAATAAAATTTTGAACCAAAAGGTGTGCTTTTGGTGGGTTTGAACTAATGCCAGTCTGTGCATGACACTATTATGGGGGATCTGTGGATGATGCACTGTTATGGGGGGGATCTGTGGATGGCACTGTTATGGGGGGAGCTGTAGATGGCATTATGATGGGGGGGTCTGTGGATGGCATTATGATGGTGGGGGGGATCTGTAAATGGCGTTATGATGGGGGGATCTGTGGATGGCACTGTTATGGGGTGGTGGATCTGTGGATGACACTGCTATATGTGTCATCCACAGATCCCCCCATAACAGTCCCATCCACAGATCCCCCCCCATCATAATGCCATCCACAGACTCCCCCCCCCCCATAATTATCCCATTCACAGATTCCTAGGGAGGGACTGTAGTAGGCGGGGAGAGCGGCGGGGCCGTGCAGGCACTGTACTCTGTCCCCGCCGCTCAGTATGTACTGTATTATACGTAGTGTTAATCATCAGATCTAAACTGAATAATGATGCACTCCCCCTGTGTACCGTACTTACCGGTACACATGTCACGCTCCTGTAGTAAGCACTAGCAGCTAGCAGGCAGGCCGGGCGGCTGTAACTCACTGAGGTCACGTGCCTGCTCTGCCTGCTTCATTCATAAAGTAGGCGGAGCAGGCATGTGACCTCCGTGAGTTACGGCCGCCCGGCCTGCCTGCTAGCTGCTAGTGCTTACTACAGGAGCGTGACATGTGTACCGGTAAGCACATGGGGAGTAGGGGGAGCGCATCATTATTCAGTTTAGATCTGATGATTAACACTACGTATAATACAGTACATACTGAGCTGCGGGCCCGAGTACAGTGCCTGCACGGCACCGCCGCTCTCCCCGCCTACTACAGTCCCTCCTCCCTCTTCACTAATAGCATCGCAGACTGCGATGTAAATTGCCAGCATTGGGGGGGAAAAGTGCGTCTTATGGGGCGAAAAATACGGTATTTTGCTGTGGGTGGAAATTCCTCTGCTAGTGCCCGCAACAGCAGAATGCAGCATCTCTCGCAGCAAGGCCTGAAAATGCAGCATTCTGACAGCCTTCTGTGATGCTGGTAACATGTCCGCCATTTTGTGTTTGTACCGGGGGTCTAAGTACGTTGCCACCAAGTACATGTCCTTGACCTTTATGCTTTTTATACGGGGGTCCCTCTTCAAACACTGGAGCATGAAGGCCCCCATTTGCACTAAAATGGAAGCGGTGCAGCGCCCTGGCTCCTGCTCATTGCCCAGGAGAATGTCTTCCTCAGTCTCCTCCCCCCAGCCACGGACAATACCAGGGATCCCCGAAAAGTTTAAAGCCTGCTCTTCTTGCTCCTCCTCCTCTTTTCCCCAGCCACCATCCTCCTCCTCCTCCTCCTCCTCTTCAGACTCCTGCTGACTTGTCTCAGATGGAGTAGCCCCCCTGGGAATTCATTCAGCATTGCGACTTCCTCGTCTTCCAGCTCCTGCTCCTTGACGGCTTGATCAATGACACAACGCAATGCACGCTCCAGAAAAAAGGCGTAAGGTACAATGCCACTGATGGCGCCCTGGCTGCGACTGATCAGTTTAGTGATCTCATCAAATGGCCGCAGAAGTCTGCATGCATCGTGCATGAGAGGCCACTGGCGCGTTGAAAAGAAACCAAGCTCCCCAGAACCTGTACTGCCACAGAGTTTGTACAGGTAGTCGTTAACAACATGTTTCTGCTGGAGCAGCTTATCAAGCATATACAAGGTGGAGATCCAGCACGTCGGGCAGTCACAAATCAGACGTCTGATGAGCAGGTGGTTTCGCCGCTGAACGTCAGCAAGGCGAGCCATGGCCTTGTAAGATCTTCTAAAATGGCCAGAGATTTTCTTGGCCTGCCGCAAGACGTCCTGGACCTCGGGGTATTTGGCAACGAATCACTGCACGACTAAGTTCAGAACGTGTGCCATGCGTCATTTTGCCCTGTTTAAGTGCGCTCAGCAGATTGGCATCGTTGTCGCACACCACTTTGCCAACTGTCAATTTGAGCGGGGTTAGCCACTGATCGGCCTGTGACCGCAGAGCTGAAAGGGGTGCAGGATTGGTGTGGCACTTGGCTTCCAGGCACAACAGCCGCAGCATAGCATGGCAACGTCTCACCTGCCACGTCAAATAGGTTCTGGGAAGTTTGCGGGTTGCAGTGGAAAAGGAGAAGTCAGCCGAGGAGGAGATGGAGAATGGAGTAGGAGGAGGAGAAGAAGAGGAAGGCCTGCATGCAATCCGTGCCGGTAACACCAAATTCTCACAGGTGCCATGGGTTACATGCTTAATGGCCGTCAGAAGGTTCACCCAGTGGGCAGTACAAGTTATGTACCTTCTCTGCCCGTGTTTGCTCGACCATGTGTCTGTGGTCAGATGTATCTTGGCACCGACACTGTGTGCCAGAGATATATTAACTTGCCGGTGAATGTGGCCATATAGTTCAGGGATGCCCTTCTGGGAGAAATATTTCCTTCAGGGGACCTTTCATTGCGGTGTGCCATCATTTTTTTACACTCGAACATTTGGGCCATGGAAGCCTGCCTTGTGCCAGATAAACGCAACGATGGTATGGTGGAAGGTCGAGTGAAGGACAAATGGAAGGAGAGAGGAGAAGGAGAAGAGGCAGGACGTGGAGCATCGGGAGTATGGCTTTGTGGGTTCTGACGGCGTTGCTCCCACTGGGCTCGGTGATGGGAGGCCAGGTGCCTTCTTAAAGCGGTCGTCCCTAGGTTTGTGTTGGGCTTACTGCGACTTATGCGTTGACAGTACAGGCTACAGATGGCAACACTATTGTCAGCAGCTGACATGTTAAAAAAAAAAACACACTGCGGAGCTATGTGCCAGCGTCCTTGGAACGCAAGATGTGACCATGCATGGTGGATGGCTCTCTCCAGATACATTTGCAGTCTGCTTTTTGCCTCCTGTGCACTGTGAGTTTTGCCTGCTTCTCCTCCATATCTGCTGCTCCGTCTCTCCCTATGAACTCCCCTACTCTTCCTCTCTTGTGGGCACCCACGTGATCGTCATGTTCACCACCACTGACATTAGAGATCTCGGAGTAGGCAGCAACAGCGGGGACCACCCTTCCTTGGGCTGAGCTGGGTACTGTCGTCAGACCGCTGGGTGGTGGCCATTGCTACCTCCTCTTCCTCATCCGATGTCAAGAATGGCTGCACATCGGTAAGGTCTGGGAATGAATGGGAAAATAATTCCTCTGACTTAAGTGGAGGGGCTATGGTGGTGGTGGTGTTGGTGTCTTTGGGGGTGCACACAGCAGAGAAGGAGGAGGGTGCAGTTACAGAGGATGAGGAGGTTGCAGAAGCAGAAGGCTGAGTGAGCCACTCAACCAACTCTGGTGCGTCCTTTGACATAATCGCACGCATCTTCTCCAACTTCCCACTTAGGCCTTATTCACACGTCAGTGTTTTGGTCAGTGATTTCCATCAGTGATTGTGAGCCAAAACCAGGATTGGAGACTACACAGACATAAGGTATAAGGGAAAGATCTGCTCCTATTCTGTGTTAAGAGCCACATCTGGTTTTGGCTCACAATCACTGATGGAAATCACTGACCAAAACACTGACATGTGAATAAGGCCTTAGGCTCCCACCTGGTGCACCTGCCCAACCCCTACCATCCCTGCGGAATGGCCTGCCTCTTCCTCTGCCTGTCATTTGCCCTGTGCCAAAGTCCCTAGAGAAGAGCAGTATTTGTGTTCTTCTCTAGGGAAGAAGAGCAGTATTTGTGGAAGCTGATATATGCCAGGCCTCAATCAGTTGTTAATTGAAGCTGGTATATCACCCCCAAGCAGTAATTTTGTGGACGCAGGTATATGGAAAACCTCTATCACTATTTTGTGGAAGCTGATATATGGTAGGCCTCAATCAGTTGTTATTTGAAGCAGGTATATCAAAATCCACAATCTGTATTTTGTGGACGCAGGTATATGGAAAACCTCTATCACTATTTTGTGGAAGCTAATATATGGCAAGCCTCAATCAGTTGTTAGTTGAAACTGGTATATCACCCTCAAGCAGTAATTTTGTTGACACAGGTATATTAAAAACCTCTATCACTATTTTGTGCAAGCTGATATATGGCAGGCATCAATCAGTTGTTACTTGAAGCTGCTATATCACCCTCAAGCAGTAATTTTGTGTACACAGGTATATGGAAAACCTCAATCACTATTTTGTGGAAGCTGATAGATCGCAGCTCTCAATCAGTATTTTCTGGAAGCATACAAATGCACTATAATATACTTTCTATGTTAGAAAGTATATTATAAGTATATCACATCCCTCTGTGTATCACACCTATCGATAGCGCAACGTTACCAATCCTTAAAAGGACTTTTGTAGCCCTATTAGCTAGCGTTTGGTGTCCCTAAGTTCCTAACAGCCTGTCCCTGCTCCAAAATGCAGCCTCTCCCTACATTGGCAAAACACATAATGCAAAATGGCTGCCAGATCAGGCTCTGTTATAGGGTTGGGGGTGTGTCAATGTGCTGTCCTGTCCCACCTGATGGATGTGTCATGGGTCAAAGTTCAGCACAATGCAAAATAATATGGCGCGTGCAGACATCGCCATATGTTCGCATGTTCGGCGGATCGCGAACGTGCAAAGTTCGCCGTGAACCGACCACCGGGCGAACCGCAAGGCCATCACTAGCTATAAATGATTTCTTGATGATCCAAGCAGACAGGAGTACTCCGCTGTGTAACTTCTATGTCAGCCAGTGGCAGCTCATGCGTGACACCTGCCATTTGCTCAGGCCCTTTGAGGAGGCCACGTTATTTGTCAGTCGCGAGGACTACGAGATGAACAACATCATTCCACTGCTTCATGTCCTGGAACAGATGCTGCTAAATCTGGCTGGTCAGGGGACTGGAGACGAGGCGCCTATATTTCACGGCCACATGAGCCCTGTGGGGGCTGAACTGGAGGAGAAGGACATTGGAGCACAAGCTATGTCTAGCGAAATGGGAGTTTTTTCTACACAGATGACAGGAGAGGAGGAGCAGGACCAGCCAGAGGAGCAACAGTGCGATGAGAAAGACGAGACAGAGGACTCAGACTCACCATGGCAGTATGCAGTGGAGATGGAGGCAGGGAGTGACTCCGAGTCACTTGCACAAATGGCCCAATGCTTGCTCACTTGTTTGCGTATTGACAGCCAAATTGTCACCATTCAGCAGAGGAATGACTTCTGGCTCTCCACCATGTTGGACCCTCGCTACCGGTCCAAAATGGGGACCTTTTTTACACCCGCTGAAAGGGAGAAAAAACTGAACTACTATAGAGACATCCTATTTAGTTAGTTGGCCGCTGCCTATCTCCGCCATCGTCCATCCTCTCGCAGGTCTGACCGGGGGGGCCCTCTGCGCTCACGTTCCTCTGCCATGGCTGCTGTGTGTGCAGCTCCATCAGCAGCAACTTGAGTCCAGAGTCGCTGATGAGCAGCTTTCTTCACACGCATAGTGAAGAAACTACTCAGCAGCAGCTAGACCTGGAGCAGGACCTTAACCAGCAGGTGGTGGCATACTTGGACAGCACCCTGCCACCCCACATTGAAGATCCGCTGGGCTACTGGGCAGCCAAACTAGATTTTTGGCCGCAACTGGCAGAGTTTGCCCTGAAAAAGCTGTCCTGCCTGGCCAGTAGTGTGGCATCAGAGCGGGTGTTTAGTGCGGCGGGGGCCATAGTTACCCCAAGAAGAACTTGCCTGTCCACCCAAAATGTGGAGAGACTGACCTTTGTCAAGTTGAATCAGGCTTGGATCAGCCAGGATTTCCACCCACCAATGCCTGATGCATCAGCCTAGATCATCCATGGTGCCACACCAACACTTTGACAAAAGAGACTGGTTTCTTCTGGCTATCTGCATCAGTTACTATTGCTGCCACCTCCACACTATGTCACCTTGCCACTCTGTGGTCTTCTGATGCTGCTGCCACCTCCAAACTATGTCAACTTGCCATTCTTTGGTCTTCTGATGCTGCTTCCACCTCCACACTGTCATCTTGCCACTCTGTGGTCTCCTGATGCTGCTGCCACCTCCACACTATGTCACCTTGCCACTCTGTGGTCTTCTGATGCTGCTTCCACCTCACCACTATGTCATAGGGCCACTCTGTGGACTTATCATGCAGTTCCCACCCTCCCCACGTCATGACTGGGCCACTATTTTGCCTTTTGGCCTGACTGACATCATCATTTATTTGACCCTTCTTCTGATCTGTCAGAAGGAAGGAAAAATGAGACCCACAATGGATCCTGTCTATGTAACAACTGTAAGGCCTGCATGACATGGTCCCTATTTTGCATCAGAATTGGCTGATGATTTGGTAGCCAAAAGCAGGAGTGGGTACAAAACACAGAAGACATGCAAATATTCCATTCACGTGTCATCTCTGTTTTGGATCCACTCATGTTTTTTTTCTACTTTAGCAATACTGATGGATTACTGACCAAATGGTGACCGAGTGAAGGCGGATACTCCACAGACAGAATCTGTTTTTTGGGGGTTAATGTTCTGATGGATCAGAGGAAGGGCAAAATAATCAGTGACGTCAACACAAACTTACTGATTTGCTGACTTGCTGAAACCCTCTCCACTCTGTTGGGAAGGGGGGGGGGGGGCTCTACTTGTATAAGCGTTTAATAGAACAGGTTCTGTAGACATCTGTAACATTGACCTATTAGGCTGAGTTCACACTTTTTTTGTGAGTTTTGGCCCCGTAACTGCCCAAATAAGTGAAGTGTGCAGTGATTTTAAGAGCGGCACCTGTCTTTATGTCATACTGACTCACAGTATTGTTTCACTACCACAGCAGACTCCCTATGCGTGTTGCTGCAAGGCACAGTATTCTACACCACTATAAAGGCTCTCTGCAGCCAGGAAATAGCTGTTTTTTTTACGCGATTCGCCACAAATAAGTTCGGATCAAACCAAATTTTTTAGATAAATTCAGCGAACTGGCCTTATCAATTTTTTTGGAAATTCGCTCATCTCTATTTAGAAGCTTTAATCAAGTGATGGCTTTTACTGGGATAAACTTATTAAAAGAGAATTCAAGAAAATAATAAAATGCTGAATTTTGTTTCTTCATATTTTTTACCATAAAAAATATACAAAAGGAACAAGGTCAATATATGAACTTTTATTTTCATTACTAGTGTTCAGACGCCCAAGGTTTGTCTATCTCTGTGATGGCTAACCTCCGGCACTCCAGCTGTTGTAAAACTACAACTCCCAAGATGCACACTTGCTTGCAGAAATGAATGGAGCATGCTGGGAGTCATAGTTTCACCACAGCTGGAGTGCCCGAGGTTAGTCATCACTAGACTAGCTTCTCCTACTTAAAAGGGTGGCATTCCGAAATTAAGTCTGTTGAAATACTTTGTACTTCTGTGAACATATCGGTCTATAGTTCAAAAACAAAGAAAATGCAAACCGTTGCTGTGGATGCGAGTTACATTGTGCTGCAGTCAGAAATGTTTGTAAACTGCAGATTTTGGGTCTTTTTCCATCTGCTAGTTTCTTTACAAGCACATTTTCTCAATTAAAGGGGTTATGTCACTGCCGCAAATAGCATTTATCAAGTTAATACAAGCCACTTACTAATGTATTGTTATTATACATATTGCTTTCTTTGCTGGCTTCATTAATTTTTCAATCAGATTATACACTGCTCGTTTCCATGGTTACGACCACCCTGCAATCCAGCAGTGTGGTCTTGCTTGCACACTGTAGAAAAAAGCACCAGAGAGGGCCGACACTTTTTCTTATAGTGTGCAAGCATGAACAACGCTGCTGGACTGTCTGCAGGGTGGTCGTAACCCCAAGAAACAAGCAGTGTATAACAAAATGGAAAAATGAATCCAGCAAAGGAAGCAATATGGATAATAACAATACATTAGTAAGTTTGTTGTATTAACTTCTACATGATACTTCTACATGATAAATGCCACTTGCTGAAGTGACGCAACCCCTATTGCAGTCCAATAGGAGTTAATAGGACACTACTATCAATGGGACACTACTACCATTTCACTACCAAAAATGAAATTCTTAAAATATGTGATGCTCAAGAGAAGATATTCATGAAGCTTTATTTTTCAGTTAATTTTACCTTTCGGATGTCTGTATTCAGCCCTTAGCAACCCTATTTCTCTTTCCCTTTATTTCAGCATCTTCCTAAGATGGCCTCTGCTGCACTTCCTGTGATGTTGTTTGCCAAGTCCTTGAGCCCATTCTGTATTTCCCTCATCTCCCATAACCCATTGCTCTCCTTACATGAACTAGCAGGACCAATCAGAATGCAGATAACCTCCCCACTACCCCAGAGCAGTGTGTATCCTCCCAAATGCAGCTAACCAGAGACAGAAAAGTCCAATCAGAATGCAGATAACCTTCCCCACTACCCCAGAGCAATGTATATCCTCCAACATACAGCTAACCAGAGACAGACAAGACCAATCAGAATGCAGATAAATTCCCCCACTACCCCAGAGCAGTGTGTATCCTCTCACATACAGCTAACCAGAGACAAGCCCTGCAATTACATGAAATCAGTAAGCATTTGTTTTAGCCTCTTTATAGTCACATTAAAAGTTTTTTTAGGAACCATTTTGGGTTATATAGTGTATTAAATACCAATATTTTTTTTTGGAGGGGGGGGGGGGGAGATAAAAAAATGCAATTTTAACATTATTTTGTGGAATTTTTTTTTACAGTGTTCACTGTGTGGTAAAAATAACGTAATTTTATTATGTGGGTCACTACACTGATGATAATGTAATATTTCTATATATTTTTTTACTATCTTTCTCTACTCCTGTCAGCTCTGCCATTGCTCTCTCATTGTCCTCCACACTACAGGGGGGGGGGGGCTCCTTTATCTACTCATATCTCTGGTTTGGTACCAGCCAGAGATAGTTATTTTTTTTGTATTGTTTGAAAACTGACATTCCAAGCTTTCAGACAATACCTAAATGACAGCAATATGTTCAGTACAGGGGAAGATATCACTGATAGAAATCAGGATGCAGTGAATGCAGCTGAAAGTGAAAGTAAAAGCAGGTTTTACCCGTGATTATTCCCGACTCAATTTCTAACAGTGATTTCTCCTCTGTTGCTTGGACTTTAGCTGTCATTCTGGTCTTGTATGAAAGCCTGAAATCTCAGCTTTCAGGAGATAGCAGCATCTAAAGCAGCCCTCCCCCCTCCACTTTCTGCCCAATCCCAGGCACTCAGGGCTGTGCTCCTCCTCCCAGTGCTCTCCCGTCTCTTGTTTATATCAGAGAGGAGATGGCATGCACATTACAATGCTGTGGGAAGAGGCCTGCTCAATGTGAAAGTGACACGCATTTTTGGGTGTTATTATGAGGTGAAACTGAAAAAGATAAAATTATAAAGCACAAAAGCATTAATACAGCAGGGTGTACTATACCATTAGGGCTAGTATTGAGCGAGCATGCTTGGCCAAACTGCTGTTCGGCTCGAGCATCGTTATGCTCGGCACATAGCAGTGCTCGGCGGAATACTGCGGGTGCTCGAGTACAAATTAATACAATCAAAGTTAATGGGAGACCTGAGCATCAAACCAGGCACCCCCTGCTCTGAAGAAGAGAGGGTGTCTGGTTCACAAAAAAAGGTTAGAAATTGATGGAAACCCTATCAAAATTGGTTGGAAAGAGCATTAAGAGGATGGCTGGATGCGTCTTGGACTCCTATTATCTATGACATACAATAGACAACCACACAAAGGCTATATGCCAAAAGCCAGGTATGTGAAAGCCAACAATCTATCCATGAGACAGATAACAGTCAGCATACCTTACAATGGCAGCCTTGCACACTATGAGACATTCCAAACCAGCTCTCATCTGACTGAGAGCCAGTAAGACTCAAAGTTGCTTCACATCTGTTGATTGGGTGGACCTGCGCACCTAGATCAATATCATTAGGGTGACAAAAAAAAATCTGATTGTCCTAACATAATATTCAATAACCTTTCTATACAGTTTTGTCATGTAAAAACAAATTTCATAAACATGGGCATATGGGAAAGACATGCAAATGAGCAGAATCTACCTTGTTTTTCAGCTGAAAAACCATTTGCATGGAAAATTTGCGATCTACACTACTCATGAACAGCGCCATCTATTGGATTCATAGTCTTGTCATAAGACTATAAAGCCAATAGATGGCGCTGTTCATGAGTCATGAACAGCGCCATCTATTTGTTTCATAGTCTTATGACAAGACTATTAGACTATGAGTCTTATGACAAGACTATTAGTCTTGTCATAAGACTATGAAACCAATAGATGGCACTGTTTATCTTGCTGTGGCGCTAGTAAGTGGGGCACTCTGTACAACAGAGTCTACACATCGTGTAGCACTCAGCCTTTTGCATGAAAATTTCACGATAAAAATTAGCGATTAGAATATTTGCGATCTACACTACTCATTAACAGCGCCATCTATTGGATTCATAGTCTTGTCATAAGACTATGAAACCGATAGATGGTGCTGTTCATGAGTCATTACAAGCAAGGCAATAGTCCTCAGATACACCCTAGCAAGCTTATATTACCGCAGATAAAGTGCTAGAAGATGTGTGAATATTAAGCAGCAATCCGATATACACCTCAGTATTAGCAAAGGCTATTATAGGCTGAGTGCTACACAGTGTGTGGACTCTGTTGAGCCCCACTTACCTAGAACCCCAACAAGATGAACAGCGTCATCTATTGGTTTCATAGTCTTATGACAAGACAAATAATCTTGTCATAAAAATATGAAACCAATAGATGGCGCTGTTCATGACTCCTGAACAGCGCCATCTATTGGCTTCATAGTCTTATGACAAGACTATGAATTCAATAGATGCACTGTTCATGAGTAGTGTAGATTGCAAATTTTCCATGCAAATGGTTTTTCACCTGAAAAACAAGACATCTCAAATAGTAATTTATGTACTATGCGGTTCTCACCCGATCACAGTCAGCAATAAAAGCTGCAAAAATCTGCTAAACTAGGCTAATGAACGTGACTGCAGCATTCTGGCCCACAGGTGGAGGCAATCAGGGTTGTAGTGGAGATTGAGAGTGGTAGCAGTGGTAATGAGGGTGGTCATAGTTCTTATAGTGGCTAATACCTCTCTCCAGTGCTCTCCCCAGGCCGCGTGTGCAGTGTTGAGTGGGGTGCAACACTTCTTTCCCTCAGCACATAACTTGAACTTTGGGGACCTCCTGCCTTGTTGTGGCTGGAGTACCCTTGATGTTAGGTGAATGGGTACTGAAGATAATGGGTGTTATAGTGCAATCACAAGCAGTAGACATATTTTTAAATTATTTTACAAAGTAGTAGTTCTCCCCTGTATAGGGAATAGTCAGTATGTTGGACTCATTTTAGTCTCTCTCTAAATACCATGCAATCTTCCCAAATGACCAAAGCTGTCCCAACTGAGGGGTGCAGTCCTAAAATGGATGGCCATTGTCCATCTTAAAATTGTGATGGGAACCAGAAGCAGTTAACGCTAACCACATGCAGTAAATTGAAAAGCCGTAAGTGTGTTACTTTTACGGTCTTTAATGTTTATGTAGCATCCTTTAATGATCATCAACCTTCTGCAAGTATTCAGTTCTTTTTTCCCTCAGAGGTTGTCTCTCATAGTTACCTCTCTGGCAGCTTTTCCTGTCAGGGTATCTCCCTGGAAATGAGTACTTTCTAGGCCTACTTGGCAGCGGCACACACCAAACAGGTCTTCCCTCTAGCCTTACTTGCTAGGAACTCCCTACAACTCTACCAGGGGGAAATAGGGCCAGTCCCCTATTACCAAGGCTGCCAGTACAACTATTTTCTTTCATACATAGCCTTTCTGGATCACCAGATGCATAGATAAACTGTAAACCTGAGTATCAACCCTTTACTAGTCACTGCATTACCCACTTGGAAACTGCTTACAGTGTTAGGTGCCAGATGCTTGAAGAATCACAGGATGGCATCTATTTTTATAATATATTTGATGGCACATCACTTAGAGGTGTGAATGCAGGAGATGGTTCCCAAGCCAGAGTAAATATAATAAAGATTCCCGCACTCCACTGGATTGCTTTTAGTGCTGTATTCTTTATCAAGTGGACATCCAGTCATAAGCTGAACATTTTCGCCTTAAAGGGATTGTCCGGGTTCAGAGCTGAACCCGGACATACCCTTATTTTCACCCAGACATTACTCCTGAGGCTAGCATCGGAGCATCTCATGCTCTGATGTGCTCCCTTGCCCTGTGCTAGATCGTGCAGGGCACGAGCTCTTTTGTTTATCATAACACACTGCCGGGCGGAAGCTTCCGCCCGGCAGTGTGTTCAGTGACGTCACCGGCTCCGATGGGCGGGCTTTAGAGCTGCCCTAGCCGTTTTACTGGCTAGGGCTGCGCTAAAGCCCGCCCATTAGTGACGGGCTTCCTGGCAGCCCCATGGAGAGCCCGGTTCGTCACCGGAACTCCTAAAAATGCCTTTGCCCTGCGCGATTTAGCGCAGGGCAAAGGAAAGCATCGGAGCATGAACTGCTCCGATACTCAAGTCAGGGGGGCTGCATGGGTGAGAATGGGGATATGTCCGGGTTCAGCTCTGAACCCGGACAACCCCTTTAAGCCTTTATCAGTAGTGGCTGTAGTGGGCTACCAGAAAGCAAAAAAGCAACAGGCCTGGCTGCTGCTTGGATATATACTAATTGCACTTTCCATGCATATGCCTGTTTGAAAGACCCATCTAAAGGACGTAAGGGTTAAATAAAAAAATCCTGCAAGATTTATTTTCACATTCCTTTTTCAGATAGTAAAGAAGTTCACTACAATTATAAAAAGTTGGGTGCCTTCCCAACTATTCTATTTACCTGTGCTAACAATAGATCATTTACACTGCTCTCAACCTTCCATGTCCAGAGGTTAATTACCATTAGGATATTAATGACTTGACTGCAATGTCTTTGTTGGTCATAACCAATTATTTTTCTCTCCTTTTAATCACAAAGGAAGCGGTGTGTGACATGGTGCTGGCCTTCAGAGCAGATGCAGGTTATGTTGTCCAGGAGATCCGCTCTTTGAAGCCAGAGGCTCAGTTACAGGTGGTGAATTGGCTACATGAGCACAGCCGTACGGGTCTGACCCAGCTACTTAATGCCAATAAGAGCCTGCAAAGTGACCCCGTATTTAAGGACCTGGAGATAATCGCAGAATCGCTTTGTAAAATTGACAAAATGCAAGGAAAAATTCATCTACTGTGCACAGATATCCTTATTGCAAAAGGTAGGATGAGAAAATAATTGTACTATTATATGTCTTTTATTTTTTATTTTTTGAGGGACCTAAATGTATAGTACTAACTAAGGGACCTTTCTTCATCATATTTTCCCCCATGGGGTATATTATTGATGTTCTTAAAGTATAAATGTTATTTAATTTTTTATGTTAAATCATTTTTGTAATATAATTTATTAGGGCAATTTAGGTATTTTTTATTAGAAGGCAGTATGTGAGTCAACACTATAATGAGTCTTTCTTTAGCATCTTCTGTACGCTGAAGATGGCTATGTGTAACCTACAGAGGTAGGCTTCTCAGCCTGCCACTTCTCTCCCTAACTCTGCCCTTGCCTCCCTGCATGTATCTCACCATGTTTCTGGCCTGTCACTGACAATCTTTCTTGCTGCCAGTGTTAATCATTGTTAATGGCAGTGCTGCCAGTGTTAATGGCAGCTCTGCTCATTTCTTTCTTATTTGGACTTCTTGCAGAAAGGGGAGAAGTGGCTTCAGCAGTCAGTGCTGAAAGTAAGTATACAGAAACATTCCCATCCTCAATGATATGTTGGATTATAACAAGTCAACAAAGAATATATGGATTATGGTGAGGGCCACATGCTTACTTTTTGCACTTTGAAATAACCGAACATAGTACACTGACAATAATTGTAGTAATTGTACTACAGTATGTTCCTGTATACTTATTGTCAGCACTGATTGCTGCAGCCCCATTCTCATCTCTCTTCCCTGTGCTCACTAACTAAAAGAGAATTGCACGGAAAATAGAAATGATCAGAGCTGCCAGTGATCAGCACTGGCAGCAAGTCAGATAGGCAGGGACAGGTCAGACATGTTAGGGCACTTGTACGGAGGCAGTGGATTGGGTTGGGGAAGCAGAAGCTAGGGTAGGATGAGAAGCCTGGCTCTGTATGTTTCACACAGCCATCTTCAATGTATTTGCTGAAGATGGGCTCTCCTTTGCAATATTCAGTTATAGTGTTGCTAAGTAGACACTTTACATTCTGTTTTCTAATAAAATGCTGACATTTTTCTAATAAAGTATATTAAAAAAAGTATTAAAATCACTGCTCCTATATAATATTTAAAAAAATGAAATAACAGTTACACTTTAAATGTTAGACTCAAAGCTGACAAATAGAGTTGGGTTAATCCATAGGACGGCGTCACCACCAGGCAGAACTAGGCAGATACCAGTGCTCACCAGGCTTGAAGACCCCTAGCAAGTAAAAGGAGGGGTAAACAGGGGGCCCACTGTGACTTTGTCAAGTGTTCACATACACCTGTAACCGACCAGTGAAATCTATGACAATCAACCAAGTTTTCCATAGTTATTATAAGGGGGTTTCTAGTCACTAGTGGATTATGTTTAGAAAGTTCCTTGCTAGATCCATGGAGCTGGTCCTTTAAGAGGGCCCATGACTTTAATAATTGATAAAATTGGACAAAAATACATTCATGTCCTTTTTATATAGTCAGACTGTTTGCCCTTTTTGTCTAAAAAGTGGTGGTCACATTTTGCAGCCGAAAATCGCAAAAGCAGTGACCTACCCCCTTTTTACGCCGTGAACAAAAGTTTTTTTTAATGGCCATTATGAAAGCAAGATCAGGTGGTAGGGGGACAGGACACAATGGGCCAGCATATTTACCATCATTTAAAAATATGGCATAAAGCTGAAATCCACACCAGCGTCAAGCTTCACATTTCAATGTCAGGCAGTTTAAAATTGGAGATGCACCAAAATGATTAAGAGGCAAGGCCTCTTAATTAATTTGGTGCATCTGAAATAAGCAAGTCTATTTGCTGAGACTGATGTACAAAAATCCAGAATGGTAAATCAGGGCCACTGCGTCTTGAATGAGTGAAGTTGTCCCAGTGGGTATCCACTGACCCAAGGTCCTTGAGCTTAAAGTATTGCACAGATACTACGCTATTGGAAATGTGGGAAAAGATGTAAAGAGGAACAAAAGATATAAATGAGACTTAGAAAAAGAACACACAGACTACAGACCATAAACTTAATACCTCATGAGTCATTCACCACATCAGATGACTAGACTTTTACAACAGGACTTAGCCACGAGACACTATGCATAAGTATATGACGTTACAAGTAACATGTCCTTGGAGACTAGTGTATCAAAGTCATACATTTTAAGTCATATTTACAGAGTAATAATGTTTAGTATGTCTTTAAAGAGCTAAAAAGTTTCTCTTTCATTAATTATATTGATGGTGCATTGATTTAAATGGACACCATGCAAACATTCACGTCTCCAGCAGCATCCTGGCAATCAGATCATTGGTGGACCATTCATATACATAAATATTGTTCAAACTGCAAATCCTTAAAACATTTTATAATTTAAGACTCTCTTTTTCTACTTTGTGTTTCAATTTCTTACTATTTACAGGATCTCTGCATGATGTCAGCTCCCTCAGAAATGGTAGAATCAATGTAGCATTCAGGAACAAAAGCTTTAGAAGAAATAGGTGACAATATAGTTATAATCACATTTATTTCCTTTCCCTCCTATCTTAGAAAGATATGAAGACGCTTTCACACACCTTAAGATGTCTTTCAACAACAGCGCCATTGATGAATCTGGTAAAGCCAGGTATGGACTCCTCCATGTCAAGTGCCGTAACATTCTGGCAGCAGCTCAGGAACTATCTACCTTAGCTGGTAAAAACAGCAATGAGCTGGAAATTCTTGTGAAGTTTTTGGATAAAAGAGAACGACAAAGCCTCTCACAGGTAACATCACAATGTGTAAACTTGTGTTTCATTTATATATTAATGTAGATGTGTGTATAATCAGGGGCAGACTGGGAATCTGAAATGGCCCCCAGAAGGCGTATGCAACACAAGTAGGTGAGGTCAGCAAAACTATAGTGCAGCATAAAGAATACCACCCAAGCAGAACAAAATACCACAGAGCAGCACAAAATACCACCCCAGCAGCTACCCTTTTGTGGTGGCCATCAAAAGCTGCCATGTTCTGTTCTCCTCCAATTATCTCTAAGATATGGAGCAGCGGGCTTAGGAGGTGAGATGCAGGCCCAGCACCAAGCTAGCCCTACCTTCAGCATGCTACCTTAAATTCCCCTCGTAATGCCCCTATTGTGCCCCAGTAGTATGCTCCCTTAGTGGCTAAGGAACAAGACAAAAAATAGCTTGCTGTCTCTGTTGCAGCCATCAGCCTCTTTCAGGCTGCGGCCTTAGATGCCTGTGTCTCCATGGCATTTGTATTCTCCCATGCATCCTGCATTATTCAACTCTATCTCCATTCAGGACAGCGATACAATCAATTTCATGAGGGCACCTGCACGAGGTAAATAAGTACCTGATGCTCCCAGCTTTAATTAACGCCAAGAGCATCAGATGATTATGCACACAGGCAGCAGCAGTGAGAAGAGCTCAGTTGGACCTCCTCAGCATCATCCCACTGGGAAGTTTTCCTCTAGGGTCTATGGGCAGCCTGCCACTGTGTATAATACATTGTTTGTACTAAGTTTTTTAAAGATCGTGCAAAACAATAATAAAAGGATGCTCACCACAGTTCCTTCTTCTAATGCAATGTGCTCTCTCCATGGCTCAAAAGGTTCCTGCAACAGCAGACCAACTGTCAGAAATCCAGTTTCACAAAGCCAAATCTGGAGCCTTTATTAAAATAATTCAACTTTTATTTCATCTTATGAATAAAATTAGGGGTACAATAAAGGCTGCAGATTTGGCTTTCTGAAACTGTTTTTTAAAGACAACTTTGTAAGTAGCCTCAGGTTCAGAAAACCCTACCGTTTGTGTAAGCAATTCCCATGCAGACCTATGGACTGGGCCAGTGCAGCTGTTGCTTTATGGCTGCAAACAAACCCTGTGTAGTCTATTCTTTTTTTTGCTAACCTACCTCAGAACAATGTAGAGGCATCTCTGCTCAGAACATGTCTAGGTTTTTCATACACAGCATGTTATATATCCTTGAGGAGAGATCTGATCTGCCATTTCTACTAGAAATTCCAGCTTGCAAAGGCATTTCAGGATGTGGGAGGAAACACAGACTAGACCTTTGAGAGAACGCACAAAACACTGATTGAGCTCTGAACTTGCAGCTCCACAAGTAAACATCTCAGGAAAAGTATTACAGAAATTAGCTAGAACAGCAATTTTAAAGATTTGAAGCAGACCAGATTATTAATTATTAAAACCTACAACCACCTTATATTATCCAAGTTGTCCCCAGATTAAAACGCAACACAAATCCCAACCAAAATAAAGATCAATGGGACTATGACTATAAAATGTATAATAATCTTTATTAGTCAAAATATATATTTTTTTATACAATAATAAGGAGAAAGAGGTACGATGGAAAGTGATCCAGAAAAAATATACATGGGATACATAGATCAGATACAGCACTTATGTCACAGATGTAATAATGGGAAGCAAACCCCAAACTCTTATATCTAGCTACATAGTAAAGCCAAAAAGATACCATAGAGTCCTAATAGTTGTACTCCACCAGTGGGGGCAAAAAAATACTCACCCCAAAATAAGTTTGTTGACCAAGCTGGATAATTCAGGACAGGCTATCCATCAGGGCAACAACAAATAGAAGCCCAAGGTAGTAGATTAGACTAAAACTATAAGGCTGAGTACATATAGGAACTTAAAGATACCAAGAGCTAGGTGCATAGATATTGCACAACGTTATAAATGCTCCACTTGGCTACTAGCTGAATATATAGTGCTGAATACATACAAAATCCAGTTAGACCTAAAGCTAAATACATATAAAGGCTTTATAATACCTGAAGCTGAGTACATAAATATTGCACAGAGCTGCAGATACTATACTATACTAGACTTCTAGCTAGATATATATTTACTGAATACATACAAAGTCCTAGGTGCTATGTTTCACCAGAGCAGTAGTGCTGGTGCCGTGCTGAGCACATATAAATAATAATATATAGTAATCAAATCAATAATTGCACACAGCACACAAAAGATAACAAACTACTCAGGGGAACAGTCCATATGCAGCTATAGCAACCTACCCACAGACATGATGTTCAATATACCCCACGCACAAACACCTCGACAAGTGTTTCGCCCCTCAGGCTTCGTCAGGAGGTGAGTATACAATTAAAAAGGGGGTATACAGTATAAAGGGAAAGGAGGCGAGCACTAGATGAATAATTAGAGAAATTACCTGAACAACATCATGTGTAGCGCTGCTCCATCATGACAGAGCAGCGCTACACATGATGTTGTCCAGGTGATTTCTCTAATTATTCATCTAGTGCCCGCTGACCCTTTATATACCCCCTTTTTAATTTTATACTCACCTCCTGATGAAGCCTGAGGGGCGAAACACGTGTCGAGGTGTTTGTGCTTAGGGTGATACTTCAGCATATTGCACATCCTGTCTGTGGGTAGGTTGCTATAGCTGCATATGGACTGTTCCCCTGAGTAGTTTGTTATCTTTTTGTATGTACATTAGTGATGGACAAACATCTGCCGGGGCGGTTCGCGTTTGCGCGAACGCGATCAAATGTTTGCAAATTCGCGGCAGGTCCCATTCATTTTAATGTCAGGCGAACCTGAAAAACCTTCAGCTCATATTTGCAGACAAGAAATAATTACTAGAAGTGCACAAATAGTCCCACAACATGGACAGTGACATATCAGATGTATTATTCGAAGTTGCGTTCTCCATTCAATTTTGTTTTCAATGCGGAGTATCGGCAATATAATTTTCGCGTACGCGCAAGCGCAAATGCACTATGCAGTACCCAAATGCACTATAAAGAAAGTACACTGCTCAAAAAAATAAAGGGATCACAAAAATAACACATCCTAGATCTGAATTAATTTAATATTCTTCTGAAATACTTTGTTTTTTACATAGTTGAATGTTCTGACAACAAAATCACACAAAAATAAAAAAAATGGAAATCAAATTTTTCAACCCATCGAGGTCTGGATTTGGAGTCACACTCAAAATTAAAGTGGAAAAACACACAACAGGCTGATCCAACTTTGATGTAATGTCCATAAAACAAGTCAAAATGAGGCTCAGTAGTGTGTGTGGCCTCCACATGCCTGTATGATGACCTCCCTACAACGCCTGTGTATGCTCCTGATGAGGTGGCAGACGGTCTCCTGAGGGATCTCCTCCCAGACCTGGACTAAAGCATCTGCCAACTCCTGGACAGTCTGTGGTGCAACGTGACGTTGGTGGATAGAGCGAGACATGATGTCCCAGATGTGCTCAATTGGATTCAGGTCTGGGGAACGGGCGGGCCAGTCCATAGCATCAATGCCTTCGTCTTGCAGGAACTGCTGACACACTTCAGCCACATGAGGTCTAGCATTGTCTTGCATTAGGAGGAACCCAGGGCCAACCGCACCAGCATATGGTCTCACAAGGGGTCTGAGGATCTCATCTCGGTACCTAATGGCAGTCAGGCTACCTCTGGCGAGCACATGGAGGGCTGTGCGGCCCTCCAAAGAAATGCCACCCCACACCATTACTGACCCAATGCCAAACCTGTCATGCTGGAGGATGTTGCAGGCAGCGGAACGTTCTCCACGGCGTCTCCAGACTCTGTCACGTCTGTCACATGTGCTCAGTGTGAACCTGCTTTCATCTGTGAAGAGCACAGGGCGCCAGTGGCGAATTTGCCAATCTTGGTGTTCTCTGGCAAATGCCAAACGTCCTGCACGGTGTTGGGTTGTAAGCACAACCCCCACCTGTGGACGTGGGGCCCTCATATCACCCTCATGGAGTCTGTTTCTGACCGTTTGAGCAGACACATGCACATTTGTGGCCTGCTGGAGGTCATTTTGCAGGGCTCTGGCAGTGCTCCTCCTGTTCCTCCTTGCACAAAGGCGGAGGTAGCGGTCCTGCTGCTGGGTTGTTGCCCTCCTATGGCCTCCCCCACGTCTCCTGATGTACTGGCCTGTCTCCTGGTAGCGCCTCCATGCTCTGGACACTACGCTGACAGACACAGCAAACCTTCTTGCCACAGCTCGCATTGATGTGCCATCCTGGATAAGCTGCACTACCTGAGCCACTTGTGTGGGTTGTAGACTCCGTCTCATGCTACCACTAGAGTGAAAGCACTGCCAGCATTCAAAAGTGACCAAAACATCAGCCAGGAAGCATAGGAACTGAGAAGTGGTCTGTGGTCACCACCTGCAGAACCACTCCTTTATTGGGGGTGTCTTGCTAATTGCCTATAATTTCCACCTGTTGTCTATCCCATTTGCACAACAGCATGTGAAATTGATTGTCACTCAGTGTTGCTTCCTAAGTGGACAGTTTGATTTCACAGAAGTGTGATTGACTTGGAGTTACATTGTGTTGTTTAAGTGTTCCCTTTATTTTTTTGAGCAGTGTATATTGGTATATAACACCCCGCTTCAATCTTTTTTTTTTGGGGGACAACTGGTATATCACACCAGTAGAAATTATTTGTTCCAATAACGCTTGTCCCTCTATATACCTGCAGTATCGCAGCAGAACCGCACACAACTGCCGCACAATACAAATGCACTATAATATACTTTCTAACATAGAAAGTATATTATAACATTGTACAAGGAAGGCAATCCATTAGAATATACATAAAGATAAAACGCAACCTTTAATAATGTTACTATGAGGGTCCATTCACACGTCCGTAAGTGTTTTGCGGATCCGCAAAACACGGACACCTGCAATGTGCATTCCGCAATTTGTGGACCGCACATCGCCAGCACTATAATAGAAAATGCCTAATCTTGTCTGCAATTGCGGACAAGAATAGGAAATGTTCTATTTTTTTGCGGAAACGGAAGCACAGATGCGGAAGTGCGGATCCGCAGATGCGAACAGCACATTCAGGCCCCATTGAAAATGACTGGGTCTGCACCCGTTCCGCAAAATTGAGGAATGGATGCGGACCCATTTTGCAGACGTGTGAATGGAAAAGATATCCCTCAAAATGAAAATAAATTAAATTATTAAAGTTAACCAAAAAGCATAGATGTGGTAGGCAATAACAAGTGCTCGGCGGCACCAAATCAGAAACCATATGTCCTACCACCATCCCTGGACTAGATGATGATGTGGTATTGAAGGACAGGGTGGGCAAAGAACTGTCCCTGATATTGCCCTACAGGGGGGTGCTATTCTGGCCCTGATAGCCTAACCACAGACCACCCGCCCTGATAAGAGAGACCCCGTCTGGAACCTTACTCTATATAAAATTTGCCCTAGTAAGACCCTAGCCCCTAGGCCCCTGACTTCCAGGTGATCACTATATAGATCTATGTGTTTTTGACTCATTATAAAAGTATATTATAAGTATTTCGCACCCCTCTGTGTATCACCCATATCGATAGCACACCTATACTAGTGCTTAAAATGACTTTTGTGGCTCTATTAGCTAGCGTTTGGTGTCCCTAACAGCCTGTTCCTGCTCCACACAGCAACCTCTCCCTACACTGGCAAAACACTGAATGTAAAATGGCGGCCAGATCAGGTTTATTTATAAGGTAGGGGGTATGTCCATGTGCTGAAATGTCTCAATTGGCTGTCCTGTACCACCTGATGGATGTGTCATGGATCAAAGTTCTTCACAATGTAAAAGAATATGGCGGGCGCGAATTTCTCCATATGTTCGCATGTTCGGCGAATTGCGAACATGCAAAGTTCGCCGCAAAACGACCGCTGGGCGAACCGCAAGGCCATCTCTAATGTACATATGTGTGCTGTGTGCAATTATTGATTTGATTACTATATGTTATTATTTATATGTACTCAGCACGGCACCAGCACTACTGCTCCGGTCAAAACATAGCACCTAGGACTTTTTATGTATTCAGTAAATATATATCTAGCTAGAAGTCTAGTATAGTATAGTATCTGCAGCTCTGTGCAATATTTAGGTACTCAGCTTCAGGTATTATAAAGCCTTTATATGTATTCATCTTTAGGGCTAACTGGATTTTGTATGTATTCAGCACTATATATTCAGCTAGTAGCCAAGTGGAGCATTTATAACTTTGTGCAATATCTATGTACCTAGCCCTATCATTAAGTTCCTATATGTACTCAGCCTTATAGTTTTAGTCTAATCTACTACCTTGGGCTTCTATTTGTTGTTGCCCTGGTCGAGAGCCTGAATTATCCAGCTTGGTCAACAACCTTTTTTTGGGGCGTGTATTTTTTTGCCCCCACTGGTGGAGTACAACTATTAGGACTCTATAGTATCTTTTTGGCTTTACTATGTAGCTAGATATAAGAGTTTGGGGTTTGCTTCCCATTATTACATCTGTGACATAAGTGCTGTATCTGATCTTTGTATCCCATGTACTGTATATTTTTTCTGGATCACTTTCCATCGTACCTCTTTCTCCTTATTATTGTATTTAAATTATATATTTTGACTAATAAAGATGATTATACATGTTATAGTCATAGTCCCATTGATCTTTCTTTTGGTTCAGATTATTAATTACAATGCATTCGGAAAGTCATAATTTTTTAATATTTTATGTTGCACCCTTGTGCTAAAATAAAAAAAATAAAAAATAAATAAAAAATAAAGTTTTCCCTTAATATTCTGCACTCAATATCCAATAATAAGAAAGTAAAAAACGTTTTAGAATTTTATAGAAAATTTATTAACCCCAAAATCATTCAGTTTTTGCGTTTTTGTTTTTCACTCCCTGCCTTTCCAGAGCCATAACTTTTCCATTCACATAGACGTATGAGATCTTGTTTTTTGAGAGGCAAGTTATACTTTATAATGGCACCAATTAATATTGCATATGATACAGTGGGAAGCTGGAAATAAATTCCAGATTTGGTGGAATTGGAGAAAGAAAAACACATTTGCTCTATAGTTTCATGGGTTTTGTTTTTACTGCATTCCCTATGTGATAAATTCAACCTGTTACCTTATTTCTCTGTTTCAATACAGCCATATGACATGTACTGTATATAGTTTTTCTTGAGTTTTAATACTGAAAAAAAAATGTTAAACTTTAAAAAAAAATTATCTTCATCGCTATATTCTTACCTCAATAACTTTTTTAATTACATCTACCAAGCTATGTGAGAGCTTTTTTTTTTTTTGCAGGGCGACCTGTAGTTTTTATTGGTATTATTTTGGAGTCTATATGACTTTTTGTTTTGTTTTTATCTTTTACTTTATTTCACTTTTTTTTAAGTCCCCTAAAGGGACTTAAATGTGTGATGCTCGGATCGCTTCTCCCATAGACTGCAATGAATTACCACTGTACCCTATGGGAGTTCCATTTTGTTCTTATGGAGCCGTGCCTTTGGCATATGAACTATTGCTGTGGTAGCCCCAGATCCTTCAGAGGGACCGAGGCTACCACAACAAAGAAACAGCTCCCATAGTCACCACACATTATTCCCACTCACAGACATTAGCTCCAGGTGTCTGAAACTCTTGAGCAGAGCGGGCACCATCTTTAAAGAGAAAACATGTGCCATACATATATGGTGCATATCGTCAAGGGATTAAAAAACAAAAACTTAAATGCAAGGAAATAATTATTTAGACCCTCCGGGAGCCTCCCATTTCTCTTGTCCATCTTTGAGATGTTTCTACACCTTGATTGGAGTCCATCTGTGGTCAATTAAGTTGACATTATTTAGAATGACATACAATCAGGTCCATAAATATTGGGACATTGACACAATTCTAAAAATTTTGGCTCTATACACCACCACAATGGATTTGAAAAGAAACAAACAAGATGTGCTTTAACTGCAGACTGTCAGCTTTAATTTGAGGGTATTTACATCCAAATCAGGTGAATGGTGTAGGAATTACAACAGTTTGTATATGTGCCTCCCACTTGTTAAGGAACCAAAAGTAATGGGACAGAATAATAATCATAAATCAAACTTTCACTTTTTAATACTTGGTTGCAAATATTTATGGACCTGACTGTAACCCTGTCTCACAGCTGACATGTATATCAAAGCAAAAACCAAGCCATGAGGATGCAAGAACTGTGTGTGTAGAGCTCAGAGACAGGATTATGTGGAGGCACAAATCTCGAGAAGGGTGCGAAAAATGTTTGCTGCACTGAGAGTTCCCAGGAGCACGGTAGCCTCCATAATCCTTAAATGGAAGAAGTTTGGAACAACCAGAGCTCTTCCTAGAGCTGACTGCACCACCAAATTAAGTAATCAGGGGAGAAGGGCCTTGGTAAGAGAGGTGATCAAGAACGCAATCGTCATTCTGGCTGAACTTCAAAGATCCTGTGTGCAGATGGGAGAAGCCTCCATAATTGCATCCATCAATGCAACATGCTACCAATTTGGGCTTTATGGCAAAATGGCCAGAAAGAAGCCTCTCTTTAGTAAAAGTCATATGAAAGCCCACCTTGGGTTTGTAAATAAGATTTTCTGCTCTGATGAAACCAGGCAATGCTGATCACCTGCCCAATACCATCCCTAGTGTGAAGCATGGTAGAATCAGCATCATGCTGTGCAGGTGTTTTCCAGCAGCTGATACAGGGAGACTAGTCAGAGTTGAGGTAAAGTTATATGGAGTAAAGAAATATTCTTAATGAAAACCTGATCCAAAGTGCTCTGGAGCTCAGACTGGCTGAAGGTCCACCTTCCAGGCAATGACCTTGAGTACACAGCAAAGACAACACAGGAGTGGTTTAGGGACAGGTTAGTAAATGTCCTGGAGTGGCCCAGCCAGAGGCCTGACTTGAACCCAATTGAACATCTCTGTAGAGACCTGAAAATAGCTGTCCACTGATGGTCGCCTTCAAAACTGTATGCATATGAGAGAATCTGCAGAGACCCACTCCCAGTGATACGCTATGAGATACAGAGACCCAGAGCAGAGGCTCTGTGCGTGGTCTCAGCTCACCAGGCTGAGAGACCCAGGGACACTGTGACAGCCCGAAGTTTGGGGAACGCCGGGATTCAAGGGTAACAAGGCCGGAGTCGGGAGGACTGTTGGGCCACACTTCGCCATACAGCATCGGTATCCAGCACCAGCAAAGGCAAGGAGAGACCTGAATTGGTGAACCTGTACTCCAACTCTCGTGAGAACTGCATGCAGAGTGAGACAG
The DNA here is from genome assembly GCF_905171765.1 of Bufo bufo. Taxonomy (NCBI): domain Eukaryota; kingdom Metazoa; phylum Chordata; class Amphibia; order Anura; family Bufonidae; genus Bufo; species Bufo bufo. The sequence continues at coordinate 141,235,106 of NC_053389.1, forward strand.
AGAGGCAGTGAAGGCAATTGCAAGAAAGTTTTTCACCGGAACACAGGTACAAACCCACCCTGAGAATATACACCGGAGCGCACACCAGCCAGTGTGAAGACAACACATCAACAGATGGGGTGAGTGCTCAGTGAGTAATCGATTATCCGCATAATACCATTATAGTGCGGCAACATAATCATTTGTGCCCCCTTCGGATGCGATTTTGGTGGATGCAACGTTATATCCAAACGTAAAGGTTGCCACCAATACAAGTAACAACCCACCCGAAAATATATTAAAATATATTTATTTGAATGCACACTAGCTAGTGTGAAGATCCCTTACCAACAGGTTAGGCGGGTGTCTGGTAGCAACCACTGACTCGCCATATACCAACTGACTATTGCTACTTGCGATTTTTTTGGCAAATCTTTTCGAGATTTTTCGGATGTAATGCTACATCAAAGGATACAGGTGCCGGCCATTCAACATTGATATCAGTTGAAAAGGACATTATCTGTTGTAACGGGAATTTAAATTTGCACCTTATTCCCAGCCAGTTTTACAGTGTGTTTGTTTTATTCTATTTTAGTAATTTTAGAGTGTATTTTATTCCATTTTATTGACCTATACCCTATATTAAATATTGTGCCTGCTCCACGGTGGTTGAGTGCTTACCTATCCATTTAAATTTGTTTAGTGTATATGTGGGAAGTATCCGGTGGTACTGTGTACCCTGTTATAGACCCACATCAGTTCAGGTAGGTACTTGGGCCACCGAGCCTTTTGGCTGTCTTCCAGAGTCCACAGCATCTGGAGCAAGGTGCGGTTGAACCGCTCGCACGCCCCGTTTCCCTGGGGGTGATACGGGGTGGTGCGGGAACATTCGATCCCAGTTGGTACAACTCATTCATTAGAGAACTCATTCATTAGAGTACCCTGAAAACATGCCCCCTGGTCCAAATGTATCCTCCGTGGACACCCGAATAAAGTGTTTGCAGACCGCTTCAGTGGCCAACTCTGTCGTCTGGTCTTTGGTGTGTAAAGCCACTGCATACTTTGTGAAATGATCTGTCATGACTAAACAGTATGAGTGTCCCGAGGTAGAGTACCCAATTTGTACGTAATTAATCATAAGGAGCTCTAGGGGTGCTGAGGTCCGGATGGCCTGGTACTCTTACTCTGCCTGCAGGGCCGACACTTAAGACATGCCTTGGCCACCATGTCTGCCAAATCTGGACAGTATACCAGCCGCTGGAGCCACTTAAATGTTTTATCTCTCCCAAAATAGGCACCCTTCTCATGGGCTTCCCGGGCAGCCTCCGGTCCCAATGAAATGGGGATGACAATCTGTTGCCGGTACTGCAACTCTGATTGCAAGTATGTGGTCTGACACAGGAGGCCCTGGGTAACAGTCAGCTTATCCCACTGCCTCAACAACTTTTGGCCCTCTGAAGTCAGACGGGCCTGCTCTTCTGGCGAGGCCAGTTCTTGGTCTGGACCCAATTTTTCACTTTCCACAGGTCCGGGCAGCCATTCTGGACCCACTGCCAATCAGCCAACGTCTTTCCATGCACCATTGGCATCCTGGACGCCACCCCTCTTGAATGTGCCACGTCCTGGAACATGGGTAATCGACCAAGGTCAGGAGTTTATGTCCTCTAGCTCCTCATCGGCACACTGAGCCGACAACCCCACAGGGACTCGGGAGAGTGCGTTGTTCTCCCTACCTGACTGGTACTTGATGCTGTATTGGTACTTAGAAAGGCGAGCCAACCACCTCTGCTCAAGTGCACGAGCTTGGCATTCTCCAGATGTGCTAACGGGTTGTTATCCGTCATCCTGGTCACCTCTGCACCTGTCAGGTACTCAGCGAACCTTTCGGTCATGGACCACACCAGTGCCAGTAGTTCCAATTTAAAGGAGCTATAGTTGTCAGGGTTGCGCTCTGACTCCCTCAGAGACCAGCTACCATAGGCAATGACTCTCTCATCTCCATCATGGACTTGGGATAACACGGCCTCCAGACCATGTAGACCATGTTCCGTCAGTGTACAGCATGAATGGGGTGTCGAACCGCGCATAAGTCAGAATCGGGGCACTGGTCAGCGTCTCCTTCACTGCTTCAAAGGCCTCTTGTTGCCAGGGTCCCCACTTGATGGGATGATTTTTTGGGCCCCCCACAGTGCCCCTTAATAACTCGTTTAATGGGCCCACCAAATTAGCAAATTTGGGTATAAACCTCCTGTAGTAGCCGGCCAGTCCCAGCAAGGAAGATGTCTTACATTTAGAATCAGCAATCCAGCGCAGGGGCTTATTAAGACCAGCATCTAAAATGCTGATCTTAATAAATGTTCCCCTTGCTTTTTATTCTCTTGGTACATTGCCACAACATAACGAAATGTGAAAAAAATATGATAAGGTCTGAAGACTTTCCGAATGCCTTGTATAAGCCCATCTTAAAATATTATATAAAACATAATAAATATGGTACAAAATAAACTGACGTATACGCATACTCCATCCAGACATGAAGCAGTTAACCATCAACACTAACAAGCACATAATAAACTAAGTACTGTCAGACATGATCCATTGTTTGATAACATACCTCCCATTACTGACATCAGGACGTGTATATCAGGATTTATCCTGGAACATAATTTTATTATAGTTATTATAACACGATTCCTTGTTTACTGACATTTTGGCTGGAGTCACCACGTGCTGCCTCTCCAGGACTCATAAATCAAGCAACAAATATTTTATTGTAAGGCTAAATAAAATTATCCGGAATGAATTTCTAGTTTATAGCAGAAATCTGGTGCCTGATGTAGTAAAAGTGTTTGATAACTTCCCATTAATCAATATTTGTACAATTTTTGGAATTTCTTCCTATGATTCCAGTGGAAACATTCCTCTGATTTATTAAACTCAGTTAAACTCTTTAAGTGGTGGGAAATAACAATACTACTTGCATATAGCAGTAGCTTGACTTGACCAGGCAGAATACAAAGGCAAGAATCAAGTTGATGGTTCAGGGTTCGCTGTTAAGGTTAGTGAGTTGGGCCTCATGAGTTAGGCTGGAATACATTCAGCGACCCCCTGAGGAGCCAATTTAGAAGATAGGAGTGTTAGTGGCCCTGATGAAGTGCTGTGTCATGGTGTACTCTCTCAGACCATTGCTCCCTGGGGATCGGTGCGTGGAAATATACAGTAGTACTGAAGAATGAGGCCAGCGTTGAACTTAACAAAGTCTCTTTCACCAAGTGCAACATAGAACATGAAATACACACAGTAGCAGCAGGCTTTTAGAGCAATTCTTCTCTGCCACCAGCAAGGATATGCAGGCAGGTTGGTTGGTAATAATTCAGCACTTAGGTGATACTGGCCTAGTGGTTGTTTGGTGATGGGTGTCTTGGCTGTAGTCCCTCACCTTACAGCAGCCTCTATAGAGGACAATTTGGGCATTTCTCCCTGAAGAGTCTGTAACAGGAGTGGGAACTCTGCAACTTGCTTCCTCCCCTGTCTGTCTCTGGACAGGAACTCCCCCACTTGGTAGGGACCAGGACCAGCCCACTCCTCCCAATAAACAATTTGTAGTACCCCCAGGTCTGGGGTGCTACATACACATACTCCAATATATATACTGTATATGCTTGGCTCAGGCTAGCATGCATTAAGTGCAGTGGGTTACGGTTACATCAGTAGGGATTTGTAGGTTTCAAGAAGAGAAACTGGATCATAGACCAGCATCTAAGTGAAAGTAAAACTTTTCTTAGTCTATAATACTAAAAGCAGGCACGAGTGGTAACAGCATAGGTGAAAGGCAAAAGAATACTCCACTTGTGCATTTTTGACCAAGCAACCCTTAGCTTATAGCCCTATTACACTGCCCAGTATTTGGGCAGGACAAGCACAAATGGATGATAAATGAATGCAGTTGTTTGCACCAGTTTAGTACACAGACTGATGCAAACTGAAGGTGGGAGGAATGATTGCAACTGCACGTCTATTCATAATCACCAACACATCCACGAATGAGCGTTTGCTCATTTACTGGCTAATCAGCTGCACATTATATGGGCCAATTATCAGGAAAAAGCTTTCCTATGAATGCTCATTCACAATAATTATCCTGAATATTTTTCGGTCTAATAGAATATTTTTCGGTCTAATAGTGTCTTAAAGGGGTTATCCCATATTTAATGTAAAAATGAAAATCAGACATCATATATCACACAACAACCTCTTTCTAACAAAGCTAGAACCAGCTCTGTACCTCACATGGATCCAGAGATCTCCCCATTCATTGCTCTGCTAGATTTATATCAAGCTGACAGCTCAAGGGGAGTGTCTTATCTGCTGCTGCTCAGGGGGTGTGTCCATGCTCTCCCTACCACAGCTCAGGAGGCAGTTGAAGGATGAAACTGAGCATGTGCGGCCATCTCAGTGAGCAGGGCAAAGAAATAAGAAGAAAACAAACAGCAGGTGGCGCTATACAGATACATTTTATTGAATAACTCAGGGGCTATAAAAAAAAATTAATTACATGTAATTACAAAAGTATTCGGATCCAGGTGCTGGTTTGAAAACTGTGGAATATTTTTTGTGGGACAACCTCTTTAAGGACTGCTTAGTCTTCTATCTTGTTTTTTTTTTGTGTCATGAAACAGACTTGCCAGGATGGGAAGAGTCTAAAACAAGCCTATGTACCACTCAGACAACAATGTAGTGGGGCGCCAAAAACAGGTAACTGGTTATAGGAAGAGTAGGTGTATATAGATAGAGCAGGTGTATTACAGCTCAAATGGCGGATATGCCAGCGGTCAAGTATGGAAGGTAAACCTAAAACATACCATATATATTAAAAGGCAAGGTTATAAAACTAGTTGAGTCAAAGGACTTACTTCACCGGGGAGGAGGGTGAACAGGATAAACTCAAGACACCTGTCCTCTTTACCTCCCCCACCGAGGTCGCCTGTAAGATGGATGTACACCCCGTCCTCGTACGTACCACTCAGAGACAGTCTGTTGTGCAGCAGGTAGAATTTTCTCTGGCCAGTTTTTTTGTATCTAGTGTAAATAGAGAGTGCTCCAAGAAGACTGATCAAAGAGAACCAAGCATATAGGGGGTCATGTATTAAGACTGGTGTTTTAGACACCGGTCTTAATATCCCCTATAGCTGGCAACGGATCCACCGCCACTCTGAAATGTAAGACTCCCACTTTTTAGATCTGGCGTGAGCGGGTAATAATATAGGCGTATTTCTGTCAGTAAATGACCCTCATAGTCGTCAAAACTAAGTACAGTTGGGAGGGAGATTTACTAAAGTAAATGTGCTAGAATTCTGGCTTAATTTGCACAAAAAATAGCTTACATGACTTGCACCACATTTATTAGGTTTTTAAGGTACTTTTTGCCCCTCACCAGACAAGGTGCAGGGAACATGTCTCAGATGTTTCAAAATCCTTAAAATGTTGGTGCAGAGTTTTGGCCCAGTCTGTAAGTGGTATAAAGTAAGACAAAAGTGCGTAACATGTCTAGCAACATGCATAAAATTATTATCCAGCTTGAGCCACTTTGATAAATTGGGTTCATCTTTAGACTTCTTGGATGTAATTTATTATGAGGGTAGTTTTTGAAGTACCGGTAATTTTTTGGGGTGTCTGCTGTTAACCATGTCATTTTTGTGTGCCCAGTTTAACAAATGTCACAGGTTGGTTCTTAATTTTGGTCCTAGTTGTTGTCTTTTATATTTATTATAATGATTTCCTCCGTTTTCTACGTCACCAGGAGACTCTAGCACACTTTGGAATACTGTTGCAACATTTCCATCTGTCACATGTGATATACCTGCCTAAAAATTTAACTCTGCCCACAAAACATCAGTATACAAATTAGTAAATACAAAGGGGGGCATGTATTATGTAGAAGCTCAGGCCTCTACATAAGCTTAGCGCTTCATCTGGCAGTCCGTGTGAAAGTAAATACCCCCCAAAGTTCTAGGAATGGCACAAAACACAGTAAAAATGCACAAAAGCCTTCTTAAATCTATTGCTTTACATGACCCAGAGAAAAAAAACTGCTCAAAAAATCAACCAATAATAACAGATGGAACATATGTGCAAATCCATTTAGAATTTATTAAACAATGCCCTTACGATGTTGCAACAATGATCTCATGGCCATAAAAAAGTTCCAATCCAAAGTTTAGAATCCAGACTCAAATAAGCGTGCAACAACCAACAAATAAATTATTGATAATGATGTGGCTGTATATATTCATAATGGGTATCACTAAAGCATATCAAAGCACTTATACATGGGAGCAGAGGGGAGGATAATTTTTACTTTCGTTGTATAGCTAAAATCCATATGTAGTGCCGAATCCCAGCAGAATACGGTCCAAAAACATTGGTGGTGCACTGGTGGCCATCTTCATGGAGAGTGTAGTATCTGTCCGGACATGTGGACAGTAGTTTTAATAGGTCTTTTCTTGATTGGCGGTATCTCTTCCTTGTCAGGGACATATACGTTTGATTAGGAGGTTCCTGACACGGGATGTCCCCTATCGGGGTGGCCATTCCGTTTTGATAGGTAGGGTTACCAGTCTGTAGGACAAGTGTAAGGGTGAGGTTTTTTCTCCCCTCCCTAGCCTACCCAGCCTAATTGATAAATTGCTTTGTATGGCACATTTTTGGGATAATTTTAACTAATATCAGTAAAGTGAAAAAAGTGGCCTAAACGGGTGAAAATGCTCCAAACCCAGACACTGTAGCGTGTCTATAACCGGGGGAGCAATTTCCTCCGCATGCGGTCCGGTGGATGCCGGGGCGGACCTCATGCACAACAAGGACATCTTACACAAAATGATACATTGTGCAGATGAAAAAAATATACGTACACAAATCACTGCAAAAAATGCACCAAAATTATACACAACTGACAATACTAGCTAATTCCTCAAGCCGATGTTAAAAAGCTGAGAACTTTGCCAATATCTTCCAATCAGAAACATGTCGGAGCCGCTCATGCACCACGTCACGGTGTCTTAGCACGCATGGGGTCCTACCACTCAACTGCCCGTGGTGTGTGAACAGGGTCTGAACAGTGCTAGAAACCAGCTCACAGCCAGGCTCTCACATGCCTCCACAGTGGTATCACCTGGTAGCTTCTGTGTCACATGGTCTGTTGTGGGTGCGGCTCACAGCTTTATCCTACCTCACAGTGCATTGGTGAGACCACTGTTGGGGCATGTGAGAGTCTGGCTGTGAGCTGGTTTCTAGCACTGTTCAGACCCTGTTCACACACCACGGGCAGTTGGGTGGTAGGACCCCATGCGTGCTGAGACACGGTGACGTGGTGCATGAGGGGCTCCGATATGTTCCTGATTGGAAGATATTGGCAAAGTTCTCAGCTTTTAACATAGACTTGAGGAATTAGCTAGTATTGTCAGTTGCGTATCATTTTGGTGCATTTTTTGCAGTGATTTGTGTATGTAATATCAGTAAGGCCTCATGCACACGACCGTTGTGTGCACCCGTGGCCGTTGTGCCGTTTTCCGTTTTTTTTCGCGGACCCATTGACTTTCAATGGGTCCGTGGAAAAATCGGAAAATGCACCGTTTTGCAGCCGCATCCGTGATCCGTGTTTCCTGGCCGTGAAAAAAATATGACCTGTCCTATTTTTTTCACGGCCAAGTCAATGGGTCCGTGAAAGAACACGGATGCACACAAGATTGGCATCCATGTCCGTGATCCGTGGCCGTAGGTTAGTTTTTATACAGACGGATCCGAAGATCCGTCTGCATAAAAGCTTTTTCAAAGCTGAGTTTTCACTTCGTGAAAACTCAGAACCGACAGTATATCCTAACACAGAAGCGTTCCCATGGTGATGGGGACGCTTCTAGTTAGAATACACTACAAACTGTGCACAAGACTGCCCCCTGCTGCCTGGCAGCACCCGATCTCTTACAGGGGGCCGTGATCAGCACAATTAACCCCTTCAGGTGCGGCACCTGAAGGGGTTAATTGTGCTGATCACGGCCCCCTGTAAGAGATCGGATGCTGCTAGGCAGCAGGGGGCAGTCATGTACACAGTTTGAATATCATTGGTGGCCAGTGCGGCCCCCCCCCCCTTCCTCCCTCTATTGTAATAATTCGTTGGTGGCACAGTGTGCCCCCCCCTCCCTCCCTCTATTGTAATAATTCGTTGGTGGCACAGTGTGCGCCCCCCATCGGCCCCCCCTCCCTCTATAGCATTAACAACATTGGTGGCCAGTGTGCGGTCTCCCATCTCCCCCCCCCCCCCCATCATTGGTGGCAGCGGAGTTCCGATCGGAGTCCCAGTTTAATCGCTGGGGCTCCGATCTGTAACCATGGCAACCAGGACGCTACTACAGTCCTGGTTGCCATGGTTACTTAGCAATAGTACAATAGTAGAAGATTCATACTTACCTGCTGCTGCGATGTTCGTGTCCGGCCGGGAGCTCCACCTACTGGTAAGTGACAGGTCTGTGCGGCGCATTGCTAAATGAAGCGTCACTTACCAGTAGGAGGAGCTCCCGGCCGGACACGAACATCGCAGCTCCCAGGTAAGTATGAATCTTTTACTAGTGTACTATTGCTAGTAACCCGCTGCCACCAATGATCGGGGGGGGGGGAGATGGGAGGCCGCACACTGGCCATCAATGTTGTTAATGCTATAGAGGGAGGGGGGGGGCCAATGGGGGGCGCACACTGTGCCACCAACGATTTATTACAATAGAGGGAGGAAGGGGGGGGGGCGCACACTGTGCCACCAACAAATTATTACAATAGAGGGAGGAAGGGGGGGGGCGGGGGGGGGCACACTGTGCCACCAACGAATTATTACAATAGAGGGAGGAAGGGGGGGGGGGGGCCGCACTGGCCACCAATGATATTCAAACTGGGGAGGGGGGGGTCTGCCCCCTGCTGCCTGGCAGCCCTGATCTCTTACAGGGGGATATGATAGTACAATTAACCCCTTCAGGTGCGGCACCTGAGGGGTTAATTGTGCTGATCACGGCCCCCTGTAAGAGATCGGATGCTGCTAGGCAGCAGGGGGCAGTCATGTACACAGTTTGTAGTATATTCTAACTAGAAGCGTCCCCATCACCATGGGAACGCCTCTGTGTTAGAATATACTGTCGGAAATGAGGTTTCACGATCTAACTCATATCCGACAGTATATTCTAACATAGAGGCGTTCCCATGGTGATGGGGACGCTTCAAGTTAAAATATACCATCGGATTGGAGAAAACTCCGATCCGATGGTATAAAAGGGACTCCAGACTTTACATTGAAAGTCAATGGGGACGGATCCGTTTGAAATGGCACCATATTGTGTCAACGTCAAACGGATCCGTCCCCATTGACTTGCATTGTAATTCAGGACGGATCCGTTTGGCTCCGCACGGCCAGGCGGACACCAAAACGACTTTTTTTTCATGTCCGTGGATCCTCCAAAAATCAAGGAAGACCCACGGACGAAAAAACGGTCACGGATCACGGGAAAACGGAACCCCGTTTTGCGGACCGCAAAAAAATACGGTCGTGTGCATGAGGCCTAAAGGTTACATTTTATACTGATGAAGGTGCTCTGTGAGAATAAGATTAATTATACCACACTAGTGACTAACTTGGAATACTGATGTCCTTATTTATCAGAACTGTGATAACGTCTAAGTACTGTATTAGACAGGATTAGTAAATCCACCTCAGTGTATGTAGTTACACCAGTAGACTTCACTAAGGACCTGGATTGTGAACGTTTTGTCTGAAGTTTCACTTTGCCATAAGTGGACTGACAAAACTATCATTATTGATACTCGTTACATCTCTGGTACTAAAAATGGAAGTCTGTGGGAAAGATATAATCATAGTTGAAGAAAAGTACATGTGACGCATACATTTCTGTGGAGAAAATTAGAAATATCTATTGATGTGTGCAGTTTTGCTACCCTGCAATGTCATTGGGCACCAATCGCCATGTAAAAGTGATGCAACTGACAAACCCACTGCTTCATTGAGAGAACATGGTGTCATCAGCCAGGCCAGCATAGGAGATGAGACAGGATGGTGGTGATGCTGATGTATGTTTTCTGGGGATTCCAAAGGTTCCATGAAGACACGCTGATGGATTCATGGAGAAGGGTGAACCACCTTGGGTTGCCACCATCTTCCTATCCAGTTGCAGCTAGCCTCTCTTCCATAGACATTTAATCTTAGAGGAATGGAAATGAGAGCACTCTGACCAGTGATGGGGGCTCACAAATGTTAAGTATTCCTCATCTGATGGCAACCAATCACTGATCGAGGGAGCATATTTTGGTATTGGTTTTGAGGTCCACTTTACTCTTCATGCAGCTGTGATAGGTTCAGTGACTTTTTGGGTCTCAGAATTGTCAATCTTTTTGCTATTCACAAGGTATATGGTGAGTATATGAAGTGAATATAGCTCTAGATATAGCAGGGTCATAAAGTCTGCACTCATGACTATTATGTGATCGGTTTTATGTTTCACAACAAAGAATGAATTGCATCTACCCACCCTTCTCGAGTGATGACTCATCACATGTGTGGAACCCTCAATGTATACATGGCTATTCTCAGATCTGATATGTCTCATCCTCTCAGCCCAGGAATTGCCTCTAGTGCAGGACAACACATCCATCATTGTTCAGTCCCATCAGTGATGATGTTTGAAATCTTTACAACATTTTTGGAGCTTCGCTCACTAATATCTTAAAATCGTCTGTAAAAAAAAAAAGTTGTCCACCTCTCTTAAGTTCCTAGCTATATCCTTTTCTGGAAAATCTGACAACCAATATGGCCCCTGTACCCATCTCTCCTAGACCTTGTGGGCACAGTTACTGTGAGGGAGCACAATTTAGATATAACTTCTGTGTGGGGGCACTAGGAACTGGGCTGGATTGGGTGTGTATAGATATATATTGGGCAGAGTTAGAGGCATGGCTTAATATTAAGAAATTTGCCATGGCACAGTACGTGTGCCGCTGCTATTGTTTCTCTTTGTGATTTTCAAAAGTTGTGAGGTATGGAGGCCTAGTACTGCAGCCTGTGCTTCATACCTTGTCAAGCGTGTCAGGAGCTAATGAAGTTGACGAAGGAGGTGACGTACATAGAGCTATGTTGACTGCTATCTTATATCGCTCAGTGTAAATGAATTTCCTTCTTTCTTAATTTGCTGCTCGTCAAACACAATTTATTTTGCCATTAGGCTTTGTCTAAAAGGCTCTTAAAGTTACATTAACCTTTCCGAAACCCCAAACAGGTCGTTTGTTGTTGTTTTTCCAGGTGTTCATTTTAGGAAATCTGCCAAGACATCCATTTCTCACAGCAATAACAGAGAAACTAAATCAGCAGTGAGTGCTTCCTGTGTAATGCTGCAAAACCAATAGTAACCCAGCTGTAAAAGAACTATAAGTCACAGGATGACCTCAGCAAAATGTGTATACAGAAGCTGTGGTTTTATAAATTTATTACAAATTTATTATAATTTATAATTCATTGGAGTTGAGTGCCTGAATATCTACCTATCTATCTATCTATCTATCTATCTATCTATCTATCTATCTATCTATCTATCATATCTATCATATCACGCAGCCGCCCTCCATTCATTTTCTATGGGGCCGGCGAAAATAGCGGAGCGCTGGCTAGGCTATTTCCGTCGGCGCCATAGAAATGAATGGGAGCGGGGGCCGCGCATGCGTGGTACGCTCCCATTCACTTCTATGGGGAGCCGGCTTGGTGGTGGCCTGACCGGAGTCCTCCAGCCACCACCTTGCAAGGCTCTGTTCTCTATATAGGTGCGGGTCATAGCAGTGGGACCCGCACCTGTAAGACAATGGGGGCATATCCTAGCGATATGCCCCCATTGTCTATCATGAGACAACCCCTTTAAACCTTTTGTGTGATCCAGGGGTATCCTAGACCTAACAATCTTCCTTTACAGTTGAAATAGCTAATGAAAATTGTCTCTATAATGATCTTTAGACCATGATTGTAAAGTGTCTATGCTGTACACTTGGCCAAGGAGCAGAAACACGGATATATCGTACAACACACAGATATTTGTTTTCCTCGCCAGATTTCAGTTTTCCATGGCTGCTTTGAAATCTTCCGCACTCAAATATTTATAGCCCAGAGGATCACTATGTTAATAAGTTAGAACATGACTCTGAGGACATTTGGCATTAGACAACTTCTTGGAATCTTTTGGAGTTTGGAAAAATAGAGTTTGTTAGTCAGCTGTAACCTTGCTATTTTGGGTTGCAGTTAATTTAAGCACTGACAAACCATTTATTTTGTCCATAATTTATATTTAATTTTTCTGTTTCCTCCCCTATTGTTTTAAAGGGAAAGATGTACTGATGATAGATAGATAGATAGATAGATAGATAGATAGATAGATAGATAGATAGATAGATAGTTTGATTTTGGGGTCTCCGTTGTCTTAGATGACTGTTTGTTTCGTACATATGTTCATATTCTAATGTTCTCCTCATAAATATTTATCATCTTGTCCTGAAAAAGTGATCACATGAAGAAGTTTTTACACATCTGCAGACATTCCTCCTAAGACATCTGTATTGGGACACAGGTCAGCAGAACATTAATAATAAGGGTCCACAAATAGCAGAAACATTCTCGAAATAGAGATGAAACCACAGAATGAAAACATCATCTCTTCATTGTGGTCTAACTGTGTCATCCAGTCTATGAAATGCAGTGTGCTATTACCCACAATCGCCTGATCTAGTGTAGAATAACTACAGAGGTGGGATGTCTGTTTGCTGGAGGGTTTGTGGTTTTTATTTGATCCTACTAAGCAGATTTGGTGACTGTAAATATTTTTTATTTCTTCCATCTCAAAAATTTAGGAGTAGAGGAAAAACAAACTTAGCGTCCCCCTCTGGGGGATCTGTATTTGCCCAGCACTATTCTTTACTAGGACAAAAGGGTGTTTTTCTCTTGTCTATGCCTTGTAGGAGAGAAGAGAGTTAGTGCTATATTGGGTTAGCCTAGTCCCCCTTTTTTGCTTTGGATCACACCATTTTTAAGGAAGAGTGAGTTGTAGATATCCTGAACTCCTGGAATTGCATCTCTTTTCTTTATGAGTCACTTTACAGCCACAAGATACCTCAGAAATCTACAACAGGGCCCCATCGAACATTTGCCATTCATGATACTGGTGTCTTCATTTTTGGCAGACGATTTTCTCAGGCATTAGGTTCCAGGGTCTACTACTACTCTACTTTTTTTTAAACACACCCTACTGCACAAAAGTGCAGAGTGCCACACAAAAAGTGCACAAGGATGCGATTAGAGTAGGGCTGCAATGATGAATCGACGTTATCGATAATACGTTGTCAACGAATCTCGTTATCGAATAATTGCTATGCGGGCGGTCAGGTGCTATGCCTGCGGGTCCTTGAACTTTAAATCAAGGCATCTTTATTACCTTACAATGAAGCTTCAGTAACAGGCAGAGCAGGCGGCAGCGTAATCTCACTTACTCACGCCTGCTTCATTCATAAAGTGCCTGTTACTGGAGCTTCATTGTAAGATAATAAAGATGCCGTGATTTAAAGTAAAAGTTACTGCCGGTTAAGGAACACTGCTGTGAGGGGCGGGGCTGTTATGAGGAGGGGGATCTGTGGATTGCACTGTTATGAGGAGGGGGATCTGTGGATGGCATTGTTATGGGGAGGGGGATCTGTGGATGACACTGTTATGGGAAGGGGGATCTGTGGATGACACTGTTATGGGAAGGGGGATCTGTGGATGACACTGTTATGGGAAGGGGGATCTGTGGATGACACTGTTATGGGGAGGGGGATCTGTGGATGACACTGCTATGAGGGAGATCTGTGGATGACACATATAGCATAAGATGCTATATAGTGTCATCCATAGATCCCCTATAGCATGGTCATCCACAGGTCCCCCTCCCCATAACAGTGTCATCCAAAGATCCCCCTTCCCATAACAGTGCCATCCAAAGATCCCCCTCCCCATAACAGTGCCATCCACAGATCCCCTCCCCATAACAGTGCCATCCACAGATCCCCTCCATAACAGTGCGATCCACAGATCACCATAACAGTGTCATCCACAGATCCCCCATAAGTGTCATCCGCAGATCCCCCCCATAACAGTGTCATCCGCAGATCCCCCCCATAACAGTGTCATCCACAGATCCCCCCATAACAGTGCCATCCACAGATCCTCCCCATAACAGTGCCATCCACAGATCCTCCCCATAACAGTGCCATCCACAGATCCCCCCATAACAGTGCCATCCACAGATCACCCCATAACAGTGCCATCCACAGATCACACCATAACAGTGCCATCCACAGATCACCCATAACAGTGTCATCCACAGATCCCCCCCCATAACAGCGCCATCCACAGATCCTCCATAACAGTGCCATCAGCAATTTGTTTTAATATGGCCTTTAAACATAATTTTTCAAGTAAAATCATATAAACCCCTTAATTGTCATTTTGTTTTTTTTCTCCCGATTAATCGATGAAATTATCGACAACTAATCGATTATTCAAATAATCGTTAGCTGCAGCCCTAGATTAGAGATGAGCAAATTGAATCCCATGAATTGGATATGAATTTCAGGATAAATTCGATTTGCCTTCATGTAAGCAAATCGATTGAACCTGAAATATTGTAAAAAACGAAAAAAATTCATACTTACCTCCTCCATTTGCTCTCGACGGGCCGCCAGCCGCCATCTTGATTGAAGATCTCAGCCAAAATCCTGTGCGTGGCGGCGTATGACGTCACCACGTCGGCCAGCCTGATGACGTAATCTCGCGCCAGATCTTTAACCCCTTAAGGACTCGGCCCTATTTCACCTTCTGGACTTGGCCATTTTTTGCAAATCTGACCAGTGTCACTTTAAGTGCTGATAACTTTAAAACGCTTTGACTTATCCAGGCCATTCTGAGAATGTTTTTTCGTCACATATTGTACTTCATGACACTGGTAAAATTAAGTTAAAAAAAATCATTTTTATTTATAGAAAAATACCAAATTTACCAAAAATTTGTAAAAAATTGCAAATTTCCAAGTTTCAATTTCTCTACTTCTATAATACATAGTAATACCTCCAATAGTTATTACTTTACATTCCCCATATGTCTACTTCATGTTTGGATCATTTTGGGAATTATATTTTATTTTTGGGGGATGTTACAAAGCTTAGAAGTTTAGAAGCAAATCTTAAAATTTTTCAGAAATTTTCAAAAACCCAATTTTTAGGGACCAGTTCAGGTCTGAAGTCACTTTGCGAGGCTTACATAATGGAAACCACCCAAAAATGACCCCATTCTTTAAACAACACCCCTCAAGGTATTTAAAACTGATTTTACAAACTTTGTTAACCCTTTAGGTGTTCCACAAGAATTAATGGAAAATAGAGATACAATTACAAAATGTCCTTTTTTTGGCAGATTTTCCATTTTAATATTTTTTTTCCAGTTACAAAGCAAGGGTTAACAGCCAAACCAAACTCAATATTTATGGCCCTGATTCTGTAGTTTACAAAAACACTGCATATGTGGTCGTAAACTACTGTTCGGGCACACGGCAGGGCGCAGAAGGAAAGGAATGCCATAAGGTTTTTGGAAGGCAGATTTTGCTGGACTTTTTTTTTGACACCATGTCCCATTTGAAGCCCCCCTGATGCAACCCTAGAGTAGAAACTCCATAAAAGTGACCCCATCTAAGAAACTACACCCCTCACGGTATTCAAAACAGATTTTACAAATTGTCGATAACCCTTTAGGTGTTCCACAAGAGTTATTGGCAAATGGAGATGAAATTTCAGAATTTCAATTTTGTTGGCAAATTTTCCATTTTAATCCTTTTTTCCCAGTAACAAAGCAAGGGTTAACAGCCAAACAAAACTCAATATTTATGGCCCTGATTCTGTAGTTTACAGAAACACCCCATATGTGGTCGTAAACCGCTGTACGGGCACACGGCAGGGCGCAGAAGGAAAGGAATGCCATACAGTTTTTGGAAGGCAGATTTTGCAGGACTGTTTTTTTTGACATCATGTCCCATTTGAAGCCCCCCTGATGCACCCCTAGAGTAGAAACTCCAAAAAAGTGGCCCCATTTTAGAAACTACGGAATAGGGTGACAGGATTGTTGGTACTAGTTTAGGGTACATATGATTTTTGGTTGCTCTATATTACACTTTTTGTGAGGCAAGATAACAAGAAATAGCTGTTTTGGCACCGTTTTTATTTTTTGTTATCTACAACATTCATCTGACAGGTTAGATCATGTGATATTTTTATAGACCAGGTTGTCACGGATGCGGCGATACCTAATATGTATACATTTTTTTTATTTATGTAAGTTTTACACAATGATTTCTTTTTGAAGCAAAAAAAAATCATGTTTTAGTGTTTCCATAGTCTGAGAGACATAATTTTTTCAGTTTTTGGGAGATCACCTTGGGTAGGGTATGATTTTTGCGGGATGAGATGCCGGTTTTATTGGCACTATTTTGGGGTGCGTGTGACTTTTTGATCGCTTGCATTTTTTGTGATGTAAGGTGACAAAAAATGGTTTATTTAGCACAGTTTTTATTTTAACTTTTTTACGGTGTTCATCTGAGGGGTTAGGTCATGTGATATTTTTATAGAGCCGGTTGATATGGACGCGGCGATACCTAATATGTATACTTTTTTTTTATTTATGTAAGTTTTACACAATAATATCATTTAAAAAAAAAATAATCATGTTTTAGTGTCTCCATATTCTGAGAGCCATAGTTTTTTCATTTTTCGGGCGATTATCTTAGGCAGGGTCTCAATTTTTGCGGGATGAGATGACGGTTTGATTTTCACTATTTTGGGGTGCATATGACTTTTTGATCGCTTGCTATTACACTTTTTGTGATGTAAGGTGACAAAAAATGGTTTATTTAGCACAGTTTTAATTTTTTACACTGTTCATCTGAGGGGTTAGGTCATGTGATATTTTTATAGAGCCGATCGATACGAACGCTGAGATACCAAATATGTATACTTTTTTTTTATTTATGTAAGTTTTACAATAACTGCTTTTTTAAAACAAAAAAAATCCATATTCTGAGCCATTTTTTTTTATTTTTTGGGCGATTGTCTCAGGTAGGGCTCATTTTTGTGGGATGAGATGACGGTTAGATTGGTACTATTTTGGTGGAAAAACGCCTTTTTGATCGCTTGCTGTTGTACTTTTTGTGATGTAAGGTGACAAAAAAATTGTTTATTTAGCACAGTTTGTATTTTTTCTTTTTTACGGTGTTCATCTGAGGGGTTAGGTCATGTGATATGTTAGAGGCAGTCGATACGGACGCGGCGATACCTAATATGTATACTTTTTTTTTCCCCTATTTTTTACCAATTTTTTTAAACTTTATTTGGGGAAAATGACGATTTTGTTTATTTTTACTTGAAACTTTTAATTTTTGGGGGGGAAAACTTTATTTTTTCAACTTTTTTTTCACTTTATTTTTTGTCCCACTTTGGGACTTGAACTTTTGGGGGGTCTAATCCTTTACAATGCATTCCAATACTTCTGTATTGGAATGCATTGGCTGTATGAGTAATACTGTGTAAAACAGGGAAAGTAAAGCAGCTCTCACCCACCGTCCACCTGCCTTGAGCACGGATGGCAACCTCCGGACTTGATTACTGTAAAATGTTCAAGACCAAGAAAAATCCAGCTTCCAAGATGCAAAAGGTGGAATCTTTATTGTGCGTTTAAAATCCAATGCAAGACATCACAGGTTACAGTAACGCATTTCAGACCGCAAGTAAATCAGGGTCCTTCATCATGACAAAAAACTTGTGTACAAAGCTCATTAAGTCACATGTCCTGATTAGACTGACACAGAACATGTGTCAACCATGAAGGGAGGGGAGGGAGGAAAAGATACACATGAAATATATAGAAAAAACATAATAACAATGTTTAAAAATGACAATGTGTAAAAAACATCAATGGCAGGCAAACGTGAAATTAATATTGTAGTATGAGATCATGTCTCTTGTTCAGACCTTCAGGATATTGCGTGGCTAATAAAAACACTTCAAATGGGTCACTTCACCACCATGTACAGTATAGCTGCAAAATGTTCACTAACTGCAGATACGTTGCGATTTCTGTAATGGGGAATATCCGATATGTGTTTACGGATTCGCGATTTTATTTGGTTGGAAGTGCAATCTATATATTGCAACCTGCACATTTGGCAAGTCACTAAGTAGATGGCATTTTTTGTGTTACAATTCAAGTAGCTATTAATACTACATTTTTTGCCATTAGCCATAGAATGGAAGAACTGGCTTACTTGAAAATGATCACAACAAATGCATCTATTGTGCCCGCACTTATAGCTCCCCTTCGTTGAAAGCCAGGTCGGTGTCACATTACTTTTCTCTTCGTATAAACTGGGACTGATGAGACTGCCTAATGTGGGAGCTTTCTTTGCAGCACATCTAATACCTCCCGCTATTATTTCTGACCACTTTTTATCAAAGCTGAGGACTGGTAGATGTTTTTTAATAATTTTTCATATTTCCCTGTATTCGCCACTGTACTGAGTGACAAACGTAATGGGAGTGTGGCTATTCATGCTCAAAATGAATGCGATTTTTGAGGTTCCGGATCCAAACATGCAAGACATCTTCAATCTCAGGGGACTTATGTCTACACTTAAAAAGCTTTTAGTGAAGGAGTTACGCACCTGGTGGGACCTAACCTCGCTACAAAAGTATATTGATAAGAATATGATTCCGCAGGGTTTGAGACTTAAAAAGAAACCCACTACAGTTTATTCAGAATCCTTCACTTTACAATGGCAGGCAATTTTATCAGATTGTTCCACCAAACTGATGTAATTAATTGTGCAACATGAGCAAACAGCTCTTGCTGACCTGAGAGATGAAATTCAGATCACTCAGGACAATCTTACAGTTTATTTGGATAATCCAGTATTTGCCGATCTGGATGTCAAATTGACAGAAAATATGAATAAGCTTTTTTTGTAAATTCTTTATTTAGAAAGATTTTTTCAAATTAGAAAATAGAAGTAACAAGACGAGTACAATCAAATATTTGCAAGTTAGATTCACAGCTTGCCTGAGTATACTCAAATGGACGGTCCCCATTCAAGTAAGAGCAAATATGCTTCAATTGGTTATTACAAGTAAAGAAAAGCAAGAGTGTATACATTATCATATTATAGAATAAGGGCTACAGATGATTTAAAACTTGTTGAAGCCAAGTCACTGAGGATTCTGTAAAAGAGGCGAACTGTAAACCTTCAGTTCTCATATGACAGTCGTACTCTTGAATAACATGAAAAGAAAAATAACAGCAAACAGAACAGACGGATGGGTCCGAACACGGGCCTTGGAATTTGCGTGGGAAAGTGTACTGGAGGTAAGTTAGGAAGTGTTATAGGTGAGTAACCTAATACCGGTTAAGACAGAAGTTGTTGGGATGTGTTTGACTTATACATGGGCACTAAACGTAAAGTGTTTGGAAGGGTTAAAGGTATTCCGCTGTAAATAGATCTGTGTACATTGTATCTAGTGAGGGCATGAGGGTGAAATGACCAAACTCTGGGGAGAGTGCACTAGATCCTAAGTCTCTATATAAGTTCTATAGAAGTCTAACCATGGTTGCCAAACTTTTAGAAAGGCATCTCTTTTGCCATTTTCTTCCATGAGGCAAATTTGATGAGTCTTATCTAACCATTCTTTAATGGTTGGTGGTTCTGAACTTTTCCATTTAGTGGGTATAATATATTTAGCTGCTGAGATCATATGTGTGGCCAGGCTGTTAGTGGATGGTCTGAAATCACTCTGTGGCAACCATAGTAGGACGAGAGCTGGGGATAATGAGACAAGAGAACTGCAGACTTTATTAATGATATGTTCTACTTCCTTCCAAAAATCTGAAATTTTATTGCAGAACCACCAGATGTGAGAGATGGAGCCTCGCTCTTCTTGACATCTCCAACACTTATCCGAAGGGGAGAGGTGAGCTCTGTGCAAAAAATCCGGACTTTTATACCATCTTGACAGAATCTTGAAAGAGTTTTCCTGAATGCGGATACACCTAGAGAAGCCATGAAAATGCTTTAGTATTACTTTAACCTCTTCATCTGACAAAGAAGTCTGCAGTTCTCTTTCCCATGCTCTTAAATAAATGGGTTTTCCACAGGAGGAGTCTAACATCAATTGGGAGTAAAGCCTGTAAAAAGGGTTTTAGAGGGGGAATTTGGCATTAGAGTATAGTTTTCAAGCCAAGTGGGATCATTTTGGGATTGCGCGTATAATTTCTTATATTTTTTGCAACAAAGCTCGAGGTCTATCTCTACAAGCATGGACCTTAAATGACTAGGTATGTAGGTTTGGGCAATCTTTAGGAATTCCGAGAGATCTGTGGCTCTAGCTAGGTCAGAAATCGTAAGGTCTGTTAGATAAAGCCATGATCTGTGGAAATCACCCCCATCTTTGTTGAGGCAGTATGGGAGGACAGACAGAGGGGCTATGGGAGATAATTTGTTAGAAGACATTGACAGGGCCTCGGATCTTCCACAATATTGAAACATGCAACGTGTTAGGGCACTGAGGGGAAATTTTTTCTTCTTGGTGGGTGCATGAACCCAGAGATGGCGGATAGTATTATCGTCTAATAGGGCTTTTTCTAGGTCAACGTGTAGGGCCTTGTTGTAGAGTCTGGCTAATTCGATCCACCTTTCTAACTGTATGGCATGAAGATAGGTCTTTAAATCGGGAAGGGATAATTCACCTTTATTAATTTTCCTGATGAGCAGGGGATATGCTAGTCGTGGTTTTTTGTTAGACCAGAGAAAGTTACTAAATAATATGCGAAAATCTGAGAAATATCTGTTTGATAGTGGTATGGGTAGACACCTTAGGGCAGTGTTTCCCAACCAGTGTGCCTCCAGCTGTTGCAAAACTACAACTCCCAGCATGCCCGGACAGCCTTTGGCTGTGCGGGCATGCTGGGAGTTGTAGTTTTGCAACAGCTGGAGGCACACTGGTTGGGAAACGCTGCCTTAGGGTATATAAAATCTGTAGCAAGACATAAAGGACTTGATTTTGCTAAACAGAGGGGCGTAGTTAAGTCTAAAAAGATGTAAGGGATTCGCTGGGATCATGATTCCCAGGTGTTTAATAGCCTCTTTCGGCCATTGGAAAGAGGTACAAGATTTGATCTCTGTCATGTGTCTTTACGAAGCGGAAATATTAAGTATTTCGGATTTGTCATAATTGATTTTGAAATTGGAGATTTCTCCAAAGTCAGAGAAGATTTTGATCACCTCTGGAATTGCGTCTTTAGGATTTGTTATAAAGAGAAGCAGGTCGTCCGCAAAGGCTGCCAGTGAATGAGTTTTCTCATTCACTTGGAGACCCTTGATAGCCTCAGAGGTTCGTAGTTTGCATAGTAACAATTCTAGGATAAGAATGAATAATGCTGGAGAGAGAGGGCAGCCCTGTCTCGTTCCGTTCGAGATATGGAAAGGCGGTGAAAGGGTACCATTAATAAGAACTCTAGCAGAGGGTTGTTTATAAAGTGAAAAGATGGCTGAGATAAATAAGGGCGGGAAGCCGAAATGGCGTAGTGCACTGTCTATAAAAACCCAGTTGACATTATCGAATGCTTTTTCAGCATCAGTCCCCAGGAGTGTTAGTGGGATTTTGTGTTTTTTTGCGTAATATATAGTATGCAAGACTCTGCTAACATGTTTACCTTCACGTCCCTTTACAAAACCCACTTGTTCTTCGCCAATAAGTCTAGGGAGTAACTTCGCTATGCGATGACTTAAGAGCTTGGCCCATAATTTAATATCAACATTAAGCAAGGAAATTGGTCTGTAGCTGCTACATTTAGTGGGGTCTTTTCCTTCTTTAGGAATAACAGTTATGTGGGCAATTAGTGACTGTGGGGGGAGGGAATTCCCTTTTAATAAGGAGTTGCATAAGTCCACAAATTGTGGAGCAAGGATGTTTTTAAATTTTTTGTAATATACTATGGGTAGTCCATCGGGTCCTGGGCATTTCCCCGAAGGTATACTTGCTAGAACTTCTAACACCTCCTCTTCCGTTACTGGGGAGAGCAGCATGTCCTTTTCAGATTTTTTCACTTTCGGGACTTTAACCGCTTCTAGGAAGGTATTTATTTTAGCAAGTGTATGGGCTGGGTCGTCAGAATGTAAGTTGTAGAGAGATGAATAAAATCCAGCAAATTCTTCCGCTATTGAAGGAGTATTGGTGAGCTGATGACCTTTTTCGGATTTAATGTTGGAGATGAAAGCTTTCTCTCTTTGACCTTTAATCATCTGTGAAAGAAGTTTAGAACCTCTGTCACCATGAATGTAAAACTTATATTTTGCTTATCTAAGGGCTTTGGTCAATTTAATGTTTAATAGGTCTTTCAACTGGCTTCTTAATTTAAGGATATCACTATAGTCAACGTCTGAGGGAGTGCTTTTATTAATGTTTTCTAGGGCAGAAACTTGGGCTATTATGGAATCTATCTTCGCTGACCTTTGTTTGCCCACCCAGGTTCCTAGGGATATAAGTTCTCCTCTAATAAACGCCTTATGATACTCCCATATGATGGCCTTTTCCATAAGGGGGGTGTTGTTTAATTCGAAAAATGTTTCAAGTTTCTTCTCTAGCCTACTCCTATCCTTTTCATTCTCTAGAACGTTTCATTGAGTCTCCATGACCAAGCTTTAGGGGGGAGACCTTTCAGCTGAACCACCAAAGAAACAGGGGCATGATCAGAAATCGTGATCTGTCCAATAGTAGAGATTTTAGTCTCTCTAGTATGTGGTTGGAGATGAATAGGTAATCTAAACGCTGGTAGGATCTATGGACAGCTGAGAAAAATGTATAGTCGCTATCTCCCGGGTGAGCCAGCCTCCAGGTGTCCGTTATCTGATGAGCAGATAATGCTTTTCGTAGTTTACGAAGTTGCGCAGGTGAATATTTAGGGGCACTGGAGGTGGAGTCCATGGATTGATCTAGTACTAAGTTCAAATCCCCTCCTAGTATCAATATTCCCTCTCTGAAATCCTGCAGAGAACTTAACATCTTAATTAGCCAAGGTATTTGTTTGGAGTTGGGGGCATACACATTAACTAAGGTCATTTTGTTACCAAAAAGTGTACCTTTTAGGAATATGTACCTGCTCTCCGGGTCTATGAATTGTGCCTGGGTTTGAAAGGGGACGTTGGCACCTATTCCAATAGAGACTCCCCTAGAGGCCGAAGAGTGTGTGCTGTGAAACCATTTTGTATATTGTTTAGAGAAAAGAGCGGGAACATGGTTATGTCTAAAGTGCGTCTCTTGTAGAAACAACAGGTCTGCCCTCTCTCTCCTAAGCATTTGAAAGACCTGGCTTCTCTTTTGAGGAACATTAAGCCCATTTACGTTTAGTGAGGTTATCTTTAGAGGATCCATCAAGAGGAGCTGGGCGGGCAGAACACTGGACCTGGGCGGGATAAAGCGTGAGTGGACGGAGCCTCTAGGTGCTGATTTTACGCCCACATAGCACCTAAAAGCTCATTAGCATATAATAAAAGTGCTTTTTTAACAAAAACGGCTGCAGGGACTAATGTTAGAAACATACTGTTATGTAGTGCTGACATTAGCGAATCGCTATATCAGTCAGCTACATAACAGTATTTCTGGTGGTAGAAACCCTTTAAGGTTACCAATAGAGATTTCTATCCATTGCAGTTTCGCTCACCTGCTTTGGATAGGTATCAAGAAATGGTAGAGAGGGATTTATGTGCATTGCATAATGATATTAAACTGCACCGTAGTGAGAATGCAATTCATGATGGTTTGCATATTGGTTCTTTTTCTAATCTCCAGAAAGGAGAGATGGCGGCTTTAAGGGCTTTGCGAGATAGGGATGACCTGGTAATCAAGCAGGCTGATAAGGGTGGAGCGGTTGTCATTTTGGATAGTGGCGTTTATAAGTCCCAAATATTGCTAATGCTGAGTGATCCGGATGTATACAGGGCACTCCAGGACAACCCGCTCCCCTCTTTTCAGAAGAAATTAGCAGATTTATTATCCATTGGCCTTATTTCTGGCTGTTTATTGCAAAAAGAAAAGGATTACATTTATGTTACCTGCCCAGTCATCCCCATTTTTCATGCTCTGCCGAAAATCCACAAAGATGTGTTTTCTCCACCAATGCGGCGCATTGTGGCGGGTATAGGTAGCTTTTCAGAACGTTTGTCTGAATCGGTAGATTCGCTATTGCAACCTCTCATTCCTCTCATCCCTGGTTTCATAAAAGACACTGGATCTGTGTTACAGGCCATGTCGTCTTTCCAATGGAGAGAGGATTATGTTTGGATTGCTGCAGACGTGGTGTCACTCTATACGAATATACCACATGATTTGGCGCTGCGATCTCTGTGTTGGTTCCTCAATACCTATAGTAATTATACCTGTGAATTGCAAGAATTTTTGGAGATGTCGGTCAGCTTTCTCTTGAAACATAATTTTTTTATGTTCAATGGATGTTATTATTTGCAGGTGTCAGGGGTGTCGATGGGGGCTAAGTTCTCTGCCTCCATTGCCAATATATTCATGGCATGGTGGGAGAGAGGCTTCCTCCTCATCGACACCCACCCTTTCTGCGATCGCCTGCAGTGGTATGGGCGCTACATCGATGACCTGCTGTTTGTATGGTCTGGTGATGTGGCTTCCATACCACTGGCGAATATATGGATTCATGTGTACCCAGGGCTGGGACAAGGTCCACCACCAACAGAGGCTGAGCTGCCCAAGTGCCCCCCCCCCCTCTATCTACCCCACCAGACATTTAGATGTTATTTATTCCTGCAGCTCTGATGATAACTGATCAGTAGATGACTCAAGTCAAGCCCCCCCCCCCGCCATTTAGATATGTATGTTTGTTATTAATCAGACATCCACCCCAACCCCCCCGGGGCGTTCCTTGTAATTTTACCCCATCCAGAACCCCATCAGACCTCAGATCAGACGGAAAAGAATATTATCTTTATTTAACAACTATCTTACTTCACTTCAGGGCAGACTCTCACGCTCTATCCCTGCTGGGGCCTGGGCTGGGTCGTGACACAGTGCTGTGCTGTGCTGCTGCCCGCGCTGCTCCTGGTCTCCAGAGGGCGCACATGTGACCTGACTGCATACAGCGCGTCAGGTCAAAGTGCGCGCTGTACGCAGCCAGTCAGGCAAGCGACTGAGCAGAGACCAAAGCAGCGGAGCGGCCGAGCCAGAAGGCGGAGTGGGGAGGGAGCACGTAAGTCAGTGCCAAGTGCTCACTACTCCCTCCTCCAGCGCGGCCGGCAGAGGCTGGGGAGCTGGCCTGCGCCCTGAGGCTGGAGCCTCCCCAGCCTCTGTGTCGGCCCGGCCCTGTGTGTACCCTCTATTTCTTTCACGCTGCATTCTGACACCAGGTCGGTTTCCTTTTTGGATCTAAAATTGAGCGGTGATTCTGCTAGTTCTAGTGTGAACACCTCCACTTTTTGGAAAGAGCTAGCTGGCAATACTATTCTGCATGCCTCATCATGTCACCCGCCACATGTAATATACAACATTCCAAAAGGCGAGCTGATCCGTACCAGGCGTAACTGTTCGGCCATTTCGTCTTTTGAACAGGAAAGTAATACGATTGTGAATAGATTGGCTCTTAGAGCCTATTCACAGAACCATATGCGAAACAGCAAAAAAACGGTCCAGAGTTTGAACCGCAAATCTTTAATCTTTCCTGATATGAATTCCACAGCTACAGCGGACAACAAGAAAGTGAATAGCCACACTCCCATTACGTTTGTCACTCAGTACAGTGGCGAATACAGGGAAATATGCAAAATTATTAAAAAAACATCTACCAGTCCTCAGCTTTGATGAAAAGTGGTCAGAAATAATAGCGGGAGGTATTAGATGTGCTGCAAAGAAATTTAGGCAGTCTCATCAGTCCCAGTTTATACAAAGAGAAAAGTAATGTGACACCGACCTGGCTTTCCACGAAGGGGAGCTATAAGTGCGGGCACAATAGATGCATTTGTTGTGATCATTTTCAAGTAAGCCAGTTCTTCCATTCTATGGCTAATGGCAAAAAATGTAGTATTAATAGCTACTTGAATTGTAACACAAAAAATGCCATCTACTTAGTGACTTGCCAAATGTGCAGGTTGCAGTATGTAGGTTGCACTTCCAACCAAATAAAATCGCGAATCCGTAAACACATATCGGATATTCCCCATTACAGAAATCGCAACGTATCTGCAGTTAGTGAACATTTTGCAGCTATACTGTACATGGTGGTGAAGTGACCCATTTGAGAGCCCAAGGCATTGAAAGGGTCTTTATTCCAGCCAGAGGTGGCGACCTGAGGAGAAAGCTGCGAGGCTTATTGGATGTTTTTACGAGCCACGCGATATCCTGAAGGTCTGAACAAGAGACATGATCTCATACTACAATATTAATTTCACGTTTGCCTGCCATTGATGTTTTTTACGCATTGTCATTTTTAAACATTGTTATTATGTTTTTTCTATATATTTCATGTGTATCTTTTCATGTGTATTTCATGTGTATCTTTTCATGTGTATTTCATGTGTATCTTTTCCTCCCTCCTCTCCCTTCATGGTTGACACATGTTCTGAGTCAGTCTAATCAGGACATGTGACTTAATGATTGGGGAGTCAGGTGTGGATTAGTCTTTTTAAACTGAGATTTGTACACAAGTTTTTTGTCATGATGAAGGACCCTGATTTACTTGCGGTCTGAAACGCGTTACTGTAACCTGTGATGTCTTGCATTGGATTTTAAACGCACAATAATTCCACCTTTTGCATCTTGGAAGCTGGATTTTTCTTGGTCTTGAGTAATACTGTGTGTATTACTCATATAGCTTCCGGCCTGTGAGATCCAGGGGGCTGGATCTCACAGGCTCTCCACCGGAAGGCAGCACAGATGCCTCAGGAAGGCATCGTGCTGCCTTCCATGCCATCGGGTCCCCCCTACAGCCGCATGGGGACCAGATGGGACCACCGCCACCGCGCTAGATAAAAGCCGCAAACCGCAGGTCTGAATTGACCTGCGGTTTGCGGCGGTCGCCGACACGGGGGGGGGGGGGGTCACGGGACTTCCCGAGGTGCCTGCTCAATTTAGCCGAGGTGCCTGCTCAATGATTTGCGGCGGGCGGCAGTGATCGGAACAACACATGACGTACCGGTACGTCATGGGTCCTTAAGGACTCGGGAACCATGCCATACCGGTACGTCATGGGTCCCTAAGGGGTTAAGCAAGGTGGCGGCAGCCAACCCATCAAAAATAAAAGGTGGAATCTGATTAGTTGCTATGTGTAACCAAGCCAGTTCTACTTTACACCAGTTTCATAAATGATCCCCTTAGATTTGCTGGAATCCCAAAGCTTTGAGAAATTTTATTTATTCAGAATAGATTTGCTCATCTCTATCTAGAACATATTTTTTTACTTTAGGGGGAAATGTTCTGCAATTTTTGATTTGGAGCTGTATCCTTGAATTGAACTGCTCTGCCACAATAGACCTGCCCAGCTGTGTATGATTCATGGTCCATAACCTTCTGGGACCCTTGTAATTTTTTTGCACAATCCTCCAAAGTTCAATTAAAGAGGTTATTTACAAACTCCCTCTAAACTGTTTCTTGATACAGCTGTACTCGGTGACTTGCTTTCCTCATTTCACAATTGAGTCATAGATGGAACTAAGAAAATATAGAATTATTGAAATTGTTTTGACACTTGATTTTACAAAAATGTGTCTGCTAGATTGCGTATTATTATACCTATCGCCTATACACATCACTTACTGCTACACAACTTGACACAACTATTTTTGAGTCAATTTCTTTAGACACTGGTAAGATCACGGGCATAAATCTATGAAGAGGTCCAAGTCAATGATTATGTTCATAGGGCTTCTCCTTCTCGGCATAGGGAAAAGCAAGAATTATTGACAGCAAAAACATTTCCAATGAACTTGGACATTAATCTAAATTCAGTGGTGTGCTTACCTGGGAGACACTCTATGCAAATGCGGTGGTGTCCGGGGTAAAAGGAAAGTCAGCACTAAACTCCTGTTTCTGTTCCCAATATCAACTCATGGGGCCAGATTTATCATTAGCTGAAGTCAAAATAATGGAGAGAAAAAGTCACTTTTATTGGCTCTGCGCTATGCTCGCCAGTTTTCTGAAAGTGGGCGTGTTTTCTTATGTTAATGAATCTCTAGACAGATTTACTATTGCGACTATTTAAAAAGTCGCAAAAAATTGCGCAAGTTCACTTCAGTGAGGGCCATGCTTATCTTATGCAACTTTTTAATATAACATGTGACTTTTTTGTAAAGACGTGCGACTTTTGTAAAGCCGCTCACTGAAGGATAAGCTGCTACCGTCAAATCACATTTATAACAGTATTAAAGGACCATTAATAAATCTGACTTAGCCAAAAGTGACTTTGGACATATGTCTCCACTGTCATTAGGACGGAAGATATGGGGCCCATTCTAAGTTTTGCTATAGGGTGCAATGATAACTATGTATGCCCCTGTCTAAATTGGTGGCCACAAATGTTCCCTCAAGATAGATAGTATACCAATACTGAATGGCTGTGGTTCTGACTAACCCAAACCCCTATAATCAGATATTGGTGGCCTATCTTTAGGATAGGAGATCAAACAATTGACCCTGTCTAGGGATGGGCATTACTATAGTAATTTGTTAACTTATTTACCACCCTGGCAAAATTATTCCATACTAGCCCTAGACATGTGGGACAGTGGTTAATATGATTTTAGATGCTATCGCTCCAGTAAGGTGTATAGGGTCAATGACAGCAACTGCCAAAATCAAGCAGCAGGAACAGTAGGGAGATAGGGAAGTGTACACCCGTCGGCACCTTCTCCTGCAGTACAATACAATCATCAGTCTGTGAGCGAAAAGCTAGTTTTAAAGGGGTAGTCCAGGTTCAGAGCTAAACCCAGACATCCCCATCTTCACCCCTCACCCCCCTAATAGGAGCTCCGATGCTCTCCCTTGCCCTTTGCTGTATTGCGCAGGGCAAGGGCTTTTTTGTTTACAATGTTACAATGGCACACTGCTAGGCGGAGACTTCCACCCAGCAGTGTTCCCGGTGACATCACTGACTCTGATGGGCGGGCTTTAGCACTGCCCTAGCCATTTTACAGGCTAGGGCGGACTAAAGCCCGCCCATTAATGCCGGTGACATCACTGAGCTCACTGCTGGACGGAAACCTTCGCCTAGATTTCCCCATGGAGAGCCCAGTACGTCACCAGATCTCCATAAAATGTCTTTGACTTGCACGATTCAATGCAGGGAAAAGGAGAGCATTGGAGCATGAAATGCTCCAATGCTCATATCAGGAGGGCCGGAGGGGTGAAGATGGGGATATGTCCGGGTTCAGCTCTGAACCCGGACATCCCCTTTAAAGGAGCACCACTCATTGCACAGTAGTTATGCTGGTTTTAACGATATGAAATCATTTCTACATCCCTATTTATGTCTAGGACAAGAAGGGTATAATTGAGCCAGAGTGGCAAATAAGTTAACAAATTACTATCTTTAGTATAGGCCATAAATGTTAATTGGAAGAATCTATTTGTCCCACCAAAATGTCCACAAGACCCTTTTTGTGAGTTCCACTCACACAGTTGACACGTTTGTGATAATTATCTATATGGGTAAGGGGTCATGCACATGAATGTATTTTCTTTACGTGTCTGTTCCGTTTTTTTGGCGGACCGTATGCGGAACCATTTATTTCAATGAGTCTGCAAAATAAACGGAAATTACTCCGTGTGCATTCCGTTTTCGTGTGTCTGTATTTCCGTTCTGCAAAAAAATAGAACATGTCCTATTATTGTCAAAATACATACGGTCGTGTGCATGAGCCCCAAGGCTATCGGTGTGAATTTCACAATAGGAAATAGATTTGTGGTCACAGAGTATTGTCTACACTATGTATTGTAACAAACTTCTCAGCTGTATTAGCAGGTCTGGGTCAAGAATTATTTGCCTATGAATGTAAACAGGAACATTTCCAAGACTATTACCCCAAGAGATGACTATTGGTGCCCAAATACGGACATACATTTGAGATCCTTCGAAACTACTGCAGTAAAGCAGATATATTTCTCTCTTTTATCAAAGCAGTTGAGTTTGTTCAGTTCGTTTAAGGTCAGTTTTCTGACAGCAGCAATAAAAACTTCATTAAGGTCTCAAGTGTTTTATCATTGAATTTCATTAGAGTTTTTTTTAGGTTGTGCAATCACTGAGCGCTCTCTATAAATAATAATTATCCTAGGTTTGTCACAGAATGGGATTTTCAAAAAATCTCTGTAAATGAAAATGCACAACAACTCATAGCATAGTGCCCTAAGGTTATACTTACAAATATCGAAACCTAGTCCATCTCAAACCCTGCTCCAGTCCCATAAGGGAACACCCCCATCACGTCCTCTTCCTTTTTGTGGTCCAGTTGTAAGATAGTCTGGCAACAACAGAGGTTCGTGGTTGATATGCCAAAATAATAGTACAAAGATGCTTACTAAGTGTTTTTGGGATCTTTTGTGCATTTTCAGTGTAGCCAACACCCTATGGCTTAAAGAGATACTTCAGTTAGAAAGGGTTATTTTTATTCATAGAGAACATTTTTTTTTTTTTTAATTGACTATTTTTCTCTGTCTTTTCGGTGGGACTGTGCCACTGAAAATAAAATCACGGTTTCATGTTTAACATATTTAAAAAAAAAAATAGGCCTCTAAGCCTAATAATAGGCGGCACTTATTGTTCTCTACAGATCACATAACTGCAGTTACTTGTTTATTTGTCATTCTAATCCTGCCTGTACTGATATCACCTCTGTGTATGGATAAGACAGGATCCACCACAAAATTCACAATAGGTGTTTGTCACAGCTTCTCTATTCTTTCCTTGTACAATGACCTCTGCACAGATCATAGAGCATGCCTAGAAAACTCCCCCAGAGAAGCTAATGAGGTCCACTCCAGACAATTAGTTCTATAGTCTTTGGGGCTCCCATAAAGCAATTTTCTTAATGCTTTCTGAATGCTGTAAAAAACAGCTCAGACAAGATGGCCGCCACCCTAATCATGTTAAGGGAATAGAATTGTAATTGGGGTGAAATAGCGCTCTATTTTTAAAATTATTTGTTTTCCCACTTTCCCACCTTATAGATAAGTAACTTCATTAGCCTTTAAGTCTCTAATTGGAGTGAAAAAGCGGTCTAATTACTACTGCTATTTTACAGTTACTGTTACTGTACAGTATGTCTGACAGAGAGGTGCCAGGACCTTCTAAGGTCAGTTGCAAAAATGTTTCTTTAGCTGGTAGAAGTAGCAGCACAAATACATGGGGGGGGTGATAGCGCTGTTGAAGCAGCAGGCCAGAGCTGTCAGCGTCATCCAGTGGTCGTGTTTTGACCAGCAACCCAGCTATCCTTGAATGGTTGACTCAGTCTTCAACATCATCTCAATTGACATCAGACACCCTCAGCAAAGAGTCACTGGGTTCCTCTGATGCCACGCTAAGTTGGCATGGCCCAATACAGATCAATTACTGACAAAATTTTGACCGTGTGAAGGCAGATGCTCAAAAGACAGTATTCGTCTTTTGGTGTTCTTCTTGTGACGGATCAGAAGAAGGGAAAAATAAACAGTGACGTCAACACAAACTTACTGCTGACACCGTCTCTAATCTGTCATGGGGGCACTACTTGTATCAGCGTGTAGCAGAACACGTTCTGTAGCAATCTATGTGGAATCAGCAAAGGAGAGAGCATTATCACTTTATAGCAGGGTCTAGGGCCACTGCACGGTTACGTCCATTATACCTGACACTAACATTGACCAGTAATGATGGACAAATGCGAAATATCGGCAATATAATTTTTGCGTACGCGCATGCGCAAATGCACTATACAGTACCCAAATGCACTATAAAGAAAGTATATTGGTATATAACACCCCGCTTCAATCTGTTTTTTTGGGGGGACGACTGGTATATCACACCAGTAGAAATTATTTGTTCCAATAACGCTTGTCCCTCTATATACCTGCAGTATCGCAGCAGAACCGCACACAACTGCCGCACAATACAAATGCACTGTAATATACTTTCTAACATAGAAAGTATATTATAACATTGTACAAGGAAGGCAATCCATTAGACTATGCATAAAGATAAAACGTAACCTTTAATAATTTTACTATGAGGGTCCATTCACACGTCCGTAAGTGTTTTGCGGATCCGCAAAACACAGACACCGGCAATGTGCATTCCGCAGTTTGTGGACCGGACATTGTCAGCACTATAATAGAAAATGTCTAATCTTGTCTGCAATTGCGGACAAGAATAGGACATGTTCTATTTTTTTGCAGAAACTGAAGCACAGATGCGGAAGTGCGGATCCGCAAATGCGGAAGTGCGGATCCGCAAATGCGGATGCGGACAGCACATTACGGCCCCATTGAAAATAAATGGGTCTGCACGAGTTCCGCAAAATTGATCCAGAGGATAGATCATCAGTTAAAACAAAGTGCAGAACCCCTTTAAGCAAAAAGCATAGATGTGGTAGGCAATAACAAGTGCTCGGCGCCACCAAATCAGAAAGCATATGTCCTACCACAATCCGGGGGGTTCCAGTGCACATCCATGAATCCCGGAGGGAAGGCAAAAATCATCTATCCCTGGACTAGATGATGATGTGGTATTGAAGGACAGGGTGGGCAAAGAACTGTCCCTGATATTGCCCTACAGGTGGTGCTATTCTGGCCCTGATAGCCTAACCACAGAGCACCCGCCCTGATAAGAGCGACCCCGTCCGGAACCTTACCCTATATAAAAATGGCCCCAGTAAGCCCCTAGCCCCTAGGCCCCTGACTTCCAGGTGATCAGTATATAGATCTATGTGTTTTTGACTCATTATAAAAGTATAAGTATATCGCATCCCTCTGTGTATCACACCTATCGATAGCACAACTATACTAGTGCTTAAAAGGACTTTTGTGGCCTTATTAGCTAGCGTTTGGTGTCCCTAACAGTCTGTCCCTGCCCCATACAGCAACCTCTCCCTACACTGGCAAAACACTGAATGTAAAATGGCGGCCAGATCAGGTTTATTTATAAGGTAGGGGGTATGTCCACGTGCTGAAACATCTCAATTGGCTGTCCTGTACCACCTGATGGATGTGTCATGGGTCAAAGTTCTTCATAATGTAAAAGAATATGGCGGGCGCGAATTTCTCATGTTTGGCGAATCGCGAACACGCAAAGTTCATCGCGAAACGACCGCCGGGCGAACCGCAAGGCCATCTCTATTGACCAGTAAGGCTGAGTTCACACCAGTTATTTGGTCAGTTTTTGAACCGTAACTGACTAAATAAGTGAAATGTGAACTGAGAGTGACGCCTGTCACCTACCTGTCATGCTGACGCACAGTAACAGTTTCACTACCACAGGCGACCAGCTATGCATGTTTCTACAATGCACAGTGATGTACACTAAGATACATGCTCCCTGCAGCTGGGAAATAGCCGATTTCTAATGTGCTTTGTCGCAAATTAATTCTGATCGAGTTGAATTTTTTAAAACTACACTCATCTCTACTCTCAGGCTCTGTCCAGTTGGGTGGGGAGAATAGTTGAAGAGCCATTTTCTGGTGTCTGCAGAGATGTTCAATTGCGTTCAAATCAGGGCTCTGGCTGGGCTACTTAAGGAACTTCACAGAGTTGTCCTAAAGCCATTGTTGTCACTGTGTTGTCAGGACTCTGTGCTTATGGTCAATGTCTTGTTCGGCCTAGTCTAAGGTCCAGAGCACTCTGGATCAGGCTTTCATTAAGAATATTTGCTCCATTCAGCTTTCCCTACACCCTGATCAGCCTCCCTGTCCCAGCCACTGAAAAACACCCCCAAAGTATGATTCTGCCAGCACCATGCTCCACTGACTAGAGAAAATTGTTTCTCACAGTCTGAGAGTCCTTTAGGTGCTTTCTTGCAAACTCAACTTGGGAAATCAAATATCTTTTACAGAGAAAAAGCTTCTTTATGGCCACTCTGCTATAAAGGCTGCCATTGGCACACAGGATCTTTGGAGCTCAGCCAGAGTGACCATTGGGTTCTCGGTCACCTTTCTAACCCTAGGCAACCTCGTGGAACCCTCTATGTATTCCTCTCAGACCCCCAAACCTACTAACTGGCTTTCCTGTAAAGTTTTTTTCAAATGCGGCTTGAATAGATGCCGTTGTGTAAATATGTTGTACCCACTAAACAGGTTTTATCTACCTTCAACAATTATAAACATAGGTTGGCCTCATTTGTAAATTGTAATAGCACTTAGGGCTCATTCAGACGGCCATCTGTTTTGTTACGCACCCGTACTGCATTTTTGCGGAACAGGTGTGGACCCATTCATTTCAATGGGGACGCAAAAGATGCGGACAGCACACCGTGTGCTGTCTGCATCCGCTGTTCTGTTCAGCGGCCCCGCAAAAACTATAGAGCATGTACTATGGGATTATAAATCATATGAGTGTACCATAAGATTACTTAAACATCTCCAACTCTTATAAATAATAATAAAACACGTGGACACAAATATTTTTGGTGGAATAAATTAGGCCACGGCCGGCTTTATTAAAGATTAACTTAATCCAAAATTCAACTGTATCAATATAAACCAATAACTTCATAAACAAATAATTAGACCAGCCATAAGCTCGGCCTAAACTTCAGACTTAACTCGTCCGCTCACCATTTCAGTGAGCGACTTTACACCCACCGGACCATGCCGGCTAACCAGGCGGCATGGGCCCCACCCCACCCATAACTATCTCAATTATAGCTTGCATGTCCAAATTGAAAATGTCCAAACCGATTTCTGACAAATGAATCTTGTCCGAAAAATAAAGGCCGGGCAAACCACCTTCAAGGTCCACGTGTCGAAAAGAAAACCCCCAGATTAATGGCATAAAACGAGCCATAATTCTATTCAAACGTATCCTAATCTTATCCAAATATTTAAAATTGGAACAGGATAACCAAAGTAAACGTGGGATCATCTCCGAAAAAACTAAACGGGCATCAGGGAACAATCGCCTAGCCCTTACCATAGTACGTTTCATACAAAAGGCCAACTCAATGGTACCAAATTTGCCCACATCATTGGCCCCCGCATGAAAAATTATTACATCAGGATCAGGGTATAAATCACACATTTCCAACAGTACATCCATCAAACCTTCCCAACGAAGACCCCTGACTCCATTCCAGTATATTCGAACCGTATCTGTGGACCAAGATAGGTTATCACCGTACGATCTTTTTTCAGCTCTGCGATGGGCCCAATACACGAAAGAATGGCCAACAATCCATACGGTGAGACCTGTGAAAACTATAATATAAAGATCATCAGATCACAGAAATATCAGGACGAACATACATTTTAAAACAATTAGACGACCATCTTCCAATCCGTTTAATCACTGACGCACTCAAACCCGACCGAGCCGCCGCAGTGGCGGCTCCAATCCGAAAAGAATGCGACGTAATCCGGACACCATCTAAACCCAATTCCTTTAAACATTTTTTTAGCACGGACCTAAATTGATATTGCGTTAAAGGAGAGGCGTTTGCATGCACAAAGAAAGCATTACCACCCCTTGGTCTGCGAAGCCAATATTTAGAAATCATACTCACCGGACAAATACCACCCGACCCAACTCTGTTCACACGGATCCAGGTACCCTTACCTGACTGATCCATCTTTGACGTCGGAAGAAAGAACAAAACATAATTAACATGAACATGGACATGTTTCAAGGCCAAACCCAAACCTGCCTCACTATTTCTTGGAAACAATTCACTAATTCTAAAAGCACCAAAAAACATACAACAAAACGCGGTGGAAAATAGCAACTCTTCAAAACTATCAAAACAAACTAAAGAAGTAGCATGACATAACGATCCTAACAGCGTGGGAGAAATAGGACATCTATTGTCAGGAGAACAATTACCACGTTTGTAACCTTTTAACATCTGCTTAATCAAGAAATAATCTAACAAAGAAGGAGAACCTAAAACCCGAAGAAAAAAGGAAACACCTGACAAAACCCTTAAAACGGTAGAGTAAGCCAGACCCTGCCTAAACAATGCCACACAAAATGCTAAAGCAGCAACCTCACCACCACCATGAGAAGACCAACCTCTATCAGCTGTAAAACTGCACCACCTAAACCACGAACGGCTATAATCCGACCAGGTCGCCAGAGCCACAGAAGACTGTAAGTAAGACATACCTAGGACCAAATCAGATTCCACAGGTACGCAGGGCACGATTCCCCTTTCAGATCGGCCCCTTCTGCCAACTGTCGGAATGTCTGAAACTGAAAACGGGAAAGCGAATCAGCAATTGAATTATCTATTCCAGGGATATGGCGAGCTTTCAACCAAATATTTAATCTTAAACAGAGAAGAACCAGATGACGTAACAATTTAACTACTAACGGACATTTTGATGATAAACAATTAACTGCAAATAAAACACCCTTATTGTCAGTATGCAAAATAATTCTCTTATTGGAAAAACAACTCCCCCATAAAACTAGCGAAACCACAACAGGAAACATCTCTAACAAAACAATATTCTTAGTCACCCCATTCAAAATCCAAGCAGGATGCCATTTTTCTGCACACCAATGTCCGTTCCAATATGCACCAAAACCGCAAGAACCAGCAGCATCCGTAAACAAATCCATAGAAGAAGCTAAAACAAAATCTTCCTGCCAATACGACCTGCCATTATAAAGCTGAAAGAATTCCAACCAAATCATAAAATCTTCTTTAACCTCCCTAGATAAACTAACATGAAAACCCGGGTTCCTCACCCCAGAAATCTTTGCAGACAATTGCCGACAAAACACCCGGCCCATCGGCATAATCCTACTGGCAAAAGCTAACATACCCAAAACCGACTGAATCTCCTTCACCTTAGCTGTACGCTTACTAAGCAATGAAGATAATGCCATACAGATTTTTGACACTTTTTGTGACGGAAGACAAAATTCGCCTTTCACAGAATCTATGACAATCCCCAAATATTCCAAACAATTAGTAGGGTACACTGTCTTATCCTCGGCTAACGGAACACCAAACTCAGAACAAACTGCAAAAAAGGATTCCAAACTTTCTAAGCATGCTGAGGACTCCGCTGGACCAATGAACAGGAAATCGTCCAAATAGTGCGTCACCGCACCCCGCATACACCTGACTGCTACTACCCATTCAATAAACGAGGAAAAAACTTCAAAATAGAAACAAGACAAAGAACAACCCATTGGAATACATTTATCAAAATAAAATAAACCCTGAAAATGAAAACCAAGTGAGTTAAAACAAGAAGGATGTACAGGTAACAGGCGAAAGGCGGACTGAACGTCCGCCTTTCCCATCAAAGCACCTTTACCAAAACTACGTATCAGGTCTATTGCTGAATCAAATGTGGCATACTTGACCGAGCACAATGCTTTATCAATCTCATCATTTAAGGATGCACCATAAGGAAATGACAAATGATGAATCAATCTAAAAGCATTGGGTTCTTTCTTTGGAACAACTCCTAATGGAGAAAGACGAAAATTGGCAAAAGGCGGAGAGGAAAAAGGACCAGCGATCCTGCCTAACTCCAGCTCCTTTGCCAATTTATCCCTCACAACCACAGGAAACTGGTCAACTGAAGACAAATTATTCACCCATTCACAACCTACACCAGAAAACGATGACAACTGAAAACCCAAAGCAAAACCGTAGCAGCTCCGCCATCTTGCAATTTGGGTAACGTTCTAACCAAGGACGCATGGTCACCAGATTTACTGGCGTCCATGCTCTTTGCAATAAACTCTTTTGTGGATGGCATGGTAGGCATGTTAGCTCTTTTATAACAGCGAACCATCGGGTGACTGCCCCCACAAAAGGCACATTCATGGCGATATTTACATGATGCCGGCCACCTACACTGCGCTTCATTGAAAGCAAAGCAGGTGCCCTTTTTTAACAATTGAGACTGCGGTAATGCAGAGGCTGACTGCTGTTTTGGGGCAGAATAAGATGAACGTTGCGGCAACAATAAATTAAGCCACAGCCCAACATCCTTTGTGCCCCACCGCATACTAGGATATACGGACAGCCTCTGTCTGAAATTTTCGTCATACACAAACCAACCTATCTCTCCAAAATTCTTATACGCCTCCAAAACATTATCTAAATGTTGAAAAAGGCCTGAACATTTTGCAGGAAATTTCTCACCCATCACGCTGCAAAAGATACAGTATGCCTGCAACCAATTATTAAAGGTACGAGGGATCGGGCGTCTCCTATCCTCTTCAGACTTATCCTCCCTTCTATCTAATTTAGCGACAAAATCTTTTGAAGCAGGTAACAACGACAATATATCCACAAATTCATTTCTCCATATATTCTGTTTGACCGACATGGAGAGATGAAAGCCCAAAGGCGAAATATCACATGGCAACATTTCTTTATAACATGACTCTGACACTCCTCCACGTTTAGCCACCGCTGGAAGAGGGAGAGAGTCATCACTATCATAATCCCCTCCCGTCCCCCGACCGCCAAAACGCCAAAACGCCAAGCATCAGAAAAATCGCCTGCCGTACCAGCCGGTTCAGGAGCAGGGGGGGGAAGAGGAGCAAAACTCTGTAAAGAAGAAAGTACAGAAGACAAGGACGCAATAACGGTGCCCAGTTCCCTGGGGAACTCACCACCCGCTGGAGCAGCACTCCGGACACCAGAAGAAGATGCGGATGCCTCTTGTCTCTGCTGCGTCACGCTTTCTAAGCACACACCGTCCCGCTGCTCAACGCCGGAGCGGAGCGGCAGAGACTGGTGCTG
This sequence comes from Bufo bufo, assembly GCF_905171765.1. Classification (NCBI taxonomy): domain Eukaryota; kingdom Metazoa; phylum Chordata; class Amphibia; order Anura; family Bufonidae; genus Bufo; species Bufo bufo. The sequence goes on from NC_053389.1 coordinate 141,274,197, forward strand.
CACAGGCTGTGGCTCAATTCTGCGTCGTCTGCGTCCATGTTGCCGCGAAGTATTTCCAGGGGGCTCAAGCGATGATCTTCTCACAGCAGGACCTTCCTGGGAACCAAAATGCTGTAGGGCAGAAGCGGAACCAAAACGCTGCTCCAAGTTTCCTGGGGACGCAGATTCAGGACGGACCTCAGCCTGTGATGTCATCCTCAAGCGGCCACTTCCGGTTTCTTCTACAGCAGCACTTCTCCTCTCTGATCTCCTCCGCTCCGGAACAGACCTACAGGGTGAAGGAGAGAAACGGGTGCGCTGCCTCTTCTCTCTTCTTGAAGAGCGCAGCGCAGGCACCACAGGGAGATCTCCAGATAGGTCAGCTGCAGACACCGCCGGGACCGGAACATCGCCAGGATCGCACACCACTGCCGGAACAGCCGCAGATGAAGACCAGTCAGCTAAGCAGGATTCCAGCCAGGACGCCGTCTCTCCATCTCCCGCACGCCTCCGCAGCTCAGCAACGAAATCCTCCATCACCAGGTACGCAGACAGGCAGCACCTCCTCCAGACGCTGATGAGATGACAGCCTAACACTGCCTGCTATATAGCCCTAACCAAGGGGGGGCCCTGAAACTGTCCCACCAATGAACTACCTGTTGCTGGGCATCCCAGGCTACCCTGCCCAGCAACACTACCCCATAGGTCACTTAATGACCCAATAATTTACCTCTGCCCCAAACCCCCCAGCAACTAACTATATTTAGCTCACCTATACACACTTTTAGGCGGGAAAATTTCCCGCCACAACTATACCCAAGCTAATGGGATGATTATAATCCCATGTGGATCCCTCTATATAATTCCGGGATCCATACATTCTTGTCACAGACAAGAATGGGAATTTTCTATGGGAGTGACAGCCATGTGTGGTCTGCAAATTACGGAACGCACACGGGCCGGTATCTGTGTTTTGCGGATCTGCAATTTGTGGACCGCAAAACATATACGGCCGTCTGAATGAGCCCTTACATTGTTTATATTATTGAGTGCAACAAATGTAATCTTCAGTATATAGGTTGCACTACACATGGCTTGAAAACTAGAATTGGTGAACATTTGAACAGTATAGCCAGTTCTGAACACAAAAGCCTGTCCGATGCTGCAATGCACTTTGTCAATATGCACCAAGGAGATACAAGCACACTTTAGGTGAAAGCAATTGAAAAAGTGCACCGACCCAAATGAGGAGGGTTCTCCTCAGGCGTGAAGACTTTTGAATACTGACTATGGGCAGACATTATCCAAATGGCTTAAACCAGGCATGCTCAACCTGCGGCCCTCCAGCTGTTGCAAAACTACAACTCCCAGCATGCCCGAACAGCCTACAGCTATCAGCTGGGAGTTGTAGTTTTACAACAGCTGGAGGGCCGCAGGTTGAGCATGCCTGGCTCAAACCTTCAAATGGATTTGGCTTTTTTTTTATTAATTATGTAATTATTCTGTATGATTATTTCTTATTGGTGTCTCTTCACATTATGTTACTGAAAACCATTTGCATTTTTCATGTATTTCTGTTTTTTCTTGCATATTCTCTATAGCCACAGTCCACTGTTCCATTCCAGATGTTCTCCATGCATGCCTTGCTTTTCTGCATTTAAACTCATGTTATCTTTTATGAATTATGCCATGATTAAGGGCACCTCTTCCCGAAATCGGTCAGCATGATGTTTGTAATTTGTTTATGTACTGAGCAGACTACACTTCAGACAACGTTTCTTACCAAGGCCTTTCACCCCTGATTACGGTACTTAGTTTGGTGAGACAGCCAGCTCTAGGAAGAGTCCTGGTTGTTCCAAACCTTTTCCATTTAAGAATTATGGAGACTACTGTGCTCTTGGGAACTTTCAGTACAGCAGAAATGTTTTTGTACCCTTCTCCAGATCTGTTCCTCCACACAATTCTGTCTGTGCGCTGCTGAGATCTACAGGCAGTTCTTTCCTCCTCATGTCTTAGCAAAATTTTCAAGTGTCATAGCAAAGGGTCCACATACTTATGTCCATGTAAAATCTTTGTTTTTCTTTTTTAACAAATTTTGAAAAACATTTTTAATATTCTGTTTTCACTTTGTAATTATGGGGTATTGAGTATAGATTGATGGGGACGACGACTTTTTTTTTTATTATTTCAGCACCAGGCCACAATATAACAAAATGTAAAAAAAAAAGTGTAAAGAAGAGTTCCTGAATGCATTGTAGGCTGTTAATAGGTGATAACAATTTTTGGATGGTGATGCCCTTTTAGTCTTGTGACTGAGAAAATGTTATATTTCATTTGCGATGATGAGCACAATAATATAGGCAGTGTATGATGATTATCCTGTACCAGCATTGCTATATACCTTGCACTTCCTCATGGGCACAACAGTGGACCTAGCTGCAATGTGATACTCTTGTATATATACTATGTAGCTCCATTGTAGAAGTGTAGTATACATCTGCTGGCAGCAGTACTATTTCTGTTAAGTTAAAGGGACAATTTGTACCACTGACCCCTGGTATCAAATCTCTCATATGGCAAAGGATTAGCTATACAAAAATTAGTTTCAGGTCTGAGTTGGTTAAATTGGCCATCAGATTTGATTCTGTCCAAATAAATACGGTCTACATTGAAGGTGCCCCAGTTGTTCTAAAAATGTATGTGCAACACGCTGAGGTCTCCTCGGACTGTATCCAACCTCTTTCAAGCTATTTCACGCCAAGATAGCATCAGTAATGTCAAAGTTGCAGTGAAATATATGACTATGGGTAAACGAATGGTAGACGGTAGTAAAAAAAACACACCACACATGCTTTTAAACTTTAACCGCCTCCGGACCGCCTAACGCAGGATCGCGTTCCGGAGGCGGCAGCCCTGCGCACAGTCACGCATATATGCGCCATCTCGCGAGACGCGAGATTTCCTGTGAACGCGTGCACACAGGCGCGCGCGTTCACAGGACCGGAAGGTAAGCGAGTGGATCTCCAGCCTGCCAGCGGCGATCGTTCGCTGGCAGGCTGGAGATGTGATTTTTTTAACCCCTAACAGGTATATTAGACGCTGTTTTGATAACAGCGTCTAATATACCTGCTACCTGGTCCTTTGGTGGTCCCTTTTGTTTGGATCGACCACCAGAGGACACAGGTAGCTCAGCAATATGTAGCACCAAACACTACTACACTACTCCCCCCCATCACTTATTAACCCCTTATTTACCCCTGATCACCCCAGATCACCCCATATATACTCCCTGATCACCCCCCTGTCATTGATCACCCCCCTGTCATTGATCACCCCCTTGTAAGGCTCCATTCAGACGTCCGTATGATTTTTACGGATCCACTGATACATGGATCGGATCCGTAAAAAACATACGGACGTCTGAATGGAGCCTTACAGGGGGGTGATCAATGACGGGGGTGATCACCCCATATAGACTCCCTGATCACCCCCCTGTCATTGATCACCCCCCTGTCATTTATCACCCCCCTGTAAGGCTGCATTCAGATGTCCGTATGTTTTTTACGGATCCACGAATACATGGATTGGATCTGTAAAAAACATACGGACGTCTGAATGGAGCCTTACAGGGGGGTTATCAATGACGGGGGTGATCACCCCATATAGACTCCCTGATCACCCCCCTGTCATTGATCACCCGCCTGTCATTGATCACCCCCTTGTAAGGCTCCATTCAGACGTCCGTATGTTTTTTACGGATCCACGGATACATGGATCGGATCCGCAAAACACATACGGACATCTGAATGGAGCCTTACAGGGGGGTGATCAATGACAAGGGGGTGATCACCCCATATAGACTCCCTGATCACCCCCCTGTCATTGATCACCCCCCTGTAAGGCTGCATTCAGATGTCCGTATGTTTTTTACGGATCCACGGATACATGGATCGGATCCGCAAAACACATACGGACATCTGAATGGAGCCTTACAGGGGGGTGATCAATGACAGGGGGGTGATCACCCCATATAGACTCCCTGATCACCCCCCTGTCATTGATCACCCCCCTGTAAGGCTGCATTCAGATGTCTGTATGTTTTTTAAGGATCCACGGATACATGGATCGGATCCGCAAAACACATACGGACACCTGAATGGAGCCTTATAAGGGGGTGATCAATGACAGGGGGGTGATCACCCCATATAGACTCCCTGATCACCCCCCTGTCATTGATCACCCCCCTGTCATTGATCACCCCCCTGTAAGGCTCCATTCAGACATTTTTTTGGCCCAAGTTAGCGGAAATGTATTTATTTTTTCTTACAAAGTCTCATATTCCACTAACTTGTGTCAAAAAATAAAATCTCACATGAACTCACCATGCCCCTCACAGAATCCAAATGCGTAAAATTTTTTAGACATTTAGATTCCAGACTTCTTCTCACGCTTTAGGGCCCCTAGAATGCCAGGGCAGTATAAATACCCCACATGTGACCCCATTTCGGAAAGAAGACACCCCACTATACTCAGGAGAAGTTGGGCAATGTGTTTTGGGGTGTCTTTTTACATATACCCATGCTGGGTGAGAGAAATATCTTGGCAAAAGACAACTTTTCCCATTTTTTTATACAAAGTTGGCATTTGACCGAGATATTTCTCTCACCCAGCATGGGTATATGTAAAATGACACCCCAAAACACATTGCCCAACTTCTCCTGAGTACGGAAATACCACATGTGTGACACTTTTTTGCAGCCTAGGTGGGCAAAGGGGCCCACATTCCAAAGAGCACCTTTCGGATTTTACCGGCCATTTTTTACAGATTTTGATTTCAAACTACTTCGCACGCATTTGGGCCCCTAAAATGCCAGGGCAGTATAACTACCCCGCAAGTGACCCCATTTTGGAAAGAAGACACACCAAGGTATTTCGTGATGGGCATAGTGAGTTCATGGAAGTTTTTATTTTTTGTCACAAGTTAGTGGAATATGAGACTTTGTAAGAAAAAAATAAAATAAAAAATAAATCATCATTTTACGCTAACTTGTGACAAAAAATAAAAAGTTCTATGAACTCACTATGCCCATCAGCGAATACCTTAGGGTGTCTACTTTCCGAAATGGGGTCATTTGTGGGGTGTTTGTACTGTCTGGCCATTGTAGAACCTCAGGAAACATGACAGGTGCTCAGAAAGTCAGAGCTGCTTCAAAAAGCGGAAATTCACATTTTTGTACCATAGTTTGTAAACGCTATAACTTTTACCCAAACCATTTTTTTTTTTTACCCAAACATTTTTTTTTTATCAAAGACCTGTAGAACAATGAATTTAGAGAAAAATTTATATATGGATGTCGTTTTTTTTGCAAAATTTTACAACTGAAAGTGAAAAATGACATTTTTTTGCAAAATAAACGTTAAATTTCGATTAATAACAAAAAAAAGTAAAAATGTCAGCAGCAATGAAATACCACCAAATGAAAGCTCTATTAGTGAGAAGAAAAGGAGGTAAAATTCATTTGGGTGGTAAGTTGCATGACCGAGCAATAAACGGTTAAAGTAGTGTGGGTCAGAACTGTAAAAAGTGGCTTGGTCATTAAGGGTGTTTAAGCTAGGGGGGCTGAGGTGGTTAAAAATGGTCCAACTCCAAAAACGATTCCTTTTTTGATGACAGGTGCCTTCTTCTTTGTCTTCTGGTCTACAGAATGAAAGCTTTCATTAAAATAATTTGGATTTGTTAGGCGACAACATTTTTGGAAAATCTGTAATGAATACCTTTAATTTAGAATTAATTTGCTCATCTCTACTAAGAATATTTTAGGAGTGCCCTCAGACTAACAAAGAATAGGGAATACATATGACTATTCATGACTCATAACTGAGGTTCCTGTTTCTCAGACCATCCCTCTAGTACAGGTAACTTAATATTGTCCCGCATTTTATCTTGAAGAGATCTGATGCAGGTGATAAAGCTGAGTGTGCAGTCCTTTGATCTTCTGTGACATCATTAACTGTATACCAGTGATGTCACAACAGTTCCAATGACAATTTTTTTTTCTGTAGATATACAGTTTTCAAAAAGGGTTGTCCCTTTAAGAAAACTTTTTGTAAATTATGGTAAGAGGCTTTCCATTTCCACACAAAAAAATAACACCAGCATTCAACTTGTCTACAGGGCAGGGTCAAGGAGAATAGGCAGAACACCGCCCAAAGAGACAAAGTCAGTGATGATGTTGTGTTTACAGGGCAGAGCCTTAGAGGGCTTGCCATGCTTCAGATGTAGAAGTGTTGTCATCAGGACAGGGAACCAACACAATGGAAAATCTCACATAACTGCGGTGGAGTGCAGGAAAATGGGGCATTACAGATAAGCTATCACTATTAGTAAGTGATAATGTGTTGTTACCTGTCAATCGATGTTGAAAATTGTAAAACAGTAATAACCCTTTAAGGAAATAGATTTGGGGCTGCTCCTGTTGGGACTGACCCTACTTTTGGCCCAAGCCAAGAGTTATTAGGCACAGCTTTCCATTTTGGTACATTGCCATATCTGGTAATTACGGTTGAGCGGACCCAAGGATGTTCGGGTTTGCCGGGTCCGTCTAAACTTCGGGCACTTGTCTGTGATTACCCCCCCCTGCCATGCTAAACACACACGTTCGGACAATACACTTGCTGCAGGGCAGGCCAGCACCTCCAAGGCATAAAGGGCAAGCTCAGGCCATGTGCCTAATTTGGAGACCCAGAAGTTGAATGGGGCAGACCCATCAGTCCGTACGTGTAGGCATGCGCACACATACTGCTCCACCATGTTGCTGAAATGCTGCCTCCTGCTAAAAGGTTCTGTATCAGCTGGTGGTGCTGGTTGTTGTGGTGTGCTGACAAAGCTTTTCCACATTTCGGCCATGCTAACCCTGCCTTCTGAGGTGATTGCAATACCCCAGCTGCGCTGGCGACTTCTTCCTCCCCCTTCTCTGCCTTCGCCTTGTGCTTCCACTGAGCCCCCGCTGACAAGTACGAATGTCATCAGCAGTTCGTCTACCAGCGTGCGCTTGTACTCGCGCATCTTCCCATCATGCTCCAGTGACGGAATTAAGGACAGTACGTTGTCCTTGTAGCAGGGATCCAGCAGGGTGGCCACCCAGTAATCAGCACCGGTTAGAATGTGGGCAACTCGGTGGTCATTTTGCAGGCTGCCCAGAGGCAACGACAAGCTGTCCTCTGTGGGAGGTGTATCCTTCTATTCCTCCTGTGCCACATCCTCTTCCATCATCGCCCAAAGTGTTTTTTCAAGGAGACATAGAAGTGGGATAGTAACGCTGAGGACTGCGTCATCGGTACTGGCCATGTTGGTGCAGTACTCGAAACAGCGCAACATGGCACACGTGTCCCGCATGGAGGCCCACTCATTGGTGGTGAAGTGGTGGTGTGCCGCAGAGCGACTCACCCGTGCGTGCTGCAGCTGAAACTCCACTATCACCTGCTGCTGCTCGCACAGTCTCACCAGAGTGTGCAAGGTGAAGTTCCACCTTGTGGGTACGTCGCATATGAGGCGGTGAGCGGGAAGGTCGAAGTTACGCTGCAGTGCAGACAGGCGATCAGCAGCAGGGTGAGAATGCCGAAAGCTCGCACAGACGGACTGCACTTTCTGCAGCAGCTCTGACATATCGGGGTAATTTTTCAGGAACCTCTGCACCACCAAATTCAGCACAGGGATGTGCATCAAACCTGCTAGCCCCAGAGCTGCTACAAGATTTCGCCCTTTATCACACACCACCAGGCCAGGCTTGAGGCTAAGCGGCACCAACCACTCATCGGTCTGTTGTTCTATGCCTGTCCACAGCTCCTGCTCGGTGTGGGGTTTTTCCCCTAAATAGATGAGTTTCAAAACAGCCTGCTGTCGTTTCCCCCTGGCTGTGCTGAAGTTGGAGGTGAAGGTGTTACGCTGACCTGATGAGGAGGCGGTAGAGGAGGAAGCAGAGTAGGAGGGGGAGGTAACAGGAGGCAACGAGAAATGTCCTGCTATCCTCCTCAGTTCCAGCCGCCACAGCATTTACCCAGTGTGCAGTCAGAGATATAACGTCCCTACCCATGCTTACTGGTCCACGTATTGGTAGTTATGTGGACCTTGCCACAGATGGCGCTGCGAAGTGCACACCTGATTTTGTCTGCAACTTGGTTGTGCAGGGCAGGGATGGCTCGCCTGGAAAAGTAGTGGTGGCTGGGAACCACATACTGTGGGACAGCCACCGCCATAAGGTTTTTAAAAGTCTCTGTCTCCACGAGACAGAATAACAGCATTTCAAAGGCCAGGAATTTTGAAATGCTGGCATTTAGGGCCAGGGATCGCGGGTGGGTAGGGGGGTACTTCCTCTTTCTCTCCAGTGTTTGGGGGATGGACAGCTGAGCACTTCCATGGGACAGTGTGGACATGCTGGGTGACAGTGGTGGAGATGGTGGTATTGCTGCCACATACTCTGTTTGCGGGGTGGCAGGTGCCACTGTCACTCCAGAGGGGGGGGGGGGAAGAGGCTGAGACCGCAGCAGAAGAGGAAGCAAGAGGACCCTGAGATCTTATGTGGTTTTTCAGGTTTGTACTCCACTGCAGCTCGTGCTTTGCATTTAGATGCTTGGTCATGCATGTGGTGCTTAGGTTTAGAACATTTATGCCTCGCTTCAAGCTCTGATTGCACAGAGTGCAAACCACTTGCGTCTTGTCGTCAGCAAATTGTCTGAAGAACTGCCACGCCAGGGAACTCTTTGGAGCTGGATTTGGTGTGTTTAGTCCCTGGGTGAAGTGGGCAGTAGGAGTCATACTGGCTAAGGGACAGCCACTCTGCTTTTGCACCCTGCTCTCTTTTGCTGTGCAGCTGGCGCTGTGTGACCACCACCTCTTCCTCCGAACTGCACACGTCACTCGCATGACCATTTGGGGTCTAGGACCTCATCATCCTCCACATCATCTTCCACCCACTCCATTTGGGGTTTAGGACCTCATCATTCTCCACATCATTTTCCACCCACTCTTCACGCCTGCCCTCCTTGCCGGTCTGCACATGGCAGAAAGCCACAGCAGTTGGCCCCTGTGTTTCGTCTTTATCAGAGACGTGCTGCGGTGGTCCTCCCATGTCCACATCCTGAAACATAAGTTGTTGGGCATTAGTGCATTTAATCTCTTCCACTTCTGGGTCAAGGCTATGTGGATTGTCCACGGAAACCCCGCCAGCAGAGTTATCAAAAAGCATAAGAGACTGCTGCATGACTTGAGAGACAGATGCCCATGGGCTTCAGGTGCCAACTCTGCGCTTTCAGCAGGGGACCGGGTGGGAGACAATGTAAAGGAACTGGAGGCACTGTCAGCCAACCAATCTACTACAGCCTCTACTTTTTCTGGCCTCACTATTCATACATCAGTATTCAAGCCTACAAAATGATGCTGAATGTCCTGTCACCTACGTGCACCTGAGGAAGGTGTTTCATTTGGGCGTGTAGCTGGCACAGATCGACCACATCCTCTCCCTGCAACAGGAGCTCCACCAGTACCAACACCACCATGACCAGGGCCATGGCCCTTATTTGATTCTCTCCTCAATCTTTGAGGTCACCCACCAAACTAACAGATTAACTATATTAATTTTGATGTCACGTATGCAGTGCAGGTGTACCTCACACCAAAAATGGGTATATGTGACCCACCGAACTAACAGACGGATTAACTATATTCATTAACCTGTCACATATGCAGTGCAGTGTACCTTACACAAAAAATGGGTATATGTCACACACCAATCTAACAGACGGATTAACTATATTAATTTCCCTGTTGTGTATAAAGTGTAGGTGTACCTCACACCAAAAATGGGTATATGTCACCGGCCGAACTAAGTCAGATTAACTATAATAATTTCCCTGTCACGTATGCAGTGCACATGTATCTCACACCAAAAATGGGTATATTTCATCCATCGAACTAACAGTCGGATTAACTATTATATTTTTGTGTCGGGGTACAAAAATGGTGCATTGCTCCCACAAAAAAAATCACTGTAGGTCACCCAGAGAATTAACAGCCAGATTAATTATTATATTTCTGTGTCGAGGTACAAAGATGGTGCATTGCACCCACAAAAATTTGCTATAGGTCACTCACAGAATTAACAGCCAGATTTATTATTACCGTATATTTCTGTGTCAGGGGTGCAAAGCTGGTGTATTGCACACACAAAAAATAATTATAGGTCACCCACAAAACAAATAGCCAGATCCCTAACACTCTCCCTCGCTTCAGCTGCCTGCTTCCTGTCCCTGCACACTCAGAGCTGATGGGTGATGCTACACGTGATCCAGCTTTTATAGAGGCTGGGTTACATGATGCACTGGCCAATCACAGCCATGCCATTACTAGGCATGGCTGTAATGGCTTCTAAGTGGCCACAGCTTAAAAGCTCGTTGATTGGCTGTCCTACAGCCTTTCAAAAGTTTTATTAAATGCCCGAACACTGAACTCAAACCCGAACTTTTCCGGCAAAGTTCAGGTCCGGGTACCCGAATTCGCAAAGTTCGGTACGGACCCGAACTTTACAGTTCGGGTTCGCTCAACACTACTGGCTGAGATTCCTCACAGAAGGCATAAACATATAGCTTGGAATGACATTGTTTGGCAACAACTTAAGAGGCACAAACAAACGTATTGTCCCTGATTAGAAAAACAAGGATCTGCTTTTTTCAGATGCAGCACCACTCTTGCCTGAGCTGCGATAACACGGGCAAGAGGGCTGCAAAAAAAAAATTCTTTGCAAATCCTGGAAAAAATCTTTAAAGCATATCCTCATCGGTCTGGCCAGGTGACAGATTTCTTTTAACCCCTTCCCGACCAGCGCTGTAATAGTACGGCGCTACGGGAAGTCACGGGAAGATACAAGTGAGGGACATGAACATGTGGAGTCACTGTTGGTAGAGATACATGGAGCTAAAAACAATAATAAATGACTAATAGGAGTTTACTATAAACCACCTAATATACCAGAGTCCACAGAAAATCTACTACTAAAAGAGATAGACAAGGCGGCAAATCATAATGAGGTGGTTATTATGGGGGACTTTAACTACCCAGATATAGACTGGGAAACTGAAACTTGTATCTCTCATAAAGGAAACAGGTTCTTGGCAATAACCAAAGACAATTGTCACGGGGTTCCGAAGGTGCACTCGGTCCCCCATTGCCCGCAGAACTGTTGCTTAGCTTTTGGAATGAGGTTCTGTGTTTGACCTCATTCCCAGGGCGGCTTTACTAGCTGGGTGGCTCCCTGCTCCTAGTCTGCCTTGAGCGCCGAGCTGATCACTCGGTGCTCGACTGGTTGGTCTGTCGGTCATGTGATGCTGGCCACGTCACATGACCCTCACTCCCCACTATAAATACAGGCAGCCTGCTGGCTACAGGTTGCCTGTTAATTTCTAGGCTCCTGGCTATTTGTTGGACTACTGAATATTTACCTGATCCTGTTCCCTGACGATCCTCTGCCTGCTCCTCCTGTACTGCGCATACATCCTGGTATTGTGACCTCGGCTCCCACCTGACTACTCTCTTAGGACTCCTCTTGTACTTCGCTACTCTCCTGGTATTTGACCCCGGCTTCTCCTGACCATTCTTTGCTTAATCCGTTGTACTGCGTAGCTCTCTTGGTTCTGACCCGGTCCGTTCATGTTCCGTATTTTGTCTTGTCTGTCTTCCCTGCACATATCCTAAGTTAGGGATTGCCGTCCAGTTGTCCCCTGTCATCAGGACTCGTGAGGCAAGTAGGCAGGGCCAGGGGTGAGGGTGGAGCGCAGTGGTCACTACCCTTCCCCCTGTGTGTGTGTGGACGTGACCGTTACAACAATTACCTCTCCCAAATGGTTCAGGATCTGACTAGAGGGACGGCCATACTGGACTTAGTATTAACCAATAGGCCTGACAGAACAACAGACGTGCAGGTTGGGGGACACCTGGGAAATAGTGACCATAAAGTAATAACCTTCCAATTATCATTCAAAAGAACGTTTCTACAGGGAGGAACAAAAATACCAAACTTCAAAAAAGCTAAATTTAGCCAACTAAGAGAGGCCATAGGCCTAACTAACTGGGACAAAGTCCTCCAAAATAAAAATACAGCCACAAAATGGGATATCTTTAAAAGCATCCTAAAATCTCATTGTGAGAGGTACATACCGAATGGGAATAAAAGGTTAAGGAACAAAAAGAAACCAATGTGGATAAATAGAACTGTAAAGAAAGCAATAAATGACAAAAAGAAAGCATATAAATCACTAAAACAGGAGGGTAGCACGGAAGCACTGAAAAACTGTAAGAAAAAAAATAGAACATGTAAAAAACAGCAAAGCAAATATTTTTTTCTCCAGTGTATTCACTAAGGAAAATAAACTGTCAGATGACATGCAGAATGTAAAAATAAATTCCCCATTAAAAGTGTCTTGTCTGACCCAGGAAGAAGTACATCAGCGACTTAAAAAGATTAAAATAGACAAATCGCCAGGACCGGATGGCATACACCCCCGTATCCTAAGGGAATTAAGTAATGTCATAGCCAGACCCTTATTTCTGATATTTGCGGACTCTATACTGACAGGGAATGTCCCACAGGATTGGCGCATGGCAAATGTGGTGCCAATAATAAAAGGGTCCAAAAACAGAGCCTGGAAACTATAGGCCGGTAAGTTTAACATATGTGGTGGGTAAACAGTTTGAAGGTTTTCTAAGAGATGCTATCTTAGAGCATCTCAATGGAAATAAGCAAATAACGCCATATCAGCATGGCTTCGTGAGGGATCGGTCATGCCAAACTAATTTAATCAGTTTCTATGAGGAGGTAAGTTCTAGACTTGACAGCGGCGAATCAATGGATGTCGTATATCTGGACTTCTCCAAAGCATTTGACACTGTACCACATAAAAGGTTAGTATATAAAATGAGAATGCTCGGACTGGGAGAAAACGTCTGTATGTGGGTAAGTAACTGGCTCAATAATAGAAAACAGAGGGTGGTTATTAATGGTACACACTCAGATTGGGTCACTGTCACTAGTAGGGTACCTCAGGAGTCAGTATTGGGCCCTATACTCTTCAATATCTTTATTAATGATCTTATAGAAGGCTTGCATAGTAAAGTGTCAATTTTCGCAGATGACACTAAACTGTGTAAAGTAATTAACACTGAAGAGGACAGTATACTACTACAGAGGGATCTGGATAGATTGGAGGCTTGGGCAGATAAGTGGCAGATGAGGTTTAACACTGACAAATGTAAAGTTATGCACATGGGAAGGAATAATGCAAGTCACCCATACATACTAAATGGTAAAACACTCGGTAACACTGACATGGAAAAGGATCTAGGAATTATAATAAACAGCAAACTAAGCTGCAAAAAACATTGTCAGGCAGCTGCTGCCAAGGCCAATAAGATAATGGGTTGCATCAAAATGGGCATAGATGCCCGTGATAAGAACATAGTCCCATGGGTGTAGGAACCCCCAAAAATCTGGGGGGGACAGCATTTTTGCTCGCCGGGTATAAACTTACAGTTCTGAAGACTCAGGGGTGCTGGCTTGGCCGGGCAGAAGGAATGTGGGAGACTGTGAGGCCTTTTTCTCCAAGCTGCTCCGGATCAGTGCTCTGGGCAGCTGGGCTCCGGGCTGGAAGTGGGCACAATAAGAAAAAAATATTTTTCATTACACCTCAGGTCAGACCACCAATCAGACCCCCAATGTTAATCAGACCTCAGCTAACAGCCCCAATAAGATCCCCAATGTTAATAATACCTCAGATCACACCTCAGCTCAGACCCCAATATGAATGACCCCCAATCAGACCTCAAATAAGAGCCCCATGCCTCATAGCAGCCCCCAGTGCCTCTCATCAGCCCCCCCCCGGGGGCCTCTCATCAGCCAGTAATAACAGAACCCCCCCCCCAATCATGTGCCAGTAATAACATACCCCCCCCCAATCATGTGCCAGTAATAACAGACCCCCTCAATCATGTGCCAGTAATAACAGACCCCCCAATCATGTGCCAGTAATACCAGACCCCCCAATCATGTGCCAGTAATACCAGACCCCCCCCCCAAATTCCCCAATCATGCGCCAGTATAATACCAGACCCCCAATCATGTGCCAGTAATACCAGACCCCCCAATCATGTGCCAGTAATACCAGACCCCCCGCCCAATTCCCCAATCATGTGCCAGTATAATACCAGACCCCCCAATCATGTGCCAGTAATAACAGACCCCCCCAATCATGTGGCAGTATTGTAATACCAGACCAGACCCCCCAATCATGTGCCACTATACCAGAACCCCCCCAATCATGTGCCAGTAATACCAGACCCCCCAATCATGTGCCAGTAATACCAGACCCCCCCAATCATGTGCCAGTAATACCAGACCCCCCCCCAAATTCCCCAATCATGTGCCAGTATAATACCAGACCCCCCAATCATGTGCCAGTAATACCAGACCCCCCCCCAATCATGTGCCAGTAATACCAGACCCCCCCCCCCAATCATGTGCCAGTAATACCAGACCCCCCCAATCATGTGCCAGTAATACCAGACCCCCCCAATCATGTGCCAGTAATACCAGACCCCCCCCCCCCAATCTGTGCCAGTAATTCCAGGGCCCCCCCAAATACCCCAATCATGTGCCAGCCCAGTATAATACCAGGGCCCCCCAAATTCCCCAATCATGTGCCAGTATAATACCAGACCCCCCCCAATCATGTGGCAGTAATACCAGACCCCCCCCCAAATTCCCCAATCATGTGCCAGTATAATACCAGACCCCCCAATCATGTGCCAGTAATACCAGACCCCCCCCAATCATGTGCCAGTAATACCAGACCCCCCCCCAATCATGTGCCAGTAATACCAGACCCCCCCAATCATGTGCCAGTAATACCAGACCCCCCCAATCATGTGCCAGTAATACCAGACCCCCCCCCCCCAATCTGTGCCAGTAATTCCAGGGCCCCCCCAAATACCCCAATCATGTGCCAGCCCAGTATAATACCAGGGCCCCCCAAATTCCCCAATCATGTGCCAGTATAATACCAGCCCCCCCCCAATCATGTGGCAGTAATACCAGCCCCCCCCCCAAATTCCCCAATCATGTGCCAGTATAATACCAGACCCCCCCAATCATGTGCCAGTAATACCAGACGGTCCAGTAATACCAGACCCACCCAATCATGTGCCAGTATTGTAATACCAGACCAGACCCCCCCAATCATGTGGCAGTAATACCAGACAGACCCCTCAATCATGTGGCACCAGTAATACCAGACACCCCCCCAATCTGTGCCAGTAAGAACAGACCCCCTCAATCATGTGCCAGTAATAACAGACCCCCCAATCATGTGCCAGTAATACCAGACCCCCCCAATCATGTGCCAGTAATACCAGACCCCCCCCCCCAAATTCCCCAATCATGTGCCAGTATAATACCAGACCCCCAAATTCCCCAATCATGTGCCAGCCCAGTATAATACCAGGGCCCCCCCAAATTCCCCAATCATGTGCCAGTATAATAACAGTGCCCCCCTTTTATGTGCCAACTAATTATTGTATATAGTAAAAAAAAAATGAACACTTATACTTACCTCGGCTCTTTGGAGCGATGCGATGCAGGCCTCTTCCAGCCTGTGTCCTGACTCCAACTCTGTACGGCTCAGGCCGGCGCGATGACGTCATTGCGCCGCCTACGCCGGCCTCTGATAGGCTGCCGGCCTAGTAGTGCCGGCAGCCTATCAGAGGAACAGGAAAGGGACACACCTCCCTGCCCTGCTCCTCTGCAGCCTTCTGTTTGTATCGCTGTCCTGAGGACAGCGATATAAACGGATCACCATGGAGATGAGCGCTTAGATTCCCCAATGGAAGCGCTCATCTCAGTGCCTGCCCCGCCGCACACTGCCTGCCGCCGCCGGCCCGCCGCACACAGACACTGCCGCTGGCCTGGCTGGAGCCTGGGGGGGATTTGACCAAACCTGTCCCCCCCCGCATTATTTCCTGGGGGGGATCCGTCCCCCCCGCTTCCTACGCCCATGCATAGTCCTACCACTTTGCAATCGCTAGTCAGACCACACATGGAGTACTGTGTACAGTTCTGGGCTCCTGTAAACAAGGCAGACATAGCAGAGCTGGAGAGGGTCCAGAGGAGGGCAACTAAAGTAATAACTGGAATGGGGCAGACTACAGTACCCCGAATGATTATCAAAATTAGGGTTATTCACTTTAGAAAAAAGACGACTGAGGGGAGATCTAATTAACATGTATAAATATATCAGGGGTCAGTACAGAGATCTCTCCCATCATCTATTTATCCCCAGGACTGTGACTGTGACGAGGGGACATCCTGTGCGTCTGGAGGAAAGAAGGTTTGTACACAAACATAGAAAAGGATTCTTTACGGTAAGAGCAGTGAGATTATGGAACTCTCTGCCTGAGGAGGTGGTGATGGTGAGTACAATAAAGGAATTCAAGAGGGGCCTGGATGTATTTCTGGAGCGTAATAATATTACAGGCTATAGCTACTAGAGAGGGGTCGTTGATCCAGGGAATTATTCTGATTGCCTGATTGGAGTCGAGAAGGAATTTTTTATTCCCCTAAAATGGGGAAAATTGGCTTTTACCTCACAGTTTTTGTTATTTTTCCTTCCTCTTGATCAACTTGCAGGATGACAGGCCGAACTGGATGGACAAATGTATTTTTTTCCTCTTTATGTACTATGTTACTATGTTACTTCCTGACCAGTGTCGTAGTATGGCGCGCTAATTGAGCGGCTGCAGGAGCTGCGCCTGCCCGATCAGCTGCAGGGGACCGGCTGTTCCCATTAATCGGAACCCTGCTGTATGCGCCGGCATCTGTGAAAACACTGATGCCGGCACATTAACCCTCACTATGCCGCGGTCAGCGCTGTGCGGGGTGTGTGGAGGGAGGGAGCTTCCACAGGCATTAGGGCTGCCTTCCATGTAAGCCTGTGAGATCCAGCCCCTGGATCTCACAGGCAGGAAGGCTGTAAGTGTATTACAGTGTGTAATACACTTACAGCCAATGCATTACATTACAGAAGTATTGTAATGCATTGTACATGGGATCAGACCACCAAAAGTTGTGGGGGGGGGAAACAAAAAAAGTTTAAAAAAAAGTTAAAATAAATTTTTGCATAATAAAAATAAAAGTTTTAAGTAAAAAAGAAAAAGCATTCTTTTCCCATAATTAAGTAATAAAAATTTTTTTAAAAAGAAAGGAGGAAAAGTATGCATATTACGGTAAGTATTGACGCATCCATATAGACCGGATTTATAAAAATATCACATGATCCACCTTGTCAGTTGAATGCAGTAAATAGCCATTTTTGGTCACCTTCTATCACAAAAAGTGTAATACCAAGCGATCAAAAAGGCATATTTAGCCCAAAATGGTACCAATCAAACCGCCATCTCATCCCACAAAAAATGAGACCCTAAGACAATCGACAGAAAAAAAAAAGAATAGGGCAGTCAGAAAATGGCAACACAAGATTCCATTCTGTTCAAAAATGCATTTAGTGTGTAAAACTTAACAAAAATTAAAATAATAGACATATTAGCTATCGTCACATCCATAACAACCTGCTCTATAAAAATATCACATGAGATGTCCCTCAGGTGAATGCTGTAAAAAAAAAAAATTTTAAACTATGCCAAAACAGCTATTTTTTGTCACCTTGTCATACCAAGCGATCAAAAAATCTTATGTACCCTAAAATGGTACCAATGAAAAGTTAAATGGTACCAATGAAAACCTAAAAAAATGAGCCCCCATATATGACAATCACTCAAAAAATACTAATCAATGGTGCCCATAAACCAATCCATCAAAATATGCGCTGCAAAAGCCATATGGTGCTCCTTCTGTTCTGAGTCCTGCCATGTGCCCCCACAGCAGTTTACCACCACATATGGGTTGTTGCCGTATTCAGGAGAAAATGGGTAACACATTTTGGGTGCTTATTCTCCTGTTACCCCTTGTGAAAATGAAAAATTTGGGGCTAAAGTAACATTTTATTGTAAGAAATGAAACTTTTCATTTTCACAGCCAAGTGTTTTCAAATTTTGTAAAAAGCTTAGGGGGTCAAAGTGCTCAGTACGCCCCTTAACCACCTCAGCCCCCAGTGCTTAAACACCCTGAAAGACCAGGCCACTTTTTACACTTCTGACCTACACTACTTTCACCATTTATTGCTCGGTCATGCAACTTACCACCCAAATGAATTTTACCTCCTTTTCTTCTCACTAATAGAGCTTTCATTTGGTGGTATTTCATTGCTGCTGACATTTTTACTTTTTTTGTTATTAATCGAAATTTAACGATTTTTTTGCAAAAAAATGACATTTTTCACTTTCAGTTGTAAAATTTTGCAAAAAAAATGACATCCATATATAAATTTTGCTCTAAATTTATTGTTCTACATGTCTTTGATAAAAAAAAAATGTTTGGGTAAAAAAAAAATGGTTTGGGTAAAAGTTATAGCGTTTACAAACTATGGTACAAAAATGTGAATTTCCGCTTTTTGAAGCAGCTCTGACTTTCTGAGCACCTGTCATGTTTCCTGAGGTTCTACAATGCCCAGACAGTACAAACACCCCACAAATGACCCCATTTCGGAAAGTACACACCCTAAGGTATTCGCTGATGGGCATAGTGAGTTCATAGAACTTTTTATTTTTTGTCACAAGTTAGCGGAAAATGATGATTTTTTTTTTTTTTTTTTTTTCTTACAAAGTCTCATATTCCACTAACTTGTGACAAAAAATAAAAACTTCCATGAACTCACTATGCCCATCACGAAATACCTTGGGGTCTCTTCTTTCCAAAATGGGGTCACTTGTGGGGTAGTTATACTGCCCTGGCATTCTAGGGGCCCAAATGTGTGGTAAGGAGTTTGAAATCAAATTCTGTAAAAACTGACCAGTGAAATCCGAAAGGTGCTCTTTGGAATGTGGGCCCCTTTGCCCACCTAGGCTGCAAAAAAGTGTCACACATCTGGTATCTCCGTATTCAGTAGAAGTTGGGGAATGTGTTTTGGGGTGTCATTTTACATATACCCATGCTGGGTGAGATAAATATCTTGGTCAAATGCCAACTTTGTATAAAAAAAATGGGAAAAGTTGTCTTTTGCCAAGATATTTCTCTCACCCAGCATGGGTATATGTAAAAAGACACCCCAAAACACATTCCCCAACTTCTCCTGAATACGGAGATACCAGATGTGTGACACTTTTTTGCAGCCTAGGTGGGCAAAGGGGCCCATATTCCAAAGAGCACCTTTCGGATTTCACTCGTCATTTTTTACAGAATTTGATTTCAAACTCCTTACCACACATTTGGGCCCCTAGAATGCCAGGGCAGTATAACTACCCCACAAGTGACCCCATTTTGGAAAGAAGAGACCCCAAGGTATTCGCTGATGGGCATAGTGAGTTCATGGAAGTTTTTATTTTTTGTCACAAGTTAGTGGAATATGAGACTTTGTATGAAAAAAAAAAATATATAAAAAAAATCATCATTTTCCACTAACTTGTGACAAAAAATAAAAAATTCTAGGAACTCGCCATGCCCCTCACGGAATACCTTGGGGTGTCTTCTTTCCAAAATGGGGTCACTTGTGGGGTAGTTATACTGCCCTGGCATTTTCCAGGGGCCCTAATGTGTGGTAAGTAGGTAAATGACCAGTGAAATCCAAAAGGTGCTCTTTGGAATATGGGCCCCTTTGCCCACCTAGGCTGCAAAAAAGTGCCACACATGTGGTATCTCCGTACTCAGGAGAAGTTGGGGAATGTGTTTTGGGGTGTCTTTTTACATATACCCATGCTGGGTGAGAGAAATATCTTGGCAAAAGACAACTTTTCCCATTTTTTTATACAAAGTTGGCATTTGACCAAGATATTTATCTCACCCAGCATGGGTATATGTAAAATGACACCCCAAAACACATTCCCCACCTTCTCCTGAGTACGGAGATACCAGATGTGTGACACTTTTTTGCAGCCTAGGTGGGCAAAGGGGCCCATATTCCAAAGAGCACCTTTCGGATTTCACTCGTCATTTTTTACAGAATTTGATTTCAAACTCCTTACCACACATTTGGGCCCCTAAAATACCAGGGCATTATACCTACCCCACAAGTGACCCCATTTTGGAAAGAATAGACCCCAAGGTATTCGCTGATGGGCATAGTGAGTTCATGGAAGTTTTTATTTTTTGTCACAAGTTAGTGGAATATGAGACTTTGTATGAAAAAAAAATAAATAAAAAAAATCATCATTTTCCACTAACTTGTGACAAAAAATAAAAAATTCTAGGAACTCGCCATGCCCCTCACAGAATGCCTTGGGGTGTCTTCATTCCAAAATGGGGTCACTTGTGGGGTAGTTATACTGCCCTGGCATTTTCCAGGGGCCCTAATGTGTGGTAAGTAGGTAAATGACCAGTGAAATCCGAAAGGTGCTCTTTGGAATATGGGCCCCTTTGCCCACCTAGGCTGCAAAAAAGTGTCACACATCTGGTATCTCCGTACTCGGGAGAAGTTGGGGAATGTGTTTTGGGGTGTCTTTTTACATATACCCATGCTGGGTGAGAGAAATATCTTGGCAAAAGACAACTTTTCCCATTTTTTTATACAAAGTTGGCATTTGACCAAGATATTTATCTCACCCAGCATGGGTATATGTAAAATGACACCCCAAAACACATTCCCCAACTTCTCCTGAGTACGGCGATACCAGATGTGTGACACTTTTTTGCAGCCTAGATGCGCAAAGGGGCCCAAATTCCTTTTAGGAGGGCATTTTTAGACATTTGGATACCAGACTTCTTCTCACGCTTTGGGGCCCCTAGAATGCCAGGGCAGTATAAATACCCCACATGTGACCCCATTTTGGAAAGAAGACACCCCAAGGTATTCAATGAGGTGCATGGCGAGTTCATAGAAATTTTTTTTTTTTGGCACAAGTTAGCGGAAATTGATATTTTTTATTTTTTTCTCACAAAGTCTCCCGTTCCGCTAACTTGGGACAAAAATTTCAATCTTTCATGGACTCAATATGCCCCTCACGGAATACCTGGGGGTGTCTTCTTTCCGAAATGGGGTCACATGTGGGGTATTTATACTGCCCTGGCATTCTAGGGGCCCTAAAGCGTGAGAAGAAGTCTGGAATATAAATGTCTAAAAAATTTTACGCATTTGGATTCCGTGAGGGGTATGGTGAGTTCATGTGAGATTTTATTTTTTGTCACAAGTTAGTGGAATATGAGACTTTGTAAGAAAAAAAAATAATAATTCCGCTAACTTGGGCCAAAAAAATGTCTGAATGGAGCCTTACAGGGGGGTGATCAATGACAGGGGGGTTGATCAATGACAGGGGGGTTGATCAATGACAGGGGGGTTGATCAATGACAGGGGGGTTGATCAATGACAGGGGGGGTGATCAATGACAGGGGGGGTGATCAATGACAGGGGGGGTGATCAATGACAGGGGGGGTGATCAATGACAGGGGGGGTGATCAATGACAGGGGGGGTGATCAATGACAGGGGGGGTGATCAGGGAGTCTATATGGGGTGATAACCACAGTCATTTATCACGCCCGTGTAAGGCTTCATTCAGACGTCCGGATGCGTTTTGCGGATCCGATCCATCTATCAGTGGATCCGTAAAAATCATGCGGACGTCTGAATGGAGCTTTACAGGGGGGTGATCAATGACAGGGGGGTAATCAATGACAGGGGGGTGATCAGGGAGTCTATATGGGGTGATCACCACAGTCATTGATCATGCCCCTGTAAGGCTTCATTCAGACGTCCGGATGCGTTTTGCGGATCCGATCCATCTATCAGTGGATCCGTAAAAATCATGCGGACGTCTGAATGGAGCTTTACAGGGGGGTAATCAATGACAGGGGGGTGATCAGGGAGTCTATATGGGGTGATAACCACAGTCATTGATCATGCCCCTGTAAGGCTTCATTCAGACGTCCGGATGCGTTTTGCGGATCCGATCCATCTATCAGTGGATCCGTAAAAATCATGCGGACGTCTGAATGGAGCTTTACAGGGGGGTGATCAATGACAGGGGGGTAATCAATGACAGGGGGGTGATCAGGGAGTCTATATGGGGTGATCACCACAGTCATTGATCATGCCCCTGTAAGGCTTCATTCAGACGTCCGGATGCGTTTTGCGGATCCGATCCATCTATCAGTGGATCCGTAAAAATCATGCGGACGTCTGAATGGAGCTTTACAGGGGGGTAATCAATGACAGGGGGGTGATCAATGACAGGGGGGTGATCAGGGAGTCTATGTGGGGTGATAACCACAGTCATTGATCATGCCCCTGTAAGGCTTCATTCAGACATCCGGATGCGTTTTGCGGATCCGATCCATCTATCAGTGGATCCGTAAAAATCATGCGGACATCTGAATGGAGCTTTACAGGGGGGTGATCAGGGAGTCTATATGGGGTGATCACCACAGTCATTGATCATGCCCCTGGAAGGCTTCATTCAGACGTCCGGATGCGTTTTGCGGATCCGATCCATCTATCAGTGGATCCGTAAAAATCATGCGGACGTCTGAATGGAGCTTTACAGGGGGGTAATCAATGACAGGGGGGTGATCAATGACAGGGGGGTGATCAGGGAGTCTATATGGGGTGATAACCACAGTCATTGATCATGCCCCTGTAAGGCTTCATTCAGACGTCCGGATGCGTTTTGCGGATCCGATCGATCTATCAGTGGATCCGTAAAAATCATGCGGACATCTGAATGGAGCTTTACAGGGGGGTGATCAATGACAGGGGGGTAATCAATGACAGGGGGGTGATCAGGGAGTCTATATGGGGTGATCAGGGGTGATTAGGGGTGATCAGGGGCTAATAAGGGGTTAATAAGTGACGGGGGGGGTGTAGTGTAGTGTAGTGGTGCTTGGTGGGACTTTACTGAGCTACCTGTGTCCTCTGGTGGTCGATCCAAACAAATGGGACCACCAGAGGACCAGGTAGCAGGTATATTAGACGCTGTTATCAAAACAGCGTCTAATATACCTGTTAGGGGTTAAAAAAAACACATCTCCAGCCTGCCAGCGAACGATCGCCGCTGGCAGGCTGGAGATCAACTCTCTTACCTTCCGTTCCTGTGAGCGCGCGCGCCTGTGTGCGCGCGTTCACAGGAAATCTCGCGTCTCGCGAGAGGACGCGCCGGCGCGTCCAGGAGGAATGAATCAACCACCTCCAGGACGCGTCTGTGCGTACAGCGGTCCGGAGGTGGTTAATATATTCTTTGAAGGGTGTAGTTTCCAAAATGGGGTCACTTTTTGAGGGTTTCCACTGTACGTCAGGGTCTCTTCAAATACAAAATGGTGCCCAAAAACCATTCTAGCAAAATCTGCCTCCAAAATCCATATGGCGCTTCTTTCCTTCTGACCAATGCCACGTGCCCATAGAGTAGTTTACCACCACATATAGGGTATTTCTGTAAACTGCAGAATCAGAGTAATGCATATTAAGGTTTAGTTTGCTGTTAACCCTTGCTGTGTTCCAAGGAAAAATTTATTAACATGAAAAATCTGCATAAAAAAAGAATTTTGGAAATTTCGCCTCCATTTTGCTTTAATTCTTATGGAACACCCAAAGGGTTAACTACGTTTGTAACAACAGTTTTTAATAATTTGAGGGGTTTAGTTTCTAAAATGGGGTCATTAATGGGTGGTTTCCATTGTGTAGGCCCCTCAAAATCACTTTATAACTGAATTGGTGCTTAAGAAAATGATTTTGGAAATTTTGTAAAAAATAAAAATAAAAAATGGCTTCTAAACTTCTAAGCCTTCTAACGTCCTAAAAAAATAAAATGACATGTACAAAATTATGCCAACATAAAGCAGACATATGGGGAATGATTACTGATAACTATTTTATGCGGCATTACTATCTGTCTTAAAAGTAGAGACATTCAAACTTAGAAAATTTAGAATTTTTCTAAATTTTGGGTAAATTTTGGATTTTTTTTAATTATAGGAAAAATATATTGACTCAAATTTAGCACTGCCATGAAGTACAATGTGTCACAAGAAAACAATCTCAGAATGGCTTGGATAAGTAAAAGTGTTCCAAAGTTATTACCACATAAAGTGACACATGTCGGATTTGCAAAAAATGGCCTGGGCAGGAAGGTGAAAACTGGCCCGGGGTAGAAAGGGTTAAGGATACTTGCCAGTAAACATAATTGTATAGTACTGAAGAGAGCCTCATTATTTCTGCTCATTTTGGCCTGAAAGTGCTGGAGCTGTCATTAAATGCAAGACATAATCCTGAACACTCATCTCTTCTGCTTCTTTACTTGACCCCACTTAATGTCTGGCAGCTGGCTAGCTTGTCCACATTAGAAAATGTGTTTCTTAGAAATTCATCGCATAAGCAAGTCCAGAAAAATCAGAACATGACTTATGGGGGTAAGAGCTGAACTAGTAAATGGGGGCGGGCACTCACAGACTGACTTGCTTCCACCGGCTTTACATTGCCTTGAGGGCTTATAAAAACTGGTTGACTAAGGATCCATGCACATGGCAGTATCCCAATGTTTCCATAACACTTAGATTTAGTACAAATACAATTGGAGTTTCAGTATGAACTCGTAGAATTCTATAGACGCTGTTTTTTTTTCTTATTAATCAGTGACTTTTAGTAAACTTTGAATAAACCTTTTTATTTTGTTTTATTTTTTCCTTTTATTGTAGATTGTACCTTATTTCTACTTAAACCAAACACCTACCTGTCATCTTAATCATCACATTTCTTTATAATGTGTTTTAATGGGAATTTTTTATTAAACAAATGAATGTTTGCAAAAATTCACAATGGACTCTTAATGTTACCTGACAAGCGTAAATAAACTAAAATAATCCTATCTAGATGGGAAAAGGCTTCTGTACATGCACCTGTGCAATCATAAACCCTGTGACAAGCACTTACTGCTTGAAAGGCTTTTAGCAGCGAAATTGATGTTTAACATGTATCCAGCATCTGCCTTTTTTCCTTTCTAGATTTCTTTTAGTAACTTAATAAATTGCAGATCTTGAGGTTTGGGAAAATAAAGCAGATGAGTGATGGTAGAATTTATAGTGAATTCCCAGGGCAAAATAATTACGATATAAACATAAGGTGAAAATAAATACAACTGCACTACCACATGTTATCCATCGGAGGTGCTGTACAGAAACCCCCAAACAAAACGGATCAGTGTTTGATCTTTTTCTACTGTCACTAGTGTGTTTCCATTCACTATTTGTGCAAGTCTCTTTCTCCTATGTGGTGCCCGTCTCAGGTAATTCTTCCTGCAGTAGGATTAGTGTGATCACAATTTTGTTCACAATAATTGGATAGATCAAATATAATTAGTTTTCTTTTATTAAAGTAATATTGGGAGTAATAGCAACGTTTCGGGCAGGACTCTGAGAATGCCCTTTATCAGGCTGGAAATACACAAGAAACAACAAAGCTTCAAAGGGAGTACATGGCATATGTGTAAAAAGGAGATAGTAGTAATGAAATTTTCCAAATTTTTTTCACGTTACACCCATAAACTTAAATGTATTTGATTACGATTTTATGTGATAGAAGAACACAAAGTAGCAAATATGTGTGAAGTGAAAAGAAAATGATAGATGGTTTTCAAAAGTTTTAATAAATAAAAATCTGGAAAGTGTGGCATGCATTTGTATTCAGCCCCCCCCCCCTCCCCCGTACTTTATAGGAACACCTTTTGCTACAATTACAGCTGCAAGTCTTTTGGGGTTATGTCAGTACCAGCTTTGAACCTCTGTTTGTATGTTAGCTTTAGGCCTCATGCACACGACCGTTGTGTGCATCCGTGGCCGTTGTGCCGTTTTCCGTTTTTTTTCGCGGACCCATTGACTTTCAATGGGTCCGTGGAAAAAACGGAAAATGCACCGTTTGGCAGCCGCATCCGTGAGCCGTGTTTCCTGGCCGTGAAAAAAATATGACCTGTCCTATTTTTTTCACGGCCAACGGTTCACGGACCCATTCAAGTCAATGGGTCCGTGAAAGAACACGGATGCACACAAGATTGGCATCCGTGTCCGTGATCCGTGGCCGTAGGTTAGTTTTTATACAGACGGATCCGAAGATCCGTCTGCATAAAAGCTTTTTCAAAGCTGAGTTTTCACTTCGTGAAAACTCAGAACCGACAGTATATTCTAACACAGAAGCGTTCCCATGGTGATGGGGACGCTTCTAGTTAGAATACACTACAAACTGTGTACAAGACTGCCCCCTGCTGCCTGGCAGCACCCGATCTCTTACAGGGGGCCGTGATCAGCACAATTAACCCCTTCAGGTGCGGCACCTGAAGGGGTTAATTGTGCTGATCACGGCCCCCTGTAAGAGATCAGGGCTGCCAGGCAGCAGTGGGCAGACCCTCCCCCCCCTCCCCAGTTTGAATATCATTGGTGGCCAGTGCGGCCCCCCCCCCCTCCCTCTATTGTAATAATTCGTTGGTGGCACAGTGTGCGCCCCCCCCCTCCCTCCCGCTATTGTAATAATTCGTTGGTGGCACAGTGTGCGCCCCCCATCGGCCCCCCCTCCCTCTATAGCATTAACAACATTGGTGGCCAGTGTGCGGCCTCCCATCTCTCCCCCCCCCCCATCATTGGTGGCAGCGGAGTTCCGATCGGAGTCCCAGTTTAATCGCTGGGGCTCCGATCGGTAACCATGGCAACCGGGACGCTACTACAGTCCTGGTTGCCATGGTTACTTAGCAATAGTACAATAGTAGAAGATTCATACTTACCTGCTCCAGGCTGCTGCTGCGATGTTCGTGTCCGGCCGGGAGCTCCACCTACTGGTAAGTGACAGGTCTGTGCGGCGCATTGCTAAATGAACTGTCACTTACTAGTAGGAGGAGCTCCCGGCCGGACACGAACCTCGCAGCTCCCAGGTAAAGTATGAATCTTTTACTATTGTACTATTGCTAGTAACCCGCTGCCACCAATGATCGGGGGGGGGGGGAGATGGGAGGCCGCACACTAGCCACCAATGTTGTTAATGCTATAGAGGGAGGGGGGGCCAATGGGGGGCGCACACTGTGCCACCAACGATTTATTACAATAGAGGGAGGAAGGGGGGGGGGCACACTGTGCCACCAACGAATTATTACAATAGAGGGAGGAGGGGGGGGGGCCGCACTGGCCACCAATGATATTCAAACTGGGGAGGGGGGGGTCTGCCCCCTGCTGCCTGGCAGCCCTGATCTCTTACAGGGGGATATGATAGTACAATTAACCCCTTCAGGTGCGGCACCTAAGGGGTTAATTGTGCTGATCACGGCCCCCTGTAAGAGATCGGATGCTGCTAGGCAGCAGGGGGCAGTCATGTACACAGTTTGTAGTATATTCTAACTAGAAGCGTCCCCATCACCATGGGAACGCCTCTGTGTTAGAATATACTGTCGGAAATGAGGTTTCACGATCTCACTCATATCCGACAGTATATTCTAACATAGAGGCGTTCCCATGGTGATGGGGACGCTTCAAGTTAAAATATACCATCGGTTTGGAGAAAACTCCGATCTGATGGTATAAAAGGGACTCCAGACTTTACATTGAAAGTCAATGGGGACGGATCCGTTTGAAATGGCACCATATTGTGTCAACGTCAAACGGATCCGTCCCCATTGACTTGCATTGTAATTCAGGACGGATCCGTTTGGCTCCGCACGGCCAGGCGGACACCAAAACGACTTTTTTTTCATGTCCGTGGATCCTCCAAAAATCAAGGAAGACCCACGGACGAAAAAACGGTCACGGATCACGGGAAAACGGAACCCCGTTTTGCGGACCGCAAAAAAATACGGTCGTGTGCATGAGGCCTTATGGATGTGCACCTGTGACTTTACATGTGCTAGTCTAAATTTTCTTGCAGTGTGCTTGGAGGGTAGCTGCCCAAGCACTCCCTGCCCATCTATCCGTGGCCTCTAAAGCGAGTATAAATATAGCTGCTTCCTACACCACCCTGAACATTGTGGAATAAAGTTAAGCTCAGGAGAGGCGGTTCTGTAAGGCCTCCTGCACACGGCCGTTTTTTTTTCCCGTTTACTGGCCGTTTTTTGCGTTCCGTATACGGTCCATATACGGAACCATTCATTTCAATGGTTCCGCAAAAAAAATGGAATGTACTCCGTATGCATTCCGTTTCCGTATTTCCGTTTTTCCGTTCCGTGTTAACATAGAACATGTCCTATTATTGCCCGCAAATCACGGTCCGTGGCTCCATTCAAGTCAATGGGTCCGCAAAAAAAACGGAACACATACGGAAATGCATCCGTATGTCTTCCATTTCCGTTCTGTTTTTTGCTGAACCATCTATTGAAAATGTTATGCCCAGCCCAATTTTATCTATGTAATTACTGTATACTGTATATGCCATACGGAAAAACGGAACGGAAAAACGGAACAGAAACGGAAACACAACGGAAACAAAAAACGGAACAACGGATCCGTGAAAAATGGACCGCAAAACACTGAAAAAGCCATACGGTCGTGTGCAATAGGCCTTAGTGTTAGATACCCATCTGCAGAAGCCAACTTGACGTAGGTAGATGGGCCCGACTCTCGTTTGATCAAAAATGTGCACAAAGAGCTTCCATTTTTCTTGTATAATAGGTATAGCACCACTGTAATCCAGAATAATCTCTAATCCCTAGTTCTATTGTTTGCATGTATAACAGCGTGCTGCCATATTTTGTTTGCTGTTTGCATGTTAGCTTTATGGATGTGCACCTGTGACTTTTACATTTTTGCCCATTCTTCTTTGCAGATTAGCTCAAGCTCTGTCAGATTGGATGGAGAGCGTCTGTGAATGGCAATTTTCAAGTCTTGCTTCAGAATCTCAATTCTAACACATGAATATGCTTTGCTCTAAACCATTCCATTGTAGCTCTGGCAGTATGTTTAGGGTTGTTTTCCTGCTGAAAGGCGAACCTCTGCCCAGTCTTAAGTCTTTTGCAGCCTCTACCAGGTTTTCCTCCAGGATTGCTCTGTATTTAGCTCCATCCATCTTCCCATAAACTCTGACTAGCTTTCCTGTCCGTGCTGAACAAAAGCATCCCCACAGAATGATGCTGCCACCAGCATATTTCACGGTGGGGATGGAGTGTTCAGGTTGATGCGCAGTGTTAGTTTTACCCCACACATAGTGTTTTGCATTTAGGCCAAAAATATAAACTTTGGTCTCATCTGACCAAAGCAGCTTCTTCCACGTTTGCTATGTCCCGTACATGACTTATGGCAAACTGCAAATGGGACTTCATATTGTTTTCTTTCTTCTTGCCACTGACCATGGGCCTCTTTAGTGATTCTCTGATAGTCAGTTTCGGTGGATGGCCATGTCTTGGTAGGTTTGCCGTTGTGCCACACTCCTTCCATTTTTGGATGATGGACTGAACAGTGCTCTGTGAGATGTTCAGAGCTTGGTTTATATAACCTAACCCTGCTTTACACTTCTCCACGACTTTATCCCTAACCTATCTAGTGTGCTCCTTGGTTTTCATGATGCTGTTTGATCACTAATGTTCACTAACAAACCTCTGACGCCATCACAGAACAGCTGTAGTTATACTGAGAATAAATTGCACACAGGTGGACTCTTTTTACCAATTAATTCACTTCTGAAGGCAATTGGTCTTTTATTTAGGGTACAGGGTGCTGAATACAAATTCACACAGATTTTTATTTATTAATATTATTTTGAAAACCATGTATCATTTTCTTTTCACTTCATACATACATACTTGCTACTTTGTGTTGGTCACATAAAATCCCAATAAAATACATTTACCGTAAATTTGTGGGCCTAACGTTAAAAAATACTATAAATGAATACTTTTTCAAGGCAGTGTAAATAGCAGTATCATTGCTAGTCCCAATAAGCAAAGTAAAGTATATCTACTAATAACCAAATGGCATATCTGTCTAGTTGTGCTGTAATGCAGGAGCATCCGTGCAGGATTATCTTTGCCTATTGATGCCAGGATTGCTGGGTGACAACTACTTGATTATTGACCATTATGGCCGCCACCTAGCTCTCCCATAATAGATAAAGCTAAAAAGCCAGCATAAACTTAATCCAGAATAGATAATACGAATACAGTAGAACCGCAAAAGAGGCCGATGCAAAAGCCATTTCTATATAAGAAAATAAAATTTATTTACTTTTTGCTTTGCAGGTGGCAGGACAAGAAGGCATCGCCTTCACTCAAGACAATGATCATGAAAAGGCTCTGAATTATTTTACCCTAGCCATTATAGCTAGTAACAATAACCCTAAATACCTGCGCCAGCACGCCACCTGCCTTCTTCATATGGGAGACTACCACAATGCGGTCACAGACATGGACAAGGCCATCCAAAGGCACAATACTAATGACCTCAAGACACAAGTGGAGGACTTCTGTTGTAAGGGATACATCTTGCTGTTACAGGAGGAGAATGAAGCTGCCTGCAGGCAGTACATGAAGGCTCTGAGTCTGGACAGCTCGTTGGCATTGGCAGCCATTAGCAATACACCAGGAAAGCAGCGGCTGGTGCAGAAATTCAGTCTGGTATCACATAAGTATTATGAGCAAAAGCTCCTGGAGGAGTCGTGGAGAGTGACTGAATGTGGATTGCTTATCGATGAAACCAACCAGGAGATGAGGAAACTCAAAGCCAAAATTAAAAGAGAAGCATCAGGTTGTATTGTCCATTAGTACATAGAGAATATAGAACTCCAGATCTATAGAGAAATTCTCCTAGCCTTTCAGGAAATAATGTTGTCCATAGGGGGGCAGTAGTGAGCACTGGTATAGCAGATATTCAGTTTAGTTTGAACTTTCCTCGGCCAATAATATGTTCAGAGGAGTTGTTACCCAGGCTGTGGCTATAGGGGTTTAGGAGTGAGAGTCGCACCCAGGCCCTGGCCACTGAGGGGGCCCAAATGCCCACCTGCCACATAAGATGACACAGTATTATAAATGTTATCTGGGCTCAGGAGCTTCAAGTTACACCTCTACTTGTCGCTTCCCTTCCCCCACATATCTTAGCAGCTAGTATGTAGTACAGTACAATTCTGAGCGGGGGAGTGATAATGAACAAATGAGAAAGTTTCTTCCAGGGTAGGGATATATCTCCACATACTACATATAGCTATGTATACATAAATTCAGACCTATATAAATACATTGCTTTGTCTATCAGGTATATGTTCACCCCCTGCTCATGACCCCCACTTCCAATTTGAAACACTTGGTGCGACCATTTATGATATAGTCGTGATTTATATACATTTTGCCCAATACATTTAGTGATACTAGGTTATTGCCAGGGAGGATTCCAAGACTACATTTGCTTGGTCTTGTTCTGAGTTAGGCCTCATGCACACAACCGTGTGCCGCGGACCACAAATTGCGGTCCGCAATGCATGGGCACCGACCATGGGGCTGCCGCATGTGGATCCGCATCCGACGGTCTGCACAGCAGACAAATAGTGCATGCACTACTTTTTTGCAGTGCGGAGGCACGGACAGAAAACCCATGCAAGCACTCCATAGTGAAGTCAAGTGAATGGGTGCCAGAATGGCTGGGGCCCGTATTTTGTGGACACGCTGTTTGCGGGCAGCAATACGGGCCCGGCCGGCTCACGGTCGTGTGCATGAGCCCTTATAGAAACGTTTTACGCAAGTTTAGCTATGCTGGTTTAAAGGGACATTTCCATAATTTTTTTAACATGTGAATATTCAATGTATTTTTGTTTACAATAAAGTTGGTGGATGGTTTTCTGGA
Source organism: Bufo bufo (assembly GCF_905171765.1). NCBI lineage: Eukaryota > Metazoa > Chordata > Amphibia > Anura > Bufonidae > Bufo > Bufo bufo. Next base: position 141,306,102 of record NC_053389.1, read on the forward strand.
TATAATGTTTTGAAGCCACTGTCTGGAATGTTAGCATGGCAGAGATTCTTACTTAACACTCTTTGTCAGACCATTAGTGAGACCAGAGAAAAGTGATGGGTGGTGCACCTCCCCTGTGCTATTCTAGAGGTGTAGAGCTTCTCACTTTACACTTCTCAAGGTCTATCAAAAGAAAAAAATAGAGCTTTAATTCTGCAATTCATTCCAGTCCTCCACCTATTCTTCTAATGAGATTACCTTTCATAATAACCATTCCATGTGCAGCAGTCCTAAACTTAAATGACTTTACTATTGCTACAGATTACAACATTTGCATGAATTTTCAATGGCACAGTACTGACAAAATAAAAATGCCAAATATTCTAAAAGAAACCTTTTTTCTATGAATATAGAATTTATAAAATACTCCTTTATGACAGAGGTTTCCCTTTAATGCAGAAGTATGGTTAGATTTTCAGATCACTGTGCAATGAATGTTGTAAAAATTGCATTTCACAAGAGCAAACTGAGGAGACACTAAGGCTGCGTTCACACGGGCGAGATTTCCGCGCGGGTGCAATGCGGTAGGTGAACGTATTGCACCCGCACTGAATCCCGACCCATTCATTTCAATGGGGCTGTTCAGATGAGCGGTGATTTTCACGCATCACTTGTGCGTTGCGTGAAAATCGCAGCATGCTCTATATTCTGCGTTTTTCACGCAACGCAGGCCCCATAGAAGTGAATGGGGTTGCGTGAAAATCGCAAGCATCCGCAAGCAAGTGCGCATGCGGTGCGATTTTCACGCACGGTTGCTAGGAGACGATCGGGATGGAGACCCGATCATTATTATTTTCCCTTATAACATGGTTATAAGGGAAAATAATAGCATTCTGAATACATAATGCATAGAAAACTAGCGCTGGAGGGGTTAAAAAAAAAAATAATAATTTAACTCACCTTAATCCACTTGATCGCGTAGCCCGGCATCTCCTTCTGTCTCCTTTGCTGAACAGGACCTGTGGTGAGCATTAATTACAGGTAAAGGACCTTTGGTGACGTCACTCCGGTCATCACATGGTACGTCACATGATCTTTTACCATGGTGATGGATCATGTGATGACCGGAGTGACGTCACCAAAGGTCCTTTACCTGTAATTAATGCTCACCACAGGTCCTGTTCAGAAAAGGAGACAGAAGGAGATGCCGGGCTAGGCGATCAAGTGGATTAAGGTGAGTTAAATTATTATTATTTTTTTTAACCCCTCCAGCGCTAGTTTTCTATGCATTCTGTATTCAGAATGCTATTATTTCCCTTATAACCATGTTATAAGGGAAAATAATACAATCTACAGAACACCGATCCCAAGCCCGAACTTCTGTGAAGAAGTTCGGGTTTGGGTACCAAACATGCGTGATTTTTCTCACGCGAGTGCAAAACGCATTACAATGTTTTGCACCCGCACATTTTCCTGCAACGCCCGTGTGAACCTAGCCTAAAGGTGGAATGATGGAAGATTTCAGCTCTGAGGACTACATAATTGTAAATAGAGCTCTGGAGAATAACATCGGATGTAACTCAGGGTCAGTACATGATATATAATGTAATGTATTTGCAAAGATCTTCGCTTTTTTATGTATATCAAGTCTATATGTAAACTGTGAATGACGGACATGTCTTTTAAATTAAAAATATTTAACGTTTCCCACCTTTCATTTATTGCTTTGTGTAAAGTTTTAGCTAAGTGTATTTTATATTTCCTTAGCTTTGTTGTATCCAATGCAGAGTTCAGAGTTTATTTTACTCATTGGTATAGCGCTGACAGATTACAGACATTATCATCACTTGCTGTCCCCAGTGGAGCTCACAATCTCGTCATCAGTCTGTGTGTTACTAATTGGTATTACAATGCAAACATGAAAGCCAAATACCTAGGAATTGGTGAATTTCGGTAAACCTTTTTACTATCCCCTGTGTATGAAGAGTGCTTCTAACATCGTGTCCTACCTCCTCTCTTTTTGCTGCTACTTGTTTTGATAGTGATCTTGTCCAAAGTGACCATATCAGGCAGTCATGGCATCACTCTGTAGACAGAACCACACAGTGCCATGCTACATGAAGTGGCATCTCTATATAACTGTTTCCTAAATGTGGGCACCACGTATAAATGAGTACAAGTCAGCATGCCATAAATCAATCAATTCAAGAGGTTTTCTTGGACTTGGATATCGATGACCTATCCTCAGGATAGTTATTCAGTGTTAAATCCTGAGGGTCTGACATCCAACACCCCCACCAATTAGCTGTTTTGGGCAGCCACTGACCCGGAAACTTTACAGTGGGCAGAAGCCTGACTTGGATGGAAAATTAGCTGCAGTACCCCTGCACGGATGGTGTGGATGGTGCCTACTGCTTCTGGCAATGTCCACTGTATAGCTTCTAGTGCTGGAGGCTGCCCGAAACAGCTAATCGGTGGTGGTGCTGGGTGCTGTATCCCCACCAATCTGATATTGATCACCTTTCCTGAGGATAGGTCATCATTTAAAGGGGTTTTCTAGTTTGTACTGACATCCATTAAAATAAGCATTTACCTTTATTGCTCCTATCTTCTGTCTTTTTCCCTGTTATGTTTTATCCATGGAAGTGTCAAAGCAGCAACAGGGGTAGTTTTAGGGGAGTGTCTATGTAACTAGCTGGGTGTTCGATGCTATAAACTAGCTGGACATTGTTAAAGGGTGTCTGTCATCTATTTTCTTCACAATAAACTGCTAGAATCACAGGCATAAAAGATAAATGTGGTCGGGCATCACTGGCCCTGCCCCCTCCCCACCCTCACCAAGTCCCCTTTTTGGGAAAGTGGTTGTCCCATGATAACTTATCCCCTATAGGCAAGAAGTGTCTGATTGGCAGGGGTCTGACTGTTGTGGCCCCAACCAGTGGCTAGATTGGGGGCCTTTTTCCATTGTCTGAATGGAGCACCATGTCTGTCTAAAACTCCAGTCAGCTTTATGGGGCTGCGAAAGATAGCCATGTACAAGCGAAAGATAGCCATGTACAAGTTCTGGGCTATCAGTCCCATAGAGTTTAATGGAGCAGCAGACACTCATACATGCCTAGCTCTCCATTCAAATGAGGGAAATGGAGAGTGATTGGTGGGGGCCACAACAGTCAGACCCCTGCCAATCAGACTCTTATCCCCTAAAAAGGATGTTATCATGGGACAACCCCTTTATTTACATGGACACAGTTGTCCGTCTGTATGGACAGCTGTGCCTGGTATTGCTACTGAATTCAATTCATTTGAAGTGTCACAGCCTTTTTGTTATTTTGAATGGTGGAGGTCCGACCCCAACCAATGAAGCAGTCTTGCCCTATCCTAAGCATAGACTATCAATGTAAAGGAGGTTTTCAATATTGGTTCAAAAGTCACGTCATGTAACTATTACAACCAGTGATTGGCCACAGTGGTGATGTCAGTATGAACAAACATAATATTATTATTAGAATTGTAATTGAAATATGCAATTCCCAAAACAGCGTAAAATCCATTTAATCTCCTTCCTCGAAATTGCAACACTTTCCAATTTGCCTCTTCTCACTGCAAATATATCCAGGGTGTTCATGCAGAATTCAAGAAATTCTATTTCGGGGCTAGTAATAAATTGTGCTTTATCTTGGTGTATGAGGGTGAATGGTTTTAACGGATTTCAACTAGTGATACTTGAAATTATCCATGAGGGAGGCTTGGAGGGACTGATTAGCATTAGGCAATTTCAAGGCTCTGTAGAGACACTGTCCTTGAGTGCACAAGGTCACTTTTAATAATTTGCAATTGGCGTAACCGTCTGTCTCATTAGATACTTGTTCTGTAATCATAGTGCATTTGTGCAGCCTGAAAAAAGTCTACTGCTGTTCTGCATTTATTAGTCAATGACATTTCGGATCATCAGTTGTCTACTTCCAAAATATGCAGAAGTTTGACATCGGTGGATAATGAGTCACGAAGCTTTGCTTTTTATGTCTTCTCTTTTCTTGCTTGGATCATGACCGTAAAATTATTAAGACACTAAACTTTATCAAGACATTAAGCATGATAACAGCATTGAATGGGGAGAGGATTCGTGCCTGCTCTATCTTATCAATTAAAGAGGACAAAGCCATGGAAGTAAAGTCACAGATTCTGCTTCAATCGCTAAAAATTGTGCTGTCTCTGTCTGTTCTATCCAAATTATAAAATAATAATAATAATTTAATATGGCTTGATTTACCTGTTCTATGGCAGGCAGTGGCCTCCGCTTAAAGGGGTATTCTCATCTCAGACATAGGATATGCCAGCAATGTTATATAGGTGCAGGTCCTACCTCTGGAACCTGCTCTTATTTCCAGAGACAATACAAATATATGATCCCAAATAGCGTGTGGATAGGCGTATTACAGCAAATACTTTTATTTACAAATAGTCCTTATAGACCAGAGATCGCCTTTTTTTCCACATGCTTATAGAATTAACACTGCCTGTCCAAAAAAAAAGTCGCCACCTGGATTCAACTAAGCAAATAGTTATGAGCCTTCTATTGGATAATTACTGCATGGGCGATTATCTTTTGGCTGGCAACAAGTTATTTAACCGCAACTGGTGCAATGAGCTGCTTCTCATTTCTTAAACAACCATGTCAAAAGACACATCTCGTGGTCGTGAAAAAGATATTAGTCTGTTTGAGAAGGGTCAAATCATTGGCATGCATCAAGCAAAGAAAACATCTAAGGAGATTGCAGAAACTACTAAAATTGGCTTAAGAACTGTCCAATGCATTATTAAAAACTGGAAGAATAGTGGGGACCCATTGTATTCGAGGAAGAAATGTGGCGTGAAAAAAATCCTGAATGATCGTGATCGACGATTACTTAAACGTTTGGTGAAATAAAATCGAAGAAAAACAACAGTAGAACTCAGGGCTATGTTTAATAGTGAAAGTAAGCGCACGCACAAGCACAATGAAAAGGGAACTCAAGGGATTGGGACTGAAAAGCTGTGTAGCCATAAGAAAACCACTAATCGGTGAGGAAACCAGAAAAAAAGGCTTCAATTTGCTAGGGAGCATAAAGATTTGACTCTGGAGCAATGGAAGAAGGTCATGGGGTCTGATGAGTCCAGATTTACCCTGTTAAATCACCTGCGGTCTCAATGTAAACGGTCCACTCCCGTTACTTACAAATTAACACAACAAGGAAGGAGTGTGCGACACACCAATAAAGAGTTAAAAATAGATTTTATTGAAATATAAATAAAAATAAAATAAACAATACTGAAGGTACATGGGTAATAAGGCAGGGACAGCCACAGTCCTACATCACCCTGTTATCAGCCCAGTGATATGAAATGTATAAACAATATCTCAATTATTGAACAAACAGGTAACATTTGATCCAAAGAACATAATGTAAGTGTAAGCAGGAGATATATATGATACGTATCAGAGCCCCAGCACTGCAAAGCAGCTATATGGCCTGGATCCAAGTACAACAAGTGATAATACCAGGTCATGCACCGAGTGGTGAGGCAACATACCTAGGAGACTGGGACTGAAGTCAGGGTAATGGCGCTCCTCGACGCGTGTTTCGCATGTAGTTTGCTTCCTCAGGAGGAAGCGAACTACACGCGAAACGCGCGTCGAGGAGCGCCATTACCCTGACTTCAGTCCCAGTTTCTTAGGTATGTTGCCTCACCACTCGGTGCATGACCTGGTATTATCACTTGTTGTACTTGGATCCAGGCCATATAGCTGCTTTGCAGTGCTGGGGCTCTGATACGTATCATATATATCTCCTGCTTACACTTACATTATGTTCTTTGGATCAAATGTTACCTGTTTGTTTAATAATTGAGATATTGTTTATACATTTTATATCACTGGGCTGATAACAGGGTGATGTAGGACTGTGGCTGTCCCTGCCTTATTACCCATGTACATTCAGTATTATGTTTATTTTATTTTTATTTATATTTCAATAAAATCTATTTTTAACGCAAGATTTACCCTGTTCCAGAGTAATGAGCGCATCAGGGTAATAAGAGAGGCAGATGAAGTGATGCACCCATCATGCCTAGTGCCTACTGTACAAGCCTGTGGGGGCAGTGCTATGATCTGGGGTTGCTGCAGTTGGTCAGATCTAGGTTCAGCAACAATATGTGCTCCAAGAATGAGGTCAGCGGACTACCTGAACATACTGAATGACCAGGTTATTCCATAAATTGATTTTTTCTTCCCTGATGGCACGGGCATATTCCGAGATGACAATGCCAGGATTCATCGGGCTCAAATTGTGAAAGAGTGGTTCAGGGAGCATGAGACATCATTTTCACACATGGATTGGCCACCACAGAGTCCAGACCTTAACCCCATTGAGAATCTTTGGGATGTGCTGGAGAAGGCTTTGTGCAGCAGTCAGACTCTACCATCATCAATGCAAGATCTTCGGGGAAAACTAATGCAACACTGGATGGAAATAAATCTTGTGACATTGCAGAAGCTTATCGAAACAATGCCACAGAGAATGCGTACCGTAATCAAAGCAAAAGGCGGTCCAACAAAATATTAGAGTGTGTGACCTTTATTTTTTGGTGGTTACTTTTTTTTTTGGACAGGCAGTGTATTTGTGGTAAGGAGGTATTTGAATTAAAAGATATCAGTGGATGGCACATTTACGGCTCCATAGCATTCTTATAGTATATGTCCTGCTTTATGTCTCTATATCAGGATCTGTAGATTAGTGCACTGTATCTGTGGCTGCGCGCTGCCACCTGCGCTCCTAATCTCTCTGCAACTAGTATTCCAACATCTGTTGGTATCTCAGCCTATCTGTGACCCTCACTGGTACTAAAAAGCTGGCATCTTCAGGGGATCGGGCAGTGCGTGTGTGCAGCCGCGAGGACAATATATAACTAGGGTTGAGCGAACCCGAACTGTAAAGTTCGGGTTCGTACCGAACTTTAGGATTTTTGGACCCCCGACCCGAACCCGAACATTTCTGTAAAAGTTCGGGTTCGGGTTTGGTGTTCGGCGCTTTCTTGGCGCTTTTTGAAAGGCTGCAGAGCAGCCAATCAAGCGGTTAACTGTCTGACCTTAGAAGCCATCACAGCCATGCCTACTAATGGCATGGCTGTGATTGGCCAAAGCAGCATGTGACCCAGGCTCTATATAAGCTTGGGTCACGTAGCGCTATGCTGCTGGACTTGTGATTTCAGGGAGAGAATAGGAGAGAATCTAACTCAGCGATCTACAGAGAAATAGTTGTGTGGGTGCAGGACACAATCGTTTTACCCTGCCCTGAGCCCATTGACCAAAAAAAAAAAACTTTTATAATTCTGTTAGTTAGGTCGGCGGCGGCCATTTTATGCAAGCTCACTGCACCAACACTGCATCTGAGCTTTTGTGACATTGCAAATCACCATTTTTTTTTTGCAAACTACAACATCTTGATTAGTCAGTGTGCAATTTAAGCTAGAGATACACCCATCATTTTTTGAGGTTTGAAAAACACACAATTTTTTTTTTTTTAAAACTGTATTTTCCAGATCTGCAAGTGTTAAATTCAAGTTTAATATATACAGCTTTCATATTCTGTTACCAAAAAAACACTTTTTTGGCAATCTACAACATCTTGATTAGTCAGTATGCATTTTAAGCTAGAAATACACCCATCATTTTCTGGGTTTTGAAAAACACACTTTTTTTTTCTCCAAAAAACAGTATTTTCCTGATCTGCAAGTGTTAAATTCAAGTTTAATATATACAGCTTTCATATTCTGTTACCAAAAAAAACACTTTTTTGGCAATCTACAACATCTTGATTAGTCAGTGTGCAATTTAAGCTAGAAATACACCCATCATTTTCTGGGGTTTTAAAAACACCCTTTTTATTTTTAAAAAAACAGTATTTTCCAGATCTGCAAGTGTTAAATTCAAGTTTAATATATATAGCTTTCATATTCTGTTACCAAAAAAGCACTTTATTGGCAATCTACAACATCTTGATTAGTCAGTGTGCAATTTAAGCTAGAAATACACCCATCATTTTCTGGGATTTGAAAAACACACTTTTTTGACAAAAAACACTATTTTCAGGCATTGCAGCATCAGCACGTGTGAAATTACAGGCTTATATACAGTTGTCAAATTCAGTTGTTGTTGAAGGAAGTGTTATATTTAAATATATATGTATATATGCCCTGACATATATACATGTATATTGGCCCTTGACTGTGGGCCCGTCCAGGTGGGACCAGGGGATATACATGGAAATGTATGTAGGCCTCCTTGACAGGCATACATCTCTATGTATATATGTATATATATATGTATGGATGGGCTTATTGTCACGTGTGGGTGTATGCATATTTGTGGATGTGCCCCAAACATCCATGATTGTGCATATACTTATAATATAACTGTATATATGTATATATATGTGTATGGATGTGCCCCAAGCATCCATACACATATAGTATAGGAACCAGACGTGCCGCCCCCCCCCTCATGCATCCCTGCAGGGGATGAGAAGGTCTCCAGATGGCTGGACAATTATGTCCAGCCTCTGGTGACCTCAAAAGGCATGGGATCAATAGAGATCCGATGCCTTTTGGTATTTAACTATCCCCAACCGTTGGGGATAGTTAACATAACAGAGAGAGGAACAAACGTCCCTCCCTCTGTTATCTGCACCCCTCCGGCGCGATAATTATCGCACCGCATGGTATGCAGATGCGCTACAGGCGGAGGATCAAAGGAACCCTCCGCCTGGAAGCGCGCTCCGGGATGCGCGGGCCGGCGCGGTGACGTCATATCACCGCGCCGGCCCACGTGTTCTGGCCGGCGGCGCGCACGTGCACGTCCGGACGTGCTGCCTCGGGAGCGAGCGCCGCCAAACTTAAATAGTCAGGCGGCGCTACGCTGAGGCACTTCTGTACAGAGCCCCAGCCGGAGAGGATCATCCCTGGACGAACGAGCAACCCCTGGACAACGAGCATTATACCTAAGTACCCCTCTGATACCCCCCTATTACTATATACCCCATTACTCTCACTCCCTATATACCCCACTACGCTCACCCTCACTGTATACCCCATTACTCTCACTCCCTATATACCCCACTATATACCCCACTACTCTCACTCCCTATATACCCCACTACTCTATATACCCCACTACTCTCACTCCCTATATACCCCACTATATACCCCCCTACTATATACCCCACTACTCTCACTCACTATAAACCCTACCCTATATACCCCTGGTATATACCCCTGGTAACCTTACCCTATATACCCCTGGTAACCCTAACCCTACCCTATATACCCCTGGTAACCCTACCCTATATACCCCTGGTACCCTACCCTATATACCCCTGGTAACCCTAACCTATATACCCCTGGTACCCTACCCCTTATTACCCCTGATAATCCAACACCCCTAGTAATCCCTTCCCTGATTTACCCTAATCACCTCCCGCGGTATATTTATGCTTTATGGTTGGCTTACACTCTAGTAAGACCACCGTCAACCTTCGTCTACCCCATAGGGATAGTTTATAGTACTAGGTGGGTGGGCTGTTAATATTGAATGTGTGTATCGTATAGTTAGTTTGTGGGTGGAATTGGGACTGTGTAGTGTAGTTGAGTACTGTATATCTAGTGCTGTATTGTAAATGTATTGCGTAGTGTATTGTTAATAAATACTGTTATATTTGTATCCGTCGGTAACGTGTAGTTATTGGCGATAGTTAGTTAGTAAGGCGCATGCAGCTAGTGTAGCGATCAGTGTAAGGCATAGTGAAGGTATTGTTATTATTATATAAAGGTATAAATAGGCGGAGTTATCAATAGACGGCTCCTCCTATTTATGAATATTAAGTATCAATATTTGCATAAATATTGGTGAGTAATATTCCCCCTTTACATTGGCGAGCCAGGCCCACTGCTAAGAATTTGTTTTCTGTGTTTGGTTTTGGCGAAAAGAATCGCTTACGCTGTGAACTAGTCAGGCGGGAGGGACGCGGTCAGTGGATTCTGAGCGTCCATTGCCTGATAGTTCGTATAGGTAAAGCGGTTTGTTCAATCAGAACCAGACACAGAGCAATCTCTACAGCAGAGAATCTAAAATCTTTTCTGATTTTTCTGTATTAATATTTTCTGATTCCCTTACACGCCCACTGGAGAGAAGTCATCACCTACACCACTGAAGAGAGAACCGTCGTCATTGAAGTCGAACATAAGTCGTCTGGCTGGTCGGGAGAAGGCGTTCCGAATATTGAAGGACCTCCTCCACGCAGCAACACAGCACAACAAACGACACCAATGAAGATGGCCTCTCGTCAAAAAGTAAGTATGAACTTCGCCACACTGCAACACCTCAGCAAACATAGCACATACAACCCCATCATTCCCACCACCTACAAATCCACTGAGCTGCTATGGTCCACTTTATTGGACCAGGCATACGCTCATGACAAACTCTGCATTAATCGCAGCATGTTTAAAAAAACCAAAAAACGGCTCCAAATGTTAGCCAAATTGGTTCACACCTTTGAGGATATCATTTGGAAGCCGGAACATCTGGAAACACTTAACAGCACGGCAAAGGCAGAGGAAGTTTCCAACACTGCAAACTTCCACTGCAATTGTTGTGTTGAGAACATTAAACAGTTACACACATTACAAACACAACTACAAGAGAAATCCCAGTGTACGGTCGAGAGGGGCAGGGAAATTTGCGTGTTAGAGTCTAGACTCTCGGACAAGGAGAGTTTCTACTCTGACATGGATAAGGAACTGCTCAGACTGTACACTGAGATAAACCAGTTCAGGAACAATACGGTATCTATGGATAACATGATTGTTCAACTTCGAGAGGACCTGGCTGCAAAAACGCAAACCATTGCGGATTTGCAGCAGGTCATCTCGAATCTGTCACGGCCTGGTGCTAACAGTATGGTGCCCACGAAACAGGTTTGTGTTTCGGAAACGGCACAGGGGGAGATAGCGGCGACAGCGCCAAGATCTTCCACGGATCAAACATCCGATACAGTAGACACTAGGGGACAGGTGGAACGGACGCTACAATTCACCCACACACCCAGGGAGAATAGTAGCAACCGATCCCAGGAACAGGGCAACGATTGGAGAGAGGAAAGTGGTTGGCCATTTACCACTTCCAATCCGCCAACGCGTCCGGAAAGACAGGAAGATTTTTATCCTAACCATTCCAGTATGGAAAGGATAAACTTCCTGTTACGGATCTGCAAGGAGATCCCAAAATACGATCCCAGTGTAGATCCGTTTACTTCATGTGATATCTTCGAGGGTCACTGTAACAAGTATTCAGTGGCTCACGAATATCGCATGGAGTTATTCAAGTTATGGTTACCTACACACCTAAACCAAAGGTATGAGGTAACGGGGAGGACGCAACCCATGAATGGACAGTTTTATGACAAGGAGGAACGTCTCTCCATACTCATGAGACTGGCAACGGGCCATTGGGACGTCACTCCGGATATCCTGTCCAAGTTCAAACCCACTATACATGACGAACCTCTGTCTATGTGTAGTCGGTTTGAAGCAATGTACAGAAGGGTTACGAAAGATCACGGTATTGGAATTCCACAGGGTATGATACGTATGTTTGTGGAAAAATTTCCATACCTTGACACTGCAATCCGGTTGAGTGCAGCTAGGGAGCCATCCCTCACGGATGCTGCTATGATTATTGAGCAGTGCAGACAGGATACACTGCTCAATAAGAAATCCGTCAAAGTGACGGAGCGTGCGCCTGTACACGATACATCTCAAGATGAACGGGTACAGCACACAAAAGGGAACTCGGCTATTCGCCCCACAGCCCCGCCATTGGAAAGGATGGGAGGCATTCGATGCTTCCTATGTTTACAATACGGGCACATAAAGAGGAATTGTCCACAATGGTCACGTAACAACCGGACAAATCCTGAGAGAACAGGCAATAATAACGGTTTCAAGATGAAACCTAATTATGCCAAACCAGTGGGGGAATATCTGGGACATTCACAGGTCCAGACACCAAAACGTGTGGCTGTTGTGAATGACCCAGCGCGTTCGGTAATGAGTGTGGAATCCCTGGAATCCACACGAAGGGTTCATAGCAAGAACCCACAAGTGGCAGTATGTACCTCACAGGTACCTACTGGGAGTCTGGTAGAAATTGATTGAAGATCAGGGATCCCTAAAGATCTGGCGCCAGTATGTCCCATCATACTGGATTCTTCAGGGAGACCCCACATAAAGGCCAAAATCAAAAATCAGGACGCCGAAATCATGCTTGACACTGGTGCGGAAATTTCCATTACCAATGTCAAACATGATTTACATCCCAACAGCCCTCAGTGTGTGGTGATCGGATTTGATCACCAACAAGGGGGGGTGAGGGCCCACAGAATAGAAGAAGTAATTGTCCAGATTACCAGTCACACGACCCTTAGGATCCCCATGTGGTATTACCCCGGTTCTGACAACATTATTGGAACCGACGTAATGACACAAAATGGGTGGATCTTAGATCTGGCAAATAGTATTGTATGGAAGGGTCCCAGACAATCCAAGGTGTTTGTCATCCAACGCCAGTTTCTGGGACCACCATTGCCAACAATAGATGACTCTACTGAAGTACTTGAACACAAATGGCCTGATATCTCACATAATCCAGACCTTGAGGCTATTGTGTATGAGTACCCCGATCTGTGGGCCCAGGGAAAAAACGATTGTGGCAGACTGATTGGTGTTCAGGTGGACATACAGGGTCCCGACCCTCCACCTCAACGCCAATACCGCTTTCCGCCAGAAGCCACCCATTCAATTTTGGACACCGTCCAAGAATTAAAAACTAGGGGGGTGGTCATAGAGGGCAATTCTAAATGCAACAATGCCCTCTGGCCAGTAAAGAAAAAGGACACCAATGCATGGAGGCTCACCATAGACCTCCGGGTCCTCAACAAATACACCCCAATGTCCGCTCCAGTGGTGGCACAGACTCCTGACATCATGGCCAGAATAAGCGGCAAAAGTCGCATATTCTCAACCATAAATGTCGCCAATGGGTTCTTCTCAATTGAACTCACTGAAAACTGTAGGTACAAATTTGCCTTTACAGTAGGGGACAAACAGTACATGTTCGGTGTACTCCCCCAGGGGTTCCACAGTAGTCCCACGTATTTCCACCAGGCATTGGCGGCCGTTCTGAGTGTATTCTCACGGCCGGAATGCCTTCTGCAATACGTGGATGACCTGCTCTTACACACAGAAACCATAGAAGAACACTTGGTTCTGTTAAAAGAACTATTGGGACTCCTGGCCAAGTCAGGACTCAAGCTGAGTCCCCACAAGGCAAATTTGGCCAGAACAGAGGTAACTTTCCTTGGAGTCCAAATTTCTTTTGGAGCCAAAGGAATCGTGGCAGCCAGAGTGGAAGCCATGGTAAAGTTACCTAGACCGGGCACTCTACAAGATTTGAGAAAATTCCTGGGAGTTGCTAATTTTATGAGGGAGTTCATAGAGGATTTTGCTGCCAAAGCAAAACCCCTCTATGAACTCCTCAGAGGAGAAGACCCCTCAATCAAAGGTTGGTCTGATGCACAGGAAGGGGCCTTTTCTACTTTGAAAAGGGACCTCTCCTCTGCCCCTGTATTGGCCACTCCCCATCCTGAAGGGGAAATAGCCATACAGGCGCATGCAGGGACGGAGTCTATCTCAGCGGTCCTCCTACAGCAGATAGGGTATGACACTAGACCGCTGGGATACTTCTCCAGGTTACTTTCGCCTGTTGAACGAGGGTTCGATGAGTGTGCCAAACAACTGGCAGCCATACACTATGCCGTCAAAACCACTGAGCATATTGTAGGCTTCAGGCCCCTCACTTTACAGACTCCACACTCTCCATTGGCCCTCTTGCTCCGTGATACACTCCCTGGAGTCTCCCAACAGAGATTCGGGAGGTGGATTATGGATCTCAGTGGCCGGAGTCTGCAGGTGAACCACAAAGCCAAGTATGTTCTGTCCCAGTTATTGAACCTAACTGGCACCGAACATGACTGTGGCCAACCAGCGCATATCAACGCGCCACAAATTTTCAGGACCGATAAACATCCAGAAGACAGAGTCATCTTTGTGGATGGCTCTCGATTTTTCATGGATGGGACCTATGTCACAGGTTTTGCTGTGCTGGATGAGACCACAGGTACCCAGAATCTGGTCAAGTTACCAGGTCACATGTTGGCACAGCGGGCGGAACTGGAGGCGGTCAAGGAAGCCTTGCTTCTTCAACCCCCAGGGAAACGAACTATATATAGCGACAGTTCATATGTAGTTCGTTCTCTCACCCTGCACCTGGATACATGGAAAAGACGAGGATTTGTGGATAGCCAAAACAAACCTCTGGCTCATTTGTCGGTCCTGAAAGAACTTTGGGAATGGGGCATGGCACACACGGCGGAAGCAGCCATCATAAAAATCCCTGCGCATCAGAAAGGGGATGAGCCTTTGACGTTGGGTAACAACAAGGCGGATGAATTGGCCAAACTAGCGGCAGTGTCTGGGATCCTTCAGGAAACAGACACTGAGCCGTTACCAGCCTACCAGATTGCAGTTCGTACCAACCTGAGTAAAGGCCCGGTGTCATTTGAGGAGGAACAAGCAAAAGATTCTCTTCTAATGACACACCTCACATCTCCACAGCATCCCTGGTCAATACAGCAGGGGATCCTGTGTCACGATACCGGTACACAGCAACTTCCTCTTCCCGTGGTTCCACAGCATCTGCAAGCAGAGCTAACCAGATTGAACCACCAACTGTTTGGACACCTGGGCCGGGATAAACTCTTGTCTCTCCTGAGAGACAAATTATACTGGCCGGGAATGTCCAACACAGTAGAGGAAGTAACACAACAGTGCCTGGTTTGTGCTCAGGTTAACCCAAGGGCGTCAGCCCTGAAGCCGGTGTTGCAGCGAGTTCCTCCTGCAGATGGTCCATGGTCCGCACTACAAATAGATTTTATAGGACCTTTACCAACAGGAAGTCGTAACTATCGTTACGCAC
The DNA here is from genome assembly GCF_905171765.1 of Bufo bufo. Lineage (NCBI taxonomy): Eukaryota > Metazoa > Chordata > Amphibia > Anura > Bufonidae > Bufo > Bufo bufo. The sequence continues at coordinate 141,321,208 of NC_053389.1, forward strand.
TGGTGGTAGTGGATGTCTTCTCTAAGTGGGTAGAAGCCATCCCCACGGTTAATGATTCGGCTACAACCACTGCCCGTGTTCTCTGGGAACAGGTTCTGTCACGATGGGGTATCCCCAGATTGATAGAGTCGGACAGAGGGACCCATTTCACGGGTAAGGTAATGAAAGCACTTTGTGGTCTTTTAGATATAAAGCAAAGGTTTCACGTGCCTTACCACCCTCAGTCTGCGGGCATCGTGGAGCGGATGAACCGGACCATAAAAACACGACTTTCTAAAGCACTACTGGAGAAAGGTTCCTCATGGGTAACCTCTCTGCCAGCCGTGCTAATGGGAATCCGAGCTACCGAGGCTACTAGTACCGGTATCACCCCATTTGAACTAATGACCGGACGCAAAATGCCCCTATGCCTACCCAATGAACCCCTAGTGTCAGAACCAGTGAAGAACGCCATCGCCAGAGACCTGTTTCTCCAACAGGTACAACTAAACCTGAAGGAGTTATTGCCTCATGCAGCGATACGGCTACACAGACCGTATCTACAGGGGGAAACGCCAATGCCCTCTGTAGGAGAGCTAGTGATGGTGAAAATCTTCCGTCGGGCCGGCCCCTGGGATGCAAACTGGGAAGGACCCTATCAGGTCCTTGAAGTAATGGGTGACACCATGCTAAAGGTGCAAAGGCCGATGACGACCAAGAAAAAGTCACGTAGGCACAGGGAGTTTTATGGATCCATATCGACCAGGCCAAAGCCACCCGAGCCTCCCCAACTCAATAACATGAACCCTCACAGAGTTGGGTGACCGGGGGGAGGGGGGGGTGTTTTGGTGGGGTCGAAGGTGGATCCATGAAGCTAATTACATTCACATTGAATTAACAGATCACGGGAGGGAGACTCACCAAGGTTACGACTAGCCTGAAAAGATATAGAAATCCTCTGAACATGGCATATCCCGAACTTGTGGTACTGGTGGTAAGCATGATGATGGCAGGTTCAACCTCTTTGGGGGAGGGCCTGGGAGTTAATATAGATATGGCTGACATATCTATGAATAAACCCGGCCTTTTAATGGTGGAATGTTTGGAGGGCAAAATCCTGACACCATACGAGAACTTTTCATTTACACCAGGACAGTGGTATCTGTATGGTTTCCAGAGGGAGAGTTTTGCCCAAGGTGTAATTCAACATTATACCCCTGTGGAGAATGTGTCTGCCATACAACATGATTTACATGCACTCTGCCTCAAAGAATTCAGACATTTTCGGGACTCTGACCCTACTCCTATGAGATCCTTAAGATGGGTGTCTAAGGACCCTCACTTACATCCTTACAAACAAGTGGAAGCCAACACTACCACAGTGTTGTGTACCAAGGAGGGGGTTCTGAGTCCCGAGGATGTCACGGGTGCAGAGTATAGTGGCTGGTATATCCTTAAAGCTACCTTCATAAGGAGGGATAGCCAAGATGGGCTGAGGGTAAGGACATATTTTGACAGACCCATTCCGGTAAAGGGCACCCTAAAAGCTTATTGTATGTTAAGAGATTCCCAGATGATTATCACTAGGGAATCCAGTTATGTTCAAGGACATGTGTCCACAGATTACATACGAACCAGTATAGTGATGCTAAAGTTAAACTGCAGTAACTCTGGCCAGGCCTTATGGAATGACCAGAGTGGTCCGGTAAAACTGGAAGGCTTTTACCGAGCCACCGTTTTAAAAGTACGGACAGATGCCAAGGATCCCAGGTATGCTCAGTTAAAGGGATCTCCATCCATACGGTCCTTTATGATCACCATCATGAGAGACAATTGTGTTCAGGAGGTGACTGGATATTATTTCGTCACCTATGCCCACTGGGAACAAGATACCCAGATGGTAACCTTGGACACTAATCCCTGGAGTTGGGATTTAGTGTGCAATGGGGTGGATACCCCTACAGTGGATGTATGGATGGACGGTACCCCTATGAATGAGGAATACCGGGGTAGGTATGTGTCTTCCGATTGGAAAGACCCCAGTGGCAGGGATATTAACTTTGACATCAATATAGATGGTTCGTTTAGATGGCCTTTTTGCGAGGCAGTAGATGAAGGGTGCTGGACATTTACACAATGGGCCTATCTGTCTAAATCCAAACCCGTAGGAAAACTAGTGCTACAGGTTGGAGAAAATGACCAATGGTATCCGTTCAGAGGTAGAGGGCAAGTTTGTGTAACGGTGGTAAGGATCCCCTATGAAGCGACAGGTCTACAACCTGTAAAAATGCATTTAGACTCTTGCAACGCCCCTATCCATCAATTGGCAGATCCTATAGCTCCTCAACTGTCCTCCCCATGGAAGATCATCACGGGGACAAAATTCGTCCTATTTACTTGGAGAATTTCTGTAGATGACTTCCGAGTCGACCAGTGGGATCACAGATGTGGGGAGTTTGTGAGGAACCAAATTGACATGATAAGAGGTTGGATAGAGGCAGGGCAAGAGGTAAGAAAAGACGATCTCATACATAGAAATCACCGGGGAAGAAGAGATCTGATAGCCATGGGACTAGGCGGAGGTGCATTGGGAGTGGGCGCCCTGAACACTATGGATATGGAAGTCCTGAGAGGTAAACTTGGGGATGTTGCGCGACACGCCGGAGAAGGATTCGAGACCCAGCTTGATGTAAACCACGTCTTAGAGGGTTTGCAGCATTCGCACATAGATGCCACTACCTCCCTATCTTCTGCTTTACGAGAGAAGTTTAGAAGGTTAGTTGTGGGTCTCTTGGAAGAACAGGATAGAGCTCAGCTCGCTCTGGCGTGTACGCAGGTCCAGAGTGAACTCTCAGGCAACCTTAAACATATTGTATCATCATTGTACGGCGGCCACTTCCCATTTAACCTCCGCCAACGGGTAAGTCCTCTTATATCTCCTTTTGCAGCCAATCACACCAACTGGTGGGTAGTCCAGTGGCACGGCTGTAGGAATCTCACTTGCACTGCTTCATCATTGGCTCCTGTATCTGGCCATCTTAGACAGGGTTACAGTGCAATTAACTTAGGGATTGTCATAAATAACCAGACGGTGCTTCATCCACAGCTCCCCCCGGGCGTTCTAACCTATGAAAGAGGCCATCCTTATCTGTTAGACACAGAGGGATGTTGGAAGAAAGAGGATGCTATCCTCTGTCAAGGTAGTCAGGATCGGGTGTTAAGACACCAATGTTGGAGCACCGAGGGGTCCTGTGAGATGAAGGCCAGCCCAATACCCTCCTCCCTTAAATACTTGGGACAGGGGTATTGGTGCTGGTACCAAAGGCAAAACATGTCTTATACAATCTATGGAACTAACTGCACTGAGAGAGGAGAGCTCCTCCCTGGAGCGTATTGCACCCTTAGTCCCGTCCTAGGTTTAGATGTCGCAGAGTTACAAGGAAGGACACCAATCACCCCGGAGAAGAGACTCGACATCCGCCCTGACGTACCCGTGAGACTCCAGAAGATCCCTCTTGGCTTTGGGATAGAACTCAAACATCTCCTGCTAGACTTCAGCCAAGAAGACGAAATAATTAAGAATCTTCGAGAAACAGAGAAACAGGCCACCATCCAACTGATGCACGACAAGAATAAAATAACGGCAATCACAACTGCGTTGGACAAAGACTCCAAGATCTCCTGGTGGGAAAGTCTGTTCGGCTACAGTCCAAAGGCAACATCCTTCTTCAACCTATTGATTCATCCGGTGATAGTTCTTCTGGTTCTGGTAATCATCATGTACACGGGACTGTGTCTAATCTACAGGAGGGTCAAGAGACTTGCGGACCAACTAAACCAGAACCAGACAGAACTTCACGAAGTTAATCGTAGGAGGCTCAGGACTTAGCTCCAACAAAGTCCTGGAGCCAGAGATCGCATGGACATACTGTTTCCTATGAGGGTCGGGATGAAAAATCCAAAAGCCATCCTGTGACCTCATAGTATTGTGTGTGGGGGTGGGTGTATATAAATATTGTGTTGTAGTAGGTTTTTCCTATGAGGGTTCAGGGTGAACATCCAAAGCCATCCTGTGACCTCATAGCATTATGTACATGTATATCACGTATTGTAGTAGATTTTCGTAAGAAGGATAGGGGTATAATCATAGGCCACCCTGTGACCTCATCATATTGTGTATAGATTTACATTGATTATTTGTATATATGTGTCCTCATGTACCCATGGACACTCTAGGTGTAGATGTGCGACAGCCATACTACAATATGGCTGGACGCACACTTGCATCCTATAAGTCGTTTCCCCAAGGACACAAAGGTCTGTTAACTACCAGTGTCTTGGGAGGTATAGAGAGTAGGCCAAGGCATGAGTCTCTATGGGTACTCACTGAATTGAATTGGGCTGTATTGGGAGGGATATGACATGTTCGTGTGAGTGGGGTAGAGTAGATTCCCTAGGGTCAGGCCCCTCATCTACTAAAGTATTTGCCGCTTCAATATCGACAATGGTGACTTTTTGTAGGGGTTGGATTGAATGATGGTAGTGCGGGGTTCTTTCCCGCAGGTAGAATTTAGGTACTATGACATCACCTCCCCCCCCCAGAAAATCTGACCTGCCTTGTAAAAACCTATGTATCTGTCCATGGGAGAACCTCTCTAACAACTCAGTCTTCAATTAAGATGAAAATCATACTGGTGTTAAAAGGTACGGCCGTCCATACCCCATAAGGAGGTGCTACATGAATTACCGGCACTAACATTGGGGGTAACGGACGCCAGAAGAACAACACTGGCCAAGAGAGAGACGGCAAGGGTGAAGCCATTCCGGAGTCAGAAATAGACTACATAGGGAGTGGCTGACACCTGAGGAACATAATGTAAGATGCCGAGGAAGTTATCCAAGGAAAAGACGGTGTATTCGGTGGACGGAGGCGTTGGTGAAGGGCAGGTCGGAGATGTTAGTCATGACAGGTGATGTCTAGGTACCTAAGGGTCATACTACTTCAGTCCTTCCTGAATTGTCACCTAGAGTGCGATTGAGAGGGGGTAAATACCTCCCAACCCTTCCCCCAAAATGTTTATTGTCGTATTCCCGACAACAGGGGGATTGTTGAAGGAAGTGTTATATTTAAATATATATGTATATATGCCCTGACATATATACATGTATATTGGCCCTTGACTGTGGGCCCGTCCAGGTGGGACCAGGGGATATACATGGAAATGTATGTAGGCCTCCTTGACAGGCATACATCTCTATGTATATATGTATATATATATGTATGGATGGGCTTATTGTCACGTGTGGGTGTATGCATATTTGTGGATGTGCCCCAAACATCCATGATTGTGCATATACTTATAATATAACTGTATATATGTATATATATGTGTATGGATGTGCCCCAAGCATCCATACACATATAGTATAGGAACCAGACGTGCCGCCCCCCCCCTCATGCATCCCTGCAGGGGATGAGAAGGTCTCCAGATGGCTGGACAATTATGTCCAGCCTCTGGTGACCTCAAAAGGCATGGGATCAATAGAGATCCGATGCCTTTTGGTATTTAACTATCCCCAACCGTTGGGGATAGTTAACATAACAGAGAGAGGAACAAACGTCCCTCCCTCTGTTATCTGCACCCCTCCGGCGCGATAATTATCGCACCGCATGGTATGCAGATGCGCTACAGGCGGAGGATCAAAGGAACCCTCCGCCTGGAAGCGCGCTCCGGGATGCGCGGGCCGGCGCGGTGACGTCATATCACCGCGCCGGCCCACGTGTTCTGGCCGGCGGCGCGCACGTGCACGTCCGGACGTGCTGCCTCGGGAGCGAGCGCCGCCAAACTTAAATAGTCAGGCGGCGCTACGCTGAGGCACTTCTGTACAGAGCCCCAGCCGGAGAGGATCATCCCTGGACGAACGAGCAACCCCTGGACAACGAGCATTATACCTAAGTACCCCTCTGATACCCCCCTATTACTATATACCCCATTACTCTCACTCCCTATATACCCCACTACGCTCACCCTCACTGTATACCCCATTACTCTCACTCCCTATATACCCCACTATATACCCCACTACTCTCACTCCCTATATACCCCACTACTCTATATACCCCACTACTCTCACTCCCTATATACCCCACTATATACCCCCCTACTATATACCCCACTACTCTCACTCACTATAAACCCTACCCTATATACCCCTGGTATATACCCCTGGTAACCTTACCCTATATACCCCTGGTAACCCTAACCCTACCCTATATACCCCTGGTAACCCTACCCTATATACCCCTGGTACCCTACCCTATATACCCCTGGTAACCCTAACCTATATACCCCTGGTACCCTACCCCTTATTACCCCTGATAATCCAACACCCCTAGTAATCCCTTCCCTGATTTACCCTAATCACCTCCCGCGGTATATTTATGCTTTATGGTTGGCTTACACTCTAGTAAGACCACCGTCAACCTTCGTCTACCCCATAGGGATAGTTTATAGTACTAGGTGGGTGGGCTGTTAATATTGAATGTGTGTATCGTATAGTTAGTTTGTGGGTGGAATTGGGACTGTGTAGTGTAGTTGAGTACTGTATATCTAGTGCTGTATTGTAAATGTATTGCGTAGTGTATTGTTAATAAATACTGTTATATTTGTATCCGTCGGTAACGTGTAGTTATTGGCGATAGTTAGTTAGTAAGGCGCATGCAGCTAGTGTAGCGATCAGTGTAAGGCATAGTGAAGGTATTGTTATTATTATATAAAGGTATAAATAGGCGGAGTTATCAATAGACGGCTCCTCCTATTTATGAATATTAAGTATCAATATTTGCATAAATATTGGTGAGTAATATTCCCCCTTTACAGTTGTTAAACAAACACTCGTTTGGGCACAAAAAATGTTATTGACAGCCTTTGATGCAGATGTAATTGTGAGATACACCCTTAATACATTTGGGTTACATTCAGAGATTTTAAATACGGCCATTAGGTGCACCAATATTGAATTTAGGCCACACAGGTTCATGCCCTGTAAGATACTCCCTCTACATACAGGGGTTTGATTCAGGCATTAAAAATACACCCATTTTGTACAAATAAATATTCAATTTAGGCCTACACTGGTTCATGCCCTATGAGAAACCCCCTCTACATACAGGGGTTTGATACAGGCATTTGAAATACATCTGTTTTGTGCAGAGAAATATTTAATTTAGGCCTACACTGGTTCAGGACCTGTGAGATACCCCCTCTACATACAGGGGTTTGATTCAGGCATTTGAAATACAGCCATTTGAAATACATCCATTTTGGGCAAAAAAATATTGAATATAGGCCTACACTGGTTCAGGCCCTGTGAGATACTTCCTCTACATACAGGGGTTTGATTCATGCATTTGAAATACAGCAATTTGAAATACAGCCATTTTGGGCAAATAAATATTTAATTTAGGCCTACACTGGATCAGGCCCTGTGAGATACCCTCTCTACATACAGGGGTTTGATTCAGGCATTTGAAATACAGCCAATTGAAATACAGCCATTTTGTGCAAAAAAATATTTCATTCCGGCCTACACTGGTTCAGACCGTGTGAGATACACCCTCTACATACAGGGGTTTGATTCAGGCATTTGAAATACCACCATTTGGTGCACCAATATTGAATTCAGGCCTACACTGGTTCAGGCCCTGTGAGATACCCCCTCTACATACAAGGGTTTGATTCAGGCATTTGAAATACAGCCATTTGAAATACATCCATTTTGTGCAAAGAAATATTTAATTTAGGCCTACACTGGTTCAGGCCCTGTGAGACACCCCCTCTACATAGAGGGGTTTAATTCAGGCATTTGAAATACAGCCATTTGAAATACATACATTTTGGGCAAAGAAATATTTAATTTAGGCCTACACTGGTTCATGCCCTGTGAGAAACCACCTCTACATAAAGGGGTTTGATTCAGGCATTTGAAATACATCCATTTTGGGCATATAAATATTTAATTTAGGCCTACACTGGTTCATGCCCTGTGAGATACTCCCTCTACATACAGGGGTTTGATTCAGGCATTTGAAATACAGACATTTGAAATACAGCCATTTTGTGCAAAGAAAAATTTCATTCAGGCCTACACTGGTTCAGACCGTGTGAGATACCCCCTCTACACACAGGGGTTTGATTCAGGCATTTGAAATACAGCCATTTGAAATACATCCATTTTGTGCAAAGAAATATTGGAATTTAGGCCTACATTGGTTCATGCCCTGTGAGATACTCCCTCTACATACAGGGGTTTGATTAAGGCATTTGAAATACAGCCATTTTAAATACATCCATTTTGTGAAAATAAATATTTAATTTAGGCCTACACTGGTTCAGGCCCTGTGAGATACCCCCTCTACATACAGGGGTTTGATTCAGGCATTTGAAATACAGCCATTTGAAATACAGCCATTTTAGGCAAAGAAATATTGAATTTAGGCCTACACTGGATCAGGCCCTGTGAGATACCCCCTCTACATACAGGGGTTTGATTCAGGCATTTGAAATACAGCCATTTGAAATACATCCATTTTGTGCAAAGAAATATTTAATTTAGGCCTACACTGGTTCAGGCCCTGTGAGACACCCCCTCTACATAGAGGGGTTTAATTCAGGCATTTGAAATACAGCCATTTGAAATACATTCATTTTGGGCAAAGAAATATTTAATTTAGGCCTACACTGGTTCATGCCCTGTGAGAAACCACCTCTACATAAAGGGGTTTGATTCAGGCATTTGAAATACATCCATTTTGGGCATATAAATATTTAATTTAGGCCTACACTGGTTCATGCCCTGTGAGATACTCCCTCTACATACAGGGGTTTGATTCAGGCATTTGAAATACAGACATTTGAAATACAGCCATTTTGTGCAAAGAAAAATTTCATTCAGGCCTACACTGGTTCAGACCGTGTGAGATACCCCCTCTACACACAGGGGTTTGATTCAGGCATTTGAAAAACAGCCATTTAAAAAACATCCATTTTGTGCAAAGAAATATTTAATTTAGGCTTACACTGGTTCAGGCCCTGTGAGATTCCCCCCCTACATACAGGGGTTTGATTCAGGCATTTAAAATACAGCCATTTGAAATACATCCATTTTGGGCAATAAAATATTAAATTTAGGCCTACACTGGTTCAGGCCCTGTGAGACACTCCCTCTACATACAGGGTTTGATTCAGGCATTTGAAATACAGCCATTTTGGGCAAATAAATATTTAATTTAGGCTTACACTGGTTCATCCCCTTTGAGATACTCCCTCTACATACAGGGGTTTGATACAGGTATTTGAAATACAGCTATTTGAAATACATCTATTTTGGGCAAAGAAATATTTCATTCAGGCCTACACTGGTTCAGACCATGTGAGATACACCCTCTACATACAGGGGTTTGATTCAGGCATTTAAAATACCGCCATTTGGTGCACCAATATTGAATTCAGGCCTACCAACTTCTTCGCCTTAAGGAACTTTGATGTGGAGATGGAAGTATGCGATGGAGCACCATCCTGCTGCAGAATTTGGCCTTTTTTATGGTTGGGAATATAAGAGGTAGCTAAGATTTCTTGGTATTTTAGACTATTGATGTTGCCTTCCACCCTGCAGATCCCTCGCACATCCCCATACTGGATGTAACCCCAGACCATGATTTTGCCTCCACCAAACTTCACTGTTTTCTGGGTAAATCTCGGCTCCATGCGGGTTCCAGTAGGTCTCCTGCAATATTTACTGCGACTGTGGTGTAATTCAACAGAAGATTCATCAGAAAAATCCACCTTCTGCCACTTTTCCAGCGTCCATCCTTTTAGCAGGCTGTGGGCCTTGGCAAATGCCACACGGTTTTTCAATTGTCTTTTGTTTAGTGCTGGCTTATGGGCACTCATTCGACCATGGAGGCCATTTCGAGACAGAATCCGACGAACTGTTCTGGTTGACACAGGGACTTCAGGTGACCAGGTCTCGTGGAGCTCTGCTGCAGTGGAAAATGGGCTGGCCTTGGATTTTCGAGCCAACAAACGGTCCTCTCGAGCAGTTGTCTTGCGGGGTCGGCCTGACCTGGCCTTATCCATAACGTCTCCAGTCTCTTCAAATCTTTTTTTCATCCTCTGAACTTGATGCTGAGACACATTGAAGGTGTCTGCCACATCAGCAGTGGATCTGGTCTTCAGCCTCTTGATAATCAACACTTTAGTCTCCGGGTTAATCTTATGAATGTTTGCAGAGGTCTAGTTGCAGTTGATGTGAAGGTCTAGTGTACTTGGGTTCTTTTTATACACACCTGAGACCTAATTGATCCATTATTAGTCATAGGTGAAGTTCATATGACAAGGCGACAACACTTATGTCTTGGCAAAAATTGACTCAATGGGCTTTACCAAGCTGTGAATATTAGAATACTTTTTGTCAGTTTCGTTTTGCACTGAAACATTATTACAAAAGCTGTTGGGATTAAAATGACCCATTTCTTGTAACAAAATCTTGATTAGAAATATATTTTAGCGGCACTTCAGGTCAATTTGTACACAAGCGACAAGACTTTTGTCAGGGACTGTACATAGTATTAACTGCCACCAGTACCGTGTCGAACTAGCCCATGAGAATTGTGATGGCCAGCCTGCAATGGTTAGAAAGCAAGGCTAGGTCACGAATATAAAGTATAAACAGAGCGAGGACACTGCAGTGGTAGCATAGTAAGAAAATAACTAATACATAAGGACGCTAACAGTAAACATAGGAATGCATCAGTTACCCATAACGCGTGGAAGGAGCCCAAGGGGCTGCACTAACCTTCCTGGTGCCCAGCCACGCCCCCCTGTGAAGGAGCCCAGCACCGCCTATGTCCTCTGAATCTCCTGCTTTCGTCACAGTTAGATTGCCGTAATCTTGCGATGCGCGAGCTCGCGCATGCGCAGTTCCTTCACTGAGGCTGATGCCAGCACAGTGAAGAAACACTATACTGGCACTGCGCATGCGTGAGCTCGCGGCAATCTAACTGTGACGAAAGGAGGAGATTCGGAGGACATAGGCGGTGCTGGGCTCCTTCACAGGGGACATGGCTTGGCACCAGGAAGGTTAGTGCAGCCCCTTGGGCTCCTTACAAAGCTAATTTACATATCTCTAAAATAATTTTTTAAACAAATTAAAAGGACACATCCCTATGGGACCGGTATATTGCGGGCATGCTAGCCGCGATCTAGCCGTGCATGTCCGCAGCTCTATAACCGAAAACGAGGTGACAGAATCCCTTTAACGTCAAAAGAACTCAATATCACGAGCACAATGTTTTTGTCCTGTCACTATTATGGTTTCTGTTAACGCACAATTATTTTTTATTTAATGGGAAATATTTGCAGACCAAAGGGACAGTCATGGGGATGATTTGTGCACCAAGTTTTGCTAATTAATTTTTTGGGTGGTGGGAATACCGTATAGTCATTTACAGAGAGTCACACAAAATACACAGAACACATTTTATTTTGGGGACGTTATATTGATATTTAAATTTTTTGGGATAACACTGAAACACTTTTCTTTGAATTCATTAATTGCCTCAACGCAGTTGCGTAGCTAGAAATGACTGGGCCCCACAACAAATTTTTGAATGGGGCCCCCCTCCCCCAGTAATTTTTTTGCAACCGCTTCCTTTTATCCCGCCCCAATTCCTGTGGCTAGTAAAGATTGCTCTCTCAGACTAGACCTGGCAGCTGTTCCATCCGTTTTCTACACTGTCACTGTATATAATTTAATTTTTGAGGGGGCCCTGACAAAATCGTTTAGTCCTCCTCCTCCTGGATGGGCCCCTTCTGGGTCAGGGCCCCAAAGCAGCCGCTTCCCCTGCTTCCCCTATATCTACGCCCATGCTTCAATGACAATACTGTGGGATTGACCTTCACAGCAGAAATGCAAAAAACAAGCATAAACTTCCTGGGTTTAAAAACTACACTGGAGCCTGGCAGCAGATTCAGGATTGAAATATATAGGAAACAGACATCCACAAACAGCTTCCTACACTGGAAAAGTTTCCACCCGCCCCCCCTTAAAAAGGAGATCCCAGTGGGACAGTACTTGTGAGCCAAGCGTAACTGCTCTACGAAAGAGGCCTTCGAACAAGAGTGTAAGCTTCTTTACAAAAGGTTTGTGGATAGAGGTTACCCCATAAAAAAAAGTTTATACAAAGCAAAAAATTCTGAAAGAAACCAACTATTGATGGATAAAAATACACGGCAAGAAGGGAAGATGCTACTCTGTATTGGAACTTATGACGTATAATATGAGAGAGTTTACAGGATCATGAGACACCACTGGCATTCTGTACCTTGCAAGCCGATAATGATATTAATGAGGTCCTACCTAAAAATCCCAGCATCACCTACAGAAGGGGGAAGAATTTGAGAGAAACACTGGTGCATAGCCACTTCCAGTCATACGAAAAGAAAACAACTGAAACATGGTTTAGCAACAAGCGTTCATTCCCATGTGGCGAATGCACGTTTTGCAACAGAATGACACCCACCAGAACCTTCAAAAATCTCATTGATTGGAAAATTGATCAAATTAAAGATTACATAAATTGTAAATCAACAGGCGTTGTATACGCTATCAAATGGGACTGCCCAAAAATTTACATAGGAAAAACAATACAGGAACTAAGAAGACGGATCTCTAGACACCTGAGCAGTATCAATACAGGAGAAGATACATCCGTATCTAGACATATAAGAGCTCAACACCAAGGAAATACCTCAAACCTTAAATTTTGGCGTATCGCTAAAATAAAATCCGTCCCAAGGCAAGGAAATATAGATAAAAGACTACAACAGGAGGAGACGAGATGGAAAAAATAGGTTATATAATATGTTATTTGTACTTTATGCAATATTACTAACCTCCTTGTAGGATTGTTGTACATATATAGTGAAATAAGTTACAATCTAGAGGTTACAAACTTCCAGCCAAGTAAATTAAGCTCTCATCCACCCCACCACATTTGAAAGAAGTATCCACTTATAATCAACATCCTACAATGTTACAAGTCAGTGTACCACAGCCGAACGCATGCGCAGAAGGAGGCAACTCATTGACACATGAGCCTAAGTCTCAGGACACGCGCAGTACCAAGATGCTCAAGAAACTAATTTTAAATTCCCGCACATGCGCGAGAAAGTGCCGGGCATCTATTACGCACTGGTATGCTCCACACGGCGCTGAAGGAAGAGTAAGGGGAGGTAAGTACTGTATATGTCACCACAGGGGCTGGACGATGCTAATATCTACCCTATAAAGGGTGACTTCTCTCCCAGTGCATACCAGATTATAGTTACAAGCGCCAGCACAGGCCATTTCATCCAATGACACCCCATGACGTAAACATGTTAGGTTACATATTGTCCTCGCGGCTGCACACACGCACTGCCCGATCCCCTGAAGATGGCAGCTTTTTAGAACCAGTGAGGGGCACAGATAGGCTGGGATACCAACAGATGTTGGAATACTAGTTGAAGAGAGATTAGGAGCGCAGGTGGCAGCGCGCAGCCACAGATACAGTGCACTAATCTACAGATCCTGATATAGAGACATAAAGCAGGACATATACTATAAGAATGCTATAGAGCCATAAATGTGCCATCTACTGATATCTATTAATTCAAATACCTCCTTACCACAAATATATTAAAAGTAAAAATAAAAGTTACGTTTTAATTCTATAAGCATCTGAAAAAAAAGGTGATCTTAGATCTATAAGGACTATTTCCAGAGAGCACACAGCGCCTGTGTGGCCATCCTCCATTCACCGCCAAGGCTGGTTTTAGACAAAATGTGGCCCTGGGCAAAATCAAAAGTAGGGCCCCAAATCTTGTAATAATGTACTAACAACACAGTCACATTCCATCGATTTCGTAAATGAAAACAAATATGTGAACAAATGTATTTATTTAACTATATTAAATGCACCAAATTCAATTACATTCTAAGTTTATTCTAGACATAATACTAGCAAGCAGTATTTATTTTATGCACGTATATAGCGCTACTATATTCCACAGCACTTAACAGACATTAGCATCAGTCTGTCCCCAATGGGGCTCACAATCTAAGTTCCCTATCAGTATGTCTTTGGAAGGAAACCGACGCAGACATGGGGAGAACATACAAACTCCATGCAGATGTTGTCCTTGGTCGGATTTGAACCTAGGACCCCAACGCTGCAAGGCACCACTGAGTCACCATGCTGCCCATCTTGTGATTGTAGTCTTTTCATTTAGTTGTTTACTAGCAGGAATAGTATGTGTAATTTCATTTGAATGTGAATGGGGATCCGTTATTTATGCCAGCATTTGGTTGGACAAAGAATGATTCATGTAGCATTTTTTGTCTGGCCAAAAGCCATCATATACACTGAATACAGTGAACTCCGGCAGCCTCATCTTCTGCTGGACTGCCAGAGTTAAAAAGGCAGATGTGAACGCGGCCTTAAAGGGTACCTGTCATCAACTTTATGCTGACCTCACTGAGGGCAGCATAAAATAGTGAGAGAAATGCTGATTTCAGCGGTGTGTCACTCATCAGCTAAAAGTAAGTGGTTGCTGAGAACCAGCCTCATAATCATTGCAGCCCAGGCCTTGAAAAGAGTCAAATCTACTTGAGAAGAGTCATGGTTATTCAAAATCTCCTGCACTCTCGCCAGGGCCATCATTAATATTGATTAGACCCTGGGCAAAAATTTACTTGGGCCCCCTGGATCCCGCCTTCCCACACCCTAGCATGCAATCACGCCCTCCACCACAACACACACACAAAATAAATCCACACCCCTGGTAGAGTACAGTAAATGACTGTAAATACTTCCAGTTCTGAAGACTCCAGCGGCTCAGGATCAATGCTCTGGGCAGCTGGGCTCAGGCTGGAAGTGGGCATCGCTCTGCAGGAAGGAGACCGAGGCTTGGCTCACCCTAGCGTTACAGTGCACCCCAGCACCCCACAGTATGCAGTATAGCACCCTATAGTATACAGCACCCCACAGTGTACAGTAGAGTAGTATAGCACTCCACAATATACAGCTCCCCACAGTATACAGTAAAGCAGTATAGCACCCCACAGTATACAGCAACCCAACGGTATACACCACCCCACAGTATACAGTAGAGCAGTATAGCACTCCACAATATACAGCTCCCCACAGTATACAGCACCTCATGGTATACAGCACCCCAAACTATACAGAATACAGCACCTCACAGTATACAGTATACAGAACCCCACAGTATACAGCACCCCAGGTATACAGTAAAGCAGTATAGTACCCCACAGTATACAGCAACCCAACGGTATACAGCACCCCACAGTATACAGTAGAGCAGTATACAGCCCCCCACAGTATACAGCACCCCATAGTATACAGTAGAGCAGTATAGCACCCCATAGTATACAGCACCCCACAATATACAGTAGTATAGCCCCCCACCGTATACAGCACCCCATAGTATACAGTAGAGCAGTATAGCACCCCACAGTATACAGCACCTCACAGTATACAGCATCCCACAGTATACAGCACCCCATAGTATACAGTAGAGCAGTATAGCACCCCACAGTATACAGCACCTCACAGTATACAGCCCCCCACAGTATACAGTAGCTTACAGTATATTAGTATAACAGCCCCTGTCACCTTTTCCTGATGTAATCTTCACAAAAAAAGCTCCACAAGTCTGGCAAACTTCTCCTGCAGCAACACTCCTTTTAGACAGGACCTTTGATGACATCATAGCCATGTGACCAGTAATATTGCTAGGTTACTGGTCACATGGTGATGATGTCATCTAAGGTCCTTAAGAGAATCACAGCTCTCATAGTTCACTGCCTGGAGTGCTGGCAGGCATGGCATAGCAGCCTCACACCCGGGGCAGTGGCCACTCCAGCAGGGCTCAAGAGGGAGCTGCCTTGGGCCCCCAGGAGCAACTGGGCCCGGGGCAGCTGCCCCTTTTGCCCCTTATTAAAGACGGCCCTGACTCTCGCCCATCTGCTGATGATTGTCAGTTCTCTCCTAGAAAAAAAGGGAGAAAACTAGGCAGAAGACTGTCAATCATCAGCAGGTGATTAAACCTACAGCAACCCACAATTGCAACACATTAATCCTCAGAAAGAAACATAAAGTAAACACCAAAAACGAGAATACTGTTAGTATAAAAATAATTTTTTTTATTGAATTACATCAGACAATAAATATCACTGGTAGTCAAAAGGTATGGGATGTAGAGAAGCGAGCCTCTAAAAAATGGGCATAACAATGCGGAGAAACGCATTGGAGGAAAATTGCACCTTGAGCAGCCACAGTTACCAAAATAATAAAGAGTCGGGTGACAATCAAATTGATAATAGATAACAATGATAATGACATATCACATCAGACCTCTAACATGATTATCCAAAAAATCCTTTCACCCTCCTCAGTCTAGGACTCAGGTTGAATGTCAGACTACGGCAATATCTAATAATATGACTGGTGGACAAAGCCTGTAATCATGGTAACTACTTGACACTGGGTGGTACAGTCAGTCAAGACATCAACTAAGTCTACATACCCATATTGCTGCTGCTCGCGGAATATTCTAATCGCAAATTTTTATCGCAAAATAACGCAAATTCTAATATTGCCCCTGCCGCTCATCACTGATCCCCAAATGCCTCAACCTCGACACGTGTTTCGCCACGTAGGCTTTGTCAGGAGGTACATCAGCAGGTGGGCAGGGAGAGCAGGAATTTATGAATAACCATGACTCTTCTCAGGAGGCCCAGTCTGCAGTGATTGTGATGTTGGTTCTCGGCAACCACTTACTTTTAACTTTTAAATGACAGACCGCTGAAATCAACTCACCTGTCTATACTTTATTCTGCAGTTAGTATGGGCAGCACAAAGTTGATGACAGGTTCCCTTTAAGGCTACTATGGGCCTTGGGCTGTGCGAAAATTGTGGACCCCACCTGTTTGACATATAGACATGGTAACAGAACTATGATTACTGCAGAGATATGATATATGTACAGTCTATGTGTGAGTATATAGATATATGTACAGTGTATGTGTGAGTATATAGATATATGTACAGTGTACGTGTGAGTATATAGATAAATGTACAGAATACGTGTGAGTATATAGATATATGTACAGTGTACGTGTGAGTATATAGATATATGTACAGTGTAGGTGTGAGTATATAGATATATGTACAGTGTATGTGTAAGTATATAGATATATGTACAGTGTACGTGTGAGTATATAGATATATGTACAGTGTATGTGTAAGAATATAGATATATGTACAGTGTACGTGTGAGTATATAGATATATGTACAGTGTATGTGTAAGAATATAGATATATTTACAGTGTACGTGTGAGTATATAGATATATGTACAGGGTATGTGTGAGTATATAGATATACATAGTGTACATGTGAGTATATAGATATATGTACAGTGTATGTGTGAGTATATATATATATATATATATATATATATATATATGTACAGTGTATGTGTAAGTATATATGCAGCCAGCCAGTTGCAGGGGCAACACGTGAGGTGCACGGTGGACCGATGAGGGGCCAAATGATATAACACACAGTTCATCAGTTTACTCACGGTTAGCAGAAAGCCTCCCTGGGCTGGCAGCACAGTGTTGAGGTGGACAGCACGAAATCCTCCAGGGCACGCTCTGTGGTAGGAAGCATCAGCCAAGATGGTGGTTGAGGCGCCATTGATGTTAGGGATGCTTAAGGTGCTTGTTGTGGCTGAGTCCCTTGATGGTTTTTGTCATGACGCCAGTACCGTTAATGGTGGTACAACCAATAGTGGTAATAATGAGGTAGACAGTGGTAAGGTGCAACTCACAACTTTTACTTTGGATGTCTTTTGGTTGCAGCAGTACAAATATCCAGTCTCTAGATGGTACAGAGTTAATTCTGCAAATCCACTGTTTTTAGTCTTTTTAGGTTTCGTGGTTTTGGAGCAGTGGGTTATTCAATGTCAGTGGAATTTTGTGAGGTTGCCGGAGGCTATGGTATCCTTCACCTGAATATCCCAAAGGTCCTTTATGCCTGTTTACGGCTTTTATCCTTTGGATGTATTTAAATTTGTCCTTTGTCTCTTGTCCCTTTCTGGACTAAAACTTTTCTTCAGAGCTGAAGTGCTGGATCTGCACCTTTTCACTCTCTCAGTATCAGTCTACTTACTGATCTCCACACTGACCTCTGGTCCCACTCTATTCAACTCTCATCTGCCTCCACTAATCTGTCTCACTAGGCCTGACCTAGGTATATATAAGACCTGAACTATATCCCCATCTAGTGGTGGGATGTATAAATTACACCTAATAGGCCTGTTACCAGGGATTTTGCACATACATCAATGCAAAGTTATACCATACTGTACAATGCAATTGTTGAGATCAAAAAGTACTATTAAGCAGTGCCCACACACACGTAGTGGGACGCTGCATACCCCCATGGTAAAATGTTAGTCGACCTCGACACATTCTTGACTCGATGTTGTATCATCCTGAAAGATATAAAAAAGGGAGAAGCATGCATGCATAGGGAAATAATGCCATAACTCACATTCTTGTACTTCTTGAACCTATGAATAAAATAGGTTAGGCAAGCATATCTCAGGCAACAACGAAATGTGACAAATGGGGTAACACATTATTCTCTCTGAATACTGCTGATATACCGGCAACCAAAATAGTCCATAATGATGAGGAAAAACACAAATAAACATTTCAGGAGGCTCACAGGGTATGAGTCCGTTCCCTGGGCACAAATAAATGTCCAAATGGAATAGCACGGAGGCTCAGGTACGTGAAAGTCTATCTCCGGGTGCGGACTTGAACGTTGCAAAACAGGCAAATAGTCCCTTAAAAAGTCCTTTAAGGCAAATGGAACAGAAGATTAGTCCTTTTTCTGAGTCGAGGGAACTCCAGACAAGTTAAGGATGTCTTCAATGTTGAACTGGCAGCGCTGGAAGTTGTCTTCTCGGCTGCTGGAGCAGGAAATCTCCGTAACGGACTGGTGGTTGTCCTCTTGTACTCCTTTCAGATCTACGAAGTGGCTAAGACTCTTCCAACCTTGCTTCAAGGGAACTTGAGGCTTCCTGAGTAGCAATAACTTCAGGTTGAAGTGTTGGGGTGTTGGTTTTAGCAGGCACTAGAATGTTGAGCCATGGAGTTAAGAACTATTGCAAAGGGTCCGAGCCTAATAAGGTTTTTCCCAAGGACTGTATTGGTCCCTCTGGCTCAGTTGGTTTTTCCAGTTCTGGCTCAATGGGTTAAATTTCTTCTGGAACAGCTTCTCCTTGAGAAGTTTTTACTGAAGTGTCTTCTTTAAGGCACAATTTTAGACGATTTCTATGTACTACACGGGATTTATCCTCTTGGGTAATCTCATACGTGTCAGTTTCTGGATTCAGAATAGCAGAAATGGTATAAAGTTCTCTCTCCCATTTGCTATCAAGTTTGCTGGTTCTATGGTTATTTTTTAACCAGACACGATCACCAATTTTGAGTGGTTCTGCCTTGGCAGATTGGTTGTAGTCCTTCTGTTGTTTTTCATGGGCATGTCCCATGCGTTGTTGAACAATCTCTTGTGCGTCAATCAAACGCCTTTGGTGTTCCGCCACCCAATCAGTCTTTGGTAGGGGGTTGATTGCATCAGGCACTTGTACGCCCAAGGTGTGGTCAGCAGGTAAGGTACCTTGTCGGCCAAACATAAGGTAGTAGGGTGTATACCCAGTAGAACAATGAATAGTATTGTTGTAGGTATACATCAGCTGAGGCAATAAAGTAGGCCAATCATTTCTTGTAGCAGGTGGGACTGCTCTTAACATTTCAATTAGGGTTTGGTTCATCTTTTACGGGCACAGCTACAACAAATTTTGTGTAGTGGTCAATGATGGTCATAGCATAGGTATAACCCGAGCTACTTGGTTCCAACTTCACATGATCAATGGCTACTATTTCTAGCGGTGTTCTGCTCACAATGGAATGTAAGGGAGCTCTTTGGTCATGTTTCTCACCTTTTCCAACAGCACAGGTGGAACATTCTCGACACCATTTCTCAATGTCTCCTCTCATCCCGTTCCAATAGAATCTTCTACGGATGGTGGCTTCTGTTTTCTGCACGCCAAAGTGTCCTGATTGATCATGGTACATCTCCAAAATGATCCTGGCATCACGGCGTGGTATTAGGATTTGGTATAGACGATCCCATGTAACTGGGTCTAAAGTTCTTCTTAATAGTAGGCCCTTTTGTAGAAAGAGATGTTTTCTATGTCTCCATAGTTTGGACAATTCTAGATCAGCATTCTTTCTGCAGATTCTTTCTGGGTTTTTTCCACTGGTGAAGAAATCTTGTAGTTCTCCTAACACTCTGCTTTAATTTTGTAGCTTGATCCATTTTTCTTTGTCCACTTGGGATTTTGGATCCACTTGTTGTTGAAGGTTGAAAACCTTTTTCTCTTTTACAGTAATGATGTCTTGGTGGGCAAAGTTGTTGTAGAAGGATGGCATTTCTACCTCTTCCCAAACATCTTCTTGTGAAGTATGGTCTTCTTTGGTCGGCAGACGGGATAATGCATCCGCATTTTCGTTTGCTTTTCCTGTTCTGTACTTTACGTTAAAATTGTAGTTAGCAAGGCGTGAGGCCCATCTTTGCTCCAACGCTCCTAACTTGGCGGTGTTAAGATGTGCTAGTGGGTTGTTATCAGTGAAGGCCACGAAGGGTGTTGCGGCAAAATAATCTTTAAATTTTTCTGTGACAGCCCACACGAGTGCGAGAAATTCCAATTTGAAGGAACTGTAATTTTGGTCGTTCCTTTCAGCACCTCTAAGAGATCTACTAGCGTAGGAAATCTCTTTCTTTACCTTCTTGTACTTGTGACAAAACAGCTCCCAGTCCTTTCTTACTTGCATCTGTGTAAAGGTGAAATGGCTGTTGATAATCCGGGTAACCTAAGATTGGTGGTTCTGTTAACCTCTTTTTCAGGAGCTGGAAGGCAATTTCTCTTTCAGTGTTCCATTCCACTGGTATTGGAGTTTTCTGATATCTTTTAGGATGCCCTCTCAAAATTTCCAATATGGGCTCTGCAATTTGGGCAAAGTGAGGAATAAAATGTCTGTAATATCCTGCGAAACTGAGGAAACTTCTTACCTCCTTCACCGTAGTGGGAGTAGGCTAATTTCGGACTGCGGCTATCTTCTCTGGATCCGGTTTAACACCTTCAGAGCTGACGATATGCACTAAGTATTTAACTTCTGGCTTCAGTAGATGACACTTGGATGGTTTGACTTTTAGTCCATGCTTAATGAGAACTTGAAAAACTTCGGCCAGATGTTTCAAGTGATCTTCATAGGATTTGGAGTAGATGATGACATCATCTAAGTACAACAGGACGGTTTCAAAATTTTTGTGGCCCAGACAACGCTCCATTAGTCTCTGAAAAGTTCCAGGCGCATTGCAAAGTCCAAAGGGCATGCAGTTGAACTCAAATAGGCCCATAGGGGTGGTAAATGCAGTCTTCTTCTGGTGCCATTGGTACTTGCCAGTATCCACTGGTTAAATCAAGAGTAGAGAAGTAGGCTGAAGATCCTAAAGCTGTCAAGGATTCCTCTATGCGTGGTAAAGGGTAAGCATCTTTGTGAGTAATTTGGTTGATTTTTCTGTAGTCCACACAGAATCTGATATTGCCGTCTTTTTTCCGGACTAGGACTAGTGGTGCAGCCCATGGGCTATGGCTGTCCTTGATAATGTTTGAGTCTTTCATCTCTTGAATCATTTGCTTGACGGATTGGTACATAGTAGGTGGTATAGACCGATACCTTTCCTTGATCGGTGGGTGTGAACCTGTAGGAATGGAGTGCTTTATGATATCCACTTCTCCATAGTCTGTAGAATGTTTACTGAAGGCACGGTGATGTTCCTTCACGACTTGCAATACTCCTTCCAGTTGGTGTTCTGGTGTTGAAGCATCTCCCACATGAAGTTCTTTCCACCAGGGGGTGTTTAAGTTTTGGCCCTGTGGGTGTTGTTTCTTGAGATCTGTAGTCACACTGATGACATCTTGAAAGGTGATTTGGACCAGCTGTGCAATGGGACGGTACTTTGTTAACGTTACACTGTGATCACTCAAGTTGAGGAGACGAATATCCCCTTTACTTTACCTTCAGTGACGGTTACCAGGCTTCTTGCAGCTCTAACTAGGGGATAGTCTTCCAAGACGACAGGCTCTACGAAGGCTTGGTAGTCTTGACCTTGAATTCCAACTACAGCTCGGCACCACAGTAGAGTTTCGGTGTTGGGCTTGAGTATCACCGGTTGATTGTCTCGGATTCGGACACAGCAAATTTCTCCTTTTTCATTGGCGAATTTCTGTTGTGCACTCAGTACACGAATGGCTTGTTGGATTACCTTCTTAGAAGCAAAAGAAGCAGTAGGCATTGACTGGTGTAAGGCTTCCAACATTTCAACATAACAATTCCTAAGGACATTCATGCCTAGGACTATTGGAGGGTTATTGTTATTTTCTTTAACTTGTACTACAATAATGCCTTGTTGGGATAGAATAGTTCCTCCTACTTGAATGGTAGGTTCCCAGTAACCCAGTATTGGTACAGGTTTGCCATTACTGGCTATGAGACCCAGCCAGGATTCTGGGGGCTGGGTAAGCTGATTTTGGTCCCAGTATTTTTCAAATGCAGACTGTTGGATGGTAGTGACTTGGGATTCAGTGTTAACTAGGGCAACAAAAGGAACTCCACTTATTTGAAGTGTCACTTCTGGACGGGATCCTTCATATCTTGGCATCCAATGGGGATCTTCTGGACCTATTGAGGGTGGTCCCTGACCTCGGGGGTCGCCCGTTTAACTGCCAGCAGGTGGCTTCAGTATGGCCTGGCTTGTGACAGTATGTACAGATAGGCCGCCTAGGGGTACTAGTGCGGTCAGGTGGGCGTCTGCCTGAATTTCTGGAATAAGTCTCTTTATAATCAGGAGAGAAGAGCCTTCTGGACACAGGTTTCTCATCCTCCAGCAATAGTGGCTTTTCCAATTGTTCCAATTTTTTGTGAACTTTCTCCAGACTTTTAGTTAGGAATTGGACTTGCTCAGTAAGGGCAGCAACTGCGTCAGGAATTGGGCTTGAGTTGCCTGACTGACGACAGGTAAAGGTTTTACAGGGGTGACCGGCTGTGTTGCTGCCACTATAGCGGATCCAACAGGTTCTGTTGGTGGACTTTTTCCCAGTATACTGATAGCTAGTTCTTTAAAATCTAGGAAGGCAGCACTTGGATGCTGGGCGGCTAACATTCTTAGTTGACTCTTTAAATTGTCTGTATTGTTACCTTCAATAAATTGCTCTTTCAGGGTTTTGTCCTGATTCTCTGCCTCACGGGGGTCTACTTGTACAACAGCTCTAAGGGCTTCCTGTAAAGATAATGCAAAGTCTCTGAGTGACTCACCCGTTTGCTGTTTCTTACTGAAGAACCTCAGCTTAACCTCTGACACGGTCCTGGGTTCAAAGGTGGTGTAGAGACGTTCAAATATCTGCTCCAGTGTCCTCCTTTCTGAGCTTGGCCAGGATTTCACTTCTCTGAGAGCAGCTCCTTCCAATTGCGCAAGGAGAATCTCCATTTGCTGTTCTGGGGATACAGGGTACAACCTGAACACAGCAAGCATTTTTTCTTTAAAGTCCCTTAAAGTGTGAACTTCTCCAGAATACCGTGGGAACCAGGGGGCCCCAAAATAATAAGGCATAGTTAAAGGCATTAAACTTGGTGCTGCATCAGTTGGCATTGCGCTGGGACCGGCTGCGGCTGCCGCAGGAGGTCCGCGGAGGTCAGCCTGCACGTTATCTTCCTGCACAGACATGCTGACGATAGGTGTATTACAGTTAGATATGTTAATTGTGGTTTCCAATACTTTTTATTTAATGTTGCTACGGGCGACCGCTATCTTGCGGTGTATGGCCCTTTAAATAAATACAACACTCAGGCAGCGCTTACTTGAATTTCTAATAGCGCTCCTGGCTAGCGGTGCTTCTTTCTGAAGTAGCAATAGTAAGTTACAGTTCACAATTTAAATAACGCTTCAAAGGCGCTCCGTGGATGTACTAGGTGGTGGCAGCGGTATCGCAGCAGAACCGCAAAGTCTGCCGCATAAAGGAAGGCACTGTAATAAATATAACGATACTGCGCTCTGGTACTTTAAGTATATTGAAATTAATGCAGGGATATCACAGATTATTACAATTCAGCACATGAGTATACACTATTATACAAGTCTTTATCTGGCTTTGCCAGTATACCTGTAGTGTGAACTCCTGTCTGTATGTTGATCCTCCTGCTTGTGCTTCTGTATTTGGTGCGCTGGTGCGGCTTTCTGAAAATCGGAGATTGCAGATAGAGTGATTGTCGCTCACCGAATTCGGTGAGCGACAATCACTCTATCTGCAATCTCCGATTTTCAGAAAGCCGCACCAGCACACCAAATACAGAAGCACAAGCAGGAGGATCAACATACAGACAGGAGTTCACACTACAGGTATACTGGCAAAGCCAGATAAAGACTTGTATAATAGTGTATACTCATGTGCTGAATTGTAATAATCTGTGATATCCCTGCATTAATTTCAATATACTTAAAGTACCAGAGCGCAGTATCGTTATATTTATTAAAGTTACAGTTCACAATGGTTACTTGGGGGCAGACAGGCAATGCGATGATTCCTGTTCCGAGAATTCGCATGCGAAATCCCGCGATGTTGTGGATACACGCACGTCGCACTCTCCTCCCCTGCGCGGCGTCTCCCTTTGATGTGGCCACAAGCAGAGGAGGTGGCGCTGCGCTTGTATTCAGGGCTGGCCTCTCAGAAACAACACAGTACAGGTAGGATGGGCTTTGACCAGACAGTTTTGCATAAAGGGGTGGCACAATATTTTCCCGCTCTCTTTAGGGGGTGTCGCCAACTTGTACACAGTGATGGCGCAGTATTATTTTTCAAATCGGAGCTCCGGCGGCCATATTAATTGCACAGTAACAGTCTATTCACTGACAGCAAGCAGTTATAGTAACACACAAATGTTGGATTTTCTCACTTTTAACACTGCGGTTTTGATGCTGGGGACTAGTATAGCACCTCCATATACTTTTTCAATCAGTCTGAACAGTTCTGTAGCCCAAAACAGCGCACAATAAGCAAAAGTCTCTCAACCAAATAAAGGAGCTTATTCACATGCGACAGTCTCTCAAATATGGCGCAGGGGTTAATATCCTGTTCGTGATGCCAATAAAAAGTTATGCAGCCAGCCAGTCGCAGGGGCAACACGTGAGGTGCACGGTGGACCGATGAGGGGCCAAATGATATGACACACAGTTCATCAGTTTACTCACGGTTAGCAGAAAGCCTCTCTGGGCTGGCAGCACAGTGTTGAGGTGGACAGCACGAAATCCTCCAGGGCACGCTCTGTGGTAGGAAGCATCAGCCAAGATGGTGGTTGAGGTGCCCTTGATGTTAGGGGTGCTTAGGGTGCTTGTTGCGGCTGAGTCCCTTGATGGTTTTTGTCGTGACGCCAGTACCGTTAATGGTGGTACAACCAATAGTGGTAATAATGAGGCAACTCACAACTTTTACTTTGGATGTTTTTTTGTTGCAGCAGTACAAATATGCAGTCTCTAGATGGTACAGAGTTAATTCTGCAAATCCACTGTTTTTAGGCTTTTTAGGTTTCGTGGTTTTGGAGCAGTGGGTTATTCAATGTCAGTGGAATTTTTAGTGAGGTTGCCGGAGGCTATGGTATCCTTCACCTGAATATCCCAAAGGTCCTTTATGCCTGGTTTACGGCTTTTATCCTTTGGATGTATTTAAATATATCCTTTGTCTCTTGTCTCTTTCTGGACTAAAACTTTTCTTCAGAGCTGAAGTGCTGGATCTGCACCTTTTCACTCTCTCAGTATCAGTCTACTTACTGATTTTTACACTGACCTCTGGTCCCTATCTATTCAACTCACATCTGCCTCCACTAATCTGTCTCACTAGGCCTGACCTAGGTATATATAAGACCTGAACTATATCCCCATCTAGTGGTGGGATGTATAAATTACACCTAATAGGCCTGTTACCAGGGATTTTGCACATACATCAATGCAAAATTATACCATACTGTACAATGCAATTGTTGAGATCAAAAAGTACTTTTAAGCAGTGCCCACACACATGTAGTGGGACGCTGCATATAGATATATGTACAGTGTATGTGTCAGTATATAGATATATGTACAGAGTATGTGTAAGTATATAGATATATGTACAGAGTATGTGTAAGTATATAGATATATGTACAGGGTATGTGTGAGTATATAGATATATCTACAGGGTATGTGTAAGTTTATAGATATACGTACAGTGTACGTGTGAGTATATAGATATATGTACAGTGTATGTGTGAGTATATAGATTTACGTAGTGTACATGTGAGTATATAGATATATGTACAGTGTATGTGTAAGTATATAGATATATGCATAGCGTTTGTTTGAGTATATAGATTTGTGTACAGTATGTGTACATCTATATGTACAGTGGTTTAATATTGATTATGTATACTCAGGTCATCAATATCAGATCGTCAGGGTCCGGCACCCCCGCTGATCAGCTGTATGAAGGGGTAGTGGCTGCGCAGTATAATTACAATACCTTTACTTGAATGGAACGAGCAGCTGTAATTACACTGTACTACTGCTACAAGCAGACGACGCACCAGTCATAATTTTTTAATCAGATTATGTGGGAGACTTAAAGGGGTATTCTAGAAACATAGAAACATAGAATGTGTAGGCAGATAAGAACCATTTGGCCCATCTAGTCTGCCCAATATACTGAATACTATGAATAGCCCTTTGCCCTATCTTCTGGTTACATTAAGTTATCCTCTATTCAAAGTATAGGGTAAAACTATCAGATCAGTGGGGGTTCTACCATTAGGACCCCCACTGATCACAAGAACTGGAACCACATGCCCCCTGCAGCCTACTGAAATGATCGGAGTGGTCAGAAGGGTATGCACGTGGCCGCTCCATTCATTTCTATGGGAGTTCTGGAGATAGCGGAGTACAACACTCAGCTATCTCTGGAATTCCTATATACAGTCAGGTCCATAAATATTGGGACATCGACACAATTGTAACATTTTTGGCTCTATAGACCACCACAATGGATTTGAAATGAAACGAACAAGATGTGCTTTAACTGAAGACTGTCAGCTTTAATTTGAGGGTATTTACATCCAAATCAGGTGAACGGTGTAGGAATTACAACAGTTTGCATATGCGCCTCCCACTTGTTAAAGGGAACCTGTCACCTGGAAAAGACAATTTACACTAATCACAGTACCTTAAAGTATCTCTCATAGTGTGCCCAAAATGTATTCATATCTTCTTTCTGCGTTGTGCTGTCTCATAAAATCGACTTATAAAACTGTGTTTGGCACCTTTTTGAAGTCGTGCTGAAGTCACGGGGGCAGCGGCCTCCTTGACTCAACCGTCGGGTAAGCCCGCCCCTATGCCGCTCCTCCGCATATTGATGGACATTTTTCCCTGTAGCCGTGACCGTGCTCTTCTCGCGCATGCGTCGTGCGTGTCCTGCCACAGCATGATCCCGGCTACAGCTCCCTCCCTCCCTGGCATCTTCTTGTTCACTGCGCCTGCGCCGTTCCTATACAGCGCGCTCACGCCCATCGCTTCTCCCCTGCGGCGTGAGCGCGATCACTGTCTGCTTGCACTGCAGCGCAGGCGCAGTGAACATGCAGATGCCAGGGAGGGAGGGAGCCGTAGCCGGGATCGCGCTGCGGCAGGACGCGCACGGCGCATGCGTGAGAAGAGCGCGGTCACGGCTACAGGGAAAAATGTCCATTAATATGCGGAGGAGCGGCATAGGGGCGGGCTTATCCGACGGTCGAGTCAAGGAGGCCGCTGCCCCTGTGACTTCAGCACGACTTCAAAAAGGTGCCAAACACAGTTTTATAAGTCTATTTTATGAGACAGCGCAACGCAGAAAGAAGATATGAATACATCTTTGGGCACACTATGAGAGATACTTTAAGGTACTTTGATTAGTGTAAATTGTCTTTTCCAGATGACAGGTTCCCTTTAAGGAACCAAAAGTAATGGGACAATTGGCTTCTCAGGTGTTCCATGGCCAGGTGTGTGTTATTCCCTCATTATCCCAATTACAATGAGCAGATAAAAGGTCCAGAGTTCATTTCAAGTGTGCTATTTGCATTTCGAATCTGTTGCTGTCAACTCTCAAGAAGAGATCCAAAGAGCTGTCACTATCAGTGAACCAAGCCATCATTAGGCTGAAAAAACAAAACAAACGCATCAGAGAGATAGCAAAAACATTAGGTGTGGCTAAAACAACTGTTTGGAACATTCTTAAAAAGAAGGAACGCATCGGTGAGCTCAGCAACACCAAAAGACCCGGAAGACCACGGAAAACAACTGTGGTGCATGACCGAAGAATTATTTCCCTGGTGAAGAAAACACCCTTCACAACAGTTGGCCAGATCAAGAACACTCTCCAGGAGGTAGGTGTATGTGTGTCAAAGTCAACAATCAAGAGAAGACTTCCCCAGAGTGAATACAGAGGGTTCACCCCAAGATGTAAACCATTGGTGAGGCTCAAAAACAGGAAGGCCAGATTAGAGTTTGCCAAACGACATCTAAAAAAGCCTTCACAGTTCTGGAACAACATCCTATGGACTGATGAGACTAAGATCAACTTGTACCAGAGTGATGGGAAGAGAAGAGTATGGAGAAGGAAAGGAACTGCTCATGATCTAAGCATACCACCTCATCAGTGAAGCATGGTGGTGGTAGTGTCATGGCGTGGGCATGTATGGCTGCCAATGGAACTGGTTCTCTTGTATTTATTGATGATGTGACTGCTGACAAAAGCAGCAGGATGAATTCTGAAGTGTTTCGGGCAATATTATCTGCTCATATTCAGCCAAATGCTTCAGAACTCATTGGATGGCGCTTCACAGTGCAGATGGACAATGACCCAAAGCATACTGCAAAAGCAAACAAAGAGTTTTTTAAGGGAAAGAAGTGGAATGTTGTGCAATGGCCAAGTCAATCCCCTGACCTGAATGCGATTGAGCATGCATTTCACTTGCTGAAGACAAAACTGAAGGGAAAATGCCCCAAGAACAAGCAGGAACTGAAGACAGTTGCAGTAGAGGCCTGGCAGAGCATCACCAGGGATGAAACCCAGCGTCTGGTGATGTCTATGCGTTCCAGACTTCAGGCTGTAATTGACTGCAAAGGATTTGCAACCAAGTATTAAAAAGTGAAAGTTTGATTTATGATTATTATTATGTCCCATTACTTTTGGTCCCTTAACAAGTGGGAGGCACATATGCAAACTGTTGTAATTCCTACACCGTTCACCTGATTTGGATGTAAATACCCTCAAATTAAAGCTGACAGTCTGCAGTTAAAGCACATCTTGTTCGTTTCATTTCAATGTTAGAATTGTGTCGATGTCCCAATATTTATGGACCTGGCTGTATATGAATGGAGTGGCCATGAGATGTGGATAGGGGATAACATAATGTAACCGGAATACCCTTTCAATGAATTCCAGCACTGCCATAGAACAAGGTGGTAGGATCACACAAGCGCATGGATTCATGTGGACAGAGTATTGGGGCCCCTTCATTCACTGCTGGGGTCCCGTTGGCAGTTCAGATAAAAATGTACCTGAAAATAGCAGCTGTAGTAGCCATAATGGCAGTCATACTGTAAATCATCCAACTTTCCTGGGTACAGATACAGGGAAGAGAAATTATTTCACTGTACTGACATGGATCATCCCTCTCCAAACATGGAACTACAACTCCCAGCATGTCTAGGCTGTTATTATATAATATTAGTGCCAGGACAAGGTATGTCGGTGCCCTAGGTGGAGGAAGCATATTGCGCCTCCCCCTCTTCTCTGCTGAGCTCTGCCTCCTGCAGGTAACATCATCGCAGGTCCTACAGCTCCAGTAGAAGAGGGCTGCTGGTGCTGGGAGCTGTCAGTTTGCAGAGAAGCATTGTGGGTAATGATTTGTTTTATTTGTAGAGGGAGTAGACCATACACTGCATTGTAAAATGTAGCATTTCAGCTGTTCCGCCCGTTTGCTTCCACTGACATTCACTGACATGAACAGCAGCACTGTAGCAGGGGGCCCCTTAGACGATGGGGGCCCTGGGCAATTGCCCAGTAGTTTCTGCCCACCCAACACCGACCCTGTTCACCACTATGGGTGTTCCAAAAGTAGCCAAGCTCTGCCATGGCTATTTCCGGCAGTCCTATGACAGTTAATAGAGAGGTAGCAGTGCCTGAGCAGTGTTCTCTACATTCACTGCTATGGGACTCCCAAAAATAGCAGAGCGCACTAACTCAGCTCCCATAGCACTGAATAGAGAGCAAAGCTTGCATGAGCGGTTTGCTCTTCTGGAGATTGAAGTGCGCCCCAGATGTTGGACTATTGATGGCATATCCTAACGCTATACCATCAATGCCTGAGATGGGAATACCCATTTAAATGAATTCGTTACATTGCTAGTTTGCAGGATACATGTGAATTGTCATGTAGGTGTTCTACCTCAGTGTAGGACATCGCTAAAGATCTAATATACATTAGAAAGACAAATATAGAGAGAAGGAGGAGAAAGTATAAAAGTGTTTTTGTGCACTTGGTGGGTGACTAGATGACCCGGAGAGACAGCCTACTCATTATAAAATGGCTGACTGTGGTTCCAACTTACTTTACAGCTTGGGAATCAGTCCTGCAATGCTGATTACTACAAGAGAAATACTCTGCAGACTGAAAAAAGGACTCCTAAACTGCCTTGTTGGGTTTCCTCAGTAGTTTATGGAAGATGTAGCAGATGAAAGTGACCTCTGTATGTAGGTTGCGGGTGTCGTGACTGGCCTGAAGCATCCGGAAGGTTCTCAGAATAGGGGATAACTATCATATTTTTGTCCAGCTTTGGAATCAAAGTAATTAAAAGGTTTCTGTCACCAGAATTAACCCTATTAAACTGGTTGACATTACCGATGTGCTAATGTCAGCAAACCCTAAGTTTCCTATTCTTATGCTTATAGATCCCCCCATTACTGCACAATTTTAATTTTGATGATATGCAAATTAGCCACTAGGAGCAGGGGGGGGGGGGGGGGGGACGTTGCTCCTGCTCCTAGAGCCTTCATTCTCCCACCTCATGTCATGCCCTGCTGTCCTTTATTGACAGGGCCAGGCAGCGTTTATCTCCTCCTGCCGGCCCTGTGTGATGGGTAAACGACACTGCGCAGGCACGAGATTTACCCAGCACACATGGCTGGCAGGAGGAGATGAACGCTGGCCCTGTCAATCAAGGACGGCAGGGCGTGACTTGAGGTGGGTGAACGGAGCCTCTAGAAGCAGGAGCAACGCCCCCTCCCCCCCCCCCGCTCCTAGAGACTAATTTGCATATAATCAAAGTTAAAATTGTGCAGTAACGGGGGCATCCATAAGCATAAGAATAGGAGAGTTAGGGTCTGCTGACATTACCACATCGCTAATGTCAGCCAGTTTAATAGGGTTAATTCTGGTGACAGAAACCCTTTAATGCCTCCCTCCAGGATTTGGAAGGACAATTAACCGTGAATACAGATTGTATAGTTGAATATAAAAAAAAGTAAAGTGGATACTGATAACTGGCAATGACAACTGATGTCTCCATGGTATGTCATAAGATATTCCATCTGGACCAATTTATTCTAGACTGTTCAGGTTATGTTCTTCAGTGTTTAAGTGTACAGCCTCACCTAGAGTGAACTGTAACCACTAAAGTTCTGTGCCTCATGGTAGATATGTAACAATCAAGAGTTGATGTGCCACCATTATGTGAAAAGTACTAATTTCTGTAAGGGGAACACACTGTTACAAGCCTATCCTAGGAACAGACCATCAATGTATATTCCTTGAGAATGTCTATAAAATGACTTTTGGTGCTGAATACATTTTTTCAATGTTTTTAGTAGCAGGTACAAGTATGGAAGCCAACAATTTTGCATTGTGCTAATGAATATCTAGTTATTTACAGAACGTAACTAATATGAACTCTCGCAGGCTGTCTGTTACCAAAGAGAAAAACATGCAAAGCGACACATAGGGTAGTACAGTTTAAGTAGGTAAGACACCAATGGGATGCTCACCTTCATTTTTGTGAAGTCTCACACCAACAATACAGACATCGATAGGTAATCATACAAGTTGGGCTGCAGACTCCACTGATGACACTCAGGTAGGTACCACTTGTGCCGCTCTTGTTAGACAATAAATACAAGAAGAAGAAAAACACGGTTCTGGGCTCAATAAATTGATGCAATGTGGATATCTTCATTGACAACAGTCTATTCTCATAACACTTTTCAGGGGAGAACCCTTCTCCAGCTAAAGCAGGACATACTGTATGTATATTAGGGATATGTCCTGATTATCTGAAGAGGATCTCCCCCGAAAAGCTTTATAAAATTGGACTTTAGTATCAATAAAGATACCACATTTCGTCAAGATGCAGAGCACAGAAGAATATTTATTTCTTCTAAGAATTTTGGACTTATAGACTCGTCACTTTGAGAAATATGAGTCCGTTGACTGCGGTGGCAGCATCACTGGAATTTGTGTTAGCGCTCGAGCTTCATATTTTCTGTGAATAATTGCTTAGTATCCTTGGTGATAATGAAAGGGAATGAGCCATAAGCTGGAGGTGATGATGGAGGGAGCGTGAGGATGTATACAGAGACAGAAGTGTTCGGATGATAGGGGTTGGAGAACATGCAAGATGTTTCAAACTTGGTTCAATCTTTCAGTCTTCAGCGATCCGGTGCATGAGGTGTAGTATGAAGCATGTATGCAGAAAAGGTGAAGGCTTACTCATACAGGATCTTTTACTGGAATAAACAAGCTCCCGTATGACCAGAACTTCACTAAGTATTGCTTGATGCAAAATCTCGGTGCTCTTGACTTTAAATCACTGAGGATGGAACACCATTTTAGAGGTCTTCCAGTGCAAAAATAATACTTCAATAGCAACCCCTTCAAAATACAGGTGAAACTCGAAAAATTAGAATATCGTGCAAAAGTCCATTTATTTCAGTAATGTAAATTAAAAGGATCTGCATTAATGCAGCTTAAAATTAGAATTTTGTGAAATGGTTCAATATTCTAGACTCAAAGTGTCTCACTCTAGTCAGCTAATTAATTACATGATTTTCCTATTTTATGACGTAAAGTCATGATTTTATTAAAGACACGGAGGCGAGTATTGCTATCTCTTTCTTTACTTAAATCTTATAGCAGCAAAGAAAAAACATCAATCAAACAGGTAACCATGGCAACCAACTCCTCCCCACTGTGCCAGTATAATAGTCTCTGACTCTGCTAAATCCTCCTCTTTCTTTGATAACGACCGATGTCCAGAACTCTTAGAACCAAACTCTCCAAACACGGAAACCGAAATTCAAGGACCAGCTGAACGGCTCTTCAACGGAAGACGGAAACCGGAAACTCCCAAACAATTCGTATCCAGAAGACAGTGTATTCAGCCTAAGAAATAAATAAAGAAGACAAAGGTAGAAAACGTCCCAAAAATCTCATCAGGAGAGACATCAGTGCATGAAAATGAACATATAGCATAAGTGGATGAGAAAAAATCAAATCACAAAACAATAAATAATGCATAACAGAGCAACTCTCAGGGAGGGTATATAAAATGGGAGGGCAATACTCGCCTCCGTGTCTTTAATAAAATCATGACTTTACGTCATAAAATAGGAAAATCATGTAATTTTATTACACGACACGGAGGCTCCTATTGCGAGTTCAAAGCTGACCTATAACTGAGGAAAAAACGTGAATAGAAGGCCTGAAATAGAACTCACGGAAAGTAGATACACGGGACCAATCCGCCATCCTCATAATATCTTCTAAACGCGCTCCAGACACCACCATAGATGTTGCCGAAGCTCCCCTAGTGGAATGAGCCGTGAAAATCGCAGTATCCACACCTGCTAAAGACATAACCCATTTCACCCAACGGGCCAAGGTGACAGTGGAGACCGGACGGAAAGGACGTCTATAGGATAGAAAAAGTTCCGGAGAAGAAGAGGATCGATGCGCAGCCATACGAGCCTCATACTCCTGGAGACACAACACCGGACAAAGAGCCGGGGAATTCGGAAAACTGGGGTAAGATACTGACCTAATACTGGTTTTGGTGCGACGCGAGATGTTGAACGTGACTCCCTCCGGAGTAAAAGAACGAGCGTCATGATCCAAAGCGCGAACGTCTGATACTCTTTTGCAAGAAATCAAGCAGAACAACGACACCAGCTTGGCTGCAAGATGACGAAGAGAAAGGTCCGTGTTAGACGGCCATGAAGAGAACAGTGTAAGCACCAAAGAGACGTCCCAAGTAGAAGTGAACCGAGGTCTAGGAGGTCGGGATAGGCGGGAACCCTTGAGAAGTCTGCAAACAAGAGGGTGTTGACCTGCCGGACATCTATTAAAGCCTTGATGAAAAGCGGAAATGGCCGAGCGGTATAAATTGATAGTACGGTAAGCCTTACCGTCCTCAAAAAGAGAAGCGAGAAACTGAAGAACTTCGGTCACAGGACATGATAAGGGATCCTGGTGCCTAGCCAGGCACCAATCAGTCCAAGACCTCCAGGCTGATCGATAAGCTCGTCTGGTTCCTGGTGCCCACGCCTCGTCCAAAAGAAGTCGAGCTGTTTCCGAAATTCCAGCGATGTCCCAGGGTTCCCCGAAATTCTGCATGCCAGGAGATGAAGAGAGCCGTCGAGGGTGAGGGGATGATCCAAACCCCCTGGATTCAACAAGAGGCCTGGAAAAACAGGAAGAAGTAGAGGGCATTGAACCAGGCATTCCATCAGCTGAGGAAACCAAGATTGCGCGGGCCAGAACGGAACTATGAGCACCAGGTCCGCTTGCTGGCGGCGGACTTGAGACAATACTCGAGACACCATCACAAACGGGGGAAAAGCGTACGCAAGGTGACCGGTCCAATCCTGGAGGAACGCATCTACTGCTTCCGCGTCCGGATCTGGACACCAGTTGTAAAAGCGTGGAAGTTGGGCGTTCAAACGGGACGCAAAGAGGTCTACAGAGAATGGACCCCAACGGGAAGATATGGATGAGAACACCGTGCAATCTAACTTCCAATCTCCCGAGTCTGAGAGGAAACGCGAGCTCCAGTCCGCGTGAGTATTGTGGAGTCCCGGCAAATACTCCGCCGCCACTGTGATTTCTCTGTACAGGCAGAATGTCCAAAACTCCCGAGCCAAGCTGGATAGAGTCGCAGAATGTGTGCCCCCCATGGCATTGACATACCGAACTGCGGAAATGTTGTCCATCCGCAGTCTGATGCAAATTTTGGACAAACCGCTCGCAAAACTGCGGACGGCAAAGGAGCCCGCCAGAAGTTCCAAGGCGTTGATGTGGAACTTGGATTCTTCTGGTGACCAAGGTCCTCCTGTCATCACACCCTCGCAGTACGCACCCCAGCCGAGAAGGCTGGCATCCGAGTCCACCGTGAAGTCCGGATGGGGACCAATTATGGCCTTCCCATTCCAGGTATCCAGGTTGTGGATCCACCACATCAGTTCTTCTCTGGTGTCCTCGTCCAATGTAACCACATCCTCGTATGATGCTCCTGCATGGAGGTGAGCAATCTTGAGACGTTGCATGCTGCGGTAGTGTAAGGGAGCCGGAAACACAGCTTGAATGGACGAGGAGAGGAGGCCTTTGACTCTGGCCAGATGACGTAAGGGAACCTGATGGAGAGACAGAGTATGGAGAAGTTCCTTGCGGATGGAACGAACCTTGGCAGATGGAAGGCTGAGAGACATTGTGGAAGAATTGATGGTAAATCCCAAAAATTCTATGGACTGGGCCGGGGTAAGTGACGACTTCTCCAAATTCAGAAGGAATCCCAGCCGGGATAGTAGGTCCATAGACCACTGAAGGTGGGTTAAAAGGATTCTGAGCTAATATCAGGATATCGTCCAGATAAATAATCAGACGAATTCCTTGGCTGCGAAGGAAAGAAATTACTGGACGAAGGAGCTTGGTGAAACACCAAGGGGCGGAAGAGAGACCGAAAGGCAGACAGGTGAACCTCCAAATTTCCGAGTTCCAGAGAAAACGAAGGAGATCCCTGGATGGTTCGGCTACCGGAACCGTCAGGTAGGCGTCCTTCAAGTCCAATTTGACCATCCAATCTCCCTGAAGGAGTAAATCCCTGAGGAGGTGGATACCCTCCATCTTGAAGTGTCGATATTTTACAAACGCGTTTAATGACCTGAGATTGATCACAGGTCTCATCTGGCCTCCTTTTTTGGCCACCAAGAAAACGCTGCTGATAACCCCTTCTGAGGAAGGGAGGGCCCGCTCTATGGCGCCCTTCTGACACAGGGCTGACAGTTCCTGATGCAACAGCAGTTGAGAAGAAGCTGGGAGAACCGTAGGATACGGAGACGGAATCTGGATATGGAGGTGAACCAACTCTATGTGAAACCCCTGAACAGTAGATAGGACCCAAGGATCCGCCGTGATGGATTTCCAAACATGGGAAAAAAGACGGAGCCTGCCCCCTACACAAGGAGTCAAAGAAAACGGTGACATCGGACTTACCGAAAGGACGTCTGGAAGATGAACCTCTGACTCCACGTGAACGCCAAGACGAACCTCGGGAGGGGAAGAAGGCAGGCGGTTGACGGAATTCCTGGTTGGATGGTCGGTAAGAAAAGGAGCCTCTGCCGGACCCGCGGGTCTGGTATGAAGAACGGCCGGACAGGCGGCCCCTAGAGCTGCCGGCCCTGTTAGAGACCCGTCCTTGGAACACTCTCTTCATGGATGTTTGAGCCTTATCAAGGGCCATAAAGGTTCCTACAAACCGGGAGAGGTCCTTAATAAAGGTATCTCCAAAGAGTAAGCCCTGAGCTTCCTTTCCTGTTTCGGTAAGGGCTAAATTAGACAGCTTAGGCTCTATTTTAAACAGGATAGCCTTACGACGCTCAATTGATAGCGAAGTATTTACGTTGCCCGTGAGGCACACGGCACGTTGTATCCATCGCCGGAGTTCTTCCGGGTCTACCAGGGTGTTCTGGGTTCTGGCTGATTCAGCCAATTCAAAGATTTTTGTTAATGGGCCCAAAAGGTCCAACAACTTGTCCTGACAGGACTTCAGGGCTGACTCAAGCCCCTTCCTGGGGTTCCAGCCTGACTTAGCCAAAAATTGACACATTTTTGGGTCAACAACGGGTGTCTCGCAGACTTTGTTCGGTACAATAGGTCTGGGACATTCGGCCTTTAGTTTATTTCGCGCCTCTTTAGACAGAGGTTGGCGTATACGGGCCTCCAAGTATTTGGCAATATGAGAAGACGGCAGCCATTCCGCCGACCTCGGATGGTGGAGAGCATCCGGGTCAAAAAGGGGTTCCCCTGTAGGATCCAAGATAGTAGAGGCATCAAAAGGAACCTCAATGGGAGCTGTCGATCCTGAGGACGGGCCAGGCAGGTCCAAATCCAAAGGATCCTCCTCCTCAATATCCACTACGTCCAAAGACTGATACTGAGCCTCCTCATCAGAATCTGGTTCAGAACCCGATTCCTTATCCTGTTGCGCTCTGGCGCATTTCCACTGCCTCGCCTTTTCTGCCTGGCGGGCGTAGGCTCTCTTGCGCGATCGATGCGCGCCATCAAGGGTGGCTATGTTTCCACCAGTCATAGTGTTTCTGGAGGCAGGTAGTGGTTTATCAAGTGGTGAGGGCCCTAAAGGCGCCGAGGAGGAAGGGCCGGCCAAAAGGGCTTCAGTAATAGAACTTGAAATGGCCGTAGACATGGACCCCATGGCGGCCTGTATAGCAGCAGTCACAGAGCGCTGTAAGGCTAAGGACTGTGCCTCAGGGATAATAACATCTGTATCCTGAGAGAGAGGAACAGCATCCATGCCCTCAGGGACAGGGCCAGAACCATGAAAAGGGGCCTTGGACATGATAAGCAAAGGGTAGCGATGGCTAATTAGTAACTAAACTAACAAGTGCCAAAATGGTGGCTAATAGTATTAATATTATGGCCGAGGGCTCATATAAGGCCTCTATAACGAGCAGTAATGCAAAAACCTAGGACGGAGCAGGATGAAGCAACTCCCGGCGACACTGACGGAGATGAAGGCGGAAGTCTCGCGCTATCCCGCGAGAACACAGCGGAGAGCGCGAAACCAGCCGAGAAGAAGAGGAAATGGCAGCCGAGATATCGCGAGATCTCGGCCGTAAGAAGAAGCGCCCGGAGAATCGGCACTTAGGAGAAAAGCGCCGCAAGCGGGAAAACAGAGGGAGAACCGAGCGGAGGAGTAAGGTAGACAAACGGAGGGGTAACGGTGATAAACGAGGGGAAAAAACCTGTAAAGCAAAACGATAACCAAGGGAAGGAAATAAATAGGAAAAGATATTAACGCCCGGAGGGCACAATCCTAAAGCACCTAAAGGAAATACCTCATACAATACAGATAACATTCATATCTATATATCCCCAAAACATAAATACAAATAGCATCCACCCACAGATACATAGGATTAGAAGTACTTATCTGTGAGGGAGCAGCAAAGAAAGAGGAGGATTATTATACTGGCACAGTGGGGAGGAGTTGGTTGCCATGGTTACCT
The DNA here is from genome assembly GCF_905171765.1 of Bufo bufo. Taxonomy (NCBI): domain Eukaryota; kingdom Metazoa; phylum Chordata; class Amphibia; order Anura; family Bufonidae; genus Bufo; species Bufo bufo. The sequence continues at coordinate 141,360,080 of NC_053389.1, forward strand.
GTTTGATTGATGTTTTTTCTTTGCTGCTATAAGATTTAAGTAAAGAAAGAGATAGCAATAGGAGCCTCCGTGTCGTGTAATAAAATCCATACCCCCTGAGCAAAGGGTACCTCAGATTAAGACTTTGGGGTTTCATAAGCTGTAAGCCATAATTATCCAAATTATAACAAAGTCTTGAAATATCTCGCTTTGCATGTAATGAGTCTATCTCATATTTATGGGCAGGGCTGAATGCGTCTTGGACGTGGGTAAGGCATGCCGAACCTGAACTATGGCTGAGTTGTGCCGGGAGCCACGGGCGTGGGTAAGCCTGGAGAGGGCGTACCCTATTGGAGTGTGTGAAAAAAGGGGTGGGAGGGAGGGGTAAGTGAGACACACCACCTGAGGGAAGGAATTGGCAGGTATATATAGGGAGCCAACGCCCTGCCCACAAATACAGGCTGAAATCAGCCTTAATACTTATGGGCAGGGCTGAATGCGTCTTGGACGTGGGTAAGGCATGCCGAACCTGAACTATGGCTGAGTTGTGCCGGGAGCCACGGGCGTGGGTAAGCCTGGAGAGGGCAAAAAGACAAGTACACTATGTTGTCTAAACCGGTTTATTCATATACTTCCAACTCGCATGACCTATAACGCCAATGACTGAAAAGCCTGGGATATTTCCCTGTGTGGGTTTGGAATGTATCCAATGAAACAAGATGACCTCCAGTGCCCCATGGAACGAACGACATGAGCAGGGACTTGGTGTTTCGACGCCGACGAAGCCGCTCCGATGCGGAACGAGTGACCCGAGATGACTCCTGGGTCGTACCCAAGGCCTGCTGCCAGAGAACGGATATGGGACGTGAATTGGTTTGAAGAGAGGGGTTTGTCTTTGAAGGGCAGGAGAGGACTGTTACGAGGCGCTGTCTGTAACAGGGATAATAATTTGTTGAGGATCCGAACTGGGCACCAGTTATTTTGGGTAGGGAAATATTTAGTCTCCGTGGGTGGCCCTGCTTGGTTTGTTTTGGTCAGTGAAAGGCTGAGTACGAAATAGTCATTATGCCACGACAGCTGTTCTTTGCGGAGACAGCCATGTCCCGGAGAGCTGCCAGTGAATTCTCCTGGCCGGAGGAAGCCGTAAAAACTTAAAAACATGGCTGCTGTATTACCGTGCTGGTCAAGGGCCCAAAAGGACAGCCATCTAGGGCAGAAGACAAATCCCTGAACAGCTTGCTGGACACCGGTTGTCTACGGGTGGGAGCCTGTTTTGGATTTTTTTGTATTCCCCTGAGGGCCGCCTTGATTGCCTGGTTTGAAAAAAAATAGAAGATCGACCCAGATTACTGAGCATGAAGTGATGTTGGAGGCCCGCTAGGTATAATTTGATGGTATTATAAGAGAGTTTAAGTTGGGAATAACAGAAAGCTATGAACTCCAGCAAGTATGATGTTTCGTCACGGCCGCCCTGAGGGTAAAGGAGTCTAAAACTATCAAACGCTTTCAACCCGGCTCTGTAATTCCTGGCCGTATTTGGGGCTACTGATTGACTTATGAGGTGTTTTGCTGTCGAAATCAAAGACTCTAGCCCATCACTAGAGTGTTGTGTGTCAGGATTGAGGCTCCCGTGGGGTCCGCGTCGGGCATCTCCTGAAAGAAAACCAAAAAATTAAATCTAGACAGTGCATCTGCTGCTACATTTCATATCCCAGTCTGTATATACCAAAACGGGGTTCAGTTTTTCCGTGATCCGTGACCGTTTTTTCGTCCGTGGGTCTTCCTTGTTTTTTGGAGGATCCACGGACATGAAAAGAAAGTCGTTTTGGTGTCCGCCTGGCCGTGCGGAGCCAAACGGATCCGTCCTGAATTACAATGCAAGTCAATGGGGACGGATCCGTTTGACGTTGACACAATATGGTGCAATTTCAAACGGATCCGTCCCCATTGACTTTCAATGTAAAGTCAGGAGTTAATATACCATAGGATCGGAGTTTTCTCCAATCCGATGGTATATTTTAACTTGAAGCGTCCCCATCACCATGGGAACGCCTCTATGTTAGAATATACCGTCGGATTTGAGTTACATCGTGAAACTCAAATCCGACAGTATATTCTAACACAGAGGCGTTCCCATGGTGATGGGGACGCTTCAGGTTAGAATATACTAACAGAACTGTGTACATGACTGCCCCCTGCTGCCTGGAAGGTGCTGCCAGGCAGCAGGGGGCAGCAGCCCCCCTTCCCCTGTAGTTAACACATTGGTGGCCAGTGTGGCCGCCCCCCCCTCCCCTATAGTTAACTCATTGGTGGCCAGTGCGGCCGGCCCCCCCTCCCCTGTAGTTAACTCATTGGTGGCCAGTGGGCCCCCCCTCCCCTGTAGTTAACTCATTGGTGGCCAGTGGGCCCCCCCTCCCTCCCCTGTAGTTAACTCGTTGGTGGCCAGTGGGCCTTCTCCCCTCCCTCCCCCTCCTAATTAAAATCTCCCCCCTATCATTGGTGGCAGCAGAGTGTACCGATCGGAGTCCCAGTTTAATCGCTGGGGCTCCGATCGGTAACCATGGCAACCAGGACGCTACTGCAGTCCCGGTTGCCATGGTTACTTAGCAATTTGTAGAACCATTATACTTACCTGCGAGCTGCGATGGTCTGCGTCCGGTCGGGAGCTCCTCCTACTGGTAAGTGACAGGTCCGGCCGAGAGCTCCTCCTACTGGTAAGTGACAGGTCATGTCACTTACCAGTAGGAGGAGCTCCCGACCAGACGCAGACCATCGCAGCTCGCAGGTAAGTATAATGGTTCTACAAATTGCTAAGTAACCATGGCAACCGGGACTGCAGTAGCGTCCTGGTTGCCATGGTTACCGATCGGAGCCCCAGCGATTAAACTGGGACTCCGATCGGTACACTCCGCTGCCACCAATGATAGGGGGGAGATTTTAATTAGGAGGGGGAGGGAGGGGAGAAGGCCCACTGGCCAACAACGAGTTAACTACAGGGGAGGGAGGGGGGGCCCACTGGCCACCAATGAGTTAACTACAGGGGAGGGGGGGGGCCCACTGGCCACCAATGAGTTAACTACGGGGGGGGCCCACTGGCCACCAATGAGTTAACTACAGGGGAGGGGGGGGCCCACTGGCCACCAATGAGTTAACTACAGGGGAGGGGGGGCGGCCGCACTGGCCACCAATGAGTTAACTACAGGGGAGGGAGGGGGGGGGGGGCGGCCACACTGGCCACCAATGTGTTAACTACAGGGGGGGGGCTGCCCCCTGCTGCCTGGCAGCACCTTCCAGGCAGCAGGGGGCAGTCATGTACACAGTTTTGTTAGTATATTCTAACCTGAAGCGTCCCCATCACCATGGGAACGCCTCTGTGTTAGAATATACTGTCGGTTCTGAGTTTTCACGAAGTGAAAACTCAGCTATGAAAAAGCTTTTATGCAGACGGAAGATCCGTCTGTATAAAAACGAACCTACGACCACAGATCACGGACCCATTGACTTGAATGGGTCCGTGAACCGTTGGCCGTGAAAAAAACGGCTGCAAAACTGTGCATTTTCCGATTTTTCCGCGAAAAAAAATGGAAAACGGCACAACGGCCACGGATGCACACAACGGTCGTGTGCATGAGGCCTAAGATGCACTTTTTCCCAAAAAATGTCAGTGTGTATAGAGAGGAGGCCTCTACTGTCTTTGATGGGGGTGGCATCGGTGCAGCAGTTAACAAACACTGGCAGTGGCCAATGCCGCATCCTCTTTTGTGCCTGCTCACTGCCTTTATGCTCTAGGGGTGGCAGCCGGCAGGGCAGGCTAGAAGATTATGCTCGATTGGTGACTCTGCCCTCCTCCACAGTGCTGACTGTTCCAGCGCACCTGACCTGTGTTCCGGATCCAATCACAGGTTACCTTCACCTTACCTCCCAAGTCTCCCTCTTTTGGAGGGACAGTCCCTCTTTTTGACCCAAGTCCCTCTGTCCCTCTTTGATCCTTAAAGGGAGTCTGTCACCACATTTGAGCCTATTAGACAGATCCAATAGCGTTAATAGTGCCACCCAGAAGTTTAAAACAGTACCTTTGTTGCATATACCGGAGTCTTGTTTGAGCCAAAAATGAACTTTGTAGGTTCTGTAAATGCGCCGTCTCAAGTGCCCAGGGCGGCGTCTCAATCTTCCGAGCCCAAGACCGGACCTCCCCAACGGCTCATAACCCCGCCCTCCTTGTGCCTCTGCCCGCCCGTTTACACTCCTCCTCTCTCCTTTTCCACTGCGCCGCAGGAGAGAGGAGGAGTGTAAACGGGCGGGCAGAGGCACAAGGAGGGCGGGGTTATGAGCCGTTGGGGAGGTCCGGTCTTGGGCTCGGAAGATTGAGACGCCGCCCTGGGCACTTGAGACGGCGCATTTACAGAACCTACAAAGTTCATTTTTGGCTCAAACAAGACTCCGGTATATGCAACAAAGGTACCGTTTTAAACTTCTGGGTGGCACTATTAACGCTATTGGATCTGTCTAATAGGCTCAAATGTGGTGACAGACTCCCTTTAAATCTCCCTCTTTTTGACCTCGGGAATTAATGCATAAATGTGCATTAATAAATTTACTAAATTGCTCCTTACTAAACTATCTGTATGGTTTCTACCTGTATATTAGTCCAGGACTTCATTATTTTGTGCAATTTCTTCCATAAAATAGCTATAATCCGATGATTTATGTGCTAATATTTAAATGGATATTGAAGCGTAAGAAAAAATTGTCCCAGGGGCTCCACATGCTGTAAAAAACTAAAGGAACTTGCACTCACTTAACCGATCCCCAGATACTGCAGTTGTGACAGGGGTCAGTAATTATGCTTTGGGCGGAGTTAGAGGCGTGGCCTAGTATGAAAAAAATTGCCGGCATATATTGTCCTTCTTTGCGATTTTCAAAAGTTGGGAGGTATGCCTTCACTTATAAAGTCAGCCCTGTGCTGCTTGTCAGACCTGTGCTGTGTGACTCCGATCCACTAGTTGTTCGGTGGGCACCACTCTTTACTAGTTCTGTTAAATTGCAGAAGTATGTGCCCACCACAGTTCACTCCTGTCCTGTCATGGCAAGCACAGCGTAGCTCAGTCCCTCCAGGTGTCAGCTGTGGCTGCATGCTGCCTCAGACTGGATTCAGCATTGGCACTGCATCTGTGGAGAAGGTCTGCTCTGCCCCCATGTGCGAGACTAGGAGTAAGGGAGGGATATAGTGGCACTGCCTCTGTGTGTGTGGGAAGTTGGGGGGGAGGCGGCACACAGTGGCACCGACAGGATTGGGCTATAGTGCACTGGCACTGCCTCTGTGGAGAAGGGCCTATGGGGTAATTTATCAAACTGGCGCAAAGTAGAACTGGTTTAGTTGCCCATAGCAACCAATAAGAGTCCCCCTTTAATTTTTGACAGCTCATTTGGAAAATGAAAGGTGGAATCTGATTGGTTGCTATGGGCAACTAAGCCAGTTCTACTTTACACCAGTTTGATAAATTACCCCATTATTTCCCATGTGCCAGATGAGGGAGGAGGGGGATGAATGGCACACGGTGGTATGGTTCCTGGCAGGTCAAAGGCAGAGAGTGTGGGGTCTGGGTTTCCATGCCTGGTAGGCAGGGCATCTTAATTACAGTGGGTACTCTATTAGTGTCTGTGCAACAGTACAGTCCTTAGTTCACCAGTCAGGCAAACATGGTCTAACTAGCATTATAACTACTGGGGACACTATAGGTGGTTTAATTACTACTGTGGGCTTTACAGTATATTGTTGCCTTATACATCAGCCTTATTACTACTGGGGACTCTGAAGGGGTCCCTTATAGGGGGCCATTGTTAGTGCTGGGGGCACTTTAGTGGGTATCATTTTAGCACACCATTTGGTTCAAAATATTTTTCTTCTCATACTTCTCTTCTAAAATCTGTGGTGCGTCATATGGTCCGGTGCATCTTATATTGCAAAAATTATGGTACATTTCAGCATTTTACCACTTATTCAAAATGTTGCAGCTTTCCCTCTATTCTGGCAGGCTTTCCCTGACTCAAGAAGTCCTCTAGTTCTATTGCTCTTGTCACTGGAAGAAACAATTTTCTCGGTGTTGAGACTACATCTAATCATGTGACCAAAGAGGTTTGACTTAAAATGACACAGTGTCTTAGCCTCTATTCTTTGATGCTTCCTCTCACTGCCTGATCATATTATCTATCTGCCCTCTAACTGCCTCACATATCCTGTAATAGCCTCTTCTCTAGCAGTTCTTTCATCCCTCACAGCTCATTGGCAGTCCTCTCCAGCTGAGCACCAGCGTTTTGAGATGTGAAATGTGGAATGAATTTATTATACGAAGAGAAGGTAGAAGATGTAATTTGTAGCGTACATGATTGATCTGTTTCAAAATCTCAAAATATCCCAAGAACCGGGGAACACACTTGTTAAAGGGCACTCTCAAACTGATGTTTTTGGAGGATAGACAGACTTTGTCTCCTGGGCAGAAGTGTTGCGGTGACCTGTGTTTGTGATCTTTAGATTTCTTCATACAAGTTGTGATCTGGGAAGGGGAAGATCCTGCCAAATCTGGAATAAGTCTTTGAGGGTAGCAGCTGACGCCTTAGTGGAAACAGAAACAGCAAGTACAATCTGCAGATATTGTTTATACACAGGGTCGGTGCTACAATAAGGCAGACCAAGCGGCTGCCTTAGGGCGCACTCTGGGAAAGGGTGGAAAAATGAACCTTCTTGTGTTTAAGAATGTACAGTCGTGGCCAAAAGTTTTGAGAATTACATAAATATTGGAAATTGAAAAAGTTGCTGCTTAAGTTTTTATAATAGCAATTTGCATATATTCCAGAATGTTATGAAGAGTGATCAGATGAATTGCATAGTCTTTCTTTGCCATGAAAATTAACTTAATTCCAAAAAAACCTTTCCACTGCATTTCATTGCTGTCATTAAAGGACCTGCTGAGATCATTTCAGTAATCATCTTGTTAACTCAGGTGAGAATGTTGACGAGTACAAGACTGGAGATCATTATGTCAGGCTGATTGGGTTAAAATGGCAGACTTGACATGTTAAAAGAAGGGTGATGCTTGAAATCATTGTTCTTCCATTGTTAACCATGGTGTCCTGCAAAGAAACGCGTGCAGCCATCATTGCGTTGCATAAAAATGGCTTCACAGGCAAGGATATTGTGGCTACTAAGATTGCACATCAATCAACAATTTATAGGATCATCAAGAACTTCAAGGAAAGAGGTTCAATTCTTGTTAAGAAGGCTTCAGGGCGTCCAAGAAAGTCCAGCAAGCACCAGGATCATCTCCTAAAGAGGATTCAGCTGCGGGATCGGAGTGCCACCAGTGCAGAGCTTGCTCAGGAATGGCAGCAGGCAGTTGTGAGCGCATCTGCACGCACAGTGAGACGAAGACTTTTGGAAGATGGCCTGGTGTCAAGAAGGGCAGCAAAGAAGCCACTTCTCTCCAAAAAAAACATCATGGACAGGTTGATCTTCTGCAGAAAGTATGGTGAATGGACTGCTGAGGACTGGGGCAAAGTCATATTCTCTGATGAAGCCTCTTTCCGATTGTTTGGGGCATCTGGAAAAAGGCTTATCCGGAGAAGAAAAGGTGAGCGCTACCATCAGTCGTGTGTCATGCCAACAGTAAAGAATCCTGAGACCATTCTTGTGTGGGGTTGCTTCTCATCCAAGGGAGTGGGCTCACTCACAATTTTGCCCAAAAACACAGCCATGAATAAAGAATGGTACCAAAACACCCTCCAACAGCAACTTCTTCCAACAATCCAACAACAGTTTGGTGAAGAACAATGCATTTTCCAGCACGATGGAGCACCGTGCCATAAGGCAAAAGTGATAACTAAGTGGCTCGGGGACCAAAACGTTGACATTTTGGGTCCATGGCCTGGAAACTCCCCAGATCTTAATCCCATTGAGAACTTGTGGTCAATCCTCAAGAGGCGGGTGGACAAACAAAAACCCACTAATTCTGACAAACTCCAAGAAGTGATTATGAAAGAATGGGTTGCTATCAGTCAGGAATTGGCCCAGAAGTTGATTGTGAGCATGCCCAGTCGAATTGCAGGGGTCCTGAAAAAGAAGGGCCAACACTGCAAATACTGACTCTTTGCATAAATGTCATGTAATTGTCGATAAAAGCCTTTGAAATGTATGAAGTGCGTGTAATTATATTTCACTACATCACAGAAACAACTGAAACAAAGATCTAAAAGCAGTTTAGCAGCAAACTTTGTGAAAACTAATATTTGTGTCATTCTCAAAACTTTTGGCCACGACTGTACATGGATGGAGGGGGAGAAATGTGACATGGAGTGCTGATGTGACATAGGTGATTTGACATGGAGGGGGAAAATGTGACATTGAGGCTTTGAGAGGGAGAAATGTGACATGAAGGGGGAGATATCTGACATGGGGGGAGAAATGTGACATGGGGGTTGTAACGGATCTCCTAGCACCCCGACCGGGTACCTCTGTCGATAGATGCTCCTAGTGCTTCCCGAGGACTCCAAGCACTCCACTTGACAGCGTAAGCACTGCAGACCCCACGAACCGCCGAAGCTTGGTTGAGGTCTCACCGTCTCCTACCCACCCTGGACCTACGACAAGGCTCCAGGCTCCAGTGAGTGAACCTCTCCCAAATCCAGAGATCAGGAACAGCTCTTACAAGAGCTAGTATTATTAGGTGAATGGCACTCAGACTACACAAATACAATAAAATTAGCTATCTGGGTACCCTCACATAACATAAAATACAATTCCAAAGACAGATTTAAGCTGTGCGGCCGGTCTGTCTTCTCCTTTAAAGTTAGTATGGGCCATAATCCTGAGGCAAGAGGCTGGTAAACAGGCCTCTCCAAAACCCAGTGGCGAGGTTGGTTTCGCCACACATCTCCCCCTCCCAGGGAAGACTAACCAGATACCTGACCTCATGCCGGTCGGTATCTGAGTTAGTCTGGCAGTCCACCCACAACCCAATACTGGACCTGTTGAATTTTGGGGCCTGGCTCTGTTCTGTATGTCCCCAGCTGTTGAGGAGGCATCTGCTACTCCTTGCTTCCTTGTTGCTCTCTAGCTTGGAGCTGTAGGTACTTGGTGTGCAGAGGCCGACTGCGCTCTGCCCCGATGCCAGCTCTTTCGCTGGGGTAGCCTGTGGGAAGTCCGGCTCTGGAGAAGAGGATAGGGGAGGGCAGAGGCTGACTGCGCTCTGCCCAGATGCCAGCGCTTCCGCTGGGGTAGCCTGTGGAAAGTCAGCCTCTGGAGAAGAGGATAGAGGAGGGCAGAGGCCAACTGCGCTCTGCCCAGATGCCAGCTCTTCCGCTTGGGTAGCCTGTGGGATGTCCGGCTCTGGAGAAGAGGATAGGGGAGGGCAGAGGCTGACTGCGCTCTGCCCAGATGCCAGCTCTGCCGCTGGGGTAGCCAGTGGAAAGTCAGCCTCTGGAGAAGAGGATAGGGGAGGGCAGAGGCCGACTGCGCTCTGCCCAGATGCCAGCTCTTCCGCTGGGGTAGCCTGTGGAAATTCAGCCTCTGGAGAAGAGGATAGAGAAGGGCAGAGGCCATCTGTGTTCTGCCCAGATGCCAGCTCTTCCGCTGGGGAAGCCGGTGTGGAGTCAGCCTCTGGAGAAGAGGATAGAGGAGGGCAGAGGCCGACTGCACTCTGCCCAGATGCCAGCTCTTCTGCTGGGATGTGGTCATGGAATCCTATCCCCAGGACCTTGTTTCAGATCGGCTGTGGAGAGGAGGAATCGCTTACCTCCTCCTCCTGGCATTCCTGCGGGGTTGGTGGGGGATCTGTACCGGCCGTCCAGTATCCCGGTAGGCCTGGTGCAGAGACTGCGGTCCCATCTGCACCATTGGAGTTAGGGGTGCTGTCCCCCTGTGGTTGGGGAGAGAGACCGATTGTCTCCTCTCCCTTCAAAGTATACTGCCTCTGGGGAATGGAGACGATGCTCTCCTCTCCCTGCAAAACATACTGCCGCTGGGGAGCAGGACCAACTGTCCCTACTCCCTGAAACTCCGGCTGCCGTTGGGGATCTGGGCCGACTGCCCAGCATCCCTGTAGGGCCGGTTGAGAGATCTCGGTCCCATCTCCACCTGCCATATGGGTTTCCCCCCAGGACCAGTCTATGAGGTCCCCTACCTCTGAAGCTGGTACTGAAGCAGGGGATACTTCAGTCGGGTCCTCCCAGGACACCTCCACAATATCCTCCCAGCTGAAGGGCTCTGGACCTGGGTCTGACACTCTGCTCTCTCGCTGAGCCCTCTCAATGGAGTGGAAGAGATCTCGGTAGTCCTGCTCCAGTTCCCACTCCAGGGTTGCTAGGTGAGCCAGGTCTTTCTCTACCTCATGGGGGTCCTCCCAATCCAGCCTAGCCTCCCTCTCGTAGAAAATGTTCTGAAGTCTGGACTGTGCAGGGCTCCCGAAGTCAGGCTCTGCAAAGGACTCCCATAACAAGCCAGGACCATAAAACTCCTCTCCCTCTGGCTTGTCATGCTCAGCTGCCCAGGGGGAATGTTGAATGACATGCCACCGTAGGGCCTGGTAAGCGTCCACTAGCCAAAGCTCCTTACATACCAGGCTCTGGAGCTCTGTTACCCAGTCATCCAGGGGCTGCTCTCCCAAGAGACCCATCCGCATCGCCACACGCTTCTGTAGCTGCTGCTCATAACTGGGGAGACTCTCACCTCACCGCCACTGGGCTTTTTTCAGGGCATCATACCAGACTTCCTTTCTGTCTGCATCCCTGTAGTCTGCGGCTGCCTCCTCCTCCTCGTCATAGAATGCTGTCCGAAGACTAGTTGATTCCTTCCTGCTGCTGTAGCCAGGGGCGCTGTACGGATACTAGCGTTGCCCTCAATATACTCCACGAACTGTGTCTCCGAGCTGCTTCTCCTCACACTAGGACGCCATCCCACTGCTTGCCACCAATGTAACGGATCTCCTAGCATCCCGACTGGGTACCTCCGTCGATAGCTGCTCCTAGTGCTTCCCGAGGACTCCAAGCACTCCACTTGACACCGTAAGCACTGCAGACCCCACGAACCGCCGAAGCTTGGTTGAGGTCTCACCGTCTCCTACCCACCCTGGACCTACGACAAGGCTCCAGGCTCCAGTGGGTGAACATCTCCCAAATCCAGAGATCAGGAACAGCTCTTACAAGAGCTAGTAGTTATAGCCAGGGGAGTATAGCAAAGCTCCCAGCGTATAGCAATCCCCCAGTGTTGATCAGTTACCCAAACACCAGCCTCAACATGATGAAGGATAAAACAGGAACACTTTATTGAGGGCTACCCTCCCGTATTTATGCAGGTCCCCATCTGGTGGACATGCCCCTAGGGGACATGAAGGAAGACTGTGAAACAGGACAGATATGCAGTAATTCAGGATACACAGACACAATACATCCCCACAATGCATCATGGTTTCCTCCTCTCTGCCGTGGAGACACCCGAGGAGTAATTCAATTATCTCTCAGGACAAAGGGAAATCGCCAATACACATGTGGGGACAACAGGACAGAAATCATCATTTAAACATGCAATGTCACAACCCTTACAGTAAACACAGACATTTAACATATCCCCAGATAGCTCAAGTCTGAGTGCATATCATTAGGTGAATGGCACTCAGACTACACGAATACAATAAAATTAGCTATCTGGGTACCCTCACATAACATAAAATACAATTCCAAAGACAGATTTAAGCTGTGCGGCCGGTCTGTCTTCTCCTTTAAAGTTAGTATTGGCCATAATCCTGAGGCAAGAGGCTGGTAAACAGGCCTCTCCAAAACCCAGTGGCGAGGTTGGTTTCGCCACAGGGGTGATGTGACAGAGGGGATTATGCAAAAAGGAGGGGGAGAAATGTGACATGGAGGGGGGAAATGTGACATGGAGGGCTGATGTGACATAGGGGGTGATTTGACATGGAGGGGCAGAAATGTGAAATCGTGGGCTGATGGCTTACATGGGGGCATGATTGCTTACATGGGGCAGATGGCTGACATTGGGGGCTAATGGCTGACATGGGGGGATTAATGGCTGACATGGGGGGATTAATGGCTGACATGGGGGGCTCATGGATGGGGGCTGATGTCTGACATTGGGTTCTGATCTGAGGTCTGATTAACATTGGGGGTCTGATTGGGGCTGTGAGCTGAGGTCTGATGAATATTGGGGGTCTGATTGGCTGGTCTGACCTGAGGTGTAATGGAAAATATGTTTTTATTATCCTCCCCTAAAACCTAGAGGGCGAAAAAAACGGTCCTCAAACCAGCGATTGTCTGAAGCAGAGAGAAGATACCAGGACCACACAGAGGAGAAGCCAGCTGCTGCAGACGGACCAGGGCCAGGTGAGCTGCGAGGGGGGGCGCCAAAATGTAGCTTCGCTTGTGTTGGCAAAAATCCTTGCACCGGACCTGTTCATACATGATTTAGAGAATAAAATTCTTGCCTAAGTGAATTCTTTCCAGGGAAAGAAAAACACCAAATTATCATGACAAAATATGAAATGGTGCAAATAATTCTCCAGAACCTAGCTAATATGCTCTACCTGTCCACTGGACTGAGGATGAAATGCTGAAGAGAATTCTAGCCTGACATTCAGCAATCTCCACAAGAACCTGGATATGAACTTCCTAATATGCTGGGGATAATATGTGTAGTCGAAAAAAAAAATATGGATTGAAATAAGCCACATTGGAGAAATGGTCTGGCCACCCAGATCAGAGCAGAGCCGGAGGATGGAGACAAATCAGTGATGAAGTCCACAGTGATATGTTGCCATGGAGAATCTGGCACAGGCAAAGGAAGGAGAAGACCTGCAGGTCTTTGCCAGGAAGGCTTGTTTTGTCCGCATGTGGTTCAGGCGGCAACATATTCACGGGTGTCTGGGGAAAGCATAGGCCACCAAAAGTGTCCAAGATTCCCAGCAGTTTTAGATTTATATCCCCAAGAAGTCACATGTCTGAGTCTAGCCATTAGAACTCTTCTTAGCTCTTCTCCAGCTCCTGGAGACATCAGGATAATACAAGATGGAGGTAAAGGAGAATGTTTTTAAAGGGTTTTTCCAGGCTTACAATTTTAACAGATATGGATAGAGTTTCTTACCTCATGTATATCATCCCCATGATGTTTTTTTTTTTTTTTTTCAATTTGGACTCAAACAAATCACTCTGATGTGTAGAACTTCCTGTTGGTTTATCCAACCTAACACATTACAATACTACAGCTACCTACATAAATGTTTATTACTATTTTAAAGAAAAGCACTTTAGTGGCTTAGAAAGCAGCTTGCACTTTAGGTGACCAAACTCCGGCATTCATTCTTTTTATGGTAAGAGCAGAGATAGGAGCAGCAATTGTGGCGAACCCCAAAAATGCTGGATGGCTCTCAGGCCCTGAGAACGATGTCAGTCTAGGAGTGCAGACAGTCTTTCAGGATTCATCAGTAGGCTGCGGTCTGTGATCACATATCCAAAAATGGGAAGAAACAATCTTTCAAAGAGATATTTCTCTTATTTGGCATAGAGCTAAGCTGTTGCAAAACAGCATGAACGTGCTTTCAATGCAACATCAAGTCAGATGAGTAGATCAGATTGTCATCAAGATAAACCACCATGCAGAGTTAGAGCAAATCTCAGAGGATGTCACTGGGAAACTTCAGGAACACTGCCAGAGCATTGTTAAGGTCAAAAGGTATGATGAGGTACTCATAGAGGCCATAACAGGTTTAAAAGACCGTTGTTCCATTTGTCACCCTCTTGAATGCAGATCAGTTTACAAGTACCTTGGAGATCCATTTTGGTGAAGACCTTGTCAAAGAGTTCAGATGTCAACAGCAGGAGATACTTGATTTTTGTAGGTGACCTCGTTCAGACCAGAGTAGTTTATACAGATTACAAAGAACCATCCTTCTTCTGAGCAATGAAGAAGCCAGCTTCAGCTATGTAGTAAGACTTGCAGATGAATCCTGTTTCCGGGATCTCTTTCATATAGTCAGGTATTTGTCTCAGGAAGGGACCGTGGGTAAACACGACTATGTGGAGGAGTGGTGCCTGCCATGGAAGCCATGCATATCAAGCAGAGACTTTCTAAATGTGGATATCCCTGTTGGTTATTAAGGCCTCATGCACACGGCCGTTGTTTGGGTCCGCATCCAAGCTGAGAGTTTTTGTGGCTCGGATGCGGACCCATTCACTTCAATGGGGCCGCAAAAGATGCAGACCACTCTGTGTGCTGTCCGCATCCGTTGCTCCGTTCCGTGGCCCCGCAAAAAAAATAGAACATGTCCTATTCTTGTCCGTTTTGCGGACAAGAATGAGCATTTCTACAATGGGCCGCATTTTGCGGAAGGCACATGGGCGGCTACCGTTTTTTTGCGGATCCGCGGCTTGCGGACCGCAAAAAAAGGAACGGTCGTGTGCATGAAGCCTAAGACAGGATAGTTGAGAATAAAGATAGAAAAAACATATAATACAAAGATTTCTTACCTAGTTTTACTCTACTCCCTATGGCACAGAATATGGTGATATACAGTATGTCAAATGATCCAGGTTTTGGTTCGTTTGTGGACATACCAGTTATAATCTTAAACATAGGGGACAGTATTATTGTGATTACATTTATAAATGTGAATGATATATACCCAATAAATGAATAAATCATCAGTATAATGACTTAGGTCCCGCTAGCATGATTACATCATAAGGGAATTAGCTTAAAGGGGTTGGCCACTTTTTGGTTACTGTTGACTGTATTTGTATGATGACTACATGGCACTTACTAATATAGCCTTTGTTGAAATTCTATGCCATTTTCTATATTTGATCAGGTATGCTCCCTTGTTTGCCTGGTTTTTTCTGCTGTCCACAGAGAGGTCTTGTGCATAAAATGGCTGCTGATGGAGGGTCATGTGACCATTGCAGAATTCACTAAATAATATTGTAAGTAATAGGCGACTACCTTTATGACAATAACGTTTAACTATGATAATAGTGGTCGCTAAAATGTAACTTTTATTAAATTATCTAAAAAGAACGTGTGGAAGTTCTCAAATAACATATAAACTAGACATGTACACTAACCTGGGTGGGACCCACTACATTGGGACATGTGTAGCTGGCCTAACCCGGGACTCAATATATGTCACCAGAGAGGGCAGACTAGTGACCAAAACCAAAAAGGGGGGGATGGACTTATTGTGGTATGTAAACCTCCATCAGCCCCTATTAATCAGTAGTCCGGTCACTGACATCGGTCTATGCTCCCACCTGGGACTATATAAAACGGCTACCTAATTGTGTCTTCTATAGACTATAAAGCTCTCCCCTCCATAACTCAGGGACAGTAGTCTATCTATCGCTCGACGCGTTTTTTCTGGTGACTATTACTGCCACCGATTCATCAGGAGTGCTTACAGACACACACAAACAAACTGTGCTGGCACGCTCTGGTGCATAGCGTGCAGCACGTAGCCTGCGGCACTGGGATGGCCGCCCTCCACTGCCGCTGAAAAGGAGAACACCACGCCCCCTATGCCGGACGTCATCTCGCGGGAACCAATAGCATCAGGGTGCCACTAGCTACGGACGCGCCCCTGTCCCGCCTCTATACAGTATTCTCAGAGGCATAGAAGGTAAAAAGTATTAATGAAGTGACTAATGGGTGGTTCTAGTAACTACCAGGTATAGTAATACTCACTGAAGACACTTAGCCAGGAACCCTATTAGGGGATGTATACATCAATAAAAAACGCTCAAGCTGGCATGTGTGAATGGTTGCCAAGCATAACACTTGGACGCACAGAAGAGCAAGATAATGTCCAAATAGCAATAATCACAGCCACAGCAATCTCGAATACAGATAGATCAGTGTCACTTTGGCTTTCCAAATGTGAGCCAAATTCTGTCATGACAGGTGACACTGACAAATTCAACCCAGACCAGACCAGACCAGACCAGACCATGTCACTGAATTTAGCTGGTATATGAAATGAAATCATTCAGTCCACGTGGTTTCACCGTCTGAAGCATAAAAGTCCACTGAGCCTCTTTGCGAAGGAGGAGATTATCCACATCTCCCCCTCGCGCAGATGTTCTAACATGCTCAATTCCTTGGAATCTAATGCAGTCAGTGGTGTCAGGGTGTTGTTTCAAGACGTGGTGAGCAATTAGTGAATCAGCTTTATTCGAGATATCACATAAATGTTCACCAATGCAGTGCCTAAATTCGCGCATCGTCTTCCCTACATATTGCTATTTGCAGATACATGTTGCTACATAGATCACCCCACAGGTTCTGCAATTGATGAAGGATCGGATCTCATATCTCTTGCCCGTGGTCGTACTTACCACGTCCTTCCCTTTCTTGATGACCTTACACGCCACGCATCCACTACAATTAAAGGTGCCTGATGGTCTATTGGGCAACCACGTTTCCGATATTGGGGTAGAGAAGAAACTGTGAACCAATCTATCTCTCAGATTACCACCTCTGCGGAATGTTATGAGGGGGTAATCTCCTACCAAGTGGCCCACTATAGAATCAGACTGTAAAAGGCCCCAGTTGTCCTTGAGAACCTTGCGTACTTCCCTATGCGCTAAATCAAATGTGCCTATGATCCTAACCTTAGGGTCATCACTAGTAGCCACTTTTGGATGCAGCAAACTCTCTCTGTCGCATCAAGAGGCATGGTGATATGCTTGCTTCAATGGTTCTGCTGGGTAACCTCTCCGACTGAATCTAGTTCTTAGATTATTTGCCGCAGTTCTAAAATCAGCCCACTTAGAGCAATTACGCCTTGCCCGCAGATATTGTCCTTTAGGGATGCCACGCTTCAACGCGAGTGGATGACCACTATCCCATTGGAGTAGCGTGTTAGTTGCTGTCGGTTTTTTAAACATGTTGGTAGTGATTGTCCTATCCGGGCCAATCTTAATGCACAGATCAAGGAATGTCAGTTTGGTGTCATTGATCTCACTGGTAAAGTATAATCCTAGATTTTATGACAAGACACGGAGGCTCCTATTGCATTAACTCTCTTTACTGTTACCATAGCAGCAAAGAATGAACAGTCAATCACAAGAAGAAAACCATAGTAACCAAACTCCTCCCACCATCCCAGTATATAATGGCTCAGCCCCTGGGATCATCCTCTTTCTTTGCTGCTGCCATAGCAGATGAGTATCTTTTTACTATTGTATGGGTTTTCTTTTATGGTGATTTTGATTACTTTCTCCCTCAGGGTTGATTCCCTATTGTTATTGTACCTTTAACCAGTTTCCCCTATGGGTTAATTTTGTCATATTTGTATGTTAGCTTTTTTGGCCTACTTTCTTTCCTATTTCGGCCAGCATACCTGGGGGTAGTTCCCCACATCTATTCGCCGTTTCCTCCGCCCACCGGACGCTCCGGTCCTCCTCAGGCCAGCTATTTCTTTCCCCTTGCGCTCCGTTACCTTGCCGGCCGAACTCCCGAGATCGCGAGACTTCGGCCGCCATCTTGGTACTCCCTCCTTCTGTCCCCGCGATTCCGCGGGATTTCGGACTGTTTTGGCGCCGTTTTTTCCGAGATCTCGCGACATCTCGGCACCTTCTCCTCAGCATCGCACGGCGCCCTCTCCGGAGTCTCCTGCTGCCGGTGCACTTGGTATGTGTTTTCTTCTTGCGCCTATACTTGCGTTTATGTACATTTCTAGACCCTCATTGCTATTCTTTCTTCCTTAGGTCGATCCTTTCTGCTGCAGCTTTCAGTGGTCTGGGATGAATTACTCTTCCCATTATGTCCCGCCGCAGTACTAGTTCTACCCCTAGACAGGGTGACCCCTCTGTCCCTACACCTCCTCCTGCTGTAGACAGCCGCACGGATACTTCCTCACAGGATAGACAGAATGCTGTATTACAACAATCCATCTCTAATGCGATTATGGCAGCCATGGGCTCTATGTCCTCTGCCTTGTCACAGTCTATATCCCAGGCCTTATGCTCCCAGTCTACCCAGAATGCAGGGGTTGATACTAACATGCCCTCAGCCTCCAGAACCTCTATGACTGATGGTGAGCCATCATATGATCACGCGGTTGTCCCGCGTAAAAGAGCCTGCTCGCGACAGGCAGAACGCACTCGCGCTTGGAAGACGGCCAGTACCTTGCCTGAGCCATTGTCTGATTCTGATAAAGAATCCATAGAGGAGGCTCGGAACGAGTCAAATTATGACTCTAGTGAGGAACTTGAGGATGTGACTCTTGATCCTCTAGACCTGTTGCCTAACCCAGTCCCCGCAACGGCAACGGCTGCTATACCAGAAGGGCACCCCACTCAGGACAATCTTTTGGTTGATCCCCTGGGCGATCCATTATTTAACCCTGACGAGCTCCACCACCCCCGCTCTGCGGAATGGCTCCCAGCTACTCACGTAGCGCAATATCTGGAATCGAAGATCCGCGCCCCTTTAAGTAAAGAATCACGCAACAAGTTGCGAGCGGAGTGCCCACGCCCCCTCATTCCCCACAAGGTGTGTGAGACACCGACAGTGGATCCTAAAATGGTCCAATTCCTGTCGAAAACGGGGTTCAACCCCAAAAAGAGGTTAGATTCGGCTCTTAGAGCCGTCCAAGATAAACTCCTGGATATTACGGGCCCTCTTGCCAGGATATTTGACATGGCGGAGTCCGCCAAAGCAGAAGGTACATCCGTAGACCCCATTGAATTAGGGGGATGGATTCAGAGGGCCATTTGTATTACGGGTAACGTAAACACCTCTTTGGCCATAGAGAGACGTAAAGCTATTTTGATTAAAGTGGAGCCAAAACTCTCCAACCTAGCCCTGTCTGAGGCGGGCAAAGATGCTCAGGGTCTCCTGTTTGGAGATTCCTTTATAAAAGAATTGGGCAGATATGTCGGGGCTTTCACGGCTCTGGACAAAGCTCAGACCTCAATGCGGAAAGTGTTTAATAACCGTTTTTCCAACAGGGCCGGCAGCTCTAGGAGCCGACTGTCCGGCCGCTCTAACTTCCATCCACGCGGCACGGGGAGAGGCTCCTTTAATTACAGATCCTCACTTCAAGACCCCAGACACCAACCTTCCTTTTTCCCCTCCCGGGGTACACCAGGACGTTCCAGAGGTTATCGGGGAGCACCCTCCTTTCGGCGACCAGTCGGTAAGTTCCCATCCCGCTCTCATGTTGCCTTTTTCAACAGATTGTGTCGGAGGCAGACTCCGTCTCTTTTTCCATGCTTGGTCCGCGATTACCTCAGACCGGTGGGTTCTGAACACCGTCAGAGGTTTCACGATAGACTTGGTAGCCTCCCCAGACCTCTTACCTGCTCCCCATCCTATTCATTTAACCGGTCCACTTCAATTACACCTTCACAGGGAACTAATGGAATTACTCCACAAACAAGCAATAGAACGCGCCACGACTCACACCACTGGCGTGATCAGCAATCTGTTTCTAGTGGAGAAAAAAGGAGGTCTGATGCGCCCTGTCATCAATTTGAAACCCCTCAACGCGTTGGTTCAGTATCGGCACTTCAAGATGGAGGGTATCCATCTTTTAAGGGACATGCTCCTTGCGGGCGACTGGATGGTCAAATTAGACCTAAAAGATGCATATCTCACAGTCCCAGTGGCCCCTGCTTCCAGGGATCTACTCCGTTTCCTTTGGAGAGATCAAGTCTGGCGGTTCACCTGCCTTCCTTTTGGCCTGTCGTCCGCCCCTTGGTGTTTCACCAAGGTAATGAAACCGGTTGTGGCTTGGCTCCGCAGCAGAGGTGTACGCATGATAATTTATCTAGACGATATTCTTATCATGGCGCAAAGTCCGTCCCTCCTCCTCAGACATCTCTCCATGTCCGTCAATCTTCTCTCAAGGTTAGGTTTTATCATAAACCAAGAAAAATTGTGCCTCACACCAGCCACTTCAATAGAGTTTTTAGGATTCCGGATAGACTCCCTTTCCCTGACCCTTCATCTTCCCCTATCCAAGGTCCGGTCGATTCGCAAGGAGTTACGCCATGCACTGCTTCGTCCGCAGTTGTCTCTTCGACACTTGGCACGACTAATAGGACTTCTGGCATCGTCCATACAAGCCATTTTTCCGGCTCCCTTGCATTACCGAGCCCTCCAGCGGCTCAAAATTGCTCATCTCCAGGCAGGAGCCGCCTATTCAGACAGGATCATTCTAGACAGGGAGACGAAGGATGAGCTTCAATGGTGGATCCAGAACCTGTCAGTCTGGAATGGCAAAGCCCTGTTCGGTCCTCTTCTGGATCTGGTTATAGAGTCGGACGCCAGCTTGCGAGGCTGGGGAGCGCACTGCAATGGGGTATCCACAGGAGGCCCCTGGTCCCCCGAAGAGGCTCGTCTCCATATCAATGGTCTGGAGTTGCTAGCAGGGTCTTTGGCGATTCGCAGTTTCGCCAATGACTCGGTCACAACCTGTATCAGACTGCGGATGGACAATGTCTCCGCGGTCCGTTACATCAACGGTATGGGGGGCACACGCTCATCAGTTCTGACCTACCTAGCGAAGGACTTTTGGGAGTTCTGTCTCGACAGGGGTATCGTGGTGATTGCAGAACACCTCCCGGGCCTTCACAATGTGT
Organism: Bufo bufo; assembly: GCF_905171765.1. Taxonomy (NCBI): domain Eukaryota; kingdom Metazoa; phylum Chordata; class Amphibia; order Anura; family Bufonidae; genus Bufo; species Bufo bufo. The sequence continues at coordinate 141,380,699 of NC_053389.1, forward strand.
TAGCGGACTGGAATTCACGTTACATTTCGGATTCCAGCGATTGGAAGTTAGACGAGAGGATATTCCTAGCTTTGTCATCTCGATGGGGTTTCCCCTCTGTGGACTTATTCGCGAACCGCTTGAATTCCCAGCTTCCCAGATTCTTCAGCTGGCGTCCGGATCCTCTGGCGGAAGCTGTGGATGCGTTCCTGCAACACTGGGGAGGGACGTTAATGTATGTCTTCCCTCCATTTGCTCTAATCCCTCGAGTTCTTCTACAGGTTCAATACCAAGCAGCGGAACTCATCTTGGTCCTACCCCTATGGAGGTCACAGTCTTGGTTCCCTCTGGTTCTGAATCTATTAGTGGATTTTCCGCTTCTCCTTCCGGACCAACTCTCCCTCCTGCGGAGTCCGACGGGGGAATCCCATCCCCTTCTGCAAGCAGGTCTGCTCCGACTTCTAGCTTGCAGGATCTCGGGTGTCCCAGCTCATTGTCTGGAGTTTCAAACACGACTATTTTCCTACTGGAAAACGCATGGGCCCCCGGAACCAGACGGGCTTATCGTTCCGCCTGGGACGCTTGGGCTCGTTGGTGCGGAGGACACTCTCTGGATCCCTTTCGTGCCCCTGTAGCTTCTGTCTTGTCCTTTTTGTCTTCCCTTTATGATTCAGGTAAGGCCTATCGCACGATTAACCTTTATAGGTCAGCGATTTCTTCTAGACACGAGGGGGTTGAAGGATGCCCTGTGGGCCAGCATCCTCTGGTGTGTCGTTTGCTTAAAGGCTCTCGCCTATCTCGCCCTCCCAGACCTCGTTTTTCTACAACGTGGGATGTGGAATTGGTGTTAAATTTCTTTTCCTCTTGGTCTCCTAATGCTCAACTGTCCCTACGCCAATTGTCGGCAAAATTAGTAACCTTGTTATGTCTCATTTCTTGTTTCCGTGTTTCTACGCCGTCAAAGTTCGTTTTCCCTTCTGTTGAAGGTGTTATCCGGTCTGCGTGGTCAAGAGTTCCGGTCCAGGATGACCAGTTTCGGAAGATTTACAGTTTGGAGCAGCTGTACAAAAAAAGAGGATGATCCCAGGGGCTGAGCCATTATATACTGGGATGGTGGGAGGAGTTTGGTTACTATGGTTTTCTTCTTGTGATTGACTGTTCATTCTTTGCTGCTATGGTAACAGTAAAGAGAGTTAATGCAATACTCGCCTCCGTGTCTTTAATAAAATCATGACTTTACGTCATGGAATAGGAAAATCATGAAATTATTCTTATTAAGGATAGAAACAAACTCTTTATATGCTGAGGCAGTATTATCCCTGAAAATGAACACGACGTCGATGAACCTCAGCCACAGTGTGATGGATGAGGCCCATCAATTCATGCTTTCCCCAAAGACGACCTGTCTCTCCCACCAGCCCAGGTATAGGTTGGCGAAAGTTGGGGCACAGGGACTGCCCATCGCCACCCCCCTGAGCTGGTGGAAGACCTGTCTGTCAAACAGGAAAATATTGTTCTTATGGACAAAGTCCAGCAACTTGATGACAGTCATTGTGTGACGTTAAATGTGCACCCCTTTCTGCCAGGAATGCCCCTACAGCTTCACATCCTCTCTCATGCGGGATGGAACTGTAGAGGGCCTCCACATCCAAACTGGCAAGGAGTGTGCCACTCTCACATGTCACATCATTTAAACGCCTCAGCATATCCATTGAGTCCCTTACGTATGAAGGCAAACTCAACACGAAGGGGCGCAGGATCACATAGTTGCTGACTCTCTCTGTAAGGATCCCCACTCCGGACACTATAGGCCTGCCCTTAAGGGGATTAACCCCTTTATGTATTTTAGGCAGAGCGTAAAACACTGGAGTGATAGGGTTGTCAGGCAGCAGGTAGGTGTATTCATCCCTGCTCACCAGGCCTTGTCTCTTCGCCTCCCCTAGCTTTCATGACAAATAGATTTTGAAGGTAACAGTAGGGTTACTACGAAGTTTGGCATAACATGATCTCTCACTCAGGATGCGTAAACCCATCCTGTATGCTTCCATCCCTAAGACCACATTTCCTCCCTTATCGGAAGGCTTGATGATGATTGTTTTGTCCTTTTGCAGCCAGGGCCAGTTCTAGGTGAAATGGGGCCCTGGGGCGAAAAAAACAATAAGGCCCCCCCCCCCCCATGACACTTGATGACTTTTACAGAAGAAACTGTATATTGTGGGGCACGGTGTATGCTATATGTGTATAACATAAACATATTACATATGAAAACTTACAGTTACTTGGCTTGACCCTTGGGGATCTCGGACACCACTTCAACACTTTGGCCAGGGGCTATGTGGAGCTGATGTGTTTTATCCTAATGAGAAAGATTTCATAATAAGGATTTGGAGAAGGGGCAGAGGGATAGCAGAGAAGGGAGAGGCTGGTGCTGCTACTAGGGGGTCATCCCATGGGGGAGTAATAAAGCCCACCATTATGCCCCCCCCAGTAGAAATAATTATCCTTATAATGTGACAGTGCAAAAAATACCCCCTTGTAATGCCCCCAGTTGAGCTAAGGTCCCCATAATGTGCCAGTATAAAATACCCCTATATAGTGCCCCCAGTAAATGCCCCCATAGTGCTCCTCTCCCCCCTTTCCCCCTAGTTCCCCCCATAATGTACCAGTATAAAATGCCCCATATATAGTGCCCCAGTAGATGCCCCTCAGTGTCCCCCATAATTTGTAAGTATAAAATACCCCTTCTCAGTGCCCCGTAGATGACCCCATAGTACTCCTCTCCCAACTTCCCCATAGTACCCACCATAATGTGTCCCAGTATAAAATGCCCCTATACAGAGCCCCCGTATAAAATAACCGTTCTTTGTAGCCTCAGTAGATAATGTGCCAGTAAAAAGTGCCCCCATAGATGTCCCCCAATCATGTGCCAGTAATAAGAGCCCCCCATCATCATGTGTCAGTAAGAAGAGCCCCCCATATCATGTGCCCGTAGCCAGAGGACCCCCCATCATGTGCCAGTAGCCAGAGCCCCCCTATATCATGTGCCAGTAGCTAGAGCCCCACTATATCATGTGCCAGTAGCCAGAGCCCCCTATCATGTGCCAGTAGCCAGAGCCCCCCTATCATGTGCCAGTAGCCAGAGCCCCCCTATCATGTTCCAGTAGCCTGAGCCCCCCCCCCAATCATGTGCCAGTAGCCTGAGCCCCCCCAATCATGTGCCAGTAGCCATAGGCCCCCCTATCATGTGCCAGTAGCCTGAGTCCCCCATCAACATGTGCCAGTAGCCACAGGCCCCCTATCATGTGCCAGTAGCCATAGGGCCCCCCTATAATGTGCCAGTAGCCATAGGGCCCCCCCTATCATGTTCCAGTAGCCATAGGCCCCCCCTATCATGTGCCAGTAGCCACCAGTATTGACAACAAAAAAAACACTTATACTTACCTCCTTGGCAGCGATGCGATGCAGGCCTCTTCCGGCCTGTGTCCCGCGCTGTACGGCTCAGGGCTCAGGCGGCATTAGGCCGGCTGCCTATCAGAGGAAGGGGAAGGGACACACCTCTCCCTCCCCTGCTGCACAGCCATCTGTATCGCTGTCCTGAGGACTGACTGGAAATGAGCGCTTCCACAATGGAAGCGCTCATCTCCGTGTGACACTGACTGTCCTGCCTATAGTTAGTTGCGGGCCGGCGCGGGGGGGCCCTAAGGACTCGGGGGCCCAGGGGGCGATTGCCTCCCTTGCCTCTATGGAAGCGCCGGCCCTGTTTGCAGCAATTCCAGGACTGCTGACTCATCAGGGGTAAGATTACATGATCCCTGATCATAAACATGCAGCGTCCTCAACTTTTCTGTAACAGTCATGAGGAACACATCCAGGGGAGAGTATTCACTGACAGGTGGATATTTTTTGGAGCGCAATTTCAAGTGGGTGAAGGGGCCAGTACCCGCAGGCCTTTGTCCCTCCTCCCACAATTCCGCCAACAGGCGGACATCAGATAATTCTTCCTCATCTATGCCTAATCTCCGGCATTCATCCCGGTCATGGGTGAGGAAGAATTTCCTCCATTTAAGTTTCCTAATAAAGAGGTTGATATCCTTTACCCAAGTAAATGGGTTATACCTACATATTGGGACAAAGGACAACCCTTTGCGTAGAAGTTCCATCTCAGTTGCTGACAGGACTCGATCTGACAAATTAATAATTTGTAAGTCCTCAGCATGTCCGAGTGGAACTAATGTTTTTTTCTGTTCCTTAGGGGGTATTCTGTACCCATACCTAAACCCCCCCCCCATCATTCCTGTCAGTCCTGTCTCGATTCCTGTTAGGTCACCAACCTCGTCCTCTGCCTCTATTACTTCTGGTATTCACCGATGTGGTTGCTGTATTCTCACCATCTACTTCACCCTCTGAGGATGAAAAATCTCGCTTTCCACAGTTGTTTTACTTTTTATACCTGTGAAGCTAAAGACAGTACCCTCCTTAAAATCACAGGTATCACGCACAAACAGATTATGTTTTCTCTCCCTAATGTATCCAGTAAATCTCTCTACTTATTGCTGTAGTGCACTTTCCCTTTTTTCAAAGTCCGGAGATTGTGTAAATTTCTTCGCTACCTCAATCTGTGCCTGCAGGTAGTTGGTGGTTTTAGCTAGAATGTTTTTCTCTTCTTCTAATAATAATTTCATAAGACGGAGGGAGAATTCAACCGATTCTTTCTCCCATTTTTTTTATAAGTTCCTTTGATTTCACCCTAGCGTTCGGCAATACAGGATTTCGCAGGCCCCGTAGGAACTATTTTATTCTTAAGGTACGTCTCTAGGGTCTGTATCTCCCACCATGACCGAACATGGTCCTTATACACTTTCGTCAAATTTTTTTATACAGAGGAGATACTGGCCAACTGTGAGGACATAGGCAGTTCCTGTTCAGAGAATACTTCCCGCAGGTTACCCAGCCAGTTGTCAGAACTAATATCAATGGATAAAAAAACCTGCCATCACTTATATAAAGCAATACTGAATCAAAAAAGTATTCACTAAATAATATTGTAAGTAATAGTGTAGTGTCCCACTACGTAAACTACGTAAGGGTGGGCACTACTAAGGGTCATGTTACCCCACCTCCTGTGGGAAATTGCTATGGTATTTTATATTGCAATGTAATGTATAATGTCATGTTAATTCCTGTGAACCAGACCTGTTAGGGGTGTAATTTCTCCTCCCAAGCTGTAGAGGGAGCTAGGGAACCCCTTAGTATATATAGTTAGGACCAGACAGGAAGGGGTTATTTCAGTCTAATCCAGGAGGCCAAGTAGCTCAGGCTAGCCTGCCTGAGGTCCCTGAGCAAGAGAAGCTCAGAAGTTAATCCAGGGGAAGAAGTTACCTCCTGAGGATATATAGCACCTTACCAAGTACAGAGCAGAGCCACTTTTATCCAGCCAAATAGAAAGCTGAAGGGCAGAAGGATATTTACAGCAAGAAGATATATACCAGAGGAAGTTTTCCCTACCCAAGGATAAAGCCAGCAATAGGGCATACGGGCCTTGGTGAAAGCCAGACAGGATCTGAGGAAAATACAGCCTGATCTGTAAGTGTTATACGCTCTGAGTATCTTGCAAAGACTTTGCCTGCCATTTGTATGAAGCCTGCCTGTATTCAACATTATACCTATGGAACTAACTGAGGACTGTATATAGTTGAACTATTCAGTAAAAAGAAGTTCTGGTTCACTGCAACTGTGTGTACCTCAATTCTTCCTACAATAAATCGGTGTGCCACCGTTACCGGCACTGGCGTCACAAACTATAAGGGATCTTGCCACAGGCACACTAAACTTACAACACCCAGGGCACCTCACCTACCACCTGGCCTGGTCCCTATACACAGAGAGTGCCCCAGAGGATCCATGTGCCAGCCTCTCCATCACTGCTGTACGCCTGCCCAGGGTATATAAAAACTGTGAGTACCAAGAACAACCCTCGGTTTTTTAACTACCCCTGTGACCTCACATTCGCTCACCCTGCAGGGCTGCGTACTGCAATAGGCGACTACCTTTATGACAATAACGTTTAACTATGATAATAGTGGTCGCTAAAATTTTACTTTTATTAAATTATCTAAAAAAGAACGTGTGGAAGTTCTCAAATATACCTGGACTGGTGGGAGAGACAGGTCATCTTTGGGGAAAGCATGAGTCGATGGGCCTCATCCATCACACTGTGGCTGAGGTTCATCGACAATGTGTTCATTCTCTGGGATAATACTGCCTCAGCATTTAAAGAGTTTGCTTCTATCCTTAATAAGAATAATCTAGGATTATACTTTACCAGTGAGATCAATGATACCAAACTGACATTCCTTGATCTGTGAACGAAGATTGGCCTGGATAGGACAATCACTACCAACATGTTTAGAAAACCGACAGCCACTAACACGCTACTCAAATGGGATAGTGGTCATCCACTACTGTTAAAGTGTGGCATCCCTAAAGGACAATATCTGCGGCCAAGGCGGAATTGCTCTAAGTTGGCTGATTTTAGAACTGCGGCAAATAATCTAAGAACTAGATTCAGTCGGAGAGGTTACCCAGCAGAACCATGGAAGCAAGCATATCACCATGCCTCTGGATGCGACAGAGAGAGTTTGCTGCATCCAAAAGTGGCTACTAGTGATGACCCTAAGGTGAGGATCATAGGCACATTTGATTTAGCGCATAGGGAAGTACGCAAGGTTCTCAAGGACAACTGGGGCCTTTTACAGTCTGATCCTATAGTGGGACACTTGGTGGGAGATTACCCCCTCATAACATTCCGCAGAGGTGGTAATCTGAGAGATAGATTGGTTCACAGTGTAAGGTCATCAAGAAAGGGATGGACGTGGTAAGTACAACCACGGGCAAGAGTAATGAGATCCGGTCCTTCATTAATTGCAGAACCTATGGGGTGATTTATGTAGCAACATGTATCTGCAAATAGCAATATGTAGGGAAGACGAAGCGCGAATTTAGGCGCTGCATTGGTGAACATTTATGCGATATCGCGAATAAAGCTGATTCACCAATTGCTCAACACGCCTTGAAACAACACCCTGACACCACTGACTGCATTAGATTGAGCATGTTAGAACATCTGCGCGAGGGGGAGATGTGGATAATCTCCTCCTTCGCAAAGAGGCTCAGTGGACTTGCATGCTTCAGACGGTGAAACCACGTGGACTGAATGATTTCATTTCATATACCAGCTTTATTCAGTGACATGGTCTGGTCTAGGTTGAATTTGTCAGTGTCACCTGTCATGACAGAATTGGGCTCACATTTGGAAAGCCAAACACTCTCTCTGTAGTGACACTGACCTATCTGTATTCGAGATTGCTGTGGCTGTGATTATTGCTATTTGGACATTATCTTGCTCTTCTGTGCGTCCAAGCGTTATGCTTGGCAACCATTTACACATGCCAGCTTGAGCGGTTTTTATTGATGTATACATCCCCTAATAGGGTTCCTGGCTAAGTGTCTTCAGTGAGTATTACTATACCTGGTAGTTACTAGAACCGCCCATTAGTCACTTCATTAATACTTTTTACCTTCTATGCCTCAGAGAATACAGTATAGAGGCAGGACAGGGGCGCGTCCGTAGCTAGCGGCACCCCGATGCTATTGGTTCCCGCGAGATGACGTCCGGCATAGGGGGCGTGGTGTTCTCCTTTTCAGCGGCAGTGGAGGGCGGCCATCCCAGTGCCGCAGGCTACGTGCTGCACGCTATGCACCAGAGCGTGCCAGCACAGTTTGTTTGTGTGTGTCTGTAAGCACTCCTGATGAATCGGTGGCAGTAATAGTCACCAGAGAAACTGACCGATGTCAGTGACTGGACTACTGATTAATAGGGGCTGATGAAGGTTTACATACCACAATAAGTCCATCTCCCCTTTTTGGTTTTGGTCACTAGTTTGCCCCCTCTGGTGACATATATTGAGTCCCGAGTTAGGCCAGCTACACATGTCCCAATGTAGTGGGTGCCACCCAGGTTAGCGTACATGTCTAGTTTATATGTTATTTGAGAACCTCCTCCTTCTTTTTTAGATAATTTAATAAAAGTTACAATTTAGTGACCACTATTATCATAGTTAAACATCATGTGACCATTGCACCTGACATCGGGACTTGCACTGTTGGGAGTTAAGTGCAGCAGAATGTGATTTGCCCGGTCACATGACCTTCCATCAGAGGTCATCTTATGGACAGGAACTCTATGTGAACTGCACAGAACATCTGCCTAACAAGGGGGTATGGCTTCTGAAATATAGCATGTGGCATAGAATATCATCAAATACTATATTAGTAATTGCCATATAGTCATCTTACCTACACACTGGTCACAAGTAGTCAGAAAATGGCCAACCTCTTTAATATCTCAGCACATCCTTGTTTCATATTGGTGTCAACGGCCTTAAAAATCCATTATCCCAAAAAGTTGCTACCAGTTTAGAGATTCAAAAGGGTACAGCTGTGGTCACATTGTAAGCCAGGTCCTCAGCATCCTGTCATGTACATGTTGACCACAAAATAAGCCCCTTGGAGCACTGGGAGCGGGTATGAACCAAAGGTGGAGCTAACCAGTAACCAGCAGAGTTTGCAACATTAGCTCACCCACACCAAATATCCTGAACGTCTTCCTCTTCAGCATCAAATCTGAAGAGACAAGAGAGCAATGTGTCACTGATGGAGTGACATTACGTGTGGTTCAGAGGCCTGGGCAGAGGTGGTGGTTGGTCATGTTCACCTGAGCATTTGCCATAGTTTTCACCTGTAGGGTGCAGATACAGTTGAAAGTTGTGCCGCAGTCAGGGGGCTCGGCTGATCCATCAGCAAGGGCCCCTGATGTCTTGGAGCCCTATGCATTTTCATGATTTGCATGGTGGTAAAACCACCAATGTCAAGGAGTAAGGGGGGGGACAACAATAGGAGAACTCTATTTCTATGATAATATTATTAAACCTGTGCCCCATCATGAAGCTTGACAGGAGAGATATTTAGCCATAGTCTATACAGCAAACCCCATTTTGATGTTGATAGCAGTGGAGCTGCTTTGGATCTGGCACAGCATAGGTACACTATATACAGACACAAAGCACACAGCTGGATTGGATCAGCAGGAGTTAATGTAACGATAACCTTGGTCGTTGTATTACCAGTGCTGGAAATTCATTGGGTAATCTCAGACACCTGAGTATGATGAGATTGCGAGACCAAGAGCGGACAAAAAAATTGTAGAGAGGGAAAAGGAAGGTCTATAGTCTAAACACTTGGAAAAAGCATCTTGTGGGGAAAAGCTGTTTCTAATAAGCTGCTGTACAGATGAACCATAGGTTCAGGCAAAAAATGTAAATACCACAGGTGAATTTTTCTTACATCCGTTCAGTACCACAGTGCCAGCGACTGCGGAGAAATTCTTCATATTATACAGGTGAGAGGACATTATATGGAGAAAAATTTCAATTTTATGCTGGGATTTTATAATAATATGATGGGTGATTATGAAGGTGTGTATAAAGGTTTGAGGGTTACATTTACTGTCTTATAATAATATATGTCTATATCTTACATTTATTTAAATACTTAATATATACATATTTATATATATATATATATATATATATTTATACAAAAAAATGCTTATTAAATGATTTATTTTTCAATGCTTTTAATATGTTTATCGCAGTGCTTCGTTTAGTTGTCTATTCCTTATGGCCCTTTTTAAGTTTTCATGATTTCTAACTTTGCAGCTGGGTTATTATGATGCTTTGAAGCAGTAAAATAATGATTGTGCAGATGTTACAATGGATTAATGAATCCTTATGAAACATTGATGTATTCAACCATTTGATTAAATTTTAACACAGATCTCTTTTATAGGTTGCAGTCAGACGCGGATGGTGTAGTATACAAATATCATATTATTATCGTACTCTGACACAAATAGTTATTAGTAGTACGTGCATCATTATTTCTCTTTATTGAATGCATATATTTTCTGCAAATGTGATATTATTATATGTTGCTACAGTGTATGAAGAAATATCTGAATGTGATTATTTTTGCTAGAATTAAAAAAAAATTCAGCTAGGTTCAAGCATGATTTTTTTTTTCTGCAATGTTAACATGATCAGAAAATATTTTCCAGATTTTTTTATTTTTTATTTTTACAAAAATTCACAAAAAAATATAAAATACTCTTGGAATTATTGAGATGTAAGGCCAAGAGGCCAAAAACACCTGGGATAGTTTTCAGGACCCTCTAAGCCATATACCTCTATTAACCACTTCCCGCCACGCTAACGCCGAAAGGCGTCATTTCTGCGGCGCTCCCAGGTCACACTAACGCCAATAGGCGTCATCTCGCGTGAGCCGAGATTTCCTGTGAACGCGCGCACACAGGCGCGCGCGCTCACAGGAACGGAAGGTAAGAGAGTTGATCTCCAGCCTGCCAGCGGCGATCGTTCGCTGGCAGGCTGGAGATGTGTTTTTTTTAACCCCTAACAGGTATATTAGACGCTGTTTTGATAACAGCGTCTAATATACCTGCTACCTGGTCCTCTGGTGGTCCCCTTTGTTTGGATCGACCACCAGAGGACACAGGTAGCTCAGTAAAGTCCCACCAAGCACCACTACACTACACTACACCCCCCCCCGTCACTTATTAACCCCTTATTAGCCCCTGATCACCCCATATAGACTCCCTGATTACCCCCCTGTCATTGATTACCCCCCTGTCATTGATTACCCCCCTGTAAAGCTCCATTCAGACGTCCGCATGATTTTTACGGATCCACTGATAGATGGATCGGATCCGCAAAACGCATCCGGACGTCTGAATGAAGCCTTACAGGGGCGTGATCAATGACTGTGGTGATCACCCCATATAGACTCCCTGATCACCCCCCTGTCATTGATTACACCCCTGTCATTGATCACCCCCCTGTAAAGCTCCATTCAGACGTCCGCATGATTTTTACGGATGCACTGATAGATGGATCCGATCCGCAAAACGCATCCGGACGTCTGAATGAAGCCTTACAGGGGCATGATCAATGACTGTGGTGATCACCCCATATAGACTCCCTGATCACCCCCCTGTAAAGCTCCATTCAGATGTCCGCATGATTTTTACGGATGCACTGATAGATGGATCCGATCCGCAAAACGCATCCGGACGTCTGAATGAAGCCTTACAGGGGCATGATCAATGACTGTGGTGATCACCCCATATAGACTCCCTGATCACCCCCCTGTAAAGCTCCATTCAGATGTCCGCATGATTTTTACGGATGCACTGATAGATGGATCGGATCCGCAAAACGCATCCGGACGTCTGAATGAAGCCTTACAGGGGCATGATCAATGACTGTGGTGATTACCCCCCTGTAAAGCTCCATTCAGATGTCCGCATGATTTTTACGGATGCACTGATAGATGGATCGGATCCGCAAAACACATCCGGAAGTCTGAATGAAGCCTTACAGGGGCATGATCAATGACTGTGGTGATCACTCCATATAGACTCCCTGATCACCCCCCTGTCATTGATTACCCCCCTGTAAAGCTCCATTCAGATGTCCGCGTGATTTTTACTGATGCACTGATAGATGGATCGGATCCGCAAAACGCATCCGGACGTCTGAATGAAGCCTTACAGGGGCGTGATCAATGACTGTGGTGATCACCCCATATAGACTCCCTGATCACCCCCCTGTCATTGATTACCCCCCTGTCATTGATTACCCCCCTGTAAAGCTCCATTCAGACGTCCGCATGATTTTTACGGATCCACTGATAGATGGATCGGATCCGCAAAACGCATCCGGACGTCTGAATGAAGCCTTACAGGGGCGTGATCAATGACTGTGGTTATCACCCCATATAGACTCCCTGATCACCCCCCTGTCATTGATTACCCCCCTGTAAAGCTCCATTCAGATGTCCGCATGATTTTTACGGATGCACTGATAGATGGATCGGATCCGCAAAACGCATCCGGACGTCTGAATGAAGCCTTACAGGGGCGTGATCAATGACTGTGGTGATCACCCCATATAGACTCCCTGATCACCCCCCTGTCATTGATCACCCCCCCTGTCATTGATTACCCCCCTGTCATTGATCACCCCCCTGTCATTGATCACCCCCCTGTCATTGATCACCCCTCTGTAAGGCTCCATTCAGACATTTTTTTGGCCCAAGTTAGCGGAATTATTATTATTTTTTTTTCTTACAAAGTCTCATATTCCACTAACTTGTGTCAAAAAATAAAATCTCACATGAACTCACCATACCCCTCACGGAAACCAAATGCGTAAAATTTTTTAGACATTTATATTCCAGACTTCTTCTCACGCTTTAGGGCCCCTAGAATGCCAGGGCAGTATAAATACCCCACATGTGACCCCATTTCGGAAAGAAGACACCCCCAGGTATTCCGTGAGGGGCATATTGAGTCCATGAAAGATTGAAATTTTTGTCCCAAGTTAGCGGAACGGGAGACTTTGTGAGAAAAAAATTAAAAATATCAATTTCCGCTAACTTGTGCCAAAAAAAAATAATTTCTATGAACTCGCCATGCCCCTCATTGAATACCTTGGGGTGTCTTCTTTCCAAAATGGGGTCACATGTGGGGTATTTATACTGCCCTGGCATTCTAGGGGCCCCAAAGCGTGAGAAGAAGTCTGGTATCCAAATGTCTAAAAATGCCCTCCTAAAAGGAATTTGGGCACCTTTGCGCATCTAGGCTGCAAAAAAGTGTCACACATCTGGTATCGCCGTACTCAGGAGAAGTTGGGGAATGTGTTTTGGGGTGTCATTTTACATATACCCATGCTGGGTGAGAGAAATATCTTGGTCAAATGCCAACTTTGTATAAAAAAATGGGAAAAGTTGTCTTTTGCCAAGATATTTCTCTCACCCAGCATGGGTATATGTAAAATGACACCCCAAAACACATTCCCCAACTTCTCCTGAATACGGCGATACCACATGTGTGACACTTTTTTGCAGCCTAGGTGGGCAAAGGGGCCCACATTCCAAAGAGCACCTTTAGGATTTCACAGGTCATTTACCTACTTACCACACATTAGGGCCCCTGGAAAATGCCAGGGCAGTATAACTACCCAACAAGTGACCCCATTTTGGAAAGAAGACACCCCAAGGTATTCCGTGAGGGGCATGGCGAGTTCCTAGAATTTTTTATTTTTTGTCACAAGTTAGTGGAAATTTTATTTATTTTTTATTTTTATTTTTTCATACAAAGTCTCATATTCCACTAACTTGTGACAAAAAATAAAAACTTCCATGAACTCACTATGCCCATCAGCGAATACCTTGGGGTCTCTTCTTTCCAAAATGGGGTCACTTGTGGGGTAGTTATACTGCCCTGGCATTCTAGGGGCCCAAATGTGTGGTAAGGAGTTTGAAATCAAATTCTGTAAAAAATGACCTGTGAAATCCGAAAGGTGCTCTTTGGAATATGGGCCCCTTTGCCCACCTAGGCTGCAAAAACGTGTCACACATCTGGTATCCCCGTACTCAGGAGAAGGTGGGGAATGTGTTTTGGGGTGTCATTTTACATATACCCATGCTGGGTGAGATAAATATCTTGGCAAAAGACAACTTTTCCCATTTTTTTTATACAAAGTTGGCATTTGACCAAGATATTTATCTCACCCAGCATGGGTATATGTAAAAAGACACCCCAAAACACATTCCTCAACTTCTCCTGAATACAGAGATACCAGATGTGTGACACTTTTTTGCAGCCTAGGTGGGCAAAGGGGCCCATATTCCAAAGAGCACCTTTCGGATTTCACTGGTCATTTTTTGCAGAATTTGATTTCAAACTCCTTACCACACATTCGGGCCCCTAGAATGCCAGGGCAGTATAACTACCCCACAAGTGACCCCATTTTGGAAAGAAGAGACCCCAAGGTATTCGCTGATGGGCATAGTGAGTTCATGGAAGTTTTTATTTTTTGTCACAAGTTAGTGGAATATGAGACTTTGTATGAAAAAAAAAAAAAAATCATCATTTTCCACTAACTTGTGACAAAAAATAAAAAATTCTAGGAACTTGCCATGCCCCTCACGGAATACCTTGGGGTGTCTTCTTTCCAAAATGGGGTCACTTGTGGGGTAGTTATACTGCCCTGGCATTCTAGGGGCCCGAATGTGTGGTAAGGAGTTTGAAATCAAATTCTGTAACAAATGACCTGTGAAATCTGAAAGGTGCTCTTTGGAATATGGGCCCCTTTGCCCACCTAGGCTGCAAAAAAGTGTCACACATCTGGTATTGCCGTACTCAGGAGAAGGTGGGGAATGTGTTTTGGGGTGTCATTTTACATATACCCATGCTGGGTGAGAGAAATATCTTGGCAAAAGACAACTTTTCCCATTTTTTTATACAAAGTTGGCATTTGACCAAGATATTTATCCCACCCAGCATGGGTATATGTAAAAAGACACCCCAAAACACATTCCTCAACTTCTCCTGAATACAGAGATACCAGATGTGTGACACTTTTTTGCAGCCTAGGTGGGCAAAGGGGCCCATATTCCAAAGAGCACCTTTCGGATTTCACAAGTCATTTTTTACAGAATTTGATTTCAAACTCCTTACCACACATTTGGGCCCCTAGAATGCCAGGGCAGTATAACTACCCCACAAGTGACCCCATTTTGGAAAGAAGAGACCCCAAGGTATTTCGTGATGGGCATAGTGAGTTCATAGAAGTTTTTATTTTTTGTCACAAGTTAGTGGAATATGAGACTTTGTAAGAAAAAAAAAAAAAAAAAACATCATTTTCCGCTAACTTGTGACAAAAAATAAAAAGTTCTATGAACTCACTATGCCCATCAGCGAATACCTTAGGGTGTGTACTTTCCGAAATGGGGTCATTTGTGGGGTGTTTGTACTGTCTGGCCATTGTAGAACCTCAGGAAACATGACAGGTGCTCAGAAAGTCAGAGCTGCTTCAAAAAGCGGAAATTCACATTTTTGTACCATAGTTTGTAAACGCTATAACTTTTACCCAAACCATTTTTTTTTTACCCAAACATTTTTTTTTTATCAAAGACATGTAGAACTATAAATTTAGAGCAAAATTTCTATATGGATCTCGTTTTTTTTGCAAAATTTTACAACTGAAAGTGAAAAATGTCATTTTTTTGCAAAAAAATCGTTAAATTTCGATTAATAACAAAAAAAGTAAAAATGACAGCAGCAATGAAATACCACCAAATGAAAGCTCTATTAGTGAGAAGAAAAGGAGGTAAAATTCATTTGGGTGGTAAGTTGCATGACCGAGCAATAAACGGTGAAAGTAGTGTAGTGCCGATTTGTAAAAAAGGGCCTGGTCTTTAGGGGGGTATAAACCTGTGGTCCTTAAGTGGTTAAAGGGGTTGTCTCCCTTCAGTAAATGGCATTTATCATGTAGAGAAAGTTAATACAAGGCGCTTACTAATGTATTGTGATTGTCCATATTGCCTCCTTTGCTGGATTGATTCATTTTTCTATCACATTATACACTGCCCATTTAATCTAGCAGCGGTGGTCATGCTTGCACACTATAGTAAGTGCCTTGTATTAACTTTGTCTACATAATAATGCCATTTGTTGAAGAGAGACAACCTATTTAACGACCTTAACCACCTCCCGTCCGCCCATAGACTAAAAACATCCGGGAGGTGGTTCTCTATTTGTGAATAGACGTTCTGGAATGTCCATTCAAAAACTGCAGCTGCACGCTAATCGTGCGGCTACTGATCGGGTTGCCCCCTGTCAGTGACAGCAGGGCAACCCAGAGAGAAGGCAGGGACAGTGCCCAGGTATCCCTGCCTTCTAGATCGCTGCATACACAGCGCTCACCGAGGAAAAAAAAAAAAGTGAAGTAAATGTCCCCCAGAGGTCTTGTATGACCTTATGGGGGACAAAAAGTGTAAAATAAAAAATAAATAAATAAAGTGTTAAAAAAAAAAAAAATTCCCCAAGTAAGGAATAAAAAAAATGTTAAAAATAGAAAAAATTAAATAAAATAGACATATTTGGTATTGCCGCATCCGTGACGGCTCCATAAATATATCACATGATCGACCCAGTCCGATAAACACCATAAAAGAAATGAAAATAACTGTCAAAAAAAGCCATTTTTGTCACCTTACATAACAAAAAGTGCAACACCAAGTGAACAAAAAGGCGTATGTCCCACAAAATGATACCAATAAAACCGTCACCTCATCCCGCAAAAAATAAGCCCCTACATAAGAAAATCTCTCAAAAAATAAAAAAAATATAGCTCTCAGAACATGGACACATTAAAACCAAATTTTTTTGTTTCAAAAATGCTATTATGGTGTAAAACTTAAATAAATAAGAGAAAGTATACATATTAGGTATTGCCACATCTGTAACAATCTGCTCTATAAAAATGTCACTTGAACAAACCCCTCAGGTGAACGCTGTAAAAATAAATAAATAAAAACTGTGCTAAAACAACCAATTTTTTGGTCACGTTGCCCCATAAAGTGTTATAATGAATGATCAAAAAATCATATGTACCCAAAAATAGTACCAATAAAACTGGCACCTTATCCCCAAGTTTCCAAAATGGGGTCACTTCTTGGGAGTTTCTACTATAAGGGTGCATCAGGGGGGCTTCAAATGGGACATGGCATCTAAAAACCATTTGGAGTTCCTTTTCTTCTGCGCCCTGGCGTGTGCCCATACAGCAGTTTATGACAACATGTGGGGTGTTTCTGTAAATCGCAGAATCTGGGTAATAAATATTGAGTTTTGTTTGGCTGTTAACCATCGATGTGTTAAAGAAAAAATTGGATTAAAATGGAAAATCTGCCAAAAAAGTGAAATTTAAAAATGTGATCTCCATGTTCCTTTAATTCTTGTGGAACGCCTAAAGCAGGCATCCTCAAACTGCGGCCCTCCAGCTGTTGCAAAACTACAACTCCCAGCATGCTCAAACAGCCTACAGGTATCATCCTACAGCAGGGCATTGTGGGAGTTGTAGTTTTACAACAGCTGGAGGGCCGCAGTTTGAGGATGCCTGGCCTAAAGGGTTAACAAAGTTTTTAAAATCGGTTTTAAGGAACTTGAGGGGTGTAGTTTTTACAATGGGGTCATTTATGGGGGTATCCACTATATAGGCCCCACAAAGTGACTTCAGACCTGAACTGGTTCTTAAAAAGTGGGTTTTGGCAATTTTCTTAAAAATTTGAAGAATTGCTTCTGAACTTCTAAGCCTTCTAGCGTTTTTTCCGCGAATTTTTAAAAATTTTGGGTAAATTTGGGATTTTTTCATAAATAAAGGTGAAATATATTGACTCAAATTTATGACTATCATGAAGTACAATGTGTTACGAGAAAATAGTCTCTGAATGACTTGGATAAGTAAAGGCGTTCCAAAGTTATTACCACATAAAGTGAGATGTCAGATTTTCAAAATTTGGCCTGGTCAGGAAGGGGGCAAATGGCCCAGATGGGAAGTGAGAATGTGTCATCAGAAAATGACCTATTGTTTAAATCACGTTTTCATGAGTTTTTTTTTTTTTTTTCATTTTCCATGTCACCATCTATAGTTTTAAAAAACTGTATATATTCCTGCCATTTTTACACTGGCCACTAGGTCTAATAATAGGTCATGATTTCCTGTTCGGTACAGGTGACTTTTCAGTAGCTATTTCCATTATCACCACAGGCAGAATCACAATTACAAGTAACACCTCTATATAGATAACCAAGGATCCACCAGTTTCCATGGTTCCTATCTATATATTAAAGCCCACCTTGCATATTATTTCCTTATTTTATGTCATTCTGATATTAGAAATCTTTATATTCAGATAATTTTTGCGCTATTGTGTAAAAAAAAAGCTATTGAAATACAGTCAGGTCCATAAATATTGGGACATCAACACAATTGTAGGATTCTTGGCTCTATACACCCCCACAATGGATTTGAAATGAAGCAAACAAGATGTGCTTTATCTGCAGACTGTCAGCTTTAATTTGAGGGTATTTACATCCAAATCAGGTGAACGGTGTAGAAATTACAACAGTTTGCATATGTGCCTCCCACTCCCAATATTTATGGACCTGACCGTATATAAATATGCAGGAAAAGCGGACCTTTCACATAATAAACCATAAGGGTCCCTCTTTGACCATCCAAAAAGTTGGGAGGTATGTCTTAGCGCATCACAGTCAGGGTCCGACAAAGTTCCAACCCCGGGTATTAACCCTTTGATCATGCTGTGATCCATACCTTGGCATGATCAAAGGTGACTTCCCCTCCAATCAGGTCACCAGGTTTCCCACTGGCCCAATCAGAGACCAGGCAAGAGATCCACAAGCAGCCCTGAAGTCTACTGAAGGACCCCAGGCCTGTCTGTGCAGTATGTCTGCTGTTAGGACATAATAGTGTTGTCCTAACAGCAGCCTGTATCATAGAAACACAGTGTAATGTATTAAGTATACAGGAGTACGCTATCATATTATAAGTGTCAAAAAGTTATAAAATAATAATTTCAAAACAAGATTTTTTTAAATGCTATAAATAATGTAATAAAAACCGCAACCCCCTCCAAAAAAAAAATCGCCATTAATAACTGAAAAATTAATTGTGCTGTGCACACATTGAATAAAAAAACACATTTGTTATCAAGTTATTTCCTTTGAAACATGAGCGATGTAAAACAAAAACACGCAAAAATCTTTTTTTCTATACTTAAACTGAAAAAAATGACAAAACTATATAAATTAAACAATAACATCCACGTCAAAGGAAAAATTAAAAAGTTCTGGCTACATAAATGCATAGAGGAAAAATGGAAAAATGTTGCTGGTCAGTAGAGATGAGTGAATCGAAGCTGACGAAGTGGAAATCGATCCGAATTTCAGGAAAAATTCTATTCGCACCGAAGCCTAATTTCCTTACGCTTTGTAGTAACGAATCAAATTTTTTCCTAAAATGGCTGCTGCATGTGTGAGGACATGGAGAAAGGAACTCTGGGAAGGCCATGCATGCAGCCAATCAGTAGCCAGACGGCCCTGTGATGTCACAGCCCTATAAATGGCGCCAGCTATCTTAGATTCTGCCATTTACCAGTATACTTAGTGCAGGGAGAGACGTCTGCAGGCGCTAGGGACAGTGCTAGAAAAAACTTAATGGTGCTAAAAAAATGATTTACAAGTGCAGGGAAAGATTATTCAAGGTGTAGGGAAAGGATAGGGAAGAATCATTCCACAGCTTTTATGTTGAACAGGGTTCAGTAGGGGAGGTTACAGCCTGGGTAATAGGAACATTCCTATTACACCTTGCAGCACTGACTGGGCACTAGTGATGTGTGGCAGGGGCTATATTTGAATTTGCGACATTTCACGTCATATATTCACAAATTCGAGATTATTTTCTTGATCGCAAAAAATCATGGACAGCAGAACCTATCACAGTACCTAACCACCTGCACTGCAACAGCTGCACTACAGTGGATATAAAAAGTCTACACACCCCTGTTAAAATGTCAGGTTTCTGTGATGTAAAAAAATGAGACAAAGATAAATCATTTCAGAACTTTTTCCACCTTTAATGTGACTTATAAACTGTACAACTCAATTGAAAAACAAACTGAAATCTTTTAGGTGAAGGGAAGAAAACAAAAAAAACTAAAATGATGTGGTTGCATAAGCGTGCACACCCTCTTATAACTGGGGATGTAGCTGTGTTCAGAATTAAGCAATCACATTCAAAATCATGTTAAATAGGAGTCAGCATACACCTGCCATCATTTAAAGTGCCTCTGATTAACCCCAAATAAAGTTCAGCTGCTCTAGTTGGTCTTTCCTGAAATTTTCTTAGTCGCATCCCACAGCAAAAGCCATGGTCCACAGAGAGCTTCCAAAGCATCAGAGGGATCTCATTGTTAAAAGGTATCAGTCAGGAGAAGGGTACAAAAGAATTTCCAAGGCATTAGATATACCATGGAACACAGTGAAGACAGTCGTCATCAAGTGGAGAAAATATGGCACAACAGTGACATTACCAAGAACTGGACGTTCCTCCAAAATTGATGAGAAGACGAGAAGAAAACTGGTCTGGGAGGCTACTAAGAGGCCTACAGCAACATTAAAGGAGTTACAGGAATATCTGGCAAGTACTGGCTGTGTAGTACATGTGACAACAATTTCCCGTATTCTTCATATGTCTGGGATATGGGGTAGAGTGGCAAGACGAAAGCCTTTTCTTACGAAGAAAAACATCCAAGCCAGGCTACATTTTGCAAAAACACATCTGAAGTCTCCCAAAAGCATGTGGGAAAAGGTGTTATAGTCTGATGAAACCAAGGTTTAACTTTTTGGCCATAATTCCAAAAGATATGTTTGGTGCAAAAACAACACTGCACATCACCAAAAGAACACCATACCCACAGTGAAGCATGGTGGTGGCAGCATCATGCTTTCGGGCTGTTTTTCTTCAGCTGGAACTGGGGCCTTAGTTACGCTAGAGGTAATTATAAACAGTTCCAAATACCAGTCAATATTGGCACAAAACCTTCAGGCTTCTGCTAGAAAGCTGAACATGAAGAGAAACTTCATCTTTCAGCATGACAACGACCCAAAGCATACATCCAAATCAACCAAGGAATGGCTTCACCAGAAGAATATTAAAGTTTTGGAATGGCTCAGCCAGAGCCCAGACCTGAATCCAATTGAAAATCTGTGGGGTTATCTGAAGAGGGATGTGCAAAGGAGATGCCCTAGCAATCTGACAGATTTGGAGTGTTTTTGCAAAGAAAAGTGGGCAAATCTTGCCAAGTCAAAATGCGCCATGCTGATAGACTCATACCCAAAGTGCTGTAATAAAATCAAAAGGTGCTTCAACAAATTATTAGTTTAAGGGTTTGTTCACAACCGTATGGCTTTTTCAGTGTTTTGCAGTCCGTTTTTCACGGACCCGTTGTTCTGTTTTTTGTTTCTGTTGTGTTTCTGTTTCTGTTCCGTTTTTCCGTATGGCATATACAGTATACAGTAATTACATAGAAAAAATTGGGCTGGGCATAAAATTTTCAATAGTTGGTTCCGCAAAAACGGAACGGATATGGAAGACATACGGATGCATTTCCGTATGTGTTCCTTTTTTTTGCGGACCCATTGACTTGAATGGAGCCACGGAACGTGATTTGTGGGCAATAATCGGACAAGACTCAAAATGTAGAGGAACGGAAATGCGGACATACGGAAACGGAATGCTCACGAAATACATTCATTTTTTTTTGTGGACCCATAGAAATTAATGCGGACCGTATACGGAACTTAAAAACAGCCCGTATACGGAATGCAAAAAACGTTAGTGTGAACAAGCCCTAAAGGGTGTGCACACTTATGCAACCATATTATTTTATTTTTATATTTTTTCTTCCCCCTACCTAAAAGATTTCAGTTTGTTTTTCAATTGAATTGTACAGTTTATAGGTCACATTAAAGGTGGAAAAAGTTCTGAAATGATTTATCTTTGTCTCATTTTTTTACATCACAGAAACCTGACATTTTAACAGGGGTGTGTGGACTTTTTATATCCACTGTATAGCAGGATATAACCTACACTAACTAGCTGTATTATATATATATATATATATATATATATATATATATGCTATCTAACTATCTATCTACTGTAGTGTGGAAAGCACAGAGCACAGAGCACAGCAATGACACTGCTGTCTCTCTCAGAACTTTAAAAAACTGTAGAAAATGACTGCTGGGGAGGTTCTTACATAGTAAGGGGTAGGCAGCTTTCCTATTGGTTGCTAGGGATGTTGCTAAGCTCAGACAAAGACATTGCAGCCTTCTCATTGGCCCAGAAGCAAGAAGGGAGGTTACTGATGAAAAAATCGAATAAATTCAAAATTACGAATATATATCACTATATTCTAAATATTTTAGGCATTAACAGGGTTTATTACAAGGAAATATTTATACGTCTAATTTTCCCTTGTGCGATGCATTTATATGTTCTAAAGCAGTGGTGCCCAACCATTTTTCATCTGAGGGCCGCACTAGACTTGGTATACATTTTGCGGGCCGGAACCAGGTAGCTTTGCCAGAAAGAAATGCAAACGCTGTGAGGGGGCACATGTGAGCATTACTACTGTGAAGAGGGCACATATCTGGCATAACTACTGTGAGGGGGCACATATCTGGGCATAACTACTGTGAGGGGGCACATATCTGGGCATAACTACTGTGAGGGGACATGTGTGAGCATTACGTCTGTGAAGAGGGCACATATCTTGGCATTATTACTGTGAGGGGGCACATATCTGGGCATAACTACTGTGAGGGGACATGTGTGAGCATTACGTCTGTGAAGAGGGCACATATCTTGGCATTATTACTGTGAGGGGGCACATATCTGGGCATAACTACTGTGAGGGGGCATGTGTGAGCATTACGTCTGTGAAGAGGACACATATCTTGGCATTATTACTGTGAGGGGGCACATATCTGGGCATAACTACTGTGAGGGTGCATGTGTGAGCATTACTACTGTGAAGAGGGCACATATCTTGGCATTATTACTGTGAGGGGGCATGTAATGTATACATGCATGTAATGTATGTAGTGCAGTATATGATGATCACACACTGCACTACATACATTACACACATGTATACATCACATAGTGCGCTGTCACCTTCTTCTGCAGGTCTACCTTGATGTCAGGTCTTTAGGCTTCAGTCAGATCCTCCACCGCCATGCTTGCGCTGTGTGCCCGACACCACCAGGAGCTGGCCCCTCCTCCTTTCATTTCCCGCTGGCTTCTCTTACAGCAGGGCTCTCTATCGCTCCAGTGCCCGCCCAATCTTACCATCAGGGGCATAGCTAGAAGTGACTGGGCCCCATAGCAAAAAAAATGATGGCCCCCCTCCCGGATCTACAACCCCCACATACCTATCCGACCTCCCACCCCTTCCAGAGCTCCCACCCAAACACCCCTCCAGGACCTCCCACCCCAACATCCCCACGCCCCTCCCTAGATCCCCCTAAGTGTCATCCACAGATCCCCCCGTAAGTGTCATCCACAGATCCCCCCGTAAGTGTCATCCACAGATCCCCCCGTAAGTGTCATCCACAGATCCCCCCGTAAGTGTCATCCACAGTTCCCCCCGTAAGTGTCATCCACAGATCCCCCGTAAGTGTCATCCACAGATCCCCCCATAAGTGTCATCCACAGATCCCCCCGTAAGTGTCATCCACAGATCCCCCCGTAAGTGTCATCCACAGATCCCCCCGTAAGTGTCATCCACAGATCCCCCCATAAGGCTCCATTCACGCGTCCGCAAATGGGTCCGCATCCGTTCCGCAATTTTGCGGAACGGGTGCGGACCCATTAATTTTCTATGGGGACGGAATGGATGCGGACAGCACACAGTGTGCTGTCAGCATCCGCATTTGCGGAGCGCGGTCCCGATCTTCAGGTCCGCAGCTTCGCAAAAGATAGAACATGTCCTATTCTTGTCCGCAGCTTGCGGACAAGAATAGGCATTTCTATAGGGGTGCCGGGCGGGTGTGTTGCGAATCCGCAATTTTCGGGTCCGCAACACACCACGGACGTGTGAATGGAGCCTGTTCTATCTTTTGCCTAGCTGTGAACTTAAAGATCGGGGCCGCGCTCCGCAAATGCGGATGCTGACAGCACACTGTGTGCTGTCCGCATCCATTCCGTCCCCATAGAAAATTAATGGGTCCGCACCCGTTCCGCAAAATTGCGGAACGGATGCGGACCCATTTGCGGACGTGTGAATGGAGCCTTAGTGTCATCCACAGATCCCCTTGTAAGTGTCATCCACAGATCCCCCTCAGTGTCATCCACAGATCCCCCTTCGGTGTCATCCACAGATCCCCCCTCAGTTTTATCCACAGATCCCCCCTCAGTGTCATCCACAGATCCCCCCTCAGTGTCATCCACAGATCCCCCCTCAGTGTCATCCATAGATATCCCCCTCAGTGTCATCCACAGATATCCCCCTCAGTGTCATCCACAGATATCCCACTCAGTGTCATCCACAGATATCCCACTCAGTGTCATCCACAGATATCCCACTCAGTGTCATCCACAGATATCCCCCTCAGTGTCATCCACAGATATCCCCCTCAGTGTCATCCACAGATATCCCCCTCAGTGTCATCCACAGATATCCCCATCAGTGTCATCCACAGATATCCCCCAGTGAAGCTATCTGTTATAAAGCCTTTTGTAGTGTGTATTAGTGGAAAAAGAAAAAATATATTTTCAGCTTAGCGGTGCAGTTATCTGTTGGAAAGCCTTTTGTGGAGTGAATTAGCAGAATAAGCAAAAATATATTTGCCGTTCAGCGGTACAGTTATCTGTTCTATAGCCTTTTGTGGCGTGTTTTAGCGGAAAAAGAAAAAATATATTTGCCGCTAAGCGGTGGAGGTATCTGTTCTAAAGCCTTTTGTCGTGTGTATTAGCGGAAAAAGAAAATATATATCTGCCGCTCAGCGGTACAGTTATCTGTTGTAAAGCCTTTTGTGGCGTGTATTAGCAAAAAATTTAAAAATATATTTGCCGTTCAGCAGTGCAGTTATCTGTTCTAAAACCTTTTGTGGCATGTATTAGTGGAAAAAGAAAAAATATATTTGCCGCTCGGCTGTGGAGGTATCTGTTGTAAAGCCTTCTTATTAGGGTGCAAGTGCTGATTGATACAGGCATTAACAGGATTTATTACAAGGAAATATTTATATATCTAATTTGCCCTTGTGCGGTGCATTTATATGTTCTAAAGCATTTTTTGGCTTGTATTAGTGTGGAAATAGGGCTTATTAGCCGTTGTGTAATGAAGTGCTAAAATTACAGCCCTTTTTGTTGTGTATAAGTGGCAAAAGTAAAATATATTTGCCGCTCAGCAGTGAAGTTATCTGTTCTAAAGCCTTTTGTGGCGTGTATTAGCAGAAAATTTTTAAATATATTTGCCGTTCGGCTGTGCATGCATTCACTTTAACGGCAGAAGAACTTGAAAAACCTTCAGGTCATATTTGCAGCCACCAAATACTTACTAGAATTGAACAAATAGTCCCACAACATGGACAGTGACATACCAGAGGGGGGATCAATGGCAAAAATTCCCACACAAAATATGTATTTCAATCAGGGGCCATTTTTATACATCTTAAAGGGAAACTCTCAAAAATGTCCCTTGCTGGAGCCTAGAATTTTTTTATTTTAGGCCACGGGAATACGGGCCTCAAAAATTAGGCATTCAACTGACAGAAAAGAACAAGTGATTATGTGGCTGGAGGTACAGTCAGGTCCATAAATATTGGGACATCAACACAATTCTAACATTTTTGGCTCTATAAACCACCACAATGGATTTGAAATGAAATGAACAAGATGTGCTTTAACTGCAGATTGTCAGCTTTAATTTGAGGGTATTTACATCCAAATCATGTGAACGGTGTAGGAATTACAACCGTTTGCATATGTGCCTCTCACTTGTTAAGGAACCAAAAGTAATGGGACAGAATAATAATCATAAATCAAACTTTCACTTTTTTAACACTTGGTTGCAAATCCTTTGCAGTCAATTACAGCCTGAAGTCTGGAATGCATAGACATCACCAGATGCTGGGTTTCATCTCTGGTGATGCTCTGCCAGGCCTCTACTGCAACTGTCTTCAGTTCCTGCTTGTTTTTGGGGCATTTTACCTTCAGTTTTGTCTTTAGCAAGTGAAATGCATGCTCAATCGGATTCAGGTCAGGTGATTGACTTGGCCATTGCATAACATTCGACGTATTTCTCGTAAAAAAACTCTTTGGTTGCTTTTGCAGTATGCTTTGGGTCATTGTCCATCTGCACTGTGAAGCGCCGTCCAATGAGTTCTGAAGCATTTGGCTGAATAGGAGCAGATAATATTGCCCGAAACACTTCAGAATTCATCCTGCTGTTTTTGTCAGCAGTCACATCATCAATAAATACAAGAGAACCAGTTCCATTGGCAGCCATTCATGCCCATGCCATGACACTACCACCACCATGCTTTACTGATAAGGTGGTATACTTAAGATCATGAGCACTTCATTTCCTTCTCCATACTCTTCTCTTCCCATCACTCTGGTACAAGTTGATCTTGGTCTCATCTGTCCATAGGATGTTGTTCCAGAACTGTGAAGGCTTTTTTAGAGTCATTTGGCAAACTCTAATCTGGCCTTCCTGTTTTTGAGGCTCACCAATGGTTTACATCTTGTGGTGAACCCTCTGTATTCACTCTGGTGAAGTCTTCTCTTGATTGTTCACTTTGACACACATACACCTACCTCCTGGAGAGTGTTCTTGAACTGGCCAACTGTTATGAAGAGTGTTTTCTTCACCAGGGAAAGAATTCTTCGGTCATCCACCACAGTTGTTTTCCATTGTCTTCTGGGTCTTTTGGTGTTGCTGAGCTCACCAGTGCGTTCCTTCTTTTTAAGAATGTTCCAGTTTACAGTTGTTTTGGCCACGCCTAATGTTTTTGCTATCTCTCTGATGGGTTTGTTTTGTTTTTTCAGCCTAATGATGGCTTGCTTCACTGATAGTGACAGCTCTTTGGATCTCATCTTGAGAGTTAACAACAACAGATTCCAAATGCAAATAGCACACTTGAAATGAACTCTGGACCTTTTATCTGCTCATTGTAATTGGGATAATGAAGGAATAACACACACCTGGCCATGGAACAGCTGAGAAGCCAATTGTCCCATTACTTTTGGTTCCTTAACAAGTGGGAGGCGCATATGCAAACTGTTGTAATTCCTACACCGTTCACCTTATTTGGATGTAAATACCCTCAAATTAAAGCTGACAGTCTGTAGTTAAAGCACATCTTATTTGTTTCATTTCAAATCCAATGCGGTGGTGTATAGAGCCAAAAATGTTAGAATTGTGCCAATGTTCCAATATTTATGGACCTGACTGTATATTAGACGGTCAGTGGATAACAATTTTACTGCAGGCCAGTGGAGTACAGGCTCCAAACATGACAGCCCCCTGTGATGCTGGTAACATGTCAGTCATTTTGTGTTTGTACCGGGGGTCTAAGTACGTTGTCACCCAGTACTGGTCCTTGCCCTTTATGCTTTTTATACGGGGGTCCCCCTTCAAACACTGGAGCATGAAGGCCCCCATTTGCACTAAATTGGAAGTGGTGAAGAACCCTGGCTCCTGCTCATCACCCAGGAGAATGTCGTCCTCGGTCTCCTCCCCCCAGCCACGGACAACACCAGGGATCCCCGAAAAGTTAAAAGTCCACCTCAAAGCCTGCTCTTCTTGCTCTTCCTCCTCCTCCTCCCCCCCAGCCACCATCCTCCTCTGACTCCTCTTCAGACTCCTGCTGACTTGTCTCAGTTGGAGTAGCCCCCCCTGGGAATTCATTCAGCATTGCGACTTCCTCATCTTCCAGCTTCTGCTCCTCGACGCTCCAGAAAGAAGGCGTAAGGTATGATGTCACTGATGGTGCCCTAGCTGCGACTAACCAGTTTGGTGATTTCATCAAATGGCAGCAGAAGTCTGCATGCGTCGCGCATGAGCAGCCACTGGCGCGGTGAAAAGAAACCAAACTCCCCAGAACCTGTCCTGCTGCTGAGTTTGTACAGGTACTTGTTAACGGCACGTTTGATGCTGGAGCAGCCTATCAAGCATATACAAGGTGGTTATGTACCTTCCCTGCCCGTGTTTGCTAGACCACGTGTCTGTGGTCAGATGTATATTGGCACCGACACAGAGTTCCAGAGATATATTCAATTGCCGCTGAATGTGGCCATATAGCTCTGGGATTCCCTTCTGGGAGAAATATTTCCTTTCGGGGACCTTCCATTGCGGTGTGCCAATTGACACAAATTTTCTAAAGGCCTCCAAGTCCACCAGTTTATATGGCAGTAGTTGGCGGGCTAGCAGTTCCGACAAGCCAGCGGTCAGCCGTTGGGCAAGAGGGTTATCCGGCATCACCAACTTTTTACACACGAACATTTGGGCCACTGAAGCCTGCCTTCTGGCAGATGAACCCGACGACAGCACGGTAGAAGGTGGAGTGGAAAACAAATGGGAGGAGAAGGAAAAGAGGCAGGACGTGGAGCACCGGGAGTGTGGCTTTGTGGGTTCTGACGGCGTTGCTCCCACTGGGCTCAGTGATGGGAGGCCAGGTGCCTTCCTAAGGCGGTCGTCCCTAGGTGAGTGTTGGGCTTACCGCGATTTATGCGTTGACAGCACAGGCTGCAGAGGACAACACTATTGTCAGCAGCTGACACGTTAAAAAAAGCCCACACTGCGTCCTGGGAGCGCAAGATGTGATCGTGCATGGTGGATGGCTCGCTCCAGATACATTTGCAGTCTGCTTTTTGCCTTGTGTGCACTGCGAGTTCTGCCTGCTTCTCTTATCTGCTGCTCCGTCTCTCCCTATGAACTCCCTTCCTCTTCCACTCTTGTGGGCACCCACGTGACGTCCATCGACACGTCATGATCGTCACCTTTACCACCACTGACATCAGAGATCTCGGAGTAGGCAGCAACAGCGGGGACCACCCTCCTTGGGCTAATCTGGGTACTGTCGTCAGACCGCTGGGTGGCTGTCGTTGCTACCTCCTCTTCCTCATCCAATGCCAAGAATGGCGGTGCATCGGTAAGGTCTGGGAATGGATGGGAAAATAATTCCTCTGACTTGAGTGGAGGGGCTATGGTGGTGGTGGTGTCTTTGGGGTGCACACAGCAGAAAGTTTGTAGAATGCTTGTCCCTCTATATACCTGTGGTATCGCAGCAGAACCGCACACAACTGCTGCACAATACAAATGCACTATAATATACTTTCTATGTTAGAAAGTATATTATAGGTATATCACACCCCTCAACCAGTTTTTTGTGGGGCAACAGATATATCACACCAGTTGCAATTATTTATTCCAATAGCGTTTGTTCCTCTATATAGCTGCGGTATCGCAGCAGAACCGCACACAACTGCTGCACAATACAAATGGACTATAATATACTTTCTATGTTGGAAAGTATATTATAAGTATATCCCACCCCTCAGTATATCACACCTATCAATAGCACACCTATACCAGTCCTTAAAAGGGCTTTTGTGGCCTATTAGCTAGCGTTTGGTGTCCCTATCAGTCTGTCCCTGCTTTACAAAGCAACCTATCCCTACACTGGCAAAACACAGAATGTAAAATGGCTGCCAGACTGGGTTCTGTTATAGGGTGGGGGGATGTCCATGTGCTGAAACGTCTCAATTGGCTGTCCCGTCCTACCTGATGGATGAGTCATGGGTCAAAGTTCGGCGCGATTCAAAAGAATACGGCGCATGCGAACATCATATGTTCGCATGTTCGGCGAATCGCGAACGAGCAAAGATCGCCACGGGCGAACCGCAAGGCCATCTCTAATGTCAGACAGAGAAGTTTCAGGCCCTGCACAGGGGAGTGGCAGAGGCGTAAATGTTTCTGGTGCAGGCAGAGGTTGCAGCAGGGTAAGGGGCCGTGGCAGCAGGGGTCACTTTGAGAGGCCTGACCTCCAGTGTCAGCTAGCAGTCGTATTGTGATCAGCAACCCAGCGGTTCTTGAGTGGTTGACTCGATCTTCGACTTCAGCGCAAGTGACATCAGACACCCCCAGCCAAGAGTCAGTGGGTTCGTCAGACACAACCCTTAGTTGGCATGGCCCGGGAGCAGGCTCTATGCCCTCACCTGTTCTCAACCTGCCTCTGTCCTTTTCTTTTCCCAGAGCCAGAGAAGTATTGTATGCTGTGGGCTCAGACGTCCGTATAGTGCGGGGGGAATCCGAAGATCCTCTCCATCTCTGTGCACCACAGGATGTCCTCCTTCCCATCCATGATGACTGGGAACTTGTGATGACGAAGAGACCAGGGGCTGGTAGTTTTGGTTTGAATCTTGATGAACTTCGCGACTCTTCCGGGCTCCAAGCAATCTTGAAGCTTTGTCTTCTCATTGTCTGTAGCTACTAGAGGCCTGTTCATGCCAGGCAGGTTCTCCCAGAAGTATCTGGCTCGATGAGCAGCCGATACCGCACTTGCATCAATTTTGACAGGATTCGTCTCCAGGTGGAGAGAAATTGTTTTTTGGAATGCTTTCTCCATCGCAACAGGTTCTTGAATAACCAGAAGACTGGCCAATTCTCTCCTGTCTTAGGCAACACTTTATTAAGTGATCGTGGAAAGTCAAAAAACTGTTGTCCACTGCCCCCATAAAGGCTTTTCCGGTGCGGGTTAACCACAGATAAGTCATTACAAGGACTGCCGCCAATTATCAGATCGAATTGTCCCCATTCTTCAATCTGTTTCCTGGTCAGGGCCGGCCTTTGGGGTGTGCGAGCTGTGCGGCCGCACAGGGCGCCATGGCAACAGCGGCGCCCGGCGGCCGACACAGCTCGCAGTCGGTCTCTACAGGCTACAGCAGCCGGCCCGACCTGAGCCGAGATTGGGCGCAAAATTGCAGGGGGCGCCAGGCAGCAAACACTAAAATGAGGATCATGGGAGCCTATGGCTCCAGTCCCCTCCGTTCTTCCTCATAGGCTTCAGTGCCTGAAGCCTATGAGGCAGTAGATCAAGCGTAGTGTTTAGAATGTAGTTGATCCTAGGAGGTATGATGTCAGGGAAGGAGGCGGAGTCTCGTCATCCAGGGGGCGGGGCCTAACGATGTGCAGGAGATTCTACAGACCAGGAGCAAAGTCTGTAGGTAAATATGTGGAGGAGAATAGTGACTGTTATTTTTACTTGGGGAGCTTTTTGCAGGGGCTGAAGGGAGAAGGAATCATCTTTGTACTGGAGACTGTATGTTAGAGGGGTCTGAAGAGAGGGTAGTTGGGGTGATATTATTTACATGGGACTGTATGCTGGAGAGGCTGAAGGCAAGGGGGTGATATTATTTTACATAGGGCTGTATGCTGGAGGGGCTAAGGCAGGGAAGTGATGTGTCTTACATGGGACTGTATGCTGGAGGGGCGTTGTATCTTACATGGGACTGTATGCTGGAGGAGCTGAAGGCAGGGGGAGTGATATATTTTACATTGGACTGTATGCTGGAGGGGCTGAAGGCAGGGGGAGTGATGTATTTCACATAGGACTGTATGCTGAAGGGGCTGAAGGAAGGATGAGTGATGCATTTTACATGGGACTATGCAAGAAGGACTGGAAGGCAGGGGTGTGATGTATCTTACATGGGACTGTATGCTGGAGGGGCTGAAGGCAGGCGGCAAAGAGAGGGAGTGTGATATTATTTACATAGGACTGTATGTTGGAGGGGCTGAAGGCGGGGAGTGATGTATTTTACATGAGACTGTATGCTGGAGGGGCTGAAAGCAGGAGAGTGATGTACCTTACTTGGGACTGTATGCTGAAGGGGCTGAAGGCAGGAGAGTGATCTACCTTACATGGGACTGTATGCTGGAGGAGCTGAAGGAAGGGAAGTAATGTGTCTTACATGGGACTGTATGCTAGAGGGGCTGAAGGCAGGGGGAAGGTTGTATCTTACATGGGACTGTATGCTGGAGGGGCTGAGGGGGGGGGGGCATAATTATTACTATAATACTACAGAGGGGGCCATTATAATATTAATTATAATAATACAGAGGAGAATATAATAATAATAATAATAATAATAATAATAATAATAATAATAATAATACAGAGGGGCCAGTATATATTATAATTATACAGAGGGCATTATAGTTATGGGCACTACGGGGGAGGGGAGGTCTGTTATCTGAGGATAATAGTAAAGTGAGAAATCCCCAAAATTTTCTGTGAAACTCTACAGAGATGAGACGTGGCTGAAAGCAGTTATCATGACGGTCCTATCTCCGAATGAAGATGCTGAGGAAAGTGTACATCACAGGAGAGGTCACTGGATGTAACAGGTATGGTGAGGTACTCTTTTTTTTTTTTACCAAATATCTTTCTTTAAATGGGGCCTGGGGGCAGGGGACTGGATAAGGATAAGGGTGACAGACACTGGGTATGATTAAGGGGCCAGGGGACTAGATAAGGTGGGTGACACCGTGACAGTCACTGGGTATGATTAAGGGGGGCAGGGGACTGGGTAAGGGTGACACTGGGTATGATTAAGAAGGGCAGGGGACTGGGTAAAGGTGACAGGGTATGATTAAGGGGGGCAGGGGACTGGCTATGGGTGACACTGGGTATGATTAAGGCCCTTAATCATACCCAGTGTCACCCAGAGCCAGTCCACTGCCCCCCTTAATCATACCCTGTCACCCTTACCCAGTCCCCTGCCCCCCTTAATCATATCCTGTCACCCTTACCCAGTCCCCTGCCCCCCTTAATCATACCCTGTCACCTTTACACAGTCCCCTGCCCTTCTTAATCACACCCAGTGTCACCTTTGCCCAGTCTCCTGCCCCCTCAATTAGACCCTGCCCCCCTTAATCATACCCAGTGTCACCCATAGCCAGTCCCCTGCCCCCCTTAATCATACCCTTTCACCTTTACCCAGTCCCCTGCCCCCCTTAATCATACCCAGTGTCAACTAAAGCCAGTCCCCTGCCCCTTTGTCATACCCAGTGTCACCCTTATCCAGTGCCCTTCCCCCTTAATCATACCCAGTGTCTGTCACCCTTAATTTAAGGGGGGCAGGGTCTAATTAAGGGGGCAGGGGACTGGGTAAGGGTGACACTGGGTATGATTAAGAAGGGCAGGGGACTGGGCAAAGGTGACAGGGTATGATTAAGGGGGGCAGGAGACTGGCTATGGGTGACACTGGGTATGTTTGCACTTGCACTTAAATTATCTGTAATTAAAGAAAACTGTTTGTTACATAGAAACATAGAAACATAGAAACATAGAATGTGTCGGCAGATAAGAACCATTTGGCCCATCTAGTCTGCCCAATATACTGAATACTATGGATAGCCCCCGGCCCTATCTTATATGAAGGATGGCCTTATGCCTATCCCATGCATGCTTAAACCCCTTCACTGTATTTGCAGCTACCACTTCTGCAGGAAGGCTATTCCATGCATCCACTACTCTCTCAGTAAAGTAATACTTCCTTATATTACTTTTAAACCTTTGCCCCTCTAATTTAAAACTGTGTCCTCTTGTGGTAGTTTTTCTTCTTTTAAATATGCTCTCTTCCTTTACCGAGTTGATTCCCTTTATGTATTTAAAAGTTTCTATCATATCCCCTCTGTCTCTTCTTTCTTCCAAGCTATACATATTAAGGTCCTTTAACCTTTCCTGGTAAGTTTTACCCTGCAATCCATGTACTAGTTTAGTAGCTCTTCTCTGAACTCTCTCTAGAGTATCTATATCCTTCTGGAGATATGGCCTCCAGTACTGCGCACAATACTCCAAGTGAGGTCTCACCAGTGTTCTGTACAGCGGCATAAGCACTTCACTCTTTCTACTGCTTATACCTCTCCCTATACATCCAAGCATTCTGCTGGCATTTCGTGCTGCTCTATTACATTGTCTTCCCACCTTTAAGTCTTCTGAAATAATTACTCCTAAATCCCTTTCCTCAGATACTGAGGTCAGGACTGTGTCAAATATTCTATATTCTGCCCTTGGGTTTTTACGCCCCAGGTGCATTATCTTGCACTTATCCACATTAAATTTCAGTTTCCAGAGTTCTGACCATTCTTCTAGTTTTCCTAAATCCTTTTCCATTTGGCGTTTCCCTCCAGGAACATCAACCCTGTTACATATCTTTGTGTCATCAGCAAAAAGACAAACCTTACCAGCGAGGCCTTTTGCAATATCACTTATGAAGATATTAAACAAAATCGGTCCCAGTACAGATCCCTGTGGAACCCCACTGGTAACATTACCTTGTTTTGAATGTTCTCCATTGACTACAACCCTCTGTTGTCTGTCACTCAGCCACTGCCTAATCCACTCAACAATATGGGAGTCCATGTTACAAAGATTGTTTTCCTCTTTGTGTATGTTTAGGTGAACGGGGGGGGGGGGGGGGGGGGGCGCCACGAGATTAGCTCGCACAGGGCGCCTGAACACCTAAGGCCGGCCCTGTTCCTGGTTATATTCTGTATGTCTCCCACATATACAATCTGCCCTGGATGGCGTACCCGTCCTATCGGGATGGCGTCCTCACACACCTCTGATGCCATATATTTTTCAACATTGATTCTAAGCTTTTTCCATGATGACTCCGAACTCGTGATGTTTTCCCCGACGAAGAGACCAGGGGCTGGTAGTTGGTTGAATCTTAATGAACTTTGCTACTCTTCCGGGCTCCAAGCAATCTTGAAACTTTGTCTTCTCATTGTCTGCAGCTACTAGAGGCCTGTTCATGCCAGGCAGGTTCTCCCAGAAGTATCTGGCTCGATGAGCAGCCGATACCGAACTTGATTCTAAGCTTTTTGATTAATCCTGTCTGTCTTTTCCAACACAACCGTCACACTCCTGAAATACTCTGTGCTCCTGGGGACCCTGCTCTTTACACCTTGTAACTCTTAGTCCACAATCTTCAACAAGATCAGCACACTCCTCTCCTGAAATACTCTGCACTGCTGAGGAATCCTGCTCCTTTCACTCTCAGTGTGTGATATGCTACACTTTTTTATTTTAGGGCTCTTTCACACTTGCGTTGTCCGGATCCGGCGTGCACTCCATTTGCCGGAGGTGCCCGCCGGATCCGGAAAAACGCAAGTGAACTGAAAGCATTTGAAGACGGATCCGTCTTCAAAATGCGTTCAGTGTTACTATGGCACCCAGGACGCTATTAAAGTCCTGGCTGCCATAGTAGTAGTGGGGAGCGGGGGAGCAGTATACTTACAGTCCGTGCGGCTCCCGGGGTGCTCCAGATTGACGTCAGAGCGCTCCATGCGCATGGATGATGTGATCCATGTGACACGTCATCCATGCGCGTGGGGCGCCCTGACGTCACTCTGGAGCGCCCGGGGAGCCGCACGGACTGTAAGTATACTGCTCCCCCGCTCCCCACTACACTTTACCATGGCTGCCAGGACTTTAGCGTCCCGGCAGCCATGGTAACCATTCAGAAAAAGCTAAACGTCGGATACGGCAATGCGCCGAAACGACATTTAGCTTAAGGCTGGATCCGGATTAATGCCTTTCAATGGGCATTAATTCCGGATCCGGCCTTGCGGCAAGTGTTCAGGATTTTTGGCCGGAGCAAAAAGTGCAGCATGCTGCGGTATTTTCTCCGGCCAAAAAACGTTCCGTTCCGGAACTGAAGACATCCTGATGCATCCTGAACGGATTTCTCTCCATTCAGAATGCATTATTATAAAACTGATCAGAATTCTTCCGGCATAGAGCCCCGACGACGGAACTCTATGCCGGAAGAAAAGAACGCAAGTGTGAAAGAGCCCTTATTTAAAATGCATTTAAATAACATGTGAACATGCAGGAGTAATATACGTATTAGGATGTCCCTGTCACCTTCAATACGTGGGTAGGACTTTAAGAAAATAAATCATAAGGCTTGGTAGTTTCCTCCTTAGTTTCATTCCTAAAGGGGAACTGGCTATCATCAGTAAGTGGGTGGGGAGAGCAGGAGCTCCTGAAGAACCATGACTCTTCTCAGGCAGCCATAACTCTTTTCCAGGCTTGGGCTGCAATGATTTTAAATCTGGTCCTCAGTGCACTATGCTGGCAGCCCACTGTATATGCAGTAGAAAAATAGATATATCCAGCTCACCCGTAGTTGTCCTGTAATAGGTGCACGGAATGACCCAAGTAAGTCCTTATGTATTCTCATTAAAAAAACAGAAATCCAGCACCAGTGTAGATCATTTTGGTCCGGTCTTTATTTCATCAAAGTAACATAAACACGTCCAGTGGCACCTTCTTCCACTCACACACGATTTACGCGTTTCGAATACTTCTGTTCTTAATCATTATGATTAATAACAGAAGTGTTCGAAACCCGTAAATCATGTGTCAGTGGGAGAAGGTGTCACTGGACGTGTTAATGTTACTTTGGTGAAATAAAGACCGGACCGAAATTATCTACATTGGTGCTGGATTTCAGTTTTTTATGTGTATATGCAGTAGCATTATGCATCTTCTATTTAAAAAGTTGTGTGTGGTGGTTGGTAGGGGGTTGAATTGCCTTAGTAAAGAAGAGTGAACTGTTTGTAGTAACATCAGCCTCCTCCTTGTGTGCATCAACATCTGCATTATCACAGTACCACCTTGTTTTATAAATCACTGGGCCCCCTGACTTGCACTTCAAAACTCATCTTCACCAAGGGCACCCCACCCCAACACCAAGCAGGAGAAACCCAAAACCAGGAAATGGCCAAAGGGATGAACGTTGTGCCCTTCCTATCATTGCATGGCCTAGGGGAGCATTTGATTAGTTTACACTTTAGTTATTTGGTCAGTTTTGGCCCCGTCACTGCCCAAATAAGTGAAGTGTGCAGTGATTCTAAGAGCGACATCTGTCATCTGCATGTCATATGGACTCACAGTATAATTTCACTAGAATTTACGACAGCGATCTACTCTGCTAGCGAGCAGGTGACTGCCGGAAAGAAACGCTTCCTTTCTGACAATCGGCTGTTAAATCGGGCTGTCTAATACAGCCTTAAGACCTTTTTAGGCCTAGTCATTAAGAGGTTAACATGAAACCAGTTAGTCATTTTCTAATGGCACATTCCCTTTACGCAAATTACAAAATGGACATCGCTTGATAAAGAAAGCGGGTGCACGTCTTCCAGGGGTGAGGCTCATTATTACCCAAAACAAACAGATAATGCTAATTAAAGAGCAGATGGAGACAGCACTTCCAATTATAACCTTAGTGATCCTTTATTCCAGGCACAATTCCAGATACGAAGTTTCGGGTGCTAAAGCCGAAACATTGCATTTGGAATTGTACCTGGAATAAAGGAGTCTGACATTAAACCTAAACCACCAACAAAACCTCATTCATTTTGCTTACTTTTTTTTATCAATTCTATTTTTACTAGTTTTTTTTTTTTCATAAAAGTAATAATACATGGAAATGACAACATCATATAGCAAAAGTATCTACAGACATATTGAGAGATAAATTGATCAACATTACATAACAAATAATGAAGACAAGTAAATATGCAACTCATTACTGTATGCAAAAGTGTGTTTCACAAAGCCTATGCTGAGATGTGTTCAATATTCTGGATCAAAAGGGAGAAAAGGGCTAACAAAATATCTAAAAGAACATAGAAGAACCTGTAACTATTGCCGTTAGCAATCATACCTGTCTAGGAGGAGGAATAAAACCATAAAGCATCAGCGGTAAAGGAAAGTGGGTCCGTTCTATGGGAGTGAAGGAGGGCAAGTACAGAGGTGGTTAATAATTGTTATACATTATCCAGGAGCCTGAAGTTATCAAAAAGCGAAGTCTAGAGTTAGATTCCCTGCCGTAAAGTTCTTCTAGGCGGAAGAGTTGGTCAACCTTTGCTTTCCACCGAGCATTGTTGGTGGTTCTGTAGACCTCCAGTGCTGAGGGATTCAAAATTTAGCAGCTTGGACTGTATAAGACAGTATTTGGCAAGTTTAAGATCTTGTGAAAGGAGCCATAGTAAGATGGTTTTGTGTGGTAAGGACAGTGTTTTGTCACTGATTGTTTTGATGAAAGATATGCCAAAAAGAGCGTATAAGCGAACAAGCTAACCAAAGGTGAACATAAGTACCTCTCGAGTCCCCACATATCCAACATACATCAGAGGAGGAAAGGTTAGCTTTTTTTCTTTAAGAAAAACATATTTTGTACCACCCAGACAATAGTTTAAAAGTGTTTTATTGAACTGCAACGTATTGGGAGAAGCCATGTAAGTTATTGCACAAGGTCCGAACTTCCAAGTCAAAAAAATTACATTTTAATTCTGTTTCCTACTCTCATATATAATAGGGTTTAGGTATTGTTGAGCATTTAAATCTGATCTCTTTCCGAATCCATGTACAGATAGATAAAGCTTTGATTCCTATCATCTGTTTATCTTTGCTTTGGTCCCTTCCTACATTCTCCACTACACAACTAATCCGTACCATCACAAAAGGTTCCATAGCTGTGGTTAGAGAGTGGGAGGCTAAAGCAGGATATCAGAACACTACCTCCCCTTTGATGCCTATAGGCGTCCTCCCGTTGCTAACTGTCAAAAGATGTAGTGAGCTTACCTGTACATGGACGAAGCTAATGAATACCCAAATTTCTCAATTAACAGACCTTGCACCAACCTTCAACCTAACCACCCTACTTCCACAGGAAGGTCAAGTACACATAATTTTACTACACTCCCTCAACTTCCATCTAATAGGGCGCTCTTACCTCCGAACCTCACACACACATCTCAGCATGCTTAACTGGTTAGAAGAATTCCTTTCTTCAACAGTGTCCCACGCCTTCTCCATCCCTATACTTTATAAGAAAGAAGGGTGTTATGATCTTCTTATCAGGGTCTCACATGTTTCCTGTAGAAATGGGAGAGCCATGGTGAAGGGGGACAAAGCCAAACAGAGCTGGAGCCCCTAGTAGCTGCAGCATACACAGTGCCACTGATAAATCTACAGCTTAACCTAATCCTTTACGTGAACAGTAATGTGCAGAAGTTTTCCATAAGCCGATATAAAATTGGAATAATTAAGCTGAAAAGTTGTGGTTGAAATGAAATGGAAATTAAGAAATATAATCTACAGTATTTCTTCTTGAAAAATTCCTAATACATTTTAATGTAATATAAGTAGGCAAAGTTATTATTAGATTAGGGTTTTCTTCCATCAATCTGAAATGAAATAGGATGCATGTGAAAGGTAACATGGGGGTCATTTATTAAACAATATGGTCAGACATGAAGTGATAGATTGACAGAACTAACATTAACTGGATAGTAGCTGGTAACAAGAACCTGTAGCCCAGTCTACATGTGGAACAGGAAATGTCCTCCTTTGTCCTTGAAAAAGGAAAATTATATTTTCCAAAATGTGTTGATCCAGTTTGATCTGAGCTCTTTGTCGTACTGCAGTGGGTTGCTAGTAAGCAGCTCTGGTTTTGTTTTTTCGGGAGTTTTTTGAACTGTGATGAACCCATCTCTATTCAATGTATTAATAACCAGCTACTAAAAGGGCTATTTCCATCTTAGACATTGGGGACATATCGCTTAGGTACTTTGTGGGACCCGCACCTATCAGACTTTGGGGCATATCCTAATATTATGCCCCCAATGTCCAAGTTGGGAATACCCCTTTAATTAGTTGTATCAATCTAACAATGACTCCATGCCTGACCATACTGTGTAGTAATATCTGCTTGGTTTGCAGATATTGAATCCTGTACCTTAGTTCCACATATTGTTTTTATCCTCATAGTATGAGGCCAAATAGTTACAGTACTTTTTATTGTTGTAGGGCAATTATTAGTGTTGATTGAGCATGCTCGGCCGAACACCAGTTCGGCTCGAGCATTGCAATGCTCGCCACATCATGGTGTTAGGCAGAATACCGTGTGTGCTCGAGCGTGATGCTCGAGTCTCCTCCCCGCTCGTTTGTTAATAAACGTGCAGGTAAGTGCTGGCACTCACTGTAATGCCGTAGCCATGTTTGCTACTGGCATTACAGTGATTGGTTGGCTGGAACGCGTCATCTGGTGCTATAAAGCACCCGATGACATGTGATTCGACCAGTCTTAGTCAGTGAGAGCTGTGCTGTAGAAGGGACAGATAGTGTAGGGAATAGAATTTAATTTTTTTGTTAGGCAGTGTTGGTGTTAGAGACCCAAAAGTCCTTTTAAGGACTATTGTTGTGTCTGGCAGGAATATATATTTTTAGCGCAACCTGCGCTAAATTGTGTGCGATTAGAGATCCAAAAGTCCTTTTAAGGACTATTGTTGTATCTGACAGCAATATATATTATTAGCGCAACCTGCGCTAAATTGCATGCAATTGTTAGAGACCCCAGAGTCCTGTATCTGGCAGTAATAAATATTTTTAGCGCAACCTGCGCTAAATAGCTTGCAATTGTTTGGCCGCTGCAGACAGCGACTTTATCTGCAGCCTAAAAATATCTGTGACATCCAATGTACTTTTTCCATAGACGGTGTCCGCTGCGGACAATGACATTTACCTGCGCTACACCTCCTGTATAACATTTGGGCATCCTAAAAATATCTGAGACATCCAGGGTATTTTTTCCATAGATGCTGTGGATAGTGACATTACCTGCGCTACATCTCCTGTATAACGTTTTCGCATCCCAAATATCAGTTCCATTCAGTTTAATTTTTTTACCGCTGGTGACAGCGACATTACCTGCTACATCTCCTGTACAGCATAACGTGACATTCCCTGTAATTTTTTTATTAGCCGCTGGTCATAGCAGCGACATTATCTGTGTTACATCTCCTGTATAACGTTTGCACATCATAAATATCAGTGATATTCCCTGTAATCTTTTATTAGCCGCTGGTGACAGCAGCGACATTACCTGTGCTACATCTCTTGTATAACGCTTGCGCATCATAAATATCAGTGACATTCAGTTACATTTTTTTCACCGCTGGCGTCAGCGACATTACCTGCGCTACATCTCCTGTACAGTATAACTTTGCGCATCCAAAATAGCTGTGACATTCCCTGTAATTTTTTTATTAGCCACTAGGGACATCAGCGACATTACCTGCGCTACATCTCCTGTATAATGTTTCCGCATCCCAAATATCAGTTCCATTCAGTTTAATTTTTTTACCGCTGGTGACAGCGACATTACCTGCTACATCTCCTGTACAGCATAACGTTTGCACATCCCAAATAGCTGTGATATTCCCTGAAATTTTTTATTAGCCGCTGGTGACAGCAGCGACATTACCTGTGCTACATCTCCTGTATAACGTTTGCGCATCATAAATAGTGATATTCCCTGTTTTTTTTTATTAGCTGCTGGTGACAGCAGCGACATTACCTGCGCTACATCTCCTGTATAATGTTTTTGCATCATAAATATCAGTGATATTCCTTGTAATGTTTTATTAGCCGCTGGTTACAGCAGCGACATTACCTGAGCTACATCTCCTGTATAACGTTTGCTGGGCACTCAGGTTGAAAGTTTTGCAATTCAAGTGAGGTTTATTTCATAATCTCTGCATCATCCATATGCCCGTGGTATATATAAGTCAACAACAAAGTATTTCTGACCAGACGTTTCGGTCACGGTGGACCTTCATCAGTGGTCATGTTATCTGAGTAGTGGGTAGCGGTGTTTCTGCATCCAGCGCATATGGATGATGCAGAGATTATGAAATAAACCTCACTTGAATTGCAAAACTTTCAACCTGAGTGCCTCAATATTTTATTACACTGACTGATGGCTGACTGTTGCTGCAAGATGAGAATTCAGAGGTGGAAGTGAAGGAGGAGGTGGAAGAAGAGAAGAGGGGTTACAGCGACTAATGTAGGTGGTGGCGGAAATCCTGATCGAAGTAGGGCCTGCAATCTTTGGCGTCTGTAGCACCTGTGCCATCATAGGGTACGACTCGTTCCCGACCTCCACAACGTTTACCCAGTGTGCCGTCAGGGAAATGTAGTGTCCCTGGCCACAAGCACTTGTCCATGTGTCAGTCGTTAAGTGGACCTTCCCAATAACTGCGTTGGTCAGGGCACGGGTGATGTTACGGGACACATGCTGGTGTAAGGCAGGGACGGCACACCGGGAAAAATAGTGGCGGCTGGGGACTGAGTAACGAGGGAAGGCCACCGCCATCAGGCTGCAGAAAGCCTCAGTGTCCACAATCCTAAATGGCAACATTTCCAGAGCCAGCAATTTGGAAAGGTGCGCATTTAGTGCTATGTCCTGTGGGTGGGTGGGTTGCTTGGGTATTTGCGCTTTTGTTCAAAGGTCTGGGGTATGGATATCTGTATGCTGCGCTGGGACACAGAAGTGGATGTGCTAGCTGATGGTGCTTGTGAAGGTCCAGGTGCAGGGCAGAAGGCATCCGGACCTGCGTCTTGGACAGGGGATTCGGCCCACCTATTAGAGTGCTTTGATTCCATGTGGCGGATCATGCTGCTGGTGGTGAGGTTGCTAGTGTTCACGCCCCTGCTCATTTTGGTACGGCACAGGTTGCAAATGACAAATCTTTTATCGTCCGCACTTTCCTCAAAAAAGCGCCAGACTGCAGAACACCTACCCCTTGGCAAGGGAGATTGCCGCAAGGGGGTGCTCCGGGGAACCATTTTGGGCCTGATTGTTTTGGCCTGCCTTCTCCTTTTTGTCACCCCACTCCCTCTTCCAGCCTGTTGTGGTGCTGCTGATCCCTCCCCCTCTGTACTGCTGTCCTCACTCGGCTTGCCACCTTAACAGGCTGGGTCAGTGATTTCATCGTCCACCACCTCCTCTTCCACTTCCTCACTCCTGACTTGTTGACCTATCAAGAACCTCACTTATTGACAACTGTGTCTCATCCTCATTATGAACCTCTTGAGACACTAATTGCGGTTGACTTATTGGCAACTGTGTCTCATCATCATCATCCACCTCGTGAAACACTAATTGCCGTTCCCCACCGTCATCTTTTTCTGACTGTGGATGCTCAAGAGTTTGGGAATCAGTGCACAAGATCTCCTCATGTCCCTCTTCAAGTGGGCTTGGCGAGAGGGCCAAATCAAGGAATGGCGATGAAAAGAGCTCCTCGGAATATCATAGTGTGGGATCACTTGTTTGCCAAGACTCTTCATGGTGGGAGGAAGGAGGATCAGGGCGAGGATTCTGTTGACCAGACTCTTGGCTACTGAGACTGGACTTTGTGGAAGACAAGGTGGTGCTTAACCTACTGGAAGCTTTATCTGCTGCAATCCAACCGACCACCTGGTCGCACTGGTGTGACTTCGAGAGTGGTGTCCTGTGCCGCCCTGCAAACTGGGAAATGAAGTAGGTATCCTGGATGAGTGTGTTTCTTGTGCTTTGGCAGAAGGCACAGTTTCACCGCCCCCAGGGCCACGGCCTCTGCGTGCACCATCAGCAGCACGGCCACTTCCCCGTCCCTTACTGCTCGCCTTGAGCATATTAAATGGTATATATGCTTGCAAGTATGTCACACGTACAGTAGCTCAGGTTTTGTAAGTCTATGCGCAAATAAATGAAACTGAATGTCACAGATATTTAGGATGCTCAAACGTTATACAGGAGATGTTGCGTAGGTAATGTTGCTAGCGGCGAAAAAATTAAACTTAATGTCACTGATATTTATGATGCGCAAACGTTATACAGGAGATGTAGCGCAGGTAATCTCACTGCTGTCACCAGCGGCTAACATTATACAGGAGATGTAGCGCACGTAATGTTGCTGCTGTCACCAGCGGCTAACGTTATACAGGAGATGTAGCGCAGGTAATGTCGATGCTGTCACCAGCGGCTAACGTTATACAGGAGATGTAGCGCAGGTAAAGTCGCTGCTGTCACCAGCGGTGAAAAAATTAAACTGAATGTCACTGATATTTATGATGCGCTAACGTTATACCGGAGATGTATCAGGTAAGTATATGAAATGGAACAGGCACTCTATCACCTGAAGCTGCGAAGGGGTGTTTCTATAGGTCAATGTGGTGTTTGGATACAGTGTGCACTGAGACAGTATATTGTATAAAAAATATTTATTTGATTTAGAACATCCAATTCACATGATTTCTCGAAATAGGTTAAAAAGTAAAAGAATAAGGTTGGTGAAAAAATAGATAAGAATGATAAATATGATATTAAAAATGGTCAAAAATGGTGGAAAGTCCAATAAAATATAGTCTATATAGTCTTTCAGATATAGTTCATATATACTAGCCAAATGCCAGCTATGGGGA
The DNA here is from genome assembly GCF_905171765.1 of Bufo bufo. Lineage (NCBI taxonomy): Eukaryota > Metazoa > Chordata > Amphibia > Anura > Bufonidae > Bufo > Bufo bufo. Next base: position 141,424,575 of record NC_053389.1, read on the forward strand.
GTGGGGTGGGTACCGTTCTCTAGGTGTTTAACCTAGGTATGTCCCCTGTGATCTACTTTGTTTTGCGAGGAGCCTTAAAGTGTGTAAAGTTCACCTGGTCGGTTTGCTGTCTTCTCAGCGTCTCTTTCTCCCCCTGTGGTTTGGCATGCTAAGGCGGCGTTGTTTCTCCCGGCCTGCGGTGAATACTGTGAGCTGCTTCCGGGTCTTGGATCACGTGACTGCCGGCAGGTCACGTGGCGTCCCACGTGAGCGGAGTGCGGCTGGAGTTTGAATCTTCTTAGCGCGCTATTTGATGGATACCGCTTCTCCTCTAGTCCATGCGGTATATTGCGATTTCTTGTGGGGATCATGCTTCAGGCCAGAAGTGAAAAAGATGTTCGGCCGAGCATGCTCACCAACACTAATCACTATGGCTGTAATACTTTCTCTGCAAGAGGAAACAGTACCCCCATCTACATCAAAGGATTCTCATCCAATCAATCAGTATACTGCTCTGTACAGATGGGGGGCAAGAAGCCAAAAACATCTGTTCCTTTTAGAAGAGTGTCTGTACTGGCTAAAACCTCTAGTCAAGGCTTCTAAATAGGATGGATAGCAAATTAAATGGCTCTAGGGAAACATGTATCTTCCTTTTAGAAGAGAGCTCATGTGTATATGTATCCCAAGGTAGAATTGTGCCTGTAAGACTCCTACAACAGCTGGAGGTCTCTCTAAGGAGAAACAGTACATCATCAGAGTTACCTTGGCCTGGTGACAGCTCATGATGCTGTTTGCTCTATACGACCTGGTGTTTGGTGGATTTTCTAGTGCGATGGTTGAGAATAATGTAATAACTTAGAGTTTAATGACCTGGACATTCTTTCCACATAAGTCAACATCTTGAATAATGGGAAATATTATAAACACACAAAACCATGTGAGTATGGCAACACTCATCAAATGGCGAGGCTTAAAGTCATTGAGGTATATTTACTTTAGTTTCAATCTGAGATTGTCAATACAGCAGACTGAGTTTGTTTCTTTGCAGTTCATTTTAATACTGTGAAATTTACGACTTTACATAGGACTGCATGTAAAGCTGCACCATTGTGTTGACAATGAGTACAAAAGCATAATGTTAGCTCTGCAACATCTGTATCTTGATCACATTTCTTAATACAGTACATGTATGTAACTGTAATATGTAAATACGCTATGTAAATAACCTGGTAATAACTGCCATAGGGGGGTGGTGGGGGTTAATGTCTTTGGGGCACTCTCTATTGCAGTTAACACCAAGTCTGTCTCCTCTCCTCCCAACTCCTCACTCCTACTCTCTCACTAACTTGCTGTGGCTGACCTATGTAAATGGTGTTACAGAGACCTCTAGTGTTGGATGTATGTAATGCATTGACCAGCCTGAAATAGGAATTTAGCAGCTGTGACAAAGGAAATGCATAAAATGACATGAAATGACATATAGAAATTTGTAGTGTTCCCATCCAACTGGAGTGGGACACTACACAGCAGCACTATTGCTTATTTTCATCTATTAAGGCATCCTTAATAGATGACAGAAAACTTTTTAACCCCTTCTGCCTTCTTAAATCCTCCGGTAATGCTGGGGTTAAGTGAAGATGAATGAACAATTCAAAGGTTATGTCTTCAGGCTATTAAATACTGTTGGTACCTACTGCCAGGCTAACACAAAAGCACAATGGGCAATGCTATCTATCCAGCAGCTAGATTAAACACATTTCCAGGTCAATTGCTGGACTCAGCTGAGGCATATCAGGGACCAACCTGATTAACTGTTCCCTAATATCTTGCAGAAACAATACCTTGAAATATGGGCCATAGGCAGGGGAATACACAGAAATCATTGAGCCTCAAGTAAAACCTAGAACAGCCCATCCCCACTAAGAGCTCCATCAACTGCACTACAACTGTATTAGCCATTTATGCCCATATTCTGTGGTCATTAATTTGATAAATGATAAATTTCCGATTAACTGTAGCCACTATTAGGGGGAGCTAACTACATATACTGTAGATTTATGCAATATTAAACTTAATGGGAACTAAATAAATCTGTAAGTAGGGTGCACCCGTACTTGTGGCTGCAGGTAGCGGATATGACATTGTCAATCGAAGCAGCTCACACCATGGTCCTCATAGCAGTTGCCTGCCCTATAAGCTATGCCCCTGGTAAAACAGGTCTACACAGAAAATTCAAAGTCCTAAAGAAAAAACCAAAATAGGACATGCTGCTAGTGGTAATTTTGTAATTCATACCCCAACCCCCATAATTCCAGCACAGCGGGACCCAGAGCTTAAAGAGGACCTTTCACCGATCCTGACATTGTGAACTAAGTATACAGACATGTAGAACGGCGCCCAGGGATCTCACTGCACTTACTATTATCCCTGGGCGCCGCTCCGTTCTCCCGTTATGTCCTCCGGTATGTTCAGGGACTTGGTTATAGTAGGCGGGTTCTGCTGGGCGTCTCCTTCTCCTAGGCTGTAGCGCTGGCCAATCGCATCGCAGAGCTCACAGCCTGGGAGAAAAAAACCTCCCAGGCTGTGAGCTCTGCGCTGCGATTGGCCAGCGCTACAGCCTAGGAGAAGGAGACGCCCAGCAGAACCCGCCTACTATAACCAAGTCCCCTAAGTCTCTGCCTACTATAACCAAGTCCCCGAACATACCGGAGGACATAACGGGAGAACGGAGCGGAGCCCAGGGATAATAGTAAGTACAGTGAGATCCCTGGGCTCCACTCTACATGTCTGTATACTTAGTTCACAATGTCAGGATCGGTGAAAGGTCCTCTTTAATTCCCCGCCACCACCCTTTTAGAGAGTAAGACAGTAGGAACCATTTGTGCTGCTTTTCCATTGCAGTGGTGGCAGTGCACTTCTCTACTTAACAACTTAACCCATTTGACATTGAAAATAGCCCTTTTATTGAGCATGACTGCATTATCCCGTTCTACAATGTCAGGGGTCACGCACATTCTTGCATACTAAGCTCATAACAAAAAGCACAATTACCGTAAACTTAGTTTCCTCCTACACAGCTCGTATTACCCTTTAATAATGGAATGGATATAATAATACAAGCACTATGTACGCATCCTCACTCTCTCTCTCAAGAGTCATGGATACATAAAAAAAAGAGATGGCTGTCTGCTCTATTCTGTATATATAATCTGTGTCAGCGAGCAGGGTTACCTGACTGTCTTTAAGAATAAGAGCTTTAATAATTGGTAGAGCTTTGTGTCTGTACACAATAGTGTATTCTGTGCTGCACTGTACATGATGATACACTAGCTGGTTTATTTAAAGGAATAATACAAGCAAAACACAAAGACAGGTTGCACCCATGAAGAGAGCTAGGTATTTAATAGGATTGAACCTAATAATCGATGTGAAGGAGTCAGTAAATACATTTGGAGGACTAGAGACGTTGCCACCTTGAAAGTTATTTTCTTGATTTCTGTCCAAATATTTTAGAAACTTTACAGTTGAGCGTCATTGGTATCATGTTATATTGGGTCATGCTGCTGAAACCAAAAACTGCCAGCCATGAAAAGGAGATTAATTATTTTCGATTCTACCTTTACTTTTGGCCACATCTAAGATTTTGACACACCTTACCTAAAAATAGACTAGAAGTCCCTGCTCTTCCAGTCCATGACTGACATACATAGACTCGCTTTGCACTCTTCAGTCAGTTTCTATGGAGAATATTTACACAACTAATTTCTTGTGAACACTTGCAATCGTGTGTCTGAAATCATATCTGCCATACCAGTCCATATTGACTGTAGCAAGATCTGACTTGTTCAGTTCCATTGTAAGACGTAATCTTCTCATTTCATAAGTCAATGGGAAAACTCTGCATACAAAGACTACAGTAACAGGTGTTTACTGAAGGATATGGAGCTTTATCTTGGAAATGATTTTTTGGATCAGTCATTATGAAGGACCTTATGTCAGGAAGACAAGGCCTTTGTTTTTGAGAAAGCAATTAGCTCAGCTCTGGAGCTCAACTGATAGTTGGGTTTTATTTAAGATATTCTTTATGTATGGTAGATCATAGTATTGCCCCCATCAGCTAAACAGGTGTGATAAATGTAGCTCATGGTGTTATAGTAGTAGAGGACTAAGCAGCTGTGGTTAAAATACTAATATAGGGAACCAGTGGTGAACTATTAATGGCAATGGTATACATAGAAGAGAGAACGCTATAAAACTGGACCCCCCATTATAGTGTCAGGTTTTTTTCCACCTAGAAGAGCATTTTTTTTCACCCTGTCTGTAACCTGCAGTGCAATTCCTCAGCTTTCTGCATGATAAAAGTGCCGTTATTATAGAAAGCAGTGTCATGCACAATTGTCTCCAACCAGGCAATTGGCTCTTACCTCCAAGGGCCCCTTCGCAGGTGGTCTACTCCTAGGCATATACACCATAGCTCAATGGAGTGGTTAACCTCCTACATATTGATCCAGAGGCTTACTTTATGTTATATAATTAAACTGGGCATGATGACATCCATGACTACCAGTACACGGCTGTCTAAATCTAAGGTTGGTTGTCCATTTCTGGAGTAGAATATGATCTTGCTTTCCCCCAGGTTCTTTAGACTGAGAATGGGACTGAAGTGCAGTAAATATAGTAGTTGCTTCAACTGTGTGTTTTTGATGAGTTAAGTTTCATGTAAACAATCATCTATGAATTCTTGGACATACGGAACATCATTATATTAGTTTTTTTCTTTTACATGTATCATAGTAGCTATATTTTTTATGAATAAGGGACGGTATAGCTACATTCCTTTACATAAGATGCAGAATTATAGGAGTTACAGTGCTCTCAGAAAGTCTTCAGATTCTTTTGCTTTCTCACATTTTGTCTTGTTGCAACCTTGTGTTAAAATATAAAAAAAATAAAGCTTTTTCCCCCCATTATTCTGCAGTGAATGTCCGATAATGAAAAATTGGAAACAGAATGTTCAAAATCTTTACTAATTTATTGAAAAGGAAGGATAAAATATTGCAATGACCTAAGTATTCATACCCTTTACTCAGTACTTAGTTGAAGCACCTTTGAGAGCAAATGCAGCATTCAATGATGCCACAAGGTTTGCACACCTGGATCTAGGGATTTTCTAACATTTTTCTCTGTAGATCTTCTGAAGCTCAGTCAGGTTGCATGGGGATTGTCAGTGGACAGCCATTTTCAGGTCTCTCCAGAAATGTTTGATTAGGTTCCAGTCAGGGATCAGGCTGGGCTACTCAAGGACATTCACAGAGTTGTCCCTAAAGACTGTATTACACCAGACAATTCTGTAAGCAATTGTAGGGAAGGAATCGTTCCTTCCCAGCAATCGCCTGCTCGCTAGTGGAGGAGACTGTTGTTATCACATGCAGTAATCTCCTCCAGAGCATGGGGAGGAGCAATCGTTATTCTGTTGCTCATCCTCATGCTGTCTAATTATTTGCTGGGTAATCGGCGGCAGTATTAGATTGCCAGATGATCGTTAATGAGCGTTACTACGAATGCTCATTATTGATCATCTGACAGAAAATCTGCCAGTGTAATACAAACTAAAGCCACTCCTGTGTAGCCTTGGCTGTGTGCTTAGGATCATTGTCTTGTTGGAAGGTAAACCCTTGGCCTAGTCTGAGGTCCAGAGCCCTCAGGATCAGGTAATAATAATAATAATCTATATTTACATAGCACCACCATATTCCGCTGCATTTTACAATTCAGAGGTTTCATGTATAAATCAAAATAGACATCACAGAATTACAAGCTAGTAAATAAGAGTGACACAAAAGGTACAATTGATTACTTTGTTAAGTGGTCCAGCCATCTTTGTACTAAATACAAAGTACAAAGATTCAGTTTCAGATACAGAGAGGGCATGATGTTAGACACAGAGGACAGGCAGCCATTGGTGTTCTTTAGTAGTGCAGGGTTGATCTAAAATGCTGCAGATAGATCCAGAAGAATTAGTAGAAAGTAGTTGCCATTTATTTTTACTGTAAGGAGATCATATGACACTTTGGTAATGGCAGTTTATGTAGGGTGTAGAGTGTGAAAGCCAGATTGTAAGGGGCAGAAAAGAGAGTTAGCAGAGAGGTTACTTAGGAGAGCATATACCAGACATTCCAGAAGACTAGAGATGAATATGAGGTTAGAGACAGGTTGGTAGCTAGCAGCACAAGTAACGGGATTGCAACAGAAAATTTAAAAGAAGCGGGAAAGGTGCCAGAAAAGAGAGGATAAATATTGTAGTTAGTCTCTGTATGTTGCTCCATTCAGCTTTTTCTCAACCCTGACCAGTCTGTCCCAGCCTCTGAAAAACAACCCCAGAGCATGATGATGCTGTCACAACAATGTTTCGCTGTAGCGATCATATTTGGCATGTAATGAGTAGCCCAAAAAGTTTTGGTTTCATCAGATCAGAGAATATTATTTCACACAGTCTGAGAGTTCTTTAGGTCCTTTTTTTTTTCAAAATCCAGGCGAGCTTTCATGTGTCTTTTACTTAGTAGCGGCTTCTTTTTGGCCACTCTGCAATAAAGCCCAGATTGATTGAGTACTGCAGTGTTGGTTGACCATCTTGAAGTTTCTACCATCTGCACAAATGATTTTACAGCCAGAGTGACCACTGGTTTCTTGGTCACTTTTCTTACGTAGGCCCTTCTTCCCCTATTGGTGTGGTGGCACGCTCCAGGAAGAATTCTAGTTGTTTCAAAGTTCTTTCACTGAAGAATTATGGAGGCCACTGTACTTTCAGTGTTCAGACTTTTTTGTACCCTTCTCCATCTGGGCCTCCACACAATCCTTTCTTTAAGCTCTACAGTTCTTTCCACCTCATGGCTTGGTTTTTGCTCTGATATTCATTATCAGCTGTGAGACTTTATATAGACAGTGGCGTGCCTTTCCAAATCATGTCCAATCAACTGAATTTACCACAGGTATATTGCAGTCAAGGTGTAGAAACATCTCAAAGATGATCAAGCAAAATGGGGGGCCCCAGAACTAAATTTCAAGTGTCATAGCAAAGGGTCTTAATGGCTTAATGGACTTACTGCTCACGCAGAATTTTAGTTTTTCATTTTTAATAAATTAGCTAAAAATGTCTAAGATTCTGTTTTCACATTGTCATTATGGGGTGTTGAGTGCAGATTGATGAGGGAAAACATGATTTTTATTTTAGCACAAGGTGACAACATGACATAATGTAAAGAGTGAAAGGGTCTGAAGACTCTGAATGCATCGTATGACTAAGGTAGTCCAAGTCATTTGTGAAATTACAAGAACAGTTTGGTGTAGCAGGGCATGATCACTTTATATATTAGATTAAGGTGGCTTAGGAATGTGGGAGAAACATATAAGCTGCAGTCAGAGATGTCTGGCAGAGTGTTTCTCCTCTTCCCCCATAGACTACACATACACATTCCACCAAGACAAGCATGCATGTATATGGAGACCTTCTTAGAGAGTTGGTAGAGATAGTTGTCAGCCAATTGATTGATCGGCCGAAAGCTATTGAATGTGTGTGCCAAGCTTTAGGAACACTATGAGGAAAGTTTTCTTATCATGTATAGATAAGCACTTAATGAAACAGGTTAATAGGGATAAAATTAGAAGTACGGCATCATGGGAAGAGGATATTGGAGAGGTAGTAGAGCTGGAAATTGCAAATTAGGGACAACATTAAGGGTCATGCACACAGCCGTGTTTAAGAACTAACAGTTTGAAACGCGAAGACTAGGGATGAGCGAATTGACTTCGGATGAAACATCCGAATTCGGTTTGCATAATATTTTGTTTGAATACTGTACGGAGTGAGCGCTCCATACAGTATAAGGTCTCTTTCACACTTGCGTTGTCCGGATCCGTCGTGCACTCCATTTGCCGGAGGTGCCCGCCGGATCTTCAAAATGCGTTCAGTGTTACTATGGCACCCAGGACGCTATTAAAGTCCTGGCTGCCATAGTAGTAGTGGGGAGCGGGGGAGCAGTATACTTACCGTCCGTGCGGCTCCCGGGGCGCTCCAGAATGACGTCAGGGCGCCCCATGCGCATGGATGACGTGATCCATGCGATCATGTCATCCATGCGCGCGGGGCACCCTGACGTCACTCTGAAGCGCCCCGGGAGCCGCACGGACGGTAAGTATACTGCTCCCCGCTCCCCACTACACTTTACCATGGCAAACAGGACTTTAGTGTCCTGGCAGCGATGGTAACCATTCAGAAAAAGCTAAACGTCGGATCCGGTAATGCGCCAAAACTACGTTTAGCTTAAGGCCGGATCCGGATTAATGCCTTTCAATGGGCATTAATTCCGGATCCGGCCTTGCGGCAAGTGTTCAGGATTTTTGACCGGAGCAAAAAGCGCAGCATGCTGCAGTATTTTCTCCGGCCAAAAAACGTTCCGGTCCTGAACTGAAGACATCCTGATGCATCCTGAACGGATTTCTCTCTATTCAGAATGCATGGGGATAATCCTGATCAGGATTCTTCCGGCATAGAGCCCCGACGACGGAACTCTATGCCGGAACAGAACAACGCAAGTGTGGAAAAGCCCTTAGAATGTATTGGCTCCTATGAGCCAAAGTTATTACTTCGTAAAGTCTCGCGAGACTTCCCATAATAACTTTGTAAATCAATTTCAGCTGTAATTTTTTTTTAGCAAACTCGGGTTCAGTTCCAAGGTACCACTTGGTGATCACGTGGTGATACCATGATGCTCGCCGCAGGTCCTTTGGTAGGTTTTCTTCAATCAAGACAGAAGCGGACGGCCTCAGCGCAAGCAAGTGGATGAGGTGAGTATAATTTTCTTTAACCCCTGAACAGCTTAAGAGATGCCGCGATCAGAGTAGAACAGGGCATCTGAGGGGTTAAATGAAGTAATTCATAATGAATTTAATTCCTTTTTGAAGTTAGGCGAAACAGTCAAATCTAATTTTTAAAAACGTCGCTCATCTTTACACAGAGCTTTATAAAATTATAGCAAATAAATGTAACCCATAAGCCTCTGATTGGAAAGAGCCAATCAAGATAGAACAAGTCAAGCAAAAATTTGCTGATAATGGGTAAATTTTTTGTAAAATCCATAAATATTAAATGACTTAACCAAATCTCCATCTCCATCAATGCACCACTTAATGTATCTGGTAATTGGCAGTAATTGTTGCAGATGTCTTGGGGAAATCACTTGGGTTTCAACAAGATAAGCAGTCGAATCGCAGTAAAAGCATAAAAAGGGGGAACAAATTTCTGATAAACAGCTTGAGAGACAGGAGTGTAGCCCAGTGCCAGGAGATCCGAGAAAGTACAAGGCCGTGCTTAACAGCTATTCTTCAGCTCAAAAGCAGAAAATTGACTGGAGACAAATCTTCTCCGTTGGAGAACTGTCTAAATGACAAATTATCCTATTTACCTTGACCATATGAATGTTGTATAGGAGGTAAAGGATTAATGGTTCCTGACAATTGGCATCTGAATTACTGCACGGCCAAAGATAAATAAAATGCACGCTTACAGAAAATGAGGCCCTCAATGCAATTGCCATGGACTTCATGAAAGAATTTCTATTAAATTGGAGGACATCCCACCTTTATATCATTGTCTGTATTTATGGCTGCATCAAGTGTCCCATAGTCTTCTACAGTACTTCTACAGTAGTCTTCATCTCCCTTAAGCCTCATTCACACATCAGTGTTCGGTCAGTGTTTTCCATCGGTGATTATGAGCCAAAACCAGTTGCAGCTCTACACAACAGGAGCAGATCTTTCCCTTATACCTTATGTCTGTGGAGGCTCGCATCCTGGTTTTGGATCACAATCATTGATGGAAATCACTGACCAAACACTGACGTGTGAATAAGGCTTTAGAGTAAAATAAAACAGTGGGATGATTTGAGACTTTAACTAAAATATTCATCAGTGTGGTGTCTGGGAACAGGACTATAGGAATAACCTTTGGCCAGGACATAAAGGGACATTTTATATGTCTGTCCACTAAATCAGTAAAAGCAGGTTTCTCGATACATATTAAGGTGGATTTATATGTACAGAGGAGCATCCAATTATTGGGCAGGAAGCGTTCTTTCCTGACAACTGGCTGCTGGTTCCGCATGGGTGAAGCTCTACATTTGTATCCTTTTCGCCCCCCAACATATATGTTAAACGGATGTCAAAAATTTGATGTGCACCCACCCTTAGGGTCCATTCACACATCCGTATGTGTTTTTCGGATTGCGGATCCGTAAAACACAGACGCCGGCAATGTGCGTTCCGCATTTTGCGGACCGCACATCGCCGGCACTCTTATAGAAAATGCCTTTTCTTGTCCGCAATTGCGGAAGTACGGAAGTACGGATCCGCAAATGCGGATGCGGACAGCACATTCCGGCCAGAGTATGGCACATAAGAACAATGGTACCATAAGTGGATAGCTTTCACAATAAATCAATTTACATTTGTATTGTGTGTGTATCCCATGCAGATGTCATGAAGATTAGGTGTACGGTCCGGGCATAGCTGTTGTGCTGGGACCCAGGATGTGCACAATTCAATTTAAGCGCAATGTTTACTGTACAGATTAAAGAAATCAGTATACTGTAGGATATTAAGAAGATATTTCCAAAAAATAAGGCAGCACTCCAGATAAAATTGAAAGGTGATGACCCAATTTATTCCCAGGCAATGTTTCAGCCCACTCAATGAGGCCTTTGTCAAGCTATTAAGAAGATGGCTAGAAAACTCTATTGTCTATCATGTTCTGGTGTAGAGGTTGCAGTTGCACCTGGGCTCCCCATAATGCCTGGCCCTAGGTCCTGTGGCACTTCAAACCAGCAGATATTATTCTACCACCGACTGAACACAATGATTATGTCTCCTCTAAAACAAGAGGAGACATAATTATTACAGTTGTCACTTTGCCGGATCTGCAGACTTCCCTTCTTTCCGGCTACTTAGCAGTATAACCAGCTGTACAGGTGGTTTGTCAGCCCCTGTCTAGAATTCTTCACTAGACCCTTCATTTTCTCTAATACTTCAACTAAAGGGTCACATTAAAACTAGCGTTGAGCAAATCAAAGAATTCAGTCCGAAGCTTAATAAAAATTTGATTCCACATAAATCCAAATTTCCTCGCTTTTTGTTGTAACAAATCAGAGAGGCCGGACTAGGACAAAAGGTAAGGGGAGGCCGACATGAAAGGTTTTGGAAGGAAGGGCCAGGGCAGGAGTGAGTTAATAGTGTTTGGGAGGATGTGTTTAGGGAGATAGAGGGGGTGGGATTTAGGTTTTAAAAGGAGGTGGCCGGGGGAGAGCCGGCACCATTTTGGGGAGGAAAAGAACTTACCGGTCACGATGTCCCACTCTGTGGAGGAGATGCTGCAGCAGCTGAGAGCGGCAGCGGACGCCATGGGACCGGACTGGCTTCAGGAGCAGGTAGCCAGCCTGTTACAGGAAGGGGCGGCGGGTACAACAAGCCCGCTGCCAAGTGCAACCCGGCCGGTGCGCCTGAGCCCAGATGTAACCCCCAGGGTCCGGCGCCGTGTCAGGAGCCCCTCTGGGGACCCTCCGCGCCGGGGGGTCAGCGTGCAGACTCCCTCCAGGTCCTCCCCTGCGTGGGAGGAATCCAACGGTCCAGTGAGGGGCGGGGTGTCCAGTGCCCCGTCCTCTGCAGCATGCGGTGTGGTGGCAGGAGCAGGTACTGCAGGTTCCCCCCTCTCGGTTGTGGGAGGAGGGCTGCTCGGCGTGGGAGAGGCAGCAGCAGCAGAGGACACAAGGCTGTGCACCAGGAGAGGGGGAGGGTGCACAGGCCTCAGCAGAGTGACAGACAGCCTCTAGCTGGTCCTGCCCACGAGGAAGAGGAGGATGAATCGGGTTTGGCGCGCAGCGCATCCAGCGTGGAGGATGCTGGGATGCCTGGTCCAAGTGGGAGGATGACGTCTGGAGTGGTCGTTCCGCGGCATCAGGATTCCGGAATTTCAGCTGCAGGGTTCACAGCACCCCGGCAGCCAGGTGAGGCGGCATTGGGGGAGTTTCTTGCGCTGGCTCAAGGTGCTGGGCTGAGTGGTTTTGGCGGGGGCAGAAGAAAATGATTGGGGGGTTGGGGAGGTTACTGTGTGGTTTAGCTGGTGTGGAGTCTGGGGGTAGTGTGTCGGGTGCAGCACCCCTGCAAGCATGGGGGATTGGGCCTGGAGGTAGTGGGGGCACGGGTAGTTCAGGCGTCGCGGCGGCGGGTTCAGTGTCGGTGCAGACGCAGGTGGGTGGCGATGATGTCAGGCCCCGGTTGGATGGCGCGGCGAGGGGGGTGGTGTACGTGTGTTTTGAGGGCCCCCTGGGAGCACATTTGAAGCAGGAGGTCAGGGATAGGATATGGCAGGGAGAATATGTAGATATATTTTCGCTTCTCCCTTTGGAGCGTTTTAATCTCGATTTAGGTAAACGGGACGGGACAAAGAGGGAGGAGGAGGAAAAACGGCGGTATAGGCTGATACCGCGCACGTTTGCGAACTGGCTACAGGCGTTCACCATATTAGCAAGTGTGTTTGGGGAAAAAGCTCCGGACAGTTGTTCGGCGCTTTTTTGTTATCTAGACGCTATAGGGGAGGCTTATAGGGTCTATGGGGTTCTGGGTGGTTGAGATATGACGAGCAGTTTCGCCAGAGGAAGGCGGTCCGCCATAGCATGCGGTGGGATCATGAAGACATAGGGTTGTGGATGAAAGTGACGGCGCCTGTACGTTCGGGGCAGCCCTTTCGGGGGGAGCACGGGGGGACTGGTCAATCAGGGTTTGCAACGGCAGAGGCTAAGAGCTTGTGCTTTCTTTTTAATGAAGGGAGTTGCAAGTTTGGGCCAAAATGTAAATTCAAGCACGAGAGTTCGTCCTGCGGGGGAGGTAACGGGGCTAGCCGTTGTTTCAGGGGAGCGAAGCAGAGGGGGGCGAGGCTGGTGTGAAAGGGTCAGACGCCGGTGCGGGTGGGCGTGATGACGCGGTACCTAGATAGATACCCAGACAGGGGAGCGGTGGAATTTTTGAGGAAGGGTTTCACAGACGGGTTTAGTATTCCGTCTTGCCCAGGGGAGCAGGTGTTGATGGTTAGGAAGAATTTGCGTTCAGCTTTGGAGCATATGGAGGTGGTATCAGAGAAACTGGCTAAGGAGGTGGCGTTGGGTAGAATGGATGGGCCTTTTTCAGAGTTACAGTTGGTGAATTTGCAGGTTTCCCCTTTGGGGGGGGGTGCCCAAGAAGGAGCCGAACAAGTTTCGGCTCATTCATCACTTATCCTTTGAGAGGGGGCGTCGGTCAATGAAGGTATTGATCCTTGGCTCTGTTCGGTGGTCTATACCTCCTTTGGTGCGGCTGTAGGTTGGGTACGTAAATTTGGGCCGGGGGCCTTATTGGCAAAAACGGATATTGAGGCGGCGTTCCGGTTGTTGCCTGTTAACCCAGATAGTTTACACTTGTAGGTTGTTTCTGGGATGGCGGGTATTTTGTGGATAGGTGTCTGCCAATGGGGTGCTCTGTGTCCTGTGCATACTTTGAAACATTTAGTTCTCTCCTGGAATGGGTAGTGAAGGATGTGTCGGGGTGTGTGTCGCTTATCCATTATCTTGACGATTTCTTATGCTTAGGTCCGGCAGATTCGCGGGTTTGTTCGTTATTGTTGTCCACGTTACATTCTGTTTTTGAGTCGTTTGGGGTGCCGTTGGCGGCAGGGAAGACGGTGGGGCCTATGACGGAGTTGAGTTTTCTGGGCATAGTTATTGACACGGTTAGAATGGAATGTCGGTTGCCAGAGGATAAGGTGAAGGATTTGAGGATGGTGTGGTGAATGCAGCGAGGGCTCCCAAAATTTGCTTGCGGGACTTGCAATCATTGTTGGGAAGTTAAATTTTGCCTGTCGGATTATTCCGATAGGGCGTATTTTTTGTAGGAGGTTGGCGTCCGCTACAGGGGGGGTGGTTGCCCCCCCATAATTTTATTCGGTTGGGTTGCGAGTTGAAGGATGATTTCGCGGTTTGAGAGAGTTTTTTGAGGGATTTTAATGGTAGGGCATTAGTGTTGGGGGATGCGGTGGATAGTTTTGATTTTGATTTGTATTCGGACGCTGCGGGGGTGTGGGCTTTGGAGTGTTCTGTAATGGCCGGTGGTGTGCGGGAAAGTGGCCCGAGTCTTGGGTGTTGAGGGGTTGGGTTAGGAACGTGGCGTCGCTGGAGTTGTTTCCGATAGTGCTGGCGGTGGTGCTCTGGGGGGATAGGTTCAGCAATAGGAAGGTTCGTTTTCACAGCGATAACCTGGGGGTGGTGCAGGCGATCAACGGTTTGTTATTGCAGTGGTTAAGTTATTGAAGCATTTAGTGTTACGTTGTTTAGCACTTAACGCTTGGATTGTGGCTGTACATCTGCCGGGTGTTGATAATGGGGTAGCTGACTCTCTTTCTCGTTTACAGTGGGAGCGTTTTTGGCAGCTGGCCCCGGAAGCGGAGGCGGTCGGCCTGGTGTGTCCGGAGTTTCTTTGGGAGTTCTTGGAGGTACAGTAGCGGGGTTGTTGAGGGAGTCTTTGAGCGCTGGCACTTGGATGGCTTATGATAAGGCATGGAGAGATTGGGAGCAGTGGTGTTGGAGTTGGAAATGGGCATTGATAAGGGTGAGATTCCGTTAGTATTATTCTTGGGGAATATGGCAGAGAATGGATGGTCAGTAGCGCAGGTGAATCGGGTTATGGCGGGTTTGGCGTTCGGGTTTAAATTAAGGGGCCTCCCAGATGTTACGAAGACCTTCTTGGTAAGACAGGTATTGAAGGGATGTAGAAGGGGTAAGCGAGTGGCTGATCGTAGGAGGCCGGTTTCGTTCGCTTTATTGTTGCGGATAGGTGCGCAGGTGGGTTTGCTTTGTAGATCAGTGAGTGAGGTGCGGTTGTTTAGGTTGGCCTTTTCGTTAGCGTTTTTCGGGGCTTTCCGTTTGGGTGAACTAGTGTGTCCCAGTGTTCGTAATGCAGGAGGTTTGTGTGGTGGTGATGTGGACTTGTATGGTGATAGGGTTGTGGTGCGGATCCGTGGATCTAAGATGGATAGAGAGGGCAGAGGTTGTAGCGTGACACTGTTTGAAGTGCCAGGGTGTTTGTTGTGTCTGGTACGCTGCTTAAGAGAATACAGGGCGGGGGTGAATTTTGAGGAAGTGGGACCCCTGCTACGGCACGAGGACGGGTTGTTTCTGTCACGATTTCAGTGTTTAAAAAATGTTTGGGTGCATTAGGGATGGACTTTAGGGACTTCACGGGTCATTCCTTCAGGATTGGGGTGGCAACGGAGGCGGCCAGTTTGGGTTTGAGTGAGGAGGTGATTAAGAAGATAGGCAGGTGGGAATCTTCGCGTTTTAAATCTTATGTTCGTTTGGGTGGTTGGTTTCAGTAGGGACGAAGCAGTGTTACGGTGGCTGGGATGTAGGGGTATATTATGGGGGAGCGTGTTGAGGGAAGTGTACCGTTTTGCGAGGTTGGATCGAGCCCCCGATATATTAGTGTTGCATGTCGGGGGTAATGATTTGGGAGTCAGGCCTTGCAGGGAGTTGATAAAGGATATGAAGTTCGACCTTTTGAGATTGTGGTCCATGTTTCCGGGTCTGGTAACGGTTTGGTCTGATATAGTAGCCCGTAGGACCTGGAGGGAAGCACGCTCGGTGGAGCGCATTAATAAGGCCAGAGTGTAGGTGAATAGGGCAATTGGGAGGTTTATGGCACGCAATGGGGCGGTGGCGGTCAGGCATACTGATTTGGAGTCGGGGAGTGGAGGAATTTGGAGAGCTGATGGGGTTCATTTGAGTGCTGTGGGCATTGGTTTGTGGGCCCTGGGTTTGCAGGGTGGAATCGAACGGGCTTTGCGTTTGTGGAGGAACGCGCAGGCTTGAGGGTGGTGTTAGGGTTCAAGCTGCGCGTCGTTGGCGGTGGGAGATCCTAGAAGCTGGTGGTATATGACGGTATTTGAAATGGGAGGGCCTCAATGGTGGGGTTGGACTCTCATAGTTTCAGGCACTTGGTTGGTTCGGAGAGGCGTCCATCAGTTGGTGTCTCAGAGATAGTGTTTAACGGCTGGAGGCAAGATGGAATTGCCATGTTGGCTTCTTATGGATGGTGAAATTTTGGGGCTTCTACGATCTCCCTCGTCAGGGGTTAATGTTAATGTTATTGTTATTTATGGATGTATTTATTTTATTAATAAAACGGCTGCTGTGGCCGATTTAATCCAAGCAGAGTGTGTTGCGTCTTACTGGGAAGGTATTGGGGGAGGAGATAATGTGAGGTTTATGGGGAGGCCCTGAGTAATTAACCAATAACCTATTCAAGTTTTTCCTAAAATAGCAGCTGCACATTACAAAGTTACAAAGTGAAAATAAGAAGTGATAATACACCACCAATCACCATCCTTAGATACTGAGAGGTAATGGCGACATCACCTCTCAGGATCGCTTCCGATTGGCTGCACAGGCTGGCGGGGCGGTTGACTTCCCCCAGCTCTGCCTCCTCCTCCACACTGCATCCTGGAGTGTGGAGAGGGGAGCCTCGTGGAGCCCAGCACCCCTCATCTGTGCCCAGCACCCTCTATCTGAGCCACCACAGGTACCAAGGAACAGGTTTACAGACAGCTTAGATTAGGCAGAGAGATTAAGAAGAGTTTAGGGATTTATTTTTTATTTTTTTCAGCATCACCCTGATCGGGTGTCTGGGGTCCACAGCACACTCAGCTGTGTAACCCTAGACCCCCCCAGGGGTGCTGCAGCTTGCCCCCCTGCCCCCCCCCACACACAAATTTTTTAGGACGCAAGCACTTTTTTTTTTCTGTGCGTGCGTTGACTGTGGCCGGCACTATTAGCGTTCTGCCACTGTTAGCTCATCGCCCACCCCACCGCTGATCAGCTTCAGACCGCTGATCAGCTTCGGACCGCTGATCAGCGAGTTTGGATCATTTATTTTTATTTTTTTGGGGCTTTTTTATTAATTATTATTTTTTTCTGTTAGGTTTAGGGTAAGTACTAGAACACCCGTGCCCCCACACACACGCACACTAACAAAAAATTTCCACACACACTCCCCTATAGCCCGCCAGACATTCTCGGCCGAGGAGGCATACGCCCTGCTTGCCTCCGACTCCGAGAGCCCCAGTGAGGATGAGGATGACCCCACTTTCCTCTTGTCATCCGTGTCCTCCTCATCATCTAGTGATGATGATGAGCCCTCAAGGCGGCGGAGACGCTGCCAGGCGGAGCAAGGGGACCCCCATGCCAGGGACCTTATGGCCCACACTAGTACGAGCAGCTCTGGGGCTCGTACTAGTTTTCTGGCTCACCAGATTAGTCCACCTGAGCCCCTACCAGTGAACTTGCATGGTGTACCCCACAGGATTTTGAGCCTGTGATTCCTGATTTTGTTGGCCAATCAGAAATCCAGATACCCACAGTGGGCTTCACTTAATATGACAATTTTTTTTTTTTTTTCAGTGACTACTTTGTGAATCTGATGGAGCAAACGAACTTGTTCGCCCAACAGTTCATTACTCAACACCCGGGCTGCTTTTTGGCTAGGTCCGGTGGCTGGACTCTGGTCAGTGCAGCCGAGATGAGGACGTTTTGGGGCCTCGTGCTGCATATGGGCCTAGTCAAAAAACACAGTGTCAGGCAGTACTGGAGTGGGGACGCCCTCTACCAGACCCCACTCTACTGTATGGCCATGACATGTTCCCATTTTGACACCATCCGGAAATGCCTGCATTATGCAGATAATGCAGCATGTCCCTGAAGTGATCCTGCCTGAAGTGATCCTGCCTATGACCGCCTGTACAAAATCAGGCAGGTCATCGATCACTTCGGGGCCAAATTTTTGGAGGCCTATGTACCTGGAAGGGAGGTCGCTGTTGATGAGTCTCTTATTGCTTTCAAGGGGAGACTCATTTTCCGGCCGTATGTTCCCTCTAAGTGGGCGAGGTATGGCGTGAAGCTGTACAAACTTTGTGAGAGTACCTCAGGGTACACTTACAAGTTTTGTGTGTACGATGGGCGAGATTCCCGTATCGAAACCCCCGGAATGTCCCCCCACTCTGGGTGTTAGCGGGAAATTGGTGTGGGACCTTATGCACCCACTGCTAGATAAGGGTTACCACCTGTATGTGGATAACTTTTATACTAGTATCCCCTTGTTCCAGTCCCTCACCGCCAGATCCACGTCCGCTTGTGGGACCGTGCTGAAAAATCAACGCAGCCTTCCTACCCACCCCCTCCAGGTACCTATCCCCAGGGGTGAGACCCGTGCCCTTACCAGTGGAAACCTGTTGCTGGTCAGATATAAGGACAAGATGGATATCCTTGTACTGTCCACAATTCACGATAACGGCATCACCCCTGTCCCTGTGCGAGGTACCGCAGCAACGGTCCTCAAGCCCAATTGTATCGTCGACTACAATCGGTATATGGGAGGAGTTGGTCTCTCTGATCAAGTCCTCAAGCCATATAACGCCATGTGCAAAACCCGGGCATGGTACAAAAAAGTTGCAGTCTACTTGGTACAGGATGCCTTTTTCAACTCTTTTGTGCTGTCTCCGAGCGCTGGCAACACAGGGAAATTCCTCCAGTTCTATGAGGCAGTCTTCAAGGCCCTGATCTTTTCTGACCGGGAAAGAGCAGGCCGGAGTACCTCGGGAACTGAAGGCGCCCGGATCGTCCCTGGCCAACACTTTCCAGGTGTGGTCCCACATACTGGAAAGAAGGGATGGTCCCCAAAAAAGTGCATAGCGTGTCACAGGAGGGGGATACGGAAGGACACCACCACTCAGTGTGACACGTGCCCCGATCATCTGGGCCTCTGCATTGACTGTTGCTTCAGGGAGTACCACACTTCCATGGAGTACTAAATTTATAATCCCCTTCCCCAATTTTAATTCTAATTAGCCACTGACAATCGCCCAGAAAAAAAAAAAAAAAAAATATATGGCTCTCATGACCTAACCCCTCAGATGAACACAGTCAAAAAAATAAAATAAAAACTGTGTAAAAAATGGCTTTTTTTACACCTGACTGTGTTCATCTGAGGGGTTAGGTCATGTGTTATTTTTATAGAGCAGATTCTTACAAACGCGGCAATACCTAATATGTCTACTTTTTAAAATTTACTTAGGTTTTACACTATAATATCCTTTTTTAAAGAAAAATATTTTAGTATCTCCATAGTCTCCAGAGTCAGTTAATTTTTTATTTTTAGCCGATTGTCTTAAGTAGGGGCTCACTTTTTGCGGGATGAGAGGATGGTTTTATTGGCACTATTTTGGGGTGCATATCACTTTTTGATCGCTTGCTATTACACTTTTTGTGATGTAAGGTGACAAAAAAAATTGCCAAACAATTTAAATTCTGAAATTTCTTCTCCATTTGCCAATAACTCTTGCTGAACACCTAAAGGGTTAACAAAGTTTGTAAAATAAGTTTTAAATACCGTGAGGGGTGTAGTTTCCAAAATGGGGTCACTTTTGTGGAGTTTCTACTCTAGGGGTGCATCAGGTGGGCTTCAAATGGGACATGGTGTAAATAAACCAGTCCAGCAAAATCTGCCTTCCAGAAACCATATGGTGTTCATTTCCTTCTGTGCCCTGCCGTGTGCCCGTACAGTAGTTTACGTCCACATATGGGGTGTTTCTATAAACTACAGAATCAGGGAAATAAATATTGAGATTTGTTTGGCTGTTAACCCTTGCTTTGTTACTGGAAAAAATGGATTAAAATCGAAAATTTGCCAAAAAATTTAAATTCTGAAATTGAATCTCCATCTGCCAATAACTCTTGTGGAACACCTAAAGAGTAAACAAAGTTAGTAAAATCAGTTTTGAATACCTTGAGGGGTGTAGTTTCCAAAATCGGGTCATTTTTGGGTGGTTTCTATTATGTAAGCCTCACAAAGTGACTTCAGACCTGAACTGGTCCTTAAAAAGTGGGTTTTGGAAAATTTCTGAAAAATTTCAAGATTTGCTTCTAAACTTCTAAGCCTTGTAATGTCCCCAAAAAATAAAATGGCATTCCCAAAATGATCCAAACATGAAGTAGACATGTGGAATGTAAATTAATAACTATTTTTGGAGGTATTACTATGTATTATAGTAGAGAAGTTGAAACTTGGAAATTAGCAATTTTTTTAAAAAAAAATTGTAAATTTTGTATTTTTTTATAAATAAAAATGAATTTTTTTACTCCATTTTACCAGTGTCATGAAGTACAACATGTAACGAAAAAACAGTCTCAGAATGGCCTGGATAAGTAAAAGTGTTTAAAAGTTATTCACACATAGAGTGACACTGGTCAGATTTGCAAATAATGGCCTGGTCCTTAAGGTAAAAATTAGCCCGGTCCTTAAGGGGTTAAAACAGCAGACAACTGGTGGCCATGGCGCCTGCTGCATGCGCCATTTTTAAATGCCAGGCTGCCGTCATAAATTTACTGTCAGTGGTAGGGAAAGGGTTAACTTCCAAGCCTTCACACTGAGATTGGGCCACCCAGCTGGAAGAATATGATTAGGCAGAGTGGCCTGGGTATACCTGATTTATAGTGATTCATGACGATTTAATTCGGAACAAATCGAATTTCTTGATGAATTTCCGCGAAACGCTCAAATCTAATTTTTCAAAACTTCGCTCATCTCTAATTAAAATCTTAGTCATAGAAGAGAATACAGTATTATAAATAGTGTGTAATAGTTGGGAGGCCTGGTGCAAGATTTGCATTGGGGCCCATTAGCTTCAAGTTACACCACTAGGTAGTGTACTAGATTTGTTCCTATGAAACTGGCTGACATGTTACATGTGCACTTTGCAGATTAAAGCATCTGTGTTGGTTCCTTGTTCATATGTGCCCGCATTGCTGAGAAAATGATGTCTTAATATATGCAAAAGCCTCTAGGAGCAATAGGGGTGTTAACATTACACCTAGAGGCTCTGCTCTCTATGCAACTGCCACGCCCTCTCCACTTTGAACATGGGACCAACACAGATGCCTTCTGCTGCCAAGCGCACATGTAACAGGTCATCCAGTTTCATAGGTACAAATTTGCTGACAGATGCCCTTTAAACGTCACTGTTCCTTTTAGTGTCCTGTCACATCCTGACTTTACCTTCCAAATATATTATATAACCCCCCCATAAACCAACAGCAGATTAAATACAACATGTACTGTGAAAATTCTGAAACTAGCTTTGCACTCAAAAACAGTTTCAGCTTTGGGTACAGTATAATTTGCCTAACTGGAGCCACTGCAGAACTGTAAGACCCTCCAGTGCCAAAAATGACTACAGTACTTACAAAATGACTACATTCAACATGATACAAGATGCAGCTTAACATTGGTGACATTTGTCAGGAAGAATCTTTGAACTTAAGAAATTGCAATATGAAAAGAATAAGTAGGAGAAACAGTGGGAGGATTTGAGAATTTTGCTAAAAATATTCATCAGTGTGGTGTCTGGGAACAGGACTACGGGAATAACCTTTGGCCAGGACATAAAGGGACATTTTATATGTCCGCCCACTAATCAATAAAAGCAGGTTTTTCAATAAATACAGTCCTGACTCCTGATCAAAAGTTTAAGACCACTTGAAAAATGGCAAAAAAATCATATTTTACATTGTTGGATCTTAACAAGGTTCCAAGTAGAGCTTCAACATGCAACAAGAAGAAATGAGAGGGAGACAAAACATTTTTTGAGCATTCAATTAATTAACGATTAAACTGAAACAGGCTGTTTTTCAGCTGATCCAAATTTTAGGACCACATGCCTTTAAAAGACCAAATCTGTGCAAAGATGTGGATTCATTGTCATTTTCTGTCAGGTAGTCACACGTTGTGATGGCAAAGGCAAAAAAACTCTCCCTTTTTAAACGTGGTCGGGTTCTTGAACTGCATAAGCCGGGTCTCTCACAGCGCACCATCGCTGCTGAGGTGGGACACAGTAAGACAGTCATTTGGAATTTCTTAAATGATCCTGAGAGTTATGGAACAAAAAAGTCAAGTGGAAGACCCCAAAAAACTTCATCAGCACTGAGCCGGAGGATCCAATTGGCTGTCCGTCAAGACACTGGACGATCCTCGACCCAAATTAAGGCCCTTACTGGTGCTGACTGCAGCCCCATAACCATCAGATGGCATCTGAGACTGAAGGGCTTCAAAAACAAAAAACGTCTTCAAAGACCTCGTCTCCTTGACCGCCACAGAACTGCTCGTTTGGACTTTGCAAGAGAGCACCAAACATTCTCATTCTCATCAGAGAATAAAACTTTCTTCCACCTTTGAATGTCGCATTCAAAGGTGGAAGAAAGTTTTATTGTCTGATGAGAATTTTTTTTACCTTGATAGTCCTGATGGTTTCCAACGTTACTGGCATGACAAGCAGATCCCACCTGAGATGTTTTCTATGCGCCACAGTGGAGGGGGCACCATAATGGTCTGGGGTGCTTTTTCCTTCAGTGGAACAATGGAGCTTCAGGAAGTGCAGGGGCGTCAAACGGCCGCTGGCTATGTCCAGATGTTGCAGAGAGCATTCCTCATAACTGAGGGCCCTCGTCTGGGTTTTTCAACAGGACAACGCTACAGTACACAATGCCCGCAGGACAAGGGACTTCTTCCAGGAGAATAACATCACTCTTTTGGCCCATCCTGCGTGTTCCCCTGATCTAAATCTAATTGAGAACCTTTGGGGATGAATGGCAAGGGAAGTTTACAAAAATGGACAACAGTTCCAGACAGTAGATGGCCTTCGTGCGGCCGTCTTCACCACTTGGAGAAATGTTCCCACTCACCTAATGGAAACGCGTGCATCAAGCATGCCGAAACAAATTTTTTAAGTGATAAACAATAACGGCGGAGCTACTCATTACTGAGTTCATGTTTGGAAGTTGGATTTCTGTTCTGGGGGGGTTTAGTTTTTTTTTGGAGGTGTGGTCCTAAACTTTTGATCAGCTTAAAAACAGCCTGTTTCAGTTTATTTGTTGTTTTCATTAAATTGAATGTCTGTGAAGGTTCTCATTTATCCAGGTAATGGTATATCTGTAAATAATAAATCAAGGCAACTGGACTTACTGTAGATTTCTTGAGAACGAGTGAAACGTTTTCAAGAAATCTACAGTAAGTCCAGTTGCCTTGATTAATTCTTTACAGATATTAAATTGAATGCTCAAAAAATGTTTTGTCTCACTCCCATTTCTTCTTGTTGCATGTTGAAGCTCTACTTGGAACTTTTTTAAGATCCAGCCATGCTAAATATGATTTTTTTCAATTTTTCAAGTGGTCTTAAACTTTTGATCAGGACTGTATTAAGGTGGATTTATATGTACAGAGGAGCAGCTGATTATCGGGCAGGAAGCATTCTTTCCTGACAACTGGCTGCTCGTTCAGTGGGGGTGAAGCTCTACATTTAGTGTGGGTCCACAGATTGACGGGAATGAGCGTTCGCAGGAGCATTCGTACCTGATAATCTGCCTAAATATCTGCACGTGTAAATCCACCAATATTCATTCAATACCTAGGCATGCATTGAAAATATTTCTGTAGAATTAGTGTTCCTTTTATCAGAAAAATGATGTATTCATGCAAAAATAATCTGAAATATTGTGCATTTCACACTGGAGCACATAACAGGTTGACCTTTTCGGTAGCTTGATTTCTTTTCAGATTTTCAGTGTAGATTGGGGCAGATTCAGCACAGACATCTCATCATTAGAGGGCAGGGTCATTTCCATATCATAAGTGGTTCGGGGATTTAATGACAGATAATAGTTGTATTACACTCTTGGAGGCCTAGATATGGAATCATAGTAAAATTGTATACACACATAACGCTCTGGATGTCTTTCCCCTGCCATGTGCTAGTGATTCCTTTACTTTCTTGTCCTCAATAGAACAGCCATTCCCTCATCTTTTTTAAACAGTATGAAAATAATGCTTTGTATTCTAGAACTGAATGGCCAGTGTCATCATCAAGCCCAAAGAACCTTGCCCCTGTGACTCTTTGTCATATTCAGCCTCTCCAGATACCTTTAGGTCGAGAACATCACCAGCCGTCCTCAGATAATACCACCCTCTTATTCTTTCGATGTCCTGTCTATGTTCTTTTTTTGTTTTATCTTACTTAAGACCTCTTATCATGTCATTAATTCTCTTGAGTGATAACTTTTAATATCACTGTAGACCGGGGTCAGAAACCTCTGGCAATTCAGGTGTTGTGAAACTACAACTTCCAGCATGCACACTTGCACAGCTGCAAATAAAAACTTTCTCTGGCAAAAGGAGTTTAAAAGATTAATGTAAGTATGATTTATGTAACGATCAATTAGAATCAAAGAAATATTATGCATGCCATGTTTTTTTTCCATAAATGCAGTCAAAAAGTATATCAATGGCTTAAAAATTGGCTGAAAAACTGTTTACTAACACCCGACAGAAACAGATGTCTTTAAATGGTGAAGAATTAAAACATTCAGAGGCTGAAAAGCATCAAAATGTCTCACAGCTGAGGATTTGTTACAATTGTATCCAATATAGATTATGCTATGCAAACAAGAATAGAACGGCACTGCATATGTCAGGTAAATCAAGCCGGTCCTGAATGCTGGCTCAGATAACGGCACCGCAGCGAAACACACACTCCGTGTGTGGTGCTCAGCATGAAAAGGTAGAAGCTGAATCGATTGCGACAGTGTAGGGATAACAAGAAGAATATGCGGCACTCACCGGAGTCTTCAAAAAGTGTTGCTCTTTATTAATCCTTCATACAGGACGGATGAGTGGGGTGCTGGGGCGGACGGGCTCCTGCAGATGAATGGCGGCTACGGCCGTTTCGCGCAGTGGATTGCGCTTCTTCTGGCCGCACTACTCGTCAGAGCGCAATATTGCGCCATATATACGCGGCGCCCCACAGCCGGCATCATGTGCAGCAGGTGTGCGCCGCCAGTAAGTGACGTAAAAACATATGACAGAGGGAACAAACGAAACACACGAACATATAAAATTAGCAAACAAAGGTTGAATAAGTCACGCTGGCACAGCAGCTGTTCAACATGCAAAAATCATTATTATAAGTAACAATATTATTCAATGCAGCTGAGAAGAGAAGGACAGGGCATGGAGGGGTTAATCTCTTAAAGGGACATGAGACCTATTGAAAAGAAGCTGGCTCACACCTGCAGCTAGATTGCTTGACATCCCACTCTTAAAGGAACACGGACATGTCGTTGCTATCGTTCAGTCCTGCCGCGCCAGTGGCTTTGGTGAGAAGAATCCACCTTGCTTCCCTCTGCAGGAGCAGCCGGTGACGATCCCCTCCCCTAGGGATGGATCGGACCTGTTCCACTCCCGCAAAGGAAAGACAACGCGGGCGGGCACCATGCGCGGCCCTGACATGTTCAATCAGGCGGGGACATCCTCTACCTGAACGAATGGAACCCACATGCTCTCGTATTCGCTCAAAAAGCGGGCGAATCGTTTTGCCGATATAATATCTATTGCATGGACAAAACACGGCGTACACAACATAGGGCCTCCGACATGTTATAAAATCCCGTACTGCATGTTGTACCCCTCCTATTTGTAGCCACTTGCTACACATATTTAATGCGCAAAAGGAGCAATGCCCACATTTATGATTACCTGCAAGTTTTTTGCCGGTGAGCCACGTCTCTGCCTGAGACGTACGCAACACGCTATCCACCAATTTATCTTTACGGGTTGCGCATTTTCTAAATGTGACTAGTGGTCGTTGACTAGAGAGGTTACTTAAGGCTGGATCCCCCTTTAGAAGATCCCAATTCTCAGATATTACCCGCTTGATGATATCTGCGGCAGGACTGTACCTAAATGCAAAAGCAAAACGGGGTCGCTCAATGTTTCTGTTCTTTTCCACCAGCAATGTGTTACGGTCAAGTGCGGCAGCTTTCCGTAAGGCTGCTGAGGCTATTCCCGGTGGGTAGCCCCGATCCATAAGACGGTTACTGAGCTCATCAGCTTGCCTGTGGAACCCAGCATCGGTGTCGTTAATCCTCCTCAGGCGGACAAATTGTCCGTATGGGACGGCTTTTTTCACCGATGGCGGGTGGAAGCTGGTCTGGTGAAGCAGCGAGTTAGTCGCTGTGGGCTTACGAAAGCCCGTGGTGTGTAATACACCATCTCTCACTGTAATAGGCACATCCAGGAATTCAAGCGACTCACCCCCAAAATTGAGGGTGAACCGCATGTTCATCCTGTTGTGCGCATTGAGATATTCCACAAATCTGCGGCATGACTCTTCACCGCCTGACCAGACCAGAAAAATCTCATCCACATAGCGTAGAATTAGATGCATAAACCGAAGGAAGGGGTTACCCACCGAGAATATGTAGGTCTCTTCTAATACCGCCAGGTACAGGTTTGCAAACGTGCACGACACAGGCGTGCCCATTGCAGTACCTAGTACCTGGCGGTACCATTGACCGTCAAACTGGAACACATTGCTGGTGAGAACCAGGTCCAGTGCCTCCATGATAAAGCTGTTAAACTTGGCATCTTTGTCACTCCTACTCAGTACTGTGTCAACAGCACGGAGTCCTTGATCGTGAGAAATCCTGGTATATAGACTCTCGACGTCCAAGGACACCAGACAGAACTCCCTCCGCCACTCAAAATGTTGGAGTGTTCGGAGGAAGTTCCCGGTGTCCTTGAGATACGTCGGAGTCCCCGCGAGGAGTGGCCTGAGGAGCCAATCCACATAGCCAGATAGTGGTTCCGTTACTGACCCAATCCCGGCCACAATGGGGCGGCCAGGAGGCCGGGTCAGCGACTTGTGAATTTTCGGTACAAAATACCAGACAGGGACTTTGGGGTAGGAGGGGATAAGCCGTTTGGCCATGCCTTTGGGTAGAAAACCGGCCACTATGTACTTCTCAACAAATGCATGAAGTCTAGCAAGAATTCCCTGTATGGGGTCTCCCTTCAATTTGAGATAAACTGTGCCGTCTCCCAGTTGCCTTCCTGCCTCCTCCATATAATATTCCCTGGTCATCAGAACCACGTTCCCTCCCTTTTCGGCCGGCTTAATAATGATGTTATCCTGTTGTTTCAACCACAAAAGGGCCCGATACTCTTCCCCAGTAACATTTGGGGGTGCTGCTGGGTAAATCAGCGCACGTATCTCTCTTAACACCCTTTTGTGGAACAGGTCTATCGCTGAGCCGGCCGGCATGGGAGGAAGGAAGGTGGAACTGATGCCACCGGTATATTTGTCTACCTTGTTGCCACTACTGTCTAATGTGTCTAATACAAGAGCATGTGGGTTCCATTCGTTCAGGTAGAGGATGTCCCCGCCTGATTGAACATGTCAGGGCCGCGCATGGTGGCCGCCCGCGTTGTCTTTCCTTTGCGGGAGTGGAACAGGTCCGATCCATCCCTAGGGGAGGGGATCGTCACTGGCTGCTCCTGCAGAGGGAAGCAAGGTGGATTCTTCTCACCAAAGCCACTGGCGCGGCAGGACTGAACTATAGAAACGACATGTCCGTGTTCCTTTAAGAGTGGGATGACAAGCAATCTAGCTGCAGGTGTGAGCCAGCTTCTTTTCAATAGGTCTCAGGTCCTTTTAAGAGATTAACCCCTCCATGCCCTGTCCTTCTCTTCTCAGTGCTGCATTGAATAATATTGTTACTTATAATAATGATTTTTGCATGTTGAACAGCTGCTGTGCCAGCGTGACTTATTCAACCTTTGTTTGCTTATTTTATATGTTCGTGTGTTTCGTTTGTTCCCTCTGTCATATGTTTTTACGTCACTTACTGGCGGCGCACAGCTGCTGCACATGATGCCGGCTGTGGGGCGCAGCATATATATGGCGCAATATTGCGCTCTGACGAGTAGTGCGGCCAGAAGAAGCGCAATCCACTGCGCGAAACGGCCGTAGCCGCCATTTATCTGCAGGAGCCCGTCTGCCCCAGCACCCCACTCATCCGTCCTGTATGAAGGATTAATAAAGAGCAACACTTTTTGAAGACTCCGGTGAGTGCCGCATATTCTTCTTGTTATCCCTACACTGTCGCATCCAATATAGATTATCCCCTAGACACATCAGTAGCATGAGGCTGCCTTCACACGTTGTAGATTTTGTTGCAGAATTTTCCACACCTGAAAATCAGTTCCATTCATTTGAATGGAGCAGCAAGCACATGGATTTCTGCAAGCCTCACACAGGTGAACTGAGCTGAGTTTCAGTTGTAGAAAATTCTGCAACAAAATCCACAGCATGGGAAGAAAGTCTAAAATTTAGGGCTCATGCACATTAATGTAAGGGCTCAGAGCCAGAATTGGGGACCTTAAACAAATGGTCTGCAATATACAGGCACTGGCCGTGTACACTTCGTGGTGCGGACCTATTGACTTGAATGGGTCTGCAATCCACAGAATATGACTGAAGATAAGGGCTCATGCACACAACCGTATGTATTTTGAGGTCCGCAAAAAACTGATTTGCAAAAAATACAGTTGTTTTGCAGATCCATTGAAATTAATGGTTCCGCATACGGTCCACAAAAAAAATGGACACGGAAAGAAAATACATTTCTGTGCATGAGCCCTAAGACTTCACCTATCTTTTGCGGAGCAGAGGTATGGATCGGAAGCCCACGGAACCACTACGGAGTGCTTCCGTGGGCTTTAGGGTCCATGCCTCCGCACCGCAAAAAAGATAGATCATGTTCTATCTTTGGCTGTAACTTGTGGATTGGAGTGCAAACGGAGCATGAGCCCTTAGGCTGGGTTCACACTTGAACGTTTTACAGCGCGTTCAAACGCGCTGTAAAACGCTCAACACATGAAAACCAATGCTTCCCTATAGCCCTGGTTCTCACTTGAGCGTTTTACAGCGCTGAAAAACGCGCTGTAAAACGCCCTACGCTCAAACAAGTACTTGAGCTTCTTTGGGGCGTTTTGACGCGCGTTTGTGGCCATAGGACATTGCAGTCAATCACACAAACGCGCGTCAAACGCGCGTTTACTATTGCAAAAAACGCTCGTCAAAAACGCGCGTCAAAAACGCGCGTTAAACGCGCATGTCAAAGACGCTCAGGTCTGAACCCAGCCTAAGGCTGGGTTCAGACCTGAGCGTATTTGATATGCGCGTTTAACGCGCGTTTTTGTCGCGCGTTTTTATGCACGTTTTTTGCAATAGTAAACGCGCGTTTGACGCGCGTTTGTGTGATTGACTGCAGTGTCCTATGGCCACAAACGCGCGTCAAAACGCCCCAAAGAAGCTCAAGAACTTGTTTAAGCGTAGGGCGTTTTTCAGCGCGTTCAAACGCGCTGTAAAACGCTCAAGTGAGAACCAGGGCCATAGGGAAGCATTGGTTTTCATGTGTTGAGCGTTTTACAGCGCGTTTGAACGCGCTGTAAAACGCTCAAGTGTGAACCCAGCCTAAGCGTTAGTAATTCTGCTATACTGTTCCGTTCTAACAGGGTTATAACGGAATATAACAGAACTTTAGGACAGAATGCAAAATGGAAACCTTTAAGGCTGGGTTCAGACCTGAGCGTCTTTGATATGCGCGTTTAACTCGCGTTTTTGACGCGCGTTTTTGACGAGCGTTTTTTGCAATAGTAAACGCGCGTTTGACGCGCGTTTGTGTGATTGACTGCAATGTCCTATGGCCACAAACGCGCGTCAAAACGCCCCAAAGAAGCTCAAGTACTTGTTTGAGCGTAGGGCGTTTTACAGCGCGTTTTTCAGCACTGTAAAACGCTCAAGTGAGAACCAGGGCCATAGGGAAGCATTGGTTTTCATGTGTTGAGCGTTTTACAGCGCGTTTGAACGCGCTGTAAAACGCTCAAGTGTGAACCCAGCCTTAGGCTGGGTTCAGACCTGAGCGTCTTTGATATGCGCGTTTAACGCGCGTTTTTGACGCGCGTTTTTGACGAGCGTTTTTTGCAATAGTAAACGCGCGTTTGACGCGCGTTTGTGTGATTGACTGCAATGTCCTATGGCCACAAACGCGCGTCAAAACGCCCCAAAGAAGCTCAAGTACTTGTTTGAGCGTAGGGCGTTTTACAGCGCGTTTTTCAGCACTGTAAAACGCTCAAGTGAGAACCAGGGCCATAGGGAAGCATTGGTTTTCATGTGTTGAGCGTTTTACAGCGCGTTTGAACGCGCTGTAAAACGCTCAAGTGTGAACCCAGCCTTAGGCTGGGTTCAGACCTGAGCGTCTTTGATATGCGCGTTTAACGCGCGTTTTTGACGCGCGTTTTTGACGAGCGTTTTTTGCAATAGTAAACGCGCGTTTGACGCGCGTTTGTGTGATTGACTGCAATGTCCTATGGCCACAAACGCGCGTCAAAACGCCCCAAAGAAGCTCAAGTACTTGTTTGAGCGTAGGGCGTTTTACAGCGCGTTTTTCAGCGCTGTAAAACGCTCAAGTGAGAACCAGGGCCATAGGGAAGCATTGGTTTTCATGTGTTGAGCGTTTTACAGCGCGTTTGAACGCGCTGTAAAACGCTCAAGTGTGAACCCAGCCTAAGAGGCATTTCATTTTGCTCCGCCCTAATACATGTCTATGGGCACAAATAACGGTTCCGTTTTGTTCCGTTATGCATACCTGAAAAAAAAAAGCCCTGTCGGAACAGTATAATGGAATTTCTAACGTTGATGCGAACCCACCCTAAAATTCTCCAGCCCTAACAGTTTGCTAAAATCTTTCAGTGCAGGTAAAATACACCAACCTAAAATTAGGGCAGTTTATATTACAAAGGTCTAGACTAGATACAATGGCAGCAAATGCTTGCTGTATCAGGTGTTGAAGGGTTATTCCCAGCCGAAGCATTTTTTACTTATTTACTGGACCTTCATCTCCCCCCTACACAGAAATCCTCTCCTACTGGGAGGGTGGGGGTCCAGTGACCCCTGTTCGCTGATTAGTAGCAGTTGCAGGCTCCACAGAGTTCTGCAAAGCGTGCACAAAGTTCATAGCACTGCTTGTCTGCAAATAGGCGAAGATGGGAATCCCCCTGCAGGTCTGCCCTGGTTCTGAATGCTAACAGGAATATGCTCATTCACTGACATCAAGCAGGATTTGGAATATAGAATATACTCGCAAGCTGCAGAACTTGCACAAAGTAAATACTCCTCTTAGTTCCAATAACCCCCGGCTATCCTGCTATTCAGCTGTGATTGCCTTGTGGCCTCTTTCACGTGGCTGGAGTCAGAGGAAACAATAAGAGCAGACACTGGTCTACAAGCACAGATTACACCATAGTAATGATCCTGCCCCAGCACCACCGTACAAGTCCCATTCTCAGGATGTCTGAGCAGATGTCAAACTCTCAATGAACTCATTGTTCTTGGGGAACATTTCCAAATTTACAGAAAGCAATCACACATGCCGGTCGTGTTTACCAGAGAGGAATTCTGATTGCGAAGCCGATAAGATGGGCAAATTATTACTCAAGAATGAAAGACAAACCAAATTGTTGATTCAGCCCCAGTTGGAAAATATTTCTTCTGGCAAGTTGTGAAAAAAGTTATTCAGATGTCATTGTACTGTGCATCAATTTCTGGGAAAGCTGAGTGAAAACCAAAACGGCTTTATAGCTTCCATGGGGTTGTCCTTTTTCTGCAGCAATTCCGTACCCCTAAGCAAACCTGGATGACTAGGAAATGGCTGAACAGAATATTATAATAGAATATATATATGCTCCAGAGCTGCTATTACTATTCTGCTGGTGGAGTCACTGGGGGTCATTTACTAAAGACTGGTGTTTCACATTCAGCCAATTAATTAAGAGGTGCATGTCTCTTAATAAATTTGTAGCATCTACACTGTGTCAGAAAGTAATATGTCTGCTAGCTAGAAGGTGGAAGAGATTTCAGATATAATTTACACCAGTTTTCTGAGTATTATAAGCCCACCCTGTGACGAATACTGACGTTGGACATCACCTACGTAGAGCCAGCGAGATACGGTATGGTCACGTGTTACCAAGGCGTGACGGTACGCTCTCCTGGAGGAGCAGATAAGGTCAGCTTGATACAGTTTACACAGACACCTCCTGTCCACGCGGGCACAGAGAGGCAACAAGCTGAGAGAGCCTTTCCACTGCCCCAGTGAAACAGCGCTTTCTCAGCCCGGGTATACTGCCACCAGTTCCTTGTTTGATTTAAGCCTGGTCCGCTAACGGGATTATATAGGGTAAGAAACCAACCCACGGTAGCGTATGACTAGGACGAAACACGGACGTGGGGATTCGTGATCGAGATACAAGACAGCACAAGATTAAATTATATATTTAATCGCCTTAAGGGCTTACTATAGAAATAACACTATACACACAAAGAATATATACAGTGGTCTGAGGTTACAAATACAGATGGCGAGGTACAAACAGGGTTAAGCAGAACAAAAGGCAGTTTACCAGGTATAGGAGTCCTTTGGGTTGTGATGAGTTCTTAGCTGTGGTCACATGGCAAGCAGTGATGTCAGCTGGTTACAGGTCCCTCTAAACACATGGCACGATGTGACCTCCCTTCAGAGAAAGACCTGCCTACTTGCTGGCACAAGCCTTGTAACCTGCAGCCAGCCCCTCGCCTTCCGGCCTCTGGGAGGGGGACACTCCGCCTCTGCCGGGCTGGCAGCACATCAGCCACAAAACCGATTACCATTATTTTGTTTCTGTGGGGAGATATGTATATCTCCTCTCTCTGGCATCCCACCACCAAACTGTGACCACAGGCTTGTTCATTATGGCCACATGGACACAAATATGCATCTGTTTTATGTCTGTGATGAACGGGCGATTCATAATTCGCCGGTTCCATGATGTCTGATAGTGTTCATTCAACTGGGGAATGGCCTAGACCCCCTCCAGAGAGGTTTTTCCTGTTCCATTAGCTGGGTTCCTGGCTGGCTGAATGGAGATGAGAAATTGTAAACAAAGGTGGTCTGCAAGAAGTTCTCTACCAGTTGGCTGGGCTTTGAAGCAGGGCCTCCCTGTGGAGTTCACTACCTCTGCTATCTGACAGCTGATGTCTGGTGTGGAAACATGGCTGACATCAAATAATAATCCATATTCCTCACACACCCCTTTCAACTAAACTTTTGTAAATTACCCCACTGTGTGCATACATTACATTACTTATCTTGTACTATACCTGAGTCACTTCCGTATTATACTCCAGAGCTGCACTCACTATTTGGCTAGTGGAGGCACTGTATACATACATCATATTTCTTATCCTGCGCTGAACCTGAGTCACTTCTGTATTGTATGCCAGAGCTGCACTCACTATCCAGCTGGTGGGGGCACTGTATACATACAGTACAGACCAAAAGTTTGGACACACCTTCTCATTCAAAGAGTTTTCTTTATTTTCATGACTATGAAGGCATCAAAACTATGAATTAACACATGTGGAATTATATACATAACAAACAAGTGTGAAACAATTGAAAATATGTCATATTCTAGGTTCATTTCAGGGGACTACCTCTTGAAGCTCATCAAGAGAATGCCAAGAGTGTGCAAAGCAGTAATCAAAGCAAAAGGTGGCTACTTTGAAGAACCTAGAATATGACATATTTTCAGTTGTTTCACACTTGTTTGTTATGTATATAATTGTCATTACCAGAGCTTGGAGGAGTTCTCACTGCTCTGTTTCTCCGCCCCTGTGATGAGCTCTTTACTTTCTGTTTCCTTCCTCCCAGCTGTTCCTCCTGCGTTTGATTTCCCTGCCTTTAAATCACCCCTCCTCCTTTTGTAGTGTGTGGATTATATTTCTCATTTGAGTTGTAGCTCTTGCTTGAGTATCTTCCCTTGTATGCTATCCTTTCACTGGACCTGTGTTCTGCTGCAGCAAGTACTCCGGATATTGCCAGCCTGTCTTTGAATCCGTCTTCACTGCGGCTGCAGCTCCTTCAGCTAAGTGTGCAGACATTGTTGTGTATCTGTGTGTTTTCTGACTGGATCCGAGACGACCACGGTTCCCTCCATATACTGAGCAGGGCACCGGTGGCCGTGCCCCTTCCACTATTGTAGGGGTTACAGTGGTCATCAGTCTCAGGTACGCGGGCATGCCTCGTTCCACCATTTGGATCCGGGCATGGGCTTAGCAGCATAGGGAGAGCTTTGAGGGTCTGACAGGGGTCACCCTTTATCCTCCCTAGTTTGGGTCCGGTCAGTAGCTCTATTTTCTGTGCATGCTCTTGTTGCTCACATACAGCCGTGACAATAATTCCACATGTGTTAATTCATAGTTTTGATGCCTTCAGTGTGAATCTACAATTTTCATAGTCATGAAAATAAAGAAAACTCTTTGAATGAGAAGGTGTGTCCAAACTTTTGGTCTGTACTGTATATCACATTACTTATCCTGTAATGATCCTGAGTTACATCCTGTGTTATACTCCAGAGCTGCACTCACTATTCTGCTGGTGGAGTCACTGTGTGCATACAATATATTACTTATCCTGGGAATAAAGGGATGCAAATGAGTCTTAAAAAGCTCTGCCTCTAATTCCACAATATGTAAGGCAGCTATCCTATAAGGCAATGTTTGATCCTCTTCAGACAAGACTCAGATATTAAATAAGCCAGCATCTCATCTGCAGACAGCTGTTTCGGGGTGATTGCCCCTCATCATTGTATACCAGAGAGTACCGGCTTAACTGGGTGAGAGGCCTAAGTCAGGATTTGGGGGTACTATCCTTAATCGGCGTGAGCAGACGTATAGGCCATACATGGAATTCTGGGAAGAAAGGGATTCAAATGAGCTCTTAATAAGCGCTGCCTCTAATGCCACCAGTTGTAACTCAGCTATCCGATAAGTCAATATTCGACCCTCCCCAAGGACAGAGAGTACCCACCAAATCCGGACTTTGGCCTCTCACACAGTTAAGTCAGTACTTTCTGCTATGCAATGTTGAGGGGCAATCGCCCTGAAATAGATGTCATGTCTCAAGGCCTATTTAAAGGGTCAAACACTTATAGGATAGCTGCCTTACATCTGATGGCATAAGAGGCACAGGTTGCTAAGAGCTAATTTTCATCCCTTTCTTCCCATAATTCAAGAGGATCATGTATGGTCTAGAAGTCTCCTCACGTTGATTAAGGCGCTCTCTCCCTATTACTTATCCTGTAATGATAAGTAATATCCTCTATTATACTCCAGAGCTGCACTCACTATTTTTCTTGTGGTCACTGTGTGCATACATTACATTACTTATCCTGTACAGATAATGAGTTACATCCTGTATTATACTACAGAGCTGCACTCACTCTTCTGCTGGTAGAGTCACTGTGTACATACATTACATTACTTATTCTGTACTGATCCTGGGTTACATCCTGTATTATACTCCAGAGCTGTACTCACTTTTCTGCTGGTGAAGTCAATGTGTATGTACTTTGCATTGCATACTGTACATGTTCTTTAAGGCAGTGGTATGAGATTATACTGTAAAGTGGTATTCTTTTTACCAAGAAGCAACCCCAATATTACATCTCATATTGCTGTATGCATTTAAATGAGAGTTTGTACAAAATTGATTGTTTTGGTTTGACTAAGAAAAAAAGCACAAAAACAGTCAATGGAATTAACTTATAATTTGAAGCAATTTTCCTCCTTATAATAATAATAATAATGTGATTTTAAATTAAGTTTTCCACACAACCGTCCAAAGATGATTTGAATCGGTTAAATGAAGCCCTCTTTTCAAAGGTCACAAATTATTCTCCTAGTAAAGTGGAGGTACATCGCTCATGTCTGGCTGGCCATCATCTGCAAAAAGATCACAAAAAATCTCTTCCTGTTAAAAAAAATTACTTTTAAAGCAATTTATGTTAAATTGGAGAAACCAAGCTTGACTAAAAGAGGAGTAGTGGTGGAGCTACTGCGATAGCAGCCATAGCAGCTGCTACGGGGCCCATGGCATTATGAGGGTTCCATGGCCTGGGTCCCCATACACAAATGATCTGTTGTGCCTCCTTGACTAGTCCTTCTGCTCCTTGATACATAACAGTTTCACTAGGGCTGGCTGCCTTTAGCAGAAACCAGCTTCACGCCGCGGGAGGACTCATTGGGTCCTCCTGACCAAAAGGACTGACTCTGTCCTCCAGATGTCATCAAGATGCTGGGATGGAAGAGAAAGAGTTGAGAGAGCGTGTAGGCACAACATTTTCTGTGAATGGCGTCTTCCAGGTTCTGTGAGCAGTGGCTACCAGTGTAGCTTTAGCTGTGCACAGCGTTCGGCAGTAGGCAACCACAGTCATCCACTGTAGTCCTCATGCACAGACTCACAACTGAGCCACACCACATTCTAAAGGGGTTTTCCGAGACTTTTATGCTGAGAACCTATCCTGTGGATAGTTCATCAGTATTTGATCAGTGGGGTCTGAAACGCTGGACCCCCACGGAATAGCTGTTTGGAAGGCACAGAAGCAGGAACAATCCCCTAATAAAACAGAGTAGTGATGAAGCAATCTATTTCACATTGCTCTCTAGTGAATCTGTCATCAGACTAAAGGCTGCTGTTTATGGAAGCATGCATTCTGTCAATGAAGCAACCAACACAAAAAGTCATAAAACAGCCTGTTTATTAATGTCCTGCAGGGAAGTCATAGAAGGGTTGAAGTAATACAAGGCAACAATGGACAGATCTAAATTCCTATGGCCATTTTGTTAGTTCAGTGTCAGGATAAAGGATGCTGCTTATGGAGGCTTGAAAATCAGTACCAGGGCCTCTACCGAGCATGTGTCATTAAAAGGGTTTTAAACATTAAAGTTAAATATTAATGATCTATCCTGACCAAAAACTGAAAACAGGGGGTGCGATTCTCTGCACCTCCACTGATCAGCTGAGGCCATGGTGCTCAGACATCACTGTGGCCTATTCATGGTCTACCAAAGAACAGATCTGTACACTGTTTAGTGGCTATGCAGCGTGCCCCCCCCCCCCAAGTTGTGATTGGGTCCCAGTGTTTAGGAATGGTGAGTGGTGATGTGGCCCTAATAGTTTGTGTCATGGTGCTCCTACCTGGATACTGTCACTCACCAGGGTTAGGCTCAGGGGCGGACTGAGAACCCTCAGGGCCCCCGGGCAAAATAAATCAAGGGCCCCCTTACAGGCCCCACTCATGTTCTGCTGCAAGCCCCACCCTTGTCCCGCCTCCAGCCACACCCTACACAATCTTTAATAAGATTTCAAAGTTAAAGCGACACAAGTCACCCAGACCACTTCAGCTCATTGAAGTGGTCTGGGTACAGTGTCCCTTTTGCAAATCGAGCTGCAATGTTCTAGAGAAACTGCATTGTTTACGTTCCAGCAATAAGTCGGCCTCTAGTCGCCGGCAGCCACCTGAGGGCTTCCTGGAGTAAAACAGACCTTTGGTCTGGTATCTGACGCTGGACGTCCTCACACTCTGCATGATGACCTCCAGGGTCAGATTTTTCCCCATAGGAAAGCATTGATTCAATGCTTTCGTATGGGGTGATCTAATCTCAGCGTCCATTAGTGAGCCTCTGTTAGAAGCAGTGTGGGCATAACTACTGTGAAGGGGGCACATATCTGGGCATAACTACTGTGAAAGGGGGGGGAGGCCCTTCACAGTAGTTATTAACCACTTTCAGCAGTCCCCCCTTCAGTGAATGGGGGACTGCAGAAAGGGGTTAATAACTACTGTGAAGGGCCTAGCCGTCTGAGCAACCCCACAGATCATCCCCCCACCCACCTTGTACTTGTTCCACTGATCCGTTACTTGCGGGCTACATGGGCATGAGTTTAGTCACTTCGGTGCGCAATCCCATCCTGCGGCGTGTGATCCCGCGAGACCCGTGACCTACAGCGGCGGGTCTTGCGGGATCACGCGCTGCAGGACAGGATTGCGCACCGAAGTGATTGAACTCATTCCCGCGCAGCCCACAAGTAGCGGAACAATTACAAGAGGGGTGGGGAATAGCCAAATTAAAAAATATTTTGAACCAAAAGGTGTTATGGGGGCTCTGTGGATGGCACTGTTATGGGGGCTCTGTGGATGGCACTGTTATGGGGGCTCTGTGGATGGCACTGTTATGGGGGCTCTGTGGATGGCACTGTTATGGGGGCTCTGTGGATGGCACTGTTATGGGGGCTCTGTGGATGGCACTGTTATGGGGGCTCTGTGGATGGCACTGTTATGGGGGCTCTGTGGATGGCACTGTTGTGGGGGCTCTGTGGATGGCACTGTTGTGGGGGCTCTGTGGATGGCACTGTTGTGGGGGCTCTGCGGATGGCACTGTTGTGGGGGCAAGGTGGGTGGCACTGTTGTGGGGGCTCTGTGGGTGACACTGTTGTGGGGGGGATCTGTGGGTGACACATATATAGCACCTTATGCAATATGTATGTACCAATACAGGGTCTGGGGGCCGGCATCTGGTGTTGTAATGGCAACGGGGCCCGGTGCAGTCACTGTATTCTATTACACCGGGCCCCGCTCACTGTAATACTAATATTCATATGTGAACAACTTGAAATCCTCTGCGATCCTCTCCCTCTGAGCTCTTTGTACTCACAAACTCAGTAGCAGGCCGGGCGGCAGCGCAACTCACTGACGTCACACGCCTGCTCCTCCTACTTAATTCATAGTGGGAGGAGCAGGCGCGTGACGTCAGTGAGTTGCGCTGCCGCCCGGCCTGCTACTGAGTTTGTGAGTACAGAGAGGGAGAGGGAGAGGATCGCAGAGGATTTCAAGTTGTTCACATATGAATATTAGTATTACAGTGAGCGGGGCCCGGTGTAATAGAATACAGTGACTGCACCGGGCCCCGCTGCCATTACCAGGCCAGCATAACATTCAGAATCGGGGTGCTGGGCACAGTGCTCCAGACTAAAAAATATACCTAGTAGCCATTGGCTCCTGAACTGAAAAATTTAGGAGCCAAATTAAATTTTTAGTCGCCAAATCAAAACTGAATCAAAATTTTGGTATCGTGACAACGCTACGCCGATCAGATTGGCGTAGGGTTCTTTCAATACCAAAGTTTTGATTCGCTTTCGTCACCATAAAAAAGTATTGCGATACTCAATACCGTGCAAAAAAAAAAACACCAAAAAAAGCCGCGTGCATTTAGCATTTTATGAAACGTTCAGCCCATAATAGAACAGTCCTATCCTATTTTTTGGGGTGACAAGGTGACTAAAAATGGCGAATGCTCACCGCATAGGAGATATTTTTTAATAATTTAATAGTTTGGACTTTTCGGACACAGCGCTATGTAATATGTTTATTTATTGTTTATATATTTTATATGTAAAATTGGGAAAGGGGGGATTTAAACTTAAAGAGGACCTTTCACCTGTATAAACTATGTGAACTGAGTATGCTGCCATATAGAGCGGCGCCCGGGGATCTCACTGCACTTGCTATTATCCCCGGGCGCCGCTCCGTTCTCCCGTTATAGGCTCCGGTACCTTTGCTTTTTAAGTTATAGTAGGCGGGTTTTCCCTTGTCCTGTGGGCGTCTCCTTCTCCTAGGCTGCAGCGCTGGCCAATCGCAGCGCACAGCTCACAGCCTGGGAGAAAAAAACCTCTCAGGCTGTGAGCTGCGCGCTGCGATTGGCCAGCGCTGCAGCCTAGGAGAAGGAGATGCCCACAGGACAAGGGAAAACCCGCCTATTATAACTTAAAAAGCAAAGGTACCGGAGCCTATAACGGGAGAACGGAGCGGCGCCCGGGGATAATAGTAAGTGCAGTGAGATCCCCGGGCGCCGCTCTATATGGCAGCATACTCAGTTCACATAGTTTATACAGGTGAAAGGTCCTCTTTAATATTTTAGGATACTTTCACACTAGCGTTTTTCATTTCCGGCATAGAGTTCCGTCACAGGGGCTCTATACCGGAAAAGATGTCTTCAGGTCAGTCTTTTTGACTGATCAGGCAAAAGATAAAACCGTAGCGAAAAAAAAACTGAACACTTGCCTGAATGCTGGATCCGGCATTTTTTCCATAGGAATGTATTCGTGCTGGATCCGGCATTCAAAATACCGGAAAGCCGGATCCATCCTTCCGGTTGAACCGTGCGATTTTCACGCATGGTTGCTAGGATGAAAGTCTATTCACTGTATTACTTTCCCTTATAACAACATGGTTATAAGGGAAAATAATAGCATTCTTTAATGCAGAATGCGTAGTAGAAGTTCAATATAATAAACATTGGTGGCGCAGTGCGCCCCCCCCAACACCCCAGTATAATAAACATTGGTGGCGCAGTGCGCCCCCCCTCCCTAGTATAATAAACATATAAACATTGGTGGCGCAGTGCGCCCCCCCAACATAATAAACATTGGTGGCGCAGTGCGCCCCCCCTCCCTAGTATAATAAACATATAAACATTGGTGGCGCAGTGCGCTCCCCCCCAACACCCCAGTATAATAAACATTGGTGGCGCAGTGCGTCCCCCCCCAACATAATAAACATTGGTGACGCAGTGCGCCCCCCCTCCCTAGTATAATAAACATATAAACATTGGTGGCGCAGTGCGTCCCCCCCCAACATAATAAACATTGGTGGCGCAGTGCGCCCCCCCTCCCTACTCCCTAGTATAATAAACATATAAACATTGGTGGCGCAGTGCGCCCCCCCTCCCTAGTATAATAAACATATAAACATTGGTGGCGCAGTGCGCCCCCCTCCCTAGTATAATAAATATATAAACATTGGTGGGCAGTGCCAATGAGGGTTAAAAAAATAAATAAAAATTAACTCACCTCCTCCAATTGATCGCGTAGCAGCCGGTCTCCTGTTCTTTCCTCAGGACCTGTCAAAGGACCTGTGGTGACATCACTGTGCTCATCACATGATACATCACATGATCCATCACCATGGTAATGGACCATGTGATGGAGCTCAGTGACGTCACCACAGGTCCTGAAGAAAGAACAGGAGACCGGCAGCTGCGCGATCAATTGGAGGAGGTGAGTTAATTTTTATTTATTTATTTTAACCCTCATTGGCACTGCCCACTGCGCCACCAATGTTTATTATACGGGGGGGGGGGGCGCACTCAATGTTTATTATACTGGGGGGGGCGCCGCACTCAATGTTTATTATACTGGGGGGGCCGCACTCAATGTTTATTATACTGGGGGGGGTGCCGCACTCAATGTTTATTATACTGGGGGGGGGGCGCCGCACTCAATGTTTATTATACTGGGGGGAGGGCGCCGCACTCAATGTTTATTATACTGGGGGGAGGGCGCCGCACTCAATGTTTATTATACTGGGGGGGGGCGCACTCAATGTTTATTATACTGGGGGGGGGCGCACTGCGCCACCAATGAAGATAACTGAGCTGTTAATACAAATACAGGAGGCGGGTGCCGGAATCAAATAGCGGCACCCGACCTTTATGACAGGGAGCTGCGATCAGCGGCAGTTAACCCCTCAGGTGCCGCTCCCTGTCATAGAGGTCGGGTGCCGCTATTTGATTCCGGCACCCGCCTCCTGTATTTGTATTAACAGCTCAGTTATCTTCATTGGTGGCGCAGTGGCCACAGCCCCTCCCCCTGTCCCTCTTCTTATTGGCCGCGGCAGCAGCACAGTGGGAGGGAGGGAGAGACTCTTCCACTGCGCTGCTGATAAGAAGTGAACATGATAGTTCAGCTTCTGTCTGTGCCCGCCGCTGTATTCAGAGCTGCGGCGCGGCTCTAGTCGCAAATGGAGCCCTGGGGGATAACATTAACACATAATGTTATTCTGCGGCGGGCCCCCATCCCGCCCAGGCCCTCGGACCATGCCCGAAGTGCCCGACCGGTCAGTCCGCCCCTGGTTAGGCTCCATAGCAACAAAGGAGTTGTAGTTGGTGGAGTAAGTAGAGTCCAGACTGGATAAAGTTCAACCATTTTTACTTGAATAAACTTGCAGTAGACTTGTGTCATCCAAATAATACTTGATCTTTCTCTTGGCTCCAGGAGGCTAAGGGTAAACTGGCAGGTAAACTTGAATACTTTGCTTCATCTTTCTCTACTGTGCTAATCTCTGTCTGGTGACTGGATTTTCTAGCAGTTCTGGTACATCTGGGTGGGATGCCTTTGGTCGTTGACCCCTCGTATGTGAACTGCCTCGAACCGGGGTGCTTTTACAAGCTGCTTCCTGGGGCTCCTGCAACAGGAGGGGGGAACGCTCCCTTTACTGCTCTGTCTGGTCCCTTTGGACTCTAAAACTCAACTACCTATCCAGCTTTCTGCAACACCTCCCTTAGTGGGAAGCAGGACTAGCCTACTACTGCCCAAAAGGGGAGAATGGAATGGTAAGTTTCATTCTATCTAAAGAGCTCTCTCTGCCAGATACACTGCCATCTGATGGACGACCAGGCACATTATATGCACATAATAACAGTTGCATAACAATATGATTAAGGCACAGTATCAGAGGACCTGGAATGAAATACACAGATGACATTCTTTGCTAGCCATTAGAGACAGAAGCTAAGTGTAAGAATGGTAGTGCCCCCTCTAGGTTACTACAGCTATACCTGGTACTGCAGCTCAGTTCCATTCAGTGGAGGTGTCAGAAGTCGGAACACCACCAACCAGATTGGGAGACTAAAGCCCACACTCCGGGAAAATATAAGTGAGGGACATGAACATGTGGAGTCACTGTGGGTAGAAATACATGGAGGAAAAAACAATAATAAAATACTAATAGGAGTTTATTATAAGCCACCTAATATACCAGAGTCCACAGAAAATCTACTTCTAAAAGAAATAGACGAAGCGACTAATCATAATGAGGTCGGTATTATAGGGGACTTCAACTACCCAGATATAGACTGGGAAACTGAAACCTGCAGATCTCATAAAGGAAACAGGTTATTGACAATTACCTTTCCAAACTGGTTCAGGACCCGACTAGAGGGACGGCCACACTGGACTTAGTATTAACCAATAGACCTGACAGAACAACAGATGTGCAGGTTGGGGCACACTTGGGAAATAGTGACCATAAAGTAATAACCTTCCAATTATCATTCAAAAAAGTGTTTCTTCAGGTAGGAACAAAAATACCAAATTTCAAAAAAGCTAAATGTTGCCAACTAATTGAGGGCATTGGCCTAACTAACTGGGACAAAGTCCTCAAAAATAAAAATACAGC
Organism: Bufo bufo; assembly: GCF_905171765.1. Classification (NCBI taxonomy): domain Eukaryota; kingdom Metazoa; phylum Chordata; class Amphibia; order Anura; family Bufonidae; genus Bufo; species Bufo bufo. The sequence continues at coordinate 141,467,739 of NC_053389.1, forward strand.
CAAAAAATTGGATATTTTTAAAAGCATCCTAAAATCTAATTGGGAGAGGTACATACCTTATGGGAATAAAAGGTTAAGGAACAAGAAAAAAACAATGTGGATAAATAGAAATGTAAAGAAAGCAATAAATGTCAAAAAGAAAGCATTTAAATCACTAAAACAGGAGGGGAGCGAGGAAGCATTGAAAAACTATAAGAAAAAAAATAGAATATGTAAAACACAAATTAAAGACAAACTAGAGACTGAGAGATTAATTGCCAAAGAGAGCAAAACTAAGTCTAAAATGTTCTTCAGTTATATAAATGGTAAAAAGTATAAATCGGAAGGTGTCGGCCCTTTACAGAGTAATGAGGGGGGAGTTGCAGAGAGCGATGAGGACAAAGCAAAGCTATTAAATATTTTTCAATGTATTCACTGAAGAAAATAAACTTTCAGATGAAATGCAGAATGTAAAAGTAAATTCCCCATTAAAAGTGCCCTGTCTGACCCAGGAAGAAGTGGAGCTGCATTTTAAAAATATTAAAATAGACAAATTGCCGGGACCAGATGGCATACACCCCCGTCTCCTAAGAAAATTAAGTAATGTCACAGCCAGGCCCTTATTTATGATATTTAAGGACTCTATACTGACAGGGAGTGTTCCACAGGATTGGCGCAGAGCAAATGTGGTGCCAATATTCAAAAAGGGTCCAAAAACAGAGCCCGGTAAGTTTAACATCTGTCATGGGAAAACTGTTTGAAGGTTTTCTAAGACATGCTATTTTAGAGTACCTCAAGGAAAATAAGCAAATAATCCCATATCAGCATGGCTTTATAAGGGATCGGTCATGTCAAACTAATTTAATCAGTTTCTATGAGGAGGTAAGTTCTAGACTTGACCGCGGCGAATCAATGGATGTCGTATATCTGGACTTCTTCAAAGCATTTGATACTGTACCACATAAAAGTTTAGTACATAAAATGAGAATGCTTGGACTGGGGGTAAATGTCTGTATATGGGTAAGTAACTGGCTCAGTGATAGAAAACAGAGGGTGGTTATTAATGGTACACACTCAGATTGGATCACTGTCACTAGCGGAGTACCACAGGGGTCAGTATTGGGCCCTATTTTCTTCAATATATTTATTAATGATCTTGTAGAAGGCTTACACAGTAAAATATCAATTTTTGCAGATGACACATAGTTACATAGTTGATATGGTTAAAAAAAGACATAAGTCAATCAATTTCAACCAGGGGATAAGTGTGGACGCGAATCCCAGAAGGAAGTGAGACTCAGATTTCTACACGTTTTTATAAGCATTAATGTTACTTTTAAGAATTCATCTAAACCCTTTTATAAAACTGTCCACAGTTCCTACTGTGACCACGTCATGAGGAAGTGTATTCCACAGATTTACAGTTCTTACAGTAAAGAAGCTATGATGCTTCTGGAGACTGAACGTTTTCTTCTCCAGTCGGAGGCAGTGCCCCCTTGTCTTTTGAGGGCATTTTACATGGAACAGTTTTTCACCGTATTTTTTGTATGTCCCATTTAAATATTTGTATAGGTTAATCATGTCCCCCCTTAAACGTCTCTTCTCAAGACTAAATAAATTCAATTATTTTAATCTTTTTTCATAACTAAGACCCTCCATGCCCCTTATCAGTTTAGTCACTCTCCTCTGTACTTTTTCCAGCTGCAGTGTGTCCTTTCTATGGACTGGTGCCCAGAACTGAACTGCATATTCCAGATGAGGCCGCACCAACGCTTTGTAAAGTGGTAATATCACAACCCTGCCCCGCGGGTCCATGCCTCGTTTAATGCATGCCAATATTCTGGTGGTCAAGCAGCTGATTGACATTATATTCTGTTATTTAATCTAACAATCTACAAGGACACCCAAATCCTTCTCTATAAGTGACTCTCCCAGTGTTACATCACCTAGGACATATGAAGCACAGAGATTATTACTAACAAAATGCATAAGTTTACATTTATCCACATTGAACCGCATTTGCCAAGTTGATGCCCAATCACTCAGAGTGTTTAAGTCAGTTTGTAGTTTATGGACATCTTCCATAGACTGTACAGTACTAACTACATAGCTTGGTGTCATCTGCAAAAATAGAAATGGTGCTATTAATCCAATCCTCGATATCATTAATAAATAAGTTATATAATAGAGGGCCCAGCACTGAACCTTGGGGTACACCACTTATAACCCGCCCCAATTCTGAATAGGAATCATTGACCACAACTCTCTGGACACTGTCCTTCATACAGTTTTTAATCCAATTACAAACTATACTTTCCAAGACTATAGACCTTACTTTACCTATTAAATGTCTATGAGGGACAGTATCAAAAGCCTTTGCAAAATCCAGAAACACTACATCCACAGCCGCCCCTCTGTCCAGGCTAGTACTCACCTCCTCATAAAAACAAATCAGGTTAGTCTGACAACTTCTGTCCTTGGTAAACCCATGTTGGTTATCACTTATAATATTATTTACATTCACATACTCCTGTATATAGTCCCTTAACAGTCCTTCAAACATTTTTCCCACAACAGAAGTTATACTAACTGGTCTATAATTACCTGTGAAGGACCTTTTTTGAATATGGGCACCAAATTTGCCTTGCGCCAATCACTTAGCACTGTACCAGTACCTAGAGAATCTTTAAAAATTATAAACAGGGGCACAGCAATGACTGAACTGAGCTCTTTAGGCACTCTTGGGTGTAATCCATCTGGACCTGGAGCCTTGTTCACATTTACCTTATTTAACTTATCTTGGACCATATCTACATATCTACTGTTAGCCAATTGAGTATATTACTGGGTGTACTAACAGCCCCAGCACCACAGATATCAGCTCCTTTCTCTTCTTTTGTATATACAGAGTAAAAGAAAAACATTTAGTAACTCTGCCTTTTCCTTATCTTCAGTGACTCCCCCCCCCCCCCCCCCTTAACATTATTTAGTGGACCTACCTCCTCGGACCTTGGCATTTATATATGTAAAGAATGTTTTGGGATTTGTTTTGCTCTTTTTTGCCACCTGCTGTTCGTTTTGTATATTTGCTAATTTTATCTCCTTTTTACAGATTTTATTAAGGCCTTTGTATTCTTCAAATGCTACAGCTGACCCCTCAGATTTGTATTTTTTAAATGCTCTTTTTTTGTCTTTTATTGCCATTTTTACAGTAGCTGTAAGCCATGGGGGATTTAATTTTAGCCATTTATACTTGTTACCTAAAGGAATAAAAAAAAATTGTGCAATTACTCAATGTGGATTTAAAGCTCTCCCATTTATCCTCAATATTATTATTTGACAGTAGCTGCTCCCAGTCTATGCCCTGAAATGTCTCAACACGGGGAAATTGCCTGACAGAGTTTGCTTCTTATTGTTTAGGGGGAATATAATTATATTGTGGTCACTATTACCTAGTGTTTCTCGAATGGTAACATTTCCAACAAGCTCTGCATCATTAGAAATTATCAGATCCAACAGAGCATTGCCCCTAGTGGGATCTTCTACAAACTGGCCCATAAAGTGGTTCTGCAGCAAGTTGACGAATTTTCTGCCCTTTGCTGTTGATGCTGAATCATGACCCCAGTCAATGTCTGGGAAGTTAAAATCTCCCATTATGACCACTGTACCAGCCTGTGCAGCCCGCTGGTTAGAGTTGTGTTTCTATCTCCTCTGTGATGTTAGGGGGTCTATCTATAGATTACACCAAGTATTATTTCTTCAGTGTTTATATCCCTTTGAACTTCCACCCATAAGGTTTCCACATCCTCACCATCCTCACCCACAATTGCCTCTTTCATACATGTCTTCAGATGACTCCTCACATACAGGCATATGCTACCATTGACCCTGTCTTTCCTAAATAGTGTAAATTGTAAAACCCTCAATATTTACAGCCCAGACATGCGAGGAATCCAAACATGTCTCAGCCACACCAACTACATGTATGTGTTCTTCTAGTACCATAACCTCCAGCTTCCCCATTTTTCTAGCTAGACTTCTGGCATTTGTGAAAATACATTTTAAATTACTATTACCTGTAAAGTCAATATCCAGGATTTTTGGATTACCTTGGTTAATGTTTGTATGTAACAGGTTCTTGTTACCAGCAGTTCTATTTTTCATCAGTGTATAGTTCTACCCAGTCTTCTCCCTACTTTCCTCACTATCCCCAGCCCCCAATAAATCTACCCCCCTTAGATCCCCCCAGATCCTAGTTTAAAATCTCCTCCAGCCATCTAACCATTTTTCCCCCAGAGTAGTTGCACCCTCCCTATTAAGGTGCAGCCCATCCCTACTGTAGAGCCTGTAACTGACAGAGAAGACGTCCCAGTTCTCCGTGAACCCAAAACCTTCCTTCCTGCACCAGCTTCTGAGCCACTTATTTAACTCCCTAAGCTCCCGTTGTCTCTCTGGTGACACTCGTGGCACTGGTAGTATTTCTGAAACCACTAATTTGGAGGTCCTGGACTTGAGCTTCTCTCCTAGTTCCCTAAAATCATTTTTAAGGACCTTCCATCTCCCCCTGACTTTGTCATTGGTGCCAATGTGTACCATGACCACCGGGTCTTCGCCAGCCCCACCCAGCAATCTGTCAATCCGATCCGCAATATGCCGAACCCGAGTAACCGGAAGACAACATACTGTTCGGCATTCACAGTCTCAACGACAGATGACCCTGTCTGTCCTCCTAATAATAGAGTCCCCTACCACCAGCATCTGTCTAACCTTTGCTGAACTCCTTTTCCCATCCTTCCTGCAGGGGGCATCCTCCCCTGCAGGGGGCATGGTTGCTCGTAGAAACGACCAGCTGCAGTGTTGCTGGCCCTGGGCTTTCCTCCCTAATACCAGTCAAACAGGCATATTTACTAGGGCGTTCCAGCTCTGGACTAGCCTCCCTGGCACTTTTCCCTCTACCCCTTCTTCCTACATTAACCCAACTGCTGACCTGATAGTCCTGATCTTGCCCTCCTCCTCCCACCTCCATTTCACTGACCCCAGTCAGTGCCTGCCCAGTGAGGTCTAGGACTCTCTCCAGGCCCTAAGTATTTCAAGCTGCTTATTTAGATCCAAGATCTGGGCTTCCAAATATGCAACATGATTTCATCTAGTGCAAATGTATTCACCCTCGAATGGCTCTTCAAGGCACGCATACATTGCATAGGACACACACTTAGTAGCATTGTCCATGGAGCATATGTTTAAATGGGGATGAACAGTAAAGAAGGAAAACAGTAAATATGAGTTAAAATTAGACCCTCTCTGCTGTAGTTGGAGGACAAGCTAAAATCAAGTCAACAATACACAAGGAAAATCTATTAAACCTTAGTTTCTTGCTCCTTGTCTTAAACACTGTTTCTTTAAGCTCCACTTATTCACAAGCCCACTTAGTACAGCAAGCCAAGGTAGTCCTGACACTAAACTGTGTAAAGTAAGTAACACTAAAGAGGACAGTATACTGCTACAGAGAGATCTGGATAGATTGGAGGCTTGGGCAAATAAGTGACAGATGAGGTTTAACACTGACAAATGTAAGGTTATGCATATGGGAAGAAATAATGCAAGTCACCAGTACATACTAAATGGTAGAACACTGGAGAACACTGACATGGAAAAGGACTTAGGGATTTTAGTGAACAGCAAACTAAGTTGCAGAAACCAGTGTCAGGCAGCTACATCCTAGGCCAATAAGATATAGGGATGCGTCAACAGTGACATAGATGCACATGATGAGAACATAGTCCTGCCACTTTACAAATCATTAGCCAGACCACACATTGAGTGTTGTGTACAGTTCTGGGCTCCTGTGGACAAGGCAGACAGCAGAGCTGGAGAGGGTACAGAGGAGGGCAACTAAAGTAATAACTGGAATGGGTGGACTACAGTACCCTGAAAGATTATCAAAATTAGGGTTATTCACTTTAGAAAAAAAGACAACTGAGGGGAAATCTAATAACTATGTATGTAACGGATCTCCTGGCACCCCGACTGGGTACCTCCGTTGATGGCTGCTCCTAGTGCTTCCCGAGGGCTCCAAGCACTCCACTTGACACTGTAACCACCACAGACCCCTCGAACCGACGCAGCTTGGTTGGGGGCTCGCCGTCTTCCTTCAGAAAGCAATGCAACAGGAACAACTCTTACAAGAGCTAGAGATTATAGCCAGGGGAGTATACAGCGTATAGCAATCCCCACACACATGAGACGAGGCTCTATGTTGAAGGTAAAACAGGAACTCACTTTATTGAAGACCAACTCAGTATCTATACAGTTCAAGAAGTCTAACAACATAAATGAATCAACCATGAACAACATGCAAACAGAAATCTTCACCCGCTCCCTAATGAATGAATAGGGAGAGAGGAGACACATGTATTTTTTTTTTTATTATTTAATTTTTTATTTAACGTAACAAGTTACATGTAGAGAATCTGATACGCCTAGCAAGGCGTAGTGGATGCACAGAAGTATTACAGAATTTTTGATGATTGCGAGCTTCCCATGAGGAACGTTCCTCAAAGCGATAAACCTGATCAACTTTCAGTTTCCATTGTTCTATGGGGGGAGGGGTAGTGGATAACCAGTATTTTGGTATTAGTAAACGAGCGGCTATCAGCAATTGCCGAAAGAGAAAAGAAAGGGGATATGACACAGCATTGTCATCTAGGTTAAGTAGGGCTTTACATGCGGACATCTGCACCTTAGTATGACATATTTGATTGCTAATCTGAAAGATTTCTTTCCACCAAGCATTTATGGTAGGGCAGTCCCACCAAATGTGGATGAAGGTTTCTCTACTATCAAGGCACCTCCAGCATCTGTCTGAGGCTGTTGCTGAGTACAATGAGGTTATATCTGGTGTTTTATACCATCTGGTTAGGATTTTACATCCGTTTTCCTGTATGCGGACACATCTAGATGACTTGTGTGAAGAAGACAGTATGTCTGGCAGTGTTAGAATAGGGAATTCCTGTCCTAGGTCCCTCTCCCAGTGTCGAATGAAAGCTGGTTTAGTAAGTAGGGATGGAGTGTTTAGTTGTTTGAAAAGTAGCGAGATAAGTTTTCTCGGGGGGATAGGGTTAGCAATGAGTGATTCAGACCATACTAAAGGGGGCGAAAAAGGTCACTCTTCGATATGTGCTGAGAGATAAAGGAGTGGAGATATGATGTGGAGGATAAGTGCAGGTGACTTGTAGTAAATACTTTTTTAAATTCCTTAATCTGGAGTAGAGAACCGTCTGGATCAAAGAATGAGAGGACAGAGGTGGTCGATTCTCTCAAATCTCGTGGGGTACATTCAATCACAGCAGGAAGGGCTGTTTCCAGGATGTCTCTAATTGAGAGGAGAGGAGACGGGAAGGGTATTGAGCAGTGGGAGGATTGAAACAATTTCCACGCGTTGAGAGTAGCTTGAATAATTGGGTATGGCGAAGATGGGATATTACTTAGACTATTATTTCCCAGTAGGAGGAATCGGAATGGTTTGTTTGGAAGTTCCTGTTCCATTGCGACCCACGATTTGGGGTTGGAGGGTCTAAGCCAGTCTATTATTCTGGACAAGAGAACCGCTCTGCCATACATTTCGGGATCTGGCAAAGAAATTCCTCCTGCATGTTTGGGACGTGAGAGGAGATCGTAGGATAATCTGGGTTTCTTCACATTCCAAATGAGTGAGCGGAATGATTTCTTCAGGGAGTTGTAGTAGGATTTGGGAATCGGAATGGGCAGGACCTGTTGTAGATATGTAAGACTGGGCAATATTAAAGACATGAGAAGGTTTTTGCGGCCAAACCAGGAGATAGTAGGAATGTCTAGTTTATCTATGCTGGATGAAATAGATTTTAGCAAGGGGGCGTAATTGAGTGCAAACAGTTCCGAAGTGTTGGGGCTGATTTTAATCCCTAAGTAGGTTAAGGAGGGGGAAGACCAGTTAAATGGGGAGTCCTTTTTTAAGTTTCGCTGTGTTGCTGGGGGAATCCCAATACAAATCACAAGTGATTTTTGCTTATTGATTTTGAAGTTGGAAAGGGAGCTATAGGTACCTAGGTCTATTTGAATCGCAGGAAGTGATTTTCTAGGGTTAGAAGTCATGATCATAATATCGTCCGCAAAAGCAGATATCTTATGATCCAGACCTCCCAGCACCACTCCTCGGATTTCTGGATCTGCTCTCAGTTTGGTAAGAAGGGGTTCAAGAGCTAGGACGAAAAGCAGGGGGGAAAGGGGGCATCCCTGCCGAGTACCATTCTGAATGCGGAAGGAATCAGATAGGTCGCCATTGATTAAGAATGAGGCTGAGGCCTGAGAGTACATTGCAAAGGTGGCTTGTACAAAGGGATCAGGTATCTATATAAGGGAGTCAATCTATATAGGATTTGTTGCAGAAACGACCAGTTGATTCTATCAAATGCTTTTTCCGCATCCGTACTCAAGAGAAGAAGAGGTCTGGATCGGATATTAGAGTAATGCACTATATTCAGAACTCTGGACGTATTGTCTCTGCCTTCTCTACCTCTGACAAAGCCTACCTGATCCCCGTGCACCATCATGGGAAGAAGGGTTGAAAGCCGATTGGCTAGCATCTTTGCTAATAGTTTAAGGTCTATGTTGAGGAGGGAGATAGGTCTATAGTTGGCAAAATGTTTAGGGTCTTTCCCTTCTTTGGGGATCAGGGTTATGTGAGCCATTGTCATATCTCTGGAGAGTTGTTTTCCCTTTAGGGCTAAATTACAAACTGAGAGCAGATGAGGGAGTATGTATTGTTGATAGGTTTTATAATACAGAACTGGGAGGCCATCTGGGCCTGGACTTTTGCCTAGGGGGGGATTGTTTCAAAGCAGCAGTGAGTTCTCCCAATGTAAATGGAGAAGCAAGTTTTTTTTTCTGGTTCTTAGTGATGATTGGTATTGTAAGTGAGTCTAGGAAGGAAGAAAGAAGGGATGATTGGGCCTCTGGAGTAAGCGTAGGGGACAGGTTATATAAAGCTTCATAGAATTCGTGAAATTGGGTACCAATTGCTTTAGAGGAGTAAAGTGGGGTTCCTTGGGGGGATTCTACTGTATTTGGTGAATGTAATTCATTGATCTTCTATTTTTTACTCTGCGCATCATAAACTTAGACGCCTTATCTCCATGCGCGAAGAATTTGTGTTGTGAATTTAAGAAATATTTAGCAGTAGAATGCTGTAGGAGGGATCTCAATTCAGCTCTACAATTTAATAATTCTTGCAGTTGTGGGTCCGAGAAGGAGTGCTTATGTAGGGATTCTAGGGATTGTATTTTTTTGCATAGGGAATCAAGTTTTTTATTTCTTTCTTTCTTTAGAAATGCTTCCAGGCTTATGAAATGTCCTCTAATATAAGGTTTAAGGGCACCCCACAGGGATTGGTCTGATATCTCTGGGTCCTTATTTAAGGAAAAATATTCCTTGAGGAGTTCAGCTATCTTATCTCTAATATTTTGGTTACCTAATAGGGATTCATTTAGGCGCCATTTAAACTTGCTCTGGTTGGGTAGAGGAGCCGAGATTGAGAGGGATATGGGGGCATGGTCAGATAGGTGAATGGACCCTATTATAGGTCCGTGACAGAGCTGGAGGTGTTCCTTAGATACAAATAAGTAGTCCAAACGTTGGTACGTACCATGAGTATTGGAATAGAAGGAGTAGTCAGCTGTGTTTGGGTTTAAAGTACGCCATATGTCTATAAGGTGCAGATTCCAAAAACCCTCTCTTATGAATCGTAAGGTTCTAAGTGCAAGGGCAGATTTTAGAGTTGAGGAGTCTAGTTGTGGATTTAAGGTAGCATTTAGGTCACCTCCTACGACAATTAGACCTTCTGCAAAGGACTCAATAATAGGGAAGACTCCGGAGAACCAGGTGTACTGTCCCGTGTTAGGGGCATAGAGGTTGATGATTGTGTACATTTGGGGGCCAATATGACCCTTGACCAATAAGTATCGTCCACTAGGGTCCTGCAAATGGGAGATGTATTTAAAGGGGACCTTCCTCTGAAACCCAATACTTACCCCCCCAGAAGCAGATGAATCTTCTCCACAATGAAACCACTGGGAGTAGTGGGCAAAGGAGAGATTGGGGTAGTGATTACATTTAAAGTGCGTCTCCTGGAGGAGTAGGACATTGGCTCCAGATTTGCGTAACAATGTGAAGACCTGGCTCCGTTTAGAGGGAGAGTCAAAGCCCCTAACATTGTAGGATGCAAATGATAGATCAGCCATTGTGTTCGATGTGGTGTAGATTACCTTGCTGAAGCATGACCCATTTCCAGGAGAACACTACCTAGTTGTGAATATTGTGAAGAATCCGGACGAGTAAGATGGGTTCCAGAGGGGCCCTCTGTGCCTCCAGGATCATTAGAGTAAAAGGGGCGTGTACCTTATTGAAAGAATAAACAAAACAATATGTAACATGGTTATAAACTTTTGGATAACAGTACCCATCGAAATGGGTTAAACTAGTGTTAGAGGTGAGGGTCACAAGGGGGGAAATAATCAACCCTGTTGCGATCCTCTAGGCACTAGGTAGAAGCCTCTGAGGTGAGGCCTTAAGACAGACGTATATGAAACTATAGGGGGGTAGGGGAAAATTTAGGTATAGTATGGGAAGGGATAGGGTGGGAATAGGTGTAGTAAAAGTAGCAAATAACTGGTACTGGAGGGGGGAGATGGGATGATTAGGAGGAAGGTAAGTCAGAGGGAAAGGTGGGGAGAAAGGTTAGCAGAAAACCGGGATGGCTCAAATAAGTAGTTGCGATACTAGAGTCAGTCTCTACGGGGTCAGCTGGTTGTTCCTCCGCTTGAACTTCTGGGCCTTCGGGGTGCGTGGAAGTTCAAAAGGTGAAGTCTTCGGCAGTTCTGGCAGCTCTGTTAGATCTTGATACAGCTCCCAGTTCACGATTTCCAATGGAGGAATCTGTAAGTTGTCGTAGACTCCGATTAAGTCGGCAAAAGTGGTTATGGTGAGGCGACGTACTGCATGGAAGAACGATATTCCAAAAGGAAAAGTCCATCTATACGGAATCTTGTTTTCCCTGAGCCAATCCGTTAGGGGCTTCAAGGTTCTGCGTTTCTTTAGTGTTGACGGGGCCAGGTCTTGATAAATCATAATGCAGGCTTCCTCGTATGTCAAGTTCTCATGGTTCCTTGCGGCCTCCAAGACTGCTGTTTTGACCTCAAAGTTAAGGAACCTGCAGATCACATCTCTAGGCGGTTCTGAGATCTTAGGCTTCGGTCTTAGTGCTCTATGAGCACGCTCGATGATGATGTCAGCCTGGTGATCTGGACCTAGCAGGGAGCAGCATATTGCAAGTACAGTCCCAGGTATATCAGCCGCGGTGACTGTTTCAGGTATCCCCCTGAATCGCAGGTTATTCCTGCGTCCTCTGTTTTCTTGGTCCTCCAAAGCATTATGGAGGTCATTGAGGTAAGTGCATAAGAAGGCTGACATGCCGCAACGCGTTCTGCTGTGAACCGTTAATAAAGCACATTCTGAAGAGTAAGTACGTCTGCTGGGATTATTTCTTATGCATTTTATGGTGGTTGCTCCTTTCCCGTGCAGACATTGAAAAGGTCGTGAGCTGTCTTTTTTGGAATTTCTATTGAGGTAAATGCGGCATTTCAGCAGGGAGGACGCGGTTGCTGTTTGGTGGTCTAGTACTGCAGCTTGGCGCGCTTCTAAGGTCACTACTCGGTCGCCTATGTGATGCATATCATGGCGTAGGGCCGTGAGCTCAAGTAAGATCGAGAGGAGACACATGTGATGGGGTTATCTCCTGAGTGTATCATAGGGTGATCTACTCATCTTCACTGGAGGCTACTCCTAGAATCAGCTATCTTAATCCCATCACTAACACAATCATTGGGAGTCTCAGTGCAGAGTTAACCCTTTTTGTGTTGCTGGATTCACACCCTGCACCTTTAGTGGTCAATAGGAAATATGTGGCATATAAACTCCACACATAAATCAGGGTTCATAGTTCCTTGTAACCTCAAAAGGTCTGAGGGGGTCTCCATAGTTCTGGGTCCATAGTCCGTAGGAAGGAGACTGGCCCTTAGGATTCTCCAGCATCCCCAGTGACGGTTCAGTCCGTCACAATGTATAAATATATCAGGTGTCAGTACAGAGATCTCTCCCATCATCTATTTAATCCCAGGACTGTGACTGTGATAAGGGGACATCCTCTGCATCTAAAGGAAAGAAGGTTTGTACACAAACACAGAAGAGGATTCTTTACGGTAAGAGCAGTGAGACTATGGAACTCTCTGCCTGAGGAAGTGGTGATGGTGAGTACAATAAAAGAGTTCAAGAGGGGACTGAATGTATTTCTGGAGTGTAATAATATTACAGTTTATAATTACTAGAGATGGATCGTAGATCCAGGGAGTTATCTGACTGCCTGATTGGAGTCGGGAAGGAATTTTTTGCCCCTAAAGTGGGGAAAATTGACTTCCTCTGTATCAACTTGCAGGATAACAGGCCGAACTGGATGGACAGATGTCTTTTTTCAGCTTTTAAACTGTAACTAGGTCATCAATATTTAACTCTCCTATAGCTATATCTTTTCTTCTACCTATTTTTCATTTTTTTGAGAAGGGAAAAAACGAAAATAGCTTCCCACTAAAAGGTGCTCTTTTTCATGGAAAATGGCAAAACTAGACAATGTAATCAGCAAAATACAGCTCTTCACGTTGATCACATTATAAAATTAAGATAGTTGGTAGCTCAGAGAACCTTCCATGTCATGTTTGGTTAGGTAATTGCAGCCCATGCATTCCTAGGAGATCCTTCATAGAAGCTTATATTATTTTTACCTCCCTGAAGATGAGGAGAGATAATGATATTACAGGAATAAGTGGCAGCACCTGCAATATTTCATGTATCATAATGGAACTGACATTACTGGAGCTGGATTCTGTTGCCAAATGTATGAACAAGATTCATTGACTTGAGACTTGAGGCTCCTTAGATAATACATAGGAGGCCATTCTATCTGTTGTGTATTAGTCAAGAGATATGAGATTGAATGAGGAAAGTCTACACAAGCCATTACTAGCAATTGTAAAAGCTGTGGAACAGTAGTGAATCTTTTTAGGAGTTGACCAGTCTGCGATATTGCTCCAAGGTTCTAATGGTAAGTCATGAAACATCTCAAAAGAACATCTGAAGAAAGAAAGATCTCTACTGTCTCAACTAAGGTCAATGATCATAACTCCGCAGTATGAAAGAAAATGGGATTTCTGGTGAGGAGGAAACCAAAGCTATCAAACAGGAGCATTAACACTGCTCTCATGCTTATACCTTGGTGATACCCAAGAAATTTTACATAAAATTCTATGGAAGATGCTTTAATGTCGAACCACCAAGTAACTAAAAAGATTGTCCTGGATTAGATAAACATGGCTGCATTCTTCCAGAAACAGTGCAACACCTGTCTATGGTTTGTGTCGGGTATTACAGCTGAGCTCTATTTAAGCCAATTCGGCTGAGCTACAATGCCATAACTAGGGGTGAGCGAAGCAGGTTTGGACTGCTCTCTCCAAACCTGATACCTTCCTAAACTGTGTTAATAATATGCACTCCGTACAGCCTTACAATGTATTGGCTCCTCAGAGACAATCTTCTTATCTCCACCAGTAATGCGAGACATGTTTAGTCTTGTGCCTGGCCTGTTACAGTTAGTTTCTGCACATACATTAATGTTTCACAATTCGTATTCGAAAGTGGGTTTGTGGCTCATTAACGAACCTGAGTTTGGATTCGGATTTTGAAACATTAATGTATGCGCAGAAACTAACTGTAATGGGCCAGGCATGGGACTAAACAAGTCTCGCATAACTGATGACAATAAGAAGATTGCTTCAGTGGAGCCAATACATTGTAAGCCTGTACGGAGCATAAATACCTATAAAGGACTACCAGACCGCATGAAGTCAATAATATACTTTATTTACAAAATTTATAAGAGAAATCATAATAAAAACAAGTGCAGGGAAAAGGCGACATCAACCAGAAGGGGGCAAAATGGTACTAATTGATACTGCTCCAACATTTAATTAAGTGTTCTTGCATGGCATATGCACATATATATTCTTATTATAGCCAAATTTACCACCCTAACTCCTCCCACAGTTTTTGCACTACATAGACAGTAATATACCGAAAAGTGCGGATTGTTCCTGATTGGTGTGCTATTACTTTGTGGAACGTTTCGATGAATGGTTCATGAAATATAGGCGTTTTTGTGGCGAATTTGGTCCCATAGGAATGAATGGCGGAATGTTCAAAACTAATGTTTTTATAAATGTATGTTTTAATGTAACTGTGAAGCACTTTGGGCAACAACATTGCAATTAAATGTGCTATATAAATAAATAAAAGTTGAAATGCAAGCTTGCCATGTGCACTTTTTAAATTTGATCAATCAATTGGTTAGTGTAATGTTTGCTATCTTTACTCATTCCAAACACTGCACACAGTTACTCTGCCCACTCCATATAGTTACTCTGCCCAGTCCAGCCTTTCCACAGTTACTCCAGCCACTCCAACCACACAACAGTTACTCAAACCACTCCACCCAGTTACTCCGCCCACTCCAGTTGTAGACTACTGGTGGAGGCAAGAACACTTCACACAATTTCCCCAGAAATTGGAGCTTTTCTAGTTAAGAACTAAAGTGCAAGTGCAAATAATGCTACAAAATACAAAAGACAGAATCAATTACTCATAATGTGCCTCCTCCGGGATGGCACCAACCCCGACGCGCGTTTCGGCGAACCTTTGTCTGGGGGTGGCGTCATCACTGCAGGACACACACTAAATACTCGTAACCACCAATCATAGTGCTCGATACCCATTATCACAAATTATGCACACCTGGATCACAAAATTCCATATGTGTGACGTGACGTGACAAGTCAGTCACGTGATCCATCATCAGTTCACATGATGACACCGGCAAATCTCGCGATAGAATCATCGCGGGATAGATGCCAGCAGCATCAAGTAGTTGATAGCACATGCCCAGGCCTGGCATTATCCCATTCAAAATAAAATCCATAAAAACATTACACAAATTATAATATAATAGTTTGATAATGTGAGAAAACGTATGCACGAGTGATAATTAATAACAAACATGATTGTGTATGTGTGAATGTACGGAGCACATATTATTAACAACGTTTTTGAATGAACTGAGAACAAGCAAAATACGGATACTGGCCATGTGCATTCTGCAGTTGTAACGTCCCCGAGTGGCATAACCATGCTCACTCCCTGCTTTTGTTTAGGCATTCAATAATAATGTCCTCTAATACATTTATTCCAGGTCCTCCACATTGTACATTTCTTGTTATTCATCTCATTTTGTTCATGTAATGTGCCTGCTGGAAACCAAGACAAGACTCTGTAAACCATTTTGAAGACAAGTTTATTTAAGTAAAGTTGCGTTTGTATCTTCTAACAAAGTCTGAACTAAATTCATTCCATCACCATCCAAGTTCAACTACCCTTTGCTCTGCTTCGGACAGCCATGTCTGGGATCCCAAAGGATATTCCAGGTAGGAGCATCGTGACACGTGCATCTAACATCTGCAAGGACATTGTAGGCCACACTACACCACTCTGGCATTCCTACCCCTGGATATCACCATCACACTACTTAAAGGGGACACCACGTCCTTGTTGCTGGAAGACAACTGGCGTCATGTTAAACTATATCACAGAGGGACATGTAATTGCAAATACCTCTTAGAGAGCAACCCCAGAGGCACGACTGGTGCTACAATTGTCACCATTCCAACGGGCAGACGTCACAATTGGCATCACGAACGGGATCCGAAGAACACTAAACTGTGTTCCATATCGTTAACAGGATTCAGAACTTTACCTGTGTGCCACATCAGTATAGAGCCTACAGGATTACAAAAAATCCCATTGCAAGTGACTTTACTGACGTTGCTACGGAGCGACCGGCGCAAAACGTTGCGAACCGGCACTCAAGGAGTTAATTCGCCATTTTTACTTTCTGTGGCGCAGCATCTTCTTTATGCCCATTTTCTTTGCGCCCCTCTGAAAGCGCGAAAACTCTAGTCCTGCCCACAGGGAGCGCTCGCACATCATAGAGAAGGGAAGTGGCAGCTCCACCCCCAAAGCCCCTCCTTCACCTCCAGTTCACGCCAGCGTCAGGAAGGACAAAGGAAGTCGATGGTGCCCTTACAGAAAGTGAAGCAGTGGCCATCTTGGAAAAGGTCAAATGCAGTTCTCTCATCACCGGATCCTGAGATACCACAATTGGAAATCTGAGTGAGTACTACTGGGGAAAGTAACTTTATTAAAGACTTTGGGTTATCTGCCTGCCAGATTATTATACTCCCCAAAATTGCGCAGTCGCAGCGCATCTTAAAGGAGCCAAGCATCAATTCCCTTGCCGTTGCCCATAGCAACACATGCAAAAACTGCAATCTAGCCTACATTTACCCATCTAGTCTGGTAGAAAATACCCAAAAGCCATGTCTGACAGTGAAGATAACAACCAGTTGGACTGCAGAGATCGACCTGCGGCAGCTGCAGCCGCATGCATCATGCCTCTTACTATGCCATATTACTTTGGAGCACCGTGGCTCCCATGTTACGCAGGAGAATCCCATTCACTCAGGGAATTCCGTGATAAAATGCTGTCTACGTTTAAGCTATATCCAGTATCTCAGGATCAGAAAGTAGAAATCCTGATTGGTCAGTTACAAGGAGGTGCACTCCGGGAGGTCAAGTCCTGGCCCCAGCTAGAGCGAAAAACAGCTGAACAGATCCTAAACCAACTCAGTACCACCTTTGACACTAGGACCGCATCAGAACTGAATATGCGTTTCTTTGGGAAACGACAGCAGTCCACAGAGTCACTAAGAGACTTTGCCCAATCCCTGCAAGAAGCTTTGCGGGCAGTTATCCACCTAGATCCCCATGAAGCTGAGGGACAAGATCAGACCCTCAGGGAGCAGTTTATAAAGGTGTCCTTAATGAACCTCTTAAACGCCATCTGAAGATGCTGTCGGTCCAGCACCCGGATATCCCATTCCTAGATTTTCCTGGGAGAAAATCCCCACTCTGATCCTCCTGAAGATAGGAAGGCCTGGTCCATCCTGCGATCCGCTGCCCACGGCCAGATAGCGGAGTGTGGGGTCCAGGCACCTGTCCCAGATCATGTGGCAGCCCTGACTGCCCAAGTTTCCCTCCTAGCTGAGAATATGGAGAGGATGAGGTAGCAGCTAGAGCGACTGGAACAGCGACCCAGAGCCGAGGAAGGGGCCACTACACCCATAGACTGCCATCCACCCAGTCTACGAGAGGATCGACGTTGACTGATCGGTAGGTTGTCAAGCCCCCGTCATCGACACACCAGAAAACCGAAATGACGGTATTGTCAGAAGTATGGACACACTAAATATAACTGCTGGCAGTTAAACGAATATCCCCTGAGACCAAGGACCGCCCCTGAGGAGGAAGAATACTAGGTCCTGAAGATCCAGCCTTCATGCCTAGATATATGGGAGGCCACCCTGTGATTGAAGTTAGCATCAATGGAGTAACGTTTTCTGCTTTGATCGAGACCGAATCTCAAGTACCTACCATCCGTCGATCAGCCTTCGAAATATGTTGGAAAGGAGCCCAATTGACACAACCCCCAAAATGCTGGATCCAAATCAGAGCTACTAATTAGGTTAATGGGAACCCACCTTACGGATCGAAGATACCGAACTCCTACACCAGGGAGTAGTCATGATCCAAGTTTCAGACAACGATGAAGAACCTGTTGTCCTTGGGATGAATGTGATTGGGAACTGTTACACTGAAGTGCAAGAAGACTTGAGGAAAACCCTGCTAACTGCACCAAGTGCGACTCATCGTGTCATAAGCCAGACCCTCCAAGTGCTAACCGCTCAACAAAAATTCAGTAACCGACAGGGAGAAATCTGCCGCATTCGCATAAACGATGCTCAACCTATTAGACTTCAACCTGGAACAGAGACGCTGATATGGTGCTGAGCTTGCACTGGGGTCCGAGGTCAGGATTACCAGGCCCTTGTGGAGCCCCTACAATTACAAGATCACCCCCTTGACCGAGTCGCCAGGAGCCTGGTCACTGTGTCACGTGGAAGAGTATCCATACGCTTGGTCAATCTAAGTGATGAAACTGTGGAACTAAAAAAATATTATCCAGTGGCGAGTCTACATCATATCCGTCTACAAGACGTCCTGGATTCCCCTACTGTTCCTGCACAGAAATCACTTCAAACAGCGGATGCAGCCAAAGATCCATCTGAACAGCCTTGGTGGGCTGAACTACACATTGGAGATGTCACCACCTCTGCCTAACAACTCAAAGGTGTGTTGGACTTAGCCAAGGAGCACCACCAAGTCTTCACTAAACACCCCTTGGACTATGGTCAAACCAGCTTGATAAAGCACACTATTCCCACTGGCACTCATCCTCCAATTAAAGAAAGATATAGTCCCTTGCCTCCAGCTCTATACCAGCAGGTGAAGAAGATGGTTCAGGACATGAAAACAGCTAATGTCATCCAGGATAGTCACAGCCCTCTGGGCTGCCACTTTGGTCCTGGTAAAGAAGAAGGATGGAACCATCCATTTCTGCGTGGATTATCGCAAAATTAACAACATTACGCACAAGGACACGTACCCCCTGCCACGAATTGAAGAGTCTCTAGCAGCCCTGGGATCTGCTGCTTATTTCTCAACCCGGGATCTAATCAGTGGCTATTGGCAAGTCCCCATGGCACCTGAAGATAAGGAGAAAACAGCCTTCACTACCCCCAATGGGTTTGTTCGAGTTCAACTACATGCCATTTGGACTGTGTAATGCCCCTGGGACATTTCAGAGACTCATGGAAAGGTGCCTTGGGCACAAAAACGTTGATTCCGTCTTGCTGTACTTGGATAATGTGATCGTCTATTCCAAGACTTATGAAGAGCATTAACAGTATTTGGCAGATGTATTCCAGACTCTGACTCAACATGGATTGAAAGTCAAACCTTCAAAGTGTCACTTGCTGAAACCCCAAGTGAAATATCTAGGACATGTCGTGAGTGCTGAAGGCGTGAAACCGGACCCTGATAAGATAGTGGCCGTGCAAAGCTGGCCCGCTCCTAAGACCGTCAAGGAGGTCAAGAGCTTTCTGGGATTTGCAAGTTACTATCGGAGATTTATCCCACACTTCGCTCAAATTGCAGAGCCTATCCAGGAGCTCTTGAAAGGTCGTCCCAAAGGCAGTCAGAGCGCTAAAATACCTGTAGAGTGGAATGAAGAGCAAGAGATTGCTTTCCAACTGCTAAAAGAAAAACTCACGGAGTCACCAGTCCTGGGCTACCCTGACTATAGCCTGCCATTCTGTCTCTATACGGACGCCAGTAAGAAAGGTTTAGGAGCCATATTATCTCAGACTCAAACCAGAACTGAAAGAGTCATCGCCTATGCCAGTAGATCTTTATGGGAACCGGAGAGGAATGACCACAATTTTAGCTCCTTCAAACTGGAATTCCTGGCCTTGGTCTGGGCTGTAACTGAGAAGTTCAAGGATTATCTGGCGGCCACACCTTTCACTGTCTACACCGATAATAATCCACTGGCTCACCTAATCACCGCACGTCTGGGAGCTCTAGAGCAAAGATGGGCCTCTAGACTGGCAAATTTCGACTTTACCATTAAGTACCGAACAGGCAAAGCTAACGACAACGCTGACGCCTTATCCGGCAACGGAGAGCTGGCTCAGAGCTACTTTGCCTCTGGCGACAACGGAGAATGCTCTTCATACAGAGAGATCTACTCCTCAGAACACTTGATCCTGTCACCTATGAGCATCTTCATCAGATAGTTGTGCCCCGGAGAGATGCCAAGATGGTAATGGACATGTACCATAACAGGTCTGGTCATTTTGGAACTCAAAAGATGGAAGCCATCATCAGGCAGCGTTTCTACTGGACTGGCATGAGAAGTAAAATCGAAGCCTGGTGTCGGGAGTGTCCCACCTGTACTGTCCAATAGTGTGTAAAAGTCCTCTGGATATTGTGGCCATTGACCACGTGAAACTGGAACCCAGCAGATCTGGATACACCTATGCTATGACATAGACCATTACACCAAGTTCGTTGTGGCTTTACCTGTGAAGGACCTAATAGCCAAAACTACTGCAGCTGCTCTGTGGAAAAGCTTCATTCTGCCATACGGGTGTCCTGACATGATCCTCACTGACCAAGGATCCGCATTCGAGTCTCAGTTGTTCTATGAACTGTGTGCCTTGCACCACTGCAAAAAACTGAGGACCACTGCATATCACCCACAAGGGAATGGCCTGTGCGAGAAGATGAACCAAACCTTGATCAATATGCTCAAGGCCGCACCCCCTCACAAGAGAGCCGAGTGGCCTTTGCTTCTGCCTGAATTAATGTACCTGTACAACAATACAACTCACTGCTCCACCGGGTACACCCCATACTACCTCATGTTTGAGAGACAGGACCGTTTACCTGCAGACCTTGCCCTTGACATCCCCGTGCAGGACTCTGAACCACTCCTTCCTCAATCTGAGTGAGTCAAAGAGCATCAGAAACGCTTAGAGGATGTCATAGAAATAGTGGACTCTAAAATAGAGAAAGCCCAGCAAAAACAAAAACAGGACTTTGATCTACGTGTACATGCGGAGCCCTTACAACCAGGAGACAAGGTCTGGCTCAGAAACAATCACCCAGTGAGCAAGCTGGATATCTGCTGGGAACGTGAACCATACACAGTCATGGCTGTCCCCTCATCGGAAGTTTATGAGATCCGGAGAGAAGATAAAGGTACTCAGCGAGTACAACACAACAGGCTCAAGAAATGCCTGCAGAAACCTGTTCAGGAGCAACCAAGGGAAATGGATAAGTCACCCGAACTGCTATTGTCTTCAGAAAGTGAGACTCCAACAGAGTTGACTCCCATGCTTGACCCCCTTCAGTGGTTTCTCTAGCCTCAAATTTGAGTCTTGATGCCAGTTCCTGGGATTACTAAGTCTTCAGCGTCAAGCCAGGCAGCTGATCCTCCTGCACAAGTCCCGGATACTACCTCTACCCCCGGAGACTCTGAACTGTCCTTGCGGAGATCCCAACAGACCACTAAAGGTCAGCTGCCTGCCCGTTCTAGGGAATTTCAGCAGCAGCAGCCGAGGCGGAGACTTCCAGCCCTTCCGGTGAGTGCACCGGTGCTGTGAGAACTCCATCCATTGGATTACTGGGAGCCATGGTGTGGACTGCGCCTGAAGGGTGAGGACCTGTTGGCAGTATTTTAATATTTTTCTACTATAGGTTTCCCTTTATTGTCCTCCTCCTGATGTTTAACAAGGACTCCCCCCAGCTACATAAAGAATCCAAGTTACATAAGGTTGTGCGCAAAATTCCTTCTTCCTTATGTGGATTAAAGTGACAGTAGCCCCTCATTTGGATTACAAATGACTTTATATGTTATCTGTTCCTGCACCCAAAGAATAGACTCAAACATGTACCTGAGCTCTTTGTGATTCCTATTTTCATAGTTTTGCATTATTTTACACTAACCATTTTTACAGGTTCAGCAACGTTCAAGGATCTTATACCTATTGTGTGTATTTCTCTACAGGTACCACACTTTTGGAATGGACTTTGGACTTTATGCTGTTAGCCAGACAGCATCTTTGTTTCATTACTCAAATGGACTACCTCTGAGTAGGGTTGAGCGAACTTTACCGAACTTTAGGATTTTTGGAACCCGAACATTTCAGTAAAAGTTTGGGTTCGGGTTCGGTGTTCGGTGATTTCTTGGCGCGTTTAACTCTGTGCCCTTAGAAGCTATCACAGCCATGCCTACTAATGGCATAGCTGTGATTGGCCAGTGTAGCATGTGACCCAGCCTCTATATAAGCTGGAGTCACGTAGCGCTGCACGTCACTCTGCTGTGCTTAGTGTAGGGAGAGGCTGCTGCTGGTGATTTCAGGGAGAGAATAGGAGAGAATCTTTGCTCAAAACGTGAATCTAACTCAGCAATCTAAATACATTGTGTTGTGTGGGTGCAGGGCCCAATTTTTTTTATCCTGCCCTGAGCCCAGTGACCGAAAAAAATTGACTTTTATAAGTCAGTTAGGTGGGTGGCGGCGGCCATTTTATGCAAGCTCAGTGCACCAGCACTGCATCTGAGCTTTTGGGACATTGAAAATCACAATTTTTTTGGGCAATTTACAACATCTGGTGCATTTGCAGGCTTAGTCAGTGTGCTATTTAAGCCAGCCATCATTTTCTGGGTTTTAAAAACAGACTTTTTTTTGCCAAAAACCACTATTTGCCAGATCTGCAAGTGTTAAATTCAAGTTTAATATATACAGCTTTTATATTCTGTTACCAAAAAAACACTTTTTTGACAATATACAACATCTGGATTAGTCAGTGTGCAATTTAAGCTAGAAATACAGCCATCATTTTCTGGGTTTTTAAAAACACACTTTTTTTTGCCAAAAAACACTATTTTCCTGATCTGCAAGTGTTAAATTCAAGTTTAATATATACAGCTTTAATATTCTGTTACCAAAAAAACACTTTTTTCGCAATATACAAAATATGGATTAGTCAGTGTGCAATTTAAGCTAGAAATACAGCCATCATTTTCTGGGTTTTTAAAAACACACTTTTTTTGCCAGATTCCACTATTTTTCTGGCCTTGCAGCATCAGCACGTGTGAAATTCCAGGGTTATATACTGCTGTCAAATTCAGTTATTAAACAAACACCCAAACGGGCAAAAAAAAATTAGTTGGCAGCCTTTGCTGCAGATTTCATTGTGAGATACCGCCTTTACATACTGTCTTTCTATTCAGTTATTTGAAATAAAGCCATTTTGGGCACAATTCATTGATAGCGTCCTAGTGTGGATCAGGGCGTGTGAAATACACCCTTTAAATACAGGGCTTCTATTCAGGTATTTGAAATACAACCATTTTGGGCAAACAAATTTAATTGTGGCCTAATGTGGATCAGGGCGTGTGAGATACACCCTTTATATACAGGGGTTCTATTCGGGTATTTGAAATACAACCAAACAAAATTAAAAGAAGGCCTAGTCTGGTTCAGGGCATGTGAGATACACCCTTTAAATACAGGGGTTTGATTGTTTTATTAATAAAACACATTTTTTTGTGCAAAATACACAATTTTTCAGGCCTTGCAGCATCTTGACGTTTGAAATTCCAGGGTTATATACTGCTGCCATATTCAGTTATTAAAATAACACCCGTTTGGGCAAAAAAAAAATATATTTGGCAGCCTTTGCTGCATATGTCATTGTGAGATACACCCTTTATATATTTGGGTTATATTCAAATATTTTAAATACCGCCATTTGGTGCACAAATCTTTAATTGAGGCCTAGTCTGGTTCAGGGCGTGTGAGATACACCCTTTAAATACCTGGCTTCTATTCAGGTATTTTAAATACAGCCATTTTGGGCAAACAAATTTAATTGAAGCCTAGTGTGGGTCAGGCCGTGTGAGATACACCCTGTATATACAGGGCTTATATTCTTTTATTAATAAAACACCCTTTTTGGGGAAAAATACACAATTTTTCAGGCCTTGCAGCATCAAGACGTTTGAAATTCCAGGGTTATATACTGCTTCTATATTCAGTTATTAAACAAACACCCGTTTGGGCAAAAAAAAAATATTTGGCAGCCTTTGCTGCATATGTCATTGTGAGATACAGCCTTTACATAGTGTGGTTCTATTCAGATATTTGAAATACCGCCATTTGGTGCACAAATCTTTAATTGAGGCCTAGTCTGGTTCAGGCCGTGTGAGATACACCCTTTAAATACAGGGGTTTGATTCAGGTATTTTAAATACAGCTATTTTGGGGAAACAAATTTAATTGAGGCCTAGTCTGGTTCAGGCCGTGTGAGATACACCCTTTAAATACAGGGGTTTGATTCAGGTATTTGAAATACAGCCATTTTGGGCACAAAAATTCAATTGAGGCCTAGTCTGGTTCAGGCCGTGTGAGATACACCCTTTAAATACAGTGGTTTGATTCAGGTATTTGAAATACAGCCATTTTGGGCAAACAAATTTAATTGAGGCCTAGTCTGGTTCAGGCCGTGTGAGATACACCCTTTAAATACAGGGCTTCTATTCAGGTATTTGAAATACAGCCATTTTGGGCAAACAAATTTAATTGAGGCCTAGTCTGGTTCAGGGCATGTGAGATACACCCTGTAAGTACTGTCGTTCTATTCTACTATTAATTAAACACCCATTTAGGGCAAGATCCTAAATTCGAGAAATATGAGGAGAGCGTCAAATAAGGGACGTGGCCCAGGTCGTGGTGCTGCTGGTGGAGCTCCTGTTGCAGGGAGAAGACGTGGTCGATCTGTGCCAGCTACACGCACAAGTGAAAACCCTTCCTCAGGTGCGAGAAGGCGCCAGAACCTGCAGCGGTATTTGGTCGGGCCTAATGCGGCTCCATGAATGGTGAGGCCTGAACAAGATTGGGTTGCTGACAGTGGATCCAGTTCCTTCACATTGTCTCCCACCCAGTCTCCTGCTGAAAGACCACAGTTGGCACCTGCAGCCGATGTCCATCAGTCTTTCACCTCACCCCCTTGCAAATCAGCCAAGCAGTCTGAGCCCCAAGTCATGCAGCAGTCTCTTCTGCTTTTTGATGACTCTGTTAGCGGGGTTTCCAAGGGCCACCTAGCCCTGCCCCAGAAGTGGAAGAGATTGAGTGCACCGATGCCCAACCACTTATCTTTCAAGATGAGTACATGGGAGGACCATCTCAGCACGTCTCGGATGATGACGAAACACAGGTGCCAACTGCTGGGGCTTTCGAAAGTGTGCAGACTGACAAGGAAGGCAGGGGTGAAGACTGAGTGGAAGATGATGTGGAGGACGATGAGGTCCTCGACCCCACATGGAATCAAGGTCATGCGAGTGACCTATGTAGTTCGGAGGAAGAGGCGGTGGTCGCACAGAACCACCAGCACAGCAGAAGAGGGAGCAGGGTGCAAAAGCGGAGCGGCCGTCCTCTAGACAGTACGCCTGCTACTGCCCACCACAGCAAGGGACCGAGCACACCAAATCCAGCTCCAAGGAGTTCCCTGGCATGGCAGTTCTTTAGACAATGTGCTGACGACAAGACAAGAGTGAATTGCACGCTGTGCAATTAGAGCCTGAAGCGAGGCATAAACGTTCTCAACCTGAGCACAACCTGTATGACCAGGCATTTAAGTGCTAAGCACGAGCTGCAGTGGAGTAGACACCTCAAAAACCAAGAAAGCTCTCTGGCTCCTCCTGCATCCTCTTCTGCTGCAGTCTCGGCCTCTTCATCCACCTCTGGAGTGACAGTGCCACCTGCCACCCCGCAAACAGAGGATCTTCCAGCAACACCACCACCTGGGTTACCAAGCATCTCCACAATGTCCCACGCTAGCGTTCAGCTCTCCATCTCCCAAACACTGGAGAGGAAGAGGAAGTGCCCCCCTACCCACCCGCGATCACTAGCCCTGAATGCCAGCATTTCAAAATTACTGGCCTTTGAAATGCTGTCATTCCGTCTGGTGGAGACGGATAGTTTTAAAGGCCTTATGGCGTTGGCTGTCCCACAGTACGTCGTGCCCAGCCGCGACTACTTTACCAGGCGAGCCATCCCTTTCCTGCACAATCAAGTAGAGGACAAAATCAGGTGTGCACTGCGCAATGCCATCTGTGGCAAGGTGCACCTCACTAGGGATACGTGGACCAGTAAGCACGGTCAGGGACGTTATATCTCCATAAAAGCACACTGGGTAAATGCAGTGGCGGCTGGGCCTGAGGCGGATAGCAGTTTTGCGCATGTCCTTCCACCACAGAGGATTGCAGGGCGCTTCAGTTTGCCTCCTGTTGCTTCCTCCTCCTACTCCGCTTCCTTATCCTCTACCGGCTCCTCATCTGGTAAGCGTAACACTTTCACCACCAACTTCAGCACAGCCAGGGGTAAACGACAGCAGGCTGTTTTAAAACTTATCTGTTTGGGGGACAAACCCCACACCGTGCACGAGCTGTGGACGGGCCTTGAACAACAGACAGATCAGTGGTTTGTGCCAGTCAGCCTCAAGCCCGGCCTGGTGGTGTGCGATAATGGGCGAAATCTCGTAGCAGCTCTGGGACTAGCCGGTTTGACGCACATCCCTTGCCTGGCGCATGTGCTGAATTTGGTGGTGCAGAGATTCCTTAAAAATTACCCCGATATGTCAGAGCTGCTGCATAAAGTGCACTAAAAGGAAAAAAATAGAACATGTAAAAAACAAATAAAAGCGGCCAAACTAGAGACCGAGAGATTAATTGCCAAAGAGAGTAAAACTAACACTAAAATGTTCTTCAATTATATAAATGTTAAAAAGTATATATCTGAAGGTGTTGGCCCTTTAAAGAGTAATGAGGGGGGAGTCGCAGAGAGCGACGAGGAGAAAGCAAAGCTGTTAAATATTTTTTTCTCCAATGTATTCACTGAGGAAAATAAATTGTCAGATGACATGCAGAATGCAAAAATAAATTCCCCATTAAAAGTGTCCTGTCTGACCCAGGAAGAAGTACATCAGCGACTTAAAAAGATTAAAATAGACAAATCGCCAGGACCGGATGACATACACCCCCGTATCCTAAAGGAATTAAGTAATGTCATAGCCAGACCCTTATTTCTGATATTTGCAGACTCTATACTGACAGGGAATGTCCCACAGGATTGGCGCGTGGCATATGTGGTGCCAATATTCAAAAAGGGGCCAAAAACAGAGCCTGGAAACTATAGGCCGGTAAGTTTAACATCTGTTGTGGGTAAACTGTTTGAAGGTTTTCTGAGAGATGCTATATTAGAGCATCTCAAAGGAAATAAGCAAATAACGCCATATCAGCATGGCTTCATGAGGGATCGGTCATGCCAGACTAATTTAATCAGTTTCTATGAGGAGGTAAGTTCTAGACTTGACAGCGGCGAATCAATAGATGTCGTATATCTGGACTTCTCCAAAGCATTTGACACTGTACCACATAAAAGGTTAGTATATAAAATGAGAATGCTCGGACTGGGAGAAAACATCTGTATGTGGGTAAGTAACTGGCTGAGTGATAGAAAACAGAGGGTGGTTATTAACGGTACACACTCAGATTGGGTCACTGTCACTAGTGGAGTACCTCAGGGGTCAGTATTGGGCCCTATTCTCTTCAATATATTTATTAATGATCTTGTAGAAGGCTTGCATAGTAAAGTATCAATTTTCGCAGATGACACTAAACTGTGTAAAGTAATTTACACTGATGAGGACAGTATACTACTACAGAGGGATCTGGATAGATTGGAGGCTTGGGCAGATAAGTGGCAGATGAGGTTTAACACTGATAAATGTAAAGTTATGCACATGGGAAGGAAAAATGCAACACTTGGTAACACTGACATGGAAAAGGATCTAGGAATTTTAATAAACAGCAAACTTAGCAGCAAAAAACAGTGTCAGGCAGCTGCTGCCAAGGCCAACAAGATAATGGGTTGCATCAGAAGGGGCATAGATTCCCGTGATATGAACATAGTCCTACCACTTTACAAATCGCTAGTCAGACCACACATGGAGTACTGTATACAGTTCTGGGCTCCTGTAAACAAGGCAGACATAGCAGAGCTGGAGAGGGTTCAGAGGAGGGCAACTAAAGTAATAACTGGAATGGGGCAACTACAGTACCCTGAAAGATTATCAAAATTAGGGTTATTCACTTTAGAAAAAAGACGACTGAGGGGAGATCTAATTACTATGTATAAATATATCAGGGGTCAGTACATAGATCTATCCCATCATCTATTTATCCCCAGGACTGTGACTGTGACGAGGGGACATCCTCTGCGTCTGGAGGAAAGAAGGTTTGTACACAAACATAGAAGAGGATTCTTTACGGTAAGAGCAGTGAGACTATGGAACTCTCTGCCTGAGGAGGTGGTGATGGTGAGTACAATAAAGTAATTCAAGAGGGGCCTGGACGTATTTCTGGAGCTTAATAATATTACAGGCTATAGCTACTAGAGAGGGGTCGTTGATCCAGGGAGTTATTCTGATTGCATGATTGGAGTCGGGAAGGAATTTTTTATTCCCCTAAAGTGGAGAAAATTGGCTTCTACCTCACAGGGTTTTTTGCCTTCCTCTGGATCAACTTGCAGGATAACAGGCCGAACTGGATGGACAAATGTCTTTTTTCGGCCTTATGTACTATGTTACTATGTTACTATGTGCGCACTTTCCGCGTTCTCACCCTGCTGCTGCTCGCCTGTCAGCGCTGCAGCGTAACTTCGGCCTTCTCGCTCACCGCCTCATATGCGACGTGCCCACAAGGTGGAACTCCACTTTGCACATGCTGGCCAGATTGTGCAAGCAGCATCAGGCGATAGTGGAGTTTCAGCTGCAGCACGCACAGGAGAGTCGCTCGGCCAGGGCACAGTTCTGGAGGATGAGAAGGCGATGGAGGAGGAGGAACCATGTTTACAGCAGGGTGGCACCCAGACCAGCTCATGGCCATCACTGGTGCGTGGCTGGGGGGCTACAGAGGACACAGACGATACACCTCCCACAGAGGACAGCGTTTCGTTGCTCTGGGCAGCCTGGCGCACATGAGCGATTACATGCTGCGGTGTCTCCGCAACGACCGGCGAGTTGCCCACATTCTAACTTGTGCTGATTACTGGGTGGCCACGCTACTGGATCCCCGTTACAAGGACAACGTACCGTCCTTAATTCCCTCACTGGAGCGTTATCGTAAGATGCGCAAGTACAAGCGCACGCTGGTAGATGCGCTGCTGGTGGCATTCCCACCTGACAGCGGGGGCACAGTGGAAGCACATGACGAAGGCAGAGGAAGAGGTCGCCAACACAGCTGGGGCACCGCCAGCACCTCAGAAGGCAGGGTTAGCATGGCCGAAATGTGGAAAAGCTTTGTCAGCACGCCACAACAACCAGCACCACCAGCTGATATGGAACATCTTAGCAGGAGGCAGCATTTCACCAACATGGTGGAGCAGTATGTGTGCACACGCCTGAATGACGGGTCTGCCCCCTTCAACTTCTGGGTCTCCAAATTGGGCACATGGCCTGAGCTTGCCCTTTACGTCTTGGAGGTGCTGGCATGCCCTGCAGCCAGTGTATTATCTGAACGTGTGTTTAGCACGGCAGGGGGCGTCATCACAGACAAGCGCAGCCGCCTGTCCACAGCCAACGTGGACAAGCTCACATTCATTAAAAATGAACCAGGCATGGATCCCCCAGGACTTGTCCGTACCTTGTGCAGAATAGACATGTATACCGGCCTTAACCAGCCATTGTTATACTGCAGCGCAATTGCTCATTCTTGTATTTTGGATATTTCACACTCTTTTAGAGTGTACCCTAATTTAAAAAAATTTAATTAAAACCAAAAACCTGTGTTGGCTACCTCGTCCTCCTCCACCGCCACTTCCACCTACACCGCTACGTCCACCGCCTCCTCAAACTCCTACTCCCTATGGAACTCCACCTCATAAATCATTTTTTTTTTTTTTTATTTGTACGTATTTTATTTTATGTCATTTCACTACTTTGTCATTTACATTTTCGGGTGAAATTCACAAATTTTTGTGTGTGATGTACCACTGCTATACCTAGTAGACAGCTTAATAAATTTCAATAATTTTTCTTTTACATTTTCGGGTGACAATAAACAATTTTTTTCTGTCATAGACCCCTGCTCTACCAATTAGACAGGTTAATATATTTCTGTAATTTTTCTGTTACATTCTTGGGTTGACATTATACAATTTTAGACGTGAATAAACCGCTGCTCTGCATAGGTGACAGGAAATAAAATTTCTGAAATGCTTCTTTAATTGATGCGCGCCACCTCCTTCGATTCATTGCTTAAACTTAAACAAGTTGTACCACATTTGCACTTCAATAATTTGTCCCACATTTCTGTTATACTCTTTTGGCCAACATTTGCACCTTAAAGGGCTTCTGTCACCCCACTAAAGTGATTTTTTTTTTTTTGGGCTAGTTAAATTAGTTATATTGCGATATATGAAAATATAATGGTGTTACTTACTTTGATCCAGCAGTTTCTTCCAAAAATGAAGTTTTATAATATGTAAATTAGGTCTCTACCAGCAAGTAGGGCGGCTACTTGCTGGTAGCTGCTGCAGAAAACCGCCCCCTCGTCGTGTTGAATGACAGGGCCAGCCGGGATCTCCTCCTCCGGCCAGCCCTGTCGGCATTTCAAAAATCGCGCGCCTGTGTTCACTCGGCGCAGGCGCTCTGAGATGAGGAGGCTCGCCTCTTCAGAACTCCCTCAGTGCGCCTGTGCCGATGACATCACCGAAATAGAAGACGTCATCGGCGCAGGCGCACTGAGGGAGTGCTGAGGAGACGAGCCTCCTCATCTCAGAGCGCCTGCGCAGAATGAACACAGGCGCGCGATTTTTGAAATGCCGACAGGGCTGGCCGGAGGAGGAGATCCCGGCTGGCCCTGTCATTCAACACGACGAGGGGGCGGTTTTCTGCAGCAGCTACCAGCAAGTAGCCGCCCTACTTGCTGGTAGAGACCTAATTTACATATTATAAAACTTCGTTTTTGGAAGAAACTGCTGGATCAAAGTAAGTAACACCATTATATTTTCATATATCGCAATATAACTAATTTAACTAGCCCAAAAAAAAATAATCACTTTAGTGGGGTGACAGAAGCCCTTTAATAGCTTTTCCCACATTTCCGCTTGACTCTTTTGGCCCACATTTGGGCTTCTGTAATTTGTACAACCTTTGCGCCTTAATAGCTTTTCCCACATTTCCGCTTGACTCTTTTGGCCCACATTTGGGCTTCTGTAATTTGTACAACATTTGCGCCTAATAGCTTTTCCCACATTTCAGCTCGATCCCAAATTTTCTTTATAAATTTATCTCCCTTAAATTTGGTCTCTTTTTCTCACGCTCCGTCTCCGGCGTGGAACCCTGATTCAACATGGTAGGCTCACAAAAGAAGATCGAAAGTTGATAGAGAAGATATCCAAATGGATGGTGGTTGTCACTGGGGCACCTCTACATAGGTGACAGGAACATCAATTTAAAAAAATCGTCAATTACATTGTCAGGTGACATTTTTCAAATTTTGCCAGATAGAAACCCCTGCTCTGCATAGTTGACAGGGAATGAAATGTAATAAATTCTTCAGTAATTAATGTGTGCCACATCCTTTCCTTAAATGCTTAAACTTTAAAAAGTTGTCACACTTTTATGCTTTAATAATTTGTCCCATAATTCAACTCTATGGTAGGTGCAGAAAAGAACATCGAAAGTTGATAGAGCAGATATTAAATTGGATTGTGAACGTCACGGGGACGTGCGACATGGTGGAGCAGTAAGTTTGCACACGCCTACACGAACTGACTGACAGGGGTCAGCCCCTGCAACTTCTGGGTCTCCAAATTGGGCACATGGCCTGAGCTTGCCCTTTACCCCTTGGAGGTGCTGGCCTGCCCTGCAGCCAGTGTATTGTCTGAACGTGTGTTTAGCACGACTGTAGGGGGTTATCACAGGTTATATTTCCCAATGTTTTGGGGTGTACCCTAATTTAAAAAATAAAATGTAAAACCAAAAATCAGTGTAGGCTACCTCCTCCTCCTTCTCCGCCGCTTTCACCTACACCGCCACATCCACCGCCTCCTCAACCTCCTACTCCATATGGACCTTGTCCTCCTAGATCAAGATTATTATTTTTTATTTTTACGTATTTTATGTTATTTAAAGTTATTTCCCTATCCACATTTGTTTGCAAAGCACTTGCCATGCTCTTAACCGCCTCCGGACCGCCTAACGCAGGATTGCGTTCCAGAGGCGGCTGATTCATTCCTCCTAGACGCATATACGCGTCATCTCGCGAGACGCGAGATTTCCTGTGAACGCGCGCACACAGGCGCGCGCGTTCACAGGAACTGCAGGTAAGCGAGTGGATCTACAGCCTGCCAGCGGCGATCGTTTGCTGGCAGGCTGTAGATGCAATTTTTTTAACCCCTAACAGGTATATTAGACGCTGTTTTGATAACAGCGTCTAATATACCTGCTACCTGGTCCTCTGGTGGTCCCTTTTGCTTGGATCGACCACCAGAGGACACAGGCAGCTCTGTAATAAGTAGCACCAAGCACCACACTACACTACACCCCCCCTGTCACTTATTAACCCCTTATTCAACCCTGATCACCCCATATACACTCCCTGATCAACCCCCTGTCATTGATCACCCGCCTGTCATTGATCACCCCCCTGTAAGGCTCCATTCAGACGTCCGTATGTGTTTTACAGATCCACGGATCCATGGATCGGACCTGCAAAACACATACGGACATCTGAATGGAGCCTTACAGGGGGGTGATCAATGACAGAGGGGTGATCACCCCATATAGACTCCCTGATCACCCCCCTGTCATTGATCACCCCCCTGTAAGGCTCAGTTCAGACGTCCGTATGTGTTTTACGGATCCACGGATCCTTGGATCGGATCCGCAAAACACATACGGATGTCTGAATGGAGCCTTACAGGTGGGTGATCAATGACAGGGGGGTTATCACCCCATATAGACTCCCTGATCACCCCCCTGTCATTGATCACCCCCTCTGCATTATTGGTTGCTTCAGGGAGTACCACACTTCCATGGAGTACTAAATTTATATCCCAAATTAGCCACTGACAATCGGATAAAAAACTGGTTCTCAGACTTGAGACACTAAAACATAAAATCTTATTTAGTAAAACTAAAATAAATTTAAAAAAAGTAGACATATCAGGTATTGCCGCATCTGTAATAATCTGCTCTATAAAAATACCCACCCCTAACCCCTCAGATGAACACGTTCAAAAAATATTTTTGGCACCATGTCCCATTTGAAGTCCCCCTGATGCACCCCTAGAGTAAAAACTCCATAAAAGCAACCCCATCTAAGAAACTACACCCCTCAAGGCATTAAAAACTGATTTTACAAACGTCATTAACCCTTTATGTGTTCCACAAGAGTTATTGGCAAATGGAGATGAAATTTCAGAATTTCTATTTCTGGTAACCTTGCCTCACAAAAATGTAATATAGATAAACCAAAAATCATATGTACCCTAAAAATAGTCCCAACAAAACTGCCACCTTATCCCGTAGTTTCCAAAATGGGGTCCCTTTTATGAAGTTTCTACTCTAGGGGTGCATCAGGAGGGCTTCAAATGGGACATGGTGTAAATAAACCAGTCCAGCAAAATCTGCCTTCCAAAAACCACACAGTGCACCTTTCCCTCTACGCCCTACTGTGTGCCCATACAGTAGTTTACAGCCACATATGAGGTGTTTCTGCAAACTACAGAATCGGGGCAATAAATATAGCATTTTGTTTGGCTGTTACCCTTGCTTTGTTACAGGAAAAAATGGAAAATTTGCCCAAAAATTGTAATTCTCAAATTTCATTCCCATTTGCCAATAACTCTTATGTGTAAGCCTCACAAAGTGACTTCAGACCTGAACTGGTCCCTAAAAATTGGGTTTTTGAAAAAAGCCTTGTAACATCCCCAAATACTAAAATGTCATCCCCAAAATGATCCAAATATGATGTAGACATATGGGGAATGTAAAGTAATAACTATTTTTGGAGGTATTACTATGTATTATAGAAGTACAGAAATTTAAACTTGGAAATTAGCAATTTTTTTCAAAATTTTTGGTAAATTTTGTATTTTTTTTATAAATAAAAATGAAATTTTTTTACTTCATTTTACCACTGTCATGAAGTACAATATGTGATGGAAGAAAACTCAGATTGGCTTGAATAAGTAAAAGCGTTTTAAAGTTATCACCACTTAAAGTGACACTGGTCAGATTTGCAAAAAATGGCCTGGTCCTTAAGGTGAAATAAGGCTGTGTCCTTAAGGAGTTAAGTAACGGGGAACATAACGCCCCCCGAGTGGCATAACCATGCCCACTCCCTGCTTTTGTTTAGGCATGTAAATAATAATGTCCTTTAATACATTTATTCTAGGTCCTCCATATTGTACATTTCCTGTTATTCATCTCATTTTGTTCATGTAATGTGCTTGGTTTCCCAGCAGGGGTCGCAGCAACCCTTGGCAGTGCTACACTAGCAGAGAGTGGAACTAGATTCCAGTCTCTATGTCTCCCCAATGAGGGCAGGAAGTTAGATAGGGGAGAGAGTGAGTCTTCCCCTGCTAGAGAGAGGTTGTGTGGTGAGACACTCGCCCCTGCCGGGTGAGCCTTGCCTAAGAAACTAGCCAGGAAGAAGTTCCTAGGAGCACAGATAAGTGAGACAGACAAAGGCCTTATGCACACGACAGTATTTTTTCACGATCCGCAAAACGGGGTTCCGTTGTTCCGTGATCCGTTTCCGTTTTTGTGTCTTCCTTGATTTTTGGAGGATCACCAGACATGAAGGAAAGTGGAAAAAATGATAGGAAAAAAACAGACGCGGAAGCGGATGACAATCTTGAATGGGTCCGAGAACCGTTGTCCATGAAAAAAATAGGACAGGTCATATTTTTTTGACGGACTGGAAACACGGATCACAGACGCGGATGACAAACGGTGCATTATCAGAGTTTTCAACGGACCCATTGAAAGTCAATGGATCCGCAGAAAATGATGGAAAACGGAACAAAGAACACGGAACACAACAACGGTCGTGTGCATGAGGCCAAAGAGAAAGACTGCAACTGACTTAGC
Organism: Bufo bufo; assembly: GCF_905171765.1. Classification (NCBI taxonomy): domain Eukaryota; kingdom Metazoa; phylum Chordata; class Amphibia; order Anura; family Bufonidae; genus Bufo; species Bufo bufo. Next base: position 141,502,593 of record NC_053389.1, read on the forward strand.
AGAGTTGAGAAAGCTAATTCAAGGAATATACAGCAGAGAGGAGTTTGTTGCAGAGAAAGTGTTTGCCTGCCATATGTACAGTACAGACCAAAAGTTTGGACACACCTTCTCATTCAAAGAGTTTTCTTTATTTTCATGACTATGAAGGCATCAAAACTATGAATTAACACATGTGGAATTATATACATAACAAACAAGTGTGAAACAACTGCAAATATGTCATATTCTAGGTTCTTCAAAGTAGCCACCTTTTGCTTTGATTACTGCTTTGCACACTCTTGGCATTCTCTTGATGAGCTTCAAGAGGTAGTCCCCTGAAATGGTCTTCCAACAGTCTTGAAGGAGTTCCCAGAGATGCTTAGCACTTGTTGGCCCTTTTGCCTTCACTCTGCGGTCCAGCTCACCCCAAACCATCTCGATTGGGTTCAGGTCTGGTGACTGTGGAGGCCAGGTCATCTGGAGCAGCACCCCATCACTCTCCTTCATGGTCATATAGCCCTTACTTTCAAAGTTTTCCCAATTTTTCGGCTGACTGACTGACCTTCATTTATTAAAGTAATGATGGCCACTCGTTTTTCTTTACTTAGCTGCTTTTTTCTTGCCATAATACAAATTCTAACAGTCTATTCAGTAGGACTATCTGCTGTGTATCCACCTGACTTCTCCTCAACGCCACTGATGGTCCCAACCCCATTTATAAGGCAAGAAATCCCACTTATTAAACTTGACAGGGCACACCTGTGAAGTGAAAACCATTTCAGGGGACTACCTCTTGAAGCTAATCAAGAGAATGCCAAGAGTGTGCAAAGAAGTAATCAAAGCAAAAGGTGGCTACTTTAAAGAACCTAGAATATGACATATTTTCAGTTGTTTCACACTTGTTTGTTATGTATATAATTCCACATGTGTTAATTCATAGTTTTGATGCCTTCAGTGTGAATCTACAATTTTCATAGTCATGAAAATAAAGAAAACTCTTTGAATGAGAAGGTGTGTCCAACTTTTGGTCTGTACTGTACACTAAAACCTGCTGGAAACCAAGACAAGACTCTGTAAACCGTTTTGAAGACAAGTTTATTCAAGTAAAGTTGCGTTTGCATCTTCTAACAAAGTCTGGACTCAATTCATTCCATCACCATTCAAGTTCAACTACCCTTTGCTCTGCTTCGGAAAGGATATTCCAGGTAGGAGCATCGTGACACGTGCATCTAACATCTGCAGGGACATTGTAGGCTGCACTACACCGCTCTGGCATTTCTACCCCTGGATATCACCATCACACTACTTAAAGGGGACACCAGGTCCTCGTTGCTGGAAGGCAATTGGCGTCACGTTAAACTATATCACAGAGGGACATATAATCGTAAATACATCTTAGAGGGCAACCCCAGACGCAGGAAGGTCGCTGCAATTGGCTGGACGTCGCACAGTTTCCTAATAGAACTGCCTATCCCTGTGTGCAAAACAAACAAGAATAGGACATGTTCTATAATTTGCAGAAAGATCCCACGGATGAAGGATGAAACCGTATGCTGTTTGCATTTTTTGCAGGTTCATAGAAAAGAATGGGTCACGTGCAATCAACAAAAAATGCAGATCGGACACAGACCCAAATTACAGTCCTTAGTGGGATTATAGGGTAGCATTGTCTTCACCAAGGGCATAACTATAGTAACCTATAATAAACCACTGAGTGTCCCAAATTCCCCCCAGTAGGAACATTCACCAGCTCCATGTAAAGCAAGGATACACTTTCCTGCCAAGTCAAGTTAAAAAAAAAAAAAAGTTAGGCTGCTAGTGTACAACTGCACAAGTGAGCATTACAAACAACTAAGCACTGATAAGTTAACCCAAACCATATCCTAAAATTAATTCAGACCCCAGACTAGACCCCACAATAATCAGACCCCAACCATATACATAAATTCATTCATATTCCAGACTAACGCCTAAATTATCAGACCCCAGACCCCTAAATTATCACACTAGGAGTGTGTGTTGAATTTCATAACTCTTTTGTCCTTCTGGGAAATAAGCTGCTGCCAGATATTGCAGTAACGCCCTGGAGGAACTAATGGAGGAGGGGCCTGTTCGTGGCTTTGGCCAGAATAGGTGTACACATGGATCACAGGGGCAATCCTCACGATATCCTCCTAGGGCTGTGCAGTGACAGGAGAGCACACCCTTTCTTCCCTTGGGCACACCCTAGTGTTGGGACGCCTGCCTGGTTGTAGTTGGGGTGGCTTTGGTATTAAATGTTTCTGCATGGTGCAAAGCAGTAGTATGGATGTAGGTGTAATAGCCGGCAATGGAGAAGCAATGATGGGTGTTATGGTACTCCTTCTCCCTATCTTTCTAGAGTCTTCCTGTCTGTAGAACCGTAGGCTGGCAATGAGGTTCTTGTGCCGCAAGCCCAGGAGGAAAGGAGTGAAGGGTGGTGGTGGTGGTGGCTGTGGCTGCAATAATCATTCACAGTAGCAATCCTCACATCAATGCTCCCTAGGGCCAGGGCCAGGGCTGGGACAAGGTCCACCACCAACAAAGGCTGAGCTGCCCAAGTGCGCTACCCCCCCCCCCCCCCGCCGCCATTTAGATATGTATGTTTGTTATTAATCATCATCCAGATCCACCTCCCCTAAACAGTGCCATCCACATATCCCCTCCCCTAAACAGTGCCATCCACAGATCCCCCTCCCCTAAATAGTGCAATCCGCATATCCCCCTCCCCTAAACAGTGCCATCCACAGATCCCCTCCCCTAAATAGTGCCATCCACAGATCCCCCTCCCCTAAACAGTGCCATCCACAGATCCCCCTCCCCTAAACAGTGCCATCCACAGATCCCCCTCCCCTAAACAGTGCCATACACAGATCCCCCTCCCCATAGCAGTGCCATCCACAGATCCCCCTCCCCATAGCAGTGCCATCCATGCACAGATCCCCCTCCCCGACGCCCCCAGGAGTACATTTATAAACTAATCAGTAACTTTAACTTTAATCATTGCTGATCTCTTTACTTGAATATCTTACTCTGTCTTAGCTCCGGTAACAGCAGGCAGTGCGGGCGGCACTCACTCACTGATGTCACGCGCCTGCGCCGCCTAGTGGGAGGAGCAGGCGCGTGACGTCGGTGAGTGGGCGCCGCCCGCACGTACTTACTGCTGTTACCGGAGTTAAGACAGAGTAAGATATTCAAGTAAAGAGATCAGCAATGATTAAAGTTACTGATTAGTTTATAAATGTGCTCCTGGGGGCGGCATGGCCCTGTATATTCTAACCCCCAGGCAAGCGTCCCCGTCACCATGGGAACGCCTGGGGGTTAGAATATACCATCGGATCTTCTGACTCAGTGGCCTGCCTGCCGCCCAGAGGCTGGGGAGCTGGGCTGCGCCCTGAGGCTGGAGCCTCCCCAGCCTCTGTGTCGGCCCGGCCCTGGCCAGGGCAGTCATAGAAAGGTGCCCCCTTTCTTCCCTCGAGGCACATGCTAATGTTGGGGATCCTGCCTGATGGTAGTTGGTGTGCCCTTAGTGTTCTGGGTTTGGTGTGGGTGCAAGGCAGGAGGTGTAGGTGCTGTGAGCAGTTAATGTAACCAGATCAAACAAGTTTCTGTTTACTAAAGCTCAGAATAGAAGTTGTAGTATATCCAACAGTATCAAAACAGTTCCAAACAATTTTCAGTGAAAATCTTTTCAGATAGCAAAGCATGGATTTAGGCCAGATGGGGATTATAGTACTCTTCCCTCTATCTCTCCAAAAGCTCTCTTTGCATAATTCTGGTAATATTATTCCTGCAAAGGTGGCTATACTTCCCAGCTGATGGATATATGATTACTATACGGTGGGCCAGACCATGTCATTTTGTACGCCAGTTTTTGGCATATAAAATGACTTAAATCTACATTAGCAAGGGATCTGACTTAGATTTTAGATTGTTGCACGTCCTGTTGGAGGAAGCGACAAAGCTATGTAGAGTCCTGCACCTCCACATAACCTTGCCTATTCATCCAGCAACGCAGACACTATTAAGACGTAAATCGCTTGTCTTAATAAATATACCCCTAGGTTGCTATGGAGTCCTCCCACAGGCAGGGGAAGGGTTAAGGAGATTCAGCACCCTGCCTAAGCTGAATCTCTCAGAGATAGTAGTTCTCTGGAGTTCAGGCCTAGTATCCTGAGGAGTGAGAACGTGTAGCTTCCTCCACTACAGGGATCTCAAGTCTCCCGGAGGTTCAGGGAGTCTCCCGCTATTAGATAGCGGCTCCCTGACACCCGCATGTGAGACAATATATCCCGGAAAGATTTACTGATAGCAGAGCAGAGAGATAAGAGAAGTGACAGATGACACAGAGTTTAGATTACAGGTTGAATTAACCCTTTAGGGTCAAATTGGCTTCTCAAGGAGATACAGTTGCAAGAAAAAGTATGTGAACCCTATGGAATTATATGGATTTCTGCACAAATTGGTCATAAAATGTGATCTGATCTTCATCTAAGTCACAGCAATAGACAATCACAGTCTGATTAAACTAATAACACACAAAGAATTAAATGTTACCATGTTTTTATTGAACACACCATGTAAGCATTCACAGTGCAGGTGTAAAAAGTATGTGAACCCCTAGACTAATGACATCTCCAAGAGCTAATTGGAGTGAGGTGTCAGCCAACTGGAGTCCAATCAATGAGATGAGATTGGAGGTGTTGGTTACAGCTAACGTGCCCTATAAAAAACACACACCAGTTCTGGGTTTGGTTTTCACAAGAAGCATTGCCTGATGTGAATGATGCCTCTCACAAAAGAGCTCTCAGAAGACCTACGATTAAGAATTGTTGACTTGCATAAAGCTGGAAAGGGTTATAAAAGTATCTCCAAAAGCCTTGCTGTTCATAAGTCCACGGTAAGACAAATTGTCTATAAATGGAGAAAGTTCAGCACTGCTGCTACTCTCCCTAGGAGTGGCCATCCTGTAAAGATGACTGCAACAGCACAGCGCAGACTGCTCAATGAGGCGAAGAAGAATCCTAGAGTGTCAGCTAAAGACTTACAAAAGTCTCTGGCATATGCTAACATCCCTGTTAGCGAATCTACGATACGTAAAACACTAAACAAGAATGGATTTCATGAAAGGATACCACAGAGGAAGCCACTGCTGTCCAAAAAAAACATTGCTGCGCGTTTACAGTTTGCACAAGAGCACCTGGATGTTCCACAGCAGTACTGGCAAAATATTCTGTAGACAGATGAAACCAAAGTTGAGTTGTTTGGAAGAAACACACAACACTATGTGTGGAGAAAAAGAGGCACAGCACACCAACATCAAAACCTCATCCCAACTGTGAAGTATGGTGGTGGGGGCATCATGGTTTGGGGCTGCTTTGCTGCATCAGGGCCTGGACGGATTGCTATTATCGAAGGAAAAATGAATTCCTAAGTTTATCAAGACATTTTGCAGGAGAACTTAAGGCCATCTGTCCACCAGCTGAAGCTCAACAGAAGATCGGTGTTGTAACAGGACAACGACCCAAAGCATAGAAGTAAATCAACAACAGAATGGCTTAAACAGAAGAAAATACGCCTTCTGGAGTGGCCCAGTCAGAGTCCTGACCTTAACCCAATTGAGATGCTGTTGCATGACCTCAAGAAAGCGATTCACACCAGACATCCCAAAATTATTGCTGAACTGAAACAGTTCTGTAAAGAGGAATGGTCAAGAATTACTCCTGACCGTTGTGCACGTCTGATCTGCAACTACAGGAAACGTTTGGTTGAAGTTATTGCTGCCAAAGGAGGTTCAACCAGTTATTAAATCCAAGGGTTCACATACTTTTTCCACCTGCACTGTGAATGTTTACATGGGGTGTTCAATAAAAACATGGTAACATTTAATTCTTTGTGTGTTATTAGTTTAAGCAGACTGTGATTGTCTATTGTTGTGACTTAGATGAAGATCAGATCACATTTTATGACCAATTTGTGCAGAAATCCATATAATTCCAAAGGGTTCACATATTTTTTCTTGCAACTGTATATATGTTAAAGGCATCCCTTCTTCTGTCTCATTCAGTAGCTATATAACTATTGAGAGAGATGTATTTTTTTAAAATACATTTACATATTTAACCCTCCATTTTAATTATATTATTTACCCCAGTGTTAAATTCACACCCCCTGGATGCTTGTTTTTTTCCTACAGTGGGGTAGATAATTACACACAGGGTTTTAAAGAATAAACTTCCTGACTCAGACCAAGAGCCGACTCAGCGAGTCAGCAAGTGAATCGAAGCATCCGCGCATGCGCATTGCGCAACCTAAGCTACGGTTCACTTGCTTCTTGTCAGCTCAGCGAATGAACCGATTCATGTGAAAGATCCGAACTTCCCATCTCTAGTTTACTCGCAGTAAACCTTTTCGGCAACCTGTAGCAGTGTCCCCTTCTCGGCGCGTGCACACAGTGCAAGAAGAAGACGATGCCAGCAGTCCGCAACGGCGCATCAGGCTGAGCCTGTGCACACGCGCGGGATCTCAAAGCGGGAGGAGAGGGAGAGAGAGGCGGCACTGAGGAGTAGAAGGCGGCGCTGGGCACAAACGGCGATGCGTGCGGCCGGGCACCATGCATCCACAGACCTCCCCTGCTTGGGCACCTTAATTCAATGATTGACAGGTTAGTAAAACCTGTTTTTCCGCAGAATAAAGCCACAAATAGCTTTTATAAGGCCACCTTAGAAATCAGAATGCTACCCTGGACATGAACATATGTTTAGCTCACAGTGCTTATAGGTGGTGACAGAATCCCTTTAATCATATACATAAATATGATAATTTGGGGCAGGGTAATGAGCCCAGTCCTCCACACCATAGAGCAAAGTGTGCAGATACTGCATATGTTTGGAAAATGTAATAAAAAGTTCGTGAAAGAAAAAAAAATGAAAACCTCCCTGAAATGAGAAGTGCACCTCCCTGAAATGGGTTTTTGCAGGTTGGGATGTCTGCCACTAGTTCACAACACACTGAGATGGGGTGGATCTAAGTCCAAGACCTAACTTCCTGCAGAGGTAGAGTCTGGATTATTAACCCTGACTAATCCAAACAGAGATATGCTAGTACATTACAAGGCATTAACATATTAAATAACATTACATAACAAGAAAAGTTTGCAAGTACCCTATTCTGGGGTACTGTACTTGGTAGATGTTCTGTTTTTCCCACACTGAGGGGTACAGAAATAATCTAAAACCATCTCAAAGTGTAAAATGGTGCGCTGGCAATATTCCCTCTCACAGCAGCAAAATCTCTCTGTTCAGTCTTAAACATGCACGGTACCTTGCTGACTGACACCAGCGCAAATTCTGGACCTTTTAGGGTGGGTTCACACTAGCGTTAGGGATTCCGTTATGGCTTTCCGTTATAACAGGGTTATAACGGAACATAACGGAATCCATGAATTGGAAGGGCTGATCCGTTTTGCTGCCCATAGACTTGCATTATAACGGAATGCAAAACGGACGCCTTTAAAAGGCATTCCGTTTGCTCACCGTCCTAATAGAATTCTATGGGAATCAAAACGGATCCGTCTGGTTCCCGTTATGAAAGACGGAAAACAAAGTCCAGCGACAGGACTTTGTTTTCCATCTTGCATAACGGGACCCAGACGGATCCGTTATGTTTTCCCATAGACTTCTATTAGGACGGAGCAAAACGGAATGCCTCTTAAAGGCTTCCGTTTTGCATTCCATCCTATGGATTCCATTATGTTCCGTTATAACCCTATTATAACGGAAAGCCATAACGGAATCCCTAACGCTAGTGTGAACCCACCCTTAAACTGTCTTCTCTTTCTCTCTCTCTCTTTCTCTCTCTCTCTTATTTGGATAGCTGCAACTGTCTCAGAGATGATGGTTCTCTGGCACTCAGACCTGGTCCTAAGGAACAAGCAGACATGGGTCCACTCAGTAGCATAGCTAGACTAGACTAGGGAACAGCAAAGGTCCATCTCCTAGCAACCTAAAGGGGCTGGGTCAAGGTTTCTTAACCCTGACCTATCCATACATCACTATTAAATAGGCAAACACAACAAATTAGAAACCTCAAAAATCAGATCGAGCAGTGTGGGATGACTGTGCAATGTCTCCTGCCCATCATCGTTCCAGTTATCACCACTTGTCACAAACATAGAGGTAGAGAATCCTTGAACAACGAACTGGAATGACAACAAGAGGTGCACAGAGGCGAACCTTTGCTCGGGGACGGATGATCTAATTTAGAAGAATGACATATAGTAATTTTTTTTTTTATATATTTTTTTAAATTTATAATATTTTTTATTTTGAAAATATACAAAGTTAATACATAAACCAATTTAAAGTAAGTCAATATATAAAACAGACATACATATCCTTATATACCCCCCCCCCCATTGGCTGTCGTTCTCCTTAATTCTTCAAATACAACATAAGAGTAAATACATTCAAAAATATCTACCTACGTGGCTCTGCGTGCTACTCTCCGCTGCCTTTCCATATCCTCATACATTTTTATTTGCTGAAGGTATAGATCCCACTCCCTTGAAGAGGGCTGGGAGACTGAGCCCCAGTACTTCACCAATATAGCTTTCGCCACCATCAAACCCCTCATCCAAATCCGTCTAACCTGGGGGGGGACTTCTGTTTCAGAACCATAATCTCCTAAGATCACTGTCGATACTCCCGGGTTATATTTCATTGAAGATTCTTTTTGTAGAGCAAAGAATACCTCATCCCAATATTTACTTATTTTATTGCAACTCCAGAGCATATGAACATAGTTCGCATTTACATGGCCACATTTAGGACAACAGCAGTCCCGTCCCCTATTTTGGGGAAATTTTCCTTGGATTTGGGGCGTATAATAAAGCCTATGGAGGATCTTGAATTGTATTAGTCTATGTGCACCGGAGACTGTCGCCCTTCTCACGTTCCTATAAATAGAAGACCAATGCAAAGGGGGGCAATTCAAGTCTTGCTCCCATTTACTTGGACTTTTGAAAGGCGTTACAGCCACCAGCGCCATACGGAGTTTAGAGTATAATCTAGATATTTTCATCTTCTCATCCTTCTGGGCATAACAGTAATCCAGGAATATATTCTCTCGTAGGAGAATACACCCCCTATTCCTGTGGGCTTCAAATAAGTGTTTCAAACGTGTATACATAAATAAATCCAATGGTGAGCAATAATTAAATCCAAATTCCGAAAGTGTTTCAAACCGACCTAAATTAAAAAGGTGAGACACCATATAGATGCCTTTACGTGTCCAGTAACCAAAATCTGTAATTTTGAAGAACTCCTCCAGCGCCCCGTTCCCCCACAGAGGAGTGAAACCAAGCGGGCCGGAGACTTTAAAAATCTCCTTCAGCCTGTTCCACACCCTCTGCAGTGAGTAAGGGACCAGCAAGGACCTCCTCATTCCCATAGTACCAGTTTCCAAACATACAAAAATATTATCTATTGGTGTGTCAATCACTTTATTCAAATATCGTGATAATAAACTCTCTTTCCAATGACAACACCGCTGAATCTGTGCACAAAAATAGTAACCCTGAAAGAAGGGTAGTGCCAGCCCACCATCTGCCTCCGACAACCATAGATATCTCTGCTTTATACGAACTCTCTTCCTGCCCCAGATTAAATCATTAATCAGAGTCTCCAATCTATGAAAAAAGATGTCATCAATCCAAATAGGGGAAGCACACATTCGGAACAAGACTATAGGTAGAATAATCATCCTGATCAGTGCAATTCGGTCTGTCTGTGCCAATCTTAGCTTCCGCCAAGCGCCAACTTTAGTTCTCACTTTATTCAAAACTGGGGCGAGATTCAGATCGTAAAATCTACTTATTGGAACCCCGATCTTAACCCCCAAATAATTCAAAGAATCGTTAGGGGCCAAAATACAGACTCGGCTCCCCACATCTGCAGCTTTCCGGTTCAGAGGGAGGAGCGATGACTTTGTCCAGTTAATCATATATCCTGATAGTTTACCGTAAGATTCTATTACCTCTATAACATACGGAAGGATTTTCCATCCCTGGTCCAGGAACAGAATCACATCGTCTGCATATAGGCTTATTTTATCGCTCACTCCCGCCACTCCGAAGCCTTCTATACGATTCTCCAAACGGATCCTACAAGCCAATGGCTCGATGAAGAGAGCGAAGAGAAGGGGAGACAGGGGGCACCCCTGTCTCATCCCTCTAAACATCGGCACAGGAGAGGAGCTCATACCATTGATACTAATACGTGCAACTGGCTGTGCATATAACATCTGAGTCATTTCCAAAAATGGAATTCCGAAACCGAAGTGGGACATCGTAGCCCAGAGAAAAGACCACTCCATCCTGTCAAACGCCTTTGCGGCGTCTAGTGACAGGATGGAGTGGTCCACACCTCCCCCAACAGACAAGTTCAAATAGACCCTATATATGCTCGTCTGAATTTGGCGGCTAGGGATAAAGCCCGTCTGGTCAGGGTGGACCAGACCGGTTATAACCCTCTTCAAGCGATTAGCCAAAATTTTTGCAAAGATCTTATAGTCCGTATTTAATAGCGATATGGGTCTATATGACCCCACATCGCAAGGGTCCTTGTCCTTTTTCAGGACCAAAATAATTACTGCCTCTTTGAATGATGATGGTAACGAGCCAGATATGCAGGATTCATTGAAGACCTGTAACAAAATTGGCAAGAGAGACCTGGCATGGAATCTATAAGTTTCAAACGGTAGCCCATCTGGGCCAGGCGAAGAACTATATTTTAATACCGGGAGAGTCTCTTGAAGTTCCTCCAAGAGTCCAACATCGCTCTCTCCTGGATAGATAACTGGGGTAGCGCCAATTGTTGGAGATATTGATCCGTTTCCGTACGTCCAGACATAGAGTCGGATTTATAGAGGGTAGAATAATATTTCACGAATTCCTCTCTTATCTCCTCTACGGATCTCACCCCAATTCCTTGGGAATTCCTGATTTCTTTTATATTAGTGACCTCTCTCTGGTTGGCCACCAAACGGGCCAAAAATCTACCTGTTTTACCAGACTCACAAAATCGATTCTGACCTTGAAAGAAGAGCTTATGTTGTGCTTTTTTATATAACATTGTCTTAAGCTGAGAATTGGCCTCCTTTAATTGAGCAACAAGTTGCTCCTCATGACAGTTAATCAATGCATCACGCAGACTCCTTATTGAGTCTGTCAACTGTTTTTCGCTCCGACGTATTTCAGTTCTAAATCTATGAATTTTATTAAAGTACAGGCCCCTAATATATGCCTTCAGCGCATCCCACACAAAGTGGATGTGTGTTGATCCTACGTTGAAGCCCCAGAATTCCTGAATATCATGGTCTACCCCGTACTGCTCCCCTATCACCTCAAACCAGTGTGAGTTCAATTTAAAGGCTCTACTTAAAGTTGGAGCCTCCACAAACATAATCAACATGGGGGAGTGATCCGAGATTACATGAGGCTCGTACCTCATTCTCCGGACACGTCCGCACAGATCCCGACTAGCAAAAGCCAGATCAATACGGGACATAGACCCGTGTGACTGGCTAAAGCATGAAAAAAATTTTTTATTGCCATAGAGGTGGCGCCAGATATCAACCAGCGCCAGCTCCTGGCACACCGCAGTCAAAGGGGACCCGCTGCGAGCGCGCCCAGAGAGTGAAGAGAACCGGTCCAGCTCAGGGTCTAGTACCGCATTAAAATCACCTGCCACCAATAGAGCACATTGATTTTTAGTAGAAATATATTGAGCTAAGTGTGACATAACATTTGATTTAAATGGAGGGGGAATATATATAAAGGCCAGTATCGCCTCCTGCCCCTTCCAAAGCCCATAAAGGAATACATAACGTCCCTCTTTATCTATTACACTGTCTAGCGGTTGGAACTCTATCCCTCTATGTATGTATACACTGACACCTCTTGAGTAAGATGAAAAGCAGGAGTGATATTCCAGAGAGGCCCACTTCTTTTTCAGTGTATAAATCCTATCTTCTGTTGCATGAGTCTCTAATAATGCGACAATCGCGGGCAAATGACGGGTCAGAGGGTCAAATACCACCGTCCTTTTCACTCTGTCTCCCAACCCTCTCACATTCCAACATAAGATGTTACATGGCATACATATGAATAAGAATATCTACACTCTCATCGGAGAGGCACACATAGCCACGAAACGGAGAACGACAGCCAATCCCTCCCTAGAACCCACCCCCCAAAGCCCCCCTATGTGGCTGACAAGGCGTTTTACAATGCCCATCAACCTCTCACCTACCACCAAACCTCCCCCCGCCACCTCCCCTCACCCACACCCCTCCCCACCTCATCTTCATAGTGTTTCATAGACCTCTGGAATCCAACCATTGTGCCACCTCCTCATGACTAGAAAAGAAGCGAACAGTGTCTTTATCTACCACTCTTAATTTAGCGGGGTATAACATTGAATATTTGATATTGGCTGAGATCAATCGTTTTTTAACCTCAAAGAAAGTTCTTCTTTGGTTTTGTGTCTCACGAGAGAAGTCAGGGTATATCGATATCATGTTATTATCAAAATATGTTTCTAGTACTTCTCTTTTACGTTTAAAGACCCAGTCCCGATCCTTTGAACAAACAAATTTAGCTAGTATTGCCCTAGGAGGGGCACCTGGAGGCGTTTTTTTAAAAGGGATCCTATGGGCCCTTTCCACACAGAAGGTAGATGTATCATGCTCTGGCCCCAGGTTCTCTACAAGCCACTTCTGTATAAACTTCGGCGTATCATCCAGTTCCGCCCCCTCTGGGAACCCAACAAGTCGCAGATTGTACCTACGTGATCTATCCTCCAATTCTATCACTTTCTTTCTTAACCATATACGATCCTCGTCTACCTCTTTAAGTCTGTTCTTTAATATACTATTCTCTGCACTAATACAATTAACTGACGTTTCCAGTTCCTTCACCTTTAATCTGAGCTTCGACATTTCATCTCTTATTATAGTGACGTCCCCTTGTACTACTGCAAGGGAAGAGGCCAATTCTGCAACCGAGGTACTGGTAGCATTTACTACTCCCAGTATATCCTGCAATTTTTTACTAATACTCTCGAAGCCGTCACTATAAGATGAGCTGGTCTTTATTAGCCCCTGCTCTGACAGCTCCGCATTATCAGGTCCTGTCTCAGCCTGAAGAGCAGACCTCTGAACCCCTCCTCTAGTTTTGGGGGGAGGTGATTTAAAAAATTGATCTAACCGAGTTTGTGGACTCCCTCCTGATCCACTTCTTGGAGGCGATAGACCACCTGATTTACGATATTTTGGAGGCATTTTTTTTTTTTTTTTTTTGAGAACCAATATATTACGCCTATAAACACCGTTCCTAGTCAACTATATCTCATATACAAATGTGTACAGGGCATCCACCCATATTAGGCTGGCATATAAAAGTAAAAGGCAAATACCAGACACATGTGCATATAGCATATCATGGAATAAAGCACTAATTAGGTGTGGTTGCCACATGCCCAGAGTATGTGCAAGTTGACTGGCTACCACCCCCAATTAATCATCACAATAAAGTTGCTCTGAATTTTATCTAGTGAGGTCAGGGGAGATGAACCACAAACCGGCCAAGAAGAGGCAGTCAGAGGTCGTATATCGGTCAGAAAAGTGTGGGCAAGATCAAACCATATTAATATGCAGGCATATTAACAAATTAATAACAACCAGAGCACAGAGTACAACAAAATATCGCAGCAGTTTTTTTTTTTTTTAAGGAATATGTCCCATAAACAATGTGCAGGAGGAGGGCACCCAGTAGAAGGGAGCCTTCTTACGCTTATTGTGAGAAGATCAAAATTTGATTTTTCAGATATATAGTTAAGAAATCGAGTTGCCGTTGGCGACTAGGTTTACCAGGGGGCAACAGTCCATCCAGGGAATCGGCGGTTAGAGTCCGGGAGTCTGAAAATTAGAGAAGAACTTTATGGGCCTTTACTGTTGTTCTTAATTAGCCCCACTTTTTCTGCTAAGGCTTTTTTGAGGCTTTTCATTCATTATTTGAACAAATGTCGCGGCCCCAGACCCGAGCGATCAGCCCCAGGTCCCGCAACCTGCCACCGCAATCCACCGGGCTCACCAGCAAGGAAGAGAACGCTGGCACGGAGGTCTAAGGGTTCCATGCCACCACCATTGCCGTGCATCAGGGATCAGCACAGTCCACAGCACTCCATCTGAGGGTCCCAACAGCCAATTAACCCGCGGAGTGCCTGGTTCCCTGCTTCGCCCACGCAGACAGCAACCTAGTTTAGCCACTAACTTTTCCAGCTCCAACTCCTCACACCCCCCAGGCGACAAGGCGACATAGGATCAGGTGCAACAAGTGAGGGCTAGGAGTGGACATCGGGCATCAGGAAGAAAATGGCGTAGCAAGGGGGGCGCTGTATAGTAGGAGGCTAGGTACTGTGAACGACTGAGGAGGCAGACATCAGGGCATCAATCCATCATATCAGGGGCTTACCACCGCCGGCCGGGACACGACACCTCAGAAGAAGCAGAAGCAGGAGTAGAAGCAGAAAGCCAACCAGCAGCACCCGGCACCTCCACAGGAAAGGGGACTGGACATCATGCTGGGGAGCAACTGCAGAGAGACGGGCTCAAGCGACAGGACCGGAGCCATCAGCCCAAAGGCCACAGCGGATCCCAGCAGGCAGGTGAGTCAGTCTTCCAGCGGCAGTCGGCTAGCCAGGTCTGGCCAGGAGGCAGCGTTACATCGGCGTTCCATGCGCGCCTGATAGCCGATAGCCGAGGCGGAGAGAGGTGAGCGAGAGGGGAGACGGCAGCCGAAGGAGGAGCGCGGCTGACCTACGTCATGCCGCTACGTGATAGTACATATAGTAATTAGTGTTGAGAGCGAATATTCTAATCTCACATTTTTATCGCGAATATCGGCACTTTGAGAATTCACGAAGATCTAGAATATAATGCTATATCTTCGTAATTGTGAATATTCTAGATTTTTTTAATCCTTATTATGCTATCTATCTTCCATATCTTTTATTTATAGTTATTATTTTACTTATCATTAATACATTTTTATTAGAAGTGTTTTTTAACCTATCTTTAATACATTTTCATTAGAAGTGTTTTTTAACCTATCATTAATAATTTCTTTTTATAGATGTTACATTATTAAATCATGACATATAACAGACAGTCGTACAAAGGCTGTATGCCAACAACCTATCCATGAGACAGGTACAGTCAGCATACCTTACAATGGCAGCCTTGTGCACAATGAGACAACTAGCAATAATCGCACCTCGGCTAAATCTCATGGGCTTTGCCAGGACAAGCTCTCATCAGACTGAGAGCCAGTAAGCCTCAAAGTTGCTTGATTTCAGTTGGATGGCTTAGGGGGATATGCGCACCTAGATCATTATCATTAGGGTGACAAAAATTGAAAAATAATTTCTTTGGATACCAGCTAACTCTTCTCTGCTTAGGGGGGCTGCATAAAAATTTTCAGTTTTCTAATTGTCCTAATATTATTTTCAATAACCTTTCTATACTGTTTTGTCATGTAAACTCATTTGCTTAAACTTGAATATGGGAATACAGGTACAGTCAGCATGTACAATGTACAATGGCAACCTTGTGCACTATAAGACATTCAAATCCAGCTCTCAACTGACTGAGAGCCAGCCCTCCTAAGCAGTGAGAGAATAGTTAGCCGGCATCCCCCCAAAAAAAATTGACAATTTTTCTCACCCTAATGATAATGATCTAGGTGCACAGGTCCCCCTAAGCCATCCAACATAAATCAAGCAACTTTGAGGCTTACTGGCTCTCAGTCTGATGAGAGCTAGTCCTGGCAATATCATAACCCATGAGATTTATCCGAGGTATGATTATTGCTAGTTGTCTCATTGTGCACAAGGCTGCCATTGGAAGGTATGCTGTCTGTACCTGTCTTATGGATAGGCTATTGGTTAGCCCATACCTGGCTTTTGGCATACAGCCTTTGTGTAATTGTCTGTTTATTATATGTTATAGGTAATGAAATTGCATGCGCAATATGCACATATTACATTACTGATTTTCGCAATTGCGAATATGTGGCCAAAAATTTACTAAATATTGCGAATTCGAATATTGCTTATGCCGCTCATTACTAATAGTATCCATCCATGTACAGCAAGTGTAATAGTATGTCACTTCCCAAGCTTAGGGAAGCAAACAATGTCTACATAAACCGTCAGAAGCTGTTAGCACGACATTGGGCTATGAGCCAGATGTCTATATACAGATGTTCCATTGAATTCACACCACCATTCTTTTGTTTATTGTGGTGCACAGCAAGACGGCAATGGAGGCTGGAATGGACGCCTATCCTCTTTAGCAATGAGTCTGTATTTGTCTTGGATGCAATGGTAGTCAAGGATTGGTGACCATGTGGACAACTCCATGAAGAGGACTTCACAAGGAAATGTCACACTGGTCTTACTCCTGGGATTATGGAGTGGGATTACATAATGTACAGTAGCCGGACCCCTATAGTCTTCATTTTAGGTATAATACCAGTTCAGCTTTACATTGATTTGGTTGTCCCAGGAGCAATTTTTCAACAGATCAATGCCAGGCCTCATGTTGTTTGTGCTGCTGTGAGGAGCCAGCATGGCCTAAATTGTCAACCTGGTCAGCAGTTTTGCCAGATTTATCTCCCTTCAAGCACATCTGAGACATCATCGGTGGACAATTGAAAAGAAAGCTGCCAGCAGCGGATCTTAACGATTTTGCATGCCCAAGTGCATTCAACGTGGCAGATGCACGGGCACCGGCCGTGGGGGTGCCGCATGCAAATCGCGATCCCATTCACTTGAATGGGGTCTGTGATCCGTCTGTTCAGCAAAAAGATAGAGCAAGTTCTATCTTTTTGCGGTGTGAAGGCACGGAACGGAACCCACGAAAGCACTCCGTAGTTCTTCCGTAGGGTTCCATTCCGCACCGCATCTCCGGATTTGCGGATCCATTCAAATCACCGCAATACGGCCACGGGAGGCACACGGTCATGTGCATGAGCCCTAAGTGTGTGTATTTCTGCGTGTGACTCTCATACTCGATATTAAATAAATTGAGATGTTTTGAATATTTTGTTTCCATTTCATTATCATTTACATATCGTTAACATGTCTATCAATCCTCTGATTTCCCAATTCCACGATTTTCCATTTTTGGGTAGCAATTTCAATTTTGAGGTGTGTGTTATATTTTGAACTTTGTTACATACATTGGGTGGTTTGAGGTAATAGGATTACATACATGAATTTACTGGCAGGAATATTGTGATGATGAAAATATAGTAATGGGATCAGACAGTATGTTGGAAAATCTAATTCCTTTTCGAAGGTTCTGTTTCTTGTCAGGACAAATCACCCAACTTCAGATAACATCACTGAGAGGTGTTTTTTTTTAGCAATTTAAGAATCTAATTAGAATTGGAAATTTTGGAGACAGAGCGGTATCTATGGGGAAATTTTTTTCTTGTGGAAATATGACTTCCTGTGTAAAGCATCCTGTACACTGGGGTCAATACCAGTGTAACTGAACAATGGCATCCATTCATCTGTGTGGATACATAGGAAAATATGTACGTATATTCCAGTAAAGACCTACCACAGGAAATGTACTGATGGAGGACAGAGTCACTTAAAGGGGCTTTCCAGGCTTCTGATATTGATAACCTATCCTCAGGATGGGTCATTAATATTTGATCGGTGAGAGTCTGACACCACAACCGCCCCCCCCCCTCCCATCCACCAACACCGCCGATCAGCAGTTCCCCGCAGCCTCTAGTGCTTTGAATGGAACAGTAATCACAGCTCCTTCCAAAGTGTAGTGGCCATGCTGGGTTACTGCAGCTCAGCTTCCATTCAAGGGAATTGGAGATCAGTTGCAATAACCCAGCACAGTCACTACACATTGTACGGGGCTGTGCTTACTGTTCCATTCAAATAACTAGAGGCTGCAAGAAACTGTTGATTGTTGGGTATAGGGATAGTGTAGTGTCGGACCCTCACCAATCAAATATTAATAATCCATGCTGAGGACAGGTCATCAATATCAGAAGCCTGGAAAACCCCTTTAAGTATGGTACTGTTCTGAAAAGCAATGCCCCAGATATAAGCCACTGAATTGCTTAATAAAATAAAAAAAAGAATCATTAGTAACACCAACAGTATGATCTCCATTACAGCTCTCATAGCAGCTTACTCCCAGGGATTTTCAGCTTCTGAGCAGCAGAAAGCTCAAGGGCTTGGAGAGAGGGGGCCAAGCCCTGGCTGGTCGCATTCTTAATCTATGCAGACAAGACTACTCTCTACAGAGAGCTTCATTGGTGCCAAAGGAGGGAATCTGTCCTAGCTGACATTATAATGAAGAGAAGAGCCAATTTTGTTCTTTGCCATACAGTAGGTCCTCTCTGTTCTACATATACGACTGATTATAAAACTAAGCAGAATTAGGAAGTCTGGGTAAGTATAATGCCATCCCCTGAGGAACTGTAATAGTGGCCATACTGGGTGCCACCATATCTCTCCCAGAAATAGATATAACTAAAGTTGCCCAACCACTTTAGATAGCTGTCTGCCAAACACTCATTTGGCCAACAGTTATTTCCTCTGACTGGTCCCACTGAAATCATGGGATTTGGCTTCAAAGAAAAGGAAGGCGCATGGAGAAATAAATTAAAATGAATGCAAAACATAACATAAAAATTAATGCAAAAATTAATGCAAAAAAATAAATAAAATGAAATAAAAAATAAATATAAAAATAAACATGATAAAAAGAATTCCACTGGGATCCAAAGGAAATTATATGCAAATATAACATTTTGGCTTCCAGCCCTTAAAGTTCTGTTTAATACAGTTTTAGTAAAAGAGATCCAGGCAAACTTCTATGGTTTAAGTTTCAGCTTATAAACCTCAACTTTGATCTCACAAATTTACTAAGACACATGTGAGGCCTGGAGAGGAAAGGTTTTAATCAGATTTTAAGGCTGACTGCGCTGACTAGTACAAAGTTCAGAATGTCGCATTATTTTAAAATGCCTCTGTCAGCATGATCAACCCTATAAAACCAAGCATGTTCCCTGGTAAGGTTAATCATGCTGATTAAAACAATAAAAAAAATCTTTTTAGCTTGCACTGCTGTTGCTACAGTATGTGTACTTTTATATTTATGCAAATTAGGCATTTTGAGCACCGAGAGGCCGGCGTAGCTCTTAGAGCACCACTACAGCTACACCTCTCGGTGCTCTGTATACTCCCCCCTCCCCTTTGATTTACAGGGTTAGACAGCCCTGTCTAATCTTGCCTGCGCTATGGCTCACTTAGTTATTGTTGGTCCAGTGTCTTTTATGCCTAGACAAGATAACAACTGAAATTGGTCTCTGAAACTCTCAGAGAAGCTTCCAGCGACAAGAAGTACCAGAACTGCACTTCTAGCCGCTCCAAGAGCCATATACCCTCCTGCTGACATGTAACACCACAGATAACACAGTGAGATGGGCAAAAATTGCAATTCTGTCAATGTTTTTTAATTTTTTATGGGGTTCACCGTGCAATATATATGATATGATAACTTTATTCTGAGGGTTGATACAAATATGTTGATACCAAATTTTCTATAGTTTTTTTCAGGCTTTGGCATCATAAGATCACTTTTTTATGTTTGTTTTTTTTACTTTTTTTCATCGCCATATCTAAGACTCATAGCTTTTTATTTTTCTATCAACGTTGCTGTGTGAGGGCTTTTTTTTTTGTGGGATGGGCTGTAGTTTTCATTGGTATAATTGTGGTACATATGACTTATTGACGATTATTGGTGGACAAACATTGGCCAAGACCCTAAGACGATTCACGAACACGGCGGTCCCCTTCACGGCGGGCCCCTTTCACTTTAATGGCAGGCGAACCTGAAAAACCTTCAGGTCATATTTTCAGCCAGCAAACACTTACTAGAAGCACACAAATAGTCCCACAACATGGACAGTGATATACCAGAGGGGGATCATTGGCAAAAATTCCCACAAAAAATATGTATTTTAATCAGGAGCCATTTTTATGCGTCTTAAAGGGAAATTCTCAAAAATGTGCCTTGCTGGAGCGTAGAAAAATGTTATTACCTATCGGTTTGATGTATACAAATGTGTAGCACTCCATATTTTTGTATCCTTTAGAGTCCATAAAAAAATGCATACGTTAACGTATTTTTTTTTTCTACCATGGAACTGTACGGCATCAGTCTGAGGCATCTTGGTATGCATTAAGTCCTTAAGGACACAGCCTTATTTCACCTTAAGGACCAGGCCATTTTTTGCAAATCTGACCAGTGTCACTTTAAGTGGTGATAACTTTAAAAAGCTTTGACTTATCCTGGCCATTCTGAGAGGTCTGAAGTCACTTTGCGAGGCTTATATAATAGAAACCACCCCGAAATGACCCCATTCTATAAACTACACCCCTCAAGGTATTCAAAACTGATTTTACAAACTTTGTTAACCCTTTAGTTGTTCCACAAGAATTAATGGAAAATAGAGATACAATTAAAAAATTTCACTTTTTTGGCAGATTTTGAATTTTAATAATTTTTTTTCAGTTACAAAGCAAGGGTTAACAGCCAAACCAAACAATATTTATAGCTCTGATTCTGTAGTTTACAGAAACACCTCATATGTGGTTGTAAACTACTGTACGGGCACACGGTAGGGTGCAGAAGGAAAGGAATGCCATATGGTTTTTGGAAGGCAGATTTTGCTAGACTGTTTTTTTTTACACCATGTCCCATTTGAAGCCCACCTGATGCACCCCTAGAGTAGAAACTCTATAAAAGTGACCCATCTAAGAAACTACACCCCTCAAGGTATTCAAAACTGATTTTACAAACTTTGTTAACCCTTTAGGTGTTCCACAAAAATTAATGGAAAATAGAGATACAATTTCAAAATTTCACTTTTTTGGCAGATTTTCCATTTTAATATTTTTTTTTTACTTTTACAAAGCAAGGGTTAACAGCCAAACAAAACTCAATATTTAGGGCCCTGATTCTGTAGTTTATAAAAACACCCCATATGTGGTCGTAAACAGCTGTACCGGCACACGGCAGGGCGCAGAAGGAAAGGAATGTCATGCGGTTTTTGGAAGGCAGATTTTGCTGGACTGTTTTTTTTTACACCATGTCCCATTTGAAGCCCCCCTGATGCAACCCTAGAGTAGACACTTTATAAATGTCCCCCATCTAAGAAACTACACCCATCAAGGTATTGAAAACTGATTTTACAAACGTTGTTAACCCTTTAGATGTTCCACAAGAGTTATTGGCAAATGGGGATGAAATTTCAGAATTTACCTGGCTGCCCTGACGTCCCGAGACGGGTTCCTCACCCGTACGCCGATCACGTGCCTAAAGCCCTGGCTTTCCCTGAGCTGAGCCCTAGGTAGTGAACAGGGCGATGGGAACACTAGTCCGCACCACTAACTCTAAGGGAAAACACCAAGGGGAGGACAGACAACACAGACTCAACATATATTCCCAGGTGGGCGACAACAGGAGACAACAATAAGCCCAACAGGGATCCGGAGGGTAGCACTCAGGAACGACAACCAGGATTAACCACTCCAGTGGGTCAGTATAGATGTCCAGGCAGGAAGCTCTATAACTGGCAACTAGAGAAGTGTGAGGGGAGAATATAAGGAGGTAGGGAGTGGCAGACAAGAAACAGCTGAGGAGGAGAAGCTACGGATCCCTGAGAGAGACAAAAAGGATAGCAAGGCAAACACAGAAAACAATCACTAAGAAACAACGTGATCTTTAGATATAGAGCGCGCAGCCACCCGCTGCGACTTCCTGACCCCGGGTATAACGGAGTCAGGCGTGGCTCTTGATACCCTCGTGACAGGATTCTGTAGTTTACAGAAACACCTCATATGTGGTCGTAAACTACTGTACGGGCACACGGTAGGGCGCAGAAGGAAAGGAATCCCATATGGTTTTTGGAAGGCAGATTTTGCTGGACTGATTTTTTTGACACCATGTCCCATTCGAAGCCCCCCTGATGCACCCCTAGAGTAGAAACTCCAAAAAAGTGACCCCATTTTAGAAACTACGGGATAGGGTGGAAGTTTTGTTGGTACTAGTTTAGGGTACATATGATTTTTGGTTGCTCTATATTACACTTTTTGTGAGGCAAGATAACAAGAAATAGCTGTTTTGGCACAATTTTTATTTTTTGTTATTTACAACATTCATCTGAAAGGTTAGATCATGTGGTATTTTTATAGACCAGGTTGTCACGGACGTGGCGATACCTAATATGTATACTTTTTATTTATTTATTTAAGTTTTACACAATGATTTCATTTTTGAAGCAAAAAAAATCATGTTTTAGTGTTTCCATAGTCTGAGAGCCATAATTTTTTCAGTTTTTGGGCAATTACCTTGGGTAGGGTATGATTTTTGCGGGATGAGATGACTGTTTTATTGGCACTATTTTGGGGTGCGTGTGACTTTTTGATCGTTTGCTATTACACTTTTTGTGATGTAAGGTGACAGAAAATGGTTTATTTAGCACAGTTTTTATTTTAAATATTTTACGGTGTTCATCTGAGGGGTTAGGTCATGTGATATTTTTATAGAGCCGGCTGCTGATACGGACGCGGCGATACCTAATATATATATATATATTTTTTTTTTTTATGTATGTTTTACACAATGATTTCATTTTTGAAGCAAAAAAAATCATGTTTTAGTGTTTCCATAGTCTGAGAGCCATAATTTTTTCAGTTTTTGGGCGATTAGCTTGGGTAGGGTATAATTTTTGCGGGATGAGATGACGGTTTTATTGGCACTATTTTGGGATGCGTGTGACTTTTTGATCGCTTGCTATTACACTTTTTGCGATGTAAGGTGACAAAAAATGGTTTATTTAGCACAGTTTTTATTTTTTACGATGTTCATCTGAGAGGTTAGGTCATGTGATATTTTTATAGAGCCGGTCGATACGAACGCAGCGATACCAAATATGTATACTTTTTTTTATTTATGTAAGTCTTACACAATAACAGCTTTTTTCAAAAAAAAAAATGATGTTTTAGTGTCTCCATAGTCTGAGCCATAGCTTTGTTTTTTTTGGGCGATTGTCTCAGGTAGGGGCTCATTTTTTGCGGGATGAGGTGACGGTTAGATTGGTACTATTTTGGTGGGAAAACGCCTTTTTGATCGCTTGCTGTTGTACATTTTGTGATGTAAGGTGGCAAAAAAATTGTTTATTTAGCACAGTTTTTATTTTTTATTTTTTACAGTGTTCATCTGAGGGGTTAGGTCATGTCATATGTTTATAGAGCCGGTCGACATAAGGGCGTACCTGTACGCCCTGTGTCCTGAAGAGGTTAAATGGATGGCTAAAATAGGATGTGAACCCAGCCCTAGTGTCAGAATAAGCACCAGTACACAGCGGAGCAGCGTGGCAGAGAGGGGAGGTCGCCATGTACTGAAAGAGCACTACCTGGTCCTGGTGGTCAGGGAAGAGGACTGTGTTTCCCAAGGATCATTTTCTACTGAGAAATACAGGGCACAGTATAATACACTATAATCTATATAATATAAAGATATTAGCCCTACTTCGGAATAATAATACAATTAGGTGGTTGCTCGTTAATTGGGGGACACAGGGCCGTGGGTATAGCTGCTGCTGCCACTAGGAGGCGACACTAGGCTGAAAAAAGTGTTAGATCCTCCCCTGCAGGCTATACCCACTCCAGCCTGGAGAGAGCAACTCAGTTTTTAGCTTAGTGTCGCAGGAGGCAGACCTCCCTGCTTTGCAGGGCATTTTTGTTTTATTATTTTTTCTTATCCCTTATTAGGCATGGGAAACAGAGTAGCCTAGCTACTCTGTCTATCCAGGGAGCGAGTCCGGTGTCAGGTTTTCCTCACCGTCCGACCTCCCACAAGAAGAAAACAGGACCAGGGCAGCATCGCTCCCCTGCTTCAGATCAGGTAACCCTCCACCATTCTAGCGCCTGCCACTGATGTGCCAGCTGCTGAGAGGGTGCCCCTGCTGGTCCACCACCGGAGGATGAAGAGAAGATGAAGAAGGTAAGGTGAGTTGGCACATAGGGTAAGTATTAACCCTCTCACTACCCGTGTCTTTTCTCCGCTCCAATAGGCAGTCCAACGGGACATTCCCACTGCATGACGACTTTCCCGTCGTCATCTCTAAGGCTTGGGACCATCCAGATCGCTGCTTTAGTACTTTAAAGCGTCTGGATCTGCTGCACCCTTTTCCAGCAGACTGTGTCTCTAAATGGGCCATTTCTCCTAAAGTGGATCCCCCTGTAGCACGTCTGGCCAAGAATACAGCAATTCCTGTGGCGGACGGCTCCTCACTTCAGGATCCAGTAGATCGCCGCATCGAGTCTGTGGCTAAGTCCATTTTCGCCACAAATGGTTCCGCGCTCAGGCGCATTTTTGCTTCCGCATGGGTGGCGAAGGCGGTCTCAGAGTGGGCTCTACGACTCCATCAGGCCTTGGCTTCACAAATCTCCCAGGCAGGGAAGTACGGATGGAGTAGAGTTAACACTCTTGTTTTCTGAGATTTCTAAATTGTGTTATCTAATCTAAGCAAACACCTTCAATTGCTTTTCAATGGCTTTTGTCTCAAGATAACACGATGAGTTAAGAAATTTGAGTTAAGAGCTGGAGTGCTATCCCTGATACAACTGTACCTCTGTGAAGTGTCATTGGATGCTGGCACGCTTGTCGTCCGCTCTTCAGCTCTCGCAGTCACGCTACGACGCGAATTATGGCTCAAGGTGTGGGCAGCGGATTTATCCTCAAAACGCTCCCTGACAGCTCTGCCTTTCTCTGGCACTCGTTTATTCGGGTCTCGTCTGGATGAGATCATCTCTGAGGCTACGGGAGGTAAGAGTACCTACCTTCCGCAGGGCAAGCATAAGCGCACTTTCCGCGCTAGGTCGTCCCATTCCTGGGCTCAGTCTTTTCGCAGCTTTGCAGGTACGTGCACAGCGGCAGGGAAATCTTCCAGAGCCGCCCCTCAGGATCAGTGAAAGAAGCCGTTATTTATGCCGCAACCAGCTTGGCAACCATGGGCTCAGCCTATCCGCCCCGCAGCCAACAAACAGGCCTCAGTATAATGGTGTGCCCCCATCCTCTTGGGTGGGGGGTCACCTTCTCCTGTTTCAGGAACATTGGCGGGCCCACATCGCAGACGCATGGGCACTCGAGATCGTGTTGTCAGGTTACAAGCTCGAGTTTGCTTCCCCTCCTCCAGAAAGGTTTTTCCTATCCCAACCTCCCAAAAGGGCGGATCGGGCGGCCTCTTTCTTTCAGGCGATCCAGGCTCTCCTGGCTCAGTGGGTCATTTCCTCGGTTCCCCTCACAGAACACTTCACAGGTTTTTATTCAAATCTGTTTGTAGTTCCCAAAAAGGAGGGGTCAGTTTGTCCGGTTCTGAACCTCAAGCTGTTGAATCGGTTTCTCTGAATACAGCAGTTCCGGATGGAGTCTCTTCGTTCTGTAATAGCTTCTCTGGAACAGGGCGAATTCCTTTCCTCCATAGATATCCAGGACGCATACTTGCACGTCCCCATTGCCCCAGAGCATCATCGCTTTTTGCGTTTTGCAGTGGGCTCCCAACATTACCAATTTGTCGCTCTCCCCTTTGGTTTGGCGACAGATCAGTGAGTTTTTACAAAGGTTCTGGCTCCAGTTCTGGCCCTCCTTCATTCCAGGGGCATCTCTCTAATCTCCTACTTGGATGACAAGTTAGTAAAAGCGGCGTCCTTTGCTCTCAATAAGGACAGTCTCCACATCACTCTGGAGACGCTAGCACAGTTTGGCTGGCTAGTGAATTTCCGGAAGTCGTCCCTACATCCATCCACATGTATCAAATTTTTAGGTATGATTCTCGACTCGGATGCAGCTCTAGTTTGCCTCCCTCGGGACAAGCGGTCAGCCTTCTTCTCAAGCACCGTTCCCCATCCATTCGCCGATGTATGCAGGTTATGGGCATGATGGTCGCTACTATGGAAGCGGTGCCGTTTGCACAGTTTCACACCTGGGCACTCCAACAGGCACTCCTCTCGTTCTGGGACAAGTCGGCGGACTCCTTGGACAAACCCATAGTCCTCGCTCCGATGGTGCACTCGGCACTCAGATGGTGGCTCTCCACACCAACGTTGGATTCGGGGAAATCCTTTCTCCCAATTTCCTGGATGGTCATCACTACCGATGCCAGTCTTCAGGGCTGGGGAGGAGTCTTCCCACCCCGGACGGTACAGGGGGTTTGGTCTCAATCGGAGTCCAAACTGCCAATCAACATTTTGGAACTTCAGGCCATTCGTCTGTCCCTCTTTCATTGGTCCCCCATTCTGACGGGTCAGCCAATCCAGATACAGTCGGACAACGCCACAGCAGTGGCCTACATCAATCATCAAGGGGGAACTCGCAGTCGAGAACTGATGGCTGAATCCTCGCTGATTCTTCAATGGGCGGAGAAGCACGTACCAGCCCTGTCGGCAGCCTACATCTCAGGGGTGGAGAATTGGGCGACGGACTTTCTCATTCAGACGACCGTGGACCCGGGGGAATGGTCCGTGCACCCGGAGGTCTTCACAGAAATCTGTCTCTGTTGGGGACGCCCGGACGTGGACTTGATGGCGTCCAGAATCAACCACAAGCTACCCGCCTTCTTCTCTCGCACAAGGGATCCAAAGGCGTGCGCAGTAGACGCTCTGGTGGCACCATGGGACGGGTTCTCCATCCTGTACGTGTTTCCGCCTCTCCCTCTCCTTCCTCGAGTGCTCCGCAGGATACGGATGGAGGGCATCCAGACAATTCTCATCGCCCCGGACTGGCCCCGTCGAGCGTGGTACTCCGAGATAATCCACCTCCTAGGAGACACACCGTGGCCCCTTCCACTCAGAGAAGATCTTCTCTCTCAGGGACCGGTCTTCCACCAGCATTTCGAGTCGCTACATTTGACGGCGTGGCTGTTGAAACCACCATTCTAAAACAGCGAGGTTTCCCTGATAAAGTCATCCAGACAATGATTTGGGCCAGGAAGCCGATGTCGCCCAGAATCTATTACAGGACTTGGAGGTCATTTCTCCAGTTCTGTGAGGACCGGGATTTTCCGCCGTTGCGTTTTTTGCTCCCAAATATTCTCTCCTTTCTCCAATCGGGACTAGATTCTGGTCTGGCGCTTAGCTCTCTGAAAGGGCAGGTGTCAGCGCTGTCAATCTTTTTCCAGCGCACCCTGGCTACGCGGAGCACGGTGAAGACTTTTCTTCAAGGGATGGCGCATAATGTTCCTCCTTATCGCCCCCCTTTACCCTCCTGGGACCTGAACTTGGTCCTAGGATCTCTTCAGTCCACCCCCTTTGAACCGTTACGCGACGTTTATCTCTGTATGCTTACCTTGAAGGTGGCATTTCTGGTGGCTATTACATCCATCAGACGTGTTTCAGAGTTGGCAGCTCTATCGTGCAAGGAACCGTTCCTAGTTTTGCACCAGGACAAAACTAGGAACCGTTCCTAGTTTTGCACCAGGACAAAACGTCCGGTGCCGTCTTTTCAACCGAAGGTGGTCTCGGCTTTTCATGTCAATGAAGACATAGTCCTCCCTTTCTTTTGCCCTTCCCCCTTCTCATCCTAGGGAACGGGCTCTCCATACCCTGGATGTGGTTCGGGCTCTGAAGATTTATCTGTCCACCACTAGCCCACTAGCTGCTTTAGACGGACAGATTCTTTGTTCGTCATTCCCGAAGGGCCGCGTAAGGGTCTGGTGGCTTCTAAGGTTACCATTGCAAGGTGGATTCGTTTGGCAATTGCCGAGGCATACCACTCCCGGGGCAAGGTACCGCCCTTCCAGATGACGGCACACTCCACTAGTGCGTTAGGCGCTTCATGGGCTCGGTTCCAACACTCTTCTGCTTCGCAACTGTGTAAGTCTGCGACTTTGTCCTCCCTACACACTTTTACCAAATTCTACCAGGTGCATTCCTTGGCATCGGCAGATGCGGTTCTGGGCCGCAAAGTCTTGCAGGCGGCAGTGTCTGAACGGCCGTGAAGGCTTGTCCCATGGGATATAGTTCTTACCTCCCCGTGGACTGCTTTGGAACGTCCCACGGTCTTGTGTCCCCCAATGAACGAGTGAGAAAACGAGATTTTTTTTAACTCACCTGTAAAATCTCTTTCTCGCTGAGTTCATTGGGGGACACCGCACCCACCGATTAGTTACCATTGTTTCCGCAGATGGAGCGGTTGGTTTCCGGTGGTGTCCTCTGTTGTGGTTCGGACATACTGGGGTTATTGGTTGTTATTTCGCTTTTTTTTCTCTGCTACTCCTACTGCTTGGGCACAAACTGAGTTGCTCTCTCCAGGCCTGAGGTGGTATAGCCTGCAGGGGAGGAGCTAACACTTTTTTCAGTCTAGTGTCGCCTCCTAGTGGCAGCAGCAGCTATACCCACAGTCCTGTGTCCCCCAATGAACTCAGCGAGAAAGAGATTTTACAGGTGAGTTCACAAAAATCTCGTTTTCTGACACAGATTGTGGCGCAAAGGTCCTTAGCACCGCAATCTGCATATTTTTTCACCCTCATGCCAGGTCTAAAAACAGATAGTGTTGGCAGGAAAGGGATACAGTTATGGCCATCCAGTTATTGGATACCACCGCCATACATTGACCGGATAACACCTCTGTACAGTGACCGGATAACACCGCCATACTGTCACCGAATAAAAGGGTATAAGAGGCCACAGTACAGGGAATGACTAGGGGCACAATGCAGGGTATAAGGGGGCACAGTATGGGGTGAGGGGCACAGTACGGGGTGGGGGGCATAGTCACATGACCCTGTGACATTAGAAGGTCCTTATGAAGAATGCGGTTCATACCCCACCATAATGAGAGGCAGAGGAGTGAGACAAGGGTGTGATTATGTGGCTAGAGATAAAAAAAATTAACTGTCGGCCAGTACAGACCCCAAAAATTAGGCAATAGGCATTCACCTGACAGCAAAGAACTTTGGATTCTGTGGCTGGAGGTACATTAGGCGGTCACAGGATAAAAATTTAACTCTCGGCCAGTACAGGCCCCAAAAAATAGGCAATAGGCATTCACCTGACAGCAAAGAACTTTGGATTCTGTGGCTGGAGGTACATTAGGTGGGCACAGGATAAATATGTAACTGTCGGCAATACAGGCCCCAAAAATTAGGCATTCACCTGACATAAAAGGCTTTTTATGCCGCTGTATATACATAAGGCAAGGACCATTCTTTGTTCTGGGTGGTGGCGGATATGTGTGGGCTGGCATGAGGAAATTCAATTACACGTGATCATCACAGGTGTTGAATTTCTCCGAGAACCATGCCTCATTCATTTTAAAAAATGTGAGGTAATCTACACTGTCGTGAGCTAGGCGAGTGCGCTAATCGGTCACGATCCCCCCTGCTGCTCTGAACGTCCTTTCGGACAGGACACTCGACGAGGGGCAAGCCAAGAGTTCCATGGCAAATTGTGCCAGCTCTGACCACAGGTCAAGCCTGCACAACCAGTAGTCAAGGGGTTCCTCGCTTCTCAGAGCGTCCACACCTGTCGGACACCTGTCGGTCTAAGCGTTCCCTGAGGCTGGATCCGGAGGGCGGCTGTCGATGGGTTGGCTGAAAGAATGATCTTATATCTGAAGTGACCAACACATCTTCAAACCTCCCTCTTTTTGCAGGTGTGGTAGGATTGGTACCCGCACCTGTTTCGCTGTGGGTGGAAATTCCTCTGCCAGTGCCTGCAACAGCAGAATGCAGTATCTCTAGCACCAAGGCCTGTAAATGCTGCATTCTGACAGCCCTCTGTGATGCTGGTAACATGTCCCCCATTTTGTGCTTATACCGGGGGTCTAAGTACGTTGCCACCCTGTACAGGTCCTTGACCTTTATGCTTTTTATACGGGGGTCTCTCTTCAAACACTGGAGCATGAAGGCCCCCATTTGCACTAAATTGGAAGCGGTGGAGCACCCTGGCTCCTGCTCATCGCCCAGGAGAATGTCGTCCTTGGTCTCCTCCCCCCAGCCACGGACAACACCGGGGATTACCGAAAAGTTTAAAGCCTGCTCTTCTTGCTCCTCCTCCTCT
Organism: Bufo bufo; assembly: GCF_905171765.1. Lineage (NCBI taxonomy): Eukaryota > Metazoa > Chordata > Amphibia > Anura > Bufonidae > Bufo > Bufo bufo. The sequence goes on from NC_053389.1 coordinate 141,532,814, forward strand.
CCCCAGCCACCATCCTCCTCTGACTCCTCTTCAGACTCCTGCTGACTTGTCTCAATTGAAGTAGCCCCCTCTGGGAATTCATTCAGCAATGCGACTCCCTCATCTTCCAGCTCCTGCTCCTCGACGGCTTGATCAATGACACGACGCAATGCATGCTCCAGAAAGAAGGCATAAGGTACAATGTCACTGATGGCACCCTGGCTGCGACTGACCAGTTTGGTGATCTCATCAAATGATTGCAGAAGTCTGCATTCCCCGCGCATGAGCAGCCACTAGTGCGGTGAAAAGAAACCAAGCTCCACAGAACCTGTCCTGCCACAGAGTTCGTACAGGTAGTCGTTAACTGCACGTTTCTGCTGGAACAGCCTATCAAGCATATACAAGGTGGAATTCCATCGAGCCGGGCAGTCACAAATCAGATGTCTGATGGGCAAGTGGTGTCGCCGCTGAACGTCAGCAAGGCCAGCCATGGCCGTGTAAGATCTTCTAAAATAGCCAGAGATTTTCCTGGCCTGCCGCAAGATGTCCTGGACCCCGGGGTATTTGGCAACGAATCACTGCACAACTAAGTTCAGGACGTGTGTCATGCACGGCACGTGTGTCATTTTGCCCTGTTTCAGCACGCTCAGCAGATTGGCACTGTTGTCGCACACCACTTTACCAACTGTCAAATTGAGCGGGGTTAGCCACTGTTCGGCCTGTGACCGCAGAGCTGAAAGCAGTGCAGGACCAGTGTGGCTCTTGGCTTCCAGGCACAACAGCCTCAGCAAGGCATGGCAACGTCTCACCTAGCACTTCGAATAGTTTCTGGGGAGCTTGGGGGTGCAGCGGAAGAGACGGTAGCAGTGGAAAAGGAGGAGTCAGTCGAAGAGGAGACGAAGGATGGAGTAGGAGGAGGAGAAGAAGAGGCAGGCCTGCATGCAATCCGTGGTGGTAACACCAAATCCACACAGGTGCCACGGGTTGCATGCTTGATGGCCGTCAGAAGGTTCACCCAGTGGGCAGTAAAAGTTATGTACTTTCCCTACCCGTGTTTGCTAGACTACGTGTCTGTGGTCAGATGTATCTTGGCACCGACACTGTGTGCCAGAGATATATTAACTTGCCGCTGAACGTGGCCATATAGTTCAGGGATGCCCTTCTGGGAGAAATATTTCCTTCAGGGGACCTTCCATTGCGGTGTGCCAATGGCCACAAATTTTCTAAAGGCCACCGAGTCCACCAATTTATATAGCAGTAGTTGGCGGGCTAGCAGTTTCGACAAGCCAGCGGTCAGCCAATGGGCAAGAGGATTATCCGGCATCATCATTTTTTACGCTGGAACATTTGGGCCACGGAAGTCTGCCTTGTGCCAGATGAACGCGATGATGGCATGGTGGAAGGTGGAGTGTAGGACAAATAGAAGGAGAGAGGAGAAGGAGAAGAGGCAGGACGTGGCTTTGTGGGTTCTGACGGCGTTGCTCCCACTGGGCTCGGTGATGGGAGGCCAGGTGCCTTCTTAAGGCGGTCGTCCCTAGGTGAGTGTTGGACTAACCGCGACTTATGCGTTGACAGCACAGGCTTCAGATGGCAACACTATTGTCAGCAGCTGACACGTTAAAAAAAGCCCACACTGCAAAGCCATGTGCCGGCGTTTTGGGAGCGCAAGATGTGACATGGTGCATGGTGGATGACTCGCTCAAGATACTTTTGCAGTCTGATTTTTGCCTCCTGTGCACTGCGAGTTCTGCCTGCTTCTCCTCCTTATCTGGTGCTCCATCTCTCCCTCTGAACTCCCCTCCTCTTCCTCTCTTGTGGGCACTCATGTGACATCTATCGACACGTCATCATCATCACCTTTACCACCACTGACATTAGAAATCTTGGAGTAGGCAGCAACAGTGGGGACCACCCTCCTTGGGCTGATCTGGGTACTGTCGTCAGACCGCTGGATGTCGGACGTTGCTATCTCCTCTTCCTCATCCGATGCCAATAATGGCTGCGCATCGGTAAGGCCTGAGAATGGATGGGAAAATAATTCCTTTGACTTGAGTGGAGGGGGCTATGTTGGTGGTGGTGGTGGTGTCTTTGGCGGTGCACATAGCAGAGAGTGAGGAGGGTGCAGATACAGAGGATGAGGAGGGTGCAGAAGCGGAAGGCTGAGTGAGCCACTTAACCAACTTTGGTGCGTCCTTTGACATAATCGCACGCACCTTCTCCAACTTCCCACTTAGGCTCCTGCCTGGTGCACCTGCCTGACCCCTACCACCCTTGCGGAACGTCCTGCCTCTTCCTCTGCCTGTCATTTTCAAAATGACCCTGTGCCAAAGTCTCTAGAGAAGAGCAGTATTTGGGGAAGCTGATATATGGCAGGCCTCAATCAGTTGTTAGTTGAAGCTGGTATATCACCCTCAAGCAGTAATTTTGTGGATGCATGTATATGGAAAACCTCTATCACAATTTTGTGGAAGCTGATATATGGCAGGCCTCAATCATTTGTTAGTTGAAGCTGATATATCACCCTCATGGCTCATGCACACGACCGTTGTTGTTTTGCGGTCCGTTTTTCCCTGATCCGTTGTTCCGTATCTGAGGATTTTCTTTTCTCTGATATAAGTCCTCTTACGTTCCGTTATTGCACAAAACATATCCGTATGGTTTCCGTATTTGATCAATTTTTTGCGGATCGTATACAGAAACAGTAACGTATTAATCACCAAACACATGAGCAATATGGGCTGGGCATATAATTTCTACAGTATGGATCCGCAAAATACGAATGAAATACAGATGACATACGGATGTGTTCCGTGTGCATTCCATATTTTTTGCGGACCCATTGACTTGAATAGGGCCTCGGACGTGATTTGCAGACAATAATAGGACATGCACTACTTTTTTGCGTAACGGCCATGCGGACAAATGGAAACGGAATGCACACGGAGTAACTTCTGTATTTTCTACACCCCCATTGAAGTGAATGGTTCCGCATACGGTCCGCCAAAAAAACGGAATGGAAGCGGAAAGAAAATACGTTTGTGTGCATGAGCCCTCAAGTAGTAATTTTGTGGACGCAGGTATATGGAAAACCTCTATCACTATTTTGTGGAAGCTGATAGATCGCAGCCCTCAATCAGTATTTTCTGGAAGCATACAAATGCACTATAATATACTTTCTATGTTAGAAAGTACCGTATTTTTCGCTTCATAAGACGCACTTTTTCCCCCTCAAAAGTGGTTGGAAAATGACAGTGCGTCTTATAAAGCAAATGCTGCCAACTCTGATGGCGCTGATACATCGCTGCAGCACTGCGATGTATCTGCGGGATGTGAGGAGGGGATGGAGGCTGGCAACACTCGCGGCGGTGACCGATCTAGTCACTGTACTGTAATACATCGGGCCCCGCACACAGCAGTTTTCATAAGTAAAGTCATGGTACAGTAATCCTCTTTAAGCAGTGTTTGTACTTTAAACTCAGGCAATCCGGCTCTGTACAACTTACTATGAAAGCGGCAGGCAGGGCGGCAGCGTAACCTTGCGATGCTCACTCATTCACGCTCCTCCCATTTAATTCATGAAGGCAGAGCGGGAGCGTGAATGAGTGATCGCGAGGTTACGCTGCCGCCCTCATAGTAAGTTGTACAGAGGATTGCTTGAGTTTTCAAGTACAAACACTGCTTGAAGAGGATTACTGTACCATGCATGACTTTACTTATGAAAGTGCTGTGTGCGGGGCCCGATGTATTACAGTACAGTGACTGCATCGGGCACCGCCGCCAGTGTTGCCAGCCTCCATCCCCTCCTACCATGAAAACACTATACTGTAAGTGGGTGGACAATGGTGAAATAGGGGTCACTATTCACACAGGACAATATACTGTGACACATATGATACTGTGACCAGCATAAGATGATCTTATGCTGGTCACAGTATCATATGTGTCACAGTATATTGTCCCTATGTGAATAGTGACCACCATTACATAAGATGTTATGTGTGTCATTCACACATCCCCCACACTAGTGTATGATCCACAGACCACCCCCATAAAAGTGTCATCCACAGATCCCCCATAACAGTGTCCTCCACAGATCCCCCATAACAGTGCCATCCAAAAATCCCCCTTAAAACTGCCATCCACAGACTCCTCATAACATTGCCATCCACAGATCCCCCATAACAGGGCGTCATCCACAGATCCTCCATAACAGTGTCATCCACAGACAACCATTAGTTCAAAACCCACCAAAAGCACACCTTTTGGTTCAAAAATTTTTTTTCTTATTTTCCTCCTCAAATATCTAGGTGCGTCTTATCATCAGGTGCGTCTTATAAAGCGAAAAAGACGGTATATTATAAGTATATCACACCCCTCAGTATGTCACACCTATCGATAGCACACCTATAGCCAGTCCTTAAAAGGACTTTTGTTGCCCTATTAGCTAGTGTTTGGCGTCCCTAAGTTCCTAACAGCCTGTCCCTGCTCCAAAATGCAACCTCTCCCTACACTGGCAAAACACATAATGTAAAATGGCTGCCAGATCAGGTTCTGTTATAGGGTTGTGGGGGTGTCCATGTGCTGAAACTTCTCAATTGGCTGTCCTGTCCCACCTGATGAATGTGTCATGGGTCAAAGTTCGGCGCATGCGGACATCGCCATATGTTTGCATGTTCAGCGGATCGCAAACGCGCAAAGTTCACCGCAAACCAACCGCCGGGTGAACCGCAAGGACATCACTATTGACGATGTCATCACGTCTCCTGAGACCCCATGCAGGAGGTTGAGATTATGTAATCATGACACAGGCAACCAGGACTTCAGGCCGGAAGGGGCCTGCATTGCAGATGGCAGGAGTGAATGTAGTTTTTTTGTTGTTGTTTGTGGGCATTATTGATGGCATTTTGGGGAGCATTATATGTAAAGTGGGCATTATATGTGAAGAGGTCACTATGGGGGGATATTATATGTAAAGAGACCACTACTGTGTGTCATTATATGTAAAGAGGGCACTACTTTGGCATTACTGTATATCTACAGAGGACACTACTGGGGGGCATTATGTGTACAGATAGCACTACTAGGGGCATAGTATGTACAGATAGCAGTACTGGGGGCATAGTATGTACAGATAGCAGTACAGGGGGTATTATATGTACAGAGGGCACTACTAAGGGCATAATATGTACAGATTGCACTACTGGGGGAATGATATGTACAGACTACACTGGGGGAATGATATGTACAGACTACACTGGGGCACCACAGCTACTGGGGCCTAAATGTAAATTACTACTGAGTGGGCCTAAACGGTATGATTACTGAGTGGGTGCATAAAAGGAGGCATTATTACTAAATAGGTGTGTTCTGTGTACCTAACTATGTAAAAACAAGTTGTGTTCTGAAGACGTCATCATAGTGATCTGTGCAGAACTAATTAAAAAAGGAAAGAGAACGAAGAGGACATCACCTGTGTCACTGAGTGGGGGCCTAAACTGGATTATTAATGACTGAGACCTAAATGGGTTTGGTCATGGTGGAGCGGTATTATTTGGCCTTTATATAGTGTTATTATTGGTAATGTTGGTCTTGGTACACTGTGCGGCGTGGCTCTATAAAAAGGAGCGTATCCATAGGTTAGGAGACGCAATACTTGGCTTGCTGGCAACCCATGTTACACCACTGAAGACAGGGCTATGATAAATTAAGCAGAGTCTTTACAAATTAGTTTAACATTGCATGTGGAATTAGGCGACGGCTCCAGTGACATAGATTCAATTTGTGGCAAAATGGTGGCATTACTTTGATTCCTGGATGACTTCAATAGAGCACAAGACGCTGTTCTGTGTTTTAATTTAAGAGATAATCTGACGTAATCTGTAGACTGCTGATATGTAATCTAAACATAAGGATTTGCATGAATCTAGAGGAAATAAAATGTGAAAATAATTCATCCTCCAGGCACAGACCCAACCACGGAACTTGAAAACATCAAATAGTGCAGTATCAGCAAACTGCATAGTTTTCTATGGAAGCCAGGTCCTACCTGAATTTTTGCCATAAGTAGAAGGGCTAGGACAAGGTATTTTAATGCCCAAGGCAGATTAGATAAATAGTGCCAGACTCCAGATACAGTGCTCAAAATGAATATGGACCCCAGAGAAGAACCCAAAAAGAATACAGATCCTAGACCAGACCACAAAATTAATACAGACCCAAGACCAAACTCCAAAATCAGAACCCAGACCCATAAATGAACACAGCTTCCAAATCAGACCCAGATTTAAAGGTTTGGTCCAAGATTAGAAAAACATTATTGCTTTCTTCCATAAACAGCACCACAAGCACCACACCTGTCCATGGACTATGTCTGGTATTGCATCTAAGCTCCACTGAAGCGAATGGGAATGGTTGCAATACCACACATAACCTATGGACAGATGTGAGCCAAAAATTAATACAGACCCCAGATCATACTCCAAAAATAATACAGACCCCAGTTAAGACCCTTAAATTAATATAGTATCCCAAATTAATATATATCCCAGACACCAAATTAATATAGTCCCCAGATCAGACCCAAAATTAATAGAGACCCCAGACCAAATTTCAAAATAATACAGAGCCCAGTACCCTAAATTCATAACTTAGATAACTAAAAAAATTGATTGACCTCCCCTCACTCTGCTCTGGGCGCTGCCTCCACCGAACTAGGTTCCGATGAAGTATTAAATACTTTGTGCAGATACCACTGCAACTGTGGGTCCTGTATGTTCTGGGTACAAGATGGTGTCAAGACCCAGTGCAGCAATGATGACCACAGTATTAAGAGGACCAGGGACCAAGGAACAGTGAGTAACACCAACCATCCACATAGCTACCTGGGCCTCCTGTACCAATGAGCAACTCCATCACTGATGGCCTGAAGGAATTGCTCATTGGTTTGAAAGTTAAAGGGGTTGTCCCATGAAAAATATCCTAGTTTTCAAACCAGCACCAGGATCTGAGTACTTTTGTAATTGCATGTAATTAAAAATTTAGTATAGCCACTGAGTTATTTAATTAAATGTATCTGCATAGCACCACCTGCTGTTTGTTTTCTTTTTATTTCTTTGTCCAGCTCACTGAGAAGGCCGCACATGCTCAGTTTCATCTTTCAACTGCCTCCTGAGCTGTGATAGGGAGAGCATGGACACGCCCCCTTAGCTGCAGCAGATAAGACACTCCCCTTGAGCTGTCAGCTTGATATAAATCTAGCAGAGCAATGAATGGGGAGATCTCTGGATCCATGTGAGGTACAGGACTGGTTCTAGCCTTGTTAGAAAGTGATGGCCATGTACTATAGGTTGTCTGGTTTTCATTTTTTACATTAGTCATGGGATAACCCCTTTAAGTGCTGCAACACCAAACATATTATTGTTTCCAACAAAACTGTACCTCCCACTCACTGATGGCAAGATGGCACCCTAGGAGGTTGCCTCTCTTTGCCTACCTAGGTCAGCAGTGAACCCCACAATTCGTTTTTGACTCTGTATTACTATGGAATGAATCTGGGTTTAGAGTTAGGGAACGCAGAGAGCATGTCCTCCTCATGGAAAGCCCCTTTTCAGTTTTTGTTCCCTTTGGGCTCAGCTGATCCCTGGGTCCCTCTGCTATGGTCCGCCAAAATCAGCCATTCCATTCTTAGCAAAAGGAAAGCACCATAGATATGCTTGTTTTCCCCACAGTGCCATCAGTGGTGGATCCAGAGGGGGGGGGGCAACCCTGTGCCCCGAGCTGGCGGTGGCGACGGGGCACAGGGAGATGAGCCCTTCCATTGTGGAAGCGCTCATCTCCTTAGTCATCTGTATCGCCGTCCTCAGTACAGCGATACAGATGGCTGTGCTGAGGCAGGGGAGGGAGAGGTGTGTCCCTTTCCCTTCCTCTGATAGGCTGCAGGCCCTAGGCCGGCAGCCTATCAGAGGGTGGCGCGATGACGTCATCGCGCTACCTGAGCAGTACAGTGCGGGACACAGGCCGCAAGAGTCCTGTATCGCATCGCTGACATGGAGGTAAGTATAAGTGGTTTTTTTTTATATATATATATACAATACTTTTACTGGCATATGGGGGGGCTGCTATTACTAGCACATGGGGGGGCTGTTATTACTGGCACAGGCACATGGGGGGGCTGTTATTACTAGCACATGGGGGGCTGTTATTACTGGCACATGGGGGGCTGTTATTACTGGCACATGGGGGGCTGTTATTACTGGCACATGGGGGGCTGTTATTACTAGCACATGGGGGGCTGTTATTACTGGCACATGGGGGCTATTACTGGCACATGGGTGGCTGTTATTACTGGCACATGAGAGGGGCTATTATTACTGGCACATGGGGGGGCTGTTATTACTGACACATGGGGGGCTGTTATTACTGGCACATGGGGGGGCTGTTATTACTGGCATATGGGGGCTGTTATTACTGGCACATGGGAAGCTGTTATTACTGGCACATGGGGGGGCTGTTATTACTGGCACATGAGGGGCTGTTATTACTGGCACATGGGGGGCTGTTATTACTGGCACATGGGGGGCTGTTATTACTGGCACATGGGGGGCTGTTATTACTGGCACATGGGGGCTGTTATTACTGGCACATGGGGGCTGTTATTACTGGCACATGGGGGCTATTACTGGCACATGGGGGGCTGTTATTACTGGCACATGAGGGGGGCTATTATTACTGGCACATGGGGGGTGCTGTTATTACTGACACATGGGGGGCTGTTATTACTGGCACATGGGGGGCAGTTATTACTGGCACATCGGGGGCTTTTATTACTGGCACATGGGAGGGGCGTTATTACTGGCACATGATTGGGGGGTTGCTCTTGTTACTGGCACATTATTGGGGGCACTATAGGGGCATCTACTGAGGCCACAAAGAACGGGTATTTTATATGGGGGGCTCTGTACAGTAGAATTTTATACTGGGACACATTATGGTGGGTACTATGGGGAAGGGGGGAGAGGAGTACTATGGGGTCATCTACGGGGGGCACTAAGAAGGGGTAATTTATACTTGCAAATTATGGGGGTCCTGGGGACACTGAGAGCATCTACTGGAGTATTTTATACTGGTACATTATGGGGGGCACTAGGAGGAAGGGGGGAGTGGAGCACTATGGGGGCATTTACTGGGGGCACTATATAGGGGTATTTTATACTGGCACATTATAGGGGCACTATGGGGACATTAGCTCATCTGGGGGCATTACAAGGGGGTATTTTTTGCACTGTCACATTATAAGGAAAATTATTTCTATTGGGGGGGGGCTTTATTACTCCCCCATGGTATGACCCCCTAGTAGCAGCACCAGCCTCTCCCTGCTCTGCTATCCCTCTGCCGCTTCTCCAAATCCTTATTATGAAATCTTTCTCATTAGGATAAAACACAACATCAGCTCCACCGAGCCCCCCAGCCAAAGTGTTGAAGTGGTGTCCGAGATCCCCAAGGGCCAAGCCAAGTAATTGTAAGTTTTCATGTGAAATATGTTTGTTATACACATATAGCCTACATTGTGCCACACAATATACAGTATACCTCTACACTGTGGAGTCTGTTCTATAACCACCATTGTTTTGTGGCGGCGGACAGAAAATAATCTGGAAGCGCCCCTCCCGAGACCAGGCTCTGGATCCGCCACTGAGTGCCATGCTGGAGCATAGGCAGACGCCTACCGAAACAAAATGGGCATCCATCAGGGAAGTAGAGGTAGTAGTCGCAACTGGACCCTGGTGCCTTCCACATCAGATGCTATCAATGGCCCGCGGAAGGTGGGGGCCCTGTCACAATTTTACATTTGGACCTAGTACATTCAGGTCACCCTGCTGTGGGCATCCATTGATTTCAGTAGGCACCTGCCATCCTCAATGGCACACAAATAACACGAGGAATATAGTTGAATACATATATATAGTGTCAAGGGGAATTTGTGGCTGTCTGTGCCCTCCCTCCTGCTTTTTTTTCTGTTTTATTAAACCTCCCTCCCCACCCACTGGAGATGATATAGTTACTCCAAGCCCTGAAGCTGCTCATTGGAACACAGAAGTTTTCCTAAGGAGTTAGCAAGGAGTGACGAGGGGGACACTTGGCTGCGGCGGCACTTAGGGAGACACCGTAGGATCCTGCTGTGACAGAAGACGCCCTGGAGCAGTCAGCAGGGATTGTAATGACTATGATTTCCAATACACTAAGCAGATCCTATGGCTGTCATCGCCATAAGGGTCAATAAATCCCCCCTGCTGATTCCATGAGGTCTGGAGAGGAAGCACAATCTCATTGCATGGATGTAATCTGCCGGCTACACCGACTGCTGCATCCATAGTATTCAGTCCCTGGACTCTGCAATACAAACCAAAAGAAAAAAAAAAACGCAGGATAAAAACGCAGGAAAAACCCCCCAAAAATTAATTCTTAATTTCATAACACACGTGGGGGAAAATGGAAAATGAAGCAGCCAAAACCGTGGACAATCAGATGGAGAAATACATGTAATTATAGGATGATTGGCGCAATGTCTCCGCTGCAGTCGCTGTCCTCATAGTCCTTTGTTATTAACCCTTTCCCCCCGCCCCGATGTGCGTTCTTCCCTGCTCGCTGTCATTTGGTTGCATCCCTGCCTCTAGTGTTTCTATATCTGCACCCCCCTGTCTCTCTCTATTTCTCTTTTTCTTCCTTCTCTTCTTCCTATCAGCTGCTCAGGCTGTGGGCATCAGATTACAGGCTCCGTCGCTTTAATATCTTTTTTTTTTTTTCTTCTTTTTTTTTTCTTTTTGAAGAGTTACAATTATGGGGAAATCTGAGAGTCAAATGGACATAGTAGAAAAATCCAATAAATCCGTGAAAAAGTCTTGGAGCGTGGTAGAAATTGGCCTCTCTGTGCTGCTGTTCTTGATGACCTGTGGTCTTATTACTCTCTTGGTGCTGTACACAACTAATAAAGGTAAGAGGCATCTAATCTTATATGTCGCTATGTGGTCAGTTGGCGCTGCAATGGTTAATCGATGTGTCTGTACTATAGCAGTGCTGAATTGGTGCATTTTTCCTTCTATAGAAAACCTCGTTGTGGTAGCACTACGACAATCTCGGCTCTGCTGCACCAACATCTGAGAGTGTGTGTGTGTTTATGTGTATACGATTTTTGGGACTGTATCATTCATGTACAATGATAGTTCTGTGTGCTACAATTATGTAGTCCGTTTACCTGCAGTCCTAAGAAAAACCTCAATAAAAAACATCTTATTTCACCCGTTGCCAGTCTGCACACTGAACCAACATGAGTAGTAGAGTCGAGATGGTTTGTAAACCCTATTTATACATTGTCCAGAATGTGGTAGGTTTACCTGGAGTCCTGTGTAAGACCACAGATAGGACTATGGAGGTCAGTCACCATGAACTGTGCCAACTGCATAAAGAGACCTTAGCACTGCTACATCTGGCCATCTCAGCTCTAAGAAAACACTAAAAATACACTCAGGATACCAACCATGTGAAACGCTACTTTATGATAATATCTGCTCCTCAATCTCAGCACTGCTATATTTGGCTATTTCAGCAGAGATATATTTAGCAATCTTAGCTCTGCTACATTTAGCAATACCAACCCTGCCAACAACATGAACACAGCTAGGTATAGCAATCTCAGTCGTGCTAGATCTGGCAAAATTAGCTCTGCTATGTTTTGAATCTTAGATCTATTATATCTGTCATTCTCATGTCTCCCACATGTAGCCACCTCAGCTCTACTACATGAAGCAATCTCAGCCATGCTAGATCAGGCAGCCTCGGCTCTGCTGCATTTGGAATCTTAGATCTATTATATCTGTCATTCTCATGTCTCCCACATTTAGCCACCTTAGCTCTACTACATAAAGCAATCTCAGCTCTGCTACATTTGGAATCTTAGATCTATTATATCTGTCATTCTAATGTCTCCCACATTTAGCCACCTCAGCTCTACTACATGAAGCAATCTCAGCTCTGCTACATTTGGAATCTCAGGTCTGTTATATCTGTCACTCTCACGTCCACATTTAGCCACCTCAGCTTTACTATATGAAGCAATCTCAATCCTGCTAGACCTGGCAACCTCGGTTCTGCTACATTTGGCAACCGGAGCTTGATACATCTAGCCCTCTCAACCCTGCTAGATCTGTCAATTTCATCATTTGGCAAGCTCAGCTCTGCTATACACACACTGTGTGTGCATTATTTGCCTGGACATGACACACATTTCCAGTCCTATCATCAATAACCCTCTGCAATTAGCCACTCATTCGTTAAATCACTAGGTCACCTTATGGTTCTGAAGAAGCCGGATGCTCTCCTGAGGCGAAACCGCAGTAGTGAAGGGTTAACTGCGGCCTGTCATGCATGATTACCCCGTTAAGAGAAGAGACAGATTGCTTTCTATAGAAATCTATAAACCCTGGAATATTTCTTTACACCTTGTGAGCAGCAGCCACTGGAGCAGCATTGATTTCTGACCAGTAGAAGTCATTATGTGCCGGTCACTGCCAAGCCACTATATATATACGTATATATATACTGATGTAGCAGGGCTAAGTCTGTCCGATGTAATAGTGCCGATGTAGTGGAACGTGCTATGTCAGCGACCTTACATAGGACTGCCGGTAATTCGATTGCCGGCAGTAGTTAAACATTACTCTGTTCCATTTAGGGCACAAACTGTTTTCTTTTCGCATCCAATACGCATTTTTTGCGGGTCGGATGTGGACTCATTCACTTCAATCCGTATGTCCGTTCTGCAGCACCCACAGACAAATAGAACATGTCCTATACTTGTCTATTTTACGGACAAGGGTAAGAATGTTCTACAAATGGTAGGACATTCCGTTCCGTAAAATACGGAACTCACACCAACCGGTATCGTTTTTTTTGCGGATCCGCAATTTGCGACTGCACATGGCGCCCGGCATCTTCTCTTCCTGCGCATACAGAGCGCGAGTATGTAAGGCTGGCGGGCGCATGCGCAGTAGTGAGACTGAAGTTGGCTGAGTGTACGAGCCGGAGCCGGGATCGCGCTACAGCAGCCCTTTACTGCGCATGCGGGCTGAGAGCGCGGTCCTGGCACTGAGATGCGGCGTGTCAATCGAGGCGGCGAGAGGCCGGAAAAGCAGGATTGGAGACGCCTAGGCCACTGCACCCTTGACTTCAAGCCTGACTTGAAACACGGGGCAGCGGCTGATTAAAACATCGATTTCTCAGTGACGATAAATACAGGAAAAGGACGAAAAAGTGCCATAGGACACAGTAGCACTATAAGGTACTCTGAACAGCTTAATAGGCGATTTTTTTGGTGACAGGTTCCCTTTAAAGGCCCCTTTTATTTCATTGAATTCATTGTCCTAGATTTACCATTGCGTTTGGGACTCATCTTTGGCGCCAAATGTGGCACAATAGTGGCATCTACTCTCAAACTCAGCATGTTTTTTTCTGAAAAGTGGTGTGGGTTAGCAGGAAAGGGATGTGATCTAGGAGACAACCTTTTTGCAGCAAAATAAGCAACCTTTCTGGCATTAAAAACTTAAGACAACTAAAAGTAGTCATGGGGGGGGGCATTTCTGACCTCAATATTAATAGGAAAAATCGCTGGCATTACGCTGATGGTGCATCCTCGGGAGGTCCATGTGCCAGCAAATGAAATCAGCGGAAGCTGGTGTAGTTTACGGATGTAACATGTGCCACTTCTCTGCTACACATATTGGTAAATCTGTCCAGCCTTGTAGGTTCCGGACACAGCTAGATGCCTCCTATCCATGCCCAGCCCACATCTAGATGCCTCCTGTCCCTGCCCCACCCACAGCTAGATGCCTCCTATCCATGCCCAGCCCACAGCTAGATGCCTCCTGTCCATGCCCAGCCCATATCTAGATGCCTCCTGTCCATGCCCAGCCCACATCTAGATGCCTCCTGTCCATGCCCCGCCCTCAGCTAGATGCCTCCTGTCCATGCCCAGCCCACAGCTAGATGCCTCCTGTCCATGCCCCACCCACAGTTAGATGCCTCCTGTCCATGCCCGCCCTCACCTAGATGCCTCCTGTCCATGACCAGCCCACATCTATATGCCTCCTGTCCATGCCCAGCCCACAGCTAGATGCCTCCTGTCCATGCCCCGCCCACAGCTAGATGCCTCCTGTCCATGCCCCACCCACAGCTAGATGCCTCCTGTCCAGGCCCAGCCCACAGCTAGATGCCTCCTGTCCATGCCCCGCCCACATCTAGATGCCTCCTGTCCATGACCCGCCCACAGCTAGATGCCTCCTGTCCATGCCCCGCCCACAGCTAGATGCCTCCTGTCCATGCCCAGCCCACAGTTAGATGCCTCCTGTCCATGCCCAGCCCACAGCTAGATGCCTCCTGTCCATGCCCCGCCCACAGCTAGATGCCTCCTGTCCATGCCCAGCCCACAGCTAGATGCCTCCTGTCCATGCCCCGCCCACAGCTAGATGCCTCTTGTCCATGCCCAGCCCACAGCTAGATGCCTCCTGTCCATGCCCCGCCCACAGCTAGATGCCTCCTGTCCATGCCCAGCCCACATCTAGATGCCTCCTGTCCAATGCCCCGCCCACAGCTAGATGCCTCCTGCCGATGCCCCGCCCACAGCTAGACACATCCTGTCCATGCCCCGCCCACAGCTAGATGCCTCCTGCCTACGCCCCACCCCATTTTGAGAAAAGTGTCTAGGGTGTCAGAAAAGTGACTAATTTTGGTGCAAAATGGTACTTTCACCAAAATCTGCAGCTTTTCTAAGCCAGCAGAGCTATGATCCATCGCTCCATACAAAATAAAGAGGCAGTCTGTAGACCATGCGCCAGATTTATCACACAACCTGAGCCACTGTGATCATTTAAAGACATCTCTAGCCGGTGTCTAACTGGGCGTTTGAGCTCTGCTACCGTAGGTTAGATGAGTTTGTTGTATGGTCCTTGGTGGCATCATGATCAACCATCTGAGGATTCCCATAGAGGTCCCAGGTAAAGTTACCTCATAATTTCAGCCCAAAACTCTCTCATGCATATTTATCTTCATTGATACTGGTTAGAGATGAGAGAATTTCCGCTTATGAAATTCGTTCACACTTCGTTTGGGGGTAAAAGGTGAACTGCGTTATGGATTCCGTTACCACGGACCATAACACGTTTCTATAAAGGTCTGCCTTTAGAGTAGAGGGGAGTCCTCTGCATAACGGAAACCGGATTGATCCGTTTTGCAGCCCATAGACTTCTATTATGACGGAATGCCAATAGCAAATGTTAGTAGCCCCCAGCCCCAACCAGTTTCCCAGAATGAGTGTGTCAATCACTCCCCGGCGATGCAGGGTGCAAAAAAAGAAAACCCCAGATGTATGATGAATTTACATTTTTTTAATTAAGTTGATAACATTTTAATAAAAAAAAAATTTCATTAAAAAAGTTACCCTTGGCCTCACCCACTTTATCTGCCAGTAAAGTAGAACAGGTGCCGCTCATTCCTAACATAACATATGTCTACGTGTATTCATACATTCATAAGCTGTTTGCCTGCAGCCACCACTAGAGGGAGCACAGAGCATTGTGAGTGACTTGCTAATAGCTTGCACTCTAGGTCCAGCTAGGTGTTAGCAGTTGGGGGGGGGGTCCCTGCACAGTCTGACACTATACAATCAGCACTGCCATTGTCCAACTGTGCAGGGACATACCTCTAACTGGTAACACCCAGCTGGACCTTCAGTGCAAACCGCTAGTTATTCATTTATAACTTCGAGCAGGAATAATAAAGGGAGTGACACAACATAGAGTCATAAGAATAGATGCTCCTGAATTGTTATTACATGGGGAATGCAAGTAGTTACTAAAACAGAGATATCAGGAGAGGGGACGGGTCCCCTTTTCCTTATATTTGTCCTCCTTTTTGACCTATAGGTGTCAGGAGAGAGTTGGTTACTGGCTGTACATTTGTTCATGTTCTGAAAAGCATAAGAATTCATTGTGTTATTTCAATTATGCTTTCCTAATTAAACTGTAAAATGTTAGGCCTCTTTCACACGGTCGTTGCGGGACAAGGTGCGGGTGCGTTGCGGGAAAAATCTGCATGTTTGTTACCCAGACCCGAACCCCGACTTCTTCACAGAAGTTCAGGTTTGGGATCGGTGTTGTGTATATTTTATTATTTTCCCTTATAACATGGTTATAAGGGAAAATAATAGAATTCATAATAGAGAATGCTAAGTAAAATAGGGATGGATGGGCTAAAAAAATTAAAAAAAATTTTTTTAACTCACATCATCCACTTGTTTGTGCAGTCCGGCTTGTCTTCTTTCTTCTTCTTTCTTCTTCTTTGAGGACCTGGGAGGAAAATAACCTTTGGTGATGTCACTGCGCTCATCACATGGTCCATCACATGGTCCATTACCATGGTGATGGGCCATGTGATGAGCGCAGTGATGTCACCAAAGGTCCTTTTCCTCCCAGGTCCTCAAAGAAGTAGAAGGAAGATGAGACGGACTGCACAAACAAGTGGATTAGCTGAGTTTAATTATTTATTTTTATTTTTTAACCCCTCCAGCCCTATTTTACTAAGCATTCTCTATTAAGAATGCTATTATTTTCGCTTATAACCATGTTATAAGGGAAAATAATAAAGATTGGGTCTCCATCCTGATCGTCACCTAGCAACCATGCATGAAAATCGCGCTGCATCCGCACTTGCTTGCGGATGCTTGTGATTTTCATGCAGGCCCATTCGCTTCTATGGGGCCTGCGTTGCGTGAAAAACGCACAATATAGAGCATGCTGCGATTTCCACTCAACGCACAAGTGATGCGTGAAAATCACCGCTCATGTGCACAGCGCCATAGAAATTAATGGGTCCGGATTCAGTGCGGGTGCAATGCGTTCACCTCACATATTGCACCTGCACGGAATTCTCGCCCGTGTGAAAGGGGCCTTAGTCTAGTTTTTGACAGATTTTTTATATTGTGCTTTTGAGATTATATGTCTCTGATTAGTGTTCCAGTACCATGTTGTATTTATTACTCTAGTTAATATGGTCAAAGATTTCAAGATCAATGTGGATCTGGGTGAGACTTAGGCTGCATTCACACGTCCGTGGTGTGTTGCGGACCCGCAAATTGCGGGTCCGCAACACACCAGCCCGGCACCCCCATAGAAATGTCTATTCTTGTCCGCAGGCTGCGGACAAGAATAGGACATGCTCTATCTTTTTGCGGAGCTGCGGACCCAAAGATCGGGGCACACTGTGTGCTGTCCGCATCCATTCCGTCCCCATAGAGAATGAATGGGTCCGCACCCGTTCCACAAAATTGCGGAACAGATGCGGACCCATTTTGCGGACGTGTGAATGGAGCCTTAAAGTGGTGTTCATCCTTGGTCTTTCCATTTCTGAATATAGGGGGTCATTTTTTAAACCCGAGCTGTCTTACATGATGAATGTGAAAATGATGAATGAGACGGGACTGCCGGCCTGTCCCCTTCCCCGTCACGCCCACTATTTTGGACCTGGCGTGAGCCATTGTGCCGCAATCTGCGCCAAAAATATGCCTAATATAGGCGTATTTCTGGATAATAAATTACCCCCATAATTCCTAAACAACAGTGGAGACTGATACTCAGGCAAATCAGTGCAAGAAAGGAAAAAAGGGGGGAGAAAATATGCATAGCAATATACATTTATTAAGGGCTCATGCACACGAACTTATGTATCTTGCGGTCCGCAAAGAACAGATGCACAAAAAATACGGATGATGTCCGCGTGCATTCCGTATTTTGCGGAACGGAACAGCTGGCCCCTAATAGAACAGTCCTATTCTTGTCCGTAACGCAAAACAGACTTGCGGACATGTGGAAACTAAATGCACATGGAGTAACTTCTGTTTTTTTTTTGCGGACCCATTAAAATTAATTGTTCCGCATACCGTCCGCAAAAAATAAACAGAACAGACACGGAGAGAAAATATGTTTGTGTGCATGAGCCCTAATAAAGGGGATTCTTCAGGGTCTGTGAAATACTAGTGGTCACCTACCAATTTTTTTTATAGAAACAGAGATGGCAGGAAAATACCAAGTTAGTCCTTGTTTTGAATTGCAGTAATTATTATTATTAAGTATGATGCCGATGATAAAATAATAAATTATAAATAAATTATTTATTTGTAAATATTTTTTCAGTTCTTTTGTAAGATTTTATTTATCTTTATTGTGAACTATTTTTTCTTGTTTATTTTTCCATATTTATTGTCTATTCTTTCATTGTTTTGAAATATAATTTTTTATTGCATTTACATTTTGCATAATGATAAATAAATAATAATAAATTAGCAATAATACATTATTGAAATATTTGCAAGAGTCCGACCCACAGGCTCATTAGGTGCGGTTAATCTGTGGCTGCAGAAGATTTGTATTATTTTACAGCGTGTTGTGTGAAGCTCCAGCTCCGCAGTCATCGCCAGTAACTAAACCCCGTGCAGATAATTACTGCCAGTTGCTGTTAGTATTACAGAGTGTCTTTTAGTGAATTATTAACACCCGGAGCAGGGATGTTTGGAAAATGATTTTAATTAATTTTCAGAAAAGCTAAACTTCCAACTTGCAAAAGAAAAAAAGAGGTCATGAAAAATGAATCACTTTGCAGAAGTCGTCTCTTCCAGCGTGTAACATGGCTTAATTATTCATTGCTGTGGTCAGTGGTCATAAATATATTATCAGATATTTATATAACAAGATGTTTATAAACAGAAAAGTGTCTTAAAGGGGTTGTTCAGGATCAGAATAGAGGGTATGATGTCTTTACAGGAACAGCGCCCCTTTTGTCTGTAGGCTGTGTCTGGTATTGCATCTCAACTTCATTCAAGTCAAGGCTGCAGGGTTGGAATATGTCTTTTTTTTTTATCACAGGCCTTATGTAAATTAACCAACACCAGATGAAGTGGAGGCACAATATATTAACCCTATAATACACACAGATCCATAATACGACCATGAGTAAGGGTCATTATTGTCAGTCTGGAAACGCGTTCTCTGTTTGCTGCATAATAAAGTCTCTATGGTCTTTGATCGCATTCTGAAGTTTTTCCATTAATTTCAAAAATAATATGATCATGTACCTAAAGACCAGGGTCACAGAACAATATTTTGTGTGTACAGCACTTATGCAGACTTCTGGGTTTCCATGGTAACAGACTACAAACATACCTTGTGTTACTCCGCTACTCTTTTCAAGTTGGAGTCGATTTCTTGCGCAATGCGCTCCAATTTTTTGCCACACTTTAGTAAATTAGTCGGGCTGTGGAGCTCCTGCCAGTGGCCTGTCTCCTCCTGCCAACACTCAGGGAAATATCATTATTACACTGCTCAAAAAAATAAAGGGAACACTTAGGCCCCTTTCACACGAGCGAGTATTCCGCGCGGATGCGATGCGGGAGGTGAACGCATTGCACCCGCACTGAATACTGACCCATTCATTTCTATGGGGCTGTGCACACGAGCAGTGATTTTCACGCATCACTTTTGCGTTGCGTGAAAATCGCAGCATGCTCCTCTTTGTGCGTTTTTCACGTAACGCAGGCCCCATAGAAATGAATGGGGTTGCGTGAAAATCGCAAGCATCCGCAAGCAAGTGCGGATGCGGTGCGATTTTCACGCACGGTTGCTAGGAGACGATCGGGATGGAGACCCAAACCTTATTATTTTCCCTTATAACATGGTTAAAAGGGAAAATAATAGCATTCTGAATACAGAATGCTAAGTAAAACAGCGCTGGAGGGGTTAAAAAAAAATTAAAAATCATTTAACTCACCTTAATCCACTTGCTCGCGATGCTCGGCATCTCCGTCTGACTCTTTTACTGTATAGGACCTGTGGAGAGCATTAACTATAGTTTAAGGACCTGGGATGACGTCACTCCGGTCATCACATGGTACGTCACATGATCTTTTACCATGGTGATTCACCATGGTAAAAGATCATGTGACGTACCATATGATGACCAGAGTGACGTCATCCCAGGTCCTTAAACTATAGTTAATGCTCTCCACAGGTCCTATACAGTAAAAGAGTCAGACGGAGATGCCGGGCATCGCGAGCAAGTGGATTAAGGTGAGTTAAATGATTTTTAATTTTTTTTTAACCCCTCCAGCGCTGTTTTACTATGCATTCTGTATTCAGAATGCTATTATTTTCCCTTATAACCATGTTATAAGGGAAAATAATACTATTTACAGAACACCGATCCCAAGCCCGAACTTCTGTGAAGAAGTTCGGGTTTGGGTACCAAACACGCGCGATTTTTCTCACGCGAGTGCAAAACGCATTACAATGTTTTGCACTCGCGCGGAAAAACGCGGGTGTTCCCACAACGCACCCGCACATTTTTCCGCAACGCCCGTGTGAAAGAGGCCTTAAACAACACACTGTAACTCCAAGTCAATCACACTTCTGTGAAATCAAACTGTCCACTTAGGAAGCAACACTGAGTGACAATCAATTTCACATGCTATTGTGCAAATGGGATAGACAACAGGTGGAAATTATAGGCAATTAGCAAGACACCCCCAATAAAGGAGTGGTTCTGCAGGTGGTGACCACAGATCACTTCTCAGTTCCTATGCTTCCTGGCTGATGTTTTGGTCACTTTTGAATGCTGCCGGTGCTTTCACTCTAGTGGTAGCATGAGACGGAGTCTACAGCCCACACAAGTGGCTCAGGTAGTGCAGCTTATCCAGGATGGCACATCAATGCGAGCTGTGGCAAGAAGGTTTGCTGTGTCTGTGAACGTAGTGTCCAGAGCATGGAGGCGCTACCAGGAGACAGGCCAGTACATCAGGAGACGTGGAGGAGGCCGTAGGAGGGCAACAACCCAGCAGCAGGACCGCTACCTCCGCCTTTGTGCAAGGAGGAACAGGAGGAGCACTGCCAGAGCCCAGCAAAATGACCTCCAGCAGGCCACAAATGTGCATGTGTCTGCTCAAACGGTCAGAAACAGACTCCATGAGGGTGATATGAGGGCCCGACGTCCACAGGTGGGGGTTGTGCTTACAGCCCAACACCATGCAGGACGTTTGGCATTTTCCAGAGAACACCAATATTGGCAAATTCGCCACTGGCGCCCTGTGCTCTTCACAGATGAAAGCAGGTTCACACTGAGCACATGTGACAGACGTGACAGAGTCTGGAGACGCCGTGGAGAACGTTCTGCTGCCTGCAACATCCTCCAGCATGACCGGTTTGGCATTGGGTCAGTAATGGTGTCGGGTGGCATTTCTTTGGAGGGCCGCACAGCCCTCCATGTGCTCGCCAGAGGTAGCCTGACTGCCATTAGGTACCGAGATGAGATCCTCAGACCCCTTGTGAGACCATATGCTGGTGCGGTTGGCCCTGGGTTCCTCCTAATGCAAGACAATGCTAGACCTCATGTGGCTGGAGTGTGTCAGCAGTTCCTGCAAGATGAAGGCATTGATGCTATGGACTGGCCCGCCCGTTCCCCAGACCTGAATCCAATTGAGCACATCTGGGACATCATGTCTCGCTCTATCCATCAACGTCACGTTGCACCACAGACTGTCCAGGAGTTGGCAGATGCTTTAGTCCAGGTCTGGGAAGAGATCCCTCAGGAGACCGTCCGCCACCTCATCAGGAGCATGCACAGGCGTTGTAGGGAGGTCATACAGGCACGTGGAGGCCACACACACTACTGAGCCTCATTTTGACTTGTTTTAAGGAGATTACATCAAAGTTGGATCAGCCTGTAGTGTGTTTTTCCACTTTAATTTTGAGGGTGACTCCAAATCCAGACCTCCATTGGTTGAAAAATTTGATTTCCATTTTTTAATTTTTGTGTGATTTTGTTGTCAGCACATTCAACTATGAAAAGAACAAAGTATTTCAGAAGAATATTTAATTAATTCAGATCTAGGATATGTTATTTTTGTGTTCCCTTTATTTTTTTGAGCAGTGTATTTGAAAGCGCTATTAATTCCATGGTGCTGTGCGTTTAGGTGGGGGTGCACCTACATAATATCTGGTGGCCGAGACCGCGGGAGTGCTTATAGGCTGGTGCTTTTTCCTATAGTGTGCAAGCATGGCCACTGCTGATGGATTGTGGGGTGGTCGTAACCCCTGGATACGAGCAGTGTATAATGTGATGGAAAAATGAATCCAGCCAGCAAAGGAAGCAATATGGATAATTACAATACATTAGTAAGTGCCTTGTATTAACTTTCTGTAAATAATAAATGCTATTTGCCGAAGTGACACAACCCCTTTAACTTATTAACAAACTGGTACAGAGGGCGAGAGGACCCTGCCCACGAGAGCTTACAATCTACAAGGGAAGTGAGAAGAAGACAGTAGGTGAGCAGGGGTGCACCACCAATGAGGCCAGGTGAGGCGTTTTACCTCAGGCAGCACCAGGCAGGGGCAAGAGGGGGACAGACGAAGGGCCATGGTCAATGAGCGCTTTCATTGTGGCAAAGGGGTTAGGTTAAGAAATTGGCATTGGGGGTGTGCGCCGTTTCAGTTTTCACCTCAGGCAACAGAAAGGCTAGGTGCACCCATGTAGGTGAGGGTATAAGTGCTCATTTGGCTGTGTTGTGGCAGCATGCTTATTGCAAAGGGTAGGCTTTCCTGAAAAGGTGGGTTTTCAGGTTACTCTTGAAGGTTTGGATGTTGGGGAGAGCCTGATGTGTTGGGGTAGTGAGTTCCAGAGTAGGGTAGAGGCACCTGAGAAATATTGTAGATTGTGTGAAGAACAGATGAGAGGAGAACTGAGGAGAAGGTCCTGTGAGGATCGGAGATGACGTGTGGGGATGTATCGGGAAAGCAGGTCATAGATGCAAGGAGGGGACAGATTGTGGATGGCCTTATATGTAGTTGAAAGTATTTTTAACTAAATTCATCGGGCACTTGGGAGCCAGTGAAGGGAATGGCAGAAGGAGAGGTAGAGGACAAACGAGAGAAGAGGATTAACCAGGCAGCGGAGTTGAGAATAGATTGGAGAGGAGCGAGAGTGCTGGATGGGAGGCCACATAGGAGGATGTTGCAGTAGTTTAGGAGGGAGATGATGAGGGCGTGCACTAGCATTTTATTTGACTCGAGAGATGTTCTGGACTTGAAAGCGGCAGGTGGAGGCAAGGTTTTTAATGTGTGGCTTAAAGGACAGGGCAGAACCAAACGTTATCCTGTGAGACTTGAGAAAGCATGGTGCTGTTTAGTCGATACGACTGGTAGCGGGGCTGAATGATGGGGAAAGAAGATTTCTGTTTTCTCCATATTCAGTTTTAAGAAGTGGGAGGAGAAGAATAAAGAGATACCTGATAGACATGCCAGGATTCTGGATATTATTAATTATTTGATGGCGTCATTAATTCCATGGCGCTGAAAATGTTAGGGGTTACACATAAAACATAAAAACACAAATACAATAAGCATTAAACTATTAACAGAGGTAGATTTGAGAGTCATCAAGCAGCTAAAATAGCTTAAAAAATTCACAATTTTGTCACAAAACATCAATTGTGAGAATATTTGTGACTTTTCTGCATCAGAAAACTGGTGTAGAACGGGAGTTCATAACCCCCACGGTCTTGTAGCGTGACTGCCGCACAGCAGTCGTGATGCATATCAGAACATTGGAGAGAGCTGAGATTACAACTTCCCATTGTTATTCCATTGTTGATCTCTAGAAGGGAGGCTTTGGTCTCAGCAGGAGGTTAATGAACTATTTATTTGCAGATTTATTCTGAATTGGGATGGAAACTGTAGTCACCAGAGCAAGATAGTGTCAACTGCAGATGCAGAGGATTTTGTGCATTTTTAAGTAAAAAATTAGATTTCCAGGTGTAAAGTATTGATGATCTATTCTCAAGATAGGCTATCATTATTTAAATAGTGGGGGGTCCGACTCCAAGCCCCCACCCCGATTAGCTGTTTAAAAGGGCCGCAGCACTCGGACAAGCACATAGCCCTCCTCACAGCATATCAAGCACATCGCTGCACGTGGTATTGTCACGGTAGGGAGTGGGGGAAACCCCCCACCGTACAATAAAAAGAGATAAAGGGTAGCTGCTAGGCCAGGACGCTGGGATCAGGGAGCAGGTCACCTCCTATTGCGTCCCTAATCCTCTCCCTAACTCCTAACCGTATGAGCGGACCCTGATGGTGGGACGGCTCATACCCTGGATACCTAATATCCTGAGTCTCCCTGATAATCCCTCACATAGGAGCAGGGGAGAGTCGACCTGTTCATCCACAACACGGAGGAACAGGAGTCTCTAAAGGCCTAGAAGCAGGGAAAGGGAGAGACCGTACACAGCAAGAGGATCGGCAGGTAAGAACAACATAACAACTCATTTACCTGCTGAAGCCTCCACAACTGGAACCCGAGCATCAGTACAGGAGCCCGAACACACAGCAAGTCACAGTACAAACTACCACACAGGAATACAGCATACCAACTCTGCCAGAGCCACTCATGCTCACACAGTGCATGGCAGCCCCAAGCAGCGCTGCATACAGGCTTCAACATACAGGGCAAACGTCAAACATACATGTAGGGACAAACACCAACAACAGCCCAGACATGTAACAACCATGAAGACGTACAACACACCCTGAACATAAACCCACACCTAACAAATAACAAGTGAGGTAGGGAACCAGGAGCAAACATAAGGAAAGACAATTTATGTCCAATAAGGTGGCCTTCAAGGACTGGGCAGAATCACCCAGGCAAGGAGTAGAGCTCCATCACCAAACAAGGCTGTAGAACCACTGCCCCCAGCCTGCAAGCCACAGGTAAATAACAAGCTTGAGGCCACACCCAGGATACACCATAATCCCCACTAGCTGGAAGATTAACCCCTAGCACACCAAACAGCAGGGAGGCACACCTTAAAGGGGAATTGCACGTGCAAACCAAAAACTACACGTTGCCACCAGCAACGAGTTTGCACGGCAACCGCGTCACAGTCAAACAACAATATGACCGTGACAGGTATATTGGCTGTGCTGCAGCCCAAGACGACTCACTTGAATAGGACTGAGCTGCACAAAGGGCGTGAATGTGACTGATGAATGGGCCTAAATAGAGGTTGCAGCCTTCAACGGAATGCCGTTGCCTCTTCAAACAGCTGATTGGTGGGGTGCTGGGAGTCGGACACTCACTCATCTGATACTGATGACCTATCTGGAGGATGGGTCATCAATATTCTTCTCCCCGAAAACCCTTTTAAGAAACCCACACATATTACCAGGCCCGTCGCTAACAGACAGGCAAAACAAGCAATTGCTTGGGGCCCCGAGCTGGCCCGGGGCCAAGCAGAGCCGGTGCTTGTTTTGCTTCCTTTAAGGCTAAGTAACTCAGAAGATCCGATGGTATATTCTCAGTGAGATCGTAAAAACTCAAATCCGATGGTATATTCTAACCCCCAGGCGTTCCCATGGTGACAGGGACGCTTGCCTGGGGGTTAAAATATACAGGGTCACGCCGCTCACAGGAGTATATTTATAAACTAATCAGTAACTACTTTAACTTTAATCATTGCTCATTGCTGAGCTCTTTACTTTGATTATTTGGATATCTTACTTTGTCTTAGCTCCGGTAATAGCAGGCAGTGCGGGGGGCGGCGCTCACTCACTGACGTCACGCGCCTGCTCCTCCCACTAGGTGGCACAGGCGCGTGACGTCAGTGAGTGAGCGCCGCCCCCCGCACTGCCTGCTATTACCGGAGCTAAGACAAAGTAAGATATCCAAATAATCCAAGTAAAGAGCTCAGCAATGAGCAATGATTAAAGTTAAAGTAGTTACTGATTAGTTTATAAATATACTGCTGTGAGCGTCGGGGGGGGGGGGGGGATCTGTGGATGGCAAGTAGGGGGATCCACAGATCCCCCCTCCCCTAAACAGTGCCATCCACAGATCTTCTCCCTAAACAGTGCCATCCACAGATCCCCCCTAAACAGTGCCATCCACAGATCCCCCCTAAACAGTGCCATCCACAGATCCCCCCTAAACAGTGCCATCCACAGATTCCCCCCTCCCCTAAACAGTGCCATCATGGCACTGTTTAGGGGGGATCTGTGGATAGCACTGTTTAGGGGGGATCTGTGGATGGCACTGTTTAGGGGGGATCTGTGGATGGCACTGTTTAGGGGGGATCTGTGGATTGCACTGTTTAGGGGGGAGATCTGTGGATGGCACTGTTTAGGGGAGGGGGATCTGTGGATCGCACTGTTTAGGGGGGATCTGTGGATGGCACTGTTTAGGGGGGGATCTGTGGATGGCACTGTTTAGGGGGGGATCTGTGGATGGCACTGTTTAGGGGGGATCTGTGGATGGCACTGTTTAGGGGGGATCTGTGGATGGCACTGTTTAGGGGGGAGATCTGTGGATGGCACTGTTTAGGGGAGGAGGGATCTGTGGATGGCACTGTTCAAATTTCATGCACATTAAATGCAACAGCAGTATTTGCACTGTAAACCTCCTTTTTTATTTATATAAAGTGTGGGTGAACTTAAACTGTATGGCTATACTGTGGTTCCTGTAGGCTTTGCGTGCGTAAGGTGGGTAGGGCGTGGAGGGGGGGGCCTCCATGTCTATTTTGCTTGGGGCCCCCAAATTCCTTCAAACGGCCCTGCATATTACACTAACATCAGTGGAATCCTCCAATTTCAGATGGTCAGCGAGGCAGGCTGGTTCGCCAAATTTTTGAAAAAATTTCGTTCTATCTCAATTTATTTGTGGCTAAATTAGTTAAAAACTGCTATTTCCTGGCTGCAGAGAGCCTTTATAGTGTAGAACACAGTGCCTTGCAGTAACACACATATGGAGTTTGCTGTGGTAGTGAAACAATACTGTGAGTCAGTATGACATGAAGACAGGTGTCGCTCTTAGAATCACTGCACACTTCACTTATTTGGGCAGTCACAGGACTAAAACTGACCAAATAAATAAGTATGAACTCAGACTTACAGGTCGATGTTAGCGCCAAGAAGAAGCACACTCCTTTTACACCGTCGTCAGCTGATTCCACATAGATGTCTACAGAACCTGGTCTATTAAACACTTATACAAGTAGAGCCCCCCGACAGAGTGGAGGGTGTCAGCAGTAAGTTTGTGTTGACGTCACTGATTATTTTGCCCTTCCTCTGATCCATCAGAACAATAAGCCACAAAAAACGGATCCTGTCTGTTGAGCATCCGCCTTCACTCGATCAGCATTTGGTCAGTAATCCATCAGTATTGCTAATGCCCAAAAAAACAGAAGTGGATCCAAAACAGAGATGACACCTGAATGGAATATTTGCATGTCTTCTGTGTTTTGTACCCACTCCTGATTTTGGCTACCAAATCACAAGCCAATTCTGATGGGACCTTACAGGCCTTACAGCTGCTACACAGACAGGATCCGTTGTGCGTCTCATTTTTACTTCCTTCTGACAGATCAGAAGAAGCTTCAAATAAATGATAATGTCAGCCAGGCCGAAAGGCAAAATAGTGGTCCAGTCATGACGTGGGGAGCGTGGGAACAGCATGAGAAGTCCACAGAGTGGCCCTATGACATAGTGATGAGGTGGAAGCAGCATGAGGAGGCCACAGAGTGGCACAATGACAGTGTGGTGGTGGTGGCAGCAGCAGCATCAGGAGGAGGCCACAGAGTGGCAAGGTGACATAGTGTGGAGTTGGCAGCAGCATCAGGAGGCCACAGAGTGGCAGAGTGACATAGTGTGGAGGTGGCAGCAGCATGAGGAGACCACAGAGTGGCAAGGTGACATAGTGTGGAGGTGGCAGCAGCATCAGGAGGCCACAGAGTAGCAAGGTGACATAGTGTGGAGGTGGAAGCAGCATCAGGAGGCCACAGAGTGGCAAGGTGACATAGTGTGGAGGTGGCAGCAGCATGAGGGGACCACAGAGTGGCAAGGTTACATAGCGTGAAAGTGGCAGCAGCATCAGGAGGCCACAGAGTGGCAAGGTGACATAGTGCTGAGGTGGGTGGCAATACCAGTACCAGCTGAAGATGGTGGGTGAAAGAAGGAGCACTTGGCATCCGATGTGTGGCATCAGGCGGGTGGCAGCATCAGAACAGTAGCTGAGGCAGGTAGCCAGAAGAACCCGGTCTCTTTTTTCAAAGTGTAGGTGTGGCACCATGGATGATCTAGTCTGATGCATTAGGCATTGGTGGGTGGAAATCCTGGCTGATCCACGCCTGATTCATCTTGACATAGGTCAGTCTCTCCACATTTTGGGTGTACAGGTGAGTTTTTCTTCGGGTAACTATGGCCCCGCCGACTAAACACCCTCTCTGATGCCACACTACTGGCCGGGCAGGACAGCTTTTCCAGAGCAAACTCTGCCAGTTGCGGCCACAAATCCAGTTTGGCTGCCTAGTAGTCCAGCGGATCTTCAATGTGGGGTGGGAGGGTGCTGTCCAAGTATGCCACCACCTACTGGTTCAGGTCCTTCTCTATGTCTAGCTGCTGGTGAGTAGTTTCATCACTATGCGGGTGAAGAAAGCTGCTCATCAGAGACTCTAGACTCAGGCTGCTGCTGATGGAGCTGGTACTGCTCTTGCCACCCCACCCCTCCCCAGCAGCCATGGCAGTGGAACGTGAGCGCAGAGAATGAACGATGGCGCAGATAGGCAGTGGCCAACTGACTACATAGGATGTCTCTATAGTAGTTCAGTTTCTCCTCCCTCTCAGCGGGTGTAAAAAAAGACCCCCATTTTGGACCGGTAATGAGGGTCCAACAAGGTGGAGATTCAGAAGTAATCCTTCTGCCGAATGGTGACAATTCGGCTGTCACTATGCAAGCAAGTGAGCATGCATTGGGCCATTTGTGCAAGTGACTCGGAGGGACTCCCTGCCTCCATCTCCACTGCATACTGCCACGGTGTGTCTGGGTCCTCTGCCTCCTCTTCCTCATCGCCCTGTGGCTCCTCTGGCTGCTCTGGCTTCCCTAGTGAAGGGCTAATCGATGAAATTTGGTCAGTAGAGCAAAAGGAAGTCTACAGTTACCCATCAATTTTCCCAAATAAAGCTGTTTAAAAAAAATAATTCCCCAACGAAGGGCTAATCGACGTAATTTGGTCCGTACAGCAAAAGGAAGTCTACAATCTCCCATAAATTTTCCCCCAAAAATCTGTTTCATAAAAAAAATTCCCCAACGAAGGGCTAATCTACATAATTCAGTCCGTACAACAAAAGGAAGTCTACAATCACCCATCAATTTTCCCCCAAAAATCTGTTTCACAAAAAAAATTCCCCAACAAATGGCTAATCTACGTAATTCGGCCTGTACAACAAAAGGAAGTCTACAATCACCCATCAATTTCCCCAAAAAAGCTGTTTCACAAAAAAATAATTCCCCAACGAAGGGCTAATCGACGTAATTCGGTCCATACAGCAAAAGGAAGTCTACAATCACACATCAATTTTCCCCCAAAAAGCTGTTTCACAAACAAAATTCCCCAACGAAGGGCTAATCAACATAATTCAGTCCGTACAGCAAAAGGAAGTCTACAATCACCCATCAATTTTCTCCAAAAAATCTGTTTCACAAAAAAAATTCCCCAACAAATGGCTAATTGATGTAATTCGGCCTGTACAACAAAAGGAAGTCTACAATCACCCATCAATTTTCCCCCAAAAAGCTTTTTCACAAAAAAAATTCCCCAACGAAGGGCTAATCGACATAATTCGGTCCGTACAGCAAAAGGAAGTCTACAATCACCCATCAATTTTCACAAAAAAAGCTGTTTCACAAAAACAATTCCCCAATGAAGGGCTAATCGACGTAATTCGGTCCGTACAGCAAAAGGAAGTCTACAATTACCCATCAATTTTCTCAAAAAAAGCTGTTTCACAAACAAATTTTACCATTGAATGACAATGTAAATTCGGCACAAAACGGCTAATAACACATACTTATTTTTGCTATTAATACAGCGCAACAATGTCTGTATGACAATGTAAATTCACCACAGAACGGCTAATAACACATACTTAATTTTCCCATTAATACACCCCAACAATGGCAGTATGACAATGTCGGTTCACTGCAGACCAGCTAATAAGACATACAGTTACAAGAAAAAGTATGTGAACCCTTTGGAATGATTTGGATTTCTGCACAAATTGGTCATAAAATGTGATCTGATCTTCATCTAAGTCACAACAATAGACAATCACAGTCTGCTTAAACTAATAACACACAAAGAATTAAATGTTACCATGTTTTTATTGAACACACCATGTAAACATTCACAGTGCAGGTGGAAAAAGTATGTGAACCCTTGGATTTAATAACTGGTTGAACCTCCTTTGGCAGCAATAACTTCAACCAAACGTTTCCTGTAGTTGCAGATCAGACGTGCACAACGGTCAGGAATAATTCTTGACTATTCCTCTTTACAGAACTGTTTCAGTTCAGCAATATTCTTGGGATGTCTGGTGTGAATCGCTTTCTTGAGGTCATGCCACAGCATCTCAATCTGGTTGAGGTCAGGACTCTGACTGGGCCACTCTAGAAGGCGTATTTTCTTCTGTTTAAGCCATTCTGTTGTTGATTTACTTCTATGCTTTGGGTCGTTGTCCTGTTGCAACACCCATCTTCTGTTGAGCTTCAGCTGGTGGACAGATGGCCTTAAGTTCTCCTGCAAAATGTCTTGATAAACTTGGGAATTCATTTTTCCTTCGATGATAGCAATCCGTCCAGGCCCTGACGCAGAAAAGCAGCCTCAAACCATGATGCCCCCACCACCATACTTCACAGTTGGGATGAGGTTTTGATGTTGGTGCGCTGTGCCTCTTTTTCTCCACACATAGTGTTGTGTGTTTCTTCCAAACAACTCAACTTTGGTTTCATCTGTCCACAGAATATTTTTCCAGTACTGCTGTGGAACATCCAGGTGCTCTTGTGCAAACTGTTAAAGTGCAGCAATGGTTTTTTTTTTGGGACAGCAGTGGCTTCCTCTGTGGTATCCTCCCATGAAATCCATTCTTGTTTAGTGTTTTACGTATCGTAGATTCGCTAACAGGGATGTTAGCATATGCCAGAGACCTTTGTAAGTATTTAGCTGACACTCTAGGTTTCTTCTTCACCTCATTGAGCAGTCTGCGCTGTGCTCTTGCAATCATCTTTACAGGACGGCCACTACTAGGGAGAGTAGCAGCAGTGCTGAACTTTCTCCATTTATAGACAATTTGTCTTACCGTGGACTGATGAACAGCAAGGCTTTTGGAGATACTTTTATAACCCTTTCCAGCTTTATGCAAGTCAACAATTCTTAATCGTAGGTCTTCTGAGAGCTCTTTTGTGAGAGGCATCATTCACATCAGGCAATGCTTCTTGTGAAAAGCAAACCCAGAACTGGTGTGTGTTTTTTATAGGGCAGGGCAGCTGTAACCAACACCTCCAATCTCATCTCATTGATTGGACTCCAGTTGGCTGCGACCTCACTCCAATTAGCTCTTGGAGAAGTCATTAGTCTAGGGGTTCACATACTTTTTCAACCTGCACTGTGAATGTTTACATGGTGTGTTCAATAAAAATATGGTAACATTTAAATCTTTTTGTGTTCTTAGTTTAAGCAGACTGTGATTGTCTATTGTTGTGACTTAGATGAAGATCAGATCACATTTTATGACTAATTTGTGCAGAAATCTATATCATCCCGAAGGGTTCACATACTTTTTCTTGCAACTGTATTCTTTTTCCTTTAAATACAGCTCAAAAAAATAAATATAACAATCACAATTCACCCTGTAAATGGCTATAGTACAATGGAACTTCACCGCTGAACGGCAAATATTATTTTTTTGCCACTAATACATACCAAAAAGGGCTGTAATTTTCTCACTTCACCAGACAACGGCTAATAACCCCTTTTTCTTTTTCCCCACTAATACACGGCAAAAAGGGCTTTAGAACATATAACTGCACCGCTGGACGGCAAATATATTTATTCTTTTTCCACTATTACACGCCAAAAAGGGCTTTAGAACATATAACTGCACCGCTGAACGGCAAATATATTTTTATTTTGCCACTATTACATGACAAAAAGGGCTTTAGAATATATAACTGCACCACTGAACGGCAAATATATTTTTATTTTTCCACCATTACACGACAAAAAGGGCTTTAGAACATATAACTGCACTGCTGAACGGTAAATATATTTTTTCTTTTTCCACTAATACACGCCATAAAAAGGCTTTAGAACATATAACTGCACCACTAAACGGCAAATATATTTTTTCTTTTTCCACTAATACACGACAAAAAGGGCTGTAATTTTAGCACTTCACCACACAACAGCTAATAAGCCCTTTTTTCCCACTAATACAAGCCAAAAAATGCTTTAGAACATATAACTGCAACGCACAAGGGCAAATAAGACGTAGAAATATTGCCTTGTAATAAACCCTGTTAATGCCTGTATCAAACAGCACTTGCACCCCAATAACGGTTTGCTGGAATTACCGAGCTGTATAATTGCAATTTGGATCCCCAGTCAGTGCAGCAAGGTGTAATAGGATTGTTTCTATTACCCAGGCTGTAACCTCCCCTACTGAACCCTGTTCAACATAAATGCTCCTCCCTATCTTTTCCCTACAACTTGAAAAATCTTTCGCTGCTCTTGTGAATAATTTTTTTTAGCACAATGAAGTTTTTTCTACCACTGTCCCTAGCTCCTGCTGACGTCTCTCCCTGCACTAAGTACACTGGAAATGGCAGAATCCAAGATAGCTGAGACTATTTATAGGGCTGTGACATCATAGGGCTGGCTGGTTGGCTGCTGACGTGCAACAGCCATTGTAGAAAAAAATGTGATTCGTTACTACGAATCATGAGGAAATTCGGATTTGGTGCAAATTGAATTTTTCCTGAAATTCGGATCGATTTCCACATCGTCAACTTTCATATATCCCAAGCTCTGAAATTTGGGAGACTTCAGATGTGTTTTTGCAAAATGTAGCCTGGCTTGGATGTTTTTTTTCGTAAGAAAAGGCTTTCATCTTGCAACTCTAGGCCATAGCCCAGACATATGAAGAATACGGGAGATTGTTGTCACATGTACCACACAGCCAGTACTTGCCAGATATTCCTGCAGCTCCTTTAATGTTGCTGTAGGCCTCTTGGTAGCCTCCCACACCAGTTTTCTTCTCGTCTTTTCATCAATTTTGGAGGGATGACCAGTAGGGATGAGCGAACCCGAACTGTATAGTTCGGGTTCGTACCGAATTTTGGGGTGTCCGTGACACGGACCCGAACCCGAACATTTTCGTAAAAGTCCGGGTTCGGGTTCGGTGTTCGGCGCTTTCTTGGCGCTTTTTGAAAGGCTGCAAAGCAGCCAATCAACAAGCGTCATACTACTTGCCCCAAGAGGCCATCACAGCCTTGCCTACTATTGGCATGGCTGTGATTGGCCAGTGCAGCATGTGACCCAGCCTCTATTTAAGCTGGAGTCACGTAGCGCCGCACGTCACTCTGCTATGATCAGTATAGGGAGAGGTTGCAGCTGCGACGTTAGGGCGAGATTAGGCAGATTAACTACTCCAAAAGACTTCATTCTGTGATCGATCTGCAGCTGTGGATCATTTAAGTGCTATTATTGACTTGCTCACTTTTTTGAGGCTGCCCAGAGCGTTTTTAGATCACTTTTTTTCTGGGGTGATCGGCGGCCATTTTGTGACTTGTGGTGCGCCAGCACGAGCTATCACCAAGTGTATTTAACCATCGATAGTGTGGTTATTTTGTGCTATATACTACATCAGCTGCAGGCTGAGCCTGTTTCACCCAAGTGCATTTAACCATCAACAGTCTGATTATTTTTTGGCCATATACTACATCAGCTGCAGGCTGAGCCTGTGTCACCGAAGTGCATTTAACCATCAACAGTCTGGTTATTTTTTGGCAATATATTACATCAGGGGCAAGTTGAGCCTGTCACCCAGCGCCTAAAAAATAGACCTGACATTTCTATTCAACCAAATCTGCACAGTTTTAGCTGGTCAAGTTATTTGTAGTGACCGTCAAAGCAGACTTTTTGTTCTGGGTTGAAAAAGCATTCCCAAATTTGCCATTCTGAAAATAACTAGTTTGTGGTATTTCAGGCCTACTTGAAATCTATCCCAAAAAGAAAATCTTACATTGAAGTTATTGATAGTATCATTCAGAAAAACCTAAGACACAAGCTAGCGTGCTGATAGAAGTGTCATTCTGTGATTAAACCTATAACTGTCACACAGCGCAAAAAAAAACAGGTCTCACATCTCTATTCAACCAAATCTGCACAGTTTTAGCTGGTCAAGTTATTTGTAGTGACCGTCAAAGCACACTTTTTGTTCTGGGTTGAAAAAGCATTCCCAAATTTGCCATTCTGAAAATAACTAGTTTGTGGTATTTCAGGCCTACTTGAAATCTATCCCAAAAAGAAAATCTTACATTGAAGTTATTGATAGTATCATTCAGAAAAACCTAAGACACACGCTAGCGTGCTGATAGAAGTGTCATTCTGTGATTAAACCTATAACTGTCACACAGCGCAAAAAAAAACAGGTCTCACATCTCTATTCAACCAAATCTGCACAGTTTTAGCTGGTCAAGTTATTTGTAGTGACCGTCAAAGCAGACTTTTTGTTCTGGGTTGAAAAAGCATTCCCAAATTTGCCATTCTGAAAATAACTAGTTTGTGGTATTTCAGGCCTACTTGAAATCTATCCCAAAAAGAAAATCTTACATTGAAGTTATTGATAGTATCATTCAGAAAAACCTAAGACACACGCTAACGTGCTGATAGAAGTGTCATTCTGTGATTAAACCCATAACTGTCACACAGCGCAAAAAAAAACAGGTCTCACATCTCTATTCAACCAAATCTGCACAGTTTTAGCTGGTCAAGTTATTTGTAGTGACCGTCAAAGCAGACTTTTTGTTCTGGGTTGAAAAAGCATTCCCAAATTTGCCATTCTGAAAATAACTAGTTTGTGGTATTTCAGGCCTACTTGAAATCTATCCCAAAAAGAAAATCTTACATTGAAGTTATTGATAGTATCATTCAGAAAAACCTAAGACACACGCTAGCGTGCTGATAGAAGTGTCATTCTGTGATTAAACCTATAACTGTCACACAGCGCAAAAAAAAACAGGTCTCACATTTCTATTCAACCAAATTTGCACAGTTTTAGCTGGTCAAGTTATTTGTAGTGACCGTCAAAGCAGACTTTTTGTTCTGGGTTGAAAAAGCATTCCCAAATTTGCCATTCTGAAAATAACTAGTTTGTGGTATTTCAGGCCTACTTGAAATCTATCCCAAAAAGAAAATCTTACATTGAAGTTATTGATAGTATCATTCAGAAAAACCTAAGACACACGCTAGCGTGCTGATAGAAGTGTCATTCTGTGATTAAACCTATAACTGTCACACAGCGCAAAAAAAAAACAGGTCTCACATCTCTATTCAACCAAATCTGCACAGTTTTAGCTGGTCAAGTTATTTGTAGTGACCGTCAAAGCAGACTTTTTGTTCTGGGTTGAAAAAGCATTCCCAAATTTGCCATTCTGAAAATAACTAGTTTGTGGTATTTCAGGCCTACTTGAAATCTATCCCAAAAAGAAAATCTTACATTGAAGTTATTGATAGTATCATTCAGAAAAACCTAAGACACACGCTAGCGTGCTGATAGAAATGTCATTCTGTGATTAAACCTATAACTGTCACACAGCGCAAAAAAAAACAGGTCTCACATCTCTATTCAACCAAATCTGCACAGTTTTAGCTGGTCAAGTTATTTGTAGTGACCGTCAAAGCAGACTTTTTGTTCTGGGTTGAAAAAGCATTCCCAAATTTGCCATTCTGAAAATAACTAGTTTGTGGTATTTCAGGCCTACTTGAAATCTATCCCAAAAAGAAAATCTTACATTGAAGTTATTGATAGTATCATTCAGAAAAACCTAAGACACACGCTAGCGTGCTGATAGAAGTGTCATTCTGTGATTAAACCTATAACTGTCACACAGCGCAAAAAAAAAACAGGTCTCACATCTCTATTCAACCAAATCTGCACAGTTTTAGCTGGTCAAGTTATTTGTAGTGACCGTCAAAGCAGACTTTTTGTTCTGGGTTGAAAAAGCATTCCCAAATTTGCCATTCTGAAAATAACTAGTTTGTGGTATTTCAGGCCTACTTGAAATCTATCCCAACAAGAAAATCTTACATTGAAGTTATTGATAGTATCATTCAGAAAAACCTAAGACACACGCTAGCGTGCTGATAGAAGTGTCATTCTGTGATTAAACCTATAACTGTCACACAGCGCAAAAAAAAAACAGGTCTCAAAAATCTATTCAACCAAATCTGCACAGTTTTAGCTGGTCAAGTTATTTGTAGTGACCGTCAAAGCACACTTTTTGTTCTGGGTTGAAAAAGCATTCCCAAATTTGCCATTCTCAAAATTGTGGTGAACGGGAACAATGAGGAAAACATCTAATAAGGGACGCGGACGTGGACATGGTCGTGGTGGTGTTAGTGGACCCTCTGGTGCTGGGAGAGGACGTGGCCGTTCTGCCACAGCCACACGTCCTAGTGAACCAACTACCTCAGGTCCCAGAAGCCAGCAGAATTTACAGCGATATTTGGTGGGGCCCAATGCCGTTCCAAGGATGGTAAGGCCTGAGCAGGTACAGGCATTAGTCAATTGGGTGGCCGACAGTGGATCCAGCACGTTCACATTATCTCCCACCCAGTCTTCTGCAGAAAGCGCACAGATGGCGCATGAAAACCAAGCCCATCAGTCTGTCACATCACCCCCATGCATATCAGGGAAACTGTCTGAGCCTCAAGTTATGCAGCAGTCTCTTATGCTGTTTGAAGACTCTGCTGCCAGGGTTTCCCAAGGGCAGATAGAATGCACTAACGCACAACCACTTATGTTTCCTGATGATGAGGACATGGGAATACCACCTCAGCACGTCTCTGATGATGACGAAACACAGGTGCCAACTGCTGCGTCTTTCTGCAGTGTGCAGACTGAACAGGAGGTCAGGGATCAAGACTGGGTGGAAGACGATGCAGGGGACGATGAGGTCCTAGACCCCACATGGAATGAAGGTTGTGCCACTGACTTTCACAGTTCGGAGGAAGAGGCAGTGGTGAGACCGAGCCAACAGCGTAGCAAAAGAGGGAGCAGTGGGAAAAATCAGAACACCCGCCGCCAAGAGACTCCGCCTGCTACTGACCGCCGCCATCTGGGACCGAGCACCCCAAAGGCAGCTTCAAGGAGTTCCCTGGCATGGCACTTCTTCAAACAATGTGCTGACGACAAGACCCGAGTGGTTTGCACGCTGTGCCATCAGAGCCTGAAGCGAGGCATTAACGTTCTGAACCTTAGCACAACCTGCATGACCAGGCACCTGCATGCAAAGCATGAACTGCAGTGGAGTAAACACCTTAAAAACAAGGAAGTCACTCAGGCTCCCCCTGCTACCTCTTCTGCTGCCGCCACCTCGGCCTCTTCTGCTGCTGCTGCCGCCGCCTCGGCCTCTTCCTCCGCCTCCGCCTCTGGAGGAACGTTGGCACCTGCCGCCCAGCAAACATGGGATGTACCACCAACACCACCACCTGCGTCACCAAGCATCTCAACCATGTCACACGGCAGCGTTCAGCTCTCCATCTCACAAACATTTGAGAGAAAGCGTAAATTCCCACCTAGCCACACTCGATCCCTGGCCCTGAATGCCAGCATTTCTAAACTACTGGCCTATGAAATGCTGTCATTTAGGCTGGTGGACACACACAGCTTCAAACAGCTCATGTCGCTTGCTGTCCCACAGTATGTTGTTCCCAGCCGCCACTACTTCTCTAAGAGAGCCGTGCCTTCCCTGCACAAACAAGTGTCCGATAAAATCAAGTGTGCACTGCGCAACGCCATCTGTGGCAAGGTCCACCTAACCACAGATACGTGGACCAGTAAGCACGGCCAGGGACGCTATATCTCCCTAACTGCACACTGGGTAAATGTAGTGGCGGCTGGGCCCCAGGCGGAGAGCTGTTTGGCGCACGTCCTTCCGCCGCCAAGGATCGCAGGGCAACATTCTTTGCCTCCTGTCTCCTTCTCCTCCTACTCAGCTTCCTCCTCCTCTTCCTCCACCTGCTCATCCAGTCAGCCACACACCTTCACCACCAACTTCAGCACAGCCCGGGGTAAACGTCAGCAGGCCATTCTGAAACTCATATGTTTGGGGGACAGGCCCCACACCGCACAGGAGTTGTGGCGGGGTATAGAACAACAGACCGACGAGTGGTTGCTGCCGGTGAGCCTCAAGCCCGGCCTGGTGGTGTGCGATAATGGGCGAAATCTCGTTGCAGCTCTGGGACTAGCCGGTTTGACGCACATCCCTTGCCTGGCGCATGTGCTGAATTTGGTGGTGCAGAAGTTCATTCGCAACTACCCCGACATGTCAGAGCTGCTGCATAAAGTGCGGGCCGTCTGTTCGCGCTTCCGGCGTTCACACCCTGCCGCTGCTCGCCTGTCTGCGCTACAGCGTAACTTCGGCCTTCCCGCTCACCGCCTCATATGCGACGTGCCCACCAGGTGGAACTCCACCTTGCATATGCTGGACAGACTGTGCGAGCAGCAGCAGGCCATAGTGGAGTTTCAGCTGCAGCACGCACGGGTCAGTCGCACTGCGGATCAGACCCACTTCACCACCAATGACTGGGCCTCCATGCGAGACCTGTGTGCCCTGTTGCGCTGTTTCGAGTACTCCACCAACATGGCCAGTGGCGATGACGCCGTTATCAGCGTTACAATACCACTTCTATGTCTCCTTGAGAAAACACTTAGGGCGATGATGGAAGAGGAGGTGGCCCAGGAGGAAGAGGAGGAAGAGGGGTCATTTTTAGCACTTTCAGGCCAGTCTCTTCAAAGTGACTCAGAGGGAGGTTTTTTGCAACACCAGAGGCCAGGTACAAATGTGGCCAGACAGGGCCCACTACTGGAGGACGAGGAGGACGAGGATGAGGAGGAGGTGGAGGAGGATGAGGATGAAGCATGTTCACAGCGGGGTGGCACCCAAAGCAGCTTGGGCCCATCACTGGTGCGTGGCTGGGGGGAAACACAGGACGATGACGATACGCCTCCCACAGAGGACAGCTTGTCCTTACCTCTGGGAAGCCTGGCACACATGAGCGACTACATGCTGCAGTGCCTGCGCAACGACAGCAGAGTTGCCCACATTTTAACGTGTGCGGACTACTGGGTTGCCACCCTGCTGGATCCCCGGTACAAAGACAATGTGCCCACCTTACTTCCTACACTGGAGCGTGATAGGAAGATGCGCGAGTACAAGCGCACGTTGGTAGATGCGCTACTGAGAGCATTCCCAAATGTCACAGGGGAACCAGTGGAAGCCCAAGGCGAAGGCAGAGGAGGCGCAAGAGGTCGCCAACGCAGCTGTGTCACGCCCAGCTCCTCTGAGGGCAGGGTTAGCATGGCAGAGATGTGGAAAAGTTTTGTCACCACGCCACAGCTAACTGCACCACCACCTGATACGGAACGTGTTAGCAGGAGGCAACATTTCACTAACATGGTGGAACAGTACCTGTGCACACCCCTCCACGTACTGACTGATGGTTCGGCCCCATTCAACTTCTGGGTCTCCAAATTGTCCACGTGGCCAGAGCTAGCCTTTTATGCCTTGGAGGTGCTGGCCTGCCCGGCGGCCAGCGTTTTGTCTGAACGTGTATTCAGCACGGCAGGGGGCGTCATTACAGACAAACGCAGCCGCCTGTCTACAGCCAATGTGGACAAGCTGACGTTCATAAAAATGAACCAGGCATGGATCCCACAGGACCTGTCCATCCCTTGTGCAGATTAGATATTAACTACCTCCCCTTAACAATATATTATTCTACTCCAGGGCACTTCCTCATTCAATACTATTTTTAATTTCATTTTACCATTATATTGTGGGGCAACCCAAAGTTGAATGAACCTCTCCTCTGTCTGGGTGCCGGGGCCTAAATGTGTGACAGTGGCCTGTTCCAGTGGTGGCTGACGTGAAGCCTGATTCTCTGCTATGACATGAAGACAGATTCTGCGCTGACATAAGGCCAGATTCTCTGTTACGGGACCTCTCTCCTCTGCCTGGGTGCCTGGGCCTAAATGTGTGACAGTGGCCTGATCCAGTGGTGGCTGACGTGAAGCCTGATTTTCTGCTATGACATGAAGACAGATTCTGCGCTGACATAAGGCCAGATTCTCTGTTACGGGACCGCTCTCCTCTGTCTGGGTGCCGGGGCCTAAATGTGTGACAGTGGCCTGTTCCAGTGGTGGGTGACGTGATGCCTGATTCTCTGCTATGACATAAAGACTGATTCTGCGCTGACATAAGGCCAGATTTTCTGTTACGGGACCTCTCTCCTCTGCCTGGGTGCCTGGGCCTAAATGTGTGACAGTGGCCTGTTCCAGTGGTGGGTGACGTGATGCCTGATTCTCTGCTATGACATGAAGACAGATTCTGCGCTGACATAAGGCCAGATTCTCTGTTACGGGACCTCTCTCCTCTGCCTGGGTGCCTGGGCCTAAATGTGTGACAGTGGCCTGTTCCAGTGGTGGGTGACGTGATGCCTGATTCTCTGCTATGACATGAAGACTGATTCTGTGCTGACATAAGGCCAGATTCTCTGTTACAGGACCTCTCTCCTCTGTCTGGGTGCCGGGGCCTAAATGTGTGACAGTGGCCTGTTCCAGTGGTGGGTGACGTGAAGCTTGATTCTCTGCTATGACATGAAGACTGATTCTGCGCTGACATAAGGCCAGATTCTCTGTTACGGGACCTCTCTCCTCTGCCTGGGTGCCTGGGCCTAAATGTGTGACAGTGGCCTGTTCCAGTGGTGGGTGACGTGAAGCCTGATTCTCTGCTATGACATGAAGACTGATTCTGCGCTGACATAAGGCCAGATTCTCTGTTACGGGACCTCTCTCCTCTGCCTGGGTGCCTGGGCCTAAATGTGTGACAGTGGCCTGTTCCAGTGGTGGGTGACGTGATGCCTGATTCTCTGCTATGACATGAAGACAGATTCTGTGCTGACATAAGGCCAGATTCTCTGTTACAGGACCTCTCTCCTCTGTCTGGGTGCCGGGGCCTAAATGTGTGACAGTGGCCTGTTCCAGTGGTGGGTGACGTGAAGCTTGATTCTCTGCTATGACATGAAGACTGATTCTGCGCTGACATAAGGCCAGATTCTCTGTTACGGGACCTCTCTCCTCTGCCTGGGTGCCTGGGCCTAAATGTGTGACAGTGGCCTGTTCCAGTGGTGGGTGACGTGATGCCTGATTCTCTGCTATGACATGAAGACAGATTCTGCGCTGACATAAGGCCAGATTCTCTGTTACGGGACCGCTCTCCTCTGTCTGGGTGCCGGGGCCTAAATGTGTGACAGTGGCCTGTTCCAGTGGTGGGTGACGTGAAGCCTGATTCTCTGCTATGACATGAATACAGATTCTGCGCTGACATAAGGCCAGATTCTCTGTTACGGGACCTCTCTCCTCTGCCTGGGTGCCTGGGCCTAAATGTGTGACAGTGGCCTGTTCCAGTGGTGGGTGACGTGATGCCTGATTCTCTGCTATGACATGAAGACAGATTCTGCGCTGACATAAGGCCAGATTCTCCGTTACGGGACCTCTCTCCTCTGCCTGGGTGCCTGGGCCTAAATGTGTGACAGTGGCCTGTTCCAGTGGTGGGTGACGTGATGCCTGATTCTCTGCTATGACATGAAGACAGATTCTGCGCTGACATAAGGCCAGATTCTCTGTTACGGGACCGCTCTCCTCTGTCTGGGTGCCGGGGCCTAAATGTGTGACAGTGGCCTGTTCCAGTGGTGGGTGACGTGAAGCCTGATTCTCTGCTATGACATGAAGACTGATTCTGCGCTGACATGAAGCCAGATTCTCTGCTATGGCATGAAGAGACTGATTCTCTGCTGACATGAAGCCAGATTCTTTGTTATGGCATGAAGAGACTGATTCTCTGCTGACGTGAAGCCAGATTCTCTGCTATGGGACCTCTGTCCAATTGATATTGGTTAATTTTTATTTTTTTAATTTTAATTTTAATTCATTTCCCTATCCACATTTGTTTGCAGGGGATTTACCTACATGTTGCTGCCTTTTGCAGCCCTCTAGCTCTTTCCTGGGCTGTTTTACAGCCTTTTTAGTGCCCAAAAGTTCGGGTCCCCATTGACTTCAATGGGGTTCGGGTTCGGGACGAAGTTCGGGTCGGGTTCGGATCCCGAACCCGAACATTTCCGGGAAGTTCGGCCGAACTTCTCGAACCTGAACATCCAGGTGTTCGCTCAACTCTAATGACCAGTTCTTGGTAATGTCACTGTTGTGCCATATTTTCTCCACTTGATGATGACTGTCTTCACTGTGTTCCATGGTATATCTAATGCCTTGGAAATTCTTTTGTACCCTTCTCCTGACTGATACCTTTTAACAATGAGATCCCTCTGATGCTTCGGAAGCTCTCTGTGGACCATGGCTTTTGCTGTGGGATGCGACTAAGAAAGTTTCAGGAAAGACCAACTAGAGCAGCTGAACTTTATTTGGGGTTAATTAGAGGCACTTTAAATGATGGCAGGTGTATGCTGGCTCCTATTTAACATGATTTTGAATGTGATTGCTTAATTCTGAACACAGCTACATCCCCAGTTATAAGAGGGTGTGCACACTTATGCAACCACATTATTTTAGTCTTTTTTAGTTTTCTTCCCTCCACCTAAAAGATTTCAGTTTGTTTTTCAATTGAATTGTACAGTTTATAGGTCACATTAAAGGTGGAAAAAGTTCTGAAATTATTTATCTTTGTCTCATTTTTTTACCTGACATTTTAACAAGGGTGTGTAGACTTTTTATATCCACTGTATATATCTATATATATATATACCCAAAGTGATATAAGGGCGCATAACATCACTGAGTGGGACACTACATTTGCAGTTTGTCACAAGCCATGTAGGGGACATAGCAAACATGTGGAAGAATGAGCTCTGGTCAGATGAGCCCAAAGTTGAACTTTTTGGCCTAAATGCAAAATGCTATGCTATGCTATGTGTGGTGGAAAACTAACGCTGCACATCACCCAAAGAACACTATCCCCACCGTGAAACATGGTGGTGGTGGCAGCATCATGCTATGGGGAAGCTTTCCTTCAGCAGGAACAGCGAAGCTGGTCAGAGTTAATGGGAAGATGGATGGAGCTAAGTACAGGGCAATCCTGTAGGAGAACCTGGTCGAGGCTGAAAAAGACTTGAAACTGGGGAGGAGTTTCACCTTCCAGCAGGACAATGACCCAAAACATACAGCCAGAGCAACAATGGAATGGTTTAGATCAAAGCATATTCATGTATTAGAATGGCCCAGTCAAAATCCAGACCTAAATCCCATTAAGAATCTGTGGCAAGACTTTCGAACTGCTCTCCATCCAATCTGACTGAGCTATTTTGCAATGAATAATGGGCAAAAATTTCAGCCTCCAAATGTGCAAAGCTGGGAGAGACGTAACCCAAAAGACTTGTAGATGTAATTGCAGCAAAAGGTGGTCCTTCAAAGTATACAAAGCATAGGGCGACTGAATACAATTGCACGCCACAGTTTCCAGATTTTTATTTATTAAACATTTTAATAACCATATATCATTTTCATTTCACTTCACACATTCTTGCTACTTTGTATTGGTCTATTACATAAAATCCCAATAAAATACATTTACGTTTATGGGTGTAACGTGAAAAAATTTGGAAAAGTTCAAGAGGTATGAATACGTTTTCAAGGCACTGTAACTGTTACTAATTGGGAAGGTGAT
Source organism: Bufo bufo (assembly GCF_905171765.1). Taxonomy (NCBI): domain Eukaryota; kingdom Metazoa; phylum Chordata; class Amphibia; order Anura; family Bufonidae; genus Bufo; species Bufo bufo. The sequence goes on from NC_053389.1 coordinate 141,576,731, forward strand.
ATTTTGTGACAATGTCAGACTGAAGACCACTGAACTCAAAGGTTTTCAGTGTGACACTGTCCCAAAAAGTCAACTTTCCACAACCAACCAATGAACTAGTGTGGCACATTTTTGACAAAAAAACTGACAGTTTTTTCTTGATCCCAGTTAACCCTTTTAACTTGTAAAAAAAAACTATGGGGCACTTGGAATTTTTAACATTTTGCTTCTTCTATAATGTTCTTCGGAAGCCTGATAAAATGTACGAATATAATCAACTGATCCCTGCAAATTGCCTGTAGATAAAGATATATTTTTTAGTAAACATATATTTGTACGAGCAGCTTTCAAGTAGATGAAAGGACAGGATAGAAAATCTGAGTGTGGTTATCATATCATAGAGCAGGGAGAAGAAGACATCAAAACATAGGGAATCTGAAGTTAATTTAGTGAAGTAAAGCAAATGAACAATGCATAAATCTCATGTCACAGATATAGAATATCTCCATCTCAATATAGTCAGCACTATTAGGGTCCCGGCAAACAGGGCCCATGTGTCGGCCACATCTCCCAGACCCACCACAGTTCCCTTGACCCGAACTGACTGTATCATAGTAATTTATGATACAGTCAGTCTGTATCTGATTGCGGGGCTATTGTAGTGTACTGACATCATCATCATAAATTACTATGATACAATCAGTTCAGGTCAGGGAAGTTGTGGCCAAAATATGGACCCTGTTTATCGGGCCAATCCAGGTCGCGTGCCTTCAGCCTAGTCTGAGGTTCAGAGCACTGGATAAGATTTTCATTAAGAAGAACTCTGTACTTTATTTCATTCAGCTTTCGCTCAATCCTGACCAGTCTCCTTGTCCCAGCCGCTGAAAAACACCCCCAAAGCATGATGCTGCCAACACCAAGCCTTAGGCCTCTTTCACATGAGCGTGACGGATTAGGTCCGGATGCGTTCAGGGTGCGTTCAGCAAAACTCGCACCACTTTGCAAGCAAGTTCAGTCAGTTTTGTCGGCGATTGCGTTCAGGTGTTAATTATTTTTTTTTTGCGCGGGTGCAATGCGTTTTGATGTGTTTTTCACACGCTTGATAAAAAACTGAAGGTTTGCAAACAACATCTCTTAGCAACCATCAGTGAAAAATGCATTGCATTCGCACTTGCTTGCGGATGCAATGCATTTTTCACGCAGCCCAATTCACTTCTATGGGGCCAGGGCTGCGTGAAAAATGCAGAATATAGAACATGCTGCACAAGTGATGCGTGAAAAACAATGCTCATGTACACAGATCCATTGAAATGAATGGTGCAATGCGTTCACGTTACGCATTGCACCCGCGCCGAAAACTTGCTTGTGTGAAAGGGGTCTTACTGTAGGGATTGTATTGGGCAGGTGATGAGCAGTGCCTGGTTTCCTCCAAACATTAGAATTGAGGCCAAAAAGTTAAATCTTGGTGTAATCAAACAAGAAAATCTTGTTTCTCACAGTCTAAGTCATTTTGATGTTTTTTGCCAAACTTTCATGTGTCTTTATCTGAAGAGAGGTTTCTTTCTGGCTTTTCTGCCATAAAGTCCAGATTGATGGAGTGCTGCAGTGATGGTTGACCTTTTGGAAGTTTTTCCGATCTGCACACAGGATCTTTAGACCTCAGGCAGGTGACTGTTGGGTTCTTGGTCACCTCTCTTACCAAGGCTCGTTTCCCCCTATTAATTCGTTTGGTGGGGCAGCCATCTCTAGGAAAAGTCCTGGTTGTTCCAAACTTCTTCCATTTAAGCATTATGGACACCACTTTGCTGCTGGGGACTTTCAGCAAAACTGTTTTTGTACCCTTCTCCAGATCTGTGCCTCCACAAGATCATGTCTTTGAGCTCTAAAGGCAGTCTTTTCCTACTGACTGTTTGATTTTTGTTCTGATACGCATTGTCAGCTGTGATACCTTATATAGACATGGTTGGGCATTTCCAAATCATGTCCAGTCAACTGAATTTACCACAGGTGAACTCCAATCAAGGTGTAGAAATGTTTCAAAGATGATCCAGAGAAATGAGAGGCCCCCAGAGCTAAATTTCAAGTGTCATAGCAAAGGTTTAGTTATTCTTTTTTAATAAAACAGTTTTCTCTCGCTCATTAAGAGGTACTGAGTGCAGAATGATGGGGAAAATTTTTTTTTTTTTTTTTTTTAGCACAAGGCGGCAACATGACAAAATGTGAAAAAAGTGAAAGGGTCTGAAGTCTTTCCGAATGCACTGTACATCTGTAAAAACAAATTCCTTGTTATTTGGTATTGTCCAGGACAGTATTATTTATAAAGGGGAATCAGTTACGGGGCTGACATACTTCCAGGTTCCATAGACACAGATGTATGGACTCTTGGGGGAAGTAGTGAATGCCTCAGCCACATGTTGGGGGCTCTGGAACCTGCTGAGATGACAAGTGTGTGGTCTGGGAGTAAAGACACCAACATGTGAATGACTACTGGGAAGGTTGCATAAACAGTGTGCTCCATTTCTACAGTTTATTTTGGTTTATTGAAGGTTAATGGCTTTAGGAAGAAGATATTCTTCAGAAGATTTCAGTAACTGTTGGACTCCAGCAAATTCTAAGGATGATGGAAAATGTTTATAGAGAATATGTAAAATGACTTGAAAAAACTGCAGATATAAGAAAATGAAGTGCAGAGAATTTACTGTTAACAATAGAGGTGGAACACATTACATTATCCATGAGTTAGACAGGCCTCCTAGGGTGGACAACTGCCAGTGGAAATCATACTTACCTGGTTCCTGCCGCTAGATTCAATGTCTAACTCTCTCAGGCTGGCTCTTCATCTCCCTGCCACACGGAGATCAACATCCATTGATTCAGCCAATTACAGGCCACAGCAGTGACTTGCTCCCCTTATGTCACGACAACTGGTCCTGTGATGCATGAGGAGTGGGTCACCTCTGCTGCCTATGATTGCCTGCAGTGGTCATGTGTCGTCGTCCCACAGCCGGGGAGCGCTGGACAACAAACACAGTGGCGGAGACCATGATCATCACAGTGGGTTGACCATTCTAGGTCTGTCTGACTCTTGGATAACTCCTTCAAACTTTAGCACCAGTGAGACAGAGATATCCGCCCCTAATACAATTTAATACAGGTTATAATAAAATTGGTGTTGGACCATGACATGGGGCTTCAAGGGTCTTTTTATTGCCCATATGTACCTTCAGCACAAACCAAAGCAAACACACACTTCCTGACTCCCTTTAGATTTGGCAGATTGGGTCCGCTATTTCTGTGGAGGGAGATAAGCAGCTGTGAAACCTGGTGCCACCTAATTAGTGGATCCGGCTAGTAAAACTCCAATCGGTCGGATCTCATTTCTGGGGACAGTTGCTGTACCCAAAAAACATGGAATTGTTTGGGAAATTTCATAAACAACATGGGTCAATGTTTATAGAGGCCTCAAGTGCCAAAACATTACCTAAATACTATTTTTCTTTCCGAACATATTAGCAAGAAACTTGTCAAAGAACAGTATTATAGAGGGCCTACATAGTGCCAGACAGTGAATGCTTCATACTGAGATACAGTGCCCAAGTAAAAATGCTAAAGGATACATGTATTCTGCTATACTGGGACAAAATAACCTCCTAAATTTGTGATGAGTGGGAGGAGGAAATCAAGACCTGGCTGTGAATTATGGAGATAGGGTGGTGAAGTGACTAAATGGTGGTGGCCCCATTTGGCGCTTGCCCCTTTTTCATCAATACTCTAAGCACCACTGATTTCATACACACATTGAATTGATGGTCATGTTCATTTTGTAAAGACTGTCTGGTCAAACATACAAACAGACAAAGAGCCAACTTTTCCACCTGCCAAATTGTCGTGTTTGCTTCTTCCTGAAACATCTGGAGGAGCACGGGCAAAGTGTGAGAGTGACTCCAGAGCATAACCGCCTATGTGATGAGAAAAGAGCCGGCATCTGTGTATCAGCAGGTGGGGCCAAACCACACACACTCCTACCCAGGGAAGACAGGCTTGCACTGACACTGTTATAATATAGGTCATGTACCGTATTTTACACCCTCTAGTATATTAACACTAAAGTCTCAGAATTTTATGACTTATCCACATGATAAATGCGGGTTCCACTTCTGTTTGATGGTTACAGTTAGGTTTGATCCGAATTTCAGGGAAAATTCTATTCACCATGAAGCCGAATTTCCTTGTGTTTCGTAGGTAATGAATCAATTTCCTCTTAAATGGCATAAAAGATACATACTAACCTCATCCATTTCAGAGCAAAGAGGCCGCAGGATATGCCATAAAAGCCCAATAGAAGTGGTTTCACCGTTGGGACCTGCATCTTTCTAGAGAATGTGGCTGCACATGTATGGCTCTCTCCATGTACTTCTTATAGAGTCCGACAACAGCCAAGCACTGTTGCTTGTCTGTCCTCAGAACTCTAATAGAAGTGACTCAAGAGAGCTGCACATGCGTGGCCACCTCTCCATGGACTGTAATTAGTGTTAAGTGAAATCACTTAGCACATTTCTAGCGGGCACAATGACGGGGTAGGGAAATTGCGGCGCATCTCCCTCCCATTGAACCCCTCAGATGCCGCATTCATCGATGATCGCGCCATCTGCGATTAAAAATTAATCAGTTAAAACAAATAAATAATACTCACCAATCCATTTGAGCGCGAAGAGGCCGCTGCGACCATCTTGACCGAAGATCCCACGCAAAATCTTGTGTGCGGTGACGTATGACATCACCATGCCGAGCAGCGTGATGACGTCGTCAACAGGCACTGCATGATATCCTCAATCTAGATGGCCGTATCGGCCTCTTCGCACTCAAATGGATAAGGTGAGTATTATTTATTTATTTATTTTAACTGATTAACCCCTGAAAGCCCTTATTTTTAATCGCAGATGCCACGATCAACGTTGAACGCGGCATCTGAGGGGTTCAATTACAGGGGCGGTGCAACTCAATGTGGTTCATGATTTAGTAAGAACTTCCTTGTGAAATTCGGCACAGCAGCCGAATCAAATGTTTGTAAACTACACTTAACACTAATTACAGTCCATGGAGAGGTGGCCACTCATGTGCAGCTCTCTTGATTCACTTCTATTAGAGTTCTGAGGACAGACGAGAAACTGTGCTTGGCAGTTATCGGAGAGAGCTATACATGTGCGGCCACATTCTCTAAAATGATGCAGGTCCCAGTGTTGGAACCACTTCTATTGGACTTTTATGGTATATCCTGTGAATATGCCAAAAAAAAGTCTGAAATGGGAATACCCCTTTAAAGAGTGTGTAGGGATGTTGTCAGTTTGTACATTTCCAGGAGAAATAACAGAGAAAAGACACAAGGCATTGTCTTTACACAGGGAATTCAAGTATTTACTAAAAAAAATGTCCGAGAGTTTGTAATAACTCGACGGGAAGATAGAGGAAACATTCGGCGTTGGCCAGAGAAATGTCTTGGGAGTATAAATCCATTTGTCACCTTTGCAGACATGTCATCATGAGCTGTTTACATGAAAGAAAGGTTCTCTGCTTGCCTTAAACTTAAAATTCTAAATTTTTTTGTTACATTTTATTTTCTATTTGTGTTATGAAGAAGTGTATTATAAATCTGGCAAACACAAAAATGAATTTCTTTAAAAAAAAGAAATGCAAACAGAAAAGACATAGGCCAAGCCAAAAAAACATCAGTAAATTTATTAGAGCAGCAACTTGGCAAAGAATTTCCACTTCACTTGACTTTCTCCGACTGTGGTATTAACCTTGGCATTAAGAATATGAGTTAGATAGGAAAAAGATGACAGAATTCCCCACTGAGCTTTGCATTAGCGTTCGAAGGAACCTGTCACCGTGACAATTCAGTGCAGTCTTCAGGCAACATGTTACAGAGCAGGAGGAGCTGAGCAGATGGATGTATAGTTATATGGGAAAACATTCAGAAAAGCTCATTCTGAGCCAAGGAGTCATGTGGCCGGTCCTAATCAGTGACCGACAGCTATTGCTGTATATAATCTCTTCCCACAGAAGTATAGATCAATCTGCTCCGCTTCTCCTATTCTATACAATGCTGCCTGTGGATTGGACTGCATATTCTTCATGACAGGTTCCCTTTAGGATCTAGATTAATAAATGGATTATCATATATAAATAAAATGCAGAGATTTGAGTAGAATGTAATGAGCTTAAAGCATATATTGCAAAAGTTGGAGCTCTGCAGAGTCATAACTTGAAACTACTGGGCCCCAATGCAAAATCTATAACATAGGACCCCCACCTATCATTTGACTTTTACAATATTGGGATCTTCTTCTGTGAGTGGGGGCCCTTTGGACTCCCTCGGGTACCAGGACCCTGGAACGACTGTTGCCTCTACATCCGCTATAACTAAATATTGTCCAGACTGTTAATAGTGATATGTTCCAAATCATTACACAGCACCCCAGAACAGGGTTACTGAAAAAGAGTAATTGTGATAATGTTGTAATGCTAAGTGAAATGTTCTAATTTACTGTAATTGTATACCCAACAGCATTGTATGGATACGTCAGGGTTAACATCTTGACTCTTTAGCGTGCTAGTAGAAGGAAATACTTCATTTGCATAAGCCCTGCTGATTGGACAAATCAATTCTAACAGCCCTGCTGATTGGAAAAATCGATTCTGTAAAATAATTTTGCTCATCTCTAGTTACTAAGAGATGGACTTGGATCCACCCGCTAATTAGTGGAGAGTCTGCGCTTAGCTGAGGAAGAGAGAGGACCTATGTTGTACGAGCTCCTCAGAGCTAGGCCTGCGTTTCAGAGAACCATCATCTCTGAGACTACAGCTACCCAAACAAGCTACTCTACTGCAAAGGTACACCAGAGAAAAAGGAAACCAGCAGGCCCAGAATCTACAAGGCCATGCACCAGTGTTAGCAAAACATCTGCACAGAGAGGCAGAGAGAGGTTTTGCTGTTGTGAGAGGGGATATTGCCAATGCACTCTTTGAAGGGCCCTAAAAATAACTGTGTCCAGCAAATAGTGCCCTGAAACTTATAGTGCCGTGAACATAGTGTCCTCGAAAAATAATTGTCCTAAGCCGATACTGTGCTAGGGTGCTTCCCAAACTTTCCACCAATATTAATAATTCTCTGCCAGAGTGTATATGTGGTAACAGTGCACCCAATTGCAATAATGTCCATCATTTTGCCCCCAGAAGTAATATTGCCACCATAGTGCCCCTGGTAGTAATAATTCCCCCTATAATGTGTTCCTGTACAAAAATACCCCCTTATAATGTGTGCCAGTTAAAAAAAAGACCCCTTATATTGTTTGCCAGTAAAATATAATGCGTACCAGTACAAAAATGCTCCCCTACAATGTGCGCTAAGTACAAAAATGCCCCCTTATGTGCCAGTACAAGAAATGCTCCTTTATAACGCGTGTCAGTACAAAAAACTACCCTCTTTTAGTGCTCCCAGGAAAACGAGTGTCCCCTTAGTGGTCCCCTTATAATGTGTGCCAGTACAAAAAAGCTCCTTTTTACAGCCGCAATGTCCCCATAGTGCTTTCTCCAGTTACGAAAGAATGACTCCCACCCCATTGTGGCCCAGCAGCATGCTGCCAAATAAAAATAATGAACTCAAATACTTAGCTCCATTCTGCTGTCAGCAATGCAGTGCAAGACACAGACCTCTTCTAGTCTGTGCCCTGAGCTCTATGCAGCACGATAATGATGACACCGGCCTCTGATAAACTAGGAAAACATCTCTCCAGTGCCCCATCGCGGCATTCAACTGTATTGCTGAGTCCTGAGTACAGCAATGCAGCTGAATATGTAGAGATGAGCATTTCCACAATGAAAGCGCTCATTTCTCATGGCCCTTCCACTGCCCCCCTCTTGCCCCTACCTGGTGCTGCCTGAGGCAATTGCCCCACCTCGCATCATTGGCAGTGCACCCCTGGACCTCTTTGGCAGAAAGTTCTATCACTGAAAATCTGAATTGTCTTTTTTGCCAATAGCAACCAATCACAGCCAGACTTTCATGTCTTTACCCCTTAAAGGGGTTGTCCAAGTTATTTTTATTGATGACCTATCCTCAGGTTAGGTCATCAATATCAGATCGGCAGGGGCTCGACACCCGACACCGTGCCAGCGTCGCCTTCTCTTTATTGTTCACCTCAACCGCAGCGCTGAGCAGTGTAATTACAAGAAGCTGTCCCATTAATTTCAATGGGATGGCTTGTTTCTATTCAATTGAATTATAATAAAACATAATTTTTCTCAGCAATGCGGGCACATATGAACATGGGACCAACACAGATACCTTCAGCTGCCGAGCGCACATGCAACAGGCACAAATCTGCTGACAGATGCACTTTAATTGCAATAATGTTTTAACTCCATCCATAGTTTCACTAACCTAACCTTGATATTATATTTCTGCTTGTAGTGAGTCAGTCATTCTGTGTGAGGACATAATTAAAGCAGCTCTCTACTTATTGCTGTTAAACTTCATGTAGAGGTCCCCTGGGGTAGTCTATTCAAACACTACAGTAATATTGTACTACCGGTATATTGCTCTAGTGTTTAATACCTAATTTGCCATAAATCAGGCAGAGGGACACTGCCTTGTAGGGGGGGGGGGGGCAAAAAAGGGAAGACGTAAACAGGGCAAGTCATTGTTAAGAAGCTTGGGTGGTTCTGTGACTGATAAATGTGCTTTTAATAAAAAGGGTTGTCCATGATTCAGATTTGTTTTTCATCCAAAAAACGCTCCACCTTTGTCTATGGGCTGTGTCTCCTATTGGATTTCTGTCCCAATCACTTGTATTGGATCTGCTTAGCCCATAGACAAGGGTGGTGCTGTTTCTCGAAAACAAAACAAGCCTTTTTTTCTAATGATGGCCAACCCCTTTGTATCTGAACTTAATAATGAGGGATCACTCAGGACCCCGGTATGGATCAGCACTCCTATTGGAGAGAGCACTGTCGGTGGGGGAAGAGAGACAAACAGCCACTTAGTGAGTGTTGTCTATGTATGTTTTGTGTCCCTTATCCATTTGTTTATGTCCTAAACTGAAGTTTCCTGGATCCCAAACTGGAAGGAGGTGGGCAGAGTGAGTAGTGATGATCACATTTCAATATATTTAATTCGGATTTAATTCAGCCTAATTGGTGGGCATATTTGATTTGGTTAAGAATAAATTCAACCTCAACCCAAATTTAAAGTGCTCCAATTGCCCTGACAAGTTGTTGATAACATTCTGTGGCCTTGTCGGACTCTATGCAACTCCTTTCAAGCTCTTCAACACCAAGACACCATTAGTAATGTCAAAGGGACAGTGACATGCAAAAGTTTGGGCAGTCGGACTCTATGCAACTCCTTTCAAGCTCTTCAACACCAAGACACCATTAGTAATGTCAAAGGGACAGTGACATGCAAAAGTTTGGGCACCCCGATCAAAATAACTGTTACTGTGAACAGTTAAGCAAGTTGAAGATGAAATGATCTCCAAAAGGCATAAAGTTAAAGATCAAACACACTTTTCAACATTTTAAATAATATCAGTGTATTATTTTGGTTTTGTACAAGTTTAGAGTGAAAAAAAGGAAAGGAGTACCTTGCAAAAGTATAGGAATCCAATGAGTTTTGAGCGCTCAGATAACTTTGACCGAGGTCTCAGACCTTAAATATCCTGTTAGTTTCAAGGTTTGTTAACAATCATCTTTAGGAAAGGCCAGGTGATGCAAATTTTAAAGATTTACAAATACCCAGACTTCTCTAAACTTGTCACAAAAACAGCAGCCATGGGTTCTTCTAGGCAGCTGCCTAACAAGAAAATAAAAACGGTTGAGGCCCACAAAGAAGGAGAAGGCTATAAGAAGATACCTGTTTTCAGGTTGCCATTTCTTCAGTTCGAAATGTAATTAAGAAATGGTAGTTAACAGGAATAGTTAAGGTCAAGAGAAGGTCTTGAAGACCAAGAAAAATTTCACAGACAGATGCTCGTAGGATTGCTAGAAAGGTAAATCAGAACCCCCACTTGACTGCAAAAGACCTTCAGGAATATTTAGCAGATTCTGGAGTTGTGGTACATTGATCTACTGTTCAGCAACACCTGCACAAATATGGCCTTCATAGAAGAGTCATCAGAAAACTTCTATTGCGCCCTAACCACATAATTCACTGTGAGAAGTTTGCAAACCAACATCTAAACAAATCTGATGCACTTTGCAAACAGGTCCTGTGGATCAATGAGGTCAAAATAGAACTCTTTGGCCACAATGAGCAAAGTTTGGAGAAAAGAGCGCACAGAAATTTATGAAAAGAGCACCTCTCCAACCAATAAAGGGGTTGTGTCACTTCAGCCAATAGCCTTTAAATGTAGAGAAAGTTAATTCAAGGCACTGGATTCAAGGCTGGGTGAATTCATTTTTCTATCACATTATACAAGGCTTGTTTCCATGGTTAAGACCACCCTGCAATCCATTAGCGATGGCTGTGCTTGCACACTATAGAAAAAAGCACCAGCCTATGTGTGCTCCCACAGTCCTTGCCACCAAATAGATGGATTGCAGGGTGGTCGTAATTAGAGATGAGCAAAGTTTTGAAAAATTTGATTCAGACACTTCACCAAATTTCTCCAAGAAAGTCACTTTGTTCCAAAATAATTTATCATGAAGCGTGTTAAATCAGCTATATCCCGGCCTGCAGTTAAACTGCAGAGATAGTGTTTCTCGGTGTACATCACTGTGCATTGCAGCAACATGCATAGCTAGTCCTTTCTGGTAGCGAAACAGTTAATGTGACAGGCAGGTCTCACACAGTATATGGACGTGCACATCGCCGTGCAGGCCACCAACATTCCTAATTAATTACTAGCTGAACCAATAGAAAAAAATACAGCAGCCTTCAGTAAGGGAAACAAACCACTGTGCACCATTGCAGGTGCTGTGTCCGAATGACGCTTTGATGGAACAAAAGAAGGACTTTGAGGCAGTGCCAATAAAGTAAAAAAAATCACAGAAAAAAACTAAGATAAAAACATCCTGCACGGTATGATATACAAATCTGCGGATGTCACTGACCATATTATTGTAGAAAATCACAGAAATAAGATAATAATGCACTTAGCAAAGTAGATGCAAGCATTATATATGGACAAAGTCCTCACTCTGATATGATAAAATCTGAGACACTTAGCCTACCAAGGTGGTCTCAGGTCAGGCGGGTCCTACGCTAAACCTACCTAAGCCATTGGGCTTCTATGTTCAGGAGCGCAGACGCTGCTCCTAGTCACCTCCATGTGCATCAAGCAACCAATGGGAGGAGGAGCAAGCACACCTATATGTACCAACTAATCAAGGCGCTCTATTGGATAGGAAGGGCAGAAAAAACTAAGATAAAAACATCCTGATATACAAATCTGCGGATGTCACTGGCCATATTATTAAAGAAAATCACAGAAATAAGATGGCTTAGGTAGGTTTAGAGTGGGACCCGCCTGACCTGAGACCACCTTGGCGCTTGGTAGGCGGGCTTAGATGTGTTTTGATCAAAATATATTGGCTAAATGTCTCAGATTTTATCATATCAGAGTGAGGACTTTGTCCATATATAATGCTTGAATCTACGTTACTAAGTGCATTATTATCTTATTTCTGTGATTTCTTTCAATAATATGGCCAGTGACATCCGCAGATTTGTATATCATACCGTGCAGGATGTTTTTATCTTAGTTTTTTCTGTGATTTTTTTGTCTATGTAGTATTTGCTTGAGGGAGTGGCACCTTCAAGTGTGAATGCGCACCTACTTTATCTTGGGAGTAGCATTCCTTTGCACTTTTGCCCTTCCTATCCAATAGAGCACCTTGATTAGGTGGTACATATAGGTGTGCTTGCTCCTCCCCCCATTGGTTGCTTGATGCACATAGAGGTGACTAGAAGCAGCACACCATATGTGCGGCGTCTGCGCTCCTGAACATAGAAGCCTAATGGCTTAGGTAGGTTTAGCGTAGGACCCGCCTGTCACACCGGTGACACGTTTGAGAAGATCTGAAAGATTATCTGCTCATTGTTGAAGTCCTGATCATCCATCATCCATCATCCTTAGAAGTTAAGTGTTCCGCTTGTTGTGTTTTGTATTCTCCCCCCCCCCCCTCTGTTGTTTACTAGGCCTCAGTGAGATGCTGGTTCCTTCACCAGGGAAGGAGCGGGTTGTCTCTGCCCTGTCATCAAGTCTAGGGCATCTGAGGGCCACCAGGGTTTTCTAGGTTCCTGTGTATGGGCATGTCTACCATCGAGAGGTGCCCATACGGATAGGAGTTAGGGCCAGGAGCAGGGTTTTATAGGTGGTGATCCTATTCCTTCCCTAGCGGTGAGGCCTAGTGTCTTTTCCCTTCCGTCTTGTTGTCTTTTGGTGTTCTCCCCTACTACATCCGTGACATTATCCAGAGCCAATACCGCCATTTTTTGTTCTGATCTGTGCAGCTATGGATGCTATGACTGCACTGGTCGAACAGATGCAGAATCTGACTTTGGAGGTAGCAGACCTCTCCATGCGATGGTTTTGCAGATTCAGAGCCCACAGGCTGCTGGTTCCGGTGGTGGGTTCCAGGCCTGCCCTGAACCGAAGGTAGCTCTCCTGGACAGGTTTTCCGGGGGTAGTGAAAATTTCATCCGGTTCAGGGAGTCTTCTGGTGATGAGTGTCAAAGTGTGGGTATAACTATTTCATTGTTTAAAGAGGACGCCCAATCTTGGGCTTTTTCACTGCCGACCGGATCACCGTCCCTCCGGTCGGTAGATGAATTCTTTAGAGCCTTGGGTCCTATCTATGATGACCCGGATCAGATCTCTCAGGCCGAGACCAAGTTACAGGGTTTGGGAGAACGTTCTGCGGAGAACTTTTGCTCTGAATTTAGGAGATGGGCTACGGATACAGAGTGGAACGATTCTGCTCTCCGTAGCCAATTCTGCCAGGGTCTCTCTGAGAGACTGCAGGACGCATTGGCTTTTCATGAAAATCCTGAGTCATTGGAAGCAGCTATGTCCCTTGCTGTACGTCTTGATAGACGCCTGAGGGAGAGATCTAGGGGTCCTCACCTTCAGTACGTACTGTCCAATAAGGATACTGATTCCTTTGACACTTATGGTGGAGAGACACGGGTGGATGTGCCTTGTGATGAGCCTATGCAGTTAGGAGGAGCTACTCCTGGAACTACTAGCAAAAGCTTGGGTCATGTGAAAGGAGTCTGTTTTTGTTGTGGCAAGAAGGGATATTTTGTGAATATTTGTCCGTACTTGCAGCATCAAGGTGTAAACAAAAGGGAACAAAAATATTTATCCCCAAATTACTATTGGTAGTGTGGGTGGGTAGCAAGAAAACCTACTTTTGTCTTTTACTGGTAGTACCCGTTTTCTCCTGTCAGCCGAGGTGGCGCTAGAGTCCAAAACTGTGAAAATCTAAGCATTTATAGACAGTGGGGCAGGAGTTAACTTGATTGATGGGCAGTTTGTACGCATTCACGGGTTGACTACTAATGCATTAAAGAATAGTATTTCTGTCTTTGCAATTGACTCAGCACCTCTCGCCCAAAAATGCCTGTCACAGGTAGTGAATGACATTCATTTAAGAGTGGGTGATTTGCATCAGGAATCTATCTCCTGATATGTGTTGGAGGGTCTGCCTGCTCCGTTGGTGTTAGGCTTACCATGGTTAAGCAAACATAACCCTAACATCGATTGGCAAGCAAGACAGATTCTCGAGTGGAGTGATTTTTGCATGGACAACTGTCTTAATGCATCTTTCTCTATGGTTACCACTATAACTGTACCCTCATTCATTTCTGAATTTTCTGATGTGTTTTCTGAGAGTGGTAATCAGGAGTTGCCTCCGCACCGGGAGTATGACTGTCAATCTTATTCCTGGAGCTAAATTGCCCAAATCTCGGTTGTATAATCTTTCGGAACCCGAAAGAAAGGCAATGCGAGAGTATATCACTGAGAGTTTGGCAAAGGGACATATTAGACCACCCAAGTCCCCAGTGGCTGCTGGATTTTTCTTTGTAAAGAAAAAGGATGGTACCCTGAGACCATGTCTGGACTTCCGTGAGCTCAATCGTATTACCGTCCGTGATCCTTACCCCCTTCCTTTGATTCCGGATTTGTTTAGTCAGATTGTTGGTGCCAAGGTGTTCTCTAAATTGGATCTGAGGGGGGCATATAATCTGGTAAGGATCAAGGAGGGGGATGAGTGGAAGACCGCATTTAATACCCCTGAGGGTCATTTTGAAAACCTGGTCATGCCCTTTGGGTTAACCAATGCTCCTGCGGTTTTTCAACACTTTGTCAATGACATCTTTCACCATCTGGTGGGGAGGTTTGTCGTTGTATACCTTGATGACATACTAATTTATTCGCCTAATATGGAGACTCATCAGGATCATGTGAAACAGGTGTTACAGATCCTAAGAGAGAATAAGTTGTATGATAAGATGGAAAAGTGTATATTTGCTGTACAGGAAGTGCAATTTCTGGGTTACCTGCTCTCATCCTCAGGTTTTCGTATGGATCCCGAGAAGGTCTGTGCCGTGTTGGACTGGGATCGACCCGAAAATCTGAAAGCGCTTATGCGGTTTTTGGGGTTTACCAACTACTACCGTAAATTTATCTTGAACTATTCATCAGTGGTTAAACCTTTAACAGACATGACTAGGAAGGGTGCTGATATTTCTATCTGCTCTGATGCGGCATTACAGGCCTTTTCTGCTGTGAAAGAATGTTTTGCTTCGGCCCCTATTCTGGTGCAACCGGACGTGTCTCAGCCATTTATTGTTGAGGTTTACGCGTCAGAGGTTGGGGTAGGAGCAATATTGTCGCAGGGTCCTCCACCCAGTAAATGGTGCGCATGTGCATTTTTCTCTAAAAAACTTTTGACTGCTGAAAGGAATTATGATGTGGGGAATAGGGAATTGCTGGCCATTAAGTTGGCGTTCGAGGAATGGCGGCATTGGTTGGAAGGAGCAATTCATCCTATCACGGTAATTACGGTTCACAAGAATCTGGCCTACTTGGAGTCGGCTAAGCGACTGAACCCAAGGCAGGCCAGATGGTCATTGTTTTTCACCAGATTTAACTTCATCGTCACTTACCGCCCTGGGGTTAAGAACGTCAAGGAGGATGCTTTGTCACGTAGCTTTCCTGGGGGGGGTGAATCTAATGACCATAGTCCCATTTTATCTGAAGGGGTAGTTATTTCCGCTCTTTATCCTGATCTCGAGGCCAGGGTGTTGGAGGCACAGGAGGATGCTCCGGACTCGTGTCTTCAGGGGAAATTGTTTGTTCCCCCCGAATTACATCACAAGGTGTTCGAGGAACATCACTGTACGGTGCTTGCTGGGCACCCTGGGAGCAGATCGACTAGCGATCTCATCTCTCGCAGATTCTGGTGGCCGGCGTTGCGTAAGTGTATTGAGGACTATGTGTCAGCCTGTGGTACCTGTGCACGTGCTAAAGTGACACATACTCGGCCTTCCGGATCTCTGCTTCCATTGCCCATCCCGTCCAGACCTTGGTCCCATTTGTCTATGGATTTTATCACGGATTTACAGAATTCTTCAGGAAAGACCGTGATTCTGGTGGTTGTCGATCGTTTTAGTAAAATGGCACACTTTATTGCATTACCTAGTCTACCCAATGCTAAAACTCTTGCGCAGGTGTTTGTCGACAACATCGTGAAACTACATGGCATTCCCTCTGATGTGGTGTCCGATAGAGGGACTCAGTTTGTTTCCATATTCTGGAGAGCGTTCTGTACTCGTCTGGGTGTACAATTGTCCTTCTCTTCGGCTTTTCATCCTCAGTCGAACGGACAGACGGAGCGCACTAATCAGAATCTGGAGACTTACTTGAGATGTTTTGTTTCAGAGAATCAGGAAGAGTGGTCTTCATTTTTGTCGTTAGCTGAGTTTTCTATAAATAACCGTAGACAGGAATCCACTGATAAGTCACAGTTTTTTGGGGCATATGGGTTCCATCCACAGTTTGGTACATTTTCTGGTGCTCATAATTCCGGCATTCCTGAGGAGGAACGATTTTCCTCTTCTTTGACTTCTATTTGGCGGAAAATCCAAAATAACCTGGAAAAGATGGGCAACAGTTATAAGCGTGCGGCAGGACAGGAGACAGGAGACGTATGAGTGGTCCGGACCTGAGAGTGGGTGATTCTGTGTGGCTGTCTACAAGAAACATTAAACTTAAGGTACCTTCTTGGAAGTTGGGACCAAGATTTATTGGTCCATATAAGATCACTGCCATTGTTAACCCTGTAGCCTTCCGTCTTGAACTTCCTCAGGCATTAAAAATTCATAACGTATTTCAGAAAATCGTTGTTAAGGAAATGTGTTGAACCTGTTGAGTCGTCCTCCTTGCCTCCCGCTCCTGTCATGGTGGACGGCAATTTGGAATTTCTGATCAGCAGGATTGTGGACTCCCGAGTTCTCCGGAGATCCCTCCAGTACCTCGTTCATTGGAGAGGGTACGGACCAGAGGAGAGGATGTGGGTTCCAGAGACCGATGTTAATGCTAGTCGTCTGGTGAGAGCATTCCACAGAGCTCATCCTGATAAGGTCTGTCCTGGGTGCCCGGAGGTCACCCGTAGAAAAGGGGGTACTGTCACACCGGTGACAGGTTTGAGAAGGTCTGAAAGATTATCTGCTCATTAGTGATCTGACAGCATCTTTTGGTTTCACTTTGTCTGTGTGTTGCTTGTATGTCCACACCTCCTGTTCAGGTGTGGATCATGTGACCTTTACCTCTCTCTATTTAGTTTGACTTCACCCATCACTCCTTGCTCTGGATAGCTTAATTTGGTGTTGGAAGAGCTGGAGTGTGGTTCTAGTTGAAGTTCTGATCATCCATCATCCATCATCCTTAGAAGTTAAGTGTTCCGCTTGTTGTGTTTTGTATTCCCCCCCCCCCCTCTGTTGTTTACTAGGCCTCAGTGAGATGCTGGTTCCTTCACCAGGGAAGGAGCGGGTTGTCTCTGCCCTGTCATTAAGTCTAGGGCATCTGAGGGCCACCAGGGTTTTCTAGGTTCCTGTGTATGGGCATCTCTACCATCGAGAGGTGCCCATACGGATAGGAGTTAGGGCCAGGAGCAGGGTTTTATAGGTGGTGACCCTTTTCCTTCCCTAGCGGTGAGCTTTTTTAGAGAAAAATGCACATGCGCACCATTTACTGGGTAAAGGACCCTGCGACAATATTGCTCCTACCCCAACCTCTGACGCGTAAACCTGTCACGGCTGAGGATGGGGGAAATCCTCAGCCGTGCGGTGATGGAAGATGTCCAGTCGCTACTCGCCAGGAACACTGAATCAGGGCGCAGGTCACCTCCTGTTGCGTCCCTAACGCTGACCCTGTCTCTTACCTGCATGGGCCGACCTTGATGGTAGGAGGACCCATGCGCAGGAACCTCGGATCCCTGACTTACCCTCCGACCGGTCCCTGGGCTAAGGAGCAGGGTAAGACAACCCACTCCTCCTAGGCACGGAGGAGTAGGAGTCTCACTGGCCAAGCAGCATGAAGAAGGGGGTACATAAACAGGACTATGGATAAGACAGGTGAACCAAACAGTTCCACACAAACCTGTCTCAGCCTTGCTGACTGGAACCCGTGCTAAGGAAAGGCTGTCCACACAGACAAAGGTAAACAGCACACACATGAAGACACACAGGGACCAGGACATCCATAGCTGCACAAAAACCAAAGACACAAGACATCAACAACACATCACGGTATTAGAACTTATGACCGGAAGGGTGGCCCTTACAAGAAGATGGAAATCACAGGAGGCTGCAACAGCAAAGCATGACTGAAGCTACCTACTGAGCCATGCCAAAGTGAGAGGCTTTATAGGCCTAAGAGGCCACACCCAACGGTCAGACACACCCAGTGACATCACACACACTGGGAAGGGAGTTAACCCTTCCAGCACCACAGGAAAGGGAAAACACCAACTTAAAGGAACAGTGTCCAACACAACAAACACACTGTGGTTGTTGCCGCAGGCAACGACATGGGTGGCAACCGTGTCCTGGGAGTCAGCCCCAAGGCCGGGACACTGCCACCACATGTACACAACGACAAACGTTGCCACGGGCAACCACAGTGCAGGAAAGGTGTCCGTGCACACCACACACTAAACAAAGTGCACACAGACAAAAGACAGTGCATACATACACGCACACAAACTCCAAAGGGACCGCACACATACCTGTTGTCCGCGGCAACCGCACTTGAGGCAAACAACATCAAGCCTTAAGCTGCGGGTGAAACAACAACCCAAACCGCGGGCAACTGTATGCGGCTCCCAAGGAGTCACGGCCAAAACCGTGGCCGTGACAAAACCTCCCTCAACAATAAATGGCTGAGACACGTCCGGTTGCTCCTAATTATGGCTCACCATACAGTAATTGCTGGAATTAACTGACCAAATAACTGAAGTTTGAACTCAGCCTTACAGGTCAATGTTAGCATCAGGTCTAATTTACTTAACCCTGCAGTGGCCTAAGGTTCTAATATAGTGGAAAGGAGCTGGCTCATTTTATACCGTCTGCTGTCCACATTGATTATTTATTTATTTTATTTTATGCACTTATATAGCTCTATTATATTCCTTAGTGCTTTACAGACATTAGCATCAAGCTATGGAAGAAGGAAGACCGGCACTCGCGATGAATTTTTCAATGCGATTTATTCAGTCACTTATTATAGCATAGTGACGCTGGAAATCTATGTCCAGGGAGAAGGTGTCCAGCGTCCCCGTGGGGCTGAAGGACAATCCCTTCCTCAGTAAGTTCAATTGTGCAGGGCTCACAGTTTTACTTGATAGATTAACTACTAAGTTCTCTGTTGTACCTGCGATCGCGTCATCCTCGGCGCATCTGCTTCTCCTATGATGGCGGCCGGCTCTCCTGGTGTTGCCCTTCTTTTGCCGCGGCGCTTGGCTAAAAAATGAGTTGACGCTCCACCCGAGGTATCGCTGCCAGAACCGGAGGACGCAGAACCTGTATGTGAGAAAGGGATGGCTGTTCCGGACTTGTCTTGCCACCTGTACACCCGTTGTGATGAATAGTCTTCCACATCTCGGAGGAATTTGGAGCGCTGTGTTGCAGAACACTGCAGTCAGATCATTATCAGCAGAATGATCTACAGTAGTCTGATGCATCAGGCACCCTCGTGTGGAAATCCTGGCTGATCCACGCCTGATTCATCTCTATAAAGTTTAATTTCTTAATATTTTGTGTTAAAAGGTTAGTTCTCTTTGGGGTAACTATGTCGTCGTCCCCCCCTCCCACTGCACTAAACTGATGCCACACTACTGGCCAGGCAGGAAAGCTTGCCCAGGGCAAACTGGGCCAGTTGTGGGCAAAATTCAAGTTTGGCTGCCCAGTGGTCCATCTTGGATTTGGGGTGACAGGGTGCAGTCCAAGTATGCCACCACCTGCTGCTTTAGGTTTTGCTCTATGTCTTGCTGCTGCTGGGTGGTTTCTTTAGCAGGCGGGTGAAGAAGCGTACTCATTATATACTCGAGACTCAAGTTGCTACTGATTTAGCTGGTGCTGCTCCTGCCCCCCTCCAGCAATCATGGCAGTGGAGCGTGAACACAGAGGGTCCCCCTGGTCAGGCCTTCGTGAGGATGGGCGATGGCGCAAGTAGGCAGCGACCAATCGACTACATAAAATGTCATGATATAGTTGAGTTTTTCATCCCTCTCAGAAGGTGTCATTCCTCTGTCGAATGGTGATAATGCGGCTGTCACTATGCAAGCAACTCAGCATGCATCTGGCCATTTGCGCAATGGAATCGGAGGGACTCCCTGCCTCCATCTGCACTGCATACTGCCACGGTCTGTTGGGGTCATCTGCCTGGTCTTCCTAATCGCCCTTCAGCTCCTCAGGGCATATAAACCACCTACTTCTGTATACAATTGCTGGGCGCTTATGTCCTCCTCCTCCTCGTCCACATTTTCCCCCTCCACCAGTTCAGCCCCCACAGAGCTCAGGTGGCTGTGAGATGTAGGCACCACATCTCCTGTCCCCTGGCAAGTCAGATTTATCAGCATCTGCTCCAGGACATAAAGGACTGGAATGACATCATTCATCCCATGGTCTGGTGACTGACAAATAAAGTGGCCTTCTCAAAGGGTCTGAGCAAACGGCAGGTAGCATGAGCTACCACTAGTTAATGTCGAAGTTACATAGGGGAGTAGTCCTGTCCCCCTGCATCATCAAGAAATCATTCACGGCCTTCCTCTGCTCATATAGTCGGTCCAACATGTGAAGGGTGGAGTTCCAACGTGTGTAGCTGAAGTGGCAACAAGAGTGGCTGAAGTGCACGCACAGTTTCTAGTCCATTTTTAAGACAACTTGCAGTTGGGTGGAAGCCTTTGGGAACCAGGTTACAACCAGATTAAAGGCGTGCGCCATGCAGGGTGTATGGGTCAGCCCTCCTTGACCCAGCGCCAATAGAATATTCTTCCCATTATCGGTGACTATGGTTCCGATCTTCAGCCAGGATTCTATTTCTTGGTGAAGAACACAGAGCAGGGCTGGTACAGCTTTTTTAGAGAAGTAATGGTGGCTTGGGACTCTCCACCTTTGCTTGGCAAAAGCCATCTGTTCTCTGAAATGTTCAGAGTCATTAACATGGAAAGGGAGGGATTGTAGTAGCAGCAACTTGGCCAGGAGCACGTTTAGCTTCTGCGCAGTTGAATGAGTGCACGCATACTGTTGTCTCTTTGCAGTCGCGTCGGTGATCGATTGCTGATGAAACACATGACAAGCAGTAGAAGGAGGAGCATCAGGAACAGTAGATGAAGGGAAGGAATGACATCTTCCTTCTGCTTGGCTGGAGGAGCCTTGACTGCTGGAGAAAGGGTGCGGGCCGCTGGGAGATGCAGTGGTTGCTGCGTCAAGCTGTACCACTACATTAGCACCACGATTTTCCCAGGCCACTTTATGGTGACGCTCCATGTGCTGGCCACGCTTCACCTTCTGCCCACAGATCCTGCATCTTGCCACACTAACATCCTCCAGCGACTTGATAAAAAATTCCCACACTGGTGAGTAAGGCATTTTACCCCACCACTCCATAATGACTGCCTCTATGAAGCCGTGCCCCCACTAGCTGTTTCCTGACAGGTAGGCTCCTGAGTAGCAGTCGGTCTACCCTGAGCACGTTTGGCTCCAGATCTGCTGCCACCCTGCTGTCTCACGGCCACATTGTGACCCTCACCACCAGATGATGAAGAAAACCCCTCTAAACCCCTCCATGTGCGATCAGCTACATCATCATCCACTACTGTCTGGTCGTCACCTATGTTACCCTCACCAGTCTCATGGTCGCTCACAACACATGCTCCCACGCAACTGTCATTGTCCCTACTTGCACGCCTACAGGAAGATGCAGCAGACATCTCCTCCAAATCTGAGATGGCCTGTAGCTGGTGACTATCCTCAATAAGCTTGTCCTCATTGAAAAGCGGAGCAGAGTCGGCGGCATACATCACTTGCCTGGCAGAAGGAGCAGCAAACGAAAGAGGCAGGTTCACGACAGGTGTGGGCACAGAGCTTCTTCCTGGGCCATGCCAACTAAGTGTGGTGTCAAAGGAACCCACCGACTTCTGGCTGTGTGTGTCTGATGCCAGTTGAGATGATGTTGAAGACCAAGTCAACCATTCCAGGACAGTGGGATAGGTCGTCAAAACAGGACCGCTGGATGATAGTAGCAGCTTTGGCCTGTTTCTGTGGCCGCTGCTACCACCCTCCTTTTTCTGCTGCTACTTGTGCTGGCTACAGTAAAATTTTTGCCACTGCCTGTTCCTTTAGAGAGCCCTGGCAACTGTCTGTTGGACATGCTATACAGTAAAACTAACTGTATATGTAAAATAAGTTATTCCCACTGGACATCCCAACAACAGTAGAACAAGACCGGTTATTCACCCCCATTTGAGAATCAAGGCCTAATGGAATTGTTTATCTCTTAAAAAAGGAGTACACCCCAGAAATAGTAAAACAAGAAAGGTTATTCACCCCAATTTGAGAATCAAGGCCTAATGGAATTGTTTATCAATTAAACAAGGTGGATACCCCAATAACAGTTGAAGGAGACAGGTTACTCACCCAAATTTGAGAATCAAGGTGTAGATTGTTTATCTGTTAAACAAAGTGGACGAGGGCATGGCTGGACAGCTGGAGTCTGTTTTGCCTGGATAAGGGACCAGATAACCCTCATGTGACTTCTATACCATTTTATCCTATCTCAACATCTGTGTAGCATTTCTATACATAACTACTAGAGGCACTGCCTGCAAGGGTACAACCTTACCTAACTGTGTGTATCTATTGCCTGCGAGAAGTGGCCAGGGTCTCACTAGGTGCCCGTATGCCTAATTTACAGAACTTAGTCTGTAACCTAACCCTGTGTTATTATGGGATGCATAAAGAAAATGGGGAAGAATAGTTCTGTCAGTGTCTCCAGTTCTAAACCGCCATCAAATGACGAATCTATACTAGAGGATATGCCTTGTCAGGACCCAGCTACTACTGATGCTCAGCTCCATGCCTCCTCTACCTTAGTAACGCAAGTTTGCCACAGTGCAGCAAAAATCTGGAGAAATATTCCAGGTCAAAGCGACTTGAATGGTATTCGTCCCCTGAACCATCTCTCTCTCTCTCTTTGAAGGGTTGATGAGTCCTCCACAACTACTCTCACCCCAAAGATCTCCCTCCTACCCTACCCGCATCGATCCACAATTCAAGGAAATTCTGTCCGCCATCAACAACTGCCAGTCCATGTTGGTGTCCTAAGTGGATGAGCTTAAACAGGATTTTGTCATCCTTAAACATAATCTGCACAAACTCAGGGAGCGCACCACTGAAAATGAGCAACTGATGTTGTGGAGAATGTTCAACGCCCAATTCTGCCACAAACTGCAGAGCTCCAACACCGAGCGCATGCCTCCATGGACAAAATGGACGATATAGAAAAATGCCTTGGGCAGAACAATATCCGTATAGTGGGCCTACCGGAAAGAACCAAAGGTGGGGACCCTGTCACCTTCCTAGAGAACTGGCTGAAGGAAACCTTGAGTGAGGCGGGGTTCTCCCCATTCTTTGCCAATGAACTGGCATATCGAGTCCCACCCAGATCGGAACCACTTGGGAGGCCCCCTAGACCCCTCTTGGTCAAACTCCTGCCTGGATTTTTTGGTCTCCTTTCACAAGCAGCGCACACAATTTACTCAGGCAAGGACAGCACTTCGAGACAAAGACTACCAGTATGCAATGCTTTTCCCAGCTATGTGTCATTAATGGAGCCACTACTAGATTGTTCACTTCCCCTTCTGAGGCTCTGGCGTGTGTTAAGGCGGCCCAGCAGGTGGGTTGAGGTGATCACCCTCCGAATTGAGGATCTCTGCGGACTCTTAATGTAGGAGGACTGAGGACTGCCACTTTGTTGCAGCACCTACTGACCCTCGTAACTATAATAATAATTCAGTACAGTTTAGATTTTCTTGTTTCTGTTACAGTTTTTTTTTTCCCCACAGTACTCTCCTCTTGTGGAGATCTGGACTTTGCAGTTTGGCGATTGATGATTACTTTGTGACTTCTCTGCCTCTGTGTCCTTGTTTAGTCTAAAGTTTAAGGATCTAGGTGTGCACTCTGTTTAGTTAGTGTCAGACAGGGTAATTTCGTGTGGGGTCTGTTTTCACCTCAAGCTTCAATGGGGTTTCATTTTGTCATGTGTGTATGGATGTGTGAATGGGAAATCTGTCTCTTCTCTGATTATGTCAGGTTTTCTTGCAGCTCCACTGCTAGAATTGTTTGTCCATCATGGCATCACTTTAAAGTATTGTCGTGGAACGTGAGGGGTTTTAAATTTAAATTTAAATGTTCCATGGTACTTGATTATATTAAAAAACATTCCCCTCGTATTGTCTGCTTTCAGGAGACGCATTTAACTGGACAAAAGTTACTTGTTCCTCGTAGAGCCTGTATAGCTAAAGGCTACCATGCTGATTACTCCACCTACTCGAAAGGAGTATCCATTTTTGTCTCTAAGGCAGTGGAGCCAGAGGTGATCCGGGTAGCATGAGACCATTATGAACACTATTTTATTATACACTGTACATTGAATGTCTTTATTTTTACAATTATTAATCTATATATGCCTCCCCTCCTCTATGTCAATCTTTAGGAACATATTTCTCAAAAACTGTCATTGTGCGTTGGCGATTTTAATGCTGTTTTGGACTTGGATATGGACCGTACGAGTGGCAGTGATGCAGCGTCGGTGCCTCTTCAGTCGTGGTGCTCTGCCCTGGGGCTGACTGATGTCTGGCGGTGGAAATTCCCTGATAAGAAGGAATACTCCTTCTACTCCGCAGTCCATAAATCATTCTCCAGAATAGACCTGGCCCTGGCCTCCATTGACCTCCTTACCCATATGAAAGATGTGTTCCCTACCCCTAGGGGAATCTCTGACCATTCTGCTTAAATAACCCACCTCTGCACTGGCCCCTCCCGAATGTCCAAGATTTGGTGCATACACCCGGCCTGGCTTAAAATCCTGCAGTGAACTCTGAAGCAACAGCTACCCACACTAAGTACTGGGCTAATAACTCTGACTACCCTGCCCCCTCCATTAGATGGGATGCATACAAGGACAACATTAGGGGGGCATTTATAGCAGCGGTCTCTCTCCATAGGAAAGCAGCGGGAATCTTTATTGACTGCTGAAGTGCTGAATGAAGAAATGATTTATGCTAATGACCCCCAGGAAGTCCATAACAGAAAATGGATTCAGGTACAAAGGGATCTCTTGTTGCTTTATAAGGAACAAACGCAAGATAAATTGTTTTCCAGGGAAGCATCTATATTTAAATATGGGGACAAAAATTGGAAACTCTTAGCCTATTTTGCTCGTTCAGAAAGGTGGTGCACCTCTATTCCCTGTGTTAAGGCCAGGGATTGTACGCTATGTACGGACCCTCTCGCAATTAACACCGTCTTCAGTTACTTTTATACTGATCTGTATAGCTCTTGATGCCCGGCTTCTGACGCTTCTGGTGATGCCTTTCTAAGCACCCTTACTATGTTGCGGCTTTCTTCAGCACAGGCAGCTCTGTTGGACGCATCCATCATGGTGGATGATGTCTCAGAGGCTACTGACACTCTCACTGGGAAAAAAAACGGGATTGGATGGTATCACAGGGGATTAGTATAAAGCTAATTCTGAAATGGTCACCAAACTGTGTTACATGTATTTTCCCAGGGTTTCCTACTGGACTCTCTAAGGGAGTCCATAGGGGTGGTTCTGCTGAAGACAGGGAAGGACCCACTTATGCCTGATTCTTATTGCCCCATTTCGCTCCTTAATTCTGATATTAAAATTCTAGCCAAAATACTTGCCATGAGACTCAATAAAGTAATTGTATCCCTAATTCATCCCTACCAAACTGGTTTAATGCAAGGGAAGGCAACTGATATAAACATTCAGGGGCTATACTTAAACTTAGCGGCTGCGAAGGGCTTTGATTCACCTGGTTTTATATTAGCTTTGGATAGCTGTGAAGCCTTTGATTCAATTAAGTGGCCTTATCTTTGGATGTTACCACCCAAGTTTAATATTGGTCCTTAATTCTGTAAGTGGGTTAAACTGCTATACGACTCTCTCAGGGTACGCATTAGAACGAATTTAGATGTCTCTGGCCCCTTTCCACTGAAAAGGGGTACGCGTCAGGGTTGCTCCTTGTCCCCTTATTATTTGCCCTGGCTATTGAGCCCCTTGTGGTTGCTATTCGTAGCTCCCCCACTATTATAGACATTACTCGTGGTCCATTGGTTGAGAAGATCTCCATGTACACGGATGATACACTAGTATATCTGGCGGACAAGTGCAATTCTCTGGTAGCACTATTGCAACTCCTGAAGACATTTGGGTTCTTCTCTGGCCTTGGCGTGAATTGGAGCAAATCTGCCCTTCTTCCTATGTCAGCAAACTACCCACATATTTCGGTACTCCCGGTCAATAATCCCTTGGGGTAATAATACAGCCAGAGGTGTGAAAATGTATGGAACTAAATCTGGATCCCCTACTACAGGACACTTAAAAAATTCTGAAGACCTGGGACCACCTCCCTCTTGCACTTATTGGTAGAATAAATCTTTTCAAAATGATTTATCTTCCGAAATTTGTCTTATTCCACATAGCCCCTGTAGTTATCTCAAAGAAATTCTTTAAATCACTAAACGCTATCCTAAAAATGTTCTACTGGCAGGGCCAGTCCCCATGATTCAGTCTGGCAACTCTGCTCAACTTTGTAACACGTGTAGCCGCCATTTTAGGAAAGAAAAGATTCATTACCACGAGACGCGAGGAAATTCGGGTTCATTGCAAATCGAATTAGATGCCTCGATTCGCTCAACACTAGTTGTAACCATGGAAACGAGCAGTGTATGACATGATGGAAAAATGAATACAGCCAGCAAAGGCGGCAATATCACAATACATTAGTGTCTTGTATTAACTTTATCTACATGATAAAATCCACTTGCTGAAGTGACACAACCTCTTTAAGCATGAGGTTTGATCAATCATGCTTTCGGGTTGTGTTGCAGCCAAAGGCACGGGGAACATTTCATGAGTAGAGGAAAGAATTGATTCAATGAAATTTCATCAAAGTAAAAAAACTAAAATTGAAAAGAGGGTGGCAAATGAATAATAATCCTAAACAAACCTCAAAATCAACAATAGGCTACCTCAAAAGGCGCAAGCTGAGGTTTTTACCTTGGCCCTCACAGTCCCCTAATCTGAACATCTTTGAACATCTCAAAAGAGCAGTGCATGAAAGATGGCCCTGGAAACTCACAGAACTGGAAGACTTTTACAAGGAACAATGGATGAAAATCCATCAAACAAGAATAGGCTAGCTACAAAAAGTGTTTACAAGCTGTGATACTTGCCAAAGGGGGTGTTACTAGGTACTATCCATGCAGGGTGAACAAAGTTTTGCTTCAGCCTCTTTTCCTTTATTATTTCTTTGAAAACATAAAAGATGAAAATATATTTTTTTTGCTTAAAATAAAAAGAGAATGTATCTTTTGGAGATCGTGTCACTTTCAACTTGCTTAACTGTTCACGGCAACAGTAATTTTGACCAGGAGTGTTCAAACTTTTGTATGCCACTGTATGTGTGGATAAAGGTAAGGCTATTGGTGGTAACAAACAGCATTGTCGTTCTCCTGAAAGCATTGTGGTGTAAGGAGTGAAGGAGAGCATATATGAAGCAGGAAGTGCATGAAAATGAGCAGCAGTGGCCACCTGTGACAACAGAGAAACCTGCTGAGCACAGTGTGAAGACAACAGGCCAGGAATAAGTCCTTCTTGAAATAGAGAGCAGCTACCCTGGGTTCAAGTGAATTCTTCCCATAACCACAGTGTCAGTGTGTTGGTGGGGAAACTAGGGCTACATTTTCCTACATTTCTCCTCCTCCTTGAAGTATGCCTAACGATACCAGGTCAAAGAGAAGTTGTTCCACAAATTCTGCAAATTGTTAAGTTAACTTAAAAAAGTTTTTCACCCTGCATCAACATCCTTTAAAATAAGCATTTATGAATATAGTTGTTATTTTGTAATGTAATTATTTTACCTTTATGGCTCCTATCTTTTGTTCTGGGCTGTGGTCACATGACCATGTCCATGCAGCTCTGTCCTATTTCCTGTGGTGTTATGTACATGGGCATGTCAAAGCGTTTACAGTGATAGGGGAGTGTCTATGTACCTAGCTGGTGGGAGGAGCTATAAACTAGCTGGCCGTTGTTAGGGACAGTGCTGGAGCTGTGGCAGAGAAAGTGCATTGTGGGGTTGGTAGGATACAGCTACATATGGGATGTAAACCAGCCAAAGTCATGTGTCTACATGGTGAAAATGGGTCGGGAAAGCCAAATTGAAAAAAGCATGGGGAAAATGTACATGAGGTAAGCTACTACGCAAACATATCTGTTGAAAACCAGAGGAATTCCAGAAGAACCCTTTAAGACAAGCTATGGTTAAGATTATTGCAATTGTTTTGCCAATAACTTTTGTGAGTGGTCCTTAAAGACATAGTACCCGTGTAACCGGTGCTAATAGGACTTGACTGAACTGTACTTGTCAATGGAACCTTAGGGGAATTTCACAGCATTTTTGGATGTTTTCAAGCTTTCTTGGATAACAAATCGTATGTCCACCTTTGCAACCATTTTGTGTTTTTCAGCTCCATGCATACCTATGTGTCTAAATGGTAGCAGATTCATGTAGACGAAGATGGTCCATCTTCCCCCTTCTATTACTTACTAACATACATTTCGCACATCAACAATGTAGTGCAGACTTAGACTACAAGTACAATCATGCCCTATATTCCAATATCCTCCCCATCTCAGTTTGTATTGACGGGAGCATCTAAAGTAAGTACTCTATGTAAAACATGAAGTTTCTCTTTAAGACTGCAACATTTGCAACTGTTGTGATGTCTAATTATAGAAGACCATCATTTTCTGCTTATCTCTAGAGCGGAAGGGAATTAGTGGTCGGCAGTCTCTTGAGATTTATCAAAACAAGTAGAAAGAGAGTAATTTGTAACCAAGTTAGGAAAATTTTTCTCAGCCTCATTTTTGGATGTAAACTTGCAGAGGACCCTTATAATGGAGATATGGTAGATCTGCTTGGATGAAAGAGTCTGTGATCCACTATCAAATTTGCTCACATAAGTTTTAGCTCATTATTTTTCTAGTACTGTAGCTCCTCAGGGCAAATCAATGTCATGGAGGGTCAGTCTCCCACCAAAGATCCTTCTCTTTGAGTTGGAGATGTAGTGGATTTGAGGTGACCATGTATTACTTCTTTGGCCATTAATTTAAATGGATACAGGGTTAGAGAAGCCAGAGCAGTGGAGAAAGTAGACCAGGGGCAGCTTGAATCAAAGAAAAGATTGTCCTGATATAACAACCTTTTTAAGAAGGCCGGATTAAAAAATATAGTAGCCAGGCATATAACAGAACAATAACAGCAGCAGAAGAGTGCACTGATTTTGTGGGAGGCAGTTACCTGTACGTCCACATAAGGCCAGGACTGAGGGATATGAGGGAAAGTGGTGGCAAGTATGAGGTTGACTTTACTCATGGAATAGGAAGGGACCTCCAGATGAACAAAGTAACATAAATTAACCAATCAGATCATGGGAATAATTACAGCAGCAGAATACGTGTGTGATGCTCTTGTGGGAGGCAGTGTGACTTATCAACTTAGTATGAGGAGAGGGTTGCATGTAATTTTCAATATAATATTGTGAGGAGGCAAATATTGGGTCTTGATTGATGAGTGGAAGGGGTAGCACCATACAGCAGCATAAAGTAATTCAGGCCAGGAATGTGTTCATCTAATGTAAGGAGGGGCCCTTCAGCTCCACAGAATATTTCAGGAGATGAGTAGTTCAGAGTTTTGTGACCTGTCTACTATATGTGATGTTAGACTGAGAATATGCTTGAGTGGATAGGGATATCGTCTAATGGGTGAACATATGTGCTTGGACTGAGTGCCTTTTAGCCTCCCAATTAGATAAATTGTGTGGAAGCCAGTAAACTGTCTACTAATGTGATGTTACTGAGGATGAAGTTATTTGTAGTCGGACATTATATAAGTGTAGTGTCCCACTACGTAAAGGTGGGCACTACTCAAGGGTCAATTGGGTCACGTTGTTCTCCACCTCCTGTGGAACATGGTTATGGTATTTTATATTGCATTGTAATGTATAATTTCATGTTATTTCCTGTGTACCAGGCCTGCTAGGGGTGTAGTTTCTCCTCCCGAGCTGTAGAAGGAGCTAGGTAACCCCCTAGTATATATAGTCCGGTCCAGTCCAGGGAGAGGATATTGTTGAGAAGCTAAGAGTCACTTCAGTCAGGCAGTAGCTGAGGTACAGCTTCTAACATGCAGCTAGATAGCCCAGGTTTCTAACCTGCTACCAGGAGAAGAAGTTTCCTCCTGAAGTTATCCTGCATCAAGCAAAGTACAGAGCAGTGCTAATTGTATCCAGCCAAGTAGAAAGCTGAAGGGCAGAAGTTTATTGTACAGCAAGAGGATTTATACCAGAGGAAGGTTTCCCTACCCAAGGATAAAGCCAGCTATTAGGCATTCGGGCCTTGGAGAAAGTCAGACAGGATTCTGCAGAAAGTACAGCCTGATCTGTGAGTTTATTCCCTCTGAGTTATCTTGCCAGGATTATACCTGTCATTTATGAAAAGCTTGCCTGTTACCAAAGCTACTTCATATGGGACTGTCTGAAACTTGTATATAGTTGAACTGTTCAGTAAAGAGGAATTCTAGTTCACTACAATTTTGTGTACCTCCATTATTCCTCCTAACAAATTGGTGTGCCACCGTTACCGGCACTGGCGTCACGAACTGTAAGGGATCTTGCCACAGGCACGCTGGGCTTTCAACACCCAGGGCACCTCACCTGTCACCTGGCCTGGTCCCTATATCCAGAGAGTGCCCCAGAGGATCTACGTGCCAGCCTCTCCATCACTGCTGTATGCCTGCCCAGGGTATACTACAAACTGTGAGTACAAAGAGCAACCCTCGGTCTGTTAACTGACCCCTGTGACCTCACATTCGCTCACCCTGCAGGACTGGTGTACTGCATAAGGAGGCATGGGGGGAAAAGGAGGCAGAGTGAGGGCCCCTCAGCAGCACAGAGCATTTTAGTAGATGATGCCAATTGTGTAATCATATTAGTGGGGACAGAGCTGCAAGGAAGGGATTCAAGTAGGAGGACACAGGCTGATATTGAAAGGAGAAGGGTCTCCTACTAGACATGTAACATCCCAGAGTTATGTTACGAAACTCTTTTACCCCGCTACAACCTGTTAAGTGTATCTGCATTGTAATCCTGTGTAATTTAACGTCACATCCTAACTAATGTGCATTGGAATCCTTGTTAAATATACTTTGCTGTAATTTTCATGTCCACCAGCAGGTGGCAGCAATGTGTTTAGAAGGGACTTAGTTCAGTTTAGCATATCTAGACTGGAATAGTACATTCCAGTTTATCTCCCCCCTCTTTGAGGAGGTGTGGAATGTTCCCACATCCTGCCTCATGGGTGGGGAAGGAAGTTCAGTTAGTGTGCCAGCCACCCCGGCTAGGGGAACGCTGTGCTTGTAGGAGCTCCCAGTTCTAGGGATCCAAGTCAGAATCTTGTCTCGGCTGAGACAAAAGATCATCATTCCCAGCCTGAGTCTTCAGCCTCAGCTGGTGAGAAGCAAGCAGCCACCTCCAGAACTCCAGGAAGAACCATACCCTGTGAGCACAACTGTGAGTACCGTCCAGAGACCAGGAGAAGCCAAATTTCTCCTCAGCTAGTCAGTCCCCAATACAGCAGAAGATAGTGCAGAAGATAGTAATTCCTGCCATATTACAGAGCCACAAGCAGACGACTTATCCTGCAAGAGAGCTCCAGGCACATGATAGAAGCAGAAGATAGATTCCTGCCATACATTGCCAATACCTGCTGGGACTTCAGACTATTGCTGTATCTCACATGGATTATTGCTGCATCAAGTAAAGACCAGTTTGAATTATATTCCAAGTCTGGATCTCAATTATTGTTGCCAAAACCCTCAATTACTCCTACTAGCAACACTCATTTTATTGCAAGTGAGCCAGGATCCAGGAGTCCAGCTGTACCAAGGTAGGAGACACCGTTGACACCATTGATATTACCACACAGAGAGTTTACACCACTCTGGCATTCCTAACCTGGTACGTGAGTTGCAACACCTTAAAGGGCCCTGTGTTAGTACCCTGCGCACGCTGCAATTGGCGTCACGAACAAAAACTATAGACTTCTATACCCATATCCTGACCCACTGCATAATTTGGCGTTCGTGTAACCGTACCACGGTCCGGCTCATTGCAGACACATTACTGAGTCCATACATTTTACAACTATCTTGTCGTATATCTACACCATCCTTCTCCGATCATCATGAAGTAACGATGGTGAATTTAATGTATTCATCTACTATAAAGCTGTAATCTCAGCAGTGCCTCTGAACCCTCCAGTCCATTTTTCTAGTGTTATCTTCCAAACCCACCTTGTCTAACAGTGCCTCCAAAACTGGCGATCGTAAAGACACGGCCCCCCGTTATTATACCCAAAGGGCCAGAAGAGAAGCTGCGGAAATGAAAAGTTACATTTCAAAGACTTTCTGCCTCATTTGTTGCATTTGTCTCTGTCAAAGAAAGAAATAATTAGTTTCTTTCATGGCAGACTGAATGTTTAATTAGATAAGATTATGCAAATGAGTGCATTTAGTGAGTGTTTTCAGTTTAAAGGGGCTAACTGATTTCAGTGAATACAACTACAAATTAAATGTGCTTCAGCTCCGCCACCAGCGTGAACTCCCTGTATAAGTGGGGTCGGTAATAAGCACAGGTAATGCTCACTCTGATAACCTTCTCCGTATTAAACACAAGGTTCTTTTCATGGGGAGAAAGAAAGTAAATCAGACATTCTGAGGAGAGAGAAACAGGAATAAGGAGAAGAAAATTACAGGGCCGCAGTAAAACTATATGGAAAAAGCTTACATTAGAGAGGGGAATCCAGTTTGGACAACGCCATTTTATAATGGGCAGTTCTTTTGCAGATAAGCTAAACATGAGCTACCATGGGAGAATACATTGGTACAAGTCTTCACTGCTTTACTTTTAAGCAGTAACCTGGTCAAGGATTTTAGGGGCTGGCAAACAAGGCAAAATCTGGAACCTCCAATAGTAAAATGTTCCACTCCACTGTCAGCTCTAGAAGAGAGTGTATTGTAGAGTGTTCAATTCATCAGTATTAATCCCTTTACCACCCTTTCCCACCTGACATAGACCTTTTAACCTCTTCCCACCCTAGTCTACCAGGGACAGGACTATTTAATTATAGACTGCATTGTCAGATTTCATTTTAAAATTAAAAAAAAGGTCCAAAAATCCCCCCATTTGTGTTGGCACATGCCTTCTTCTCTGTCTTCTGCCCTGTAAAGTGGTGTTCACCATTTTCATCGATTCATGCAGGGAGAATCATAAAAGTTTTGAATTCACCAAAGAATTATTTGGGAAATTTATAACAAATTTGATTGGTGTAGAATTGATTTGCTCGTCTATATTTTTCACCTGTTACAAATAACGGATTGTGTTAATGGCGCCAAGCTTCCTAGCATCAGACAATGGTGTCAAAAAGAAATGTTTGAATGCAGCTCTGAAGCAATTGTCTTTTTTAATGCTTTTCAAAGACATTACAATTAAAGGAAAGAATTAGAGCAGGTTTGTTTAAGTGATAGGATAATAGAATCCTGTTCTTATTCAGAGGTTTTTGAGGCAATTATAGGGCTTTAACCACATCTTTCCAAGCTTCCAATTCTGCTCCTGAATAGATTAACTTTAAAAATGCCTTTTGTATGATTACATTGTTATTGTGCAGAGACTGCGCAAGTGCAGGGGAGAAGGGAAATTATTGTACTGATTACCATCCAAAAAATATACCCAAATAGTGAAGTATATACCTATTTCCCATATTCCAGACCACTATCCTGAATTCCAGATAATGGGGCATATTCATCAATGGCTGTTGGCCAAATGAGCATCGTCAAGGTGGTCCTCTGGTATTCACCTTTTCGCCCCTGTAAAGGGATGTGGACTCCATTGAAGGGGCCACCAGTCTGCTACCTCTATGAGTAGTCTCTGTTAAGAGGGTGCTGATGCTAGTGGGTCAAGAGA
Organism: Bufo bufo; assembly: GCF_905171765.1. Taxonomy (NCBI): domain Eukaryota; kingdom Metazoa; phylum Chordata; class Amphibia; order Anura; family Bufonidae; genus Bufo; species Bufo bufo. The sequence goes on from NC_053389.1 coordinate 141,610,605, forward strand.
CACCAGTGCATGGCACCAAATTAACAGGCAGAGGGCAAGCCGAGGTCAGGACAGGCAGAGTTAGCACAATACAGTAATCAGGCAATAGGTGTGAGCAGGTGGCACAGGGTCAATAAGGTGAACAGGCATGGGAGGTCAGAATACACATAAGTCTCCGGAAACATGAGACGAGGCTCTATGTTGAATGTAAAACAGGAACTCTTTATTGAACACACAAGCATTGACTTATACACATTTTCCAACAAGGTTACCACCCCCGTGGACCTGGTTGGGAACTGAGGACATGACCTAGCAGCCAATCCTTTACAGCTTTACAGTTTAAACACTCCCATACAAAATCCTCCCCTCTGCCTGTGATACAATTACCTTACACAATGGGTTGATGTAACTATCACAGGCAGGAGAATACATAGTTTTAAACAATGTCTTCTGTCCTGGAGACAACCGAGGAGTAATTCAATTATCTCTCAGGACAAAGGGAAATTGTCAATACACACGTGGGGACAATAGGACACACAAACACAGTCAAATCGCCATGCGGTTTAAGTTTAGCATGGGCTGATGAGAGGGCCCATAATCCTGGGGCAAGAGGCTGGCAACCAGGCTTCTCCAGCACCCAGTGGTGAGGTTGGTTTCGCCACATTTCTCCCCTTTTCCAAACAGACTAACAGGGTATCTGACCTTCTGCCGGTCAGTGCCCTTGTTAGTCCAGCAGCCCACCCACAAAACAGAAACAGCAGTACAGCCATCCCACAATAAATTGTTACTACACCTGAGCAAGGGATAAACCTGTCCATGTCCATGTGCCTCACTACAGCTGTGTGGGTGGGCTGACTGTCTCCCCTTTAGATACACAGCTCTACTGTTGTAGGGAGAGACCATATGTCTCCCCTTTAGATAGACCACCATGCTGCTGTGGGGGGAGACCGACTGTCTCCCCTTTGGCTAAATAGCCCTGTTGCTGGGGGACAGGACTGACTGTCCCTAGCCCCTATGCTGTGAGTGCAGAGACCACGGTCCCATCTGCACTGTTGTAGGGCTTACTGTCTCCCCCTGGTGCGTTAAACTGCCGCTGGGGGATGGAGACTGGGCTACCAATTCCCTGTAAATCACACGGCCGATGGGGAATGATACTGTGCTCCCAATTCCCTGTAAAACATACTGCTGCTAGGGAGCAGGACCGATTGTCCCTACTCCCTGAAACTCCGGCTGCCATTGGGGATCTGGGCCGACTGCCCCGCATCCCTGTAGGGCCGGTGGAGAGATCTCGGTCCCATCTCCACCTGCCATATGGGGTTCCCCACAGGACCAGTCTATGAGGCCCCCTACCTCTGTAGCTAGTACTGAAGAAGGGGATACTTCAGTTGGGTCTTCCCATCTGAAGGGCTCTGGACCTGGGTCTGACACTCTGCTCTCTCGCTGAGCCCTCTCACTGGAGTGCAACTGCTGCTGGTAGTCCTGTTCCAGCTCCATCTCCCGGGTCACCAGGTGGACCAGGTATTGCTCAATTTTGTGAGTGTCGTCCCAGTCATACCTGCTCTCCCGCCACTCAAAGAGGTCCCTGAACCGGGCTTGTGTAGGGCTCCCAAACTCCAGCTCTGAAAAAGTCTCCCATAACAAGCCAGGACCATCAAACTCCTCTCCCTCTGGCTTGTCATGCTCAGCTGTCCTGGGTAGGTACTGTGCCCCATACCACCAGAGCGCCTGGTAGGCATCTTCCAGCCACAGCTCCTGCCATGCTAGGTGTTCCAATTCCATTACCCATTCCTCCCGGGGCTGCTCTCCCAGGAAGGGCATCCGCAGGGCTAGTCGCTTCTGCAACCACTGGTCATCCGTGGGGAGTCTTTCTTCCTGCAGATACTCCACAATACCCAGTGCCTGGTGCCAGATGCCTTTGCGGGCTGTATCTCGGTCATCCATGACACCCTCATCGTACTCCACTGCTGTTTTCATTCTGCTATAGCCAGGGGCGCTGTACGGATAATAGCGTTGCCCTCAATATGTTCCACGAATGGTGTCTCCGAGCTGCTCCTCCTCGCACTAGGACACCATCCCACTGCTTGCCACCAATGTAACGGATCTCCTGGCACCCCGACCGGGTACCTCTGTCGAATGATGCTCCTAGTGCTTCCCGAGGACTCCAAGCACTCCACTTGACACCGTAAGAGCTGCAGACCCCACGAACCGCCGAAGCTTGGTTGAGGTCTCACCGTCTCCTACCCACCCTGGACTTACGACAAGGCTCCAGGCTCCAGTGGGTGAACCTCTCCTAAATCCAGAGAGCAGGAACAGCTCTTACAAGAGCTAGGAGTTATAGCCAGGGGAGTATACAGCGTATAGCAATCCCCATACACATGAGACGAGGCTCTTTGTTGAATGTAAAACAGGAACTCTTTATTGAACACACAAGCATTGACTTATACACATTTTCCAACAAGGTTACCACCCCCGTGGACCTGGTTGGGAACTGAGGACATGACCTAGCAGCCAATCCTTTACAGCTTTACAGTTTAAACACTCCCATACAAAATCCTCCCCTCTGCCTGTGATACAATTACCTTACACAATGGGTTGATGTAACTATCACAGGCAGAAGAATACATAGTTTTAAACAATGTCTTCTGTCCTGGAGACAACCGAGGAGTAATTCAATTATCTCTCAGGACAAAGGGAAATCACCAATACACACGTGGGGACAATATGACAGACATCACTATTCAAATATACAATGTCCCAACCATTACAGTAAATATAGACATTTAACATATCCCCAGATGGCTTGGATCTGAGCACTCAATATATCCAAACAGCGCTCAGATGCCACAAACACAGTCAAATCGCCATGGGGTTTAAGTTTAGCATGGGCTGATGAGAAGGCTCATAATCCTGGGGCAAGAGGCTGGCAACCAGGCTTCTCCAGCACCCAGTGGCGAGGTTGGTTTCGCTACACATGGCCAATCCCTCCTTTTCCACAGTTATCGCTGTAGAGGAGGCCCCTATACACATTAGATAGTTGACCAAAATGACCAGATTATGCAGGTTTGGTGAACTTTCATCTATATGTGAATGGCCAACTTAAGATGTCCTATGCCTTCTCGGTGGAATGAATTAGGTAGACATAGATCATCAATGTCCTTTAACATAGGCCACAGGAGATACAAGGATATGACAGCTGGCATGCTTTCAGATTTCATGGATCTTCTAATGTATATTTTTATCAGAAATAGTCTACTCACATTTATGAACAATCTGATAGAAAACCTACAGGAAACCAAATCCTCCACCATTGGTAAGTGTGGTAAATCATAGGTCTTAGCAGAATATCAGCCAAGTTCCCCAGGAAGGCTTTCTAATTCTGGTTATATAGTGATTATCTGTCTAGGTTCTAGTCATATCACAAAACTGAAAACTGGTGTCATTTGATAGCTCTGCCATTCTTTATCTGGACAGAACCTATTATCTGGGCAGAACCTACAAGCATGGACATAAATTCCATGGTATCAAGTATAGCAGCTGCTATTGGGCCTAACAGCAAAAGTGGATCCAACTTCAGTTGAGGTTCAGTTAGTAATCACTGTGTAATATGGATTGTGAAGTGAGAAGCTGAATGTAGATACAGTGAAAAGAAGGAAAAAACACAAGAAAGGGAATGGAGACTGAATTAATCAAGAGCTTTCTATGTTCAAAAGTAAAATGCCCTGTTCTGCAAAGGGGCTCCATGGTTAACGCTCAAGTTCTTGGATGTCTAATCCTACTACAGCCGCTTCCTTGAGGTTGCTGCCTTTGCCTTGATTTATTGCATAAAGCCTGTTATTCAGGGCATTGGCTCAGAAACATTTTCTTTTTTACTTCTGTGATCCACCATGCCCAAAATTATGTCATTTTGGATTCCGTTTATAAATGCACAGTCCCTGGAAATTTCAGTTCTAAGGTAAAGAGTCTTCTATAATGTTCCACACAGCCCATCTGACCCAGCATATCTTTTTGTTGGACCAAGTTCTAGCTGATACTCTCTCTTTTTGTGCACATATGCCATTGCAGATGCTTTCTTTTTAAAAGGAGCAATTTTTCTTCATGTATATTAGCAAACCATCATTTGAGCAATGAATAAGAAAATTTTGTTAAATAATGGAGGATCCACCACATTTCACATCCACAAAAATGTATTTTTTTACTGTGCATTTCCTTTACATCACTTCCTTTGCATGATGCCAATTTCATCTGAAAGACTGTACATTTATTTTTGGTATGCTCAGACAATCATCTGCAATTGTTCTTATTTGTGTGTTTGGGCCAATTATCTCATTGATCCCATCTCACATGGACATTTTACCCTCTTCATGGCCATACATATTTTAATATTTTTATCTCATTTTAGTACTGTTAGTTTTTATTTTATTATACACAGGAAAAAAGGGGAAAAGGAAGAAAAGTTTTAACTTTTTTAATAGCAAAATGTGCAACTAAAATCTATATTTTTATTTCTAATTTCAACTGTAAGCAGTTGCTCAGCTAGTAGCCCCAGTTACAGGAGATACAACTTCTGGGACCTCACTGCAGAGATGAACTGGGTCTGCTAAGGCCCAACAGCTCCAGAAGTAACCTAGCGCCCAGTAATCACATCTTTGCTGGAATGGGAGCCAGAAGGGCCATGGCCGAATCCTGAATTGTAGCACAATTGGGAGGCAGGAATGTTAGAAAACCACTTATGCCCCTATGAGGTGCTCTGCTATCACTGAAAATTGCCTACCTAAATTAGGCCTACCCAACATTTTAAGCTATCTGACAGACTAGTCTGCAAGACGTTGAGTCTACTTCAGATGAGCAGGAATAACTCATAGTGATGAAGAACCTACTCAATGTAGACAATGTAAGCACAATGGTGATAGCTGATGTGCTTATCTTTGAGTTTGGATACACTATTAGATTACATTGTTTTAGACTGACAGAAGAATCTATGTTCCTGAGAAGTTTAATGTGTAAGTGCCATGCAGCCATAAATCCTTAACTGCTCCCTTATGTGTGTCACGTGGACAAATTCTTTAAAGATAAACAATGTTTTAAAGATAAACAATTATTTCTAGTTACCTAATAAGAACTGGCGCCTGTCAAAACCTTGTTAGCAACTCATTCCGAAGTCTTAACTTTAATTTCACACTGTCATGCATGTGTCAGGATAATTTAGACATTTTTCAGCAATTCTGAAAGTTCTGGCAATGCCTTTCTCAAGTCACAAAGCACATTTTTTATTTGGCAGTCAGAGCGAGGTTTCTCAATGTCTGTAGCTGTAGCCTGGCCAGATGCTTGCATGTTATATCTTTGGGCAACATTTTTTATGTTGGCATTAAAGTAGTTGTTCATGGTTGGAAAGACATGGCTACATTCTTCCAACAACTATTTAAAGGTTGTATGAGATATTGCATTTGAGCCCCATGCACTTCAAAAGAACTGGGTCTAGAGAAAGCAGCCATATGTTTTAATTCCGAGCAACCCCTTTAAAAGACCAAACAATTTAAGTGCAAGTTGGTTCATCTTCTTACAGTATACATCATAGAAAAAGGGATGGGACTATTCAGAGACTGAGACTCGAAGTAACAGGTTGGTCTAGACCATTTCTTTACAACTCCAGCCTTCTAGTCCCCCTAACAGATCATAATTTATAGTTGTTCCATGAAAATATTTTTCAAACCACCACCTGGATCTGATTACTTTTGCACATTCATGTTATTAAAAAATTAGTGTAGCCACTGAGTTATTAAAAAAAATTCCAACAGTATAGCACCACCTTCTTTATTTCTAAGTCCTCCTAATTAAGATGTTTGAACATGCTTAGTTCCGTCCTTCAACTGCCACCACCTTATCTACTGTTAGAAGCTGTGACAGTTACAGGGAGAGAACTGCAGTAGAAGGGACACGCCTAGTGAGAATGAACATGTCCCCTGACAAAGGACAGGGACCCTGGCAATGGAACTGAAAGCCTATAACTGTATAGTGCCACCTGCTGTTTTTTCTTTTCCTTATTTCTATGATCACCTCGTTAAGGTGGTCGAATATGCTTAGTTCGATCCTTCCACTGCCACCAGCTGTATATACTGTTAGAAACTGTGACAGTTACGGGAGACAGCTGCAGTAGAAGGGAAATGTTCCTTGAGAATGAACATGTCCCCTGACAAAGGACATGGCCCCTGAGCTGTCAGCTTGAAATAGTAGACCATTTGGAACAGTGAATGGGGAGATCTCTGGATCTATGTGAGGTACAGGGTTGGTTCTCGCTTTGTTAGAAAGAGACTGTTATGTACTATATGATGTCTAATTTTCATATTTTTTTATATTAAACATGGCATAACCCCTTTAAGGTAATCACAGAAACAGCTGAGTATTTTACCGTTTTCATGACCTACAATGCAAGGTGGTGAGGCGTCCACCATTCTCCTAATATCAGATATGCCATAAGTGCCTCAGATGAAAAATCCATTTAAAGGCTCTCTCAGTGAAAGGCCTCATGCACACGACCGTTGTGTGCATCCGCCTCCGTTCCGTCATTTTTCACAGTTTAGCGGAGGTCCCATTAATTTCTATGGAGCTGTGAAAAAAAACTGATAGTCCTCCGTTTTTTCTCCGCGTCCGTGATTCCAGTCCGTCCCAAAAATATAACCTGTCCTATTCTTGTCAGTGGAAAACGGAGGACGGACCCATTCAAGTCAAAGGGTCCATCAAAAAAAACGTATGCACAACTGGTATGTCATCCGTGTCCGTGTCGTTTTTTTCTACAAGACCTTGGTGCAATAAAATTACACTTTTCATTAACCTTCCGTCAGACAAAAAAAAAGTAAGACACAAGGAAACACAACTGAAGCAAAATCGGACACGGAACACTGAAGCCAAATAACTGACAGTGAAAAAACACTGTCGTGTGCATGAGGCCAAAGGCTACATGCACACGACCGTTTTTTTTTTTTTTTTTGCATATCCATTGTAACAATGCCTAAAATGGACAAGAATAGGACATGTTCTATTTTTTTTGCGGGCTACGGAACGGACATACGGATGCGGATAGCACAGGGTACGTTCGTGTGCATGAGGCCTAAAACTGTGTTATGTCATACATACACCTTAAGTAGGTGGTGCATGACAAGGGGGTTCAAAGAACACAGAGGACAGAATACCATAAGTGCCAGCCATACAGTGTCCACTATTAGTGCCCACCACACAGTGCCCTTCATTAGTTCTACTTGGGTGACAGAGGGACCTTTGGGTTCCTTCAGGCACCAGGGCTAGGTGGAACTGCCACCTCCGTACGCCCCTGATTATATTTATATAGTTTTTGTTACTGAAAGCCTCAATCATATTCACACTCTCAAAGTATGTTTTAACCCATCTCCAGCTGCTAAGCTGTTTTCCATAGTGGTAACTCTGGACAAACTTCTGGAACCACTCACATCACTATTACTGGCGCCCTCTGATTATGTGACATGTTATTCTGCTTTACCAATGAAAACTAAGAGGAAAAATTACTTCTCTGTACTAGTGAGTTAATTAGGAGGGCTAATGCCAAAATACATATGGCAAGTTCCAGGAGTGCCCATGTTCTCCAAACATTGGAGTCCAAATGGTTCTTTCATTATAAACAAATACTCCATTCCACTCCCTAACTTGATCAGTAACAAGCGGCCCCCTTCTTCATCAGCACACCCTCCTTCAGAAATACAATGTGCTGAATGGAGGCTTTCCCATTTTAGTATCTAATTTTCAGTCCGTATATACATTTTAGATACTTTTGACTTTTTTACAGTATTAGAAAAAAAGGGTAAGTTTATTGGGGAAAAATGTACAGGTGAAAGGATGCTCTAGTTTTTGGAGGCTGCTGAATCTATTGAACGGGTTTTCGGGTATGTCATTTCCAACGGATCTTTCTCTTTCTCTGGCATAGACGCGCAATGTCTAGAGACGCTATGTTTTTGGTATTGTCTTTGGATGTTGTATCTATGTTGGGTCATATGACATTGTAAAGCCTGTGTCGTGCGACAAACATATTGAAGGCCACAACCACAATCTATTAGAACCACAATCTATTAGATAGATTATATAGCTGGATTGACAGGTGGTCCCGTAAAATTGGCGCTATTATGTGTAATTACTTTACAGCATAGGCACCGTTTGGTTTCACATTTATAGCTCCCAATTTTTGGGGGCTGTCTGTATATGCCGTTTTGATGGGCCTTGATATGCTGTTTCAGTTTGCTGGGGGCCAAAATATTTCTGATGGTTGGGGGCCTCCTATAGATCATTCTGGGTTTAGATGGCAAGTATTTCGCCAAGTAGGGGTCCTGGAGTAGAATGTGCCAATGTTTGGCTAATATTGTATGTATAATTTTATTTGATGTATTATACTGGGTAATAAAGTTTACACTTGTTTCTGTTTGTGTTTTTTCTTTTTTATTGTGACTTGTAGACAGTTTTCCTGTGTACTCAAAGAAGTGCTCCTAGTATAGGCATTTTTTATGCCTTTATGCCTTTTTTATTCCTTTATCAGTGAATCATTTATTTTTTTAAATTTATTTTTTGCTTGTTGTTTGAAGTATTCATGATGTGTGCAGTTACGTCTGATACATTTATATTGGCTATAAGGGATGTTTTGTAACCACTTCTTATGGTGAAAACTAGAGTAGTGAAAGCAACTGTTTGTATCCACGGATTTAAAGTATGTTTTTGTTAAGAGACAGATGTTTACATGGGCAATGATGATATCCAAGAATTTTATTTCGGTCTTATTGTAGTTTGGGGTGAAAGAAATCCCCCAGTTGGTGTTATTTAAGGCGTTACAGAATTCCATTGCTGAATTCTCATCTCCATCCCAAATGATGAAGATATCATCGATATCAATCCAGCTATATAATCTATCTAATAGAATGTGGTTGTGGCCTTCAATATGTTTGTCGCATACAACACAGGCATTACATTGTCGTGTGAACCAACATAGATACAACATCCAAAGACAATACCAAAAACATAGCGTCTCTAGACATTGCGCGTCTATGCCAGAGAAAGAGAAACATCCGTTGAAAATTACACCCATTGATTAAATACCCAAAAACCTGTTCAATAGATTCAGCAGCCTCCAAAAACGTGAGGTATACTGGATCTATCAATTAGACACCCTCACGCCACATGGGTTGAATGAGATTAGCAAAACTATCTTTTAATGTATATTTTAATGTATTTTTCTAATCTTAGGTAATCTTACTGTGTATTCATTATTATTTTGAAGTTAACCTAATATGAAATAATAATTATGAAACTAGAAAAGCTACAATTTATGGGGAAATTGTGTGAAGTGTTCTTGCCTCCACCAGTAGTCTACAACTGGAGTGGGTGGAGTAACTGGATGGAGTGGCTTGAGTAACTGTTGTGTGGTTGGAGTGGCTGGAGTAATTGTGGAAAGGTTGGACTGGGCAGAGTAACTTTATGGAGTGGGCAGAGTAACCGTGTGGAGTGTTTGGAGTGAGTAAAGATAGCAAACATTACACTAACCAATTGATTGATCAAATTTAAAAAGTGCAATATGGCAAGCTTGATAGAGTGAGAAATGCATTTCAACTTTTATTTATTTATATAGCACATTTAATTTCAATGTTGTTGCCCAAAGTGCTTCACAGTTACATTAAAACATACATTTATAAAAAAAACATTAGCAGCCGATTTGTGTAGGTGGGCTTAAAAATGAGGGAGTGGTGGCAGTTTAGAAATCATGTCCTGATTTTTCAGCTCACACTCTAGCTTTTGTCACTCTGCTGGCTGCTCACACACCTGGTTCCTATGGCAACTCACTCTACAGCAAGGGCAGAGAAGAGCAGTTAAAAACAAACTGCTCCAACTTGCTCACTTCACTGGCGGTTGCCATATTCAAACGGTTGTAGTTTAAAAATTATAAATCCTACAGCGAAGAACTTTATATTGTGAGAATCACAAGACCAAGACCTACATTTTGATGCATAGTCTGTCTCTGAAATATTAAAAATGAAGGCCCAGTCGCAGTTTAGAAATTGCCCTTCAAATTTGAGGTGGCTAGAGTGGAGTTTCAATGAATGTCAATGGGCGGCGTGAGTTGCAAACAAATGGTCATATTGTGAAAACTATCAGGACTGTGGCTTAGCCGTGACATGTATTAGTGCCGGCATTAAAATTGCCGCATTGACGGATCCGTTCTTCCGGTCGGCGAATGTGCAAACTATTAAATCTGTGAAAAAAATAAATACCGGATCCGTTTTTACGGATCACACCGGAGAGACGGATCCGGTATTTCAATGCATTTGTCAGACGGATCCGCAGCCATCCGTTTGCATCCGGATTGCCGGCGACAGAACTGCCTTCCGGAATCCTCTGCCGCAAGTGTGAAAGTACCCTTAAACGTCTCTTCTCAAGACTAAATAAATGAAATTCTTTTAATCTTTCTTCATAACTAAGACCCTCCATGCCCCTTATCAGTTTAGTCACTCTCCTCTGTACTTTTTCCAGCTGCAGTGCGTCCTTTCTATGGACTGGTGCCCAGAACTGAACTGCATATTCCAGATGAGGCCACACCAGCGCTTTGTAAAGTGGTAATATTACATCCCTGCCCCGCGAGTCCATGCCTCGTTTAATGTATGACAATATTCTGGTGGCCTTAGAAGCAGCTGATTGACATTGTGTGCTGTTATTTAATCTACAGTCTGCAAGGACACCCAAATCCTTCTCTATAAGTGACTCTCCCAGTGTTACATCACCTAGGACATATGAAGCACAGAGATTATTACTACCAAGATGCATAACTTTAAATTTGTCCACATTGAACCTCATTTGCCAAGTTGATGCCCAATCACTCAGAGTGTTCAAGTCAGATTGTAGTTTATGGACATCTTCCATAGACTGCACAGTACTACATACGTAGCTTAGTGTCATCTGCAAAAATAGAAATGGTGTTATTAATCATTATGGTATCATTAATAAATAAGTTATATAATAGAGGACCCAGCACTGAACCTTGGGGTACACCACTTATAACCCGGGACCATTCTGAATAAGAATCATTGACCACAACTCTCTGGACACGGTCCTTCAGACAGTTTTCAATCCAATTACAAACTATACTTTCCAAGCAAATACACCTTACTTTACCTATTAAATGTCTATGAGGGACAGTATCAAAAGCCTTTGCAAAATCCAGAATCACTACATCCACAGCCGCCCCTCTGTCCAGGCTAGTACTCACCTCCTCATAAAAACAAATCAGGTTAGTCTGACAACTTCTGTCCTTGGTAAACCCATGCTGGTTATCACTTATAATATTATTTACAGTCACATACTCCTGTATATAGTCCCTTAAGAGTCCTTCAAACATTTTTCCCACAACAGAAGTTAAACTAACTGGTCTATAATTACCTGTGAAGGACCTTTTTTAAATATGGGCACCACATTTGCCTTGCGCCAATCACTTAGCACTGTACCAGTACCTAGAGAATCTCTAAAAATTATAAACGGCACAGCAATGACTGAACTGAGCTCTTTAAGAACTCTTGGGTGTAATCCATCTGGACCCGGAGCCTTGTTCACATTTACCTTATTTAACTTCTCTTGGACCATATCTACAGTTAGCCAATTGAGTATATTACTGGGTGTTCCAACAGCCTGTGCGACCACAGATATCAGCTCATTTCTCTTCTTTTGTATATACAGAGCTATAAAAAACATTTAGTAACTCTGCCTTTTCCTTATCTTCAATACCCCAGACTACCCCCCTTTACCATTATTTAGTGGACCTACCTGCTCAGACCTTGATTTTTCAGCATTTATATATTTTAGGGTACTTTCACACTAGCTTTTTTATTTTCCGGCGCTGAGTTCCGTCGTCAGGGCTCTATACCAGAAAAGAACTGATCAGGTTTATCCTAATGCATTCTGAATGGAGAGCAATCCGTTCAGGATGCATCAGGATGTCTTCAATTCAGTCTTTTTGACTGATTAGGACAGAGATAGTACCGCAGCATGCTACGGTTTTATCTTCAGACAAAAAAACAGAACTCTTGCCCGAATGCCGGATCTGTCATTCCAGTCTGCGCATGCGCAGACCGAAAAAAAGGTGAAAAAAATAAATGCCGGATCCATTTTTCCTAATAACAGTGAAAAAAAACAGATCCGGCATTTCAATGCATTTGTAAGACAGATCAGGATCCTGATCAGTCTTACAAATGCCATCAGTTGGCATACGTTTTGACGGATCTGGCAGGATCACTCTGCCGCAAGTGTGAAAGTGCCCTATAGAATTTTTGGGGATTTGTTTTGCTCTCTTTTGCCACCTGCTGTTCATTTTGTATATTTGCTAATTTTATCTCCTTTTTACAGATTTTATTAAGCCCTTTGTAATCTTCAAACACTACAGCTGACCCCTCAGATTTGTATTTTTTAAATGCCCTCTTTTTGTCATTTATTGCCCTTTTTACAGTAGCTGTAAGCCATGGGGGGTTTAATTTTAGCCGTTTATACTTGTTACCTAAAGGAATACATTTTTTGGTGCAATTACTCAATGTGGATTCAAAGCTCTCCCATTTATCCTCAGTAATATTATGTGACAGTAGCTGCTCCCAGTCTATGCCCTGAAATGCTGCCCTCAGCCCGGGGAAATTAGCCTTTTTAAAGTTCAGTGTCTTTGCTCTGCCTGACAGAGTTTGCTTTTTATAGTTTAGGGGGAATATAATTATATTGTGGTCACTATTACCTAGTATTTCTCGAACGGTAACATTTCCAACAAGCTCTGCATCATTAGAAATTACCAGGACTAACAGAGCATCGCCCCTAGTGGGAGCTTCGGCGAACTGGCCCATAAAGTGGTCCTGCAGCAAGCTGAGGAATTTTCTTCCCTTTGAGGTTGAGGCAGAATCATGTCCCCAGTCAATGTCTGGGAAGTTAAAATGTACCAGCCTGTGCAGCCCGCTCTATTTGGTTATACAGTTGTGTTTCTATCTCCTCTGTGATGTTAGGGGGTCTATAGATTACACAAAGTATTATTTTTTCAGTGTTTATATACCTTTGAACTTCCACCCATAAGGTTTCCACATCCTTACCATCCTCACCCACAATTGCCTCTTTCATACATGTCTTCAGATCACTCCTCAAATACAGGCACACGCCACCTCCTTTTCTATTGACCCTGTCTTTCCTAAAATGTGTAAAACCCTCAATATTTACAGCCCAGTCATGCGAAGATTCCAACCATGTCTCAGCCACACCAACTACATCTATGTGTTCTTCTATTACCATGGCCTCCAGCTCCCCCATTTTGCTAGCTAGACTTCTGGCATTTGTTAAAATACATTTTAAATTACTATTACCTGTAAAGTGAATATCCGGGATTTTTTGGTTACCTTGGTTGATGTTTGCATGTAACAGGTTCTTGTTACCAGCAGCTCTATTTTTTTTAATCGGTGTATAGTTCGGCAAAGTCTTCTCTCTACTTTCCTCACTAACCCCAGCCCCCCCTTCTATATTCCACTCTCTATCTACACTATCTACCCCCTTATTAGTATGACTTCCACCCTCCCCCCAGATCCTAGTTTAAAACCTCCTCCAGCCATCTAACCATTTTTCCCCCAGGGCAGTTGCACCCTCCCCATTAAGGTGCAGCCCGTCCCTACTGTAGAGCCTGTAAGTACCGACAGAGAAGTCGGCCATGTTCTCCATGAACCCAAACATTTCCTTCCTGCACCAGCTTCTGATCATTTTTAAGGACCATCCATCTCCCCCTGACTTTGGCATTGGTGCCAATGTGTATCATGACCGCAGGGGTCTTCCCCAGCCCCACCCAGCAATCTGTCAATCCGATCCGCAATATGCCGAACCCGAGTACCCGAAAGACAACATACTGTTCGGCATTCACAGTCTCGGCGACAGATGACCCTGTCTGTCTTCCTAATAATAGAGTCCCCTACCACCAGTATCTGTCTAACCTTTGCTGCACTCCTTTTCCCATCCATCCTGCAGGGGGCATCCTCCTGGTTGCTAGGAGAAACGACCAGCTGCAGTGTTTCTGGCCTTGGGCTTTCATCCCTAATATCAGCCAAACAGGCATATTTACTAGGGCATTCCAGCTCAGGACTAGACTCCCTGGTACTTTTCCCTCTACCCCTTCTTCCTACATTAACCCAACTGCTGACCTGATCTTGCCCTCCTCCTCCCACCTCCATTTCACTGACCCCAGTCAGAGCCTGCCCAGTGAGGTCTAAGCCTCTCTCCAGGTCTGCAATGCCCCTAAGTATTTCAAGCTGCTTATTTAGATCCAGGATCTGGGCTTCCAAATATGTAACATGATTGCATCTAGTGCAAATGTATTCACCCTCGAATGGCTCTTCAAGGCACGCATACATTGCACAGGACACACACTTAGTAGCATTGTCCATGGAGCACATGTTTAAATGGGGATGAACAGTAAAGAAGGTAAACAGCAAATATGAGTTAGAATTATACCCTGTCTGCTGTAGTTGGAGGACTAGCTAGAATCAAGTCAACAACACAAAGAAAATCTATCAAACCTTAGTATCTTGCTCCTTGACCCGCAGTCCGGTTCTTTAAACTCCACTTATTCACAGGCCCACTTAGTACAGCAAGCCCAGGTAGATCACCATCACCTGGATGAATTTCTGCAGTGTAATAATATTACAGGTTATAGTTAATTAGATTTCTTGAGATGTTGTTGATCCAAGGAGTTATTCTGATTGCCTGATTGGAGTCGGGAAGGAATTTTTTTCCCCTAAAATGAGGAAAATCGGTTTCCACCTCATGGGGGCTTTTTTCTCTGGATCAACTTGCAGGATAACAGTCTAACCTGAATGGACAGGATGTCTTTTTTCAGCCTATATGTTACTATTATGGGCATGTGCAGCAACCACAGGTGAGCTGACGGCCAGAGGTCCCTTTAAGATGTCATGAGAGAGTTTTTGTCGCGATGCCAGTTGCATTTCAGCAATGAGGGACTATGTCCCCCTAAGTAGATGGTAGTGATAGAACTCAGTGTAGGAATGCCAGAGTGGTATAAGGGTAGCCTATAGTGTCCCTTTAAGTCTTGTAGCTGTGCACGTGTCACGGTGCTCCTACCAGAATATCCTGGAACCCCAGGCGTAGTAGTCTGCACTAGCGCAAATAAAAGGGTGGATAGCTGAGGGATTGGTAGAATGAATGGAGTCCAGACTTTTATTGAAGATGAAACAGCTTTACTTGAATAAACTTGCATCAAAGGACAATCTTCCAACTTTATCTTGGTTACCATCAGGTTTTGGCATAAACTCTGGCAGGCAAACACATTCGGCTGTGCTACATCTGTCACTCTCTTTAGCTCTACTGTGCTATCAGAATTAAATAGAATCTTTTCCTTTCTTTCTGCTGTACTTAACTTGGTAGTCAGACTCTGTCTTCATCTTTATTGTTCTCTCTTTCTCTTTATTCAGGGAACTTCTCCTCGTGGCTTCTGAAGCTCTTTACGCTTTTATTTTGTTCCAGCAGAGCTGATGGTGCTCTACTGGCCTTGGCAGGGCCCATCCAGCAGGGGCGAGGGCCGGCTGCTTCCCCATACAGGGGCTACTCTGAACACCACCTGTCCCCAAGCAGGGGAAGGCTAGACTCCTCTTCACTAGCCAAAACTCCTCTCTCTCTAGAGAGGGCCAGAATGGATAGAAGGTTCCATTCTAGGGAAACTAGCTCTGCCATTGTTGCCGCCATCTGCTGGTAAACCAGGCACATTACACTTTAACATAACATTACAGGGAAATACAAATACACATTGTGCAGGACCTGGGAATAAATGCATAGAATGACACAGAATCAAAGGTGGTAAAGCCACTCTGGGGCGTTACACATGTATATCATGTAGACTAGTAAGTTTACCTTTAGCCATGTTGGAAAAAAGGTGGTATGCCCCCACAGCTGCCAAGGGAAATATAAACTACTATGTCTGCTACCATGGTAGTTGTGCCTTGCATAAGATAGGTCAGCAAAGCTATCGATCCCCTAAGAACATTGTTTACACAGAACTGTAATTTTAAACTCAAGGGCCCAATGCAATTCTGTGACAGAAGGGGGGGCAGACCCCGACAATCCAGGGCCCAAGTGTGATTACATTATTTGCACTCCCTATAGTTATGCCCCTGCCTAGATATTGTAGGCCTCAGTCAAACAGAATAGGTATAATGTGAATGAGTTACTAGTAGAGAAATAAAGAACATAGGATAAAACATCTTGTTACAGCATAGACCTAACCCAACAGTAATATTAACATTACCTCTATAGCACAATAAAGAAAATGAATATACAGATAAATATTTCACCCCAAATCCAAAGTGGAGGCATAAAGGATTAAAGGGAACCTGTCACCTGGATTTTGGGTGTAGAGCTGAGGACATCCTCCGAATCTTCTCCTTGCTCCCCGACATCACAAAGCTAGAGCACCATAATCTCGCAATGCGCGAGCTAGTGCATGCGCAGTTCGTTCCCTGAGGCTGATGCCAGCACAGGGAAGGAACACTATGCCGACACTGCGCATGCGCTAACTTGCGCATCGCGAGATTACGGTGCTCTAGCTTTGTGACGTTGGGGAGCAAGGAGGAGATTCGGAGTATGCGGGGAGGTGCTTGGCTCCTTCACAGTAGGTGTGGCTGGGCTCCGGAAATGTTAGTAGCCTCCTTTACATGTATATAAAATCAGTTTTTTGACACAATAAAAGCACTGAGAGCTATGGGGAATAGATATTGCGGATGTGATAGCGGCTATCTAACAGCCCATGTCCTCAGCTCTATACCTAAAATCCAGATGACAGGTTCCCTTTAAATGCACCTAAATCTTTCTGACTAATAAAACTTAATGAAGATGTATAAATTGACCAGACCACCAAGATACTGAAGGAATGCTACAAAGTATCTTGCTGTATTTTTGTTGGACAAAAGAAACATGTCTCTTAAGCTGAGGGACTCAGTTACTGGTAAAACAAGATGTTATTTTTATTGAACTGTTCTTGCCTGAGCAGTTTGTGCTTTCGATGTGGAAAGAGAACATTCAGATTTTTATTTGGCCTCTATATAGAGTGAAGGATGAAGTATGCAAGGAAAATATTCTATTACAAGGGGTAAAAATATAATATTACACTGAACTTTATCCACAAGCATTCATATAAATTATAAGGTTTAAAAAGTAACTAGACTTTAAAAAATGCATTTTCTACAGATATAATTGACGTGAGAGCTATTTATTGCACCATAAATAGCATAGGCCATCAATATTAGATCAGTGGAGATCTCCACTAGCTCCAGAGCTGCTGATCGCCTGGGGTGCTGAAAGACGAAACTCCACCAATCTAATGTTCATGGTCTATTCTAGGGATAAGACTTCAATTTGAAAAACTGAAAATACTGAAATATTTTTCAATTAAATATAAAGAGACAATTTTAAAGAGGAAGATTGTATGGTCACATTTTCTGACCAGAAAAGTCACTCCCATCATGTCTCAGAAAGGAGAGCTGAGATCATACTCTGTTGATCCTGGGAGGAGCTTAGTTATGTTCTCATTGCTGCTCCCTGGTGTGTAATCAGTTTATGTATGCTCTTCCAAGAAGTGTGAGAAAAAGGACCACTTAGAGTGCATTTCTGCTTCAGAATATGGGCCCATAGATAAATGGAAAATCCAGTGACGATGACATTGGTGAAGTCTCTAACAAACACCGATTTCCAGATTGAAAGTACTTTTTTGAAATCTTTAACCCATCTAGCAGTTCTCAGATTCTTTCACTGCTTGAAATCTGACATAAACAAGGTGTTTCAGCTCTTGACAGACCTAATCAAAGGTCTGTCAAGAGCTGAAACACATTGTTTATGTCAGATTTCAAGCAGCGAAAGAATCTGAGAACTGCTAGATGGGTTAAAGATTTCAATAAAGTACTTTCAATCTGGAAATCAGTGTTTGTTCGAGACTTCGCCAATGTCATCGTCACTGGAAATCGGTTGTGTTCTGAGATCACAGACCAGCATGTCTACAAGAGAACATGAAGCAAGGCTTTTTGAGATAACAATGGTCTCTTTCTGTGAGAACCACCTGAAGATGAAAATGGTGTGACCTCAAAATGTGTCACTTAAATAAAATCCTATTTGAACACCGAATGTTTAATGATGAACCATACATCACAGCACCCACACACCTCCCCAAAAACAGCTACGCATATATTTACATGTACAATGGGTGGAATTGCTCTACAAAGTGACCGCTGCCAGAAGTTTGTCCTTGAACTGGACTACCAAGTGCTGTGCCCTGTTAGCTTTTGGCTTGGAGATCTCTATGGTTTGACGTAACTTGGAAAGGAAGGAATAGGAGGACTGTAACAAACATGTCTAAAGATAAATAAAAAGTCACTTTAAATTCCCATCATGCCTTGTATTTCTTTTGTGTGCTTATGAAAGAATCCTGTGTATATCTCACACGACCCATTGTGTAACTGGAAGATACAATTTAATTACGTGCATAGAGAAAATATGTTTGCGCCTGTGGTTTTGGCTGAATGGTATCACAAGAGTGATTAAGTTGTCAAGATTATTTTATCTGACGCAACCGGTCAAGGTTATTGAAGTCTCATAAGTACTCTTTGGCCAGTGCTATTTTGATAATGTTGTATATTGAGGAAAGTACACTGCTCAAAAAAATAAAGGGAACACTTAAACAACACAATGTAACTCCAAGTCAATCACACTTCTGTGAAATCAAACTGTCCACTTAGGAAGCAACACTGAGTGACAATCAATTTCACATGCTGTTGTGCAAATGGGATAGACAACAGGTGGAAATTATAGGCAATTAGCAAGACACCCCCAATAAAGGAGTGGTTCTGCAGGTGGTAACCACAGACCACTTCTCAGTTCCTATGCTTCCTGGCTGATGTTTTGGTCACTTTGGAATGCTGGCGGTGCTTTCACTCTAGTGGTAGCATGAGACGGAGTCTACAACCCACACAAGTGGCTCAGGTAGTGCAGCTTATCCAGGATGGCACATCAATGCGAGCTGTGGCAAGAAGATTTGCTGTGTCTGTCAGCGTAGTGTCCAGAGCATGGAGGCGCTACCAGGAGACAGGCCAGTACATCTGGAGACGTGGAGGAGGCCGTAGGAGGGCAACAACCCAGCAGCAGGACCGCTACCTCCGCCTTTGTGCAAGGAGGAACAGGAGGAGCACTGCCAGAGCCCTGCAAAATGACCTCCAGCAGGCCACAAATGTGCATGTGTCTGCTCAAACGGTCAGAAACAGACTCCATGAGGGTGATGAGGGCCCGACGTCCACAGGTGGGGGTTGTGCTTACAGCCCAACACTGTGCAGGACGTTTGGCATTTGCCAGAGAACACCAAGATTGGCAAATTCACCACTGGCGCCTTGTGCTCTTCACAGATGAAAGCAGGTTCACACTGAGCACATGTGACAGACGTGACAGAGTCTTGAGACGCCGTGGAGAACGTTCTGCTGCCTGCAACATCCTCCAGCATGACCGGTTTGGCATTGGGTCAGTAATGGTGTGGGGTGGCATTTCTTTGGAGGGCCGCACAGCCCTCCATGTGCTCGCCAGAGGTAGCCTGACTGCGATTAGGTACCGAGATGAGATCCTCAGACCCCTTGTGAGACCATATGCTGGTGCGGTTGGCCCTGGGTTCCTCCTAAAGCAAGACAATGCTAGACCTCATGTGGCTGGAGATTGTCAGCAGTTCCTGCAAGACGAAGGCATTGATGCTATGGACTGGCCCGCCCGTTCCCCAGACCTGAATCTAATTGAGCACATCTGGGACATCATGTCTCGCTCTATCCACCAACGTCACGTTGCACCACAGACTGTCCAGGAGTTGGCAGATGCTTTAGTCCAGGTCTGGGAGGAGATCCCCCAGGAGACCGTCCGCCACCTCATCAGGAGCATGCACAGGCGTTGTAGGGAGGTCATACAGGCACGTGGAAGCCACACACACTACTGAGCCTCATTTTGACTTGTTTTAAGGACATTACATCAAAGTTGGATCAGCCTGTAGTGTGTTTTTCCACTTTAATTTTGAGTGTGACTCCAAATCCAGACCTCCATGGGTTGAAAAATTTGATTTCCATTTTTTTTATTTTTGTGTGATTTTGTTGTCAGCACATTCAACTATGTAAAGAACAAAGTATTTCAGAAGAATATTTAATTAATTCAGATCTAGGATGTGTTATTTTTGTGTTCCTTTTATTTTTTTGAGCAGTGTATAATACAGTGTATCCAGCTTAGTATGACCTGTTACCTGTATTATTTTTGGGGTTCTTTACTTCAAGCATCACCATTATAATTAGTCCATCAGACCAAATTTTGTTTGATAATAAATATATACTCGAGTAGAACAGAGGGAAAGGGACCCATAGCAACAATCAGTCCTCATTATAGAACTGGATATGGTCACCAAGACAAAAAGGGCATGCGGTTTGTTTCCCAGACTATGTATGCCTCTATGACTCTAAACAGAAAGGCAGGTACTTCCCACCAAATAGAGAACGTGATAGGACCAATTAGTGCTGGATCTTTATCCTCTAAGGGAACTTTTTTACTCTTTTGAGTGCCATTTTATCATTTAGCCAGAGGTTTGTAAAACCCCAATTCCAAAAAACATAAATGTAAATAAAAACAGGAACTCAGGAACTCTTCCAGAAATCAATGTCTGTGAATGCACTTTGCCATGAAATCCAGAAATGCAAGTTAAAGCTGTATCAGGCAAAGAAGAAACCTTATGCCAATACAATCCAGAAATGCCGCCACTGTATTTTTAGGGCCAAGGCTCATTTAAAATGGACTGAGGCAAAATAGAAAACTGTTCTGTGTTTAGAAAAAACAAAATTGCGGATCCGCAAAAAAAAAAGATGGATGACATTCGTATGCCATCCGTTTATTTATTTTTTCGGATCCATTGTAACAATGTCTAAAATGGACAAGAATAGGACATGTTCTATTTTTTTTGTGGGGCTACGGAACGGACATACTTATGCGGAAAGCTCACATTGTGTGCTGTCCTTTTTTTTGCGGACCTATTGGAGTGAATGGGTCTGCATCCAATCCACAAAAAAAACTGAACGGACGCAGAAACAAACAGCGTTTGTGTGCATGTAGTCTTTAGTTGTTGTTGCTTTCATCTCCTGGAGCATATAGAGGTGACAGGGATCCAGGACTTGGAGCAGGAGTCTGAAGGAGAGGAGCACATGGAGACTTTTACCTACCTCCTCCCTTTCTACAGCAAGACTACATGGAACACTCTAGAACTAGGGTGTGGAGCCAGCCCACACCTAAAGCTCCAGAGAGGGCTGGACTAAGATAGTTAACTCTAGCCATGTCTGTCTCATGCTGAAACATACTGAGTATACAGTACACAACATTGACATAGCATATTCAAACATTGCATAACATTACATTACAAACCAAACAAACCGGGTCTGGGGTACCGCACATTCCTCTCCCAAAACTCCAACAATTGGTCTCCTCACTTCCTAGACATTTATAGACTGCTGTTTAAAGAAGAGGGGATGCTATACAATAGTAGACATGACTCTGCCCCAACTTTTTTCAAATGCATTGCTGCCATCAAGATATAAATGAGTTATTTTTTTCATGAAATGGTAAAATTTCTCAATTTCAACATTTTATACAGTACAGACCAAAAGTTTGGACACACCTTCTCATTCAAAGAGTTTTCTTTATTTTCATGACTATGAAGGCATCAAAACTATGAATTAACACATGTGGAATTATATACATAACAAACAAGTGTGAAACAACTGAAAATATGTCATATTCTAGGTTCTTCAAAGTAGCCACCTTTTGCTTTGATTACTGCTTTGCACACTCTTGGCATTCTCTTGATGAGCTTCAAGAGGTAGTCCCCTGAAATGGTCTTCCAACAGTCTTTAAGGAGTTACCAGAGATGCTTAGCACTTGTTGGCCCTTTTGCCTTCACTCTGCGGTCCAGCTCACCCCAAACCATCTCGATTGGGTTCAGGTCCCGTGACTGTGGAGGCCAGGTCATCTGGCGCAACACCCCATCACTCTCCTTCATGGTCAAATAGCCCTTACTTTCAAAGTTTTCCCAATTTTTCGGCTGACTGATTGACCTTAATTTCTTAAAGTAATGATGGCCACTCGTTTTTCTTTACTTAGATGCTTTTTTCTTGCCATAATACAAATTCTAACAGTCTATTCAGTAGGACTATCAGCTGTGTATCCACCTGACTTCTCCTCACCGCAACTGATGGTCCCAACCCCATTTATAAGGCAAGAAATCCCATATATTAAACCTGACAGGGCACACCTGTGAAGTGAAAACCATTTCAGGGGACTACCTCTTGAAGCTCATCAAGAGAATGCCAAGAGTGTGCAAAGCAGTAATCAAAGCAAAAGGTGGCTACTTTGAAGAACCTAGAATATGACATATTTTCAGTTGTTTCACCCTTGTTTGTTATGTATATAATTCCACATGTGTTAATTCATAGTTTTGATGCCTTCAGTGTGAATCTACAATTTTCATAGTAATGAAAATAAAGAAAACTCTTTGAATGAGAAGGTGTGTCCAAACTTTTGGTCTGTACTGTACGTGTTCTGTGATCTATAGTCAATAAAATATGGGTCTATGAGATTTGCAAATCATTGAATTCTGTTTTCATATACATTTTACAATTAACACAGTGTTCCAACTTTTTGGAAATTGGTAGGGGCTAATGGGGCTCTCTGCTTCCTGGCATGGGTCTGATGGGGTTCTAAGTTGTATACTTTCACAGTCTTCTGTATTAATCTATGATGTCTCTGGAATTTAGTCTGACCTAGAGTATTCATATCTTGAAATAAAGTAATACATTTCCATGCTTCACCATTTTGAAAGGAACCTCAAGACTATATTGATATGGGTACATTCACACAACCTTAATTCCGGGTCCGCATCCGTTCCGCAATTTTGAGGAACGGGTGCGGACCTATTCATTTCAATGGTGCTGCAAAAGATGTGGACAGCACACCATGTGTTGTCCGCATCCGTTGTTCTGTTCCGCAGCCCCGCAAAAAATATAAAGCATGTCCTATTCTTGTCCGCAATCGTGGACAAGAATAGGCATTTTCTATATAGCGCCGGCCATGTGCGGTCCACAAAATGCGCAATGCACACAGTCGGTATCCGTGTTTTGAGGATCCGCAATGTGCAGACCGCAAAACACTTATGGTCATGTGAATGTACCGTAAGAAGTATATCCCTTCTGGAAGTCCTGGGAAGCTTTTTGTTCATGTTGTTTTCATAATTTTTTTTGCCTTTTGAGAATGTGTGTCTATCCTGATGGGCCCTAGACACCCCTGTCTGATACTGTGGTTGTGCAAATTCACCTTTGGTGCAGAGTCTATCCTGCAATGCTTATGATGGGGTCACACACATCTTTTTGTGGCAGTTTTTGAGCCAAAACCAGAAGTGGGTTGGAAGGCATTGAAAAATAAAAAGGAAGTACTTCTGGCTTTGGCTGAATTAGCTGCCACATAAAATGTGGAATTTAGCATGGATTCCATGCCAAAAACTTATGGAATCCAGGGGTGGGCTGCGCTGCCATACATGCGGCCACATTGTATCTTCTGTGACCATGCCAAGAAAGGACGGTCATGTGCCAGGAAGCGCAGTAAGGCCCCTTTCACACGGGCGAGTATTCCGTGCGGATGCGATGCGTGAGGTGAACGCATTGCACCCGCACTGAATCCTGACCCATTCATTTCTATGGGGCTGTTCACATGAGCGGTGATTTTCACGCATCACTTGTGCGTTGCGTGAAAATCGCAGCATGCTCCTCTTTGTGCGTTTTTCACGTAACGCAGGCCCCATAGAAATGAATGGGGTTGCATGAAAATCGCAAGCATCCGCAAGCAAGTGCGGATCCGGTGCGATTTTCATGCACGGTTGCTAGGTGACGATCGGGATGGGGACCCGATCATTATTATTTCCCCTTATAACATGGTTATAAGGGAAAATAATAGCATTCTGAATACAGAATGCATACTAAAATAGCTCTGGAGGGGTTAAAAAAATAAAAAAAATAAAAAATTTAACTCACCTTAATCCACTTGATCGCGCAGCCCGGCATCTCCTTCTGTCTTCATCTTAGCTGTGTGGAGCAACAGGACCTGTGGTGACGTCACTCCAGTCATCACATGGTCCATCACATGATCCATCACCATGGTAAAAGATCATGTGATGGATCAGAAGGAGATGCCGGCTCCGCGATCAAGTGGATTAAGGTGAGTTAAATTATTTTTTATATTTTTTTAACCCCTCCAGCGCTATTTTAGTATGCATTCTGTATTCAGAATGCTATTATTTTCTCTTATAACCATGTTATAAGGGAAAATAATACAATCTACAGAACACCGATCTCAAGCCCGAACTTCTGTGAAGAAGTTCGGGTTTGGGTACCAAACATGCGCGATTTTTCTCACGCGAAAAATCGCGCGTGTTCCCGCAACGCACCCGCACATTTTCCCGCAACGCCCATGTGAAAGTGGCCTAAGTGTCCACTATTGTTTAACTCCATTAAATTGGGCTAAACCAGGGCAGGTCTGCCATATTCAAATTGAAAACCTTTGGCACCGAATAAGCTGCAGAATTTGGTAAAGGCAAAAGCCGTCATGTGATCTAGCCCTTAGGGTAAAATCTGTAGCAAGTGAGCCGCAAAATCTGTGATTTGTTGCAGATTTTTCTTGTGGCCACACACTAAAGGAGCTTTACTATATGTCTGCTTTTGCAGTATG
The DNA here is from genome assembly GCF_905171765.1 of Bufo bufo. NCBI lineage: Eukaryota > Metazoa > Chordata > Amphibia > Anura > Bufonidae > Bufo > Bufo bufo. Next base: position 141,635,430 of record NC_053389.1, read on the forward strand.
TTCTCATTATAGCATTCATTTAATCTTCTCAGTACTGAATTACTTCTCAGTACATGGACCATGAGTCACATGTTTGTTATTTTTGGTGTGATAATATTTTTATTAATTCTAGCATTCAGAAAATTAGTATGACATAATATTACAATTAGGTCCATATATATTTGGACACGGACAGAAATTTTGTTTCTATTACTTGTTTACTAAAGCATATTCAAGTTATAGTTATATAATGGACATAGACATAAAGTCCTTTCATTTGAGGGTATCCACATTAAAATTGGATGAAGGGTTTATGAGTTTTAGCTCCTTTACATGTGGCACCCTGTTTTTAAAGGGACCAAAAGTAATTGGACAATTTACTCAAGGGCTGTTTCATGGGCAGATGTGGCCAATTCCTTCATTATTTCATTCTCAATTAAGCACATTAAAGGCCTGGAGTTGATTTGAGGTGTGTTGCTTGCATTTTGAAGATTTTGCTGGAAGTAAACATGCGGTCAAAGGAGCTCTCCATGCAGGTGAAACAAGCCATCCTTCATCTGCAAGAACAGAAAAAACCCATCCAAGAAATTGCTACACTATTAGGAGTGTCAAAATCTATAGTTTGGTACATCCTGAGAAAGAAAGCACTGGTGACCTCAACAATGCAAAAAGACCTGGACGCCCACAGAAGACAACAGTGGTGGATGATCGCAGAATAATTACCATGTTGAAGAGAAACCCCTTCACAACAGCCAACCAAGTGAATAACACTCTCCAGGATATAGGCGTATCAATATCCAAATCTACCATAAAGAGAAGACTGCATGAAAGTAAATACAGAGGGTTCACTGCATGGTGCAAGCCACTCATAAGCCTCAAGAATAAGAAGGCTAGATCGGACTTTGCTAAAAAAAAAAAAAACTTAAAAAACCAGCACACTTCTGGAAGAACATTCTTTGGACAGATGAAACCAAGATCAACCTCTACCAGAATGGTGAAAAGAAAAAAGTATGGCTTAGGCATGGTACAGCTCATGATCCAAATCATGCCCCATCATCTGTAAAACTTGGCGGAGGCAGTGTGATGGCTTGGGCATGCATGGCTGCCAGTGGCACTGGGTCCCTAGTGTTTATTGATGAGGTGACACAGGACAGAAGCAGTCGGATGAATTATGGGGTTTTCAGAGACATACTGTGTGCTCAAATCTAGCTAAATCCAGCCAAACTGATTGGTCAGCGTTTCATAATACAGATGGACAATGACCCAAAACATAAAGCCAAAGGAACCCAGGAGTTTATTAAAGCAAATAAGTGGAATATTCTTGAATGGCCAAGTCAGTCACCTGATGTGAACCCAATAGACCATGGATTTTACTTGTTAAAGACTAAACTTTAGACAGAAACAGCCACAAACAGCAACTGAAAACCACTGCAGTAAAGGCCTGGCAGAGCATTAAAAAGGAGGAAACACAGCGTCTGGTGATGTCCATGAGTTCAAGACTTCAGGCAGTCATTGCCAACAAAGGGTTCTCAACCCAGTATTAGAAATGAACACTTTATTTACAATTATTTAATTTGTCCAATTACTTTTGAGCCCCTGAAATGAAGCGATTGAGTTTAAAAAATGCTTTAGTTCCTCACATTTTTATGCAATAATTTGTTCAACCCACTGAATTAAAGCTAAAAGTCTGAACCCCAACTGCATTTGAAATGTTTTGTTCAAAATCCATTGTGGTAATGTACAGAACAAAAATGAGAAGAATGTTGTCTCTGTCCAAATAGATATGGACCTAACTGTAGATGATGAAATAACAATACATTTACAATATCAGTCAGGTATGATTTTTTTTATATACTATATACTTTATATCAAAAGAGGCTACTTGAAATGAGTATCTGGTGTTGTAGCATTGGTCATGAACAGAAATGAGATGGTGCGTTACATCATCATTGTAGAGTAGGGGTAGAGTCATACAGTAGTAACAAATAAAAGAAGGAAACAACAAAAACAAGACATCAAATGTTAAATGTAACAGTAACACACGTTTGTTATTTTAACTGGTCTACTCTTACAAGGTTTTGAATTATTTTTTTTAATTTTTTTTCCTTAATTCAGAGACGGTGTGCACTACAACGGGATGTGTTACTGCAGGTACGTTCTAAATTTGCCTAATGAATCCGTTCATTACATAATGGAAATGTCTCATTACTTAAAAATTCACAATTTACATATTAGGTTATTTTGTAATACAAAGTATCTCATTAAGTTGAGGTGTACTATAGATCTCTCTTGTTTTCTACATAACATGATCACCTGAGAGTGGAAAACTCCATCTCCATTAAGCCTCATGATGCATTGTACATTTGTCTCGGTGGAATATGCTATTTTTGTTCTTTTTAGCTGCAAGAATTATCCAGAACATGGACCCTTCTATAGAACCTTGCACTGATTTCTACCAATATGCCTGTGGTGGTTGGCTAAATAAGCACGTAATACCAGAGACCAGCTCCCGCTATAGCATCTTTGATATTCTTCGGGACGAAATGGAGATTATATTGAAGGGTAAGAAAATCAAGTTATCGATGTGAAGAAGGATGCATGGATTTACAAGTTGGCAAAATGACATGTAGTCCTTTACACCAAAGTGCTGTAAATCAGAGATAGTTTCTCCTGGGGGAGGATACCCCTGTAATATGGTAGCATATTGAGGCATCATATGGGAACACATGGAATGACTATGGCTATGTACTATGAAACTATGGTGACTCTATGTAGATCCATACAGGTATTGTACTCAGCTCTGTCATGTTCACAAGACCCTTATATGCCGCACATTAAGGAAGGAACTACATTTTGAGGTCTATGGTACTAGGACCAGGTATGCTACAACTGTATTTCAATAATCACCACTGATAACTTGTACTTTTGTATGTTGTAAAGGTTTACTGGAAAATTCTGACCAAGATGACCGCGATGCCTTTAAAAAAGCCAAAATTTTATATAAATCCTGCATGAATGAAAGTAAGTAACCCACATTTATAAAGATTAGAGTATTGGTATCTTACAAAAGGCCCTATGTACACAGCCATATTTTTTGTCCAATTTATATATAGGGGGCCGCAAAAGATGCGGGCAGCACACTATGTGTTGTCCACATATGTAGCTCCGTTTTGCAGCTCTGCAAAAAAAAAAAAAATAGAATTTGTATTGTGGACCAGAAATGGAATTTCTACAGTAGTGCCGGATGTGTGGAACAGGAAAGTGGGAGGCACACATGGCCGATATCTGTGTTTTGCAGACCACAAAAAGGATACAGTCATGTGCTTTAGGCCTCATGCACACGACCGTTCCGTTTTTTGCGGTCCGAAAACCGCGGATCCGCAAAAAATGGACATTGTAGACATGCCTATTCTTGTCCGCAAAACGGACAAGAATAGGAAATGCTATATTTTTTTGCGGGGCCTCGGAACGGAGCAACTTATGCGGACCCCACACTAAATGCTTGTGAGAAAGAAGATGGCTTCGGCAGCATGTCGCAATATCAAAAAGATTCTTTAATCGTACCTCCAGACACAAATGGCAACGTTTCGACTGTACACCAGTCTTTGTCAAGCCTAATGACATACATTCTGGTAGGCATATATATACCCCCCACATAAAATACACACCCCATTACATCATTAGTGCACATCACTGGGCAATAGAATACACATGTTCATATTACAACTCACAGTCAATGTCATGTATACCAAGTTCATGTTGTTCGTCTCGGCGTTCCCTTGTCTGTAATGCGCAGCCGCATCTCAATGTATTTGCATACCGGAAGTATCATGCGTCGCCATGGCAGATGTGGTTTACATGATACAGTGCCCTTGTAGTTTGATCTACGTGGGGGAGACCACGATGGAATTGAGGGAAAGAATTAACAAACACAAAAGCACAATAAGAACAGGTGCTCTCGACAAACCGGTTGCAAAACATTTCATTGATTGCAAACATTCCATCAATCAATTGAGATTTCGAGTTATCGATAGCGTAGGATACTTGAGAAGGGGTGGGGACAGGAAGGGGATCCTGAGGAAAAAGGAACTTAAATGGATCCATACCCTTAGGTCCCTTCAACCTTTTGGCTTGAATCTAGAGTTTAATGTCGCATCTATCGATTGATAGTTGTTGCTGTTGTGTCCTATCAGTATAGTGACATTATGTTTTTAATTTATATGTGACGCATCCCCGGGGGATCGGTTTCCGATCCACATGTCAAAGTGCCATGGTAGTGATCTATATGTGATGTATATATGGGATACACGATCCTGATGATGGTTATGTGTGACTATTGTGTACCACACTTATTATGATATGTATTTTTCCATGTCTGTCATGTAGGTGAATATGTGCAATCCGGAGTGATATCCCTATATATACAGGTGATCATCGTTGTGGGCAGGGGTTCTATAGTGCATAGACCTGTTCACTTTTTGATACGGATTGCACATAGTTACTTTATAGTAAATAGCAGTAACCGTGGCGTCATCGTTGCCATGGCGCCGATGTTTGCGCCGTGTTATCATTGGCCGCGTACCCCATGTGACCAATACTATCGACGCACTGAGGCGCGCACTAGAATGAGTGTCACGGGATGGACGCGCAGGCTGTGACGTCAGTGAGTGCTTCTTGCAGTACATTGGCTAGAGACACGGGCGCCGCCGGGAGCCATGGCGACGCATGATACTTCCGGTATGCAAATACATTGAGATGCGGCTGCGCATTACAGACAAGGGAACGCCGAGACGAACAACATGAACTTGGTATACATGACATTGACTGTGAGTTGTAATATGAACATGTGTATTCTATTACCCAGTGATGTGCACTGATGATGTAATGGGGTGTGTATTTTATGTGGGGGGTATATATATGCCTACCAGAATGTATGTCATTAGGCTTGACAAAGACTGGTGTACAGTCGAAACGTTGCCATTTGTGTCTGGAGGTACGATTAAAGAATCTTTTTGATATTGCGACATGCTGCCGAAGCCATCTTCTTTCTCACATGTATACTATATGGCCTGATGGATCAAGGGCCTACGGTTAGGCTGCTGCATTGATACAGACGCAATATCCTGAGACCGCATAGTGCTGCTTCTACACTACTATTTGCTCCCACACTAAATGCTGTCCGCATCTTTTGCGGCCCCATTGAAGTGAATGGGTCCGCACCCGAGCCGCAAAAACTGCAGCTCGGATGCGGACCAGAAAAATGGTCGTGTGCATGAGGCCTTATTTGAATAATTACTTTTGGCAGCCTTATTTTCGCCTACATAATAGCTTAGGAAGCCTGTCTGTTGTCCAAGTGAATTTCCATATTTAGTTTTTGTTTTAAAGATCCTTTGCATTCACTATCCTTACCATCGTTATTAAAGGCTCATGCCCACGAGCGTAAACGCTCAGTGCCCGTGCTGCAGTCCGCAATGCACGGGCACGACCGTTGGGCAGCTGCATGCGGATCACGGACCCATTCACTTGAATGGGGTCCGCGATCCGCATCCGACGGTCCGCACCGGAAAAAAGTTGTGCATGCACTGATTTTTGCGGAACGGAAGCACAGACCGGAACCCCATGGAAGCACTCCGTAGTGCTTCCGTTCCGTTCTGCACCGCATCTCCGGATTTGCGGACCCGCCGTATGCAGGCCGCAATACGGCCATGGAGGGGCAATGGCCGTGGGCATGAGCCCTAATTCTCACGCTCCCTTTTCCTCCATCCTTATGACCATTCACAGTCATCCTTTTCTTGAGAAGTCCAGAAACACTCATGACACAACTTTCCAAACAGAATGTTTTTGTCATCACAGTTTGATTGCAGCTGGTTATATTAAATTGGGTAACGTTACAATTAGAGATGAGCGAATCGAAGCTGACAAAGTCAAATTCGTTTAGAATTTCAGGAAAAATTTGATTCGCAACGAATGCTAATTTTCTCGCGCTTCGTGGTAACGAATCACAATTTTCCTAAGATGATGGCTACACGTGTGAGGACTGAGGACATGAGGCATGGAACTCTGGGAAGGCTGAATCATCCAGATTGACATGCCTGCATGCAGCCAATCAGCAGCCAGCCAGCCTTGTGATGTCACAGCCCTATAAATACGGCAGCCATTTTAGATTCTGCCATTCTCAAGCGTTCAAAGTGCAGGGACAGACGTGTGAAGGCGCTAGGGACAGCAATTGAAGAAACCTCATTGTGGGGAAAAAAAGACAGAAAAAACGATTTATAAGTGCAGGGAAAGGATAGGGAGGAATCATTTGAAAGCATCTTAGTGCAGGGAGAGACGACAGAAGGCGCTAGGGACATTGATAGGAAAGTGATTAACAAGTGCAGGGAAAGATTATTTGGGGATACAAATAGTCATTAGACAGCTCTGTAATTCCAGCTTTTTGTTATTGGGCTGCAAGTGCTATGTTGAAAAGCCCTTAGAGCAGAGGTGGGCAAACTTTTTGACTTGTGGGCCACAATGGTTTCATATATTGGACCCGGGGGCCAGACCAAGATTAGATGGATGGGGCATTTGTGTGAATTAATATAAATTAAATTTAAATTTAGTAACATTAAAGCTTTAGTTTAATTCAAGGTAAAAAGGCATAAAAAGAGTTATTGTACAAAACTTTTATGCAATGTATTTCTTTCATAACATAGTATGTATAACTCACCTTCAATTTTAGTGGGAACAGTGTTGTTGGTCTCCCTTTTTTGCTAAGGCATCAAAGTCTGGAGTTAGCTTTGTTGTTGCAATTCGCAGAATAGATACTGTGCCAGTATATAGGGCCCCCATAGTGCCCCCATAATGTGCCAGTATATAGGGCCCCCATAGTGCTTCCCCTCTTCTCCATAGTGCCCCCCATATTGTGCCAGTATATAGGGCCCCCATAGTTCTTCCCCTCTTCTCCATAGTGCCCTCCCATATTGTGCCAGTATATAGGGCCCCCATAAATCTTCCCCTCTTCTCCATAGTGGCCCCCATAGTGCTTTCCCCTCTTCTCCATAGTGCTTCCCCATATTTTGGCAGTATATAGGGCCCCCATAGTGCTTCCTCTCTTCTCCATAGTGGCCCCCATAGTGCTTCCCCTCTTCTCCATAGTACCGATCCATATTGTACCAGAATAAAGGGCCCCCCTTCTTGCCACAGTATACTATAAATAATAAAAACAATAAACACATATATTTACCTTATGCTGCTGTCAGTGATACGATGCAGGTCTCTTCCGGCCTGTGTCCCGCTCTGTATGGCTCAGGCAGCACGATGACGTCATCGTGCCGCCTGCACCGGCCTCTGATAGGCTACACAGACAGTAGGCCTGTAGTCTATCAGAGGAATGGGCAAGGAAGACGCCGCTCCCCTGCTCCTGAGGACGGCGATACAAATGAATATGGAGATGAGCGCTCCCACAATGGAAGCGCTCATCTCCACTCCTGCTGCCTCCGGACAGCTCTGCGGGCCGGATACGGCCCGCGGGCCATAGTTTGCCCATCACTGCCTTAGAGGCTTATATCTTAGTATCTTATTCAGTACTACAAGAAAAATATATAGGCATTTCACTTCTGCAGTTATTTCTGGTGAAAGCATATAGGGCCGTAATTCAGTAAAAAAAGATAAATATATACGCACTGCACTGTTGCAGTTTTTTCTGGTGAAAGCGTATAGGGGCTTATTTCAGTAAAAAAAGATAAATATATATGCACTGCACTGTTGCAGTTATTTCTGGTGAAAGCGTATAGGGGCGTATTTCAGTGCAACAAAAAATATATATACGCACTTCACTCTTAAATTTTTTTCTGGTCAAAGCGTATAGTGACAAATTTCAGTGCAACAAGTAATATATATTCTCAGTTCACTGCTGCAGTTATTTCTGGTGAAAGCATATAGGGGTGCATTTCAGTACTGCAAGAAATATATATACGCACTTCACTCTTTAATTATTTTTCTGGTCAAAGCATATAGTGGCCAATTTCAGTCCAACAAGAAAAATATATTCTCAGGTCACTTCTGCAGTTATTTCTGGTGAAAGCATATAGGGGCGTATTTCAGTACTACAAGAAAAATTCATTCGCTATTCATTCCTGCACTTATATCTTAAAAAACCTTTAGTGACGTATATCAGTAGAAAAAGAAATATACATTCGCCATTCGCTGCAGCACTTATATCTTGAAAAACCTTTATTGACATATATCAGTAGAAAAATTAAAATTATAATATATTCAGCATTCACTGTTGCAGTTATATGTGGTAAAGCCTTTAGTGGCGTATTTGAGTAGAAAAATTCAGCGCTGCAGTTTTATGTGGGAAAGTCATTTTTGCGGTATGGACCGAATTACGTCATGGTGAAATTTTGTATTTACGTTTCACACACTGCGTGCTTACGTGACGACGTCCATAAGAGCGGCGCACCAATACAGGAGAATACACTATGCACTAACCCTGCACAAAAATGCAAACTAATTCACACCAGCCCGCATCTATTGCTTACTTGACACTATGGGAACTTCTCTGCAGCACAGAAACAGCACGAGGACTGCATCTCGCTCTTCCAGCGCGGACCTACTTCCTCCACTACGTCCAGTTCACTTCAGATCACTCCGCCTCAGGCCCCGTTGTTTTTTTTAAAGCTGACAGCCTATAACCCTCTGTTGAAAAGCCTTTAGTGTGGTATATACATGGAAAAATAAAAATATACTTGGCGTTCACTGTTCCAGTCATATGTGGTAAAGCCTTTAGTGGTGTATATCAGCAGAAAAAGAAAAAGATGTTCAGCATGGCAGTTATATGCGGTAAAATACTGATAGGGACCTTAGATTGTGAGCCCCATTGGGGACAGTTGGATACTAATGTCTGTAAAGCGGTGCGGAATGTAGTAGCGCTATATAAGTGCATTAAATAAATAACTAAAATCTTGTATTCAGCATTAAGCGCTGCACTTATATGCGGTAAAATCTTTTCAGAATTATTTCGGTGGACAAAAAAATCTTCTATTCTGCATTAAGCGCTGCACTTATATGCGGTAAAATCTTTTTTAAATTATTTCGGTGGACAAAAAATCTTCTATTCTGCATTAAGCGCTGCACTTATATGCGTTAAAATCTTTTTAGAATGATATCGTTGGAAATACTACTTTCAACCGCCATTAACTTCCTCATCTCTTCATTAGCATCGGACACACTGACTTTACACCCCCCACAGATATATATATATATATATATATATATATATAAAAGTGGTGCAAGCACCACCTAGGGGCAAATAAAGGTAAATGACACTGTAAGCCTGTTAAAGGGAATTACAGCATGATACCACAATACATTTGATATGACATTTAGCAAGAGTTTAAAGTGCCCACATATAGCACATAGTGGGACACTGCATCAAGATGAATCAGGCGTGGATCAGCCAGGATTTCCACACACCAATGCCTGATGCATCAGACTAGATCATCCATGGTGCCACACCAACAATTTGCCAAAAGAGACAGGTTTCTTCTGGCTACCTGCCTCAGCTACTATTCTGATGCTGTTACCCGCCTGATGCCACACATCTGATGCCAAGTGCTCCTTCTTTCACCAACCATCTTCAGCAGGTACTGGCATTGCCACCCACCTCCACAGTATGTCACCTTGCTATTCTGTGGCCTCCTGATGCTGCCGCCACCTACAGACTCTGTCATTGTGCCGCTCTGTGGTCTCCTCATGCTGCTTCCACCTCCAGACTCTGTCATTGTGCCGCTCTGTTGTCTCCTCATGCTGCTGTCACCTCCAGACTCTGTCATTGTGCCACTCTGTGGCCTCCTGATGCTGCCGCCACCTTCAGACTGTCATTGGGCCACTCTGTGGTCTCCCCATGCTGCTGCCACCTCCAGACCCTGTCATAGATCCACTCTGTGGACTTCTTATGCTGTTCCCACCCTTCCCACTTCATGATTGGTCCACTATTTGGACTTTCGGCATGGCTGACATCATAATTTATTTGACACTTCAGATCTGTCAGAAGTAAGGAAAAATGAGACGCACAATGGATCCTGTCTGTGTAGAAGCTTTAAGGCCTGTATGGTCCCATCAGTATTGGCTTATGATTTGGTAGCCAAAAGCAGGAGTGGGTGAGAAAACACAGAAGACATGCAAATATTCCATTCACGTGTCATCTCTGTTTTAGATCCACTCCGGTTTATTTTGCCTTTAGCAATACTGATGGATTATTGAGCAAATGCTGACCAAGTGAAGGCGTATGCTCCACAGACAGGATCCGTTTTTTATGGGTAATTGTTCTGACGGATCAGAGAGTGGGGAAAATTAATCAGTGACGTAAACACAAACTTACTGCTGACAGCCTCTCCACTCTGTCGGGGGCTCTACTTGTATAAGTGTTTTATAGAACCGGTTCTGTAGACGTCTATGTGGAATTAGCTGACGACGGTGTAAAAGGAGTGCGTTTCTTCTTGACACTAACATCGACCTGTAAGGCTAAGTTTAAACTTGAGTTATTTGTTCAGTTTTGGCCCCGTGACTGCCCAAATAAGTGAAGTGTGCAGTAATTCTAAGAGCGACGCCTGTCATCTGCATGTCATACGGACTCACATTATTATTTCACTACCAAAGCAGACTCCCTATGCATGTTACTGCAAGGCACAGTGTTCTACACCACTATAAAGGCTCTCAGCAGCCAGGAACGTAATTAGACGTGAATTTATTCGGATCGAACCGAACTGGCGAATCAAATTTTTAAAAAATTTGCATATCTCTAGTTACAAAGGATCAGGCAGCATTCCATCCACTGTAGATGGTAACACAACACAGATGGGCCATAAGGGTTCACTATACAGTTGCAGTCATTACCAGTTTTAAATTATTAACATAGTTTCAGTGTAATTGCAAAAGGACTGCATTTTTTAAGTTAAGTTAAAAAAAAACATATTCTGTATTATACTCCAGAGATACTGCTGGAGATACTCCTCACTATTCTGCTGGTGGAGTCACAATGTACATACATTACTTATTTATCTTGTACTGGTCCTCTGCTACATCCTGTATCATACTCCAGAGCTACAGCATACTCATATATGAGTTTAACTGTTGTGCAAGATACAAAAACATTATTATTTTTTTTTTTTTACAAAAGCTCAGTGTCAAAGAACATACCGGAAAATTGAGATGGTCATTTTCTATCCTTATAAGGTGATCATAGAATTCCCTGGACTTTGGATGTAGTTATTGAGTAGATCCTTGGGGATCTATAGACATTGGTTTTGGTTAGGTCTTCAACAGTATATATTATGAGGGAAATTTATCAAACTGGTGTAAAGTAGAACTGGCTTAGTTGCCCATAGCAACCAATAAGATTCCTTTCCTTTCATTTTCCAAAAGAGCTCTGAAAAATAAAAGGTGGAATCCGATTGGTTGCTATGGGCAACTAAGGCTAGCTTTTCTTTACAATAGTTTGATACATCTACCCCTATGTGTCTGGAGCCATATGGAAAGTAAAACATATTGAGTTTGCTGTGTGCATGTTCGACACTGATCTTTAGTCTACAACAAAACAAAGAATTTAAGGATAGCACAGTAGACCGTTCACTCAGTTTATTTTGGGATTTGTCCACCAACACTGATAGACTGTTGTACTTTTGGCAATGCATTGATTTTCTTTATCTCTGAGGGATCTTACAACACATTGAGATGATGTCAAAGTATATTGTTTCCATGCTGATTGGTGTGTCTTTACATCTAGGTCTGATTGAGCAGAGAGACTCATTACCTCTTTTAGATCTTTTAACTCTGGTTGGAGAATGGCCAGTGGCTTATACAGATTGGAACCTCACCAAAGGTAACGCTTAAGACATCGCTCCTTCCAAACAACAACAACCTCACACATATGCTATTTATCAAAAGTAAAAGAGGCTGAAGCCAAAGTAAAGGCTAGGTCTTCAGAGTCCAGACCAATGTATCACGAGGGCTTTGAATCTCATTAAATTAAAAACACAACTTGACTACCTTATTCTGCTGATGATTTACATTCTGTTTCATGCTATGAAAAACCCAATGTTGAGCAACACTGTTGGAGTAGTAATTTTATCTACTTATGAAATAATTTGTTTAAAAAAAAAAAAGTATATATTTTTTTTACATTTGAACGTTTTTGTTGCCTGCATATGAATAATTATAATAATCAATAATTATAATCAGAATAAGGAGTCCCCCACCCACCCCAAAAAAAAAAACACACAAAGGCATGCATCCACCCCAGTCGTCAACTGGAGCAAAACATTTTTATATAAGAGTAATATTAATATTATTATAATTTCATACAGCATATGTTCACCTCCATACCTACCTAACACATTCATATTCTCCATTATGATCTCATTTGTCATTAAATTGGACCCATCCCCTCTTCCTGACATCTCTGTCTTAATAACTACTTGCATTCCCCATATAATAACAATTCTTATTACTTTATTTTGTGCCATACCTGTATCATTCCTGCTAGAAGTTTACAAATAAATTGCCAGCAGTCTGCAGTAAAGGTACTGCTGGGTGTTACCAATAGATGGTGTCTGACTCTGTCCAATCAGTGCTGCCAGTGTCAGACTGTGCAGGGACACACCCCCAACTGGTAAAACCCATCTGTACCTTTCCTGCAAGCTGCTGGCAATTCATTCATAAACTTCTAATAGAAATAAGAGAAGAATGGGACAATATAGACTCATAAGAATAGATGCTCCAGAATTGGTATCACTTGGGGAATGCAAGTAATTGCTACAACAGCCATGTCTTTAAATGATTGCAAGCTAAGAAAGAAAAAATCTTTTCATTCACATAGTCATATAAGGGCTTATTTTTGTATTATTTCATTTACCATATCTGTATTGGAAAACAGGGAAAAAATCTTTCTTTAAAAATAAATTCTGCCGTGATTGTTTTTGGGTTTTGTTTTTACGTTGTTCAATATGCACTGAAAATGTCATGATGGTCTTATTCTGCTGGTAAGTATGATTATGGCAATACCAAATTGATCGATCTAATTTGTAAAATGTTACTACTTAAAAAAACCTTTAAAAAGATTTCTTTGCATCATCATTTCTTTGCCTTGTTCTTATAGCAAAAACTTTTTTATATGTCTGTTTACAGAGCTGTATGGAGGCTTGCTTTTACTGGGCAAGCTGCATTATTTATTGTATAATTTTGGGGTACATATCACCTTTAGATCCTTTTTTGTCCAATTATTTGGGGAAATGGGGGCCAAAAAACATCCAATTGGTAATTTTATTTTTTTACATTACGGCATTCACCACAGATTCAAAATATTTTTCCAATCAACTAATTATTATTTCTGTTGATTTATTTTTATATGTAACATTGTGAAATGATTTTAAATATTTTAGATATTTTCAAAAGCATTTTTTTAATGTAATTTTTAGTCCTCTTAGGTCAATTGAACATACAACAGTCTGATCACTTGTACCATAGACTGCAATACAATACTATGGGATTTTTACAGGCTTCTTATTCAGCCCTGCAATGGGAAACTTACTATGGCAGGCCAGGGAGTAACCAATAATATATAATATAACAAAAACAAAGACAGGTGCACTCTGCGGTTTTACTAAGCCCTCAAACTGGTGTTAAAATTGAGAGATTAGCCAACATGTCCTACGTGAGGACATGTCTGAGCCCGAGCACCGCGCCAAGGTTTCTCAAGTAGCTCGGGACCTAACGCTAAACCTACCTGGGCCGTATGGGCACTACCAGGAGCCAGTGGGCGAATTACAGGAGCACAAGGTCCGACTCAAAGCAATCTCCCAGTAACCTCCAGCATGTGACCATGCATACAATGGGAGGAGGCAGAGAGCTCTGAGCCCCACCCAAGACTGGCTGATATAGCCCGGGCCTCACATGTGCACCAGAATGCTGCCTGTGGATGGAAATAAAGGCACATTCAGACTAAGAGTTTCTATACCTCCAAAAAATTCTAAATACAAACTACAAATTGGCGTGGTATTAAAAAGTGCACCTGTCTTTGTTTTTGTTATATTATATATACTGTTTATCACATCCACACATTTGCTATCCTGTGTAGGATGTCCATTGTGGTACTTGTGGTCCGCTGCAGGCATCCTCCATTGTATGCATTTTTGCTGGGGATTGCCATTAGCAGCGGACCACAAGTGCAGGATCTGCCCTCCGGTATAGATGCACCACTGCATATGGGGTTGAGCGCTTCCTGCTTTTTAATACCACGCCAATTTGTAGTTAGTAACCAATTATAACCTCATGATTCTGCCTTGGGGGTTCCGATCGGTGGACAAGGGGAACCCTCTCCCTCTGTCTAACCCCCTCAGATGCCATGACCACAGTATCTGAGGGTTTAAACAACAGAATTCGAGTCATCTCCAATTCCACTCACTGCTGCCATTTGTCAGCTCCTTTACACAGCTAGCACCCACTGCGTATGGAGTGGGCTCAGTTTGTGAGCCTACATCCGAAATAAATTTTTGACAGGTATCACCTGTAAAAATGAGCAGCAAAAAACATTACAAAACTGTGGTAACTCACGATAAAAAGCAAGCAGTTTTACCATACTGTAATTGGCTGCACAGCACATTATAACAATAATTTATAATAATCTTCCCCATTTCTTTTACATCTAGGACAATCTCTATTTCCTCTCAACTAGTAGGCATTAAAGGACATCTGTCGGCAGATTTGTACCTATGAAACCGGCTGACATGTTACATGTGCACTTGGCAGCTGAAGGCATCTGTGTTGGCCCCATGTTCATATGTGTCCGCATTGCTGAGAAAAATGAAGTTTTAATATATGCAAATGAGCCTTTGGGAGCAAATAGGAGAAATTGGGGTTTTACTCCTAGCGGCTCAGCTCTCTCTGCAGCTGCAGCACTCTCTGCACTTTAATTGACAGGGCCAGGCAATGAAAACATCACACAAGTGATTTTTAAATGCCTTAGGTAAAATCTGCAAAGCTCTAAAACCTTTTTCTGAAATATTTTGGGTTTTTTGCTTTTTCAATTGTTTTTTTTTTTCCTTGATTTTTGTGTTTTTAACTGTATTTTTTCTTTTGATAGAGTCCAATTGGAGTTTGGAAGAAAAAATATCCCTTTTGAACAACAGATTCAACAAAAGAGTCCTCGTTGACCTATTTGTATGGAATGATGACCGGGAGTCAAACAAGCACATCATTTATGTATGAAGATGAATTTTCATATTGTATTATTGCTCATTTTTCATGCTGAAATTGTTTCTTTAATACTAAGCAGCTGTTCATAAACTGTTAATGGGGTTTTCCAGGAGTTTCATGTTGATGACTAGGGTTGAGCGAAGTATTCAAAAATTTTATTCAGCTGCTTTGCCGAATTTTACAAAAAAAAACACTTTGTGATGAATAACTTCGTCATGAAGCACATTTCTTTGTAAGTGGTGGGTGCAATGACAGAGAGCGGTGATTGCTCTGACCCCCCCCACCCCCATCATTGAACTTCTCAGATGCTGCATTCATAACTTATTGTGGCATCTTATAGCAATATTACAGTGTACATTTAAAAAAATAAAAAAATTGCATCATACTTACCTCATCCATTGAAGATCTGGAGCAAAATCTCGCACGGTCCATGTTAACTATTTCAGGGAAAATCGATTCACTACCACAAAGCACAAGAAAATTCGGCTTTGTGGCGAATCAAATTTTTTCTGAAACACTATTGATGGTGTTTCCCTGAAACTCTTTTGATGGCCTATCCTCAAGATAGATCATGATATTCTGACTGGTGGGGGTCTGACTCCAGACACCCCCGCCAATCAGCTGTTTGAAGAGGCTGCGTTTTGGCTGGGGTGCCAGGAGTCGGACCCCCACCGATCTGATATTGTTGACCTCTCCTAAAGGGTAAATCATCAATATTAAAGGGAACCTGTCATCAACTTTATGCTAACCTCACTGAGGGCAGCATAAATTGTGACAGAAATGCTGATTTCAGCGGTGTGTCACTCATGAGCTAAAAGTAAGTGGTTGCTGAGAACCAGCATCATAATCATTGCAGCCCAGGCCTGGAAAAGAGTCAAATCTACCTGAGAAGAGTCCTGGTTATACAGAGTCTCCTGCTCTCTCACCCATCTGCTGATGATTGTCAGTTCTCTCCTAGAGAGAAAGGGAGAAAACTAGGTAGAAGACTGTCAGTCATCAGCAGGTGGGCAGGAGAGCAGGGATTCATGAATAACCAGGACTCTTCTCAGGTGGCCGTGACTCTTCTCCAGGCCCAGTCTGCAATGATTGTGATGTTGGTGCAACCACTTCCTTTTAACTTATAAATGACAGACCGCTGAAATCAACTCACCTGTCTCTACTTTATTCTGCCATTAGTATAGGCAGCATTAAGTTGATGACAGGTTTCCTTTAAACTCACAGAAAAAGTCACGTTCACACGGTCAGTATTGGGTCAGAATTTTTCATCCGTATTTCTACGCCAAAACCAGGAGTGCATCCAAGCACAGAAGAGACACAGTGTCAGGAATCATCCTGTTATGTCTGTTTAGTTCAGACTGTCTTGCCCTTAAGTTTTCCCTTAGTTAAGATGGTGGATTGTGTCTCAGCTGGGTGCCATCTTACTTCCTGTTTCATATATAAATCTCTCAAGCCTGTTACTCATTGCTTGAGTATTGTGTTTTAGCTCCTGCTTGTGCAGTACTCTCGCCTGGAACTTGCTCTCTGGTTTGTTCCTTCTCCTTGCGGTTTACCCTGCTAATCCTGGACACCTGCCGTCCGCTCACTGGGTTTCCCCCTGACCTCTCGTCTGGATCCCTGCCTTCATCTGCATTCCTGCTACCTCCTGTTCAAGACTCCGGTGCCTCCTGTGTACAGGCCTTGTCCCTGCCATTGGATTCCAGTAGTATTCCACTAGTATCGTGACAGAATACTCAAGCCTAAAATGGAGTCTGCTGGGACTGGGAGTTCAGAACTTCGCATTAAGCAACTGCAGACTGCTATGGCTAATATGTGCACCGAGATGCAGACTTTAAAAAATAAATAAGACAGGACAGACTTCCCACAACATCCAAATTTATGGACAAGCGATTCAACAGCTACTGTACGTGGTACCGTGCAGACATTATCTGACCGGATAGTCCACTTGGAGAATCGAGTTTCTGTACCACCCGCTACAGTGCCTGCAATGACCCCTAAGTTGTCACCATTCAGATTTGGCGGAGACCGTGACAAATTCCGGGGATTCCTCAATCAATGTAGGCTATACTTTGATGCGAATTCAACTCAGTTTCCTACTGATAGATCTAAAGTCTTACAGACGGTTCAGACCTGAGCGTACTGACCTGAGCGCTCTGTATGCGCGATTCTCTGGGCGTCTCACATACGCGGCTCAGGAAGTATGCAAACGCCCATTGTCGCACGTTCCCGGAAGTCTATGTACGGGAACGCGCGACACTACGCCCCAAAGAAGCTCCTGTACTTCTTGGGGCGTAGGGCGTTTTACAGCGCGTTCGTACGCGCTGTAAAACGCTCAGGTGAGAACCATGCCCATAGGGAAGCATTGGTTCTTGCCTGTTGAGCGTTTTACAGCGCGTAGGAACGCGCTGTAAAATGCTCAGGTGTGAACCCAGCCTTATGTATTATTATGCTGCTGACACATAAAGCCTTTGCCTAGGCTAGTTGATTGAGACTCAAGACGCCCGGCTAAATCACTTAGAGGACCTTATCGATGCAATGAGTCAAATGTTTGACAATCCCAATCGAGGTGCTACAGCTAAAGCAGCATTACTAGCTTTCCGCCAGGACAAAAGCCCTGTCACAGAGTATGCAATGGAGTTCAAGAGGTGGGCTGTCGACACCGATTAGAACGACGCAGCGAAAATGTCTTTTTTTAAGAAAAAGACTATGCAACGCATGAAAAGATGAACTTGCCCCTGCGGAGGATCTTTTAGGTTTTGATGCTTTTATTAACCATTGCATTCAAATCGATACCTGACTGTCTGAACGACAACAAGAGAAATGGGCTACCTTAAATTATTATATTAAGCAGTCCTCCTCTTTTCCTGTCTTCATTTCCAAGGTGTGGCAGACGCAGCAGTATAAAGTGCTTTTTGCGCTGTGGCATTAGAAGAATTTTGATGTCTCTGACTTTTAGTCTAACCAGACTGTCTATTACTCTGTAATTCCTCTAACTTCTTTATTAACTTCAACTTTTCTTCATATATAACACTGCCGCCTCTGCATCAGATAGTCCATGTACATAACGCGTGTTAAAAAGATATCACAAAATGGTGGTATGCATAAGATGGTGGTTCAACTGTTCAATCTTGTCAATCAACATAAAATGGTGGATATATATCTTTCTTGAGTATCTATACCCTCACTTTAAGTTATTTAAGCACTTTATTATCTCTCTGAGAGGTATATCTGTGGTCTAACTAATAGTTCACTTGCTGAATTTGGTCGCAATTTGCAGTATGCAGTTAGCAGTAACTATTTGCAGATTGGTTAAATATTATCTGGTATGGTTGTATGCAATTTGTTTGGACTGTATGATTGTATGGCTCAGTAGTTCGTTTGTATGGTTGCAATTGGTGGAACTGTAAGTAAACACACATATAACTGGTTCAGTACACAGTACTAATCACTATAACAGTAGGAACATTATATAACTGTTTTAAATACCTATTTTTGCCTCTCTGCTTCCATAAAACACAGCTCTTAGTGGAGTGAATGTCTGTTCAGCTTCTCTCTCTGGTGAATAATAATTTCTAGCAGTTCCTGCTAGGGAAATTTCCTACACAAGCTGTGTGTGAGGCTGGCTGTAATTGGTCAAAACTCCTGGGCTGTGTGAGGCTAGCTGTGATTGGTCTAGACTAGTGATGTACAACCTACGGCCTGCACCCCAAATGCGGCCCTCGAAGCCGTGTCATGCGGCCTGCGCAGTAACAGGACTTTATCAGCGCAGGGCGCACTGCGAACGGTACAAGCAGCAAAGCGATGCTGCCTGTGCCCGCAATATCCCAGCCCAGCGCCGCCTCCTAGCTAATTTATTTACTGCACTTGCCTCTGTGAAATTGAAGAGGAGCGCCGCAATCTCGCACAGGCGCACTGGCAGAGGCATCGAAGTGGGCATGCACCGTCTTCCTGGCCTCTGCCAGTGCGCCTGTGCGAGATTACGGCGCTTCTCTTCAATTATACAGAGGCAAGTACAGTGAATAAATTAGCTAGGAAGCGGCTCTGGGTGGGGAGGAGATCTGTGGATGACACTGAGGGGGATATCTGTGGATGACACTGAGGGGGATATCTGTGGATGACACCGAGGGGGATATCTGTGGATGACACTGAGGGGGGATATCTGTGGATGACACTGAGGGGGGGGATCTGTGGATGACACTAAGGGGGAATCTGGATGACACTGAGGGGGATCTGTGGATGACACTGACGGGGGGATCTGTGGATGACACTGACGGGGGGATCTGTGGATGACACCGACGGGGGGATCTTTGGATGACACTGACGGTGGGATCTGTGGATGACACTTACGGGGGGATCTGTGGATGACACTTACGGGGGGATCTGTGGATGACACTTACGGGGGGATCTGTGGATGACACTTACGGGGGGATCTGTGGATGACACTTACGGGGGGATCTGTGGATGACACTTACGGGGGGATCTGTGGATGACACTTACGGGGGGATCTGTGGATGACACTTACAGGGGGATCTGTGAATGATACTTACGGGGGGATCTAGGGGGGGGTGGGGATTTTGGGGTGGGAGGTCCTGGAGGGGTGTTTGGGTGGGAGTTCTGGAAGGGGTGGGAGGTCCGATAGGTATGTGGGGGTGGGAGATCCGGGAGGGGGGGCCCATGAAATTTTTTGCTATGGGGTCCAGTCATTTCTAGCTATGCCCCTGATTGGTAAGATTGGGCGGGCACTGGAGCGATAGAGTGCCCTGCTGTAGGAGAAGCCGGCGGGAGATGAAAGGAGGAGAGGCCAGCTCCTGGTGGTGTCGGGCACACGGCGCAAGCATGGCGGTGGAGGATCTGACTGAAGCCTAAAGACCAGACATCAAGGTAGACCTGCAGAAGAAGGTGACAGCGCAGTATGTGATGTATACATGTGTGTAATGTATGTAGTGCAGTGTGTGATCATCACATACTGCACTACATACATTACACACATGTATACATCACATGCCCCCTCACAGTAATAATGCCAAGATATGTGCCCTCTTCACAGTAGTAATGCTCACACATGCCCCCTCACAGTAGTTATGCCCAGATATGTGCCCCCTCACAGTAATAATGCCAAGATATGTGCCCTCTTCACAGACGTAATGCTCACACATGCCCCCTCACAGTAGTTATGGCCAGATATGTGCCCCCTCACAGTAGTTATGCCCAGATATGTGCCCCCTCGCAGTAGTTATGCCCAGATATGTGCCCTCTTCACAGTAGTTATGCCCTGATATGTGCCCTCCTCACAGTAGTTATACCCTGATATGTGCCCCCTCAAAGTAGTTATGCCCAGATATGTGCCCCCTCACTGTAGTTATGCCCAGATATGTGCCCTCTTCACAGTAGTAATGCTCACTCGTGCCCCCTCACAGTAGTTATGCCCTGATATGTGCCCTCTTCACAGTAGTTATGCCCTGATATGTGCCCTCCTCACAGTAGTTATATCCTGATATGTGCCCCCTCACAGTAGTTATGCCCAGATATGTGCCCCCTCACAGTAATAATGCTAGGATATGTGCCCTCTTCACAGACATAATGCTCACACATGCCCCCTCACAGTAGTTATGCCAAGATATGTGCCCCCTCACAGTAGTTATGCCCTGATATGTGCCCTCTCACAGTAGTTATGCCCTGATATGTGCCCTCCTCACAGTAGTTATACCCTGATATGTGCCCCCTCACAGTAGTTATGCTCACTCGTAGTAGTAATGCTCACTCGTGACCCCTCACAGTAGTTATGCCCTCCTCACAGTAGTTATACCCTGATATGTGCCCCCTCACAGTAGTTATGCTCACTCGTAGTAGTAATGCTCACTCGTGACCCCTCACAGTAGTTATGCCCTGATATGTGCCCTCTTCACAGTAGTTATGCCCTGATATGTGCCCTCCTCACAGTAGTTATAACCTTATATGTGCCCCCTCACAGTAGTTATGCCCAGATATGTGCCCCCTCACAGTGGTTATGCCAGATATGTGCCCTCTTCACAGTAGTAATGCTCACACGTTCCCCCTCACAGCATTTGCATTCCTTTCTGGCAAAGCTACCTGGTTCCGGCCCGCGAAATTTATACCAAGTCTAGTGCAGCCCTCAGACGAAAAATGGTTGGGCACCACTGGTCTAGACTCCTGCCCAGCAACAACAGTTTAACTCTATGCTTTCTGTTGTTTGTGCTGTGTCATTGAGCTTACCTCACATCCATATAATGAATCTTAAAGGCATATTATCTTTTCTGCTTCTGTGAACACAATATATATAACAGTTATATGACATCCAAACATGAAGTCACTGTAAATAACTCTGCTTTTGTCTTTAACACACAAACATAGGAACTGTATTAAGGTTACTGGCAGGTTTAGCTATATAAACATATAAGCTATATTAGCAACCTAGGACAGGTCTTAGCTGGCCAGCTACACAAGGAACCCCAAGGAAAGATTTACAAAGAATCAGGAAGTGAGCCTATGCAAGTAGATTCCATACTAAGACATGAAAGCATTGAACGAAGAAAGCACAGGCTGCGGGAAAGTCTATGCAGCCTGTGCTTTCAGATCCTGCAGCTATTACAGATCCTGACTTTTCAGATGGAGAATCAATTGCTTCGGAAACAGAATTATCTGAGAAAGCAATCATCCATTCTATTTCATCGGTGGCCCCTCATATTAAGAAAGAGAATAAAGACTCCCATTGCTTCCTTCCCTTCACGTTCTTGAATAACTCTCAGTGGATATCCACATCTGCTATGGTGGACTCCGGGGCTAGCGGCAGTTTTATGGACCTTTCTTTTGCTCAAAGGCATGGGGTTAAATTTCCAAAAAAAAACCTCACCCGTGGTAATTGAGACCGTAGATGGATCTCCACTCAACTCAGGGCCAGTGGATCAAGAAACGGAACCTCTATTTCTATTGATCTCTTCCCCACATTTCCTTGTTATTCTAGGCCTACACTAGTTGCAAGCACAGAACCCTGATATCAACTGGGAAACCAAAGAAATAAGCTTCCCAGTGGACGATGTTCTTTAGACAGCTCAGTCTGAACAAGGTTCAGAAAATCCCGCTCAAGATAATAAGGTAATAGAGTTACCCTCTGTATATAAGGAATTTGCAGATGTTTGCGATAAACAAAATGCAGACAAGCTCCCCCGACACCGACCCTACGGTTGTCCTATAGAATTGCTTCCTGGTGCATCTATGCCTTTTGGAAACATCTACCCTTTGGCAGGCCCTAAACTAAAAGTCCTCATAGAAGAAAATCAGGCTAAGGGGTTTATCCACGCATCTTCCTCACCAGGGGGGGTTCCTATATTCTTTGTTAAGAAAAAGGACGGTTCTCTAAGACCTTGCATTGATTACTGAGAACTTAACAAAATTACAATCAAAAACCTTTTGGAGAGAGAGCGACATGCAAAAATTTTTACCAAGTTAGACCTGCAAGGCGCCTATAACCTGGTCCGTATAAGATCTGGAGATGAATGGAAGAAGGCTTTTAGGTCACGTTACGGACATTTCGAATATCTTGTTATGCCTTTTGTTCTTTCCAATGCCCCGGCCACTTTTTTCAACATCTCGTCAATGATATCTTCAGAGATCTTCTGGACCAGTTCGTAGTCATCTATTTGGATGATATCTTGATCTTCTCCAACTCTATGGAAGAACATCAGAGACATGTGTGAGACTCATTTTGGAACGTCTAAGAAAGAATCAACTTTACACCAAGATTTAAAAATGTGAATTTCACCAAACAGATCCAATTCCTTGGCTATATAATTTCACCTCATGGTCTACACATGGACTCTAGCAGGATTAAAGCAATAGTAGACTGGCCTACTCCCAGGAGCATAACAGATTTATAGGTTTATAGGTTTTGGAAAAATATAGTTGTGATGGCACACTCTCATCTGGTATATATTGAAGTAGGTTATTAGGTTTAAAAACGTATTTATTTATATTTTTTGTATAAAAACAATTTGATAGACTGGTTGAATGGTTTTATAGTTGATATCAAGGTGTTATGTACAGGCTGAATATGCATTCAGGCTGTACATAACACCTTGATATCAACTATAAAACCATTCAACCAGTCTATCAAATTGTTTTTATACCAAAAATATAAATAAATACGTTCATATACTACTATAGCTGGGTACATATAGTGTTATATACAATGGCTGAGTACACAAGGATAGAGAGGAGACTGTCGTGTATATCCGGTTTGAAGTACTGTCTTGGTGTAGGTTCCAAGAACTAAAGTGCTGTATGCAGGCTTAATACACTAAAGTGCTATATGAGCTGAATGCACAGAAGTGCTAGATATAGGCTGGGTACAATAAATAAACTGTGTGTCAGCTAAAATATAAAAGTGCTGTTTGCAAGCTGGATACACTAAAGTGCTAGTGCAAGCTAGATACACTAAAGTGCTAGTGCAAGCTGGATACACTAAAGTACTAATTGCAAGCTGGATACACTATAGTGCTGTATGCAAACTGGATATACTAAAGTGCTAGATGCAAGCTGGATATACTAAAGTGCTAGATGCAAGCTGGATACACTTAGGTGCTGCAAGTAGGCTGGATGTAATATGTGCTAAATGCAGGCTGGGTGCAGTGCTATAAGTAAGCTGGATATAATCAGTGCTATAAGCAAGTAGGATGTATAAGGTGTTCAGTGTTAAACTATTAACCACTGAGGAAGGGACAAGAATTCGTCCCGAAAACGCGTTTGGTACAGTGAGGAACATCAATACAACTATTGAATATCGAAATTATTCATCGAGAAGAACGATACAAAGCGAAAAAGTTAAATCGCAGTGTCCTGCTAACTTCGTAACTAAGAAAAGAGCCTATCAGGAATCCTGGATTGAGTGACGCACCGCCCCGCCAGAATCATGTGGGATGCCACAAGATAAAGCAAGAGACCACGTGGGACGCCGCGTAAGGTCCTTGCAGGACAAAGCAACACAAAAACCGGCGAGGAGTGGTAACGTACTCAAATATCTCATGGTAGCTGAACTTAGACTGTCAAGTTTTATTATAATATATATATACCTGCAATCTAGCTGTTATCCTCCCCACAAAGTGGGAACATTTATGACCGAAATCCTACTGAACATCAAGTCATAATTAAGTTGACGTCAACAATAAACGTCCCATCTAAGTGACATTCTTGATTCATATATGTCCACGTGACATTTTCCTTTTTTGTCCTGGACAATATTTCATTGCACTGAATTTTTATGCACAGTATACCTAGTGGTCTTTTTGAATTTTAAACACCTTTATGCACATTGATGAATTTACAATTGTGTATATTTAGATAATATTGTTTACCTTTATATTCAGCTTTACTCAATTGTATGTATTCACCTAACACTGGACACCTTATACATCCTACTTGCTTACAGCACTGATTATATCCAGCTTACTTATAGCACTGCACCCAGCCTGCATTAAGCACATACTACATCCAGCCTACTTGCAGCACCTATAGTAAGTGTATCCAGCTTGCATCTAGCACTTTAGTATATCCAGTTTGCATACAGCACTATAGTGTATCGAGCTTGCACTAGCACTTTAGTGTATCCAGCTTGCATACAGCACTATAGTGTATCCAGCTTGCAATTAGTACTTTAGTGTATCCAGCTTGCACACAGCACTTTTATATTTTAGCTGACACACAGCATTTATTGTACCCAGCCTATATCTAGCACTTCTGTGCATTCAGCTCATATAGCACTTTAGTGTATTCAACCTGCATACAGCACTTTAGTTCTTGGAACCTACACCAAGACAGTACTTCAAACCGGATATATACGACAGTCTCCTCTCTATCCTTGTGTACTCAGCCATTGTATATAACACCATATGTACCCAGTTATAGTAGTATATGCATTCAGCCTGTACACCTTGATATCAACTATAAAACCATTTAACCAGTCTATCAAATTGTTTTTATACCAAAAATATAAATAAATAAGTTTTTAAACCTAATAGCCTACTTCAATATATACCAGATGAGAGTGTGCCATCACAACTATATTTTACCACATGGTTTCTAGGTGTCTACACGGTTTCTAGGTGTACCGGTGTATGAGCACCTCTATGCACATTGCACAGTCAGTGAGCCACTGAATTACCTAGTTTCATAGGTTTTGCCAAGAATTTCTCAGAAATAACTTCTCCTATTACACAGTTGACTAAGAAAAAAAATGTTTTTGCCTGGTCTCTCCAAGCACAGGACTCCTTTTGTCTCCTAAAGTCCAAGTTCACTACAGCCCCTGTATTAGTTCATCCCGATCTGGAACTCGCCTTCATTGTGGAAGTAGATGCTTCAGACTGTGCTATAGGGGCTATTCTGTCTCAGAGAACAGGAGACAAGGGTTTATTGCATACATGTGCTTTTTTCTCCCAATGTATATCCCCTGCTGAGAAGAATTATGATGTGGGGAATAAAGAACTGTTAGCTATCATTGCAGCTTTTAAGGAATGGAGACATCATCTTCAAAGAACATCACAGCAAATAATAGTTCTGACTGATTACTGTAATTTGGAATTCATTAGATCTGCCAAATGTTTATCTCCTCGTCAAGCTCGTTGGAGTCTCTTCCTCAATCAATTCAACTTTGTAATCTCGTACAGGCCCGGTTCCCGTAACGGCAAGGCAGATGCTTTATCTAGAATCTTTTCCAATGATTCCACTTCTACGATTCCGCTTAAGACTATTGTTTCTGAGTCTAATTTTGTGGGAGTAATCCATAATAAGGACTTGCTTAAAGAGATAAAAACGGCCTATGACACCGACTCCTTGCTGTCTCAACCACCTGATGATGAGCATTTAATGCTTAAGAAAAAGGTGTGGACTAATGGGCAGAAGCTATATATACCCGAAACAATAAGACTGAAAATTCTAAAGTTAGTCCATGGTTCTAAGATTGTGGGTCACAAAAGAGTGCAGAAGACACAGGAATTTTTGTCCCATTTTTTTGGGGTGGCCCAATTATCAAGAGGATGTAGGAAATACCATGTGACGTTTGTGCTAGATGCAAGACTCCACGTTCTTCACCCATGGGTTTATTACAGCCTTTGTCGGTCCTCTCTCGTCCCTGGGGTTCTATTTCCATGGACTTTATTTTAGATCTACCTATCTCTAAGGGAAAAAATACAATTCTGGTAGTAGTTGACCGGCTCACCAAGGCTGCACATTTCATTCCATGTACTGGCCTAACTTCTGCCAAAGATACCGCTGACCTTGTAGTTCAGAATGTGTTTCGTTTTCATGGAGTTCCTGATGAAGTTATCTCGGATCGTGGGGTGCAGTTTACATAAAAAATTTGGCGTCGTTTTTGCACAGCAATTGAGATTGATATTAATCTATCAACCACCTTTCACCCACAATCTAATGGACAAACGGAAAGCACAAATCAGACTCTGGAACAGTATCTTCAATGCTATATCTGTCATTTACAAGATTATTGGGTCGATCTGCTTCCCGTGGCTGAGTTCTCTTACAATAACTCCCAAAATGCCTCCACCAAGCAAACTCCTTTCTTTGCAAATTTGGGGTATCGTTCAAATATTCTTCCCAAATTCCCTGCTGTTTCACCTATTCCAGCAGTCGCGAAAAGGATCTCTGCATTCCAGCAAAATTTAGAGCTACTAAAAGGAACATTAGATAGGGCTCAAGAAAATTACAAGAAGGCGGCAGATACATTTCGTAGACCAGCACCAATCTTTAAAATAGGGGATAAAGCATGGCTTTCCACTAGAAATTTGAAACTTAAAGAGGACCTTTCACCAATTATGACAATGTGAACTAAGTATACAGACATGTAGAGCAGCGCCCGGGGATCTCACTGCACTTACTATTATCCCTGGGCGCCGCTCCGTTCTCCCGCTATGCCCTCTGGTATCTTCGGTCACTAAGTTATGGTAGGCGGAGTCTGCCCTTGTTCTGCTGTAGCGCTGGCCAATCGCATTGCAGAGCTCACAGCCTGGGAGAAAATAACCTCCCAGGCTGTGAGCTCTGCGCTGCGATTGGCCAGCGCTACAGCAGAACAAGGGCAGACTCTGCCTACCATAACTTAGTGACTGAAATCTCCGCCTTCCATAACTTACTGAGCGAAGAGCGGCGCCCAGGGATAACAGTAAGTGCAGTGAGATCCCCGGGCGCCTCTCTACATGTCTGTATACTTAGTTCACATTATCATAATCGGTGAAAGGTCCTCTTTAAGGTTCCTTCACCAAAACTAGGACAGAAGTTTGTTGGGCCTTATAAGATTATCGGGATAATTAGTCTAGTAGCTGTTCGGCTAAGCTCCCACGATCTATGAAGATTCATCCTGTTTTTCATGTGTCTCTATTAAAGCATGCCGTGCCCAACCCTATTCCAGAACTTGTCCCTCCTCCTCCCGATGCGGTGGAGATAGATGGGCAAGAACAGTTTGTTGTAGAGAAAATATTGGACTCCAGAATTTTCAGGAACCATCTACAATACCTCATTAAGTGGCAGGGTTATGAGTCTGAAGAGAATTCTTAGGAACCGGTGAGTAATATTGAAGGGGTTGTCCGGGTTCAGAGCTGAACCTGGTCATACCCTTATTTTCACCCAGGCAGCCCCCCAGAGCGTTGCATCGGAGCATCTCATGCTCTGATGCGCTCCCTTTCCCTGCGCTAAATCGCGCAGGGCAAGGTCTCTTTTGTTTTCAATAACACACTGCCGGGCGGAAACTTCCCGGCAGTGTGTTCGGTGATGTCACCGGCTCTGATGGGCGGGCTTTAGGGCTGCCCTAACCGTTTTACTGGCTAGGGCAGTGCTAAATCCCGCCCATCAGTGCCGGTGACATCACCGGGCTTCCTGGCAGCCCCATGGAGAGCCCAGGTACGTCACCGGATCTCAAAAAATGCCTTTGCCCTGCGCGATTTAGCGCAGGGCAAAGGAGAGCATTGGAGCTTGAACTGTCAGGGGGCTGCCAGGGTGAAAATGGAGGGATGTCCGGGTTCAGCTCTGAACCTGGACAACCCCTTTAATGAACCCCGACTGATCAAACTGTTTCCTCAAAGACCTCCTGGGAGATTAAGCCAGGTCTCGTCCAGAGGCCACTGTTGAGGTGGTAGTAATGTCAGGAATCATCCTGTTATGTCTGTTTAGTTAAGACTGTCTTGCTCTTAAGTTTTCCCTCAGTTAAGATGGTGGATTGTGTCTCAGCTTGGTTCCATCTTACTTCCTGTTTCATATATAAACCTCTCAAGCCTGTTACTCATTGCTTGAGTATTATGTTTTAGCTCCTGCTTGTGCAGTCCTCTCGCCTGGAACTTGCTCTCTGGTTTGTTCCTTCTCTTTGCGGTTTACCCTGCTATGCCTGGACACCTGCCGACCGCTTGCTGGGTTTCCCCCTGATCTCTCGTCTGGATCCCTGCCTTCATCTGCATTCCTGCTACCTCCTGTTCAAGACTCCGGTGCCTTCTGTGTTTAGGCCTTGTCCCTGCCATTGGATTCCAGCAGTAGTCCACTAGTATCGTGACACACAGATCTTTGCATTATACGTTTTCTATGTAAGTTCCAGTCCTAGTTTATAATTCTGATGCAAAATACAGACTAAACATGCTATTATGTGAAAGCGGCCTTAATCTCAAAATGACAAGGGCCAAAATACAGAGTAAACATTGTGGGCAATGGAGACTGGACGGTTGGGTTCTGAGGGTTCACTGGTGAATCGAACACCTTTTTTCAGGTGACAATAATTAGTGCAGTAGTTTGACTTCTTGCTGGTTCATCGCTATCAGAATCTTGTTATATATAGGGTCAATGTATATTCTTGAACTACGTTTAAGCTGGCCATAAAGCAGAGAGAATGATCAGCCCCTTTGTGGTTGATCAGTTGTCTGTGGGATCATTTGTGCAAGCAATACCTCCAGCAACATGCCAGAGTAAACTAGCAGACAGTTTTTTTTAAAGAACTGACTCCTTGGTCCTTGAGCACAATGGCAAATGATCAGATGAATTTGGCTGATCATGCCATAAACACACAGTTTTGGCCAACAACAGCTGGAATTTTCAGGTGTGTCCAATTACATTTTCAGCAGACAAGCGTCTTCCATTGGCCATCATGAATGATCGTTCATGCTAGTTTTTCAAATGACAATCATCCATTTCGGCCATCTCATATGTATGGCCAGATCTACGCCTCAATATGGTAAAAACATCCTTCAGCGGAGGTTTCTGTACCTTAATATGTATGGAGAACCATATAGAAACATGCTCAAAAATATATCACTATATGGTGCAGTCAACATAGAGTATTGATTGATACAGATTTTTCATACCACATGATCATACACATGCATGATGTCTAAGGGCGTGCTCAGACAGCTGAAATTTCAAGCTAAAAAATCACCATGGTTTCTGCAAGGAAACTCCCCCAAAAACTGACATATCAATTTATTGTGGATTTTACAGTAGTTTGATGAGAGGTGGAAAACATACGGTTGTCATATGCATTTCAGTGCAGAATATGCTCCAAAATCTGCCATATATTGTATATAGACAGTCATTTTTGCCTCTGCTCTATCCACATACTCCAGCTATATTCAAAATGCAGTTTTTTTTTATCTATTTACGTTTAACAAAAATACTTTATTATATTTTGCAACATATTCTGAAATATTAAGCAAAATTCACTCAGTAAAGGAAATCACAAAAGAATAAAAACTGCTTTGAAGATTTTTAAAAGCCTTAAATATATGCATTTTATTGTGCTGTGATGTTTTCCATGAAGAGACGCACCTTGTCCTAATTGACCTGTTGTATATTTGACAGGTTTATAGATTCTGGTTCTGTGATACAGGATTCATCCTATGCAAGTTAATGTACCATGACTCTGTCTGTGCACATACATCTGCTCCAGGTCATGCTAATGATGGAATGAGACTCTCATGGCTAATATATATAATACTTTCCTGCTGCAATAAATAGCATTGTAACTTTTAAACATTGCCATATGCAGAATGATCTGTATTTTCTTACAATATACCTAGTCCAAAACCAGACTGGAAAAAGTACAGTACATCTTATAATCCATAATGTAAAACTACACTTTCAATATCAAAATATTTTTATCCTATAACTGCCCTAGTTTGGTTTTGAGGGTTTAACCAATGAGAAATAGAACCAAGTGGCAAGGTACAGCTCCAAAGTCAACTCCAAATAGAATTGTCATCTTCTGGAGCTTTGGGGTTCTTTTCTTTGAGGGCCTACTCTTATGATCTGGTGGGTCAGTCTAACCCTAGCAGATATGGTATATTTCAAAATTGTTCCTAAAATTTCAGTAAAAAGACTGACTACAGCTTCTTGACATGATCAACATTAATATAATAAATACTGCTATCCATGTAATAATTTAACCCCTTCTGACCAACAATATGATTTTTTATGGCAGTCACTAAGGGAACTTTGGCTAGGCCGCTGCCTTTTTCGGGTCCTGCATGCAGCAGAGCAGGAACTCGCACGACAGCCGGGCTAACTACCAAAATAGTGACTGCAACATCTAGTGACTCTATCCCCAATCAGCAATGCCACAAATGAGATTGTGGTGTGCTGATTTCTTCACTCATCTGCCAGGTAACCTGATGAATGCCCCCAGGTCTGCCCTCAGTGTATGCCTTTCTAGCTGTGCCAGGGGTACAGCCTGATAGAGAGCATGTCAGTTTCAACTGACAGTATAATACACTGTACAACTTAAGTAGGACAGTATATTATACAACTTATTAGAAGATCACTTGTAAAAGTCCCCTTGTGGTGAAACTAATCACTATTAAAAATACGAGTGAATAAAATAAAATGTTATTTAAAAAAAACTCCAAGTTAGAAAATACAGTTTTTTCCAATGAAAAAATGCTTTTTAATAAAGAATAACTCCTTCATATATATTCTTACAATGAAAAGTACAAGTCATTCCACAAGAATCAAGCCCTCACACAGCTCTGTAGATAGAAAAATAAAAACGTTATGGGTTGCAGAAATGCAAAAAGTGTTAAAATTCCTAAAACTTTAAAAAAAATTATATATATATAGTACCACTGTAATTATACTGAACCAAAGAGTAAAGTTAACAAGTTTTGTATGTTGCAAAGTGAATGTTGTAAAATTTACAACATAAAAACTCAATGGCAGTATTGCTGTTTTTCTCCCATCCACCAAAAAAGTGTTAAAATTACAAAAACTTAAAAAAAAATTATATATATAGTATCACTGTAATTATACTGAACCAAAGAGTAAAGTTAACAAGTTTTGTATGCTGCAAAGTGAATGTTGCAAAATTTACAACATAAAAACTCAATGGCAGTATTGCTGTTTTTCTCCCATCCACCAAAAAAGTTAATAAATGTTAATCAATTATTATATTATGAGTCATCTGTACCCCAAAATGGTGCCATTAACATTTTGTCTTGTAAAAACAAGCCTCTATACATCAATGAGAAAAATAAAAATGATATAGTTCTGCGGCAATAAAAATATTTTAAAAAATTGCTTGGCCACTAAGGGGTTAACATTCTACTTTTGTTTTCAGATTGACCAGCCCAGCCTCGGAATGCCTTCCAGAGATTATTATTTTAACAGAGGAAATTATCAGCGGGTAAGTGGAATATTAACATTTATTAAAATTATTTATATTGCCTGAATTAGTTTTTGAAATCAAGTAGGTCAAAAAATAGGGCCATATAAGGGCTGTAATACCTGTAGTACTACTGAACCAAACTTAGATTGCCATGGAACTTTATTACTGATCCTATGTTACAGCCTGTATTATACTGTAGAGCTGAATTCATAATTCTGCAAGCTTCAGAGGTCACATCTCTCAGGATCCCTGAAATCTGATAATTCACATTATGAAAGGCAGGAAATTCTTCTCTCTGATAGTGTAGGTATTGTCTAGTTTGGACCACCATCATTCTTCATGTCCCCTTATGGGGCACAATAAGTTGGTGGTTGATCCCTTGCTGGGAATCCTCCTTTTATTAGCTCCATATACATCAAATGATACAAATGATCTTTCCAACAATAACATTTGAATACTATGGGCTTCCAACATGGGTCAGTTGGTCTTGAATGGACACATAACATAAATAGAGTTTTACCACCATAATAAAATATAGCAGATTGCTAGGATATGCCATTACTTAATGACTGATAGGGGTCCATCCTTGGCGCCTCCACTGATCGCTAGAACAAAGGGGCCATGGCTATAGAAAAGAGGGGCAAGTTCCTTTTTTAAGTTGTAGTATTCAGTTCCTGGTGACCATATGAATACCCTTTCGAGTACAGATAATTTATTTATTGATTCCCATGTCCCGATGGAGTTTACACTCTACTCTTCTTCTCCTCAAAGGGAGACAGATGCACTCACTGAACTCTTGCATGAGGAGCCACTAAGTCATTATGAATATGAAACCCACATGTTCCCCAGGAGACTACAGCTACAATGCAGAGGGCACATTGGTTAGACTGTAGCCTATTACAACACAGGGCAGTAATCCTATCCTTGTGCCAGATACGGTTTTAATTGTAAGTTTACACAGAGGATTGGCCTATTTAGTGTTGCCATTCAGTTTGTTTGTACAAATAAAATAGTGGGAAGCATGACATCCTGTGGATAATAAAATCTTTACCCAGTGGGGCTTACTGTCTGGCGCTATAAATTAACTTAACAAGCAGAACAGGCTCCTGATAAAAGCCATATGTATTATATATCTCTGGGAACTGCACTTGGTGTGGATTAAACTTTTTCTCTCCATGGAAGACTAGCTTTCTGTATTTAGCTGAAAATTATGTAAAAAATGAAAAAAAAAATTGTGTTTTATACTGTAATATTTTGTATATTACAGTACATGGCAGTACTTTTATGAAGATTCCTTAGGCATTTACACAAACGTATTTTGTTTCTGTGTCCGCTCCATTTTTTTGCAGATTGGATGAGGACCTATTCATTTCAATGGGTCCGCAAAAAACGTGGACAGCACACCGTGTGCTGTCCGCATCCGTATGTCTGTTCCGTAGCCCCGCCAAAAAATAGAACATTGTTACAATGGATCCGCAAAAAAAAAAAACGGATGCCATACGGACGTCATCCGTTTTTTTTTGCACATCCGCAAATCACATACAGTCGTGTGATTCTGGCCTTAGATGCGTGCCATATGGGCATTATGAATTAAATTGGTTGTCCACCTTTTGTTAATTAATGGCCTATCCTAACAGTAGACCATCAGCAGCTTATCAGCGAGGGTCCAACAAACCCTTTAACTGGCTATCAAAACCTCCAAGAGACAGCACTTATCGAGATAAAACAGCTAAATGATTACCTATTGTAAATAATGTCCATTGACCATGATTTCAATGTGACAACCCCAACAGGTCAGCTAGTAAAAGGTTCTCCTCAAAATCAGCAATATCAGGGAGGGAACCATGATCTGAGCAGTTGTGGTCCATACTAGAAAAATCCTTTATTTGGTGTGCTGAAAAATACTTCTCATATTTGTTTGAAGTGGATATAGGCACCTCTGTCAAATACGACCAAAGGCCTATACAATTTAAAGGGGTTGTCCATCCTTTAAAAGTTATGTCTGTATAATTCAGCATGAAAAATTAGTTACTTTTTTAAATTACATTCTGTTGTACAGTTGTGAGGTAGTCTATTTGCTTCATTAAAGTGGTGCTTAACATGTATGGCAATGTTCACGTGTACCTACTAAAGTGGTTGCACGTGCTTAGTTTCATCCTTCAACTACCACCAGCCATATCTACTGTTAAAGGCTGTGAAAGTTACAGGGAGAGTACTCACCCCCTTAGAAAGGACACACACCCTGAGCTGTGATAGGGAGAGAGTCGCCTGAGAAAGGACACAATGAACTGAAGAAAATCTAGCAGAGCAATTAGAGCAATGGATTAGGGAAGCTCTGGATCTGTGTGAGGTACTCGGCTGGTTCTAGCATAGTTAGAAAGAGATTGTCTTATACTATATGATATCTGAATGTCATTTGTTCCAGAATTATGGCATAACCCGTTAAATATGTTTTTGATAGACTGCCATTGTGTGGAACTATATAGTTTTCCATACCTCTGTCTACCAAGTGATTACAGGATATGTAGATCCACCACAGTGTGGTGTTCCTAGGTGTTGCATCCAATAAACATGACCTCTGTTTCTCTATAGATTAGGGAAGCCTACCTCCAATTTATGATCACCATTGCTAAAATGGTACGAGAAGACAAGAACCTTACGAAAGATGACAATTACGTGCAGGAAGAAATGGCTCGTGTAATGGAATTAGAGTCCGATATTGCGAAGGTGAAGATTATTCA
This sequence comes from Bufo bufo, assembly GCF_905171765.1. NCBI lineage: Eukaryota > Metazoa > Chordata > Amphibia > Anura > Bufonidae > Bufo > Bufo bufo. The sequence goes on from NC_053389.1 coordinate 141,670,035, forward strand.
GCCATTACTCATTAAGTGAAGGGTCCTTTCTACACTTTGCAGGAAATTTTACAGTCCTTTTTATCTTTTAGGCCACAGCACCATCTGAAGAACGGAATGATGTCACCTTGTTATACAACAAAATGACCATTACCGAGTTCCAGCAGAAGTTTGCAATAGATGTAAATTTCAGTTCCTGAAAATCTTTGCAGGCAACCAGGGACAGATTATCTCCTGACAGTTGTGATGTTAATTCCTCTGTTTGCATGCTCTTACATCTTCTTAACATGAGCAAGATGAGAATTTGGCAGACACATCTTATGTAGAAGGGAAACAAGTCATTGGACAAGAAAAGTCCAACTAGTTAAATTTTCCCTGCTACCGGTCGAAGGATGATGGTTTCCAATAACAGTGCCACTCTTGTCTGGTAGGCTGTCTAGCATTGCAGCATTAAAATGAATGGGACTGATCTGCCATACCAGGCACAGCCAATGGAAAACAGTGGTGCTGTTTGGGAAAGAAAAGCTAATGTTTTCTTACACAACAGTTTTTTCCTAAATATCCCAAAAATCACCAGTGCCTTTAAGTTTTTCCACTTTCCTGATGCAGCGATTTTCCATTTTTGCGTTTTCGTTTTTCGCTCCCTGCCTTCCAGGAGCCATAACTTTTAAATTTTTTTCGTTCACATAGCTGTATGAGGGCTTGTTTTTTGCGAGACAAATTGTACTTTCTTCATTTAATATGGCATACAATGTAGTGGGAAGCGAGAAAAAAAATCCAAATAGGGGGTGGAATTTGAAAAAAAAAACCGCAATTCTGCCACAGTTTTACTGGTTTTGTTTATACGGCATCCACTAGGTGGTAAAACTGAAAAGCAAATTATTCTCCAGGTCAGTACAATTACAAAGATACTACATATGTGTAGTTTTTCTTGAATTTTAATAATTAAATAAAAATAAAAAAATGTTGGACTCCCATAACTTTTTTTTATAATTATGTCTACGTGGATGTGTGATGGCTCATTTTTTGCAAGAGGACCTCTAGTTTTTGTTGAACATGTTGACAAGTTGGCATAAGTCAAGAAATCAATATTGTGTTATTTTATGGAATAACACAACAATTTCAGTTTCATAATCTACATTTTCTTTTTAGGATTTTAATTGGACCAGTTTCATCCAAGAAGTAATGACGTCTGTTGACATTGAGCTTCATCCAGAAGAGGAAGTTGTAGTGTATGGAGTTCCTTATCTCCATCAGCTTAAAGCAATTCTCTCTAATTATTCAGCAAGGTAATTACTCTTAGTATATTTAGTTTTCAAGTATTTATGTTAAGAGACAATATTTAGCTCAGCAGCTCTCACTATATCGTGTATGGACCCATTGTAATCAGTAAGGGTCTTCTAATAAACAAGCAATCTCCTGAGTCATTTGATGGTCGACTGCCACACTGTGTATACTGAATATATGTATTTGTATATGAATTGAAGGGAATATTTTGTAACTGTTAATTTCCATTGTGTGCGTTAGTAGGGTGCATGCTATTAATGGATTTTAAATGACTTATATAGACATGTTATGACCACCCTAAGATGTGCATTTTCCAAAGAAATTTGCAGAGAAGGAGCTTAATGAGCCATGTTAAATAATGAGATGCCAGAGAGAATAGGATTTATATGATGCTTCTAAAATAAAATAAAAAAATAACTTTTCATATAGTCTTGGTGTAACAATGCCGGTTGTGTGCAAGACTACAGGACTGAACACCTATACCAGTCACCTTTCCCATATGCTAATGATGGCTTATAGAAATCAGATGGCCTCATGACTTACAGTAGGGCTGAATTGCACAACAGTCTCAAAAAACACAAAAGTGAAGTATATATCAATACTGGCACATATCAGTAATGAAGGTTATGGAATAAAGAGATGATCAAGCAACCAAGTGGGGGTAGATATATGGCATACATTTAGATGGCAGATAAGTGACAGTGAACAAAACAGATCAATATCGAGCTGACCCTATCTGAATGCAAACTAGCATAGCCATAGCCACGGGGTGCCGGCTGTTTCATACAGTAGACACCCAGGGCTCATGTCCGCGACCAGCGATAATGCTGGTCGTAGACATTTAACATATCAGATGCTGTGGTCAACCCTGACCATGACATCTGAGCGTGTGCAAACTCAGAAGCGCCTGCTTCCGGGTATGCTCCGGCTCCCTCTGGTGGTGATCAGAGGAGCTAGAGCTTGTATGCAGCAGCAGCTGTCATAGAGAATGACAGGAGGCTGCTGCATAGTGTTTCCTATGGAGCCCCTGTCTGTAGCAGGGCTCCATAGGAAACTAGTACATTTCTCATAGACTCCAATGCTAGTGCATTGGAGTCTACGAGAGTAGCAATCTAATGATTGCTTGTTATAGTTCCTCATAGGATATTTTTTTCCTGCTTACCACTTCATCATATGCAATATTAAATGATGGGATTGTAAAGTACATCTTGTCCTGCAAAAAACAAGTCCTCATATGGCTATGTGAACAGAAAAATAAGTTTTAGCACTGGGAAGGCAGGGAGCGCAAAACACAAAAACGAAAAAAAAATAAAAAATCTCTGGGGTAGAAAGGGTTAAACTGTGGAATTAATGTCCAGAAACACGGTGGACAATGTGGAACTACAACTTACCAGATGTGGGGATTCGCTCTGGTAGGCAGGGTGAGGGGACGTGGAACAGAGGAACCAAAAACAGTTCTTGATCAAACTGCAGTGTTTTATTCACACAAGCAGGTTTAACAGCTCAGCAAACATCTTCACCTTAGGTAAAAGTCCTGGTGTTCAGTTCACACCATGCTGCAGGTCCCGCATAAAGAGTCCAAGTCCAGGCGTGTGTTCACACTTTGCAAACAGGTCCACACCAAAGTTTAAGCCCAGGATTTAGTCGTCCTGTCTTCCCCAAACAGGTCGCAAGCATTCATCCAGGCACAAGCCTCATACCTTAACACAGACAGCTATATCCCACACTCTAGCTGCCTTTAATGAGAGTTGGGCGTCCTCGGACCAGCAAGTGAAATCAGGCCCGGTGCTTGACCTCACCTTGCTGCAATCAGTCTCTGCAGCAAATACTGGGAGGAAAATACCTCCCATCTACTAACAGACCCTTCACTGTGTGACACAGAATACGTAAAATATACACTAAACTAGAAAAATAAATCATTGTATCAGATTGTGAGAGGAAAAGCCACCTTACTGAATTGAGGCTTGGATATAAATCAATTCACAATTAGTACTCCACCCCAATCAACCTAGTGAGACTAGGTGATAAAAACCCAGATTCAAATGCAAGGCAAGTATACAGCAACTGACAAAACAAAGTTAGTAACTAGGTGAACAGGCAGAACCATGTTGCTGATAAGGCTTATGTAAAAATCTTCTGTTTTGTGCATACAGCGTCCATGCAGATCTTGGTTACATGCTACAAAACCCAAGCCTACTCTTGTACTATCTGTAGGATAGCATTATAGGGGGCAGAGGGTGTGAAGTAACATAACTGGAGGATCAGACTGCATACAGGGTTTCTTTGTAGTCTATAACCTTTAAAGTGGTAAATGATTTTTAAATAAGGCAATTTGAAAATTGAAAGTGTATTGGAGCAATAAAGAATAATTGGTTGAAAATGTATATACATCTGTTAAAGTTTGCCTGTATCCAGCCTTACAAAACATGGGACATTTAGATTAAAAAAAATAGCTAGACATTCTTTGGTCGTTCAGGAGTGGCTCTGTACATACTACATATGCCTGATCAACGATCTGCACCCAACTGTTGTGTACAGCTCTCTTCATGCCATTACAGCCAACGGGAGAGTCAAAAGGTTGGAGGCCTGTGCTCTAAATATCATGAGACTTAAATTTGTAGCTCTTTGGGACCAATGAAAATTTCTGTAAGGGTGTCCCCACCTACCATATGCTATTTATCATACTTATGAGGCAGAGCAGTCTTTCGATCTCTTAAGGCACCAGGGCCTGGGTGTCACTTTTGATATAAAGTCATATATGTATAATATAGTTGTAAGTCTTTCAAATGGCCAGTTGAAAAAAAAGACCACTGTTGCGTATGTCAATGACTAGCCTAGTTGAACTTGTGTTTTACTGATCTATTTCCAGGTTCTAAATTGGATAACTCAAGGTTAATCACTTTTACTAATGAAAAAAAAAGTTCTACCCGACCACTACCACTCACTAATGTCATCTGTTCTGGTAGTTTCTAAGTTCTAGTTACCAACTGCATTTGTATTATTGAACTGTAATAATAGAACTTCCCTAGTATTAAGCTTCAGGGATGAGCTACAGTTTATTTACAGTTTCCAATAACAGTTTATTATGTTGAATCCCTACTAAGATCAGGGTTTTATTTTTCTCCACTGAAACCAATTATTTTCCTAGTAATTTGTCTTCACTTCTAATCCAACATTCCACCAGTGCTCTGTGGTTTCTAGATTAATGGCTTATTTTATATATTGTGTCATAGGTTCCCCTTGTAAGCTTCTACCAGGGGGTTCTCAGATCCTGAGAGACCACTAACTATAGAAAAAAAATCTAATATCACATAATCCTGTTAATTAAACCACATTTTTGGAAACAAAATTGGAGTTTATTATTGAGAAAAAGTTTTTAATGAGAATAATTGATTACTAGGTCGTATAAATTCCATATAGTAGAATAGAATCATAAACCAAGGCTATGGACATCATAGTAAAAATCTGCAGGAGCCTCATCTCTAGGTTTTGTCGACCAACATGGAATAAATATATTTCTAAAAGACTGCATAAGGAACTAGTTGTATGTTAAGCAAGTGATTTGTATCATGCAGACTTTTCATTTTTAAAAGGGATATTTACTATAGGCAATTGCTTTTTGTTAAATCTTCCCCCTTCTAATAAGTTGATTACAAGGTACTCTGTTGATAGGAATCCCCAACAAGCATCTGTAGTCTGTATGAATATGCAAGCTAGACTATGCAAAGATGCATAGGCTGCATAAGAATGCTGGAGGCATAGGCATGAATTTTCTTTTTACATTTGACTCATGTCCGAATCGATTCTACATCACTCCAACATGCTCCAATTGCCCTGATAATTCGTATATGACACCCTGAGGTGGAGACTTGCTCAATATTGACTGTATTATGTAAACAGAGGAGCGTTGCTAAAGCTCAAAATGGGCCACTTTACAGCTACTTTTCTAATAGAAATGTGCGATTTTGGTAGTTAAAATACATTAAAAAAATGATCAGTATCACTGCCCCTACACATTACAAAAATAAACAAAAAATAATGACAGTTACACGTTAACCCCTTTCCAACATATGACGTAATCAGGGATTAGTACGTCATGGCGGTAAGTGACTTGCCATATTTTGACGTACTATTACGTCATGTGACCGGGCGGGCACGGGAGCGGTGCACGCCTGATCACTGCAGGGGCCCGGCCTTCCCTGATAGCCGGCCCCCTGCTATATCCGCCGGCATCGCTGTAAAAGCCTATGCCAGCAGATTAACCCCTTCTATGCCGCGGTCAGCACTGACCGCTGCATAGAAGGTGCATGCAGCGGGTGAGGGAGCCCATCGGGTCCCCGCGCTGCTGTGGCGGGGACCCAATGGGTGACAAAGCAGCCCGATGCCATGCACAGGCTGCCCAATGCCTTGTACGGCATGGGGACCTGCCTTCTACGGGGTCGAGGAGATCCAGCCTCAGACTGCGTCTCTTAGACAACCTGTTAGGATATTACTCAGTGTAATACACTAACAGGCAATGCATTACAATACAGATGTACTGTAATGCATTGCAGAGGGCATCAGACCCTCAAAAGTTGAAGTCCCACAGTGGGACAGAAATAAAGTTAAAAAAAGCAAAAAAAAAGTGTTAATAAAAAAATAACGTTTCAAGTAAAAAAGAGAAAACTGCCCCTTTCCCCTGATTTTATAATAAAAAATAGAAAAAAAAAGGAAAAAACACACATATTAGGTATCACCGTGTCCGTAACGACCAGTTCTATAAATATATCACATGATCCACGCTGTCCGATAAACACTATAAAAAAATGAATAAAAACTGTGTCAAAAAAATACATTTTTGTCAGCTTACATTACAAAAAGTGCCACACCAAGTGATCAAAAAGGCGTATGTCCCTCCAAATGGTACTAATAAAACCATCACCTAATCCCACAAAAAATGAGCCCCTACATAAGAGAATTGCTAAAAAAAAAATATAGCTCTCAGAACATGGAGACATTAAGACATCCTTTTTTTTTCTTCAAAAATGCTATTAATGTGTTAAAGTGAAATAAATGTAAAAAGTATACATATTAGGTATCGCCGAGTCCATAACAACCAGCTCTATAAAAATATCACATGACCTAACACCGTAAAAAAAAAAAAAAAACAGTGCCAAAAAAGCCATTTTTTTGTCACCTAACATGCAACACCAAGCGATAAAAAAAGACATATACCCTAGAAAATAATACCAAACTGTCACCTTATCCCGCAAAAAATAAGACCCTACCTAAGACAATCAGTCAAAAAATAAAAAAGCTATGGCTCTCAGACTATGGAGACACTAAAACATCATTTTTTTGGGTTTCAAAAATGCTATTATTGTGTAAAACTTTAATTAATAAGAAAAATTATACATATTAGATATTGCCACGTCTGTAACGATCTGCTCTAAAAAAAAGTCCCATGACCTAACCCCTCAGGTGAACACTGTAAAAATAAAATCAATATAAACTGTGCCAAAACAACCAATTTTTTGGTCACCTTGCCTATAAAGTGTAATAATGAATGATCAAAAAATCATATGTACCCAAAAATAGTACTAATAAAAACGTTAACTCTTCCTGCAAAAAATGAGCCCCTGCACAAGACGATCGGCAAAAAAAAATGAAAAGAAAGCGTTAAGAAAATGGAGACGCATTTTCTAAAAATGCTTTATTATGTAAAACTAAAAACAAAGAAAGTAGACATATTTGATATCATTGCATCCATAACAACCTACTCTATTATAATAGCTTATGATCTAACCTGTCAGATGAATGTTGTAAAAAATAAAAACGATACCAAAAATCATATGTACTCCAAAATAGTACCAATAAAACTGGCACCTTATCCTCTAGTTACTTTTTGGGAGTTTCTACTGTAAGTGTGCATCAGGGGGGCTTCAAATGGGACATGGCATCTAAAAACCAGTCCAGCAAAATCTGCCTTCCAAAAACCATGTGGAGTTCCTTTTCTTCTGCGCCCTGCCGTGTGCTCGTACAGCAGTTTATGACCACATATGGGGTGTTTCTGTAAACCGCAGAATCAGGGTAATAAATATAGAGTTTTGTTTGACTGTTAACCCTCGATGTGTTAAAGAAAAAAATTTATTAAAATGGAAAATCTGACAAAAAAGTTACATTTTGAAATCTCATCTCCATTTTCCTTTAATTCTTGTGGAACACCTAAAGGGTTAAAAAAAAGTTTGAGTTAACAAAGTTTTGAATAACTTGACGGGTGTAGTTTCTAGAATGGGGTCATTTATGGGGGGTTTCCACTATGTAAGCCCCACAAAGTGACTTCAGATCTGAACTGGTTGTCACGACTGTGACTGATCCAGACAGGTCTGGGAGGAGAAGGTCGCAGCGACTTGCTACTCGCGATAGCTTGTGAGTTTGCTCCGTGGTTCAGGGTATGTCATCTGGGCTTTGCCTTGTGAACCTTTTTGTCCTGACTGGGAGTTTGTAGGCATCCTTCTCAGGTGAGTCCTGTCTGCCACTCCCAGCTACTATATTAGTTTCACTTTCACTTGCAGTCATTGCCAGATATAGTCCTTACTTCCAGTTCTATTCTGACCTTTGAAGGAGATCGTTTGATGGTGTTGCTGTGAAGCTCTTGTCCGGCGTGGACTGTCGTGATTGGGATCGCCTTCTCTGCTCGTGACTGGATAAGTCTATCTCTGATATAGTTTGTTTTGTTGCTGTCTTCCCCTGCTGTTCTCCTAGACATGAGTGATGGTGACTAGTGCTCCCATCGGCCTTTCCCCACTCTAGGCTTGTTAGGGTGACTGAAGGTTTTAGGCATCCTGCTCGCCGCACGGGTTCACACCCCGTCTAGGGTATCAGGGCAGACAGGTGCCAGCTTAGGGTTAGTCAGGGGTGGCCATACTATTCCCATCCGTAGATAAGGGTCCCCCTTCCCCTCCGTCTGGTGCGACACGACTGCTGCTGGGGTAGCGGTCGTGACAGTATATCTGGCCTTTTAAAAAAAAAAAAGTGACATTTCTTTTTTTTTTTTTGCTTGCTGTTTTGCTTTGTATTTTTCTGTTCCACTATGAATCCGGTTACGGTTTTGGCGAAACAATTACAGGGATTATCCCTTGAAGTGGCAGGATTAAAAGCAACAGTGCTGCAGCAGCAGCAGCCATCCTTGGGTTCCACCGTTGCTACGGGAAACCAAGGTACTCCTGAGCCAAAAGTGGCTTTACCTGATAGGTTCTCAGGAGGGAGAGACCAATTTGTAACCTTCGGAGAAGCTTGCAAATTGTTCTTCAGGTTACGCCCTAGATCCTCCGGCGGTGAGGAACAACGGGTGGGTATTGTAATTTCTCTCCTGCAAGGAGATCCGCAGGCTTGGGCTTTCTCCCTACCATCAGACTCTCTGGCCTTACGATCAGTGGAGGAGTTTTTTGAAGCCCTGGGTCTCGTATATGATGACCCGGACAGGGTCTCACTGGCTGAGTCTAAGCTACGTAGACTTCGGCAAGAGAACCGATCTGCTGAACTATATTGTTCCGAATTCCATAGGTGGGCTACTGATACGTTATGGAACGACTCGGCCCTTAGGAGTCAGTTCTGCCAGGGGTTGTCTGAAAAATTAAAAGACGCGCTGGCGGTATACGAGGTCCCTGGGTCTCTGGAGGCTGCTATGTCTCTGTCCATAAGAATCGACAGAAGACTCAGGGAGAGACTATTAAATTTTACGGAGGCCTCTATAGGGCAGGGATCGGTTTGTTATGATCCAGTCGAACCAATGCAAATAGGGGGCGCCACTAGACGGGTGAATCCTCCTAAGTTCTGCTGTAGGTCAGAGGTTTGTTTTCGTTGTGGGGGGAGGGGTCATTTTGTAAAGGTTTGTCCCTCAGAACCCAAGAGACCACAAACAAAGGAGCCGCCGGGAAAACTAGAGTCCCCAGATTGTGCGGAGGATAACAGTCTGGGCGTATTCGTTTCCTCCATACGCATGTCTCAGTTTTTGTTGTCCGCTACCGTTGAGGCGGGCAATAAGACTGAGATCTGTTCCGTCTTTTTGGACAGTGGGGCGGGGGTCAACTTGGTGGATTCACGGTTTGCTCAGGCTCTGGGTTTTACTCCAGAACCGATACGCAGAACTATTCCTGTTTTTGCCATCGACTCCTCCCCTCTTACTCAGAAAGAGTTAACTCAGATCATTCATAATATCCATCTGCAGGTAGGGGACCTCCATAAAGAGCATATCTCGTGTTATGTCCTGGACGGTCTTCCGGCTCCTATGGTATTGGGGCTTCCCTGGCTGGTGACTCACAATCCAGTGGTGGATTGGCAGGCCGGGGAGATTGTGGAGTGGAGTGAACATTGTAAGGACAACTGCTTGAGTAGTAGGTGCTCTACACTCTCTGTAACATCTTTACCTGCCTTTCTGTCAGATTTTATGGATGTGTTCTCTGAGAAGGGTTGTCAGGGGTTACCACCTCATCGTCCATATGATTGCCCGATTAATCTACTACCTGGGGCCAAACTACCTAAAACCCGGTTATACAATCTTTCCGGCCCGGAGAGGAAGGCTATGAAAGATTATATTTCGGAGAGTTTGGCTAAGGGACACATCAGACCCTCTTCTTCACCTGTGGCTGCAGGGTTCTTTTTCGTTAAAAAGAAAGATGGGGGCCTACGTCCTTGCCTGGATTTCCGGGAATTAAACCGGATAACTATCCGATATCCCTATCCTCTTCCTCTCATTCCCGACCTCTTTAATCAGGTTGCTGGTGCTAAATGGTTCTCCAAAATGGATCTCAGAGGAGCCTATAACCTGGTTCGCATCAAAGAGGGGGATGAGTGGAAGACGGCTTTTAATACTCCGGAAGGGCATTATGAAAATCTGGTCATGCCATTTGGTCTTACTAATGCGCCTGCGGTATTCCAACATTTTGTCAACGATATTTTTAGTCACCTTATCGGGAGATTTGTTGTGATATATCTTGATGACATCCTGGTCTATTCCCCGGATCTGGATACACATAAGATCCATGTGAGACAAGTGCTGCAGATACTAAGGGCCAACAAATTGTTTGCTGAGTTAGAAAAATGTGTGTTCGTCGTAAAAGAACTGCCATTTCTGGGGTATGTGTTGTCAGATTCAGGTTTCCACATGGATCCAGAGAAAGTCTGGGCGATTATAGACTGGGATCTGCCTGAGAACCTAAAGGCATTGCAACGCTTCCTGGGGTTTGCCAATTTTTATAGAAAGTTTATAAAAAACTATTCCTTGTTGGTCAAACCACTGACGGACATGACCCGAAAGGGATCCGATTTTTCCAAATGGTCACATGCAGCCAAAACTGCCTTTGCATCTCTGAAGGAGAGATTCACCTCGGCCCCTATTCTCGTACAGCCAGATGTCTCGCTTCCTTTTATTGTAGAGGTTGACGCATCAGAGGTGGGGGTGGGAGCGGTACTATCTCAGGGCCTGGCCCCTGGTGAATGGCGTCCTTGTGCTTTCTTTTCGAAGAAATTGTCTACTGCAGAAAGGAACTATGATATTGGCAACAGGGAACTTTTGGCTATTAAGTTGGCTTTTGAGGAGTGGCGTCATTTTTTGGAGGGGGCGGTTCATCCCGTCACGGTGATTACTGATCACAAAAACTTATTATATCTGGAGTCTGCTAAACGTCTCACCCCTAGACAGGCTCGGTGGTCGTTATTTTTTACTAGGTTTAATTTTGTAATAACCTATCGCCCGGGGGCAAAAAATACTAAGGCGGATGCATTGTCTCAAAGTTTTCCTGGAGGGGGTGATGTTGAGGTACCAGAGCCCATTTTGCAAAAGGGGGTGGTGGTCTCTGCATTACACTCAGGTTTGGAGGGGAGGGTTTTGGAAGCTCAGGGGGACGCCCCGGCCTCCTGCCCCTCGGGTAAACTGTTTGTGCCAGAAAATTTACGACTGGAGATACTAAAAGAACACCATAACTCCACACTGGCAGGACACCCAGGTAGTAGGGCAACCTCTGAGTTAGTGTCTCGTCGGTTCTGGTGGCCTAAATGGCGCCAGGAGGTGTTGAATTTTGTGTCTGCATGTGCTACCTGTGCTCGTTCTAAGGTAGATCATACTCGTCCGGCAGGGCGTCTTTTACCTCTGGCCATCCCCAACAGGCCTTGGACGCACCTGTCAATGGATTTCATTACGGATCTACCAGTATCAGCGGGGAAAACTGTTATTCTTGTAGTTGTTGACAGATTCAGTAAAATGGAATATGTACGAAATGAGGGGGCACTCACATACGGGAAACACTGGACGATTAGGTAAATGTGATTTAATATTCTAAAAACAGACCCCTAAAATTTACATAAGAAAATATACTGTAACAACCTATAAATTACATATATATGAATCCTAATAGCACATTGGTATAGCGTGCTGGCGTAAAATGCTGTTATGCGTGGTATCACATACGGTCCATATAGGCAATCTCCCAATTCAAATATATATTCGCCAGTCTATATATTTGAATTGGGAGATTGCCTATATGGACCGTATGTGATACCACGCATAACAGCATTTTACGCCAGCACGCTATACCAATGTGCTATTAGGATTCATATATATGTAATTTATAGGTTGTTACAGTATATTTTCTTATGTAAATTTTAGGGGTCTGTTTTTAGAATATTAAATCACATTTACCTAATCGTCCAGTGTTTCCCGTATGTGAGTGCCCCCTCATTTCGTACATATTCCATTTCTTCTTCTAGGTCCTGAGGGTAGGACCGGAGGGTGAGCACCTATCCATACGTGATAGGGGTGAGCCGCTGTATTTTATATAAGATTCAGTAAAATGGTGCACTTTATTGCTCTTGCCGCATTGCCTAATGCTAACACACTGGCTCAGGTTTTTATTGACCACATCGTGAAGCTTCACGGGGTCCCTTCCGATATTGTTTCGGATCGTGGTACCCAATTCGTTTCAAAATTTTGGAAAGCTTTTTGTTCTCGTTTAGGGGTTCATCTGTCGTTTTCTTCATCTTTCCATCCACAGTCCAACGGTCAGACTGAACGTACCAATCAAAACCTAGAGACATATTTGAGATGCTTTGTTTCCGAAAATCAGGAGGAATGGTCATCTTATTTACCGTTAGCCGAGTTTGCCATTAATAATCGTCGTCAAGAATCCACCGATAAGTCACCATTTTTTGGTGCGTATGGTTTCCATCCTCAGTTTTGTACGTTTAGTGAGGGGGGGGCCGTCTGGGATTCCCGAGGAGGAACGATTTGCGTCTTCACTTTCTTCAGTGTGGCAGAGTGTGCAAGAAAATTTGAAGAGAATTGGTGGTAGATACAAACGTGCGGCTGATAGGAAGCGCTCTGAAGGTCCGGACCTTGGGGTGAATGACTTGGTGTGGTTGTCTACCAGAAATATCAAGTTGAAGGTTCCCTCGTGGAAATTAGGTCCGAGATTTATTGGTCCTTATAGGGTAATTAAGATCATTAACCCGGTGGCTTTTCGTCTTGAGCTACCTCAGACTCTAAGGATCCATAATGTCCTCCACAGATCTCTGCTTAAGAGATATGTAGAACCTCCTGAACCATTGCCACTACCGCCTCCACCGGTGGTTGTTGATGGCAGTCTTGAGTTTCAGGTAGAAAAGATTGTTGATTCACGATATGTTCGTCGCTCTCTTCAGTACCTGGTGCACTGGAAAAGTTATGGTTCCGAAGAGAGAATGTGGGTTCCAGCATCAGAGATAAAAGCGGACAGACTCATTCGGGCTTTTCATAGCTCCCATCCGGAGAGGCCTGGTCTTGAGGGTCCAGGGGCCCCTCGTAGAAAGGGGGGTACTGTCACGACTGTGACTGATCCAGACAGGTCTGGGAGGAGAAGGTCGCAGCGACTTGCTACTCGCGATAGCTTGTGAGTTTGCTCCGTGGTTCAGGGTATGTCATCTGGGTTTTGCCTTGTGAACCTTTTTTCTCCTGACTGGGAGTTTGTAGGCATCCTTCTCAGGTGAGTCCTGTCTGCCACTCCCAGCTACTATATTAGTTTCACTTTCACTTGCAGTCATTGCCAGATATAGTCCTTACTTCCAGTTCTATTCTGACCTTTGAAGGAGATCGTTTGATCGTGTTGCTGTGGAGCTCTTGTCCGGCGTGGACTGTCGTGATTGGGATCGCCTTCTCTGCTCGTGACTGGATAAGTCTATCTCTGATATAGTTTGTTTGTTGCTGTCTTCCCCTGCTGTTCTCCTAGACATGAGTGATGGTGACTAGTGTTCCCATCGGCCTTTCCCCACTCTAGGCTTGTTAGGGTGACTAAAGGTTTTAGGCATCCTGCTCGCCGCACGGGTTCACACCCCGTCTAGGGTATCAGGGCAGACAGGTGCCAGCTTAGGGTTAGTCAGGGGTGGCCATACTATTCCCATCCGTAGATAAGGGTCCCCCTTCCCCTCCGTCTGGTGCGACACGACTGCTGCTGGGGTAGCGGTCGTGATACTGGTCCTTAAAAAGTGGGTTCTGGACATTTTCTTAAAAAGTTTAAGAATTGCTTCTAAAATTCTAAGCCTTCTAACATCTTAAAAAAAATAAAATGACATTTACAAAATGATGCCAACATAAAGTAGACATATGGAGAATGTGAAGTAATAAAAATTTTATGAGGTATCACTTTCTGTTTTAAAAGCAGAGAAATTGAAATTTTGAAAATTGATAATTTTTCAAAATTACTGGTAAATTTGAGATTTTTTTCATAAATAAAGGTGAAATATATTGACTCAAATTTATGACTATCATGAAGTACAATGTGTCACGAGAAAACAATCTCAGAATGGCTTGGATCAATAAAAGTGTTTCAAAGTTATTACCGCATAAAGTGACACATGTCAGATTTGCAGAAAATGGCCTAGGCAGGAGGGCGAAAACTGGCCCGGGGTAGAAGGGGTTAAGCTCTTAGACACAATGACAACAATAGCAGATAATGTCAGAGTGACATTGACATACTGTATATGGCTATGGATAAACTCATGGTGTTGTCAAACAGTGTTATTAAAAACACACCATGCCATCACATGTTGTAACGTGCCGGAGATCCCGCGGGGAACCCCCGAGATGTCAGGCAAGGCAGGACACGGGCAAAACAGGCTACAGAACACAGAAACTTTAATGCAAGGCAACAGAAGCACATGACAATGACAGACGTGCCGCAGAGTACTGCACAGATCAGCGGGTGAAAACCCACTGTGCTACTGACGGTATGTACCCAGAAGGGGCGTGACTAAGGAGCTACCTGGACTTCACTAGGGCCCCTGATGGTGGGGATAGACTTCGCTGTTAGGGTAGCTGCCAGGTGCCACTCCAGAGCCACACCCGTACAGTAGCAACTGGTCAGGAGGATCAGGAGATACCTACGAAGGTATCTACAGAAGTACAGGCATGAATCGAATTAAAGGCATAACAAAAACCAGGAATAGACAGGACAGAGCCAGAAGCAGTTACCTGCGCCGCAAGCAGTGGGAGCTAAGCGGCCCCGGGCAGAGCTGCACACGGATGGCGATTTTTCCGCAGGCAGACAAACAGACATGAACAGAAGCAGAGTAAACTGCCACAAACAAGAACAGAAACAGGCATAACAGAAACAGACACAGATACGCTCTGCTAAGCGCTCGGACGCAGATACAGCTCTGCTAAGCTATGGGCAGATTCAGATACAGACATAAACAGGCAAAAACATAACAAAGCAACCAAACGGAAACATCAATGCAGAACAAGGAATACCACACAGAAACATGGGCAGACATGAACGGCAGCAGGGACCCCAAGGGTCAGTAGCAAGGGGTGAAACATCATAGTTAGGCACAGAACAAACAAGACTGACCGACAGATAAACGAAAACAGAACTGACCCAGATCACACAGATACCAGGGAAAAATACCTGCCCAACAAGTGCACCTGTGAGGAACACACCCACAGAGCAATTCAGGGGTATTAACCCTTACAGGTCAGGGAACCAGAACACAGCACAAGGCTGCAGTACTGGGCATTGCCCATGGCAACCAGGAAACACAGAACAGGGCATTGCCCATGGCAACCAGGATACACAGATACAAACACAGACACGGTCAAAGGGGTACACACGTACACAGGCAGGTTCACACCAGATACCGCAGCCAGCATGCAGCCCCTAGCAACCAGCCTGCACAGGATTTTGGCCTGCAGCCAGTACGCCAGGGCGCATGCAGCCAGCCTGCATGGCATCACAGGGCACAGTGAACCGCACCGTGACACATGTGTTATGCTTTTTTATATTATAAACCTTCCAAAATGTGTCCCTTATTAGGGGGCAGACGATGTTTAAACACACATTGTGTTATGGGAAAAAAACAGCAACTTGTTGGGACCAAGTGTCCAAAAATTATGCCTTAATGGGAAATCCCTTCCGCCATTTATACACACACACACGTTAATGTCAGGAAAAAAAAGCGTTCTGTATAAGCGTCCAAAAATGATGCATTAACAGGGGCAGAATGCCTGCAAGTATTTATACATGAACAAGTGTTAAACAGGTTTTCCGAGATTTTTATACTGATGACCTATTCAGAGAATCTGATTGCTGGGGGTCTGACACCCGGGACCCACACCAATCAGCTTTTTGAGAAGGCAGCAGCGCTTCTGTTAGCGTTGTGGCCTTCTCTCTGTTTTTCCTAGGCCGAGTGACGACACGCTCATATGTCACATGGCCTAGGAGCAGCTTAGCCCCATTCAAGTGAGTGGGGCTGAGTGCAATACCAGGCACAGCCACTATACAATGTAGGGTGCTGTGCTTGGTAAGCTGCGAGAAGGCAGAGGCGCTCACAGGAGAGCTGATACCTTCTCAAAACAGTTGATCACGGGGGTTTCAGGTGTTGGACCCACACCGATCAAATACTGAAGACCTATCCAGAGAATAGGTTATCAGTATAAAAATCTTGGGAAACTCTTTTAACTGTTAGAAGAAACAGTGGCTTGTGAAGTTGAACAAGCCTGGAAAAATTCTCCCTTTTATTTGGGAGCAGCATTAGTACACTGTGGATATGGAAAGGGTAAAGTGTGTAGGGGTAATATAGTGGTGCTTAAAAATGATTTTTCTATTAGGATAGTAGTCATAGTAATGGTGACTATGTATTGGTAATGATAGTGGCTGTAGGGGTAATGAAAATGGCAGTAGGGGTATTAGCAGCAGGGAGTAGTAGCTGCGGCGGTGGTGGCAGCAGCAGCCATACTGTACATGAACATGATAGGTAGACAGCGGCAGTGGCATGATAGAGCACCATCAGCAAGGACAGATATGTTCATCATTCATCCAGAGATGTGTCAAAATCCTCATAGATCCATGCCCCTCCCCCTTTGTCTGTTTGGGTGGGACAATAGGAATTGGCCTTGTTGCTTTGGTGTTGCATCACCGCTGCCACAAAAAATATTGACCAAGTGTGCCGTGAAAAACATGTACTGTCATTGCCCTTAACAGCTGCTTCAAGTGTCCGTGCTGGTGTGCACCTTGCCACAAAGCGAGAATTGCAAGGAGCCAGACACATTCTCCACCACATGGGAGTACGAGCCAGAGATGACTTTTTTGAGAAATAATAGAGGCCAGATATCTTCCAGCAAGGCTGAGAGCACGCCATCAGTTCCATAAAGGCAACAGAATCCACTAAGTGCAATAGAAACCACTGCACCACCAGCAACTTGGCCGGTGGGAGTTCAGCTTGCACCCCAGCGGATTGCTAGGCGCGTATTGTTGTTTCCTGGCTACACATTCCGTTATCTATGGCTGTCGACAGACACTGCACTGCATGTGGTTGTAGCCTAGCTGCCGCAAATGAAGCCGGGAGAAGGAGGACACTTTTGTTACACTAGCTGACGGCTATTTTTATTTTCACACAGACACTGGTGATGCCGTTTCATGTGTTGCAATAGAGCCGTGGTGTCTATGTTTGTGTTTAATCGTCCATGGCTTATTTAAATCCTGCAGATCTTGCACACGGCAATGCTTTTGTCTTCTGGCACTGTGGAGAAAAACTGCCAAATGGGAGATACTTGCACAGAACTAGCAGCAGCCAAGCTTGGCCTAGGTCTAGTATGTTTTGAGCCTGTGCCCACAGTATCAGCCGCGTCACTAGTTCCTGAGCTGACCATAATAGAAGCAGATCAGGCCCTGGTAGCTTTCTTGGTAGGTTCTGGCAGTACACTGCCTCTGGTCGATGATGAGGCTTGGGTCTATTGTTTGCCATTTACCAGACATTCTATTATGAGGCCTATACATGAAAAGTCACAGGTTTGGTACACAGATCAATTACCGTATTTTTTGCCCTATAAGACGCATCGGCCCATAAGGTGCACGTAGGTTTTTGAGGAGGAAAATAAGAGAAAAAAAATTTGAACCAAAAGGTGTGCTTTTGGTGGGCTTTGAACTAATGGTAGCCTGTGAATGACACTATTATGGGGGTCTGTGGATGGCACTGTTATGGGGGTCTGTGGATGGCACTGTTATGGGGGTCTGTGGCTGACACTGTTATGGGGGTCTGTGTCTGACACTGTTATGGGGGTCTGTGGCTGACACTGTTATGGGGGTCTGTGGCTGACACTGTGTGGATGGCACTGTTATGGGGGCATCTGTGGATGGCATGACACTGCTATGGGGGGATCTGTGGATGACAGATAAATAGTATCTTATGCTATTTGACATCCACAGATCCCCCCATAACAGTGTCAGCCACTGTGAATGACCCCCAATACAGGGGCTGGGGGGAGGAGGCAGGAGGCTGGACGGGCACTGGCAGCGTAACTTCCTACGTCACGTGCCTGCGCCGCCTGCTTCATTCATAAAGTGGGCGGAGCAGGCACGTGATGTAGGAAGTTACACTGCCAATGCCCGCCCGCCCAGCCTCCTGCCTCCAGCATCCAGCCTGCTATGATCGTAAGTACAGGCTGCTCAGTGCTGGATCGAACATATGTATAGTAACCATTGCCTACCTGCAGTTACAGATACCATTAGTACAGTGAGTGGGGCCCAGTGCAATAGAATACAGTGGCTGCATCGGGCCCCTCTGCTATTATAAAACTAAAGGCCGGCCTCCAGCCCCTCCTCCCCCCTCGCTGATACACACGCCGGCCGCGCTGTGCAGCTTGCGGTCGGCGGTGTATCAGTGTAAAAATGGCAGCCTTCGCCCCATAAGACGCACTGCCATTTTCCTCCCACTTTTGGGGGGGGGGGAGTGCGTCTTATAGGGTGAAAAATACGGTAAACAGTACTAGAAAAATTGCAAGTGTTTTAAAAAAAAATATATATATATAAGTTAAAGACAGAGGTGCAATTAAATGTCCCTCTCCTTTTACAAACACACTACACTCGGATGCATTTTTTGCACTAAAATGTGTTTGCTATAAACAGTGGACTGTACCTCGAAGTAATATACGAGTTCACTACCACAGGAATAATAATGGCGTTATTGCCATACTGCTTTTGATATAGCACTGAACAGTATCTTGAAGTATTATACAATATGTTCAATAACACATGGATATTAATTGCGTTATTGCAGTAAAATGCATTTGCTATAACACTGAATAGTATCTTTTGGTAATATACAACATATTGAACTGTTTCTTGAAGTAATATACAACATGTTCACTAACTCATGTATAATAATGGCATTATTGCTATATTGCTTTTGCTATAACACTGAACGGTTTCTTGAAGTGATATACAATGCGCATAATACGGGTATAATGCCCAAATAAAAATGGCAAATAGAAACAGCTTTAAAAAAAAAAAAAAAGAAGAAGAAGGAGGCAATTCCTCAGATTGCAGCAGAATGTATGCTATTGGGGTGCTGGCAATAAGCCTATAAACTGTAGAAGCTTTAAAAAAAAAATTCTAATACAGAATAATATGAGTCTTTTGCAGGATTTAGAACTTTTTGGCAAGCTGTATGAAACAACTTAGACAGTGACCAGTCCCTCACTCACACTGTCTATGCTAAGGTTTCCCTGACAAAACTCTAAAATCTACCTAATTATACTTACAATTTCCTCCCGATAGTGCCACTACAGAGTCCCTAGCAACTGGCGTGTGTCTGCTATTGTTTTTTTGCAGACACAGCCACAACATATCCTATCACAACCCCAGTTGCATACAAAATGGCGTTTCTACTTTCTGCGCGGAAGTACCTGGGTGAATACTGAACCTGGTCGGCTGATCAGGTTGTCTATCAGCCTCTGAGCTAATCAGGACAATTCAGGGTCATGTCATCCTCTATCTTTTTCCTTCCTGTTGTTTTTCCCTCCAATTTGCACAGTAAAAATGGGGCTGGGCGACATTTTTAAGTGATTCGTCTGAAACGAATTGCCAAAATTTCTGATTTGTTTGGCAAATTAATTTTAGTCAAATTTCTAACAAATCATTAGTTTAGAATCAACTTGCACATCTCTACTGTTGTCATATACACACACACACTAAAGCCTGTATTAGACAGGCAGATCTGCAAGCGATTGTCGGGAGGGAAGCATTCCCACCCGGCAATTGCTTTCTAGCTAACGGAGGAGACCGCTGCTTTTACATGCACCAATTTCCTCCACAGCATCAGGAGGAGCCATCACTATGCCATCACTCGTCCCCATACTGTCTACCGGTTTGGCAGCAGCAGACCATTATTAGAAAGCACGATCTGCTGCTGGGAAGCGCTGATTTATAAGCATACTTAAAAAACAGACTTGCTCGATGAACAAGCATTTTTTTCATTCATCGAGCAATCGGCAGCAGTATTACACTGCAAGATGATCGGTAACAAGCATTCATGCGTACACTCGTTAGCGATTATCGGCCGAAATATCGGCCAGTGTGATACAGCCTTAAGCCAGGCCACTGTTGCATCAGAGACTGCAGTGTCAGTTTAATGGTACCGTACCTTCATACGTAGTAGCTATTGTTGCAGAAAATCACTTCTATTCATCTGAATGGGGTTGCTTTGGTGGGAAGTAAATGGATTTCTGCAATCCTCATTAAGGTGAGTGGAACAGATTTTCTGCACCATTTATTGCGATTCTGGGATTGTGGCAAAGCACATTGAGCCAATGCATTGATCATTTTTCATAAGAACCAGAGCACTGTTTTCCCCACGGTACCTACTTGTTTGGACCCTGGATCAAGGTCTGGATAACATGCACTGACCTTCTTGCTCTTCTTTATCCAAGTGCTGCTTTCCTCTGCAATGTTAGATGCTAGTTCACGTGGCAGATTTTGCCTTTGTTAAAATCTGCCATGGATTCTAAGGCAGAAACCCTACTTTTTTTGCTGCATATTCCCTTTTTTCACGGTTGCACAATATAAACCACAGCCACATGAACAGCAGCACAAACTTCAGTTTATAAACAATGGTAGGTGGTTTCTGCATGGCTGCCCCACAGAATCTATGTATAATTCCATAGGCAAAAGGTTGTACATGGATGAGGTCTTCGAAGCCCTGCTAGAGCTCCATGCAGAAGCACAGGAGCACAGTTAACACTTGCAGCTACTGTACTTCTTGTTTGCTGCTCACTGGCCAATTACTCCTCCTCTACTACTTCTCATTCCATTTTCATGACTTCAGCACATTTTCCATTTCCTAGTTTGTTAACATTACAGCCCCTTGAAAGACCACGGGGAACATTTAATAAGATGCCGGTCTTAATAAGTCCTAGAGCTGGCGGTGGACTGCCGAAATTATGTTGAGGTGCTGGCCTCAACGTACCTTTGGTGCACCAATCACCGATTCTAATTCAGGGACAAAAAATGGTAAATTAAATGGACCTACCGACCCCTTCCCTGCCCACGTAACGCCCACTTTTTTAGACATGGCGTGAGCAGGGAAGAAGTTGCAGATTCTGCTGCACCATGGCATGCAACAGAATCTGCGCCAGATATACAACACAAAACTGGTCTATATCCGGTCATAAATGACACCCCCCCCCACATCCTTATGCAGGTTCTCAACACCATAAAACAGGGTCAAATCCAATCAGGAATGGGTCTCTCTTTCTAGGACCTCATATCAGTCTCATGGGCTCCCCCTATCATTCAACAACTGTCCAAATCCATTATGCAGATAGGCTGTGGACTTTGCTGCTGATTTCTCTTCAGTTGACTTGCTGCAGATTTCAAAGTCCACACAGCAGGTCAATTTCTGCACGGAAATAAAAAGCAAAGTGTACATGAGATTTGTCAAATTTCATTCACTTTACTGGTACTGTATTACATTGTGGATTTCAAGCACAGAATAAATTAGCGTAATCTGCAACGTGTGAAGGTACCGTGTCCGTAATAATAATACAACAGTCTTCTTTAACTTTCATGTATATGCCTATGGTAACATGGAGCTTTTTGACAATAAACCTGAAACTGGGGTAATAAAACTTGGAAAATGTGTTAATTGCATGAATGCAGATGATCAAACACTGCAGCATGCAGAACAAGAGGGTAATTTCATTTGTCCATAATGCAAACTGAGTAACTAATGATCACTTTCTTTCATTCCAATCAGCACTTTGCAAAATTATCTAGTTTGGCGACTGGTAATTGACAGAGTTAGCAGTCTCAGCAGACGCTACAAAGATGCAAGGGCCAACTACAGAAAGGTAAATTACAATATCTATTTACTGCTAAATAGTTTTTTATATGTACAAAGTGACATACGAAAAATACTGGAGGTTATTACAGTAATAAGAGCTGGAGTAGACACTAATCTGTCTTTTCAATCTTCAGGTTCTACAGACTATACCGACCCCTTCATCTAGAGGGACTAGTCTGACCGAATCAGCTGTTTGAAGGGGTAGCAGCTCTTGTGTAAGTGCTGCTTCCTCTTCAAAATTACCCTTGTGTTGTCTCCTTTTTGGAGTAGCTAGCTCCATTGGACACCCAAACTGATATTGATGACCTATCCTAAGGATAGCTCATCAATATCTTAGCACCGCACATTCCCTTTAACTTCCTCAGGTTAGTAGTTAGTCCTATCTACTACGTTCCTGCTCTAGTGCTTTCTGAATTAGGGATATACCATGGTCTATTACTTTTGAAGCCAACAAGTTTGAGAGGAACCCATGAGAACACATGCTATAGCCAATTTTATTGAAGTTCTCAAATGTATTTCAGAGTGTGGGAAAACAAAAAAAAAAGCATCCCATGGCACCCATTGGAACATTGAAAGGATTTAAAACTTCATGTAGATGTTGCCCCTGATCAAACATCAACCTGTGACCCCCAAGTTTACATAGCAATAGTATGAAATACTAAGCTACCATGCCACCATTGATATTAGTGTGGAATATTTCTTGTATGTACAGGGAATGGAGATAAATAATGGTTGTTATAAGTAGACTGAAGTGACCTGGTTATTTATTTTAGGCTCTGTATGGGACCACATTAGAAGAGGCTCGATGGAGGGAGTGCGTCAGCTATGTCAATAGCAATATGGAGAACGCTGTCGGAGCCATGTATGTCAAAGAAACATTTGCTGGTGAGAGCAAGAGGATGGTATGTAATATTCACACTACAATACTATCCATCTAGTATTTTCCCAAAACTTATCAATCATCAACTGTGAAAAATAGGTCAATAAGTGTTCCTTCACCATTTCTGGAAATTGCATAGAAAACACTGAGTTTGAAATAGCTATCTATAACATTTCTGATATTCTGGAGATTCCTTTTTTAATCATGATGAATTGTAATTCTGGGCAAATCTGAGAGCAAGTGGACAAATTCCCCTTCAGTACCACCACAGGGAAAGAGAATGAGCAAGACTCTGGTTACTAGATGAAGGTTCAGAAAAAGCCTGCTTACCCCACCAGAATGCCATAATAGGGTGTTTCTAAACCACACAACCCATTCTAGGTTGAATTGAGATCCGTCTCTATTTTATCAAGTCATGCAGATGTGCTATCTGAACATGATCAGGGCAGGTATTCAGTCACTAGTTGCAGGGGCTTAACTAACATAGCAGCAGACCATGTGACTCCTATGGGGCCCAGGGCAAGATGGGGCCCAGTCTTAGTTGGGATTATCTCCTCTTCTACTGCAGGTGAAAACTTGGTCAGGACTTTACCCTAAACGTTTTGCCAATTGAGGCAGTTGAAAAATCGCCCAAGGGTCATTCAAAAGGGTTTAGGCAGAAGCCCTTCTGTCCTGTGTGCGGGGCCTGGTTTGAGCCTTGCTATGGGGCCCTTACTTTTCTATGTACGCCACTGTCTAGTAGTGAAGGAGACTGCTCACGTTCAGGAAACAGAGATCTTGAAAACAATGACGAACTGAAACACAAAGTACATTACAAAGTTGCAGAACTTTTCATGTTATTACTTTTTTTTTTCAAAAATGGCCATTCTGAACAGCCATTTTAATTCCTTGTTTTTCAAATTTTTCATCTACTTTCGGAATTACATTTGGCTCTGTTTAAAATCTTGTTCTGTCTGAACATTCAAGAATATTTGGCCAGTAAACTGGTTATTTCAGCAATTCTATTTGGTTCCTGGTACCAGTTATGTAACAGTACAAGCTATAATTGTACAAGAACAAAAATCACATATTTCCTGTAGCTGGATGATACATGGGGCAAAACTATTTTGCATATTATTGGTTTTCTTTTTTTCTTTTATGTATTAAAGTAATTGAATCAAATCATATCAGTTACATGAGATCTAAAATATATACACATATATACTGTATATACCTTAGCATGTCCTGTGTCAGTATGTAATCAAAATTCTGACACCATATGGTTGGGTGACCATGACACGCCATGGGGTTGGATGACCACATGACTGCATTTACCTCCCTGATTGCTTCCTTAATGATCCAGCAGAGTACTCATACAGCACATTGCTGAATCAATGACAGAGGTGTGCCGCTGCACGCTTCTCTCTCTCCCTGTATGACTCTTCTGCCAACCCATGCTGTTGTGATGGATGCAGTATGTGGTTTAGCATTGTCTTGCTGAAAGAGACGTTGTCTGAACAGGAGCATATTTTATTTTAAAACCTTTATATACTGTTTAGCATTGATAGTGCCTTTCCAGATGTGTACGCTGCCCATGCCATTGGTACTAATGCAACCCCATACAAGCAGAGAGTCTGTCCATGGTTTCCAAAAATAATTTGAAATTTTGACTCATCTGACCACAGGACAATTTTTTATTTTGACTCTGCAGTGGGCAGCAGGGAAGAGCAGAGAGGATAGGAGTGATGGTGGTGAGGATGGAAGTAATGGTACTCATGGTGGCGGCGCCCACAATTGTGCTCCCTAGTCCTGGGCAGTGATGGGAAGGGTCCATAATTTCTTCCCTTCAGTGCACACGAGCATCATGAGCATCCAATACTGAATGTCAGACTTGTCCCTTGGGCACATGGATTTCTTAAGATTCTCTGTATATTGATTAAATTATGTACTGTAGATGGTGGATATTCAAAGTCTTCACAATTTTACGTTTAGGAACATTTTTCGGAAATTGTTCCGCAATTTTCAGATGCAGTTTTTCACAGATTGGTGGACTGCCCATATTTGTTTCTGATTGACTCTGCCTTTCTAACACGCTCTTTTTATACCCAGTCATGTGACTTAGTAGCAAATTGCTCCTACCACTCTTTTTTATTACTACCATTTACTTGTTCAGCCTTTTATTATCCCATCCCAACTTTTTTGAGATGATTTGCTGCCATCAAGTTCTAAATTAGTTTTTTTTTTCATGAAATGGTAAAATGCCTCATTTTCAACATCTGATATGTGTTCTGTGATTTATGGTGATTAAAATATGGGTCTATGAGATTTGCAAATCATTGCATTCTGTTTTTATTAATATGTATTAACATTTTACACAGCGCCCCACCTTTAGCTTAGCGCCCCACCTTTTATGTGGGTCTATAAGGTTGTTGGGGTTAGCAAACTCCTGTTTGGGGTTAGTTAACTCAGGGGTGCAATTAGGAAACTCCTTGGTGGGGATAGGAAGCTCTTGGGTGAGACTAAGAAATTCCCTAATAGGGTTAATTTAAGGGTTTTTCTGGGACTAGCAAATTAATGACCTACGGTCAGTTGATTGAAGAAGTTGCATGGAATGGGACTGAGCTACAATACTAGGCATAGCCACAACCAGAAATATGGAGCTGTGTATGGTAAAGAATGCTAAGAGGCACAGTTCCATGATCAGATTTTGATTAACCTATTTACCGTATCGGCATTTATGTAACATAGTAACATAGTACATAAGGCCGAAAAAAGACATTTGTCCATCCAGTTCGGCCTGTCATCCTGCAAGTTGATCCAGAGGAAGTAAAAAAAAAAAAAACCTGTGAGGTAGAAGCCAATTTTCCCCATTTTAGGGGAATAAAAAATTCCTTCCCGACTCCAATCAAGCAATCAGAATAACTCCCTGGATCAACGACCCCTCTCTAGTAGCTATAGCCTGTAATATTATTACGCTCCAGAAATACATCCAGGCCCCTCTTGAATTCTTTTAGTGAATTCACCATCACCACCGCCTCAGGCAGAGAGTTCCATAGTCTCACTGCTCTTACCATAAAGAATCCTCTTCTATGTTTGTGTACAAACCTTCTTTCCTCCAGACGCAGAGGATGTCCCCTCGTCACAGTCACAGTCCTGGGGATAAATAGATGATGGGATATATCTCTGTACTGACCCCTGATATATGTATACATATTAATTAGATCTCCCCTCAGTCTTTTTTCTAAAGTGAATAACCCTAATTTTGATAATCTTTCAGGGTACTGTAGTTGCCCCATTCCAGTTATTACTTTAGTTGCCCTCCTCTGGACCCTCTCCAGCTCTGCTATGTCTGCCTTGTTTACAGGAGCCCAGAACTGTACACAGTACTCCATGTGTGGTCTGACTAGCGATTTGTACACATGTATCTTTTCATCATGTTTATTTCTTGAAATGTTCTAGATCAGTGACCTCATAAATAAAGTACGTGAAGTATTTATTGAGACTTTGGATGAATTACAATGGATGGATGGGACATCAAAAGAAAAGGCACAAGAAAAGGTCAGTCGTGCCCTGAGCAAGATCACAAATATATTAGAAACTTTCAACCTACCATCAAAAACTAGGTCTACATAGTCATTTGCATGAGCACTGCAGATTTAGTCTTCTAAGCCGGCTTCACACAGTCACTATTTGGTCAATGTTTGATCAGTGATTACCTTTAATGATTGTGAGCCAAAACCAGGTGTGGGTCAAAAACACAGAACAGGTGCAAATCTTTTCATAATACTTTATCTGTGTAGGATCCACTGCAAAAACAGACTAAAGATCTGTCTACACATGTTATTTTAGATCGCAACATACATGCTACATGAGGCTCAACTGGGATAACGCACAGCCCTGCTATAACCACCTAGCTGCAGTAGCACTTGTTCAATCAAACGGCCAGTGCTCTTTTTCAATTAAAACATATACTAATTTATTCTAAAACTAAATACACATCCATGTCTTATGAAAACCTGTATCGTTATTTTATGTTTGCAATCACAGTCCCTCAGATTCTTATTGCAGCTGTAGGGAGGTAAAATAGACACATCCTCCTATATTTGTTCCTCAGTTTTAGTCTTATACTTTGTAGTAATATGTTGCCACTTTATGTTCCCACATATCCATTACACACTCGGTTTGTATATGCAGATATATTGCTTACCTGTCTTTATATGTGTTTAGGTGCTGCGAGTATTGAAGTTATACATACGTGGCTTGTTACGGGTTCTCTAGTCCTACCCTGGAGTAGTTTACTCTTTCGCCGCTCTGTGCACCTGTGCCGCCACCTTTGTTGTGGCGCATGAGGGTTTGGAATATCAAGACATGAGTTTTCTTTTCGAGGTATTTGTCTTTTTTGTCCTGGTACTGAGGATTCAAATTGCTAAAATGAGGGACACAATGTTTCTTATATTGGGGTGATGTGATTTCCCAAAGTACGGACTGGGCTCTGTCGTGATTCCATTGTACTGTAATTGCACATTTATATTATAAATACAATTACTACATTGTTGTTGATAAATATACCTTTATCGCTATGGATGCGTATATACAAATACATATACATATACTGAAAATGCACAACATCCCTAGGCACACATATCACCATACTGTATAGGAATAGATATAATGGAACAACTGATAAAAATAAAATAAAATAATGCAGTAGGTAAATGAGAAACACAGAGTGGTTGCTATCAGGTCAGCTGCAGTCATACCTAGTTATAGATCTCGGCAATATTGATTAAGTTTTTCCTACATGTGTAGAAATATCCGTAAATATCTCTCTAACTATATGCTATAGCTATGAGAGGAATATACATAATGCATATAGCCACCAGTAAATCTATAGGAAACAAACATACCATTAAAATAAAGTAATTGAGACAATAGATGAAAAAAAATGCAGGGTGTAAACAGGAAATTAACACTGATGGCAACCAGGAAGGCAGCAACCACACTGAATCAAATAAACCTAACTAAGACTCTCAAGTTTTGATCCAGTCCAGATCACAAATAATTAAGACCATCTAACAGCATACTATTGTCACACTTAAGTTTCAGTGTTTTATTGCATTTTCAGTATATGTATATGTATTTGTATATTCGCATCCATAAAGATAAAGGTATATTTATCAACAACAATGTAGTAATTGTATTTAGAATATAAATGTGCAATCACAGTCCAGTGGAATGATGACAGAGCCAAGTCCGTACTTTCGGAAATCACATCAACCCAATATAAGAAACATTGTGTTTCTCATTTGTGGATTATATATTTGACCACTGAAGAAGAAACAAGTTCTGTTTCGAAACGAGCTTGGTGAAAGAATTGAGAAAACAAGCAAGCGGCAATTTGAATCCTTAGTACCAGGACAAAAAGACAAATACCTTTAAAAAAAAAAGGTGTAAAAAAAAAAGCAATTTTTTTTTCACTTTACATCACAAAAAGTGTAATACCAAGCGATCAAATAGTCATACGCACCCCAAAATCAAACCGTCATCTCATCCCGCAAAAAATGAGAATCTACGTAGGACAATCACCCAAAAGATAAAAAAAACTATAGCTCTCAGAATATGGAGACACTAAAACATAATTTTTTTTGTTTCTAAAATGCTGTTATTGTGTAAAATTTAAATAAATAAAAAAAAGTATACATATTAAGTATCGCCACATCCGTAAAACTTTCTGTATAAAAATATCACATGACCTAACCCTAATTAAATAAAAAGTGTGTAAATAAAAGACATTTTTGTCACCTTACATCACAAAAAGTGTAATACCAAGCGATCAAAAAGTCATATGCACTCCAAAATAGTACCAATCAAACCGTCATCTCATACCTAAAAAAAAACGACGGTTTTCAGAATATGGAGACACTTAAAAATCTTTTTTTTTCAAAAATGCTTTATTATGTAAAACTGAAACAAACAACCAAAAAAAGTCATAATTGGTATTGTCGCGTCCGTAACAACCTGCTCTATAAAAATACCACATGATCTAACCTGTCAGATGAACATTGTATATAACAAAAATTAAAAGCTGTGCCAAAACAGCTATTTTTTGTCACCTTAAATCACAAAAAGTGTAATATAGAGCAACCAAAAATCATATGTACCTTAAAATAGTACCAACAAAACTGCCACCTTATCCCGTAGTTTCCAAAATGGCAATTTAAAATTATCCCAGTGAAATCTGCCCTCCAAAAACCATATAGCGTTCCTTTCCTTCTGCGCCCTGCCGTGTGCCGGTACAGCAGTTTACGACCACATATAGGGTGTTTCTGTAAACTACAGAATCAGGGCAATAAATATTGAGTTTTTGTTTGGCTGTTAACCCTCGATGTGTTAAAGAAAAAATTGATTAAAATGGAAAATCTGCCAGAAAAGTGAAATTTAGAAATTTCATCTCCATTTTCCTTTAATTCTTGTGGAACACCTAAAGGGTTAACAAAGTTTGTAAAATCAGTTTGGAGTAACTTGAGGGGTGTAATTTCTACAATGGGATCATTTATGGGGGGTTTCTACTATGTAAGCCCCACAAAGTGACTTCAGACCTGAACTGGTCCCTAAAAAGTGGGTTTTGGAAATTTTCTGAAAAATTTCAAGATTTGCTTCTAAACTTCTAAGCCTTCTAACGTCCCAACAAAAGAAAGTGTCATTTACAAAATGATCCAAACATGAAGTAGACATATGGGAAATGTAAAGTAATAACTATTTTTGGAGGCATCACTATCTGTTTTAAAAGCAGAGAAATTGAAATTTCGAAAATTGTGAATTTTTCCAAATTGTAAATTTGGTATTTTTTTATAAATAAAAATGAAATATTTTGACTCAAATTTACCACTGTCATGAAGTGCAATATGTGACGAGAAAACAATCTCAGAATGGCTTGAATAAGTAAAAGCGTTTTAAAGTTATCACTACATAAAGTGACACATGCCAGATTTGCAAAAAATGGCCTGGTCCTTAAAGAGTTTCTGTCACCAGAATTAACCCTATTAAACTGGCTGACATTAGCGATGTGCTAATGTCAGCAGACCCAAACTGTACTGTTTTTATGCTTATGCATGCCACGGTTACTGCACAATTTTAACTCTGATGATATGCAAATCAGCCTCTAGGAGCAAGGGGGGAGTTGCTCCTGCTCCTAGAGGCTCCGTTCTCCAACCTCAAGTCACGCCCTGCTGTCCTTGATTGACAGGGCCAGCGTTCGTCTTCTCCTGCCGACCCTGTGTGCTGGATAAATCTCGCGCCTGCGCAGTCCCAGCACACTGAGACGGCAGGAGGAGACGAATGCTGCTTGGCCCTGTCAATCAAGGACGGCAGGGCGTGAATTGAGGTGGGAGAATGGAGCCTCTAGGAGCAGGAGCAACTCCCCCCCCTGCTCCTAGAGGCTCATTTGCATATCAACAAAGTTAAAATTGTACAGTAATCGGGGCATCCATAAGCATGAGATTAGGAGAGTTAGGGTCTGCTGACATTAGCACATCGCTAATGTCAGCCAGTTTAATAGGGTTAATTCTGGTGACAGAAACCCTTTAAGGTGAAAAATGGCAGGGTCCTGAAGGGGTTAAAATCAGTCCTTACTATGACTAAGAGCAGTGCCTTTGCGCAAAACACATAAGCATTGTGATTTGGGTCTCCTGTATTGTAGTATGTTTTAATGGGTTATTGAAGGGGTTGTGTCACTTCAGAAAATGGCATTTATCATGTAGAGAAAGTTAATACGAGCCACTTACTAATGTATTGTGATTGTCCATATTGCCTCTTTTGCTCGCTTGACTCATTTTTCCATCACATTATAAACAGCTCATTTCTGTGGTTACGACCACCCTGCGATCCATCAGTGGTGGTTGTGCTTGCACACTATAGGAAAAAGCGCTGGCCTGTCTGGCGGCCTGGACCGTGGGAGCGCACATTGGCTAGTGCTTTTTCCTACAGTGTGCAAGCACAACCACTGCCGCTGGATTGCAGGGTGGTCATAACCATGGAAACCAGCAATGTACAGTATATTGTGATAGTAAAATGAATCCAGCCAGCAAAGGAAAAAATATGGATAATAACAATACATTAGTAAGTGCCTTGTATTAACTCTCTCTACATTATAAATGCTATTTGCTGAAGTGAGACAACCCCTTTAATGAAAGATAATGAAACACACAGATACTATTAACCTCTTCCCGACCAGCGCCATAGAAGTACGGTGCTGTGGGAAGTGACTTCCCAACCGTCGCCGTAGTATTACAGTGCGCTGATCGGGCGGATGCAGGCCCTGCGCCCGCCGATCAGCTGCAGGGGACCGGTGCCGGTGCATTAACCCTTACTATGCCGTGGTCAGCGCTGACCGCGGCATGTGTGGGGTGTGTGGAGGGAGGGAGCTCCCTCCAGTTCCCCATCGGGTCTCCGCGCTGCTGTGACGGGACCCAATGGCAGGGAAGGCAGCCCGATTTCTTCCACAGGCATCGGGGTTGCTTTCCATGTAAGCCTGTGAGATCCTGCCCCCTGGATCTCACAGGCAGGAAGCTGTAAGTGTATTACATTGTGTAATACACTTACAGCCAATGGATTTCAATACAGAAGTATTGTAATGCATTGAACAGGGAATTAGATCCCCAAAAGTTGTGGGGGAAAAAAAATATATCTAAGTTTCAAGTAAAAAAAAAAAGCATTATTTTCCCATAATTAGGAATATTTTTTTTTTAAAAAATAGGGAAAAAAAGAAAAGTTTACATATTAGGTATTGCCGCATCCATATCTACCAGCTCTATAAAAATATCACATGATCCACCCTGTGAATGCAGTAAAAAAAAAAAAGACAGTGCCAAAAGAGCAAAATTTTTGGTCACCTTCCCTCACAAAAAGTGTAATACCAAGCAATCAAAAAGGCGTATTTAGCCCAAAATGGCACCAATCAAACCATCATCTCATCCCGCCAAAAATAAGACTCTACCTAAGACAATCAAGCAAAAAATTTAAAAAAATATGGCTCTCAGGAAATGGCAACACAAAAACAAGATTAAAATTCTGTTCAAAAATGCATTTACTGTGTAAAACTTAACAAAAATAAAAATGATGCACATATTAGGTATTGTCACGTCCGTAACAACCTGCTCTATAAAAATATCACATGAGATGCCCCCTCAGGTGAATGCTGTAAAAATAAAAAATAAACTATGCTAAAACAGCCATTTTTTGTCACCTTGCCTCACAAAAAGTCTTATGTACCCCAAAATGGTACCAATCAAACCGCCATCTCATCCCACAAAACATGAGACCCTACCTAAGACAATTGCCATAAAAATAAACAAAATAGGGTAGTTAGAAAATGGCAACACAAAAACAAGATTTCATTCTGTTCAAAAATGCATTTACTGTGTAAAACTTAACAAAAATAAAAATAATAGACATATTGGGTATCGCCGTGTCCGTAACAAACTGCTCTGAAAATGAAAACAGTTGAGGCCCACGAAGCAGGAGAAGGCTATAAGAAGATATCAAAGTGTTTTCAGGTTGCCATTTCCTCAGTTCAAAATGGCAGTTAACAGGAACAATAGGGGTCAACAAAAGGTCTGGAAGACCAAGAAAAATTTCAGAGACAGCTGCTCATAGGATTGCTAAATAGGCAAATCAGAACCCTCGCTTAACTGCAAAAGATCTTCAGGAAGATTTAGCAGACCTTGGAGTTGAGGTATATTGTTCTACTGTTCAGCGACACCTGCACAAATATGACCTTCATGGAAGAGTTATCAGAAGAAAACCTCTCCTGTATCCTCATCACAAAATGTCACCATCGGAAGTTTGCAAATTAACATCTAAACAAGCCTGTGGAAACAAGTCCTGTGGATCAATGAGGTAAAAATTGGACTCTTTGGCCACAATGACCAAAAGTATGTTTCGAGAAAAAAAGGGACCAAATTCAATGAAAAGAACACCTGTGCAACCATTAAGCATGGGGGTGGATCAATCATGCTTTGGAGTTGTGATGCAGCCAATGGCACGGGGAACATTTCACAGGAAGAATGGATTCAATGAAATCCCAGCAAATTTTAGAACCAACTGTAAAAAAAAAATAGCTGAAGCTGAAAAGAGGATGGCTTGTACAAATGGATAATGATCCTAAACACACCTCAAAATCCACAATAGACTACCTCAAAAGAAGCAAGCTGAAGGGTGCCCAAAGTTTTGCTACGGGCCCTTTTCCTTTATTGTTATTTTGAAAATGTAAAAGATGGAAATAAAAAATGTATTTGGCTTTAAATACTGTACAAAAGGAATTTGTCAGATTTTTGGAGATCATTTCATCTTCAACCTGCTTGTCCACAGTAACAGTAGTTTTGACTAGGGGTGCCCAAATTTTCGCTTGCCACTATATCTTTGTATGCACAATTATAGAGAGAAGGAATCATTGATAGGACCGCCTCCTTGACTTTAAAGTCCATTATGAGCAGGAATTTAAATGAATGAAATACAGGTAATACTGAATCTTTTACCAAAAGACAATATATTAAAATCTGCTCTGCTCCTCCTGCTCTGTAACATGCTGCTGGAAGATTACATTATGTTTTTATGGTGACAGGTTCCCTTTAAAAATTCAACATCTCCGAAATTAATTGCTAACCCTTGATTGGAGGATTTATTGAGTTTCGTATCAAGAATTCCAGTGTTTAATAAATAAGACAGTGATGGATGAGAACATTCTGCTTCTCCTGGTGGGTGGTCTCATCCTGGCCACACTGCTTTAGCTTCAAGACAACTCCTACTTTGGAAATTCTCATAAAACTACAATATCAAAACAAGAAAAGGAAAACAGCTACTGTAGGAAGTTTACATTCTTGAAATAATGATGAATCTTAGAGAATGCTAATAACTAATGCTCCTCTAAATGCACCTTAAAGTGAATGTCCACCTTTTAACATCATGCTTTTTTTTAGTATTAGTACCAATTTTCTTTGCTCGATAATGTCTTAACACATCTTTACAGCTTTTTTTATGACACAGATTTCCAAACCTCCTGTACAGACATAGATCTGGTGTAATTCCAGCCACCTGCCAGCCACCGGCATTTTAATTTTTTTCATTTTCGTTCTGTACTCCCTGTATTCCAAGAGTAATAACTTTTTTATTTTTCCATTCGCATTGCCATATAAGGGCTTGCTTTTTGTGGCACAAGTTGTACTTTCTAATGGCACCAATTAATATGGTTGAGCTGGAAAAATATTCTAAATGGTTAGGAATCTCCTTTTATGGATTTCATTTTTACGGAATTCTGACACATTACTTTTATTCTGTGGGTTAGTATGATTACAGATTTTTATACTGACCCAATTTTATAACTTTAAAAAGATGGAAAGGGGAGCTATGAATTTTTAATTCTTTCTTTTTATATTTTTATAAGCTTTTTGCATTTTATTTCCCCCCACGCCCCCTTGGGAGGACTTGAATAGACTTCAATTGATAGATCATTTCTACCGCAAACGGCAATGTATCAAAAACATGAGACAAAAAGCGCAGTTCTATAAAAAATATAACACTTTATTAATACAGATAAATAATAAAATTATCTTTAAAAATGAGTCACACTTGGAAACGGGGCGTATTTATGGTATTGTGACTGGCTATTTCACTCATCCATTATTCTCTGCCATTTGAAAGACATTCATTATTTATAGGAAGGGCCTATCACTGTGTTCTTATTAAGTCCAACCAGAGGCAGGACTTAAAATGAAGTTTACATTGGCAGTCCTGGGGGCCTTCACAAGATCCCAGGCTGTCATGGAAACCAAATAGCTCATACAATCTCATCGCAGGCAGGTGTTTGGTGAAAGTGAGCCACCAGCTTCCACTATATTACCCCTCAGATGCTATGGTGGCAACTGACCAGGGATTGGAGGGGTTAAATACTGACGCCCACTCAGCTCCTCAGCAGGTACTATCTTTAAAGGCCCCACATCACATATACAGTGGATGTTGGGAAGGGACTAGAGGGAGCTAAGGAGTTTCCTGCAAACTGTTTATACATTGAATTGAACAATAACAACGGTGTGCAGAAAGCTCAGAAGCTACCCCTAGTGGTGGTTGAAGGCAGCCAGAAATTTACAATTTAACTCTATGTCTATGCAGCACAGCTCGGTATCTAAAAAAAAAAAAAAAAAAGCGCCAACTGTCCTATTTTTTATAAGCAAAATACAGGTTCTATTGTAGCCATATTACAGTTATACTAAAATAGACCTTAATGACAACTTCCGCTCACTACCATAAGTAATGCACCTTTTCAAGCAATTATCATTGCAGTAGGGATTTCTGCAGATATGAGGTTTGCACTGTGTATATTGTAGATGTCTATGAATGCGTGAGAGAAGAAATGAGTAGTAGGGACCGATGACTTCAGCACTACTGCATGAATCATGTTCTTACAATGTTATTGCATTTTATAGGCACTGTCAATAAAAGAGCAAATTGGTTATCCAGACTATATTCTAGAAGATCAAAATGATAAACTGGACCAGGAGTCTGCATCAGTAAGTACCTTATCAGTGATTTACTGGGGTTATCCAACTCTTCTGAAGTAGTACCGATGCAACAGTGGTGGCACTTTGTACAACTAAGTAATGGGTAGAAGAAAGTGCCATCATTCATGTGGCCTAGTATATCTTCATGAGTGCTCAAGTGATAATGGAAAAAGTTTTTCATTATGATGGAATCGAACCAAGGGATAGGCAAAGAAGCATTTCAGCGCAGAATGCAAAAGATGGAATCCGTTGCCAGGACAAAATCAATGCATTTCCACCTTAAATAAAATTTGAAGGGCACATAGGCCCTCATTTATCAAGAATGACACTTGCTATGCTGGTTTTGATATCCCCTGCCTCACCAGAGGAAGCATTTGATTTCTTTTCACCAAAAGTGGGTTTGGTGAATGTGGCACTTTTTTGGAGTAGAAGAACACTGAAATCTATGCTGCATCTGCATCTAGCAGTTCATCTGGATATTATAGCAATGCTAAATCTCCCTTATAGCCTCCAATTTGTTTCTTTAAATGTTATTGTGCTAGTTCCGTAATATGAAGGTTTTATGATGGAAAATTAAGATGGCGCAGTGTGTTGGGGTCACAGCTGGGCCCCTAATCTGTTGCTACCGCTGCTGGTACACCACTGCATGTGAAATTGGCAGTACTCAGTAGGTAATTGCAGCTTCAGGTCTGAGCCGGCTTCTCAGTATGTTCTCCCCAATCTCTATTTTCTTTAGAGAATACATTGAAGGGTTGAAATCAGTTTTAATTGTGACATAACAATTCAAGAAAGAAAGACAGCTCTTCACCGAAACGCATTTTAAAATAGCTTTGAGTGTCATTTGTTTTGGCTCCTGCGGTTCAAGTCATCTTCTCCAGGTCACAGACATCTGGCAGGAGTTCCTTTGATTTGCAGTAACTTGAACAGTACTTGTGACAGCTCTGAGCGCTTTCATAAAATGCTTATACAGGAGAGGGAAGGTCAACGTAATTGCAATGCTTTCACAAGCTGAATAGTATTGAAAGTCAGCCTGACAAATATAATGGCTTCATAAAAAAATACAAATCAAGCTGGATACATCTAATGCATCAAACGCTGATTTTTTTATTTTTCCTTTTTCACTGCAGTTAAACTTTAGCGAAGAGAAATATTTTGAGAACATACTGGAAATCCTAAAATCTACAGCACAAAAGAGTCTAAAAAAGCTAAGAGAGCCAGTCGACGCTGATGCGTAAGTATTTATTGTATTTTATATATTTATATTGTCATGTTTAAAGAGAGCCCCATAGGTAATGTGTAATGCCTTATTTCCTGTGTGGTGGCATTGTATGGAAACGGAATACTTCCTGCCAGGTTCCCTTACAGTGTTCACTAGGGGCCCTGGCAGTTGGGCACCCTGATAACTGGGTGTCCACTGTAAACAACCACCCAGTGATTGTAGTGTGTGAAGGAACCTAGAGGCAATTGTTCAGTTTCAATGTAAAGTCACCACAGAGAAAAGGAAGCATTACACTTTGTCCATTGGAATCAATCAGCTGCCTGTGTTATGCGCAGGGTCTCCAGAATTCTTCACAGTTGCTCTCTTGAGGACCCTGAACAGGGACTCCCCTCTATTAACTGAGGATGCTCCAACAGTATATTTCAAAATACTACAAAACCCTGTCTATATAAAAACAGTCCATGGATGTCTATCTTCCTAGTTGGGTGAACCCACAAATGACCAAGAAAAAACTTTCCAAAAGTCATTGAGGACACTGAATAATTCCATAAAAATATCAAAGTCAATTAGAACTACAAGCATATATTTAGGGTTTTTAGAGGTTGCAGTTGCACCCAGGCCCAATAAGCCATGAAATCCTAAAAGCCCATTTACTACATAAGAAGACGCTTGTTTTACGAATGACATATGGTACACGGAGGAGCTGTTACACAAATTGCTTTGGGGCCAAGGAACATAAGTTAGACCTCCGAAACATAATATATGATACTTAACCTCAACCATTTTCCATCTGAATGTAAAGACATGATGAACCTCCAAAGGACTGAAGGTGTTGTTTCTCTGTCTCTGTTTTAGTTGGATAATTGGTGCAGCAGTAGCTGATGCCTTTTACTCCCCCAACCGGAACCAGATCGGTGAGTTACTCCAAAAAAAGGGTTCAATTTTATTTCTGTTTTCACAAATGTTATTGTTAAAGAACTTTGTCTTGAGATATAGTTTAATATGGCTTGCCATACAGTAATGACTGTAACATTCTATTTTTTCTTATAGTATTCCCTGCTGGGATCCTTCAACCTCCATTTTTCAGTAAACAACAGCCTCAAGCATTGAATTTTGGGGGAATTGGCATGGTCATTGGTCACGAAATCACTCATGGCTTTGATGATAATGGTAATGATTAAAAGTAATTCCTGCTTTCATACTAAGTACCAGTGGTATATTTATAGAATTGGCAGCTCATGACACTGCATGATGGACCCACCAGGCTTTTAGGACATTATAATGGGTGCAATATCCAATTCACAATTGTAACAAAAAAAACCACTTTCTGTCACGTGACCCAGGTGTAAATGCCAAGGGTTGATTTATTTTACACATGGTAACACAAACTGCCCTTATACACTAAATCTGGAGTAACTAGCTACAAAGCAAACCATTAAAGTTTTAGCTTTCATGTAAAAACTTGTACAGTAGTTACAAAAAAAATTAAAAATAACAGATCTATATAGGGGTGTGCAAAAAAGTTGCAAAAATAAAAGGATTAAAACAGAAACGGTCTTATACATGGCAAATGGCCTGATAAGAGTCTGTTTTCTGGTCCCTGGGATAGGGAGAATGCAAAACACAACCCAATGTTGATCGGATCCCCAAATTTTGCCAACTGGCCTATCTCCAGCCATGCATTCTTATGCATCCTTACAGAAGGTTGGTCTGAGAGGGATACACCTCCTATTTCTGGCCCAGCCTTTGGGGAATGCACTCATTAACTATGCTTACTCCACCTCTTGCCTCCAGCTGGCAGATATGGAATATTAGCAAACTACGTCTTCCCGTCTTATGTGATAGGAATTTGTACATTGTACAGAAGGAAGGCTGCTATGTGTGGGTGTATGGACTCCCTGTGATGCCCTCACTGTACCACATGCAATTATTAAAGTTATGAAAATGTAGGTCCTATCAGGGATGAGTTACAACTCACATAACATTCACACATACTCTGGTATGTTATCTCAAAGATCTTGGAGGCATGCTGGGAAGGGGCCGTTGTGTCTGCATTTCTTTAATAGGATACTTCTTGTTTAGCAGTTCCAAAAGTTACAGTTTCTAGTAGTCAGGTGCTAATTGGATGACAAGAGGGAATGTGTATTCCTGCTCCCAGTAGCACAGGTCCCAAGCTCATTATACCAAACATATTGATAATTTGATTCCAACAGGAATGCCATGGTGACTGAACTTTTAGCATTGAGTCTAACTAGATTACCGGAAGAGTTAAGTGCATTCCAAAGGAGATGTATATCCCATGACTTGGCCTAGTACAGGTCAGGGTCAGTGTCACACAATAAGGTATGATATATAGAATCCCCTGGCATATTAATAAAAAACACACAGGTAATATAGACAAAATCATACGACATTTGCATAAAATCATATACAGATAATATAGGCTACGAGGTAGACCTCTATTTATCACATATAATTTTGGTGCATATTGATTTCCATTCTTCCTCATTGTCTTCTCTCAGCATAAATTAGGAGCAATGTTCCTTAAGGTAACCATTAATGGATCCAGCTGACGATCACGTGCATGGATTATGACGGAAATGTGATTTAATTGTAAGAATTTCAATGTTGGTTGTTACTTAATAGGACGGAATTTTGACAAGGATGGAAATATGTTCGACTGGTGGAGTAACTTTTCCGCAATGCACTTCAAAGATCAGTCCCGATGCATGGTCTACCAATATGGAAACTACACGTGGGACTTGGCCGGTGGACAAAATGTGAGTACTATGGGGGTCATTTATCTAACTGGTGTAAAGTAGAACTGTCTTATTTGCCCAAGCAACCATTCGGATTTCTCATTTCATTTTGCAAAGATGCTGTCCAAAATGTAAGGGTGAATCTGATTGGTTGCTATGGGCAACTAAATCGTTCTACTTTACACCAGTTTGTTAAATGACCCCCTATATGTTTTTCTCTTTCTCAAAATATGCCATGATTGATCTATCTCTTACTAGTTGGTTGAATACTCTGTAAGATTGTCCCACCAGACTGATGGGACTGAATCAATAGTCAAAGATGGTTGGGTACTTTTTGTTGTCTTTACTGAATTATCACTCTGTACTTTATGCTATAGGTGTAGGAAATTTGTGAGAAGTGATGTTGTAATAAAAAGCAAACAGTAACATTAAAAGCATTTCTCAATGACAATCTTATAAAAAAAGGATCTAAAGTCAAAGAAAAAATCTAAAGTAAAAACATTTCTTGGCCTGATTTTGCCATAAATTTCTGAGCACTCCAGAGCAAGAAGGCAAACATGTACTACATGAAGGCCGCAGAGAATTGACATCATTAGAAAAGACAGTCTTATTTACTAGACCTCTGGAGAAGAGAGGTGTACACTATTGCGTTGATTGCCTCCTCAATTTGTAAATTGGCTCCGTGACTTTCTCTCAAGTCCCTCCAAAGTAGGATAGCCTAGACACTAAGGAACAATTTGTTACCATGATTTAAAGCACACAGTATATCTAGTCAAAGTCTAGGATCTTGCACTACCACCGATTTCCACAACAAAAAGTGCCAAACCACTTCAGCACTGCTCAGATATCTCCATAACTGGAAATCTGGCAACATTTTGAGCACCCTGCCACGGATTTGAAAGGACTGTAACTTAGACATGGCATGACGTTAAATCGTTAAGTGCACAACATCACTGTAGGCTTTTCTATACACAAGATGGATGTCCAGTAGAGCACATGACCAGAACTGAAAGTTGAAGACTAGTTCATAGATATTTTTTAGCTTTACTATTTGAAGTAAAGGTTAGAGCTATTTAGGAAATGTGTCCCATGTTTTGGGGGTGTCCTCTTTGAAAGTGTGTCATTTCAAGTTAAGTGCTGTATAAGTTTGGCTCTTGGTACTGACGATAATTAGCCGATATTATCAGAGAAAGCTCAAGTGGCCGCCACAAGAAAAATCTGGTATTGCATGCTGACTATACAAATTGATGGATTGGATGCCCATGTAATACAGGTATGGGCCAGGACCACTAGAGTCAGAGCTCCTTTAAGTTTCAGTTATCACAAAAATGATTGCTGTAATCTTAGGCCTCGATAGATCCACTTGAAATTCCATCTCTGCTTTGTCTGCTTAATGAGCCATTGACCTTAAACCTTTTATTATAGTTAATGTGTGACATTAGACTGAAGACAAGTCTTCACAGAAGACAGCATAAGTTATAGTAAATCGTGACTTCTCATTTTTTAGGTAAGTGGTATTATTACCCTCGGAGAAAATATTGCAGATAATGGCGGCGTCCGACAGGCTTACAAGGTAAAATATGATGATTTTTTTTTCTATGTCCCTGCTATTGCCAGTAGGAAAGGATGGAAAGTGACAGAATTCTGACATTGAAATGTCACAATAATTAATGCTCTTCATGGTGTTTAAGAAGCGACACACTATTTAATGTGGTCAAATCTGCAATATTTCATGATGAGTTAGTTACAGTGTCAGCCTAATAATGCAGCTGGCTTGCTTGGGTTCTTTCTTTATCTTTGGCTTTTTCATTTTTTTAAATTAATTTCAACAGCATTGGGTCTCCTGAAAGAGTCTCCTATATAATAATGACACATACCATATAAGTGTAACTTGAAGCTACTGGGCCCCTGTACAAGATGCCTCTTTAAGAATATGTTTCAGACTGTACCAGTTCAACAGATATCTTTACAAACTACAATGGCACAAATTTAATGGTTACAGTTTACTTGAAAAGGGCAGTTTACACAAGGTAGAATTGTTGCTTGTAGCCTACTGGTCAATCGGGAGGGTAGGGGAACTTGTACATTACAAAGACACTTTTTGCAGAATTATTATCCTTCTACTCCATCATTTCTCCTCAGATGGGCTGATTTACAGCCGTCTGCAACCACTTCATTGTTATCATGTATTTCATGAGCAACAGGATCACTAGCAGACTCCTCTAAGGTTTGGTCTTTGTTAGGCCACTGTTTGGAAAACTGCACCATGCCTCCATCCTACTTCTTGTCTTTAAGATCAGTACAGAGAACTACTGAACACCACAGTGGACAGTAGACAATACTACAATATAAATCTACACATAGAACTATATTCAAAGTGTGGTACAACTTGACACAGCATTTTATATATATATATTTTTCAAAAATAGTGTTATAGTTTAATAGTTTATTATACTAACCACAGATCTTCTTTGGATGTAGGCTTGTTCAAATCCTTCGGTCAATTCATTTAATCCTAGACAGACTCGATGATTCTGAGATCAGGGCCATGTCAGGGTCATATCATCACTTACCGGACTCCCTGTTCCTCTTTCTGCTTAAGATAGTACTCAATGACATTGGCTGTATGTTTGAGGCCGTTATCCTGTTGTAGAATAATTGTGGAGCCAATCAGACGCCTCCCTAATTGTACTGCATGATGGAGAAGTATCTGCCTGTATTTCTCAGCATTGAAGACACCATCAATCCTCCATTTGCTGAAATTTGCTGAAATTTAGCCCCAAACTTGAAAGGAACGGCTACCATGCTTATTGTTGCCTACAGACACTATTATTTGTACGGCTTTCCAGTCCTATGGTGAACAAACTGCTTTGTGTTACAGACAAATATTTCTGCACTACAGTTCCTATGTTTTTGTACATAGTTGAATCGCTTGGCCTTGTTTCCACATCCAAGGTATAGCTTTTTGACTGTAATTCTTCCATAAAGACCACTTCTAGCCAGACGTCTCTGAACAGTAGATAGGAATATCTGGATCCCACTGATTTTCTGCCAGTTCTGAGCTGATGGCACTGCTAGATATTTTCTAATATCGAAGGGAAGTAAGCAGTATGCGTCTCATCTGCTGCACTAAGTTTTCTGTAAATAGAGTTATTACTTTACACAACTTAGTGTTGATATTTTACTGAGCAAGCCTTCTACAAGCTCATTAATAAAAAAATATTGAAGAGAATAGGGCCATAGCAGTATTTTGTTTTTGCCTCTATTTATTTCTACCCACAATGACTCTACATGTTCATGTCCCTCATTTATATCTTCCCGGAGTGTGGGCTCTAGACAGGGATATACATAAAGGCAAACCCCTTGCCCTTTTCTTTTTTTACGATCCTTTCTAAACAGAGTAGCCCTGTACATTAACTGCCCAGTCATAGCTATCATCCAGCCATGTCTCAGTTATTCCCGCTATGTCATAGTCCTCCTCACACATCACTAATTCCAGTTAACTAGTTTTATTAGTCAGGCTTCTGGCATTAGTATACATACAATTAAGAGGTTTTCATATATATTTTTTTACACCTTTCCTTATGAACTGTTCTAGTCCCTCGATCCATTCCACCCACAGTTCCATTACCTAGCACCAGGTCACTATCTGCACTATCTTCCCCTCCTATAATGTAATTACAGCCCCCCCAAGTCCCTAGTTTAAACACTCCTCCAACCTTCTTGCCATCTTCTCCCAACACAGCTGCCCCTTCCCCATTAAGGTGCAGCCCATCCCTAAGATAGAGCCTGTAGCTGACAGAGAAGTCGGCCCAGTTCTCCAGGAACCCAAACCCCTCCTTCCTACACCAGTTCTTGAGCCACTGGTTAACCACCCTAATCTCCTGCTGCCTTTCTGGTGTGGATCGTGGTATCAGTAGTATTTCACAAAATACTACCTTTGAGGTTCTTGACCTAAGCTTGCGACCTAAATCCCTAAAATCATTTTAAAGATCCTCCACCTCCCTCTAACTTTGTCATTAGTTCCAATATGGACCATAACCGCTGGGTCTTCACCAGCCCCTCCCAGTAATCTATCAACCTGATCCACAATATGTTAAACTCGAGTGCCAGGAAGATAACACACCATTCAACGATTCCTGGTCTTTGTGACAGCTCGCCCTATCTGTACCCCTAATGATAGAGTCTCTCACTGTCTGCTGTCCTGGTTCCCTGCTTACTGGAGGTGACATTCCCAGGACTGGCAGAAGAAGTGTCTGGCTGCAGGAGTGCTCTCCCTGAACTGACACCCCATCCCCTCATCTTCCAACCCTGCAAACTTGTTGGGGTGTGTTAGATCAGGGCTAGATTTCCTGGCATTCTTCCCTCTACCCCGCTTTCTACATGTAATCCAACTACCTACCTCACTTTTCTGAGCTTCCATGCTACCATCCTCCACTGTATCTACACCATAGAGTGTCTGCTCAGTGAGCAGCAAACTCTTTTCAAAATTGTCAACACATCTCAGTGTCGAAAATCGCTCATTTACATACAGGATCTGGGATTCCAAACGCTCACATTTTGAACAAAAATATGCACCCTC
This sequence comes from Bufo bufo, assembly GCF_905171765.1. Taxonomy (NCBI): domain Eukaryota; kingdom Metazoa; phylum Chordata; class Amphibia; order Anura; family Bufonidae; genus Bufo; species Bufo bufo. The sequence goes on from NC_053389.1 coordinate 141,713,899, forward strand.
AAACACTGTCCTGGACTGCATACAGTACATTTGACAAGATGTGCACTGGACCGCGTTGTCAATAATGGAAAACATACTTGCTAATGGGGATTACACAAGACAGAAAGAAAAAAATACAATGTTACAATGCAATAAAAAGCAACTGACAATGTAATCCCCTCCTAAAGTCCCTGGATCTAAAGTCACTTATCTTAAGTCACACACTTAATACAAACACACACTTGAAATCAAACACGCCAATGCTCACAAACTCATGTTTTTGTCTGCTTATCTACGTGCTGCTCCCAGATGACTTCAAACCAGACTGCTGATTTGTTTTGTTCCTCTGGATTCAAAGGCATATGATAAACCTGGCGTCACAGACCCTACCCCACAAATAAATGTGTGCTTAGCTGAGCTTCAGGAGTGGATGAATGATAACTGGCTAAAACTAAATGCTGACAAAACTGAGGTTCTTGATATCGGAGGTCAGCGCTCGACAGCAAAGCAGATCAGTCTCAGCCAGCACCACTAAGGATAGGGACTCGGGAGCTCAGACCTGAACAAATCAGACTTTGTGTGCAGCTTGGGCATCTTGATTGATGGGGAATTAAGCTTCAGGAAACAAATCTTAGCTATTGTGAAACTTTCCTTCTCTCACCTGAGGAACATTGCAAAAATTAAACACATTATACCTCCAGCAGATCTCCCAAACATTATTGATGCCTTCATCACATCACGGTTGGACTACTGCAATGTTCTCTATACAGGCCTTCCAAACAAAGACCTATATCGCCTGCAATTAGTACAGAATGCCGCTGCAAAGCTGTTAACAAGCCAACCCCGCCATTGCCACATAACACTAACCCTTCGCTCACTACACTGGCTACCAATAAAATGGAGAATTTTGTTTAAGATTGGCTTATTGACATTCAAATACTTGCACAATCAAGGCCCTGGATACCTGAAGGACTTGTTGCAACTGCATCACACCCCCACAATCTTAGATCAAAAGGATCTAATAACTTGATCACCCCCAGAGTTCACATCAAAACCTTTGGAGATAGAGCCCTCTGTCATGCCGCCCCTACACTTTGGAACTCCCTGCCACACCCAATTCGGACATCCCCATCCCTGGAAGCATTTAAGTCCAAACTGAAAAGCCACCTGTTTAGTCTGGCATCTATGAACACCTGACTATTTCCTTAGTAACACAGTCCAGCCTGCAACCCTGTATTGATCTGATACATATCTATGCGCTTTGAGTCCTATGGGAGAAAAGCGCTTTACAAATGTTATTGTTATTATTGTTGTTATAAGCCAAATATATATACAAAAAAATATATACATAAAATAATAAAATCAATACTTAAAATAATTCATGACAAATAAGAGCTTTTAAAAATCATGAATCAGAGCACTAGGTGTGAACTAGGGTCCAAAGAGTAATACTTAAAGTGCTTGTGCAGGGTCCATGCATCAGCACTACTCAAAAGTTAATATGTCTATTGGATGTAGCTGGAAGCAACCATAAACAGAGCCAGGTTACAAGTCTTAAATTGCTGGTCAGATATGAATAATCATACAACTAATGTAGTGTTGCTCTACATGTAGTTGTTTTCCAAATAATGAGCATTCACTAATAGGCCATATTCGCCAATGATGTTTTGCGCTGCTGAGGAATCTGATATATGGAGGTAGTAATTATACAAGTTGATTGTTGTACACCGTAGGTGTGAGAGAACTACTGATTGCCAAGCTCGATATTAGTATACCCACTGTGTGTGAGGTACACAACAATGTCTCTCCTTAGATATAAAATAACCTGTCATAAAGTGTAAAATTATGATGTAAACCCACAGATATCCATCTGGCACTTGCTGTGAGTTTCACTGTGTGGTGCCAATGCCTGCACAGTGACAAAATCGAGACACCCTATTTAAACACAGATGATATGTTGTATTACCAGCCTTCTGAGCAGTCCCTCGTGTTTGACGTTTCAAGTCCACTACATGTAGCCTCGTAGAGTTAAATCAATGTATGTTGCCTCCAGATAAATTGCTAAATACAAACCTCCAAATGCGTTTGAAATCACCCTGGATTTCTCCTTCAGTCGATAGTCATAGGATTGAAGCGCTCACCACAAGGCCTCTATACTTGAACCCAACCGTTGTTGGTTCCCAAACAGAATCTGGATTCATTGATAAAGATGATATGGTTCCAGTCCGTACAATCCAGGTTTCTTGTTCACTACACTACTGCAGACAAAGACGATGGAGGCTGGCTGTCAATGACAGGACTGGTAATGGGTATCCTGACGCCAAATTTTCTTCTATTAAGTGACTGGAAATGGCCCGGGAAGAGACAGGGGTGTGTAATGAAGGTGCCACCTAGGTCTGGATGGTGGACAATTAAACTGTGGGATCTACTCATGATTGTCAACAGATCAAAAAATCCTCATACTGCTGGTCTGTCAGGGCTGTTCGGAGCCTGTTTGTTGTGAGCGTGTGCCATCAAGTAACCACTGCTCCCAACATCTCCTAACAGCTAGGTGAGAATGGCCTAGATGGAAGGCAATTCGTCAAAACAACCATCCTGCTTCATTAGGTCCAATGAGGTGCCCATTCTCTAGTGTGACATGGAGGCATGTCAAGCAGTCAATGATCTTTCACTAAGAGGTACACTACCCAAAAGTAGTCTATGAGAGCCTTTTATAGGGTAGCGAGGGAAGAATTTTTAAGATCTCTTGTTCCAAGACCAGTATCTAATGAGACCACATCTGTAATCATTTACATATCTGCCTGAGATACAGTATATCTGCATGCCGAGTTTTGCAGCAATCTGACATTTCTATCTGGGTGCGTTTTTTGTCAATAAGTATATATATCTCTTATATACAGTACAGACCAAAAGTTTGGACACACCTTCTCATTCAAAGAGTTTTCTTTATTTTCATGACTATGAAAATTGTAGATTCACACTGAAGGCATCAAGACTATGAATTAACACATGTGGAATTATATACATAACAAACAAGTGTGAAACAACTGAAAATATGTCATATTCTAGGTTCTTCAAAATAGCCACCTTTTGCTTTGATTACTGCTTTGCACACTCTTGGCATTCTCTTGATGAGCTTCAAGAGGTAGTCTCCTGAAATGGTTTTGACTTCACAGGTGTGCCCTGTCAGGTTTAATAAGTGGGATTTCTTGCCTTATAAATGGGGTTGGGACCATCAGTTGCGTTGAGGAGAAGTCAAGTGGATACACAGCTGATAGTCCTACTAAATAGACTGTTAGAATTTGTATTATGGCAAGAAAGAAGCAGCTAAGTAAAGAAAAACAAGTGGCCATCATTACTTTAAGAAATGAAGGTCAGTTAGTCAGCCGAAAAATTGGGAAAACTTTGAAAGTAAGGGCTATTTGACCATGAAGGAGAGTGATGGGGTGCTGCGCCAGATGACCTGACCTCCACAGTCACCGGACCTGAACCCAATCGAGATGGTTTGGGGTGAGCTGGACCGAAGAGTGAAGGCAAAAGGGCCAACAAGTGCGAAGCATCTCTGGGAACTCCTTCAAGACTGTTGGAAGATCATTTCAGGGGACTACCTCTTGAAGCTCATCAAGAGAATGCCAAGAGTGTGCAAAGCAGTAATCAAAGCAAAAGGTGGCTACTTTGAAGAACCTAGAATATGACATATTTTCAGTTGTTTCACACTTGTTTGTTATGTATATAATTCCACATGTGTTAATTCATAGTTTTTATGCCTTCATAGTCATGAAAATAAAGAAAACTCTTTGAATGAGAAGGTGTGTCCAAACTTTTGGTCTGTACTGTATATAAAAATTAGTTTCTGTCTGTCTGTTCTTTATGCGTGACCAAACGACTGAACTGATCTTCACCAAATTTGGCACACAGGTACATCAGGTGTTCGGGAAGGTTTTATACCAGGTCTCAGCTCTCTAGGATGTACCGTTCCTGAGATATTCCCCAAAAAAATACCTGCATTAGCCAATATAAGCCTGCAAGTCTTTCTCTTCAAATCCCAACTGCCAAACACACAGTTTTACTCCAGGTTTCCATAACAACCCATTCATTTTTCTTCACTGCTCTAGGTCAGCTTTAGGCTAGGGCTACAGGACAACAATAAGTCGCAAGACACATAATGCACAACTACGCTGCTACATGCATCCATCTTGGATGGATTTTTTGTGACTGTCGTGTCGCAGTCGCAGCATGTCGCAAAGCGACACCATAGCCTATCATTATAAAAGTTGTTGAAACAAAATGTTGCGTGACACATATCGTTGTGTAGCACTAGCATTAAAGGGGTATGGCGCTGTGGAGGTTACTGTTAAATGGGCTGGCACTGTGGAGGTCACTGTTAAAGGGGCGGGCACTTTCGAGGTCACTGTTAAAGGGGCGGGCGCTGTGGAGGTCACATTTAAAGAGGCGGGCACTGTGGATGTTACTGTTAAAGGGGCAGGGCGCTGTGGAGGTCACTGTTAAAGGGGCAGACACTGGAGGGGCGGGCACTGTGGAGGTCACTGTTAAAGGGGCTGGCACTTTGGAGGTCATTATTAAAGGGGTGAGCGCTGTGGAGGTCACTGTTAAAGGGGCGGGCACTGTGGAGGTCACTGTTAAAGGGGCCGGCACTGTGGAGGTCACTGTTAAAGGGGCCGGCACTGTGGAGGTCACTGTTAAAGAGGCGGGTACTGTGGATGTTACTGTTAAAGGGGCAGGGAGCTGTGGGGGGTCACTGTTAAAGGGGAGGTCACTGTTAAGGGTGCAGGGGCCACTATTAAAGGGGCAACTGCTGTGGAGGTCACTGTTAAGGCAGCAGAGTACTGTGAGGTCACTTAAGGCAGCGGGGCACTGTGGAGGTCACTGTTAAAGGGGCGGGCACTGTGGAGGTCACTGTTATGGGGGATACTGTCTATCTTTTAACAACACACACAAACATTAAATTAAATAGATGAAATATACAGTACCCGTGCGAAGCCGGGTCGTTCTGCTAATATATATATATAGCTTGAGAAAGGCTGAAGCTGAAACATTTAAATTTATGTTTGGCCCAATAAAATTGATTGCATGGTGAGCTGATGTCTCTTCTTGTATATATATATATATATATATATATATACACTGAACACAAATATAAACACAACACTTTTGGTTTTGCTCCCATTTTGCATGAGCTGAACTCAAAGATCTGAAACATTTTCTACATACACAAAAGACCCATTAGTCTCAAATATTGTTCACAAATCTGTCTAAATCTGTGTTAGTGAGCACTTCTCCTTTGCCGAGATAATCCATCCCACCTCACAGGTGTGGCATATCAAGGTGCTGATTAGACGGCATGAATATTGCACAGGTGTGCCTTAGACTGCCCACAATGAAAGGCCACTTTGAAATGTGCAGTTTGATCACACAGCACAATGCCACAGATGTCGCAACGTTTGAGGGAGCGTGCAATTGGCATGCAGACTGCAGGAATGTCTACCAGAGCTGTTGCCCATGCAATGAATGTTCATTTCTCTACCATAAGCCGTTTCAGAGAATTTGCCAATACATTCAACCGTCCTCACAACCGCAGACCACGTGTAACCACAACGACCCAGGACCTCCATATCCAGCATGTTCACCTCCATGATCATCTGAGACCAGCCACCCGGACAGCTGCAGCAATAATCTGTTTGCATATCCAAAGAATTTCTGCACAAACTGTCAGAAACCATCTCAGGGAAGCTCATCTGCATGCTCGTTGTCCTCATCGGGGTCTGGACCCGACTGCAGTTCGTCGTCGTAACCGACTTGAGTGGGCAAATGCTCACATTTGATGGCGTCTGGCACGTTGGAGAGGCGTTCTGTTCCGGTTTTTACTGTTCAGGGAGGATGGCAGACAGCGTGTGTGGCGTTATGTGGGTGAGCAGTTTGCTGACGTCAACGATGTGGATCGAGTGGCCCATGGCGTCGGTGGGGTTATGCTATGGGCAGGCGTATGTTATGGACAACGAACACAGGTGCATTTTATTGATGGCATTTTGAATGCACAGAGATACCGTGACGAGATCCTGAGGCCCATTGTTGTGCCATTCATCCACGACCATCACCTCATGTTGCAGCATGATAATGCACGGCCCCATGTTGAAGCTGAAAACATCCCAGTTCTTGCATGGCCAGCATACTCACCGGACATGTCACCCATTGAGCATGTTTGGGATGCTCTGGATCGGTGTATACGACAGCGTGTTCCAGTTCCTGCCAATATTCTGCAACTTCGCATAGCTATTGAAGAGGAGTGGACCAACATTCCACAGGCCACAATCAACAACCTGATCAACTCTATGTGACAGAGATGTGTTGCACTGCGTAAGGCAAATGGTGGCCACACCAGATACTAACTGGTTTCCCGGAAAGGCAAAACTGCACATTTCAGAGTGGCTGTTTATTGTAGGCAGTCTAAGGCACACCTGTGCAATATTAATGCTGTCTAATTAGCACCTTGATATGCCACACCTGTGAGGTGGGATGGATTATCTCGGCAAAGGAGAAGTGCTCACTAACACAGATTTAGACAGATTTGTGAACAATATTTGAGAGTAATGGGTCTTTTGTGTATGTAGAAAATGTTTCAGATCTTTGAGTTCAGCTCATGCAAAATGGGATCAAAACCGAAAGTGTTGCATTTATATTTTTGTTCAGTGTATATTTATTTTTTTATAGTAAACAGCAGCACTATGGGTCCCCGGGTGCTAATCCTCAATAAATCCTGGACATGGATCCTCAAAATATTAAGAAAAAATTTAAAAAGGCAGCACTCCGGTGTAAAGTGGAAAAAGTGGATCTCCTTTATTTTATTTCAGCTCATCTCTTTGGAGCCTTTGTCAAGCAATGACAATAGTGCTAAATACAACATCTATAGGTATATAGTCAAGTGAACATGATTACAGAATGATTACCCAGTGATTACATCGATCAACATGAAATACATCATTTTACAAAAAATATATATATTGTCATGGTTGACATTTCATAAAAAAAGTGAATAGCAATAATGATAATTTTATCCATTTGAAACCAAAAAGAAAAAAATGTGTGTACAGTATTAAAAAAGTACATGGCAGGTTGCTCACCCTTAATAGAAATCCCGCTCATAAGCGAGCATAGCGTTCCACAAACAACGTTGCGCATGCGTCAGCGCTATGTCATTGTGGAAGTAAGGGAATCTCTAGTGAGGGATCAAATGGTTCTAATGCCCATGCGCACACATATGCGCAGGTGTATTGTGTACATCTTATCAAATGGCCACGATCTAAAATGGAACTTGATGCATTCACAGCTTTGACTGCGCAATAGTGAACCACAGGATCAGTATATCACCGATTCAAGAAAGAATCAAAAGTCATAATGGAAATAAACCATAATAATAAATAAAAGAATGGATAAAGGTGTTAATCATGTTTAATCTTTATCCTGCGCATATGCGCATAGGCATTGGAACCATTTGATCCCTCACTAGAGATTCCCTTACTTCCACAATGACATAGCGCTGACGCATGCGCAACGTTGTCTGTGGAACGCTAAGCTCGCTTATGAGTGGGATTTCTATTAAGAGTGAGCAACCTGCCATTATATGTTTTTAATTATTTACACATGGGTCACAATAATTAATCAAGTTTACAGCATCACTTTATGTACTTTTTTAATACTATACACACGTTTTTCTTTTTGGTTTCAAATGGATAAAATTATCATTATTGCTAGTCACTTTTTTGATGAAATGTCAACCATGGCAATGCATTTATTTTTGGGGAAATCATCTATTTCATGTTAATCAATTTAATCACTGGGTAATCATTCTGTAATCATGTTCACTTGACCATATACCTATATATGTTGTACTGAGCACTATAGTCATTGCTTGACAAATTCTCCAATAAGATGAGCTGTAATGTTGCATGGGGTGAGGAGATCCACTTTTTCCACTGTACACTGGAGTGCTGCCTTTTTGAAATTTTTTTGTGTGTATATATATATATATAAAAATGGTGGCACCGAAGAAACGTGAAACGGGGGCTATGTCCCAGGGCATATGTCCAAAGCCCAAATATAAAAGGTGGAAAATCAGACAGCACTCCAGGTAGAGAACAAAATTGATTCACACATGTGGCAAAAAAGGGAAGCAAAATGGCCCATGCTTCCCTTTTTTGCCACATGGGTGAATAAATTCTGTTCTCTAGCTGGAGTGCTGTCCGATTTTCCTCTTTATATATATATACTGTATATATATATATATATATATATATATATATATAATTTTTTCACAAATATACATATGTATAGTGCAAAACCAATCACTAAGCAGTCTCTCAAATATTTAATTAGGCCATTTACCATTTAAAGAAACAGGCAACCAATAGTAAAGGTCACATTGTCACCCCATCGTCTGCAATTGAAGAGTATAAAGTTCATCCTTCTTACAAAGTGACACACTTCTTTTGTGGTAAAGTTTTTTTGTCCTCCTTGAAACCCCTATAGCTACAACCCTACATATGACAACTCTAATGACTACTAGCATAACATCTACTGATACATTGTCCATACATAGAAATCTGATTGGTAAGTCTTAACGATTTGATGGTTGCTGGTGTAGATACTTATAACCTCATGATTCTTATAGGCATATCTGAAATGGGTGGAGAGACATGGCAAAGAGCCTAAGCTACCTGGACTGGACCTGACACACAAGCAGCTTTTTTTTCTGAATTTTGCACAGGTGACTCCAAATTGTCTTTTTACATATCTGTGTAGTACTATTGGTATTATATGGGTTATTGACACTAAATCCACAGTACTAGGCCATTCTGATGCTATAATATGGGGTTGTGATACTTAGTCCATATAGTTAGGCAATACTTTTGGTATAATATTGGGTTTTGATACTTTTTCCAAATTACTAGGCAATGCTGTTGGTATAAGTAGCTTCTATATTACTAGTTGGTATGATATGGGGTTTTGATACTTACGGTACTCCAAATTAGTTGGCAGTACTGTTAATATAATATAGTTGATGCTTATACTACTAAACAGTATTGTTGCTAAAATAGGTCTGTCTGCACTGTAAGCCTGCTGTTAGGGCACACAGGGGTTCCCCTAACAGCAGCCTGTGTCATATTTACACGAATATGGTGTATTAGTGTACAATGTATATGCTAATACATTAGAAATGTGAAATAAACTTATAAAACAGTAATCTCAAAATGGGATTACAAAAAGTTATAAATAATGTAATAAAAAAAAAATCACACACCCCCAAAAAAAAAATATATTGCCATTATTTAGTGTAAAATACATTTAATTGTGTACAAATTATACATATTAGGTGTCCACATAATCTTAATAACCTAAAGAATCTAATTATTAGTTATGTCGTGTAAAATGTGAACAGCGTATAAACAAAAACTATGCAAAAAAAATCACTTTTTCCAAAACAACGCTGAAAAATAATAACATTTTTCCTGCATAAAACAAGGCCTCAGACAGCTATGTGCGTGGAAAAAAAATAAAAGGATAGGACTGCTATGATGTAGAGGTAAAAAAAAAAAAAAGCTTTCTGGTCATTAAGGGGTCTAATGGACATTCCATATTTCCAGGCAGAAATGTTTATATAATATGGGTTATTAGTACCTATTCCATATTACTAGGCAGTGCTGTTGGTATAATTTGGGTTACTGATACGTATTCCATATTACCAGGTTGAACCATTTGTATAATAGAGGGTATTTATACATATTCCATATTACTTGGCAGTGTAGTAACAACTGTACTGTATTAAAGCGACAGAGCCTGACCAAATGTTAATGGTAGATATGACCTTCTGTGAAATGTCTTGTACAAATAGGTATGGTGTGGATCTTATCGGCCAGAATATGCCAGGCACTCGATAAAGACAGATGTGCACAGTCCATTTAAGTACAGGTGAGCAGCTTATCCTAACACTCTCACTAGAGATGAGCAAAGTTTTGAATAATTTGATTCGGCTGCTTCGCTGAACTGACCAGAAATTTGATTTGTTTCAAATTACTTTGTCATGAATCACTTTCCATTGTATGGAGTGGGCGTAATGACGGGGAACAGCAATCGTGTTGCCAACCAGTCATTTAACCTCAGATGAAAAGTTGAACTTTAATTGCGGCATCTGTGACTCACATTAAGCCTTTTAGGGGTTAAAAAAAATAATAATACTCACCTCATCCACTTGCTTGTGGAGAGGCCGTCTGCTCCTGTCTGGATTGAAGAAAACCTGCCAAAAGACCCGCAACGTGATGATCTCACCACGTGATCATGCTGGGTGCATGTGGTGACGTTACTTCTTCAATAAAGATGGGAGTGGACGACCTCTCCTCTAACAAAGGGGATGAGGTGAGTATATTTTTTTTATTTACAGCCACCATTTTTAGGAAAAACTGATTTGTTATCAAAAAGCGTGGACAAATTCAGCTTTGTGACTAACCAAATTTTTCCTGAAATTCAGATCGAAGTCCACTTTGGATACTTCGATTTGCTCAACACTAACTCATGTATGATAAGGGATCATGTGTTTCAGTCTTCTCTTATTTCTTCTGGTTGTTTTTCTTTCCATTTCTATTTTCCTTTCCGCTCAATCTTTTTTGCCTTCCCCATTTCTTTTTTGTCTCAGTCTCTTTCTTATTTTTTAATGTCTTCTACTACTTCTTATTCTTCTTCTCAAGTTTCTCTTTCATCTATTTCTTCTTCTTTGCCTCCATCTTCTCTTCCTTCCACTTAATTTGCTTTCTCTTTCTTCTTCCTCTGTCCATTGTCTCCTCTTTCTTTTCTTCCATTTACTTCTTTTACATTCTCATTCTATGTATTTGTTCTCCTTTGCTTCACCCTAATTCTTCTTCTTCTCCCTCCCAAACATCTTGGTCTACTATTTGTGATCCTTTTATTCTCCTATTGTTCTCATTTTATTCTATTCCATCTTCTATATATTTCTCTTTCTCTTACACTTTTTCTTTTATAATTTTTCAAAGTTTCCTCACCTCCCTAATATTCTTCTCTCCCCCCCCCCCATCTTCTTTCATTCCATATCTACACATCCTTCTTCTACATCTTCTCTATGTATTTCTACAGGTCTTTTAGTCTAATTCCTCTACTTCTTAAAGTTGGATGATTATACTGCATTACTATTATTCCCACTGCAATTAGCTTCTCTCTTGTTGGATCTCACAACGAGTTTTAAACAATCAGTAGAACACAAAGCTTTTACCTTAAAGGGATTTTCTGGTATTATGGCTTTTAACAGATATGCTCATGAACTAGCTTACCTCATGTACATTTTCCTCATGCTTTTTTTCATTTGGGCCCTTCTGACCTGTTGTCACAAATCACTTTGGTTATTTCCATCCTGCACTTCCTGTTGCTGTATCCAACCAAACCCATGCTGTACTTCTGCTTTCTCTGCCACAGAACTGCCTGTTTAATGCCCAGCTACGTTACAGCTACTCCCACCCAGGTAGAGACACTCCCCTATCACTACCACAGAACAGGAGAAAGGAGCAATAAAAATACATTACAAAATTACATCTTATATACATAATTATTTTAAAGGATGTTGATGCAAACCATTCACATTTGTCCATCGTGTTTTCATTTCAGGGTGATGGGATCCTTACAAAACTTTGAAGCTTTCTCTGAAGAATTTAATTGCAAGAAAGGCACCATGATGCACCCTGTAGAAAGATGCCGGGTCTGGTAGTCTCATGCCTTGATCCTTAAAAATCAACCTGAAAATGTCTACTGGGCTGGCTTATACATATCGAACAGTTCTAGCCTATGACATGCCTGGTATTTCCCTCTGATCAGTTCAGAGCCATGGTGTGTGTAGCAAGTCGGGGACAAGCAAGCTGACAGGCATACTGTTTTAGGATTCCTCTGGCACAAAAGATAGTGTTAACAGTTTCATGCAGTATGTCCCATTGAGAAAGTTGTGATAGAAATGACTGTATTAATGGCTTGACTGTTATAAAAAAAATTCTGTCAGGTTTTCAAAGACTAGTTCCAAGAAGATGTATTTTTCCCTCAAGTTGACTTGGCTTTTGATATCATGTTGTATGTCTGTGTTGCTCTCACTTCACATCATTGTCATACAAAACATACAAAACAAAATGTTCAGGGAAATAGCAAAATCTCTGATAACAGTTCTTTATGTAAGGTTTGCCCCCCAGAACTAGACACATATTCATGTTATTGTCATACCTCTGTGTCCTGTAGCTGGCGTGTTCGATTCTACTACTACAGGCAGGTTTTTACTACAATTTGCATAATTATAACTATTTCTTATTAGATGCCATGATTTTTTTCAGATATTCACTGAAATGTATTATAACTAGGAGCAAACTGACCATTTGGGCATTAAAGCCAATGGCCAAAGCTATGGCATGCATAAGCAATTGATGTGATAAGTGCTGCTCCAGATTTCCCCTTGTATTAAGCCAAATTAAGTGTATTATGGCTATAGTGGTTGGTAAGTGGCCTGTGACCCTAATGTTCAATGGCCCAGATCACTCACTGTCCACCTCTGATTCATTAAATGTACAGTGAAGCACCAGTATTGCTCATCGCGAAAATGTTATGCTCTTTGCATAACTGCATTTTCAGTAGGTTTAAATTTACGTACTGTATCTACTTGCTGAAACAAAAGCAAGAATTCTAGCAAATGTTTTTATAAAAAATTCCTTCAACCATCCATCATAGAGACTGCCAAGGCCATTGCAATTTGAAGTTTGAGCGTATAGGACTGTTGGAAGAATATGTGTTGGATGCCAATTGTTGAAAAGACTTGAAGGGTTGTTTCGTTGTTTCCATGAGGACATTTATGGCATATCCACAGGATATGTCATACTGTAAATGTCCGATAGGTGTGGGTCTCTCTGCTATCTCAAGAGCTGAGCCCCATCACTCACTACTGTAAATGGACAGAAGTCCTACTGAAGTGAATTGAGAGAGTCATGCATGCGCTGCCACATTTCCAATCTGTTTGGCACATGAGGGGGCCCCATTCTTGGGGTGACACCTACATTTATTGGAAATTTAGGGCATATCCTGTAAATATTCCATAAATTTCCAGGTGGCATGACAGTTAAAAGAGCTTCTCCCATAATGGACATTTATCACCTATTAGAGATTAGCAAATTTCAAAAAAATTTGATTCGCTGCTTCGCCCAATTTTCCGAAAAGATTTGATTCTTTCCGAATTTATTCATGGCAAATCACGTTAAAAAACAGCTATTTCCTGGCTGCACAGAGCCTGTACAGTGGTGTAGAACACTGTGCCTTGCAGTAACACGCATAGGGAGTCTGCTGTGGTACTGAAACAATACTGTGAGTCAGTATGACACGCACATGACAGGCGTCGCACTTAGAATCACTGCACACTTCACTAATTTGGGCAGTTACGGGCCAAAACTGACCAAATAACTCAAATGTGAAGATCCTACTGTAGCGTTAAAGAGCGCACTCCTTTTACACCGTCGTCAGCTGATTCCACATAGATGTCTACAGAACCTGTTCTATTAAACACTTATACAAGTAGAGCCCCCCTGACAGAGTGGAGAGGGTGTCAGCAGTAAGTTTGTGTTGACGTCACTGATTATTTTGCCCTTTCTCTGATCCATCAGAACAATAACCCCCCAAAAAACAGATCCTGTCTATTGACCATCCGCCTTCACTCAGTCAACATTTGGTCAGTAATCCAAAGCCAAAAGCCTAAAGCAAAAAAAAAAAAAACAGGAGTGGATCCAAAACAGAGATGACACGTGAATGGAATATTTGCATGTCTTCTGTGTTTTGTACCCACTCCTGCTTTTGGCTACCAAATCTTAAGCCAATTCTGATGGGACCATACAGACCTTACAGCTGCTACACAGAAAGGATCTGTTTTGCATCTAATTTTTCCTTCCTTCTGACAGATCAGAAGGGCCAAATAAATGATTTTATCAACCAGGCCAAAAAGGCAAAATAGTGGCCCAGTCATGGAGTAGGGAGGGTGGGAGAACAGCTTGAGAAGTCCACAGAGTGGCCCCAATGACATAGTGTTGAGGTAGCAGTAGCATAAGGAGACCACAGAGTGGCCCAGTGACATAGTGGGGAGGTGGAAGCAGCAGCATGAGGAGACTACAGAGTGGCCCGTTTACATAGTGTTGAGGTGGCAGCAGCATGAGGAAGCAACAGAGTGGCCCAATGACATGGTGTTGAGTTAGCAGCAGCATGAGGAGGCCACAGAGTGGCAAGGTGACATAGTGTGGAGGTGGCAGCAGCAGCATGAGGAGGCCACATACTGTCCCAGTGACATAGTGTTGATTTAGCAGCATCAGGAGGCCACAGAGTGGCAAGGTGACATAGTGTGGAGGTGGCAGCAGTAGCAGCATGAGGAGGCCACAGAGTGGCAAAGTGACATAGTGTGGAGGTGGCAGCAGCAGCATGAGGAGGCCACAGATTGGCACAATGACTGAGAGTGGAGGTGGCAGCTGCATGAGGAGACCACAGAGTGACCCAGAGACAGAGTTGGCAGAATCATGAGGAGACCACAGAGTGGCAAGGTGACATAGTGTGGAGGTGGCAGCAGCAGCATGAGGAGGCCACAGAGTGAACCAGTGACATGGTGTTGATTTAGAAGAAGTATGAGGAGACCACAGAGTGGCAAGGTGACATAGTGTGGAGGTGACAGCAGCAGCAGCATGAGGAGGCCATAGAGTGGCAAGGTGACATAGTGTTGAGTTAGCAGCAGCATGAGGAGGCCACAGAGTGGCAAGGTGACATAGTGTGAAAGTGGCAGCAGCAGCAGTGGCAAGGTGACATAGTTAGCAGCAGCATGAGAAGACCTGAGTGGTGAGGTGGCAGCAGCATCAGGAGATTAAAGAGTGACCCGATGACAGAGTGGGGAGGTGGGTGGCAAGAACAGTACCCGCTGACGATGGTGGGTGTAAGAGATGTGGCATCAGATGTGTGGCATCAGAATAGTAGCTGAGGCAGGTAGCCAGAAGAAACCGGTCTCTTTTGTCAAGGTTTTGGTGAGGCAGCATGGATGATCTAATCTGATGCATCAGGCATTGGTGGGTGGCACTCCTGGCTGATCCTCGCCTGATTCATCTTGACAAAGGTCAGTCTCTCCACATTTTGGCCCCCGCCGCACTAAACACCCGCTCTGATGCCACACTACTGGCCGGGCAGGACAGATTTTCCAGGGCAAACTCGGCCAGTTGCGGCCACAAATCCAATTTGACTGCCCAGTAGTCCAGAGGATCTTCAATGACGGCTGGCAAGGTGCACTCCAAGTATGCCACCACCTGCTGGTTCAGCTCTAGTTTCTTCACTATGCGGGTGAAGAAAGCTGATCATCAGCGACTGTAGACTCAGGCTGCTGCTGATGGAGCTGGTACTACTCCTGCCACCCCACCACTCTACAGCAGCCATGGCAGTGGAATGTGAGCACAGAGGGCCCCACCAGTCAGACCTGCGAGAGGATGGATGATGGCGCAGATAGGCAGCGGCCAACTGACTACATAGGATGTCTCTATAGTAGTTCAGTTTGTTATCCCTCTCATCGGTTTAAAAAAAGGCCCCCATTTTGGACGGGTAGAGAGGCTCCAACAAGGTGGAGAGACAGAAATTATCCCTCTGCCGAATGGTGACAATTCGGCTGTCACTACCCAAGCAAGTGAGCATGCAGTGGGCCATTTGCGCAAGTGACTAGGAGGGACTCCCTGCCTCCATCTCCACTGCATACTGCCACGGTGTGCCTAGGTCATCTGCCTCGTACTCCTCATATTCCTCTTGCTCCTCCAGCTGCTCCTGTTCCTCCTCTCCTGTCACCTGTGTAGAAAAACCACCCATTTCGCTACACATTGCTTGTGCTACAATGTCCTCCTCCTCCAGTTCAGCCCTCACAGAGCTCATGTAGCTGAGAGATGTAGGCGCCACATCTCCAGTCCCCTGACCAACCAGATATACTAGCATCTGTTCCGGGATATAAATCAGTGGAATGACATTGTTCATCCCGTAGTCCTGGCAACTGCCAAATAACGTGGCATCTTCAAAGACCCTGAGCAAATGGCAGGTGTCACGCATGAGCTGCCACTGGCTGACATCGAAGTTACACAGGGTAGTACTCCTGTCTGCTTGGATCATCAAGAAATAGTTTATGGCCTTTTTCTGTTCGTATAGTCGGTCCAACATATGTAGGGTGGAATTCCAACGGGTGGAAACGTTGCATATTAGACTATGTTGGAGGACCCTGTTCTGCCGCTGTAGCTCAAGGAGGGTGTGCTTGGCAGTGTAGGAGTGGCTAAAGTGCATGCAAAGATTCCTTGCCATTTTTAGGATGTCTTGCTGTCACGGAACCATGAACCAGACGTACAACAAGAGATAAGTGAAAATAAGAAGGCTTTATTGAAAATAAAGCTGTAAAGCAAAAGTCCAAACGGATGGTGAAACCGAGCAGAGTCTTTGCGAAGCCAGAGGACAGGAACCAGAAGGGTAGTCAGACGAAACCAGGATCAGGAACCAGCAGGGTAGTCAGACGAAGCCAGGATCAGGAACCAGGAGGGTAGTCAGACGAAGCCAGGATCAGGAACCAGAAGCAGCAGCAGTCTTAGAAGCATGTGAACACAAGAGGACCAAGCAAGGAACTGAAGCCACAGACCTCCTATATATATGAGCTAGGCATCCAGCTCCTCCCAGGGGAAGGAGGAGCCGCAGGGTGGAAGGCTACAAGAAACCAAGATGGCCGCCAGCACATGTCAAACGAAGGAGAGCAGCAAGCAGGTAAGACCATGACAGTACCTCCCCCTCAAGGGCCCCTCCTCCGCGGAGCACAAAACGGTTTCTGAGGGAAGCGTGCGTGGAAGGCTCGGAGCAAGGCAGGAGCATGGACATCTGCGGAGGGAACCCAGGAACGCTCCTCTGGACCATAACCACGCCAATGGACCAAAAACTGCAACCGACCGCGGACCAGGCGTGAGTCCAGGATATTGCTCACCTCATATTCCTCACGATTGCCCACTTGGACCGGACGAGGCCGAGGAACCGAGGAAGTGAAACGATTACACACCAGTGGCTTCAACAGGGAGACATGAAACACGTTGGAGATCCGCATGCCAGGAGGAAGCGCAAGGGCATAGGCTACCGGGTTTACCCTGCGAAGCACTCGGAAGGGACCAACAAAGCGAGGCGCCAGCTTGGGAGTGGGCACTCGAAGGTTGAGGTTGCGGGTGGACAACCATACACGGTCTCCGACCTGGTAGGAAGGAGCAGGCGCTCGTCTGCGATCAGCCTGGAGTCTCTGGCGCTGCGCAGAGACCTCAAGGGACTTCTGGATCTGTACCCAAGAAGCACGTAGGACGGAAAGGTGATCCTCCACAGCCGGAATATCCTGGGGAGAGAATACCTCCGGTAACACGGCAGGTTGGAACCCATAATTGGCCATGAAGGGAGACGTCCCAGAGGAAGAGTTCACCGCCGTGTTCCTGGCAAACTCAGCCCAAGGCAGGAGGTCAACCCAATTGTCTTGGTGATCGGAGACATAGCAACGAAGGAATTGCTCCAAGGCCTGATTGGATCGTTCTGCGGCCCCATTGGACTGAGGGTGGTAGGCCGAGGAGAAGGAGAGATGAATCCCCAACTGGGAGCAAAAGGCGCGCCAGAACCTGGACACAAACTGACTCCCCCGATCCGACACAATCTCCTTAGGCAAACCGTGCAACCGGAAGACCTCCCTGGCAAAAATCGTGGCCAACTCTTGTGCAGAGGGTAACTTCTCGAGAGGAAAACAGTGGCACATTTTGGAAAACCGATCCACAATCATGAGAATGACCGTATGGCCTCGGGATGCAGGGAGGTCCACAATGAAATCCATCCCCAGGTGTGACCATGGACGCTCCCCGGTGGCTATGGGTTGCAGAAGGCCCAACGGAAGGTGCCGAGGGGACTTACTCTGGGCACAAACGGAGCATGCCGCTACATATGCGGCGATGTCGGAACGTAGGGAAGGCCACCAGAACAGACGTGAAACAGCCCAGGACAGCTGATTCTTTCCAGGATGCCCCGCGGTCTTGGAGTTATGGTAGGTTCGCAACAACCGAGTGCGCAACTCCTCAGGCACAAAACATCTGCCGTTGGGTCTCCCAGAGGGAGCACCAGATTGAGCCGCCAAAATCTGCTCACCCAGGGGAGAGGTCAGGCTGGTGCGAATGGCGGCCAGGATCTGATTCGGAGGTATGACCGAAGTCGGAATCGACTCCTCCCTGGACAGCTCGGAGTACTGCCGTGATAAGGCATCCGCCCGGATGTTCTTGGAACCGGGTAGGTAGGAGACCACGTAATTAAAACGTGACAAGAACAGAGCCCATCTGGCCTGACGTGGTGTCAATCTCTTGGCCTCAGAAAGGTAGGTCAGATTCTTGTGGTCCGTCAGGATGAGAACCGGAACCACCGAACCCTCGAGCAAGTGCCTCCATTCTTTAAGGGCCTGCACGATGGCCAATAACTCCCTGTCACCAATCTGATAGTTGCACTCCGCGGAAGACAGTTTCCGGGAGTAAAACCCACAAGGAAGCAGAGGACCCTCTGGTGTTCTACGCTGAGACAGAAGGGCGCCTACTCCCGTCTCAGACGCGTCCACCTCGAGGACAAAGGGCAACCCAGGGTTGGGATGCGACAGAATCGGAGCCGACACAAAGGCGGACTTTAGGGCCTCAAAAGCTTGGATGGCCTCGAGCGGCCAGACCTGGGAATTACTGCCCTTCCTGGTCAGATCCGTGAGAGGCTTGGCCAGCATGGAAAAGTCCCTGATGAACTTCCGATAATAATTGGCGAAGCCCAAAAAGCGCTGCAGGGAACGAAGACCACTGGGCTGGGGCCATTGTAAGACAGCCGAAACCTTCTCAGGATCCATGGAGAACCCCTCAGCGGAAATGATGTAACCTAAGAAGGTTACCTGGGATCGGTGAAATTCGCATTTCTCAAGCTTACCGAACAGCTTGTTCTCTCGTAACCGTTGCAACACTCGTCTGACATCCAGAATGTGGGCCTCCATGGATTCAGAATATACCAAGATGTCATCCAAATAGACTACCACACACTGCTGCAACAGGTCACGGAAAACATCGTTGATGAATTCCTGAAAGACTGCGGGCGCATTGCACAACCCAAAGGGCATAACCAAGGATTCGTAATGACCGGTCCTGGTGTTAAACGCGGTCTTCCACTCATCGCCCGCCTTGATCCTTACCAGGTTATATGCCGCCCTCAGGTCGAGTTTGGTAAAGACCGTGGCCCCTTTAAGGCGATCGAACAGCTCGGAAATCAAGGGTATCGGGTAAGCGTTCTTGATCGTGATGCGATTGAGACCCCTGTAATCGATGCAAGGCCTCAACTCACCGCCCTTCTTTTTCAAAAAGAAAAATCCAGCCCCTGCCGGGGACGCAGATTTGCGAATGTGTCCGCGTGAAAGCGCCTCCCTCACGTACTCCTCCATGGCCTCATTCTCCGCTACCGACAGTGGATAGACTTTGCCACGAGGAGGAACGGCACCAGATTGTAACTCTATGGCACAATCATATGGGCGGTGCGGAGGTAGGGCAACCGCGCGCACCTTATCGAATACATCCCGGTACTCCTCATATTCAGGAGGCAACAGAGAGTCAGAGGAAGTACACAGCAACTTGACAGACCCATGGATGCAACTAGCCCCACACTGCGGTGACCACGAGAGGATCTCGACCGATCTCCAATCGAAAGTCGGATTATGCTTCTGGAGCCAGGGGTACCCCAAGACCACCGAGTAGTGTGGAGACGAAATAACCTGGAGGCAGACCGACTCTCTGTGAACGGCACCAATGGCTATCCCCACTGGAAGGGTCTCATGAGTCACGTGTGGCGGCAGAAGGGGTCTGCCGTCTATCGCCTCAAGAGCCAGTGGGGAACCTCGAGCCTGCAGAGGAATGGAATTGGCGGCAGCGAACACACTATCAATGAACAAACCACCAGCACCAGAGTCCACCAACGCCTGGGTCGTCACCGAGCCCCCGACCCAGGAGAGGACAACAGTGATCAGTGGTTTGTCAACACGGGAAACCGGGGACGAGGAGACTCCACCCAAGATCTGCCCCCGACAGGATCTCAGGGTACGAGCGTTTCCCGGACGGTTCGGACATGCCAACCGAAAATGCCCACCGAGACCACAGTACATGCATCGGCCCTCACGTCTCCGGAGTGCCCTCTCCCCCTCGGACAGGCGAGCAAACCCCAGCTGCATGGGTTCACCCCCAGACAAGTCATCCCCAGGAGGCGTGGGAGGAGAGGGAGGCACGGGTGGGACAGCAAACGTAGGCACCAATCTGTTAGAAGACCTCCGCAGGTTCTCCTTAAAGGAAGGTCTCTCCCTGAGTCTGGTGTCAATCAAAATCAGGAAAGAAATAAGAGACTCGAGCTCAACTGGTAGGTCCTTAGCTGCAACCTCATCCTTCAAGGCATCCGAGAGACCATGAGAGAAAGCAGCGACCAGAGCCTCATTATTCCAGCCCACCTCTGCTGCCAGGGTACGAAACTCAATGGCGTATTCAGCTACGGATCGTGAACCCTGTCTGATGGACATAAGGAGCTTCGCAGCAGAGGCAGCACGAGCCGGCACATCGAATACCTTCCGAAGAGAAGCAACAAAACCGGAAAACTCGGCAACCACCGGATTGTTGTTCTCCCATAAAGGGCTGGCCCAGGCCAAGGCCTTGTCCGAGAGCAGCGAGATCAAGAAGCCCACCTTTGATCTCTCAGTAGGAAAGGCATGTGGCAGCAACTCGAAATAAATGCCCACCTGGTTAAGGAAACCTCGGCACTGAGTTGGCTCTCCCCCAAAGCGCTGTGGAAGAGGGGCAGAACCGGTCATACCCCGAAACACCGCAGGCGCAACAACAGGTGTCGGGGTAGACTCTGGCGCAACAACCGGAGCGGCAGTAGGAGCGAGCCCAGGAGCGACAACCGACCCATCGGCAACGGGAGCGAAATGAGCCGTGCGTTCAAGCAGGGTTTGCAACGCCACAGCGAACCGACCCAACAGGTGATCCTGCTGATCAAGTCTGGCAACCAGCGTGGGTAGCAAGGATGGCCCTGTACCGTCAGAATTCATGGCTTGGTCCTAATGTCACGGAACCATGAACCAGACGTACAACAAGAGATAAGTGAAAATAAGAAGGCTTTATTGAAAATAAAGCTGTAAAGCAAAAGTCCAAACGGATGGTGAAACCGAGCAGAGTCTTTGCGAAGCCAGAGGACAGGAACCAGAAGGGTAGTCAGACGAAACCAGGATCAGGAACCAGCAGGGTAGTCAGACGAAGCCAGGATCAGGAACCAGGAGGGTAGTCAGACGAAGCCAGGATCAGGAACCAGAAGCAGCAGCAGTCTTAGAAGCATGTGAACACAAGAGGACCAAGCAAGGAACTGAAGCCACAGACCTCCTATATATATGAGCTAGGCATCCAGCTCCTCCCAGGGGAAGGAGGAGCCGCAGGGTGGAAGGCTACAAGAAACCAAGATGGCCGCCAGCACATGTCAAACGAAGGAGAGCAGCAAGCAGGTAAGACCATGACACTTGCAGATGGGTGGAACACTTCAGGAAACGCTTGACAACCAGATTGAACACGTGGTCCATGCAGGGCACATGGCTCAGCCCTCCTTGATGCAGTGCCAACACAAAGTTCTTCACGTTAACGGTCACCATGGTTCCGATTTTAAGTTGTCGCGGAGAAAGCCAGGATTCGATTTCTTGATGAAGAACTCGAAGCAGTTCCTCCCCTGTGTGACTCCGTTTGGCCAGCAAACGAGGTGCAGAACAGAACATGTGGTATGCTGCAGGGGCACTGCGAATTGTCCCTACAGTGGAGGCTAAGGACACGGCGTGAGAACATGGAGGCGGAAGCGGTGTCACCTGGACAAGTTGCTGGTTTGGCTGAGCAGGAAACACATTTACCTAGTGGGCCGTAAAGGACATATACAGTTGCAAGAAAAAGTATGTGAACCTTTTGGAATGATATGAATTTCTGCACAAATTGGTCATAAAATGTGATCTGATCTTCATCTAAGTCACAATAGACAATCACAGTCTGCTTAAACTAATAACACACAAAGAATTAAATGTTACCATGTTTTTATTGAACACACCATACAAACATTCATAGTGTAGGTGGAAAAAGTATGTGAACCCTTGGATTTAATAACTGGTTGAACCTCCTTTGGCAGCAATAACTTCAACCAAACGTTTCCTGTAGTTGCAGATCAGACGTGCACAACAGTCAGGAGTAATTCTTGACCATTCCTCTTTACAGAACTGTTTCAGTTCAGCAATATTCTTGGGATGTCTGGTGTGAATCGCTTTCTTGAGGTTATGCCACAGCATCTCAATCGGGTTGAGGTCAGACTGGGCCACTCCAGTAGGCGTATTTTCTTCTGTTTAAGCCATTCTGTTGTTGATTTACTTCTATGCTTTGGGTCGTTGTCCTGTTGCAATACTCATCTTCTGTTGAGCTTTAACTAGTGGACAGATGGCCTTAAGTTCTCCTGAAAAATTTCTTCATAAACTTGGGAATGAATTTTTCCTTCGATGATAGCAATCCGTCCAGGCCCTGACGCAGCAAAGAAGCCCCAAACCATGAGGCTCCACCACCATAATTCACAGTTGGAATGAGGTTTTGATGTTGGTGTGCTGTGCCTCTTTTTCTCCACACATAGTGTTGTGTGTTTCTTCCAAACAACTCAACTTTGGTTTCATATGTCCACAGAATATTTTGCAAGTACTGCTGTAGAACATCCAGGTACCCTTGTGAAAACTGTAAACATGTAGCAGTGTTTTTTTTTGGACAGCAGTGGCTTCCTCTGTGGTATCCTCCCATGAAATCCATTATTGTTTAGTGTTTTACGTATTGTAGATTCGCTAACAGGGATTTTAGCATATGCCAGAGACTTTTGTAAGTCTTTAGTCGATACTCTAGAATTCTTCTTCACCTCATTGAGCAGTTTGTGCTGTGCTCTTGCAGTCATCTTTACAGGACGGCCACTCCTAGGGAGAGTAGCAGCAGTGCTGAACTTTCTCCATTTATTGACAATTTGTCTTACCATGGACTGATGAACAGCAAGGCTTTTGCAGATACTTTTATAACCCTTTCCAGCTTTATGCAAGTCAACAATTCTTAATCGTAGGTCTTCTGAGAGCTCTTTTGTGTGAGGCATCATTCACATCAGGCAACTTCATGTGAAAAGCAAACCCAGAACTGGTGTGTGTTTTTTATAGGGCAGGGCAGCTGTAGCGAACACCTCCAATCTCATCTCATTGATTGGACTCCAGTTGGCTGACACCTCACTCCAATTAGCTCTTGGAGATGTCATTTGTCTAGGGGTTCGCATACTTTTTCCACCTGCACTGTGTATGTTTACATGGTGTGTTCAATAAAAAAATGGTAACATTTAATTCTGTGTGTGTTATTAGTTTAAGCAGACTGTGATTGTCTATTGTTGTGACTTAGATGAAGATCAGATCACATTTTATGACCAATTTGTGCAGAAATCCATATCATTCCAAAGGGTTCACATACTTTTTCTTGCAACTGTATTGTCCTTGACTTTAGTTACAGCTCCACACGTCGGCGCTGACGTGCACTTTGGCAGACACCGACAGGCTCAAAGACTGGCCCACCTTCTGTTCTACATATTTGTGCAGGGCTGGTACTGCCTTTTTGGCAAATAAATAATGGCTTGGGACTCTCCACCTTGGCTTGGCACAAGACATCAGTTCTCTGAAAGGTGCAGAGTCCACCACTTGGAAATAGAGAGACTGCAGCACCAGCAATTTCGGCCAGGAGCATGTTCAGCTTGTGCGCCGTAGGATGAGTGCACGCATATTGTTGTCCCTTGGAAATCGCTTCGGTGATCGATTGCTGACAGAATGACTGACGAGGAGTAGGAGGGCGAGGAGAAGGAGCATCAGGACCAGTAGATGATGGGTAGGACAAACAGCTCCCTTCGGTTGAGGTTGTGGAGCCTTGACTGCCTGAAATCGGGTGCGTGCCACTGGGTGCGTGCTGGACCACAACATTGGAGCCACAATTCTCCCAGGCCACTGTATGGTGACGCTGCATATGTTGACGCAGGGCCGTGGTGATTTTACCCCCAACACTGACTGACTGCTACCACCGCTGCCTCTGTGAACCACTACTTTCAGGGCAGGTAGGCTCCTGCAAAGCAGGTGGTCTACCCCGGGCACGTTTGGCTCCCGACCTCCCACTGCTGCCACCCTGCTGACTGCCGGCCACGCTACCGACTTGCTGGCTCCGCCGCTGCCACACTCGCAAGCTGCCACCCTCTTCTCCCGATGATGATGATGAAGCTCCTTCGTCACCTGGCTCCCAATTGTGATGGGCTACATCATCATCGAGTACTGTCTTCACGTCACTTATGTCCTCCTCAACAGTCTCTGAGCCAGAAGCCCGACTGCTCGCAACACCAGCTCCCACGCCACTCTACTCATCAATACTTGCCCGCCTACAGGAGGAAGCGGCGGATGTCTCCTCCAGATCTTGGCTGGGCAGTAGCTGCTGACTGTCCTCTAGTAACTTGGCCTCGCTGTATAGTGGATCTGAGGACCACACCAGTGACCAGAATGATGGTCCCCAAGAACTTTGAATGGAGCCTCATAGACATTGAAGAGAATGGAGGCAAAGCATATGCAGTGCTACTCCATTCAAAGTGTATCGAACTGATGGAGACAGCCAAGTACAGACCTAGGTCATCAGCCCCATAGATATTCAATGGAGTGGCAGGGAACATGCTTGACCATCACTCTATTCATACTTCTCCTAACTTTTGTCATGCTGGCAGAAGGGACAGCTCAGAGTGATAGTGGGACACCCAGTTGGGGGATCCTTTGGATAGGTGATAATTGTCCATTCTAGGAAAACCCTTTTAAAGGAACACTTCATGCAAAACTCATAATGTCTCTCCTGTCCCTCTCCCAGTCTACCATGTGATATGTATTTATCAACTGGTCACATAATCTGTTTATGAATATGGTGAAGGCTTAAAGGGGTTCTGTCTTCAGATACGTCGCAATGAAACCATCTCACCTGAGTCGTGTGCTTGACCATTGAACATCATGGTCTTGGTCTCATCTTCTTAGGTGCCTGCATTCCCAAGAAAACTGATGTTTTATTATATGCAACTGAGCCTGTAGGAGCAATGAAGGCAGTGCTATTGCCCCTTGTTGCTCCCAGAGGTTCTGTTTAGTGCCCTTCATGCTACACCCCCACCACTGACTGAAAGGCCCAGGCAAATGCCTTCAACTGCCAAGAGAACATGCAACAGGTCAGCCAGTTTCATAGGAACAAATCTGCTGACAGATGCCCTTAATTTCCTCCTATTTGTGCCTAATGATGCACCTAAGGGGCGGTGCATGACACAAGGTGCCATAGTTAAAGGGAGTCTGTCACCACAATTTGCCCTTATAGACCACTTACATAGTACTGTAGCATAACTATAGATCAGTCAAATGGTACCTTTGTCTTTTTGTTTGGATGTTCACCAGGGGCAAAAACTGAGTTTTATTCATATGTAAATGAGGGCTCGCCGCTCTTCCTTCTTCTCACATAACCCCTCCCCAGCCTGTTGCTTGGCCCGCCCTGTAAGCCTCTTACGTCATCCAGTGTACTGGCCGATATCCCGCGCATGCGCACTGCATGGAATGATACTGCTGCCCACAATGGTCATCACAGTGCGCATGCGCCGGTGGGATATCGGCCAGTACACTGGATGACGTAAGAGGCTTACAGGGCGGGCCAAGCAACAGGCTGGGGAGGGGTTATGTGAGAAGAAGGAAGAGCGGCCTGGGCACTTACAGCCCGAAAGCCGCCCCTGGGCACTTGTGAGCCCTCATTTACATATGAATAAAACTCCATTTTTGCCCCTGGTGAACATCCAAACAAAAAGACAAAGGTACCATTTGACTGATCTATAGTTATGCTACAGTGCAATGTAAGTAGTCTATAAGGGCAAATTGTGGTGACAGACTCCCTTTCAGAGCAAGGAAAGAGTCTATGTGTAATGCTCCAACCTCTAAGGCCCTGCATTAGGCACAACATATTGTATCATCTTTGCCTGAACTGTTTCTTTAATCCAAAAAACTGAAATGGAAACTTCCAAAGTCCTCCTTGCTTTGATGGTTCAAATAATTAGGAATATTTCTTTCAGTGTGGATTAGTAGTATATTTCTGCTGTTCTAGTAGCTTGAGCACAGGAACATTACTTAGATATACATATTTTATGCATACTTACCAACATATGAATCCCAAATAAAGGGACATTTTAATCCCCTCCCATCTCAGGAATGTTCCCAAATGACACAGAAACCATCATTTCCAATGCATATTAGCATATACTCTGTGTTGGCAAGTATGTTTTATATAGATTATATATTGCCTATAAAGAAGTCATGAACATATAGATAACATGTAAGATACAAGATATAAATATATATATATATAGACTATATAGCAAACAGAGGTGTGCTATCCATAAATCTACACAAAGCTCAATATTTTTTTATGGAAACAACAAAATACAGAACCTGTCATTTTCACACATCAGAAGTTTGCTTAAAAGTGATTTTGATTTGTTTTAGAAAAATATATACAAATACTATGTAATTTTGTTGAAAAAATAAAAGTTTATATATATACAGTATATATATATATATATATACACACACACACACAATTGTGCAATGTGTCGTCTCAGGCTTTCTGTAGGAGAGAAATTATTTTATTGCAATATCTGATCGCTATGATGTCATGTGTCGATGGAATATGATGTCATTATTGTGTGTCAATGATTATTTTTTATTAAAATGACATGTTAATGGTGCTTATGGTCTATCTCTTATATGTCAGTTTACTTGATTCTGTGGTCTGTACACATTGGGGGTAGTTTTTTTTTGTCAATTATACCATTTTGCTTGAGAATGAAGCCTTTTTTTGTTGTATATATACCACCGACATACTGTGCAGAGATCTGTCATCAGTTCCTGATGAGGTTCAGTGTAGTTCTCATATCGGTCATGCACACTGGGGCCAATGTCATAGACAACCAATTAACCTAACATTATGTTTTTGGAGTGTGGGTGGAAACCACTAGGCACAGGTATAACATAGAAATTCCATGACAATGTTACCCTTGTGTTTTTTTTTTTATCCAATTAGCATTTTGGGAAGTCGCCATGCGGTTCCAAATGGATGGCCATAGAACTCAATGGGAATTCTTCGGTTATACTCTACTAAACGTGAATCTCAAACATCACAATTTAATTTACCTAATGAATCCGGATGCACATTGAATTGTGAACTGTTTGGTCTAGTAGTCTAGGCTATTTTTCCAAAACACATTCAATCTCCTAACTTGAAGCACAGATTTATTAGGCGTTCCAGACAAAACCTAAAAACACAGCTTCATCCATTGGTTCATAGTCTGTAAAGTTCTCCACAAATTAAAGGAACACTCCTGATGTATTGTTTTATGCCTATTCCAAGCTGAAAGGGTGAAGCTTGACATAGTTATAGGTAGAACTGAATACCTCTGTTAAGCCCCTTCCCCTCCGGCCCTGTACCAGACATAACAATAAAGTGGTCCCTTAATTCTGCACAAGAAGAGATTGTGGAGAAGTGAAGATTTCAGTGTATGGAGTCAATAGGCCAAGAAAAGGAGTAAAAGACACAGGAAAGAGAATAACATAGTAACCTTTGCATTTCAAGAATCCACTTGTTGCTGATGGGGCTCCAGGAGTTAACTGATTAATAATTCCAAATTCTAAGGGGGTTGTGCAGGCAATGTATATTGTGCATCAATATCTGACTACACAACCCCTTTAGGAAAAAGTGTTGTTATGAGGAAAGTAATGTTGGAATCGCACCTATACCAAATACTTGGAATAGGAAGAAAAGACAGGAGAGCTGGATGTAATTAGTACCAATAGAGGTACTTTGGTTAATGGCATGCACCCAACTAGTCTTAGCCTAGAAACGTAGCTCAATTTTGGCCAGATATTTTTAACTTTTAAAGACTGTTTCCCCTTAGGCTCATTTCTCACAATCAAAATAATATCTGTTACCAATGTTTCCCAGTAAAATATTTCTACTAGCACAATATTCAACAACATGGAGTGGCCCAAAACACCTAGACAGTGAATGTCCATCTTTTATTACTATGTCATTTTTAGGTTCAACAATTTTTTGCTGATTAATTCTATAATAGAGAGGTCCTAATTCTTACAAAGATATAGAGATAGCTCAAAAAATCTGTCTGCCTAGAGCGACCTCTAGGGGCAGTTTAGGAGCTGACAGAAAATTGTATTACTATTTACATCAATATATAGAGGCAGTAAGCTCTGAAATGTCTTCTAATGGAGGCTGCAGGCAACAAAAATGTTATCATTCAGTTATATGCCTATGTGTTGAATTTGGAGCTTTGTATGACATAAATGTAGCTCTGATCCTTATAAAGATATAACAAATTAATCTGACCTACCTAGATAGAAAATAAAGTTCAATAGTGGGCTTTTACTTTTACAAAAAACACAAGCTAAATTTGTATAGTTTCCTATGAGACCCAAAATCCCTATAACAGGGGTGGCCAACCTTACAGACACAAAGAGCCAGAAAAAAAAATCGTATGACTGCCAAGAGCCACAAGCTATCCGTTTACACAAATATGCATGCACACGACAGTATTACTGCAATTGAGTTATCAAACATTTAAAAGTGCATTTAAACCACCTTTCCTATCTGTAGTGTAGACCGCTTTAGTGAGACTTCTGGCAATCTTTGTTTTTCACAATGTGTTTCAAAATTTCTCACATGACACCCTTATGCTCAGATGACACCCCATGCACAGATGACACCCTTATGCTCAGATGACCGCCCCATGCTCAGATGACACCCCATGCACAGATGACCGCCCTATGCTCAGACGACCGCCCCATGCTCAGACGACCGCCCCAAGCTCAGATGACCGCCCTATGCTCAGACGACCGCCCCATGCTCAGATGACGCCCCAAGCTCAGATGACCGCCCTATGCTCAGATGACGCTCCATGCTCAGATGACCGCCCTATGCTCAGACGACCGCCCCATGCTCAGATGACGCCCCATGCTCAGATGAAGCCCCATGCTCAGATGACGCCCCATGCTCAGATGACCGCCCTATGCAAGATGACCGTCTTATGCTCAGATGACCGCTCTATGCTCAGATGACCGCTCTATGCTCAGATGACCGCCCCATGCTCAGATGACCACCCTATGCTCAGATGACGCTCCATGCTCAGATGACCACCCTATGCTCAGATGACGCTCCATGCTCAGATGACCGCCCTATGCTCAGATGACACCCCATGCTCAGATGAGCGCCTTGTGCTCAGATGACCGCTCTATGCACAGATGACCGCCCCATCCTCAGATGACCGCCCTATGCTCAGATGACGCCCCATTATCAGATGACTTCCCCCACCCCCATTCTGAGATCATGTGTGGGGGGTGATTTGACATAGGGGAGATGTGAGCCTGGGGAGGCTTATTTTGTGGGTCTGATGAGGATTTGGGGGTCTTATCTGAGCTCATACTACCCCCATGTCAGATAAGACCCCATGATCAGTACTTTAATAAAATAAAACTGTGTAGGAGCCGGCTTATCCTATCTCTGCTGCAGCTGCTCTGAAGACTGTGGCGCCCTCTCCACAGTGACCTGACATGCACAGCGTCAGGTCAGAGTGCGGGCCTGCACGCATTAAGGGGGGGGGGGGTGCACTGCTCCACCAATGACAATTAACCTTTAATATAGATACAGGAGGCAGGTGCCGGCAGAATCACATGGCCGACAGCTGGCCTCTATGACGGCGCTGCGATCCCCGGCAGTTAACCCCTCAGGTGTGGCCCCTAAGGGGTTAACTGCCGCAGATCTCAGCTACCTCTCATAGAGGTCGGGTGCGGGCTATATTATTCTGCAGCCAACACCCGCCTCCTATATTTGATTAAATGAGTGAGTTACCCTTATTGGTGGCAGTGACCACAGCCCCTCCCCTCCTCTTCCCCTCTGCATTCTCATTGGTGGTAGCGTCAGCAGCACAGGGGGGAGGAGGAGACTGCTTTCTTCTTCCTTCTCCCCTGTGCTAATATTTTGAAACCTGCGACATCCCTGGCCCGCTCCCCTGTGAGCCACATATGTAGAGGAGAACGCGCTCCTCTGAGAGCCGCAAGTGAAGGTGCGAGGTTCCGCGAGTTGGCCACCAATGCCCTATAACAAGACTGAGCTGCCAAAGCACCGAGACAGGAATTACTATCTTGTGGACGCAGGGAACCACCAATAGTGTGGGTCATAAATATGATTTTTTTTCATAATTTTATGATTAAATGTACTGTAGATCTGTAAGTTTATACTTAAACTATCATATGTTGAGTATTAGACATCAAGCATGGGCAAATGTTGAATGAAGCCAAAGGAAGAACATAACATACATTCTCCTTAAAAGACTTAAGCCTCATTCACACGTTAGTGTTGTACATGTTCTCCATGGACAGCACACGTCCCTATTCATTTTAATGTGTGTATTCAGACATCAGTGTTTTAGCACGGTCCGTGGGTCTGTTTTTTCAGCACGGATGCATGCTCTATTTTGTCCATGTTCAAGGATCCATCACGCCCATTATAGTCTATGAGTCCATGAAAAACCATCACAGATCATTAAGAAGAGATTCTTTGAAAATAATTTTACAGCTATTCAGTGTCAGTGAAACACAGATGCAACTTGGACAGCAAAAAACTGACACACGGACAGCTTCACGGATGCATCACTGACCACCTGCTCACGGATTTGAGCACGGACACAGACGTGTGAATGAGGCTTTAGCAACCACCCCATGTGCTACTCATTCATCCTTCATTGGAATTCTTCTGCTTTTAAAAATGTGTATGAGAAAGCTGCATTTCTGAGAAAACTTATATTCACAAATTTTTGCCTTACATTTAAGTTGGGTCTGCATCCCAAGTAGGTTGATGAGCTGCTTGCAGGTGTTGTATGAACTCTATTATTTCTTTTGGATTTTTAGCTTTGAGAAGATTACTTTGGACTCTGAAATTTTCCAAGGCTTTGCACTAGATCTGAGAAGCAAGACACAGACCAGGACTCAGCACCACGACACAGGGATATGTTAGCATGAAATTAAGAAAAATATAGTTTTAGGCCATTTCTATGTACAGTAGATGTGAAGAAGGGAAACTCTGGTAAGCTATAAGGTCCACCTTTCCACCTTCTTCCTGAATCTTCAAAGCATTTTCCAAGTAGAGTTATCCTTGATCCAGCACTAAGGAAATATGGTCACTCTGTCATCTTGCTGATGTTGAACCAAATTTAGATAATCATGGTCACCCTGTCCTCTCAATGGTATTGACCCAATGTACTGGAGGTTCAATATGCCTCATCACCAGTAATCGTTAATTTCTAACGATAATTTGTTTCCCCTTAGTCCTAACAGCAGCACAGATGGGGTTAACTACCCCCCGTGGACTGGTAGCACCGGCGGAATTTTAATGAGCCCAAGAACCAATAACAAAGCTTTACACCCCTACAAAAGGTAGGGAATGCCCACTGTGTCTATAGCAAGAATAACTTACTAGGGTGGGAAATTTGTGTGCTGCTGTTAGGACTAAGGGAAAACAAATTATCGTTAGAAATTAACGATTCCCTTACATCCTACCAGCAGCACAGATGGGGAGATAGCAAGAAGAACCCCGGACCCTCATGCCTGGCAGAGCTAAGGATAGCCTGCCCAAAGGCCGAAAACTCTGCTACCCTGGAGTCTAGTCTGTAGTGAGAGATGAAAGTGGATTCAGAGCCCCAGGAGGCAGCTTTACAAATCATCTCCAGAGGAAGGATACTTCTTTCAGCAAAGGAAATAGAGATGGCCCTTGTGGAATGGGCCTTCACAAACTCTGGAGGATCCAAAGCCTGAGAAACAAAAGATTCTCTAATGGCCTCCTTAATCCAGACTTTAGACTTACCGGCAAAAAGGATGAAGAGATTCTCATCTCTCCTGAACTCCTTGGATCTATCCACATAGATCTGGAGGCATCTCGAGATATCCAACGGATGCTTGACAGAATCCCTGGAGGAGGTAGGAGAAAATAAAACTGGCAAAGAAATCACCTGATTAATGTTCTGAAATGAAGGGACCTTAGGCCTGAAATATGAAAGGAATCTCAGGAGAACCTGGTCATGAAGAAAGATGGTATAGGGTTCTGAGGCCGAGAAGGCTTGAAGCTCTGAGATTCTCTTGGCCGAGGTTACCGCCAATACGAAGACCAACTTCAGAGTCACAAACTTTAAATCCACCTCCTCCAAAGGCTCAAAGGGGGGAGATGCTAAACCCCTAAGCACGACTGATAAGTCGCACTGAGGGATGGGCCTCAGTACTGTAGGCTTTAATCTTTCGGCTCCTTTAAGGAAGCGTTTGATAAGCGGGTCCCGACATAAGGGTCTGTTCAGACAGGCCGAGATAGCAGAAATCTGGACCCTCAAAGTAGATGGAGCAAGGCCTCTGTCTAGGCCGTCCTGTAGGAATTGAAGTATCGTAGAGAGGGGCGGATCTGCAGACGCCACCTGGTTTGAAGCACACCATGACAAGTAGATTCTCATGATTCTGGAGTAAGCTTTCTTAGTAGATTCTGCTCTTGAATGTGACAATGTTCTCAGGACCGACTCTGAAAGCCCTTCTATTCTGGGAAGGGACTGATCAACCTCCAGGCTGTCAGGTTGAACCTGTGCAGATCTGGGCAGAGGTGAGTGTCCCATGACACCAGGGTCTGCCGTAGGGGGAGCCTCCAATAATGTCCCCGGCTCATCTGAATGAGCTGGGTAAACCAGGATCTCTTGGGCCAAAACGGTATGATGGCTATTACCGAGGCTTGATCCTGACGAATTTTCATCAATACCCTCGGTATCATGGAAAAGGGAGAGAAGATGTAAGCCAGCCTGAACCTCCACGGTATCGACAGAGCATCTATCGCCAGGGGGTTGTCCTCCCTGTAAAGGGAGCAGAACCTCTCCACCTTGGCATTGAACCTCGTTGCCATGAGATCTACCTCTGGCAAACCCCATCTGCCTGAATATCTCCAGATGCAGGGACCATTCCATTGTCAGCAGACAGCAACTCAGACGATCCGCGATTAGATTGCAGGAACCACGGATGTGGATGGCAGACAGGTGGGAAAGGTTCAACTCTGCCCACCGAAGAATTACCCCGATCTCTGAAAGGAGGGGTAGAGATTTTGTGCCTCCCTGCTAGTTGATGTACAGGACTGCAGTCATGTTGTCTGAGTGAAGGAGGGCTAGCCGGATGGCTCGAATCTCACGGAGATTGGAGGAAAGTAGCCGCTCCTGAGGAGACCAAGTCCCTTGGACAGGGGAACCGTCTAAGTGAGCGCCCCAGCCTACTTGGGACGCATCCATAGTCAATATGACCCAGGATGGCTGGGTTATAGACTTCTCCCCCGGGAGCTGGAGCCACCATCTCAGGGATGTTCGAGTCTGACTAAATTCCCTGGTCCACAGGGAATTTAGACCGGCAATGCTGCCATCCCATTTGGCAAGGACCTCCGATTGTAAAGGGTGGAGGTGCCACAAAGCCCAAGGGACTGCCTCCGCAGCCGCTGACATGAGCCCCAACATCTTCATGAGAGTCCTGATGGAAACTCGACGAGGAACAGATATGAACCTTGCCAGGTCCAGAATCCAAGTTCTTCTTTCTGGAGTCAACTGGAGGGACATCCCAACAGAGTCTACTATGAAGCCAAGATAGGTTACTGAAGTCGACGGGCTCACGTTCGACTTCTGCCAGTTGATGATCCACCCTAGGCGGAGCAGAAAAGAGATAGCCACATGAAGATGGTGGGTAAGAACTGGAACCGAGGAGGCTTTTAGGAGCCAATCGTCCAGGTAAGGAATTACGGTCAGCCCTTGAAGCCGCAGAGCTGCCACCACCGAAACCACCACCTTGGTGAAGGTGATAGGAGCAGTGGAAATCCCGAAGGGTAAGGCAACAAATTGAAGGTGCCCGAGGACCCCCGAGACCTGGACCACGATCCTGAGATACCTCTGGGAAGCAGGATGGATGGGGATGTGAAGATAGGCATCCTTGAGGTCCAGGGTAGCCATCACGTCTCCGGGGTTGAGAACGTGGATCACTGACCTGATAGTTTCCATGCGAAACTTTGCCTTCCTTATAAATCGATTGAAAAATCTCAAATCGATAATCATCCGGAGGTCTCCGGATTTCTTGGGAACTAGAAAAAACGGAGAATAGATCCCTAAGCCCCGCTCTCCTGCCAGAACCTCCTTCAGAGCGCCCTTGAGGATATAGTCCTGGATAAAGGGCTCCAGAATTGCCTGCCTGGCGGGCGGTAGGCGCTGGTTGATGACAAATCTGTCCGGAGGAGGCGACTTGAGGTTTATTAAGTAGCCCTCGGAAATGTCCTCTAGGACCCAAGGGTCCTTAATCTCCTGAGCCCAGACATCCTTGAACTGGGCGAGAAGCCCCCGACAGGCACAAGGGGATAAGGAATAGAAAAATCTTCCGGGAAGGATGGCAGGAGTAGCGGGGGTTAACCAAGAGCCTGCGAGAGGCCCATAGTCAGGAGGGCTTAGCCTCCTTATCTCCTCTGCGAGGGCGCTTCGAAAATTTATTTTGCGCTTGTTGGCCGGATCTACCGCCGCGCTCTTGTCTGCCCCGTCCCCGAAAGGGCTGCTGGGGAAGACTTTTCCCCCTTCTTATCGGAGAGATCCTCCATAATCTTGTCCAATTGTGAGCCGAACAAGCGGTCAGGCTCAAAGGGGAGACCGCACAAATTATATTTTGATGTGTTATCTGCGACCCATGATTTGAGCCATAAGGGCCTGCGGGCTGCAGAGACCAGGGCCATGGACTTAGCTGCCAATTTTAGCTATAACTGTGCCGTGTCGCACAGAAAGTCAGTCGCCAGATTGATGGTCTTAAATGCGGCCAGGATACCCTCTGGTCCACATCCATCTGGATTTTATTTAGGCGAGAACGAAGGAAGGATGAAACTTCTGTAGCCGCGATAGCGGTCTAAGCAGAGGCTGCAGTGGATGAGTAGCCTCTTCTTAACGTGCACTCTGCCCTCCTATCAAGGGGGTCTTGCAGACTAGACCCATCGTCTGCTGGCACCAGAGTGCGTCTGGACAGTTTGGCAATAGCCATGTCCACCTTGGGAATGGAACCCCAGGATTCCACCAAGGAGTTTGCCATGGGAAACATGGTCCTGAATTTCTTAGTCAGGACTGGACCTCAGGTTTTTTTCATTCCATCCACATAACAGAAAGGGTCTCATCCGCCTTGAAGACACGCTGTGCCCGACCGGCGCGATCGGACGACTCGCCGGTGTCAACATCATGGTCCCCCGACCTGATGGACTTTAGCAATTTCAGAGTTTTCTCTGGTGGAAAAAAGCATGATGTTAACTCCTCTTCATCCGAAGAGGTGGAGACCAAAGAAATTGCGGCGGGTCTTTCCACAGGCGCGGAGGTATCCATGGGTGCTTGAGTAGCAGCAGGAAGCCTCTCGTCCAGCAGGTTAACCACACCTTTGATTCATCCACATATCCCTTGACCCACTGGTACATTTCTTGCATGGTGGGTTCCATGGCTGACTGGGATCTACAGCAAGCCTCGCACCTCGAAAAGGGACAATTGTCATCCAGCAGCGTACTGCAGTCAAAGCAGGGCAGATGCTTCCTCTTTGAGACCGATTTACAGGTCTCCGGGTCCTTAGGTGAAGCCATCGCTGCAAAGAAAAAAGAATTAATAATTCTGACAATTTGACAACCATCAGGAGAAAGGGCATAGCAGAGGCCCACCGAAGTAGCGCAGCAGAAAAAAACTGCAATGCAAACAATAGAAGAAGTACCAGGTACTAATGGGCTCTGGGAGCTAGCTTAGAAAGCGTGTGCTGCCAGAGGACGATTGAGAGAGAAAAGGAGCTTTAAATAGGCGGAGCTCCGCCCCCAAGGGCAGAGCTCCTGCCCCTAGGAGGATCTAAACTAGATCCTAACTCAGACAGAATAAGCCTATTCTAATTTGATAAAATAGGCTAAACTACTCCCCCTCCCCTAGCGCAGCCAGAATACAGTCAAAGCATCTATCACCTCAAAAAAATCTGGCCGAAAAAAGGAATATACTCGGCCAAAGCCGAAAACCAGAAGTGACGTCAGCCGAACCGGAAGTGACGCCGGGAAGGGGCCGATGGCGGCGCCCATCGGAGACGTGGCGCCAGACGGAAAAGAGGGGAGGTAAGAAAGGAGAAGCCCCGAAACTAAGTAAAGGGGGGCTAAAAGAAAAAAAATACCAAAGTAGGCAGAAAGAAACCGCCAAACACAAATAAACACTTCCCCCCAAAAAAACTGAGGGGAACTGCCGATCCACCTGTCCGGAGGACAGAAAAGAACAGTGGGCTGGGGGTGTTCCCTCCTTTTGTAGGGGTGTAAAGCTTTGTTATTGGTTCTTGGGCTTATTAAAATTCCGCCGGTGATACCAGTCCACGGGGGGTAGTTAACCCCATCTGTGCTGCTGGTAGGACGTAAGGGAAATAGGAGCAAGACTTTCATATATCTACAAGAAACACAGGTCATAATTGGCTTTCTGCTTAGCAAACAGGGTAAGCTATTTGAAGATCAACTCATACGAACTGTCACTAGCAGAAACGGAGTGGTTTATCAGCTTTAAATGGGGATGCCTTCTGCTGGAGGTTCTTTGAGTCAGAACCTCAGCTCGCCAGAGGATCATTGGGCCTGTGCATTCCTGATTACCATGGGAAATTTTGTAGTTTCCCTTTCAATAATCAAATACTCTATGGCAAAACACATTCATAGCTGTCCCAATGTTAGACCTATTATAGATGCAAGAACAGTTCCACAATGGCCATAAAAAGGTACATCAGGCATGCCATAAGAGTCATATCAGTGGGGATACGGCAGCTGGATCTTCATAAATTCCAGAAACATACTCCTAGTATTCACTGGATTGGTGGGCATGTATTTATGGTTCCTTCCCATAGGCTCTGCCCCATCTTTTGGAATTGGACTTAACAGCAGGACCTGTAGATATAGCATAAATGTCTATAAATTAAAATATCCCTTTATTGCATGTCATGAAGATTAAGCGTTTTCATAACTATTTTCCTTGAAAGGAATACTGCAAACAAATACAGGCACTTCTCCATTGATGGCAAGGATTAGGACTTTCTATAGATGTTCCCTGTAATATCAAACCTGAAAATTGTGCTCCAAAGGAATAAATAATAATTACACCATCCATTCTCCCTAACAAATGAATGAATATTCACATAAAAAGATTTCAGACACATTACATTACTTTATTCGTTATCAAATCAGCAGGAAGAACGTTCTGAGCATCTGAATAATCTCCAGGTAATTGTCTACAGCTCTGCAAACCAATTTGAAGACATTGTGAGTCTGTTGCCATCAATTATTGGAAACAGATTGAAGGGAAATGCATTGTTTGGACATGAATTGGGATGAGCATCAGTACGTGCGTGAGGTTTCCAACAGAAACATTCTGAGGTTCAATCATCTCTGTCATGTCTGGAGAAGAAGGAAAATCACAGATTAAGATGAAATAAGAACAAGGGTAATGTGCAAAGCAAACAGATCAAGCTGGAAGAAATGTGATTAGTATATATTTTTGTACAAGACCCAACAGAGTGAATATTGTAGACTGTAGACATCTAACGTACTAAAATGGTGCATAATGTTCAGTTTTGGGACTAGATCCCTTGCATCAAGTAGAATCCTTTAAAACTCCTGTACCCCAAATACTAAATTTGTGGGATTCCAAAGCAACTGTCCTGCTACAATGACTTAACCAACAGGAAGAACATTTAAGGAATCTGGCTGTTCCACCATTGTCTTTGGATTAAGATATTAAGATAGTGTACTGTGCTTTTAACCTATAATACTCACTCTGATCTTGACTTTAACTTTTCCTCTGCCTTTGGCTTAAGGGCTCTTTACACAGGCAGATCATTTATAACAAGCATTCACAAGAACGCTCAATAGTGATTATCTGGCAGTATAAATGGACTGCCTATTTCCCCAATGTACGAAACGCCTGTTCATCGGGTAATCCGATTATTTGTGCACACACAAAAAAAAAAAAAAAAATGTTTCCGGCAGCATATTATGCTGTGTAAACACGATCTGCTGCCAGCAAACAATAATTCAGTATGAGGAACAGAGATGGCATCAGCGATCGCTCCTCCCCATACTCTGGAGGAGATCACTGCATGTAAATGCTGTGGTCTCCTCCACCAGTGAGCAGCAGATTGTCGGGAAGGAACACTTCCTTCATGAAAGGGACCTTAACTCATTTGAATTTGCTCCTATAGATCTTAGCAGTGTACCCACCATTACTCAGTGACTGCTCTGGTCACCTCAACCTGGCAATCCAACCAGCACCATAATCTAATACCTCCATGTGGAGGTTAAGAGTAGAAAAGAAGGTAGAGGGTCAGTACACCTCAGTTCACTATAGCCAGCATCAAACAAGCTATGACTCAAGGATACAATTTTTAAATTGGGGCTGTTACGGATTTCACTAATGTGTAACAGAGACCCTTCATCCATTACATACTACTGCTGTGCTATCAGCCCCCTTTGGCACACAAATTGGGCATAACTCAATTACTTCTAACAACTGAAGAAGTTTATGGACTTACTAGAACTGTGAGAAAAACCTCATTCGCCACATTTACCAGACCTCCTTAGAGGCCCTCAAATTAAAAAAAAAATGCTTCTAATTTAGAGAAGATGTATAACGCACTGTTTGGCCATTTTTGAAAAGCTTTAAAAAAAAAACAAGAATTAGTGGCTATAAGTGGGTGTATTAACACCCGCTAAATGGACCCCTGGTCCTAAGGTAGTAGCTAGCCTAAGACCACTTGGTTAATCAAATGGACGGCAAGGGCACTTACATGAAATCATTTAACCTACAGTAAATATGCTCTAAGGCTTAGGCACCACAAGGCAGCAGTTACCACCAGCGTAAGCACACAACCACAGAAGCATGATATCATAAAGCTTTGGGACAGTGACAAGAGCATGAGGGCAACCAACACCAAAAAATATAAAAAAAATTAATGTACAGACATAACTTATCCAACACATATGGATCCCTGTAAAAATACTTGTATGGTGATCTAAAAGCACCAAATAGCAGTGAAGACATTAAGTCCCTGATAATCATACTTAAAGACAAAGGGTGGTCATTTACCATCAAGAAATACGCCTATATTAGGCGTTTTTCTGGGGCAGATTGTGGCGCAAAGGTTATCTTAATAAAGGACTCCCAAAATCCGGTAACCATCAGCTCAAACAAAATAGGCCCCGATAACTCATTTTTAAAATACTGCTTTCAGTGGCTTTATCTTTCAAGTAGACTTACTGTACATTCCATGGAGCACGTTTGGAATAAAAATGTGGCACTCTACAGAGGACCTTTCAAGAGGTGGGAATTTAGTGTCTTTCCATGATGAACTTGTACGATGCCATGCTACACATGTTATTTGGAAGGGTCAAAATGCTCAGTAGAATTATCCTTCCAGTCAGTGATAAGTGGAGGTCTTGACCTACAACACCCAACCTCAATGATATGTCAGAAGATACAATAAACATACATGAAACTCTTAACTACTGAATTTGGATTTGTAATATATCCTTCTCCCATCTGATTACTTTTCCCTCTTTCCGGGCACTACATCGTACAAATACTTTATGGTTTGGATGGATATTGATAGCGGTAAATCTTTAATCAGCTACGCCATCTTTCTTTTCCATGTTTTTGATTGTATAAAATAAACAGTAGATGTATCCAAAATTCTGAAAGAGCATCAATTCCGGAGCCAAAGATATCACATTTATAACATTCCGTTCACAAGACTGGACAAATAATCAAGAACACACAAATTTTCATGCGGTATTACTATAGAGCTAAGGCTACTTTCACAATGGCGTTTTGGCTTTCCGTTAGTGAGATTCGTTCAGGGCTCTCACAAGCGGTCCAAAACGGATCAGTTTTGCCCTAATGCATTCTGAAGGGAAAAGGATCCGCTCAGAATGCATCAGTTTTACTCCATTCTGTCTCCATTCCGCTCTGGAGGTGGACACCAAAACGCTGCTTGCAACGTTTTGGTGTCCGTCTGACGAAACTGAGCAAACGGATCCGTTCTGACACACAATGCAAGTCAATGGGGACAGATCTGTTTTCTATGACACAATAGAAAACGGATCCGTCTTGGCTATGTTAAAGATAATACAAACAGATCTGTTCTGAACGGATCCGTCTGTGCAGATCCATGACGGATCCGCACCAAACGCGAGTGTGAAAGTAGCCTAATACAAAGGTGAATTCCAATAAACAAACCAACACAGAGAAAAAACTCTGACTGAACTTTGAAAGACTGGCTGACTTCAGCAAAGGGGTTGCCCAGCTTTGGGACATTTTTAACTACAGAAGGCAGCATGTTGTACCTGTTGAAAAGATCGCACTTCAGCTCCCTGGCTTCTTTCACTGGTCTTCCGATACTAGTCCTGTAAACTTCAGAATGGTTGGGGCCATGTGGGCCACTGCAGTCATTGACTGGTCTCAGCATTTACTGTATGTGTCACCAAGCAACATGTCACTGCTGGGAATGTAATATTAAAGGTGTGGGAACCAGAATACCAGTGATGGGAGCCAGGAAGCCAAAATGGAGTGCCAGGGAGCAAGTGAGTAGGATTTTTTTCAACAGGTACAACACACTGCTGCCCACAGTCAGGGTTCATTCACACATCCGCAATTTCGTTCCGCATTTTGCGGAACGGAATTGCGGACCCATTCATTTCTATGGGGAAGCACGATGTGATGGCCGGATCCGGAATTGCGGATACGCACTTCCGGGTCCGCAATTCCGATCCCGAAAAAAAAATAGAACATGTCCTATTCTTGGCCGCAATTGCGGACAAGAATAGGCATTTTCTATTAAGTGCCGGCGATGTGCGGTCCGCAAAATGCAGTACGCACATCGCCAATGTCAGTGTTTTGCGGATCCATGGATCCGTATAACACACCCGGACGTGTGAATACCAATACGTAAGAAGTACCAAAGCTGGACAACCCTTTTAACCCCTTGGATACAGGAAGTTTTTTTGTTATCATTTTTCTTCCCCATCTTCCTGGAGCCATAACTTTTTTATTTTTTATGTTTGAGTATCCATTTAATAAGGCATACAATGTAGTGGGAGAGGGAAAAAATTCCAAATGGGGTGGAACTGGAAAAAAAGCAATTCCTCCAACGTTTTAAGTGTTTTTTCCCTAAGGTGTTCCCTTTGCAGCAAAGCTGACCTGTGCCCTTTATTCTCTGGGTCAGTACGATTACAACAATTCCACATATTCATATTTTTTTTTTTTTTTTTATGTATAAATAGTGTAAAAATAAATTAAAACTTGAAAAAATATACTTTTTTTACATCACCATATTCTGACCCCCATAACTTTTTCATAGTTATGTCTGAGATGTGTGGGGGGCTCCTCATTTTTTGCAGGACGATGTGTAGTTTACTGATACCATTTTGGACTGTGTGTGACTTTTTGATCACATTTTATGAAAAAGTTTTTGGGTAAGAGAAGCAATGAAAAAATGGCGAATCGGCCATTTCGATCCTTTTTTTCCATTACACCATTCACCGGATTGGAAACATTTTTATATTTTAATAGTACGGGCGTTTTTGGATGCAGTGATGCCCATGACGTTTATATTTTTTGTTATTTATGTATATTTTTATTCTACGGAAGGAGATTTACATTTTTTAAATTTTTTTACGTTTTTTGTAGCCAGTGTTTTTTATTCAATATTACTATGTTTCATATAGAAGAATGGTAATAGCTGAATTGCTCATTTCTTATGTTAGCCTGCCACCTGCTGGCCAACATGAGAATTGCAAGTCCAATACTCTGGGTCTCTTCAGAGAGACCCAGCGTATTGAAATCAATTACCGGCATCCTCATTGGCCGCAGAGCATACGGGTAAGAAGTGCGGAAGCGCGAGCTTCTGTTTTTTTTTTTTAAAATGATTGCGATCAGCGGTCATTAGCCGCTGGTTTCTGCGGTTTGAAACAGCGGAGAACCACCAGCCATGGCGCCCGCTTGTAGTGAAAGGGTTAAGCATTTTGTAACTGTGAACAGATGATTTATGATACAATTACATGCATGTGACAACCACTGAGGTTTGAATTACATATGTTCACCTCTAAACACCAATGGCCATAAATAATTCTTCATTTTGTATTTTTTTTTTTTAAAGCTGGTCTCACATCACTTATTTCAGGATGTCTTGAGCCAAGGGGAAAGATGAGGAAGGACAAATCTGTACCTTACAGGTACTATCTGTATTATACTGCAGTGCTCAGTAGTCAGCTGGTGGAGTTACTGGAGGAGATTTATCAGACTGGTGTGAAGTAGAACTGGCTTACTTGCCCATAGCAACCAATCAGATTCCACCTTTCATTTCTCACAGCTCCTTTAGAAAATGAAAAGGTGGAATCTGATTGGTTGCTATGGGCAAGTAAGCCAGTTCTACTTTAAACCAGTTTGATAACTCTCCCCCACTGTGTACATACGGTATGCAGTGTCCCAGTAGATCACTGCTAAGAGGTCATTTACAGCTGAAAAGGTTAATGTACTTTCCATGCTTTGAGTGTGTTCCTAGATGCTGCGTATAGGTAGCACAGTATACGCAATTATGTCCTACTCAGCAGCGGGGGGGCTGGACCTTCTCCCACTGAGGGAGGAGCAGGGTAGTCCGATTGCATCAGCCACTGAATCTGGACTTCCCTGCACGATAAGGACAAGTGCT
Organism: Bufo bufo; assembly: GCF_905171765.1. NCBI lineage: Eukaryota > Metazoa > Chordata > Amphibia > Anura > Bufonidae > Bufo > Bufo bufo. The sequence goes on from NC_053389.1 coordinate 141,756,962, forward strand.
AGACCTTGGAGAGTTAAGAGGAAAGCTATTCGCAGACTTTAGGATTACGGGGACTGTGCGCGTTTCCAAAGGCAACACTCGTTTTATTGCTATGGACCTTGCAACTTGCAAAGAGCGGACATTGCTTAGGTGTCCAGACATAACAGATTGGCTGTCCGTTTGAAGATCCACACCACAAGCTGCAGTATTGATTATAGGGATCGACCGATTATCGGTTTGGCCGATATTATCGGCCGATATTGAGGATTTTGAACGTTATCGGTATCGGCATCTATTTTGCCGATATACCGATAACGTATGGGGAACACAGAACGCGCTGCTGACAGCGCTCTCTGTGTTCCCTCCGCAGCACAGGGGAGAAGGAAGCAGTGTCTCCTCCCCCTGTGCTGCTGCTGCCGCTGCCGCCAATGAGAGGAGAGAACATAGAGGAGGGGCGGGGCTGTGGCCGCTGCGCCACCAATGAAGATAAGCCTTTCATTCATTCATATAGAGGAGGCGGGAGCTGGCTGCAGAATCACATAGCCGGCTCCCGACCTCTATGAGCGGTACTAGCTGCGGTCCGCGGTAGTTAACTCCTCAGGTGCCGCGGATCGCAGCTACCGCTGATAGAGGTCGGGAGCCGGCTATGTGATTCTGCAGCCAGCTCCCGCCTCCTGTATATGAATGATCGATAGACTTATCTTCATTGGTGGCGCAGTGCGCCCCCCCAAGCCCCCCAGTATTAATCATTGGTGGCGCAGTGCGCCCCCCCCCCCCCCCCCCAGTATTAATCATTGGTGGCAGTGGCCACAGGATCCCCTCTCCCCTGCTCCTCCGATCGGAGCCCCAGCTGTGTAAGCCTGGGGCTCCGATCGGTTGCCATGGCAGCCAGGACGCTATTGAAGCCCTGGCTGCCATGTTCAGCTCCATGCTGCTGTGTGCACTATGCACAGAGCAGCAGGGACAGTGTGAGATCCTATTCACCCTGATAGAGATCTATCAGGGGGAATAGGACAAGGGTTCTAGTCCCTAAGGGGGTTAAAAGTTAGTAAAAAAATAAAATAAATATTAAGTATAAATGAAAAAGATTTATAAAAAAAAAATACACATTAACAATAAACAAAAAAAATACACATTAACAATAATCATATTAATTTTCAGCAGATTTGTGTAGGAATTTTTTTTTTTCTCAAAAATGAAAATTCCCAGAATATCGGTATAAATTATCGGCTATCGGCCTGAAAGTTCACAAATTATCGGTATCGGTATCGGCCCTAAAAAATCAATATCGGTCGATCCCTAATTGATTATGAAAGTTTTGCATACCTGTGGTAAAACTGGGAAGATTGCTAGCACCTATAGTAGAAGACTCAGGGACTACTGCTACCATTAATGCTGCTGCCTATACACAGCCATTTGGAAAAGTAAGCTCTGTATTATACCTCAGAATTGTGCCTATTGCTGCCATCTGCACTGCATCACCCAGCATCTGCAGTAAAGGGACAGTTCTTTCTTATAACTAAATTGGGCCTGGTCATTGCCTCCATTATCCGTTGACCCCTACATCTACCCTCTTGTCTTGTACCCTGACAACCGTTTATCATCAAGGGCACCCCACCTAACACCAAGCAGTAGCCCTAGAAAGTCTAGGAGTGCCCCAAGGGAAATAAGAGTGCGCCCGTCATTCATGTGCACAGCCTGGAAAAAGCCAAAGTGAGGACTGCCACCGTGAACTGTGCATACTACTATCACCACCATTATAGCTATCCTCACCCCTCCAGTGGGTTGCTGCACATACATTACTTATCCAGTACTGAGTTAAGCTCCAATGCTGCACTCACTAGTCTGCTTGGAGTTACTGTGCACATACCTCGCTTATTTTGTACTCCTCCTCAGTTACATGCTGAATCATACTCCACAGTTACACTCCCTATTCTTTCTGGAGTCAGTGTACATACCGTATTTTTCTCCCTATAAGACGCACCTAGGTTTTAGAGGAGGAAAATAAGAAAAATATTTTTCATCAGACCTCAGCTCAGACCCCCACTGTTCATAAGACCCCCAATCAGACCTCAGATCACAGCTCCAATGTGAATATGACCGCCAAGCAGACCTCAGATCAGACCCCCAATGTGAATATGGTTACTGTTGAATATGATACTGGCACATACTAATATGACCTTTGTTGACATTCTGGGCCATTTTCTATATTTCATTAGATTTGCCACTTGTTTGCCAAGTCTTATGTGCTGTCCACACAGAGGTCCTGTCCATAAAATGGCTGCAGATGGAAGTTCATGTGACCAGGCAAATCACCTCCATGTGACTCCATTCAAATACACTGCACCTGCCACTTCACTTGCATTGTTGGGTGTTTTGTGCAGGTGCAGTGTGTTTGAATGGAGGAGGCTGAGTGATGTGTCTGGTCACATGACCCTCCGTCAGCGGCCATCTTATGGACAGGACTTCTATATGGACAGCACAGAAGACTTCAAAAAACAAAACATGGCTAATGAAATATAGCAAACGACACAGAATCTCAACAAAGACTATATTAGTAAGTGTCATATAGTCATCTTACATACACCTTGGTCACAAGTAGCCAGAATGTGGCCACCCCTTTAATTTATATTTATCCTTAGTTACATGCTGAATTATACTCCAAAGCCACTTTCACTGTTCGGCAGGTGAAGTTACTGTGTACATACATTACTTATCTTGTACGGATCCTGAATTACATCCCGTATTATACTCCAGAGCTGCACTCACTATTTTGCTGGTAGAGTCAGTGTACATAAATTACATTACTTATCCTGTACTGATCCTGAGTTACATCCTGTATTATACTCCAGAGCTGCACTCACTATTCTGCTGGTAGAGTCACTATGTACACACATTACGTATCCTGTACTGATCCTCAGTTACATCCAGTAGATTTTTCATTTATATACAATAAAAATCTAGTATTACAATAACATAACAGTATAATAGTAATAAAAAGAAAGAACAGAACATAGGCTACCTAACAAAAAGGGCAACATATCTTATTGCATAAAATACAGAAAGTAATACAGCAGGTTCCATACACAGTAGAATATATATTTTCCACAAGTTAGGTCACCACCATTAGATCACAGGGTGACATCCCACAAATCAGCTGTTTTCGGCAGCCTCCCCCACCAGAACCAGCACAATGGATGAAGCCAGAAGCAGAAAACTGCGTCCACTGAGTAGTAGATGTGCCAGCATACTACAGCTCAGCTCCCATTTAAGTGAGCTGGAGTAAGCCGCCATTACACAGTGGGCGCAGATTTCTGCTTCAGGCTCCATTGTTTTCTCAGTTTTCTCCAGCACCCACCAAAAACAGATCGGTAGGGGTGTCAGACGTTGGACCCAGACTGATCAAATATTGATGACCTGTCTAGAGGATAGGTTCTTAATATCTAGAAACCGGAGAACTCCTTTAAACACTTGAGGACGAAATTCCCTTTTTTCAGCTTCTGTAAAGTCTAATAATCTGGCAATAGTGACTAATACAGACCTGTCAGATGATCCACAAAAAAAAAAAATGAATTTTGAGAACTCTTGTTAGATAAGACAGTGTTGCCAAACTTAGACTTGGCACACCTTTCATTGGGTCCATGCAGCATCCCAACAGTTACACATCTTACAGTCCTGAGTGCAGATGGTTTGGTTACCACACACCCTTCCCTTCTCCATCGACCTTAACATCCAGAATGCACTTGATTATTGACAGCTAGTTATTCTCATAGCAAAGATCTTTCACGTGACCATTCACTCCTGACCACAGCCAGCTATACGGTAATCACTGCTGAGAACATATCTACTTCAGCATTGTATTGTATTTTCTTTTACAGAGACGCCATCTACTGGTGGCAACTGCTGCAGCATGAGATGCAACGGAACTGCCAGAGATTTCTACGTCTTATATGACTAAGGGCTCATGCACATGACCGTATGACCACAAAACACAGATCTGCAAAATATATGTCACAGCCAGGGAGAAGGTGAGCATTTTTTCCTCCCTGGCTGTGACGCTCTGCGCTTTGATTGGACCGCGCTACAGCCAGGGAGAAGGAGACGACCATTGAGAAAAAGAGCAGTCTACTCCCCATTGCTCCGATGCTAGCAATTAGCATACAGAGCGGGAGAATATACCGGGGGCCACAGCAGGCAAACAGAGCGGCGCCCAAGAATAATAGTAAGTGCAGTGAGATCCCTGGGCACCGCTCTACATATCCTGATAGTTCGTTTACAATGTTTGGACCCATGAAAGGTCCTCTTTAACCTTTACTACAGGAGGTGGGTGCCGACAGATCAGCAGCAGTTACCCCTTCAGGTGCGGCACTTGAGGGGTTAACTGCCGCTGATCTGCTGCCGGCACCCGCCCACCCCCCCTTTCCCAGTATTAAAAACATTGGTGGCAGTGGCCACGGGGTGCCCTCATCTCCTCTTCATTGGTGGCAGCTTCTGATCAGAGCCCCAGAAGTATAATCCCGGGGCTCCGATCGGTTACCATGGCAGCCAGGACGCTACTGAAGCACTGGCTGCCATGGTGAGCTCCCTGCTGCTGTGTGTACTATGCACAGGGCAGCATGGAGAGGGTGAAGTCCTATTCACCAATAGTTATTAAATAAAAAGTAAAAAAATAAAATAAAATGACACCAAAATATTAAGTATAAATCACCCACTTTCCCCAATTTGACATAAAATTTATAAACAATATATAAATAAATAAATATATTACATATCGTCACATCCGAAAAGTCCAAACTATTAAAATCGAAAAAAAAAAATCCTATGCGGTGAACACCGGAACAGAAAAAAAAAAAATATATAAATTTGCGATTCGTCATTCTTTTAAATGCGGAATGCACGTGGCTTTTTTGGTATTAATTTTTTTCACATGGTATCAAATATTGCAATACTTTTCTATGCTATCAAAATCTAATCAAAATTCTGGTATCGCAACAACCCCAATTCTGGTTGTATCAAGTTATCCCCTATGCACAGGTAGGGGATAACTATTACATCGGTGGGGGTCCTACCGCTGGCACACCCACCGATCATGAGAACCAAGTCCCCGTACCCCCTGCAGCTCCCCTTAAAAGAACACAGCAACCAGTCGCACATGTGCGCAGCTGCTCCATTCATTTCTTTGGGTGTTTTGGAGATAGCCTATTGCTGTACAAGGCTCTCTGCCACTGTGTATACAGAACATTAGGGGTATATTCACGGCATATGCTCTCCATGGCAGTCCAATAACGCTGAATGGAGTGGCAGCGCTCATACGTGTCTGCTGCTTTATTTCTAAGGTGGAACATAGGTCCCCATTCTCGTGATCTGTAGGGGCCCCAGGGGTCAGACCCTCATCGATCAGAACCTTATCCCCTATCCTTTAGATAGAGTATAAAGGGGCTGTCTCACAACAACTTGAAGTAAAAACATGGATTCAGCTTTAGCATTGCCATCCAATAATCCAGCATATTTGATCTGGCAAATCTAGCATCTCTCAGGTCTCAGGGCAGGACACAGCGAGAGGCAGCCGGACTAAAAGTACTACATGCAGTGCTTTTAGTGTGGCTGCAGCCGGAGCTCCGCCCCCATTATAGTCAATAGGAACAGAGTGGCAGTCCAGGGGCACATGTGAACTAGCGGCAGGACGGATCCGACAGGCTGTTCACCCCCACAGAACAGCCTGCCAGACTCCCCTGCCACTAGTGTGAAACTAGCCTTCCTGTTCTGTGGAGATCACTTTTCAGCAGTCATCTCATTATCATCACAGGCAGGATTACATTAAGATTATAGAAACATATGTGTCGGCAGATAAGAACCATCTAGTCTGCCCAATATACTGAATACTATGAATAGCCCCTGGCTTTATCTTATACAGGGAGTGCAGAATTATTAGGCAAATGAGTATTTTGACCACATCATCCTCTTTATGCATGTTGTCTTACTCCAAGCTGTATAGGCTCGAAAGCCTACTACCAATTAAGCATATTAGGTGATGTGCATCTCTGTAATGAGAAGGGGTGTGGTCTAATGACATCAACACCCTATATCAGGTGTGCATAATTATTAGGCAACTTCCTTTCCTTTGGCAAAATGGGTCAAAAGAAGGACTTGACAGGTTCAGAAAAGTCAAAAATAGTGAGATATCTTGCAGAGGGATGCAGCACTCTTAAAATTGCAAAGCTTCTGAAGCGTGATCATCGAACAATCAAGCGTTTCATTCAAAATAGTCAACAGGGTCGCAAGAAGCGTGTGGAAAAACCAAGGCGCAAAATAACTGCCCATGAACTGAGAAAAGTCAAGCGTGCAGCTGCCAAGATGCCACTTGCCACCAGTTTGGTCATATTTCAGAGCTGCAACATCACTGGAGTGCCCAAAAGCACAAGGTGTGCAATACTCAGAGACATGGCCAAGGTAAGAAAGGCTGATAGACGACCACCACTGAACAAGACACACAAGCTGAAACGTCAAGACTGGGCCAAGAAATATCTCAAGACTGATTTTTCTAAGGTTTTATGGACTGATGAAATGAGAGTGAGTCTTGATGGGCCAGATGGATGGGCCCGTGGCTGGATTGGTAAAGGGCAGAGAGCTCCAGTCCGACTCAGACGCCAGCAAGGTGGAGGTGGAGTACTGGTTTGGGCTGGTATCATCAAAGATGAGCTTGTGGGGCCTTTTCGGGTTGAGGATGGAGTCAAGCTCAACTCCCAGTCCTACTGCCAGTTTCTGGAAGACACCTTCTTCAAGCAGTGGTACAGGAAGAAGTCTGCATCCTTCAAGAAAAACATGATTTTCATGCAGGACAATGCTCCATCACACGCGTCCAAGTACTCCACAGCGTGGCTGGCAAGAAAGGGTATAAAAGAAGAAAATCTAATGACATGGCCTCCTTGTTCACCTGATCTGAACCCCATTGAGAACCTGTGGTCCATCATCAAATATGAGATTTACAAGGAGGGAAAACAGTACACCTCTCTGAACAGTGTCTGGGAGGCTGTGGTTGCTGCTGCACGCAATGTTGATGGTGAACAGATCAAAACACTGACAGAATCCATGGATGGCAGGCTTTTGAGTGTCCTTGCAAAGAAAGGTGGCTATATTGGTCACTGATTTGTTTTTGTTTTGTCTTTGAATGTCAGAAATGTATATTTGTGAATGTTGAGATGTTATATTGGTTTCACTGGTAAAAATAAATAATTGAAATCGGTATATATTTGTTTTTTGTTAAGTTGCCTAATAATTATGCACAGTAATAGTCACCTGCACACACAGATATCCCCCTAAAATAGCTAAAACTAAAAACAAACTAAAAACTACTTCCAAAAATATTCAGCTTTGATATTAATGAGTTTTTTGGGTTCATTGAGAACATGGTTGTTCAATAATAAAATTAATCCTCAAAAATACAACTTGCCTAATAATTCTGCACTCCCTGTATGAAGGATGGCCTTATGCCTATCCCATGCATGCTTAAACCCCTTCACTGTATTTGCAGCTACCACTTCTGCAGGAAGGCTATTCCATGCATCCACTACTCTCTCAGTAAAGTAATACTTCCTGATATTACTTTTAAACCTTTGCCCCTCTAATTTAAAACTATGTCCTCTTGTAGCAGTTTTTCTTCTTTTAAATATTCTTTCCTCTTTTACCTTGTTGATTCCCTTTATGTATTTAAAAGTTTCTATCATATCCCCTCTGTCTTGTCTTTCTTCCAAGCTATACATGTTAAGGTCCTTTAATCTTTCCTGGTAAGTTTTATCCTGCAATCCATGTACTAGTTTAGTAGCTCTTCTCTGAACTCTCTCCAAAGTATCAATATCCTTCTGGAGATATGGTCTCCAGTACTGCGCACAATACTCCAAATGAGGTCTCACTAGTGCTCTGTAGAGCGGCATGAGCACCTCCCTCTTTCTACTGGTAATTCCTCTTGCTATACACCCAAGCATTCTGCTAGCATTTCCTGCTGCTCTGTGACATTGTCTGCCTACCTTTAAGTCTTCTGAAATAATGACCCCTAAATCCCTTTCCTCAGATACTGAGGTTAGGACTGTATCACTGATGTTATATTCTGCTCTTAGGTTTTTACGCCCCAGGTGCATTATCTTGCACTTATCAACATTACATTTTAGTTGCCAGATTTTGACCATTCCTCTAGTTTTCCTAAATCCTTTTCCATTTGGTGTATCCCTCCAGGAACATCAACCCTGTTACAAATCTTTGTGTCATCAGCAAAAAGACACACCTTACCATCGAGGCCTTCTGCAAATTTGCTGATAAAGATATTAAACAATATGGGTCCCAGAACAGATCCCTGAGGTACCCCACTGGTAACAAGACCTTGATCTGAATATACTCCATTGACTACAACCCTCTGTTGTCTGTCCCTCAGCCACTGCCTAATCCATTCAACAATATGGGAGTCCAAGCCCAAAGACTCTAATTTATTGATTACCGTATTTTTCACCCCATAAGATGCACTTTTTCCCCCCAAGAGGAATGCTGGGGCGAATGCTGCCATTTTACATCGCAGACTGCGATGTATCAGCTGGAGGGGGAGGGAGGAGGGGCCGGTGTCATGTAAATGCGGCGGGGCGGTGCGGTCACTATACTCCGGCCCCGCCACTCACTTCCTTATTGCTTAAACATTTTATAAGAGCTTTAATTGACGTTCCCATCCCCAGCCCCATCTGTACTACCGTACTTTCTAAATGTCCTGTAGCAGGCAGAGCAGGGCGGACGGCCGGCCGTAACTCACTGACGTCACGTGCCTGCGCCGCCTACTTCATTCATAAAGTAGGCGGCGCAGGCACGTCACGTGCCATCAGTGAGCTCCAGCCGGCCGCCCGCCCTGCTCTGCCTGCTACAGGACATTTAATAAGTACGGTAGTACAGATGGGGCTGGGGACCGGAACGTCAATTAAAGCTATTATAAACTGTTTAAGCAATAAGGAAGTGAGTGAGCGGTGGGGCCGGAGTACAGCGACCGCAGGCATTTGCATGACACCGGCCCCCCCTCCCACAGGTTTAGCTATGGTATATTAGGGCATCTATGGATGCCACTATTATGGGGTGGGGGATATGTGGATGGCACAGTTATAGGGTGGGGGATCTGTGGGTGACACATCTATAGCAGAGCCATCCACAGATCCAGCCTCCATAACAGTGCCATACACAGATCCCCCCCCATAACAGTGCCATACACAGACCACCATTAGTTCAAAACCCACCAAAAGCACACCTTTTGGTTAAAAATATTTTTTTTTTCTTATTTTCCTCCTCAAAAACCTAGGTGCATCTTATGGGCCGGTGCTTCTTATAGGGTGAAAAATACGGTAGCCTTCTATGTGGGACAGTATCAAAAGCCTTACTAAAGTCTAGATAAGCGATGTTTACTGCACCTCCGCCATCTATTATTTGTCACCCAATCAAAAAAAAAAATAAGATTAGTTTGACATGATCTCCCTGAAGTAAACCCATGCTGTTTTTCATCTTCCAATCCATGGGATTTTAGATGTTCCACAATCCTCTCCTTAAGTATGGTTTCCATTAATTTCCCCACTATTGATGTCTGGCTTACTGGCCTATAGTTACCAGATCCCTCCCTACTACCTTTCTTGTGAATGGGCACAACATTTGCTAATTTCCAATCTTCTGGGATGACTCCTGTTGCCAGTGATTGGTTAAATAAATCTGTTAATGGTTTTGCTAGTTCACCGCTAAGCTCTTAATAGCTTTGGGTATATCCCATCAGGCCCCTGTGACTTTGTATTAATTTTAGACAGCTGACTTATATCCTCTTCCTCTATAAAGACACATGCATCAAAAGATTCATTAGTCTTTCTTCCTAACTGAGGTCCTTTTCCTTTGTAAAAACTGAACAGAAGTATTAATTAAGGCAGTCAGCTAGTTCTTTATCTTCTTCCATATACCTTCCTTTTGTTTTTAATTTGTTAATTCCTTGTTTTAGTTTCCTTTTTTCATTTATGTATCTGAAGAATGCCTTATCGCCTTTTTTCACCGACTGAGACAATTTTTCTTCTGCCTGTGCTTTAGAAGCTCTTCTAACTTGTTTGGCCTCTCTCTGCCTAATCTTATAAATTTGCCTGTCATACTCTTTTTTTTTATATAATTACTAAATGCTATCTTTTTGTTTTAAATTATTTTGGCCACTTCTGCCAGAGTGGTCTCTTCCTTTTTTTGCTGCTTTCAATAGTGCCACTTTTAAGTAGTCCCATTTCTCTTGGACTTCATTGAAACTGTTCCAATCTGATAGGGACTCGTATACCACTAATCTAATTTTAGAAAAGTCTGTTTTTTTAAAATATAAAACTTTTGTTTTTGTGTGGTGTGACTCAGTCACTGTACTTATAGTATACCATACTGACTGGTGATCACTAGATCCCAAGCTTTCCCCTACAGTAATATCAGATACCAAATTCCCATTTGTGAATACTAAATCTAAAATGGCCTCCTTCCGGGTTGGCTCCTCAACTACTTGCTGTAGAGATAATCCCAGTAGGGAATTTAGAATATCTGTATTCCTGGCAGAACTAGCTATTTTGGTTTTTCAGTTTACATCAAAGATTAAAGTCTCCCATAATGATAACTTCCCCTTTCAATGTCATTTTAGCCATTTGCTCAACTAGTAAATCAAATTCTTTGACTTGGCTAGGTGGTCTATATATCACACCTACACGAGTTACCTTATGATTGTCAAGCTGCAAGGTAACCCAAACCGACTCTAAATTGGTCTCGTTAAAGGGACACTGACAGGCCCAAAAAGCATTTTTAGGTGTAATTTATATATTATATAATATATATATATATATACACACACACACATACAGTACAGGGGCGGTGTTTCATCTCAACTTGCGCCCAGCCAGCCTCGCCCCAACTGCCGTTTGAAGCGCCGCCCAGCTCATCAATATTCACTTCACTGGGCGGCTACTAGTGTCCCCGACGCAATATTCACTTCACTGGGCGGCTACTAGTGCCTCAGGCTTATCTTCAGCGCATGCGCCCGGCACCCTCACTGGCCGGGATCGCATGCGCACAGTGCATCTCAGAGGCCGATGCAGCTTCTGCTTTATGCGCATGCGCCGGATCTTGCGTCGGGGAGACTAGTAGCCGCCCAGCGAAGTGAATATTGATGAGCTGGGTGGCGCTTCAAACGGCAGTTGGGGCGAGGCTGGCTGGGCGCAAGTTGAGATGAAACGCCACCCCTTGGGCAGATTGAAGATGATTCAAGCAGGTTATAAAACTTAATTTTACTGTATTTATAAGGTGGACAGGGGGGATACTTAGATGATTCTAATACACTTTATAAGACCTGTACTGTCATATATATACCTAAATATGCTTTTTGGGCCTGTCAGTGTCCCTTTAAGGCCTCTTTCACACTACCGTATGGCTATTTCAGTGTTTTGCGGTCTGTTTTTCACGGATCCGTTGTTCCGTTTTTTTGTTTCCGTTGTGTTCCCGTTTCGTTTTTCCGTTCTTTCATATGGCAAATACAGTATACAGTAATCACATAGAAAAAATTGGGTTGGGCATAACTTTTTTTAATAGATGGTTCCGCAAAAACGGAACGGATACAGAAGACATACGGATGCATTTCCGTATGTGTACCGTTTTTTTAAGGACCCATTGACTTGAATGGAGCCACGGAACGTGATTTGCGGGCAATAATAGGACATGTTCTATCTTTAAACGGAACGGAAAAACAGAAACTGAATGCATTCCGTTTTTTTTGCAGAACCATTGAAATGAATGGTTCCGTATACAGAACGCAAAAAACAGCCTGCAAAACGAAAAAAAAAAAAAAAAAAAAAGGTAGTGTGAAAGAGGCCTAACTTGTATTAAATTAGATTTTATGTTATATTTCACATACAGGGCCACCCCTCCCCCTTTCTTGCCTTATCTGTCTTTCCTATATAGAGAGAACCCTGGTATTGTTATATCCCAGTCATTACTCCCAATGATTATGAGATATATCTCTATATACACTGCTCAAAAAAATTAAGGGAACACAAAAATAACACATCCTAGATCTGAATTAATTAAATATTCCTCTGAAATACTTTGTTCTTTACATAGTTGAATGTGCTAACAACAAAATCACACAAAAATAAAAAAATGGAAATCAAATTTTTTAACCCATGGAGGTCTGGATTTGGAGTCACAGTCAAAATTAAAGTGGAAAAACACACTACAGGCTGATCCAACTTTGATGTAATGTCCTTAAAACAAGTCAAAATGAGGCTCAGTAGTGTGTGTGGCCTCCACGTTCCTGTATGACCTCCCTACAACGCCTGTGCATGCTCCTGATGAGGTGGCGGACGGTCTCCTGAGGGATCTCCTCCCAGTCCTGGACTAAATCATCTGCCAACTCCTGGACAGTCTGTGGTGCAACGTGACGTTGGTGGATCGAGCGAGACATGATGCCCCAGATGTGCTCAATTGGATTCAGGTCTGGGGAACGGGCGGGTCAGTCCATAGCATCAATGCCTTTGTCTTGCAGGAACTGCTGACACACTCCAGCCACATGAGGTCTAGCATTGTCTTGCATTAGGAGAAACCCAGGGCCAACCGCACCAGCATATGGTCTCACAAGGGGTCTGAGGATCTCATCTCAGTACCTAATGGCAGTCAGGCTACCTCTGGCGAGCACATGGAGGGCTGTGCGGCCCTCCAAAGAAATGCCACCCCACACCATTACTGACCCAATGCCAAACCGGTCATGCTGGAGGATGTTGCAGGCAGCAGAACGTTCTCCACGGCGTCTCCAGACTCTGTCACGTCTGTCACATGTGCTCAGTGTAAACCTGCTTTCATCTGTGAAGAGCACAGGGCGCCAGTGGCGAATTTGCCAATCTTGGTGTTCTCTGGCAAATGCCGAACGTCCTGCACGGTGTTGGGCTGTAAGCACAACCCCCACCTGTGGACGTCGGGCCCTCATATCACCCTCATGGAGTCTGTTTCTGACCGTTTAAGCAGACACATGCACATTTGTGGCCTGCTGGAGGTCATTTTGCAGGGCTCTGGCAGTGCTCCTCCTGTTCCTCCTTGCACAAAGGTGGAGGTAGCGGTCCTGCTGCTGGGTTGTTGCCCTCCTACGGCCTCCTCCACGTCTCCTGATGTACTGGCCTGTCTCCTGGTAGCGCCTCCATGCTCTGGACACTACGCTGACAGACACAGCAAACCTTCTTGCCACAGCTCGCATTGATGTGCCATCCTGGATAAGCTGCACTACCTGAGCCACTTGTGTGGGTTGTAGACTCCGTCTCATGCTACCACTAGAGTGAAAGCACTGCCAGCATTCAAAAGTGACCAAAACATCAGCCAGGAAGCATAGGAACTGAGAAGTGGTCTGGGGTAACCACCTGCAGAACCACTCCTTTATTGGGGGTGTCTTGCTAATTGCCTATAATTTCCATCTGTTGTCTATCCCATTTGCACAACAGCATGTGAAATTGATTGTCACTCAGTGTTGCTTCCTAAGTGGACAGTTTGATTTCACAGAAGTGTGATTGACTTAGAGTTACATTGTGTTGTTTAAGTGTTCCCTTTATTTTTTTGAGCAGTGTATATGTTGAGCGAAGCGAGCTTCAGATGCTTCATCCGAACTCACTATGTTCAAAACTTCGGAATAATACTGTATGGAGATTAGTCTCCGTGCAGTATTAGAATGTATGGGCTCCAATGAGTGGAAGTATGTTTTTCGCAAAGTTGCACGTGACTTTGTTGAATAACTTCAGTAGTTGATTTTTAAAGTGGAAAGCCACTTTAAAACTTGAAACCGAATTCTGCTTCAGTTGCGAAATAGCCAAGTTCGGTTTAACGTCTTAAAGTGGTTTTCCACTTTAAAAAGTCAACTACCGAAGTTATTCAACGAAGTCACGTGCGACTTTGCGAATAACTTATTTTTCGGGTCATAGGAGCCCATACATTCTAATACTGTATGGAGACGGATCTCCGTACAGTATTACTCTAAAGTTTTGAACGAAGCGACTTTGGATGAAGCATCCGAAGCTTGCGTCGCTCAACACTATCAATATTGTAGATAACACTGAATCCATCATTCACAAAGATGAAGTAATGGACACCAAGGTGCAGTATAAATTATTTTTGCACAGTGTTACTAAATAACAAGACTAAAAAAAAAAAAAAAATTATGGTATTTAACTATATATTTTTTACGCTGCAGTTTCCCACAGAGAGGATTGCTAAGCATAGTGGACTTTAACGGGCCAAAGGCTGTCCGGGCATGCTGGGAGTTGTAGTTTTGCAACAGCTGGAGGCACACTGGTTGGGAAACACTGGCTTAGGGTACTTTCACACTAGCGTTGTGAGAATCCGGTAGGAAGTTCCATTGCTGGAACTGCCAGCCGGATCCAGAAATCCGTATGCAAAACGGATATTTTTTCCCCAGATCCGTTAGACTTATTCATTGAAATACCGGATACGTCTTTCCGGTATCATCCAGAATAACGGATCCGGTATTTATTTTTTTCAAAGCTAGAAAGAACTGCGCATGCGCAGACCGGAAAACCGGATCCGGTGATGCAGCAATTTCCGGAACACTTGGTACCGGATCCGGCATTAATACAATTCAATGGAAATTAATGCCGGATCCAGCAAGTGTGGTAGTGTTCCGGGAATTTGTCCGGTCAAATACCATACAAGGGACGGAACGGAAGAACTCCTGATGCATACTGAACGGATTGCTGTCCATTCAGAATGCATTGGGACAAAACTGATGCATTTTTTTCCGGTATTGAGACCCATTACCGGATTTCAATACCGGAAAAGAATAACGCTAGTGTGAAAGTACCCTTATAAGCCAAAAATTCTGCACTGACTAATTTAAAAGTATCTTTATAGTGACGTGGCTCCAGCTACAGCAAACATGGATCTTGAAAATGTTGAGGAATTTATACAGCATTATAAGTAGATTATAAAGGTCATTTAAATAAGACCCCTTTCATGTTATGTCATGATAATCCTATAAAAGCCTTCAGTTAGTGGCGAGATTGCAACGAAGACTGCATTCAGTGCAAAGGAAGTGAAAAACTGAGAAGTCAAGTAAAACCTGTGAACTGCGGTCCTGGATTCTTCATTCACCGTGTGCACACATCATCGTTACACTATGGAAGGAAGGAGGAAGGTTACGTCAGCAAGGTACAGAAAATACTAAGTATACACACACACATTTCTTTAGTTTTTGCATATTTGTCACACTTAAAAGGTTTGACTGTCGTTATGATGTTCTTTTTTTGAAATGCCAGGTCAGTTTTACACCAGATGTAACGTGACGCACACCTTCCAAAAAGTTCAATTTTTTCGTCAGTCCACAGAATATTTTCCCAAAATGCTTGGGAATTATCAATATGTCTTTTGGCAAATGTGGGTGGGCTTTTGTGTTCTTTTTGGTAAGCAGTGGTTTTCACCTTGGAACTCTCCTATGGATACCATTTTTGCCCAGTCTCTTTGACCATTCTTGCCCACTGACCTTAACTGAGGAAAGTGAGGCCTGCAGTGCTTGAGATGTTGTTCTGGGTTCTTTTGTGACCTCCTGGATGAGTTGTCCATGCGCTCTTAGAGTAATTTTGGTAGGCCAGTCACTCCTGGGAAGGCTAACCACTGTTCCATGTTTTCTCTATTCGTGGATAATAACTGTCCCTGTGTTTCGCTGGAGTCCTAAAGCTTTAGAAATGGCTTTGTAACCTTTTCCAGGCTGATGGATGTCAATGACTTATCTGTTCTTGAATTTCTTCAGATCAGGGCATGATGTGTTGCTTTGAGATCTTTTAGCCTACTTCAGGCTCTGTTTAAGTCATTTCTTAATCCTACAGGTCTGTAATCAGGTCTGGCTGTGGCTAGTGAAATTGAACTCCGCTTACCAAAAACTGTGGTTAATCAAAGTTAAAGGGTTATTCTCATCTCAGACAATGGGGGCATATCTCTAGGATATGTGCACATTGTCTGATATAGATGCGGGTCCCAGTACCCAGCACCTATCAAGAACGAAGCCTCGAAAGTGGCGGAGGGCACACTGAGCATGCACAGCTGCCTTCCACTCAATTTCAATGGGGCCACCGCTGGCACATAGAAGTGAATGGGAGCAGTGGCTGGTAATGCGCTGTGCGCGCCCATTCACTTCTATAGGGAGAGCGTTTGGTGGTGGCCGGTGTGGAGTCCTCCAGCCACCACTTTGCAGGGCTCAGTACCTGATATAGGTGCGGCTCCCAGCACCTTTAAGACAATGGGGGCCTATCCTAGAGCCATGTCCCCATTATCCAAGATGAGACAACCTCTTTAATTCATGGGGCAATTCTTTTTTCACATAGGGCCAGGTTGTTTGGGATAATTAATAAATGAAATCATTTAAAAATGTCTTTGTATTTACTCAGGTTATCATTGTCTGGTATTCAAATTTGGTTTGTAAATCTGAAACAATTAAAGTGTGACAAATGTGCAAAAAAAACTAAAATAGAAATAAATATACCGAATATATATATATAGCTCATTTTCAGACGATCTGTAGTTTTGCAAATACCATTTTGGGGTGTGTATGACTTTTTGATCACTTTATTAAATTTTTGGGGAAGTAAAGTGATGAAAAAACGGCGAATCAGCCATTTTAAATTTTATTTTTTTATATTTTAATAGTATTGGCAATTTCACATGCGGTAATGCCCATGTTTTTTTTTGTTTATTTTTATTTTGGGAAAAGGGGGGAGGGGATTTGAATTTTAGATTTTTTCATATTTTTCTAAACTATTTGTACTTTGTGATAAGTCCCCAACTGGATCCAAACTTGCAATCATCAGATCTAAATTCTTATAGAATAATGGAATTTGCTACATTATTCTATATTACAGTTCAGTCCTGCCACCTGCTGGCTTGAACTGTAATATACAAGTTTCTTACCAGGAAGGGAATGCTTCGGGTTTTAGCCCTCTTAGACGCTGTGGTCCCATTTGACCATGGCATCTGAGGGGTTAAATGTCCACGGCCTGCATTACTACCGATCGTGGACATTAGCTGTATAATACAGCAGGCACTTGGCAGCTATTGCGCTCGCTCTGCTCCAGAGAAGGCGCCATCTTTAAAGAGCAGACATCCACCATACCTGTATGGCAGATGTTGTGAAGGGGTTAAAGGCTACAATAGTGTGAAGAATCTATTAAGGGGTTGTGCCATAATCTACAGTTCACTCTAAAGTGTATTCTCATCATTTGTTTGAGCTCCTATTCATCCTTTTATAGTTTTTTTTTTTTTATATACCTCATATGCAGTTTTCTTTTATCTCCCATGCTTCAACCCTAATTTTTGGTCGGTCATGGGTCTACGGTCCCACCATTCTTTAGGCAAGTATGATGTGTGTTGACTTCAGCAGATCATGTGACATTAACTACTCCCCTTGTTCTTACCAATGAACCTCCCTACGTTGCAATGCTCCAATGCAGGACGTGACCTACAGCAACTGAATATTAAGCACAGATTTCCAGTCCTGTCACATGGACCTCCTGAGATGCAGCAATATTACTAGTGCGCCCCTAATAACTTTGGTGCATCTTACACCAGCTCAACATCTGATTAATACTGGCAGATCTGGTCTTGATTCATCCTCTAGCTGGATTAATGGTTTCATCAGTCATCATCATCATCGTAAAGGGGAAGTCTACCCAGAAGTATCATCTAACATTCA
This sequence comes from Bufo bufo, assembly GCF_905171765.1. NCBI lineage: Eukaryota > Metazoa > Chordata > Amphibia > Anura > Bufonidae > Bufo > Bufo bufo. The sequence continues at coordinate 141,774,693 of NC_053389.1, forward strand.
GCATAGAGAAATGTCAGAAGATTACATCAGTAGAGAAGGAAGGTGCAGGTTCTTAGCCAACCTCAAAATGGTTTTCTGAGATTTAAATACTCATGAACTATCCTCTGGAGGATAGGTCATCAGTACCTGTTCGGTCAGGGTCCGACACCCAAGACCCCCACCAATCAGTTGTTTGAAGAAACTTCTGTCTGCCTGCAGCCACTACTAAGGGAAACCTAAGGGGTTGTCCAGACACTTAAATTGGTTTTAAAAGAGGTTGTCGAGCCTTTTTTAGGTGATGGCCTATCCATAATTGATTGGGGTCGGTCTGACAGCCCACATCCCCACATAATCAGCTGTTCTATGCAGTTCTACCACTGGAAGTTGGCACCAGAGCTACAGAGCACCGTCAATATTACAGTGGACTAGGGTTGCACCGGGTATCGAACTTTCAATACCCAATCGATACGATACCGGGATTTGCCGTTTTCCGATATTAGGTATCGTGAAAACACTACAGTGGACATCGCTCTTCACTACAGCGCTGCTCCTATTCACTTAAAGAGTACCTAAACTTATACATAAAAAGGTTATTAAAACTGTAAATGTCCTAAAATGATTTTTTTCTAATATACTTTACTTATTTTTTTAGTTTTGCATGCAATATAGGCTCCTGAAGGAGTTGTCCAACATCTTTTAATTGATGGTCTATACTCATGAGGTTGGTCTAGCAGAGCAGGAGCTCCATAGGACAACGCTGCTAAAGTCTGGTATAGATGTGCACAGGCAGAAGAGCCATGCGCTAGGCTGTGTCTGCACCACACAAGGCTTTAGCAGAGTGGAACGAGCGGCTGTGACAGGCACGGTCCACTGCAATGAACTTCGTAACTATACACTATCAATCAAAAAAGGCTGGACAACCCCTTTAAAATACCCTCACCCTAACCAATCCAATAGTGCTCCCGCTCTATCCACGTTGAGTTCATTGATTGGGGAATCACCAAGATAGTGAGTCCAACGGGGGAGCTGGGAAGTGTTGGAATGAGAGTGGAGTGGGGGGGGGGGGGGGGATGTAAAATAAGCATTAGGTCTTTAATAATTTTAGATATTTTTACGTGGCTGGACAGGTATGGGTTACAAGACAGCAAGAGCACAAGCAGTTTTTATAGCTTGAAAAAGGCACACTACTAACAGAGGCCCTCCTAGAAATTCTACATATAAAGATCATACTAAAGCCTCATTCACACGTCAGTGTTTGGTCAGGGATTTCCATCAGCGATTCTGAGCCAAAACCAGGATTGGAGCCTCCACAGACATAAGGTATAAGGGAAAGATCTGCTCCTGTTCTGTGTTTATAGATGCACTTGGTTTTGGCTCAAAATCACTGACCGAACACTGACGTGTGAATGAGGTATAACAGGTAGGCGATTTTTTGCAACAGCCAACTCCCACCTGAGGGCGCTGTCCTTCTGTCACATTTGCAGAAATGCCTAGGGTTTTCACTATGGTTTCTAGAGGTACGTGGTCACCAGGAGAATCTTGTACAAAGTGAAGCAAAACCTTTTCTCCTCCTAATGGAAAAAAACAAAAGATTATTTTAGCTACAAATAAGAGGATTTGAATTGTATTAGAATATAACCAGTGATCACAGCATGCTAAGAGTTTACGTTTCATAAGCGCTGAAGAGACAGTTTGCGGACCCCTTTTACCTTTTATACGTACTACAGGTTTACTTATAGGAGCTCCCTTCCTGCCACCATGTGGCTGCTTTGGGTAAAGTCTCAATTTCTATATTTCTGTAGGGAAAATAAATGCTCAATACAAAATCCATTTACCTTTACTGACTATAAGCATCCCCCCACTCTGCAGGAGATCTCCACTGAAGTTTCCTTGCACCCCATCAGCATTTGCCTATAATATGCAAGTTGGAGAATATGTTATATATAATATATATCTGCATCACAATAAATTAGAGTATCAACAAAAACTCAATTTATTTCAGTAATTCAATTTAAAAAAATGTAACTCATTCTACAGATTCATTACAGAGTGATCTATTTCAAGCATTTAGAGGGTCATTTATTAAAGGGAACCTGTCATCAACTTTATGCTACCCATACTAACGTCAGAATAAGGGCTCATTCAGACGGCCGTATGCTGTCCGCAAAAATACTGAATGCTATCCGTTTTTTTGCGGATCTGCAAAAAAACGGATAGCATTCAGTATTTTTGCGGACCCATAGACTTCAATGGGGCCATGTCCTGATTTTCACGGACAAGTATAGGACATGTTTCATTTTTTTTGCGGAACTGTGGAATAGAAAAAGGGCCCCATAGAAGTGAATGGGTCAGCATCTAATCCGCAAAAAAACGGATCCGCATTTTTGCGGATAGCATACGGCCGTCTGAATGAGCCCTAAAGTAGAGACAGGCGAGTTGATTTCAGCGGTCTGTCATTTATAAGTTAAAAGTAAGTGGTTGCCGAGAACCAACATCACAACCATTGCAGACTGGGCCTGGAAAAGAGTCACGTCCACCTGAGAAGAGTCCTGGTTATTCATGAATCCCTGCTCTCCTGCTGATGACTGACCGTCTTCTACCTAGTTTTCTCCCTTTCTCTCTAGGAGAGAACTGACAATCAGCAGATGGGCGAGGAGAGCAGGAGATTATGTATAACCAGGACTCTTCTCTGGTAGATTTGACTTTTTCAAGGCCTGTGCTGCAATGGTTACGATGCTGGTTCTCAGCAACCACTTTTAGCTCATGAGTGACACACCGCTGTTGACAGGTTCCCTTTAAGACCGAGACGCCGGTTTTAATAACCTCTAGATCTAGCGGTGGATCCGCCGAACTTATGAAGAGGCGCAGGCCTCTCTATTACTGAGGCGCATCCAGGGCCAGTCTAAATGTAAGCCAGCTTCCTAGCTGACTTACATTTAGACCATTTTCTACACCTAAGGCCCCTTTCACACGGGCGTTGCGGGAAAATGTGCGGGTGCGTTACGGAAACACCCGCGATTTTTCCACACGAGTGCAAAACATTGTAATGCGTTTTGCACTCGCGTGAGAAAAATCGCGCGTGTTTGGTACCCAAACCCGCTTGGGATTAGTGTTCTGTAAATAGTATTATTTTCCCTTATAACATGGTTATAAAGGGAAAATAGCATTCTGAATACAGAATGCATAGTAAAATAGGGCTGGAGGGGTTAAAAAAATAAAAATAAAATTTACTCACCTTAGTCCACTTGTTCGTGGCCCGGCATCTCCTTCTGGCTTCATCTGATCTCTGTGCAGAAACAGGACCTGTGGTGACGTCATTCCGGTCATCACATGATCTTTTACCAAGGTGATTCATCAAAGGTCCTTGACCTATAATTAATGCTCACCACAGGTCCTATTCAGTAAAGGCGACAGAAGGAGATGCCGGCATCGCGAACAAGTGGACTAAGGTGAGTTAAATGATTTTTTATTTTATTTTTTAACCCCTCCAGCGCTGTTTTACTATGCATTCTGTCTTCAGAATGCTATTAGTTTCCCTTATAACCATGTTATAAGGGAAAATAATGATCGGGTCTCCATCCCGATCGTCTCCTAGCAACCATGCGTGAAAATCGCACCACATCCGCACTTGCTTGTGGATGCTTGAGATTTTCACGTAACCCCATTCATTTCTATGGGGCTTGCGTTATGTGAAAAACGCACAAAGTGGAGCATGCTGCGATTTTCACGCAACGCACAAGTGATGCGTGAAAATCACCGCTCATGTGAACAGCCCCATAGAAATGAATGGGTCAGGATTCCGTGCAGATGCTGTGCGTTCACCTCCCGCAACGCATCCGCGCGGAAAACTCGCTCGTGTGAAAGGGGCCTAAGAGTCCCAGTCCACTTTTTTAGACCTGGCATATTTCAGGACCATAAATGAACCCCTTATTTATTTTAATGTTGATTGCAGCTAATGAAAATCCAAGAGTCAGTATCTCCAAAAATTTCAATATTGTGAAAAAGTTCAATGTTGTAGACTCATGGTAACACTCTAAATCCACTAATCAACATACCACACCTGCAAAGGTTTGCCAAGCCTAAATGTTCCCTCAGTCCGGTTCACTAGGCTACACAATCATAGGGAAGAGGTCTGTTTTCTGGACAACTGTCAAGTCAGTCATTGATGCCCTCCACAAGGAGGGTAAGCCACAAAAGGTCATTGCCAAAGAAGCTGGATGTTCACAGAGTGCTGTATCCAAGCATATTAAAAATGTGGTAGAAAAAAGGTGCAAAAGCAACGGGGAAGCCTTGAAAGGATTGTCAAGAAAAGTCCATTCAAGAATTTGGGGGAAAATCACAAGGCGTGGACTGCAGCTGGAGTCAGTGCTTCAAGAGCCACCACACAGACGTATCAAGGACATGGGCTACAACTGCCACATTCCATGTGTCAAACCACTCATGACCCAGAGACAATGTCAGAAGCGTCTTACCTGGGCTAAGGAGAAAAGGGACAGGACTGTTGCTGAGTGGTCCAAAGTCCAGTTTTCAGATGAAAGTCAATTTTGCATTTCATTTGGAAACCAAGGTCCCAGAATCTGGAGGAAGAGTGGAGAAGCCGCCAATCCAAGTGGCTTAAGGTCCAGTGTGAAGTTTCCACAGTCAGTAATGATTTGAGGAGCCATGTCATCTGCTGGGGTCTGTCCACTGTGTTATATCAAGTTCAAAATCAGCGCAGCCGTCTACCAGGAAATTTTAGAGCATTTCATGCTTCCCTCTGCTGATAAGCTTTATGCAGATGCGGATTTCTTTTCCAGCAGGACTTGGCACCTGCCCACAGTACCAACACCTGGTTTAATAACCGCGGTATCACTGTGCTTGATTGGCCAGCAAACTCCCTTGATCAAAACCCCATAGAGAATCTATGGGGTATTGTCAAGAGGAACATGAGAGACACCAAACCCAACAATGCAGATGAGCTGAAGTCCGCTATCAAAGCAACCTGGGCTTCCATAACACCTCAGCAATGCCACCATGACAAGCTGATGCAGTAATTCATACGAAACTGGCCTCGACCAAGTATTGAGTGCACATATTGTACATACTGTTCAATAGGCCAACATTTCTGTATTAAAAGTCATTTTTTAATTGGTCATATAATATTCTAATTTCCTGAGATACTAATTTCTGGGTTTTCATTTACTGCAAGCCCTTATCATCAATATTAAAAGAAATAACACTCAAAATAGTGTGTAATGAATCTATAGAATATACGAGTTTCACTTTTTGAATTCAAGTTACTGAAATAAATTAACTTTTCGATGATATTCTAATTTATTGAGATGCACCTGTATATTTATCAGTCATATGCTCTTGAGGTGAAGATATTTTCTCACCTTGGTAACAATATCTCGGACCTTCTTTCCAAGAGCCGCAGGAACTATAGAAAGAGCACTGTATCTATAATAAGAAAAATAATAAATAGAGGTCAACCCTCAGTAAACTGCATAGAAAGGCATTTCCTAGTGTTCTAAGTAGGAGTGATCTGATTATAAGCTCACGGGGCTAGAGAGTATACAAGAATAGTTCCCACTGAGCAACTGCTCCTTTAAGGTAATATCTACTATTCCTTTTCTATATACAAAATTCTGTGCCAATTAATCTCAAAATATAACTGTATTGGGGATGGAGCTCCGTTTTTCTGACTTGATAAAATATATCATTTTAGTTGCCTGCAGCCACCTCTAGAGGGAGCCAACTGTATATAGAGCTATAAAGCTGGTATTGAACTCAGTGGGAGCTGTATAAAAGGTGTATGCACTCAGCTCCCCTTAGTGGTGGCTGCAGGTAGTTACTATGACCTTGTCACAGGAAGCAGTGCTGGGACTCCTCCGACAACGTGCCCTAAAGCAGTGGCGTTCCCCCCCTCTATGTTCATGACTTTCGCGACCTTTAATCAGGTCCAAGCTTATGCAGAAATTGCAAAGCAGCAACAACATCTCCTAGGATGGACAGAATCCACTCAGGAAAGTGGAGGGGGGTTGTTTTTCCTGTACAGTGCCTCGTGTAAATACAACATAACCCAGAATGCAAAAATCACCAGAACAAGCTCAGTACAGACACTGAACAAGCAGAGGATATTGGGAGATTTAAGCTCTGAAGCTTTACAATTATGACAGCAGCTCAGGAATATAAAGCAGGTGGCATTAAAAAAAAACAGACAGGGATGAACTTGTCCTAATCTAACGTCATGCACGTTAGACACCAACCTTTTGAACCCCAGCTCCTTGTAGCTCTGCTTCGATTCATCCAGATATAATTCTGAAACAAAGGAGATCTTCAGAGGCATTCGAATGATGTGGAGTTTACACCCGTGGGGCGTTGAGCTTTTATTTAAAGGGGTTGTCCTCAGTATAGGTCATCGGTAGGGTTCCGACACCCAGCACCCACCCATCAGCTGTTTGGAAGAGGTTGAAGCTGAAGCCTCCTCACAGTGCCATACATTGTATAGTGGCTGTGCTTGGTATTGCAGACCAGCCCCATTCACTTGTATGGGACTGAGCTGCACATTGATCATGTGACTGATGAACGTGATGTCGCTGGCTTAGGAAGAGGTTGCAGCACTCCTCTTCAAAAAGTTGATTGGCGGGATGCCAGAAGTCAGACTCCCACTGATCAGATACTGATGAATGATCCAGGACAGGACATTAATATTCTATTCCCAGAAAACCCCAGAAAACAGGATAAGCGCATGGCAAATGGGGTTATGCAAAAGTTATAAAATTATTTTGTGAAAATTTGCAGTAATACAAGGCAATGATGGTTATTTTTCTATTAGGATGGCCCCACCTGAGGCTGGACCAGGTGATTTTCCATTTGCTACTCCCAGCCCTCACAAAGCCACAACTTTTTTATTTTTTCATTCACATAGCCATATAGTTGTTTTGAGGGACAAGATGCACGTTCTAATGGCACCCTTTACGGTTGCATACAATGCGGTAGGAAGCAGGATAAAAATTCCAAATGAGGTGGAATTATAAAAAAAAAAAAAAAAAAACACCATTCCACCACAGTTTTAGGCCTCATGCACACGGTCGTGTTCCGCGGCCGAGAGCGGTCCGTGGTAACCCGGCCGGGATTCCTTCTGACAGCAGGAGCGCACGGCGTCATTGGTTGCTATGACGCCGTGCGCTTCATGCCGCCGCTGCTGTACAGTGACCGTGTGCATGAGGCCTTATGGGGAGTTTTTTTTTTACACCTTTTCCTATGCGGTAAACCTGACCTGTTACTTTTAATCTCTTGGTCAGTATGATGACAACGATACCACATATGTATAGTTTTTCTTGCATTTTAATACTGAAAAAAAAAATTTTAACTCATTTTTTACTTGCATTGCCATATTCTGAGCCCCATAACTCTGTATTTTTATTAGTACAGAGCTGTGCAAGGGGTCATTTTTTGTGGGGTAATCTTTACTCTTCATGGATACCATTCTGGGGTGTATATGACTTTTTGATCACTATTTGTAAAAAAAATTGGTGGGAATTGAAGCGACCCAAAAAACGGCTAATCGCCATTTTTACTTTTTGCCATATGGGATAAATATTTTTATATTTTAATAGTTGTGACTTTTTCACCCCAGAAAACTGGAGAAACTATATGATAAATGGGGCTCATTGTGCCTGGTTGAACAGTGAATTTCCTGGTGACAGGTTGCCTGATACACTGACCTGAGAGATGGGGTAGAACAATGGGAGTTATTTTGTGTGTCATGCTCCACCCACACATTTCACTAGACACAGCACAGTGGCCCAATTTACAGCATAAGCTTAGACCAGGCAGTCACAAGGCTGGGAGTTTTGCACAACGCATCTAATTCTTACTGTAGTTATTTTAAACCAGAAAACTGGAATATGGCACATTTTACAACTCGACGAAACCACCCCCTATTTACTTGACACCTTTTCAAGGCACAAGAATCGACTCTTTTGCACAAACCAATAATAAACTTGTTTAAATTAATTTATCCCAAAAAGAAGGCACACCGTAGGCCAGAAGAAGACCTTAGTAAGTGTGGGCTTGTGTACCAGCGTTTCCTGGAGTGTTCCTTTAACAACAGTCAGCCAAAAAATTCTCCATATTGGTTGATGCAGTTATCAAGTCAAATATCGGTTCGTCTGCAGGACTATGGCCAGATCTTCATGTCTAGGACCACCATAAATGCTCAACTCATCTATTATGTAAACTCACCCCCGGCAAAATATTTCCCATCCACAAATTCCTGCAGCCCGGCACTCTCTGGTCCAATCCCTATCAGACGTATCTGGTTGGCACCAAATGATTCTTGCAGCTTGGAAACTTCTTTTGCTGTCCATCGACAAATCTGACAGCCGAACCTCCTCAGGAAGAACAGGACGCTCGAGGAGTCTCTCCACAGGGACTGCAATTCAACTGTCTAAAGGCACAAAATGTCAGATCAAAAAGTGGCATAATAATTAGGCCCAAAGGTCTGCTGCATCTAGACATTCAGCATTCCTACATTCCCCTATGTAAGGTCATCTTATTTATTCTATTGGAAGCTTAAAATGTACATCCAATTATGTGCGTGGTAGAATTCACCTAGATACAAGTGGTCCCTGATGAATCACACAGGCCTAATCAGGCTACTCACACAGTAAGGCCTCATGCACAAGACCCTAGTTCTGGTCCCCATTGGATCCCCCTTTTTTGCGGACCGCATGCCGACCCATTAATTTGTACGTGTCCTCCAAAAATTTGGACGTCGGATGTAATTTGCGTTGCCTTTCTGCAAATTCTAGAACATGTCCTATTCTTGTCCATTTTGTGGACAAGAACAGGCAGTTCTAGTGAAGGGAGTGCGTGCATGCACATAGCCACTATCCGTATTTTGAAAACCGCAAAACGGATACGGTCATGTGAATGAGGCCAAAGGCTGATAAATGGCAGAGGCCTGCTAAGTTAGCCCACAGACAGGCTGAGCTGCAGGACAACATAAGAGGAGGTCCACCTGGATGATGGTAAGATGTGGGGTGATGGAGGGAGCTCACACAGACTGGGTGCAAGGGTGATAGTTTTCAGTGAACACGCTGCACAGCAGACAAAACAGAAGAATGTTAATAGGGAGACCAGGAGAAATCAGGGGTGATCGGCGGTACTTATGTAGTGTCCCACTAGGTAGGGGTGGGCACTACACAAGGGTCAATTGGGTGACGTGTTACTTCTGCTCACAAGGGACAGTAATGTTATATTTAACTGTGTACTTTAATGTATTTTCTATGTGTTTTTACATGCAATGTTTCCCCTGTGTTAAGCATTGCAGGCCTAATAGGGTGTAGTTAGGCATCCTAGACACTAGAGGGAGATAGGGAGCCCCTAGTATAAATGTCCAGGCCCAGACAGGGAGGAGTTAGGTCATAGTCAGGAGTCTGTGGAGACAGAAGTGAGAAGGCACCAGCCCGAGATATGCTGAGGACCTCCTCCTGACATGCAGCTAGACAGTCCTGGGTTCTAGTTGCACTAGGAGGCTAGGATGAGTACAGCCTGCCTGGAGACCAGTAATCCAGCCAACACAGATGAGATACCCCAGCAGTAGGAGAGCACCTCCTGGGAGAAACCTGCAGCCACCTTGCAAAGTCAGTAGTGAAGACAGCTAGGAAAAGAAGGTATTGTAACCTTAAGCAAGTGCCAATACTGGAGGAAGGATTTTATACCAAGGATTTAAGCCAGCAATTAGGCATCCGGGCCTTGGGATCGATCCAGCCAGCTAGAATAGCTGAAGGGGATAGAGCAGCATTGCACTGCAAAGCATTAACTGTTTACCCTCCAAGTATCTTGCAAGATTGAAACCTGCTGTGAAGTACACCTGCTGTGCATCTTGTATTGTAAAGGACTGCATTATATACCGCTGCAACTGATTGTAAAAAGTTGGACTGTTTCACCAAGTAAAGCAACGTTTGGTTTACCAACTGCGTACTCTGTTAATCCTCCTACAAATCGGTGTGCCACCGTTACAGGCACTGGCGTCACGAATCTTAAAGGGACCTTACCTAAGGCACTCAAAACACCTACAACATCCAGGGCACCTCACATACCATCAGGCCTGGTCCCTATCTACGGAGTGTGCCCCAGAGGAACTAGTGTCGGCCTCTCCTTTCACTGTTGCATGCCTGCCCAGGGTTCTCCTCAGAAAAGTGAGTAACCCTCGATTGCCCATACTGTGACCTCACTGTCGCTGTACCCTGCAGGTCTGGCGTGCTGCACTAATTGTAATTGTTGGCCTACAACAGCTGTACAACTTCTTCTGTGCTGGTGCTCTAATCACCTCTCACCAAGAAATTAGGCAGTTACAGCGCGGACACAGAAGTCTCCTGGCCTTTTCTCGTAAGGCTACTTTCACACCTGCGTTAGGTGCGGATCCGTCTGGTATCTTCACAGATGGATCTGCACCTATAATGCAAACGCTTGTATCCGTTCAGAACGGATATGTTTGCATTACCATGAAAAAAAATATATATATTGTAATCGTTTTGACCTACACTGAAAGTCAATGGGAGGCGGATCCTTTTTCAATTGCACCATATTGTGTCAGTGAAAACGGATCCGTCCCCATTGACTTACATTGTAAGTCAAGACGGATCCGTTTGGCTCAGTTTTGTCAGACGGACATTAAAACGCTGCAAGCAGCGTTTTGGTGTCCGCCTCCAGAGCGGAATGGAGACCGATCGGAGCCAAACTGATGCATTCTGAGCAGATCCTTATCCATTCAGAATGCATTGGGGCTAAACTGATCCGTTTTGGGCCGCTTGTGAGAGCTCTGAAACGGAAAGTGGTGCATAAAAAAAGAAAGTCAATGGGTCCGCAGAAAATCACGAAAAACGGCACAACGGAGACTGAATAAACCAACGGTCATGTGCATGAGGCCTTAAAGGGTTTCTATCACTTCATTTCACATAATTAGCTGTCAGACACTAGCGATCCGCTAGTGTCTGCTCTGCCAAACCATCCTAATATAATTGCTTTTGGGGCAGCCGTTTTGCTAAAAAAAGAACTTTTATTAATATGCTAATGAGCCTCTAGGTGCTATGGGGGTGTCATTAGCACCTAGAGGCTCCGTCTACCTTCACAAACTGCCGCCGCCCAGCGCGTCCCTCCAGCCCACCCATCTCCTCCAGAATGCGATCCTCCCTGTGAGCGCCTGTATTCGGCGCATGCGCAGTGAATGTCTGACCGCTTCCCTGCTCAGACATCTCCACTGCGCCTGCGCGATGATGTCATAGTGCTCCGAGGAACAGGCGCAGTGGAGATGTCTGAGCAGGGAAGCGGTCAGACATTCACTGCGCATGCGCCGAATACAGGCGCTCACAGGGAGGATCGCATTCCGGAGGAGATGGGCGGGCTGGAGGGACGCGCTGGGCGGCGGCAGTTTGTGAAGGTAGACGGAGCCTCTAGGTGCTAATGACACCCCCATAGCACCTAGAGGCTCATTAGCATATTAATAAAAGTTCTTTTTTTAGCAAAACGGCTGCCCCAAAAGCAATTATATTAGGATGGTTTGGCAGAGCAGACACTAGTGGATCGCTAGTGTCTGACAGCTAAATATGTGAAACGAAGTGATAGAAACCCTTTAAGAGGCAAGAAGAATTTTGCTAAATTCTCTATTCTCATCCCCATTTCGTATAAATGCTGAACTCCATTTTGTAGCTTTCTGATACTACTAGAAGTAGTTTATGGAACTTAAAGAGGTGGGGGTGAAGAAAGATTACCACAAGATAATAACAAAGGACTTGAAAGATTGATTTAAGGTGGATTTAGATGGGCCGACTGAGCGGCCGATTGTCGGGAAAGAAGCGTTCCTTCCCGACAGTCAGCCGCTGGTTCAGTGAAGGAGGCAGCGCATTTACAGGAAAGGGGGATCACTATTGCAATCCCTTGTCCGCATAAAGATTCATGGCTTCTGAGCACCAGATCGCTGTTTAGGCAGCTCGATCTGCTGCTCAGAAGACATCATCGCTGGTGCCTGCATGAACAGGATCACCCAATGAATAAACGTTTCACTCATTCATCTAGTGATCGTGGCAGATTTAGATGGCCAGATGATCGGGAACGATCGTTCGCAGAAAAAGTCGTTCCCAATAATCTCGAAGATTATTGTTGCGTCTAAATTCACCAATGGGGTAGCACTGTGGCTGGAGGAAACAGTCAGATCAGGAGTTGAGGCTGTTCACGGATGCAGTAGGGTTCGCAGGTTTTTGTGCATATTGGGATGATGTGCAGGGGAGTAGTGGCCAGAAGCAAGGAAATGCCTTGGTCTGGTGTGACATGTAGCGATACTGGAGAGGTTCTCAATTGCGATAACAATAGATCTCTGGACTGCACAGCTGGAGGACAATCTCTTCTCTCCTGTCCAGACTTCGTGGCCAATCATTACAACCAGACCCTCAAAACCACCCTAGATGAAGTTGCTCCAATATCAATCCGATCCTCTCGACACAGAACACTAAAACCCTGGCACACACCTGAAACACGTTTTCTCCAGCGCTGCTCCAGATGTGCAGAACGCTTATGGAGAAAATCACGAATATCAGCAGACTTCCTCCATTATAAATTTATGCTCAAAACATATAATTCTGCTCTCAACATTGCCAAACAAAAGTACTTCACCTCTCTCATCTCCTCACTCTCAAATAACCCAAAACGACTTTTTGACACTTTTCACTCCCTTCTAAGCTCTAAAGTTCCAGAACCTGTCACTGACCTCTGCGCTGATGGCATGGCCACTTACTTCAGAGACAAGATTGGCAGTATCCGGCAGGAAATAATCTCCCAGTCCCCAAATAATTTCAATCCTCCTCCCTCCCATTCCTGCACATGCGCTCTCTCCTTTTTTGACCCTATAACAGAGGAAGAAGTTTCCTCTCTTCTTCTCGACCCACGACCTATAGCAGTGATCCTATTCCATCAGACCTCCTCCAGTCTCTCTCCCCGGCTGTCATCACTCACCTAACTACAATCCTAACCTCTCTCTCTCTTCTGGTATCTTTCCCTCCTTTTTCAAACGCTCTATAATAACCCCACTACTAAAGAAACCCTCTATTGACCCGACCTGTGCTGCTAACTACCGACATGTTTCTAACCTCCCCTTCATCTCTAAACTCCTTGAACGTCTTGTCTATTCTCACTTAATAATTAAGCTATCTCTCTGCAAACTCTCTTGACCCCTTACAATCTGCCCTTTGCCCTCTTCACTGTACAGAAACTGCCCTTACTAAAGTGTCTAAGGATCTCCTGACAGCAGAAAGAAATGGTGATTATTCTCTACTGATTCTTCTGGATCTCTCTGCAGCGTTCAATACCGTAGACCAGGGGTAGGCAACCTCCGGCACTCCAGGTGTTGTGAAACTACAAGTCCCAGCATGCATACTTACTCTGTTCTTCTCCGAACCCCCATAGAAATGAATGGAGCATGCTGGGAATTGTAGTTTCACAGCAGCTGGAGTGCCGAAGGTTGCTGACCGCTGCCGTAAACCATAAACTCCTCCTCACCATGCTCCACTCAATTGGCCTTAGGGACACTGCTCTCTCTTCGTTCTCTGCCTATCTCATTGGCCGCTCCTTTAGTGTATCATTTGCTGGCTCTTCTCATCCTCTTGATGTCAGCGTTCCTCAGGGCTCAGTACTAGGTCCTCTACTCTTCTCCCTCTATACAGCCCCCATCGGACAGACTATCAGTAGATATGGCTTTCGATACCATCTCTATGCTGACGACACCCAACTATACACTTCGTCCCCTGACATCACCCCTGCTTTACTCCAAAACACCAGTAATTGTCTGGCAGCTGTCTCTAACATCATCTCCTCTCTGTATCTAAAACTGAACCTCTCAAAAACTGAACTTCTCCCCCCCCCCCCCCCCCCCTATTTACTAACCCGCCTAAACTTGATATTTCAATTTCGGTCTGCAGCACCATCATAACTCCAGTGTAACATGCCCGCTGTCTTGGGGCCACATTTGACTCCAATCTCTCCTTTGTTCCCCATCCTCAATCACTTACAGGCTCTTGTCGTCTGCACCTCAAGAATATCGCCAGAATCCCCCCTTTTCTTACGGTGGAAACGGCAAAAACTCTTGTTGTAGCCTTGATTCATTCTCGTCTTGACTACTGCAACGCATTACTAATCTGTCTTCCTCTCACGCAGAATGCCCCCCCTCAGACAGCAGAATGCCCCCCCAGACAGCAGAATGCCCCCCTCCCTAAGTGCTCCCCCCAGACAACAGAATGCCCCCCCCCCCCCCCCCCAGACAGCAGAATGGGCACTTGGGCAGGGCATTCCGCTGCCTGGGGGGGGGGGGGGGGCATTCTGCTGCCTGGGGGGGACGACGACATTCTGCTGCCTGGGGGGGGGGGTATTCTGCTGCCTGGGGACGACGACGACATTCTGCTGCCTGGGGGGGGGGGGTATTCTGCTGCCTGGGGACGACGACGACATTCTGCTGCCTGGGAGAACTAAGGGGGGCATTCTGCTGCCTGGGAGAACTAAGGGGGGCATTCTGCTGCCTGGGAGAACTAAGGGGGGCATTCTGCTGTGTGGGATAAGGGGGCAGGGGCATTCTACTGCGTGGGGGCACTAACAGGTGTAAAAATAAACTTTGGGCGGAGTCAAAGGCGTGGCTTATCATTAAAACATCTTGTCGCAGGAGACGGCATGGAGGTGCCCCCAGCTGTAGCAATGGATCAGGGGGATTTCATCATTCATGGCACTGCTGGGTTGTATGTGGCAATGATAGGCGTTATCCTGCTACCATGCAGTATATCAGGGGCGCTCAGTTTAGTGTAATTATAGGCAAAGGGTGAGAATAGAGCAGCGTACAGAATGACGGACAATCCCCTGCAGTAACAGGGGGCGCTGTGCCCAGCACTCCCACTCACCTCACCGGTCAGGGCATTCTTCACCAGGATGCCTCCCAGCTTCGCCAGGTCCACGCTGCCCATCGTCTCCCCTGTCACAATCCTCCGAGCACCCGGTACTTACCGCCTCAGAGCTGTACCTACTGTTAACCTCCTCCCCCAGCCAATCACAGCGCAGGAGCGCGTCAGGGTGGGGCTGAAGGGAAGGTCTGTAGAACCTTATATGGTTGTGTGGGCGGGGCTTAGTTGCATAAGCAGCTATAATATTAGCTTTCGTAACAGCTGAGGTCACGTGGTTGGAATTGCTCTCGATATATGGAGCGCGGGTGTTAGACCTGTGTGCGTGTCTACAGTACGTATACTGGCCGTATGTCTGTGCATGCGTGTCTGTGTACACTGTGTGTATATTTAGTGGCTTTGTATATAATGGGGCTTATTTATACTGGAATAACTCCTGGATGTAACCAGAGTTAGGGTGCATTCACACCACCGTATATTTGAGTCCGCCAACGTTCCGCAATTTCAACAGCGCATTGTCCGTACTTTCGTTCCGCGGCCCCACAAAAGATATAGAACATGTCCTAATCTTGTCTGCGATTGCGGACAAGAATAGACAATTCTGTCATGGGGCTGGCCGTTCCGCAAAATGCTGGTATCCATGTTTTGCTGATCTGTAAACTGCAGACCGCAAAAAACGGATACGGTCATCTGAATGAGCCCTTAGGGTAAGTTCACACCTCAGGGATTTCTTCTGTAGACAGTGAAGGTATATTGCTAGGATGTGTTATCGACGTCCGACCTCTCGGACCGGCTCCTATCTCTAGAACGGGCACATGCGCACCACCCTCCGTTCACTGCTATCTGACGTCTGCGCAGAGCGAGCCACGGAGGGGTGAGAGCTGCTGACCAGAAGATTTGTACCTATGACACCGGCTGACCTGTTACATGTGCACTCGGCAGCTGAAGGCATCTGTGTGGGTCCCATGTTCCTTTGTGCCCGCATTGCTGATAAAAGTTATGTTTTAATATATGCAAATGAGCCTCTAGGAGCAACGGGGGCGTTGTCATTACACCTAGACGCTCTGCTCTTTCTGCAACTGCCCCATCCTCTGAACTTTGATTGACAGGACCAGGCATTGTAAGTGTGATCACACCTGCCTGACCCTGTCAAAGTGCAGAGGACGTGGCCTGCCACTGTGCCACATCTGTGAGCTCTGCTTTACCAACCACCACCGCCTAGACATGTTCCAGCAAGATCGACAGCTCCACCAGATAGGTGACTTGGGGGATCCACCTCACCAGGTGAGAACGTGGCACTAGCAAGCAGTTGTAGTGGAGGCCTAGTTTGTTTGGTCTGGGTGTAGCAGCCGCCTGTATGGAGTTGTTAATGGAGGAGGTGATGTGGTAAGGGCTTTGGAGTCTAGGACCTGGTGGAAGTCACATTTCCTGTTAGAAGTTATCCCATATCCCCAGTATAAGAGATAACTATTAGATCAGTGGGGGTCCTACCGCTTGGACCCCTACCATTAATGAGAACTGAGGCCCCATATTTCCTGCAGCCCCCCTGAAATGAACGCACGTGTGTGCGTGGCCGCTCCATTCAGTTCTATGGGAATGTCTGGAGATGGCGAAGTACAGCGCTTGACTATCTCCGGAATTCCCATAGAGATGAATGGAGCGGCTGCACGCATTTGTTCATTTCAAGGGAGCTGCAGGGGTTACGGGGTTCTCGTGATTGGTGGAGGTCCCAGTGGTAGGATAGGGTATAAATTCTAACAACCGGAATACCCCTTTAATGGCTGGGACTTCTGTGGAGTTGAGAGACAATGTAAACATATTTATTCGGCAAATAGACTCCTTTTCTAAGGCCTCATGCACGCGCCCGTAAGTGTTTGAAGTCCACAAAACACGGATCCCTGCTGTGAGCAGGCCGCAAAATGGACAAGAATAGGACATGTTCTCATTATTTTGTGGGGCCGCGGAACGGACATACGGAGGCGGACAGCGCCAGGTGTGATGTCTGCATCTTTTTCGGCCCCATTGAAATTAATGGGTTTGTATCCGGTTCCAGAAAAAATGAGGATCGGATGTGGACCAAAACTCTGGTCGTGTGCATGGAGCCTAAACATGTACCATTTTGAAGATTTGGCTTCCTCTTCATTGTTTTAACTATTGTTGACTAGGAGTACATGGTGCCCCAGTGGCCTAATGGATAAGGCACTGGCCTCCTAAGCCAGGGATTGTGGGTTCGAGTCCCATCTGGGGTGGTTGAGTTTTTTCCGTATCTTTTTTTCCATTACATTGCGGTATGGTCTCCCTTATGTTGTCCATACTTTACCAGTATTATCATCGTTACCAGAGTATAGTTTATGCCTGTTGTGATTGGTGGATCCTGTGTTATCTCTACAGAGGTGATATCTGTAATGCGTCTTCCACACGTACATTTTGCTGGCATTTTATTGCACTTTTGTGTTTTTAGTGGTATTTTTGGCACCTGCCTTTGTTTGTGGTGAAAACATCAGCTCCAACTGTCAGTCAAAGATCTGGGACATGAAGTGTTTTTTTGCTACTGGAGTTTTTGGTTATTAGGTGACCTTTTTTTTTTATTTGTCTTTTTTTACTTCTAAAAATGCAGTATGTTGTAGCTTTTGGTGTTTTTTTTTTTTTTTTTTTTAGGTATTTTTGCCAACACCTTCTCTATAGTGGAAAAACACAATGAAGAAAATTCTAGTCATAACTCACACTGTTTGCAAGAAATGCCAGAAAAATAGAATATTTAGAACATTTTTTAAGTGTATAAGGTCTGAGCCTCCTCTGGGCTTGTAAGAATATTTTCTCATTTGTAAGGTCTCTAATACGCTGCTCAGTGCAATGTGTCTACACAGCATTTGACTACAAGCCGTTATGATCTTCCTGCTGTCTGGTGTGGAAGGAGTTAATTAACTGCAGCAGGCCAGGTCAGGATGGCTCAGCGGGCTAAGGCGCTGAGTTTACTTTACAAGTTCCCCTTGGAGTTGTGGGTTCGAATCTTGTTTCTCTCAGAATTTTTTTTATTTTTTAAAGTTTGCATTGTGATCAGGCATTTTGTACATCACATTCAAGCCATACTTCCAAGAAGTTTTTTCCTTTTACTGCTATTTATATTGACCTTTGTAGCATACACTTTAGGGCACATTTACATGGCGGGTTTTGATAGTCCTCCTCTCAAAATCAGCGCTGATTTATCGAACAGGTTTTTAGGCACTTTTTTGACACTTGTTTGGTGCAATTTGTTGCGTATTTTTTGCTTGTCTCTTAATTATTTTTTAACCAATTTGGGGTGTATGCGTGACTTTTTAATATCTCTTTTCAGGTGCAAACTGACAGATGAATCCCCCTTGGTGATGTAATAGTATATCACTGAGGAAGAAAGGGTTAATCTAAATATGAATTGTTCAAATAGCCCCAGTGGCCTAATGGATAAGGCACTGGCCTCCTAAGCCAGGGATTGTGGGTTCGAGTCCCATCTGGGGTGAGACATGTTACCTTTTTCCTCTTGTTGATGAATGCCTAAACGGTTACAATGACGTGAGTGCGGAAGTTCTGCACCTTTGGCTCTGCTCAACTGTCTTAGGCTACATGCACAAGACCGTTGTGTGTTTTGCGGTCCGCAAAACACGGATGGCGTCAGATAGACTTTAATATAACTGCCTATTCTTGCCCGCAAAGCGCGGACAAGAATAGGACAGGTTATATTTGTTTTGCGGACCACGGCACGGAGCGAAGGATGCGGACAGCACGCGGAGTGCGGTCCGCATCTTTTGCGGCCCCATTGAAGTGAATGGGTCCGCATCCGAGCCACCAAAACTGCGGCTCGGATGCGGACCAAAACAACGGCCGTGTGCATGAGGCCTTAGGCTACTTTCACACTTGCGCTTTCCCTTTCCGCTATTGAGATCCGTCATAGGATCTCAATAGCCGGGGGAAAACGCTTCAGTTTTGTCCCCATTCATTGTCCAATGGGGACAAAACAGAACTGAAGGGAACAGAGTGCACCAGAATGCATTCCGTTCCATTTCATTGCGTTCCCATGACGCACACAAAAGGGTAGCAAGCAATGTTTTTGAGACCGTCCTCGGATGCGGAGCAAGATGGATCCGTCATGACTCACAATGTAGTCAATGGAGACTGATCCGTTTTCTTTGACGCAAAAGAAAACAGATCCGTCCCCCATTGACTTACAATGGTTTTAGAAACGGATCCGTCATGGCTATTTTAGATGCAGGTGAAACTCGAAAAATTAGAATATCGTGCAAAAGTCCATTTATTTCAGTAATGCAAATTAAAAGGAATTGCATTAATGCAGCTTAAAATTTTTATTTTGTGAAAAGGTTCAATATTCTAGGCTCAAAGTGTCACACTCTAGTCAGCTAATTAATCCATACCCCCTGAGCAAAGGGTACCTGAGATTGTGACCTTGGGGTTTTCATAAGCTATAAGCCATAATCATCCAAATTATAACAAATAAAGGCTTGAAATATCTCGCTTTGCATGTAATGAGTCTGTCTCATATGTTAGTTTCACCTTTTAAAGAGGACCTTTCACTAGAATTCTCCCAGGCTGTAGCGCTGGCCAATCGCAGCGCTCAGCTCATAGCCTGAGAGAAAAAAAAGTCTCTCAGGCTATGAGCTGAGCGCTGTGATTGGCCAGCGCTACAGCCTGGGAGAATGAGACGCCTGGAGGTTCCCCTGGGTGGAGCCTAACTATGAAGATACCGGAGGCTATAACCGGAGAACGCAGCGGCGCCCGGGAATAACAGTAAGTGCAGGGAGATCCCTGGGCGCCGCTCTCCATGTCTGTATAGTTAGTTTAGATGTTTTATTCTAGTAAAAGGTCCTCTTTAAGTTGCATTACTGGAATAAATGAACTTTGCACGATATTCAAATTTTTCGAGTTTCACCTGTATAATACCACCGGATCCATTCATAACAGTTGTATTATCTTGACAGAAGCGTTTTTGCTGATCCATGACGGATCCAGCAAAAACGCAGATGTGAAAGTAGCCTTAAGGGTCCATTCACACGTCCGCAATTTTGCAGAACTGGTGCGGACCTATTCACTTTTAATGGGGCCGCAAAAGATGCGGACAGCACACCATGTGCTGTCCGCATTGGCACTTCCATTCCGCGGCCCTGCAAAAAAAATAGGACATGTCCTATTCTTGTCCTTAGCCACGGACAAGAAAAGGCATTTCTATCATGGTGCCGTCCATGTGCAGTCCGCAAAATGCGGGACACACATGGCCGGTGTCCGTGTTTTGCGGATCCGCAATTTGCGGACCACAGAACAGTTGCGGACGTGTGAATGGACCCTAAGTGTGTATGGACCTATAGAAAGTATGCAGGACGTTACTAAAACATGTCAGGTCCTCCTTGAGAGTTTAATCTTTAAATCTTTGATTGTTAACTTTTTTGCCTTGCATTTACAAAATTTGGTTGATGGACTGTTCTTTTTATGTTTGTTTTTTACAGTTTAAATTGTGAAGAAAATTTAAGCTGCCAAAACTGGCGTTAGATTCAGAACCAGGAACCTTTTGGTTTTCAGTCTAATGCTCTTCTAAGGCTCCATTCACACGTCTGCAAAATGGGTCCACATCCGTTCCGCAATTTTGCGGAACGGGTGCGGACCCATTCATTCTCTATGGGGACGGAATGAATGCGGACAGCACACAGTGTGCTATCCGCATTTGCGGAGCGCGGTCCTGATCTTCGGGTCCCGCAGCTCCGCAAAAGATAGAACATGTCCTATTCTTGTCCGCAGCTGCGGACAAGAATAGGCATTTCTATGGGGGTGCCGGGCGGGTGTGTTGCGGATCTGCAATTTGCTGGTCCGCAACACACCACGAACGTGTGAATGGAGCCTTACTGAGCTATTTCAGCAATGCATTGTGTTTTAAAGGGACAGTCTATGGGCTCATAGATATGTTGTGTTTTATGTGGCAAGACTCCTTTTTGGCTTTAAGGCCACCTGCACACATGGCAAAATATGTGCGTTTTTTCAGCGCAGATTCCCATGCGGAAAAATGCAGCATAGTACAGTACCAGCAGTGTATGAGATTACACAGATCTCATGTACACTTTGCGGATTTCTTTCTGTTCAGAAATTGACCTGCCGTGTGGATTTCCAAATCCGCAGCATGACAATTATGTTTTAGCTGCAGATTTCACCCTTTTCCAATGAAGGGTAAGATCTGCGGCAAAACCACATCAAATCCGAACCAAAAACCGCTGTTAGAAATTCGTGATCATCTTATGTATGTTCACCCGCATTCGTGTGTAGGTGACCTAAAGGTTACGGGGCACATTTCTCATGCTAGTATAGAGAAAAGTTCTATTCTTGTCTGCAAAAAGGACCAGAATAAGACATGTTCTAATTTTCCATTTCATCCACCATGACGGCCCACATTGAGATTGACCCTTGACCTCTGTAGGGGCAGGAACACATAGAGAGTTTAAATTCCCCCCACCCCTCCACCTCCTCAGTGCTTTCCTGCCCCTACAGGGGCCAACATGTAGAGAGAGCCCTCCTTCCAGGAGGGTAGTAGCTTTATTCTCTTACAGGAATCTCCTGCTGGCCTCCCACGGCAGGGGCTAAGGCTGGCCAGCTTGGAGCAACAAGGACCCTCGTCTTAGCTTATGCTGAGGCCTGCGGTCCTTCCCTACCTCAGACTTCCTTCCCTCCTCTGGGTAATAGTCGGGGGTGCCGGCTTCACAAGGCGCCTCGCGCGCGGCGCTTGGCGTCCTTCTTCTCAGGTGACCGGCAGGAGGAGTGGTGCGGCGCATGATGCGCATTAGAGGCGGGCCGGGCGGCGCACGTACCTTTTCTCTACAAGCTGGTGCGGCGCAGGCTCATGCTGTCAGTCGGGGCGCTGCTTGATGACGTCAGACGCCGGGACAAGAATTTAAAAAAGCGCGGTTGTCAGCCTTTGCCTGCTGCACTGCGATGTCTGAAGCACCTACTCCTCGCCAGGAAGGCTCTGATCCTTCGGCCATCAGTACAGTGAGTCCCCTCTGGGGGGAAATTGTATTTTGAATTTTACTTCTGTTTCAATTCTAAGCATGGTATATCTGGTTGCTTCCTCCAGGGCAGCAAGGAAACTAAAACTAAAGCAAAGCTCTCAAAGTGCTGCGCATGCTCAAGAAGGTTACCTGAAAATTACAAAAAGAGGCTGTGCAAGCCTTGTACTGCCGAAATATGGAAGGAAGAGCAACCAGATATTCTGTCCGAAATGAAAACTTTTATTACGGACGAAATCAGATCTTCTTTGGCCACTATGTCTGTCCCCGCTAGTGTCCCCAACCCTCCCAAGAAACGCAAACTGTCGGTCGTCTCCTCATCTGAGGGCGAGGATGTAGAGGAAGCTTCCGTCACATCCAGACAGATTCCTGCTGAGGACCCCTTGTCAGAGGGGGAAATTTTGGAGGAGGACAAAAAATATTTTTTCTCC
This sequence comes from Bufo bufo, assembly GCF_905171765.1. Taxonomy (NCBI): domain Eukaryota; kingdom Metazoa; phylum Chordata; class Amphibia; order Anura; family Bufonidae; genus Bufo; species Bufo bufo. Next base: position 141,797,064 of record NC_053389.1, read on the forward strand.
ACAGACGAGATGGAGGATTTACTCAGAGCAGTCAGGTCCACAATGGGAATTGAGGATACCCCTAGACCCCGGACCGTCCAGGATGAAATGTTTGGCGATCCAAGACTTCCATCGTCTTCCCTATAAACGAGAATATACGGGAAATGATTATGGAGGAGTGGTCAGATCCTGAGAAGAGATTAGGTGTCCCCAAGGAGTTCAGGAACCGACTCTGCTTTGATCCAGCAGAAAGCAAAATTTATAATCAGACCCCCAAAGTCGACATACAGGTGGCTAAGGTTGTAAAGAAAACCGCTCTTCCCTTTGAGGATTCCTCCCAACTGGGTGATCCAATGGACAGAAAGGCAGACGGGCTCCTGAAAAGATCCTGGGAGTCAGCAATGTTTGGGGTAAAAGCAAACATTGCAGCAACTTCAGTAGCCAGGGCTATGTATATATGGCTGGGGGAATTGGACGAACACCTAAAAAATAAGACCCCAAGAGAAGAAATCAGGGAGTCTATTCCACTCCTCCGTTCCGCCACTGCATTCTTAGCGGATGCCTCTGCGGAATCCATCCGTTTCTCAGCCAAAGACGCTGCTCTCTCTAACGCAGCCAGGCGAGCATTATGGATGAAAGCATGGTCAGGGGACAAGGCTTCCAAAGCCAAACTCTGTTCTATCCCATTTTCTGGGGAGTTTGTCTTTGGTCCCACTCTAGATAAGATTTTAGAGGGAGCGGCGGATAAGAAGAAGGGATTTCCGGAGGACAAGGAGCCTAGAAAGAAGCCCTTTCGTCAGTTCCAGCCCCAGCAGAGATCCTACAGGGGGAAAGGAAAAACTGGCAGGTGGAGCTATCCCAAAGGGGGAAGAGGGAGAGGCTTCATTCTCAATCCCCAAAACCGTCAAAATAAACAGCAATGACGTCAGAGTAGGGGGGAGACTGAAGGGGTTCTTACCATCTTGGGAGCAGATCACCTCAAATCCCTGGGTTCTAAACGTAGTCTCTCAAGGCTACAAGATAGAATTCACATCAATCCCCCCAAGAAGATTCTGCATCTCATCCCAGAACAAAACAGAGCTTCCAAAAATATGGCAGGGCGTCCGAGACCTCTTAGATCTAGGGGTAATTCAGAGGGTCCCGCAACTAGAACAAAGGAGAGGTTTCTACTCCAACCTCTTCCTAGTAAAGAAACCAGACCAATCCCTGCGAACCATCATAAATCTAAAACCTCTAAACAGATCCATCTTATACAGGAAATTCAGGATGGAAACCATCACATCCACTATTCCCCTAATCCAGAAAGGAGCGTTTATGTCGTCAATCGACCTCAAAGACGCATACTACCATATTCCTATTCATCATCTTTCTCAAAAGTACTTAATATTCTCCCTAAAAGGGCCGGACGGCTTGATCCACCATTTTCAATATGTCGCCCTCCCTTTCGGCATCTCCTCGGCCCCCAGGGTCTTCACAAAGGTGGTAGTGGAAATGGTGGCCTATCTTCGTCAGGAAGGTATAACAATTATCCCATACCTAGACGACTTCCTTATTCTTGGCAATACAGAAGCCGAAAATCTGTCTGCAACTCGGAGATTCTCAGAGTTGCTAAAAGATCTGGGTTGGATCATAAATATAAAAAAATCCACTCTGATCCCATCCAGAAGAATAAGATTCCTAGGCGTAGAACTGGACTCAGCCCTGTTAAAGACCTTTCTTCCTCAGGACAAAACAGTGGCGCTAGTAGAGAAGATCCGAATGTTTCAGAGTTCTCACAGGTGCTCCATCAGACGGTCCATGAGTCTTCTCGGAAGTCTAACTGCCTGCATCCCCTCGGTTGCCTGGTGCCAAAGCCACACAAGGGTAATCCAGAGTTGGATCCTAAGTGTATGGGATGGAAGACAGACAAACCTAGACAAAAATGTATGGATTCCTCAGTCCGTAAAATCGGATCTAAGCTGGTGGAAAGAAAGAAGGCTGCTTGGAGGTCTACAATGGCGGAACTACCCGGCCGTTCAGGTAATAACAGACGCAAGTCTGGAAGGCTGGGGAGCAAAAATAGGAGACCATCTTCTACAGGGTACTTGGCCAGAAGACATAAGAAAAAGATCCTCCAATTACAGAGAGCTGTACGCTGTCCTCGAAGCATTAACAAAAGGAGAAGACCTACTGAGGGGTCATCATCTAAAGATTCTATCCGACAATACCACAACTGTGGCATACCTACGGCACCAAGGTGGGACAAGGTCACGCCTGTTGGGCGCTGTAGCAATGAAAATCTTCTCCTGGGCAGAAGAGAACACCCTGTCACTCTCCGCCATCCATTTAAAGGGCTGCGAAAACACAGTAGCAGACTACCTGAGCAGGGAAAAAATAGATCCAGGGGAATGGTCCCTGAACCGAAAGATCTTCCAGAGGATCTCAAAAAGATGGGGTCATCCCGAAGTAGACTTATTCGCTTCAAGAAAAAATACACAGGTAGAATGCTTTTGCTCCCTAAACCAGGAGGATGGCCCGTGGGCAATAGACGCCCTATCAATTCAGTGGAATTGGAGACTGGCTTATGCATTTCCCCCGATACCACTATTACCGCGAGTCATCCAGAAGCTTCTAGGAGAACCAGCTACTCTCATCCTAATAGCCCCCCTATGGCCAAAGAGGAGCTGGTTCTCTACTCTAAGACAGCTATCGCTGGAGGATCCCTGGGAAATTCCTTTTCAGAGAGACATCCTAGTCCAGGGCCCACTTCTGCATCCAGACCCAGGAATCTTCAGACTGGCAGCCTGGATCCTGAGAGCGAAACCTTAAAGAACAGAGGCCTGTCAGATAAGGTGATTCTCACGCTCAAGGCCAGTAGAAAAAAAGTGACATCTTCCATCTATTTAAAGATATGGAAAAGATACTGTTCTTGGTTAGGAATTGATCACCCGGACACCTCTTCTCCTCCCATCAACAAGATTCTGGACTTCCTCCAGAGCGGTCTGGAATTGGGTCTGAGACCTAGTACTCTGAAAGTACAAATATCAGCCCTCAGTACCTTCTACGACTGCAGCTTAGCCAATCACAGATGGGTCAGGAGGTTTATTAGAGCAGCTTCAAGGTTAAGACCCACCCTTAAATCTAGAGCTCCAACTTGGGACTTGAACATCGTCCTAGAAGGCCTAACAAAGCCTCCATTTGTACCGTTATCAGAGATCTCCTTAAAACACCTTTCTCTGAAGACTGCTTTCCTGATAGCAATTACTTCAGCCAGACGTATTGGAGAACTTCAGGCCCTCTCCTGCAGGGAACCATATCTCCAAATCTGTAATGATCACATCCGCCTAACGCTCGACCCTGGGTTCCTCCCTAAAGTAGTCTCCTCCTTCCACCTGGAACAGGAGATCTTTCTACCTTCTATCACTAGGTCCGAAGTTGCAGGGTCTAGTGATAACATGTACCTCTTAGACGTTAAGGATACAGTAATTCAATACCTAGAGGCTACCAGGGCTCTTAGGATAGATAATAATCTCCTAGTTCAGTTCTCGGGAAAAAATAAAGGGAAGAAGCTAGCTAAATCCTCCATAGCTAGATGGATCAGGTCCACCATCGAGTGTTGCTACAGGATACAGGACAAGCCCAGTCCCGGCAATATTAAAGCCCATTCCACTAGGGCCACTGCCTCCTCTTGGGCTGAAAAAAGAGGCGTCTCACTAGACCAGATTTGTAGGGCCGCAACCTGGGCTAGCACAAACACCTTTGTAAGACACTATCGCCTTAATCTTCCAGACTCGAATGAGGCTCTTTTTGGTCGGAAGATTATACAGGCCATATCCCCACCCATGTAGTCATTTGATACATCTCAATGTGGGCCGTCATGGTGGATGAAATGGAAAAACCGCAATTAGACTTACCGGTAATTCCGTTTCCTTGAATCCACCATGACGGCCCCGTACTATTCCCATCCCAAAAAAAAAAAAAAAGAGATATATATATATAGATATAGATATAGATATATATATAGATATATATATATATATATATATATATAAAATACGAGTTTAAGGGTATGAATCAATATCTTTTACTCTTTTCCACCTTTCGGATAATTTGTAAAGCACTGAGGAGGTGGAGGGGTGGGGGGAATTTAAACTCTCTGTGTTCCTGCCCCTACAGAGGTCAAGGGTCAATCTCAATGTGGGCCGTCATGGTGGATTCAAGGAAACGGAATTACCGGTAAGTCTAATTGCGGGTTTTTTTGCTGGGCTGTGGAATGGACAAGCGCATGCGGACAACAAATGTTGTGCCTTCTGCATCTTTTGCGGCCCCATTGAAATGAATGGGTTTGCATCCGATCCAGTAAAAATGAGGATCGGATGTGGACCAAAAGTACAGCCTAAATGTGTACCATTTCTCTGCACCTAGGTTCCCCTTCATTGTTTTTCAGCTATTGTTGACCTATAGCACATGGTGCCCCAGTGGCCTAATGGATAAGGCACTGGCCTCCTAAGCCAGGGATTGTGGGTTCGAGTCCCATCTGGGGTGGTTGTGTCTTTTCCGTATCTTCTTTTCATTACATTGCAATATGGTCTCCCTTATGTTGCTAACTGCAATGTGTCCATTCTTTACCAGTATTGGGCTCCTTTCACATCACTGTTTCTCCTTTCCGTTCTCCGGCTCCGTTGAGGAGCAGGAGAACGGAAAGGACGGATTCTGCAGATAACTGAGACCTAACTGAGCGTAACGGAACCTAAAGACCCTATAGACTATAATGGGGTCCGTTCAGTGTCTGCTCAGAATATGATTTTTGAGCGGAGACTAAAGTCATGCATGCAAGGACCTGATCTTTCCGGACCGGGAAAGAGCAGGCCGGAATACCTCGGGAACTGGAGGCGCCTGGATCGTCCCTGGCCAACACTTTCCAGGTGTGGTCCCCCATACTGGAAAGAAGGGACGAACCCAAAAAAAGTGCAGAGTGTGTCACAAGAGGGGGATACGGAAGGACACCACCACTCAGTGTGACACGTGCCCCGATCATCCGGGCCTCTGCGTTATCGATTGCTTCAGGGATTACCACACTTCCATGGAGTACTAAATTTTTATAATCCCCAACAGTCCACTAGAGAACATAATAAACTATGTCTCTCAGACTTTGGAGACACGGAAACAATTTTTCTTTCCGCCAAAAATATTAGTTTTAGTGCAGGCATCCTCAAACTGTGGCCCTCCAGATGTTGTAAAACTATAACTCCCAGCATGCCCAGACAACCTACAGCCATCAGCAGGGCATGGTGGGAATTGTAGTTTTACAACATCTGGAGGGCCGCAGTTTTAGGATGCCTGCTTAGTGTCTCCAAAGTCTGAGAGCCATACATATTGGGCATCGTCGCGTGCGTAAAAGTCGTCGCTATAAAAATAACTTTTGACCAAACGCCTCGGATGAACGGTGTTAAAAATATAAAATAAAAACGGTGCCAAAACACCCATTTTTGGGCAAAATTTCAATTTGAATCCATTTTGCCGGTAATAAAGCAAGGGTTAACAGCCAAACAAAACTAAATATTTATTGCCCCGATTCTGTAGTTTTCAGAAACACCCCATATGTGGTCGTAAATGGCTATATAGCCACACGGCAGGGCATAGAACGAAGGGAACTCCATACGGTTTCTGGGAGGCAGATTTTGATGGACATTTTTTTTTTTTACACCATGTCCCATTAGAAGTCCCCCCTGATGTAGCCTAGACTAGAAACTCCAAAAAAGTGACCCCATCTAAGAAACTACACCCCTCAAGGTATTCAAAAGTTACTTTACAAACTATGTTAACCCTTTAGGTGTTCCACAAAACTAAATAGCGAATGTAGAAACCATTTTAGAATTTAATTTTTTTGTTACATTGCCTCAAAAAGAGTAATATAGAGCAACCAAAAATCTAATTTACCCATAAAATAGTCCCAAAACAACAACCACCTTATCCAGTAGTTTCCTAGATAGGGTCACTTTTATGAAGTTTCTACTCTAGGGGTGCATCAGGGGGCTTGAAAGGGTACATGGTGTAAATAAACCAGTCCAGCAAAATCTGCCTTCCAAAAACCATATGACGTTCCCCTTCTTCTATGTCCTGCCGTTTAGCCAAATAGTAGTTTACGGCCACATATAGGGTGTTTCTGCAAACTACAGAATCAGGGCAACCCATTTTGAGTCAATCGCCCAAAAAAAAATAAAAAAAACTATGGCTCAGAATATAGAGACACTAAAACATAATTTGTTTTGTTTCAAAAATGAAATCATTGTGTAAAACTTGCATAAATAGTAAAAAAAAGTATACATATTAGGTATCGCCGCATCCGTATCGACCGGCTCTATAAAAATATCACATGACCTAACCCCTCAGGTGAACACCGTAAAAAAAAAAAAAAAAACAGTGTAAAAAAAGCTCTTTTTTGTCATCTTACATCACAAAAAGTGTAATAGCAAGCGATCAAAAAGTCATATGCACCCCAAAATAGTGCCAATCAAACCATCATCTCATCCCGCAAAAAATGAGACCCTACCCAAGATTATCACCCAAAAACTGAAAAACTATGGCTCTCAGACTATGGAGACATTACAACATTATTTTTTTTGTTTCAAAAATGAAATCATTGTGTAAAACTTGCATAAATAAAAAAAATTGTATACATATTAGGTATCGCTGCGTCCGTGACAACCTGCTCTATAAAAATACCACATGATCTAACCTGTCAGATGAATGTTGTAAATAACAAAAAAAAAATAATCTGTGCCAAAACAGCTATTTCTTGTTACCTTGCCTCACAAAAAGTGTAATATAGAGCAACCAAAAATCATATGTACCCTAAACTAGTACCAACAAAACTTCCACCCTATCCCGTAGTTTCTAAAATGGGGTCACTTTTTTGGAGTTTCTACTCTAGGGGTGCATCAGGGGGGCTTCAAATGGGACATGGTGTCAAAAAAACAGTCCAGCAAAATCTGCCTTCAAAAAAAACGTATTGCCATTCCTTTCCTTCTTCGCCTTGCCGTGTGCCCGTACAGCAGTTTACGACCACATATGGGGTGTTTCTGTAAACTACAGAATCAGGGCCATAAATATAGAGTTTTGTTTTGGCTGTTAACCCTTGCTTTGTAACTGGAAAAAAAAATATTAAAATGGAAAATCTGCCAAAAAAGTGAAATTTTGAAATTGTATCTCTATTTTCCATTAAATCTTGTGCAACACCTAAAGGGTTAACAACGTTTGTAAAATCAGTTTTGAATACCTTGAGGGGTGTAGTTTCTTAGATGGGGTCACTTTTATGGAGTTTCTACTCTAGGGGTGCATCAGGGGGGCTTCAAATGGGACATGGTGTAAAAAAAACAGTCCAGCAAAATTAGCCCTCCAGAAACCAAACAGCGCACCTTTCACTCTACGCCCCGCTGTGTGGCCATACAGTAGTTTACGGCCACATATGGGGTGTTTCTGTGAACATCAGAGTCAGGGCAATAAAGATACAGTCTTGTTTGGCTGTTAACCCTTGCTTTGTTAGTGGAAAAAATGGGTTAAAATTGAAAATTAGGCAAAAAAATAAAATTCTCAAATTTCATCTCCATTTGCCAATAACTCTTGTGCAACACCTAAAGGGTTAACAATGTATGCAAAATCAGTTTTGAATACCTTGAGGGGTGTAGTTTCTTAGATGGGGTCATTTTTGGGTGGTTTCTATTATGTAAGCCTCGCAAAGTGACTTCAGACCTGAACTGGTCCCTAAAAATTGAGTTTTTGTAAATTTCGGAAAAATTTCAAGATTTGCTTCTAAACTTCTAAGCCTTATAACATCCCCAAAAAATAAAATATCATTCCCAAAACAATTCAAGCATGAAGTAGACATATGGGGAATGTAAAGTCATCACAATTTTTTGGGGTATTACTATGTATTACAGAAGTAGAGAAACTGAAACTTTGAAATTTGCAAATTTTTCAAACTTTTTGGTAAATTAGGTATTTTTTTGTGCAAAAAAAATAATTTTTTTGACTTCATTTTACCAGTGTCATGAAGTACAATATGTGACGAAAAAACAATCTCAGAATGGCCTGGATAAGTCAAAGCGTTTTAAAGTTATTAGCACTTAAAGTGACACTGGTCAGATTTCCAAAAAATGGCCTGGTCCTTAAGGTGAAAATGAGCCCGGTCCTGAAGGGGTTAAATAAATTTAAAAAAATTGTACATATTTGGTATTGCCACATCCGTAACGATCTTCTCTATAAAAATGTCACATGACCAACCCCTCAGGTGAATGCTGTATAAATACATACAAAAAAAAACTGTGCTAAAACAACCAATTTTTTGGTCACCTTGCCCCATAAAGTGTAATAAAGAATGATCAAAAAATCACATGTACCCAAAAATGGTACCAATAAAAACATCAACTCTTCCTGCAAAAAAAGAGCCCCCGCACAAGAAGATCGGCAAAAAAATATGGTGTTCAGAAAATTGAGACACAGAAACATAATTTTTTTTTCAAAAATTCTTATGTAAAACTGAAACATACAAAGAAAGTAGACATATTTGATATCATTGCGTCTGTAACAACCTGCTCTATAAAAATAGCACATGATCTAACCTGTCAGATGAATGTTGTAAAAAATAAAAACCGTGCCAAAACAGCCATTTTTGGTTACCTTGCCTCACGAAAAACGTATAGAGTAATTAAAAATCTGATGTATCCCAAAATAGTACCAATAAAACTGTCACCGTATCCCCTAGTTTCCAAAATGGGGTCACTTTTTGGGAGTTTCTACTGTAAGGGTGCATCAGGGGGGCTTCAAATGGGACATGGCATCTAAAAACCAGTTCAGCAAAATCTGCCTTCCAAAAACCACATGGCTCTCCTTTTCTTCTGCGCCCTTCCGTGTGCCCTTACATCAGTTTACCACAAGTGGGGTGTTTATCTAAACCGCAGAATCAGTGTAATAAATATAAAGTTTTGTTTGGCTGTTAACCCTCGATGTGTTAAAGAAAAAAATGGATTAAAATAGAAAACCTGCCAAAAAAGTGAAATTTTGAAATTTCATCTCCATTTTCCTTTAATTCTTGTGGAACACCTAAAGGGTTAACAAAGTTTGTAAAATCAGTTTAGAGTAACTTGAGGGGTGTAGTTTCTACAATGGAGTCATTTATGGGGGGTTTCCACTATGTAAGCCCCACAAAGTGACTTCAGAACTGAACTGGTCCTTAAAAAAGTTGACTTTGGAAATTTTCTTAAAGATTTCAAAAATTGCTTCAAAATTTCTAAACCTTCTAACGTCCTTAAAAAAATAAAATAAATTACATTACCAAAATGATGCCCACATAAAGTAGATATATGTTAATTCATTCATATTTTATGAGGCATCACTATCTGTATTAAAAGCAGAGCGATTCAAATTTAGAAAACCCGTCTCTTATTGGCAGCAGCTGCGGCACAGGGGGAGGGAGAGAGTGACTCCTTCTCCCCTGTGCTGCTGAGGGAACATGAGTGCGCTGACAGCAGCGCGCTCATGTTCTCTGATGCTGGGCTGCGCAGTAGGGCGGCCTAGTAACGATAAATGTCAAATCCTGGTATCGTATTGATACCTGGACAAAAGTATCGATTGGGTATCGATATTTTGATACCCGCAACAACCTTAGTTCATACAGAGGTCCTGTCCATAAAATGGCTGCTGATGGAGGGTCATGTGACCAGCAAAATCACTCCGTCTCCTTCATTCAAATACACTACACCTGCACTAAATTCTCAACTTTGCAAATGCAGATAGCAGATGTAGTGTATTTGAGTGGATAAGACTGAGTAATGTGTTTGGAGTTATTTTTGCCTGGTCATATGACCCTCCATCTTCCGCCATTTTATGGACAGGTCTCCCCAATAAGGGGACGTGATTTATCAAATAAAGCAAACTGTACAGATAATCAACAAAGTCTATATTAGTAAGTGTCAAATTGTTATCCTACAGAGGTTACTTTCACATCTGCTTTCCCTTTCCTCTATTGAGATCCGTCATAGGATCTCAATAACGGGGAAAACACTTCAGTTTTCTCCCCATTCATTGTCAGTGGGGCAAAACGGAACTGAAGGGAACAGAAGGCACCAGAATGCATTCCGTTTTGTTTCATTGCGTTCCCATGATGCACACAAAAGAGCTGCAAGCAGCGTTTTTAAATGCGTCCTGGGATGCGGAGCAAGACGGATCCGTCATGACTCACAATGTAAGTCAATGGAGACGGATCCGTTTTCTCTGACACAAAAGAAAACTGATCCAGCAAAAACGCAGATGTGAAAGTAGCCATACACATTGGTCAAAAGTAGCCAGGAAGTGGCCAACCCCTTTAAATAAGAACACAAACCTAGCATCCTCCTTCGGTCTACAATCTTGATATAAAAATTTCCTGCGATCCTTATAGATCGCTCTTGTAAATGCATCGGAGATTATAGCTTCATCATAGTCCCTTCAATCTATCAGCCAATTCCAAAGATGGTTGCAGAAAAGTATTCTAGTCACTATTGATACTTCGCAGCCCGACAAACTGACCATATGGTAAAGCTTTTTTCGCACAAGTCGGGTGGCAGCTCTGAAAATGTAGCAAAGCATTTGTTGCAATTGTCTTTTTAAAACTACTAAATCGTCCCCATCTGCCTCAATTTTCACATCCAAAAATTCCAAAAAAGAATCCCCAAAAGTAGAAGTAAACTGCATATTCAAATTGTTATTAATAAATGTTGCAAAGACAGAAAATTGTTCAGCATTGCCTAACCACACTGCCTGGACATAATCTATAAATTGCATCCAATATTTCATGCACTTTAATAACAGTTGGTCGGTGCCACGTGCCGGTGCACTGGTCATATCAATGGCCACCATAGCCAAACACATTATTTGATAACACAATTCAAGCCTTTACAAATAAATCCAATGCATGACTCACTCCTAGATATCTCAAGAACATCTCCACAGCATTGATGTCATCAGCATGGTGGACTCTTGTATACAAGCTGACCACATCCATAGTGGCCAGCCTGTAAGAATCAGCCAAGTCAATTCTGCAACATTGCCTTGGTATCCAGGAGATACTAAGGGACATTCCTAAGTAATGGGAGCAGAAATCAGTCAAGGCAGCGGAAAAATGAGCCGCAGCCCGCCATGATTGATCTCTCAGGGGGTCGATTATCCTTTTATGAATTTTAGGTAGGAAATACCAATTCGGTTTAGAAGGTTCAAGTGGAAGAAGACGTTCTACAAATTTGTTAGATATGATATTATTTTGAAAGCCCTTATGCAAAAACGTACAAAGCTTGCTCAAAATTGACACAATGGGACCACATTCTAACATAGTGTATGTAACTGCATCTTGTAATTGCCACAAAGCTTGCCTATGATAATACTCACTATGCAGCACCACTATGTTCCCTACTTTGTCCGTCTGCTTAATAAATGCTTCTGAGATTTTAACTATTTAAGGCTACTTTCACACTGGCGTTTTGGCTTTCCGTTTGTGAGATCCGTTCAGGGCTCTCACAAGCGGTCCAAAACGGATCAGTTTTGCCCTAATGCATTCTGAATGGAAAAGGATCCGCTCAGAATGCATCAGTTTGCCTCCGTTCCGTCTCCATTCTGCTTTGGAGGCGGACACCAAAACGCTGCTTGCAGCGTTTTGGTGTCCGTCTGACGAAACGGAGCCAAACGGATCCGTTCTGACACACAATGTAAGTCAATGGGCACAATAGAAAACTGATCCGTCCTCCATTGACTTTCAATGGTGTTCATGACGGATCCGTGGTAAAGATAATACAAACGGATTCGTTCTGAACGGATGCAGACATTTGTATTATCTGAACGGATCCGTCTGTGCAGATCAATGATGGATCCGCACCAAACGCGAGTGTGAAAGTAGCCTAAGGACCATATTTTCACCTTAGTCAGATTACTAATTGATATTAGATATATAGCGGTCTTTACCTCACCTATAATGGCCCTAAATACTAATATATACAGTGGATATAAAAAGTCTACACACCCCTGTTAAAATGTCAGGTTTCTGTGCTGTAAAAAAATGAGACAAAGATAAATCATTTCAGAACTTTTTCCACCTTTAATGTGACCTATAAACTGTACCACTCAATTGAAAAACAAACTGAAATCTTTTAGGTAGAGGGAAGAAAAAATATAAAAATAAAATAATATGGTTGCATAAGTGTGCACACCCTTAAACTAATACTTTGTTGAAGCACCTTTTGATTTTATTACAGCACTCAGTCTTTTTGGGTATGAGTCTATCGGCATGACACATTTTGACTTGCCAAGATTTGCCCACTCTTTGCAAAAACACTCCAAATCTGTCAGATTGCGAGGGCATCTCCTGTGCACAGCCCTCTTCAGATCACCCCACAGATTTTCAATTGGATTCAAGTCTGGGCTCTGGCTGGGCCATTCCAAAACTTTAATCTTCTTCTGGTGAAGCCATTCCTTTGTTGATTTGGATGTATGCTTTGGGTCGTTGTCATGCTGAAAGATGAAGTTCCTCTTCATATTCAGCTTTCTAGCAGAAGCCTGAAGGTTTTGTGCCAATATTGACTGGTATTTGGAACTGTTCATAATTCCCTCTAGCTTAACTAAGGCCCCAGTTCCATCTGAAGAAAAACAGCCCCTTGGCATGATGCTGCCACCACCATGCTTCACTGTGGGTATGGTGTTCTTTTGGTGATGTGCAGTGTTGTTTTTGGGCCAAACATTTTTTTTGGAATTATGGCCAAAAAGTTCAACCTTGGTTTCATCAGACCATAACACCTTTTCCCACATGCTTTTGGGAGACTTCAGATGTGTTTTTGCAAAATGTAGCCGAGCTTGGATGTTTTTCTTCGTAAGAAAAGGCTTTCGTCTTGTCACTCTACCCCATAGCCCAGACATATGAAGAATACGGGAGCTTGTTGTCACATGTACCACACAGCCAGTACTTGCCACATATTCCTGCAGCTCCTTTAATGTTGCTGTAGGCCTCTTAGTAGCCTCCCAGACCAGTTTTTTTCTCATCTTTTCATCAATTTTGGAGGGACGTCCAGTTCGTGGTAATGTCACTGTCGTGCCATATTTTCTCCACTTGATGATGTCTTCACTGTGTTCCATGGTATGTCTAATGACTTGGAAATTCTTTTGTACCCTTCTCCTGACTGATACCTTTTAACAATGAGATCCCTCTGATGCTTTGGAAGCTCTCTGTGGACCATGGCTTTTGCTGTGGGATGCGACTAAGAAAATTTCAGCAAAGACCAACTAGAGCAGCTGAACTTTATTTGGGGTTAATCAGAGGCCCTTTAAATGATGGCAGGTGTATGCTGACTCTTATTTAACATGATTTTGAATGTGATTGCTTAATTCTGAACACAGCTACATCCCCAGTTATAAGAGGGTGTGCACACTTATGAAACCACATTATTTTAGTTTTTTTTTGTTTTCTTCCCTCCACCTAAAAGATTTCAGTTTGTTTTTCAATTGAGTGGTATAGTTTATAGGTCACATTAAAGGTGGAAAAAGTTCTGAAATGATTTATCTTTGTCTCATTTTTTTTACAGCACAGAAACCTGACATTTTAACAGGGGTATATACATATTGCCCTGTCTGACAGACATCGGTACACTAAACTAAAAACGTATGGCAGCACACCATTACACATGCAAACACTAGAACTAAAGATTAGGGATTATTCTGGATTAAAGCGGTATTATACCTACTATACAGGAAAAATAGAAGCTCTTTGCGCACATTTTTGATCAAACGTGTGTTGAGCCCATCTACTGGCATCAAGGTCAAGACATCGGTACACTGTCAGTGATGAACAGTGACAGTGTATGTATGACCTGTATGCCCGGGCACTCACTAACTAGCCACCAGGAGAAGCAGGAGATCATTGCCAGCTCTCCTGAATCTCCTGGTGGCTTGTTAGTCAGCACTACGGGCCTACAGATCGCATGTACACTGTCATCGCTCAACACTGACAATGTACCGCTGTCAGTTGGATAGGGCACTATGTATGTATGTATATATATGTGTGTGTGAAGACAGGTTCTCCAGGGCAACTCACTGGCAAAAAACAACTTCATAGGCAGTTTTGTCATGAAAAAGTGCAAAATCATATTGCAAAAAATAATCAGTATCGCTTGCCCTACACATTTAACAAAAATAGAAAAATATGAAACAGTTACACATTAAGCACCTTGAGAAAACATCCAAAGACGCAAAACAGCCATAGGCTGTATACCTGATTGTCCTGCTCGATTGTTTCATAGCACAGTTTTAATGGAATGAAATAAATATAATTTTTATTGATTGGTGAGAGTTGTGGATTTATTTTTCTTATTTATCTTACTAAATCTATCATGAGCTTCATTTTTTCCACTGAGCACCCGTCGATATGTGCTGTAATAAGGTTTGAGAGAATCAAGCTTCGTTGTTAATGCTGTTTCCGTACAGCATTAAACGTATTGGCTCTGTGTGGCCAAACTTCGTCTCAAGCCAAAGTTGCACGAGACTTCGGTGAATGTCTTCGGTATTCCTATCTGTGTATTTAAAAACATTTTAAAATAGGAATCCGAAGTCGGCTTTTGGCTCCACGGAGCCCATACATTTTAATGCTGTACAGAAACATCATTAATAACAAAGTTTTTTTAACAAATCAACTTCAGATCTATGATCCGAATCTTGAAGCCTAGCTGTAATAGCCTCTTTACTCCAAGATGACATATAGTAGTGCCCGCTATTTCTTTGCTTTAGAATGTCTTATTCCTCATGTACACATACTGTGCTATTGATTAATGCAAAGTCTGTTGAAAGGTTAGTTATGCTTTAAACATTTTCCTTATGAAAACTTTTTTCAATGCCCCTTTGACCTCCTTGTTTCTTAAGCTATAAATAAAAGGATTTAACATTGGAGCTACCACAGTATAGACAACACTCACAACCCTGTCGTAATTTACTGATGACCTAGAAGATGGACGGAGGTACATGAAAGCAATAGTCCCGTAAAATAAGATAACCACAGTGAGATGTGAGGAACAGGTGGAGAAAGCTTTGCGTCTTCCATCTGTTGATCGGATTTTTAGGATGGATGAGATGATTCTCATGTATGAATACAAAACTATTAAGAATGGGATTAAAACCGGAAGACCACCTTCTGTGTAGATCAAAAGTTTGTTGACTGAGATGTCTGAACAAGCCAGTAGCAAGAGTGGTGTCATGTCACAGAAGAAGTGATAAATTTTGTTGGACCCGCAAAAGGTCAATGTTGAAGCCATTACACTATGTAGGAGTGAATGTAACGCAGCCGCCAACCATGAGGAGACCAGCACAAGAATGCAGAATTTTCTACTGATGATCATCATGTAGTGCAATGGGTTACATATGGCTACAAATCGGTCATAGGCCATCACTGCCAAAAGAAAGCATTCTGTGCAGGCAAAACACAGGAAAAAGTACAACTGGGTGATGCAACCAATGAATGTAATCAACTTGTCATCTGTTATGAAGTTCACTAACATTTTTGGGACAATCGCTGATGTATAGCACATGTCAACAAAAGACAGATTACCCAAGAAGAAGTACATGGGAGTTTGGAGATGAGAGTCAGTTCTCACTAGGAAAATAATGGTTGAGTTTCCTATAAGGTTAAAAAGGTACATAGCCAAAAATATTACAAAGAGCAAAATCTGTTGCTTTGGAAGGCCCGAAAGTCCAACCATTAGGAATTCAGTATTTTGGCTGGAATTCATTTGTTCTGTTAAAAAAAAAAATGTATAAGAGTTGATAATAAATGGCAAAAAGAAAAAGATATGGATTAATAAAGTCACACATTCTGTTGTCAGAT
Organism: Bufo bufo; assembly: GCF_905171765.1. NCBI lineage: Eukaryota > Metazoa > Chordata > Amphibia > Anura > Bufonidae > Bufo > Bufo bufo. Next base: position 141,812,911 of record NC_053389.1, read on the forward strand.
TCAGTGGCTAGAGAAATTTCCTGAAATTTGTTTCTGGTTTGATTCAATCGAATCAGCCATTGGATTCAATTAGGTCTGAATTGAAATTGCCCTGCAAAGTTGTGTATGACTGTCTGAGATCTCGTAGGACTCTATCGCCAAGACAGCATTAGTAATGTCAAAGTGGCAGCAACATATATGGCTGTGGGTAAATGGATGGTAGCCGGTGGTAACAAACACACTGCACTGTCTGATTTAAAAAAAAAAAAAACTTTTTCAGGTTTAAAAGTCCAAAAATTATCCCTTTTGGGGGCAGATACCTGCTGGTGTTTATAGACACAGTGGTATCAAGCAATGGCTTTTTAACATACCGTATATACCCTGTTTCCCCGAAAATAAGACAGTGTCTTATATTAATTTTTGCTCCCAAAGATGCGCTAGGTCTTATTTTCAGGGATGTCTTATTTTTCCATGACACAGGGGGATCAGAGGGGGGAATCAAAATGACAGAGGAGAATCAGAGGGGGAAATTACCATTTTAGTACCCCCTTCTGATCCTCCTGTGTCATTTTGATTCCCCCCTCTGATTCCCCTGTGTCATTTTAAGTGATCCTCCTCCCCTGTGCCAGCGGACAGTGGATTATTTAGTCTCTCCCCCCACTCCCACCTTCACCAGACACCCCCCCCCCCCTTCCCTACCTCAGTCACCCCTGTTTGTCCATGCCGGCCAGATTCCACACAATGTGCCTGACTCCTGCCCTGCGCGACTCACTCACTGTCTAATTGTGAGTCAGCCAGACTCCGTCAGGGCAGAGCAAGCAGCAGGCGGCAGCTTGTCCTGGTGGCGGCGCGGGCTCTCTGATTTAAAGAGCCCTCGCACTGCCTGAACAGCTCTAACTGCGCTGTGGCCAATCAGTGAGCTGCGCGGAGGCGCCCGCCTCTAAGGTCCAGAGGAGTCAGACGCCTTACAGTAGCTTCGGGGGCCTTATATTCCGGGGGAGGCCTTATTATCGGGAGGTCTTATTTTCGGGGGGATGCCTTATATTACAGCGAGAGGCAAAACTGGAAGTAGGTTTTATTTTCGGGGAAACACGGTATATATATATAAATAGACTTATATTATGAAGCAAATATTTATGAGCGTTCTATTATGGAAGCACTCATTAATACACAGTAGAACCAGGGAGTGGCGAATATAGCGCTCCTGGTGCTGGTTTTACTCACCAGTCTTTGGTCTTCTGCAGGCAAAGCAATGTGTCCTGCAATTTGTGACATCATGTCCATGACCTCTGTATCAGCAAGCAGTGTCTTGGTATCAGCACCAGATTTGTAGAAGATGATTGAATGATGTGATGAAGATTGATAATTTACAAATTAATGTAAGAAATTGAACTGTGTAGCTGAAGCAACACTCACAGTAATGGAGGCCTGTGCCTGCCTAACTAACACACTGACTGACTGAGTCTGACTTCTAGCTTACTCTAAAAATCAGTTTATTGTAAATCTGTCTCTTCTCATTATGAAACACAGCTCAGTCAAGAGAAAAATAAAAATGTATTTATACCCCAGAAGCTGTTCGAAAGCAGCATGGTGCCTGCAATAGCTAGAAGGTGGTCTTTCCCTTCTGAACCCTGCAGCATACCCAATTTCTGCAAAATACCTGTGGCGTCAAAATGCTCACCCCACCCCTTAATACCAAGGGTCTCTAAAATGTGGTCACTTCTCAGGCGTTCCATTTATTATTTCACCCCATAGCTGCTACACTTGGCACCACAATGGGCCTCAAAATGCCCATGGTGCTCTTATACTCCTGAGCAGTCATATATGTTCAGACAAAGGAATAGTGCTACATGTAAGGCAGGGTCGGCAACCTTGCCAATTTAAAAAATAAAACAAAGCTGATGCGCTCAGTGTGCCATGCAATACAAAAAAGTCATATAACACAAACTATAAGTGACATAAACCAAATCAATTTAATTTACCATTTAGTCTGACCATTCTCCTTGACTTTGCAAAGACGATCCAGCTGTGGTTCCAAGGAGGTGACCTTCAGCTGGACACAGGCCTCAGTGGTCTGCACTAAGCATGCTTCATGAGGGGCAGAGGATGGCATTGAGAGATCTGCTCGCACAAATATGGCAACCCAAACACTGATGTCCAACACATGAAGAGGAACTCTGCCTTTTCTTTGGATGTTTCAAGTGATGTGTGCAACATGCCAATGCTTCTCTGACTCTGTGTAAAGGACCAATATATGGGGACTCCACAACCATACACTTAGGGTGCAACCACACGGAGCGGTCATGATCCGGTCAGGTTGGGGCCGTGCTGCCTTATTGAAGGCACAGCGACGTGCCAGCAAAATATGGCCTGCTTGCCATCTTAGGCATATGTGCCCTGATATAGAGTGTTTCTAAAACCAGGAAACAAAATATTGGGCAAGCAAATGAATCTATGTAAAAATTGCAATTTTTCACTTTGCACCATCTGCTGTGCATTGACTTTTGCGGAACATCTGTGGAGTCAAAATGCTCACAACCTCTGTTAGTGAGGGGTGAGGTTGCTAAAATGGAGTCATTTCTTGGGTCTTATCTGCAGTTGTTGGTCAGTGCTGTATAACATACCAAACTAGTCCTCAAATGCACATGGTGCTCTCTCTTCTGAACCCTGCACTGTGCCCAACCAGCAGTTCATGACCACTTAGGGGTATTGCTGTGACCTCAAAACTACATACAATTGGAATACAATGCAAGTTTCATGTGCCAATCAAAAAAAAATCTATGAAGCAACTGTGGGGTCAAGCCAATCACTGTACCCCTATGTGAATTCCTTGAAGGGTTAAGTTTCCAAAATAGGGTAACTTTATGGGGTTTTATAAATGTGACATGGCTCCCAAAAACCATTCCAGCAAAATCTGTCCACCAAAAGCCATATGGCGCTCCTTCTCTTCTGAGTAGAGCAGTTTATGACCACATATGGGATGTTTTTTAAACTTGAGAATCAGGTTAATAAATAATGAACTTTTATTTGCTGTTAACCCTTGTCATGTTAAAGAGAAAAAAAAAGAAAATCTGCACAAAAAAAGGATTTTTTTAAAATACATTTCACCTCCATTCTGCTTCCTGTGGAACACCTAAAGGGTTAACAGTTTCTAAAATCAGTTTTGAATAATTCAAGGGTCAAATTAGCCTTCCACAGTCACTTCAAACCTCAATGATAATGTCTGTAAAGCGCTGTGGAATATGTCAGCACTATATGTGAGTAAAATACATAAATAAAGCCTGAATTCGAAACATCTTTTCAAAAATTCTAATGCCCCCTCCACAAAAAAAAGGCATTTACAAAATGATGCCAATATAGTGAATGTTTATGAACTGTTTTGTGAGATATCTCTGTGTCTTAAAAGCAGAGAAATTCTAATTTAGAAAATAGCTAATTTATGTAAAACTTTTATTTTATTTTTTCTTATAAATAACGGTTGAACATATTGACTCAAATTTATGATGTGTCACGAGAAAGCAGTCTCAAATGGCTTGGATAAGTAGAAGCATTTCAAAGGTATTACTACATAAAGTGACACGTCAGATTTGCAAAAATTGGGGGTCAGAAAGCTGAAAAAGGAGTTAAATGAGCCCGTACTTGCATAGACCTCCACTACCACAATTCTTTGTTGAATTGAGTATCGCACAATCAACACACTGATGCACATTACTGACCTCCGCAAACTACGAGTACAACGAATACTAATCCTTTAAAGGGCACGTGCATTGTCAGGATATTGATGACCTATTCTCAGGATGGGTCATCAATTTTAGATTGGCGGAGGCCAACTCCCTGTATACAGCCGATCAGCTGTTTGAAAGGGTGGCGATGCTCATGCGAGTGCTGCGTCTTCACCAGTGTTTACCTGCACACTGTCTAGCTTGTTTTGGGGGTGCAGTGTAATTACAACCACTCATACCATTCATGTAAGTTGGACAGAAAGTTGTGAATACTCTCACCACCACTACAATGTAGATGGCTTCCAGTGCCAACACTGAAGGGGAAGCTGCATTGGCATGAGCGCCACAACCCCTTCAAATAACAAATCGGTGGGGATGCAGAGAGTCAGACCCTCGCCGATCTGATATCATCAATATCCTGACAATGCAAAACTTCTTTAAACCACTCTGGTAAAAAAAAAAATATAATAATCTGAGCTCTGGTTGCTATGAGCAAGAAAGACCGTTTTTCTTTAGGAATTTTGTTTTGATGAATAAAGACCAATAGTCATAAATCTCTACAAACCACACAAGGGAAATTGGTTAGTTTTTTATGGGCCATCCCGTAGAATCATACAGCGACTATAGGACTTAGATTAGATTTATTGATCCTTGGAAACCAACACATTTTTTGCATTTCAAAATACATTTTACAATAAATATCACTGCTTTGTATTGTGATACAAACCCTGCAGCAAATCTGTATTCATTAGAAATTATAATCACTGTTGTATAATACCAAACCAATTCCTTCCCTTTGCTTGAAGATAAAATAAAAAAAGGAATCACTCAAATATGACCAGTTTCTAAATAAATCAAATGTTAATGATGTTATAAAAGTCAATAGTCATATTCTACGCTTAATAGCAGAAAAACCTTTCTTTGCTTTCATTGTCACCAAATAAACAAAGGAAGGAACACTTTTGACATTTTGACAATACAAGGAAGAAAATAATTTTGACATTGAAAGAAATGTTACCTGCTTCAAAATAAGTTCTGAAAATGGACCAAAGAAATGACCGCTGTAGTGTGTGCTAGACACACAGAAAAATACCAATTTCCCTGTGTATTTATCCTGTATTCATCCCTCACTAGGGATGGTGATTTCCCAAATGTACGTGATGGAACATACTAGTAATTCCCCTTGCACATGAGGCATCTCATGGTAGTTAGTCCCAAAGTACAAATTAGGTTTTCACAGCACAAATAATAGCAGTCATGGAGGAGATTTATCAACCCTGGTGTTCCAGAAAACTGGCATCAAGAAGTTATAAAGTTTGGCATACACCACTTGACCAAAATTCTGTTGTTTTGGGGGGTTTAGAGCCCTGCTCGCCACTCTTCGTAATAGTGGGTGATAAGGGGCAACCATAGCTGGAATGGGGCAAGGGTGCCTGGATGGCAGAAAATTTAGCAAACATGGCTAACAATGCTACTTCCTGTCCCACAAAGTAAAGGGTGGAGGAGTCTGGTGCACAACCAACTAAGCTTATAAGAGAGGATTCAGGAATAGAATTATTTTTTAATTAATTTACTGAAACATAATTCTTATATCATATACAAATGAATTGTATTATATAACAATTGCATGTTGATGGCTCTATTTTTTAAGGTAATGTTTCCCTTTTAAGGCTACAATATTTCCTATTAATATTTTGTAAATTATTATTATTAATAAACTAAAATTTAGTTTTTTGGTATGTGCTTATGAAACCAACAAGAGACTAAAGTCTTATAACGAATAACATTTAATTGTACCCAAAGTTGTCTGTATCACTCCCACTTTCTCCACCAGTGAAAAAAATATAGCATTAGACTTGTGGCAATAAAAATTATATATATATATATATATATATATATATATATATATATGGACTTTTAGGATTCGGAGAGCGCAGGTCTATTTTAGCATTTGGCATCACTTGACCTCACAGCCAGCCGAAATAGCTCAGTTGGGAGAGCGTTAGACTGAAGATCTAAAGGTCCCTGGTTCGATCCCGGGTTTCGGCAGAAGGAAGCAAGTTTTTTTAAATAAACTTTAGCAATTTTCTTTTGCACTGAAAGTTTTTTTTTTTTTTTTTTTTTTTGCCAGAGCTCCACCAAGTAGATCGTGAAGGCTCTTAATAACCACAACCTATAAATATGGTGGTCTTGATTTGCAAGTGAGGAACACATGTATGTAGTACTGACATCTAGTGGGCAATAAGGCAACTGCAACATGTCATTACTAATTGTTAGTTACATAGTCAAAGTCCCTAAAATTATTTTCAAAAATAGCTTTTAAATATGACACTTTTTGATGAATGTATTAAATGATACATTCTTTAGGACTAAAGTATGACCAGTTAGCATTTCCAATTCTTTTATACCATTTTTGCATAATTTTTTATATTAGTATTTTATGACAGAATTTTTTTAAAAAAAATAACATTTTAAAGTGGGTTCTTTCTGTTGCAGACATATTGGGGGCTGGTGGTGTCCTATTTTCTTTTTTTTTTTATATTTACCTTATTTTCTATATTTGTTTTACACATTATGCATTTTTACTTTTTTTTAATTACTGTTATATCCTAAGGACAACAAATTGTGCCAAAAATATACCATAATGTGTTTATGTGTTTTAGATAACAATTTTGTTCATGGATTTTTTGTGCCAAAAAAATGCCTTAACCCCTTAACCGCTTCACGTCCGCCCATAGGATATAAACGTCCTATGGGTGGACGTCTATTTCTGACAGCACGTTTTAAAACGTCCTGTCAGAAATAGCAGCTGCACGCTAATCGTGCAGCTGCTGATCGGGTTGCCCGCTGTCAGTGACAGCAGGGCAACCCAGAGACAAGGCAGGGACAGTGCCCAGGTGTCCCTGCCTTCACGATCGCTGCAGACACAGCGCTCACCGAGCGCTGTGTCTGCAGAGCAGGAAGCTCTGTGCGCTTCCTGTTCCGGCCCGGCGGTCATGTGACCGCCGGGACCGGAGAGTGCAGGGGCTGTGTGAGGTCTCTCAGAGACCTCGATCAGCCCTGCTGTGAGGCTGTACAGCGCAGGATTGCTGCTGTACAGCCTCTATAGGGGTGCATTTCCACTGTAACTGGGGCTACTATGTCAGCCCCAGTTACAGGAGAAATCAACAGTGAAAAAAAAAAAAAAAAGTGAAGTAAATGTCCCCCAGAGGTCTTGTATGACCTTATGGGGGACGAAAAGTGTAAAATAAAATAAAATAAAAATAAAATAAAGTGTTGAAAAAATAAAATAAAAAAAAGGTTCACATGTAAAAAAAAAAAAAATCCCAAGTAAGGAATAAAAAAAAAAAAAAAAAATAGAAAAAATAAAATAAAATAGACATATTTAGTATTGCCGCCTCCGTAAAAACCAGCTCTATAAAAATATCACATGACCTAACCCCTCGGGTGAACACCGTAAAAAATAAATTAAAAAAACTGTCAAAACAAGCAATTTTTGTCACCTTGCATCACAAAAGGTGCAACACCAAGTGATCAAAAACGCGTATGTCCCACAAAATAGTACCAATAAAACCGTCACCTCATCCCGCAAAAAATGAGCCCCTACATAAGAAAATCTCTCAAAAAATAAAAAAACTATAGCTCTCAGAACATGGACACATTAAAACATAATTTTTTGGTTTCAAAAATGCTATTATTGTGTAAAACTTTAATAAATGAGAAAAAGTATACATATTAGGTATCGCCACGTCCGTAACAATCTGCTCTATAAAAATGTCACTTGACTGAACCCCTCAGGTGAACGCTGTAAAAATAAATAAATAGAAACTGTGCTAAAACAACCAATTTTTTGGTCACCTTGCCCCATAAAGTGTTATAATGAATGATCAAAAAATCATATGTACCCAAAAATAGTACTAATAAAACTGGCACCTTATCCCCTAGTTTCCAAAATGGGGTCACTTCTTGGGAGTTTCTACTGTAAGGGTGCATCAGGGGGCTTCAAATGGGACATGGCATCTAAAAACCATGTGGAGTTCCTTTCCTTCTGCGCCCTGCCGTGTGCCCATACAGCAGTTTACGACCACATGTGGGGTGTTTCTGTAAACCGCAGAATCTGGGTAATAAATATTGAGTTTTGTTTGGCTGTTAACCATCGATGTGTTAAAGAAAAAAATTGATTAAAATGGAAAATCTGCCAAAAAAGTGAAATTTAAAAATTTGATCTCCATTTTCCTTTAATTCTTGTGGAACGCCTAAAGGGTTAACAAAGTTTGTAAAATCGGTTTTGAATACCTTGAGGGGTGTAGTTTCTACAATGGGGTCATTTATGGGGGTATCCACTATGTAGGCCCCACAAAGTGACTTCAGACCTGAACTGGTCCTTATAAAGTGGGTTTTGGCAATTTTCTTACAAATTTGAAGAATTGCTTCTAAACTTCTAAGCCTTCTAACGTCCTAAAAAAATAAAATGACATTTCCAAAATGATGCCAACATAAAGTAGACATATGGGAAATGTTAAATAATAACTATTTTATGAGGTATCACTTTCTGTTTTGAAAGCAGAGAAATTGAAATTTAGAAAATTGCGAATTTTTCAAATTTTTGGGTAAATTTGGGATTTTTTCATAAATAAAGGTGAAATATTTTGACTCAAATTTATGACTATCATGAAGTACAATGTGTCACGAGAAAACAATCTCTGAATGACTTGGATAAATAAAGGTGTTCCAAAGTTATTACCACATAAAGTGAGATATGTCAGTTTTGCAAAATTTGGCCTGGTCAGGAAGGGGGCAAAGGGCCCAGATGGGAAGTGGTTAAGGACTCGGCCCTATTTCACCTTAAGGACTTGGCCATTTTTTGCAAATCTGACCACTGTCACTTTAAGTGCTGATAACTTTAAAACGCTTTGACTTACCCAGGCCGTTCTGAGATTGTTTTTTCGTCACATATTGTACTTCATGACACTGCTAAAATTGGGTCAAAAAAGTTAATTTTTTTGCATGAAAAAATACAATTTTTACCAAAAATTTTGAAAAATTAGCAAATTTCAAACTTTCAGTTTCTCTACTTCTGTAATACATAGTAATACCCCCAAAAATTGTGATGATTTTACATTCCCCATATGTCTACTTCATGTTTGTAGCATTTTGGGAATGATATTTTATTTTTTGGGGATGTTACAAGGCTTAGAAGTTTAGAAGCAAATTTTGAAATTTTGAATTTTCAGAAATCTTCTTTTTATGGACCAGTTCAGGTTTGAAGTCATATTGTGAGGCTTAGATAATAGAAACCTCCCAAAAATGACCCCATTCTAGAAACTACACCCCTCAAGGTATTCAAAACTGTTTTTTCAAACTTTATTAACCCTTTAGGTCTTCCACAAGAGTTAATGGCAGATGGAGAAACAATTTTGAAATTTATATTTTTTGGAAAATTTTCCAATATAATCAATTTTCTCCAGTAGTAAAACAAGGGTTAACTGCCTAACAAAACTCAAAATGGGTTGCCCCGATTCTGTAGTTTGCAGAAACACCCCATATGTGGTCGTAAACTACTGTTTGGCCGAACGGGAGCACATAGAAGGAGGGGAACACCATATGGGTTTTGGAAGGCAGATTTTGCAGGACTTGTTTTGTTTATACCATGTCCCATTTGAAGCCCCCTGTTGCACCCCTAGAATAGAAATTTCAAAAAAGTGACTCCATCTAAGAAAGTACACCCCTCAAGGTATTCAAAACTGGGTTTACAAACTTTGTTAACCCTTTAGGTGTTCCACAAGAGTTGATGGCAGATGGAGAAACAATTTAGAAATTTCTATTTTTTGGAAAATTTTCCAAAATAATCAATTTTTTCCAGGAGTAAAACAAGGGTTAACTGCCAAACAAAACTCAAAATGGGTTGCCCCGATTCTGTAGTTTGCAGAAACACCCCATATGTGGTCGTAAACTACTATTTGGCTAAACGGCAGGACATAGAAGAAGGGGAACGTCATATGGTTTTTGGAAGGCAGATTTTGCTGGACTGGTTTATTTACACCATGTACCCTTTCAAGCCCCCTGATGCACCCCTAGAGTAGAAACTCCACAAAAGTGACCCCATCTAGGAAACTACAGGATAAGGTGGTTGTTGTTTTGGGACTATTTTAGGGGTAAATATGATTTTTGGTTGCTCTATATTACTCTTTTTTGAGGCAATGTAACAAAAAAAAAATTCTAAAATTGTTTCTACATTCGCTATTTAGTTTTGTGGAACACCTAAAGGGTTAACATAGTTTGTAAAGTAACTTTTGAATACCTTGAGGGGTGTAGTTTCTTAGATGGGGTCACTTTTTTGGAGTTTCTAGTCTAGGCTACATCAGGGGGGCTTCTAATGGGACATGGTGTCAAAAAAAAAACTGTCCATCAAAATCTGCCTTCTAGAAACCAAATGGAGTTCCCTTCGTTCTATGCCCTGCCGTGCGGCTATATAGCCATTTACGACCACATATGGGGTGTTTCTGCAAACTACAGAATCAGGGCCATAAATATTGAGTTTTGTTTGGCGGTTAACCCTTGCTTTATTACCGGCAAAAAGGATTCAAATGGAAATTTTACCCAAAAATGGGTGTTTTGGCACCGTTTTTATTTTATATTTTTAACACCGTTCATCCGAGGCGTTTGGGCAAAAGTTATTTTTATAGCGACGACTTTTACGCACGCGACGATGCCCAATATGTATGGTTCTCAGATTTTGGACACACTAAGCAGGCATCCTAAAAACTGCGGCCCTCCAGATGTTGTAAAACTACAATTCCCACCATGCCCTGCTGATGGCTGTAGGTTGTCTGGGCATGCTGGGAGTTATAGTTTTACAACATCTGGAGGGCCGCAGTTTGAGGATGCCTGCACTAAAACTAATATTTTTTGGGGGAAAAAAAAATGTTTCCGTGTCTCCAAAGTCTGAGAGCCATAGTTTTTTATGTTCTCTAGTGGACTGTTGGGGATTATAAAAATTTAGTACTCCATGGAAGTGTGATACTCCCTGAAGCAATCGATAACGCAGAGGCCCGGATGATCGGGGCAAGTGTCGCACTGAGTGGTGGTGTCCTTCCGTATCCCCCTCCTGCGACACACTCTGCACTTTTTTTGGGTTCGTCCCTTCTTTCCAGTATGGGGGACCACACCTGGAAAGTGTTGGCCAGGGACGATCCGGGCGCCTCCAATTCCCGAGGTACTCCGGCCTGCTCTTTCCCGGTCCGAAAAGATCAGGTCCTTGAGGACTGCCTCATAGAATTGGAGGAATGTCCCTGTGCTGCCAGCGCTTCGGGATAGTACAAAAGAGTTGTACATGGCAACCTGCACCAAGTAGACCGCAACTTTTTTGTACCATGCCCGGGTTTTGCGCATGGCGTTATATGGCTTGAGGACTTGATCCGAGAGATCAACTCCTCCCATATACCGATTGTAGGCGACGATACAATCGGGCTTGAGGACCGTTGCCGCGGTACCTCGCACAGGGACTGGGGTGATGCCGTTACCGTGGATTGTGGACAGCATAAGGACATCCCTCTTGTCCTTATACCTGACCAGCAACAGGTTTCCACTGGTAGGTGCACGGGTCTCACCCCTGGGGATAGGTACCTGGAGGGGGTAGGCAGGGAGGCCGCGTTGATTTTTCCGCACGGTCCCACAAGCGAACGTGGATCTGGCGGCAAGGGACCTGAACAAGGGAATGCTGGTATAAAAGTTGTCCACGTACAAGTGGTAACCCTTATCCAGCAGTGGGTACATAAGGTCCCACACGAGTTTCCCGGTAACACCCAGAGTGGGGGGACATTCTGGGGGTTGAATCCGGGAATCTTGCCCCTCGTACACACGAAATTTGTAAGTGTACCCTGAGGTACTCTCACAAATTTTGTATAGCTTCACGCCATACCTCGCCCGCTTTGTGGGAATATATTGGCGGAAACTGAGTCTCCCCTTGAACGCAACGAGAGACTCATCAACCGCGACCTCCCTTCCGGGTACGTAGGCCTGCTGAAATGTGGCCCCAAAGTGATCGATGACCGGCCGTATCTTGTACAGCCGGTCATAGGCAGGATCACTTCGGGGGGGACATGCTGCATTATCGGAATAATGCAGACATTTCCGGATGGCCTCAAACCGGGGACGTGTCATGACCATACTGTACAGTGGGGTCTGGTATAGGACGTCCCCACTCCAGTGTTGCCTGACACTGGGTTTTTGGACTAGACCCATATGCAGCACGAGGCCCCAAAATGTCCTCATCTCGGCTGCACTGACCGGCGTCCAGCCACCGAGTCTAGCCAAAAATGAGCCTGGGTTTTGAGCGACGAACTGTTGGGCGTACAGATTCGTCTGCTCCACCATCAGATTCACCAGTGGGTTACTGAAAAAAAAACTAAAATAGTCTATTTCAGTAAACCCCACTGTGGGAATCTGGATTCCAGGATTGCCAGCAAAATTCGGAATCTCAGGCTCAAAGTCCACTGGGGGACACCAGCTAAGTTCATCGGCAGGGGGCTCCGGTGGACTTATTTGGTGGGCCGGGAAACCAGTACGAACCCCAGGGCGGCTCGTACTAGGGTGGGCCACAGGATCCCTAGCATGTGGGGCCCCTGGCTCCGCCTGGCGGCGTCTCCGCCGCCTTGGTGGCTCATCGTCATCAGATGATGATGAGGAGGATGCGGATGATAAAAGGAACGTGGGGTCATCCTCATCCTCACTGGGGCTCTCAGAGTCGGAGGCAATCTGGGCGTATGCCTCCTCGGCCGAGAACATCCGGCGGGCCATGGGTGTGTGTGCGTGTATGTGTGCGTGTGTGGAAACCTTTATTATATGTGCGTGTGTGTGGGGGCAACGGGTGTTCGCGTACTAAAAAAGGCAAAAAAAGAAAGGGCAAGTGTTAGGAAAAAAAAAGTTCAAACTTGCTGATCAGCGGTACAACGCTGATCAGCGGTCGGTGGGGTGGTGGGGCGGGCGATGCGCTAACACTAGACGGACGCTAAAAAGTGCCGGCCAGTCAGCGCACGCAGAAAAAAAAAAGTGGTGGTAAGGGGGCTGGTGGTCAGGGGAGGGGGGGGGCTGGTGGTGGGGAAGGGGGGTGGGGTGGGGTGGGGATCGCAAGTGGCAGGGGGGGATCTGGGGTCTGATGGATGGATCAAAGAAAGTTTGGAAATAAAAGTTTATTTATTTATTTTTTTCTAACTAACTTTTCCCTTCTTTCCCTGCCTAACGGTGCCTCTCCCTCACTGACCCTAACCTACCTGGGTGGCAATGGGTGCAGGAGGGTGATGGATGCCGATTGTGGGGACACAGGAGCTCGTTCTGGACGGTGCTGCACGGTCAGGGTGCTGGACAGGAAGAGGAGGGGAGAGAGGAGCGCAGGAAGTTTGAATCTCGCGCCTCTCTCCCCTGCTCCAATCAGCACCCTGGACAGCGGCGTTCAGCACCAGGGCCAGCACCGCCTCTCCAAATCCTCGGACTGCGATAGGTGGTGTAAAATTACGCCACCGATCGCAGTCTTTTTCCGGTTCATCGGGTCACAGGACACCCGAATGGACCGGAAACGCAGAAAACCGCAGGTCTGAATTGACCTGCGGTTTTCTGCGATCGTCGATGCGGGGGGGTCAAATGACCCCCCCTGCATTGTTACGGGATGCCGGCTGAATGATTTCAGCCGAAATCCCGTTCCGATTAACCCCTGGGGCGCCGGAATGCCGATTTCAAGGTAGGACGTACCGGTACGCCCTGAGTCCTTAAGGACTCGGGAAATAGGGCGTACCGATACACCCTGCGTCCTTAAGGGGTTAAAAAATGCATTTTGAGGTGCTTTTACCCTTTTAGGGTTTGGCTACACAGCGACTCTGGTCCCGTAACAGCTGTTGCAGCCAGGATCGCAGTGTAGCGGTGATCCCATAGAAATAAATGGATTCGCAGTACAAGTCATGCGCATGCCGTCATTGCAACCCCTCAATCGCTAAAAAACAGGAGGGACCAGTAAAAAACTAAGATTTACTGTACCTGCACCAGCTCCCTCCATTACAATAGTGACATCCTATATACCAATGAATAACTGGTCTCAGTAGTGTACAGCCCAAGACCACTGAGACCAGTGATTAGCTGCAGCAGGATACAGGACATCACAGCTACAGCCACAAAAATACCTCACTACCTGCAGCCTGGGGAAGAGGATGGAGAGGCATTGCTGTATCTGAGGGGGCTGGTGAAGGTAAGATAAGTTCTTATTTATATATTTTTTTCAACAGCCCAAATTCTCAAATGTAACTTGTACAACCCCTTTAACCTCTTTGGGACTAGGCCAATTTATTTATTTATTTATTTTCATTTTTCCTCGGCTCCTTTCAAGAGCAAAATCTTTTCCACTTACATGGGCATTTATAGACTTGTTGTAAGCTGTATTTTGAATGGCAACATTTAACCTCTTCCAGGCCCTGCCATTTTCACTTTCCTGATCCAGCCTAATTTTGCAAATCTGACTTGTGGCACTATGTGGTAATAACTTTGGAATAAAAAAAATTCTGGTGACACATTGTACTTTATGTTAGTGGCAAATATGAGTTGACATGTTTTACCTTTATTTACAAAAAATCCAAAATTTACAGAAAGTTTGGAAAATTTTACATGATTCATTTTAGAAATCACACCCCTCAACTTATTCAAAACAGATTTCACATACTGTTTACACACAAGGTGTTCCACAAGAATTAAGGAAGAATGGAGTTGAAATTTTTAAATTTCACTATTTTGTAAATTTTCCATTTCAATCTATTTTTACTGCAACACAGCAAGAGTTAACATCAAAACAAACAAAATTATTTATTCCTCTGATTCTGCATTTTACAGAATCACCCAATATGTGGTCATAAACTGATGGGCACATGGCAGGGCTCAGAAGGGAATGAGCACCATATGGTTTATGGAGGGCAGATTTTGCTGGAATGGTTTTAGGTGCCATGTCACATTTGAAGAGACCCTAAGGTACCCCTGAAAACTCCATATAAGTGACCCCATTTTGGAAAGTACACCCATGAAGAAATTTATTGAGGGGTGTTGTGAGTGCTTTGACCTCACAAATGTTTAAAATAATTTAAAAACACTTAGTTGTGAAATGAAAAATTAATTTTCTATCCAATACAATGTTGCTTTACCCCCAGATTTTTCATTTTCACAAGGGTTAACAGGAGAAAATGCACCCCACAATTTGTTAACATTTTCTCCTGAATACCGCAACGCCCAATATGTGGTCATAAATGACTGTGTTGGCACACTGTAGGGCTCAGAATGGAAGGAGTGCCATATGGCTTTTGGAGGCCACCCCTACAGTGGAAACCCCCATTTTTAAAACTACACACATCAAGGAATGTATTGAAGGTTGTATTAATTGCCTTGACCCCACAGGTGTTTCATATAATTTAGAAACACTTGGCTCTCAAAATAAAAAAATAAGCTTTTTCATTTTCACAAGGGGTAACAGGAGATAGCACCCCACAATTTTTTACCCATTTTCTCCTGAATATGGAACAACCCATATGTGGTCATAAGCTGATATATGGGCACACTACAGGGTTTAGAAGAAAAAGTGCATCATGTGAATTTGAGGTCTAGTTTAGTGATTTATACAGCACTGGCCGACAACTGCAAAGGCTCTGAGGTTAAATTAAAAATAGAAACACCAAGAAGTGACCTCATTTTAGAAACCACAACTCTCACAGAAATTACCAAGGGGTATAGTTAACATTTTTATCTCACAGGTGTTTTGCAAAAATGTATTCACATCAGATGGTACAAAGTGAAAATTGCAATTTTACAACAGACATGCCATTTCAGTGCCCAATATGTTGTGCCCATGGTATGTAAGTGGGAAAAGTCATCCCTTTTATTATTGTGCTGTGTTTCCTGATTTTAGAAGCACTCTACAAGTGGCCATATACAGTGGGTATAGAAAGTCTACACACCCCTGTTAAAATGTCAGGTTTCTGTGCTGTAAAAAAAAATAGACAAAGATAAATAATTTCAGAACTTTTTCCACCTTTAATGTGACCTATAAACTGTACAACTCAATTGAAAAACAAACTGAAATCTTTTAGGTGGAGGAAATAAAAAATAAAATAATGGGTTACATAAGTGTGCACACCCTCGTATAACTGGGGATGTAGCTGTGTTCAGAATTAAGCAATCACATTCAAAATCCTGTTAAATAGGAGTCAGCATACACCTGCCATCATTTAAAGTGCCTCTGATTAACCCCAAATAAAGTTCAGCTGCTCTAGTTGGTCTTTCCTTAAATTTTCTTAGTCACATCCCACAGCAAAAGCCATGGTCCACAGAGAGTTTCCAAAGCATCAGAGGGATCTCGTTGTTAAAAGGTATCAGTCAGGAGAAGGGTACACAATAGTTTCCAAGGCATTACATTTATATATTTTCACTTTCACAAGGGGTAAGAGGAGAAAATGCACCCCAGTATTTGTTACCCATTTTATCAGCATTCTGGAAACACCCCATATGTGCTTGTAGCCAGCTGTATGGGCGTACAGCAGGCAAACTGTAAAATATGGATTTTGCTGGTAGACCTGAATTGGGAGACATGGATTTTAGGTGCCATGTTGCATTAAAAAACAATCCTAGGAAACAATCCTTTATGCAGAGGCCAGGTTTATCAGGGCAGGTATCACACTGATAAATGTTGTCCTTTCGTATTCCCCTTTTGTAACAAACCTGGCATCTTTTTTGGGTCTTTCCCCTCTTCGCTGTTTGTGGGACTTCACCAGGGAAATGTTATCCTGGTACAACACGGGCACCATGACCTCCTGAAGTACTCGGGCCCTCCCCTTCCTGACTTTGGAAAATTAGGGCCTTGATGACTACCTCTTGGAACTGGAGGAAAGTTCCTGTGTGGCCTGCAACTCGATGTAAAATGTATGGATTGTACAGTGCCATCTGTACAATGTGTACGGCCAGCTTTTTGTACCACACCTTGGTTTTACGCATGGCACTGTAGGGCTTCAGAACTTGATCAAACAGATCAACCCCTCCCATGTTCCTGTTGTAATCAAGGATGCAGTCTGGCTTGTTGACAGTGATAGTGTTACCTCGCACTTGGGCAGGAGAACTGGTGTTAGTGAGAATGGTGGTCAGTACAAGGACGTCTCTCTTGTCCTTGTACAGGGTGGGCCATTTATATGGATACACCTTAATAAAATGGGAATGGTTGGTGATATTAACTTCCTGTTTGTGGCACATTAGTATATGTGAGGGGGGAAACTTTTCAAGATGGGTGGTGACCATGGTGGCCATTTTGAAGTCGGCCATTTTGAATCCAACTTTTGTTTTTTCAATAGGAAGAGGGTCATGAGACACATCAAACTTTTTGGGAATTTCACACGAAAAACAATGGTGTGCTTGGTTTTAACGTAACTTTATTCTTTCATGAGTTATTTACAAGTTTCTCTTTGTTTACAGCCATTGACATGTCGCCCAGGTTTACACATGAGGAGCGGATAGAAATTGTGTTGATGTCTGGTGAACGCAGTAACCGGGTCATTGCAGCAGATTTCAATGCAAGACACCCTACGAGACCACCCATCTCCCATGCTACAGTTGGCAAACTGCTTGCTAAGTTTCGTGAAACTGGTTCAGTGTTGGATTTGCCAAAATGTGGACGCATGAAATCTGTCTCTAATGAAGAAACATCAGTGGCTGTCCTAGCTTCATTCAGCAAGAGCCCACAGCGTAGCACTCGCCGCATGTCACTGGAGAGTGGCATTAGTCGAACATCCCTTCGGCGGATATTAGCTACTCACAAATGGCACCCTTACAAACTCCAGCTACTGCAGCATCTCAACGAGGATGACCCAGATCGGCACACTGAATTTGCAGAATGGGCAAAACAAAAATTGAAACAGGACCCTCAGTTTACGCAGAAGATTTTGTTCAGTGATGAGGCAAACTTTTATGTGAATGGTGAAGTTAACAAACAAAACCACCGCTATTGGTCTGACACTAACCCACATTGGATAGATCCCTCCAAGACTGTTGGAACAAAAAAAATTATGGTATGGTGTGGTATATGGGGTACAAAGATAGTGGGGCCATTCTTCATCAATGGAAACCTCAAGGCCACTGGATATGCGAAATTGCTACATGATGATGTGTTTCCCTCTTTATGCACTGAAGCTGGCACGTTCCCTTAGTTTTTCCAGCAAGATGGTGCACCACCACATTATGGGTGTCAGGTCCGAGCATTCCTAGATGAACAGTTTCCTGGAAAGTGGATTGGTCGTCGTGGGCCAGTTAAATGGCCCCCAAGGTCTCCCGATCTGACCCCCTTAGACTTTTTTATCTTTGGGGTCATCTGAAGGTAATTGTCTATGCTGTGAAGATACGAGATGTGCAGCACCTGAAACTTGGGATACTGGAAGCCTGTGCTAGCATTTCTCCTGCGGTGTTGCTATCAGTGTGTGAAGAGTGGGAGAAGAGGGTTGCATTGACAATCCAACACAATGTGCAGCACATTGAACACATTTTATAAGTGGTTAGAAACTTGTAAATAACTCATGAAAGAATAAAGTTACGTTAAAACCAAGCACACCATTGTTTTTCTTGTGAAATGCCCAATAAGTTTGATGTGTCACATGACCCTCTTCCTATTGAAAAAACAAAAGTTGGATTCAAAATGTCCGACTTCAAAATGGCCGCCATGGTCACCACCCATCTTGAAAAGTTTCCCCCCTCACATATACTAATGTGCCACAAACAGGAAGTTAATATCACCAACCATTCCCCTTTTATTAAGGTGTATCATAGAAACATAGAAACATAGAATGTGTCGGCAGATAAGAACCATTTGGCCCATCTAGTCTGCCCAATATACTGAATACTATGGATAGCCCCCGGCCCTATCTTATATGAAGGATGGCCTTATGCCTATCCCATGCATGCTTAAACCCCTTCACTGTATTTGCAGCTACCACTTCTGCAGGAAGGCTATTCCATGCATCCACTACTCTCTCAGTAAAGTAATACTTCCTTATATTACTTTTAAACCTTTGCCCCTCTAATTTAAAACTGTGTCCTCTTGTGGTAGTTTTTCTTCTTTTAAATATGCTCTCTTCCTTTACCGAGTTGATTCCCTTTATGTATTTAAAAGTTTCTATCATATCCCCTCTGTCTCTTCTTTCTTCCAAGCTATACATATTAAGGTCCTTTAACCTTTCCTGGTAAGTTTTATCCTGCAATCCATGTACTAGTTTAGTAGCTCTTCTCTGAACTCTCTCTAGAGTATCTATATCCTTCTGGAGATATGGCCTCCAGTACTGCGCACAATACTCCAAGTGAGGTCTCACCAGTGTTCTGTACAGCGGCATAAGCACTTCACTCTTTCTACTGCTTATACCTCTCCCTATACATCCAAGCATTCTGCTGGATGGCCCACCCTGTACTTAATCGCCAGGATGTTCTTATGGCGGAGAGCCTTAATGTTGCCTTTTCGTAGTAGTTGCCCTACCAGGGATCTAGGGAGGCCTCTCTGTCTTTTGCGTACTGTGGAAATGAATAGGGGTATGCTGGTTTAATAGTTATTCACATAGAGGTGGTAATCCTTATCCAGCAGTGGGTGCAGCAAATCCCACACTATCTTCCCAGTAATTCCTAGGATCCGGGAATCTTTCCCTTCATAAACCTGGAACCTGTAGGTGTACTAGGAGGAACTCTCACATAGCTTGTACATTTTTATTCCGTACCGTGCCCGCTTGCTGGGTAGGTACTGGCGAAATTTAACCCTTCCTTTAAAATGTACAAGGGACTCGTCTATGCTAAAAAAAAATTCTGGGGTGAACACCTCTGTAAATTTGGAGTTGAGGTGCTCCAGGAGCGGTCTTATTTTTAATAGATGGTCAAATTGTGGGTCATTTTGGGGCAGTGTGCGTTATCATTATAATGTAGAAATTTCAAAATGGATTCAAATCTTGAGCGGGACATGGCCATATTGTAAAATGAGTGAAATGTTGTCTCATTTCAGGATTTTTTACCAGGCCCATATGCAGCAAGAGTCCCCATAACGTCATAATGTCGGCTGCATTTACTGGGGTCCAACCAAGGGGTCTTGCATATGAGGATGTTGGGTTTTGAGCAATAAACTGCTGGGCGTCTAAATTTGTTTGGGTCACCATCAAATTTATGAAATCGTCAGAGAAAAAGATTCTGAAAAAATCTATTTCTGTGAAGCCCGTGCAGTCAATTTGGATTCCAGAGTTTCACACAAACTCTGGAATTTGGGTCTCATATTCCTCAGGTGGTATGGTCCATAGGGTATCACTGAGGAGGGGGCTACTTTATCTCTCCTGGGGCGTCTCCTTGAGGGTCTCTCATCACCGGATGACGATGATGATGGAGTAGAGGAATGTGGCATCCTCTTCTCCCTCACTTGCAGACTCAGTTTCAGAGGCAAGGATGGCGTATAACTCTTCAACGGAGTACATTCTCTGGGATGGATGGGACATTTTTATTTTTTTGGGTGTGTGTAAAGTGAAAAGTGTCAGGGGGTGTATGTAGTGATTTAACACGTGAGGGGGCTTGTAATAAATTTAAAATAACATTTATGATAAAGAAAAAAGAGAAAGAAAGAAAAGAGAAGGATAAGTGAAAGAATAAGATAAAAATTTTGAAAAAAAAGGCAAAAAAATATATAAAAAACACTGAAACCTGAGCAGACGCTTTCAGTAATTGACAATACTGACCGGCGCTCACCAGGTGCAGGACCCACGCAAGCAGACGGCACGTGTAGGTTAAAAAATCTAAGCTAGTACTAACTAAAATTGATATATATATATATATATATATATATATATATATATATATATATATATATATATATTATATATATATATATAAATAAAAGTGAAAAAATAGCCAGCAGCACTCCAGGAAGTCAAAAGCAAACGGTGGTTTATTAGACCCAAAGTCAAGCGACGTTTCGACAGCTTGTTGCTGTCTTTGTCAAGCATCAGCATGCTTGACAAAGACAGCAACAAGCTGTCGAAACGTCGCTTGACTTTGGGTCTAATAAACCACCGTTTGCTTTTGACTTCCTGGAGTGCTGCTGGCTATTTTTTCACTTCTAGTTCATTGGACCTAGGTGCTGGTCCACATCAGCCGGACGTGCACCCCTTGTTTACACAGTGTGCTGCCTCCTCATTTTTCCAAGTTATATATATATATATATATATATATATAGCTAGCTGACACTAACTAAAGGTTTTTAACCCCTTAAGGACCGGGCTCATTTTCACCTTAAGGACCAGGGCATTTTTTGCAAATCTGACCAGTGTAACTTTATGTATGAATAACTATAAAACACTTTTAATTATCCAGGCCATTCTGAGACTGTTTTTTTTGTCACATGTTGTACTTCATGACACTGGTAAAATGGAGTCAAAAAAATTCATTTATATTTTTTTAAAAATACCTAATTTACCAAAAATTTAAAAAAATTTGCTAATTTCTAAGTTTCAATTTCTCTACTTCTATAATACATAGTAATACCTCCAAAAATAGTTATTCATTTACATTCCCCATACTTCATATTTGGATCATTTTGGGAATGCCATTTTATTTTTGGGGGACGTTACAAATCTTGAAATTTTTCTGAAGTTTTCCAAAACCCACTTTTTAACCCCTTCACGCAAAATCACGTACATGTACGTGGGGGAATGTGGTGCCTCACCGCATCCCCACGTGCATGTACGTGATCGGCATTCACTGTCAGCGCAGGGAGCGAAGCGCTGAAGCTTCAGTGAAGCCGGCGTGCTGGGGTTGCTAGGCAACCAGAGAAGCCGGCAGGCACTGTATAGGCGCTCTGACCCGCCCGCGATCGCTGTGATTGGTTTATTACTGCAGAGGGACCAATCGCAGCGCATCGGGGCAGGTAAGGGGGGGTTAGGGAGGGACTATGTGCTTCTCCTTCTCTGATCGCCCCAATTCCTGTCAGGGAAGCGATCAGAGAAGGAGATACTGTGAAAATATTCCCGACCCATGACGAGTATACTCGTCATGGCGCACTGCTACTTAGCGCGCCATGATGAGTATACACGTCATGGCATTTAACTGTCACCATGTCTGCAGACATGGTGACAGCGCTGACATCCCGGCTGTCACACACAGCCGGGCACCTTTGGTCAATGCCGAGGGGGGTCCTGTGACCCCCCCCATGTCGGCGATCGTTGCAAACCGCAGGTCAATTCAGACCTGCGGTTTGTAGCGCTTTCTGCAGCTTCTGATCCCCTCGGTCCCTGACCGCGGGGATCAGAAACTTTAGTATGTCTAAAATAAAGATTTTTCGCAGGCGGTGCGGGAGGTGCGGTAAGGTGCGGGAGGTGCGGGAGGCGGTGCGGGAGGCGATCCCCCGCCCGCCTCCCCTTGAATGATCGTTGGCGTCTAGTGGTTATACCAGGGTGCCAGCACATTGCTGGCACCCTGGTATAAACGGCTGACATCTGCGATGCGATGTCAGCCGTTTAACCCTTTCCATACAGCGGTCCGTACGGACCGCTGTATGGAAAAGGTTAACAGCGCAGGGAGCTCCCTCCCTCTCCCATCGGGGGGCTGCTGTGCCTTTGCAGCCCCCCGATGGGAGAGGGAGAGAGCCCCCAGAGAGCCCCCCTCAGCCCTGTGCTTACCCTTCCCCGTCTGCGCAGTTCTGACCAGTACTGAGCAGACGGGGAAGGTTCCCATGGCAACAGGACGCCTCTCAGGCGTCCTGCTGTCCATGGTGCTGAACAGATCTATGCTAAAAGCATAGATCTGTTCAGTGTAAGTAAAATACAGTACAGTGCAATATATATTGTACTGTACTGTATTATACAGACATCAGACCCACTGGATCTTCAAGAACCAAGTGGGTCTGGGTCAAAAAAAAAAGTTAAAAAAAGTGAAAAAAGTAAAGTTTTAAAAAAAACACATTTATCACTGAATAAAAAAAATTTAAAAAAAATACACTACACATATTAGGTATCGCCGCGTCCGTAACGACCTGATCTATAAAACGGTCATGTTACTTTCCCCGCACGGTGAACGCCATAAAAATAAAAACTGTAAGAAATTGAAATTTTGCCCACCTTACTTCCCAAAAAAGGTAATAAAAGTGATCAAAAAAGTCGCATGTACGCCAAAAAAGTAGCAATCAAACCGTCACCTCATCCCGCAAAAAATGAGCCCTTACATGAGACAATGGCCCAAAAAATAAAAAAACTATAGGTCTCAGACTATCGAGATACTAAAACATGATTTTTTTTTGTTTCAAAAATGATATTATTGTGTAAAACCCTGATAAATTATAAAAAGGTAGACATATTAGGTATTGCCATGTCCGTAAGAACCTGATCTATAAAAATACCACATGACCTAACCCCTCAGGTAAACACTGTAAAAAAAATTAAATAAAAACGGTGTCACGAGAGCTATTTTTTTGTTACCTTACATCACAAAAAGTGTAATAGCAAGCGATCAAAAAGTCATATGCACCCCAAAATAGTACCAATCTAACCGTCATCTCATCCTGCAAAAATGATACCCAACCTGAGACAATCGCCAAAAAACTGAAAAAACTATGGCTCTCAGACTATGGAGACACTAAAACATGTTTTTTTTTTGTGTCAAAAATGATATTATTGTGTAAAACCTAAATAAATAAAAAAAGTATACATATTAGGTATCGTCACGTCCGTAAGAACCTGCTCTATAAAAATAGCACATGATCTAACCTGTCAGATGAACGTTGTAAATAATAAAAAATAAAAACAGTGCCAAAACAGCTATTTTTTGGCAAATTTTCCATTTTAATTCATTTTTTCCCATAACAAAGCAAGGGTTAACAGCCAAACAAAACTCAATATTTATTCCCCTTATTCTTTAGTTTATAGAAATGCCCCATATGTGGTCGTAAACTGCTGTATGGCCACACGGCAGGGCGCAGAAGGAAAGGAGCGCCATATGGTTTTTGGAAGGCAGTTTTTGCTGGACTGGTTTTTTGACACCATGTCCCATTTGAAGCCCCCCCGATGCACCCCTAGAGTATAAACTCCAAAAAATGACCCCATTTTGGAAACTACACCCCTCAAGGTATTCAAAACTGATTTTACAAACTTTGTTAACCCTTTAAGTGTTCCACAAGAGTTAATGGCAAATGGAGATGAAATTTCTGAATTTCTATTTTTTGTTACTTTGCCTCACAAAAAAGTGTAATATAGAGCAACCAAAAATCATATGTACCCTAAAATAGTACCAACAAAACTGCCACCTTATCCCGTAGTTTCCAAAATGGGGCCACTTTTTTGGAGTTTCTAACCTAGGGGTGCATCAGGGGGCTTTAAATGAGACATGGTGTCTAAAAACAATCCAGCAAAATCTGCCTTCCAGAAACCATATGGTGTTCCTTTCCTTCTGCGCCCTGCCGTGTGGCCATACAGCAGTTTACGACCACATATGGGGTGTTTCTGTAAACTACAGAATCAGGGCCATAAATAAAGAGTTTTGTTTGGCTGTTAACCCTTGCTTTGTTACTGGAAAAAAAATATTAAAATGGAAAATCTGCCGAAAAAGTGAAATTTTGAAATTTAATCTCTATTTTCCATTTATTCTTGTGGAACACCTAAAGGGTTAAGAACGTTTGTAAAATCAGTTTTGAATACCTTGAGGGGTTTAGTTTCTTAGATGGCGTCACTTTTATGGAGTTTCTACTCTAGGGGTGCATCAGGGGGGCTTCAAATGGGACATGGTGTCAAAAAAAACAGTCCAGCAAAACCTGCCTTCTAAAAACCGTATGGCATTCCTTTCCTTCTGCGCCCTGCCGTGTGCCCGTACAGCGGTTTACGACCACATATGGGGTGCTTCTGTAAACTACAGAATCAGGGCCATAAATAATGAGTTTTGTTTGGCTGTTAACCCTTGCTTTGTAACTGGAAAAAAAATATTAAAATGGAAAATCTGCCAAAAATGTGAAATTTTGAAATTGTGTCTCTATTTTCCATTAAATCTTGTGCAACACCTAAAGGGTTAACAAAGTTTGTGGGGTCACTTTTATGGAGTTTCTACTCTAGGGGTGCATCAGGGGGGCTTCAAATGGGACATGGTGTAAAAAAAACAGTCCAGCAAAATTAGCCCTCCAGAAACCAAACGGCGCACCTTTCACTCTACGCCCCGCTGTGTGGCCATACAGTCGTTTACGGCCACATATGGGGTGTTTCTGTAAACGGCAGAGTCAGGGCAATAAAGATACAGTCTTGTTTGGCTGTTAACCCTTGCTTTGTTAGTGGAAAAAATGGGTTAAAATGAAAAATTAGACAAAAAAATGAAATTCTCAAATTTCCTCCCCATTTGCCAATAACTTTTGTGCAACACCTAAAGGGTTAACAATGTATGCAAAATCAGTTTTGAATACCTTGAGGGGTGTAGTTTCTTAGATGGGGTCATTTTTGGGTGGTTTCTATTATGTAAGCCTCGCAAAGTGACTTCAGACCTGAACTGATCCCTAAAAATTGAGTTTTTGTAAATTTCGGAAAAATTTCAAGATTTGCTTCTAAACTTCTAAGCCTTATAACATCCCCAAAAAATAAAATATCATTCCCAAAACAATTCAAGCATGAAGTAGACATATGCGGAATGTAAAGTCATCACAATTTTTTGGGGTATTACTATGTATTACAGAAGTAGAGAAACTGAAACTTTGAAATTTGCTAATTTTTCCAAATTTTTGGTAAATTAGGTATTTTTTTGTGCAAAAAAAATAATTTTTTTTACTTCATTTTACCAGTGTCATGAAGTACAATATGTGACGAAAAAACTATCTCAGAATGGCCTGGATAAGTCAAAGCGTTTTAAAGTTATTAGCACTTAAAGTGACACTGGTCAGATTTCCAAAAAATGGCCTGGTCCTTAAGGTGAAAATGAGCCCGGTCCTTAAGGAGTTAAGGACCAGTTCAGGTCTGAAGTCACTTTGTGAGGCTTACATAATAGAAACCACCCAAAAATGACCCTATTTTGGAAACTACACCCCACAAGGTATTCCAACCTGATTTTACAAACTTTGTTAACCCTTTAAGTGTTCCACAAGAGTTATTAGCAAATGGAGATGAAATTTCAAAATTGTAATTATTTGGCAAATTTTCCATTTTAATCCATTTTTTCCAGTAACAAAGCAAGGATTAACAGCCAAACAGAACTCAATATTTATTGCCCTGATTCTGTAGTTTATAGAAACACCCCATATGTGGTCGTAAACTACTGTACGGGCACACGGCAGGGTGCAGAAGGAAAGGAACACCATATGGTTTCTGGAAGGCAGATTTTGCTGGACAGGTTTATTTACACCATGTCCCATTTAAAGCCCCCTGATGCACCCCTAGAGTAGAAACTTCACAAAAGTGACCCCATTTTGGAAATAACACCCCTCAAGGTATTCAAAACTGATTTTACAAATGTTTTAACCCTTTAGGTGTTCCACAAGAGTTATTGGCAAATGGAGATGAAATTTCAGAATTTAAATTTTTGGGCAAATTTTCAATTTTAATCCATTTTTTTTCAGTAACAAAGCAAGGGTTAACAGCCAAACAAAACTCAATATTTATTGCCCTGATTCTGTAGTTTATAGAAACATCCCATATGTGGTGGTAAACTACTGTACGGGCACACAGCAGGGCGCAGAAGGAAAGGAACACCATATGGTTTCTGGAAGGCAGATTTTGCTGGACTGGTTTATTTACACCATGTCCCATTTGAAGCCCCCCTGATGCACCCCTAGAGTAGAAACTCCACAAAAGTCACCCCATTTTGGAAACTACACCCCTCAAGGTATTCAAAACTAATTTTACAAACTTTGTTAACCCTTTAGGTGTTCCACAAGAGTTATTGGCAAATTGAGATAAAATTTCAGAATTTCAATTTTTGGGCAAATTTTCCATTTTAATCCATTTTTGGCCATACAGCATTTTACGACCACATATGGGATGTTTCTGAAAGCTACAAAATCAGGACAATAAATATAGAGTTTTGTTTGACTGTTAACCCTTGCTTTGTTAACGGAAAAAATTGATTAAAATGGCAAATTTGGCAAAAAATAGCTGTTTTGGCACAGTTTTTATTTTATTTTTTTGACTGTGTTCATTTGAGGGGTTAGGTCATGTGTTATTTTTATAGAGCAGATTCGTACGGACGCGGCAATACCTAATATGTCTACTTTATTACATTTATTTAGGTTTTACACTATAATATCCTTTTTTTTTTTTAAAAAAAAACATTTTAGTATCTCCATAGTCTGAGTCAGTTGTTTTTAGTTTTTAGCCTATTGTCTTTAGAAGGGGATCATTTTTTTGCGGGACGGTTTTATTGGCACTATTTTGGGGTGCATATGACTTTTTGATTGCTTGCTATTACACTTTTTGTGATGTAAGGTGACAAAAAAATAAAAAATGTTGTCACCTTATATCACAAAAAGTGTAATAGCAAGCGATCAAAAAAGTGATATGCACGCCTAAATAGTGCCAATAAAACCATCCTCTCATCCCGCAAAAAATGAGCCCCTACTTAAGACAATCGGCTAAAAAAAAAAAACTGCCTCTCAGACTATGGAGATACTAAAATGTTTTTTTTTTCTGTTTAAAAAAGGATATTATAGTGTAAAGCCTAAATAAATTTAGTAGACATATTAGGTATTGCCGCGTCCGTACGAATCTGCTATATAAAAATAACACATAACCTAAACCCTCAAATGAACACAGTAAAAAAAAAAAAAAAACAGTGCCAAAACAGAGATTTTTTGCCAAATTTTCCATTTTAATCCATTTTTTCTGTTAACAAAGCAAGGGTTAACAGTCAAACAAAACTTTATTTTTATTTTGGGATGAGAGGACGGTTTTATTGGCACTATTTTGGGGTGCATATGACTTTTTGATTGCTTGCTATTACACTTTTTGTGATGTAAGGTGACAAAAAAAAGCCCCTACTTAAAACAATCGGTAAAAAATTTAAAAATAAACTGACTCTCAGACTATAGAGATACTAAAATGTTTTCTTTTGTTTAAAAAAGGATATTATCTTATGGCTAATATACATGAGAGTTTATACTGCCCAATATATAGAACATGCAATGAGTGTGTAGCTTGTCATTTAGCTTGTCATTCATTACTGATTCATGGTACCTATGCGTGAGTAGTTTTCCGGTATTATTAAGATGCTACCAACTTTGAATGAGACATAATTTTTTCATAACCTGTATACTGCTCCATATAACTTTATAAGCTGAGCTGCTTATCCTTATCCTTATTTGTAATCTTTAATAACATTTGTCATGAAGTTATAATACAGTTTATGCTATGTTCCCACTCATCCTTTTTCCCCACATCTTCTTTACCCTCCCCCTCTCTTTATTTTCTTTCACCCTTCTTTTTCTCCACCCCTCCCCCTCTCATCTTCATCTCTTTTTTGGGTCTCATCAGTATCACACGATATTTGCTAGACTTTAAAATGCTATTATTATTATATCTTCAATGTCTTGTCTAACTTTCATGTCTTCTTAAATAAAAAGAGATTTGTTAAAAAAAAAGGATATTATAGTGTAAAACCATTTTAAAAAGTAGACATATTAGGTATTGCCGCGTCCGTAAGAATCTGCTCTATAAAAATAACACATGACCTAACCCCTCAGATGAACATTTTTTACACCGTTTTTATTTTATTTTTTTGACTGTGTTCATCTGAGGTGTTAGGTCATGAGAGCCATAGTTTTATTTTTTTGTGGGCGATTGTCAGTGGCTAAATAGAATTAAAATTGGGGAAGGGGATTATAAATTTAGTAGTCCATGGAAATGTGGTACTCCCTGAAGCAACCATCAATGCAGAGGTCCGAATGATCGGGGCACGTGTTACAGAGTGGTGGTGTCCTTCCGTATCCCCCTCCTGTTACACACTCTATACTTTTTTGGGTCCGTCCATTCTTTCCAGTATGGGGGACCACACCTGGAAAGTGTTGGCCAGGAACGATCCAGGCGCCTCCATTTCCCGAGGGGGGGGACATGCTGCATTATCTGCATAATGCAGGCATTTCCGGATGGCCTCAAAACGGGAACGTGTCATGGCCATAGAGTGGGGTCCGGTAGAGGACGTCCCCACTCCAGTACAGCCTGACACTTTTTTTTTGACTAGGCCCATGTGCAGCACGAGGCCCAAAAATGCCCTCATCTCGGCTGCACTGACCGGAGTCCAGCCACCGGACCTAGCCAAAAAGGAGTCCGGGTGTTGAGCAATAAACTGTTGGGCGAACAAGTTTGTTTGCTCCACCATCAGATTCACCAAGTTGTCACTGAAAAAAAAACTAAAATAGTCATATTCAGTGAAGCCCACTGTGGGAATCTGGATTCCTGATTGGCCAACAAAATCAGGAATCACGGGCTCAAAATCCTCTGGGGTACACCATGCAAGTTCACCGATAGGGGGCTCAGGTGGACTTATCTGGTGGGCTGGAAAACTAGTACGAGCCCCAGATCTGCTCGTACTAGTGTGGGCCACAGGGTCCCTGGCATGGGGGTCCCCTTGCTCTGCCTTGCGTCGTCTCCGCCACCGTGGGGACTCTTCATCATCACTAGTTGATGAGGAGGATGCGGATGACAAGAGGAAAGTGGGGTCATCCTCGTCCTCACTGGGGCTCTCGGAGTCAGAGGCAAGCAGGGCGTATGCCTCCTCGGCCGAGAATGTCTGGTTGGCCATAGGGGAGTGCGTGTGTGTGTGCGTGTGTGGAAAACTTTATTTAGTGTGCATGTGTGTGGGGGCAGGGGTGTTCGCATACTTACCCTAAACCTAACAAAAAAAAAGCCCAAAACTGGTGAAAAAATATATTCAAACTCGCTGATCAGCGGTCCGAAGCTGATCAGCGGTGGGGTGGGCGATGCGCTAACAGTGGCCGGACGCTTCAGCGCACGCACACAAAAAAAAAGTGCTTGTGCCCCAAAAAAATGTGTGTGTGGGGGGGGAAGCTGCAGCACCCCTGTGGGGTCTAGGGTCACACAGCTGAGTGTGCTGTGGACCCCAGACACCCGATCTGGGTGATGCTGAAAAAATTAACTTTTCCCCCCCCCTAAACTCCCTGCCTAATCTAAGCTGTCCCTAAACCTGTCCCTAGGTTCCTGTGGTGGCTCAGATGGGGGGTGATGGGCACAGATGAGGGGTGCTGGGCTCCACAAGGCTCCTCTCTCCATGCTCCAGGACGCAGTGTGGAGGAGGAGGCAGAGCTGGGGGAAGTCAACCGCCCCGCCAGCCCGTGCAGCCAATCGGAAGCGATCCTGAGAGGTGATGTCACCATTACCTCTCAGAATCTAAGGATGGTGATTGGTGGTGCATTATCACACCACCAATCACCATCCTATTCCGGGTTATCGGGTCACCAGAGACCCGAATAACCCGGAAACGCAGCAAACCGCAGGTCTGAATTGACCTGCGGTTTGCCGCGATCGCCGATACGGGGGGGTCACAGGACCCTCCTCGGCATTGTCACAGAGTGCTTGCTGAAGGATTTCAGCAGGCACTCTGTTCCGATCACCGCCCGCTGCGCAGCGGTGAATGGGAATACACAGGGCATACAGGTACGCCCTGTGTCCTTAAGTATCGGGACAAGTGTCCCCAACAGGTTAAAAAAAAACACAAGTGCTGATTAGCACTTGCTAGTCACAGCTCACACACAAAAAAAGTAGTGCAGAGCTGGAAAAGAAAAAAAAAGCACAGACTGGAGTCCGCCAGGGGGGGGCGAGGGACAAGGAAAGGGAATGGGGATCTGAAACTGCTGCAGATGAGCCACAAATCACTGTAGCTGTTACAGATCGTCTTCTTCTTTAGTAAAAAGCACTGATTTATGTGGTAGTAAAACAAGTCCCAGCCGACAACCAGCAGCACAGTGGGGAACAGGTCCTCTCTGCAAGCAGTCACCAAGCTAGAATGGCTGCCTGCAGAGAGGCAGCAACTGTTCTTTCAGCTACAAAGCACTGCCATTGACTGGAGCACTGTTCCAGCCAATCGCAGCACTGGGAGGGTCTTCACTAACCGTCCAATTGTAGCGATCGGGGCTGCAGGAGGGCGGAAAAACTCCTGCTCGCCCTCAGCTAAGATGGCTGCCTGACGAATAGAGCAGCCATCTTATTCCGGTCACTGCGCGATGCAACGCGGTGACCGGTGTTAACTATGACGTCAGGATGCAGGAACACACTGACTTCTATGACGTAATAGTACGTCATGTGTCAGGAAGGGGTTAAGAGGCATTCGAATTTATTCTGTCATAATAGAAGTCTATAGGCAAGCATAATGGATCCGTCTGGTTTGCGTTATGCAGGACGGAAAACAGGACTTTTTTTTTTCCGTCCTGCATAACAGAAACCAGACGGATCCATTATGCGTGTTTATAGATGGATCCATTTATTATGACGGATCAAAATGGAATGCCTCTTAAAGGCTTCCGTTTTGCATTCCGTCATATTCCATTATAAACGGAACCTATAATGGAATGCCATAATGCTAGTGCAAACCCACCCTAACATGAGGTCCTCCTCCACCACTTACTGGACAACATTTAGTAAGACTCATACACTGTTTTGGAGTAAACCATGAGGAATTTTCAATGCAGTAGGCACCATGCTGTAGCTTACTTGTCAATGTTAACAAGTTGGCTTGCAAGAGACAGTTGAGTGTGGCTCACCATTTTTTTGTTTTGTTGTGGACATGCCCTTTTTCATGAGACTCCACCGCCTTTTATGTCTGCGCCCCACCCCTTCCTTGACGTGTCCTCCATGTACTGTGTGGGCCATGTACTCCCAGCCAATTCTTCTAGGAGTTCAGGAGGTCTCCCCTTTGTCTGGGAGCCTCCCGGATATTCCAGGAGAGTTGGCAGGTTTGTACTACAGATATAATCTACATACCTACCTACTCACAAACACTCAATACATATACAACATAATTACAGACCTATATGTGCTTCATATGCTTGGACAGCGCATTCACTATGTACTGAAGGGGAAATACAGTGTGCGCAGCACTATTTTTCCCCCCCCCCCCCCCCCTCTTAGTCTGTTAGTCTGGATTCACAAGATTGTTAACACTTTCCATTGCTCTGCTTTCAGGTCTTTTCTGTCCAGTCTTTGACAGAAACTGTGGCAGATGCCTCAAACAGAGCCTCCAACGCAGTAGTGAATAGATAGTATCAGATCAAAGTATAGCATCATATCTAAGTTTAACACACGAATACAGGGTCAGAACCAAGATCACTACATAAATTCTGCACCAAAGCCAAACTCAACTCAAGCACAAATGAAAAAATTGAAAAATGACTGCATAAAAAAATAAATGTTCAGTACCTGCAGTCACTACTAGGGGGAGTTTAACTTACTGCATATTATTGTACTGAATTTTATCATGTAACTCTTGTCTGTGCAGGGGATTTGGGACTCTCACAAAAATGGAGCTTTAATACCTATTCCAATTTATTAAGAAATGAATCAGTGAAGAATGTTTGACCTACTAACAACATGATGCAAGATTGAGATTCATTTTAAAAGGGTATTTCCCTAAAAGACGGATAGGTGGGGGTCCCAGAGGCGAGTATGCAGTTTCCCTGGCCCCTGCTCTGCAAGCCATTCTGCATCTTACTGAGCTGAAAAAAAGAAATTTGCTATTTCTACTCATTTTTCATTTTGTGAAGGAAGCAAATTAGAAGTTCAGGTCATTTTTTCAGATACACGAGCGATGATAAAACTTAATTTAGGAAACGTTAACTGTTCTAGGTGGTGAATGGCCCTTGAGGATTGTCAACAAAATATTCCATAAATCTATGTCAGGTAATGAGGACGACGACAAGACAGATCTGCAGCTACAAAGTATACAGAAGCACGGATGTTCTGGATTACAATATTAAAAAGGGTTTCCCGAGATTTTTTTACTGATGACTTATTTTCAGGATAGGCCATCACTATCTATTCGTGAGGGTTCGACACCTGGGAGTTCCACCGATCAGCTGTTTTGAGAAGGCAACGGTGCTCCTGTGAGAGCCATGGGCACCCAGCTTGGCTGGAGTCCGGGCCACATGTGCAGACTCTCTGGTATTAAGCTGCAAGGGCTTAGTCCTGGGTGCGGACAAATTATAAAAGAGAGGGACTGGAGGGCTTTCAGTCAACAAGCATGTATATAGCAGAATGCTGCTGAACCAGAGGGCCCCTGTCACTAGTTACTGCAACTGCTTGCTAAATGTATGTTGAGAACTGAGATCTAAGGCAGTGGTCTCAAACTCAGCATGTTGGAAAATATTTCCAGTTATATCACATGTACAGCACATACGTGTGTCACACTGACCGCCGTGAGCTACCTCAGCTGGCTTACACCCTGGAATGACTCTAAGAGCTCCTCTAGTGGTAAGAACGTTGAGATGAGAGAGGCATCTTATTTTTTTTTTTATTATACTCACTTATACAGAGCTGCTATATTCTGTATACTCACTGTATAAGTGAGTATAATAAAAAAATAAATAAATAAGATGCCTCTCTCATCTCAACGTTCTTACCACTAGAGGAGCTCTTAGAGTCATTCCAGGGTGTAAGCCAGCTGAGGTAGCTCACGGCGGTCAGTGTGACACACGTATGTGCTGTACATGTGATATAACTGGAAATATTTTCCAACGTGCTTTACAGACATTAGCATCCAACTGTCCCCAATGGGGCTCACAATCTAAGGTCCCTATCAGTGTGTATTTGGAGTGTCGAAGGAAACCGGAGTACCTGGCGGGAACCCACGCAAACATGGGGAGAATATACAAACTCCATACATATGTCTCTACTTTTTGTGCCATTCTAATCGGTTTTCAAAAATAAATTTCAAATGAACAACTCCTTCTTAATACAGATCCCAGATGAGACCCCAAAATTAATACAGACTCGCAGACCAGACACCAGAATTAATACAGAACCCCCAGACCTTACCCTAAAATTATTCAATCCACAAAATTCATATAGACCTTCAGACAAACCCCAAAATTAATACATAATCCCATACTAGACTCAAAAATGAATAAAGGGGTTGTCTGGCCTTGGAGTCAACAACCACTATTGTCCAGACCTGTATCTCTGAACATAAAAAAACCCCACTCACCTGTCTGCGGTCACGCCATTTCTCCATTCCTAGATGCTTCCGGGCCCCAGAGGACCAGGAAGTCACTTGGTCTTGTGACTGCTGTTGCCAATCATAGGCCTCAACAGTCACAGTGGCTTGAATGGTACATTGCAGCTGTTATGTATCATTTATACTACAGTGACCGCTGAGGCCTTTGAACGGAGCAGCAGCAACAGCACAGACAGGAGAGTGGGGGTTTGAATGTTCAGGGACACAGGTTAGGACCCCAGGGGTTGTCGTTTCAAGGGCCAGACAACCCCTTTAAAACAGATCTCCAGACAGACCTCCAAAAATAAATACAGACTCCAAAATTAATACAGCTCTCCCGACAAAATCCCCAAATGAATGTAGACAGCAGATTAGCCCCTAAATTCATACAGATCCCAGATCAGCCCACAAATTTATACACACCCAAGTTCAAACCCTAAATTTTTACAGCCACAGATTAAACTCCAGTTCCACCCCCAAATTTATACAGACCCCAAATCAGACCTCTGGCACCAGCGTAGAGCTAGCGCTGCCATACACATACTGTCTTGTATTAAACTGCGCTTCCAATTATTAGTTAATGGTGTACCCCCCCCCCCCTCCTTGAGGTATTGCAGATCGAAGATAATTGCCTCAGGGGGACACATGCGGCCTAGGGGCCACGTATTTGAAGCCCCTGCTCTAAGGGCTCCTTCACATGCAGTTTTTGTACTGGTAGGGTTTTTTTGGAGGGGAGAAGGGCGGACAGTATTTTAACACCTGCCTTTTTATAGCGTTTTTGCATGACTAGTTTTTTTTACAGGAAAGTATGGCCACCCTGTAATGTGACTCCCTTTGTAGAAAGGGCCCCTAATATAGCCTGCAGCTATTCACTTTAACAAAGATTCCGGTTCTAACGGAACCATGCTGGGCTGGATTACATTATTGCATTTTTTTTGGAGACCCAGCTCTCCATAACATGCGCATTCCAGGGGAAGTGGCTACAGCTTTTCTGAAGCCGGTAAAGAGCAGTTGTTTGTGTTCCTCTGTGGAGCTATATGGAGAAAAAGCACAGGAAAAAAACACAATGCAAATACGCGATTAAAAAAAACACACAGAGCAC
The DNA here is from genome assembly GCF_905171765.1 of Bufo bufo. NCBI lineage: Eukaryota > Metazoa > Chordata > Amphibia > Anura > Bufonidae > Bufo > Bufo bufo. The sequence goes on from NC_053389.1 coordinate 141,847,915, forward strand.
ATTGTTTTTTTTCAACTTCAAAAAAACCTAACAAAGAACAAACAAAGGCAATATATGAGAAACAAATGGCAGGCAGTGAGGAAAAAAATGCCACACCAAGAGCATGCAGTAATTTGAAAAAACACCATTGACCAAAAGAAAACACCTCAAGGGTGAAAATTTTGGATTACATTTAATACGTAACGGTTTTCTTTGAACCTATGACAGCACCCCTGGAGAGACCGCCTCCACCTCCTCAGGACAGGAAACAGGAACCAGAACCGCCTTTTAAAGGAGGGATCATCCCCTCTATCTCCAGTCCTTTTCTCAAGAACTAAGAAATATAACATCTTAACAACCTAATACACTCCTTTTCTTAATTGTATATATATATATATATATATATATATATATATATATACACACACACACACACAGTCAGGTCCATAAATATTGGGACATTGACACAATTCTAAATTTTTTGAAATGAAACAAACAAGATGTGCTTTAACTGCAGACTGTCAGCTTTAATTTGAGGGTATTTACATCCAAATCAGGTGAACGGTGTAGGAATTACAACAGTTTGCATATGTGCCTCCCACTTGTTAAGGAACCAAAAGTAATGGGACAATTGGCTTCTCAGCTGTTCCATGGCCAGGTGTGTGTTATTCCCTTATTATCCCAATTACAATGAGCAGATAAAAGTCCCAGAGTTCATTTCAAGTGTGCTGTTTGCATTTGGAATCTGTTGCTGTCAACTCTCAAGATGAGATCCAAAGAGCTGTCACTATCAGTGAAGCAAGCCATCATTAGGCTGAAAAAAACAAAACAAACCCATCAGAGAGATAGCAAAAACATTAGGCATAGCCAAATCAACTGTTTGGAACATTCTTAAAAAGAAGGAACGCACCGGTGAGCTCAGCAACACCAAAAGACCCGGAAGACCACGGAAAACAACTGTGGTGGATGAACGAATAATTATTTCCCTGGTGAAGAAAACACCCTTCACAACAGTTGGCCAGATCAAGAACACTCTCCAGGAGGTAGGTGTATGTGTGTCAAAGTCAACAATCAAGAGAAGACTTCACCAGAGTGAATACAGAGGGTTCACCACAAGATGTAAACCATTGGTAAGCCTCAAAAACAGGAAGGCCAGATTAGAGTTTGCCAAACGACAACTAAAAAAAGCCTTCACAGTTCTGGAACAACATCCTATGGACAGATGAGACTAAGATCAACTTGTACCAGAGTGATGGGAAGAGAAGAGTATGGAGAAGGAAAGGAACTGATCATGATCCTAAGCATACCACCTCATCAGTGAAGCATGGTGGTGGTAGTGTCATGGCGTGGGCATGTATGGCTGCCAATAGAACTGGTTCTCTTGTATTTATTGATGATGTGACTGCTGACAAAAGCAGCAGGATGAATTCTGAAGTGTTTCGGGCAATATTATCTGCTCATATTCAGCCAAATGCTTCAGAACTCATTGGTCGGCGCTTCACAGTGCATATGGACAATGACCCAAAGCATACTGCAAAAGCAACCAAAGAGTTTTTTAAAGGAAAGAAGTGGAATGTTGTGCAATGGCCAAGTCAATCACCTGACCTGAATCCGATTGAGTATGCATTTAACTTGCTGAAGACAAAACTGAAGAGAAAATGCCCCAAGAACAAGCAGGAACTGAAGACAGTTGCAGTAGAGGCCTGGAAGAGCATCACCAGGGATGAAACTCAGCGTCGGGTGATGTCTATGCGTTCCAGACTTCAGGCTGTAATTGACTGCAAAGGATTTTCAACCAAGTATTAAAAAGTGAAAGTTTGATTTATGATTATTTTTCTGTCCCATTACTTTTGGTTCATTAACAAGTGGGAGGCACATATGCAAACTGTTGTAATTCCTACACCGTTCACCTGATTTGGATGTAAATACCCTCAAATTAAAGCTGACAGTCTGCAGTTAAAGCACATCTTGTTTGTTTCATTTCAAATCCATTGTGGTGGTGTATAGAGCCAAACATGTTAGAATTGTGTCGATGTCCCAATATTTATGGACCTGACTGTATATATACACTGCTCAAAAAAATAAAGGGAACACAAAAATAACACATCCTAGATCTGAATTAATTAAATATTCTTCTGAAATACTTTGTTCTTTACATAGTTGAATGTGCTGACAACAAAATCACACAAAAATTAAAAAATGGAAATCAAATTGTTCAACCCATGGAGGTCTGGATTTGGAGTCACACTCAAAATTAAAGTGGAAAAACACACTACAGGCTGATCCAACTTTGATGTAATGTCCTTAAAACAAGTCAAAATGAGGCTCAGTAGTGGTTGTGGCCTCCACGTGCCTGTATGACCTCCCTACAACGCCTGTGCATGCTCCTGATGAGGTGGCAGACGGTCTCCTGAGGGATCTCCTCCCAGACCTGGACTAAAGCATCTGCCAACTCCTGGACAGTCTGTGGTGCAACGTGACGTTGGTGGATAGAGCGAGACATGATGTCCCAGATGTGCTCAATTGGATTCAGGTCTGGGGAACGGGCGGGCCAGTCCATTGCATCAATGCCTTCGTCTTGCAGGAACTGCTGACACACTTCAGCCACATGAGGTCTAGCATTGTCTTGCATTAGGAGGAACCCAGGGCCAACCGCACCAGCATATGGTCTCACAAGGGGTCTGAGGATCTCATCTCTGTACCTAATGGCAGTCAGGCTACCTCTAGCGAGCACATGGAGGGCTGTGCGGCCCTCCAAAGAAATGCCACCCCACACCATTACTGACCCAATGCCAAACCGGTCATGCTGGAGGATGTTGCAGGCAGCAGAACGTTCTCCATGGCGTCTCCAGACTCTGTCACATCTGTCACATGTGCTCAGTGTGAACCTGCTTTCATCTGTGAAGAGCACAGGGCGCCAGTGGCGAATTTGCCAATCTTGGTGTTCTCTGGCAAATGCCAAACGTACTGCACGGTGTTGGGCTGTAAGCACAACCCCCACCTGTGGACGTCGGGCCCTCATATCACCCTCATGGAGTCTGTTTCTGACCGTTTGAGCAGACACATGCACATTTGTGGCCTGCTGGAGGTCATTTTGCAGGGCTCTGGCAGTGCTCCTCCTGTTCCTCCTTGCACAAAGGCGGAGGTAGCGGTCCTGCTGCTGGGTTGTTGCCCTCCTACGGCCTCCTCCACGTCTCCTGATGTACTGGCCTGTCTCCCGGTAGCGCCTCCATGCTCTGGACACTACGCTGACAGACACAGCAAACCTTCTTGCCACAGCTCGCATTGAGGTGCCATCCTGGATAAGCTGCACTACCTGAGCCACTTGTGTGGGTTGTAGACTCCGTCTCATGCTACCACTAGAGTAGCATTCAAAAGTGACCAAAACATCAGCCAGGAAGCATAGGAACTGAGAAGTGGTCTGTGGTCACCACCTGCAGAACCACTCCTTTATTGGGGGTGTCTTGCTAATTGCCTATAATTTCCACCTGTTGTCTATCCCATTTGCACAACAGCATGTTAAATTGATTGTCACTCAGTGTTGCTTCCTAAGTGGACAGTTTGATTTCACAGAAGTGTGATTGACTTGGAGTTACATTGTATTGTTTAAGTGTTCCCTTTATTTTTTTGAGCAGTGTATATATATATATATATATATATATATATATACATACATACATACATACATACATCTCTATACAAATTTTACATAGGGTTGGGAATTAACCGGGTGCTGTCATAGGTTCAAAGAAAACCGATTACCGGTAAGTGTAATCCAATATTTCTTTATCACCTATGACAGCACCCCTGGAGAATAGGCAAGAATTTGTCTAGGGTGGGACCACAGCCTGAAGTACCTTACGACCTAAGGTAAGACCTTCATTAAAAGGTGCCTAAAAAAAGTATGTGGAGAGCTCCAGGAAGCTGCCTTACAAATTTGCTCTATAGAGGCAAAAACTCTCTCTGCCCAAGACATGGAAACTGATCTCGTAGAGTGGGCCCCAAACCCCGAGGGTGGATCAATCCCCTTAGAAGAGTAGGCTAAGGAAATGGCCTGTCTAATACATCTCTTAACGTCTAGACAGTGGTTCTCTGATTCCTTTTTATTTTTAGGGGAAGCACAGAATAAGGGTAACACTATCTCCTGAGAACGGTGAAACTGTGAAAAGACTTTTGGCAAAAAAAAGAAGGATCAGGAGAAATCACTACACAATCTTCCAGGATCACCAAATAGGGAGGGTCAATAGAAACAGCAGAAATCTCACTAACTCTTCTAGTCGAAGTAATGGCCAGAAGGAAAGCAAGTTTTAGGAGAGCAACTTTGGGGAGATTTCATCAATAGGCTTGAAAGGGTTTGAAGTGAGAGAGGAGAGGACCAAATTAAAATCCCGGGGGGGGATTCTACTTTTACAGACCGGGGACAATTTAGACACTGCTGTTATAAACTTTCTAATCCAGGGATGATCTGCTAACTCAAATAAGTCATTTAATGCAGAAATCTGGACTTTTAAAGTGCTGGGCCTAAGTTTTTTTGTTCCATCCTTCCTGTAGGAATCTAAAATTAGCGGGATGTTAGGAGCTTCTAGCACATCCACAGGTTTCTTGGCAAACTAAAAAAAAAGTCCTCCAAACCCTACGGTAGATCTTAGAAGTGACCTCTTTCCGACTGGCTAAGAGAGTACTAACTACATCCTCGGAGAGACCTCTCTCAATAACCAGGCAGTCAGGTGCAGATTCTTCACCTCTGGGTGAAAAACTGGATCCTGGAACAGAAGCTTCTGAGACATTGACGCACACATGGTGTTGCTATTGACATCTTGCGGAGACAGGAAAACCACACTCTTCTCAGCCAAAAGGGAGCTATAACTATTACCGTGGCCTCCTCCTTTCTGATTTTATTGAGGACTCTTGGTAACATTTTTAGTGGGGGAAAGGCATACAGAAGGTCCTGCCTCCAAGATTGAGCCAGCGCATCCAGAGCTCTCGGATGCTCCACTGGAGAAAGGGAAAAGAAGACTTCTACCTTCCTGTTTGCCCTGGTGGCAAAGAGATCTATCTCTGGAGTACCCCATAATGCGGCCACCTGATTGAAAACCTCCTGATCTAAGGACTACTCTCCCTGGAATAGTTGATGACGACTGAGGAAGTCCGCTTAAATGTACTGCAGAAAGAGATAATAGAGAAGCTTCTGCCAGGCGGAAAATCTGATGGGAGAGAGACATTAGGCCCTGAGCTCTTGTACCTCCCTGCCGGTTGATACAGGCCACTGCTGTTGTGTTGTCCGAATAGACCCTTACATTCCTGCCTCTGATGGTCGGTAGACTCTGTACTAAGGCTATCCTGATTGCATCCAATTCCCTGAAATTGTGCAAATGGGACAGAGATTTGCTGGCCCAAATCCCCTGCAATAGCAGGGACCCCACATGGGCTCTCCAACCGGATGGGCTGGCCCTCCCCTGTCACAGAATGTATCCAAGTGCTGTTGGAGATCTTCTGCCACTGAGGTGCAAAAAGAGACAGACGACCTCCGACAGGAGCTCTGGCGTCTTTGGGACTTCTTTTTTGTGGTGTCTGACCCAGAAAAAAGAAACCCCTTACTTTTTTTTTATTTGGACCTGCAAATTGTTTTGTTCTTTCTTTGCCCCTAAAGCTCCGCTTATTAAATCTGGGACGGAAAGACTTCCTGGGTGCCTGACTAACAGAGGGAAAACCCTTCTTTCTGTCCTAGGCCTTCTCTAGTAAGTCATTCAGGACGGGCCCAAACAAAAACTCTCCTTGACAAGGGATAGCACAAAGTTTTGCCTTGGAACTAGCATCCTCATTCCAGCTTTTCAACCAAATTGTCCGCCGGGCAGAGTTGGATAAGGCTACTTTCACACCTGCGTTAGGTGCGGATCCGTCTGGTGTCTGCACAGACGGATCCGCACCTATAATGCAAACGCTTAGATCCGTTCAGAACGGATCCGTTTGCATTACCATGAACAAAAAAAAAAAATAATAATTTTTTTTTTTTTCTTTTCTTTTGTTCATGATGATGCAAACGGATCCGTCTTGACTTTACATTGAAAGTCAATGGGGGACGGATCCGTTTGAAAATTGAGCCATATTGTGTCAACTTCAAACGGATCCGTCCCCATTGACTTACATTGTAAGTCTGGACGGATCCGTTTGCCTCCGCTCGGCCAGGCGGACACCCGAACGCTGCAAGCTGCGTTCAGGGGTCCGCCTGCTGAGCGGAGCGGAGGACAAACGGTGCCAAACTGATGCATTCTGAGCGGATCCGCATCCACTCAGAATACTTTAGGGCTGGACGGATCCGTTCGGGGCCGCTTGTGAGAGCCTTCAAACGGAACTCACAAGCGGAGCCCCGAACGCTAGTGTGAAAGTAGCCTAAGGCGGAAGCCCTAGCGGAAAATCTTAAGGTATCCGCAGAAGCGTCAGCTAAGAAATGCAAGGCATTACTTATAACAGGGAAGGAAGACAATAACTGCTCCCTAGGGGTACCCCCTTTAATGTGAGCCTCTAACTCCCCCATCCACACTTTTAGTGATCTGGCAACAGACGTAGCGTCAGTAGCAGGTTTAAAAACCGCCGCAGATGCTTCCCAATTTTTCTTTAAATAAACCTCTGCTCTCCTATCCATCGGGTCCTTGAGCGAACCCATGTCCTCAAAGGTGAGTGTGTTTTTTTAGACATTTTTGCTACTGGGGCATCAAGCTTTGGGGCCCAGACAACTCCTCATCAAACGGATACTTCCGCTTCACCAAAGAAGGGACGAAAAACTTCCTATCTGGCCTTTTCCCCTGAATGTTCTTATGCACATCAAACACCTTCCTCTTCCTGGGAGCTAACCCTTCAAATATAGAGTCCTGGACTGAATTCTGTGGCCTCTGATCGTTCAACCCCATAGTTGCCCGAACCGCCTTTACTAGGGAATTAGTATTTTCCACATGAAAAAGTGGTCTCCCTGCAGCCTCGTCCTCAGAAGACTCGTCTGTTGATCCCCACTCTCCTTCTTCCAGACCAGAAAGTATCTCACTATCACTGGAGGGGGAGTCTTTTGCAGCAGCTGTGAAAGTACTGGGGCTGTGCTTTCTCAGACCGCTAACCGACTCCCTGACCTATTCGCGTATCATCTGTTTTATGCTGCCCATGAAAGATGGAGCTTCCTCTTCCATTAATTTGCTGATACACCCCTGACATAGGGGTTTTTCCCAGGCAGAAGGAAGCTTCTTCTTACATACACCACATCCCTTCTCCTTTACTCTGGAAGTCTTCCTACAAGACTCCTTTGAAACATAGGCAACAGAAAATTACCCCATAAGCATTAAGATAAATAATATATGCTGGGGTATAACCCCTTCTACCCCACAGTGGTACCGATGTATCATTGGTAGTCTCAGTGGGATCAGCGCGCTGAGCCTGCTCCATGTTTCATATAGCAAACAGCCAGAATGGAGGAACTGCCACGCTTCTTCAACCAGCATGACAGTGAGCCGGTTAGGCTTATCTCCTTAGCGCGCGCTAGCCAGCATCCCTCCCCTTCCGGTCCGCAGCGTTAGCTTTCTCCCACCACCGCAACCTAGAAGTACCCGCAGATCATCGCGCGGGCCGGCGCCCGAACATGCGAACACGGCCGCAGAGGTTCGCAGGAGCCCAGGAAAGCTAGACCCTCCCAGGAACTGGGAAGGATGACGGAAGGGGTAAGGACAGAGAAGGGAGCCCAGACTTCTGCAGCGCCTCCAAGAGGAGACTTACGCCGCACAGGGTAACCCTCCACACACTATTTTTATAGCCGGGCCCCCGCAGCTCTTTTCTTGATATCCAGCAGATCTGATTCCCTCCTGCTCCTTAGGACAGGAAACAGAACTGGAGATAGAGGGGATGAACCCTCCTTTAAAAGGCAGTTATGGTTCCTGTTTCCTGTCCTGAGGGGGTGCTGTCATAGGTGATAAAGAAAACAGTTTCTCTCATGTTGACTCCATGTAACATCTGGAACTGGCATTTTTACTTAAAAAAGAAAACATTGCAAAAAGTGGCAGAAAAAAATGCATGTCAAAAACACCTGAAAAAAAAAACTGTGACACCAGCCTCAGGTCACAGATAGGACATTAGTAACCCTTGTAACCCTCTTACAAGCTCTTTAACACCTCTCCTTTAAACTTAACTCTGCCCTTTTGTTTCTCCATAGATAAAGACTAGAGTGTATGGGCTACCTGGAGACAAGTGGTGGTGAAAAATAACGTTTAGGAAATATCTGCATATTTGGGGTCAGTAGTTCTGTGCGGTTTTGTGTGTTAGGTTTATGGCTCATGCACAAGAATGTGTGCTGGCTGTGCCTGTATTGCAGCAGCCTGCAAACATCCACTTGAATAGGTCTGCAATCCATAAGGTGCGGTGCAGAACAGAGGCACGGAACCCCATGGAAGCATTACAGAGGGCTTCCGTGGGGTTCCTCTCGATGCCTCCACACGGCAAAAACATGTTCTATTTGTTTGCAGTGAAGACAGATCACAGACCCATTCAAGTTCAATGGGTCTGCATCCGTCTTGCAGTTCCCAATGCACAGAACGGCCGGGCAACGGCCGTGTGCATGAGCCCTTAGGGTGAGGGTTGGATTCTCTTAGCTGGAAATACATTCTAGTCACAACCTTGCTCTGTATGTCCTTCCCATACAAAGAGTACTACTGAAGATTATATTTCTGTCCTATCTAAGGGCTCATGCACAGCTTCCACTAATCCTGTCTACCGGAGTGAAACCCCACAATTGGTGGAGGATGCGGGCAAGAGCAGTGAGGCTGGCGTGAATGACAATTTTTTTGTTTTCTGCATTTCTCAGGCACGGTTGTATGTTGTACATTAAACTAGCTGTATTACAACCAGTGCCCCACGACAAAATGGAGGCTGTTGTGAAGGCCCTCATGGAGGCTAATCTGCAGCAGCGAGAGACAAACCTGCAGCAATGCGAGGCTAATAAGCAGCAGCAGGAGACTAACCAGTTGCTGCAACAACACGTGATAGCTTTGCAGACAGCAGGAGCAATCCCGAGCGTCCACGATGCCCGGAAAGCAGTCCGTGCCGCGATTCCTAAGATGACCCCCGGAGACGACATCGAAACCTGCCTGGCGATGTACGAGAAAGTGTCCATCAGGGAAAAGCTATCCCGTTACCAGTGGGCTGAGGTCGTTCCTCCGTTCCTGGCATCCGATTCCCAGTGGGTGTATTTCGACTTGCTGGACAATCAAGCGGCCGACTACCAGAAAGTCAAGAGTGAGATTCTGGCAAGACTGGGGGTGAATGTATTGTCAGGGCCCAGCCGGTGCATCAGTGGGGGTTCAACCAGGCTGAGCCTGCAAGACCCCAGAATTATAACTTACTTCACCTCTTGCAAAAATGGCTACAGCCTGACGTGCTGAGTCCCACTGCTATGCTGGATCGTATGTTAGCTGATATGTTCTGGAGGGTTTTGCAATACCATCTTCAGCACTGGATCGGTCAGGTGTCTCCTGGCAATGCCCTTGAGATGGTGGACCTGGTGGAACGCTATGAAGCTACCAGGAATCTAAAGGAGGGTTTTGTCAGTAAGGGGGTCGGCAAACCCTGGCAATCTCCACCCCAGGCCTGGAGATTTGAGCCGATAAAACTCGCCCGGGATGTACCCACGGCAGACCTGGCTCCGGTAGTCTGCTGGCGGTGTTAGGAACCTGGCCATGTAAGGGATGACTGTCCCCATCGGGTTGAGCCCATGGACACTAACTTTGGCTACCGTCAGTCGCTATATGCCAGGAGGCTGTGTGCAACAGTTACCCCAGGGTCTCTAGATCATTTGTGCCAGGTGGAAGTGGGAGACACTTCGGCAGAAGCTCTGCTGGACTCAGGGAGACCTCAATGTCTCTAGGGATAATTTTGGTACTGCCCAACAATGGGACCCAACCCTATCCCGCGCCTGGGAAAATGTGTTAATAGAAGATGGTGAACCATCCCGCGCCTGTGTTAATAGAAGATGGTGAACCATCCCGCGCCTGTTTTCCCGTTTTGTGGTTCATCAGGATATGTTGTATCGGGTAAACCAACTACGGGGTGAGCCTATTGAACAGTTGGTGGTCCCCAAGGCTTATCGCAAGCTTGTGGTAGATCTAGCCCACCAACACGTTCTCGGGAGTCACCTGGGCCTGCAGAAAACTCATATTCTACTGTGGTTTTACTGGCCCAGCATATTCAAAGAAGTGGAAGGGTTTTGTAAGTCTTGCCCGACCTGCCAGATAACTAGCCCCTAGCCACATTTCCATAGTCCCCTAGTACCTCTCCCGATTATTATTTTTTTTAAACTCGTTTTATTGCATGGTAAAAAATTTGCAAGCATGGCACATGTACAACCAGAAGTTATCAAGACCCACACATGGGCCATACATAAAAGCAAAAGCATCGTATGAAGAATCTTACATACATTTTAAGCAGCTGTGAATATCGGATGTCTATGTCAATGATAACATGTTCAGAAACAGTCAGGGGATATAAACGTATGGGTGCATATTAGAGATGGATAACAACCACTTGTCTCAGGAGGTCAGTCATCCGGACTCACAAGCTTTCATACATGCTCACGGATGAACTACCCAGAGCCATCAGACTCCTGGTGCTGGCTCTCGTCATGCGCAGTAAGTGAAGAGTCGCACCAAGCCCCCCACACGCCATGTGCTTTCCATTGATACCGTAGCGTTAACCAGAGACAGCCATAGACCCCGGGATGGCAGCTTGTCCCCCATCCAACACATGGCGATTGCCTTTCTAGCCATGAACAGTGTTCTTTCAAGGAAGATTTTATGATAGTGTGTCCAAGATTCCTCATCAACTACTCCCAAAATACACATTTTAGGGCACAGCTGTAATAGTGCATGTACCAGGGGTCCGAGGATCTCCAGTACAGACAACCAAAACCGCCGGATGTATGAGCAGTCCCATATCAGGTGCCAGAAATCTGCACCCTCCACCCCACACCTATGACATCTGGTATTATCCATTCTGCCCATCTTATGAAGCCTGGTGGGAGTTAAATAGCTATAGTGCAAAATAAAGAGCTGCGTCATCCTGTTGTTAATGGAGGGGGATACTCTAGTTGGTGCTAGTAGGGCCTCTTCCCATTCTTCCTCAGACAAAGAGGGTATGAACCCCTTCCATTTGCCCTCTACGGTCAGCGGGGACATCAGCAAGCGGCGATCCAGCAGGTGGGTATAAAGGGCCGATACTATCCCCTTGGGACCCTGAGATCTGAGTATGCCAATGGTGGGGTATTTAGATATGCTTCTGCCACTGTCTCTAAATTGAGTTTGAAGGGCATGTCGCAGTTGGAGATGCCTGAATGATAAGGTACTTGGCACTTGGAACCTGTCCTGGATTTGCGCGAAATCTAAAAGCTTGCTATCCTCATATAAGTCCCCTAGCGTTTGAATCCCATATCTCCTCCACTCCCCTGCACCCTCTAACCTCAACAGGTGTGGAAACATGCAGTTATCCCAAATAGGAATATTACAAGGTAAATCTTTATAAGCATTCAGCTTGGAGGCCTGCCATATCTGGTGGGCTAGTTTATGCAGCGGGAGGGTAGCTTTCTGTAAGCGTCCCATTCCTTCTAACACCGGCCACAAAGTCGAAACCTGCAGATATTCATGCAAATAGTATTCCGAGTTGGGTCTTATGGTCTCGGTAACCCAGCTCCTCAGGAATCTCAGCTGACTAGCAATGAAGTAGAGGAAAAAAATCAGGCAGTGCTGCCCCGCCCTGCAGCTTCGACCTCTGGAGGACCTGGAGCGAGAGCTTTCTTCTAGCTTTCCCCCATACAAAAGCAGCGACCAAGGAGTGTATGCGTTTAAAGAAGCTCCGAGGGATCGGTGTGCATGCATGAGACAATACATATAAGCCTTTAGGTAACAGAACCATTTTCACTAGGTTCAGTCTGCCCATAACGGACAATGGAAGGGCCTCCCATGCTTTCATTTTATCTTTAAAAAGAGCTTCCAGAGGCTCAACATTCAGGTCGTAGGCAAGCTGTGGAGCCCTAGTGATCATCATCCCAAGGTATTTGAATCTATCCACTACTGGCAGGTTATGATGGTGAGTCCCCCAGTCATGGTCCCACAAAGGCATGATGGCTGACTTACCCCAGTTTATATGTAGTCCAGAATAGCGCCCAAACAAGGCTATTACTTCAATTGCCCTTGGTAGGGACATCTCTGGACTAGACATAAAAAGTATCAGATCATCCGCATACAAGCCTATTCTCTCCTCCCTGCAACCCATTGAAATTCCTGCATACACTGAATCCTGCCTGATTCTAATTGCCAGGTGTTCAATCGCGATTGCAAACAACAGGGGTGAGAGCGGGCAACCCTGCCTAGTGCCTCTGCGTAAGGAGATCTCCTTTGAATAGGAGCCATTGAGCTGGATACGTGCAGATGGGTTATTATAAAGTATTTTAATCCATTTTATGAAATTGGGACCAAAACCGAAGCTTCTCAGCACAGCTATCAGGAAGGGCCATTCCAGGGAATCAAAAGCTTTGGCAGTGTCTAGAGAGGCCAGGGCCCACCTTTCTTTCCCTGCCGAACCTATCTGCGCGACTACCTGGGTTCTTCTAATATTATCTGATGTGGATCTGCCCGGCATGAATCCTGATTGATCAGAGTGGATCACTGTGGTTATTGCCTTGTTAAGCCTATTGGCTAGCACTCTAGTCAGGATTTTATAATCCAAGTTCAGCAATGAAATTGGACGGTAAGATCCACAGTCCAGCGGATCCTTGCCAGGCTTCAGTATCAAGACTATAGAGGCATCATATAATGATACTGGCAATGATCCGCCGGAGTGCACCGCCCCATACAGCTTTACAAGTTGTGGCGCTAGTATCTCCCTATACTTTGCGTACACCTCCACCGGGATGCCATCAGGACCCGGGGCTTTCCCAGCGGGGAGATCCGTGATGGCCTTCTCTACTTCCTCCAAGGTGATGACCTCTCCCGATTATTGAAGTACCTTTTGACCGAATAGCTATGGACCTCATAGGCCCAGTACAGAAGTCCACCAGAGGGCATCAACACATCAGTCATTCTAGACTACGCCACTCGGTACCCGGAGGCGGTGCCACTGCGACATACCTCGGCCAAACTCATAGCTAAGCAATTAATGGAGATGTTTTCCCGAGTAGGACTACCTAACGAGGTTCTGACCGACCAAGGAACCCCTTTTATGTCCAAGGTGATGAGGGAACCAAACAGCTATGGACGTCCGTTTACCATCCGCAAAAGGACGGTCTGGTAGAAAGGTTTAACCAAACATTAAAAAATATATTGAAAAGGGTGGTGGCTAAAGATGGGAAGGACTGGGACCTCCTTCTGCCCTATCTCATCTTCACAGTGTGAGAGGTACCCCAGGCCTCTACTGGGTTCTCGCCTTTCCAACTGCTATATGGCAGACCCCCTTGCGGTCTCTTGGACGTGGCCAAAGAGGCGTGCGAACAACAACCCACGCCACATAAAAGTGTCATTGAGTATGTTACCCAGATACAAGATTGGATAGAGAAAGTGTTGCCTCTTGTTAGGGAGCATATGGAGGTAGCTCAGCGAGCCCAGAGTCGGGTATATAATCGGCAGGCTCGGGTCCGGATCTTTAACCCGGGTGATCGGGTTTTGGTTCTGGTGCCGACCGTGGACAGTAAGTTCCTGGTAAGGTGGCAGGGGCCCTACGAGGTACTCGAGAAAATTGGAGATGTAAACTACAAGGTACACCAGCCAGGGCAGCGAAAGCCGGAGCAGGTTTACCATGTGAATTTGCTCAAACCTTGGAAAGATAGGGAAACCCGTACAGAAGACAGCTTGTGGCCAGGTTTACTAGGAGAAGAGGTATCGGCCCCTCTGTCTGATGCAAGGCGGCTGTCACAGTAAAAATTGCTGACAGCCTCTCCTCTAAACAGACTCAGGAGGCCAGGGAGTTTGTTAGTTGGAACACGGACTGTGTAGTCTGAGCGTGAGCTTCAGGGAGAAAGTCACAGTCCCTCCCACCCCTGCAGCATACAGAAGTTGATTTTTACCTTCATTTTTTCAATTCCTCTCGGCTGTGAAGTGGGAGGGGGCATGGCCTAACTGGATTGGGGCGTGGTTTAACGTGAGCTGGGGGTGGGGTTTTTAAGTCCGTCTATTGAGGGTGGCCTGAATGGCCACCCTACCTGCCCCCTTAACTGTGAACTCCACAGCACTCTGCTCCCTTAACAGTGTCATCCACAGCGCCCTGCCCCTTTAAAGCTGACCTACAGCAGTGAAGCAAAATGGCTGGGTTGTTATGGAAACATGGTGTAAAACTGTGTGTATGTGGAAACTAACGACCTGCGAGCTTCTATTGGTTGATAAGGGACATGTGACTCTGTGTATGGCAGTTGGGATAGGAAGAGAATGACCTGCAAGCTTCTATTGGCTAATGTAGATCATTGATGTGCCATATTTGCATTTTTGGGGAATATTTCAGGAATTGTACATCCGATAGAGCTGAGACCCAGTCTAAAACCTTCCCGGACACCTGATGTACCTGTGTGCCAAATTTCGTGATTGTAAATGCGATGGTGTGGATTCCTGTAGCGGACATACACACACACATACACTCAGCTTTACATAATATATATACAGTTGCAAGAAAAAGTATGTGAACCCTTTGGAATTATATGGATTTCTGCACAAATCTGTTTCAGTTCAGCAATATTCTTGGGATGTCTGGTGTAAATCGCTTTCTTGAGGTCATCCCACAGCATCTCAATCGGGTTGAGGTCAGGACTCTGACTAGGCCACTCCAGAAGGCATATTTTCTTCTGTTTAAGCCATTCTGTTGTTGATTTACTTCTATGCTTTGGGTGTGTGTTTTTTTTATAGGGCAGGGCAGCTGTAACCAACACCTCCAATCTCATCTCATTGATTGGACTCCAGTTGTCTTACACCTGACTCCAATTAGCTCTTGGAGATGTCATTAGTCTAGGGGTTCACATACCTTTTCCACCTGCACTGTGAATGTTTACATGGTGTGTTCAATAAAAATATGGTAACATTGAATTCTTTGTGTTTTATTAGTTTAAGCAGACTGTGATTGTCAATTGTTGTGACTATGAAAATCAGATCACATTTTATGACCAATTTCTGCAGAAATCCATATAATTCCAAAGGGTTCACATATTATACAGTATATATAAAGAATATGGGGGGACATTTATCAAAATCAAAATTTTAAGCTCTGGTCTTGATTCCCTCTGTGCTGCCGGAGGATTCAATAAACTGATGTTGAGGTACAAGCCTCTCATGAATTTGTTGCATCCTCTGATAGTCCATGCAACACACTTAAAGGGGTTATCCAATGTCATAAACAACCCCCCCCCCCATGTGCCGTGCCTCTCACACAGAATATACTTACCCCGCTCTGCCGCTGCTGCTTCTCCCTGTCAAGGCTGGAGTAGTGGATCAGGTGTGGAACCCCTTGGCAGGGACGAAATAATTCCAAAAACAGCGGAGTACAAAAGGGTAATTTAATCGGGTAGTCAGGTTCAGTTCCGGGTCGTGGCGGGCAGCATAAGTCGTAGTCAAAGGACCAGGCAAAGAGTCGGTAGCCGGGAAGTCAGAATAAACAACGGATTCACAGGAAAGAGCTGGGTGTTCACCATAAGGTAGAATAACTCAGCAATGAGTCAAGGCTCTGACCAGCTTTAAGTACACCTTGAACCCAGGACCGCCCCCCCTGGTTGCCAGGCACCAGGAAGCTTCCTAGTCAGAAGCCAATCATAAGGCTGTGGGCAGTGGTGAAGGCTGAAGTCCTCCCCCAGCCTGAGTAACACCTGTGACCTGGAATGGCGGGTGCGCACTACGCTCGTATTCCCGCGCACGCGTGCGCGGCTCGTGTACCGCGCACGTGCACCCAGCGCCTGACCCACGCATGCGCACTGGCCACACCAGCGCCAGATGCCCTGCCAGTAAGAGGAGGAGCCACCTGCACCCGATGCCTGCGTCTGCGAACCTGATGAGAAACGGCCCCCCTAGGTCCCTGACACTCCCCGTGCGCAGATGAAAACATCCGGTGTCGGGGGAGCAGTCAATGGCAGGCAGGGATGGGGACAAGCCTCTCTAGCATCGCGAGTGACGCTAGAGAGGCTTGTCCCCGTCCCCGCCTATCATTGGCTGCTCGTCCCCGACACCAGATGTTTTCGGCGGTGTACAAGGAGAAGCAGCAGCAGCGGTGCGGGGACCAGGAGCGGGAAAGGTATATTTCATGTGAGGGGCCCGGCAATTGGGGGGGCTGTTTATGACATTGAATAACCCCTTTAAACGGTTGTGCAGTCTGTTTGTGCAGTGGTGGAGTAGTGTAATTACACTGTAATTATATTTAAGTGAATGGAGCGAGTACTTGTAATTACATAGCATTTCCAAGACGAGCAGTGTAATGAAGAGGAAGCAGCGACGGCATGGATTGCCACCTCCTATTCTAACAGCTGATCAGCAGGGGTGCGCTGATCAGATATTGATGACCTATCCTGACGATGGGGGGGGCTGTCATTTCAGTTTTTGCCTCAGGCAACAGAAAGGCTAGGTGCTGCCCTGGTTAGAGCCTTAGACACATAATTCAAAAATCAGGAGACGTAGCGGCATGACGTAGGACGTAGGCGTGCGCCAGCCCACCCTCACCCGCCGACCGGCGTCCGAGTATTGACCTTGTGCATTGCCACCTCTGTGCCTGTATGAAGAGTAAGATATGAGGGGCCAGAATCGTAACTTCGCATCCTTGGACTACCGCTTGCCGCTTGTCTGAGCTTCTTAGGACAGCAGGAGAGCCTGTGTGGATGCGGTGAGCGGACCTGCAGCGCATTTTATCATCTGGATGAGTATGCTATGACTCAGTCTGTGTGAATCTATTATAGTATGAGCCTGTGTTTCTTTGTCCCCTGTGGACTTGCTCGGCAAGCTGGCCCAGTAATACAGCTTCAATGGTCGTGTTATGAACTGGAGTTGGATGCAATGATCTGAGTGTATGACTCTGGGGCCTGATGAGAACTCAAGCCCTCTATCCTTCTTAGATCGTACGATTTCAGATTCTTCTAAATGAGCAACATAAACTAACAGCATTAACTGAGTCAATTACACTAACTGCATTGAGGCGTAGTATGCTGCTGTTGTGGTGGAAAAAGAAGACGGGCAGCTCCTAGTTACTCACCTCCTGCTTATTGCTATCTACACGTTGCTCTTGGAGTCTCATATTGATGTGTGGGTAGAGAGCCACCACCGGGACTGAGGACCTGGGAGAGTACTGTCTTGACTTTGGCCTACGTGTTCTAAAGTGTACTGCCGATGGTGACTTATCCCTTATTGAGGCCATGGTGGCCCATGTTGGCAGAACTTTGTGCATCAACCATGTATTATTTATTGGCGAAGGGCTGGTGATCCAGCCTGATCATTATATGCAGATATTACTAACATACAAACACACTAACCTGTTGTTCAACAGATTGACTCTGAGCAGTCATAGTCACTGTCTTTTACTTGGCGTTGATTGAACCACGCGGTGAAAGTGACTGCTCCTGCAGTTTGCCTGGGTACTCGGTATACCCTTAGTTGATTGGGATTAGACTTGAGGTCAGCACACATCATGGACACTCTCTATACTGCTTGTATTTTCTAGTAATTAACGTGTTTAGTACCATTTATATCTACTGCGTGTAATTTTTTTTTTTTGTTTATACTATCATTTTGTTTCTAAGTTTGGGTGTAAACGGAAACTAGTAGCCAGAAACTGGTAAATTTGGGCAACATGCCACCTAAATCATACAGCAGAAGGTCGGGTGGGACAGTGTCACCAAAAGGGAAAGGGGTGGACAGTCCTCAAACTAAACTAGAGAAATATCTTAAATCCCCTCCCACAAGACTAAAGGGATGCAGAGGGCTCTAGTTCGGACGGAGGATAGAGAGGACCCCGAGGCTGGGGGACCCAGTAGTAATAAAGGTCCCAATAGTCATATGGAAATAATAGACAGGAAACTAGAAGATATACTGGAAGCTATAAAATCTACCAATCAAGCCTTAGGTTCTTTAACTGTTACAGTAGCTGCCCTACAGTCTGATAAATCCTTAATAAAGGAGGATATGTCTAAAATATAGTCTCGAGTTAAAGATACGGAATCCGATATTGTAGAAACAAAAACAGAATTGAGTAAACTGAAAAATTAGGTAGTGGAGATGGATACGGAGCATAAAATGCTAAGGGACAAACTCATAGATCTGGAAGACAGATCTAGAAGAGGGAATCTCCGATTCATAGGTTTCCCAGAAAGGGTAGAAGAAAAAGATCCTGGAGGCTTCATTCAGAAATGGATAATAGACTCGTTAGGTATAGAACATTTCTCTCCACTTTTCACTGTGGAACGCTCCCACAGGATTCCTGGTAAAATAAAAAATCCAGCTGGGCCTCCTCGGGCCTTTTTAGCAAAAATACTCTGTACAAAAGGCAGAGATCTAGTGATGAGATGCAAGAGAGAAATAGGAGAAATATTATATAATGGTAACAGGATTGAAATTTATCCAGACTTTTCCAAACCTACACAAGATAAACGAAAAGAGTATAGGGATATTAAAAAACTGTTAGCACGAGCTAATATTAAATATGCCATGCTATACCCAGCTAAATTGAGGATTATATACAAAGACTCTGTTTTTTTTCTGATTCAGCAGAGGCGCTAAGATGGCTAGACTCTAGGGGCATTGGAGTTGGATGATGTACTTGAGATATATTGCGTATATTATGACTATGCTCGGATGTGGGTGGTGGGGCCGGGAGACGGGGGGTCGGATTGGTGTTATGTAAGAGGTTTATGAGGATTATTTCTCCATGTGAACCAAGTAGGGGGGTGGGGGGAGCATCATAGTCGGTGGACTCAACCGGACAGCTATAAAACCTATGATAAATCAGGCTACTCCAATATTTAGTTTTCATGTCACATAGGGTTATTACATGGAATGTGCGGGGAATGGCGGACAAGAAAAAAAAAAGAGTAATCTATGATTTAGTGGTGAGGCATCTCCCCGCTATAGTAGAGTTGCTAGAAACACACTTTATTCCTGAAAAAATTGCTCTCTATAAGAAGAAATGGGCTCAGTATGAATACCATTCTTGCCATTCGTCCTTTTCACGAGGGGTTAGTTTTTATATCCACAGAAACATTGAGTATGAACCTCTAGACCAGCTTATAGATCAGGAAGGCAGGTTTATTTTCTTATATTGCCGTTGGAATCAAATGACATGTATTCTAGCTTTTGTATATATCCCCCCTCCATTTTCATCATATGTTCTTATTAAACTGGCTGAATACATAGGTCACAGAGTTAAAGAGGACCTTTCATTACAATAAAAAATCGAAACTAAGTATGCTGACATGGAGAGCGGCACCCAGGGATCTCCCTGCACTTACTATTATCCCTGGGCACCACTCTGTTCTCCCGGTATCTTCAGATTTTCAGCTCAACTGGGAGGAGCCTGCTCTTGTTCTCCTGGGCGTCTCCTTCTCCCAGGCTGGAGTGCTGGCCAATCGCAGCACTCAGCTCATAGCCTGAGAGTTTTTTTTCTTGGCCAGCACTCCAGCCTGGGAGAAGGAGACGCCCAGGATAACAAGAGCAGGCTCCTCCCAGTTGAGCCGAAAATCTGAAGATACCGGAGCCTATACCGGGAGAACGGAGCGGCGCCCAGGGATAATAGTAAGTGCAGGGAGATCCCTGGGCGCCGCTCTCCATGTCAGCATACTTAGTTTAGATTTTTTATTGTAATGAAAGGTCCTCTTTAAATGTCCTGTCTTGGTTATGGGAGATTTCAACTGTGTTTTAATGGATAACTGTCACATTTAGACCCTAATTTAAATTTTCAGATATGTAGTTACTAATAACATGATATTCCAGAATCAGTTACTATTAGACTGACTTACCCCATATTTAATAAGATTCAGCCCTTAGCAACCAGTCTGCATAAAACTGCAATTTCACTATTCAGTTAAGATGGCCGCCACTGCCCTCACCCTGAGGCTAATCCCGCCTGCCCTCACTACCCATAATGCATTGATCTCCTCACATGCATTAGCCAGTAACAATAGCCCCCCAAAAGTGTCAGTAACCAGAGCCCTCCCCCCTAAAGGGTTAATCTCCTGCAGCACAAAGGGGTCCTCTTACCACATGTTGCTTTCATTTATACACTGAGCAGATGGCAGATCTCCCTTCCCTGGTCTGCGCTGCTCCAACTATGCATTCTCCAGCTCTGCTGAGTGAGGGAGCGTCTGCCAACCGCAAGGACAGGGAGAAGTGCACACAGCCCAGGCACTGTTATCAGCTGCTGGGGAGGACCTGGCTTTAATCATTTACTTACAGTCCCTGGCTGTCAGTAATGTGACCTTGCACGCAGCCTGCTTCTGCGTCCTCCGTCTATCAATAGATAGACGGACCATGCCTAGCAACCCTATTTTAAGCACAGGTAAAAGTAGGCAGTACAGGGAACAAAAATGTGGAATTAAGGGGAAATTGAATACACAGTGAAAAGTTGAAATAGGGCCACCAAGGTGATATTAATCACCACAATCCAATACTCCAAAAAAAAAAAAAAATACGACAGTTATCCTTTAAATAAGGACAGATTGTCTTCCTCTCCCCAAAGTAGTGCAACAACCAGAACCACTTCTCTCCTGTATAGGATTTGCCAGGAGATGTCCTTGGTTGACATCTGGCGTTTCTTATACGGAGACAAAACCGCCTATTCTTGATATAGTAAACCATACAAGGCTATGTCCCGAATAGATCTAGCTTTAACTAGTACAGATTTTTTAGATATGATTAAAAAGATGACATATGAAGCCCATGGGATCTCTGATCATTCACCAGTATCACTTTTAATCAAAATGCCTGGTCTTAGGAATTTTTTTACAGTGTTTTGACTTAATCTTCATTGGATTCAAGTAATAGGTGATCAGGAGAGTATGGGGAGAGAAATCTCAGACTTCTGGGAGCGGAATATTGGTTCAGCACATTTTCACTATGTCTGGAATGCTTTTAAGGCATTTTTGCGAGGGCTATACAGGGTAAAAATTAAGGAAAAGAAAAAGGCCTTCTGTAAAACGGAGAATGCTCTAGAGGGAAATGTAAAGAGACTAGAGGCAGAAGTCCATAAAAATAATAGTGTGGATAGGCAACAATGGTTAATGGAAGCCCAAGAAAAACTACAACACTATTTATTTCAGAAAGCCCAACACAAGATCTTTTTCTCCGGGAAAAAAGCCTTTTGTGAAACAGGGAAGCCTGGTAGACTACTGTTTTCTATGATATCAAATCAACGAGGGCACAATAAAATCAGATGTCTTAGATTAAGAAACGGGAATATAACGTATAATCAAGATATCATTAAACTTGAATTCTTCAGACATTTCATAGCTGTATATCAGTCAGAATTGGATGAGGAGGATAGAATAGGTCCCTATTTGGATGGTATTGCGTGCCCTGAGCTCTCCGAACTGGACAGGACTATATTAAATAACCCCATTTCTCTCATTGAATTACAGAAAGCATTAAAGAGTATTAAGGGGAGTTCGGCTTCCGGTAGAAATGGACTGCCATTTGAAATCTACAGATGTTTTGGGGACGAGATTCTCCCATTCCTGTTACAGGTACTAAATGCTTCTTGGAATTCAGGCAGCCTTCCCTCATCGTTTATGGAAGCCTTAATCACCCCCATTTAAAAAAAAAAGCTAAAGACGGTATGGAGGTTGGCTCCTACCGCCCAATTTCACTATTAAACACTGACTATAAAATCTTAGCCAAACTCTTGGCTAACAGGCTTAAAAAGGTGATACATAAACTGTTCCAGCCTAACCAGACAGGTTTTATCCCTGGGAGATAGATAGGATCTAATAAATAAAGAGTATTCACTGATATTCAGTATGGGGGAGGACCGTTCCATCCTATCCTTAGATGCGGCGAAAGCCTTTGACAGGTTGGAGTGGCCCTTCCTGTGGCGGGTAATGGAGAGGATGAAATAAGGGACCAATTTTATTAAATGGGCCCATATTCTTTATCAGCTCCTCTCAGCCAGTATTAGTATCAATGGATTTAGTTCGGAGACAATTTATTTACATCCTGGTACCAGGCAGGGATGCCCTCTGTCCCCATTGTTATTTTCTCTCTTCCTGGAACCTTTAGTCTGTAAAATCAGGGCGGCAAAGACGATTGAAGGATTTGGAGGTAAAGGGATGGATGACAAGATTTGTCTATATGCGGACGATATTATTTTTTTGAAATCGGGATGGAGGGGTCTATCCTCCGTGATTGAAATTATTGACGATTATGGATCCCTGTCCGGGTATAAGATCAATTGGGAGAAATCCATACTTCTCCCTCTTAATCGATCCGTGCTCGAAGATGTTATCAAAGTACGGGTGCTTTCGACCACTGATTATATAGAATAACTCGGAATTAAAATCAGTGCCGATTTACAGAGATTTAATATGCTTAACACAGTCCCAATGGTTAACAGAATCAAAGATAGGATAAGGACATGGCAGAAATTGCTGCTATCACA
Source organism: Bufo bufo (assembly GCF_905171765.1). Taxonomy (NCBI): domain Eukaryota; kingdom Metazoa; phylum Chordata; class Amphibia; order Anura; family Bufonidae; genus Bufo; species Bufo bufo. The sequence continues at coordinate 141,870,514 of NC_053389.1, forward strand.
GGCAGATAGGATAGCCCTTGTAAAAATGGTCTTGCTCCCGATAGCGCTCTATATATTGACTAATTGCCCAGTATTGATTGAGGAGTCTCTTTTCAAATTATTGGAGAAATTATTAAATGACTTAATATGGGGCAGGAAACGCGTAAGAATAAAGCAACAATATTTATGGTTGGCAGAGGGAGATGGTGGTCTCTCTCTCTCTCCCCTTTTTTCAGGTATATTATATTGCAGCGCAAATTCAGTGGTGCATGAGTGGGGAGAGGAGACAGCCCTCTCCAGCTGCTCACCCGAGGATATAAAGGCACTTTAAGAGACAACTTTAGTATATTGGAGTCAGGCTATCTGGGTAAAATGGGGAAACATTGCCCAATTAGTGATATGTTACATAAATGTTGGTATAAAATTAAAATAATCTTGGGAATAACACACAGTCTACACTTTACTCCAATTTGGCACAATACACACTTAGGTGAATTTGCAGTAATACCTGAGCAAAATTATTGGATATTAAAAGGAGTTTTAACACTATCGCACTTAGTTACAAATGGAAAGTTAAACCCCTTAGAGAAACTACTTTTGGGAATAGAACCTTCACTATTGGATAAGTTTAACTATACCCAAATTAAACACGCATTTGCCTGCACTAAGAAAAAAAATGTTTTCTTTGTCCAAGAACAGAATTTTTGGGACTTTTGCTTCAAAAAGAACGAGACCTCTTTCACTATTGCACAAATATATCATAAGATACAGGTAGATTTAGCTACAGTGATAAAATTCAACAGTGTGACTAGATGGGAAAAGGATTTGGGCAACATGGCACTTAATTGGGGAATTATATATAAAAATATAAAAGAATCCTCCATCTCTAGTAAATACTGGTTAATACAATTCAAGATCATACATTGATTATACTATACCCCTTTATGCCTATTCAAGATGTATAGAGAAAAAAATGATAGATGTCTGAAGTGCCATGGAGAAGCGGCAAGTTATTGCCATCTTCTCTGGAACTGTCCATATATTCAGAATTTCTGGCAACAGATATATGCTGAACTGGAAAGCAATACGTCACAAAGATTGACACCACGTATAGAACAAGCAATATTTGGCTTATTATCTAATAGCACTGAATCTAAACAAGATAAACATAGATGGTTGGTGGGGCTTCGATTAGCAAGAGTCCTGATAGTAAACAAATGGGGCTCGGAAAGCAGCCCGAGATTGTGAAGTAGAAAGCTCTGATGAATAGGTTGATGATTTATGAACGTATGGCCTAACTGGAGTAGCTGTCCCGGTCGGGAGTTCCACCGACGATGACCCAGGGGTGGGATATTGGGGGGTTTATGGGAAGGGGGGGGGGGGAATTTAAGTGAAAAATTGACATGATAATATGTTGAACAATTGTTATTCGTGAGATTTGATGTTCTTAATTGGAATTGCTAAGTTATGTATCTTTTTATACTTTGAATAAAATAGAAAAGATTAAAAAAATAAAATAAAAAGGAAGACTCTTTAGGCCTGCATTCCCTGAATTTAGTGGAGGCCATTGTGGCACAAAAAGAGGTATAATATAGTGGGTGATCAGCATGCATGTGGGAACTGCATTCCCTGAATTTAATGGAGGCCAGTATGGCACCAGCAGAGGTAGTATTTAGTGTTAGGTTCCTGTCCTAAAGAGATCGCCTTGCCGATGGCAGACAGGCACAAATAATTTTGTACAAAATGTATTTGCCAAGAATCTCACATCTATAACATAGCATTAGGATAGTTCTACTGTGAGTATGGCACGATTGTATATACTTTATTATTTGTGTTTGCAGAGTGCAGTTGTATTGTTTGTTTTTGTGCTTCCAGCCATGGCGAGGTGCACCTGAGCACTGGGATGTGCTGATTAACACCCATTTTTTTCTTTGCAGGAATGGCATAACATATAGTTATAAGAATAGATGCTCCAGAATCATTATTACATAGGAAATGGAAGTAGTTACTAAAACAGACATGTTGTCAGGATATGACGGCAATGTAGCACGCACATAAAGGGATAGTGTAGCCCTAAAACTCCCCAGACCCACTATCCCTGCGCGGTGACCCCCACAACTGTTTTAGGCATAGAAAATGTTCCCCTATAGTAACAATACAGCTAAAATAAACGCAATTCCACCAAGGAACAGCAGGGGGAGCCAAAGAAGCAGAAATTCACAGGCGCAAGACATATAGAGCATATAGAGCTGTAGGGAATGGCTTCCCTACATGTTGGCGGAGCTGTGAGCTGACGCCTTAATGCTCTGACGTGCTCCTTCATTGGCTCCCGGCTGAGAAGGCTGCATCGCAATGTAATTTCCCCTAGCAACCAGATGCTGCTGCCGCATAAAGGCAGCACCAGCCAGGAGAACCGTGACAGGTCCTCTTTAAAGAGAGTCTGTCACATAATTTTCACCTATATAACACCATTGCCCCCGAGAAGATTGCAAACACATTCCAAACATACCTGTGTGTACTTTGTGTCTTTATTCCATGTCCAGAAAAAATACTTTTAATCTGCTGAAAAATGGTCGCCAAGTGCACAAGCCTGTCCAGCTGTGCACTTGGGAGCTGTTTTCCAGCAGAATAAAGCCCCATGCACATGACTGTATTTTTGGTCTGGAATATAGGGATATTTCTAATGCAGTAAATGTAACTTGTTTCAGTTTATTTTTAATATAGTACAGGGATGTTAATAATTTTTGTAATAGACTTTATTAGGGAAACATGTTTTCTTTGTGCTAGAAAACAGGGTGTCAAGAGTCTTCATAGCAAATTTCTAACAACGTTGCTAAGGACAATCTGTCTTCAGTCTTAAGATCCCCTTGAGCGCTGAAGACACCTGTGTGTACCATCCAGAGGCTTCCAGCCTGTCTCTTGTTGCTACCTGAGTCTCTGACTATGTAAAAGTGCCTTTGGAGCCCAAACTCAGATGGGCCCCACCCAGGAGGAAAGCTAAATAAATTTAATGTCAGGGCCCCCTCAACAGTATTACATAATCACATTATATACAGTGACAATATATAGAGTGACATGACGTATATTAGACACGTCGGAAATGGACGGAGCGGCTACTGGGCCTGGTCTGAGAGAGCGATCTTGACAGCAGTGGGGTTGCACGGGAGGAGGGGATTGCAAAAAAGTCGCAGGGGGGGAAAGGGGAGCCTGTTCAAAAATTTGCTGTGGGGCCCTGTCACATCGCAAGATTACGGCGCTCTAGCTTTCTGACTTCGGGGAGCAAGGAGGAGATTCTGAGGATGCAGGGCGGTGCTGGGCTCCTTCACGCTGGACTCATCTCAGGGACAGGACACATCTTAGGTTAATTTGCATATGTATCAAATCAGGTTTTTTACACAATAAAAGAACACAGAGCTATGGGGACTGGGTATTGCGGATGTGCTAGCAATCATCTAGCAACCCATGTGCTTAGCTCTATGCACAAAATCCCGGTGAAAGGTTCCCTTTAAGCTGTAGAAAGTCTTCAATCTTAGAAGAAATAGTGATACCCAAATATTCAAGTGAATCAGAGATCCTCAAATTGCTAAACAACTTCTCAGTAAGAGGTTCTAATCTATCTAAGGGCAAAGGAATAGTTTTAGACCAATTAATATCAAGACTTGAAACTTCACCAAAAGAGTTAATAACTCGAATAACCCTCAAAAGTGTGGTGTTAGTATGTTGTATGTAAACTAAAACATCATCGGCATATAAAGAAATACGATCTTCTGTTCCCGGTGTCCCGAACCCTTCAATCCCAGGATCCTGCCTGACCCTAACAGCAAGGGGCTCAATATAAATATCAAATAATAATGGAGAGAGTGGACATCCTTGACAAGTGCCTCTCTCCAAGGAAATACACCTTGTAAGCATCTTATTATTATTCAACCTCGCCTTAGGGGATTTATACAAAAGCTTAACCATATTTATGAACTTAATACCAAATCCCATCTTCTCTAATACCCTCCAGAGGAATCTCCACTCCACCCTGCCAAAGGTCTTAGAGGCATCCAAGGACAGGATGGAGTGAGAGGCCCCCCGGGAGGACTGAACATTGGCAAAAAGATGGTGAAAATTATAATGAGTACCCTTATTGGGAATAAACCCATTTTAGTCAGGATGTATAATAGATGAAATGACTTTAGACAACCTAGTAGTAAGAATCCTTGAAAAGAGCTTAACATCTGTATTAAGTAAAGAGATAGGCCTATATGAACCCATATCTAGAGGATCTTTGCAATTTTTCAGTAATAATACCATTACCGCCTATGTCATGGATTCCGGAAGACTACCGTCCTCTATTGCTTCAGTAAATACTTTCAGAAGACGGGGAAAAACAACCTCCCTGTATTTACGATAAAATTCATATGGGAATCCATCAGATCCTAGAGAAGAGTTTCCCGCACAAGCTTTCAAAGCGGCCTCTAGGTCTTGCAAGGAGAGGTCCGCATCAATGAATATCTGTAAGGACTTGAAGAGATAGAATCCAGATATGAATCAATTGCTTCATCTGTAACAGTATTTTCAGATTTGTACAGTTCCAGAAAGTATTTCACAAATGCCTCTTTAATGCATTCCTGATTTTGAATAATTGTGCCTTCAGAAGAACGAATACTATCTCTTTTTTTTTGATTCCTGATTAGAGATCACCCTAATCTCTAGGGAGGAATCACAGCTAAGGCAGTAACCCGTCAGAGGGTAGATATACTCAGGTGGTATGAATCCAAATAGACTATTCACAGAGTACCCCCCTAATTTAAAACGTAGCCTTTATTATAAGCACTAAAATTACCTAAAACTAAAATATTAATACCAAAACGAAAAACGAAATAATATATCAAAACAAATATGAAAAAATAAATATAGTGATAAATATTTTACAATACGGGATATGATAGTTCTGTAGGCAAGGTTGCGGTGATAGAGATAGGGGCCTTTCCCTGATTCTCACCCTACGCTATGTAGCCCTGCCTACAGAACGGAATAGCCACCCATGATAGGGGCGATCCCGTGTTCTGGAACCTCCTACAAGCCCTTGGATGGCAGTGAAAATTGATTTTAGGGGGCAAACCTGGATAGGGAGCCCTAAAGCTTGTCTATTCAATGACCAACTATAAATGCCAAAAATAATGAAGGCTAAGTACATAAGAATAAAAAAAATGCTGAGTACATCAAGATGGATACATGCCGAATACATGACAATAAATATATGCTCAGTGCAATTACTGTCATGTCGGATTCAATAGTTATATGCCAAAAGACATGCTTCCAATGATCATAACATTCAAAGTATAGGTCCCTTCTCCCCAACGCGTTTCGCCCAATACATTACATGGGCTCATCAGGGGACACACATGCAGTATTTAAATAAACATCCAAACAGTTTTTAATATAAGTAATCCGACCTAGTGTCTAGCGATTTCGTTGCAACACCAGTTAGTCATTAAACACTGATTCAACAAATAGACAACAGTGAGGAAGTTGGGCCAGTCAGTCAACCAGATCTCAGGTGCGGATAAATAATATACGTCCTCACATGAGGTGCAAAATAGATACTGCTCAGTCAATTATTGCCAGAGTAGAAGATACTTGCGGGCCCCATATGTTTAACCAGAAGTGCTGGGAAAGATAGTCAGCCAGTATGGTTGTTGTTCGGTAGCATCAGTGGGCCGCTGCAGCATACGGTCTATGATGGAATAATAAAGACTTATAGTCAAAGGTATATCAGGTGCACCAGGTGCCATTCAGATATCTGTAGCAAAATACCCACCTGCGTCACATGGTGGGTCTGTATAATAAAGTTGCAGGAGGGTATAGCTTTGCACGATTTAAATAGGGCGCTAGATATACGTGGAGCGTTTGTATTGGATGTTTAATAGAACGCTATCCTGAATACCAGGACTCACATCCTGCCCCCAACTATGACGTGGCGCAGATTACGCGCTGAACCAATCGGTCACGTGATCGCGCTCATGACCCCAGCGGTCATGCAGTGCGAACTATGTCAGGTAAGTGTGTCACATGACCGGCGCCACAAGCTAAGTACAATAGCACCGTACTGCTAAGCTCATAAAGGTGTAGTTAGCATAAATTGGTCACATAGGGCACCTTTGTGATTAAATAAGACAGTATTAATAAGGAAGAGATAATAAACCAAAGAAAAAGAAACAAGAATAGGGAGGAGGAGGGGGAGAGGGAGGTTTTGTCCCATATGTTATGGCGGATTTAGTAAGACCAATCCACATGGCAAACCAGTTTTAGAGGGTAAAATTAAAAAAGCTGAAAAAAATATATGGAGAGAGTGAGAATGCCCAGTTTTGGGAATGACCACATATACCCAATTAACAGTAATTATAACTGGGACAGATATATAACCCACTCACTAGAATACTCGGTTAGTCGACTATAAAAAACATGAATAGTCAATATTCTCATTCAGACCAAAGGGCGAAATAGTATTTAAAAGATCAATCCATTTGGATTTCTTTTGTTTTATAATTTTGTCAAAGTTTCCTCCCCTGATAGAGTGTTTAATTGTCTCGATCATGGAGAATCGCAGTGTTGTAACATTGTAACATTACTGCATGTGTGTCCCCTGATGAGCCCATGTAATGTATTAGGCGAAACGCGTTGGAATGAAGGGACCTATACTTTGAATGTTATGATCATTGGAAGCAGAAGTTTTTTTTTGGCATATAACTATTGAATCCGACATGACAGTAATTGCACTGAGCATATATTTCTTGTCATGTATTCGGCATGTATCCATCTTGATGAACTCAGCATTTAATTATTCTTATGTACTCAGCATTCATTATTTTTGGCATTTATAGTAGGTCATTGAATAGACCCGCTTTAGGGCACCCTATCCAGGTTTGCCCCCTAAATTCCATTTTCAGGGCCATCCAAGGGCTTGTAGGAGGTTCCAGAAAACGGGATCGCCCCTATCGGGGCGGCTATTCCGTTCTGTAGGCAGGGCTACATAGCGTAGGGTGAGAATCAGGGAAAGGCCCCTATCTCTATCACCGCAACCTTGCCTACAGTACTATCATATCCCGTATTGTGGAATATTTATCACTATATCTATTTTTTCATATTTGTTTTGATATATTCTTTTTTCATTTTGGTATTATTTTTGTTTTGGGTAGTTTTAGTGCTTATAATAAAGGCTATGTTTTAAATTAGGGTGGTACTCTGTGAATAGTCTATTTGGATTCATACCACCTGAGTATATCTACCCTCTGACGGGTTACTGCCTTAGGCCCTGTAACGGTCGCGTACACACACACACAGGGGGGAAGGAAGTGACCACTGCTCTCCACCCTTACCCCTGGCCCTGCCTACTTGCCTCGCGAGTCCTAATGACAGGAGACAACTGGACGGCAATCCCTAACTTGGAGTAAGTGCAGGGATGACAGACAGACAAGCAGGACGTGAACGGACCGAGTCAATACCAGGAAAGCTGCAAAGTACAAATGGAGCAAGCAGAGAATTGTCAGGAGAAGCCGGGGTCATAAATACCAGGAGAGCAGAGAAGTACAAGAGGAGTCCTAAGAGAGTAGTCAGGTGGGAGCCGAGGTCACAATACCAGGACGGATGCGCAGTACAGGAGGATCAGGCAAAAGGATGGTCAAGGAACAGGATCAGGTAAGTATTCAGCAGTCCAACAAATACCAGGAACCTAGAAATTAACAGGCAACCTGTAGCCAGCAGGCTGCCTGTATTTATAGTGGGGAGTGAGGGTCATGTGACGTGGCCAGCGTCACATGACCGACAGACCAACCAGTCGAGCACCGAGTGATCAGCTCGGCGCTCAAGGCAGACTTAGGAGCAAGGAGCCACCCAGCTAGTAAAGCCGCCCTGGGAATGAGGTCAAACACAGAACCTCATTCCAAAAGCTAAGCAACAGTTCTGCGGGCAATGGGGGACCGAGTGCACCTTCGGAACCCCGTGACAGTACCCCCCCTTTTACGAGGGGCCACCGGACCCAAGACTTCAGGCGATGGCTTTTCAGGGTGTTCTAAATGAAATTTACGAACAAGTCTAGGAGCATGAACCACCCTGGCAGGTACCCAAGATCTCTCTTCAGGTCCATACCCCTTCCAGTGAATCAGGTACTGCAAGGAATTACGCACCTTCCTGACATCCACTATTTTAGACACCACATACTCGACAGCATCATTAACAAGAACTGGCGGAGGCGAGGCTTTTGATGGTACTACCGGTTCAAAATATTTTTTAAGCAGAGATTTATGGAACACATTATGAATGTGGAATGACTCAGGCAGCTCCAACCTAAAAGATACCGGGTTAATCACGTCCGTGATCTTATATGGTCCAATAAAACGAGGAGCAAATTTTTTAGAAGTTACCTTGAGAGATAGATTCTTGGAGGACAACCATACTTTATCCCCAACCTGAAAGTTTACCCCCCTTGAACGTCTCCTATCGGCCTTGAGTTTTTGAGAACATTGAGCCTTTTCTAGGTTCGATTGAACCCGGGCCCAAACTGTGCACAGTTCGGAGGAGAGTTTATCAGCTTCAGGGTTAGAGGAGGAAACGGACGACCCAGAATGAAAACGGGGATGAAAACCATGGTTACAAAAGAAAGGGGAGACCCCAGCAGAAGAATTGACACGGTTATTCAGAGCAAATTCAGTCAACGGAAGGAATTTGACCCATAATTGCTGGTCATCAGCAACATACAACCTCAGGAATTGTTCCACAGACTGATTAAGGCGTTCAGTCTGCCCATTACTCTCAGGATGGTAGGCGGAAGAAAAAGACAACGAAATTTTACATCTTTGACAGAAGGCCCTCCAGAATTTGGACACAAACTGCACACCCCTGTCCGAAACAATATTTTCCGGGATACCATGCAATCGAACAATTTCTTTCACAAAAATAGACGCCAGGGTTTTCGGGAGTTTAGACAGGGGAATGAAATGGACCATCTTGCTAAACCTATCCACCACTACCCACACTACAGTCTTACCCTCCGCCAGCGGTAGGTCAGTTATAAAGTCCATCGAGATATGGGACCAGGGTCTACTGGGAATGGGTAGGGGTCATAGGTTACCAGCAGGGCGAGTCCTAGGTGTCTTGGACCTGGCACAAACCTCACAGGCTGACACATAGGACTTGACATCCCTAGTTAGAGTGGGCCACTAATAAGATCTAGAAACCAGATCCTTAGTGCCCTCAACACCCGGATGTCCACAAAAGGCAGAATCGTGACACTCACCCAACAGCTGGAGACGAAATTGTACGGGAACAAACAACTTATCTGTTGGGGTGGATACCGGTGCCAGATGTTGTTCCGACCTAATGCGAGCCGAGATATCCTGGGTAAGAGCTGCTAAGAAGATTTTTGCTGGTAGGATGGATTCAGGTGGTACCTCAGTAGGTTGAAAAGCCTGGAAGCTCCGAGATAATGCGTCCGCCTTCACATTTTTACTTCCCGGCCTGAACGTGATGGAAAAATCAAAACGAGTAAAAAACAGAGCCCATCTGGCTTGACGGGGATTCAACCTCTTAGCAGACTCGAGAAACATAAGGTTTTTATGGTCAGTGACAACAGTTACACAATGCCTTGCCCCCTCCAGAAAATGCCTCCACTCCTCAAATGCCCATTTAATGGCCAGCAGCTCCCTATTCCCTATGTCGTAGTTTCTCTCCGTGGGAGAGAATTTCCTGGAGAAGAAGGCACATGGTCTCAGATTAGTGAGGCTGGCAGGACCTTGTGAAAGGACTGCTCCTGCGCTGTCCTCGGACGCATCCACCTCCACAATAAAAGGTTTCTCCTGATCAGGCTGGATCAGAATGGGAGCGCTACTGAATGCCTTTTTTAATTTTTCAAATGAAGAAATGGCCTCAGTAGACCAATTCTCCAAATCCGCCCCTTTCTTAGTAAGGTCGGTCAACGGTTTAGCAATTACGGAAAAATTCATAATAAATTTACGATAGTAATTGGCGAAACCTAAGAACCGTTGTAAGGCCTTTAAGGATGAAGGTCTTACCCATTCCTTAATTGCTAGTACCTTACCAGGATCCATCTTGAAGGCGTGAGGAGTCAGAACATGCCCTAGAAACAGAATCTCCTGCACACCAAAGACACATTTCTCTTGTTTAGCGGATAGCTGATTCTCCCTCAACACCTCTAATACTTGTCTAACATGAGACACATAGGATTCGAAGTCAGGAGAGAATATCAAAATGTCGTCAAGATAGACAATAACAAATTTACCTAAGAATTCCCTAAGAATGTCATTCATGAAGTTTTGGAACACAGCTGGGGCATTGCTGAGTCCAAAAGGCATCACCTGATATTCAAAGTGTCCTACCGGAGTATTGAACGCCGTCTTCCATTCGTCTCCCTCCTTGATTCGGATTAGATTGTATGCCCCTTTCAGGTCAATTTTGGAAAACCAGGTTGCCCCCAGGACCTGGTTAAATAAATCCGGAATCAATGGGAGGGAGTATCTATTCTGGACAGTGATTTTATTTAATCTCCAGTAATCGATACATGGCCTAAGACCACCATCTTTTTTCTTAACGAAGAAAAACCCCGCCCCCATAGGAGAGACAGAAGGTCTAATATGCCCTTTACCAAGGCTCTCCTTAATATAATCTTCCATGGCCTTGCGTTCGGGCATAGAAAGATTATAAATTCGTCCTTTAGGAAACTTGGCCCCCTCTACTAGCTCTATGGTACAATCATAAGGTCTATGGGGGGGTAGAACCTCTGGGGTTGGTGATGAGAATACATCAGAATATTCTCTAACAACAGAGGGTAAAGTATCAGACTTTACTGAGACCCCAGCCTGTACCACGGACAGGCACGAGTCACACTTAGGCCCCCATCTCACCAACTCCCCATTGGACCAATCTATAGTGGGGTTATGTAGTCGGAGCCAAGGCAACCCTAGTACCACCTCAGCAGGTAGGTTCTCCAGGACTAGAAGCGAACATCTCTCTGAGTGGCACACACCCACGGTTAGAGAAATCTCCGAGGTACATAAGCTCACCGTACCACCAATAAGAGGAGTAGCATCAATAGCCATGACATGGATAGGAGTTGGTAAGGCAAACATAGGAATACCCAATCTAACAGCATACTCAGAGTCAATAAAGCTAGCCGCTGAGCCAGAATCAATAAAGGCCTTACCCGCCCATTTATTTACTCCCAGAGAAATCGTAATGGGTACCGAAAGCTTACATTTAGAAAATTCAGGGTGTACCTGGTCTTTAGGTTGCCTTGCCTTAGGAGACTTGACAGAGAGGACCTTCTTAGGACACTGGTTGATCCAATGGTCAGAATCTCCACAGTAAAAGCATTCTCCACGTCTGCGGCGAAGATTCCCTCGGGTCATGCCAACCTGCATGGGTTCCTCGGTGGAGACCTCAGCATTGTCTCTGGGATAGGCCTCTGGCTGGACCACCATCTGGGAAGAGAACTGTTGTTCCTGTCGTCTCTCTCTAACCCGTCGGACAACAAGGGTCATCATCTCCTCTAAGGTCTCTGGAAGTTGATAACTGACCAGAAGATCCTTTAATTTATCAGACAGACCTGACCTGACTCTTCAGGGCTGGTTCGTTCCATCCTGAGGGGACACACCACCTTCTGAATTGGGTGCAATAATCCTCCGCTGGTAAATTGCCCTGAACCAGTGCCTTTAGAGCCGTCTCGGCTACTAGAGCCCTGTCTGGTTCATCATAGAGGGTACCTAGGGCCTGAAAGAACCCCTCCACAGAATATAAACAACTGGCGCCAGCAGGTAAAGAGAACGCCCAGTCCTGGGGATCACCCTGTAATCGGGAAATGATAATGCCCACGCGTTGACTCTCGGGGCCAGAGGACACGGGGCGCAAACGGAAGTAAAGTTTGCAACTCTCCTTAAAAGAGAGAAACTTCTTCCGGTCTCCAGAAAAGGTTTCTGGGAGCTTAATCTGGGGCTCAAAATGCGGACTGGAGGCCTGAGGAGTGGAAGAGCCTTGCCCTAACTCAAAAGAGCTGAGTTTTTCCCCTAACTCCTGCACCATCTGCGTCAGATTAGAGACATAGTCAGTCAGGGTCACCAGAGGATTCATAATACAGTGGTTATTGGGCCTGTTAATCTGTAACGGTCGCGTACACACACACACAGGGGGGAGGGAAGTGACCACTGCGCTCCACCTTTACCCCTGGCCCTGCCTACTTGCCTCGCCAGTCCTAATGACAGGGGACAACTGGACGGCAATCCCTAACTTGGAGTAAGTGCAGGGATGACAGACAGACAAACAACAGGACGTGAACGGACCGAGTCAATACCAGGAAAGCTGCAAAGTACAAATGGAGCAAGCAGAGAATTGTCAGGAGAAGCCGGGGTCATAAATACCAGGAGAGCAGAGAAGTACAAGAGGAGTCCTAAGAGAGTAGTCAGGTGGGAGCCGAGGTCACAATACCAGGACGGATGCGCAGTACAGGAGGATCAGGCAAAAGGATGGTCAAGGAACAGGATCAGGTAAGTATTCAGCAGTCCAACAAATACCAGGAACCTAGAAATTAACAGGCAACCTGTAGCCAGCAGGCTGCCTGTATTTATAGTGGGGAGTGAGGGTCATGTGACGTGGCCAGCGTCACATGACCGACAGACCAACCAGTCGAGCACCGAGTGATCAGCTCGGCGCTCAAGGCAGACTTAGGAGCAAGGAGCCACCCAGCTAGTAAAGCCGCCCTGGGAATGAGGTCAAACACAGAACCTCATTCCAAAAGCTAAGCAACAGTTCTGCGGGCAATGGGGGACCGAGTGCACCTTCGGAACCCCGTGACAGGCCCCTTTCACACGGGCGAGTATTCCGCACGGGTGCAATGCGTGAGTTGAACGCATTGCACCCGCACTGAGTCCTGACCCATTCATTTCTATGGGGCTGTGCACACGAGCGGTGATTTTCACGCATCACTTGTGCGTTGCGTAAAAATCGCAGCATGCTCTATATTCTGAGTTTTTCACGCAACGCAGGCCCCATAGAATGAATGGGGCCGCGTGAAAATAGCAAGCATCTGCAAGCAAGTGCGGATGCGGTGCGATTTTCACGCGCGGTTGCTAGGTGACATAACATGGTTATAAGGGAAAATAATAGCATTCTGAATACAGAATGCATAGTACAATAGTGATGGAGGGGTTAAAAATTAATTAACTCACCGAGTCCACTTGATCGCGTAGTTACCGATCTCTGTCTTCTTCTGTAATGTTGAGCTGCCGGCTAAGGACCTGTGGTGATGTCACATCACATGATCCAATCGAATGGCCCCTCACCATGGTGATGAACCATGTGATTGGACCATGTGATGAGCACAGTGACGCCATCAAAGATCCTATTCCTGTGCACAGCAAAGAAGAAGACAGAAGAGAAGCCGGGCTGCGCGATCAAGTGGATTAAGGCGAGTTAAATTTTTTATATTTTTTTTTAACCCCTCCAGCCTTATTGTACTATGCATTCTGTATTAAGAATGCTATTATTTTTCCTTATAACCATGTTATAAGGGAAAATAATACAATCTACAGAACACCTAACCCAAACCCGAACTTCTGTGAAGAAGTCCGGGTTCGGGTTTGGGTACCAAACATGCTGATTTTTCTCACGCGCATGCAAAACGCATTACAATGTTTTGCACACGCGTGGAAAAATCACGCATGTTCCCGCAACGCACCAGCACCTTTTCCCGCAACGCCTGTGTGAACCCAGCCTTAGCTGTGACTCCTCCCTAGAGATCACCCTAGCCAGCATTTTCTCTGGGTGACCTGATTCAGAGAATTATTTTTGTCCCCTAAAAAAAAGCCTTTGCTGGGCCTTATCCAGAAGAAAGTCAGAAAAGGCCGGACTTGTCCTCTGCACAATCTCCCTAGTTTGTTCTGTGTTTTTACTGGAAAACTCATCCATACTAGCTACCGCTGCTTCTTGCAAATCTCTCTCTTTCTTAGCATAGATTTTTCCTAAGTTAGAGATGTTACTAATAAACACCCCCCTCATAAAGGCCTTAAAGGGAACCTGTCACCTGGATTTTAGGTATAGAGCTGAGGACATGGGTTGCTAGATGGCCGCTAGCACATCCGGAATCCCCAATCCCCATAGCTCTGTGTGCTTTTATTGTGTATAAAAACCGATTTGATACATATGCAAATTAACCTGAGATGAGTCAGAGCTTGAAACTATGACTCTTCTCTGGTCACACAAGTAAGATATGACTCTTTTATGTTAATTTGCATATGTATCAAATCAGGTTTTTCTACACAATAAAAGCACACAGAGCTATGGGGACTGGGTATTGCGGATGTGGTAGCCGCCATCTAGCAACCCGTGTCCTCAGCTCTATACACAAAATCCCGGTGACAGGTTCCCTTTAAATGCATCCCATACCAAATGGGTCCTTGCTGACATAATTGGTAACCCCAAAAAATCTCCTGTTTAATCAATTCATGGTTATCCATTATAAAAATCCAATGAGGGTTTAGTCTAAATGGAGGTCTAACACTATATTTGTCATCCAACATACATAACTCAATGGAGAGAGGTAAATGATCGGATAAAGACCTATCCTCATATTTCATACACTTTATATATTTCAGATAGTTTTAATTTATCAAGGCTAAATCTATCCAAGACATCGACCTCCCAGATTTGCTAACACAGGAATATGCTCGTTTACCCTTCCCTAAATATCCCCATATACCGGTGTAACGGATCTCCTGGCACCCCGACCGGGTACCTCCGTCGATGGAGGCTCCCAGCGCTTCCCAAGGACTCCAAGCACTCCATTTGACACCGTAAGCACTGCAGACCCCACGAACCGCCGAAGCTTGGTTGAGGTCTCGCCGTCTCCTACCCACCCTGGACCTACGACAAGGCTCCAGGCTCCAGTGGGTGAACCTCTCCTAAATCCAGAGAGCAGGAACAGCTCTTACAAGAGCTAGTAGTTATAGCCAGGGGAGTATAGCAAATCTTCAGCGTATAGCAATCCCCCAGTGTTGATCAGTTACCCAAACACCAGCCTCAACATGATGAAGGGTAAAACAGGAACTCTTTATTGAACACACAAGCATTGACTTATACACATTTTCCAACAAGGTTACCAGCCACAGGGTTTTGTAAAAACAACCAATAAACACATAAAATACAGTAAAACACTCCCACACAAAATCCTCCCCTCTGCCTGTGATACAATTACCTTACACGGGTTAATGTAATCATCACAGGCAGGAGAATACACAATGTCTTCTGTCCTGGAGACAACCGAGGAGTAATTCAATTATCTCTCAGGACAAATCTCAATCGCCAATACACACGTGGAGACAATAGGACAGACATCACTACTCAAATATACAATGTCCCACCCTTTACAGTACACATAGACATTTAACATATCCCAAAATGGCACGAATTAGACCAGGGGTTCAAAAGTTTAGCATGGGCTGATGAGAGGGCCCATAATCCTGGGGCAAGAGGGTGGCAAACAGGCCCCTCCAAAACCCAGTGGCGAGGTTGGTTTCGCCACACATCTCCCCCTCCCAGGGAAGACTAACCAGATACCTGACCTCACACCGGTCGTTTTCTGAGTTAGTTTGGCAGTCCACCCACCACCAAATACTGGACCTGTTGAATTTAGTAGCCTGTCTCTGTCCAGTGAGTCCACCAAGGTTATGTTGGTAACTGGTACTCCCGGTCTCTGTGCTGCTCTCTGGCTTGGAGTGGAGGTTGCTTTGTGGGCAGCGATCAGCGGTACTCTGCCCTGGTGCCAGCGCTACCACGGAAGAAGCCTGGTTGTTGGAGGGGGAGACCGACTGTCTCCCCTTTGGATACCCAGCTCTGCTGCTGGAGGGGGAGACCGACTGTCTCCCCTTTGGCTAAACAGCCCTGTTGCTGGGGGACAGGACCGACTGTCCCTACCCCCTGTGCTGTAAGTGCAGAGACCACGGTCCCATCTGCACGGTTGTGGGGCTTACTGTCTCCCCCTGGTAAGTTAAGCTGCCGCTGGGGAATGGAGACTGGGCTCTCAATTCCCAATAAATCACATGGCCGCTGGGGAATGGAGACTGGGCTCCCAATTCCCTGTAAATCACACGGCCGCTGGGGAATGGAGACTGGGCTCCCAATTCCCTGCAATTCACACTGCCAATAGGGAGAGGGGGTAGCAAGCTCCTCTGCCATACATATTTCCAGCCTCTGGGGAGGAAGACCGACTGTCTCCGCTCCCAATACAGTGTCCTGTTGCTGGGGAAAGGAGACTGGGCTCTCTATTCCCTGTAGGACACTCTGCCGCTGAGGAATGGAGACTGGGCTCCCAATTCCCTGTAAATCACACTGCCGCTGGGGGACAGGACCGACTGTCTCTGCCCCCTGTAACTCAGCCTGCCGCTGGGGAATGGAGACTGGGCTCCCAATTCCCTGCAGGACCGGTGGAGAGACCTCGGTCCCATCTCCACCGGCCATCTGGGTTTCTTCCCAGTAAAGATCCACAATATCCTCCCAGCTGAAGGGCTCTGGACCTGGGTCTGACTTCTTGCTGCCCTGCTGAGCCTTCCCAATGGAGTGGAAGAGATCTCGGTAGTCCTGCTCCAGTTCCCACTCCAGGGTTGCTAGGTGAGCCAGGTCTTTCTCTACCTCATGGGGGTCATCCCAATCCTGCCTAGCCTCCCTCTCGTAGAAAATGTCCTGAAGTTTGGACTGTGCAGGGCTCCCGAAGTCAGGCTCTGCAAAGGACTCCGATAACAAGCCAGGACCATCAAACTCCTCTCCCTCTGGCTTGTCATGCTCAGCTGTCCAGGGTATATACTGTGCCATATACCACCAGAGCGCCTGGTAGGCATCCTCCAGCCATAGCGCCTGCCATACCCGGTGCTCTAGTTCCTTCACCCATTCCTCCAGGGGCTGCTCTCCCAGGAAGGGCATCCGCAGGGCCACTTGCTTCTGCAATCGCTGCTCTTCACTGGGGAGACTCTTGCCTCGCTGGTATTGTACATTATCCAGGGCCTGGTACCAGATGCCTTTCCTTAATGCATCCCGGCCATCCAGGTCTTCCTCATCTGTATCCCCAAAGGATTTGAAGGCTGCATAATTTACCTTCCGTGAGCGCCTCTCTGTACCTCCAGGGGAATGTAAAACGTCTCCTTGTAAAGATCCTGTTCTGGATCCCTGCGCCAAGTGAGCCCTGTTGGTATTATTTATGATTTGAATCACTGCCTCCGGTGCAGGATTTGGCCCCAACAGGCTGATGAATAATCTTAGTTTCCTCTCCAACTCACTGTGCTCTGCGTCTTCTCCTTCCATGCTGCTGTAGCCAGGGGCGCTGTACGGATACTAGCGTTGCCCTCAATATACTCCACGAACGGTGTCTCCGAGCTGCTTCTCCTCACACTAGGACGCCATCCCACTGCTTGCCACCAATGTAACGGATCTCCTGGCACCCCGACCAAGTACCTCCGTCGACGGATGCTCCTAGCGCTTCCCGAGGACTCCAAGCACTCCACTTGACACCGTAAGCACTGCAGACCCCACGAACCGCCGAAGCTTGGTTGAGGTCTGACGTCTCCTACCCACCCTGGACCTACGACAAGGCTCCAGTGGGTGAACTTCTCCTAAATCCAGAGAGCAGGAACAGCTCTTACAAGAGCTAGTAGTTATAGCCAGGGGAGTATAGCAAATCTTCAGCGTATAGCAATCCCCCAGTGTTGATCAGTTACCCAAACACCAGCAAAACAACCAATACGTACAATACAGTAAAACACTCCCACACAAAATCCTCCCCTCTGCCTGTGATACAATTACCTTACACGGGTTAATGTAATCATCACAGGCAGGAGAATACACAATGTCTTCTGTCCTGGAGACAACCGAGGAGTAATTCAATTATCTCTCAGGACAAAGGGAAATCGCCAATACATACGTGGAGACAATAGGACAGACATCACTACTCAAATATACAATGTCCCACCCTTTACAGTACACATAGACATTTAACATATCCCAAAATGGCACGAATTAGAAAAGGGGTTCAAAAGTTTAGCATGGGCTGATGAGAAGGCCCATAATCTTGGGGCAAGAGGGTGGCAAACATGCCCCTCCAAAACCCAGTGGCGAGGTTGGTTTCGCCACAACCGGTATCCACAAAATCAGATTTCTGGCAAAAACGGGACAAGGGAGACCTTTGACGGGGGATATACTTACCAATAACACAGTTAAAATCCCCTGTCACAATGACAGGGCATTCAGGCCACTGATCCATAAAAGTTAGTAAACAGTTAAGTACATAAAGAGAAAAATAGGGAGGAATGTAAATAAAAGCTAAAATGCATAATTTCCCAGATAGGTTTCCATAAAGAAAAACAAATCCCTGCTTGTCGGTGGAGGAGGACCGGCAGACAAAATCAATCCCTTTATGAATTAATACTGTTACTCCTCTTGAATGGCTAGTGAAAGTGGAATGGTAAGTCTGCGCGGCCTATCCCCCACCGAGTTGAGGAATCACCCAATTAAAATGGGTCTCCACTAAACTGACGATCACTGGAAGATGTCTCCGAACTCGATCACAAACTGCCTGTCTTTTTAGTTTATCACCAAGACCCCGAACATTCCAGGTTAGGATTCTAACTGACATTAATCAGAAAAAAAAAAAAAAAGAAAACAGTTCCTACCTCTTCCCCCCACAACCTGGGAGACGCATTGCAACCCACCCCACAAGCTATATACCTCCCCCCCACCCCCAACCCACCAGCTCTTGATCCGCCACCATCTTAGGACAGATCTCTCAACTGAGACCACCTCTCCTCATCCCCCCCCCCTCACCCACCACAATGAAAAAAGAAAAGAAAAAAAAAGGATCAGATGTTATTCTGATCAAGCCAATCTACCACAAGGTCAGGAGTATCAAAGAAATGAGTCCCAGTATAAAAAATGATCCGCAATTAAGCCGGATAGACAAATTAATATTTGATGTTTTTTCACGAAGTCATCTCTTAACCTCGGTATAAGGCTCCATTCACACGTTTGCAATTTTGTTCCGCAAAACGTACCCATTCATTTCTATGAGGCCTCACGATGTGCACTTCCGGGTACACATTTCCGTTTCCGAAAAAAATAGAACATGTCATATTCTTGTCCGCAATAGCGTACAAGAATAGGCATATTCTATTAGTGCCGGCGATGTGCGGTCTGCAAAATGCGGAACGCACATTGCCGGTGTCCGTGTTTTGTAGATCTGTGGATCTGCAAAACACACACGGATGTGTGAATGGACACTAACTACGTCTCTTTTCTTGAATGTTCTTAGAAAAATCAGAAGAAAAAAAACCTATTTCCATTATACAGAATAGGGGGGCACTTTCTTGCCCTTCTCAAAATCATGTCCCTGTCGCGTGAAACAAGAATCTTCACCAAACGTATCTGC
Organism: Bufo bufo; assembly: GCF_905171765.1. Lineage (NCBI taxonomy): Eukaryota > Metazoa > Chordata > Amphibia > Anura > Bufonidae > Bufo > Bufo bufo. Next base: position 141,889,955 of record NC_053389.1, read on the forward strand.
GGGTACCTTCCAGGAGTTAATTTACCCCCTGGAACCCGATGGGCCCTTTCCACAAAAAATTATGAAGAAAAATGCTCCCTTCCAAACCTCTCTAAAATGAAATGATGTATCATATCAGCAGGATTGTCCTTTCCATGCTTTCTGGTAGGCCCACAATTCTGACGTTACATCGCCGAGACCTGTCTTCCAAATAGACCATCTTTTTTTTTAAAGATGTTATCCTCAGATCTCAACATGGGGATTTCCATTTTAAACACTTTAGCGTCCTTCTCCAGGACCTCCACAGTATTTTCTATGGTAGTTACTCTATCCCGTATTTTGGAGACGTCATCTCTTATCAGAACCACATCGGTCTGGATTGCCCCAAGTTGAATTGATATGAACTCTGAACTCTCATTCAGTGGTGAGGATTCATCTTTGGACAAGACATTTACATCATCTCTCTCTATCCCCACCTTCTGGATGTAATGATCCAATACTTCTATTCTAGATCCGCCTTTTTTTCTACATTTTTTTTCCTCTTTCCCTCCTTTCTTCTCTTTTTCTTCTCCTCTCCTTTTCCTCCTCTCTTTTTTTTCTCTCCTCCCCTTCTTTCTTTCTTTTTTTTTCTTTTCCCCTTTCTTCTTCCTTTTCCTCCCCTCCCCTTTTTTACCTTCTTATATTAATTAACAAGGGGGGAAATGCCATAAGAAATCTGATCAAAGATTACAATAATAGAAAGGAAAAAAAAGCAAAGAAAAGGGGGGAAAGCAAAATAAGTCCATCCAGAGTAGGACCAGATCCGGTCCGATAGGATATTCAAAGGAGTAACGAATAATACAGACGCTTGTTATGATGAAGCAAACACAGGAGGGACGGAGAATAGACAGAAGGAAACACGAGAGAGGATGGATCAAACGAACAAGCCATGGAGGACACAAAACAGCGTATCTCCAAACCTCAATCCTGGGAACGGCGGGAGGGGGAGGAACAGGGAGCGGAGAGGCAAAGGTGAACAGGGAGAGACCGGGGACAGGAGCCCTCCACGGAACGCCAGATGGAAGCAGGCAGTCACTGCACAGAGACGGGGAGAATTTCAAACGGTCCGGACGTGTATCAAAATTTAACAGCGGTAAGGCCCTCGGGTCATTCAGAGTGGCAGATAGGTTACACGGCGTGGCAGGTGGAGAGTGAGGAGCGAGGCGCAAAGTAGCGTGACTACGTCATCGCGTCACCCCTAGAAAATTGCTCGTCATGTTTTTAGGATGTAATGCGTATAGAAGCGCACTATGACCTGATGCTGTGCAATGTCAGCTCACAGTGTAGTGCAAAGATCGGAGGCGTCTGCAGGAGGAGAAGAGCGAGAAGTATTTTTTATATTTTTTTGTGGTCCTGTCACAAAAAAGGGGACCGAGGGGGTTCAGGAGGGTGCGGGCGTTGAAAAAGTTGCTGTGGGGACAAGTCAGTTCTATTTACGCCACTGTGCATGTCACCAGAAAGATCGTAACCTGTTTTAGAAAATTCTTGGAAATCACAGGAATAATTACTGTGCTTGACTTGAGGATGATCTAATGCATATAAAGCAACTCTGTAGAGAATGCTCGTGTCCCGTGAAATGACATCACTACCTCCACCAGACCATTCCACACGTTGAAAACTGGATAACACATCCTTTGTGTCCTGCAGGAACCTGGAGACCCTATGAAAAAGAGGCTGCAAGAGAAGATCAAGCCATTCACAGAGCCTCTCACTCAGGGATCTAATACTGGACATGATGGGCTGCTTGGTGGAGGGTTGACTTTGGGAAGGCATGCATGGCAGGGATTATGTGGTCATCAACACAAATGTACGTTCAGTAAGGACCTCCTAAGGCCAAACCCTCCACCACGAGAGACCGCAATTCTCCCTGAAACTATTTGAGGGGTTTGAAGATAATCTACAATAAGCATCCACATACCTCAACAGTGACATGACCTGAGAATGGGGTCATCTAGGACTACCACAAGCCCTCGCCCACCCTTTTATATCCTGTTACGGAAGATATCTTTGCAAAGGTATGTAGCCAATTGTATTTCTGTCCACTGTACAATTGGAAATAATAAACTTTGTAATATATTACACAAAAACACCTCTTTCTCCACTTTTGAGATTTCGGTCCTGCTCCTAATGAGGCTGGAATAAGCCATCACTTTATGAATGGTGGTGCTCTAACCTCTTAGACCTCCACCGATCCTAAGGATGAAGGGTCCGCAGCACTAATATATTAAAACTGCAGCACATCTCCAAGTGACTGAGATCTGCTGCAGAGTGCTGCTGTGCAGGGAAAAACTGTGATGGGAGACGTTCATTCTCAAAGTTCCCCACTATCATAAAGTCACTTTATGAGATTGTAATACCCCTTTAACCCCCTAAAGGCGGAAGTTGTGCCTTTAAACATAGCTTGTGAGCGGGCATCATAGCTGTCAGGTGCCTGCTGGTTTACACAGCAAACTCCCAGAGGCAATGTCTGTGATTGGCAGTCAACTGCAACCGTGACATCTGAGAGGGCTTTCCTCAGGAGCGTTGAGCTCCCCTGAGGAAGTATCCCGTTATGGTCCGTGGTTGCGAAATCCATAACGGGATACTTCGATAACCCGAACCCGAACTTTAGACGCCGAACTTAAAACACAAGTTCGCTCAACACTACTTCTGAATGCTTCGAGGCCTGCCACAGCAATGTTCCTGCCTGCAGCAGGGCTCCGTAGGAACATAATGAAACTCAATGGTAAATCAATGCAGTCTATGGGATAAGTGATCCCTAGGAGGACTTTAAAAAAAGTGGGAAACAAACGTTTTTAAAAAAAATAAACAATAAACTTCATCAGCACCACCGTGTCCCAAAATGCTCATACTATTAAAATATAAATGTATTTATCTCCTACGGTGAAATAAAAAAAAAAAAATCAAATGGCTGATTTGCCACTTTTTCATTGCTTCACTTCGCAAAAAAATTGAATATAAAAAGTGTCCAAAAAAATCACACACACTCCAAAATAGAATCAATAAAAACGGCAGATTTCTAAACAAAAAATGTATTCTCACACAGCTCTGTAGATGCTAATTTAAAAAAGTTATGGGGTCAGAATAAGGGGATGCAAAAAAATAAAATATACATTTTTCCAATGTTTTTATTTTTTTTAAGTATTAAAACAAGAAAAACGATGTTGTGAGATCTGTGTAATCTTAGTGACCCTGAGAACAAAGGGAACAAGTCTGTTTTGCCGCATAGCGGAACGACGTAACAACAAAACCCATAAAACTGTGGCAAAATCAAGTTTTTTTTTCCCCAATTCCACCCCATTTGGAATTTTTTTTTAGCCCCCCATCACAGGGGATGGAATAGTAAATGAAGTCATTAGAAAGAACAACTTGTCCCAAAAATATCAAGTCCTCACAAAGCAAATCAAAAAGACATTTTTGAACAGGGGACCCTTCTCTATTAACCCCAAAATGGCATAATAGGATTTCAGATTTTTTTTTTTAAATGCCTCAATTGTTCAAAGATTAAAAAAAATCCTGGCAGACAAGGCCGGGTGGGAGATCTTTTTGGCTTGAAGGACATTAAGGTTTCATCACAGAACTGGCAGAATTGCCTTCGCCCCAGTCTATAGTTTCCCAATCGATGCTTGAAGACAAGATTAGGTTAAATGAAGGGAACAAGGATGATGACAAAATCTGGTAATAAAAATTCCCCCAAACGTGTCATTATGGTAATTTGTGAGGATAGGGTTTGGCCATGATGAGTGACAGACGTGTGCATAGCCACACACACAGCTTTCCCTAACTATCCCATACTTCGCTCCTATACACGCTGTTATACTGGGAGTTCAGTCCGGGGAACATCACTCAAGATCTCACCACACGGACTATTTTTTTTCTGCACGGAGCATGGCTACACACTGACGTTAGTGACGTGATCGCAACACACCCAACGGCTAGCGTTGGGCGAATCACCGAGCTCCCGTGCACGGGCAATGGGCGGAGGGATCTCTATTCCCAGAATGTGGATCCGGTGTAGGTGAAGGATGCAGCTGGGAATGTTGTGCGGTGGCGGCGGAGGCTCCCGGACTTGGTGATGTGCGTGCAGTAAGTATGGCCTGCTACTTGTCCCGCTACTTCCCTGCCTTGCGCTCGGTGCCCCATGGGTACACTTTACCTCAGGGCCATAGCTGTTGGTGAGCGGAGTGTGGGAGATGTCAGGCCCCGCCCCCGCCTGCTGCAGAGACAAGGCCCGGGTGTCAGGAGCGGTGTGTCTGCACTGGCCGTGTCACTGAGGAGCATCCTCCTGACTGCGAGCATCAGCAGCCACATAGCTGTCAGCCCGGACTGTGACACAGGCTGCACTACTGCTCCTCTATACGTGTCTTATTATATCCCCTATATATTCTATATCACCCCCAACTGTCCGAGACTGCACTACTGCTCCTCTATACGTGTCTTATTATATCCCCTATATATTCTATATCACCCCCAACTGTCCGAGACTGCACTACTGCTCCTCTATATGTGTCTTATTATATCCCCTATATATAATAGTCATGTGTATTCTGTATCACCCCAGCTGTCCGAGACTGCACTACTGCTCCTCTATACGTGTCTTATTATATCCCCTATATATAATAGCCATGTGTATATTCTGTATCACCCCCAGCTGTCCTAGACTGCACTACTTCTCCTCTATACGTATCTTATATCCCCTATATATAATAGTCATGTGTATTCTGTATCACCCCCAACTGTCCGAGACTGCACTACTGCTCCTCTATATGTGTCTTATTATATCCCCTATATATAATAGTCATGTGTATTCTGTATCACCCCAGCTGTCCGAGACTGCACTACTGCTCCTCTATACGTGTCTTATTATATCCCCTATATATTCTGTATCACCCCCAGCTGTCCTAGACTGCACTACTGCTCCTCTATACGTGTCTTATTATATCCCCTATATATGTCATGTGTATATTCTGTATCACCCCCAGCTGTCCTAGACTGCACTACTGCTCCTCTATACGTGTCTGCTTATATCCCCTATATATAATAGTCATGTGTATTCTATATTACCCCAACTGTCCGAGACTGCACTACTGCTCCTCTATATGTGTCTTATTATATCCCCTATATATAATAGTCATGTGTATATTCTATATCACCCCAACTGTCCGAGACTGCACTACTGCTCCTCTATATGTCTTATTATAGACTATGATTTTACTTGAAAGATTATGTTCAAAGGCCATATTAAAACAAATTGTGGATGGCACTGTTATGGGGGATCTGTGGAGGGCACTGTAATGGGGGGGGGGGGGGGGAATCTGTGGATGACACTGTTATGGGGGGGGGATCTGTGGATGACACTGTTATGGGGGGGGGGATCTGTGGATGACACTGTTATGGGGGGGGGGATCTGTGGATGACACTGTTATGGGGGGGGGGATCTGTGGATGACACTGTTATGGGGGGGGGGGATCTGTGGATGACACTGTTATGGGGGGGGGGGGGATCTGTGGATGACACTGTTATGGGGGGGGATCTGTGGATGACACTGTTATGGGGGGGGATCTGTGGATGACACTGTTATGGGGGGGGATCTGTGGATAACACTGTTATGGGGGGGGATCTGTGGATGACACTGTTATGGGGGGGGATCTGTGGATGACACTGTTATGGGGGGGGATCTGTGGATGACACTGTTATGGGGGGGGATCTGTGGATGACACTGTTATGGGGGGGGATCTGTGGATGACACTGTTATGGGGAGGATCTGTGGATGACACTGTTATGGGGGGGGATCTGTGGATGACACTGTTATGGGGGGGGATCTGTGGATGACACTGTTATGGGGGGGATCTGTGGATGACACTGTTATGGGGGGGGATCTGTGGATGACACTGTTATGGGGGGGGGGGATCTGTGGATGACACTGTTATGGGGGGGGGGGGGATCTGTGGATGACACTGTCATGGGGGGGGGATCTGTGGATGACACTGTTATGGGGGGGATCTGTGGATGACACTGTTATGGGGGGGGATCTGTGGCTGACACTGTAATGGGGGGGGGGGGATCTGAGGATGACCCTGCTATGGGGGGGGGGGATCTATGGATGACACTATATAGCATCTTCTGCTATATGTGTCATCCACAGATCCCTCTCCCCATAACAGTGCCATCCACAGATCCCCCTCCCCATAACAGCCCTGGCCCCGCTGCTCACAGCAGTATTCCTTAACCGGCAGTAACTTTTACTTTAAATCACCGCATCTTTATTACCGTACAATGAAGCTCCAGTAACAGGCAGAGCGGGCGGCGGCGTAACGTCACTTACTCACATGACGCGCCTGCTCCACCCACTTCATGAATGAAGCAGGCGGAGCCTGCGCATCACGTGAGTAAGTGACGTTACGCCGCCGCCCGCTCTGCCTGTTACTGGAGCTTCATTGTAAGGTAATAAAGATGCAGTGATTTAAAGTTCAAGGACCAGAAGGCATAGCGCCTGACCGCCCGCTCCCGCCCGTATAGCAACGAATCGGACGATTATTCGATAACTGGATTAGTTGACAACGAATCCCGTTATCGAATATTATCGATAACGTTGATTAATCGTTGCAGCCCTAGTCATAGGTGTCTTCTATATCACCCCAACTGTCCGAGACTGCACTACTTCTCCTCTATATGTGTCTTATTATATCCCCTATATATGTCATAGGTGTCTTCTATATCACCCCCCAACTGTCCTAGACTGCACTACTGCTCCTCCATACTGCTGTACGGGTTTTATTATTATCATCTTTTTATGTTGTACAAGATCCTCCTATTGATAAGTTATATGTATATTCCATAGCTAGTTGTGTATTATATGGAGCTATACTATGTAATATATATATATATATATAAAATATAATATAATTTGTCTATTTATATCCTATGTCATGCCGTCCCCAACAGCTATATGTACCCTAATTCTAGTTATAATGCCCCTAATTCAGGGCTCGACAAATCCCGGGCGCCAGGTCGCCATGGCGACCAGGAATTTGGTCCTGGCGCTTGGGTATTTGTCAGCCCGTTTTCAAAGATGCGCTCTCGGCGCGCACCATGGTTTCCTGAGCGGCACAGTGGAGGAGAGGAGTCCCTCCCTCCCCACTGTGCGCGGCTGCCGCTGGCCACTAAGAACAGGGTAGGAGGAGGAGGGGAGGGACTGTGGCCACTGCGCCACCAATGAATGTGTCGGCCATATCCCGGCCCCTATGACTGCACGCTGTGATCCGCGCGATTAACCCCTCAGTTGAGGGGTTATTCGCGCGGATCACAGCGTCCTGTCAGAGGTCGGGGGCCGGGTTCTTCAGTCTCGACTCTCTGCATTGGTGGCAGTGGGCAGTTCCGATCGGAGTCCCAGCAGTGTAATGCTGGGGCTCCGATCGGTTACCATGGCAGCCAGGAGTCACGCTACTGAAGTCCTGGCTGCGATGGTATGTTAGTGAGCAGCATTATACTCGCGTGCGCCGTGGCCGCCGGGCGCTCTTTCTTCTGTCTGTGCGGCTCATTGCTATGCTTATAGCATTAACAATGCGCCGCACAGACCTATGAGAAGAAGGAGCTCCCGGCGATCACGGCGCACGTGAGTATAATGCTGCTCACTAACATACCATCGCAGCCAGGACTTCAGTAGCGTGACTCCTGGCTGCCATGGTAACCGATCGGAGCCCCAGCATTACACTGCTGGGACTCCGATCGGAACTGCCCACTGCCACCAATGATATGGGGGGGGGGGGACCCTGTGGCCACTGCCACCAATGATTAATACTGGGGAGGGAGGCAGGGTGGGTTTGTTACCAGAGGGGGCTGATAAGAGGGGGGGGGGGGGGGCTGATAAGAGGGAGGCTGGAGGGGCTGATAAGAGGGAGGCTGGAGGGGCTGATAAGAGGGAGGCTGGAGGGGCTGATAAGAGGGAGGCTGGAGGGGCTGATAAGAGGGAGGCTGGAGGGGCTGATAAGAGGGAGGCTGGAGGGGCTGATAAGAGGGAGGCTGGAGGGGCTGATAAGAGGGAGGCTGGAGGGGCTGATAAGAGGGAGGCTGGAGGGGCTGATAAGAGGGAGGCTGGAGGGGCTGATAAGAGGGAGGCTGGAGGGGCTGATCAGAGGCTGGGGGGGGCTGATCAGAGGCTGGCTGCCATGGTCAGCTCCCTGCTGTTGTGTGCACAAAGCACAGGACAGCAGGGAGAGTGTAAAGTCCTATTCACCCTAATAGAGCCCTTAAGGAGGCTAATAGTTATTAAATAAAGTAAAAAAAAAAAAAGTTTGAACACCCCCCCCCCCCCCCCCCCCCCCCCCCCCCCAAATATAGAAAACGATATATTGCGATATACATGCTTAAAATTATATCGCAATATAGATTTTATGACGCGGCTCCGCCTGGCTCCTAACTTTTTTAGCTGGCTCCTAGATTCCAAGGAAATTTGTCAAGCCCTGCCCTAATTGTCCAAGTCATCCCTAGCTATAACTAGGTGTCTCATGTGCCATACGCACCCACCTCCTGTATATAATGGTTATGTGTGTCCTATAGCTCCCCCAACTGCTACTTTCACATCTGCGCTTTCCCTTTCCGCTATTGAGATCCGTCATTGTCACAGTATTGTCCAGCCAAAATCCGGCATTTATGCTGGAAACTGATTTCATTGCAGTCAGTGGGGATTTGTCTGACAGCACCGGGTACAGTGAGCCCCGGCGCGCTGTTCCTCTGCGGATTTCATAGCGATACTGTGTGCTTTTTTTTTAAAACGGATGAATTTCATTTGGCTTTTTTGGCAAACCTCTGCAGTACCCTTAGAATTTATTAAGCCGCCCCCCCCCCCACCCGGGTGCCATCAGTGTATATAATACCCCCTAGTATAAATAATGCCTGACCTATTGCCCCCAGTGTCTATAATGCCCCCATAATTTATTGGCACAATTCATCTTGCCCGCAGTCGCGTGAGACTTCGGAGAATTACTTCGCTATTCCTATCTGCGTATTTAAAAACAGTTTAAATTTGGAATCCAAAGTTGCTTTGCTGCCGAGGTCCCAGCCGGTACCAGAGCCCACCTCGAATTCCTGTTATAAACAGTTTTTCAATAAGCAGATAGGAATACCGAAGTAGTTCGCCGAAGTCTCACGCGACTTTGGGAGAGGCGAAGTTTGGCCCCGCAGAGCCAATACATTTTAATGCTGTACGGAAACAGCATTAACAATAAAGTTTTTTAACTAATCAACTTTGGATCTATGATCACTCATGCCTATATATAATGCCCCCACCCCACAAGCAGCCTTGGGAGCGAGTGTTCTCTCCTGTGCAAGTGCGACTATGCTGCTTCCTAAAGCCTGCCTGGTACTGTCTGCCCCTCCCCCTCTCTTAAAGAGCCACCTGTCACCAGCTCACATTTGGTATTTTTGTGTGTTGACAACTGCTTTCATGTATGAGGCCAGGTTTCTGTTGTGTGGTCACAGGCTCGTGGCCGTGGACCCCCCTTCACCTTTGTCACTACTGCCCCACACTGTGACTGAGTCCAGCACTAGTGATGTGTGAGAGATGGAGATAGGCATAGCCTCGTTTATAGTGTCATGTGCTCTCCACCCTATGGTGTAAAACTACAACTCCCAGCATGAGCAAGGCTGCACCTTGAACACGTGCTGCAGAAGCTGTCATTGCCTTTCATGTGTATTCCTCCTCCATGCTGTACTCACCAATCTAAGCACCATCTGCTGTATGTCCTTCCTGGATATAACCGAGCATATCATTTGTGAGATCAGATTTATAAAGTGACAGACCCTCCACTGCGGGTATCACAGAACAGGAGAGAATGCCATGCCGCAGGTGCCAAGGGAACAGAACAATTAGCCCATGTAACACTAGTCGTCCTGGCCCGACACGCACTGTGTGTAGTAATTATGCTGGGAAAATGGGAATACAATCAGGGACAGCGTCTCTTCAAAGTAATCTGTCTACTACTAAGTGCAAAGAGGAACCCCACCCACCTGTTATATAGGTTAGGCCGCCTATCATTCTTTAAGGGACCCTTAAAGGATGATAGGCGGCCTAACCTATATAACGTGAAAAAAAGAAAAGACGGGTGGGGTTCCTCTTTGCACTTAGTAGTAGACAGATTACTTTGAAGAGACGCTGTCCCGCAATGTCCGTGGTGCATTGCGGATCCGCAATACACCCGTCCGGCACCCCCATAGAACTACCTTTTCTTATCCGCAATTGCAGACAAGAATAGGACATGTTCTATTTTTTTTCCGGAGCTGCGGACCTGAAGATCGGGGCCGCGCTCCGGAAATGCGGATGCGGAGAGCACATAGTGTGCTCTCCGCATCCATTCCTGTGCCATTGAGAATTAATGGATCTGCACCCGTTCTGGATATTGCGGAACGGATGCGGACCCATTCCACAGACGTGTGAATGGACACTTAGGGCTCATGCTCACGACCATGCAGTTTTTTGCGGTCCGCTAACTGCGGATCCGCAAAAAACGGATGCCACCCATGTGCCTTCCGCAATTTGCGGAACTGAACAGGAGGCCCACTATAGAGATGCCTATTCTTGTCCGCAAAACGGACAAGAATAGGACATGAATCATAATTTTTGCGGGGTCACGGAACGGAGCAACAGATGCGGACAGCACACAGAGTGCTGTCCGAATCTTTTGCGGACCCATTGAAATATACGGAATCAAAATATGGTCCGTATACAGAACGCAAAAAATGTTTGTGTGCATGAGCCCTTAGGGTTACTACACATGGGTGCAGGTTTACAAAGAAAAATTCATGAATTTCCGTGCGCAGTTCTATGTGCTTCCGCACGTGTTAAACACGTTATGCGATTTTGCATTAGATCTCGCCCCTGCGTTGTAAATATTGGACAAACAGTTGACGTGCTGCAGATTTCAAGATCCACACAGCAGGTCAATTTTTACATGGAAAGAAAAAGTGAAGTGTACATGAGATTTGTATCACTCTGCGCACGAGAATCTGCGCAGAAGCCGCAGCGTGGGCAGGTACCTAAAGGAGTTGTCTGTCCTATGGGCGGCCCAGTCCTCAGAAGCTGTGCCCAGTTATGGGGTGGGTGGTGGGACGCAGAATTTATCATGAGGGGAATATTTGAAGTCCGTTTTGCCTTACTCTGCATTGGAGCACTTTATGCCACATTTATCAAATGTCGTGTTGTCTGATAAATTTTGTCTTTATGTTCACATCTTTATTTCGGAAATCCAACAGCCTGATCTGGCGCAGATGTCGGCCGGACAAAAAAAAACTTACATGCGTATCCCCGAACATCACCACGTGTACACTCTATCTATCTTCACAGAGGAACACAGTAATTTCACTAAGCACGTCACATTTTGGGGTCGTTATATTGATGATATTTTAATTTTTTGGGAAGGCACTAAAGATGATTTCCTACAATTTGTAACAATCATCAATAATAATACAATAGGTCTTAAATTTCCAGCTGAGATAGATGAAAGAAAGCTGAACTTTCTTGATCTGACTCACCCTGCAGCCTGATGGGAGTATACTGACAGAGGTATATAGGAGGTCTACTTCAAGCAATAGTCTTCTGCACAGGCAAAGCTGCCATCCACCAACCCTCAAGAGAGGGATTCCGGTAGGGCAGTATTTACGAGCAAAGAGAAACTTTGACTAGTGAAAGTGAATTACTATATCAAAGGTTTTTAGCTCGTGGTTATCCTAAAAGAGTTTTACATAAAGCATACAGAAGGGTCAAAACTGCAGAAAGAAGTACGCTGTTCCAGAATCAACAACAAACCAATAAGGAGACAATTGTACGGTGCAGTGGACCATATGATATACAACATCAGAAGGTGAGACAAATACACTGCTCAAAAAAATAAAGGGAACACAAAAATAACACATCCTAGATCTGAGTTAATTAAATATTCTTCTGAAATACTTTGTTCTTTACATAGTTGAATGTGCTGACAACAAAATCACACAAAAATAAAAAAATTGAAATCAAATTTTGCAACCCATGGAGGTCCGGATTTGGAGTCACACTCAAAATTAAAGTGGAAAAACACACTACAGGCTGATCCAACTTTGATGTAATGTCCTTAAAACAAGTCAAAATGAGGCTCAGTAGTGTGTGTGGCCTCCACGTGCCTGTATGACCTCCCTACAACGCCTGTGCATGCTCCTGATGAGGTGACGGACGGTCTCCTGAGGGATCTCCTCCCAGACCTGGACTAATGCATCTGCCAACTCCTGGACAGTCTGTGGTACAACGTGACGTTGGTGGATAGAGCTAGACATGATGTCCCAGATGTGCTCAATTGGATTCAGGTCTGGGGAACAGGCGGGCCAGTCCATAGCATCAATGCCTTCGTCTTGCAGGAACTGCTGACACACTCCAGCCACATGAGGTCTAGCATTGTCTTGCATTAGGAGGAACCCAGGGCCAACCGCAAAAGCATATGGTCTCACAAGGGGTCTGAGGATCTCATCTCAGTACCTAATGGCAGTCAGGCTACCTCTGGCGAGCCCATGGAGGGCTGTGCGGGCCTCCAAAGAAATGCCACCCCACACCATTACTGACCCCATGCCAAACCGGTCATGCTGGAGGATGTTGCAGGCAGCAGAACGTTCTCCACGGCGTCTCAAGACTCTGTCACGTCTGTCACATGTGCTCAGTGTGAACCTGCTTTCATCTGTGAAGAGCACAGGGCGCCAGTGGCGAATTTGCCAATCTTGGTGTTCTCTGGCAAATGCCAAACGTCCTGCACGCTGTTGGGCTATAAGCACAACCCCCACCTGTGGACGTCGGGCCCTCATATCACCCTCATGGAGTCTGTTTCTGACCGTTTGAGCAGACACATGCACATTTGTGGCCTGCTGGAGGTCATTTTGCAGGGCTCTGGCAGTGCTCCTCCTGTTCCTCCTTGCACAAAGGCGGAGGTAGCAGTCCTGCTGCTGGGTTGTTGCCCTCCTACGGCCTCCTCCACATCTCCTGATGTACTGGCCTGTCTCCTGGTAGCGCCTCCATGCTCTGGACACTACGCTGACAGACACCGCAAACCTTCTTGCCACAGCTCGCATTGATGTGCCATCCTGGATAAGCTGCACTACCTGAGCCACTTGTGTGGGTTGTAGACTCCGTCTCATGCTACCACTAGAGTGAAAGCACCGCCAGCATTCAAAAGTGACCAAAACATCAGCCAGGAAGCATAGGAACTGAGAAGTGGTCTGTGGTGACCACCTGCAGAACCTCTCCTTTATTGGGGGTGTCTTGCTAATTGCCTATAATTTCCACCTGTTGTCTATCCCATTTGCACAACAGAATGTGAAATTGATTGTCACTCAGTGTTGCTTCCTAAGTGGACAGTTTGATTTCACAGAAGTGTGATTGACTTGGAGTTACATTGTGTTGTTTAAGTGTTCCCTTTATTTTTTTGAGCAGTGTACTTTAACGATACTGGCATATTTTGAGAGCATTATCCCCCAATATCCGACAGTAACCTATAGGAGAGGGACACATTTAAGAGAGAATCTTGTCCGTTCAGGGCTCTCACAAGCGGTCCAAAACTGCTCAGTTTTGCCCTAATGCATTTTGAATGGAAATGGATCAGCTCAGAATGCATCAGTTTGCCTCCGATCAGTCACCATTCCTCTCTGGAGGCCAGCAGCTTTTTGCTGTCCGCCTGACGAAGCAGAGCCAAACAGATCCGTCCTGACACACAATGTAAGTCAATGGGGACGAATCCGTTTTCTCTGACACAATAGAAAACTGATCCGTCCCCTATTGACTTTCAATGGTGTTCATGACGGATCCTTCATTGCTATAGAAGACCGGATCCGTTCATGACGGATGCATGCGGTTGTAATATTGTAACTGAAGCGTTTTTGCAGATCCATGATGGATCCACAAAAAACACTAGTGTGAAAGTAGCCTTAAACAAAGGATTCACCTTCGCCACTTTTCTTTAAAATTGCAGCAAAGTATTATTTAGGGATCAATATTAAATAAATAATGTATAGAGTGAACATAAGACCATTAGTATAAAAATAAGATAACAATGTGAGATGGTGCAGATCTTCATGATTAATTGAACTAATTTTCCCCTTGCTTACTCCCCGATACTGTCTTTACCATTAACCTCTTAAGGACCCGCGCAGTACATGTACGGTGGGCTGATCGGGCGGGTGCAGAAGCTGCGCCCGCCCGATCAGCGGCAGGGTTCTGGCAGTCACTGATAGCCAGACCCCTGCTGTATGCGCTGGCATCGGTGAAAACACTGATGCCGGCACATTAACCCTCACACTGCCGCGGTCACCGCTGACCGCTGCACGTACGGGATCCTGCCGAGTGCGGGGTGGCCATTGGGTCCCCTCACTGCTGTGACGGGGACCCGATGACAGGGAAGGCAGCCCGATGCCTTCTTTAGGCATCGTGGCTGCCTTCCGTCACAGCCTGTGAGATCCAGCCCCCTGGATCTCACATGCAGGAAGGCTGTAAGTGTATTACAGTCTGTAATACACTTATAGCCAATGCATCACAATACAGAAGTATTGTGATGCATTGTAAAGGGGATCAGACCCCCAAAAGTTGAAGTCCCAGAGTAGAACAAAAAATAAAGTGAAAAAAGAAGTTAAAAAAAATTAAGTTTTACAGTTAGTACAAATAGTGGAAAAAAAAGAAAAGTAGACATATTGGGCATCGCCGCGTCCATATCGACCAGCTCTATAAAATATCACATGACCCTCCTCAGGTGAACACCATCAAAAAAATAAAATAAAAACTGTGCTAAAAAAAAAGCGATCAAAAAGGCATATGCCCCCCAAAATAGTACCAATCTAACCGCCACCTCATCCCGCAAAAAATGAGCCCCTATCTAAGACAGTCGCCCAAAAAATAAAAAAAACTATGGCTCTAAGACTATGGAGACAGTAAAACATGATTTTTTGGGTTTCAAAAATGCTTTTATTGTGTTAAATGTAAAAAAATAAATTAAAAAAGTAGACATATTAGGTATCGCCACGTCCGTAACAACCTGCTCTTTAAAATTACCACATGACCTAACCCCTCAGGTGAGCACCGTAAAAAAAGATAAAATAAAAACGGTGTCAAAAAAGCCATTTTTTTGGCACCTTACATCACAAAGTGTGTAATAGCAAGCGATCAAAAAGTCATATGCACCCCAAAATAGTACCAAGCAAACCATCATCTCATCCTGCAAAAATGATACCCTACCTAAGACAATCGCCCAAAAGATAAAAAAAAACTATGGAGACACTAAAACATGATTTTTAAAAAAAAAAATTTTGTTTAAAAAATATTATTGTGTAAAACTGAAATAAATAAAAAGTATACATATCGCCACGTCCGTAACGACCTGCGTTATAAAAAATATCACATGACCTAACCTCTCTTGTGAACACCTTAAAAAATAAAAACGGTGTCAAAAAAGCCATTTTTTGTCACCTTACATCACAAAAAGTGTAATACCAAGTAGGGTTGATGCGGGTATCGAAATTTCGATACCCAATCGATAATTTTCTCCCGGTATCGATACGATATCGGGATTTCCATTTTTTCGATACTTGGCTGCGCAGCTGCACAGTCTAGTATCAAAGAGCATGCCGTGCTGCTGTCAGCAGGCTCATGTTCCAGCAGCACAGGGGTTCAGCAGCACAGGGGAGAAGGAAGCAGTCTTTCCCTCCCCCTGTGCCGCGCTGCCAATAAAAACAGAGGGTCGGGCGCACTGCACCACCAATGATAGGAGGACCTTTCATGGGTCCGGACTTTTAAGTAGCCGGCTACATAGAGCGGCGCCCAGGGATCTCCCTGCACTTACTATTATTCCTGTGCTCCGCTCCATTTGCCCGCTGTGCCCCAGTTACCGTCTTCTGCTCCGTATGCTAATTACTACTATCGGAGTGATGGGGAGGAGACATCAGCTTCTCTCCTGGGCGTTCCTTCTCCCTGGCTGTAGCGCTGTCCAAGGGAGAAGGAACGCCCAGGAGAGAAGCTGATGTGTCCTCCCCATTGCTCTGATAGTAGTATATAGCAAACAGAGCAGGAGACGGTAATAGGGGCACAGCGGCCAATGGAGCGACGCCCAGGAATAGTAGTAAGTGCAGGTAGATCCCTGGGCGCCGCTCTGTGTAGCCTGCTAACTTAACAAAGTCCAAACCCATGAAATGTCGTCTTTAACTTTTAATATAGGAGGCAGGTGCCGGCAGCAGAATCACATAGCCGGCACCCTGCCTCTGACAGGGAGCTGCGATCAGCGGCAGTTAACCCCTCAGGTGCGGCACCTGAGGGGTTAACTGCCGCTGATCTGCTACCGGCACCCGCCTCCTGTATTAAAGGTCAATTATCATTGGTGGCACAGTGTGCCCCCCTCAACCCCTCCAGTATTAAAATCATTGATGGCTGTGGCCACAGGGTCCCCTCTCCTTCTCATTGGTGGTGCAGTGGCAGCTTCTGATTGGGGCCTCAGCGGTGTAATCCTGGAGCTCCGATCGGTTACCATGGCAGCCAGGACGCTACTGAAGCCCTGGCTGCCATAGTCAGCTCCCTGCTGCTGTGTGTACTATGCACATGGCAGCAGGGACAGTGTAAAGTCCTATTCACCCTAATAGAGATCTATCAGGGTGAATAAATCCCAGGTTCTGGCTCCTAAGGGAGAAAAAAAAAACCTCACCCTCTCCCTGGCTGGGACGCTCTCCGCTGCGATTGGACAGCACTACAGCCAGGGAGAAGGAGATGCCCACGGAGAAAGACTCAGTCTCCTCCTCATTGCTCCGATGCTAAAATTAGCATACCAGGCGGGCGAATACAATGGGGCCCATCAGAGGTCGCAATAACGCCTGTACAAGTGTCATAGACATTTTACTCCCTGGAAAAAGTCTAAGGCGTACCGATACGCCTTAGACTTTTCCCTGCCATTCAACAGCGCAGTGAGCGCTGTGAACGGCACAGGCAGCGCACCGATGCTGCTGCTGCCTGAAACAACCAATAACAAGGCTCCTTACAGTGAGGAGCTTTGTTATTGGTCAGTTTGAGCGGCTGCCGGAGCTTATGGCACACCGCTCTGAAGTGAGGAAGGAGGCGCGCGATCCTCACTGGCGGGGTAAGTGGCCTTGCTGTGAAATTTAGTGGTGGTCTGAGCGCCTTGTTTTTCTCTATAATGATGAGTCTGAAGCCTCCGCCGAGCGCCGTCTCTCCTCCCTGCTGAGTGCGGTACTGAAGACGGCCTCAATAGAAGGTCTAGGGGACCGTCTTCACTACCGCGCTTAGCAGTGAGGAAAAGTGGCTGAGCGCTTCAGACTCCTGCTTATAGAAGTCAGCGGGGGTCTCAGCGCTGGACATGCCAACAAGAAACCTCCATAATGGACTGACCTGTCACCTGTAGACCTCTACCTAGGTCACCTGTCAGCTTTCCTATGAATCCATCAAGGATAATTCATTGCAGCATGTTCCATCAGACGCTGAACTAGGGATATTGTTTGCTATAAGGATTTCTTCTGTAATGCGGCACCGCATGGCGGCACATGGTGATACAAGGACTGCATGTGGCCATTTACAGCCTCCAGGACATACAGTCCCTCTGTATAATCCAATAACCACAGCGGTGATGTGGTGGCAATTTTGTGGCATTATCTGGTGGCTTGAGATGCAATGGGTCATGGAAGACGAACTCCTCTTTATAGCAAGATCAAGCATAACACAAAATGACAGCCTCTAGATCAGGGATCAGCAACCTCCGGCACTCCAGCTGTGCTGAAACTACAACTCCCAGTATCCTCCTTTCACTTCTTTAGGAGTTACAAGAACAACTGAGCAAGTGTGCATGCTGGGTGTTGTAGTTTCACAGCAGCTGGAGTGCCGAAGATTGCTGCTCCCTAGATCTACAGGCGAGCCTAGTGGTTATCACTGCATGATGTCATCATCCAGATCCACAACATGTGACTGTGGCGGTGCGAGCACCTGGCACCAGAGGTATGTGCCCAGGTCTTTCGTTTGTGCCCTTGGCACCAGCATGCACCACCATCCATTGTGCCTGTGTCCTGCTCTGCCAGTGCCTCAGGTCTCTTCAGAGTCTACCAACAGCCCTGGTGGCACCGACATGCCCACCTGAGAGCTCATCTACAAGGACGTAACTTTGGTGGGCAGCATTGGCCACGTGATGGATGGCAAACCCCAGTGACCAGCGGCACAGAAACAGCAGCAAATATTTAAGGGATTGTCCCAAGATCAACACTATTTACCTATCCATACTTAACCCAGAGAACACTAGAACATGGTAACCAAGGTGGGGCCCCCAGCGATCATGTACTTGAAGGGGACACGTCTGTTTTAGTAACGACTTGCATTTGCCATGCAATAACAACTCTGGGGAATCAATTCTTGTGACTCTATATTGTACCATTCCTCTATTATTCCTAATAGAACTTATGAACAAATTGCGAGTAGTCTGCAATAAAGGTCCAGCGGGGGGTTACCAGTTGACAGCACTGATTAAATATCAGGCTGTGCAGTGACACCCCCATCTGGACCTTCACTGCAAACTGCTAGCAAGTTATTCATAACTAATAGCAGAAATAAGAGGAATGGTGCAACATAAAGTCATAAGAATAGATGCTCCAGGATTGTTATTACATGGCGGGTGCAAGTAGTTTCCAAAACAGAGAAATCCGGAGAGGTGCGGGGTCCTCTTTAAATATCGATCTTAGGACAAACCCTTTAAACCTCATAAAATCACTGCAACAGTGACCTCAGTGGTGCCGACCCCCTCAGCGCAACAGTGACCTCAGTGGTGCCGACCCCCTCAGCGCAACAGTGACCTCAGTGGTGCCGACCCCCTCAGAGCAACAGTGACCTCAGCGGTGCCGACCCCCTCAGCGCAACAGTGACCTCAGCGGTGCCGACCCCCTCAGCGCAACAGTGACCTCAGTGGTGCCGACCCCCTCAGAGCAACAGTGACCTCAGTGGTGCCGACCCCCTCAGAGCAACAGTGACCTCAGTGGTGCCGACCCCCTCAGAGCAACAGTGACCTCAGCTGAATAAAAAATTGTCTAAATTTGCCATTTATGCATGGAAGACAGTTCTAGATACTAGTAATGGTTTCCCTGCATAAATAGCAACCCCTTAATGTTATGTAGGCCTTCGTATTAACTATTTGAATTCCTGTAACTTTCGTACTCCTCATTGGCTGAAAATACTCCTCAAAAATGGTAAGAGGAGTATTTTTACTCTTCCAGACAAAATGTAGCGCGACCTCTGGGCACAGAAATACCAGTTATTGCTTAGCATTTCTTCTAAATCCTGACCTCAGTGCTCGTATTAAGAGAGTTTAATGTAATATGTGGTAGTTGTGCACATAAGCTGGAGCAGGCCGACATGTCACGGCTTGTTACTAGCCCATAGTTCTCCTTTACTCCACTGATGACTGAGGGACTCTGGACTCACAGATGCCATGCAAAAAACACTATTGAAAGTAGCCTTTTGTGGCAGCGATCTATTTTCTATTTTATTTTTTGTAATCCTCTACCATCCTTTTTACCATATTTCATATAAAGCATGAATGCTATAAAAATATAAACGGGTTGTCCAGTTATGGTACATTTTTAAATAAAGGCTCAGAATAGTATAAAATATTCCCCTTACTGATGCTGCCCCACTCCCATTCAAAAGTTCCCGGGTCACCTGAAAAGATTGGCTCAATTCTCATATTAGGCTACTTTCACACTAGTGTTTTTTGCGGTTCCGTCATGGATCTGCAAAAACGCTTCCGTTACAATAATACAACCGCATGCATCCGTCATGAACAGATCCAGTTGCATTATGTCTTCTATAGCCATGACGGATCAGTCTTAAACACCATTGAAAGTCAATGGGGGATGGATCCAGTTTCTATTGTGTCAGAGAAAACTGATCTGTCCCCATTGACTTACATTGTGTGTCAGGACGGATCCGTCTTGCTCCGCATCACATCGCGGACAGAAAACCGCTGCTTGCAGCGTTATTCTGTATGCAATGGGAGCGCAACTAAACGGAACAGAATGGATTTTGGGGCATTCCGTTTCATTCAGTTCAGTTTTGTCCCCATTGACAATGAATGGGGACAAAACAGAAGTGTTTTCCTCTCTATTGAGATCCTATGACGGATCTCAATAGCGGAATTGAAAACGCTAGTGTGAAAGTAGCCTTACCTGTGTGAACGGGACCAGGAAGGGTTGGAATGGGATTGGGGGGGTGAATATGACTTATTATTTTACACAGTTTTAAGCCTTTTTTAACCATTTCCCGTCCGCCCATAGACTATAAACGTCCGGGAGGTGGTTTTCTATTTCTGAATGGACGTTCCAGAACGTCCGTTCAGAAACTGCAGCTGCACGCTAATCGTGTAGCTGCTGATGGGGTTGCCCGCTGTCAGTGGCAGCAGGGCAACCCAGAGAGAAGGCAGGGACAGTGCCCAGGTGTCCCTGCTTTCTAGATCGCTGTATACACATCGCTCACCGAGCGCTGTGTATACAGTGCAGGAAGCGATATGCGCTTCCTGTTCGGGACCGAAGAGTGCAGGAGCTGTGTGAGGTCTTTCACAGACCTCGATCAGCCCTGCACTGAGGCTGTACATCGCTGAATTATGCTGTACAGCCTCTCTGGGGGGTGCATTTCTCCTGTAACTGGGGTTACTATGTCAGCCCCAGTTACAGGAGAAATCAACAGTGAAAAAGAAAAAGTGAAGTAAATGTCCCCCAGAGGTCTTGTATGACCTTATGGGGGATGAAAAGTGTAAAATAAAAAAATAAAGTGTTAAAAAAATAAAATAAAAAAGGGGTTTCACATGTAAAAAAAATAAAAAAATTCCCAAGTAAGGAATAAAAATAAATTTTTTAAAATAGATTATTTTTTTTATAAAATAGACATATTTGGTATTGCCGCGTCCGTGACGGTCGGCTCTATAAATATATTACATAATCGACCTAGTCCAATAAACGCCATAAAAATTACAAATAAATGCCAAAAAAGCCATTTTTGTCACCTTACATCACAAAAAGTGCAACACCAAGTGATCAAAAAGGCGTATGTCCCACAAAATGGTACCAATAAAACAGTCACCTCATCCCGCAAAAAATGAGCCCCTACATAAGAAAATCTCAAAAAAAAAAATTATATAGCTCTTAGAACATGGAGACACTAAAACATCATTTTTTTGGTTTCAAAAATGCTATTATTGTGTTAAAGTAAAATAAATTTTAAAAAAGTATACATATTAGGTATTGCCGCGTCCGTAAAAAAGAAGCTCTATAAAAATATCACATGACCTAACCCCTCGGATGAACACCGTAAAAAAAATATATAAAATGTCAAAACAAGAAATTTTTGTCACCTTACATCACAAAAAGTGCAACACCAAGTGATCAAAAAGGCGTATGTCCCACAAAATGGTACTAATAAAACTGTCACCTCATCCCGCAAAAAATGAGCCCCTACATAAGAAAATCTCTCAAAAAATAAAAAAACTATAGCTCTCAGAACATGGACACATTAAAACATAATTTTTTTGTTTCAAAAATGCTGCTATTGTGTAAAACTTTAATAAATAAGAAAAAGTATACATACTAGGTATCGCCACGTCCGTAACAATCTGCTCTATAAAAATGTCACTTGACCGAACCCCTCAGGTGAACGCTGTAAAAATAAATAAATAAAAACTGTGCTAAAACAGCCAATTTTTTTGGTCACCTTGCCCCATAAAGTGTTGTTATAATGAATGATCAAAAAATCATATGTACCCAAAAATAGTACCAATAAAACTGGCACCTTATCCCCTAGTTTCCAAAATGGGATCACTTCTTGGGAGTTTCTACTGTAAGGGTGCATCAGGGGGGCTTCAAATGGGACATGGCATCTAAAAACCATGTGGAGTTCCTTTTCTTCTGCGCCCTGCCGTGTGCCCATACAGCAGTTTATGACCACATGTGGGGTGTTTCTGTAAACCGCAGAATCTGGGTAATAAATATTGAGTTTTGTTTGGCTGTTAACCATCGATGTGTTAAAGAAAAAATTGGATTAAAATGGAAAATCTGCCAAAAAAGTGAAATGTAAAAATTTGATCTCCATTTTCCTTTAATTCTTGTGGAACGCCTAAAGGGTTAACATTTGTAAAAATCAGTTTTAAGTAACTTGAGGGGTGTAGTTTCTGCAATGGGGTCATTAATGGGGGTATCCACTATGTAGGCCCCACAAAGTGACTTCAGACCTGAACTGGTTCTTGAAAAGTGGGTTTTGACAATTTTCTTAAAAATTTCAAGAATTGCTTCTAAACTTCTAAGCCTTCTAACATCCTAAAAAAATAAAATGACATTTTCAAAATGATGCTAACATAAAGTAGACATATGGGGAATGTTAAGTAATAACTATTTTATGAGGTATCACTTTCTGTTTTAAAAGCAGAGAAATTGAAATTTAGAAAATTGCGAATTTTTCAAAATTTTTGGTAAATTTGGGATTTCTTCATAAATAAAGGTGAAATATATTGACTCAAATTTATGACTGTCATGAAGTACAATGTGTCACGAGAAAACAATCTCTGAATGACTTGGATAAGTAAAGGCGTTCCAAAGTTATTACCACATAAAGTGAGATATGTCAGTTTTGCAAAATTAGGCCTGGTCAGGAAGGGGGCAAATGGCCCAGATGGGAAGTGGTTAAAAGAAAAGAAAAGCAAGACAACTCTTAAAGAGGACCTTTCACTACTGTATAAACTAAAAACTAACTATATCAGTGGGCAGAGCGGCGCCTAGGGGTCCCCCTGCCCTTACTAGTATGTCTGGGCGCCGCTTCGTTCGCCCGGTATAGGCTCCGGTGTCTGCGCTCCCTCTGACTGATTTTTTTGTATGAGGCGTGTCCCTTGCTGCAGCGCTGGCCAATCGCAGCGCACAGCTCATAGCCGGCTATGAGCTGTGCGCTGCGATTGGCCAGCGCTGCAGAAAGGGACACGCCTCATACAAAAAAAATCAGTCAGAGGGAGCGCAGACACCGGAGCCTATACCGGGCGAACGAAGCGGCGCCCAGACATACTAGTAAGTGCAGGGGGACCCCTAGGCGCCGCTCTGCCCACTGATATAGTTAGTTTTTAGTTTATACAGTAGTGAAAGGTCCTCTTTAAGAGTATTAAAATATAAGGTTATCTACTGTGGTGCTTGAAAGTGGGTGAACCCTTCAGAATTTTCTATATTTCTGCATAAATTTGACCTAAAACTAAATTAGATTCATAAATATTAGTCTTCTTCATTTATTTATTGAGGGAAATGATCCAATATCATGATCCAGACGGCACAATTCCTCTATCACACAGAGCGTGATCGTCGCAAGGGACTCTTCGTGTGAAAGATCCCCAACATAGTGCTTTCAGATTGCACTGCATTCGGGGGTGAGAGATCCTCTTTCACATACTCGCACCTGATTCTCATCCTGTTGATTTCACCTTCAAATTCTCTGCTGATCCTAAAGGCTCACTAACTACTTACTGGCTCAGACTTGTGATATTGGGTCATTTTCCTCAATAAATAAATGACCAAGTCTAATATTTCTGACTCTTAAGACTAATCAGACTAATAAAATCTAATGTAGTTTTAGGTCACATTTATGCAGCAATATAGAAAATTCAGAAGGGTGAAATGGGTTATCCAATATCATAACTGGAGATGAGCGAATTTCATATTTTGAAATTCGTTCACGCTTTGTTTACTGGTAAAAGATGAATTGCATTATGGATTTAGTTACCACGGACCATAACGCAATTCTATGACGGAATGCATAACGGAATACCTTTGGAGGCATTCCGTTATTCCTTCCGTCATAATAGAAGTCTATGTGCTGCATAAGGGATCCGTCCGGTTTCCGTTATGCAGGAGAGGACTCCCCTGCACATGGAGGACTGTTCATGATATTGGATTTAACAAATTTTCAAGCATCACTGTATCTACCATCACTTTCATAGCTAGGCAAAAAAATAAATAAATTCGTGGCAGGATTTTTATAGGCCTAGGACAGGGTTCAACAACTTTCGGCACTGCAGCTGCTGTGAATTCTGGGAATTGTAGTTTCAGCACAGCTGGAGTGCTGGTGGTTACTGAGGGGCCTAGAAGGAAAGTCCAGTGTTAAATCCACGATGTCTGAGATCTAGCTTCCTACATAACAAGGTATCAGAAATTGAAGGAAAGTGCTGACTACAGTGGAGTCTGCCTATTCTATTGCCTGGAACCTTACATTTAGCTACATGGGTTACGGTTTTATTTTTTTGGGAGGGGGAAAGGCCCAGGCGTTGTTCTGTTTATAAGGATTTACTCCTTTGAAAGTGGCTTTAAACACTTCAAAGCAGCAAAGCCTTTAATATCAGGCTGTTAGTGGTGTGTCAGCCAGGTGTAATGTTGAGTGGATGGGTACTTAACCCTTGGGATACCAGAGGTTTTTCGTTTTTGCGTTTTCATTTTTCTTCCTTGAGCCATAACTTTTTTATATTTCTGTTCACATAGTAAAATTATTATTTTTTTTAGATCACCACCATATTTTCACCCCTATAACATTTTTTTTTAAGTTATATCTACTGAGCTGTGTGGAGGCTCATTTTTGCGGGACAATCTGTATTTTTTATTGATACCATTATTCCATTTTATAATATTTTTTTTTGGGGTAAGGGTACTTTCACACTAGCGGCAGGACGGATCCGACAGGCTGTTCACCCTGTTGGATCCGTCCTGCCGCTATTTCGCCGTGCCGCCGGACTGCCGCTCCGTCGCAATTGACTATAATGGTGACGGGGCGGAGCTCCAGCCCAGCACAGTAGTGCGCGGTGAGAGGCCGCCGGACTAAAAAGTCAGACATGCAGTACTTTTAGTCCTGCGGCCTTGCCCCCCCATCCGAATTCTAGTCAATGGGGACAGAGCGGCAGTCAGGCGGCACGGCGAAATAGCGGCAGGATGGATCAGACAGGGTGAACAGCCTATTGGATCCATCCTGCCACTAGTGTGAATATACCCCTACCCGAAAAAAAATTAATAAAATGGTATCAATAAAAACTACAGATTGGGTGAACAGCCTGTGGGATCCATCCTGCTGCTAGTGTGAAAGTAGCCTTAGAGAAGCAATGAAAAAATGTCAAATTGACCATTTTGATAATTTTTTCCTTTACACCATTCGCCGTATTGGAATTTTTTTTAAATATTTTAATAGTAGGTGTGTTTTCGGTCGCGGTGATACCCATGATGTTTTATTTTTTGTTATTTATGTATTTATTTTTTTATTCTAGGGGGGTGATTTTAAGTTTTTTTTTTTTTTTTACTTTTTTGTAATGATTTTGAAGCTCGTATATGCATTTATTTTTTATTTTGAACAATCATGGATTTTTTAAATGCCTTTATTACTGACTATTGCTTATTTCTTATGTTGACCTGCCACCTGGTGACCAAAGTAAGAATTGCAGCTTCAATGCTCTCAGCCTCTTCACCGAGGCTTCCAGGTTTTTGACCCTTTTGATGCCGTGATCTCACTTGATCACAGTATCTAAAGGCTTTAATTACTGTGATTGGCATTATTGCCGGTTGCGTTAATTAGCCGCAGGTCTCTGCTGTTTGAAACCAACCGTTCTCTCGCTGCATTGGTTGACAGGGCCAGGCAGTGTCAAAGCAGAGAGGAAGGGGTTGACTACATTGCATCAAAGGCCTCATTTGCATATTAAGAGTTGTCTCATCTTGGATGTTAGTTACATATCGCCAGGATATGCCACCGGTGTCCAATAGGTGTGGATCCCACTTCAGCTATCTCTGGCAGTCACATAAAAGTGAATGGAGCGGTGGCCGTGTTTGCGCAATGCGCTCAGTTTAGAGTGAGGTGCGGCCACATAGAAGCGCCCTCTCTGCAGCGGTCGGGTTCTTCTCTGCAACAGCGTCTCACTCCGACCTGAGTGAGACTCTGCCCCATCGGAAGCTTTAGTACAGTGTGGTCTCTTGTCAAGTCCCAGTTCTCACAAGATCGCACAGCATCGGGAGGCTTCGTGATCGTCACAACGGGGAGAAACCTCCCCTAGCAAAGAAGAGAAGTAACTAGCCAGACCTCTGTGGCACTTAACACTTGTGTGGTGCCAAAAATCTTAGAGGACATTACAGCAGAATGGGGGGGACATATTTATAAGTGAAATTATGCCAACTAGAATATATCTCACTTTTTTGGTATTGGCAACAGGTCCTCTTTAACCCCTTAAAGGTGTTGTCCAAGTTATGAAAAAAAAAATATATAGCACTGAAAATCTGATGGGCAGCAATATATAACTAAGCTAAGCAAGTTTTATGCAAAATATATATACCGTATATATTTCCTCATTTCCCTGCCCTTTGTTTACATGCAATAAAAACAGTCTCTGCCCCCCCCCCCCCTGCTCTGCCAAGGGAGTGAATACAAGAGCTTCCCTGAGTGCTGGGAGAATCAACAGCAACTTGTAAGTGTAGAACTACAAGTCCCAGCTGTATAATGACACTGCTAATACACACAGGATCTTCCCCCTACCTTCTTGTGCAATGCTCTCTCTAGTCTGTTCGCTCCTGTGCCCAGAATTGTCACTGCCTGCTGCTACCCAGTCTGTGCAGCTGAAGGGGTTAATAATCCTAGGAGAGAGCAGTGAAGGGGGGCGTGGCCAGCACAGTGACATCTGGTTTACAGGCTTGTAAACAAACTTTATCAGAGCAGGGAGACAAGCTGACATCACAGGACATGTGACCCTCAGTCAAATCTGAGAAACCAGCCACTGCAGATAAAGTGAGTTAATTGGAAAGCTGTTACATTTGGCAAGTTAGGAACATAGAACAAAAAAAATAACTCGAACAACCCCTTTAACCTCTTTCCGACCTTTGACGTACTGTTACGTCATGGAAACCACTGAGTTCCCGCAATTTGACGTAAGAGGCCCGGCAGTCCGTGGTAGCTGGGCCCCTGCTGTATCCGCCGGCATCGCTGTAAAAGCCGATGCCGGCGGATTAACCCCTTCTATGCCGCGGTCCGCGGATTAACCCCTTCTATACCGCGGTCAGGTGAACGATCGCATCGAGTCCCCGCACTGCTGTGGCGGGGACTCGATGCGACACAAGGCAGGCTGATGCCGTGCAGAGGCTGCCCAATGCCTTGCACGGCATCGGGAACTGCCTACTACGGGTGCCGAGGAGATTCGGCCTCAGGCTGGGTCTCCTAGGCAACCGGTTAGTGTATGACTCAGTGTCATACACCAACAGGCAATGCATTACAATACAGATGTACTGTAATGCATTGCAGAGGGGATCAGACCCCCAAAAGTGAATGTCGTAAAAAAAAAAAAAAAGGGGGTATTAATAAAATTAATAAAGTAAAAAAGAAAAAAAATGCCCCATTCCCCTTATTTTATAATAAAAAAACAGAAGAAAAAACCAAAACCCACACATATTAGGTATCGCCGCGTCCATAATGACCGGCTCTATAAATATATCACATGATCCACCCTGTCCGATAAACACCATAAAAAAAAAATATAAAAACAGTGTAAAAAAAAAAAGCTATTTTTGTCATCTTACATCACAAAAAGTGCAACACCAAGTGATCAAAAAGGCGTATGCCCCCCAAAATGGTATCAATGAAACTGTCACCTCATCCCGCAAAAGATGAGCCCCTACCTAAGACAATCGCCCAAAAATTCAAAAAACTATAGCTCTCAGAACATGGAGTCACTAAAACATCATTTTTTTTTTTTCAAAACTGCTATTATTGTGCTAAAGTGAAATACATAAAAAAAATATACATATTAGGTATCGCCATGTCCGTAACAAACAGCTCTATAAAAATATTACATGACCTAACCACTCAGATGAACACCGTAAAAAAAAAAAAAGTGTAAAAAAAAAAGCCATTTTTGTCACATTACATCACAAAAATTGCAACAGCAAGTGATCAAAAAGGCGTATGCCCCCCAAAATAGTACCAGTCAGACCGTCGCCTCATCCCTCAAAAAATGAGACCCGACCTAAGAGAATTGGTCAAAAAATAAAAAAGCTATGGCTCTCAGACTATGGAGACACTAATATATGATAATTTTTTGCTTCAAAACTGCTATTATTGTGCTAAAGTGAAAAAAAAAAATTAGGTATCGCCACGTCTGTAACAAACAGCTGTATAAAAATATCACATGACCTAACCACTCAGGTGAAAAATGCTATTATTGTGTAAAACTTAAATAAATAAGAAAAAGTAGACTTATTAGGTATTGCCACGTGCGTAACGATCTGCTCTATAAAAAAGTCACATGACCTAATCCCTCAGGTAAACGCTGTAAAAATAAAAACGGTGCCAAAACATAAATTTTTTTGTTACCTTGCCTCACAAAAAACGTAATATAGAGCAATAAAAAATCATATGTACCCCAAAATAGTACCAATAAAACTGGCACCTTATCCCGTAGTTTCCAAAATGTGGTAACTTTTTTGGAGTTTCTACTCTAGGGGTGCATCAGGGGGGCTTCAAATGGGACATGGTGTCAAAAAACCAGTCCAGCAAAATCTGCCTTCCAAAAACCGTATAGCATTGCTTTCCTTTTGCGCCCTGCCGTGTGCCCGTACAGCTGTTTACGACCACATATGGGGTGTTTCTGTAAACTACAGAATCAGAGCCTTAAATATTGAGTTTTGTTTGGCTGTTAACCCTTGCTTTGTAACTGGAATTTCTTTTATTAAAATGGAAAATCTGCCAAAAAAGTGAAATTTTGAAATTGTATCTATTTTCCATTAATTCTTGTGGAACACCTAAAGGGTTAACAAAGTTTGTAAAATCAGTTTTGAATACATTGAGGGGTGTAGTTTCTAGAATGGGGTCATTTTTGGATAGTTTCTATTATGTAAGCCTCACAAAGTGACTTCAGACCTGAACTGGTCCTTGAAAAGTGGGTTTTTGAAAATTTTATGAAAAATTTCAAGATTTGCTTCTAAACTTCTAAGCCTTCTAACGTCCCCAAAAAATAAAATGTCATTCCCAAAATGATCCAAACATGAAGTAGACATATGGGGAATGTAAAGTAATAACTATGTTTGTAGGTATTACTATGTATTATAGAAGTAGAGAAATTGAAACTTGAAAATTTGCAAATATTTTCAAATTTTGGGCAAATTTGGTATTTTTCTATAAATAAAAATTTTTTTTTTTTACTCCATTTTACCAGTGTCATGAAGTACAATATGTGACGAAAAAACAATCCCAGAATGGCCTGGATAAGTCAAAGCGTTTTAAAGTGACACTGGTCAGATTTGCAAAAAATGGCCTGGGCAGGAAGGTGAAAACAGGCCCGGGGTTGAAGGGGTTAAGGGCCAGATGTTGTTTTTTGTTTTTTTTTTGCGTTTTGAACTACCTGCCTTCCCAGAGCCATAACTTTTTTCTTTTTCTGTTCACATAGCCATATGAAGGCTTGTTTTTTGCGAGACAAGTTGTACTTTCCAACGCCACCATTTAATATTGCATATGATGTAGTGGGAAGCTGGAAAAAAATAAAAAATGGGGTGAAATTGCAAAGAAAAAGCCATTCCACCACGGTTTTATGTTTTTTTTAAATTTATTATTTACGACGTTCGATGTGCGATAAAACTGACTGGTTACTTCTATTCTACAGGTCAGTATGAATCCAGCGATACCTTGTACGTATATTTTTTCTTGCGTTTTGAATTTAGATGGTGATAAAAAACATTTTAAGTGGGAAAAAAATCTTTTATTTTTTTTGTCGCCTGATTTTGACCCCTATAACTTTTTGGTATTTATGTGTACGGAGCTGTATGGGGGCTCATTTTTTGTGTTGGTCGATCTGAACTTTTCATTGATACCATTCTGGGGTGTATATGACTTTTTGATCACTTTTTATTTAATTTCTTTTTTTTTAAAAAGAAGCGACCAAAAACGGCGAATCGGCCATTTGGACGCTTTTTTCCATTTTGCTGTTTGCCGTATGGGGAACATATTTTTATACTCTGGGCGTTGACACCCATGATGTGTATTTTTATTTTTTGTTTTTTTAGTTCTTTTATTTTTATTTTGGGAAAGGGAACTATAACAATAAATCATCTGATTGCTATTGTCATAGACTCTAATGCACTAGTATTGGAATCTATGATGATTTTACTACTTTCCTATGGAGCCCTATTACAGGCAAGAGCTCCATAGGAAATACTATGCAGCAGCCTCCTGTCATTCATAAAGAAAGCTTTCAGTTTTTCAGCCTTCTGAGATGCCATGGTCAGGATTGACCACGGCATCTGGGGGTTAAATGTCCACAATCTGCATTACTGCCGATTGCGGACATTAGCCGCGGGTGTCTGCTAGAAGAAGCAATAAAATTAACAGCAGCCTTGATTATCGATGCTTGGGTACATTTATTAGTGTTAATTTCACATGCGACAGTATTAATAAAGTTTCGGCAAACAAATGCCTTCGTCAGATACTATGCCGCAGGGAGAAAGAAGGAACAAAGTTAACAGACGCAGATGAGGTATGCATGTACTGGCGCCACTTCCGGCTTAGCATGCACGTACTGTATGCATACCTCATCTGCGTCTGTTCACTTTGTTCCTTCTTTCTCCCTGCGGCATAGTATCTGACGAAGGCATTTGTTTGCCGAAACTTTATTAATACTGTCGCATGTGAAATTAACACTAATAAATGTACCCAAGCATCGATAATCAAGGCTGCTGTTAATTTTATTGTATCTATTGGGGTGGAACCCTACACTCAGCCTCTATACAGAGTGCGCTGAATACAGATTTAATGCTAGAAGAAGCAGACAGCCACCCGCGTCTATGGCGGGCATCTTTAAACACCCCCCAGCGCCGTACATGTGAAGGGGTTAAATCAGTTATTTCTGACTTCAGTTGTACATAGGGATTTTTGCGGTCTGCAAATCGCAAATCCATAAAATACTGATACCAGCCGAGAGCCTGCCACTCTTTTTTTCTTTTTTTTTTCTTCTTTTTTAACTCCATACAAATAACCTATCTTTGTCCGCAAAACGAACATGACAATGTTCTATTATTTTGTGCTTTTGTGGAGCCACGGAACGGACATACGGCATTTTGCAGCCCCATTGAAGTGGATGGGGACAAAAACCACGGTTGTGTGCGTGAACCCTAAGTGTATACAGGGACAACTGTCAGTCACCCACCTATCTGGCACCACCACTCTGCCCTCTCTACCTGGCTTCAGCCATGATGTAATGGTTTGGCTGCAGCAGTGACACTGCATATAACACTTGTGACCACTGCAGCCAATGAGGGTCTTGTGCCGTATACCACTGCTACAGCACATCACCGCTGCAGCCTGGCAAAGAGGACTTGGACAACCCCTTTAAAATGCTAAGTTGCTAAAGGAATATGGCCGTGTGTGACTCACAGGGGTCGGACCGTTAGTCATAGTATAATAAGTAAGGAATGGACATACAGGGGTCGGACCGTTAGTCATAGTATAATAAGTAAGGAATGGACATACAGGGGTCGGACCGTTAGTCATAGTATAATAAGTAAGGAATGGACATACAGGGGTCGGACCGTTAGTCATAGTATAATAAGTAAGGAATGGACATACAGGGGTCGGACCGTTAGTCATAGTATAATAAGTAAGGAATGGACATACAGGGGTCGGACCGTTAGTCATAGTATAATAAGTAAGGAATGGACATACAGGGGTCGGACCGTTAGTCATAGTATAATAAGTAAGGAATGGACATACAGGGGTCGGACCGTTAGTCATAGTATAATAAGTAAGGAATGGACATACAGGGGTCGGACCGTTGGTCATAGTATAATAAGTAGGGAATGGACATAACCAGCAGTAGTAATGCAAGCTGCAAGAGAGAGCAACTGAGTCGGTTCTACTGCCCGAAACACTTCCGCCCTCCAGTACAAGGGGCAGAGCCGCCAGTACACGGAGCAGGTTTACTTAGGGTTTCTCTCCAGCTTTCATTTTTAACAAAGAAAGCGATCTGATTTTTCATTATGTACAGAAAACAGGCTTTATGTCATAAGAAGAAAATAAAATCCGGAGCTGTGCAGCCTCAGGAGGATTAAAAGGGTATTCCGGTTGGTTAAAGTTAGGACCCCCAACGATTTGATAGTTAATCCCTATTCATTCCTATAGGAATTTCGTAGACAGCGGAGTACAGCGCTTCGCTATATCTGGAACTCCCATAGAAATTAATGAAGCGGTCACGCATGTATGATTGTTCGCTCCATTCTTTTCATGAGAGCTGCACGGGGCCCCTGTTTTTGTGATCGGTGGGGGTCTCAGCAGTAGGACCCCTACCGATCTGATAATTTTCCACTCTCCTGGATATAGGGGAAAACTTTAACTTACTGAAATACTCCTTTAAGTTACCGACTTGGATTTCCCCTGCCACTTGTATGTCTTTCCGCTTGTTTTCTGCTTTGCTTTCCCTTTCTTCCGCCAATCTCCAGACACGTGCTGGCCTCTGTGTGTCGCACACCATATACTCTGTAGAGCACAGCACATATTTTGTAATATGTTGGTGCCTTTGACAGCTTTGCGAGGTAACCCATAACTTGCTGCATCTGTACCTACATAGTTCTAGAGAGGGGCTCCCCTGTGGACGTAACCATAGATGTACCGCTTGTTTGTGGGGGCCTGCTCCTGAGGGACACTGATTTATCTCTTTAACGTCTTCTTTTTTAGGCTTAACTAAACGCTGTTCATTGCCGGATGTGGCTCTGACCTTCACACACTCAGTTCTCCATTCACCTTTTTTTGCTGAGAAGACGAAAAAACGGGTACAGACATGGCCGGCCATGTATCGCCTACGGTAATTTTGGAATAAATTAAAAAAAATTTAAAATATATTCTAACCATTGATTCTGTAATCCATGTAGTAGAAAGCTGCAGAGTGTTGCTGATCTATTCAGTGACTGACGGTGGAATGGGGGTTGTGTAAAGTGGCACTGTACTTGGGGGTCTGGGTGCTGATTTCCCCGCTGATCACAAGAAGAGAGAAGAGCTCACATAGCGCACTCTCTCTCTCCTTGCTGCAGATAAATGGAATTGAGACTGGCCCATAGACTTTCTGTTGAGTCTGTCTCGCTTCCATCTCAGTGAGGAGAGAGCTCTACATGAGTGCTTCTCTCTTCGCTCTAATGATCAACAGGGGTTTTAGCACTCGGACCCCCACTGAAAGTTTTCTCAAAGCACAAGGACACGTTAAAGGGGTTGTCTCATTTCAGTAAATGGCATGTATTGTGTAGACAAAGTTAATACAAGGCACTTACTAATGTATTGTGATTGTCCGTATTGCCTCCCTTGCTTGCTTCATTCTTTTTTTAATCACATTATACACTGCTCGTATCCAGGGGTTATGACCTCCCTGCAATCCAGCAGTGCTGGCCATGCTTACACAATATAGGAAAAAGCACCGGCCCCTCTGGTGGCTGGAACCATGGGAGCTCACAGGCACGCATGCACAGCAGCACCCGTCCGGGCCTCCTTGTACCCGTGCTGCAGCAGTGGCCATAACCCGTGGATACGAGCAGTGTATAATGCGATGAAAAAATGAATCAATCAGGAGGCAATATGGACAATCACAATACATTAGTAAGTGCCTTGTATTACCTTTCGCTACATAATAAATGTCATTTACTAAAGAGAGACAACCCCTTTAAAGATTGTACAGGATTAAAAAACATGGCTGCTTTATTCTATAAACAGCACTACAGGTTGTAGGTGGTATTGCAGCAGTTTAGGGGGACCCCTCTATGACATTCATATAATGCAGATAGCCAGGACTTAAGGCACCTCTTAAGCAGTGGCCTATTTTGTGCTTGGGTATTTTTTTCATAACCTACATTTTTTGGTATTCTCTATTGGTGCCAACATGGAAAATTGAAATGTTTTCTATATTATATGGGTTGGTACAATATCAAATCAATAGAGTTTTTATGTTTATTACTTCTGCTGAATAAAAATGTTTTACCAAAATTAGAATCATTTTTGTGACTCTGCATTCCAAGAACAACATTTTTATTTTAAAGAGCTGTAAGGATATGTATGTGATAGAGCGATAAAGGGTTAAGAGCCGTGTAGGAGCATTTATAAGTACATGTCTGTCCTTCGTCATAGCTGTTAAAGTTTGTATATTGAATGTTAGCAGAGGTCTTACGGCAGTGTTCCTCCACTCCAGTCCTCAGGGCCCACCTATCGGTCATGATTTGAGAATATCCCACAGAATGAATACCTGTGTGAGCGTGCTGCATATTGGACGCAGCAAAGAAAAACGCAAGCAGTTTTTGTAACAACATTAGGGTCCGTTTTCTTCCAGCAAAGGGAAAACACACAACTACCTTAATGTAACTCTAATAATTAACAGACCTGCCAACATCTAAGTTTGCATGTCACCTGCTGAGACACCAACACCTGTCACATGCTGTGCTGTAAAAGTCCGCACCGACACTCCAGTCAGACGGGACAATATTCAGCTGCCTTCAATCTACCTGTAATTACTCCCTATTCTATTGGGTACATGCCCGGGATCCCATGCCTCTCTTGGGGTGGCACTTCCATGGACCCTGCCAGTCTCGGTTTCCAGCCTCTGGTGATGTCGTGTCGACCCATGTGATCATTACAGCAGTCACATGTCGACACAACATGTCATTGGTGCTGGCTGGAAGATAAGAACCAACAGGGCCCCTGTAAACGTGAGGATGGGGGCCCCATGAGACTGGTAGGTGAGTGTACTGTTCTTGTTATCAGCAGCTACGGATTTTGCTGTGGATATGTAGGTAGTCTGCAGCAACCTCTGCAACAATGAACCAACTGGGAAATATCTGCAGTAGAAATTCACATGCTGCAGATTTAGAAATCTTCACCACAGGTCACTCTCTCTGCAGAATTTGTCTGCAAAACGTTGATGAAATTTATCCAAATCTTGTCCACTTTGCTGCTCCTGTATTCCATGCACGGGTGCACAGATCTGCATGGTTTCCAGTAAGTGTGGACACTGTTCTGTAGCGTATCTGCGGTTTACATGGATCCCACTAACAGTCATGTTGTTGTCTCTATTGTGATTTCTAGGTGATATTCAGAGATGTTGCTGTTTATTTTTCGGAGAAGGAATGGGATCTCCTGGAAGGGTGGCAGAAAGACCTGTACACTGGTGTCATTAAAGAAATTCATGGGATCTTAATCTCACTGGGTACTGTTCTTGTTTGTGACGTCATATAAAATATGGGACTTGTGAATTATTCTTTTTATTGGAATTCCGGCTACAATGTTTGACTTGAAAGGAATTGAGATGTACCATGTTTCTTCGCTTTTTAAGACACACTTCTTGCCAAAAAGTGCCTGCGTCTTATCAACGGCAGTCACAGATCCAGCATGGCCAGACCCCCTGGCTGCTTCCTTCATGATCCAGCAGAGCGCACATACAGCAGTTTGCCCGATCAGTGAGAGAGCTCTGCATCTGTACTCACTTGTCTCTCTCTCCCTGCCGACACTATTCTGTGTGATCAACGGCAGCAGGAGAGCACATGGGGAGGAAGGTCCTACACTGTACTGACAGGAAATGAAAACTTCAAGTACAGCCTAAAGAGGACCTGTCATCTCCCCTGACATGCCTGTGTTAATAGCTTCATGCGTTCCCCATGTCATAACAAGTCTGGAGCATCTATTTTTATGGCTTTATGTTGTGCCATTCCTTTATTATTTCTACTAGAAGTTATAACTGAATTTCCAGCAGTCTGCAGTAAGGGTACAGGGGGGTGTTAACCAGCTGGGGGGGTGTCCCTGCACGGTCTGACACCAGCAACACCGATTGGATAGTCAGACTGTGCAGGGACACACCTCCAGCTGGTAACACCCCCCTGTACCCTTACTACACACTGATAGCAATTCAGTTATAACTTCTAGTAGAAATAATAAAGGAATGGCACAACATAGAGCCATAATAATAGATGCTCCAGAATTGTTATTACATGGGGAATGCATGAAGCTATTAAAACAGGCATGTCAGGAGAAGGGACAGAGCTGTATGTGTGTATGGCAGTGCTGTGTGTGTATGGCAGTGCTGTGTGTGTATGGCAGTGCTGTGTGTGTATGGCAGTGCTGTGTGTGTATGGCAGTGCTGTGTGTGTATGGCAGTGCTGTGTGTGTATGGCAGTGCGGACAAAAATAGGACGTTTTATCTTTTTTTTTTTTTTTTAATGAATGGGTCCACACCAGTACCGCAAAATTGCAGAACGGGTGCGGACCCATTCGTACGGCCATGTGAATTGGCCCTAAGGGTAACGGGAGCTGACCAAACCTATACCCCCCCCCCCCCCCCCCCCTATGGTACAACCTAAAGTTACTGACCTTCACCCCTCCACTTCAGCAAACCACATTCCCTTCAAAGAGGACCTAGAAAATATTTTTTCTAATTTTCTGTTGTGTAAACCTGAGGTGCCTCTTATAAAGCGAAAAATCCAGTGTTCAAGCAATTCACTTTTCCTGTCTTCAAGGCTTTGTCATCCTAAATCCCAACAACTTCCTAAGGATACAGCCGGAAGAGGAGCCTCGTTGGAAAAGCCGCCAAGTCGTAGAAAGAAATGAAAACTTGAATATTGTTGGTTCGGGTGAGTCCATCTGTGACTTGATATATTAGTAAAAGATCATTTGAAAGATTTTGGTGAGGATTTCTTTATACGTTGTCCCAGTTTCAATTTCCCCACATGTTACTTTGTCAGAAATTGTACAGGTTACATGTGCTGACCATTTTGTTCTCTTGTCGTATCCTTTTAGAGTGTGGTATGGTGAATCCTGATATTTTATTAACTGTCAAGCTTGGTGAGAAGCAGCGAGTGATGAACTCTTATGAACAGGATGGCAGAGGGAGTGTGTCTTTTCCCAGTACAAGTAAGATACTTTATAAAATGTGTTAACATTTGTGTGGTGATCTCTGTTGTAGTCATGTTGTTTTTTCCCTGCTACTATATTTTCTCCGAGAAGCAACGCATCAAAGGGACAATGCTTGTACACAGTCGAGTCACCTAGTGAGCGCCGTGTGCAGCACAGACAGCAGCTAGATGGGCTGGGAGTTGGTCAGTAAGGTCCTGGTAGGTTGTTAAAGGTATCTGGAGCCATGCTGACTGCAATACACCCCACAGCTGCTGGAGGGGGGGATCCATAGAGCGATTAAGGTGGTCCCACAGATGCTCAATTGCGTTCAAATTTAGGGAATTAGGGGCCAGGGTAGTACCTGGAAGCTTTGGTCATGCTCTTCCAGCCAGTGTTGGACATATCGAGCTGTGTAACTTGTTGCATTGTCTTGGTGGAAGATACCATCTGCCCCTGGGAAGACTATCAGCATGTATTTGTGTATGTGATCATACCCATATCGGTTAGGAGTGCCTTCAACATGGATGAGTGTCCCCAGAGACACAAACATTCCCTAGACCTTAACACTGCCACCACCAGCTTGTGTTCTTCCAGCAGTGGTTGCAGGGTGTGTGTTCTCTGATATATCTTGCCTGACACGCCAACGTCCATCCACTCAATGAAGCAGAAAACACGACTCATCGCAGAAAAAAAACTGTTGCCAATCTGCAGAGGTCCAATTCTGACACTGCTGCGAAAAGTGAAGCCTTTTCTTCCGATGCAACGTCGTAAGCAGTTATTTTAGAGACACTTCTGGTAGCCCCCTCATTCATCCTGGTGTGGCTTATTCACAGTGGTGCAGTTTGTCCACTCACGATACACTTCCACCACAGCTGCAACTGATCTGTTCACAAACTGCACAGTTTCAGAAATACTGCCACCCATGACCCGAAAGCCAACAATCATCCCTTTTTGCAACTCTGATAGATCGCCCCTTTTATCCATGACTCGACTGTGTAAAATGTGACCTTAGAAAAAACTGTATGAAAATTAGACGCAAAAGTACAGTAGAGCCCACAAATCTTAGCATTGTTTGCACTTATCACATTATTAGATACTTCTGTTAGAAATGTTCCTTGTAATCTGGATGCTTGGATGTTTTTTGTCCGAACCTGCTGACCATCTAATTTGTGTGGGGAACATCCAACTCTTCACTGACATCTGCTTGATGAGAATCGGGCACTTGGATTTCAACTGCTCGACCCTTTTCTTCTCGGGGAGATAAGCCATGGTCAGAGGAGTCTGGCAGCGGCTTCCTTTGACTCCTTCTGCTGAAAAACATGCTTACTCAGCTGAGCCGCATGGGTATGAGGGGGATTGAGAATACTAGCTTTTGGAGGAACGAGGGTTCGGTGTGTATGGCCAGCCTTAGTTAAATGTTGTTGAGACTTCTACTGATTAAGATTGGATTTATACGTCTGTGCTGGTCATGTTATCCCTCCCTATTACTCACTTGATCGCGACATCTAAAGCATTATTGCCGGTCACGGTAATTAGCCGCAGGTCTCTGCTGTATGAAACAGCAGAGATCTGCCGGCCATGACATCCTCTGCGCGTGCGAGCGCGCGTCATGTTTACACATCGCACCAGCGCTGTACATGTACGGGGCTGGTAGCCTAAGGGTTAACCCACATTGTTATCAGTAAGATAAGAACTGAGCTATAGTGAGCAGAGATAAGGAGCCTATCTGCTCCTGGTCTGACGGAAAAGACAGAAAATCCAAAGGGTGCTACTAGAGCATGTCAGCTCTGTACAGAAAAAAGGATGCCATTTTTTTAAAATAAAAAATCTATAAAAAAAATATTTGTAGCTCAAAATGAGTACAACGCAATAATAATAATAAATTGTCCCCAAAGGTGTAAATAGCCTTTAAGAGCCCTGTTTACATAGCACAATCTGCTGCACAGGGATAATGATTTTAGGTGTCGGTGAGAGACACGAACACCCAATGAACAAGCATTGGGTGATTGCCAGCACCTTTCACACAGACCAGTTATTGGGAATGAGCGTTTTCTAGCAGTCTGTGTTAAAGTGCCATAAGTCTCCCTTATTTGAATATAACTGAGCTTCTCTGTGTTGTAATAGCAGGCATAACCACTAGCAAGTATATGGAGAATCTGTTCTAATTTGGTAGAAGTCTCAACAACATGCAGGTAAGAGGAACATCTTGGACAGCAGAAATAAGGATTCATGTGATGATCACTGCTGCAAATATGCCACTATTTATTCTCCTTGGCAGGCAGGAGAGGAGTTATATAGCAGCAGAAACAACAATGAAAACTCAGGCTTTGGTTGAATATTTACCGCTAAATTCCTCTTTTTAGTTGAAGAATATGAAGGTTTATCTAATTTTGTTTTGACCTTTGAACAGGTAAATTTATTGACAGATTTGGAGAATACATGGCCATCAAGGATGAGACACCTCTTGAAGATTATACAGTTGTCTCAGATGTCGAATGCTTGGATGACACTGAGCAAAGTAAGTAATTGTATAGGCATTTACTAAAACTTTAAGGGGATTCCCATTGTATATATATTGATGACCTGTCCTCAGGGTAACTCATATCATATCAGTGGGAGTCGACAACCAGCACCCCCATGATCAGCTGGTTTCATCAGCCACCGGCGCCAGAAACAACACAGTGGTCAAAGCTAGAAGCGCTATGTAGTCGCAGTGCCAGCTTATGGCAGTTCTTCTTCCATTATGGTAGCTGAACTGCAGTAAGCCTGTGGCCACTACACAGTGGAGAGAGCTTTCTTCTGTCTCTTTCCACTGTATTGTTGCTGGTGGCTGCCGAAATGTGTTGATCTCTGGGTGTGTTGACCCCCACCAATCTGATACTGATGTCTATCCTGAGGATAGATCATCCGTATCTAGACACAGGCAGACCCCTTTAAATGGCAAGTGCAAATGCACAGTTACTTGGTAATAAGTTTACTGTTTGCTGTGAAATGTACACTATGTGGCCAAAAGTATTGGGACCCCTACACATTTCACCTTCAGGATCTTTTATGGCACCGCATTCTAAATCCGTAGGCAATAAACACACACATCTACCTACCTACCTACCTTGCGGCTAAAAGAACTTCCACTCGTATGGGAAGGCGTTTTACAAGATTGTGGAGTGTGTCTGTAGGGATTTTTCGCCCATTCATCCAAAAGAGCAATTTGTGAGGTCAGACACTGATGTTGGGCAAGAAGGCCTGGCTCGCAATCTCCGTTCTGTTCATCCCAAAGGTGTTCGATATGTTTGAAGTCAGGTTTTTCCCACCCTAACTCGCCAAACCACGCTTTTATAGACTTTGTTTTGTTCGCCAGGGGACAGTCATGCTGAAACAGCAATATGCCTTCCCCAAAGCTCGAAGCAAGCAAGTGTCCAAAATCTCTTGGTATGCTGAAGCATTAAAGGGGTTGTCTCACTTCAGTAAGTTGCATTTATCATGTAGACAAAGTTAATACAAGCCACTTACTAATGTATTGTTATTATCCATATTGCTTCCTTTGCTGCAAGCACGTCCACCACTGATGAATTGCAGGTTGATTTGTAACCATGGAAAAGAGCAGTGCGTAATGTGATAGAAAAATTATTCCAGCCATCAAAGTAAGCATTATAGTCAATCACAATACATTAATGAGTGCCTTGTATTAACTTTCTCTACATGATAAATGCCACTTACTGAAGTGAGACAACCCCTTTAAAGGGAACCTGTCACCTCTACTATGCTTCCCTCACTGAGCGTTTCTAAATGTTCATTGTGTTACCCTAAACATATAAATTACACTTTTAATTTCATTTGCAGACGAATTCAATAAGTATTATGCATTTTTGTACTTCCCGCCTTTTATGCAAATTAACATACACGAGTCATATCTTACTTGTGTGACCAGAGGAGTCATATTTTCAAGCTCTGACTCATCTCAGGTTAATTTGCATATGTATCAAATCGTTGTTTTTTTACACAAAAAAGCACACAGAGCTATGGGGACTGGGTATTGTGGATGTGCTAGCGGCCATCTAGCAACCCATGTGCTCAGCTCTATACACAAAATCCTGGTGACAGGTTCCCTTTAAGTTTTCCCTTCACTGGAAGGCCTGGTGATGAACAGTTTTTTTTCCAGGATGATGGAGCACCATTTCACAAGGCAAAAGTGATAACTGAGTGGCTTGGTTAGCAAAACATTGACATTTTGGTTCCATGGCCAGATAACTCCCCAGATTGAGAACCTGTGGTTAATCCTCAAAAAACACAGAAATTGTGATAAACTCCAAGCATTGATATTAGTCAAGAATGGGTTGCCATCCGTCAGGGCTCCAGAAGGCGACCAAAATGGTCGCCAATGTGACTTAGAATTGCAAAATGGCGACAAGACTTTGTTGTCTTGTCGCCATTTGCGACTAGACCCTCTGCTCTGCCTCTTTAAGAAAAAAAGGCTTTCATCCAGCAGCTATGCGCTGCAGACGTCTGCTGGGTGAAGATCCGGCCCTCACACTGTGGCCAGTGATTGTTTTGATGCCACTGCAGCCAAACGTTTTCATGGAGAAACCCAAGACAAGCAGCGGAGGCCCGGAAGCGAATAAGCCAAGAC
Source organism: Bufo bufo (assembly GCF_905171765.1). NCBI lineage: Eukaryota > Metazoa > Chordata > Amphibia > Anura > Bufonidae > Bufo > Bufo bufo. The sequence goes on from NC_053389.1 coordinate 141,931,525, forward strand.
CCAGCACCTGGGGATTACCAACGCGAATCTGGCTAGTCTGACAGGTCATGAATATGAGTGCACAACCCCTTTAACTGTGTGGGCTGTAGCTTAGAAAACCCCATGCTCCTAAGCATCCCAGCTATATTATATGTATTTTAAATTTGGCGACTAAAATTTTAATTTGGCGACTAAATTTTTCAGGTTAGGAGCCAATGGCTCCTTGATATTTTTTTAGTCTAGAGCACTGTGATATCCAGCATGTCAGGATGTATTGCAGAAGGGTTAACACTGAAAGTACTGAGTCTTTGCATTATCTTGAAGGATTTGTCAAAAGTAAAAAAATGTATAACATGCTTATAAATATACTTCAGTATACCATTGAAACATCGGACAAAAACATCCAAAATCACTAAAGCAGAAAAACAAAATTTAGTCTCAAAACTGTTGTCCACAACTGTAGAATAAAATTCATGAAAATGTATGATTTCAAAAACAATATGTTTGTTGGGTGAATTTTAAAAATAAATGATTGTGTTAACTGGCCTGTATAACCCATGCCAACATCGTTTAGAAAGAGGTCTGCCATGTTTTCACATTGCTCTCCAGATGGTTCGTCCATAAATGATCATTCGGGGAAAGAATTTACCCACAAAGATCGTTTGTGTCATTGATCATGTGTGGTCAGTTTCAACCACTGTAATGGCTATTAAGGGCTATAATGTGTATCACTGCGTTGCCATAACGATCATTCACCAGAGGACTGTTCTTTTCAGCCATCAACTAACTTCCGTCTAATAATTTTATATATTTTTTTTTTTTTATTTCATTTTTATTTATGAATAAAACATTTGTTTATAGTCCTTTTTTGGGATATGTTTTAAATACATGCACATAAATTATAAAAGAGAAGTAAAAAAAAATATTTGATATTATTTAACCCCTTTCATGACACATAACGTCACAGTACGTCATAGCGGCAGGTGACTTGCCGTAATATGACCTCCTATTACGTCATGCTGATCGGGCGGGCACCAGGGGCCCGGCAGTCAGTGGTAGCTGGGACCCTGCTGTATCCGCCGGCATCACTGTAAAAGCCGATGCTGGCGTATAAACCCCTTCTATGCTGTGTTCAATGCTGACCGCGGCATAGATGTGTTTGCGACAGGTAAGGCATCCCATCCCATGCAGAGGCATCTGGACCTGCCTTCTCTGAAAGCCTAGGAGATCCAGGCCCATCTCCTAGGCAACCTGAGTGTATTACTCAGGGGAATACACTAACAGGCAATGCATTACAATGGTGCCAATCAAACCGTCCCCTCATACCGCAAAAAAATTTGCTTTTACATAAGACAGTCGCCAAAAAAATAAAAAAGTATGGCTCTCAGATTATGGAGACCTTAAAACATCATTTGTTTTGTTTCAAAAATGCTTTTATTGTGTAAAACTTAAATAAATTAATTAGAAAAAGTATACATATTAGGTATTGCCATGTCCATAACGACTTGCTCTATAAAAATATCACATGACCTACCCCCACAGGTGAATGCTGTAAAACAATTAATAAATAAAAACTGTGCCGAAACAACCAATTTTTTGCTCACTTTGCCCCATAAAGTCTAATATTGAATGATCAAAAAATCCTATGTACCCAAAAATTGTACCAATAAAAATATCAACTTTTCCTGCAAAAAACGAGCCCCTGCACAAGACGATTAAAAAAATGTTGTTCAGAAAATGGAGACACAAAAACCTAATTGTTTTTAAAAAATGCTTTATTATGTAAAACTGAAACAAAGTAGACATATTTGATATCATTGCGTCCGTAACAACCTGCTGTATAAAAATAGCACATAATCTAACCAAGGGAAATTTCGATACCCAATCGATACTTTTGTCCCGGTATCGATACACTCCCGGGATTTCCATTTTTTCGATACTGGGCTGCGCTGCTGCTGCACAGTCTAGTATCACAGAACATGAGCGCACTGCTGTCAGCGCGCTCATGTTCCCTCAGCAGCACAGGGGCGAAGGAAGCAGTCTCTCCCTCCCCCTGTGCTGCCGCTGCTGCTACCAATGTAGAGAGAGGGGCGGGCCGCGCCACCAATGATAGCAGGACTTTAAGTGGGTCCAGACTTTAAGTTATCAGGCTACATAGAGCGGCGCCCAGGGATCTCCCTGCACTTACTATTATTCCTGGGCGCCGCTCCGTTCGCCCACTGTGCCCCCATTACTGTCTCCTGCTCCGTATGCTAATTACTACTATCGGAGCAATGGGGAGCAGACATCAGCTTCTCTTCTGGGCGTTTCTTCTCCTTGGCTGTAGCGCTGTCCAATCGCAGCGCAGAACGTCACAGCCAGGGAGAAGGAACGCCCAGGAGAGAAGCTGATGTCTCGGGGGGCACAGCGGGGGAACGAAGCGGCGCCCAGGAATAATAGTAAGTGCAGGCAGATTCCTGGGCGCTGTTCTATGTAACCTGCTCATGAAAGGTCGTCTTTAACTTTTAATACAGGAGGCAGGTGCCGGCAGCAGAATCGCATAGCCGGCACCCTGCCTCTGACAGGGAGCTGCGATCTGCTGCCGGCACCCGCCTCCTGTATTAAAGGTTATTATAAATCACCTCCTTTCTCAATTTTACATATAAAATATATAAACAATAAATAAACATATCCCATATCGCCACGTCCGAAAAGTCCAAACTATTAAAATATTTAAAAAATCTATGCGGTGAACGCCGGAACAGAAAACGAAAACAAAATAAATAAAAACTGCACGATTCGCTATTTTTTTAAATGCGGAATGCACGTGGCTTTTTTGGTGGTTTATTTTTTTCGCGTGGTATCGAGTATTGCAATACTTTTTTATGGTATCGAAATCGAATAAAAAATTTGGTATCGCAACAACTCTAATCTAACCTGTCAGATGAATGTTTTAAAAAACAACAAATGAAAACTGTGCCAGAACAGCCATTTTTTGGTTACCTTGCCTCACAAAAAAACTTACTATAGAGCGATCAAAAATCATATGTACCCAAAAATAATACCAATAAAACTGTCACCTTATCCTGTAGTTTCCAAAATGGGGTCACTTTTTGGGAGTTTCTACTGTAGAGGTGCATGAGGGAAGGGGGGGGGGGGGGCTTCAAATGCGACATGATGTCTAAAAACCAGTCCAACAAAATCTGCCTTCCAAAAACCATACGGCGCTCATTTCCTTCTGCTGTGTGCTTTTCCAGCAGTTTACCACCACATGTGGGGTATTTCTGTAAACTGCAGAATCAGGGTAATAAACATTGAGTTTTATTTGGCTGTTAACCCTTGTGTTGCAGAAATAAATTTGATTAAAATGGAAAATCTGCCCAAAATTTTTAGAAATTTCTAAAGAGTTAACAAAGTTTGTAAAATCAGTTTTGAATAACTTGACGGGTGTAGTTTCTACAATGGGGTCATTTATGGGTGGTTTCTACTATGTAAATCTCACAAAGTGATTTCAGAACTGAACTGGTCCTTAACCCCTTCACGCAACATCACGTACAGGTACGTGGGGGAATGTGGTGCCTCACGTGATCGGCTTTCTCTGTCAGCGCAGGGAGCGAAGCGCTGAAGGTTCAGTGAAGCCGGCGTGCTGGGGTTGCTAGGCAACCAGAGACGCGATCGCTGTGATTGGTCCAATACTGCAGAGGGACCAATCGCAGCGCATCGGGGCAGGTAAGGGGGGGTTAGGGAGGGACTATGTGCTTCTCCTTCTCTGATCGTCCCAATTCCTGTCAGGGAAGCGATCAGAGAAAGAGAGAGTGTGAAAAGCTGCTGTAGATACCTACCAGATCGAAATAACCCCTTTTGTGCCGAAAAGCTGCTTCTGTGCCCCAGTCAGTGACACAGATCAGTTCTGTGCCTCATCAACAGCCTGTCTTCTGTCATCTGTAGTCAGTTCTGTGCCTCATCCCCTGCTTCGTACATAATTAACCCCTAATTAACCCCTTCAGTACCGATTTGCCACTCTTCTGTGCCTGATTTGCCCCAGTCAGTGAGATTAGTCCTGTCCAGTCCTGTCATCATCACCTCATCCAGACACCTGTCACTCCAGCCTGTCCGTCCGTCAAGACACCTGTCCCTCCAGCCTGTCCGTCGATCGACACCTGTGACTCCAGTCTGTCCGTCAATCAAGACACCTATGACTCCAGTTTGTCCGTCCATCAAGACACCTGTGACTCCAGTTTGTCTGTTCAATAAAGACACTTGTCACACTAGCCTGTCTGTCCATCAAGACACCTGTTACTCCAGTCTGTCCGTTCAATCAAGACACCTGTCACTCCAGCCTGTCCGTCCATCAAGACACCTGTCACTCCAGCCTGTCCGCCCATCAAGACACCTGTCAGTCCAGTCTGTCCGTCCATCAAGACACCTGTCACTCCAGCCTGTCCGCCCATCAAGACACCTGTCAGTCCAGTCTGTCCGTCCATCAAGACACCTGTGACTCCAGTTTGTCCGTTCAATAAAGACACCTGTCGCACTAGCCTGTCTGTCCCTCAAGTCACCTGTCACACACTCCCAAGTTACATAAAAAATAAAAATAAAATAACCGTCAATAGGTGTGCCATCCTCCTGTGTGTGTATATACTTGTGTCCTGTGCTTGAGTGGCACCATTCTGTAAAATATAAGTCTCTTATGCCCCATGTGGCTTTGTGCCACCTAATACTGTAAAATAATACATTAACCCCTTTTCTGCCCCAGTAAGGATATTGGCACTACTCTGTGCCCCATACTAGACCCCTGGCTCATCGCCAGCCATCTGTGCTACCTGTGACACCTGTCAATAATTTCCAAGTGACTCTGGGAGGTTTTATCCTATCCTAAAGGATATACAGTATTTTAGTCTGCTGTTCTATAATATTTTTTTTTTATATATATAAAAAAAAGACAAAAAAAATCTACGTTAGTTTACAGTTTAAAATGACTAAACGGCTTTTCACTGCCGAAGAGGCATATGCCGTACTTTTTGAGGACACTGACCCCAACAGTGGAGATGAAGTGACATTTTTAGTTTCATCTACCTCAGATGATTTATCTAATGATGAACCCCCTCGTAGGCGTCCTAGGGGTAGTGCGCAGTCGCAGCCCCATACAAGTGACTCTTCATGGATCCCCGCAGATAACTATGTGCCCCAGGTGCCTGAATTTACAGCCACTCCAGGCATCAATGTAGATACAACAGGTTTCAGTGAAATACATTTTTTCCAATTATTCTTCACTGATGACCTAATTAACTTGATGGTGGAACAAACAAATATATATGCAGAGCAATTTATTGCCTCCCATCCAGACAGTTATCTCTCAAGGCCCCGCAAATGGACCCCTACTATCACGTCTGAAATATATATATATATATAAAAAAACAACAATACGTTCGTATTGGAACAAAGATATTTTATATCACACCCCTCTTCACTGTCTTGCCATGCCCCGGGCCCGTTTCGAAGCGCTTCTAAGATTCCTACACTTCAGCAATAATAATGAATGCTAACCCCCAAGCGACCCCAGTTAGACTCTTTAAAATTAGGCCAGTGGTTGACCACTACAATTCCAAATTTGGTCAAGTATATACCCCCAAAAATGTCTCTCAGTGGATGAATCATTGGTCCACTTCAAAGGCCGATTACATTTCCGCCAGTACCTGCCCAATAAAAGGGCTAGGTATGGTGTGAAGTTGTATAAGGTCTGTGAAAGTGTATCTGGGTATACACTGCGCTTTCGTATTTACGAGGGAAAAGATTCCAAAATTGAGCCACCCGATTGTCCCCCGGTTCTGGGTATAAGTGGGAAGATAGTATGGGATTTAGTCCATTAATTCTGGTGGAACACTTAAAGGGTTAACAACGTTTGTAAAATTAGTTTTGAATACCTTGAGGGTTCTAAAATGGGGTCATTTTTGGGTGGTTTCTATTATATAAGCCTCACAAAGTGACTTCAGACATGAACTGGTCCTTAAAAAGTGGGTTTTGGAAATGTTCTGAAAAATTTTCAAATTTGCTTCTAAACTTCTAAGCCTTCTCACATCCCAAAAAAATAAAATAACATTTACAAAATGATGCAAACATGAAGTAGACATATGGTAAAAGTAAAGTAATAACTATTTTGTAAGTTACCACTGTCTGTCATAGAACCAGAGAAATTCAAATTTAGAAAATTGCTAATTTTTTCAAATTTTCTGTAAATTTTGGAATTTTTTATAAATAAAGGTGAAACATATTGACTCAAATTTACCACTAACATGAAGTACAATATGTCACGAGAAAACATTCTCAGAATCGCTTATATAAGTAAAAGCGTTCCAGAGTTATTACCACATAAAGTGAAACATGTCAGATTTGCAAAATGTGGCTTGGTCCTTATGGTGAAAACTAGCTTGGTCTTGAAGGGGTTAAAAAGTGGGTTTTGGAAATTTTCTTAAAAATTGTAAGAATTGCTTCTAAAATTCTAAGCTTTTGAACGTCCTAAAAAAATAAAATGACCTTTACACAATGATTTCAACATAAAGTAGATATATGGGGAATATTAAGTAAAAAATATTTTATTAGGTATCACTTTCTGTTTTAAAGGAAGATATAAAAAGAAATAAAAACTTTGAAAATTGCACATTTTTCCAGATTTTTTGGTAATTTTTTCTTCCATAAATAAAGGTGAAATATATTGACTCAAATTTATGACTGTCATTAAAGGCATTATCCCCTAATGGACAATGGGAGCATATTGCTAGGATATGCCCCCATTGTCTTATATCGAGAACGGAGCCCAGCAAGTTTCTATGGGGCCGGCGAAAATAGCCGAGCGCTGTCTCGGCTATTTCCGTCGGCCCCATAGAAATGAATGGGAGCGGGGCCGGGCATGCGCGGTATGCTCCTATTCACTTCTATGGGGAGCTTGCTTGGTGGTGGCCGGACCGGAGTCCTCCAGCCACCACCTTGCGGGGCTCCGTTCTCAATATATAAGACAATGGGGGCATATCCTAGCTATATGCCCCCATTGTCCATGATGAGACAACCCCTTTAAGTACAATGTGTCACGAGAAAACAATCTCAGAATGGGTTGGATAAGTAAAAGTGTTCCAAAGTTATTACCGCATAAAATGACACGTCAGATTTGCAAAAAATGGCCTGGGCAGGAAGGTGAAAACTGGCCTGGGGTAGAAGGGGTTAATCTTAAATGGGTTGTGCACCCAGGATGTAAATTTCCGTTTTCACACTGCTGCAGCCAAACACTGGCCGCAATGGTGACCTGCTCTCCTTGTGTCACATGACCATTTCACATGACTCAAGGGGAGTAGGTGGTCACCACTGTGGCCAACAATTGGCTGCAGCTGCATCAGCATGGACATTTAGATCCTGAGTGAACAGCCGAGCCGGTGAAAGGAGGAGTGGGGAGCAAGCATCGGGAAGCAGTTAAGTATGCTTCCCTTTTGCAGGTCTGCCCAAAAGTGCACAACTCTTTGATACAGGTGTATTAAGTGTTATGTTTCATTTTCTGTATTATTTATGTATGTATATATTCATATGTAATTACATACCTATTTATACAGATACACACATTTTATAGAGGTTCTAAATATTTCCTTTTTAATTTTTATCTCTTGTACCATTTTGTGTGTTGGATTCTATTTCTTGAGTTTGCAGATGTGTTTCAATAAACATTTCAGTTTTTTTTTTTAAAGAATTTTGCAGTGCATGTATTTGTGGGATTGGAGATGTTTGATTTTTTTTTTTGTCCATTATTTTCTTTTTAATGAAAAATATATGACATTGGGTCTATTGATATAGGAATTTTCCAATGTATTTCTATATATTTTTGGATGTTCTAACTTCTCCCAGAAGTTTTGAATGTTGTTCCATGTCCATAAGTCTGCATATGTTGTCACATTTAGGACATTTTGCTATGCTGTTTTTTGTTGTTGTTGTTGTTGTTGTTGTTGTTAATTCCTATAATATGCTTTATGTATTTATTTTGAAGAAGGTTTCTTTCCATCTTTCGGTATATGTGCATTTTTTGACTTTGACTAGAGTTGAGCGGACACCTGGATGTTCGGGTTCGACGGGTTTGGCCGAACTTCACAAAAAAGACCCGAACTTGACACCGAACCCTAGCCCCGTTGAAGTCAATGGGGACCCAAACTTTTGAGCACTAAAATGTCTCTAAAACTGTCATGGAAAGGGCTAGAGGGCTGCAAATGCCAGCAAAATGTGGTTAAGAGCATGGCAAGTGCTCTGCAAACAAATGTGGATAGGAAAATGACTTCAAATAACATAAAATACGTAAAAATTTTAAAAAATAATCTTGATCTAGGAGGACGAGATCCATATGGATTAGGAGGTGGATGTGGCGGTGTAGGTGGAAGCGGCGGTGGAGGAGGAGGTAGCCTACACTGGTTTTTGGTTTTAATTAAAAAATTTTAATTAGGGTACACCCCAAAACATTGGGAAATATAACCTGTGATAATCCCCTTCAGCTGTGCTAAAAACACGTTCAGATAATACACTGGCTGCAGGGTAGGCCAGCACCTCCAAGGCGTAAAGGGCAAGCTCAGGCCATGTGCCGAATTTGGAGACCCGGAAGTTGAAGGGGGCTGACCCATCAGTCAGTAGGTGTATTCTTGTGCACACACACTGCTCCCACCATGTCGCATGTCCCCGTGACGTTCACAATCCAATTGGATATCTTCTCTATCAACTTTCCATGTTCTTTTCTGTGCCTACCATGTTGATCTTGGTTAGCGGCGAACCAGGGTTCCACGCCAGAGAACGAGAGAAAGGGATACCACATCCAAGGGAGGGTAATTGTTTGAAATTAAATGTGATCGAGCGGAAAAGTGGGACAAATTATTGAAGCGCAAATGTGGGACAAGTTGTTAAAGTTTAAGCATTGAATGAAAGGATGGGGCGCGTGTCAATTAAAGAAGAATTTTTGAAATTTAATTCCCTGTCACCTATGCAGAGCAGGTGTTTGTGTACGGCAAAATTGGTAAAATGTCACCTGACAATGTAACAGATGATTTTTTGAAATTTATGTCCCTGTCACCTATGCAGAGCAGGGGTTTAATCACTGCAAAAATGGTCAAATGTCACCCAAGAATGTAACAAATTAGTGAAATTTTTTTACCTGTCTACTAGGTATAGCAGTGGTATATCACACCCAAAAGTTGGTGAATTACACCCGAAAATGTAACAGACAAATTAGTGAAATGACTTAAAATAAAATACGTACAAATAAAAAATTTTTATCTTGATTTATGAGGTGGAGGTCCATATGGAGTAGGAGTTTGAGGAGGCGGTGGACGTAGCGGTGTAGGTGGAAGCGGCGGCAACACTGGTTTTTGGTTTTAATTTTTAATAATTTTTTTTAATTAGGTTACACTCAAAGAGTGGGAAATATCCAAAATACAAGAATGAGCAATTGCGCTGTAGTATAACATTGGCTGGTTAAGGCCGGTATACATGTCTGTTCTGCACAACGTACGGACAAGTCCTGTGGGATACATGCCTGGTTCATTTTAATGAACGTGAGTTTGTCCACATTGGCTGTGGACAGGCGGCTGCGCTAGTATGTGATAACGCCCCCCTGCCGTGCTAAACAAAAGTTCAGACAATACACTGGCTGCAGGGCAGGCCAGCACCTCCAAGTCGTAAAGGGCAAGCTCAGGCCATATGCCCAATTTGGAGACCCAGAAGTTGAAGGGGGCAGACCCATCAGTCAGTACGTGTTGGCATGTGCACACATACTGCTCCACCATGTTGCTAAAATGCTGCCTCATGCTAAGACGTTCTATATCAGCTGGTGGTGCTGGTTGTTGTGGTGTGCTGACAAAGCTTTTCCACATTTCGGCCATGCTAACCCTGCCTTCTGAGGTGCTGGAGGTGCCCCAGCTGCATTGGCGACCTCTTCCTCCTCCTCTGCCTTCTCCTTGTGCTTCAACTGTGCCCCACTGTCAGGTGGGAATGCCACCAGCAGAGCGTCTACCAGCATGCGCTTGTACTCGCACATCTTACGTTCACGCTCAAGTGACGGAATTAAGGACGGTACGTTGTCCTTGTAACGGGGATCCAGTAGCGTGGCCACCCAGTAATCAGCACAAGTTAGAATGTTGGCAACTCGGCGGTCGTTGTGGAAACACTGCAGCATGTAATCGCTCATGTGTGCAAGGCTGCCCAGAGGCAACGACAAGCTGTCTTCTGTGGGAGATGTATCGTCTGTGTCCTATGTATCCCCCCAGCCACACACCAGTGATGGCCATGAGCTGGTTTGGGTGCCACCCTGCTGTGAACACGGTTCCTCCTCCTCATCCTTCACCTCGTCATCCTCCAGAACTGTGCCCTGTCTGGACAATTGTGTACCTGGCGTTTGTGGGTGCAGGAACCCACCCTCGGAGCCACTTGTGAGTGACTATCCGGAAACCCTATGAAATGATCCCTCTTCCTCCTGTGCCACATCCTCTTCCATCATCGCCAGAAGCGTTTTTTCAAGGAGGCATAGAAGTGGGATAGTAACGCTGAGAATGGCGTTATCGGCACTGGCTATGTTGGTGGACTACTCGAAACAGCGCAACATGGAACACAGGTCTCGCATGGAGGCCCAGTCATTGGTGGTGAAGTGGTGCTGTTCCGCAGTGCGACTCACCCATGCGTGCTGCAGCTTAAACTCCACTATCACCTACTGCTCGCACAGTCTGGCCAGCATGTGCAAGGTGGAGTTCCACCTTGTGGGCACGTCCCATATGAGGTGGTGAGCTGGAAGGCGAGCAGCAGCAGGATGAGAATGCCGAAAGTGCGCACAGATGGCCCGCACTTTTATGCAGCAGCTCTGACATATCGGGGTAATTTTTAAGGAACCTCTGCACCACTAAATTCATCACATGTGCTAGGCAACGGATGTGCGTCAAACCGGCTAGTCCCAGAGCTGCTCTGAGATTTCGCCCACAGCTCCTGCGCGGTGTGGGGTTTGTCCCCCAAACAGCTAAGTCTTAAAACTGCCTGCTGTCGTTTACCCCTGGCTATGCGGAAGTTGGTTGTGAAGGTGTTACGCTGACCGTATGAGGAAGCGGAATAGGAGGAGGAAGCAACAGGAGGCAAACTGAAGCGCCCTGCAATCCGCCTCAGGCCCAGCCGCCACTGCATTTACCCAGTGTGCTGTTATGGAGATATAACGTCCCTGACCGTGCTTACTGGTCCACGTATCTGTAGTTAGGTGGACCTTGCCACAGATGGCGTTGTGCAGTGAACACCTGATTTTGTCCCCCACTTGGTTGTGCAGGGAAGGGATGGCACACCTGGAAATGTAGTGGCGGCTGGGCACGACGTACTGTGGGACAGCCACCGCCATAAGGCTTTTAAAACTCTCCGTCTCCACCAGACTGAATGACAGCATTTCAAAGGCCAGTAATTTTGAAATGCTGGCATTCAGGGCCAGGGATCGTGGGTGGGTTGGGGGGGTACTTTCTCTTCCGCTCCAGTGTTTGGGAGATGGAAAGCTGAACGCTTCCGTGGGACATTGTGGAGATGCATGGTGACCCAGGTGGTGGTGTTGCTGGCAGATCCTCTGTTTGTGGGGTGGCAGGTGGCACTGTCACTCCAGAGGTGGATGAAGAGGCCGAGACTGCAGCAGAAGAAGAAGCAGGAGGAGCCAGAGACCTTTCTCGGTTTTTAGGTGTCTACTCCACTACTGCTCGTGCTTTGCACTTAGATGCCTAGTCATGCAGGTTGTGCTCAGGTTTAGAACGTTTATGACTCGCTTCAGGCTCTGATTGCACAGCGTGCAAACCACTTGTGTCTTGTCGTCAGCACATTGTCTGAAGAACTGCCACGCCAGGGAACTCCTTGGAGCTGGCTTTGGTGTGCTCGGTCCCTTGCGGTGGGCAGTAGCAGGCGTACTGTCTAGGGGACGACTGCTCCGCTTTTGCACCCTGCTCCCTCTTCTGCTGTGCTGGTGGCTCTGTGCGACCACCGCCTCTTCCTCCGAACTACACAGGTCACTCGCATGACCTTGATTCCATGTGGGGTCGAGAACCTCATTGTCCTCCACATCATCTTCCACCCAGTCTTCACCCCTGCCCTCCTTGTCGGTCTGCACACTTTCTAAAGCCACAACAGTTGGCACCTGTGTTTCGTCATCATCCGAGACGTGCTGCGATGGTCTTCCCATGTACTCATCTTGAAACATAAGTGGTTGGGCATCGGTGCAATCTCTTCCACTTCTGGGGCAGGGCTAGGTGGATGGCCCTGGGAAACCCTGCTAGCAGAGTCATCAAAAAGCAGAAGAGACTGCTGCATGACTTGGGGCTCAGACTGCTTGGCTGTTTTGCAAAAGGGTGAGGTGAAAGACTGATGTACATCGGCTGCAGGTGCCAACTCTGATCTTTCAGCAGGAGACTGGGTGGGAGACAATGTAAAGGAACTGGAGGCACTGTCAGCAACCTATTCTACTATCGTCTGTACTTGTTCTGGCCTCCCCATTCGTAGAGCCGCATTAGATCCGACCAAATAACGCTGAAGGTTCTGTCGCCTACTCTCACCTGAAGAAGGTGTTTCACTTGTGCGTGTAGCTGGCACAGATCGACCACGTCCTCTCCCTGCAACAGGAGCTCCACCAGCGGCACCACGACCGGGGCCACGTCCCTTATTTGACGCTGTCCTCATATTTCTCAAATTTAGGATCTTGCCCAAAATGGGTGTTTTTTTGATAACAGAATAGAACAGCCGTATCTAACGCGTGTATCTCACACTGACAGATGCAGCAAAGGCTGCAAAATTTTTATTTTTTTGCCCAAAATGGGTGTTTTTTTAATAACAGAATAGAACAGCAGTATCTAATGCGTGTATCTCACACTGACAGATGAAGCATAGGCCCCTGATGTAGGTTATTGCCAAAAATGGGTGTTTTATTAAACCCTGAATATTATTGCAGTATTTCAAGCTTGTATCTCACACTGACAGATGCAGCCCATTCCGCAAATTTAGTATTTGGCCCAAAATGGGTGTTTTTTTAATTACAGAATAGAACAGCAGTATCTAACACGTGTATCCCACACTGACAGATGCAGCAAAGGCTGCAAATTTAGTTTTTTGTCCAAAATTGGTGTTTTTTTAAAACCAGAAAATTATTAGTATTTCCTGGTTGCAGAGCTGGAAACCGCAGGGAAACTATAACTGTGGAATGTGTTCGTTTTGCCCCCATAACTCACAGAGAAAAATGTTATGTATGGAGGGGGGGTCACTTACAAAGTCAAAGACTTCATCACCTGTCGTACATCCTACGTAGTCTATGTCATAATGTGTACCTGCCAGAGGTTTTACATTGGTAAGACCATTAGACCCCTTTTTGAAAGAGTGCGGGAGCATTTGAGTTCCATCAGAACGGGACGGGGCTCTCCCCGCCTGATTGATCATGTCCGTGCAGTCCATGGCGGTGATTTATTGAGCCTCTCCTTTGCTGGCATTGAGGCTGTGGGACCCATCCTGAGGGGTGGTGACCGCCGCCGCCTCTTGCTGCAGCGGGAGGCGCGATGGATCATCAGAACCAACGCCATTGGCTTGCACGGTCTTAATGATAAAAACGATATGGCAGTATTTCTATGAAGTTTTCTCCGTCCTCATGCGTCCCTATATTTGTTTACAAAATGTAACTTTTTGCCGTGATATGATATTGTGTTGCTCATATACCCTGTAGCGCTTTGTGTATGCGCACAGTTTGTCCTTTTTGTTGTTTGATTTTAATCACACAGTTGCGCACCTGTGGAGCGTCTCTTGGTTACCTTGGTGATGATCGGGTGTCCGCCCATATAGAGCACAGCGGTGCGCGTGTGTGTCATAGCGGTCCGAGGAAGCGCAAGTCACGCGCGAAACGGCCGTCACCGCCGACTCACACTGAAGGGCCATCCCGCTCCCCAGCCTGCGAACTTACTGCAAGAAATAAAGCATTGAAGTTCTTCTAAGACAGTGGTGAGTGCCGCGATTTCTTTCATCTACTTCCATTATACTAAGTATCTACTTGAACCAACCTCGCTGAGCACCACGCTAATCTTCTTATATCTGCTGGGCCGTTGGTTGCGACATTCGGCAGTACGGGGGTGTATGTGGGGCGAGAGCAGCAGAGCCGCTGATTCCCTATCCTTTCACCTTGTATAATATATTTGTCTTACACACTGACAAATGCTGCAAAGGCACCAGATGTAGGATATTGCCAAAAATGATTTCTTTTTTTTTTAAACCCAGATTATTATTGCAGTATTTCTAGCTTGTATGTCACACTAACAAATGCAGCATAGGCTGCAAAATTCAGTATTTTGGCCAAAATTGGTGTTTTTTGTAGTAACAGAATAGAACACCAGTATCTAACGCGTGTATCTCACACTGACAGATGCAGCAAAGGCTGCAAATTTAGTTTTTTGCCCAAAATGGGTGTTTTTTTAAACCCAGAAAATTATTGAAGTATTTCAAGCTTGTCTTTCACACTGACAAATGCTGCAAAGGCACCAGATGTAGGATATTGCAAAAAATGTGTGTTTTTTTAAACCCAGATTATTATTGCAGTATTTCAAGCTTGTATTTCACACTAAAAAATGCAGCATAGGCCCCAGATGTAGGGTATTGCCAAAAATGGGTGATTTTTTTAAACCCAGAAAATTATTGAAGTATTTCAAGCTTGTCTTTCACACTGACAAATGCTGCAAAGGCACCAGATGTTGTATATTGCCAAAAATTGGTGTTTTTTTTAAACCCAGATTATTATTGCAGTATTTCAAGCTTGGATTTGAATGTCACAAATGCACATATGCTGTGCTGGTGAACTGAGCTTGCATAAAATGGCCGCCGCTCACCTAACAGACGGATAAGTTATTTTTCTGTGTCACTGGCCTCAGGGCAGGGTAAAAAGATTGTGCGCTCCACCCACAAAACCAAATATATGTAGATCGCTGAGTTAACAACTTCTTCTGATTAAAGATCCTTTCTTATTCTCTCCCTCACAGCAGCATCCTCTCCCTACACTAGTAACAGCAGAGTGACGTGCAGCGCTACGTGACTCCAGATTATATAGAGGCTGGGTTACATGCTACACTGGCCAATCACAGTCATGCCATTAGTAGGCATGGCTGTGATGGCTTCTAAAGGGCACAGAGTTAAACGCTTGTTAATTGGCTGCTCTGCAGCCTTTCAAAAAGCGTCATTAAGGCTACTTTCACACTAGCATTGTTTTAATCCGGCGTTAAATTCCGACCCTATCGTTCGGGTTCGCTCAACCCTAACTTTGACCAATCTTCGAATATTTTTTCCCTTATTTTCTGATCTGAAAGCGGAAAGACCCATTTTCCAAAAAGTTCTTAGACATGTGCGTGTGAATAGATATTTTGTATGTTTTTATATGTTTGAAATTGTGAGATGATTTTGGGGTGTTTTTAAAATAAATATGATTTAGTCTAGATCGGAGAGAGAGAGAGAGAGAGAGAGTATATTTGTGCATATGTGATATATATATATATTTTTTAAGGTTATATGTCATTATTTCTTTGTAAGGGCTTGTTCACATCACCGTTATGTATTCCGTTATGGCTTTCCGTTATAAAGTAAAATAACGGAATCCATAAGACAGAAAGCAAAACGGAAACCTTTAGAGGCATTCCGTTTTGATCCGTCTTAACAGAAGTCTATGGGCAAGCATAGCTGATCCGTCTGGTTTCCTTTATGCTGGACAGAACTTTGTTTTCCGTCCAGCATAACGGAAACCAGACAGATCCATTATGCTTGCCCATATACGTCTATTATGACGGATTAAAACAGAATGCCTCTAAAGCATTGGTTCTTAACCTTTCTAAAGCCGTGACCCCTTAATACAGTTCCTCATGTTGTGATGACCCCCAACCATTACATTTTTTTCCTTGCTACATCATAACTAATTTTGCTACTGTTATGAATTGTAATGTAAATATCTGATATGCAGGATGTATTTTTATTGCTACAAATTGAACATAATTAAAGCAGAGTAATTAATCACAAAGACAAAATAAAATAAATAATAAACAACAAATACCCCCTAAAAAATAAATCAGTGGTGCGCACAGTACCCCTCAAATAAATAACTCAGTGGTGCTCACAGTACCCCCCCCCCCCTAATAAATAAATCAGAAGTGCTCAGGGTCCCCCAAATAAATAAATCAGTGGTGCTTCAAGTCCCCCCCCAAATAAATAAATCAAAAGTGCTCAGGGTCCCCCAAATAAATAAATCAGCGGGGCTTTAGGTCTCCCCCCAAATAAATAAATCAGCGGTGCTCAGGGTACCCCCAAATAAATAAATCAGAAGTGCTCAGGGTCCCCCAAATAAATAAATCAGAAGTGCTCAGGGTCCCCCAAATAAATAAATCAGAAGTGCTCAGGGTCCCCCAAATAAATTAAGCCTTGCTCAGCCAAATAATTAAAATAAAATTAGCCAGGCTCAGCCAGGCTCAATTAAATCATTGGTGGCAGTGGTGCTCAGCGGCGGTGTCATTAACGAAAAAACTCGGACCTCAGCAGACAGGCGGCCCGACTTACCCGTCCAGACGTCAGGCTCCTTCAAGGACAGGCAGTGATAGGACATCACTTCCTGTGCGCGAGGATAAGGGGCCGCTGCCGTTGTGCGGGCGACCCACAATAGGAAGCCTCAGGCGACCCCCCGGAAAGGGCCGATCGACCCCCAAAGGGGTCGCGACCCCTAGGTTGAGAACCGCTGCTCTAAAGGTTTCCGTTTTGATTTCTGTCTTATGGATTCCGTTATTTTCCGTTATAACCATGTTATAAGGGAAAGCCATAACGGAATACATAACTGTGATGTGAACAAGCCCTAGCCCATCTTGTTTAAGTTGCATGCATTAGTTGACTTGCTGTGTGGATTCCCTTTTCTTTTTATTCTTTAAATAATCGGCTGTCTTTTCCAGGTGTGAATTCGGTATGATTCAATAGTGGCATGTGTTTAGATAAGAGATATGGTAGTTTGTGTGTCTTTCTGATTTCTTTCTATGTTATTAGGACTCTTAGGACTAGTGATCTTTTTGCTGTGTTTGGCCAGTGGGTATATTTTGTGTGTAAAAGAATTTTGAGGTTTTCAGGAGCTATTAGTGCTTCTTCTAATTGAGTGTTGAAATGCTGTTGAGAGTTTTGCAGCCAGTGTAGAATGTCTACTTAACCCCTTCCCGACCAGCGATGTATATGATCCCTTGTGCTTCTATTGCATGGACTCTTGTTTGGTCTCAGGATCATGGTGGTGGACCCATGTTTCATCACCATTAATAATTTGAGAATAGAAGTCTCCTGGATTTTCTCTATGCATGTCTAAATATTCTTGGCTAAATTGCTGGAGTCAACATTTGTGGCACCCACCTGGAATTGACCTTTGACATCATCAAAACATGATAAATTATACTGGAAACTGTGCCAACTTAAATGCCGAATTCATGAGCTATAACAATGACTTGTTATAGCTCATCCAAAATCATGAGCTCCACTTTACGGCACATTTTAATCTGAAACAGGTGTCATCTTCAATTGATTCCCTACCTCATTTTATTTCTTGGGGACACAGGGCGTACAGGTACGCCCTGATGTCCCGGCACTTAAGGAAACAGGGCCCTGTGTATTTCCGATCACCGCTGCACGGCAGGCAGTGATCGGAACAGAGTGCCTGCTGAAATCATTCAGCAGGCACTCTGTGACAATGCCGAGGGGGGTCCTGTGACCCCCCGTATCGGCGATTGCAGCAAACCGCAGGTCAATTCAGACCTGCGGTTTGCTGCGTTTCCGGGTTATTCGGGTCTCCAATCACCATTCTTAGATCCTGGGAGGTGCCGGTGACATCACCTCCCAGGATCGCTTCCTATTGGCTGTACGGGCGGGCGAGCGTGCGTTAACTTCGCCCACCTCTGCTCTCCTCCTACACACTGCATCCTGGAGCCGTGGAGAGAGGAGCCTCGTCAATCTTTGAGCCCAGCACCCCTCATCTGTGCCCAGCACCCCCCATCTGAGCCACCACAGTGCCATCTGGCACTAAAAAGGTACCTAGGGACAGGTTTAGGGACAACTTAGATTAGGTAGGGAGAGTTTAGGGAAAAAAAAGTTGTTGTTTTTTCAGCATCCCCCTGATCAGGTGTCTGGGGTCCACAGCACACTCAGCTGTATGACCCTAGACCCCCAGGGGTGCTGCAGCTTGTCCCCCCCCCCCCTTACACATTTTTTTGGGCGCAAGCGTCCGGCCACTGTTAGCGCATCGCCCACCCCACCGCTGACCAGCTTCGGACCGCTGATCAGCGAGTTAGAATTATTATATATATATATAATAATATATATATATATTTTATTTTTTTTCACATTTTTTTGGGCTTTCATTTTTTTTTGTTAGTTTTTTTTTTTTCTGTTAGGTTTAGGGGTAAGTGTACGCGAGCACCCGCCCCCCCCCCCCCCCCCACACACGCACACTAAATAAAGTTTTCCACACACACACGTGCACACACACACCCGTTCTCGGCCGAGGAGGCATACGCCCTGCTTGTCTCCAAATCCAAGAGCCCCAGTGAGGACGAGGATGACCCCACTTTCCTCTTGTCATCCGCATCCTCATCATCTAGTGATGATGATGAGCCCCCAAGGTGGCGGAGACGCCGCCAGGCGAGCAAGGGGACCCCCATGCCAGGGACCCTGTACGAGCTGCTCTGGGGCTCGTACTAGTTTTCCAGCCCACCAGATAAGTCCACCTGAGCCCCCTATCGGTGAACTTGCATGGCGTACCCCAGAAGATTTTGAGCCCGTGATTCCTGATTTTGTTGGCCAACCAGGAATCCAGATTCCCACAGTGGGCTTCACGGAATATGACTATTTATTTTTATTTTTTTTCAGTGACCATTTTGTGAATTTGATGGTGAAGCAGACGAACTTGTATGCCCAACAGTTCATTGCTCAACACCCGGGCTTTTTTTTGGCTAGGTCCGGTGGCTGGACGCCGGTCAGTGCAGCCAAGAGTAGGACGTTTTGGGGCGTCGTGCTGCACATGGGCCTAGTCAAAAAACCCAGTGTCAGGCAGTACTGGAGTAGGGATGTCCTCTACCAGACCCCACTCTACTGTATGGCCATGACACGTTCCCGTTTTGAGGCCATTCGGAGGTGATCCTGCCTATGACCCGCCTGTACAAAATCAGGCCGGTCATCGATCACTTCGGGGCCACATTTTTGGAGGCCTATGTACCTGGAAGGGAGGTCGCTGTTGATGAGTCTCTCATTGCTTTCAAGGGGAGACTCATTTTCAGCCAGTATGTTCTCTCTAAGCGGGCGAGGTATGGCGTGAAGCTGTACAAACTTAGTGAGAGTACGTCAGGGTACACTTACAAGTTTTGTGTGTACGAGGGGCGAGATTCCAGTTTTGAACCCCCAGAATGTCCCCCCCACTCTGGGTGTTAGCGGGAAACTTGTGTGGGACCTTATGCACCCACTGCTAGATAAGGGTTACCACCTGTACGTGGATAACTTTTATACTAGTATCCCCTTGTTCCAGTCCCTCGCCGCCAGATCCACGTCCGCTTGTGGGACCATGCGGAAAAATCAACGCGGCCTCCCTACCTACCCCCTCTAGGTACCTATCCCCAGGGGTGAGACCCGTGCCCTTACCAGTGGAAACCTGTTGCTGGTCAGATATAAGGACGAGGGATGTCCTTGTACTGTCCACAATTCACGGTAACTGCATCACCCCTGTCCCTGTGCGAGGTACCGCAGCAACGTTCCTCAAGCACGATTGTATCGTCGACTACAATCGGTATATGGGAGGAGTTGATCTCTTTGATCAAGTCCTCAAGCCATATTACGCCATGCGCAAAACCCGGGCGTGGTACAAAAAAGTTGCAGTCTACTTGGTACAGGTTGCCTTGTACAACTCTTTTGTGCTGTCCCAGAGCTCTGCCAACACAGGGAGATTCTTGCAGTTCTATGAGGCAGTCCTCAAGGCCCTGATTTTTTCTGACCGGGAAAGAGCAGGCCGGAGTACCTCGGGAACTGGAGGCGCCCCCGGATCATCCCTGGCCAACACTTTCCAGGTGTGGTCCCCCACACTGGAAAGAAGGGACGGTCCCAAAAAAGTTCAGAGTGTGTAACAGGAGGGTGATACGGAAGGACACCACCACTCAGTATGACACGTTCTCCGATCATCCGGGCCTTTGCATTGACGGTTGCTTCAGGGAGTACCACACTTCCATGGAGTACTAAATTTATAATCCCCTTCCCCAATTTTAATTCTATTTAGCCACAGACAATCGCCCAAAAAATAAAAATAAACTATAGCTCTCAGACTTTGGAGACACTAAAACAAAAATAATATTTTTAAAAAAAATTTATTTAGTAAAACTAAAATAAATAAAAAAGTAGACATATTAGGTATTGCCGCGTCCGTAAGAACCTGAACTATAAAAATACCCCATGACCTAACCCCTCAAATGAACACAGTCAAAAAAATAAAATAAAAACTGTGCCAAAACAGCTATTTTTTGGGCAATTTTTCTATTTTAATCCATTTTTTCCAGTAACAAAGCAAGGGTTAACAGCCAAACCAAACTTAATATTTATTGCCCTGATTCTGCAGTTTACAAAAACACCCCATATGTGGTTGTAAACTGCTGTATGACCAAACGGCAGAGCGCAGAAGGAAATGAACGTCATATGGTTTTTGGAAGGCAGATTTTGCTGGACTGGTTTATTTACACCATGTCCCATTTGAAGCCCCCCTGATGCACCCCTAGAGTAGAAACTCCATAAAAGTGACCCCATCTAAGAAACTACACCCCTTAAGGTATTCAAAACTGATTTTTACAAACTTTGTTAACCCTTTAGGTGTTCCACAAGAGTTATTGGCAAATGGAGATGAAATTTCAGAATTTCTATTTTTTGGAACCTTGCCTCACAAAAATGTAATATAGAGCAACAAAAAATCATATGTACCCTAAAAATAGTCCCAACAACACTGCCACCTTATCCCGTAGTTTCCAAAATGTGGTCACTTTTATGGAGTTTCTACTCTAGGGGTGCATCAGGGGGGCTTTAAATGGGACATGGTGTAAATAAACCAGTCCAGCAAAATCTGGCTTCCAAAAACCACATAGCGCTCCTTTCCTTCTACGTCCTGCCATGTGCCCGTACAGTAGTTTACGACCACATATGGGGTGTTTCTATAAACTACAGAATCAGGGCAATAAATATTGAGTTTCGTTTGGCTTTTAACCCTTGCTTTGTTATTTGAAAAAATTGATTAAAATTGAAAATTTGCCCAAAAATTGAAATTCTGAAATTTCATCTCCATTTGCCAAAAACTCTTGTGGAACACCCAAAGGGTTAACAAAGTTTGTAAAATGTGTTTTCAATACCTTGAGGGGTGTAGTTTATTCAGTAGGGTCATTTTTAGGTGGTTTCTATTATGTAAGCCTCACAAAGTGACTTCAGACCTGAACTGGTCCTTAAAAAGTGGGTTTTGGAAAATTTCTGAAAAATTTCACGATTTGCTTCTAAACTTCTAAGCCTTGTAATGTCCCAAAAAAATAAAATGGCATTCCTAAAATGATCCAAACATGAAGTAGACATATGGTGAATGTAAAGTAATAACTATTTTTGGAGGTATTACTATGTATTATAGAAGTAGAGAAATTGAAACTTGGAAATCTGCAAATTTTTCAAAATTTTTGGTAAATTTGGTACTTTTTTTATAAATAAAAATTAATTTTTTTACTCCATTTTACCAGTGTAATGAAGTACAATATGTGAAGATAAAACAATCTCAGAATGGCCTGGATAAGTAAAAGTGTTTTAAAGTTAAGTTAATGGCCTGGTCCTTAAGGTGAAAATGAGCCTGGTCCATAAGGGGTTAAACTGCTTGGCCCAAAACTTTACTTGGTAGTAGGAAGTTGCATCATCTTTATATAGAGCAATCATCCTTTCATGGATTTCTTTAGGCTTCTTTGCTTCCTTCCATGGATCTGCAAAAAACGCTTCCGTTACAATAATACAACTGCATGCATCCGTCATGATTGGATCCGATTGTATTATGTCTTCTATAGCCATGACGGATCTGTCATAAACTCCATTGAAAGTCAATGGGGGACGGATCCGTTTTCTATTGTATCAGAGAAAACGGATCCGTTCTCATTGACTTACATTGTATGTCAGGACTTCTCCGCTTCGTCAGGCGGACACCAAACGCTGCGTGCAGCGTTTTGGTGTCCGCCTTCAGAGCGAAACGGTGACTGAACTGAGACAAACTGATGCATTCTGAGCGAATCCTTTTCCATTCAGAATGCATTAGGGCAAAACTGATTCGTTTTGGACCGCTTGTGAGAGCCCATGACGGATCTCACAAACGGAAAGCCAAAGCATTAGTGTGAAAGTAGCCTAAACTGGCACTGTACTGCACTTGCCATCCTGTCACTTCCAGTGCTTTCATGAGTCTGAACTGCTACTGTGTGTGTTACATATCCAGACATGTCGCAACTTGCACAGACAAGCTCAGCTCTCGAACACTGACAGAACATGCTGGCGTAGATAACTTATTGAACACACTTCGTATTTTAGAGTCGGCATAGAACAACATAATTTATATATATATTTTTTTAATCTCTCACAGGTTTTCCTTCAACTCCACCTGTTGCTCGCAGGGTTAACTTTCAAGAACAGCCATCCAACAACTCCTTGCAAATAGAAGGCAAGCACAGTGTCAAATATGAGGCTGGTGAGTTATTTTCCCTGCAGTAAAGCCATTTAACATTGTGGATGTTTGGTCCAAAAAATTCCTTATTCCGTATTCTTAAAATATCAGGCTACACGTAAAATAAAAATGTTGAAAGTGTACAATAGAGATTTAGAATTTCCTTTTTTGACACAGACTTCTCTTTTCTTCCTACTAAAAGGACACAGAGCATCTACCTCTGGTATTAATAAAACTAATATGGTTGCTGTTCCACAAAAGCTCATAATCAAGAAACCCTACAACATTTGTGAAAAAAATGTTATTTTGAAAGGTAAGTGCTGAGGCGAATGTAGCATTTGTGCTAGAGAAAAGTTCTCTCCTGTCTAATTTGCTTGTCCCTTGAACAAATTTGGAAGAAAACAAATCTTGTTAGTAACCTAATGTAGAATGTATTGCAGATTGTCTAGAAACATGCTGTTTGCTCGGCTCTGTTCCTAAGGCTCCATTCACACGTCTGCAAATGGGTCCGCATCCGTTCCGCAATTTTGCGGAACAGGTGCGGACCCATTCATTTTCTATGGGGACGGAATGGATGCGAACAGCACACAGTGTGCTGTCAGTATCCGCATTTGCGGAGCACGGCCCCGATCTTCAGGTCCGCAGCTCCGCAAAAGATAGAACATGTCCTATTCTTGTCTGCAGCTTGCGGACAAGAATAGGCATTTCTATAGGGGTGCCAGGCGGGTGTGTTGCGGACCAGCAATTTGCAGGTCCGCAATACACCACGGACGTGTGAATGGAGCCTAAGGGCTCGTTCACACAAAACGTTTTTTGCGTTCAGTATACGGACCATTTTTTGCATTCCGTATACGGAACTATTCATTCCTATGGGTCCGCAAAAAAAACGGAATGTACTCGGTGAGCATTCCGTTTCCGTATGTCCGCAATTCCGTTCCGCTAGATTTTGAGTCTTGTCCTATTCTTGTCCGCAAATCACGGTCCGTGGCTCCATTCAAGTCAATGGGTCCGCAAAAAAAACTATGCATCCGTATGTCTTCCGTATCCGTTCCGTTTTTTGTGGAACCATCTATTGAAAATGCTATGCCCAGCCCAATTTATTCTATGTAATTACTGTATACTGTATATACCATACGGAAACACAACGGAAACACAACGGAAACAAAAAACGGAACAATGGATCCGGAAAAAACGGCCCGCAAAACACTGAAAAAGCCATACGGTTGTGTGAAAGAGGTTTAACTCCTATAGACTTCAATGCTTAGCCACCTCTGATTGAGTTTCAGTAGGGAAAGTGGCAGCTGACGGCTGCTTTGATTTGACAGATGGGTGTTTCTGGACACTCTTTCTCGCATTAGGTGTGTATACACATATGAACAGATTGTATAATTTGTTTTATACTGTTTTCCCCTTTTGTGTGTCTTGAAAATCCAATAAAAATTTCTGTTTCAAAGAAAGACACATATGTACAGAAAACAAACATATTTCAGCACTTGTTCCCTTAACCCCTTCAGGACCTTGCAATTTAGCATTTTTGTTTTTTCACATAGTTGTATGAGGGCTTGTTTTTTTAGGGTCAAATTGTATTTTCTAATGGCACCATTTACTATTAACATGCAATGTAGTGGGAAGCTGGGAAAAAATTCCAAATAGTGTGGAATTGTAAAAAAAAAACGCAATTCTGGCACAGTTTTATGGGTTTTGGTTTTCTACAGCGTTTCCTATGCGGTAACACTGGTCCATTCACTTCATTGTTTTGATCTATACGATTACAAAGATACTACTTTTAAATATTTATTCTTGTGTTTAATACTGAAAAAAATGTGTAACTATGGAAACATTTTTTCTTTAGAATTTTTATATATAATAATTATATAAAGGGCCTAATGGCATTCAATTGTTAGATTGCCACTTCCATGTATCAATTATATTAAATCCATTGATAAATAGAAGATTCAATATATTCCAATATAATGCTGCCACCTGCAGGCCTACATTGGAATATACCTAAGCAAGGCATTGAAGCCTCCAGCAGGCTCCGGCCTTTTACATCACACAAACGTCTCCACCAGTCGCTGCATTTGGTAGCCGTTCCAGGCAAAAGAGAACAGCACTTCCAGATGTTGTACTCTTAGATGCCGTGGTCACATTTGATCACGACATCTGAGCAGTTAAATCATGCGATCAGCAGAAATCCGGTGGCTATAGCGCTCGCAAGCAGGCGCCATTTTTAAAGACCGTACTTCTACTGTGCATGTACAGTAGAGGTCTGGAAAGAGTTAAAGCGAGTCTGTCATCAGGAAATGTAGTGTTAAATCAGAAACAATACCGTGTAGTGCTAGATCAGCTGAATGTAATGATATCTTTCACTTTAGAGATCTGTTCATTCCAGAGAAAAGTACTTTTAATCCAAATGCCAATGAGCAGATAAGTGCACTGAGGGCGGGTCCCAATCACTATCCAGACCCTTCCTTGTTTTGATTGAACGGGACAGACCAGATGACTATGCAGGATCCTGGCCCCATCAGTGAAAAGTGGGAGGAGCAAGGGTGCGCAGAGTGGTGTTAGGCCTTAAAAAGCTTCTGTCACCCCACTAAACCTTTTTTTTTTTTTTTTGCTTGCTTATAATCCCCACACTGCGATTTATGCCTACATAATCAAATTAATCATTTTGGTCCTGTAGATTTTGTTTAAAACATGCTTTTAAAATATGCAAATTACCTTGCTACTAGCAAGTAGGGCGGCTACTTGCTGGTAGCAGCTGCATCCTCCGATCCTAAAGACGCCCCCTCCGCATTGTGATTGACAGGGCCAGGGAACGGAATCGTTCTCTGCTGGCTTTGCCTGTTAGCATTCAAAATCTGGCGCCTGCGCCGCGGCCGTACCTGTCTTCAATCGGCGCAGGCGCACTGAGAGGCGGCCGCTTGCTCGGCCGCTCCATCCTCAATGCGCCTGCGCCGATGACGTCACATCTACACCTGGCACAGGCGCATTGAGGATGGAGCGGCCGAGCGAGCGGCCGCCTCTCAGTGCGCCTGCGCCGATTGAAGACAGGTGCGGCGCAGGCGCCAGATTTTGAATGCTAACAGGCAAAGCCAGCAGAGAAAGATCCCGTCCGCTGGCCCTGTCAATCAACAAGCGGAGGGGGCGTCTTTAGGATTGGAGGATGCTGCTGCTACCAGCCAGTAGCCGCCCTACTTGCTGGTAGCAAGGTAATTTGCATATTTTAAAAGCATGTTTTAAACAAAATCTACAGGACCAAAATGATTAATATGATTATGTAGGCATAAATCGCAGTGTGGGGATTATAAGTAAGCAAAAAAAAAAAAGGTTTAGTGGGGTGACAGAAGCCCTTTAACTTTAACTGATTTGCATAATAATCAAAGTACCATATTTTTCGACCCATAAGACGCACCTAGGTTTTAGAGGAGGACAATAAGAAAAAATATTTTTCATTAGACCTCAGCTCACAGCCCCAATGTGAATGACCCCAAATATTAATAAGACCCCCCTATTGAGACCTCAAATGAGTCCCCCATTGCCTTTCATATTAGCCCCCATGCAACAGAGCACATAAAATAAAATAAAATCCACTTACTTCTGCTGCTCCGGACACCACTGCTCCTCACCTCCAGCGCGCTCTCTCTCTCACCTCCAGGTAAGGGAATAAGGCAGCTCGATAATAGGTGGGACGCCACCCAGAGCTAATAATTCCCGAATTTCTACAATTTTACAAATTTGAGGACTGTGATATAAGAATAATATAACTCTTTCATAAAGTCTAACATTGCGTTATAACATCAAGAATCGCTTATTATTTTACTAACTGAAGAATTGGTGACTATCGAAAATCTCTGAGAATTACTGACAAACAGCCTATATAGTGCTGATAACCAATTTTTCTGTGGTGGACTAATCAGAAATTCAGAAAGCACCTATAAGCTGTCTGATATACATATTTATACGTCAAGTGATTTTTACCTTACCGTCATTTGTGATGTTTTATCCTTTTGTTATTTAATTTCTGTACAACTTGCGTATCTTGTATGACATTTTAAATCTTTTAATATTTGAGAACTGTACTAGTAGTAGTAATAATAAAGTAATTTGCTCTGAGCAGTTCTCCAGATATTGAGTGCCATATCTTCATTTTTTACAATTTTATTAACTTCTTGGTGTTTTTTGAGTTAACACTTAGATAGTGAGCACCTTTTCTATCCTACGGATTGGTAGAGCCACCCCATTCTGTGAACCCTTTCATAAGTAGCTCCATTGACTTCTCACTCGCACTTCATTTCTCCTTGTAGAGTTTCCCAGCATTGAACCTGTTACACTGAGAATGAAATCAAAAGAGCCTCCGGGTAACAGTGAAAACATTTGTTTGGATGGAAGGGATGTAATAAACTACACCGTTGGTAAGGGCTCAGGGATTTCATTTTGTTTTTCTGTATAAAATGGTGTTTTCTCAGTAATAATGTTGGCAGCTTTATTTTAGAGGACAGGTCCTTTTTTAGGAAGTATTTTCTTTGGTTAAACCTTCCACCTCCCAGGATGCTCTGTTAACAATCATTTGGTGTTGATTTTTATACAAGATCAGCATTTTCAGCAACTGTGGGGGTTAGCTCTTTTAAAAATTTGTTTGGCATTTTTTTAATTGCAGATTATGTACTTTTCTAGTATCGTCGAGTATCCTTAATTTTTCAGGCCACACAAGGACTGCTCATATGCAGGAAACCTCTTTAAATGGATTCTGTCATCTCGTATAACACAAATTCAGATTTTAAACCAGTCATGCTCCACAGCTTACCTTGAATCGGCTGTGCTGTTTTTTATTGTAATCCTTCCATCAGTTTTGCTGAAAAACGACTTTTATAAAACCCTGAAGGTGCTCATAGGGGCGTTATGTTCCCTTTGTGTGCCCAGTAACGCCCCTCTTACAGTGCCCAAAACGCCTTCCTCCAGAATCCCTAACCGCCCACAGCATCTCATCCCTCTCCTCCCCCTCCCTGACGCCTAGCGAAGTCTCGCACAGACGCAGTACCCACTGAGGGCTGCGCCAGTGCGATTTGCTGGAGACTGAGGGCAGGAGCTTCATCGTCGTCCCTGGGCATGCGCCGAGCCCAGTGACGTCCGATGCTCGCGCGAGACTTCGCTCGGCCGTCAGGGAGGGGGAGGAGAGGGATGAGACGGATGAGATGCTGTAGGCGGTTAGGGATTCTGGAGGAAGGCGTTTTGGGCACTGTAAGAGGGGCGTTACTGGGCACACAAAGGGGAACATAACGCCCCTCTGGGCACCTTCAGGGTTTTATAAAAGTCGTTTTTCTGCAAAACTACTGGACGGATTACAATAAAAAACAGCACAGCCGATTCAAGGTAAGCTGTGGAGCATGACTGGTTTAAAATCTGAATTTGTGTTATACGAGGTGACAGAATCCCTTTAAAGTGCAACTTTCATTCCACAAAAAGACTACACTGCATGGTATTAAACATGAAGGAGGCATTTGTAATTAGTTGTTCTGTCTTTTCCCCAAAGCGACAGTACCTGGGTCCATTGCCCTCCTGAAATGTTGCTGAATCTGTCTTCTCACACTCAGTTGCATACTGGGCCCATTGGCATTAAATAAAATATGACAAAGAAAGGGAGAAAAAATATTTATTTAATAACATGAAAAAGCAGGCGTTTATAAAACCTATAGCACACGTAGGTATAAATGAAATGTAATTCTCCAGGAAATTCACTGCCGAACAGGCACAATACCTTGTAGGGCTAGCTTTATTAAATGTAATGTTACCTTTCACTTTGGGATCTGTTGTTTCGTTCTGGAGAAAAAGTACTTGTAATCCATATGCAAATTAGCAGTTAAACAGGGACTGTCACCTCTCCTGACATGTCCGTTTTAGTAACTACTTGCATTCCCCATGTAATAACACATCTGGAGCATCTGTTCTTATTACTCTGTGTTGTGCCATTCCTTTATTATTCCTGCAAGAAGTTTACAAATAAATTGCCAGCAGAGCAGTCTGCAGTAAAGGTGCTGCTGGGTGTTACCAGTAGCGGGGACACACCTCCAAATGGTAACCCCCAACTGTACCCTTAGGCCTCTTGCACACAAACGTTTTTTTCCTGTTTACGTTCTGTTTTTTACGTATCATATATGGAGCCATTCATTTCAATGCATCCGGAAAAAAATGGAATGTACTCCGTATGCCTTTCGTTTCCGTATTTCCGTTCCGAGATAGAACATGTCCTATTATTGTCCGCATAACGGACAAGGATAGTACTGTTCTATCAGGGGCCAGCTGTTCCGTTCTGCAAAAAATGGAATGCACACGGACGTCATCCGTATTTTTGGCGGATCTGTTTTTTGCGGAAAATGCTGAAAAATGCTGAAAAAGCCATACGGTCGTGTGCTAGAGGCCTTACTGCAAGCTGCTGGCAATTCATTCATAAACTTATAGTAGAAATAACAGAGGAATGGCACAACATAGAGTCATAAGAAAAGATGCCCCCGAATTGTTAGTACACCAGACAGGTCCTCTTTAAAGGTGTTCTCCGGGAATTAAGAAAATGAAAATACTTAAATATTACTTTATTATAAATATGTTCCCAAATACCTTTAATTAGGTATAATGGCTCGTTTTGTCTGGAGAGCAGTTACCAGGGGAAATAAAATGGCCACCCTCCTATTAGTACAGAGAAAACCTGTCCTTATCACACAACAGGACAAGTTACTTCACAACACTGAGATAAAGAACTACCTCATCCTTTTATGATCCTGAACACAGTTTATAATGATCTTTAGCTGAATCTCTGTAGGATTGGAGTTCATGAGAAGACATGAAGTACAGAGAGGATAGACAGGACAGACTGTGGTAATGGAGAGTGAATACAAGAGCTGCTCCTCATCAGCCACATCCCCACCCTCGTCTCTGTACTTTATGTCTCTCTCCATTCCTACAGAGATTCAGCTGAAGATCATATTAAACTGTATTCAGGCTCATAATCCCTGACAAGTAGAGTAGAGAGGAGACTGAGGCAGCTCTTTACCTCAGTGCTGTGAAGTAACTTGTCCTTCCTGTGGGATTAGGACAGGTTTTGTGTGTACTAATAGGACGGCGGCCATTTTATTTCGCCTAATGATTGCCCCCTAGACAAAACAAGCCAATATACCTGAGGAAAGGTATTTGGGAATATACACTGACCAAAAATATAAACACAAAACTTTCGGTTTTGCTCCCATTTTGCATGAGCTGAACTCAAAGATCTGAAACATTTTCTACGTACACAAAAGACCCATTACTCTCAAATATTGTTCACAAATCTGTCTAAATCTGTCTCCTTTTCCGAGATAATACATCCCACCTCACAGGTGTGGCATATCAAGGTGCTGATTAGACAGCATGAATATTGCACAGGTGTGCCTTAGACTTCCCACAATGAAAGGCCACTCTGAAATGTGCAGTTTGATCACACAGCACAATGCCACAGATGTTGCAATGTTTGAGGGAGCGTGTAATTGGCATTCTGACTGCAGGAATGTCTACCAGAGCTGTTGTCCGTGCAATGAATGTTCATTTCTCTACCATAAGCCGTCTCCAAAGGCGTTTCAGAGAATTTGGCAGTACATCCAACCGGCCTCACAACCGCAGGCCCCGTGTAACCACACCAGCCCAGGACCTCCACATCCAGCTTGTTCACCTCCATGATCGTCTGAGACTAGCCACCCGGACAGGTGCAGCAACAATTGGTTTGCATAACCAAAGAATTTCTGCACAAACTGTCAGAAACCATCTCAGGGAAGCTCATCTGCATACTCGTCATCCTCATCAGGGGCTGGACCTGACTGCAGTTCGTCATCGTAACCGACTTGAGTGGGCAAATGCTCACATTCGAGAGCATCTGCCATGTTGGAGAGGCGATCTGTTCACGGATGAGTCCCGGTATTCACTGTTCAGGGCAGATGGCAGACAGCGTGTGTGGCGTCGTGTAGGTGAGCGGTTTGCTGACGTCAACGTTGTGGATCGAGTGGCCCATGGTGGCGGTGGGGTTATGGTATGGGCAGGCGTATGTTATGGACAACGAACACAGGTGCATTTTATTGATGGCATTTTGAATGCACAGAGATACCGTGATGAGATCCTGAGGCCCATTGTTGTGCCATTC
The DNA here is from genome assembly GCF_905171765.1 of Bufo bufo. Lineage (NCBI taxonomy): Eukaryota > Metazoa > Chordata > Amphibia > Anura > Bufonidae > Bufo > Bufo bufo. Next base: position 141,962,409 of record NC_053389.1, read on the forward strand.
ATCCACGACCATCACCTCATGTTGTAGCATAATAATGCACGGCCCCATATTGCAAGGATCTGTACACAATTTCTGGAAGCTGAAAACATCCCAGTTCTTGCATGGCCAACATACTCACCGGACATGTCACCCATTGAGCATGTTTGGGACGCTCTGGATTGGCGTATGCGACAGAGTGTTCCAGTTCCTGACAATATTCTGCAACTTCGCACAGCTATTGAAGAGGAGTGGACCAACATTCCACAGGCCACACTCAACAACCTCATCAACTCTATGCGACAGAGATGTGTTGCACTGCCAGATACTGACTGGTTTTCGAGTGGCCCATGGGGTTATCGGTACAGGAGGGTTCTCAATGACTGACAGCTATCTCTGTATGTACACTTATACACACAATGCTATCAATCAGCAGAGATGTCAGGAGTGGTGACAGGTCCTCTTTAAGTGCACAGAGGACAGGCCCAAGGCACCCTGTGTACTCCTGCTCCTAATCTGCCAGACTCTCCTTCTTGATTGACAGGGCCAGGAAAGATAACTATGCAAGAACATGGCCCTGTTAATCAAGAAAGAGATGGAGTAGCTGCAAGAGGTAGCAGGTGTGCAAACTTAAATTCTCATTTGCATATGAATACTTTTTATTCAGAATGAAGCAACAAATACCTAAGTGAAAGGTATCACATTGAGCTAAACTAGCCCTACAAAACCTTGTGCCTGGTTTTACAGTGAAGTTCCTGGTGACAGATACCGCAATGTTTCAAAAATATAGATTAGCTCACTGGGCTATACTTTTAACTCCCATATTCTGTAATGTTAAAAGGGTTATCCCATACAGGACGTTTATGGCATATCAGTAGGATATGGCATAAATTTCTTATAGGTGCAAGTCCCACCTCTGGTAATATCACGTCTTGTTGACTTGACGTTACCACCGCAGCAGCCGGGTAAATGTATAACATCCAGGTGAACTGGAGCTGCAGCACAGGCTCTACCATGTAAGTAATGATCAGTTCTTTATTGCAGGTGGATCCCATTTGTTATCTGATTTCCTCTTTAAACGAGTTTTCGGGGACTAACATATTGATGGCCCATCTACAGGATAGGTTGTCAATATCAATCAGTGAGATTAGTGGGGGTACGACACCCCCACTATCACCTGTTAGGAGAAGCTGCAGTTCCAGAAGTGAACAGTAAACAATGCCCGCCCGGCACACGTTCATGTACAAGAGCCCTTACTTTGTAATTTCTGATCTTGTCTGTACTTGTGTCCCCTGATTTGTAAAGTCCTGTGAAATGTGTTGGAGCTTTGTAAAGATTATTATTAATATTATTGCTATCAATGTCAAACAATTCTAGAATAACATTTTTCCTCTTTCTTCTCCCCAAAAGACGATGAATTGATTATAGAGAGCCAACGCAGCACTGAAAAATTCAACCTAAGAAATATTCCTTCAAAAAACAGAGTGAAAATTCAGTACAACATGAAAACCAGTGGATACTGCCAAAGATTGGTCAGATGGCCAGTGGGTCAGAAGGAGGAGCTTACACAGAGACGTTTCGGGGCAAGCTCTCCCAAGGAGCTGGAGAGGACCTTCAACTGCACTGAATGTGGAAAGAAGTTTTTAAGAATAAATGATCTTAGGCTTCATCAAGGAACCCACAAAATGAAAATAAAACAGTACAACGGCTCAATGGTTCAGTTCAGACCCCAGCAGAGGGTTGAATCCAGTCTAAAACCTCCTGTCGATGACAAGTTTCCCCACGCCATCTCCATTAAAAACGTATCTGTGGCAAAGTCTTTAACGTGCGTTGTCTATGGGAAGAATATCAACTCGGGCCTTCCCGTCTCACATACACACAAGACGTTTGCGAGAGAGAGACGATTTGTCTGTAGGTTTTGCGGTAAACGGTTTCAGAATAATAGTAATCTTATCGGACATGAAAGGATACACACAGGGGAAAAGCCTTTTGAATGCCCTGAGTGTGGAAAGAGCTTTAGCCAGAAGGCAAATCTTACCACACACCAGAGGCTGCACACCGGAGAACGACCCTTTGTATGCATTACCTGTGGCAAAGGCTTTGCGCAAAAGATAAACCTCTTAACACACGAGCAAACCCATACAAAAAAAAAAAAGAAGACAGATGGCAAGCTGGTCCTAATAAACTAATACAATATCTCACATCAGGTTCTGATTGACCACAGATCGGCCGGGATAACCATAAAGTGCCTGGGAATCACTTATTCCTGTTCACTAAGTCGACTTATTTTTAAATGCACACTACACAGTTTTTGTCGTTGACTCGCAGGCTGATTTTACTGTTTAATCTAGTATTTTTTTGACAGGTGCTACTCCAAGAAGAAAAGATACATACAAAAAAAAAAGTACCTCAGACGTGAGAAGTATTTTAGAGATTTCTAAAATATGAATCATTCGTTCCAATGTTTTTCTAGCCTTATGTTGTAAGAAATTATATATAAATGTTGTAACTAATTTGTATATAACAGTTGAGTTATCTAGAGCTCAGTGTCAGGGCTGGAAATCTTGACCATTTCTTCACTAGTAATTTTTCAGGGGTTAAAAAAAAAAATTTAAAAAAGACTTTCTGTATATACAACAGTATATTCTCCTCCTCCAACTTCCCCCTCCAAACTACGAAACCTCAATGATGCATTTTTTAGTTTTCCAGTAGGTTTATTGTGTTTAAGCCTGGGAGGGGGGGAGGTAAGAAAATTCATTTTCTCTATTTTTAAAAAGGAAAAAAATGACTGCAACTTATAGACTTGGTCGGGGAAATGTTTTTGTTCTGTTATTTATTGCGTGGTATAACTTTTTGATGCACAATTCTCCATCGGCTCGTTTTGGTAACAGGTTTTACTCTATACACACTAAACATCCAGCTATAACCTCCAGCCGTACCTTCTAGTGCAGTAGTGCTCCTGATTTGTGCTTCTATGTAGGCAATGTTGACAGATGTTACATAAACCTCCATGTTTTAATGGTGTGTTCTTCTTTTTTTTTTTTTTTGCCATCTAAGTCTACCGGGCTTGAAGACCGTGTTTGAAACCGCTTTGCTGATTATTTTATTCCAAGTTGATTTTTAAATTTTTTTTTTTTTCAAATTAACAACTTTATACTACTGGGTCTGATTATTTATAATCATTATGGATTTTAATTAGTTTTTTATTGAGCATCTTTGGTTCTCTAAATTGTTCAGATATCCTTGTAGTGTGGCTCTTATAAATGTGTGGAATTCTATAGTAGATACCGCTCCTGCTAACAATTTTAACTGTTCTGAAAAATGTCAAGGTTTTTGTGACCGTTTCTGTTTACCTTGTTTAGATGGTAAAATTACGCCCTTTTCGGCAACCAATAGTCAGTAAATTTAACAGGTTAACTTAAATTTTAACTAAGTAAAGGGTTTCTGTTGGCAATATGTATCACCACGTGTGACTATGGGGGTCTAGACCCTAGGATCCCCAGCAATCTGCATAACAAAGAGGCGGCAGAGAGCGTTTATCTCATTGTACGTGCGGCTGTGCTTGGTACTGCAGCCTGAGCCCAATCTACTCCAACATGGTAGAGCAGGTTTACCAGGCACAACCACATGTACATACCTGACAGTCCTCCTGTAGAACATTCAATAGGCCAAAATAGTCACTGGAGTGTTGCAACGCCTGATCAATGGGTGGGTCTCAGGAATCACACCAACACTGTTCATACATTGATAGACCCTCCTGTGGGTAGAACATTAATTTATATTCTCAAAAAACACTTTTGATGCTGCAGGACTTGACCGTTTGGAGTCCTGAATTGTTATTCAGGGTTCCTTCTTCCAGTTTTGAGATTTCTTTTTCCATGATGCTTTGCACGCTGGACAGTTTAGGAGATGACTGCACTTTGTTGAGTGAAGGGGTGGAGGTAATTGTCACTTCTGGTGTATAGTGATAGCTGTGATTGTGGTCAATGGGGACATTTTTTGTGGCTAAAAGAAGCCATGACAAAAATCTCTTAAACAGCATGTAATATACATTGCACCCCAGCCTTTTCATTAGAGGATGATTGAGAAACAGTTTGTAACATTAAGGAGGTAACGGAGCTGAGTAGGTCTAGTGCTCTCACTAATGTATCTTGTGTCAGTACATACCAGGCCAGACATATCCCATCCATACAGAGCAAGTAGCCCTGCATTGTCACATATGCATTTTACTCTGATGATGGTGAATATAAGTCAGAGAAAAAAGTAAAACGGGTCTCAGGCTGCAGTTGGTCAGAAATGATCGTTACAATATAGCGGACATAATGCTCTTATCAGAGGATTCATCTGCTGTCGACGGTCTCGTTTTCTCAGAAGGGCCCCCTAACAATACACTGATAACTTGATGCCCACTACTGAACCCCCCAGAGGTCAGCTGTAATCCACTCGAAACCCAGTTCTCCAGCAGCATTGTGCAGTTCCTATACAATTCAGTAGGTTGCATGTGTAATGCACAGGTGTCCCAGGTCCTCCATAGTGAGAAATGCACTTTGTAGCAGCCTTGGCTAATAGATGTGGGTCTTGAACAGGTAGACCACCCTCAGTTAACTCATTAACTAATGGCTTCTCAAAACCAGACATCCTCTTTAAGGACCACCAGATCTTTAGATCCATGGGAAACACAAGGAAGGAGCTCGAGAATCAATGCACATTGTGTTTGGATGACTTTATTATGTTGTTGTTTTTTAAAGATTTTCTTTCTAATCTAGTGTGTAAAAAGTGACTCATGTTTGCACAAAAGACTCAACGTTTGTATTGGGAACGTAAGGGACACGTGTGTCCAGCAGTCGCATAGGACTGTACTGACGTGGTTTCTGTTGCTCTATGCAGTCTGCAGTCCATAATGGTTCCTTGTATAGAAACCTTTTGGTTCGACAGAAGAACAAAGCTGCTCTTATACCATAACTGTTGGTTTTCGTCGGTATTCACAGATTCAATACGTACAGCTTCACAGTTTCTCAAGTATATATTAAGGGAAAAGCGTCCTTGGTCTGTTCATCCTCAGGCGGTAGAGGATAGGGATAGAAGCTCTGTATAAAAAATAAGAAAAAAGGACAGTAAAATCACAAAAAAAGATAAAAGCTTTACGTGGAAAAGGTGGTTGCAGTGACAATGAGTTTTTCTTGTGTGATTCATCTAGACAAGTCGCAGTGGCTGCACTGTAGTTCTGACATTCTCTGTATTTTTTTATTTATTTTTTCGATTTGTCTCTTGAAGAAAAATTCACAGTTTTTTTTTATTTGAGCTTTATGTTACTGTTGTATTACTCTGTTTTACTGTATCACTTGTTTTCTGTTACAATAACCCTATTTTCCTGATCCTTTCTACTCAAGGAACGTAAGTGAACTTTTATCCTGACTCACATTTACTCTCGCTGTTCTTCTTGTGTGTCGATGAAATTGATTGTTATACACTTCTCATGCCAGTGGTCTCATATACTGAGATCCTTTGTGCGCCTCCTTCAAACTCTTTGGTGGAACTTTGAGGAAATTGTAGACGTCGAAGGAGTGTTCATTTTAGCTGCTGAACTGTAGGTCACCTGTCTTCATGTGTTAAAGGGAAACCGTGGCTTTCTTCACTGTTACCTGGTATAATCTACATTTGTCTGTCAAGTTACATGGACCTTGCTAATTTTGGCTAATAAAGATGCAGTCCCCCTCACCCCTTCAATGCCAGTAAGGAGTAGATGAACAGAATCCTTGATTATTTACAGTATTAGCAGGTCCTATTAATTCACTGGTCTAACGAAAACCATAGAGGAGTATTTGCCGACTATGGTCGAAGCTAATATCTGGCGATAATTCCATAGCATTAATGCCAATGTGCTTTAAAAGGACGCCAAACCTATAGTATATGGTTGTTCATGCAATCCCATTTGGTCAAGAGGCTTAAGACCCTATTACACTGCACAATTTCAGGCCAGTTGTAGGGAATACAAACTCTTGTTCCAGATAATAGACTTATAATTGAGTAGCCGTTGAACCAGCAAGGGCAGATCAACATCTTTCATTAGGACGAAAGATGAGCGATTATAAGCAGCACGTCTTCCTGTGTAATCAGCGATGTGCTGCTGATAATGAATAGAAAAGAATGATGGAGGAACAACTGTGGTAGCAATCATTCCTCCCACATTCAGTGTGGATCATCCAGTGTAATCAGGCCGGTACAAACGATCGCCGATGGATGTGTAATAGTCCATCTGTGCTTACACTGCCCAAAGATCAGGCAGTGTAGTGCCACCCTTACTGTAGGGCCCCGAACTCACACTGCCCAAAGATCGGGCAGTGTAATGCCAACCCTTACTGTAGGGCCCCGAACTCACACTGCCCAAAGATCAGGCAGTGTAATGCCACCCTTACTGTAGGGCCCTGAACTCACACTGCCCAAAGATCAGGCAGTGTAATGCCACCCTTATTGTAGGGCCCTGAACTCACACTGCTCAAAGATCAGGCAGTGTAGTGCCACCCTTACTGTAGGGCCCTGAACTCACACTGCCCAAAGATCAGGCAGTGTAATGCCACCTTTACTGTAGGGCCCCGAACTCACACTGCCCAAAGATCAGGCAGTGTAATGCCACCTTTACTGTAGGGCCCTGAAACTGCATGACTGAGCTTGTCTCAAGGAAAGGCCTGCGGGTACAGCTTTGCCAAAACAATAAGGTGACACATGCCGTCCCTATGGGTCAGTATTAAGTGGCCTTAGACTCTCTCTATAAGGCAGTGCTTTTTGTCATAGACAAAATGCTTTTAAGGGCAATAATTACCTCAGTGGTTCAGTGTCAGTTGGAACTTTTTTCACATAAAATAAAAAATACACTGTGTGCTCATACTACTGTATGGGCGCCAGAACTGTACCATGGTCATGCATGGGCCCTTAGATCAATAGATGACAGAGAGGTACAGTAGGTGAGCGCAGAATCCTGACCTGCAGTCTGGTAACTCTCTGCCACATGTTCACTACCAGTGCTTCGCCCCCGCAGAGATATTTCTATATATCTATGTGTCTGATATGATCAGCATTTATATCTGTTTTGTACTTCAGGTTTCAGGCGCCGTTAGTTTTCTATTGAGGATTGTTGTATGTATGTTTCCTTCTACACTCCAGAAGAGAACATAGTTGTAACTCCCTGGGTTTTCTTTTGAATAGTTTTTAGTTGTTTTTTTGGGTAGTTTAAAGTCGACATCTTTTCCACCGCCTTATTGGAGAATTACAGCTGTTACAATAGTGTCGGTGCCTTTTGCATTCCCTAGAGAGCCCATACACTTATCCAAACCCTCCCATTTTTGTGGGATCTTATTTCTAATGTGTATAGGATGGTGTGGCCTGATTCTCCTTTTGGGAAAAAAAAAATGATCTGGCATGTTGAATTTAAACATGATCAATCCTTTGCTCCCACAGAGACATCTGGCAGCATCTTATTCTTTTATTCAAATTTTGAACACATGCAGGCTTGACTATATAGAGCACGCACATGTACAGTATGAGGATATTGGCTGACAGCTGGCGAGGGTGTATGGGCACCTTCAAGACGTAGTTGTATATTTTTTTTTTAGAGCTATGGCCACATCACCCCTATTTTTTTTCCATTGTTCTGCTTTGTTAGAGGAGCAGATAGGGCACATAACTGATCTGAACAGAGCTGAACAGACTTAATTGATTACAATGAAGTCCATTCAGTTCGTTTTGAGTCCTGTTTTTTTTTTCGTTTGTTTATTACCGGGTGAAAAAGTATTTATAATTCAGAAAAGGATAATCCTAAAACATAACATTTATTTAGAAATGCCGATAAAATAGTTAGATCCTAAATATAGTGTGCAAAAACGAACATTGGGATAGAGAGTCACATAACCCCCAATCAATATAGCAATAATTATCCCAAATGAAAAAATATACATTAAATAAAGTGCACGGCGGCACTAATATCCAGCAGGTCCTACTGGTACCCAGGGACGGTCACCAGATGCTTCACCACACGCTGTATTGATAATTACTCATCCTGAATTACTCATCCTGGATTCAGGGACAGGTTCCAGACAGGGTCGTCTTTGTAAGGACGAGTGCCCTGTGGTCAGGCTGCTACCATATCTTCTAGTATCAGGGTTGATTGGTTAGATAGCCATAGGGATTGAATAGGGACCCTACACACGTGTGTATTACTGCCATCCTCCTTCTTTGTTGTTCATCTGGATATCCATTCAGGATGAGTAATTATCAATACAGCGTGTGGTGAAGCATCTGGTGACCGTCCCTGGGTACCGGTAGGACCTGCTGGTTATTAGTGTCGCCGTGCACTTTATTTAATGTATTTTTTTTCATTTGGGATAATTATTGCTATATTGATTGGGGGTTATGTGACTCTTTATCCCAATGTTCGTTTTTGCACACTATATTTAGGATCTAACTATTTTATCGGCATTTCTAAATAAATGTTATGTTTTAGGATTATCCTTTTCTGCATTCTGTTTTGACTCTAGGTAATCCAGAGTGCAGACATACATCAGATCTGACCTCTCACTTATTATTTGATTGTTAGTGAAAAAGTATTTCTTGTAGGACTTTTTCCGGTCTGTGTAACAGAATCTGTGGCTGAGGCCTCGAATAGAGCCTCCATTGTAGATCTGAACTCCCCTTAAGCTAACCAGCGCAGCTGTCAGTTGTATTGAAACCGACAGAGATCTACACCATGAGTCATCTCTTTGCAAGTGTTACATTTATTGTTCATTACTTTGAATGCCAAATTTATCGATGTGAAACGGGTGTTAAAGAGCTAACATGAGTGTAGACCTCAGATTTTTATTGGCGGATTTTGAGGGGATGTTCTTTATAGCCATGATGATCTCCTCAGTCTGATTGATGGGATTTTCAACCTTGCTTAATCTTTTATTGTTTTTCGCTAATCTGCACCAGATATAGATCTCCCAAAACTTATATTGTGTACCTGTTAGGAGAAAAGCGGCCATGGCGACCAGATTTTGAGCTATTGAAGCAGTTTTGCTTACTAATATGTTGACTATTACATTGGATATGATATTTTTTGTGGTGTATTAAATGTTTGGCTACATTAATTGCACAGGGGATTGACAGCCCCTTTCCGTATCCCATAAAAGGGCCTCTGGGTGATAAAGGGGGTGGGGTGGTTGTCTGCTGTTTTCATGAAACCACCCCATGAGGCTGGCATGATAATTCCCATATTCAAATTTATCCTTCTCCTTGCGAGTGTCACATTGTGTGATGGAACCATTTCATATGACATTTTCTCCTGTATATGAAAATGCCTCATTTGTCCTCCATTTGCATTGATTTTTACTAGTTATTTCATTTTGAAGCAGTCTTTAGTCTTGTATGTTTCTTGTTTTATGTTATATTTCATCAGGGTTAGTTAACACTAAATTACTACTAATTTAAAATTTTGTCTGCCGTGTTTTTAAAGCACTATTTAATATGCATTTGAAATTAAAATTCGATGTCTGAATTTAAATGATTCTTTTACATTTCGGAACTTCGAGGACAGCAAATGCAGGTTAAGTTATAATATTTTAGGTAATTTCCCGCTCTCCTTTTTGCTTTCCTGCTTTGGAAGCCTCCTGATATGTTACTGTACCCAGTTAAAATGAGAACATTGAAACCAAATATTATATATGCAAGGTCTTTACTGTTTTCCGCGCATTTTTTTTTTATTGTGAAAAAAATAAAATGGTTCTTACAACTGTTTTTGTATTTGTCTGTCAGTGTTGTGTGTAACATGCATCGCTCTTCAACACGTGTTACGCATGTTACTTGGTTTTTTTGTGCGTCTGAAATGGATAGAACCTAAGGTACTTCTAGATGAAGATTGTTAGCTGTTACTGTAACCTTCCCATTTAGAATGAGTGCTTCTTAGGAGTTGAGTTTGTATATGTGATTCTTTATGGTTGTCATAAATCCTGTAATATCTTCCAATAAACTCCTGTTTTGTTACCTATTACCTCTCTGTTCTCTCTCTTTCATACAATGGAGGACTAATGTAGTACCCATCTTCACCGTGAACATTTTTTATCCCAGTGCAAGATGTGAATGGGCAGAGCGCAACACAGGGATGCAAAGGACACCAAAGAGAATCCCTGTCTCATGTCTCACTTACCCATACCCGGAAGTAGGCAAGATACAGTGCATCCGTTTTGGCTGATATGTTCCTTCAGCTACAGTACTTAAAGAAGCATTCGAGGAAAGAAAATGACCCCTTCTCCCTCTTGTAAAGTATCTCCTCTGAGCACTGGTACATGTAATTCTCTTACTGGGCATTTAGCTCTGGTCCGCAATTACATCACGTTACACAAAGTAACAACAAAACTTTCATGGGAAACTTTTAGGAATGCATAGAGACTGAATTCTGGTCCGCAGAGCAGTTGCTGTAGGATTCAGCCAGAGAGGGTTTGCTCAGGTGATGTAATGACAGATAGGAACAAAGGGGGGAATTTATCATGAAGGGAATTTTTGAAGTCCGTTTTCCTGCTTCCTACTGGAGGGAGATTGTGGCTTTTTAAAAATAGTCTGTGATAAATCTGGAGTTAAACTAATTAACCACCTCCCGTCCGCCCATAGACTATAAACATCCGGGAGGTGGTTCTCTATCTCTAAATAGACATTTTAGAACGCTAATTGTGCAGCTGCTGATTGGGTTGCCCGCTGTCAGTGACAGCAGGGCAACCCTTAGAGAAGGCATGGACAGTTGTGTATACAGAGCAGGAAGCGCTATGCGCTTCCTGCTCCGGCCCGGCGGTCATGTGACCGCCAGGGCCGGGAGAGTGCAGGAGCTGTGAGGTCTTCTACAGACCTCGATCAGCCCTGCACTGAGGCTGTACAGCACAGTATAGTGCTGTACAGCCTCTCTGGGGGGTGTATTTCCACTGTAACTGGGGCTACTATGTAAAAAAAAAGTGAAGTTAAATGTCCCCCAGAAGTCTTGTATGACCTTATGGGGGATGCAAAGTGTAAAATAAAAAATAAAGTGTTAAGATAAAAAAAGGTTTCGCATTTAAAAAATAAAATAAAATCCCCAAGTAAGGAATAAACAAAAAAAATTTGAAAATAGATTTTTTTTTTTATAAAATAGACATATATTTGGCATTGCCGCGTCCGTGACGGTCGGCTTTATAAATATATCACATGATCCACCCAGTCCGATAAACACCATAAAAAATTAAAACTGTCAAAAAAAGCCATTTTTGTCACCTTACATCACAAAAAGTGCAACACCAAGTGATCAAAAAGGCGTATGTTCCACAAAATTTCACCAATAAAACCGTCAACTCATTCTGCCAAAAATTAACCCCTACATAAGAAAATCGCTCAAAAAATAAATAAAAATATAGCTCTGGAGACACAAAAACATAATTTTTTGGGTTTCAAAAATGCTATTATTGTGTAAAACTTAAGTAAATTAAAAAAGTATACATATTAGGTATCTCCGCATCCGTAACAACCAGCTCTATAAAAATATCACATGTCCTAACCCCTCGGTTGGACACCGTAAAAAAAAAAAAAAATGAAAAAAAGCTATTTTTGCCATCTTGCATCACAAAAAGTGCAACACCAAGTGATCAAAAAAGGCGTATGTCCCACAAAATGCTACCTATAAAACCATCACCTCATCCCGCAAAAAATTATCCCCTACATAAGAAAATCATTTAAAAAATATAAAAAACTATAGCTCTCAGAACATTAAAATATATTTTTTTTTGTTTCAAAAATGCTATTATTGTGTAAAACTTAAGTAAATTAAAAAAAGTATACATATTAGGTATCACCACGTCCGTAACGATCTGCGCTATACGCTGTAAAAATAAATAAATAAAAACTGTGCTAAAACAACCAATTTTTTGGTCACCTTTCCCCATAGTGTTATAATGATTGATCAAAAAATCATATGTACCCAAAAATAGTACCAATAAAATTGGCACCTTATCCCCTAGTTTCCAAAATGGGGTCACTTTTTGAGAGTTTCTACTGTAAGGGTGCATCAGGGGGGCTTCAAATGGGACACGGCAGCTAAAAACCATTTGGCGCTCCTTTTCTTCTGCGCCCTGCCGTGTGCCCATACAGCAGTTTATGGCCACATGTGGGGTGTTTCTGTAAACCGTAGAATCTGGGTAATAAAGGATGAGTTTTGTTTGGCTGTTAACCCTCAATGTGTTAAAGAAAAAAATTGGATTCAAATGGAAAATCTGCCAAAAAATAGAAATTTTAAAATTTGATCTCCATTTTTCTTTAATTCTTGTGGAACACCTAAAGGGTTAACAAAGTTTGTAAAATCAGTTTTAAGTAACTTGAGGGGTGTAGTTTCTACAATGGGGTCATTTATGGGGGTATTCACTATGTAAGCCCCACAAAGTGAATTCAGACCTGAACTGGTCCTTAAAAAGTGGGTTTTGACAATTTTCTTAAAAATTTTAAGAATTGCTTCGAAACTTCTAAGCCTTCTAACGTCCTAAAAAAATAAAATGACATTTCCAAAATGATGCCAACATAAAGTAGACATATGGGGAATGTTAAGTAATAAATATTTTATGAGGTATCACTTTGTTTTAAAAGCAGAGAAATTGACATTTTGAAAATTGCGAATTTTTCCAAATTTTTGGTAAATTTGGGATTTTTTCATAAATAAAGGTGAAATATATTGACTAAAATTTATGACTATCATGAAGTACAATGTGTCACGAGAAAACAATCTCTGAATGGCTTGGATAAGTAAAAGCGTTCCAAAGTTATTAACACATAAAGTGAGATGTCAGATTTGCATAATTAGGCCTTGTCAGGAAGGGGGCAAATGGCCCAGATGTAAAGTAGTTAACATAGCTAACTATACCCACTTTCCTACCCATATTCCAAAACTGGAGTGATGTAAAAATGCAAAAAGTCACAACATTTTCACTCTACTGACCTCAAAAAGTTGCAAAAGCCCAATTTTGTGACTTTTTTAAAGCCAGAATTCTTGAGTGAAGGTATGATAAATCAGGGCCAAAGTTTTAATTAACCACTTTATGGCCTGGTACGGTAATTACAATCTAAATATATTTGGATAAAGGAAAGATTAGGGGAACAGCTTGGGCGAAGCGTAATGGGATTTGAGGACCATCGGTGTACATGCACGATGCTTGATCAGTAGCAGGGCCCGGCTATTTTCTAACAATGCCGACCACCACATCCAAGGGATTTGCAGAGAGAAGAGGCCCTCTCTCACCCTATCAGCTCCCTGTAATGTGTTCCCCGCAATAACAAGAAAAAGTTGCTGCCTTTTCTGTATCCTGCTTCCCAAAAAAAGTATGTACCGTATTTTTCGCTTTATAAGACGCACCTGATGATAAGACGCACCTAGGTTTTTGAGGAGGAAAATAAGAAAAAAATATTTTGAACCAAAAGGTGTGCTTTTGGTAGGTTTTGAACTAATGGTGGTCTGTGGATGACGCAATGTTATGGGGATCTGTGGATGACGCACTGTTATGGGGGGATCTGTGGATGACGCAGTTATGGGGGATCTGTGGATGACGCACTGTTATGGGGGGATCTGTGGATGACGCACTGTTATGGGGGGATCTGTGGATGACGCACTGTTATGGGGGGATCTGTGGATGACGCAGTTATGGGGGATCTGTGGATGACGCACTGTTATGGGGGATCTGTGGATGACGCACTGTTATGGGGGATCTGTGGATTTCGCACTGTTATGGGGGATCTGTGGATGACGCACTGTTATGGGGGATCTGTGGATGACGCACTATTATGGGGGATCTGTGGATGACGCACTATTATGGGGGATCTGTGGATTACACTGATGGGGGATCTGTGGATGACACTTATGTCATCCACAGGTCCCCATAAGTGTCATCTACAGATCCCCCATCAGATGCATTAGTGTGGAGGGAGGAGGCGGAGACACTCATGGCGGGGCCCCGGTGCAGTGACTCTACTCTAATACACCGGGCCCCGCAACTGTTAAATACATTCAATCCGATCTATATCTAAATGTATACGCACTGTTCGGTACTTACTGTAGTACCGTAAGTATAGCATTAAGACGGCGCAGACCGGCATCTCCCTCGGTCATGCGCCGCCTGCCCCAGCTCCCTCCTCATGCGCCGCCTGCCCCAGCTCCCTCGGTCATGCGCCGTCTGCCCCAGCTCCCTCCTCATGCGTGGCCTGCCTGCTTATCTCACTTTATGAATGAACAGGCAGGCGGCGCATGACAGAGGGAGCTGCGGCAGGCGGCGCATGACCGAGGGAGATGCCGGTCTGCGCCGTCTTAATGCTATACTTGCGGTACTACAGTAAGTACCGAACAGTGCGTATACATTTAGATATAGATCAGATTGAATGTATTTAACAGTTGCGGGGCCCGCACAACATATTGAGTAATGACAAGCCATATCTGTGAAAATCTGCGATTTTGCACAGTCTGCAAATTACTTAGGCTGGGTTCACACGAGCGTGTCCGGATGCCTCCCGGTGTATTGCGGCAAACCCGCCGATTAGGTACGCAATTGCAGTCAGTTTTGACTGCGATTGCGTTCCGATGTTCAGTTTTTATTGCGCGGGTGCAATGTGTTTTGCACTCGCGTGATAAAACACCGACTGTGGTACCCAGACCCGAACTCCTTCACAGAAGTTCAGGTTTGGGTTAGTTGTAGTGTAGATTTTATTATTTTCCCTTATAACATGGTTATAAGGGAAAATAATAGCATTCTGAATACAGAATGCTTAGTAGGTGATCAATTGAGGGTAAAAAAAATAAAAATAATTTACTCACCTTCTCCTCTTGATCGCGTAGTTCCCGGTCTCTTCTTTACTTCTTTAATGATGAACTACCGGCTAGGACCTGTGGTGACGTCAGATCACATGCTCCAATTACATGGTCCATCACCACGGTGATGGACCATGTGATTGGAGCATGTGATCTGACGTCACCACAGGTCCTTTAGCCCACAGCTCATCATTAAAGAAGTAAAGAAGAGACCGGGAACTACGCGATCAAGAGGAGAAGGTGAGTTAATTATTATTTTTTTTTTAACCCTCAATTGATCACCTACTAAGCATTCTGTATTCAGAATGCTATTATTTTCTCTTATAACCATGTTATAAGGGAAAATAATACAGTGAATAGACTGTCACCTAGCAACCATGCGTGAAAATCGCACCGCATCCGCACTTGCTTGCGGATGCTTGCAATTTTCACGCAACCCCATTCACTTCTATGGGGCCTGCGTTGCGTGAAAAATGCAGAATATAGAGCATGCTGCGATTTTCACGCAACGCACAAGTGATGCGTGAAAATCACCGCTCATCTGAACAGCCCCATTGAAATGAATGGGTCAGAATTCAGTGCGGGTGCAATACGTTCACCTACCGCATTGCACCCGCGCGGAAATCTCGCCCGTGTGTGCGCAGCCTTATGGTGTCAAAATGCTCACTCCATGCCTTAATACCTTGAGGGCAAAGTTTCCAAAACGGAGTCACTTCTCTGGTGTTTCATTTATTTCACCCCAGAGCATCTACAGTTGTCAGCACAAGTGGTATAAATCACCACATTGGGCCTCAAGCATGGGGCTCTCAATCCAGTTCAAGCAAATGAATAGGGCCACATGTAGAGTGTTTCTAAAACCTGGAAACACTGCCTAGTAAGAGATGAATTATCATTTTGTACCATCTACTGTGTATAAATTTTTGAATAACATGTCTGGGGTCACCCTTGAGGGGTGTATTTTCCAAAATTGGATAACTTTTCTGCGGTTCCATTTATTATTTCACCCCATAGCCTCTAAAACTGTTAGCTCAAGGCGTGTAAATCACCACATTGAGTTTCAAAATATGTATGGGGCTCACCACATTGGGTTTCAAAATATGTATGGGGCTCTTTTACACCTGAGCCCTCTCATACTTTCAGGCAAAATAATAGGGTCACATGTAGGGTGTTTCTAAAATCAGGAAACATGGCATAATAAGAGAGCTGACTTTTTGCGCTGGGCACAACATATTTGGCACTAAAATGGCATATCTGTGCAAGTTTGACTTTCCACCATTTGCTGTGAATTAATTTTTGCAAAACTCCTGTGGAGTCAAAATTCTCAGTACACCCTTTGGTAAATTTTGTGAGGGTTTTGGTTTCTAAAATTAGGTCACTTCTTGAGGTTTTCTTTTTTTAATTTAATCTCAGAGCCTCTGCAGTTTTCAGCCAGTGCTGTATAAATCGCCAAATTAGGCTTTACACGCTCATGGTGATCTTTCTCTTAAGAGCCCTGCAGTATGCCCAAACAGCAGTTTACAACCACATATGGGGTGTTGCCATATTCAGGAGACAATGGTTAGCAAATTGTGGGGTCCTTTTTCTCCTGTTAGCCCTTGTAAAAATAAAAATGGGCTAAAGCAACATTGTACTGGAAAAATGTCACTTTTCATTTTCATAGCCAAGTGTTTCTGAATTCTATGAAACGCTTGTGAGGTCAAAGCACTCACTACACCCCACACTAAATAACTTGAGGCGTGTAGTTTATAAAATAGGGTCACTTTTAGGGGTTTCCACTGCAGGGATACCTCAAAGTATCTTCAAATGCAACCTGGTGCTCAAAAACCATTCCAGCAAAATCTACCCTACAGAATCCATATGGCGCTCCTTCCCTTCTGAGCTCTGCAGTGTGCCCATACAGCTACTTACAAGCACAGATGGGGTGTTTCTGTAAACTGCAGAATCAGGGTAATATATATTGAGGTTTGTTTTGCTGTTAACTAGGGATGAGCCTGTTGCGCTTCGGATCCTAGATCCGAAGACGCTTCACTCAAAACTTCGATTTTAATGCTGTACAGTGATTTGTCTCCTACTAGGCGAAGTGAGTTATTCCCGAAGTCTAAACTGAAAAACCATCTTAAAACTTTTTCCGAACCGAGGTACCATTCGGTACCAAAACCGACTTCAGATACCTGTTTCAAAATGGTTTTTCAGTTTTATAATCAAATACCGAAGTCTCGTGAGACTTCAGGAATAACTCACTTCTCCTTGTCATAGACCATTCATTTTATAATGCTGTACAGAAACGGATTGCGTACAGCATTAAACTGGAGTTTCGACAGAATCGACTTTGGATCTATGATCCGAAGCTCAATTATCTCAACACTAATGTTAACCCTTGCTGTGTTATAGAAAAAAATGGATTATAATGGAAAATCTGTAAAAAAAAAAAAAAAAGATAGATGCTGCTATCTCCGGTTTGGTAGCTGCTAGAAACATGCAACTACTCTTGTTTGAAAGCTGACATTCCATGACAGCATTAGTCCAAGCAACAGAGGCGAAATCACTGTTAGAAATTGAGTCTGAAATAATCGCGGGTAAAACCTGCTTTTACTTTCACTTTCAGCTGTATTCACAGCATCCTGATTTCTAGCATTGATATCTTCCCATTTACTGAACATATTGCTATTATTCTGGTATTTTCTGAAAGCTTTCAAACAATACAAAGCCCATATCTCTAGCTGGTACCAAACCAGAGATATGAGCAGTTAAAGCAGCTGTCAGTCTGGAGTAGAATGAGGGAGCAGCTGCAGAGCTGATAGACTGCAGGGGGAGAGAAAAATATAGAAATATATAGAAATGTGACATTTGTGAAATGCGAAATTGTTATTTTTAGCATACAGTGAACACTATAAATAAATTCCACAAAATAATGTTAAAATTGCAGTTTTTTTTATCTTTCCCCCTAGAAATAAATAATAAGAGTTATTTAATATGCAATATATACCCCAAAATGTTTCCCAAAAAACCTACAACTAATGCCGCAAAAAAAAATTTAAAGTTAAGTTATGACTGCTAGAACACAAAGGGGGAAATATTATTGGTCCTTAAGGCTAAGATTAATGATATCACTAAGGGGTTAAAAATGCAATAGTGTCCCCTGAGTTGTGCGATTTACTGCAGACACACATTAAAAATCTACAATAAAAAAGGAACATTTTTGGGAGGGTTTTCCAATTTTGACGTGACTGTTAGGGGTTTTATGAGATCTTTTTACTGATGACCATTCCTCTGGATAGGCCATCAGTATCTGATTGGTGGGAGTGCTTTGTGAGCAGAGAGAAGGCTAAAGTGCTTATGCACGCGCCAGTGCCTTCTCAAACAGCTTATTGGCGGGGTTCCAGGGTGTCATATCCCCACCTTTCAGACATTGATGAATTATCCACAGGATAGGCCATCAGTAAAAATATCTCTGAAAACCCTTTTAATTCAAGTGGAACATATAAAGGGTTAACAAAGCTTATAAAATCAGTTTTGAATAATTTGAGAGGTGTAGTTTGTAAAATGTGGTCACTTATGGGTGGTTTTTATGATGTAAGTCCCTCAAAGTGAGTTCATAGCTGAATTGGTTCTTTAAAGGAAATCTGTCACCAGTTTTCTGCTGCCCTCACTTTAAACCCCTTAAGGACGCAGGGTGTACCGGTACGCCCTATTTCCCGAGTCCTTAAGGACTCAGGGCGTACCGGTACATCCTAACTTGAAATCGGTATTCCGGCGCCCCAGGGGTTAATCAGAACAGGATCCTGTGACAACGCCTGTGGCATCCTGTGACAACGCCAGGGGGGGTCATGCGACCCCCCCCTATCGGCGATCGCCGCAAACCGCAGGTCAATTCAGACCTGCGGTTTGCTGCGCTTTTTGCAGTTTCTGATCCCCGCGGTCAACCTTAGTGTCCCTCAAACAGATTTTACACACCCCCCCTGCACCCCTGCATGATTTTTTGCCAGTGGGAGGTGCAGGGGGGGGGGAGGTGGGGGCGGTGCGGCAGGCGGGATCGCGATCCCCCGCCCGCCTCCCCTTGAAAATTCATTGGTGTTCAGTGGGTATACCAGGGTGCCAGCAATGTGTCGGTGATGCGATGTCAGCCGTTTAACCCTTTCCATACAGCGGTCCGTATGGACTGCTGTATGGAAAAAGTTAACAGTAAGAGGGAGCTCCCTCCCTCTCCCATCGGGGGGCTGCAGTGCCTTTGCAGCCCCCCGATGGGGAGGGAGAGAGCCCCCAGACAGCCCCCCGACAGATCCCCTCCTTACCCTTCCCCGTCTGCGCAGTTCTGACCAGTACTGAGCAGACGGGAAAGGTTCCCATGGCAACAGGACGCCTCTCAGGCATCCTGCTGTCCATGGTGCTGAACAGATCTGTGCTAAAAGGCATAGATCTGTTCAGACAAAGTGTAAAATACAATACAGTACAATATATATTGTACTGTATTATACAGACATCAGACCCACTGGATCTTCAAGAACCAAGTGGGTCTGGGTCAAAAAAAAGTGAAAAAAAAGGAAAAATCAAAAAACACATTTATCACTGATTAAAAATGGAAAAAATAAAATTCCCTGCACATGTTTGGTATCGCCGCGTCCGTAACGACCTGATCTATAAAACGGTCATGTTACTTTCCCCGCACGGTGAACGCCATAAAAAAATAAAAACTATTAGGAAATTGAAATTTTGCCCACCTTACGTCCCAAAAAAGGTAATAAAAGTGATCAAAAAAGTCGCATGTACGCTAAAATAGTACCAATCAAACCATCATCTCATCCCGCAAAAATCATACCCTACCCAAGATAATCGCCCAAAAACTGAAAAAACTATGGCTCTCAGACTATGGAAACACTAAAACATGATTTTTTTTGTTTCAAAAATGAAATCATTGTGTAAAACTTAAATAAATAAAAAAAAGTATACATATTAGGTATCGCCGCGTCCGTATCGACCGGCTCTATAAAAATATCACATGACCTAACCCCTCAGGTGACCACCGTAAAAAAATAAAAATAAAAATGGTGTAAAAAAAGCCATTTTTTGTCATCTTACGTCACAAAAAGTGTAATAGCAAGCGATCAAAAAGTCATGTGCACCCCAAAATAGTGCCAATCAAACCGTCATCTCATCCCGCAAAAAATGAGACCCTACTTAAGATAATCGCCCAAAAACTGAAAAAACTATGGCTCTTAGACTATGGAGACACTAAAACATTTTTTTTGTTTTAAAAATGAAATCATTGTGTAAAACTTACATAAATAAAAAAAATTGTATACATATTAGGTCTCGCCGCGTCCATGACAACCTGCTCTATAAAATTACCACATGATCTAACCTGTCAGATGAATGTTGTAAATAACAAAAAAAAAAACGTGCCAAAAAATCGATTTCTTGTTACCTTGCCGCACAAAAAAGTGTAATATAGAGCAACCAAAAATCATATGTACCCTAAACTAGTACCAACAAAACTGCCACCCTATCCCGTAGTTTCTAAAATGGGGTCAATTTTTTTGAGTTTCTACTCTGGGGGTGCATCAGGGGGGCTTCAAATGGGGCATGGTGTCAAAAAAAACAGTCCAGCAAAATCTGCCTTCCAAAAACCGTATGGCATTCCTTTCCTTCTGTGCCCTGCCGTGTGCCCGTACAGCGGTTTACGACCACATATGGGGTGTTTCTGTAGACTTCAGAATCAGGGCCATAAATAATGAGTTTTGTTTGGCTGTTAACCCTTGCTTTGTAACTGGAAAAAAAAAATTTAAATGGAAAATCTGCCAAAAAAGTGGAATTTTGAAGTTGTATCTCTATTTTCCATTAAATCTTGTGCAACACCTAAAGGGTTAACAAAGTTTGTAAAATCAGTTTTTAATAACTTGAGGGGTGTAGTTTCTTAGATGGGGTCACTTTTATGGAGTTTCTACTCTAGGGGTGCATCAGGGGGGCTTCAA
This sequence comes from Bufo bufo, assembly GCF_905171765.1. NCBI lineage: Eukaryota > Metazoa > Chordata > Amphibia > Anura > Bufonidae > Bufo > Bufo bufo. The sequence goes on from NC_053389.1 coordinate 141,983,187, forward strand.
ATGGGACATGGTGTCAAAAAACCAGTCCAGCAAAATCTGGCTTCCAAAATCCATACGGCGCACCTTTCCCTCTACGCCCTACTGTGTGCCCGTACAGTAGTTTACGGCCACATATGGGGTGTTTCTGTAAACGGCAGAGTCAGGGCAATAAAGATACAGTCTTGTTTGGCTGTTAACCCTTGCTTTGTTGGTGGAAAAAATGGGTTAAAATGGAAAATTAGGCAAAAAAATGAAATTCTCAAATTTCATCCCCATTTGCCAATAACTCTTGTGCAACACCTAAAGGGTTAACGAAGTTTGTAAAATCAGTTTTGAATACCTTGAGGGGTGTAGTTTATAGAATGGGGTCATTTTTGGGCGGTTTCTATTATGTAAGCCTCGCAAAGTGACTTCAGACCTGTAGTGGTCCCTAAAAATTGGGTTTTTGTAAATTTCTGAAAAATTTCAAGATTTGCTTCTAAACTTCTAAGCCTTGTAGCATCCCCAAAAAAAAAATATATATCATTCCCAAAATGCTACAAACATGAAGTAGACATATGGGTAATGTAAAGTCATCACAATTTTTGGGGGTATTACTATGTATTACAGAAGTAGAGAAACTGAAACTTTGAAATTTGCAAATTTTTCAAAATTTTTGGTAAATATGGTATTTTTTTATGTAAAAAAATTAACTTTTTTGACCCAATTTTAGCAGTGTCATGAAGTACAATATGTGACGAAAAAACAATCTCAGAACGGCCTGGGTAAGTCAAAGCGTTTTAAAGTTTAAGCACTTAGTGACACTGGTCAGATTTGCAAAAAATGTCCAAGTCCTTAAGGTGAAATAGGGCTGAGTCCTTAAGGGGTTAAATCCTTACAGCTCCAACACATGCCAATGAGTCCTCATATTCATGAGTTGACAGATCTCCTCTCCCCCTCCTTGATTGGCAAATTTTTTTTCCAACTGAATCAGCAGCGGGTGGGTAGGGAAAACCAAGAGCTCATGAATATTCAAGACTTTCCATTATGCACTGGTGCTGTCAAAACAAGATTTTCGCTAGAATGCTGGCTCATTTAAAGAAAGTATCCCAGCATTTTGCTGAGGGGATCTGTCATTAGTTTATGTTGCCCTTAGTTAGGAAACCATAAAACTGGTGACAATTTGCTTTAACCCCTTAAGGACTCAGCCCTATTTCACCTTAAGGTAGTTGTAGAAGGGGACGTCTCTAACCTCCACTCGAACCACAAGTGGGGTGGTGGGAGAAAGAGAGAAAGGGGCGCACAATAGGATAGTACGTTCGAATAAATTGAATTATTGAAAAGAAAGAACAAGGCTCACCTTATTAAGTTGTGCTAAGGATAGGCACAACTCTATTGTAGATATGAATGAAGTAAAATCCAGTTCCACAGGGCTGCAGCCGCAGGTAATATCTCTCCTGGAAAGGGGGTCCAATCCTCCAGAGAGTGCTTGTCGAGAAGAAAAGATGCTGCAATGGCGCAAATCCACTGGTGGAAACGGACATGACATCTGGATATTCCTTTTTTTTTATTATTTAAAGAAAGTGCATAGCTATGTAAACAACGCGTTTCGGGGACTAATAGTTCCCCTTCATCAGGTTAGGTGATAATACATAAAGGGGGGTATTTATAGTGGGAAAAGACACCAAAAAAAAACACCCATGTACCGCCCACAATGGGAGGGGCTAGTGCTAGGTGTCATCCTGATGGCAGTTTACAAAGGACACATAAAAATGGTGAAGTCAATTGTTAGCATATGATAAAAGACATTTAGAAAAATAAAGACAATAATAATGAATAGTTTGAGAGCTTTAACATGGACTTAAGGACTTAGACATTTTTTGCAAATCTGACCAGTGTCAATTTAAGTGCTGATAACTTTAAAACGCTTTGACTTATCCAGGCCATTCTGAGACAGTTTTTTCGTCACATATTGTACTTCATGACACTGGTAAAATGAAGTCAAATTTTTTTTTTATTATTTATAAAAAAAATACCAAATTTACCAAAAATTTGTAAACAATTGAAAATTTCCAAGTTTCTCTACTTCTATAATACATAGTAATACCTCCAAAAATAGTTATTACTTTATATTCCCCATATGTCTACTTCATGTTTGGATAATTTTGGGAATGATATTTTATTTTTTGGGGATGTTACAAGGCTTAGGCTACTTTCACACTAGCGTTCGGGGCTCCGCTTGTGAGCTCCGTTTGAAGGGTCTCACAAGCGGCCCCGAACGCATCCATACTGCCCCAATGCATTCTGAGTGGATGCGGATCCGCTCAGAATGCATCAGTCTGGCAGCGTTCAGCCTCCGCTCCACTCAGCAAGCGGACACCCGAACGCTGCTTGCAGCGTTCGGGTGTCCGCCTGGCCGTGCGGAGGCAAACAGATCCGTCCAGACTTACAATGTGAGTCAATGGGGACGGATCAGTTTGAAGTTGACACAATATGGCTCAATTTTCAAACGGATCCGTCCCCCATTGACTTTCAATGTAAAGTCTGGACGGATCCGTCTGAACTACTTTCACACTTCGAATTTTTTCTAAACTATAATGCAGACGGATCCGTTCTGAACGGATCCAAATGTCTGCATTATAGGAGCGGATCCGTCTGTGCAGATACCAGACGGACCCGCTCTGAACGCAAGTGTGAAAGTAGCCTTAGAAGTTTAGAAGCAAACCCAATTTTTAGGGACCAGTTCAGGTCTGAAGTCACTTTGCGAGGCTTACATAATATAAACCATCCAAAAATGACCCCATTCTATAAACTACACCCCTCAAGGTATTCAAATCTGATTTTACAAACTTTGTTAACCCTTTAGGTGTTCCACAAGAATTTATGGAAAATAGAGATACAATTTAAAAATTTCACTTTTTTGGCAGATTTTCCATTTTAATAATTTTTTTCCAGTTACAAAGCAAGAGTTAACAGCCAAACCAAACTCAATATTTATGGCCCTGATTCTGTAGTTTACAGAAACACCCCATATGTGGTTGTAAACCGCTGTACGGGCACACGGCAGGGCGCAGAAGGAAAGGAATGCCATACGGTTTTTAGAAGACAGGTTTTGCTGGACTGTTTTTTTTTACACCATGTCCCATTTGAAGCACCCCTAGAGGAGAAACTCCAAAAAAGTGGCCCCATTTTAGAAACTACGGGATAGGGTGGCAGTATTGTTGGTACTAGTTTAGGGTACATATGATTTTTGGTTGCTCTATATTACACTTTTTGTGAGGCAAGGTAACAAGAAATAGCTGTTTTGGCAAAGTTTTTATTTTTTGTTATTTACAACATTTGTCTGACAGGTTAGATCATGTGATATTTTTATAGACCAGGTTGTCACGGACGCTGCGATACCTAATATGTATACTTTTTTTTATTTATGTAAGTTTTACACAATGATTTCATTTTTGAAGCAAAAAAAATCATGTTTTAGTGTTTCCATAGTCTGAGAGCCATAATTTTTTCAGTTTTTGGGCGATTACCTTGGGTAGGGTATGATTTTTGCGGGATGAGATGACTGTTTTATTGGCACTATTTTGGGGTGCGTGTGACTTTTTGATCGCTTGCTATTACACTTTTTGTGATGTAAGGTGACAAAAAATGGTTTATTTAGCAGTTTTTATTTTTTATGGTGTTCATCTCAGGGGTTAGGTCAAGTGATATTTTTATAGAGCCGGTCGATACGGACACGGCGATACCTAATATGTATACTTTTTTTTATTTATGTAAGTTTTACACAATAACAGCTTTTTTAAAACAAAAAAATCATGTTTTAGTGTCTCCATATTCTGAGCCCTATTTATTTTTATTTTTTTTGCCGATTGTCTCAGGTAGGGGCTCATTTTTTGCGGGATGAGGCGACGGTCAGATTGGTACTATTTTGGTGGGCCAACGCCTTTTTGATCGCTTGCTGTTGTACTTTTTGTAATGTAAGGTGACAAAAAAATGGTTTATTTAGCACTGTTTTTATTTTTTACGGTGTTCATCTGAGGGGTTAGGTCATGTGATATGTTTATAGAGCCGGTCGATGCGGACACAGCGATACCTAATATGTATACTCTCCCCCCCCCCCTATTTTTTACCAATTTTTTAAAACTTTATGTGGGGAAAATGACGTTTTTGTTTATTTTTACTTGAAACTTTAAATTTTTTTTTTCATTTTATTTTTTGTCCCACTTTGGGACTTGAACTTTTGGGGGTCTAATCCCCTTTACAATGCATTCCAATACTTCAGTATTGGAATGCATTGGCTGTATGAGTAATACTTTGTGTATTACTCATACAGCTTCCAGCCTGTGAGATCCAGGGGGCTGGATCTCACAGGCTCGTCATCGGAAGGCATCGCTAATGCCTAAGTAAGGCATCGTGCTGCCTTCCATGCCATCAAGTCCCCCCTACAGCCGCATGGGGACCCGATGGCACCGCCGATCGCCGCCGCAAACCTCAGGTAAAGCCGCAAACCCCCGGCATTGTGACAGGATGCCCGCTGAATGATTTCAGCGGACATCCTGTTCCGATTAACCCCCGCCGCGCCACAATGTCGTTTTAAAGTTAGGATGTACTGGTACGTCATGGGTCCTTAAGGACTCGGCCAACATGGCTTACCGGTACGTCACAAGTCCTTAAAATTGCTACTAAAATTCTAAGCCTTCTAACACTCTAAAAACATAAAATTACATTTACAAAATAATGCCAAGATAAAGAAGACATATGGTAAATGCTAATAACTTTTTAATGAGGTATCACTATCTGTCTTAAAAGCAGAGAAATTAAAATTTAGAAAACTTTTTTCTACATTTTTTTTTTTTTTTTTTTTTTTATGTAAAACATCAGCTCAATTTTACCAATAACATGCACATCCAAAGACACAGGTGTCCATCCATAAAGCTTACATACAAGCAGCAAACAAAATATGTCCGCACACTGTTATACATGCAAACAATAGAACTAGGGATTAGAGATTATTCTGGATTACAGTGCTACTATACCTACTATACATGAAAAATGGAAGTGCTTTGTGCACATTTTTGATCAAATGTGTGTCAGGGCCATCTACCAACGTCAAGGTGGCTGCTGCAGATGGGTATCTAACACTAACAGAACTGCCTCTCCTGGACTCCCTCTTCCTTTTGATCTGAGCCCCTGCAGGGAAATCGCAGGGCTGCAATCGGTTACCATGACAGCCTGAGGCCTGCTGAAGGTTCCCAGGCCTGTCATAGTAACTTGCCTGTAAAGTTGTGCACAAGGCAAAGCTTCACAGGCAATTAAAAATCGCATAGACCATAATAGTTATCTATTATGGTCTATGGGACAAGGAATCAGAAGATCGCAGGTTACAGCCCCCTAAGGGTAAGAAGTAAGTAAAAAAAAAAATATATATATATATACTGTGTATATATATATATATATATATATATATATATATATATATATATATTAAAATTAAATGAAAAGATGCCTTTCTAAATACTTAGAAGTTTCAGAGCAGTGGAGAAAGACTTCCTATCTTTTCATTCAGTTTGGGGGTAGAAATAAACCCAAAAAACATTGTCGGAATTGTGAGTTTTTTTTCAATTTTACCCCACAAAGATTTTTCTTTCTCGTTTTCCAATACACGACATGTTAACTTAAATGGTGCCATTAAAAATATGTCCTGTCCCGCAGAAAATAAGCCCTCCTATGGCTATGTGAATGGAAAATTTAAAAAGTTATAACTGGCTGATTGGAATGTGGGGAGGAAAATCAAAAATGAAAAAATGAAAATAGGTCCAGTCTTTTTTTTCTTTTCTTTATTCATCTCAAGAGACACTTACAGAAATAGGAAAGACAAAATGCATACATTCCCACCCACCCATCCACCTCCCTCCCCCACAATGCCGCCATCCCCGGGGGAAAAAGAACAGGAAAAAATAAGTCACCATAAGATCTTTTCCAATTATTTCTTCCCCCATTCCATACTGCCCAAACCCTAAGCCATTTATCATATGAGCCTCTCTGTCTGTACAAGATAGCAAATCATTAATCATCTTCTCTATCAGTTTAAATAATTTGTCCTCTATCCAGACCGGAGAGTTTCAGAGAACATAAAGCAGTTAGGGAAGAACTAGCATTTTCACCAAGGAGACCCTATCTCCTCTCCAAAGGGTGAACCGATGCCATATTTTAATTTTAGACCTAATCTTCATAATGACCGGAAGTTGATTAAGTTCAACATAATCCTGGATATTAGCGGAGATAGTTATCCCCAAGTACTTCATGGAATCCTCGACCCCCCAGGTCCAGAGGTAGATTCTCCACTGACCATTGTGACTTATCTATAGGGAGGAGGGTGGTTTTGGACCAGTTTACCTCCAGGCCCGAAAACCTGGAATGTACGATTCTACAATCTCCATAACTTTTGGCAGGGTAGTATTGGTCTGTTTCATAAAGAACAGAATATCGTCTGCATATAGAGAAATACGATCATGATCTCCCGCAATCCCAAATCCAAGAATGCCCGAGTCCTGTCTGATTTTTATAGCCAAAGGCTCAATATATATATTAAATAGGAGTGGCGAGAGAGGACATCCTTGGCGGGTGCCTCTCTCCAACATAAAACTCCTGGTCAGGGTCCCATTAATCCTGAGCTTGGCTGAAGGGGATTTGTAAAGCAGACGGACCATGTCTATGAACCTTGGACCAAATCCCATTCTTCCCATCACCCTCCAGAGGAAGCTCCACTCGACCCTGTCAAAGGCCTTCGTGGCATCTAACGACAGGATCGAGTGGGCAGTCCCCCCGGAGGATTGAATGTTAGCAAACAAGCGATGTATATTATAATGGGTACCCTTCCCAGGCATAAGCCCATTTTGGTCTGGGTGAATTAACGATGTGATCACCTTGGAAAGTCTATTGGCCAGGACCTTGGAAAGGGGATAAAGTTTCCTCCAGAACCCATAATAGGTGGTTAGTGGGGGCCATCTCCTTAGCATACACTGCTGCAGACACATCCCCTCCATCAGTATTCGAGGCTCACTCCTCTAGATTCATGTCAGCTTCCTGGGCCAAAAAAGCGAATTCTATTATAGAAAAAATTTGTAGGGCAGCTGCCTGGAGCTCACCTGGTATATTTTTCACACACTATAGACTGGACCTGACCTCTAATGACCTTTTTGTCCTATGAAAAAACGGTGTTGCAGGCTACTATCCCTATGTAGGTACTATTCTAATCTTTTCTCTCAAGGGTGCTGTCATGAGCGTAAAAGAAAATATTGGATTATAGTTACCGGTAACCGCTTTTCAATGAGCCTATGACAGCACCTGGGATTTATTCCCTCCCTGTAGTATGATTTGCAATTTGTATTTGTAAAAAAAAATAAAAAAATGCACAAACGTAAAAAAAAATTAAAATAAAAAAATAATAATATAGTAAAAGGAATATATTAAAAAACAATTTAAATACAAATTTAAAAAAATATAAGTAGTAATGGAGTAGGATGAGTTCTTGCTATTAACTGAGGTGGTGGGGGATGAGTCCCCTTTTTAAAGCTCTCCATGGTAGATCCTGTTTCCTGTCCTGGATTAGAGGCGGTCTCTCAAAGGTGCTGTCATTGGCTCATGGAAAAGCAAATACTAGTTAGTGTAATCCAATATTTTAGTCATCTTGTCCCCTCAAAAAACTTAATTACAATGATCAAAAAGTTGTGTGATATCAATAAAAACTACAGTTCTTCCCGCAAAAAAAAAACAAGCCCCCCTATAGCTCTGTAGATGGAAATATAAAAAGGTTATGGTTGTCCGAAAATGGCGATGTAAAGAGAATTTTTTTTTATTGGTTTTGATTTTTTTTCTACAAACTTAGTATCGTCGTAACTGTATTGACTCGCAGAATAAGGACGTGATGTCATGGTAGTAGTGCACAGTAGTGCACAGGCAACGTCGTAATATCAAAACCCAAAAAACATTGTCGGAATTGTGAGGTTTTTTTCAATTTTACCCCACAAAGATTTTTCTTTCTCGTTTTCCAATACACGACATGTTAACTTAAATGGTGCCATTAAAAATATGTCCTGTCCCGCAGAAAATAAGCCCTCCTATGGCTATGTGAATGGAAAATTTAAAAAGTTATGGCTGGCTGATTGGTATGTGGGGAGGAAAAATCTAAAATGCAAAAATGAAAATAGGTCCAGTCTTTAAGGGGTTAAAGGGGTTTTCTAGTTTGCATCACCATTCTGTAAAATAATCATTTATGAGGGTAGTCGAAATTTTGTAATGTATTTCTTTTACCTTTATTGCTCCTATCCTTTGGAAAGACCAAGTCAGAATCCTGATCTTAAGGGCTCATGCACACAAACGTATTTTCTTTCCATGTACGTTCTGTTTTTTTTTTTTTTTGTGGACTGTATGCAGAACAATTCATTTCAATGGATCTGCAAAAAAAAACTGAAGTTATTCCGTGTGCATTCCGTTTCCGTATGTCCGTTCTGCAAAAAAATAGAACCTGTCCTATTATTGTCCACATTAAAGACAAGGATAGTACTGTTCTGTTAGGGGCCAGCTCTTCTATTAAGCAAAATACGGAATGCACACAGAAGTCATTTGTATTATTTTGTGGATCCGTTTTTTTGCAGACCACAAAATACATACGGTCGTGTGCAGGAGCCCTAAGCCTGATGCTATGGTATGGACGAATGGATCTCGAAGCTATGGTAGGACCTGAAGAGAGCTAAATGTACTCAAGACATCCCAGAAAGGTTGAGCACCTGAAACACATTTGCAGAGAGGAATGATTCAGAATACCTCCTCAACTTTGTGCAAATATTTTTTTGCAGCTATAGTAAATGCTTGGTTGAGGTGATTACTGGTAAAAAGATATCTAACTTTTTAAATGCAAGGGTTCACTTACTTTTACTCCTTGCACTGTGGATCTTTACTCAATTCAATACATGAATGCTACAGCACTTTCTATGCTAGTAGTTTAGTTAAATTGTACATGTCTATAATTGTGACTTAGAAAGCCAAGCTCCTAATTGGTGTCTGCAGGAAATCAGAATTGTATCATTCCACTCTGTGGGCGAGATTTATCACCTCCCTGAGCCAGGTTTCTGGTGGAAAAGTCGCAAACACATTTTTTACACCGCTCTTGCCACTTTCTGAAAAGGGAGCATGGCAGAGAGAGGGGGCCAGCAGGCCCGACATCTTTATCTTCATTTGTCTCAGTTTTCCTGGCGCAAATGAAGACAGAAATTTGCGACAGCTCCCAGGTGCTGTAGATTTCAATTTGATGCACGGACTGCCAGAGGATGTGCCTAATTCATGCCTAATTCATGACGAGGAGTCTATAATTGTGACATAGATAACAATCAGACCAAACGTATATTTGAAACAATTCATTTCAATGTGGCTTGCAAAACAAACGGAAATGACTCGGTGTGTATTCCATGTCTGTACGTCTGCATGTCCGTTCCACACAAAAAAATATAACATGTCCTATTCTTGTCCATTTTGCGGACAAGGACAGGCATTGTTACAATGGATCTGCAAAAAAAAACGGATGCAACACGGACGTCACACAGATGTCATCTGTTTTTTCTTGTGGAGCCGTGTTTTGTGGACCGCAAAATACATACAGTCGTGTGCATGAGCCCTAATACTGAAATCCAGGTAATTCTAAAAGGTTTGCCTGCTTTTTTATTGCAACTGTATATGCATTGACTTGGTTTATCTGTATTATTTCTTTTTGTGTGTGTGTTGATATTTTTCTCTAGGGGCTTCATTACCAATTACTAGTTTTCCATAGGGCTATGGTCCAATTTACAATATTTTCAACTTGCAGTGCTCGTCTTGGAGCTAGTTATAGCCACTTGGGAGACCACTGTATTTTATTTTTGAATTTCATGTTTAACTAAATCTCAAAACAGTGTACCTCTGGGTACTACAACATCAGCTATAATGAATGCTATGGAGAATAATGGAATAAAATATCTGAGTTTGTGGAGAGTGTTGGCTAAATAGGCATCAGGTCCCTATAATGGCTTCTTACCCTTTAAAGGGGCTGTCTGTCTTCAGCAAGTGGAATTTATCATGTAGGGAAAGTTAATACAAGGCAATTACTAATGTATTGTGATTGTCCATATTGCCTCAATTGCTGGCTTGATTCACTTTTCCATCACATTATTCACTGCTTGCTTCCAGGGGTTATGACCGCCCTGCAATCCAGCAACAGTAGTCATACTTGTGCACTATAGGAAAAAGCGCCGACCTCTCTGGTGGCTGAGACCGTGGGAGTGCAATTAGTGATACCTCCTAAAATAGTTATTACTTTATATTTCCCATATGTCTACTTCATGTTTGGATCATTTTGTAAATAACGTTTTTCTTTTTTTAGGTTGTTAGAATTTTTCATAAAATTTAAAAAACCCACTTTTTAAAGACCAGTTCAAGTCTGAAGTCACTTTGTGACGCTTACATAATAGAAACCACCCATAAATGGCCCCATTTTAGAAACTACACCACTCAAGGTATTCAAAATTGATTTTACAAACTTTTTTAACCGTTTAGGTGTTCCACAAGAATCAAAGGAAAATGGAGATGAAATTTCATAATTTAACTTTATTGGCAGATTTTCAATTTTAATCCATTTTTTCCAGTAACAAACAAAACTCAATATTTATTACCCTGAGGCCTCATGCACACGACAATATATTTTTACGGTCCGCAAAACAGGGTTCCGTTGGTCCGTGATCTGTGACCGTTTTTTCGTCTGTGGGTCTTCCTTGATTTTTGGAGGATCCACGGACATGAAAAAAATGTCGTTTTGGTGTCCGCCTGGCCGTGCGGAGCCAAACGGATCCGTCCTGACTTACAATGCAAGTCAATGGGGACGGATCCGTTTGACGTTGACACAATATGGTGCAATTGCAAACGGATCCGTCCCCCATTGACTTTCAATGTAAAGTCAGGAGTTAATATACCATAGGATCGGAGTTTTCTCCAATCCGATGGTATATTTTAACTTGAAGCGTCCCCATCACCATGGTAACGCCTCTATGTTAGAATATACCATCGGATTTGACATCGTGAAAACTCATATCCGACAGTATATTCTAACACAGAGGCGTTCCCATGGTGATGGGGACGCTTCAAGTTAGAATATACTACGAACTGTGTACATGACTGCCCCCTGCTGCCTGGCAGCACCCGATCTCTTACAGGGGGCTGTGATCGGCACAATTAACCCCTCAGGTGCCGCACCTGAAGGGGTTAATTGTGCGTATCATAGCCCCCTGTAAGAGATCAGGGGCTGCCAGGCAGCAGGGGGCAGACCCCCCTCCCTCCCCAGTTTGAATATCATTGGTGGCCAGTGTGCGCCCCCCCCCCCCCGGCCCCCCTGAAAAAGCTTTTATGCAGACGGATCTTCGGATCCGTCTGTATGAAAGTAGCCTACGGACACGGATCACGGACATGGATGCCAATCTTGTGTGCATCCGTGTTTTTTCACGGACCCATTGACTTGAATGGGTCCGTGAACCGTTGTCCGTCAAAAAAATAGGACAGGTCATATTTTTTTGACGGACAGGATACACGGATCACGGAGGCGGATGACAAACGGTGCATTTTCCGAGTTTTCAACGGACCCATTGAAAGTAAATGGGTCCGCAGAAAATCACGGAAAACAGAACAACGGCCACGGGTGCACACCGGTCGTGTGCATGAGGCCTGATTCTGTAGTTTACAGAAACACCCCATATGTGGTCGCAAACTGCTGTACGGGCACACGGCAGGGCGCAGAAGGAAAGGAATGCCATATGGTTTTTGGAAGGCAGATTTCACTGGGATAATTTTAAGTTGCCATGTAGAGATGGCCTTGCGGTTCGCCCGGCGGTTGTTTCGCGGCAAACTTTGCTTGTTCGTGATTCGCCGAACATGCGAACATATGGCGATGTTCACATGCGCCATATTCTTTTGCATTGCGCCGAACTTTGACCCATAACACATCCATCAGGTGGGACAGGACAGCCAATTGAGACGTTTCAGCACATGGACACACCCCCACCCTATAACAGAACCCGATCTTGCAGCCATTTTACATTGTGTGTTTTGTTAGTGTAGGGAGAGGTTGTTTTGTGGAGCAGAGATCGACTGTAAGGGCCACCAAACGCTAGCTAATAGGGCCACAAAAGTCCATTTAAGGACTGATATAGGTGTGCTATTGATAGGTGTGATATACTTAACTGACATTGAAACATAGAATGTTTTGGCAGATAAGAACCATTTGGCCCATCTACTCTACCCAATATACTGAATACTATGAATTCCCCCTGGTCCTATCTTATTTAAAGGATGGCCTTATGCCTATCCCATGCATGTTTAAACTCCACTGTATTTTCAGCTACCACTTCTGCAGGAAGGCTATTCCATGCATCCACTACTCTCTCAGTAAAGTAATACTTCCTGATATTACTTTTAAACCTTTGCCCCTCTAATTTAAAACTATGTCCTCTTGTAGCAGTTTTTCTTCTTTTAAATATTCTCTCCTCTTTTACCTTGTTGATTCCCTTTATGTATTTAAAAGTTTCTATCATATCCCCTCTGTCTTGTCTTTCTTCCAAGCTATACATGTTAAGGTCCTTTAATCTTTCCTGGTAAGTTTTATCCTGCAATCCATGTACTAGTTTAGTAGTTCTTCTCTGAACTCTCTCCAAAGTATCGATATCCTTCTGGAGATATGGTCTCCAGTACTGCGCACAATACTCCAAATGAGGTCTCACTAGTGCTCTGTAGAGCGGCATGAGCACCTCCCTCTTTCTACTGGTAATTCCTCTCCCTATACACCCAAGCATTTTGCTAGCATTTCCTGCTGCTCTGTGACATTGTCTGCCTACCTTTAAGTCTTCTGAAATAATGACCCCTAAATCCCTTTCCTCAGATACTGAGGTTAGGACTGTATCACAGATTTTATATTCTGCTCTTAGGTTTTTACGCCCCCAGGTGCATTATCTTGCACTTATCAACATTAAATTTTAGTTGCCAGATTTTTGACCATTCCTCTAGTTTTCCTAAATCCTTTTCTATTTGGTGTATCCCTGCAGGAACATCAACCCTGTATATTATAGTGCATTTGTATTGTGCAGCAGTTGTGTGCGTTTCTGCTGCGATACCGCAGCTATATAGAGGGACAAACGCTATAGGAATAACTAATTGCAACTGGTGTGATATACCGGTTGACCCCCCAAAAAACTGATTGAGGGGTGTGCTATACCTATAATATACTTTCTAACATAGAAAGTATATAGTGCATTTGTATTATGCAGCAGTTGTGTGCGGTTCTGCTGCGATACCGCAGGTATATAGAGGGACAAGCGCTATTGGAACAACTATTTGCAATGGGTGTGATATACCTGTTGCTCAAAAAAAAACTGAGGGGTTTGATATACCTGCTCCCACAAAATACTGATTGAGGGGTGCGATATACCTGCTTCCACCAAATATTTATTGAGGCCTGCGAGATACCTTCTTCCAGTTGCAAGAAAAAGTATGTGAACCCTTTGGAATGATATGGATTTCTGCACAAATTGTTCATAAAATGTGATCTTCATGTAAGTCACAACAATAGACAATCACAGTCTGCTTAATCTAATAACACACACAGAATTAAATGTTACCATGTTTTTATTGAACACACCATGTAAACATTCACAGTGCAGGTGGAAAAAGTATGTGAACCCTTGGATTTAATAACTAGTTGAACCTCCTTTGGCAGCAATAACTTCAACCAAACGTTTCCTGTAAGTGCAGATCAGACGTGCACAATGGTCAGGAGTAATTCTTGACCATTCCTCTTTACAGAACTGTTTCAATTCAGCAATATTCTTGGGATGTCTGGTGTGAATCGCTTTCTTGAGATCATGCCACAGCATCTCAATCGGGTTGAGGTCAGGACTCTGACTAGGGCCATTCCAGAAGGCGTATTTTCTTCTGTTTTAAGCCATTCTGTTGTTGATTTACTTCTATGCTTTGGGTCGTTGTCCTGTTGCAACACCCATCTTCTTTGCTTTTCTTTTTTTTTTATAAATATATTTATTTTGTTTTCTTCATGATACAAAACAGCACAAATTATAGTAGAAAAAACTGCCAAAACAGGGTAGGCACTATACAACTGTAGTCAACTATCCTACAACATATAACAAGATCCTACAAAAATTATAAATAGAACTGTAAATTCACAGTTACTACATACAATAATACTATAACCACCCACCCCTTCCCACCCTATTGGCTGTCATCACTTCAACTCTGATAGAAACCGAAACAGTTTCACTAATGGCTATGTCCGAACAGTCATACGTGCCGCTCTCCGTTTCCTTTCCATATCCTCATAAACTTTGATTTGTTGAAGGTATAGACTCCATTCATTTAACGAAGGTGGGGAGACAGAACCCCAATATCTAACTAAAATAACTTTTGCCACCATCAGACCCCTCATCCAGATCTGTCTAACCCGGGTCGGAACTTCCATATCTAAAGCATAATCTCCCAGCAACACTGTCACCATCCCAGGGCTATACCTCGAAGAGGCCTCCTTTTGTAGGGCTAGAAAAACTTGTTTCTAATACCTTTTTATTTTACTACATTCCCAAAGTAAATGCCTGAAATTCGCGTTCACATACCCACATTTCGGGCAGCAGCAGTCTCGGCCTTTATTTTGTGAAAATTTCGCTTGGGTTTTTGGCGTATAGTACAACCGATGGAGGATCTTAAATTGGATTAGTCTATGGGCATTAGAGAGTGTAGCCTTTCTTACATTCCTATATATACTAGACCATTGTAATGGTGAGCAATGCAGCTCTTGCTCCCATTTACTTGAGCTTTTATATAGAATTACAGTTGCTAGTGCTGTTCGAAGTTTGCTATATAAACTAGCTATCTTAACCCTCTCTTCTGTCTAACAGAAATCAAAAAATACATTCTCCCGTGGACAAATATACCCTTTTTTCCTAGAGGCCTCATACGCGTGTTTTAAAACGTGAATACATAAACACATCTAATAATGTACTATCACTGAAATTATAATCAGAAAAGGATTTAAAGTGTCCACATACAAAAAGATGACACACATTACCACCCCCCTACGTAACCAGTAAACAAAATCTGTGATTTTAAAGAATTCCGTCAAATTCCTGTTCTCCCACAAAGAGAGCTTATTCCAAACCATTTGTAGGGTCCAAGGAATCAATATGGTCTTCCTCACCCCCAAATAACCAGACTCCAAACATGTAAAAATATTCTCTATTGGTTTTTCCAAGACCTGCGACAAATATCGTGCTAATAAACTATCTGTAAAACTACAGCAACGTTGAACCTGTGCACATCAATAATACCCCTGAAAGAAAGGGAATGATAGCCCACCATCTGATTCCGACAACCATAGATATCTTTGCTTTATCCTGACCCTCTTCCTTCCCCATATTAGATCGTTAATAAGAGTCTCCAGTCTGTAAAAAAAGATATAGTCGATCCAAACTGGGAAAGCACACATCGGTTACATCACAATAGGCAAGATAATCATCTTAAGCAGCGCTATTCGATCCGTCTGTGCCAGTATCAGTTTCTGCCAAATGCATATTTTAGACTTTAATTTGTTCAAGACCGGGGCTAAATTAAGCTCATAAAACCTCTTTATAGGAACACCAATCTTAATCCCCAAATAGTCCAGGGTTTTATTCGGAGCAAGGACCCTTACTCCACTCCCCTCATCTACGGCCTTGTGGTTAAGCTGGAGGAGCGATGACTTGGACCAATTAATCAGCGCGACAATTTACCAAAGTCCTCTATTACTGCCATCACATAAGGGAGGACTTTCCATCCCCGGTCCAAAAACAAAATAACATCATCGGCATAGAGGCTTATTTTATCGCTCACTCCTGCCACCCCAAAGCCATCTATGCTGTTATCTAAACGGATCTTACAAGCCAATGGTTCAGTAAATAGGGCAAAAAGAAGTGGAGAGTGAGGGCATCCCTGTCTCATCCCACGCCGCATCATAATGGGGGAAGAACCAATACCGTTGATGTTTATACGCGCTAACGGCTGTTCATATAGCATTTGAGTCATCTCTATGAATACAGTCCCCAGTCCAAAATGAGAATATAGTAGACCACAAAAAAGACCACTCCATCCTGTCAAACGCCTTTGCGGCATCTAAAGACAGGATAGAGTGGTCTATACTACCCCCAACCAAGAGATTCAAATACACTCTGATTTGTACCAGAGAGGCTATGACCCTTTTCAAACGGTTAGCCAATATTTTGGCAAAGATCTTGTAATCTGTATTTAGAAGCGATATGGGTCTATATGATCCCATATCGCATCTATCTTTATCCTTTTTCAGCACCAGGGTAATCACTGCCTCCCTAAATGATGGAGGCAAAGAACCAGATACACAGGATTCATTCAAGACCCGCAAAAAAATTGGAAGGAGCGATTTGGCATGGTACCTTTAGAGTTCAAACGGCAAACCGTCAGGGCCAGGGGATGAATTATATTTCAGTAATGGAAGTATCGATCGCAACTCCTCCAAGTCAATAGGGCGATCCAACATTTTCCTATCCTGTAGTTCTAACTGGGGGAGTCCTAGTTGTTGTAGATATTGATCCATATCTTCCCGACTAAGCGTAATATCAGACTGGTAAAGCGAAGAGTAGTATTTCACAAACTCCTCCCTGATCATCTCTGGGGACCTCACCCTATTACCTTTTGAATTCCTGATCTCACTTATATTGGTAGCCTCTCTCTGATTAGCAACCAACCGTGCCAAGAACTTACCTGTTTTACCCGATTCACAGAAGCGGTTTTGCCCCTGGAAGAGAAGCTTATGTTGAGCTTTACTATATGAGTATCTTGAACTGTGCATTGGCCTCTTTTAACTGGGTTATATTTTGCTCATTATGGTGAGCAGTTAATGCATCCTGTAATCTCCTAATTGTCTCTGTCAACTGTTGTTCCCTTTGACGAAGTTCAACCCTATACCGGTTAATTTTAGAGAAGTATATGCCCCTTATATGGGCCTTCAATGCATCCCACACATAATGAATATGTGTCGAGCCTACATTTAGGCCCCAGAATTCCTGTATTTCATGGTCTATCTGACCCTGCTCCCCTATCACATCCAACCAGTGCGATTTCAATTTAAAAGTTCTGCCTGAGGCTGGAGAATCCACCTCTCTGAGTGAGATCAGGACCGGAGAATGATCTGATATTCCATGAGGTTCATATTTCATTTTCACAATTTGATGACACAGATCGCGACTTGCAAAAGCCAGATCAATACGGGACAATGACCCATAGGACTGGCTAAAGCAAGAATAAATTCTCTTGTTGCCATAGAGATGGCGCCAGATATCCACAAGCGCCAGCTCCTGGCAAACAGAGCTCAAAGGAGATCCAGTCCGACCTTGCCCAGAAGAGGTAGAAAAACGATACAAACCAGGGTCAGGTACAGAGTTAAAATCTCCGGCTACTAGTAACAGACACAGGTTTTTTGTAGCAAGATATTTAGATAATAGAGAAAAAACAGTAGATTTATATGGTGGAGGAATATAGATGAACGCCATTATAATCTCCTGCCCTTTCCAATACCCATGCAAGAAGACAAATCTCCCTTCTTTTTCCACCGGTAGAAATTCCATCCCACCGTGAATGTAAACACTAACCCCTCTTCAATAAGAGGAGAAGTAAGCATGGTATTCAAAAGAAGCCCATTTTCTTTTCAATGTATGGAGCCTGTCTACTGTTGCATGGGTTTCTAATAATACAACAATTGCCGGCAAATGACGGGCCACCTGATCAAACACCACCGTCCTCTTCACCCTGTCTCCCAACCCTCTCACATTCCAGAATAGAATATTACGTAGCATAGACAGTAAATAACTGGTAATCCTGGTCCCCCATCTAGGAGAGAGACACATAAACCTATAAAGCGAGTGACAACAGCAAATCCCTCCCTTATACCCATCCCCAAAATACCCCCTCCATGGTTGATAAGGAAAAGCACATTACCCATCAACCTCTTCCAATCCACCAAACCTCCCCCCCAACCACTTTCCCCCTAGCCTCCCTCCTCCCCAGAGCCATATTTTCTTTATAACCCCACCGTGTCCAGCCATTGAACGGCATCCGCCTGTGTAGAAAAAAAACGGACCAAATCATTGTGAACCACCCTCAATTTGGCTGGGTACATCATTGAGTACTTAATGTTAGCTGCAGCTAATCTTTTTTTTCCATCAAAGAAACATCTTCTTTTAATTTGGGTCTCTCTTGAGAAATCTGGGTATATTGATATCAAATTACCATCAAAGTATGTCTCTAATACTTCTCTTTTACGTCTAAGTACCCAGTCCCGGTCCTTGGAGCAAACTAGTTTCGCCAGGATTGCCATAGGAGGAGCCCCTGGAGGAGGCTTTTTGGAGGGGATTCTGTGGGCCCTTTCCACGCAGAAAGTAGATACATCATAATCGACCAACCATTTTTGGATAAAATTTGCAGGGTTATCCTGTTCTGTCCCTTCTGGAAAACCTACTAATCGCAAGTTATATCTCCGGGACCTATCGTCCAGATCTATCAGTTTCCCTCTAAGCCAGGAGCGGTCTGCATCTACCTCTTCCAATGTCTTTTTTAATAGTCTGGTCTCTGAAGTGGCAGAATCCACTGCAGATTCCAGTTCCTTCACCTTCACTCTTAGTTTAGCCATCTCATCTCTGATTATCGTGATATCACCTTGTACTGATGAGAGGGACAAGGCCATCTCTGCGACGGAGGTGTTGGTAACATTTACTACTCCCAATATATCTGAAAGTTTTTTATTAATACTCTCAAAACCTTCATTCTGGGAGATCCTAGCCTTTATACAGGGAGTGCAGAATTATTAGGCAAGTTGTATTTTTGAGGATTAATTTTATTATTGAACAACCATGTTCTCAATGAACCCAAAAAAACTCATTAATATCAAAGCTGAATATTTTTGGAAGTAGTTTTCAGTTTGTTTTTAGTTTTAGCTATTTTAGGGGGATACCTGTGTGTGCAGGTGACTATTACTGTGCATAATTATTAGGCAACTTAACAAAAACAAATATATACCCATTTCAATTATTTATTTTTACCAGTGAAACCAATATAACATCTCAACATTCACAAATATACATTTCTGACATTCAAAAACAAAACAAAAACAAATCAGTGACCAATATAGCCACCTTTCTTTGCAAGGACACTCAAAAGCCTGCCATCCATGGATTCTGTCAGTGTTTTGATCTGTTCACCATCAACATTGCGTGCAGCAGCAACCACAGCCTCCCAGACACTGTTCAGAGACGTGTACTGTTTTCCCTCCTTGTAAATCTCACATTTGATGATGGACCACAGGTTCTCAATGGGGTTCAGATCAGGTGAACAAGGAGGCCATGTCATTAGATTTTCTTCTTTTATACCCTTTCTCAATCCTTCGCAAGCACACAGAGGGATTTCGACTCCACAGACCAACAGCATCCAGCCTCCACACAAGACTCCACCGACGTCCACGTCTAGGCACCCCCGCTCACCAGCATCCACCGCAGGGTCAGGAGGAAGAAAGGCACAGCAGCGCCCACACGCTATTCACCAGCATCCACCGCAGGGACAGGAGGGGAAAAGAAAGCGCAACAGCGCCCACACGCCAGGAGCGCCACCAACTCCCGTCACCCACCGGAGGTGAGCGACTATACTTCAACTGGTCCAACCACGGGCTCTGTCTCTTTTGTGGCTAGGCATGGTGAGGATATGGCCACAGCAGCTAGGACAACTAGGGCAGCGTCTTCAGAACTCACACCGGATCCATCTTTCAAACCAGCGCTGCCACGTGCCACAGAGAGCAGCTCCCGGTTTACCACAGATGGACGCTCCCAGCAGGTCACAGGCTGGGCTCCACGTTCACCATCACAACGGGAGTCAGTGAGAGAGGGGGGAGTGGCAGAGGGAGGAGTGCGGCACGCACCCCTACATCATGCCGCATCTTCTGTTGAGCTTCAGCTGATGGACAGATGGCCTTAAGTTCTCCTGCAAAATGTCTTAATAAACTTGGGAATTCATTTTTCCTTCGATGATAGCAATCCGTCCAGGCCCTGGCGCAGCAAAGCAGCTCCAAACCATGATGCCCCCACCACCATACTTCACAGTTGGGATGAGGTTTTGATGTTGGTGTGCTGTGCCTCTTTTTCTCCACACATAGTGTTGTGTGTTTCTTCCAAACAAATCAACTGGTTTCATCTGTCCACAGAATATTTTGCCAGTACTGCTGTGGAACATCCAGGTGCTTTTGTGCAAACTGTAAACGTGCAGCAATGTTTTTTTTGGACAGCAGTGGCTTCCTCTGTGGTATCCTCCCATGAAATCCATTTTTGCTTACTATTTTACGTATCGTAGATTCGATAACAGGGATGTTAGCATATGCCAGAGACTTTTGTAAGTCTTTAGCTGACACTCTAGGATTCTTCTTCACCTCATTGAGCAGTCTGCGCTGTGCTCTTGCAGTCATCTTTACAGGACGCCCACTCCTAGGGAGAATAGCAGCAGTGCTGAACTTTCTCCATTTATAGACAATTTGTCTTACCGTGGACTGATGAACAGCAAGGCTTTTGGAGATACTTTTATAATCCTTTCAAGCTTTATGTAAGTCAACAATTCTTAATCGTGGGTCTTCTGAGAGCTCTTTTGTGTGAGGCATCATTCACATCAGGCAATGCTTCTTGTGAAAAGCAAACCCAGAACTGGTGTGTGTTTTTTATAGGGCTGGGCAGCTGTAACCAACACCTGCAATCTCATCTCATTGATTGGACTCCAGTTGTCTGACACCTCACTCCAATTAGTTCTTGGAGATGTCATTAGTCTAGGGGTTCACATACTTTTTCCACCTGCACTGTGAATGTTTGCATGGTGTGTTCAATAAAAACATGGTAACATTTAATTCTTTGTGTGTTATTAGTTTAAGCAGTCTGTGATTGTCTATTGTTGTGACTTAGATGAAGATCAGATCACATTTTATGACCAATTTGTGCATAAATCCATATAATTCCAAAGGGTTCACATACTTTTTCTTGCAACTGTACCTGCTAACAAAAAATACTGATTGAGGGGTGCGATATACCTGCTTCCACAAAACACTGATTAAGGGGTTTGATATACCTGCTTCCACAAAATATAGAGTGAGGGGTGCGATATACCTGCTTCCACAAAATAATGAATAAGGGGTTTGATATACCTGCTTTCACAAAATACAGATTGAGTGGTGCGCTATACCTGCTTTTACAAAATACTGAATAAGGTGTTTGATATACCTGCTTCCACCAAATATTGATTAACGGGTTTGATATACCTGCTTCCACAAAATATAGAGTGAGGGGTGCGATATACCTGCTTCCACAAAATAATGAATAAGGGGTTTGATATACCTGCTTTCACAAAATACAGATTGAGTGGTCCGCTATACCTGCTTTTACAAAATACTGAATAAGGTGTTTGATATACCTGCTTCCACCAAATATTGATATACGGGTTCTATATACCTGCTTCCACAAAATACAGATTGAGGGGTGCGATATACCTACTTCCACAAAATACTGATTAAGGGGATTCATATACCTGCTTCCACAAAATATAGATTGAGGGGTGCGATATACCTGCTTCCACAAAATATTGAATAAGGGGTTTGATATACCTGCTTCCACAAAATACAAATTGAGGGGTGCGATATACCTGCTTCCACAAAACACCTCTTGAGAGGTGCGATATACCTACTTCCACAAAATACCGATTAAGGGGATTGATATACCTGCTTCCACCAAATATTGATTGAGGCTTTCGATACACCAGCTTTCACAAAATACTGATTAAGGGGTTTGATATACCTGCTTCCACAAAATACAGATTGGGGGGTTCAATATACCTGCTTCCACAAAATACTGTTTAACCCCTTAGGGACCGGGCTCATTTTCACCTTAAGGGCCAGGCCATTTTAGGCAAATCTGACCAGTGTCACTTTATGTGGTGATAACTTTAAAACGCTTTGACTTATCCAGGCCATTCTGAGATTGTTTTTTCATCACATATTCATGACACAATAAAAAAATACCAAATTTACCAAAAATTTTGAAAAATTAGCAAATTTTTAAGTTTCAATTTCTCTACTTCTATAATACATAGTAATACCTCCAAAAATAGTTATTACTTTACATTCCCCATATGTCTACTTCACGTTTGGATCATTTTGGGAATGATATTTTATTTTTTGGGGATCTTACAAGGCTTAGAAGCAAATCTTGAAATTTTTCCAAAATTTAAAAAAAAACACTTTTTAAGGACCAGTTCAGGTCTGAAGTCACTTTGTGAGGCTTACATAATAGAAACCACCCAAAAATGACCCCATTCTAAAAACTACACCCCTCAAGGTATTCAAAACTAATTTTACAAACGTTGTTAACCCTTTAGGTGTTCCACAAGAACTAATGGAAAATAGAGATACAATTTAAAAATTTCACTTTTTGGGCAGATTTTCCAAATAATTTTTATTTTCTTTGTTACAAAGCAAGGGTTAACAGCCAAACAAAACTCAATATTTATGGCCCTGATTCTGTAGTTTACATAAACACCCCATATGTGATCGTAAACTGCTGTACGGGCACACGGCAGGGCGCAGAAGGAAAGGAATGCCATACGGTTTTTGGAAGGCAGATTTTGACACCATGTCCCATTTGAAGCCCCCCTGATGCACCCCTAGAGTAGAAACTCCAAAAAAGTTACCCCATTTTAGAAACTACGGGATAGGGGGGCAGTTTTGTTAGTACTAGTTTAGGGTACATATGATTTTTGGTTGCCATATATTACACTTTTTGTGAGGCAAGGTAACAAGAAATAGCTGTTTTGGCACAGTTTTTCTTTTATTGTTATTTACAACATTCATCTGACAGGTTAGATCATGTGGTATTTTTATAGACCAGGTTGTCACGGACGCGGCTATACCTAATATGTATACTATTTTTTTTATTTATGTAAGTTTTACACAATGATTTCATTTTTGAAACAAAAAAAAAATCATGTTTTAGTGTTTCCATAGTCTGAGAGCCATAGTTTTTTTCAGTTTTTGGGCGATTATCTTGGGTAGGGTATGATTTTTGCGGGATGAGATGACGGTTTGATTGGCACTATTTTGGGGTGCGTATGACTTTTTGATCGCTTGCTATTAGACTTTGTGTGATGTAAGGTGACAAAAAATTGCTTTTTTTACCCAGTTTTTATTTTTTTACTTTGTTCACCTGAGGGGTCATGTGATATTTTTATAGAGCATGTTATTATGGACGCGGCGATACCTAATATGTATACTTTTTTTTTTATTTACTCAAGTTTTACACAATAACAGCTTTTTTAAAGCAAAAACAATGATGTTTTAGTGTCTTCATGTTCTGAGCCATTTTTTGGGCGATTGTCTTAGGTTGAGGCTCATTTTTTGTGGGATGAGTTGACGGTTAGATTGGTACTATTTTGGTGCGCATACACCTTTTTGATCGCTTACTGTTGTTCTTTTTGTGATGTAAGGTGACAAAAAAATGGTTTATTTAGCACAGTTTTTATTTTTTACGGTGTTCATCTTAGGGGTTAGGTCATGTGATATGTTTATAGAGCCGGTCGATACGGATGCAGCGATACCTAATATGTTGACTTTTTTTTTATCCAATGTTTTTTTACTTTATTTGGGGGAAATTACGTTTTTGTTTTACTTAAAACTTAATTTTTTGGGGGGAAAACGTTATTTTTTCAACTTTTTTTTTCACTTTATTTTTTATCCCACTTTGGGACTTCAACTTTTGGGGTCTGATCCCCTTTACAATGCATTCCAATACTTCGGAAACAAAAGGATAAGTTGTAGCAGCTCTCACCTCAGATCACCTGCATGAAGCACGGAAGGAAAATGGCTTGAACCCAGCCATGCTTGATATGTCCAAAAACAAAGAGGTTGATTCCAGCTTTTAACGTATAAAATGTGTTCTTTATTCGGCTTTCATAATTTAAGATCCAACAAATATCACATGGAGAGACACAAAGTGATTGTGACGCGTTTCGGGCTGTGATATTGAGCCTTTCTTCAAGACAATACATAGTGTGCTAAAAAAACAAGTACTTATATACAACACAAAGGGGAGGGTTCCTCCTCCCTCTCTAATTGGATGGAGGTTGCGTCCCAGGCCCAGGTGTTCCAGGATTAGGAGATCCTCCCAGGAACATGTGGGCGGGGAAGCAGCAAATCAGTGTTATTCATTCAAAAACACATACTGATGAATTACATGTACTGCAAGGTTAAATCATGTTTCCTGTTCAAACCCTTCGGTATACAAGTTTCCAAAATGAACATCCAGTATGTTTCTCTACTTAGAAGCTTTTGTTTCCGATCACCTCCTCTGATAGGTGCGGAAACAACTTCCACCCCCTGTACAGAAAACGCTGAGATATCACACTTGTGAACTGTGGCAAAATGCATAGTTGCCGCTGAGACATTACGAGACATGAAATGAGGGACATCACTTAAATGCTTTCTTATGCGCACCTTCAAATTATTTGTGGTGCAGCCCACATATTGTAGACTGCATGTTCTGCATGTTATAACATATACCACATGGTCTGTATTACAATTTATGTACTGTTTTAACATATGTTGTTTATTGTTGGCCATAGATGTCACCTCTTTTGAAATCAACATGTGTCGACAGCAAATACATTTATTGCTGCCACATTTATAATTTCCGTTGGTTTTGGGCCAGGTGCTTATTCTAGGAAAATTTTCCCTGAATAGGCTTGGACAAATTTTTTGGCCCACTGTGGGGGCTCTTTTCGCTACACATCTTATCCCTGTGGATGCTATATTTTTCCAATCCTCATTAAAGGTCAAAATATGGAGATGTTTTCGTATAATTTTGCAAATGTTAAAATAATCTCTGCTATAATTTGTGGTGAAAGTAATGGGTTCCTCTTTATTAGTAGTATTTTCTTTTTCATTCTTATTTTTGTTTTTATTTTTATTTTTATTTCTATTTCTTTCAGAAAAAAATAAGGGTTTCTCTATTTTTTGATCTAGCAAAATTTATACCTCTATTTATACTAGTTTGGGTATATCCTCTCATTTTAAGTCTGCCTGCAATTGCTCCACCCAGGAACTCTTTGAAAGAGAGGTTAAAAATATTGCAGGCAGACTTAAAATGAGAGGATATACCCAAACTAGTATAAATAGAGGTATAAATTTTGCTAGATCAAAAAATAGAGAAACCCTTATTTTTTCTGAAAGAAATAGAAATAAAAATAAAAACAAAAATAAGAATGAAAAAGAAAATACTACTAAAAATAGGATTGGAAGGCTACATTTTTAATAGGAATAGGTGAAAAGGTATCAAATATTAGTGCAAATCTACAGTACATGGAATGGCACACAATTTTGGACCTAAAGATGACATGAGGGGGTAAAGTTATCTTCCCCATATATAACACAAAAGTGGCATTAAAAAGTCTCATAGCACAGGTAAATGACATTTTAAATGTGCAAATGGTGTCTCGCCAGTTTGCAGAGTGGGAGCGTGTTGGGGCAAGTCTCTTGTCATACTGAACATTAAGCACATCCTCTGGAGGCACAGGGGATATCAAAGCCAGCATTTTAAATGCTGATCTTGATAAATCTCCCCTATGGTGTTAAAAGGTGCAGATTCACTTTTAGTATGGATCACCTCCTCCAACCATTAATCCTAGGAAAAAAAGTGTGAATGAAAAATATAGTTGTGTGCATGAGTCCTAAACGACCTACTAGATGGAGCGTTTAATGTCAGAATTGTGTCACATGTAATAGCGTGCAGCGATCGAAAGATGCGCGATAAATTGTTTCTTCATGGGTCAGACAAATCTGCCTGACTGAAAGATTGTTAGTCGCACACTTGCAGACTATCCCGAATTTGCCAGGAGTGTTCCTGTTTTCATAGACAGTCCTGGCAAATTTGGGCTGTCCCAAAACAAAAATGGGTGGGGCTAACGGGTGATCCTGATATCTGCCACTCATTAGCAATGTTACTGCTCTAGAGACCAATGAACAACAATCGCAGTAACAGTAACAAAAATATTTAGCCATTATTGTTTTGTGTAATTGAATGTCTTTTGAACTCAACCAACTCTAAGGCTAGTTTCACACTTGCGGCAGGACGGATCCGACATGCTGTTCACCATGTCGGATCCGTCCTGCGGCTATTTCGCCGTGCCCCCGGGCCGCCGCTCCGTCCCCATTGACTATAATGGGGATGGGGGCGGAGCTCCGACGCAGCGCGGCGGTGCACGGCGAAAGCCGCCGGACTAAAATTACTGCATGTTAGGTTTTTTAGTCCGGCGGCTTTCTCCGTGCACCGCCGTGCTGCGCCGGAGCTCCGCCCCCGTCCCTATTATAGTCAATGGGGACGGAGCGGCGGCCCGGGGGCACGGCGAAATAGCCGCAGGACGGATCCGACATGGTGAACAGCATGTCGGATCCGTCCTGCCGCAAGTGTGAAACTAGCCTAAGTTGTCAATTGCTGCTTACTAATGGAAAAAATATCTGTCTGTCTAATAGGTCACTAAGGGACTGATATTTCCTGGGAAACTTTGTTCTTTATTGTGATGTGCCAGTAAAAAATTTTTTTGCTTTTGTAAAGCCTGATCCTTGCCTCCATTATTAAGAATTTGTGGATGCACACTAATGCTACTTTCACACTGGCGTTTCTGGGTCCGCTTGTGAGATCCGTTTCAGGGCTCTCACAAGCGGCCCAAAACGGATCAGTTTAGCCCCAATGCATTCTGAATGGATAAGGATCCGTTCAGAATGCATCAGTTTGCCTCCGTTCAGCCTCCATTCCGCTCTGGAGGCGGACACAAAACGCTGCTTGTAGCGTTTTGATGTCCGCCTGACGATGCAGAGCCAAACGGATCCGTCCTGACTTACAATGTAAGTCAATAGGGACGGATCCGTTTTCACTGACCCAATATGGTGCAATTGAAAATGGATCCGCCTCCCATTGACTTTCAATGTAAGTCAAAACGGATCCGTTTGCATTATCAGGAACAAATGGTAATGCAAACAGATCCTTTCTGAACGGATACAAGCGTTTGCATTATAGGTGGGGATCCGTCTGTGCAGATACCAGACGGATCCGCACCTAACGCAGGTGTGAAAGTAGCCTAACTTATTCCCAGACTATAAAAGGGGTGGCCACATTCTGGCTACTTGTGACCAATGTGTATGTAAGATGACTACAGTCCCTGACAAAAGTCTTGTCGCTTCTCTATTTTGTAGAAACGCCTGCTATTAACCTGACTTTTAATTAATCAATTGGTGTTAGAAATAGCTCATATGAAAAGCTAAAGCCCTCCCAAATGATGTTTAATGCACTGAAATAAATTAGTTTCACTGAAAAAAGATTTATCATTTAATCAAGACAGAAAGGTCAAATTTTGGCAAGACAAAAGTTTTGTCACCTATACAGAAATTGAACAACTTTACTGCAAATCCAAAAATATGTCAGCAAATTAAGTAGTGGTGCTGTGAGATCCAAATTTAATATCTTGTATGACTTCCATGAGCTTGAAGGACAGCATCCATGCGGTTTGGCAAGGATTCATACAATTTATTGATGAAGTCATCAGGAATAGCAAAGAAAACAGTCTTGCATGCCTCCCAGAGTTCATCAATATTCTTTGGTTTCATCCTACACCACATATGCTCAATGATGTTCATGTCTGGTGACTGGGCTGGCCAATCCTGGAGCATCTTGATCTTCTTCGCCTTAAGGAACTTTAATATGGCGATGGAAGTATGCGATGGAGCACCATCCTGCTGCAGAATTTGGCCTTTTTTATGGTTGGGAATATAAGAGGTAGCTAAGATTTCTTGTTATTTTAGACTATTGAGGTTGCCTTCCACCCTGCAGATCCCTCACACACCCCCATACTGGATGTAACCCCAGACCATGATTTTGTCTGCACCAAACTTCACTGTTTTCTGGGTAAATCTCGGCTCCATGCGGATTCCAGTAGGTCTCCTGCAATATTTGCGGCGACTGTGGTGTAATTCAACAGAAGATTCATCTGAAAAATCCACTTTTCCAGCGTCCATCCTTTTTAGCAGGCTTGGCAAATGCCACACAGTTTTTCAATTGTCTTTTGTTTAGTGCTGGCTTATGGGCACTGATTCGACCATGGAGGACATTTCGAGACAGAATCCGACAAACTGTTCTGGTTGACACAGGGACTTCAGGTGACCAGGTCTCGTGGAGCTCTGCCGCAGTGGAAAATGGGCTGGCCTTGGATTTTCAAGCCAACAAACGGTCCTCTCGAGCAGTTGTCTTGCGGGGTCGGCCTGACATGGCCTTGTCCAAAACGTCTCCAGTCTCTTCAAATCTTTTTTTTATCTTCTGAACTTGACGATGAGACACATTGAAGGTGTCTGCCACATCAGCAGTGGATCTGGTCTTCAGCCTCTTGATAATCAACACTTTAGTCTCCGGGTGAATCTTATGAATGTTTGCAGAGGTCTAGTTGCAGTTGATGTGAAGGTCTAGTGTATTGGGGTTCTTTTTATACACACCTGAGACCTAATTGATCTATTATTAGTCACAGGTGAAGCTCATATGACAAGGCGACAACACTTATGTCTTGGCAAAAATTTTCTCAATGGGCTTTACCAAGCTGTGAATATTAGAATACTTTTTGTCAGTTTCGTTTTGCACTGAAACATTATTACAAAAGCTGTTGGGATTAAAATGACCCATTTCTTGTAACAAAATCTTGATTAGAAATATATTTTAGCGGCACTTCAGGTCAATTTGTACACAAGCGACAAGACTTTTGTCAGGGACTGTATATGGCAATTGCTAATATAGCCTTTGTTGATATTCTGTGCTGTTTGCTATATTTCTAAAGCCTTGCTCCGTTTTTAGGCAATTTTTCTGTTCACACAGAGGTCCTGTCGATAATATGGCTGCTGATAGAGGCCCATGTGAACAGGTAAATCACCTCCATGTCTCCTGCATTCAAACAAACACTCTACATCTGCAGTAAATTCCCAACAGTGCAAGTATAGATGGCAGATGCAGTGTATTTGAACAGGAGAGATATCGCTTGGAGATAATTTGCCTGATCACATGACCCTCCATTAGCAGTCATTTTATGGACAAGACCTCTGTGTGGACAGCACAAAAGACCTGGCAAATGAGGAGGTCATTCCGTATGACATATAGAAAATGGTGCAGAATTTCAGCAAAGGTTATATTAGTGCCATACAATAATCTTCAAAATACATTGGGCAATTGTAACCAGAAAGTGACCTACCCCTTTAATTTCAGGGAAACCCACACTGTTGTTGAAGTGTACATTTCAAATGTTTTTACACCCAAAAATGTTCAGGTTCTGTGCTGTTTAGTGCACCATTTCTCTCATTGTTAGTTGCTGCCACAGAAAACAAAGAGAGGGACAACCCTCTAGGTGAGCACAACTGACCACTGCTTTGCTTTCTTTTCACAGTATGGAGTTGAATGTGAAAAAGAAAGTCTACTTTTACACTCGCGTATTGGCTTTCTGTTTGTGAGATCCGTTCAGGGTTCTCACAAGCGGTCCAAAACGGATCAGTTTGCATTCTAATGCATTCTGAATGGAAAAGGAACCGCTCAGAATGCATCAGTTTGCATCAGTTCCGTCTCCATTCCGCTTTGGAGACGGACACCAGCGTTTTGGAGTCCATCTGATGAAACTGAGCCAAACGGATCCGTCCTGGCACACAATGTAAGTCAATGGGGACGGATACGTTTTCACTGACACAATCTGGCACAATATAAAACGGATCCGTCCTCCATTAACTTACAATGGTGTTCAAGACAGATCCGTCTTGGCTATGTTAAAGATAATACAAACAAATCCGTTCTGAACTGATGCAGACGGTTGTATTATCTAAACGGATCCGTCCATGACGGATCCGCACAAAACGCGAGTGTGAAAGTAGGACAAGAGTCTACAAAGTTATTTTCCTTGGACTTAGTGAACACTGACAAATGCAGAAGATTCTTTTTGCTGCTGTTGACTTGTGTGTTTTGTATGGTGAGAATTCTCAGCATCATGTCCTATAAAAAACTAAAGCAAACAACAAACAATGCAACCGCACTCTGTAAACACATAATAAAGTAAATACTATTGTGCCCAGGGGCGTACCTACCATAGCGGCAGACCATGCGACTGCTATGGGGCCCAGGGCAAGAGGGGCCCAGTCTTAGTTGGGATTATCTCCTCTTCTACTGGAGGTGAAAACTTGGTCAGGACTCTACCCTCTAAAGCAGGGGTGCACAGCCTGCGGCCCGTGGGCCGCATGCGGCCCCCAGAGCCATGGTTTGCGGCCCCCGCCCTGCTGGGCAGAAACACAGCTGATCCTGCAATCAGCTGTGTTTCTGCACAGAGCAGATGGATCACAGGTTTTGCCCCTGCACTGTAGCAGGAGCGGAAAGGGTCCCCGGCTATTAGTGAGATCGGGGAAGCTGAGGAGAAGACAGAAGCGCTTTATTAGCGCTTCTGCCTTCTCCTCTATGAGCGCTCTCCAGTGTGGACCCGGCGATCACGTGATCGCTGGGTGTCTCGGGAACAGAGAAGCGCTGCCCTGGTACAAAGCCTCCGCAGCAGGCTGGTTTATGTGGTAAAAATATATATTAAAAAAAGTTAAAAAATGATTTAAAAAAATTTGAAAACGAAATAAAAATATAATAAAATATAAATAAAAGAAAAGAGAAATAAAATATTGTGGCACAAAAGAAAAGAAAATTATTTAAAAAAATTAACAAATAACATAAAATAAAAAGTGCTTAATAAAAGAGTGTTCACTGTCCCACAACAGTCTTTTTATGACCCCTTGGGGGACATATAATGTTGCAAAAATATATTTTAAAAATTATAGAAAATTATAAAAATAAATATAAAAATTATAAAAAATTATACAATAAAATATTAATAAAATTCAAATAGAAGTAAAAAATAAAAAGGAAAAAGTGAAAAAATGTAAACAGTGACAGTCTTTTTATGACCTCTTGGGGGACATATTATGTAGCAGAAATATATTAAGTTAAAAAAATTATACATAAAAGAAAAAACACCCACACTAATCAAAACCGTCACCATTAATGCCCCATTCACGTGAAACTTTTCATATTATATAGCAAAACGGCCTACACAAAATAGGGAACTAATTCTAATAATTTATTTTGGTGTCAGTTTGTATATTTAAAGAATAAGGAGCTATAGTTTGAAAAAAATATATACTTTTTAAAAACATTTTGTACAGTTTCCCCCAAATAAAAATTGTTGCAAAAATTATTTTGGTAGTCCAACAAATAAGATAGTTAGAACCATTTGAACCACCACGCGCGCTAAATCACAAAAAAGTGTCTGGTCATTAAGGCCTTTTTGGGCCTGGTCATTCAAGAGTTAACCAATAGGCGCCTTTCCCACTAGCAAGGTAAAGCGCTTACTGGTTACTGCAGGGCGCCTATAACTGGATTGGCAGGAGATGGTAATAACCAGTGAGCTCCGTCCTCTGCAGTGAAGGAAAACGCTGATTTATAAATAGGAGGCAGGATGGAAGGAAATGTCACCTTTTCTGGTAAAAATTTTTTTTAACAAGTTCCTGCAGCATGGCCTCGGAAATAGAAGATTCATACTTACCTGCTCCACGACGCTCCTGTCCTCTACCCTGCCCCCGCTGCCGCCTCCTTCCGGTTCCTGCTCTGTTTACACCTGACTGCATGGCCATGGTCACTTGTACGGCTCCAGTCAATGACTGGCTCCAGCAGTGACTTGCTGCTTGTGGCCACATCACCGCCTAAGCCAGTCATTGGCTGGAGTGGTGTATGACCATGTCCAGTGGCGTAGCTATAGGGGTCGCAGCGGTCGCAATTGCGACCGGGCCCCTAAGTCAGGGGGGCCCACGGGGCCCCCCAGGAGATAATGAGTAAAGCCCTGGCCCGGGTAGTTTACAATACTTGTGCGCTGCAGGCGGCGCCGGCCCTAACCCCCAGGCGTTCCCATGGTGACGGGGACACTTGCCTGGGGGTTAGAATATACCATCGGATCTGAGTTTTACGAGCTCAGTGAGATCGTAAAAACTCAAATCCGATGGTATATTCTAACCCCCAGGCGTTCCCATGGTGACAGGGACGCTTGCCTGGGGGTTAGAATATACAGGGCCACGCCGCTCACAGCAGTATATTTATAAACTAATCAGTAACTACTTTAACTTTAATCATTGCTCATTGCTGAGCTCTTTACTTGGATTATTTGGATATCTTACTTTGTCTTAGCTCCGGTAATAGCAGGCAGTGCGGGGGGCGGCGCTTACTCACTGACGTCACGCGCCTGCGCCGCCTAGTGGGAGGAGCAGGCGCGTGACGTCAGTGAGTGAGCGCCGCCCCCCCGCACTGCCTGCTATTACCGGAGCTAAGACAAAGTAAGATATCCAAATAATCCAAGTAAAGAGCTCAGCAATGAGCAATGATTAAAGTTAAAGTAGTTACTGATTAGTTTATAAATATACTGCTGTGAGCGTCGGGGAGGGGGATCTGTGGATGGCACTGTTTAGGGGGGGATCTGTGGATGGCACTGTTTAGGGGGGGATCTGTGGATGGCACTGTTTAGGGGGGAGATTTGTGGATGGCACTGTTTAGGGGAGGGGGGATCTGTGGATGGCACGGGGGGGGGGCCATAATTTTTTTTGCTATGGGGCCCATGCATTTCTAGCTACACCCCTGACCATGTCCATGCACTGCCAGGTGTAAACAGCGGGGGCAGTTCAAAGGACCGGAGCGGCGGGAGCAGGTAAGTATAACTCTTCGGTTTCAGGGGCTATGCTGCAGCTCGATATTTGGGACAATTACTGGGAACAAGTGTTCATAGGAGCGCTCATATCTTATAT
Organism: Bufo bufo; assembly: GCF_905171765.1. Classification (NCBI taxonomy): domain Eukaryota; kingdom Metazoa; phylum Chordata; class Amphibia; order Anura; family Bufonidae; genus Bufo; species Bufo bufo. The sequence goes on from NC_053389.1 coordinate 142,016,200, forward strand.
CTGGCCAGTATAATCGTCCAGCTGATCAGTCGATAAACAAGGAATTGCTCATTTGTTGGCTGATTTGCATATTTTATCAGGATGAAAGATGTCTGATTATCTGCAGCATGACTGTGGCAGCGATCACTCCTCCCCAGTCACTTTGCACTGGCTTGTGTAATAGGCAGATGAGCGCCGATCAACATTTTTTTATTTGTGGCCCCTTGAAATAGACCGATGTGACAATGCGGCCCCAGACCAAAAAAGGTTGTGCACCCCTGCTCTAAAGGAACAACTTTTAGCAAATGAGGCAGTGGAAAAATGCCCAAGGGTCAATGAAAGGGGTTTAGGCAGAAACTCTTCTGTCTGATGTGGGGGGGGGGGGGGGGGCCTGGTTTGATCCTTTCTATGGGGCCCTTACTTCTCTATGTACACCACTGATTGTGCCATACTCCCTATAGAAAATATACTAATGGTGCATTCTAAATGTATGATAAGAGACTGTTATCCGAGCCGTCAGGCAAGGCAGGAGACTTCTGATTCTGGGAGCGATAAGTTAAAGGCTTTAGATTTTGCATTGTTTATAGAGAGTCCCGACATCACCTAGAGATGGGCAACCCCTAAAACATGTAGGGCTAGCCTGGTACTGCATGGGCTATATGAGAGGGGACCAAGTACCAGCGAAGTAGCACTTTATATGATGTTTTTAGCATTAGTGTATTCTGGGTACTTTTATGTCTATATACAAACAAATAAAAAAATGGCGTGGTGTTACACAGGCAGGAAGTGCTCAACCCCATATGTAGTAATGCATATATATACAGTGGAGACAATCCTGCACTTGTGGCCCGTTGATAATGGCGATCCCCAGCAAAAATGCATACAGTGGAGGATGCCCGCAGTGGACCACACGTACCACAATAAACATCCTACACAAGATAGCAATTATGTATATTTGATAACCAAAATAACAATATAATAATATTAGCAAAGACAGGTGCACTCTGCAGTCTTCCTAAACCCTTAAACTCCAATTTAAATTAGCCTGTTTTCCATCTACAGGCTACATTTAGGTGCACCTGCGTGGCCTAGGCCATATCAGTCAGTCTTGAGTGGGACTTGCAGACTCCTCCCATTGCAAGCATGGTTACATGCTGGAAGTAACTGGTGAGTTGTCTGTGAGTCGGACCTCACGCTCCTGTAATTCGCCCACTGGCCCCTGGTATTGCCCATACGGCACAGGTGAGTGTTAGGACCCGAGCTACTTGAGCAACCTTGGCACTGTGCTCGGGCTCAGACATGTCCTCCACAGTAGGATATGTTGGCTAATCTCTCAATTTTAACATCAGCTTGAGGGTTTAGGAAGACCACAGAGTGCACCTGTCTTTGCTAATATTATTATTTTACTAAGTTCTAAGTTCGCCTCCCATTTGTAGACACAGGATAGTTGTGCTCCATAAGGGTTATGGTTAAGGTCAGCATAAATAGCGGAGATAAAGCCTCTAGCATAGGCAATATGTCTCAAAGGGGGTCAGTGATAAGAGTGGATGTATTTTTGGGACGGGAAGTAATAAAGTTTTTCAACTAGAAGATAACAGAAGGTTTCAGTGGACGGTAGTTTGTGTTTACTCTGCAAGGAGGCAAATGTAATAATGCCACTTTGGGAAAGTGGTAGATCCTAGTGAGTCTTTTAGCGGTCCAGAGGCATCTTGTCCTGGGGAAAATAGGGGATTATTCAATAGCGGTAGCAGAGGCAGGTGCGGGTAGATTAATCGGGCCGAATATTTTATAGATTTACAGAGTTTAAGTAAGTGTTTGTTTGAGAATGGGATTAGAAATAATGGGTTGGGATGCGGGCGGTGTCTGTGTCGACAAAATTTAATTTTTAGACAAGGGAGCTACTTCCGGGGCCTCAAGGGAAGGCCACAATGGGGTCTCACTGGAGGAGTGAAGCAGAGCCAACTGAGCCATCTTGGCAGCTGGGTAGTACTTCTGGTAGTTGGGTATGCCAGGACCTCCCTGGAGCCTGTATCTGTATAAAGTGGAACGCGCTAGCCTAGGGATGTAGTTATTCCAAACTGAAGAGACATAAGTTGTAATGTCTTCAGGATATGGGTAGGGACCGCGACCAGGAGAGCCCTCAAAAAATAAAGCAGTTTAGGTAAGAAGGACATTTTGAGCAAGTTAATTCTCCCAATCCAAAATATGTGGTAGCGGCTCCAATTTTCTAGAAGCAGCCTTAATTTATCGATGAGAGGCGGGTAGATATGAGAACAGAGTGTATGATAAGAGACTGTTATCCGAGCCGTCATGTAAGGCGGGAGACATCTGATTCTGGGAATGATAAGTTAAAGGCTTTAGATTTCACATTGTTTATAGAGAGTCCAGACACCTGGTCAAGGCTGGACAGTTCTAGAAGCAAATTTGGGAGGGAGATGTGAGGGGAACATTTAAGAATATGCACAGCTTGTAATGGATAGATGTTAGTTTGACCCCTTTAATATTTACGTTATTATGAATGTGGATAGCCAGCGGTTCGAGTGCCGGTATAAACAGTAGAGGAGAGATTATCAGGAGAGTATCAAAGGCCTTATGTATTTTTTTTCAGATGGTTTAGGAATAATAGTGATAGCTGCACTATATGGAATCTTTGTGAACTGGGGAACTTTGCCACATCTCAAAATATTTAGCTAAATAAGGGCTAAGAATAGCGGAAATTCGCTCAGGAGGAGGGGCGCGTGATTGGGAGACTAAGTCGGTGAACTCCTTAGTGACCACAAATATGCTTTTTTAAAGTGGCAACTAATGGGCCTTAGGCTGGGCCGACGCCTTTTTAAGGTGCCACGGTCTAAGAACTGCACCGGTCCCCCTTGCAAGTGGACAGGGGGGCTCAGATCTCACATAAGAGCTGTGCTCCTGCTCTAACAGCCTGGACCAGCAGGAGTGCCGATCCTGGCTGTTTAACCCCTTACATGCAGCTGGCAATGGCGCCCGCCACATGGAGGTGGTGACAGAGGGATCGTTTCAATTAAAAATAATTGTAAAAATAAAATCTCCCCCACATGTTTGGTATGGCCGCGTCCATAACAACCCGAACTACACAAATATCATGTAAATTATCCCCTATGGTGAAGGCCGTAAAAAAATAAAAAATTAAAATAAAATGGTAGAATTGCTAATTTATTCTTAGTCGCCACCGAAAAAACATAATAACAAGTGATAAGATAGCAACAACAACAAGTTATCCTGCAAAAAAAAAGTCCTCGCACAACTCCATAGAAAGAAAAATAAAAAGTTATGGGTCTTGGGCAGTGGCAATGCAAATGGTTTTGTGGCACAAAAGCAGTGGCGTAGCTATAGGGGTCGCAGCGGTCGCAATTGCGACCGGGCCCCTAAGTCATTGGGGCCCACGGGGCCCCCCAGGAGATAAAGAGTAAAGCCCTGGCCCGGGTAGTTTACAATACTTGTGCACTGCAGGCGGCGCCGGCGGCTAAGTTCAGAGGGGCGGAGGCTCAGCCAGAGGAGGGAGTGTTCCCGCTCCGGTGGCAGTACTGTCCAGAACTGGAGGAGAAGATGCGACTCGCGAGTGAGGGAGGTGAGGGTGGTGGCGTGACGAGCAGAGACTTGGAGATAACGGGCAGGAACCTGTGTATGAGGAGCTGTCTGAATATGAGGAGGGGTCTCTGTGTGTGAGGAGCTGTCTCTGTATGGGGAGCAGCGCATAGTTACATCCCTTCCCATAAGTTCCGTTCCCTGGATAGCTGACACCTATTTGGCTGGGACTGGACTGTGACTTCATATGTGCTCACCAGTTCAGTGGGAGGCTTTGATGCAACTTGGTCCTGCATGTTCTGTCTTTGTTAATGCTGGAAGTATTGCCCTATTAACACATTGCTGTGCCCCACACACTTTATAAGTGCTGCTCACAGTAAGGCTGACTCAGTAGTGCCCTCCTCACAATTTAGCTTCCTTTAAGGGTACTTTCACACTTGCGGCAGGACAGATCCGACAGGCTGTACTGCATGGCCAACTTTTTAGTCCGGCGGCCTCTCACTGCGAACTGCCGTAGCGGAAGGACGGATCCGACAGGGTGAACAGCCTGTCGGATCCGTCCTGCCGCAAGTGTGAAAGTACCCTTAGTGACCGTCTTGCAATAATGTTGCCCCTTTAATGCCCCTTACAATAGTGTTGGCCCTTCGTGCAGCCTTACAAGGCCACCTATACAATAGTGTGGCCCCCTTAGTGCCCCCCTTACAGTAGTGTTGCCCCCTTAGTGTCCCCCACAATGGTGCTGCCCTGTAGTTTTAATAAAATAAAAAAGTAATACTCACCTATCCCAGTCCCCAAGATGATTGGAGCACACCTTCCCCCTATCCTGTGTTCTCCCCCTGCTCAGCTCACCAGGAACCATGACGTTACTGCATTGCAGCTGCCCAGGGGCGTAGCTATAGGGGGTGCAGAGGTAGCAGTCACTATTGGGCCCAGAAGCCTGAGGGGGCCCAAAGACCCTTGTGCTTCATAAGAAGACACCGGTATTATAGAAAGCGCATGCTGGTCAAGTTACACCTCTGGCTAGAAAGAAGGGGTTAGGTCAAGATTTGGCTTGGGTGGTGCCATTTAAATTTTCTCTTCCCCTGCCACTGGCCCCAAGCACAGAGGGAAGGGGGGCCCAAGCTGAATTCTTGCACCAGGGCCCATGAGCCTTTAGCTACGCCCCTGCACAAAAGTAGTAAAATGTAAAAAAACAACATGTATTTGTTATCGCTATAATCATACTAATCCAGAGAATAATTATATTATGTTAGTTATACCGACACATGACCTCTGCAAACTTTATAATGTAAAAACTCAGTGGCACTACTGCTGTTTTTTCCCATCTCCCTCCCAGAAAGAGTTAATAAAACTTAATGAGAAGGTTATGTGGACCCTAAAATCACACCGTTAAAAACTACAACCTGTCCCATAAAAAAACAAGCCTTCATAAAGCTATATAGATTGAAAAATAAAAAAGTTATAACTCATGGAAGACGACAAGGAAAAAAGGAAGATAAACACTTGGTCAGTAAGGCCCAAAATAGGCTGGTCACTATTAAGAATGTTCGGAACTCAGAGGTTATCTATTCAGGATTGGCAGTTGAAGTACCCTGACCAGTACAGAGTATGTAGAAGGAACCAACAGATGGAGTAGCTCTAAGTTTCCTTGCTAATGGGGTGGAAGGTTTATTATTTAATGTATAATATTTCTGTTTAGACCATCAAAGGTTGCATTCTACAATATCTGTGAGGCAAAGATTGACCTTTCGCATGAGAAAGGGCTAGATGGGCTTGCTTTGATCGTATCCGTTTTACTGTCCGTATTTTGCAGATCTGTTATTCTGCAAAATTCAGTCTCAGTCTATTCCGTGTTGCTTTCGCATCCGTTCCGTATGTCCACAAAATACAGAAGTTCTCTTTCCGTATGTGGATCCACAAAAAAAAGGGAAGTCTTTTTTATAGTTTCCAAGGTTACATTAATAAAAAAAAAATGTCACATGGGCACCATTTTCTCTGGCTATGACGACATAGAACTTTGTTCAAATCTTGTGCTTGGTCGGCATTTCTTTACGTTCATCACGACTGATGTGAAAGAGGTGCTCCTGAGCTGGCTCATTTCTCTGAGATTCAGACAGCAGTTACCTGACTGAAGAACCGAGGAGGAGGAGTAGGCAATAGGTTCCTCCCATTGTCTCCCAGCGCTCAGGAAGGGCAACTTTCACTGTTTGTACACCGATTTGCAACAACACCCTGATAAATTCCAGGGTTATTGTCGTATGTCGGTGGCTACATTCAATAACTAGCTTTCAACTCTACATTCTGGCCTCACTTTCCAGGAACGAACATCAGACGCAGCATTTCTGCAGAGCAAAGGCTTCTTGTCACATTGAGGTAAGAGTCTTACAACTGAATTAAATACTATTAATATTTTATCAAATTATATATTATTAAAATATAATAAATAAACAGATAACAATAGATAAAAACAGATTATCTTAATGGGACATAAAATACCCTAATGGGACATCAATACAGGTAATATTTTTAACTTCAGAAGAGTAAGTTCTGCAAGCAGGGGTGCACCTAGCCTTTCTGCTGCCTGAGGCAAAAACTAAAATGGTGCCCCAACCCCCAATGCCAATTTCTTAACCTAACCCCTTCCCTCGAGCCCTACTGTTAAAGACATACTTGGAAAACATTACATACAGAGCTACAAAACATACATGGTAATACAGCACCACATACTGAGCCCACTGTGCTTCCCAATACTATACTGCAGAAACAGATGATCCCCCTTCTGCTGCCCCCTCTTGCCACTAACTAGTGCTGCCTGATGGTGCACTGGTGGTGCACCCCTGTCTGCAAGACTACAAGGAAGAGACATGGATATTTCAATAGTGCAGTGCGATACAAAAAGTAATTGTCAGATAAAAGGGATAAAATACACAGATGACAGGTAAAAAAAACGGCTGACCCGAGCCCCTCTTTCCCTGGCAATTTAAACCATTTCCTGAGAAGAGGCTGTCCTTATGATAAAGAAGCATACTTCTTCCCTTACCAATTATATTTAATTTGAGAAATCCCAAAGTGGTCATATGTCCTGGCAAGAATCTCCTAGAAATATAATATTGCTTGCAATTACCTGGGCATACATTTACCAACCAGGTCAAACCAAACACGATGGTAATCGAGCCATGATTTAAGCCAATAGCCAATTCTAGGTAGTTCCTCTGAGTGTGTGGCTATGGATTCAACATACATATGAGCCCTATTCTTCCTGATCGTAACTACATAGGGGGGGTCACTTCAAATATCAATTATGATGGAGTTTGCGTTGATGAATCATATTTTCTTTGAAGCTCAGCCATTGTCAGGCTTTTCCCTGGCCCTCATGGCAGACACACTACAGGCACTTCTTTGCCTATCTTTCATCCCTGTTCAGGAAGTGTCGGTAATTACCTCCACTTTAATTACCTAGTGATAGTACCCTGGTGACTTTAGGGACAATAAAATATTTGTCAGAGAGTGGACATCCTGTGATGCTAACAGATATGCATTCATTAAGGAACACAGATGGGGTTATGAACAGACAATGAATATTGACTCTTTTACCTAAAACACTCCAGTTGATATTGGTGTATATAGAAGTACAGCTGATGGCCGCATCTTCTGTACTTCCAGAATGGGTGAATGTCTTCATGCCAACCAACTTGCCCTACCCGAGCCCAGATGACTCCCAGGATCTACTGCTTGTAATCATGGCAGACAAAGGTTTTGCATTATCACCACATGTAATACGTTGCCTTTCCACAACGTGATTTGGACAACTGGAAGAGCATATTTAACTATCGACTGTCTTGTGCACGTCGATATGTTGAATGTTCTTTCGGAATGCTTTCCATCCAATAAGTGGATGGTGTTAATTTTGTCCTTGCAGATGACTCTGGAAAATACCACCCTGGTGATTCAGGCATGTGCGATTTTACACAACTTCACCAGGATTCATGATGAGCCCTCAGATGCTGAAATGCAACAATTTCTGGCAACATCATCTGTTGGATTGGACCAAAATATTCATAGAAGACCTGGAACAGCTGGATTTGCAGTTCGGGAACTCTATGCAGATTACTTCAGCAGTACTGAGGGTGCATTACCATGGCAGATGGACAGGATTTGGTGCACTCGTTTATTTTATCTGGGTACGGGATACCAAATTTATGTCAAATTTTATTATTAGTTAGTTACTTAGTTCCCCTGCTATTTCAGTGTAGTGCAGGGACTCGCAAGAGAATGAGGACCCTTGACGTGGACTTAATTTAAATAATTTGTGTGAAATTATTACATTTGATTTTGGTTTGTTTTTTTCTATTGAATTTGGTTGACAATACTAATGGCTCATTTTATTTAATTATTATTTTATAACTATAGTAATGATTATTTTAATATATTTAATTATAATAATCATACAATAGATACTATGTATATTTTTATCTTTTGCCCACTTTTCAAAATATTTCACATTTAAATTATTTTATGTATCATAATATATATATATATATATATATATATATATATACAGTTGCAAGAAAAAGTATGTGAAACCTTCGTAATGATATGGATTTCTGCACAAATTCGTCATAAAATGTGATCTGATCTTCATCTAAGTCACAACAATAGACAATCACAGTCTGCTTAAAGTAATAACACACAAAGAATTAAATGTTACCATGTTTTTATTGAACACACCATGTAAACATTCACAGTGCAGGTGGAAAAAGTATGTGAACCCCTAGACTAATGACATCTCCAAGAGCTGATTGGAGTGAGGTGTTAGACAACTGGAGTCCAATCAGCTGCCCTGCCCTATAAAAACACACACCAGTTCTGGGTTTGCTTTTCACAAGAAGCATTGCCTGATGTTAATGATGCCTCGCACAAAAGAGCTCTCAGAAGACCTATGATTAAGAATTGTTGACTTGCATAAAGCTGGAAAGGGTTATAAAAGTATCTCCAAAAGCCTTGCTGTTCATCAGTCCACCGTAAGACAAAATGTCTATAAATGGAGAAAGTTCAGCACTGATGCTACTCTCCCTAGGAGTAACCCTCCTGTAAAGATGACTGCAAGAGCACAGCGCAGACTGCTCAATGAGGTGAAGAAGAATCCTAGAGTGTCAGCTAAAGACTTACAAAAGTCTCTGGCATATGCTAACATTCACTGTTAGTGAATCTACGATACGTAAAACACTAAACAAGAATGGATTTCATGGGAAGATACCACAGAGGAAGCCACTGCTGTCGTCCAAAAGAAACATTGCTGCACGTTTACAGTTTGCACCTGGATGTTCCACAGCAGTACTGGCAAAATATTCTGTGGACAGATGAAACCAAAGTTGAGTTGTTTAAAAGAAACACACAACACTATGTGTGGAGAAAAAGAGGCACAGCACACCAACATCAATACCTCATCCCAACTGTTAAGTATGGTGGTGTGGGCATCATGGTTTGGGGCTGCTTTGCTGCGTCAGGGCCTGGACGGATTGCTATCATCGAAGAAAAAATGAATTCCCAAGTTTATCAAGATATTTTGCAGGAGAACTTAAGGCCATCTGTCCACCAGCTGAAGCTCAACAGAAGATGGGTGTTGCAACGGGACAACGACCCAAAGCATAGAAGTAAATCAACAACAGAATGGCTTAAACAGAAGAAAATACGCCTTCTGGAGTGGCCCAGTCAGAGTCCTGACCTCAACCCGATTGAGATGCTGTGATATGACCTCAAGAAAACGATTCACACCAGACATCCCGAGAATATTGCTGAACTGAAACAGTTCTGTAAAGAGGAATGGTCAAGAATTACTCCTGACCGTTGTGCACGTCTGATCTGCAACTACAGGAAACATTTGGTTGAAGTTATTGCTGCCCTTTGTCCCGGCAGCGAAACGTGCATGTAGGGATTTGCCTATGCATATACAGGGACATATAGTATTGTAGAACCAGGGACAGGTTCCGGACGGGGTCGTCCTTTTAAGGACGAGTGCCCTGTGGTCAGGTTGCTACCACACCTTTAGTATCAGGGTCTACGGTTAGACAGCTATAGGGTTAACTATAGGGACCCTACATGCATTTGTCTGATTGCATCTACCTTTCTTTTCCCTGCGATTCATCCGACCATCTATACAGGATGAACCACTACTGAAACATCGTGTGGAGAAGCTTCAGACGACCTTCCCTGGGTACCGGTAGGACACACTGGTTACCTACTCAGTGCCGCCGTGCACTAAAATCATTTTTTGATACTGGGATGACCATGGACCACTTCACCTAGTGGTCTACACCTATATTCATCCCTTGTATCTCATTTTTTGCACACTTTATTTAGGATTTTATTTAGCATATAATATTAAATGTTCTGTTTTAGGATTATTCTCTTTGAATTTTGAAGTTATTGCTGCCAAAAGAGGTTCAACCAGTTATTAAATCCAAGGGTTTACATACTTTTTCCACCTGCACTGTGAATGTTTACATGGTGTGTTCAATAAAAACATGGTAACATTTAATTCTTTGTGTGTTATTAGTTTAAGCAGACTGTGATTGTCTATTGTTGTGATCAGATCACATTTTATGACCAATTCGTGCAGAAATCCATATCATTCCAAAGGTTTCACATACTTTTTCTTGCAACTGTGTGTGTGTGTGTATATATATATATATATATATATATATATATATATATATACACACACCTCTATGTATAATCAAAGATACAGAGATATTAATGCATATTTTTTTAATTTTATAAAATTTAAAAGTATATTTTTAGAAACTTCTTTACATATTTGAAAATGCTGTAATAATTTCTAATCTCTGTACTGTTGTAATGCTTATAAAAAATAAAAATAACCTTATATTATAGAAATTAGAAAATATAAATAAAGCCACAAACATTAAATGATTATTATATATATGTAAATCAGCCTGGTAAGGAGCCCAAGGGGCTGTACTAACCGTTCTGGAGCCCAGCCACACACCCCTGTGAAGGAGCCCAGCACCGCCTGTATCTAGGAATCTTCTCCTTGCTCACGAAGTCAGATCGCCGTAATCTCACGATGCGCAGTGCTGGCATAGTGTTGCTTTCCTGTGCTGGCATCAGCCTCAGGGAAGGAACTGCACATGCGCGAGCTTGCACATCGCGAGATTACAGCGATCTGACTTAGTGAGCAAGTAGATGATTCCTAGATACAGGCGGTGCTGGGCTCCTTCACAGGGGGGCGTGGCTGGGCTCCAGAACGGTTAGTGCAGCCCCTTGGGCTCCTTACCAGGCTGATTTACATATATATATATACACTGCTCAAAAAAATAAAGGGAACACTTAAACAACACAATGTAACTCCAAGTCAATCACACTTCTGTGAAATCAAACTGTCCACTTTGGAAGCAACACTGAGTGACAATCAATTTCACATGCTGTTGTGCAAATGGGATAGAAAACAGGTGGAAATTATAGGCAATTAGCAAGACACCCCCAATAAAGGAGTGGTTCTGCAGGTGGTAACCACAGACCACTTCTCAGTTTCTATGCTTCCTGGCTGATGTTTTGGTCACTTTTGAATGCTGGTGGTGCTTTCACTCTAGTGGTAGCATGAGACGGAGTCTACAACCCACAAAAGTGGCTCAGGTAGTGCAGCTTATCCAGGATGGCACATCAATGCGAGCTGTGGCAAGAAGGTTTGCTGTGTCTGTCAGCGTAGTGTCCAGAGCATGGAGGCGCTACCAGGAGACAGGCCAGTACATCAGGAGATGTGGAGGAGGCCAACAACACAGCAGCAGGACCGCTACCTCCGCCTTTGTGCAAGGAGGAACAGGAGGAGCACTGCCAGAGCCCTGCAAAATGACCTCCAGCAGGCCACAAATGTGCATGTGTCTGCTCAAACGGTCAGAAACAGACTCCATGAGGGTGATATGAGGGACCGACGTCCACAGGTGGGGGTTGTGCTTACAGCCCAACACCGTGCAGGACGTTTGGCATTTGCCAGAGAACACCAAAATTGCAAATTCGCCACTGGCGCCCTGTGCTCTTCACAGATGAAAGCAGGTTCACACTGAGCACATGTGACAGACGTGACAGAGTCTGGAGACGCCATGGAGAATGTTCTGCTGCCTGCAACATCCTCCAGCATGACCAGTTTGGCATTGGGTCAGTAATGGTGTGGTGTGGCATTTCTTTGGAGGGCCGCACAGCCCTCCATGTGCTCGCCAGAGGTAGCCTGCCTGCCATTAGGTACCGAGATTAGATCCTCAGACCCCTTGTGAGACCATATGCTGGTGTGGTTGGCCCTGGGTTCCTCCTAATGCAAGAAAATGCTAGACCTCATGTGGCTGGAGTGTGTCAGCAGTTCCTGCAAGACGAAGGCATTGATGCTATGGACTGGCCCGCCCGTTCCCCAGACCTGAATCCAATTGAGCACATCTGGGACATCATGTCTCGCTCTATCCACCAACGTCACGTTGCACCACAGACTGTCCAGGAGTTGGCAGATGCTTTAGTCCAGGTCTGGGAGGATATCCCTCAGGAGACCGTCCGCCACCTCATCAGGAGCATGCACAGGCGTTGTAGGGAGGTCATACAGGCACGTGGAGGCCACACACACTACTGAGCCTCATTTTGACTTGTTTTAAGGACATTACATCAAAGTTGGATCAGCCTGTAGTGTGTTTTTCCACTTTAATTTTGAGTGTGACTCCAAATCCAGACCTCCATGGGTTGAAAAATTTGATTTCCATTTTTTAATTTTTGTGTGATTTTGTTGTCAGCACATTCAACTATGTAAAGAACAAAGTATTTCAGAAGAATATTTAATTAACTCAGATCTAGGATGTGTTATTTTTGTGTTCCCTTTATTTTTTTGAGCAGTGTATATATATATATATATATATATAAAAATCATTTTTTACACTCAATAAAACCACTCAGAGATATGGGACAGGTATATTGCGGACATGCTAGCGGCGATCTAGCCGTGCATGTCCGCATCTCTAATATACCATATTTTCCACTTTATAAGACGCACCAGACTATAAGACGCACACCAGGTTTAGACAACAGAAAATCAGAAAAAAACAGGTCCTCTTTAACCCCTTAGGGACCCATGACGTATCGGTACGGCATGGTTCCCGAGTCCTTAAGGACCCATGATGTACCGGTACGTCATGTGTTGTTCCGATCACCGGCGGGCGGTGATCGGAACAAGGTGCCTGCTCAAATCATTGAGCAGGCACCTCGGCTAAATGCGCGGGGGGGTCCCCCCCCCCCCGTGTCGGCGATCGCCGCAAACCGCAGGTCAATTCAGACCTGCGGTTTGCGGCTTTTACCTGGTGCGGCGGCGGTGGTCGGCGGTGCCATCGGGTCCCCATGGGGCTGTGGGGGGGACCCGATGGCATGAAAGGCAGCGCGATGCCTAAGGAAGGCATCGCGCTGCCTTCCGGTGAAGAGCCTGTGAGATCCAGCCCCCTGGATCTCACAGGCGTGAGATCCAGCCCCCTGGATCTCACAGGCCGGAAGCTGTATGAGTAATACACACTGTATTACTCATACAGCCAATTCATTCCAATACAGAAGTATTGGAATGCATTGTAAAGGATTAGACCCCAAAAGTTCAAGTCCCAAAGTGTGAAAAAAAAGTTGAAAAAATAAAGTTTTCCCCCAAAAAATTCAGTTTCAAGTAAAAATAAACAAAAACGTTATTTTCCTCAAATAAAGTAAAAAAAAATTGGTAAAAAATATATGGGGGGGGGGAGTATACATATTAGGTATCGCCGCATCCGTATCGACCGGCTCTATAAACCTATCACATGGCCTAACCCCTCAGCTGAACACCGTAAAAAATAAAAACTGTGCTAAATAACCTTACATCACAAAAAGTACAACAGCAAGCGATCAAAAAGGGGTTTGCCCACCAAAATAGTACCAATCTAACTGTCACCTCATCCCGCAAAAATGAGCCCTACCGGAGACGAAAAACTATGGCTCAGAATATGGAGACACTAAAACATAATTTTTTTTGTTTTAAAAAAGCTGTTATTGTGTAAAACTTCCATAAATAAAAAAAAATGAATACATATTTGGTTTTGCCGCGTTCGTATCGTCCGGCTCTATAAAAATATCACATGACCTACCCCCTGAGATGAACACCGTAATAAAAAAAATAAAAAAACTGTGCTAAATAAACCATTTTTTGTCACCTTACATCACAAAAAGTGTAATAGCAAGCGATCAAAAAGTCATATGCACCCCAAAATAGTGCCAATCAAACCGTCAACTTATCCCGCAAAAAATAAGACCCTACCTAAGATAAATCGCCCAGAAACTGAAAAAACTTGGGCTCTCAGAATATGGAAACACTAAAACATGATTTTATATATTTTTTTCAAATGATATTATTGTGTAAAACTTACATAAATAAATAAAAAAGTATACATATTAGGTATCGCAGCGTCCGTATCGACTGGCTCTATAAAAATATCACATGATCTAACCCCTCAGATGAACAGCGTAAAAATTTTTTAATAAAAACTGTGCTAAATAAACCATTTTTTGTCACCTTACATCACAAAAAGTGTAATAGCAAGCGATCAAAAAGTCACACGCACCCCAAAATAGTGATCTCATCCCGCAAAAATCATACCCTACCCAAGGTAATCGCCCAAAAACTGAAAAAATTATGGCTCTCAGACTATGGAAACACTAAAACATGATTTTTTTTCGCTTCAAAAAAGAAATCATTGTGTAAAACTTACATAAATAAAAAAAAAGTATACATGGGGCACAGGGAAGAAAAGAGTACCTGTATCGTTGGATGTAGGTCCGGGAATGCTCCTAATCCAGATTCGGTTTCTGTGGGCACTAATCAGTGCAGGGGGGGCAGTGGTTCTTCTTGCTCAAAACTTCGTTCCCTGACGAAGAAGCCCACTGGCTTCGAAACGCGTAGGATTGCTTTTGGTCCTTGGAAGTATCCGTACAACAGTTGTGACGTCACACGCTGCGCTCTCGGATTCCCTTACCAGCACGCTCCTTCGCGCGCGCCAGCTGCCGGCCGGAGCGGCCCGCGCTTTTTTGAAGTTTTGAGCAAGAAGAACCACTGCCCCTCCTGCACTGATTAGTGCCCACAGAAACCGAATCTGGATTAGGAGCATTCCCGGACCTACATCCAACGATACAGGTACTCTTTTCTTCCCTGTGCCCCATGTCCCTTTTCTTTCCAGCGCTGATACCACACTTTTATATTTGAAATACATTTATCCTTTGGATCGCGGCAACCGTTATCTTTCAGGTATTCAGCAGCTGCTCTGTGTACAGCTGTTCACAGAGAAAGGACATACTGTGACAGCGCAGATACAACTATTGAAATCCCAAAAAAAAGTATACATATTAGGTATCGCCACATACGTGACAACCTGGTCTATAAAAATATCACATGATCTAACCTGTCAGATGAATGTTGTAAATAACAAAAAATAAAAACGGTGCCAAAACAGCTATTTCTTGTTATCTTGCCTCACAAAAAGTGTAATATAGAGCAACCAAAAATCATATGTACCCTAAACTAGTACCAACAATACTGCCACCCTATCCCGTAGTTTCTAAAATGGGGCCACTTTTTTGGAGTTTCTACTCTAGGGGTGCATCAAGGGGGCTTCAAATGGGACATGATGTAAAAAAAAACTGTCAACCAAAACTGCCTTCCAAAAACCGTATGGCATTCCTTTCCTTCTGCGCCCTGCCGTGTGCCCGTACAGCTGTTTACGACCACATATGGGGTGTTTCAGTAAACTACAGAATCAGGGCTATAAATATTGAGTTTGGTTTGGCTGTTAATCCTTGATTTGTTACTGGGAAAAATGGATTAAAATAGAAAATTTGCCAAAAAGTTGAAATTCTGAAATTTGATCTCCATTTGCCAATAACTCTTGTGGAACACCTAAAGGGTTAACAACGTTTGTAAAATCTGTTTTGAATACCTTGAGGGGTGTAGTTTCTTAGATGAGGTCACTTTTATGGAGTTTCTACTCTAGGGGGGCTTCAAATGGGACATGGTGTCAAAAAAACCAGTCCAGCAAAGATTGGCTTCCAAAAACCGTATGGCATTCCTTTCCTTCTGCGCCTTGCCGTGTGCCCGTACAGCAGTTTACAACCACATATGGGGTGATTCTGTAAGCTACAGAATCAGGGCCATAAATATTGAGTTTGGTTTGACTGTTAACCCTTGCTTTGTAACGGGAAAAAAATTATTAAAATGGAAAATCTGCCAAAAAAGTGAAATTTTGAAATTGTATCTCTATTTTCCATTAATTCTTGTGGAACACCTAAAGGGTTAACGACATTTGTAAAATCAGTTTTGAATACCTTGAGGGGTGTAGTTTCTTAGATGGGGTCACTTTTATGGAGTTTCTACTCTAGGGGTGCATCAGGGGGGCTTCAAATGGGAAATGGTGTAAAAAAAAACTGTCCAGCAAAATCTGCCTTCCAAAAACCGTATGGCATTCCTTTCCTTCTGCGCCCTGCCCTGTGCCCGTACAGTAGTTTACGAACCACATATGGGGTGTTTCTGTAAACTACAGAATCAGGGCCATAAATATTGAGTTTGGTTTGGCTGTTAACCCTTGCTTTGTAACTGGAAAAAAATTATTAAAATGGAAAATCTACCAAAAAAGTGAAATTTTGAAATCGTATCTCTATTTTCCATTAATTCTTGTGGAACACCTAAAGCATTAACAAAGTTTGTAAAATCAGTTTTGAATACCTTGAGGGGTGTAGTTTATAGAATGGGGTCATTTTTGGGTGGTTTCTATTATGTAAGCCTCGCAAAGTGACTTCAGACCTGAACTGGTCCCTAAAAATTGGGTTTTTGAAAATTTCTGAAAAATTTCAAGATTTGCTTCTAAACTTCTAAGCCTTGTAACATCCCCAAAAAATAAAATATCATTCCCAAAATGATCCAAACATGAAGTAGACATATGGGGAATGTAAAGAACTAACTATTTTTGGAGGTATTACTATGTATTATAGAAGTAGAGAAATTGAAACTTGGAAATTTGCAATTTTTAATATTTTTTGGGTAAATTAGTTTTTTTTTTATAAATAAAAATGATTTTTTTTACTTCATTTTACCAGTGTCATGAAGTACAATATGTGACGAAAAAAATCTCAGAATGGCCTGCATAAGTCAAAGCGTTTTAAAGTTATCAGCACTTAAAGTGACACTGATCAGATTTGCAAAAAATGGCCAACTCCAGAAGGTGAAATAAGGCAGAGTCCTTAAGGGGTTAAAGGGAATGTGGTTTACTGCAGTGAAGGCATCAAGGTCAGTGACCTTACGGTGTACCGGGGGAAAGGGGGGGGGGGTTGGAATAGTTTTGTTCAGGTCTTGTTACCGTTAGTGTGTCATCTGCCGACTATTGTAACAATCAGCAATGGTGCATGTGGTCACCTCATTAAATTTATCCAAATACAGGTGAAACTCGAAAAATTTGAATATCGTGCAAAAGTCCAATTATTTCAGTAATGCAAATTAAAAGGAATTGCATCAATGCAGCTTAAAATTTGATTTTCGTGAAAAGGTTCCATATTCTTGTAAATTTTTGTTTTATTAACAAATATAATAGCAAATTAATACAAGTTGAACAAAATATAAAGTGAGATAACATCACCATTATACATGGAAGTTTGTATACATTATAACCTGTTGAGTCATCACAGGAATAACATTTCCTAATTTTGAAAAAGCATATTAAACAAAGTAATTATTTGAAAAAATATTAATATAAATAATTTCAAAGCTGATTTATAAAATGGTGAAGGGAAAGGAGGGGTGGGGGGGGGGAAAGGAGAGGGAAACAAAACAAGGGGTCAAACAATGTGGGGGAAAAGAAAAAGTTGTCACATGTTTTATTCGATAATTCAAGAGCACAAGAGAAAAGAAAAATACTTAGAGATCCAAATGTATAGACTTTAGTCAAATAACTTAGATAGTTTGCCAGTGGAGATGTAATCATACCACTTGGACCAGACCTCGAGGTATCTTTTAGGGTTGCCGGCAATTGTCCATTTGAGTTTTTCAAAGCGACTGATAGTTAGAACTTCCTCCATACAGTCCTGAATAGACGGAACCTCCGTACTCAGCCAATGTCTGGGAATTATGGTTTTTAATGCAGCAATTAAAAAGGGAAACAGACGGTCTTTAGGCGCAAAGTGTCTCACTCTAATCAGCTAATTAATCTATACCCCCTGAGCAAAGGGTACCTGAGATTGTTACTTTGGGGTTTCATAAGCTGTAAGCCATAATCATCCAAATTATTACAAATCAAGGCTTGAAATATCTCACTTTGCATGTAATAAGTCTATCTCATATGTTAGTTTCACCTTTTAAGTTGCATTACTGAAATAAATGAACTTTGCACGATATTCTAATTTTTTGAGTTTCACCTGTAAATGTCTCCTGTCATTGCTCTGTTGTGACCTGTTGTTCTTCTAGATTATTTTTAAGTATTTTTCTGCAACACACACACAGTTCTGGTACACACACAACTCTACTATACACAGATACAGCTCTGCTACGCATATACAGCCCTGCTACACACACACACACACACACACACACAGCTCTACTACACACACATACAGTTCTGTTACATACAAACAGCTGTGATACACCCATACAGCTCTGCTACACCCATGCAACTTTGCTACACCCACACAGCTCTGCTACATCTGTACAGTTCTGTTACACACACGCAGCTCTGCTACACACATACAGTTCTGTTACACACAGTGCTGCTACACCCATATACACATATACAGCACTGTTACACACACACACACACACACACACACACACTTATCTTTAATAAAAACTCACATTTCCCTGCACTAGTGCCGGATGTAGTTCTTCTGATCTGGCTCCTCCCAATGATAACCTCATCAAAGGTGCTCAAGCTGTACTTGGAGTTTCCTTTCAGTACAGTGTAGGACCTACCTCCCAATGTGCTCACCTGCTGCAGCGCATCACACAGATCTGGCCATGCTGGATCTCCCTGACTGCTGTTTATAAGACGCAGGCAGGTCTTATAAAGCAAAAGAATATGGTAATTATTGAAAATATAACAAATCAAATAGTTCACTTGCGTAAGACCTGACCCCATACGCCACTGATAATGGGGTCCACCGACCTGAGTGAGAAGGAGAGGAAAGTGGGGTGGGTAGGGAACACAGGAGGAAAACACATAAAACAGAAAAACATGTTGGTTTAGAACAGTGCTTCTCAAATAGTGGGGCGCGCCCCCCAGGGGGGGCGCCAGGCTCCATAAAGGGGGGCTCGTTCAGGGCCGGCCTTTGGGGTGTGCAAATTTCTTCTGTATAATGCCGGCAGGCGCGGCCCTCAGTGATGTCACGTGCCTGCGCCGCCTGCTTTATGAATGAAGCAGGCGGCGCAGACAAGTGACGTCACTGAGGGACGCGCCGGCATTATACAGAAGAAATTCGGATATACGGTACTATTAGGAGTGAGGGGGGCATGTTTTATAACTTTAAACGGCGGCGGCGGGCACATGGAATCTGTGGATGGCACAGTTAAGGGGTGGGGGTCTGTGGATGGCACTGTTATGGGCTGGGGGGGGGCACTGTGGATGGCACTGTTATGGGGTGGGGGGTCTGTGGATGGCACATATATAACAGTGCCAGCCACAGATCCCCCTGTAACAGTGCCAGCCACAGATCCCCCCCATAAGTGTCCGTCATCCACAGATCCCACCATAAGTGTCCGTCATCCACAGATCCCCCATAAGTGTGTGTCCGTCATCCACAGATCCCCCCATAAGTGTGTGTCCGTCATCCACCGATCCCCCCCATAAGTGTCCTTCATCCACAGATCCCCCCATAAGTGTCCGTCATCCACAGATCCCCCCATAAGTGTCCGTCATCCACAGATCCCCCCATAAGTGTCCGTCATCCACAGATCCCCCCATAAGTGTCCGTCATCCACAGATCCCCCCATAAGTGTCCGTCATCCACAGATCCCCCCATAAGTGTCCGTCATCCACAGATCCCCCATAAGTGTGTGTCCGTCATCCACAGATCCCCCCATAAGTGTGTGTCCGTCATCCACCGATCCCCCCCATAAGTGTCCTTCATCCACAGATCCCCCCATAAGTGTCCGTCATCCACAGATCCCCCCCATAAGTGTGTCTCCGATCCACATTTCTTTCTTTTTTTATTCTCTTATACGTTAATAAGGATACAGTGTTATGCAGAGCTGTACTTACAACTATTTTATAGACAAATGATACTATTTACAGTCGCGCGGGGGGGCGCAAAATGTTTTCTTCTTCCTAGGGGGGGCATGACAGAAAATAATTGAGAAGCACTGGTTTAGAAAGACATGTAAAAGTAGCTACATGATCATAATGTCCGGAGTTGGGGAAGACGTCGTAGTCTTTGATGGTGAGGAGGGATGGAGATGCAAGCTATCAAAACAGGGCGGGCTCCTTCTGGGGAATAGATAGAATGGGTCTTGCTTTGGTATTCAAAGATGAGCTTGAAGGGGTAACAAATCTGTCATTGTAGAATTTCCAGATATGGTTTAAGAGCCTGACGTTTTGCAATGGTACAGAGTGGCCCATGAAAAAGTAGCCCACCTCCAGGGATAGTATGACAAGATGACAAGCAAGTGGATAGTTTTTTTTTATTACCCACAAGTCACAAAAGATGCTGAAAGTGGTCGCCGTTCACGTCTATTCATCTTTAGGCATATTGGATTATGTTCGCAGATACTGCTTGCAGATCTTCAGCAATAATTTTGCGGATAGTGTTTGTGATGTTTTCCTTGAGTTCATCCAGGGGATGTAGATTGTTGGCAGACACTTTTTCGCGGGCCACCCTGTAGAAGGGGCCAGGTCGGGGATAATTGGTAGGTATGGCCTTGAAAGGTCAGAGCCAGAGACTAGTGTGCAGCGCTGAGCAGTTTGTGTGTGCGGTGATAATGGAGCTTCAGAACAATGTCCCTGGGAGGGCCATTGGGTCATTGAGCGGCTAAAGCTCTATGTACCCTGTCCATCTCTAGGCGTTCTAATGGAATGTTTGGGCAGATTTCTTCGAAGAGGACCGTAACCGTTGATTGAAGGTCTTTAATACACTCGGGTAGGCCTCAAATACGTAAGTTATCTCTGCCTGCTGTTTTCCATGTTCTCCAATTTGTCATGGAGAAGAGGTATGTCGTCCTGAAGTTATTGTTTTTCTTTCTTGTGGGAATACAAGACTGTTGTAGCATTATCCATGGGGTCTTCTAAATCTTGTGCATTGCCCAATCTCACAAATTTCTTTGGTGAGGTTAGTGGTGATATCCATGGAAACTTTAGCAAGCTTCTTTTGTATCATACCTTGAATCTGAGACAGCAAGGTGTCTGAAGAATGAGCCGTCAAGGCGTCAGAGGCTGCTGGGCTAGCCGGTATGGAATCAGGGGATGGAGGTAGTTCCCAAGCAGATGAACGAAATGAGTAGCCAGTTGATGCCAGGGTGAGAGTTGGTTTCAAGGCGGCTTAAGGGCAGTATTTGAGTCACGAGGCTGCTTCCAGGTTTATGAGGTGCTGGAGACATATTCTCACAATGATGTGCCAGGCCGTAATCAAGTAATACGAAAGGGAAGAGGGCTCTCTGTCTATATTTATCCTCCTGTAGGCACACTGGTGGCTCCCAGGACTTTACTGAATAAAGTAGAGGTTTTGTGTGTTGTCCTTTCCATGTTCTTGGATTAAAGGAATTTCATTTATTTGTAAAAATATATATATATAAAAATAAATAAAATAAAAAACTTTGAATTTAATAACTGATACAATTCTAGAGAATTTTTTTTTTTTTTTCAAATATAAGAAATATATTTTTTTTATTTAATTTTTTAATTATGATAACATTAAAATAATACAATAAAGCTTTCTCTTAAAATATCTTCAACTTTCTTTAGTTATTTTTCTTGATTTGTTTAGAGGAACCTTTACTTACATAAATTACATTGATTTCCCATAAGGGAAAGTGATGTGATATGTATTGTTATTTAGGTCTCGGTGACCTGTTAGATAGACTATAAAACATTTCCAATGGCACAGTGCCTGGCTCAGAAGGAAGAAGGAGCCCAGAAGGCCTGGATGCTGTTCTACATTTTAGCTTCAAACCCTAGTGTTACAAGTGGATACAAGTTGTATGTATTCTGCTCTGATTGCAATGTAAATGAACCAGTAAACTATTTTTTTAAACAGTTCAGATGCTTTTGTAATTTTTATTTCTGGTTCACTATCACTTATATTCTTTGAAAGGATTTTGCGTCTTACTTTGCAAATAACAATTATCAAGTGTTTTGGGAGACTTGAGCATTTCTCAGATATGAGGGCACTATTAGATCTAAGAAATACATGAATTTCAACTGTCATAGAAACATAGAAGATGGGAGAAAAAGACCCTCTCGTACATCTAGTCTGCCCTTATATTATTATTATCTTTCTTTTTATCTTAGGATAGACGTGTGTTTATCCCAGGCATGTTTAAATTCACTTCACGTTCCTGACATTGCTTCTGATCTTACCCCCAGCCAATTTCAGAATGTGTCCCCTTGTTCATGTGTTTAGCTTCTTAGCTTCTCTCCTGAACCTATTTTAAACCTCCACCATTTTTTAGCCTATCTCTGCACCTGTTCCATTTTATCTATGTCTTTTTGTAGATGGGATCTGCAGAACTGCACACAGTCCAGATGTTGTCTAACTAGCGTTCTACACACTGGGATCACACTCTCTATCTTCCTAATGGTTATACATCTAGCTATACAGCCAGCCTACTTGCTTTCCCAGCTGCCTGCCCAAACTATGCACTTATTGTGAAGCTGCCTGATATCAGAACGCCTAAATCCTTCTCTTCTGAAGTCCTTGCTAACAGAGAGCTGCCAATGAGATTCTCAGACTGAGGGTTCCTTCTCCTTATGTGCATTATTTTACATTTGGAAACATTGAACTGCAGTTTCCATTGTTTGGACCATTTATATAATGAAGCAAAATCTTTTTCTATGTTACAAACCTCTCAAGGAATATCAACCCTATTACACACTTTTGTGTCATCAACAAACAGGCAATCCTTACCTACCAAACCTTCTTCTATGTTGCCTACAAATATATTAAAAATAATAGGACCCAGCACTGGTCCTTGAGGTACACCACGTGTGATATGTCTCTCCTTAGAATGTACTGCATTAAAAATAACACTCAGATATCAATCCAACAGCCAACTGCAGATCCACTGAACTATCCAGGGATTAAGTCCAATCTTCAATAATTTATACTGTATGTCAGCTCATTATGTGGCACTGTATCAAAGGCTTTGCAAATATCGAGGTAGGCAATATCCATGGCACCTCCTTCATCCAACACTTTTGTGACATAGTCAAAGAAATCAATAAGATTAGTTTGAAATGATCGGCCCTCTGTAAATCCATGCTGTTTTGGGTCCAATAGGTTGTTGGTTTTCAGGTGATCAATTATTTTCTTTTTTTAGGAGGTTTCCATTATTGTTACTACTACAGATGTCAAGTTCACTTGTTTTAAATTCTTTATTTAAGCTTCAACAAAGGCAAGTACAAAAGTCTCGTCATCTTAGTAAAACATATCAGACGAAGACCTGTATGGAGAATCATCTGTAACAACAGTTTCATCATCATCGAAATAAAACATGTCAAAGAAGGACTTGTGTGGAGAGTCATCTGTAACATATCAGTTTCAGCACTATTGTGTGCGGTCCATAACAGTGCTTCAAGCTATCAATCTTATCTTAAATACCGTATAATCAATGAGACAGTAGGAGGGAGACAAACCGCAATACATGGGGAGGAGTTATAGGGAAAGGGGGAGGAAAGGAAAAAAAGGGGGGGATGAATAGAGTAAGGAAGAAGGTCTCTATTATGTTAATTGAGCATGGTACTCTGGTGTGTCCTGGAAGGTGAACCATGGAGTCCATGCTGAGACAAATGCCTCGTGAGAGTTTTTCAGGGTAGCCGTTAGTTCCTCCATTCTCCGGATATCCTCTATCTTGTTGACCCAAAGGTTTATAGCAGGTGGGGAAGGTGATTTCCATCTGGCTAGGATACAGGCCCTAGCTGAGTTGACCAGGTGACGCAATATTGATTTGTATAGTAGGCGGTTAGGTAGGTCCAAGAGGAGTAAAAAAAAGAAGCTTAGAGTGTTCAGAATGGGAAAGGAAAAGACCATGGTCTTTGATACGATAGAGATAAAACATCTCTAGGGGCGGGGTTGTCTGGGCGTCTTGAACCTAACACTATATGGATTCTGTTCAGTTCTATTTCGGCATCTGGAGGTCTAGCTAGGAGAGAGCTGAAAATGCAGGTAACTACTTTACGCAGATCAGAAGCAGACACCTCCTCTGGAATCCCACGTAGTTTGATGTTGCGTCGTCCTCTGTTTTCTTGGTAGTCTACTTGCAGTAGTATGTGTCTGTTCAAAGACTTCTGTGCTTCCAAATTTTCTTCAACTGTAGTAAGGCGGGATTATAGTGCAGACAAGACCTGTATTTGTGTGGCTACTTGCGTGGAGATGTTGCACAGGTCTGTTTTGACAGCAGCAATGGCCTGAGCTTGTTTGGATTCCACCCGCGATATCATGGCTTCTATATCATGTTTAGTCGGCAGGTTACCAAGGAGGGCCCATATATCTTTTAATTTTGGACATTTAGAACGTCTGCTGCCCACTGAAGAGGCAGAGAATAAGGATTCAGAGAACTCTGAGTAAGCAGGGGTTTGGAAAAGTGCAGGCGTAGACGATGGGTCTAGCAGGTTGTCAGGCGCAGGAGAAGGTCTACCATTAGTGTCTGGAGCAAAGTCCTTAGCCATAGGGCAAAGGGAGCCCGGTGAGTCATCTGGGTATGTGTCCTGTCTTCCAGCTGGAGTGATATGTCTCCAGATTTATCTCTGGGCAATGGCAGTATGGAATGTGGCGATTTTGTGGACACTGGTGCTGGAGAGACTGGGAAGCACGCAGGTGGAGTGTCAGTCACCAGGCCTGTCGCTATGCTTGTGTCCATCAGCGGTAAGTCTCCCTATGACATGGAGGAGAGAGGCTGTGGTGTTGTTGTGGCAGACGCTGGGAGCTGTGGAGGCGGCTGTTCTGGAGCTGAGGGTCCTCCATGAGGAGCGGAGCTCGGCATCGCTGTTCTCGTGGCTTCCCGCTCTGCAGTCGGCGTCATCTTGGATCCTGCAGCCGGGCGCTCTGTGGTCAATGTCTGGCTGAAATAGCGCGCTATTTGAGGTTCTGGGGCCAGGAAAGAGGAGCCCCGGCGCCCCGATCGTCTGACCATCCTTTCTTAAAGCTAGTAGTGTCCGGCTGACCATTAAATAGATAAGTTGGAGAGGCCCAGGGTCCAGGAGCTCAGCGCTGTGCGTCTTCACGGCTACATGCTCAGGTCACGCCCCCCATCAAGTTCACTTTTCTATAGTTTCCAGCTTTCCCTGTGCTACCTTTCTTGTGGTGGGGTACTACACTGGCCGTTCTTAATCTCACCTGTTAAGAGGGACTAGTTAAACAAATCTGTTAGAGGAGCAGCAATCACACAATGGAGTTCTGTAAGGACTCTGGGGTGGATGCCATCTGGACCTATTGCCTTGTTTGACTTTAAGCCTGCCAATTCACCTATAACATCAGCCTCCAAAAACACTGGAGCTCCACTCTTACAACCACTTGAACTGCCATGCTCATACAAGTCACGATTCTGAAAACTGCACACTGTAAATACTAGTTCATCAGTTATGACATCACCACCCCCGGCCAGCATGATTTCTTTAATGTTTCTTCAATCAAGATGGCTGCGATGGCCTCTCTACGAGCAAATAGGTGAGGTGAGTATGTATTTTTTTTGTTTATAACCCCTGAAAGGCCTTAATATTGCTGTCAGATGCCGCAATCAGCGTTGAATGCAGAATCTGAGGGGTTCAATGACGGGGGTGGCGTGCTACATACAATAGGATGCGATTCATGATGAATAATTTGGGAGATCAAAACTGGTGTAAAGGAATATGTTTTAAATAAAATATTCCTTTTGTTTGGTTCCTGCTTCTCCTATGCAGACCTATGTGTCAACATGGCAACGGACAACAAACAAATCGTCTAATCCTAGAGGTGCTACGATGGACATAGCCTTTAATACATTCACAGGCATTGACTGTGCTGTCATAAGTCAACACATTTCCTTTTGTAATTCGGCATCATATGGAGCATGCCACAATTTTCTTCTCACTGATGCACATGAAGCCTATGAGGAAAAAACTCAATTTCCAGGGCCTTATAATAATGGGTATATTACGGGCCATATTGAAGATTCTCATCGCTTTTGTGTGCATGAGACCTAATACCATATGAACTTGACATTTATATACAATATATGCCGTAAGATAAAGTACTGTAAAATATTTTTAGTAATTATATTCCTGTTGTAATTCATAGCTTTTTTTTCCTTTGGTTAAGGTGAATGATGGTTAATAACTGCTCAGTGATTGAATTTATTCTTCTTGGGTTTCCATCTCTCGTCCCTGTGCAAATAACATTATTTTATATACTTCTTATGTTTTACATGTTAACACTTAGTGGAAATTTCCTCATCATCCTTGTAACTTCAGCCTCTAAAGCCCTTCACACTCCAATGTATTTTTTTCTATGGAATTTATCTGTTCTTGAGATCTTCTACACATCTGTTACCATTCCAAAAATGCTTCTTAACTTCATACTGGGGACCACCTCCATCACATTTAATGCGTGCATGTCACAAGTGTTTTTTTTCATTGCACTTGGCAGCATAGAGTGCACATTACTTGCAGTAATGGCTTACGACCGATATGTTGCTATATGTAATCCATTACAATATGTCCTGATCATGAACAGTACAACATGTAAAGGACTAGTTGGTGGTTCCTGGATCAGTGGCTTCCTTAATTCTATGGTCCACACTGTCTGTACATTCCAATTACCCTTCTGCTCCTCCAACATGATAAACCAGTTCTTCTGTGACATCCCGCCATTGCTGAAGGTGGCTTGTGGCAATACGTTTCCCAGTGAGGTTGTTCTTTTCACGGTTGGAGGAGCTTATGGTTTTGGCTCATTTCTTTCAACCATAATATCCTACATCCACATTATCTCCACAATTTTGGAAATTAAATCTACAGAAGGTCGGAAGAAGGCCTTCTCTACCTGTACATCCCATCTTACTGTTGTAACATTATTCTTCGGGACATCTTTTTCTGCCTATCTGAAGCCTACATCTAAGTATTCATCGGGAGAAGGAAAGCTGGTTCCTGTGTTTTATGCTGTTATTACACCTACCCTAAATCCAATAATATACACATTAAGGAATAAGGAATTTAAAAATGCATTTAGGAAAATTATGGGGTTGAAATTTTAGAAGTTATGGGTTGTGGCCATGTGCATTGATATTGATAACCTGAGATACAAGTCATGCTGTAACTTGACATTGATTTGCTGTCAATAGTTCTAACCTTCAAGAGATTGTCCTCTGAGTAGGACCATAAAATGAGTGGATATATGCAATTTTGCTTTTAAAGAGGCATGTTGGTAAGTATTGTATTGGCAAGTAGAATTTTTAATGGAGGCAATAGGCATAGAAACAGGCGTAGAAAATTATAAATGAGACGGGCCTGCTAACTCGCCCTTTTCCCTGCCCACAACACGCCCCCTTTTTTTAGACCTGGTGTGAGCATCAGAAAAGGGGAAAAAGTCATAGATTGTGGCGCAAATAACATTTTTGCTGCAATTTGCGACAAATATACGCCAAAAGTGGTGTATATCTGTTTGTAAATGACCCCCAATGCACATACTGTAAACTGTGTCACTGTTTCCAAAATAAGCAATACCATAAGATGCTCATAATATTTATCCGTCATGATATTCATTGTGTGCACGAATGCAATAAATAGTAATGGCACCAATGAAATCTACAAATAATCCTACAAAAACTATGTAATACACAGCTCTGCCTGTAAAAAAATAAAATAATTTAGAAAATTTGTCTTCCCTGCCATTTTGCTTTTCTTGAATGCAGCACCGAGTGGAATATTTTTCCCCAAGACTCCTCCATATGACCAGCCCACCTAGAATAATAAATTAATGATTAGCATGTTTAATTACCAAGCTATTTGAATTCCTCTCACAGCTCACACATGCGTAATAAAACTAGATTAATAACGGCAAAGATTATTGAGAGGGTATATATCTGCTGCCGTCGGACTTGAGGAAAGCAAAATTACAGGTACGACAAATTTTCTCTTTTCTCTTCATCCTCAGGCAACACAGAGCTGGATATAAAAAGCAAGGCAGGGTTCCTTAGAAGCCATTATGGAGAGCCTGCAGTGCTATGCATGGGATATTTGTTTGACCAGGAGGTTGCACTGCAGATACTTGAAGAAAAATGTGGGCCTTTTTAAACCAAGGGGTGGTACTCTACAGGCAGATTATGCCCTTCTTCAGTAGATCCTACTTGTAGCAGTTCTTCAGATTCAAAGTGTTGACCAAGACTCTTAATTCTGTAATGATTCTTCTATTAATTTCTAAGTTATGAACCAGAGCCTGTTGAAATGAAGATGATAAAAAGTTTAGAAACCTTCATTAAGCAGTAGGTCTAATGTGAAAGAAACACCCAAAGTTCTCTCTCAGAGTAGTGAAAACTAGACCCTGCGAGGCCAATGGAAGCATAATGAATGTTGGTTTTTCTTCTGAGATCCAGAGGAAGGATGAACAGGAGATAGTAGCTTCAGCTGAAAGAAAGATGATTTACCAGAAGATTAGCAGCCTGTAAAGACACAGATTTTCCAAATTACAGCTGAGCTAGTTGGCCATATGTTCGTTACCAGAGCTCAGGGCCGGTTTGAGACAAAATGTGGCCCCAAATCTTGTAATAATGTACCAACAACACAGTCACATTCCATCGATTTCAGACTAGATTTACACCCCATAAAGCCCCTCACACAGATCTGCACCCTCATGGCCCCAGAATACACCAAATGTCCCCCCCTCACAAATTTACACCCCATAAAGCCATATGTAACTAGAGATGTCGCGAACATAAAATTTTCCGTTCGCGAACGGCGAACGCGGATTTCTGCAAATGTTCGCGAACGGGCGAACCGCCATTGACTTCAATAGGCAGGCGAATTTTAAAACCCACAGGAACTCTTTCTAGCCACAGTAGTGATGGAAAAGTTGTTTCAAGGGGACTAACACCTTGACTGTGGCATGCCGGAGGGGGATCCATGGCAAAACTCCCATGGAAAATTACATAGTTGACGCAGAGTTGGGTTTTAATCCATAAAGGGCATAAATCACCTAACAATCCTAAATTTTTTTGAACAACGTGGTTTAAAACATCCAGTGTGTATATACGATCAGGTATGATGTTGTATCGATCAAGTAGTGTAAGGGTTACGCCCGCTTCACAGACATTGACAGACCAAACTCCCCTTTTAATGCACCGTAAACAACCGCAAACAGTCCATTTGCCCAACCGCAAACTCCCCATTTGCACAAGGTTGGATACAAGGCTAGCCATGTCCCGTTGATGTCATTGAAGGTTTCTTCCTCCACCCAGCCATGTACAACACCAAGGGTCCCCGAAAGGTGAATTGAATTGAGTTTTCGAACGGGTATATGGTTAAAAAAACACTGGCTCCCTCCCCTTTGTTTGAATCCACGGTCACTGCGTCTGCGCCGTGCAATTTACTCTCACACCCGATATGAGTGGTATTTTCTGTAGTTCTCTCTTCTCATCAGTTTAATCCCTGTTACGTCCCCAATCTGGGGTCCATTTATTAAATTGATTTTTCGAACGGGGAGATGGTTAAAAAAAACGCTGGCTCCCTCCCCTTTGTTTGAATCCATGCCACGGTCACTGCGTCTGCGCCGTGCAATTTACTCTCACACGCGATATGAGTGGTATTTTCTGTAGTACTATTCTCATCAGTTTAACCCCTGTTACGTCCCATATCAGGGATTGCCTTTTGTGAAAAAAATTTAGGCCGGGTACCTTCGACTGCCTTCACAGTGACAGACCAAACTCTGATACACCAAAATTAATTGATTTTAGGAACCGGGAGATGGAAAAAGCAGCTTGGTCGGTCCTCTTACTCCCAAGTTGGGGCACTGCGCGTGCCATGTGCTGTGACACCCTATATGAGTGGTGTCTTAACTAGTACTATTCCTCTCAGTTTAATCCCTGTTACGTCCCCTATCTGGGGACGTGTGTAGAATTGATTAACCATTGTCGAATTAACGAACCATTACGACATCCTGCAATAATTTAGTTCTGAGCTTTGTACTTGCTTTGTATTGGAATTGATGGGGATTTTTTTAATTGTCTGCATTATTTCTAATAAACTATTAAGAGACTTTATTATTATTTTTTTATTTTATGTATTAAAAACCCATACAACTTAAAAAAAATATAAAAAAAAAAATTAATGTTTTTTCTATGAAAAATTATCCAGCCGATCGCTTTTGGTCTGATCATAATGAAGCAACTGCCTTATCATCTGGGGTGTGGCAACATTGCCAACACACTCATAGAGGTGTCCATCGCTTCATTGTGATACGCAAGCCTCTTCACCACCACAACAAGGTAACGATCACGAAGGGGAATTGACACTTGTATGTGCCTTTTTTGTTTTGTTCTGTTTTTGCAGCCACAGTGCAGCACCAGAGGCCAGAAAAATTAGGCATGTACACATGCCTGAAAAATAATGGTATTGTTGCAGCCGCTGTTGTAGCAGCGGCCAGAAAAATTGATGTTTTCAAGGCAGAAAGGTGACTAAAACATTGTGGCTTGAACCCTAGTTGGTGGCGGAGAATTCACGAAAGTCATCCGGTATGCAGACATTAAATACAGCAGCGTGGGGACCATTTTGAGGCCAAGGCATGTCATCAGGCCCTTTGTTAGTCAAACGTATCCCCCACTGTCAGTCCCTTCGGGATCCATGCCTCATTCATCTTAATGAAGGTGAGGTAATCAACACTTTTTTGACTGAGGCGACTTCTTTTGTCAGTGACAATGCCTCCTGCTGCACTGAAGGACCTTTCTGACAGGACACTTGAAGCGGGGCAGGCCAGAAGTTCTATTGCAAACTGGGATAGCTCAGGCCACAGGTCAAGCCTGCACACACAGTAATCAAGGGGTTCATCGCTCCTCAGATTGTCGATATCTGCAGTTAAGGCGAGGTAGTCTGCTACCTGTCGGTCGAGTCGTTCTCTAAGGCTGGATCCCGAAGGGCTGTGGCGATGTGTAGGACTGAAAAAGCTCTGCATGTCCTCCATCAACAACACATCTGTAAAGCGTCCTGTCCTTGTGGTCGTGGTAGGAGGAGGATTACTTTCACCTCTTCCCCAGTTAGATTCCTGTTGTGCTGTGACATCCCCCTTATAAGCTGTGTAAAGCATATTTTTTAGTTTGGTTTTGAACTGCTGCATCCTTTCTGACTTTCGGTACTTTGGTAACATTTCCGCCACTTTCTGCTTATACCGGGGATCTAGTAGCGTGGCCACCCAGTACACGTCGTTCTCCTTCATCCTTTTTATACGAGGGTCCCTCAACAGACATGACAGCATGAAAGACCCCATTTGCACAAGGTTGGATGCCGAGCTACTCATTTCCCGTTCCTCGTCCTCACTGATGTCATTGACGGTCTGTTCTTTCCCCTAGCCACGTACAACACCACAGGTCCCAGATAGGTGACAACAACGAGCACCCTGGGATGCCTGCTGTGGTTGGTCTTCCTCCTCCTCAAAGCCACATTCCTCCTCTGACTCCTCTTCCTCATACTCCTCTTGCAGCGTTGCCGCAGGTCCGGCAAGCGATGATGACATGGCTGTTTCTGGTGGTGATGGTGACCACAACTCTTCCTCTTCCTCTTCACGCTCATCTACAGCCTGATCCAGTACTCTTCGCAGGGCACGCTCCAGGAAGAAAACAAATGGGATGAGGTCGCTGATAGTGCCTTCGGTGCGACTGACTAGGTTTGTCACCTCCTCAAAAGGACGCATGAGCCTACAGGCATTGCGCATGAGCGTCCAGTAACGTGGCAAAAAAATTCCCAGCTCCGCAGAGGCTGTCCTAGCACCCCGGTCATACAAATACTCGTTGACGGCTTTTTCTTGTTGGAGCAGGCGGTCGAGCATTAGGAGTGTTGAATTCCAACATGTCAGGCTGTCGCAAATCAAGCGCCTCACTGGCATGTTGTTTCGGCGCTAAATGTCTGAAAAGTGCACCATGGCCGTGTAGGAACGCCTGAAATGGCCACACACCTTCCTGGCCTGCTTGAGGACGTCCTGTAAGCCTGGGTACTTAGACACAAAGCGTTGTACGATGAGATTCAACACATGTGAACAAATTGCTTCCATTGTCACACACCACTTTGCCGATCTCCAGTTGGTGCAGAGTCAGCCACTGATCCACCTGTGCGTTCAGGGCGGACAGGAGTGCTGGTCCGGTGTGGCTCTCTGCTTTCAGGCAAGTTAACCCCAAGACAGCGTGACACTGTCGTATCCGGGATGTGGAATAGCCCCTGGGGAGCTGGGGGGATTCAGTTGATGTGCAGGCAGACGCCGCAGCAGAAGAGGACTCAGCCGAGGAGGTTATCGAAGAGGATGGAGTAGGAGGAGTAGAGGAGGTGGCAGTAGGCCTGCCTGCAAGTCGTGGGGGTGTCACCAACTCCGCTGCAGAGCCACGCATTCCATGCTTGGCAGCCGTCAGAAGGTTGACCCAATGCGTAGTGTACGTGATATACCTGCTTTGATCATGCTTTGCAGACCAGGTATCAGTGGTCAAATGGACCCTTGCCCCAACACTGTATGCCAGAGATGCCATGACTTCCTTTTCAATCACTGAGTAGAGGTTTGGGATTGCCTTTTTTGAAAAAAAAATTGTCTGGGTACCTTCCACTGTGGTGTCCCAATAGCGACAAATTTTTTGAAGGCCTCAGACTCCACCAGCTGGTATGGTAAAAGCTGGCGGGCTAAGAGTTCCGTCAAGCCAGCTGTCAGACGCCGGGCAAGGGGGTGACTCTGTGACATTGGCTTCTTACGCTCAAACATTTCCTTGACAGACATCTGACTGTGGGCAGATGAGATGGAACTGCTGAAGGTGAGAGGCGGAGTGGCGGGTGGTTGAGAGGGGGCAAGGAGGACAGCAGTGGTTGACGTGGCTGAAGATGCTAAACCAGGAGGAGGATGGTGGCTTTGAGTTTGTATGCTGCTTGTACTCATATGTTGATCCCATATGCGTTTGTGATGTGCGATCATGTGCCTTCGCAAAGCAGTTGTACCGAGGTGGGTGTTGGACTTCCCACGACTCAATTTCTTTTGGCACAGGTTGCAAATGGCATTGCTGTTATCAGAGGCGTGCTGTCTGGCTGACCCTGGGTGCCGATACATGCTGTCTGACTGTGCCACTAGCTCCTTGCGACGACCTCCCCCTGCTTCCAACTCGTCTCCTCCTTCTCTCTGTCTCCCCTTTTGAACTTCCCCCTTATCTTCTTCTCTTCGAGCAGGCACCCACGTGGCATCCACGGACACATTGTCATCATCAACCACTTCACTTGTATCTGACACCTCAGCAAAGGAAGCAGCAGCGGGTACAACATCATCATCATCATCATCATCACACTGTTTGTCCATGTGTGTAATGCTGCCTGACTGAGACATATCCCTGTTATCTACATCCTCTGGCAATAATGGTTGCGCATCACAAATTTCATCCAACTGATGTGTAAATAACTCCTCTATGGGATCCATTGAAGCGGCTGTGGTGGTGGCGGCGAGCGGGAGAGTGGTAACTTGAGAGCAGGTGACCAAAGCTGAGCTGGAGGAGGATGGTGCGTCAAGGTTCTTAGCGGAAGCTGTTGAAGATTGGGTGTCCTGTGTAAGCCAGTCATCTATTTTCTCCGAATTTTTGGGGTTCAGGGTACGTGGCCTCTGAACACTGGGCATTATTCCAGGGCCAGTGGAAATCACAGCACCACGACCACGATGGCCCCTGTGGGGTGGCCTGCCTCTGCCTGTCATTTTTTATTAGATACAGTCAGGTCCATAAATATTGGGACATCAACACAATTCTAACATTTTTGGCTCTATACACCACCACAATGGATTTGAAATGAAACGAACAAGATGTGCTTTAACTGCAGACTGTCAGCTTTAATTTGAGGGTATTTACATCCAAATCAGGTGAACGGTGTAGGAATTACAACAGTTTGCATATGTGCCTCCCACTTGTTAAGGGACCAAAAGTAATGGGACGGAATAATAATCATAAATCAAACTTTCACTTTTTAATACTTGGTTGCAAATCCTTTGCAGTCAATTACATCCTGAAGTCTGGAACGCATAGACATCACCAGACGCTGGGTTTCATCCCTGGTGATGCGCTGCCAGGCCTCTACTGCAACTGTGTTCAGTTCCTGCTTGTTCTTGGGGCATTTTCCCTTCAGTTTTGTCTTCAGCAAGTGAAATGCATGCTCAATTGGATTCAGGTCAGGTGATTGACTGGGCCATTGCATAACATTGCACTTCTTTCCCTTAAAAAAAACTCTTTGGTTGCTTTTGCAGTATGCTTTGGGTCATTGGCCATCTGCACTGTGAAGCGCCATCCAATGAGTTCTGAAGCATTTGGCTGAATATGAGCAGATAATATTGCGCAAAACACTTCAGAATTCATCCTGCTGCTTTTGTCAGCAGTCACATCATCAATAAATACAAGAGAACCAGTTTCATTGGCAGCAATACATGCCCACGCCATGACACTACCACCACCATGCTTCACTGATGAGGTGGTATGCTTAGGATCATAAGCAGTTCCTTTCCTTCTCCATACTCTTCTCTTTCCATCACTCTGGTACAAGTTGATCTTGGTCTCATCTGTCCATAGGATGTTGTTGCAGAACTGTGAAGGCTTTTTTAGATGTCGTTTGACAAACTCTAATCTGGCCTTCCTGTTTTTGACGCTCACCAATGGTTTACATCTTGTGGTGAACCCTCTGTATTCACTCTGGTGAAGTCTTCTCTTGATTGTTGACTTTGACACGCATACACCTACCTCCTGGAGAGTGTTCTTGATCTGGCCAACTGTTGTGAAGGGTGTTTTCTTCACCAGGGAAATAATTCTTCAGTCATCCACCACAGTTGTTTTCCGTGGTCTTCCGAGTCTTTTGGTGTTGCTGAGCTCACCGCTGCATTCCTTCTTTTTAAGAATGTTCCAAACAGTTGTTTTGGCCATGCCTAATGTTTTTTCTATCTCTCTGATGTTTTTTTTTTTTTTTTTTGCCTAATGATGGCTTGCTTCACTGATAGATTAAAATAGACAAATCGCCAGGACCGGATGGCATACACCCCCGTATCCTAAAGGAATTAAGTAATGTCATAGCCAGACCCTTATTTCTGATATTTGCAGACTCTATACTGACAGGGAATGTCCCACAGGATTGGCGCGTGGCATATGTGGTGCCAATATTCAAAAAGGGGCCAAAAACAGAGCCTGGAAACTATAGGCCGGTAAGTTTAACATCTGTTGTGGGTAAACTGTTTGAAGGTTTTCTGAGAGATGCTATATTAGAGCATCTCAACGGAAATAAGCCAATAACACCATATCAGCATGGCTTCGTGAGGGATCGGTCATGTCAAACTAATTTAATCAGTTTCTATGAGGAGGTAAGTTCTAGACTTGACAGCGGCGAATCAATGGATGTCGTATATCTGGACTTCTCCAAAGCATTTGACACTGTACCGCATAAAAGGTTAGTATATAAAATGAGAATGCTCGGACTGGGAGAAAACATCTGTATGTGGGTAAGTAACTGGCTGAGTGATAGAAAACAGAGGGTGGTTATTAACGGTACACATTCAGATTGGGTCACTGTCACTAGTGGGGTACCTCAGGGGTCAGTATTGGGCCCTATTCTCTTCAATATATTTATTAATGATCTTGTAGAAGGCTTGCATAGTAAAGTATCAATTTTCGCAGATGACACTAAACTGTGTAAAGTAATTTACACTGAAGAGGACAGTATACTACTACAGAGGGATCTGGATAGATTGGAGGCTTGGGCAGATAAGTGGCCGATGAGGTTTAACACTGATAAATGTAAGGTTATGCACATGGGAAGGAAAAATGCAAGTCACCCGTACATACTAAATGGTAAAACACTCGGTAACACTGACATGGAAAAGGATCTAGGAATTTTAATAAACAGCAAACTAAACAGCAAAAACCAGTGTCAGGCAGCTGCTGCCAAGGCCAACAAGATAATGGGTTGCATCAAAAGGGGCATAGATTCCCGAGATATGAACATAGTCCTACCACTTTACAAATCGCTAGTCAGACCACACATGGAGTACTGTGTACAGTTCTGGGCTCCTGTAAACAAGGCAGACATAGCAGAGCTGGAGAGGGTTCAGAGGAGGGCAACTAAAGTAATAACTGGAATGGGGCAACTACAGTACCCTGAAAGATTATCAAAATTAGGGTTATTCACTTTAGAAAAAAGACGACTGAGGGGAGATCTAATTAATATGTATAAATATATCAGGGGTCAGTACAGAGATCTATCCCATCAGCTATTTATCCCCAGGACTGTGACTGTGACGAGGGGACATCCTCTGCGTCTGGAGGAAAGAAGGTTTGTACACAAACATAGAAGAGGATTCTTTACGGTAAGAGCAGTGAGACTATGGAACTCTCTGCCTGAGGAGGTGGTGATGGGGAGTACAATAAAGGAATTCAAGAGGGGCCTGGATGTGTTTCTAGAGCGTAATAATATTACAGGCTATAGCTACTAGAGAGGGGTCGTTGATCCAGGGAGTTATTCTGATTGGAGTCGGGAAGAAATTTTTTATTCCCCTAAAGTGGAGAAAATTGGCTTCTACCTCACAGGTTTTTTTGCCTTCCTCTGGATCAACTTGCAGGATAACAGGCCGAACTGGATGGACAAATGTCTTTTTTCGGCCTTATGTACTATGTTACTATGTTACTATGTATAGTGACAGCTCTTTGGATCTCATCTTGAGAGTTGACAGCAACAGATTTCAAATGCAAATAGCACAATTGAAATGAACTCTGGACCTTTTATCTGCTCATTGTTATTGGGATAATAAGGGAATAACACACACCTGGCCATGGAACAGCTGAGAAGCCAATTGTCCCATTACTTTTGGTCCCTTAACAAGTGGGCGGCACATATACAAACTGTTGTAATTCCTACACTGTTCACCTGATTTGGATGTAAATACCCTCAAATTAAAGCTGACAGTCTGCAGTTAAAGCACATCTTGTTTATTTCATTTCAAATCTATTGTGGTGGCGTATACAGCCAAAAATGTTAGAATTGTGTTGATGTCCCAATATTTATGGACCTGACTGTAAGTGTTACTATGCGTGCAAGGTACTGTGCCACCCTATATAATGTGCCACCCTATATAATATATGGTGGGCAGTGGGCACAGTACAGTCTGTACAGGTATTTGTGAGTGAGTGACACCCTGTAACGGTATGAGTGGTGGGCTAGCCAGTGGCCACAGTACAGTCTGTGGGCCAGACACACACTGGCTTGCAACTGGGATTATATCACAGAAAAATATTACATTGAATTTTTTTTATCTGCAAGGTATTTGTTAGTGAGTGACACCCTGTAATGGTATGAGTGGTGGGCTAGCCAGTGGCCACAGTACAGTCTGTGGGCCAGACACACACTGGCTTGCAACTGGGATTATATCACAGAAAAATATTAAATTGAATTTTTTTTTATCTGAAAGGTATTTGTGAGTGAGTGACACCCTGTAACGGTATGAGTGGTGGGCTAGCCAGTGGTCACAGTACAGTCTGTGTGGGCC
This sequence comes from Bufo bufo, assembly GCF_905171765.1. Classification (NCBI taxonomy): domain Eukaryota; kingdom Metazoa; phylum Chordata; class Amphibia; order Anura; family Bufonidae; genus Bufo; species Bufo bufo. Next base: position 142,053,682 of record NC_053389.1, read on the forward strand.
AGACACACACTGGCTTGCAACTGGGATTATATCACAGAAAAATATTAAATACATTTTTTTTTATCTAAAAGGTATGTGTGAGTGACACCCTGTATGAATGGTGTGCACACAGTACTGTCTGTAGGCCAGACAGACACACACTGGCTTGCAACTGCTATTATATATCAGAGAAATAATAAATTGAATTTTTTTTATCTGCAAGGTATTTTCTGTCACACCCTGTATGAATGGTGTGCACACAGTACTGTCTGTGACTGAGCCTGCAGCCTCTCACACAACACGGGCAGGCAACTGCAATATATATATATAAATATAAGAAAAAGCAGACTGATGTACCAGCCCTGAAAAGGGCTTTTTGGGGTGCTGTCAGGACGCTGTCCTTACAGCAGATGAGTCTGTGGACACTGAATACACTAGCCTAGCTAACGCTTTCCCTATTAGATCAGCAGCAGCTACACTGTCCCTCCTCTCACTAAGAATGCAGCTTCCGAATGAATCTAAAATGGATGCTGTCCAGGAGGTGGGAGGGTCTGGGAGGGAGGGTCTGCTGCTGATTGGCTGGAATGTGTCTGCTGACTGTGAGGTACAGGGTCAAAGTTTACTCAATGATGATGTATAGGGGGCGGACCGAACATCACATATGTTCGCCCGCCGCAGAGAACGCGAACAAGCTTTGTTCGCCAGGAACTATTCGCCGGCGAACTATTCGGGACATCTCTATATGTAACACCCCTGAGTGGTGTTGCCACTCTTTCACCCTGCTACTATCTCTAATGGGCTAACAAAACATTATTTTATGTATTTTTGTCCAGGTCCTCCACAATGTTTATTCCTAATATCATTATGCAACTGTTATGTTCATGTAATATGCCTGGTTCACCAGCAGGTGGCAGCGTTTTTGGCAGAGCTATCTTAGACAGAATGGAATTCACCAATCCATTCTCCCCCCTTTGGGCAGAAGTGGGCCAGTTCTGCTTGCTACCAGAAGGAGGTGGGGCAGTTCTGGTTTGTGCTGGTTGACACTCCATGTTGGAGCTGCCAGGATTCTAACCTATTCCTTGGCTGAAGATGTCCGACTAAAAAGGTGAAGTGCAGCATAAAGAAGAAGCCAAGTTACCAAGTCAGCTTGTCAGTACAGTAGAGTGAGAGAAAGATAGAGCAGAGTTGAGTTTGCCTGCCAGTTTAATGCTAAAGCCTGTTGGGACCAAGACAAAGCTTGAAGACTGTTTCTGATGAACGTTTATTAAAGTAAAGCTGCTGTTCAACTACATACATGGTCTGGACTCAATCTTTCCTATTCCCCTATTTATTGCATCAGAGCCAAAGCCTGGGGTCCAGTAGTATCCAGGTAGGAGCACCGTGACACATGAAGAGACTTTTAGGCAGCACTATACCACTCAGCATTTCTAACATCTGGGTTGCATTATAGAGGGCCCTAGGGGAGGTGCCCGTTGCACATACATATAACCTACGACCTGCATGGCCCCCAGAATATGCCAAATGCACCCCCTCACAGATTTATACCCCAAAAACCCCCACACACAGATCTGCACCCTCATGGGCCCCAGAATACACCACATGCCCCCTCACAGAAATGAGTTCTTCTTTCTCACAAAAATCTATAGCAATGGAGCGGGTTGTCATACAGCATGTACCCCAGGATTGCACTTCACACCACTAGACCCTCCCTCACATGGCTGCTTGCAGGCATATAAAAAACCCTCTCTCCCAAAATACCTCCACAAGCTCCAGCAGTCTGTGCAGAAAGAAAACTTTGTCCTGTACCCATGTTACTATTAACCTGTTCCTGACAGCCGCCGTACGTGTACGGTGCATGTTGGGTCTTTAAAGATCGTGCCCACTCTAGAGTGCAGCGGGCACCATAGCAACCGGGTGCCTGCTGTTTCATATAGCTATGATTGTGGCTAATGTCTGCGATCGACGGCAATGCTGACTGCAGACACAACCACCCAGATAACGTGGTCAAATGTAACCACGACATCTGAGAGTGTTAAAAACCTGAAGCAGTGGAGATTGGGGAAAGCGCCCTGTTCTAATAATGAACCGGAGCCTGTACTAGCCTTCCAGGCTCAATATTAGTATATCCCAGTTTAGGCCACTAGGTGGCAGCACTGAACTGTGATATAGTGATTTCTATATAGAATAATGGAGCAATTTCCCTTATTCTGTATACCGTATTTTTGCCTTATATAAGACGCACCTAGGTTTTAGAGGAGGACAATAAGAATATATTTTTTTTCATTAGACCTCAGATCAGACCAGCAATCAGACCTCAGCTCAAACCCCAATGTGAATGAGCCCCAATCAGAACTCAGACAAGATCCTCAATATAAATAAGACCACAATTCAGACCTCAGATGAGACCCCCATGCCTCAGATCAGCCTCTCATGTCTCAGATCAGCCTCCCATGCCTCATATCAGCTCCCCATGCCTCATATCAGCTCCCCATGCCTCATATCAGCCCCCCATGTCTCATATCAGTCCCCATGCCATTTATAAGCCTCCATGCCTTATATCCGCCCCCATGCCATATATCCGCCTCCATGCCTTCTTAATGGAAGCGCTCTGGTAGTGACAGTACCCCCCCCTCTACGGGTGGACTCCGGACACCCAGGACCCACCTTCTCAGGATGAGCCCTATGAAATGCCCTGATGAGGCGAGTGGCTTTAATGTCCGACACCGGAACCCACATCCTCTCCTCAGGACCATAACCCTTCCAATGAACGAGGTACTGAAGAGAACCGCGGACAATGCGAGAGTCCACAATTCTGGAAACCTCAAACTCCAGATTGCCATCAACCAAAATCGGAGGAGGAGGCAAAGAGGAGGGTACCGTGGGCTGGACATATGGTTTTAAGAGAGATCTGTGAAATACATTATGTATCTTCCAAACCCGTGGAAGATCAAGACGGAAGGCAACAGGATTGATGACTGACAAGATTTTATAAGGCCCAATAAACTTGGGACCCAATTTCCAGGAGGGAACCTTCAGTTTAATATTTCTTGTAGACAACCACACCAGATCACCCACATTCAGGTCCGGACCAGGCACACGTCTCTTATCAGCCACACGCTTATACTTCTCACTCATCTTTCTAAGATTACTCTGAATCTTTTGCCAAATGGTAGACAAAGACGAGGAAAATCTCTCCTCCTCAGGTAAACCAGAAAGAGCCCCTCCCAAGAATGTCCCAAACTGCGGATGGAACCCATACGCACCAAAGAATGGTGACTTATCAGAAGATTCCTGACGACGGTTGTTCAGAGCAAACTCAGCAAGAGGGAGAAATGAACACCAATCCTCCTGGTTCTCTGCCACAAAACAGCGCAAATATGTCTCCAGATTCTGATTGAGGCGCTCAGTCTGACCATTCGACTGCGGGTGAAAAGCAGAAGAGAAGGACAGCCGAACCCCCAGGCGAGAACAGAAAGCCTTCCAGAACCTGGACACAAACTGCGTGCCTCTATCGGAAACAATATCAGAGGGAATGCCGTGCAATTTAACAATATGGTCGACAAAAGCTTGCGCCAACGTTTTAGCATTGGGTAAACCAGGGAAAGGTACGAAATGAGCCATCTTGCTAAAACGGTCCACCACCACCAGGATCACCGACTTCCCCGAGGAACGAGGAAGATCCGTGATAAAGTCCATGGACAGGTGTGTCCAAGGACGGGAAGGTATGGGTAACGGGAGAAGGGAACCTGAAGGCCGTGAACGAGGGACCTTAGCGCAAGCGCACGTCTCACAAGCAGCCACAAAACCCTCCACCGACTTACGAAGAGCCGGCCACCAAAATCTCCGAGCAATGAGATCTACCGTGGCTCTACTCCCGGGGTGACCAGCAAGAACCGTATCATGATGCTCCTTGAAGAGTTTGTGACCTAGCTCAGGAGGCACGAACAACTTCCCAGAAGGACAACGGGCAGGTGCCTCAGTCTGTGCAGCCTGGACCTCGGCCTCCAAATCGGAATATAGAGCAGAAACAACTACCCCCTCCGCCAAAATGGGACCCGGGTCCTCAGAGTTTCCTCCTCCCGGAAAACAGCGAGAGAGAGCATCAGCCTTCACATTTTTGATCCCAGGTCGGAATGTAATGACAAAATTGAATCTGGAGAAGAACATAGACCATCTGGCCTGTCTCGGATTCATACGCCTGGCCGACTCCAAGTATGCCAGATTCTTATGGTCGGTAAAAACGGTGATAGGGTGCCTGGCCCCCTCCAACCAATGGCGCCATTCCTCGAAAGCCAACTTGATGGCCAACAACTCCCTATCTCCCACATCATAGTTTCTCTCTGCCGGGGAGAGTTTTTTAGAGAAAAAGGCACAGGGTCGCCATTTGGCAGGAGAAGGGCCCTGGGACAAAACTGCACCCACACCCACCTCGGAAGCATCCACCTCAACAATAAAAGGTAAGGAAACATCGGGATGCACCAAGACGGGAGCAGACGCAAAACTCTCTTTAATCTTAGAAAAGGCTGCAAGCGCCTCCTCCGACCAAGAGGAAAAATCCGCCCCCTATTTTGTCATGTCAGTAAGGGGTTTGACAACAGAGGAATAATTCAAAATGAACTTTCTGTAATAGTTCGCAAAACCCAGAAAGCGCATCAATGCCTTCTGATTCTCAGGAAGCTCCCACTCAAGTACAGCACGGACCTTCTCCGGATCCATGCGAAAACCAGAAGCAGAGAGGAGAAAACCCAGAAATTGAATCTCCGATACCATAAAAAGACATTTCTCCAGCTTGGCGTACAATTTATTTTCCCGCAGAATCTGCAGAACCTGAAAAAGATGATCCTGATGGGTCTGAACATCAGGGGAAAAAATCAAAATATCATCAAGATACACCAATACAAATTTCCCCATTAAATGGTAGAAAATACTATTAACAAAATGCTGAAAGACGGCCGGAGCATTCATCAGGCCGAAAGGCATAACGAGATTCTCGAAATGCCCGTTAGGGGTATTAAAGGCCGTTTTCCATTCATCCCCCTCTCTGACCCTGACCAGGTTGTACGCGCCTCTTAAATCCAATTTGGAAAACACCTTGGCCCCAACAATTTGATTGAAGAGGTCCGGGATCAGAGTAAGGGGATAGGGATCGCGAATCGTGATACGGTTCAGCTCCCTAAAATCTAGGCAAGGTCTCAGAGAGCCATCTTTTTTTTTTAACAAAAAAAAAAACCCGCGGCCACAGGTGACTTTGAGGGACGAATATGCCCCTTATCGAGACTCTCGGAGATATAGGTTCGCATTGCGATTCTTTCCGGTTGTGAGAGATTGTAGAGGAGTGCTTTTGGCAGCTTGGCGCCGGGAATGAGGTTAATGGGACAGTCAAACTCCCGGTGAAGAGGTAGCTCTTGAACACCGCTCTCGGAAAACACGTCCGAGAAATCAGAGAGAAATGATGGCACAGTTTTAGTAGACACCTCTGCAAAAGTCGCTGTAAGACAATTCTCTCTACAAAAGTCACTCCACTCATTTATTTGCCTTCCTTGCCAATCAATAGTGGGGTTATGTCTAGTGAGCCAGGGTAACCCCAAAACTAGAGGAGAAGGCAATCCGTTAAGGACAAAACAAGATATATCCTCCACATGAGTGTCACCTACAGCTAGCCGGATATTGTGAACAATGCCCTTCAGAGATCTCTGTGAGAGTGGAGCAGAGTCAATAGCAAAAACAGGTATATCCTTTTCTAATGTGCAAACCTGAAAACCATGCATGGCTACAAATTGAGTGTCAATAAGATTGACGGCCGCTCCACTATCGACAAAAATCTCACAAGAAATGACTTTGCTCTCTAGACAGGAGAAAACGGGAACTGCAGGTCAGAGGAAAAGCATCAATTCCTACATGAACTTTGCCCAAAGTAGCAGATGAAGCAGAATTTGATGATTTACCTTTTGAGGTTTTTCTCTTATTATCGCTCTTAGTACAGTTCAAGAATCTCCTAGACGGACAAACATTTGCCAAATGACCTATGCCCCCACAACAAAAACACACCATACTCTGAGGACTAAATCCTCTTTTATCAGGGGCAAGTCGACCTAGCTGCATGGGCTCCTCCTCAGAGGGGAGCGAGACAGGATGAGGCCCCTGCACACTGAATGAGTCCGCACCATTGCCCCTAGACTGACAATGGCTGGACAGAGAGGTCTTGTTTCTTTCTCTTAGACGCCTGTCAAGGCGTACCGCCAATGACATGGCAGACTCTAAGGACGTTGGTCTCTCATGGAAAGCAAACGCATCTTTCAATCTCTCTGAGAGACCATGACAGAACTGACTCCGGAGTGCAGCATCATTCCAACTTGAATCAGCTGCCCATCTCTGAAATTCAGAACAATAAAGCTCCACAGACAGTTTGTTCTGGCATAAAACACGTAAGTTAGATTCGGCCAGAGCAACACGATCCGGGTCATCATATATCTGCCCCAGGGCCACAAAAAATCTTTCCACGGATCGAAGGGAGGGATCCCCTGATGGCAGCGAAAAAGCCCAAGTCTGAGCATTACCCCTGAGCAGGGAGATGACAATCCTCACACTCTGCTCCTCCTTACCAGAGGAGTGGGGACACAAGCAAAAATGGAGTTTGCATGCCTCTCTGGAGCGAACAAAATTCTCACTGCCCCAGGAGAACGTTTCCGGAAGTGAGACCTTTGGCTCGCAACAGACTCCATGAGCCGGAGCAGAGCCCAATGCTTGAAGCTGAGTCATAGATTGACGGAGATCCGCTACTTCCAAAGAAAGACCCTGCATGCGGTCAACCAGGCCAGAAAGCGGATCCATGTCAAAAAAGGACGGTTTTGGTGGATTATAATGTCACGGCTGTATGTGAGCAACAAGAGTATACACAGTAAAAAGAGCTACTGACCGGACCCAAACTAGGGAGGATAAAGGGTGACCCCTGTCAGACCCTCAAAGCTCTCCCTATGCTGCTAAAGCACATGCCCGGATCCAAATGGCGGAACGAGGCATGCCCGCGTACCTAAGACTGATGACCACTGTAACCCCTACAATAGTGGAAGGGGCACGGCCACCGGTGCCCTGCTCAGTATATGGAGGGAACCGTGGCCCCCTCAGATCCAGTCAGAAAATAACCAGGTACACAACAATGTCTGCACACTTAGCTGAAGGAGCTGCAGCCGCAGAGAAGACGGATCCAAGGACAGCTGGCAATATCCGGAGTGCTTGCTGCAGCAGAACACAGGTCCAGTGAACTGATAGCTACAAGTGAAGATACTCAAGCAAGAGCTACAACTGAAATGAGAAATATAATCCACGCCCTACAATAGGAGGAGGGGTGATTTAAAGGCAGGGAAATCAAACGTAGGAGGAACAGCTGGGAGGAAGGAAACAGAAAGTAAAGACTTCATCACAGGGGCAGAGAAAACAGAGCAGTGAGAACTCCTCCAAGCTCTAGTAGTGACATCATCACAGGGGTGGAGAAACAGAGCTGTGAGAACGTCTCCAAGCTCTGGTAGTGACAGCTCATTAGTATTCGCCCCATAAGAAGCAGTGACATTTTTCCCCTACTTTGGGGGGAAATAAAGTGTGTCTTATGGGGCGATAAATACGGTAAGTTGCAATCAAGTTGCAAAAAAAATAAAAAGTAAAAAAAGTTTTGAAGAATATAAAAAATTAAAACATTATAAAAGTTCAAATCACCTCCCTTTCCCTAAAATAAAAATGAACAAACAATTAAAAAAAATAATAACATGGTTATACTATGAATGGCGTAACGAAAAAAAATAAGAATGGCCGCTTTGCTGTTTTTTTTATTACTTTATCTTCCCCCCCAAAAATTTATAAAAAATTATCAAAAAGTCATACGCCAAAATGGTATTGTCAAAAATTACAGCTTGTACTGCAAAATCTGCAAAAAAATTTGCTCCCGCACATCTCTGTAGACATGCCGAACTATAAAAAAGGTAATGGGGGTCAGAATATGGTGATGAAAAGAAAAATTATATTTTTTCCAACGTTTTTATATATTTTTTTTCAGTATTAAAACGTAAGAAAAACTATACATATTTGGCATCAACAGATTCATACTGACCTGGACAATAAAAAGCACAAGTCAGTTTTACTGCATAGCGAATGTAAAAAAAAAACTGTAAAACTAACTATAAACAGAAAAAAATAAAAAAAAAGTTATGTTCTGGGAAGGCAGGGAGCAAAAAACGAAAACGCAAAAATGGAAAAGGAGGAGGAGGTGTCAGGTGCCAGGTTTGGGCTCCTCACAGAAAGTCCTGACGCTAGCGTCCTGGCATTTTGAGCACTGACTGAGGCTGGGCTTGCTGTAGTGAGTGGGCCTATAGAGGTCCTGAGTGGGGGTGCTGTTAGGGTTGCCACCTTTCCCAACAAAAAATACCAGCCAAGTTTACATGTTAAAAATATTGGTGTCGTTTGGTTCATATCTTAACACACATGTTATTAGATCATATTTTACTTTTTTGCTCCTTTTTTTCAATAAAATCAAACTTTTCACTGTTCTGGACAGCCGGTGTATTTAACTTTTATTTAGCCTCTATATTTGAAGTGTTTCTGCCGAGATTCAAACCTACAAACATCTTCATTAAAGGCAAGAACTTTAATCACTGAGCGATAGAGCTCAATGTTGAACTGCTAAAAACGTCAGTAGTTGAACTGGCTAAAAACTTCAGTAGTAGTTTCCCATATATTATGTTTTCATATACAGTCGTGGCCAAAAGTTTTGAGAATTACATAAATATTGGAAATTGGAAAAGTTGCTGCTTAAGTTTTTATAATAGCAATTTGCATATACTCCAGAATGTTATGAAGAGTGATCAGATGAGTTGCATTGACCTACTTTGCCATGAAAATTAACTTAATCCCAAAAAAACCTTTCCATTGCATTTCATTGCTGTCATTAAAGGACCTGATGGCTGTGTGGCTAATATACTGTATAGCAGGGACTCCCAAGACATATATGGAGTCAGAGCATGGACACCTATGCAGGCTCCCTCACTTCAGGCAGATTACCCCAGATATCTAAATAATAAGTAATACCTAAGATTTAACTTTTATCAATCTGTCTAAAAGCTATATGAGCGACCAGTTTTAAAAATCACTATTGCCTGTGCTCAATAGTAATGCCGATAAGTGGCTAAAGGACTGGGTGGTGTCCACATAATGCATCGACTCCATCTCTAGATTTTCTACTTCCTAAGTTAAAGTCGAAGTTACAAAACTTAAATCCATCTATGACCAGGATACTGGAGATGGTTCATGACACAACTGCACAACCTGGGATAGACATATGTTTCTTGTACAGATGTTCTGCTGGGAAGTCTCACCAGGGTTTCTAGAGCTGAACAACTTATCCCAAATTCCCGGACAGCCAAAACTGTAAGGAATGATAAAGAGTATAAATAATGCATGTCTATAGCTCATTATACTGATAAGAACTCATTACCAGCATTTACTGTGAGCTGTAAAATAATGATAATTGCCATCAAAATAATCTATTCAGGTACCACAAGCCTCAAAAAATACAAAGGACACAGGGAAAAAAAGTTGCCAATTTTTACGGACTGACCAAAAATTTCTGGACAGTTGCCAAATCTTAGTCTCACCATCTACAAATAAACCAAAAGATAAATCAGAACAAGAACTGATAATCTTCAGGCCGCAGAAGCATAACAGCAGACATAGACATAATAGATGCATGGGGTGCAATATACTTATAGGCAAAGGTTTACCTGCAAGACTAAGAGATCCTGAGTCAGGACTCCATACAATATCAAACTAAACCCTGCACACACAGTAGAGGCTGAAGGACTTATTAATGCTTGCTAAAAGTAAACTCCACATACATCATAGATGCTATAGCTGTGTCATAGGAGAACATCAGATCTCAGACACACATGGAGTCAATATCTGTGGAGATTCCAGCACCGGAGCCAGGGAGGCTACTGCATATCCTGTGAGACTCTCCTAAATAAATAGAACAGTTAGAACAATAGCATGTATTTGCCTGCGGATGTAATCTGTCTAATGGCTCTGGAGACAGCTAAAAGATCTTATACAGAACAGAGCCCTGACAATACATCTGGAAAAAGAAAACATAAGACTAGCAGTGACCACTATGGAGGTGACTGAGAGTCTGTATTAACTGTATGATGGAGGGGATAAAGTACAGATGCCTCATCTTAGAGGAGAACTGCTCACTGTAGTGATATGTACACAGATATTGGCCTAGACATGCCTACGCCACAAGAGTCCAAAATCAGACAGCTCACGACCTCAGTATCGATGTCCGCACGGGAAAGGAGTAATCCCCATAAGATGCATAAGAAATGATCCCAGCAGACGTACTTGCTCTTCAGAATATGCTTTATTATACAGTTCACAGAACGCGTTTCGGCATGTCAGCCTTCCTCCACTGCACAGTACAAACTGACACTTTCTCACATTTCATAGACATGGATCGCAGTCACATGATCATGACATCATCAATCAATTAGTAACACAGGAACTGACATCACTAGCTAATGGTACAAACACCTGACGTCCTGATTCGTGTCCTTCCAAGCTAACTTCGTGGTATTGCAGTCTGCGAAAAATAACACTTTCACCATTTGAATTGTCTCTCCCACATACAACAACCCGCACGGGCATTTGATAAGATAAATGACATTTTTTGTGTCACAGGTGTAGTAGCCTCTAATCCTATAGGCCTTCCCAGTGCGTGGATGATAGAAATATTGTCCGTTTTGTACATTACTGCATTGCATGCAGTGGAGACAAGGAAATGTACCTCCCTCTTGACTGACCAAAGTTCTCTGAATCTGTGTTTTCGTACTGGTTCCAATATCTGAGTGAACCAAATGATCCCTCAGGTTGGGGCTACGTTTATTGCATATGAGAGGTGGACTCGAACGACTCGCAGATGACACGCCCTTTTTTCAGGCGGGGCTTCGGACGGCGTCCTCCTTGAGGAAACGCCGGGCGGGCAGAAAACATCGGAGGTCTACAGTGACCCCCGCAACCGAATGTGACAACGCAGTCTCAGGTAGGCGACCCTCGGTGGTAATCAATTTATCTTCTTAATCTATCGATGTGAACACTATGAATATGTTGGAGAGGGGCTTGTCATTTTCCCCGATTAGTCACTTTGATACATTCCAGATGGACATTAACCTCCAACAATTGTTTCGGAGGGTGAGATTGAAGGCGCACTTTTCTGTGAAGGATTCTCCTTCACGGATGGTGAATGCCAGTGATAATAAAGAGGGATCAGTGTTGAAGCTGATGGATATAGGCTTACATTTGAAAAGTAAATTTACACCCCCTAAAGTTTATCACCCTGTTGAGACATTTGTCCATCTCGTGACCAAAGAGATCCAATCTAAGATGGAGGCGGCAAGAAGAGGCGAGCTATGTATAACTAGCAATATCTCCACTGAAGAACGACAGGCAGTATATAATTTGATGAAGGACCAATCCTTGGTGGTGAAGCCCGTCGATAAGGGCGGCTCAATTGTGATTATGGATAAGGATAAATATATACAAGAAGCTGATCGCCATTTATCCGATACCACCACGTATAAAAGATTGGACTATAACCCGGTATTTTGCATTAAAGCGAAAATTATGGAACTGGCATCGGGCTATACGATTCGTGTGGTTATTGATGACAAGTTATACGAGTTTTTGATTAATCACTCACCTGTGACACCGGTGTTTTATCTTTTGCCAAAGGTGCACAAAACACTTATAAATCCGCCTGGACGGCCAATTGTGGCCTCGGTAGACTCTGTCTCCCTTGGCAATTGTATTGGAGAAAGTTTTGACACCGTTGGTAAAAAACACTGAATCATTCTTGTTGGACACGTCCCACTTTCTGACTATTATTAAGGAGTTAAATAATATCCCAAATGACTGCTTGCTTGTAACGATAGATGTGGTGAGCCTCTATACCTCTATAGAGCATTCTAAGGGTGTGGAGGCCACCACCACTTTGTTGCAGTCGAGTGGCTACTCCAGTGAACAACAGCAATTTTGGGGGGATTTGCTACATTTAGTTCTCCATGAGAACTATTTCCTATTTGGCGACCAATTTTATGTGCAGCAACGCGAGACGGCGATGGGCTCGAATGTGGGCCCGCCCTACGCAAATATATATATGTCGTCATTCGAAAAGCACCATGTTTATACACACAAATACTTTAAGAGTTTTGTCATGGTATGGAAAAGATACATTGACGACATTTTTTACGTATATGGGCGGGGCCACTCGAGCCCCTCCTCGTTCTGCTGGAACATATAAATAACGTCTGGGAAGAACTAAAATTTACTATGACGTATGATTGCCATACCATTAGCTTTTTGGACGTACAAATATCCACAGATTTGTTTCGTAAAGAAACAGATAGAAATAGCGTACTACACTACCACATTCACTTTCCCTGAAAAAGGCTATCCCCAAGTCCCAATTTTTAAGGGTTAAAAGGATAGTGTCAACTCCTGAAACACAAACCTTGAGAATGGAAGAGATGTCTTCCAGGTGTCGGGACAGAGGTTACCCAGAGGGGATACTCAGGGAAGCTAGGAGTGCTAGTGAAGGTATAATTACAGCAAGGGACAGGGATGCAGGTGCACGCCTACCATTTGTTCATAAATATCATCCATACAACCATCTTTTTGATAATATTGTGCGCACACTGGCACATCCTGGGTAAATCTTATCCAATGGTAGAGGAGTTTAAAAATCCACCTCTCATATGCAATAAACGTAGCCCCAACCTGAGGGATCATTTGGTTCACTCAGATATTGGAACCAGTACGAAAACACAGATTCAGAGAACTTTGGTCAGTCAAAAGGGAGGTACATTTCCTTGTCTCCACTGCATGCAATGCAGTAATGTACAAAAAGGACAATATTTCTATCATCCACGCACTGGGAAGGCCTATAAGATTCGAGGCTACTACACCTGTGACACAAAAAATGTAATTTATCTTATCAAATGCCTGTGCGGGTTGCTGTATGTGGGAGAGACAATTCAAATCGTGAAAGATCGCATATCTAAACATAAATCCACAATACGGAAACAAAATTTGCTGTTACCCATTCCTTCTCATTTTCACAACCATAATCATTCTATCGCACAATTGAAATATCAAGTCATAGAGCAGGTATGTCAACCAAGGAGGGGAGGTGATTTGAAGAGATTGTTGTTACGCAGGGAGGCCTTTTGGATTCATACGTTGGATACGTTATATCCAAAAGGGCTTAATAGGGATTATGAGGTCATGTGTTTTTAATTTGGTTTTCACATTTGTTATTTTTCGCAAACTGCAATACCACGAAGTTAGCTTGGAAGGACACGAATCAGGACGTCAGGTGTTTGTACCATTAGCTAGTGATGTCAGTTCCTGTGTTACTAATTGATTGATGATGTCATGATCATGTGACTGTGATCCATGACTATAAAATGTGAGAAAGTGTCAGTTTGTACTGTGCAGTTGAGGAAGGCTGACATGCCGAAACGCGTTCTGTGAACCATTTAATAAAGCATATTCTGAAGAGCAAGTACGTCTGCTGGGATCATTTCTTATACTCCACAAGAGTGACATCACAACATGGCACCGTATACTCAAAAATGGCCTGGGCATGTGCGGGCAAGGAACACTAGCCACTCTGTCTCACATAAAAACAGAATGCACAAATATGCTGTCACTGACAGGATAACTCAGATTCTTCTTGATGCTGCACTTCACTCTGTAGTCTGACTTATCTTCAGCCGAGGAACTAATCTTCTGGCTCTTGAGGCTTTAGGCTTTTGCCTCCATGGCTAGCAGAGCTGCAGGAAGTAGGACTAGCCCACTTCTCTCCAGAGGTGGTTTAGAATGGAATGGTAAGTTCCATTCTATATAAGTACAGCTCTGACGTGTTTTCTGCCACCTGCTGGTGAACCAGGCACATTACATGAACATAACAGTTGCATAATGATATTAGGAATTGTGGGGACTTGCTCTGGTAGACCGGATTAGCGGACGCAGTTTAGAGGTTCTAAGTTCTTTGGATCAAACAGTTCAGTGTTTTATTCACACTTTAGGCAAGTGACAAAACAAGCAGTCATATTCAAACAAAAAGTCACCTTTCAGTGTTGGTGGTAATTCACACCATGTAGCAATTCTGCCTCAAATAGTCCTTGCCCATAGCAGCACCAACCTGTTTTCACACCAAACAGGTAGCAAGCCTTCATCCAGACACAAGGCTCCCAGATCCCAACACAGAGACATGGCTTCTGAGCCCAGCTGCCTATTTAAGGACAGCCAGGTGCCGCCAAAACCCAGATCAGCATTTAAAATCCGGTCTGGTATTTGACCTCACCTGGCTGTAAATCAGCCCAGCAGCACATGCTGGGAGGAAACTACCTGTTTTCCCAGACAAAACCTCTCACTGTGTCACAGAATGCACATTGTATAGGACCTGGACAAAAATACATACATAAGATGACATTATGTTAGCCCATTAGAGATAGTAGCAGGGTGCAGTAGTGGTAACACCACTCTTGGGTGTTACACAATGATATAAAAAATTATTTTAAAAAATCTATTGTTTTGTGTGCAAAAATGTAAAAGAATTTACAAACTATATAACTATTTATAACTATTTAGTTATAACTATTGTAACTGTAATAAACCAGAGAATAAAGTTATAATGTCACTTATACAACATGGTAAATAGCATAAAAACAAAACCCGAAAGACAACATTGGAATTTCCATCTTTTTACACCCTTATCCCCTACACAAATCAGTAAGTTATACCATATATGATATATGGCCAAAAATGGTGCCATTTAAAAATACAACTGATCATGCAAAAAACAAGCCCTCATATGGGGGCTGCATTTTATTGCCATGTAGACCCAATTCTCATCTTTATTATCTGCAGTTTGGGAATTCAGGATGTCCAAATTGCATCTAAAAAATTCTCTTCATGAAGAACATGTCCTAAATATATGAGAAAAAAGGCAAAGCATACACAAGTCAACAATCTGGAACCACTGGACATACTGTCCAGTAAATCTTGCGCATGCGCCAGCTAACGGCTCGAAGCCGGCGCATGCGCATTAATTACTGTGATGCCATACAAGGAATGGGCATCGCAGTGCGCATGCGCCGGCCGACGGGCTGACTGCGCAGGCGCGGGATCTCGGCGGAATAACAAGTTAGTAGAAAGGCGGTCAGAGGGAAAGGATGGGCGGGCGGAGGCTAGGAAGGGGCGGGGGGACGCAATGAAAAGGCTGAGCAAGCAGGGCACCTACGAGTGTAACGCCGCCCCTGGGCACTTGCGAGCCCTCATTTGCATAAGTTATAAAGATCGTTTTTGATGGTTCTATAAGTCCAGGATTGATGCCAGAGGTAACGTTTTTATTAAATGTAAGCATGCTAGGGAGCTATGGGAAGGGTTAAAAAAGTGAAATGCTGATGACAGACTCCCTTTAAAATGGTTTGTGTCTTCTCACTTGTGTGTTCAGTCCCATTATTTCCTCGTTGAATCTTTGGCTTTTTCCCAAACTTGTTACTTACTTTAGAGATATATTCTTGAAGTTTCTCTGGAACTTCATTTATGCTGTGAAGCAAATAAACAACTGTATGCCTTGAATAATCATCAATAAATGTGAGAATCTTTTCTTGTCTGGTGTGAGCTTACTCATTGGACCACAAATATCTGTGTGTATTAAGTCAAGTGGCTGCTCTATAGCACAATTTTTTAAGAACTGGACATTATCCCTTTAAGACAGCTTATCCATTTCATCATCTGATTGCATTGGTCTATTTTAACACCTTCATTAAGCTGGTTTCGAATTAGCTTTCTGATTGCTTTATTTCTTTTGTTTATATATTTTTTGTCTCCATTTGTCTCTTTTCTTATTGCTTATTGTCTCTATGTGCAAGATGTCTGTGCCATATGTGAACACAATCCTTATGCTGTTCTTGTTGGCAGTACACACACTATCTTTGCATCTGAGGCTACTTTTACACTCGCGTTTTGGGTGGATCCATCATGGATCTGCAAAAACGGATCCGGTACAATAATACAACCGCATGCATCCGTCATGAACAGATCAGTTTGTATTTATCTGTAACATAGCCAAGACGGATCCGTCATGAACTCTATTGAAAGTCAATGGGAGAGGGATCCGTTTTCGATTGTGTCAGAGAAAACGGATCCTTCCCTATTGACTTACATTATGTGCCAGGACGGATCCGTTTGGCTCAGTTTCGTCAAGCGGACAGCAAAACGCTGCAAGCAGCGTTTTGGTGTCCGCTTCCAGAGCAGAATGGAGACGGAACGGAGGCAAACTGATGCATTCTGAGCGGATCATTTTCCATTCAGAATGCATTAGGGCAAAACTGATCTGTTTTGGACCAGTTGTGAGAGCCCTGAACGGATCTCACTAACGGAAAGCCAAAACGTGAGTGTGAAAGTAGCCTTAGTTTATAGAGTTCATCTGCAATTTTTTTTGTTTTGAGATGATGCAGTGATCATTCCTAAACGTCACTTCATTGCCCTGTTCAGTGAGTTTCTTCACAGACAACAAACTGCTTTCAAGACTAGGGACATACAGCACATCCATTTACTGGAATCCTTCTGCTTTGTGTTGGAGAGACCTGACAATTAATGTAGCCATCACCTACTCCTTCTGAAGTCATATACTGACCATTAGCTAGTCAGGGGCGGATTAAGTGCATGATAGGCCCGGGACTGTCTACCCAACTTGCCCCCCCCCCCCTCCATTTTAGTTTAGTTTTTTTTTGTATGAAGAGTCTGCGGTGCTTTCATGAGCGCCACAGTCTCTTCCTAGGCCATATGACATCTTAAGACAAAAAAAAAATACCCCAAATTGGGTCCTAAACTGAAAAATTTGGTCGCCAAATTTAAAATACATATAATAATAATAAAAAATACATGGAGGAGAATACAGCACCACATACCTCTTACATCCAGTGACATCTCCTGTCATGTAGACCTTCTCTTCCCTCTTCTCCTCCATTTGACCCAGACCACCATGGCAAATACTTTCAGCCACATCTCGTCTCTACAGTTTGTAACACAGACACGTTAGATTTTTCAATTTTTCCATCAACCTCCCCATCCTGGTGTCCCCACAGTGTCATCCTGCTGCCACTCCCAATACTGTGCCCGTTGTGTCCCCCAATGTCGCAGGTACTATACTGCTGAAAAACAGTGACCCTAATAGACATAATTGAAGTCATTTATCAAACTAGTGTAAAGTAGAACTGGATTTCCAAAAGAGCTGTCAAATATGAAAGGTGGAATCTGATTGGCTGCTATGGGCAACTAACCCAGTTCAACTTTACACCAATTTGATAAAAAAAAAAAAAAGTTCCTATAGTGTCCACAGGAGCTATAATCTCCCCTAGAGTGCCCCGAGTAATAATACCACCCTCTATTGTGCTCCAGGCAATAATCCCTGTATAGTGTCCCCAAAAATAATAGAATTGCCCCTACAGTGCCTCCCCAATAGCAACACCCCCATATAGTAATTTCCACCACACTGACCCCACACAGTAATCCCCCCATAGTAATTTGCCCCCACACAGTAATTTCCCCCAAACTGCCCCAATATAGTAGTGTGCTCCCCAATGCCCCAGGTACTATACTGCTGAAAAAATAGTGACCCTAATAGACATAATTGGAGTCATTTATCAAACTGGTGTAAATTAGAACTGGATTTCCAAAAGAGCTGTCAAAAATGAATGGTGGAACCTGATTGGCTGCTATGGGCAACTAGGCCAGTTCTGCTTTATACCAGTTTGATAAATTACCCCAAATGTTCCTATAGTGTCCACAGCAGCTATAATGTCCCCTAGAGCGCCCCCAGTAATAATAACACCCTCTATTGTGCTCCATGCAATAATCGCTGTATAGTGTCCCCAAAAATAATAGAATTGCCCCTACAGTGCTACAGTGCCTCCCCAATAGCAACACCCCCATATAGTAATTTCCATCACACAGCCCGCACATAGTAATCCCCCCATAGTAATTTGCCCCACACAGTAATTGCCCCCAAACTGCCCCCATATAGTAGTTTGCCCCCACAAAGTAATTTTCCCTACATAGTAATTTCCCCCACACTGCCCAATATTGTAATTTGCCCCCACATAGCAATTTCCCCACACTGTCCCCACATAGCAATTTCCCCACACTGTCCCCACATAGCAATTTCCCCACACTGCCCCACATAGCAATTTCCCTCACACTGCCCCCACACAATAGTTTCCCCCACTCTGCCCCCACATAGTAATTTGAGCCCACATAGTAGTCCCTCCCATAAAAATGTGCCCCCACACTGCCCCCACATAGTAATTTGCCCCCACACTGCCCCATATAGTAATTTGCCCCCACATAGTATTCCCTCCCATAATAATTTGCCCCCACACTGTCCCCACATAGTAGATTGCACCCACACTGCTTCCTTTAGTAATTTGCCCCCACATAATAGTCCCTCCCATAATAATTTGCCCCCACACTGCCCCCACACAATAGTTTTGCCCACACTGCCCCACATAGCAATTTACCACACACTGCCCCCACACAATCGTTTCCCTCACACTGCCCCCACATAGTAATTTGCCCCCACACTGCCCCATATAGTAGTCCCTCCCATAATAATTTGCCCCCACACTGCCCCATATAGTAATTTGTCCCCACATAGTAGTCCCTCCCATAATTTGGCCCCACACAGCCCCCACATTCCCCCCCCCGAGGTACTCGATGTCTCTTCACTAATATGTCCTCCTGTGTGTTCCCCCCACATGTCCCCCAAAGTAGGCACATGAAATAAAAAAATAAAAAATGAAAAAAAAATTAAAAGCTAAATACTCACCTATGTCTGTGGCCAGGCGCTTGCTCGCAATGGAAGGCGAGATGAGGCAGGCGTGCCCACGTCACAGTGCTGCGTCCCGACACAGGCGTGCGATGACATCATCACGCCCTCTGCGCTGGGATTTCACTACTGCATAGTCCTCAGGCCTACTAGGCCTGAAGCCTATGAGATGATCGGCGACGGGACAGGGAGCGGAGCTATGCGCTCATGCGCCCCGCCGCAGAATGTGGGCGTTCGGGTCAGTGTTGGCCCCCCAGCGGTGCTGGGCCCGGGGCAGCCGACCCGAACGTCCCTATTGTAATCCGCCACTGGCTAGGATCACTTTCTCGATCTTTCTTTGGTCAAGGTTACAGAAGAAGTTTCTGTCATTTGTCATATGACTACTTTCTCCAGATTCTATACACCATGCATGTTTTGATGTACTTGAATTAATAATAAATGCAGCTTCAGTACTTTCTTAATTGACAGCGCTTTTAACTATTCGTTGATCTCTGTGCCTTTTTAGCTAATTCATTCTAGCTTTCCAAACTCAGCTTTCAGATGACCAGTTTTCTTGCACATGCAATACCCCAGAGTGGTATTACCATTCCTACACCCAGCTACTGTCTCTAATAGGCTAACATTAATGTCATCTGTGTATTTATTCCAGGTGTTGTGTCACTGCATTGAGAATACTGCTATGAAACTGTTTTGTACATGTAATATTCCTGGTTGTCCAGCAGATGGCTGTGTGTATCTGTCAGACAGAGAGAGATTCTTAGCTAGAATGGAAATATCCATTCCATTCTCCCCCTTTTGGGCTGAAGTGGGAGGGGTTGCAGTTCTAGTTGATTTCAGTCTAGTCTAGACAGTGATGCTGAAAAGATGCACCAAGATGTAGCAGCAAGGGGAAAGTTCTCCCTCCAGCACCAGGAGTCTCTCCAGACGGAAGCAGCTCACAGAGCACCACGACTCCTGATCAGTGGCGGATTACAATAGGGACGTTCGGGTCGGCAGCCACGGGCCCAGCACCGCTGGGGGGCCCAACGCCGCCCCGAATGCCGACATACTGCGGCGGGGCATGGGAGCGCATAGCTCCCTGTCCTGTCGCGATCACCGACATAGGCTTCAGACCTAGTAGGCCTGAGGCCTATGCGGTAGTGAAATCTCGGCGCAGGTGTGCGTGATGATGTCATCACGCGCCTGTGACGGGACGCAGCACTGTGACGTGTGCACGCCTGCCTCATCCCGCCTTCCTCTGCGAGCAAGCTCCTGGCCCTGGACATAGGTGAGTATTTAGCTTTTCATTTTTTTTCATTTTTTATTTTTTTATTTCATGTGCCTACTTTGGGGGACATGTGGGGGGGACACACAGGAGGACATATTAGGGAAGATACATCGAGTACATGGGGGGGATGTGGTGGCTGTATGGGGCCAAATTATTATGGGAGGGACTACTATGTGGGAGCAAATTACTATATGGGGCAGTGTGGGGGCAAATTACTATGTGGGGGCAGTGTGGGGGAAACTATTGTGTGGGGGCAGTGTGGGGTAATTGCTATGTGGGGCAAATTATTATGTGAGGGACTACTATGTGGGGGCAAATTACTATATGGGGCAGTGTGGGGGCAAATTACTATGTGGGGGCAGTGTGGGGGAAACTATTGTGTGGGGGAAATTGCTATGTGGGGACAGTGTGGGGTAATTGCTATGTGGGGACAAATTACTATGTGGGGGCAGTGTGGGGGCAAATTACTATGTGGGGGCAGTGTGGGGGAAACTATTGTGTGGGGGCAGTGTGGGGAAATTTCTATGTGGGGGCAGTGTGGGGAAATTGCTATGTGGGGACAGTGTGGGGAAATTGCCATGTGGGGACAAATTACTATGTGGGGGCAGTGTGGGGGAAACTATTGTGTGGGGGCAGTGTGGGGTAATTGCTATGTGGGGACAAATTACTATGTGGGGGCAGTGTGGGGGCAAATTATGTGAGGGACTACTATGTGGGGGCAAATTACTATATGGGGCAGTGTGGGGGAAAATTACTATGTGGGGGCAGTGTGGAGGAAACTATTGTGTGGGGGAAATTGCTATGTGGGGACAGTGTGGGGTAATTGCTTTGTGGGGACAGTGTGGGGTAAATGCTATGTGGGGACAAATTACTATGTGGGGGCAGTGTGGGGGCAAATTACTATGTGGGGCAGTGTGGGGAAATTGCTATGTGGGGACAGTGTGGGGAAATTGCTATGTGGGGACAAATTACTATGTGGGGGCAGTGTGGGGGAAATTGCTATGTGGGGACAGTGTGGGGTAATTGCTATGTGGGGACAAATTACTATGTGGGGGCAAATTATTATGTGAGGGACTACTATGTGGGGGTAAATTACTATATGGGGCAGTGTGGGGGAAAATTACTATGTGGGGGCAGTGTGGAGGAAACTATTGTGTGGGGGAAATTGCTATGTGGGGACAGTGTGGGGTAATTGCTTTGTGGGGACAGTGTGGGGTAATTGCTATGTGGGGACAAATTACTATGTGGGGGCAGTGTGGGGGAAACTATTGTGTGGGGGCAGTGTAGGGAAATTGCTATGTGGGGACAAATTACTATGTGGGGGCAGTGTGGGGGAAACTATTGTGTGGGGGCAGTGTGGGGGAAATTGCTATGTGGGGGCAGTGTGGGGTAATTTCTATGTGGGGACAAATTACTATGTGGGGACAAATTACTATGTGGGGGCAGTGTGGGGGAAACTATTGTGTGGGGGCAGTGTGGGGAAATTGCTATGTGGGGGCAAATTACTATGTGGGGGCAGTGTGGGGGAAATTACTGTGTGGGGGTACACTACTATATGGGGGCAGTTTGGGGGAAATTACTGTGTGGGGGCAAATTACTATGGGGGGATTACTGTGTGGGGTCAGTGTGGTGGAAATTACTATATGGGGGTGTTGCTATTGGGGAGGCACTGTAGGGGCAATTCTATTATTTTTGGGGACACTATACAGGGATTATTGCCTGGAGCACAATAGAGGGTGGTATTATTACTCGGGGCACTCTAGGGGAGATTATAGCTGCTGTAGACACTATAGGAACATTTTTTTTTTTTTTATCAAATTGGTGTAAAGTTGAACTGGGTTAGTTGCCCATAGCAGCCAATCAGATTCCACCTTTCATATTTGACAGCTCTTTTGGAAATCCAGTTCTACTTTACACTAGTTTGATAAATGACTTCAACTATTGTGTGGGGGAAATTGCTATGTGGGGACAGTGTGGGGTAATTGCTATGTGGGGACAAATTACTATGTGGGGGCAGTGTGGGGGCAAATTACTATGTGGGGGCAGTGTGGGGGAAACTATTGTGTGGGGGCAGTGTGGGGAAATTTCTATGTGGGGGCAGTGTGGGGAAATTGCTATGTGGGGACAGTGTGGGGAAATTGCCATGTGGGGACAAATTACTATGTGGGGGCAGTGTGGGGGAAACTATTGTGTGGGGGCAGTGTGGGGTAATTGCTATGTGGGGACAAATTACTATGTGGGGGCAGTGTGGGGGCAAATTATGTGAGGGACTACTATGTGGGGGCAGATTACTATATGGGGCAGTGTGGGGGAAAATTACTATGTGGGGGCAGTGTGGAGGAAACTATTGTGTGGGGGAAATTGCTATGTGGGGACAGTGTGGGGTAATTGCTTTGTGGGGACAGTGTGGGGTAAATGCTATGTGGGGACAAATTACTATGTGGGGGCAGTGTGGGGGCAAATTACTATGTGGGGCAGTGTGGGGAAATTGCTATGTGGGGACAGTGTGGGGAAATTGCTATGTGGGGACAAATTACTATGTGGGGGCAGTGTGGGGGAAATTGCTATGTGGGGACAGTGTGGGGTAATTGCTATATGGGGACAAATTACTATGTGGGGGCAAATTATTATGTGAGGGACTACTATGTGGGGGTAAATTACTATATGGGGCAGTGTGGGGGAAAATTACTATGTGGGGGCAGTGTGGAGGAAACTATTGTGTGGGGCAAATTGCTATGTGGGGACAGTGTGGGGTAATTGCTTTGTGGGGACAGTGTGGGGTAATTGCTATGTGGGGGCAGTGTGGGGGAAACTATTGTGTGGGGGCAGTGTGGGGGAAATTGCTATGTGGGGGCAGTGTGGGGTAATTTCTATGTGGGGACAAATTACTATGTGGGGACAAATTACTATGTGGGGGCAGTGTGGGGGAAACTATTGTGTGGGGGCAGTGTGGGGAAATTGCTATGTGGGGGCAAATTACTATGTGGGGGCAGTGTGGGGGAAATTACTGTGTGGGGGTACACTACTATATGGGGGCAGTTTGGGGGAAATTACTGTGTGGGGGCAAATTACTATGGGGGGATTACTGTGTGGGGTCAGTGTGGTGGAAATTACTATATGGGGGTGTTGCTATTGGGGAGGCACTGTAGGGGCAATTCTATTATTTTTGGGGACACTATACAGGGATTATTGCCTGGAGCACAATAGAGGGTGGTATTATTACTCGGGGCACTCTAGGGGAGATTATAGCTGCTGTGGACACTATAGGAACATTTTTTTTTTTTTATCAAATTGGTGTAAAGTTGAACTGGGTTAGTTGCCCATAGCAGCCAATCAGATTCCACCTTTCATATTTGACAGCTCTTTTGGAAATCCAGTTCTACTTTACACTAGTTTGATAAATGACTTCAATTATGTCTATTAGGGTCACTGTTTTTCAGCAGTATAGTACCTGCGACATTGGGGGACACAACGGGCACAGTATTGGGAGTGGCAGCAGGATGACACTGTGGGGACACCAGGATGGGGAGGTTGATGGAAAAATTGAGAAATCTAACGTGTCTGTTACAAACTGTAGAGAAGAGATGTGGCTGAAAGAATTTGCCATGGTGGTCTGGGTCAAAGAAGTGAGGAGAAGAGGAAAGAGAAGGTCTACATGACAGGAGATGTCACTGGATGTAAGAGGTATGTGGTGCTGTATTCTCCTCCTTGTCTTTTTTATTATGATTATATGTATTCAAATTTGGCGACCAAATTTTTCAGTTTAGGACCCAATTTGGGGTATTTTTTTTTAGTCTGAAGATTTCATATGGCCTAGGAAGAGACTGTGGCGCTCATGAAGCACCCGCAGCCTCTTCATACAAAAAATAAATAAACTAAACTAAAATGGACGGAGGGGCCCAAGTTGGGTAGACAGCCCTGGGCCTATCATGCACTTAATCTGCCCCTGCTCCTGATTGATTTACAGACAGAGCATTGTGATGAGGGTTAACAGCCATGGCACCCAACTCCATAGATAGAGAAGAGACCGAAAGTCCAGCTGCCAGAACCGAGTTTAGCACAGCAGAGAGAGAAAGCATATAGGCCTGCCAGATATCCCAAAGCCTGTTGGAACCAAGAGCAAGCCTGAATATTGTCTGGATACAAGTTGATGCAAGTAAACCTGTTGAACTTTATAAGAGTCCGGACTTGACTATTCTCCATCTCCACCATTATTTTTCCCCCTTTATTGCTTCGGAGCCTAACCCTGGGGAGTGACAGTATCCAGGTAGGAGCACCGTGACATACACAGAAAACTATTGAGGCCGCACCACACCTCTTGGCATTACAATACACCTGGCACATGATCAGCGATGGGAGGGGTGGGGGGTGGGTAGGCATGTCGCACACACAGAACACTGACTTGTCTCCTTTAAATTAGTTTTGCTTGTGACTAGATCCTGTGTCTTTAATGCAGATTCTGCTCTGTGACTGTTATTTTCATTTTTATAATTTTCTCTTGAACTTATCTACAAGCTTTCCTTTAACATACTCCAGAGTGAGCTCATTATCTGGACGTGCATATAGTGCGGTCACAAGTGTGTTATAACTTTCTGGAAGGCCACTGAGTAACAGTATGTTGACATAGTAATCTTTTATTTCTTTTCCAATACCTTGCAGGTGCTCTACAATTTGTAAGGTATTTCTTATGTAGTCCTGCATATTCTGGCCCTTGCTTAGCTTGGACTGGTACAGTTTTCTCATTAATTAGAGCTTGTTTCTGAGATTCATTCTTTCATGCACTTTCTGTAGCTCCTCCCACATCTCTTTTGCGGTTTCACATTTATATATGTGCACAATCTGATCATCATCTATACTGAGGGAGATGGTGCTCTGTGCTTTCTGATCCTTCTCCAGCCAATCCTCTGGTGGTGGCTCTGGTTTACATTCTTGTGTGTATTTCCACATACCTTCTCTTATTAGAAGTATCTTCACTTTGAATTTCCAGGATTGGTAGTTCTGGTTAGTCAGGACTGACACTGTGAATCTCATTGAGCTGCTTTGCTTTTCTTTGCTTACTGCTGTTCTTCTGTATGCTGTGTTCTTCTTGGCCCATAACCTTTTGGTAGCGGATTAATCAGGTCTCCATCAGACGTAGCACAATGAAAAACAGGGTTTTATTCAGAAATAACAGCACAACATATGAATATAGCTTTCAGCAAGATCAGAATCTCAGCACATCTGCTTCTGGCTTTCTTCTCTCTTATCTCTCTCTCTGTGCATGTGCAGCAAGTCACCGGCCCTTCCTGCCTTTTCCTTTTTAGCAGTAGTTTATTAACAACACAACACTGTGTCTGGAAAGAGGCAATCAGATAATGTAGTTGTTGCAATACACAGAATAATAAGCATTATTCCAACATACTTTACCTGTATAAATGGAAGAAGCAGCAAGATGTAAGACTACATTCACATGAACGTATTTTATTTCTATATTTTTTTTTGCAGATTGTATGAGAACCCGTTCAACGGGTCCGCAAAAAATGCGGACAGCACACTGTGTGCTATCCGCATCTGTATGTCCATTCCGTAGCCCCGCAAAAAAAAAAATAGAATATGTCCTATTCTAGTCCATTACCAGTTGCCCCCCAAAAAAACTGATTGAAGCAGGGGTGTTATTTGCGCTAAAATAATTTGCAGTCATTTCTTGTGAAAGAGTATAGGGCGGTATTTCAGTAATACACAAAACATTTAAACACACTGCACAGTTGCATTCATTTCTGGTGAAAGAGTATAGGGGCTTATTTCATAAAAAAATGTTTCTGCAGTTATTTCTGGTGAAAGCGTAAAGGGCGTATTTCAGTACTACAAGAAAAATATATTCTCAGTTCACTGTTGCAGTTATATCTGGTAAAGCCTTTACTGGCGTATAGCAGTAGAAAAAGAAATATACATTCGCCATTCGCTGCTGCACTTATATCTTGAAAAACATTTATTGACGTATATCAGTAGAAAAATAAAAATATATTCAGCTTTCACTGTTGCAGTTATATGAGGTAAATCCTTTAGTGGTGTATTTCTGTACAAAAATCTAGATATATTCAGCGTTCAGCGCTGCAGTTATATGTGGGAAAGTGCTTTCTGCGGTATGGACTGAATTACGTTGTGTTAAAATTTACGTTTCACACACTGCACACTTACGTTACGACGTCCATAAGAGCGGGGCGCACCAATACAGGTAAATACACTATGCACTGACCCTGCACAAAAATTTGAAATAATTCACACCAGCCCACATCTATCTACGGTATTGCTTACTGGACACTACGGGGACTTTTCTGCAGCACAGAAACCGCATGAGGTCCACGTCTCGCTCTTCCAGCGCGGACCTACTTCCTCCGCTACGTCTCGTTCACTTCAGAAAAAAGCGATGCACTGATATGTGCTAAAATCTTTTTTTAAATATTTTGTTTGTTAAAAAAACTTGTATTCGGAGTTAAGCGCTGCTCTTATATGCGCTAAAATCTCCTTTGAAATATTTGGGTGGCAAAAAATCTTGTATTCAGCGTTAAGCGCTGCACTGATATGCGCTAAAATCTCTTTTGAAATATTTTGGTTGTTAAAAAAACTTGTATTTGGCGTTAAGCGCTGCACTTATATGCGGTAAAATCTTTTGTGAATTATTTCTGTGGAAATAAAAATTTCCAACTCCTCCATTAACTTCCTCATCTCTTCATTAAAATCGGACACACTAAGGCCTCTTTCACACAGGCGTTGCGGGAAATTGTGCGGGTGCGTTGCGGGAACACCCGCGATTTTTCCGTGCGAGTGCAAAACACAGTAATGCGTTTTGCACTCGCGTGAGAAAAATCGCACGTGTTTGGTACCCAAACCCGAACTTCTTCACAGAAGTTCGGGCTTGGGATCGGTGTTCTGTACATTGTATTATTTTCCCTTATAACATAGTTATAAGGGAAAATAATAGCATTCTGAATACAGAATGTATAGTAAAATAGCGCTGGAGGGGTTAAAAAAAGATAAAAAATTATTTAACTCACCTTAGTCCACTTGATAGCGCAGCCGGCATCTCCTTCAGTATTCTTTCTTTAGGACCTGGGTAAAGGACCTTTAATGACGTCACTCCGGTCATCACATGGTACGTCACATGATCTTTTACCATGGTGATTCACCATGGTAAAAGATCATGTGACGTACCATGTGATGACCGGAGTGACATCATCAAAGGTCCTTGACCTATAATTAATGCTCACCACAGGTCCTATTCAGTAAAGGGGACAGAAGGAGATGCCGGCATCGCAATCAAGTGAATTAAGGTGAGTTAAATGATTTTTTATTTTGTTTTAACCCCTCCAGGTCCTATTCAGTAAAGGGGACAGAAGGAGATGCCGGCATCGCAATCAAGTGAATTAAGGTGAGTTAAATGATTTTTTATTTTGTTTTAACCCCTCCATCCCGATCGTCTCCTAGCAACCATGTGTGAAAATCGCACCGCATCTGCACTTGCTTGCGGATGCTTGCGATTTTCACGCAACCCCATTCATTTCTATGGGGCTTGCGTTACGTGAAAAACGCACAAAGAGGAGCATGCTGCGATTTTCACGCAACACACAAGTGATGCGTGAAAATCACCGCTCATGTGAACAGCCCCATAGAAATAAATGGGTCAGGATTCCGTGCAGATGCAATGCGTTCACCTCCCGCAACGCATCCGCGCGGAAAACTCGCTCGTGTGAAAGGGGCCTAAGGCTACTTTCACACCTGCGTTTAGGTGCTGATCCGTCTGGTATCTGCATCCAAACGCTTGTATCCGTTCAGAACAGATCCGTTTGCATTACCATGAACAAAAAAAATATATATATACACTCACCTAAAGAATTATTAGGAACACCATACTAATACGGTGTTGGACCCCCTTTTGCCTTCAGAACTGCCTTAATTCTACGTGGCATTGATTCAACAAGGTGCTGATAGCATTCTTTAGAAATGTTGGCCCATATTGATAGGATAGCATCTTGCAGTTGATGGAGATTTGAGGGATGCACATCCAGGGCACGAAGCTCCCGTTCCACCACATCCCAAAGATGCTCTATTGGGTTGAGATCTGGTGACTGTGGGGGCCATTTTAGTACAGTGAACTCATTGTCATGTTCAAGAAACCAATTTGAAATGATTCGAGCTTTGTGACATGGTGCATTATCCTGCTGGAAGTAGCCATCAGAGGATGGATACATGTTCTCATTCTGTTTACGCCAAATTCGGACTCTACCATTTGAATGTTTCAACAGAAATCGAGACTCATCAGACCAGGCAACATTTTTCCAGTCTTCATGTAATGCAAGGCACCAACAAACAGACCAGTGATGAAAGCAAAAAGGTGTTTATTCACCAGAAACATAAACGTCCAGGACACTTGCTGGTAACAAGGAATAATAACAAAAACCAGGCAAGGAGATTCCAGGAATAGTCCCAACCTGTGCTGAATGATGCTGTGCACTTGGCAGTCGAGTCACTCCAGATCTTGGGTCCGTTGCAAAGGACAAAGTTCCTGGCAGTCTTCAGTCACTAGCAGTTGTGACCTATACCTGGTTGAGGGAAAATAACAGTGGGCACTGATCACCCTGAGAGACCTCCTTTTAAATGCCTGCTGACCAATCCCAGGGTGCCAAGTGTCCACTACCATAGGTGAACAAATTGCCCTGCACCTGAGTACATGGCCTAAGGCAATCACAAGTTGATTAACCCATGGCTGGCTCCCTAATCCACTTTGCTCCTGTGAGTCAGTATATTATGCGCCACTGGTCGACGAAGCGCATAAGAAGCGCATACTCGCGACCGTGTATCCCTTTGCGAACCTGCCCTCGTGCGTACGCACGGACGCATGATTGACTCAGCGCGAGTATGCGAGCGCGTGGACCCAGATGCGGAAACGGAAGTCGCAGGAGACACCGGAGACAACCCTGGCCGCAGCGTCTTGTCACTTGCCTGGCCACTCTGTCCCCGGGACTCCGACGGTCCTCCCCTCCGATGTCCACGCGAACGCATCCCCGCACTGGTTCGCAAAGGGGTCAGCGCTGGTGCATCAGAGACACGCATAACCTGTCCCGCAACTCCACGAGGACCCCTCTTGGTTCCCCTGGAGTGCAAAGCAGGTGAGGATCTTACATTACCCCCCCCTCGAGGAGGCGGCTCTGAAGACTCCAAGCAAGCTTTCCCCGGATTATCCCGGTGAAAGGCTGCCACCAACTCATCCGCATGCACCTGGCGAGCAGGTATCCAACATCTCTCCTCTGGACCAAAACCCTTCCAGTCCACCAAGTATTGAAGAGACCTTTGGACAAAACGAGAGTCCAAAATTCTGTTCACCTCGAACTCCGGTACCCCTTGGACCTCCAGCGGGGATGGGGTCTGAATGAAGGGAGCGGAGTCGGCTGCCGATTTGAGAAGTGAAACATGAAAGGTGTTCACTCCTCGGATCGACGGTGGAAGAGCAACCTTGTACGTAACTCGGTTGATCTTTTGTGTCACTGGGTATGGGCCAATGAATCGAGGACCCAACTTGGAAGATGGCTGACGCAGCGGAATGTTCCGGGTGGAGACCCACACCTGATCTCCCACCTTAAACTTTTGCTCTACGGTGCGATGACGATCAGCAAATTTCTTCTGTTGCGCCACCGCACTGCGGAGATTCCGCTGGGCCGACGACCAAATGGGACGTCTATCCTCGAACCATTGATCCACCACCGGTGAGTCAGTGGAGGGTCCGGCCAAAGAAGAGAGTCTTGGATCCCTGTCCCCCACGCACCTGAACGGAGACATCTTAGTGGAAGCATGCTCAGAGTTGTTATAAGCCACCTCCGCAAAGGGTAGATACGCTGCCCATTCCTCCTGGCAGTCTGACACGAAGCACCGGAGATATTGCTCCAGGGTCTGGTTAGTCCTTTCCGTCTGACCGTTGGTCTCTGGGTGAAAACCAGAAGAAAAAGACAAATTAATACCCAATCGGGAGCAGAAAGAACGCCAGAAGCGAGAGATGAATTGCACTCCTCTGTCTGAAACAATGTCATCCGGCGCTCCGTGTAATCGAAAGACATGATTCAAGAACAGATCCGCCAATTCTCTGGCCGAGGGCAATCCAGGGAGTGGGATAAAATGGGCCATTTTACTAAAACGGTCCACCACTACCCAGATTACCGTACTTCCAGAGGACCTTGGCAAATCTGTGATGAAATCCATGGAAATGTGAGTCCATGGAGCCTGGGGAATTGGCAGTGGGAGTAAAGTCCCAGAAGGGGCAGACCGGGACGGTTTACATCTGGCACAAACAGTACATGCCTGGATATAGGCCTTACCATCCACGGACATGTTGGGCCACCACACGTGACGTTTAACAAGGGCAAGTGTTTTCTTAACACCCAAATGCCCGGCAGACTTTGAGTCATGAAGCTGTTGGATGACCTTCAATCGAAGGTTAATGGGTACAAACCATCGACCCTCGGGTTTGTCAGGTGGACTCTCTGCCTGTGAAGGCTCAAGAAGAGAGGACAAGTCCTCCCTTACTTCTGCGGCCCCCAGGGCAGCAAGAAAACATTTAGTTGGGAGAATGGTTTCTGGCTCAGAGTCCAGGACGGAAGCAACCTCAGGGAAGCAGCGGGACAGGGCATCTGCCTTCACGTTTTTGGAACCTGGTTTATAAGTGAGGCGGAAATTGAAGAGGGTGAAAAACAATGCCCACCGGGCTTGTCGGGAGTTGAGTCTTTTGGCACTCTCTAGGTACTCCAAATTTTTGTGGTCAGTGTAAACCGTTATGGGATGTTCTGCACCCTCTAGCCAATGTCTCCACTCTTAAAAAAGCAAATTTTACTCCCAGAAGCTCTCTATTGCCGATATCATAATTACACTCGGCTGGAGAGAGCTTCCGAGAGAAGAAGGCACAGGGATGTAACCTCTCAGGGTCCCCAGAATACTGTGAGAGAACTGCCCCTACACCGACCTCTGAGGCATCGACCTCGAGAACAAAAGGTCTGGAGGTGTCTGGATGAGTAAGAATTGGTGCCGTGCAAAAGGCCTGTTTCAGCGTCTCAAAGGCTCTGACTGCCTCTCTCGTCCACTTAGAAGGATTAGCTCCCTTCTTAGTGAGGTTGGTGAGAGGTACTACTATCGCAGAAAAATTCTTAATAAACTTGCGGTAGAAGTTGGCAAAGCCTAAGAAACGCTGCAACCCCTTAAGATCCTTAGGCTGAGGCCAATCCAAGACAGCAGAAAGTTTGGATGGGTCCATAGCCAATCCCTTTTCTGAGATAATGTACCCCAGGAAAGGCAATTCCTTCACCTCAAACAGACACTTCTCAAGTTTGGCATAGAGGCGGTTCTCCCTCAGCTTCTGGAAAACCTGACACACGTGTCTCCGATGAGAGACCAGATCCGAAGAGTAGATTAGTATGTCATCTAGATAGACAACAACACATCTATCCAAGAAATCTCTGAGAACATCGTTGATGAACTCCTGGAAGACCGCGGGAGCATTACAGAGACCGAAAGGCATCACAAGATACTCGTAATGCCCGTCTCTGGTATTAAATGCGGTCTTCCATTCGTCACCCTCTCTAATGCGAACTAAATTATAAGCACCCCTTAAATCGAGTTTGGTGAAGACTCGGGCCCCTGCCACCTGAGAAAACAGATCATCAATCAGAGGCAGTGGATACCGATTCTTCACCGTAATCCGATTAAGGGCACGATAATCGATGCAAGGTCTCAAGCCTCCATCCTTCTTCTCCACAAAGAAGAATCCAGCTCCAGCAGGGGAAGTGGATGGACGAATGAAATTCTTCTCAAGGTTCTCTTTAATATACTCCCGCTGAGCCTGAACCTCAGGCCCAGTGAGATTATAAAGATGCCCTCGTGGTGGCATGGTACCTGGCAACAGGTCTATAGGACAATCATATGACCTGTGGGGAGGTAACACATCAGCCCCCTGAGGACTGAACACATCTCGGAAATTATGATACTGCTGTGGTAAAGTACTTAATACTTCCATGGAGGCTAGTGACAGGTCGGGACGAATGCACTTAGTAAGGCATTCCGTACTCCACTGACAAATAAGACCCGAGCGCCAGTCCACTACTGGATTATGGAGCCTTAACCAAGGGAGACCCAAAATCACGGGAGTGGATGGCATGTCAAGGACAAAAAGGCTTAAGGTCTCCCGATGATCAGCCCCCACCGTTACCTGTATTCCCGGAGTCATCCACACTGCACGACCATCTTGAAGAGGGGAACCATCAATCGCGGTCACTGACATGGTGGTTTTCGGCTGGATCAACGGGATGCCAAGTCGACGAACCAAGGTTGAGTCCACAAAATTCCCAGCGGCCCCAGAATCGATTAGTGCTGAAAACTCATGGACCTTGTCTTGCCACCGTAAGGATATGGATACCATCACCCGGCTTGGAGGAGGGATAATAGCACCTAGGGGGTTCTCCTCTATGCCCCCTAGGTTCATTCGTTTCCCGCCGGCAGGAGGGGACAGGTTTTAACGAGGTGTTCAGACTTTCCGCAAAATAGGCACAGGCCTTTCTGTTGGCGACGAGCTCGTTCTGCCTGTGTGAGATGGGAGGATCCAACCTCCATTGGCTCTTCGGCCGATTTAAGAGGCCCTGGATGTGGTCGAGAGGATGAAAACCGAGACGACCGTTCCACTCGCCTCTCACGGATTCGCCTTTCGGCATCGATTGCCTGAGAGATAGCCATTTCCAACGAGAATGGGGTAGGCAAGGCCAAAAGAAGATCCCGGACCGCATCCGAAAGTCCCAAACGGAAGCGATGGCGTAGGGCTGCGTCGCCCCAGGTGGTGAAAGCTGCCCATCGCCTGAATTCTGCAGGCGTATTCTTCAGCTGGGCGGCGGCCTTGTTGAATATGCTCAAGATTGGTCTCTGCGGTGCGAGTACGATCCGGGTCATCGTAAATCACAGCCATAGCCTCGAAGAAGGCGTCCACTGACGAAAAAGCTGTATGGTCTTGAGGCAAATTAAATGTTGGGGGTCTCCACGTAGCAGTGACATTACAATCCCAATTCTCTGCCTGAGAGTGCCAGAAGCCATCGGACGCAACTGGAAATAAAGGAGACAGGAGTCCCTGAAGTTTAAGAACTCCTGTCGCTCTCCTGTAAAGGGGTCAGGCAGAGGGATCTTAGGTTCTGTTTGATGCCTTGCGATAGTGATGGGTAGTGCTGAGGCTCCCTGGATAAGCTGCTGAACCTCCTCCATCACAATTGTCAGTTGCTCTTGGATTTGCGCTGCAGCGGCTTCTGGTATATTTGGGCGTCGTTGGAACAGCAGGTTAATGGCTCCCGTTAATTCACTCAGCTGCTGCTGGATATTGTCCATGGCAACTGTTAGTTGGGCCCACTGTTCTGTAATGCAAGGCACCAACAAACAGACCAGTGATGAAAGCAAAAAGGTGTTTATTCACCAGAAACATAAACGTCCAGGACACTTGCTGGTAACAAGGAATAATAACAAAAACCAGGCAAGGAGATTCCAGGAATAGTCCCAACCTGTGCTGAATGATGCTGTGCACTTGGCAGTCGAGTCACTCCAGATCTTGGGTCCGTTGCAAAGGACAAAGTTCCTGGCAGTCTTCAGTCACTAGCAGTTGTGACCTATACCTGGTTGAGGGAAAATAACAGTGGGCACTGATCACCCTGAGAGACCTCCTTTTAAATGCCTGCTGACCAATCCCAGGGTGCCAAGTGTCCACTACCATAGGTGAACAAATTGCCCTGCACCTGAGTACATGGCCTAAGGCAATCACAAGTTGATTAACCCATGGCTGGCTCCCTAATCCACTTTGCTCTTGTGAGTCAGTATATTATGCGCCACTGGTCGACGAAGCGCATAAGAAGCGCATACTCGCGACCGTGTATCCCTTTGCGAACCTGCCCTCGTGCGTACGCACGGACGCATGATTGACTCAGCGCGAGTATGCGAGCGCGTGGACCCAGATGCGGAAACGGAAGTCGCAGGAGACACCGGAGACAACCCTGGCCGCAGCGTCTTGTCACTCGCCTGGCCACTCT
The DNA here is from genome assembly GCF_905171765.1 of Bufo bufo. NCBI lineage: Eukaryota > Metazoa > Chordata > Amphibia > Anura > Bufonidae > Bufo > Bufo bufo. The sequence continues at coordinate 142,087,937 of NC_053389.1, forward strand.
GTCCCCGGGACTCCGACGGTCCTCCCCTCCGATGTCCACGCGAACGCATCCCCGCACTGGTTCGCAAAGGGGTCAGCGCTGGTGCATCAGAGACACGCATAACCTGTCCCGCAACTCCACGAGGACCCCTCTTGGTTCCCCTGGAGTGCAAAGCAGGTGAGGATCTTACACTTCAACAGTCCAATTTTGGTGAGCTCGTGCAAATTGTAGCCTCTTTTTCCTATTTGTAGTGGAGATGAGTGGTACCCGGTGGGGTCTTCTGCTGTTGTAGCCCATCCGCCTCAAGGTTGTGCGTGTTGTGGCTTCACAAATGCTTTGCTGCATACCTCGGTTGTAACGAGTGGTTATTTCAGTCAACGTTGCTCTTCTATCAGCTTGAATCAGTCGGCCCATTCTCCTCTGACCTCTAGCATCCACAAGGCATACTGGATGTTTTTCCCTTTTCACACCATTCTTTGTAAACCCTAGAAATGGTTGTGCGTGAAAATCCCAGTAACTGAGCAGATTGTGAAATACTCAGACCGGCCCGTCTGGCACCAACAACCATGCCACGCTCAAAATTGCTTAAATCACCTTTCTTTCACATTCTGACATTCAGTTTGGAGTTCAGGAGATTGTCTTGACCAGGACCACATCCCTAAATGCATTGAAGCAACTGCCATGTGATTGGTTGACTAGATAATTGCATTAATGAGAAATAGAACAGGTGTTCCTAATAATTCTTTAGGTGAGTGTATATATATATTTTTTTTGTTCATAATAATGCAAACGGATCCGTTTTGACTTACATTGAAAGTCAATGGGAGGCGGATCCGTTTTCAATTGCAGCATATTGTGTCAGTAAACACTAATCCGTCCCCATGGACTTACATTGTAAGTCAGGATGGATCAGTTTGGCTCAGTTTCATCAGACGGACATCAAAACGCTGCAAGCAGTGTTTTGGTGTCCGCCTCCAGAGAGGAATGGAGGCTGAACGGAGCCAAACTGATGCATTCTGAACGGATCCATTCTGAACGGATAACTGATCCATTTTGGGCCGCTTGTGAGAGCCTTGAAACGGATCTCACAGGCGGACCAAGAAACGGCAGTGTGAAAGTAGCCTAACTTTACACCCCCCCAGTTATATATCAAAGTGGTCCCTGCACCACCTAGGAGCGAATAAAGGTAAATGATACTGCCTGCCTGTTAAAGGGAACTACAGCATGATACCACAATATATTTGATATGACATTTAGCAAGAGTTTCAAGTGCCCACATATAGCACATAGTGGGACACTGCATCAAGATGAATCAGGCGTGGATCAGCCAGGATTTCCACACACCAATGCCTGATGCATCAGACTAGATCATCCATGGTGCCACACCAACATTTTGACAAAAGAGACCATTTTCTTCTGGCTACCTGCCTCAGCTACTATTCTGATGCTGTTACCCGCCTGATGCCAAACATCTGATGCCAAGTGCTCCTTCTTTCACCCACCATCTTCAGCGAGTACTAGTAGTGCCACCCACCTCCACACTGTCACCTTGCCACTCTGTGGCCTACTAATGCTGCCATGTCCACACTATGTCACCTTGCCACTCTGTTGCCTCCTGGTGCTGCCATTTCTACACTATGTCACTGAGCCACTCTGTTGTATCATACTGCTGCCATGTCCACACTATGTCACAGTGCCACTCTGTTGTATCATGCTGCTGCTGCCATCTCCACACTATGTAACCTGGCCACTCGCTGGCCTCCACATACTGCTCCCACCTCCACACTGTCATTGTGCCACTCTGTGGCCTTCTGATGCTGCCGCCGCCTCCAGACTTTGTCATTGGGCCACTGTGTGGTCTCCTCATGCTGCTTCCACCTCACCACTCTGTCATAGGGACACTCTGTGGACTTCACATGCTGTTCACACCCTCCCTACTTCATGACTGGGCCATTATTTTGGCTTTCGGCCTGGCTGACATCATCATTTATTTGACCTCTCTTCTGATCTGTCAGAAGGAAGGAAAAATGAGACGCACAACAGATTCTGTCTGTGTAGCAGCTGTAAGGCCTGTATGGTCCCATCAGAATTGGCTTATAATTTAGACATGCAAATATTCCATTCACGTGTCATCTCTGTTTTAGATCCACTCTTGTTTTTATTGGCATTAGCAATACTGAGCAAATGCTGACCGAGTGAAGGCGTATGCTCCAAAGACAGGATCTGTTTTTTGTGGGTTATTGTTCTGATGGATCAGAAGAAGGGCAAATTAATCAGTGACGTCAACACAAACTTACTCCTGACACCCTCTCCACTCTGTCAGGGGGCTCTACTTGTATAAGCGTGTAATAGAACAGGTTCTGTAGACATCTATGGTGAATCAGCTGGCGACGGTGTAAAAGGAGTGCACTACTTCTTGACACTAACATCGACCTATAAGGCAGAGTTCATACTTGAGTTATTAGGCCAGGTTAGTCAAATTTAAGTATACTTTCTCATAATTTTAATCAAGTTTTGGTTTAATAAAATGAATGTTAAAATATTTAATACATTTAATAATAAAAATTAAATGTCGCGTAAGACAGGAGAGAATCGGCCAATCTTCTGTTTATTCAACGACGTGGTGTTGTGATGGAGAAAGTATTCCAACAAAAAAATTACTCTCCATCTGGAGCCGAATCCTGCCAAGATTGATGTAAGTGCGGTATTGGCTGCTCATCCAGCAAGATACTTCTGGGGGAACCTGCCTGCCAGGCTTAGGCCTCTACTAGCGACAGACAATGAGAAGAAGACAAAGCTTCAAGATTGCTTGGAACCCAGAAGAGTTGCGAATTTAAACCAACCAGGGCCCAGTCTCTTCGTCATTGGTTCCCAGTCATCATGTTATGGAAAGGAGGGCATCCTTATTATATTTAATAAATGTAATAATATAATATTTAATACATTTTATAATAAAAATTTAATTTTTCCTAACACAGGAGGAGGAGGACACCCTATGGTGGTTAATTTTTTTCTTAGGAGAGAATCGGCCAGTCTTCAGTTTATTCAACGACGTGAAGAGTGTTGCCATGGAGATAGCATTCCAAAAAAACTATTGCTCTACACCTGGAGCCGAATCCTGTCAAGATTGATGCAAGTGCGGTATTGGCTGCTCATCCAGCAAGATACTTCTGGGGGAACCTTCCTGCCAGGCTTAGGCCTCTACTAGCGACAGACAATGAGAATAAGACAAAGCTTGTTCTTTTCTGTACATTGAATGAATAAATTTTGGGGCCTGTACTCCACTGGCCTGCAGTAAAATTGATATCCAAAGACCGTCTAATATACCTCCAGCCACATAATCACTTGATGTTTTCTGTCCGGTGAATGCCTAATGTTTGGGGCCTATACTCCCATGGCCAAAAATAAAAAAATTCAAGGCTCCAGCAGGGCACATTTTTGAGAGTTTCAATTTAAGACGCATGGCCCCTGATTAAAATACATATTTTTTGTGGGAATTTTTGCCATTGATCCCCCTCTGGTATGTCACTGTGCATGTTGTGGGACGATTTGTGCACTTCTTGTAATTATTTAGTGGCTGCAAATATGAGCTGAAGATTTTTCAGGTTCGCCTGCCATTAAAGTGAATGGGGCCTGCCACGAACTTGCGGTTCACGAACATTTGATCACGTTTGCGAACCGTCCCGGCCGATGTTCGTCTATCACTAGCTGGGAAGTGATTAGGACTTGGATCAAGAGGGGGCCTTTCCTAGTTGTTGGTTCTGCACTGCCTTTCAGAAGGGTAAATGTAGCTGGGAGACGTGAACCTTGAGATCCAAAATTTTGAATTGTGTTAAAGAGAAGGAAAATGTTATGGTAGGATTATTTTTAACATAATTAAATCTTGAATATACCTGGGGTGCTATACTTGGTATATAGGCTAGATGGCAATAGAGAGGACCTCATGTACCTGGACAAGGAATCTCTCTGTTTAGATTTTCAAGCGCTGTAGTATCCTAATTGTGTCCAGATGTACAGTATCAGGATCTCTGAATCACACTTTGCTGAACCACATGTCACATTCCTATTGGCTTATTTGTATTTCTAGGTTGTACGGGTCACACCCAGGTTTTGCACTAATAAGTCTTCTAACATTTGGCAGGGGGTAGAGGTAGAGGAAGACTCACATACCATCATGAGTCATGTCTTCTCATTATTTTACCCCTAGACTAAATTTTTTAATTTTTTATAATTTTATTATTTAAGATTTGGAGCATTACAGACACCATGGTTAGATCCCTTGTTTAGGGATAATAATAATAATAATTCTACTATGACACAGGTAATTGAAGTAAAGTGATATGTTTAGACCAAGCAGTGTCGTCTATTATCAGGCTTAATGGCCAGTGTGAAAACTGCAGGATTTTATGGGTTTTGTTTAAATATAGATATTGACTTTGAAAATTAAAAATAACATTTAAAATATTTTAAAATATGTTAACACCTTCAGTACCAAGCCATTTTTACCTTAAAGACAAGGCCAAATTTTGGAAATCTGACATGTGTCACTTTATGTGGCAATAACTTTGGAACACTTTTGCTTATCTAAGCCATTCTGAGATTGTTTTTTGTGACACATTGTAGTTCATGAAAATGGTAAATTTTTAGTCAATATAAATCACCTTTATCTATAAAAAAAAACATTTTTTGAAAATTTGAATTTCTCTGCTTTTAAGGCAGATAGTGATACCTCACAAAATAGTTATTACTTTACATTTCCCACATGTCTACTTTATGTCGACATCATTTTGTAAATGTCATGTTTTTTTTTTTGTAGAAGCAATCCACTTTTTTAAAGACCAGTTCAGTTATGAAGTCACTTTGTGGGGCTTACATAGTAGAAACCACACATAAATGACCCCATTTTAGAAACTACACCCCTCATGTTATTCAAAACAGATTTTAAAAACTTTATTAACCCTCTAGGTGTTCCACAAGAATTAGATGAAAATGGAGAGGAAATTTCAAAATTTACTTGTTTTGACAGATTTTCTATTTTAATCCATTATTTCCTGTAACACATCAACGATTAACAGCCAAAAAAAACCTCAGTATCTATTACCCTGAATCTGCAGTTAACAGAAAACATATGTGGTCATAAACTGCTGTATGGGTGCACACCAGGGCTCAGAAGAAAAGTAGCGCCATATGGTTTTTGGAAGGCAGATTTTGCTGGACTAATTTTTAGACACCATGTCCCATTTGAAGCCCCGTGATGCACCCTACAGTAGAAACTCACAAAGAGTAAACCCTTTTTGTAATCCATGGCATAAGGTGACAGTTTTATTGGTATTATTTTGGAGTACATATGATTTTTGAATACACAATAATACACTTTTTTATGAGGCAAGGTAATAAAAAAAATGGCGGTTCTGGAAGTTTTTATTTAAATATTTTTACAATGCTCCCCTGACAGGTTAGATCATGTGATATTTTTATAGAACAGGTTGTTACAGATGCGGTGATATCTAATATGTGCATTTTTTTATTTTATTTTGGTTCTTGTATTTTTTTACACAAAAGCATTTTTTTTAAAAATTATGTTTTCATGCCTCCATTTTCTGAAAGCCATATTTATTTTAATTTTTTGGACGATTGTCTTAGTTAGGGTCTCATTTTTTGCGGGATGAGATGACGGTTTGATTGGTATGATTTTGGGGTGTGTATGACTTTTTGATCGCTTGGTAATACACTTTTTGTGATGTAAGGTGATAAAAAATAGCTTTTTTGGCACAGTTTCTATTAAAGTTTTTTTACAGCGTTTACCAGACGGGTTAAATCACATGATATCTTTATAGAGCAGGTTAGAACTGACACGAAGATACCTAATATGTCTATTTTTTTTTTTTCCGGTTTTACACAATAAAAGCATTTTTGAAAAAAGATAATGTTTTTGTGTCTCCATTTTCTGAAAGCCATATTTTTTTAGTTTTTGGATGACTGTCTTAGGTAGGTATTTATTTTTGAGGGATGAGATGACGGTTTAATTGGTACCATTTTGGGGCACATATGACTTTTTGATCACTTGGTATTATACTTTTTGTGATGTAAGGTGATAAAAAATGGCTTTTTTGGCACAGATTTTATTAAAAATTTTTACGGCATTCACCAGACGGGTTGGATCACATGATAGTTTTATAGAGCAGGTTACGGACGAGTACCTAATATGTCTATTTTTTTAATTTTATTTTGGTTTTACACAATAAAAGATTTTTTTTTTAAAGAATCATGTTTTTCCGTCTCCATTTTCTGAAAGCCATATGATTTTTTATTTTTTGGGCGATTATGTAGGTGCTCATTTTTTGCGGGATGAGGTGACGGGTTGATTGGTACTTATTTTGGATAAATATGACTTTTTTGATCACTTTTTATACCAATTTTTGGGAAGTTAGGTGGGCAAAATTGCAATTCTAATTTCCTTTTTTCTTTTATGGCGTTCGCCATGTGGTAAAAGTAACGTGATTCTTTTATAGATCAGGTTATTATGGGTGATGCCAAACTTGTTTATTTTTTTAAAAATTTTTTATTTTTTAACAAGTTATGTGTGTGGCTATATGGCTATAGGAAGAAGTTAAATTTTTTAAAAACTTTTTTTCACCTTTTTTTTTTTTACATTTGTTGGTTCTTGGACATCCAGTGGGTCTGATGGTTCTACAATACATTGCAATACACTGTATAGGCTCAGATACACCATGGCAAGCCGGATGCCACAACAGTGCAGCGGCCCGATGGGTAGGGAGGGAGTTCTCTCCATCTGTTAAACCTTCAAGCATCCGGTCGCTGCCACAGCAGAACAGCTGCCCGATGGAAGAGGGAGGGAGCTCCCTCCCTGTTAACCCCTTCCATACAGCAGTCCTTACAGACCACAGTATGGAAGGGGTAAATTTTTTTTATACATTTTAGAAAGCTCTGATCCCCACATTCACGAACTGTGGTGATCAGAACCTTTTGCCGGCATTAGGATCAGCCAATCAGAGCAATCACCGGCCTGAGAACACCCTCATTGGTCCCGGGCCGGTAAGCTGAGATCGCTGGCTGTATTTAACAGCCAGGATCTCACCGCTGTCACCATGTCTGCAGACATGGTAACAGGTTGCTGCCATGACGAACCTGTACATCATGGAGGCTTGAGTGCAGTCCAAGACGTACAGGTACGTCATAGTGGCTTAAGGGGTTAAACATTTAAACGTGATATAAACAATAGGTCACTTTCTGATGAAACATTCTCTTTAAGTACCTAATTTTATTCCTTTTAATTCCTATGCAGCCATACAATTACTGTGGTCTAGGTGAATTACTTTGTATTTATCAACATTAATATTCATCCACGATGTTCTTGCACATGCCACCAGCTTACCGTGGTCTTTCTGTAATATCTGACAATCAATCTGGGTTTTAAGTATCCTACAGTTTTTTGTAATTAGCAAAACATAGAAACATAGAATGTGTCGGCAGATAAGAACCATTTGGCCCATCTTGTCTGCCCAATATACTGAATACTATGAATAGCCCTTGGCCCTCTCTTATATGAAGGATGGCTTTATGCCTATCCCGTGCATGCTTAAACTCCTTCACTGTATTTGAAGCTACCACTTCTGCAGGAAGGCTATTCCTTGCATCCACTACTCTCTCAGTAAAGTAATACTTCCTGATATTACTTTTAAACCTTTGCCCCTCTAATTTAAAACTTTGTCCTCTTGTAGCAGTTTTTCTTCTTTTAAATATTCGCTCCTCTTTTACCTTGTTGATTCCCTTTATGTATTTAAAAGTTTCTATCATATCCCCTCTGTCTCGTCTTTCTTCCAAGCTATACATGTTAAGGTCCTTTAATCTTTCCTGGTAAGTTTTATCCTGCAATCCATGTACCAGTTTAGTAGCTCTTCTCTGAACTCTCTCCAAAGTATCAATATCCTTCTGGAGATATGGTCTCCAGTACTGAGCACAATACTCCAAATGAGGTCTCACTAGTGCTCTGTAGAGCGGCATGAGCACCTCCCTCTTTCTACTGGTAATGCCTCTCCTCATACACCCAAGCATTCTGCTAGCATTTCCTGCTGCTCTATGACATTGTCTGCCTACCTTTAAGTCTTCTGAAATAATGACCCCTAAATCCCTTTCCTCAGATACTAAGGTTAGGACTGTATCACTGATTTTATATTCTGCTCTTGGGTTTTTACGCCCCAGGTGCATTATCTTGCACTTATCAACATTAAATTTTAGTTGCCAGATTTTTGACCATTCCTCTAGTTTTCCTAAATCCTTTTCCATTTGGTGTATCCCTCCAGGAACATCAACCCTGTTACAAATCTTTGTGTCATCAGCAAAAAGACACACCTTACCATCGAGGCCTTCTGCAATTTTGCTGATAAAGATATTAAACAATATGGGTCCCAGAACAGATCCTTGAGGTACCCCACTGGTAACAAGACCATGGTCTGAATATACTCCATTGACTACAACTCTCTGTTGTCTGTCCCTCAGCCACTGCCTAATCCATTCAACAATATGGGAGTCCAAGCCCAAAGACTCTAATTTATTGATTAGCCTTCTATGTGGGATAGTATCAAAAGCCTTACTAAAGTCTAGATAAGCGATGACATGATCTTCCTGAAGTAAACCCATGCTGTTTTTCATCTTTCAATCCATGGAATTTTAGATGTTCCACAATCTTCTCCTTAATTATGGTTTCCATTAATTTCCCCACTATTGATGTCAGGCTCGCCGGCCTTTAGTTGCCCGATTCCTCCCTACTACCTTTCTTGTGAATAGGCACAACATTTGCTAATTTCCAATCTTCTGGGACGACTCCTGTTACCAGTGATTGGTAAAATAAATCTGTTAATGGTTTTGCTAGTTCACCGCTAAGCTCTTTTAATAGCTTTGGGTGTATCACATCAGGCCCCTGTGACTTATTTGTATTAATTTTAGACAGCTGACTTAGAACCTCTTCTTCTGTAAAGACACATGCATCAAAAGATTCATTAGTCTTCCTTCCTAACTGAGGTCCTTTTTCTTCATTTTCCTTTGTAAAAACTAAACAGAAGTATTTATTGAGGCTATCTTCTTCCATATACCTTCCTTCTTTTGTTTTTAATTTGTTAATTCCTTGTTTTAGTTTCCTTTTTTCATTTATGTATCTGAAGAATGTCTTATCACCTTTTTTCACTGACTGAGCTAATTTCTCTTCTGCCTGTGCTTTAGAAGCTCTTATAACTTGTTTGGCCTCTGTCTGCCTAATCTTATAAATTTGCCTGTCATCCTTGTTTTTTTTTTTTTATAATTACTAAATGCTATCTTTTTGTTTTTAATGATTTTGGCCACTTCTGCTGAGTACCACAGTGGTCTCTTCCTTTTTTTGATTTTACTGACAAGCCTAATGCAATTATCTGTTGCCTTCAATAGTGTCACTTTTAACCACTTCAGCCCCCCTAGCTTAAACACCCTTAATGACCAGGCCACTTTTTACACTTCTGCACTACACTACTTTCACCGTTTATTGCTCGGTCATGCAACTTACCACCCAAATGAATTTTACCTCCTTTTCTTCACACTAATAGAGCTTTCATTTGGTGATATTTCATTGCTGCTGACATTTTTACTTTTTTTGTTATTAATCGAAATTTTACGATTTTTTTGCAAAAAAATGACATTTTTCACTTTCAGTTGTAAAATTTTGCAAAAGAAACGAACATCCATATATTAATTTTTCTCTAAATTTATTGTTCTACATGTCTTTGATAAAAAAAAAATGTTTGGGTAAAAAAAAAATGGTTTGGGTAAAAGTTATAGCGTTTACAAACTATGGTACAAAAATGTGAATTTCCGCTTTTTGAAGCAGCTCTGACTTTCTGAGCACCTGTCATGTTTCCTGAGGTTCTACAATGGCCAGACAGTACAAACACCCCACAAATGACCCCATTTCGGAAAGTAGACACCCTAAGGTATTCGCTGATGGGCATAGTGAGTTCATAGAACTTTTTATTTTTTGTCACAAGTTAGCGGAAAATTATGATTTTTTTTTTCTTACAAAGTCTCATATTCCACTAACTTGTGACAAAAAATAAAAACTTCCATGAACTCACTATGCCCATCACGAAATACCTTGGGGTCTCTTCTTTCCAAAATGGGGTCACTTGTGGGGTAGTTATACTGCCCTGGCATTCTAGGGGCCCTAATGTGTGGTAAGTAGTTTGAAATCAAAATGTGTAAAAAAATGACCTGTGAAATCCTAAAGGTGCTCTTTGGAATGTTGGCCCCTTTGCCCACCTAGGCTGCAAAAAAGTGTCACACATGTGGTATTGCCGTACTCAGGAGAAGGTGGGCAATGTGTTTTGGAGTGTCATTTTACATATACTCATTCTGGGTGAGATAAATATCTTGGTCAATTGCCAACTTTGTATAAAAAATGGGAAAAGTTGTCTTTTGCCAAGATATTTCTCTCACCCAGCATGGGTATATGTAAAATGACACCCCCAAACACATTCCCCAACTTCTCCTGAGTACGGCAATACCAGATGTGTGACACTTTTTTGCAGCCTAGGTGGGCAAAGGGGCCCACATTCCAAAGAGCACCTTTCGGATTTCACCGGCCATTTTTTACAGATTTTGATTTCAAACTACTTCGCACGCATTTGGCCCCCTAAAATGCGAGGGCAGCATAACTACCCCACAAGTGACCCCATTTTGGAAAGAAGACACCCCAAGGTATTTCGTGATGGGCATAGTGAGTTCATGGAAGTTTTTATTTTTTGTCACAAGTTAGTGGAATATGAGACTTTGTAAGAAAAAATAAATAAAAATCATCATTTTCCGCTAACTTGTGACAAAAATTAAAAAATTCTAGGAACTCGCCATGCCCCTCACGGAAAAATGGGGTCACTTGTGGGGTAGTTATACTGCCCTGGCATTCTAGGGGCCCTAATGTGTGGTAAGTAGTTTGAAATCAAAATGTGTAAAAAATGACCTGTGAAATCCTAAAGGTGCTCTTTGGAATGTGGGCCCCTTTGCCCACCTAGGCTGCAAAAAAGTGTTACACATGTGGTATTGCCGTACTCAGGAGAAGTTGGGTAATGTGTTTTGGGGTGTCATTTTACATATACCCATGCTGGGTGAGATAAATATCTCGGCAAAAGACAACTTTTCCCATTTTTTTATACAAAGTTGGCATTTGACCGAGATATTTCTCTCACCCAGCATGGGTATATGTAAAATTACACCCCAAAACACATTCCCCAACTTCTCCTGAGTACGGCGATACCAGATGTGTGACACTTTTTTGCAGCCTAGATGCGCAAAGGGGCCCACATTCCTTTTAGGAGGGCATTTTTAGACATTTGGATCCCAGACTTCTTCTCACGCTTTAGGGCCCCTAAAATGCCAGGGCAGTATAAATACCCCACATGTGACCCCATTTTGGAAAGAAGACACCCCAAGGTATTCAGTTCATAGAATTATTTTTTTTTGCCACAAGTTAGCGGAAATTTATTTTATTTATTTTTTCTCACAAAGTCTCCCTTTCTGCTAACTTGGGACAAAAATTTCAATCTTTCATGGACTCAATATGCCCCTCAGCGAATACCTTGGGGCGTCTTCTTTCCGAAATGGGGTCACATGTGGGGTATTTATACTGCCCTGGCATTTTAGGGGCCCTAAAGCTTGAGAAGAAGTCTGGAATATAAATGTCTAAAAATTTTTACGCATTTGGATTCTGTGAGGGGTATGGTGAGTTCATGCGAGATTTTATTTTTTGACACAAGTTAGTGGAATATGAGACTGTAAGAAAAAAATAAAAATAAAAAATTTCCGCTAACTTGGGCCAAAAAAATGTCTGAATGGAGCCTTACAGGGGGGTGATCAATGACAGGGGGGTGATCAATGACAGGGGGGTGATCAGGGAGTGTATATGGGGTTATCACCCCCCTGTCATTGATCACCCCCCTGTAAGGCTCCATTCAGACGTCCGTATGTGTTTTGTGGATCCGATCCATGTATCCGTGGATCCGTAAAAAACATACGGACGTCTGAATGGAGCCTTACAGGGGGGTGATCAATGACAGGGGGGTGATCAATGACAGGGGGGTGATCATCCCATATAGACTCCCTGATCACCCCCTGTCATTGATCACCCCCCTGTCATTGATCACCCCCCTGTAAGGCTCCATTCAGATGTCCGTATGTGTTTTGCGGATCCGATCCATGTATCCGTGGATCCGTAAAAAACATACGGACGTCTGAATGGAGCCTTACAAGGGGGTGATCAATGACAGGGGGGTGATCAGGGAATCTATATGGGGTGATCACCCCCCTGTCATTGATCACCCCCCTGTAAGGCTCTATTCAGACGTCCGTATGCGTTTTTTGCGGATCCGATCCATGTATCCGTGGATCTCTAAAAAACATACGGACGTCTGAATGGAGCCTTACAGGGGGGTGATCAATGACAGGGGGGTGATCAATGACAGAGGGTGATCAGGGAGTCTATATGGGGTGATCACCCCCCTGTAAGGCTCCAGTCAGACGTCTGTATGTGTTTTGCGAATCCGATCCATGTATCTGTGGATCCGTGAAAAACATACAGACGTCTGAATGGAGCCTTACAGGGGGGTTATCAATGACAGGGGGGTGATCAATGACAGGGGGGTGATCAGGGAGTCTATATGGGGTGATCACCCCCATCATTGATCACCCCCCTGTAAGGCTCCATTCAGACGTCCGTATGTGTTTTGCGGATCCGATCCATGTATCAGTGGATCAGTAAAAAACATACGGACGTCTGAATGGAGCCTTACAAGGGGGTGATCAATGACAGGGGGGTGATCAATGACAGGGGGGTGATCAGGGAGTCTATATGGGGTGATCAGGGGTGATCAGGGGTTAATAAGGGGTTAATAAGTGACAGGGGGGGTGTAGTGTAGTGGTGTTTGGTGTTACTTATTACTGAGCTGCCTGTGTCCTCTGGTGGTCGATCCAAGCAAAAGGGACCAGCAGAGGACCAGGTAGCAGGTATATTAGACGCTGTTATCAAAACAGCGTCTAATATACCTGTTAGGGGTTAAAAAAATCGCATCTCCAGCCTGCCAGCGAACGATCGCCGCTGGCAGGCTGGAGATCCACTCGCTTACCTTCCGATCCTGTGAACGCGCGCGCCTGTGTGCGCGCGTTCACAGGAAATCTCGCCTCTCGCGAGAGGACGCGTATATGCGTCCACCCAGAATAGCAGGGCCGCCGCCAGGACGCAATCCTGCGTACGGCGGTCCTGAGGCGGTTAAGTAGTCCCATTTCTCCTGGACTCCATTGAAACTGTTCCAATCTGATAGGGACTCTAAAATCTAAAACTTTTGTTTTTGTGTGGTGTGACTCAGTCACTGTACTTATAGTAAACCACACTGACTGGTGATCACTAGATCCCAAGCTTTCCCCTACAGTAATATCAGATACCAAATTCCCATTTGTGAATACTAAATCTAAAATGGCCTCCTTCCGGGTTGGCTCCTCAACTACTTGCATTAGAGATAATTCCAGTAGGGAATTTAGAATATCTGTACTCCTGGCAGAACTAGCTATTTTGGTTTTCCAGTTTACATCAGGAAGATTAATGTCTCCCATAATGATAACTTCCCCTTTCAATGTCATTTTAGCTATTTCCTCAACTAGTAGATCATCTAATTCTTTAACTTAGCTAGGTGGTCTATATATCACACCTACAAGAGTTAGCTTATGATTATCAAGCTGCAAGTTAACCCAAACTGACTCTAAATTGGTCTCGCTAACTTGTATTAAATTAGATTTTATGCTATCTTTCACATACAGGGCCACCCCTCCCCCTTTCTTGCCTTCTCTGTATTTCCTATATAGAGAGAACCCTGGTATTGTTATATCCCAGTCATTACTCCCATTGAACCATGTCTCAGTAACAGCCACTAAATCTATATTCTCAGATGCCATTATAGACTCAAGTTCATTGATCTTTTTCACTAAACTGCGAGCATTTGTAGACAAGACTCTGAGCATGTCATTTCTTAACCTCTGTGCTACTGGCATCTTCTGGCATTGTTCCGGGGGGCAGTCGGACTGCTGGATTATCACCCTTTTGCCCCCCTTTCCTAGTTTAAATGCTCCTTAGCAAATACTTGGAACTGTTCACTGAGGACATTCGTTCCCTTGAGAGAAAGATGCAAACCATCTTTCTTGTACAGTTCTTTTCCATTCCAACGAGAGCTAACATGAGACAAAGCCAAACCCTTGGTTCAGACACCATTCACCAAGCCATACATTGAATTCCTTAATCCGCATCTTCCTGTCATGCTGAAGGTTATGCACAGGCAAAACTGCAGAGAATGAAACAGTTGATGCAACCTCCCGTATATCATTTCCAAGTGTGTGAAAAGCTTCCTTCACCTTTGAAACCTCATTGCAAGCCAGATCATTTGTCCCAAGATGGACAATAACATCCACCTCCCTTTCCTGATTTGCTTGCCTAACAATATTAAGGATACATCGTCTATCCCTGCTAGCTGTAGCACCAGGGAGACATCTCACAAAACCATTTTCCTCAAACTTCACACCTCTCATCATAGTATCGCCCACCAACAGCTGCTTACTATCTGTCCTCACCTTCTCCTTTTTGTCTTTGTTCCTCACCCACTGTGCCTGAGCCATCCTCCATGTTTCTCTTGCGCTCTGAAAGTGCTGCAAATGAATTATGGAGAGCCACAGACTGTGGGACTTGTCTTCTATCCACAACTCTCAGTCTACCAGAACCTGCAGTAACCTATCTTCCATTTCTAAGGGGCCTCTGTGGCAGTGGCATTGCAACGTTTCCAGCCTGAGTTTGTTTAACAGTTAATTTACAAATCTCAGATTTCAAAAATGCAATTTCCTGCTGCATTATGGAGAGCTGTCTACAGATCAGACAGTATCCAAACCTCCGAAGAGTGGAACCTGAAATTAAAGCACAACAATTCCTGCACATAACCATGTCTGCCATTTTAAAGAGGGGAAAGATTTTAACCACCTCCCGTCCGCCCATAGGATATAAACGTCCGGGAGGTGGATCTCTATTTCTGAATAGACGTTCCAGAATGTCCGTTCAGAAACTGCAGCTGCACGCTAATCGTGCAGCTGCTGATCGGGTTGCCCGCTGTCAGTGACAGCAGGGCATCCCAGAGAGAAGGCAGGGACAGTTCCCAGGTGTCCCTGCCTTCTGGATCGCTGCATAGACAGCGCTCACCGAGCGCTGTGTATGCAGAGCAGGAAGCGCTATGCGCTTCCTGTTCCGGCCCGGCGGTCATGTGACCGCCGGGACCGGAGAGTGCAGGAGCTGTGTGAGGTCTTTCACAGACCTCGATCAGCCCTGCACTGAGGCTGTACAGCATTGTATTCTGCTGTACAGCCTCTCTGGGGGGTGTATTTCCCCTGTAACTGGGGCTACTATGTCAGCCCCAGTTACAGGAGAAATCAGCAGTGAAAAGAAAAAGAAAAAGTGAAGTAAATGTCCCCCAGAGGTCTTGTATGACCTTATGGGGGACGAAAAGTGTAAAATAAAAAATACAAAAATAAAGGGTTGAAAAAATAAAATTAAAAAAAGGTTTCACATGTAAAAAAAAAAATTCCCCAAGTAAGGAATAAAAAAAAAAGTTAAAAATAGAAAAAATTAAATAAAATCAACATATTTGGTATTGCCGCGTCCGTAAAAACCAGCTCTATAAAAATATCACATGACCTAACCCCAAGTGATCAAAAATGCGTATGTCCCACAAAATGGTACCAATAAAACCGTCACCTCATCCCGCAAAACATTAGCCCCTAAATAAGAAAATCTCTCAAAAAATAAAAAAACTATAGCTCTTAGAACATGGAGACACTAAAACATCATTTTTTGGGTTTCAAAAATGCTATTATTGTGTTAAAGTGAAACAAATAAAAAAAAGTATCACATGACCTAACCCCTCAGGTGAACACCGTAAAAAAAAAAAAAAAAACTGTGTCAAAACAAGCTATTTTTGTCACCTTACATCACAAAAAGTGCAACACCAAGTGATCAAAAATGCGTATGTCCCACAAAATGGTACCAATAAAACCGTCACCTCATCCCGCAAAAAATGAGCCCCTACATAAGAAAATCTCTCAAAAAATAAAAAAACTATAGCTCTCAGAACATGAACACATTAAAACGTAATTTTTTTGTTTCAAAAATGCTATTATTATGTAAAACTTTAATAAATAAGAAAAAGTATACATATTAGGTATCGCCACGTCCGTAACAATCTGCTCTATAAAAATGTCACTTGACTGAACCCCTCAGGTGAACGCTGTAAAAATAAATAAATAGAAACTGTGCTAAAACAACCAATTTTTTGGTCACCTTGCCCCATAAAGTGTTATAATGAATGATCAAAAAATCATATGTACCCAAAAATAGTAGCAATTAAACTGGCAACTTATCCCCTAGTTTCCAAAATGGGATCACTTCTTGGGAGTTTCTACTGTAAGGGTGCATCAGGGGGCTTCAAATGGGACATGGCATCTAAAAACCGTATGGCATTCCTTTCCTTCTGCGCCCTGCCGTGTGCCCGTACAGCAGTTTATGACCACATGTGGGGTGTCTCTGTAAACTACAGAATCAGGGCCATAAATATTGAGCTTGGTTTGGCTGTTAACCCTTGCTTTGTAACTGGAAAAAAATTATTAAAATGGAAAATCTGCCAAAAAAGTGAAATTTTGAAATTGTATCTCTATTTTCCATTAATTCTTGTGGAACGCCTAAAGGGTTAACAAAGTTTGTAAAATCGGTTTAAGTAACTTGAGGGGTGTAGTTTCTACAATGGGGTCATTTATGGGGGTATCCACTATGTAGGCCCCACAAAGTGACTTCAGACCTGAACTGGTCCTTAAAAAGGGGGTTTTGGCAATTTTCTTAAAAATTGGAAGAATTGCTTCTAAACTTCTAAGACTTCTAACGTCCTAAAAAAATAAAATGACATTTACAAAACGATGCCAACATAAAGTAGACATATGGGGAATGTTAAGTAATAAATATTTTATGAGGTATCACTTTCTGTTTTAAAAGCAGAGAAATTGAAATTTTTTAAATTTTTTGGTAAATTTGGGATTTTTTCATAAATAAAGGTGAAATATTTTGACTCAGATTTATGACTATCATGAAGTACAATGTGTCACGAGAAAACAATCTCTGAATGACTTGGATAAGTAAAGGCGTTCCAAAGTTATTACCACATAAAGTGAGATATGTCCGTTTTGCTAAATTAGGCCTGGTCAGGAAGGGGGCAAATGGCCCAGATGGCAAGTGGTTAAGCAAACAAATCTTACTTTTTTTTAGCTTGTATTCACCTCCAGATTACCTCCTGAGTATCTCCTGAATATCTCCAATGCACTTATAAAAGCAGCACTTTGAGAATGCAGCCAGCTATAATTAGTCATGCTAATACTATGTGGCTATATATACACACACTCCCACAAAAGCTCTTCCCCCAAAAACAAATTTAACACCTTAATCACCTATGCTCATTTGCAATCAGACAATAGTGAGAACCTGTCTAGCAAATTCCTTACCTGTTTGGAAGCAGTGTCTGAGTATCCACCAGAAACACAGCTGAAGTTCTGCTGTTTGGAAGCAGTGTCTGAGTATCCACCAGAAACACAGCTGACGTTCTGCTGTTTAGAAGCAGTGTCTGAGTATCCACTAGAAACACAGCTGAAGTTCTGCTACAGTGGAAAAGCTCTAAGTTAGTCTAAGTTAGTCTCCTGAATATCTCCAATGCACTTATAAAAGCAGCACTTTGAAAATGCAGCAAGCTAACTGACACTTTACTCTCAATCCTGTCCAAGATCATTGATAAAGAGATAAAAGAGGTTATCCTGGAAAAGATAATGATGACTTTCTCAGGATAGATCATCATTATCACATCAGCGGGGTTCCCAGCCCCCACTGATCAGTTGTTTCAAGGAGCAGCTGTCTATCCAATGGCAGCACCTTACATCATATAGTGGACAGTGCTTGGTATTGACTTGAATGGGGCTCAGCTGCAACTACATCATGTGACTGATATACAGTGATCAGTGATGTCACTGGCCTAAGAAGAAGCTGCAGTGCTCAAGGCCTCTTTTAACAGCTGATCGGCGGGGGTCCTGGGTGTCGCACCCTGCAGATCTGATACTGATGACCTATCCTCAGTATAAGTCATAAATATATTTTCCTATTAGGCCTAATTCTCTTTGTTTTCTGTCCTGTGGCCAATTCTTTACCTATATGCATATATTGTCCCGTAGTTTCTGGATTTTTAACCTCAGCACAAGGCTCCATTTTGGTTGTTTTTCAAATGCTTTAGCAAAATCCATATATATCACATCAGTTGCATGAACAACATCCAGATTTGCACTTTGGTATGACCTGTTTTACGTGAATCCATGCTGCTTATCAGTTATTAGTTTATTCACTACTATATCCTTTTGCATCTCCTTTCTTAGAATACCTTCAAATAGTTTACATTTCACAGACATGAAGATGTAGCTGTGTTCAGAATTAAGCAATCACATTTAAAATCATGTTAAATAGGAGTCAGCATACACCTGCCATCATTTAAAGTGCCTCTGATTAACCCCAAATAAAGTTCAGTTGCTCTAGTTGGTCTTTCTTTAAATTTTCTTAGTTGCATCCCACAGCAAAAGCCTTCCAAAGCATCAGAGGGATCTCATTGTTAAAAGGTATCAGTCAGGAGAAGGGTAAAAAAGAATTTCCAAGGCATTAGATATACCATGGAACACAGTGAAGACAGTCTTTATCAAGTGGAGAAAATATGGCACAACAGTGACATTACCAAGAACTGGACGTCCCTCCAAAATTGATGAAAAGACGAGAAGAAAACTGATCTTGGAGGCTACCAAGAGGCCTACATCAACATTAAAGGAGCTGCAGGAATATCTGGCAAGTACTGGCTGTGTGGTACATGTGACAACAATCTCCCGTATTCTTCATTTGTCTGGGCTATGGGGTAGAGTAGCAAGATGAAAGCCTTTTCTTAAGCAGAAAAACATCCAAGCCAGGCTACATTTTGCAAAAACACATCTGAAGTCTCCCAAAAGCATGTGGGTAAAGGTGTTATGGTCTGATGAAACCAAGGTTGAACTTTTTGGCCATAATTCAAAAAGATATGTTTGGCTCAAAAACAAGACTGCATATCACCAAAAGAACACCATACCCACAGTGAAGCATGGTGGTGGCAGCATCATGCTTTGGGTCTGTTTTAGGGAATTAGGAACAGTTCCAAATACCAGTCAATATTGGCACAAAACCTTCAGGCTTCTGCTAGTAAGCTGAACATGAAGAGGAACTTCGTCTTTTAGCATGACAACGACCCAAAGCATACATCCAAATCAACAAAGGAAAGGCTTCACCAGAAGAAGATTAAAGTTTTGGAATGGCCTAGCCAGACCCCAGACCTGAATCTGATTAAAAATCTGTGGGGTGATCTGAAGAGGGCTGTGCACACGAGATGCCCTCGCAATCTGACAGATTTGGAGTGTTTTTGCAAAGAAGAGTGGGCAAATCTTGCCAAGTCAAAATGTGCCATGCTGAATGACTCATACCCAAAAAGACAGTGCTGTAATAAAATCAATAGGTGCTTCAACAAAGTATTAGTTTAAGGGTGGGCACACTTATGCAACCATATTATTTTATTTTTATATTTTTTCTTCCCTCTACCTAAAAGATTTCAGTTTGTTTTTTAATTGAGTTGTACAGTTTATAGGTCACATTAAAGGTGGAAAAAGTTCTGAAATTATTTATCTTTGCCTCATTTTTTTACATCACAGAAACCTAACATTTTAACAGGAGTGTGCAGACTTTTTATATCCACTGTATAACAAGAACATAGCAACAAGTCAAGAACGTACTTACAAGCTGGAATTTTGAAAAAAGAGCCCTGGTTGGTCCCATCTCCTTTGCTACTGGGTGGTCAGTACCTGTGCAGGACTCCCCTCTCCAAAGGGACTGTGTTGTTTATAAATGGAGAAATTAACCTAATGGGAATGGAAAGGATTTTGTGTTGGGAAACAAACACTAGCTCCCTCTGTGTTGGTTGGCAAAACCCCGCACCAAATGAGGTGTTTTAAGACCAGCTCTTTTTTATTTATCCCACTGCATAAAAATACTTCATTATTTCAAATTATATTTCCCAGTCAAAGCCTTTGCCAGAGCTCTCCTGACATCTTTGTTTCTCAGACAGTAAATAATGGGATTAAATAAAGGGGTTAAAACACTGTATAGCACAGATGAGAGCCTTTCAATGTCAAATGAATCTCCAGGAGCTGGACCAATATAGTTAAAGTTAGCAGTCACATAGAATACTGTAACGACAATGAGGTGGGATGAGCAGGTGGAGAAGGCTTTCCGTCTTCCCACTGCTGAACGGATCTGTAAAATAGTGGAGATTATCTTTACATAGGAAATGATGACAAATACAAATGGTGTCATCCCCAGAAAGATGCTGACTACGTATAGTAGCGACTGACTAGTATATGTATCAGTGCAGGCTGCCTTTAACATGGGGGGGACATCACAAAAGAAGTGGTTGACATTCCGCGGTTCACAAAAAGTCAATTTAGAGGTCATGAAGGTATGAAGGACTGAGTTCAAGAAACCACTAAACCATGATCCTCCTACCAAGTATGAGCAGAACCTCTTATTCATAATGACAGAGTAATGGAGGGGGTTACATATTGCCACGTATCGGTCATAAGCCATGGCAGCCAGAAGAAGACATTCTGATCCTCCAAGAGAGACAAAGAAGTAGAGTTGGGTGAAGCATCTGTTGAAGGATATCCTCCTATTTCCAGTGATTGCATTGACCAGCAAAGCTGGGAGGGTGACCGTAGAGTAACAGATATCTAATATGGATAAATATCTCAAGAAAAAGTACATGGGGGTCTGGAGACGGTGATCGATTCGTATAACACTAAATATGATCATGTTACCCAGGAGGATCATTGTGTAGATGGTGAGTATAAGAATTGACAGCAAAACCTTTTCCCCTGAAAATCCTAATAGGATAAAATCACAAAAATACGTTCGGTTTATCGCAGCCATCCAATGCTGAACCATATTCTAAAAATAAAATATGCATAATTATTAAAACCGTACTTTACTAGTTTATGATTTTTAGTTAATATAACTTTTTGAAATATTAATATTAGATTGAAGGTAATGCAGAAAGCAAGCAGAACTACCAGCAAACATTCTCACTCATCATTTCTTTTTTCTTTAAAGGGAATCAATGGAGCTGCAATACAACTGTGATTTTAATTAGATTTTCTGTCAGCATGCAGCCTCAGCCTT
This sequence comes from Bufo bufo, assembly GCF_905171765.1. Lineage (NCBI taxonomy): Eukaryota > Metazoa > Chordata > Amphibia > Anura > Bufonidae > Bufo > Bufo bufo. The sequence continues at coordinate 142,109,307 of NC_053389.1, forward strand.
AGACCTCATGCTGAGGACTATATAATGGCTCAGTATAAGTTCTGCTGTAATAATACTATACCAACAGAAGTCTATAGGTCCAAACTGTACCCATAAGCAGTTTTAACATGCGAATCTAATAGAAAATAAATTGTGCCATGTTTGATCAGGAGCCAGATTACTATAGTACCCCCCCTCCCCAGATAGAAGAGAATAACTCTTCAAATATGGTGCCATACAGTTACAGTATATGGCAGAACATGGGAGGCCAACAGCTCAAGAATACCCTACATGTTCAGTGCACACATCTCTGCCCACCTGTGCAGGAGGCATTATAGTCTAGAAATTCTGATTCTCAAAAATACAAGGTAATCTGGAATTTCACAAGACCAGAGTCAGAAGAGTGACAACCACCACTGTAGCTCATGATTGCGTACATCTCAGCTCCCATAGAGTGCTGCCGCCCACTTATTACAATTTATTAGAAGGAACCAACTGTACATAACTTTATTCCAAGACTGATATTTGCTCAGCAGAAATAAAATTTGAGTGACAACTCTTGCTGGAAAGATTTATAACCTACTGTTATCTCTGGTCTATTCAGTCCATAATTGAGACATTAGATTGTGAGCTCCAGTGATGTGTCCCTATACATAATATTAAATGATTATTATCTTATAGTACATATTAGTGGAACGTTTCCATTGCCTTTCTGTAAAATAATATTTGTATAGTCATCACATTCTGATTCAAAACATGACCATTATACAGAGGTTAGCAGTAGAGATGTCCTGAACTATTCGCCGGCGAACAGTTCCCGGCGAACATAGCTTGTTCGCGTTCGCTGCGGCATATTTGATGTTCGGTCCGCCCCCTATACATCATCATTGAGCAAACTTTGACCCTGTACCTCACAGTCAGTAGACACATTCCAGCCAATCAGCAGCTTACCCTACCTCCCAGACCCTCCCACCTCCTATCAAAAAGCAAGGACAGCATCCATCTTAGATTCATTCTGAAGCTGCAGTGTCACAAATTTGACTAAGTTGTAATCGCAATGCGATTAATACAGGTTATATTAATCGCATTGCGAATTCAACTTAGAGCTGGGTTCCTAATGGTTGTATTGCTAGAATATAACGATATAAGATTGAGAATATAGTGTTACCGTATATATTCGTTATATTCATCAATTCTAGCAATACAACCATTAGGAACTCAGATCTAAGTTGTAATCGCAATGCGAATTCAACTTACCACACTCTGCGTCAACTACGTAATTTTCCATGGGAGTTTTGCCATGGATCCCCCTCCGGCATGCCACAGTCCAGGTGTTAGTCCCCTTGAAACAACTTTTCCATCACTATTGTGGCCAGAAAGAGTCCCTGTGGATTTGAAAATTCGCCTGTCTATTGAAGTCTATGGCCGTTCGCCCGGTTCGCCCGTTCGCGAACATTCGCAGAAGTTCCCGTTTGCCGTTCGCGAACGGAAAATTTTATGTTTGCGACATCTCTAGTTAGCAGTGCTATATGGGCAATGCTTATCTGCTGAAGAAACTGTTTGTTGGAAGTCATAGAAAGTTCCTCTGGTGCTATGCCAACTACAGATTAATTGACCAACATGTAGTGCACAATTTCTCTTAATTTAGGTTATTCAGCATCTGCATATTATACATTGAAGTGCCTCAATAATACATACCTTAGCTTCTGCAGAACCTCATAGTACCCACATCATAATACATACTGTACATCAGCTACTGCAGAATTTTATAACCTCAACTTCTGCTGCAGAACCTCATAATACACACCTCATCTGCTCCAGAATCTTAGCAGAACACCTCATCTTCTGCAGAACCTCATAATACACACCCCAGCTGCTCCAGAATCTTAGCAGAAGACCTCAGCTTCTGCAGAACCTGATTATCCACACCTCAGTTTCTCCAGAGTCTTAAAAACAGACCTCAGCTTCTGCATAAACCCAATACACACATCAGCTGCAGTAGAACATTGGAAGACAAAACTCAACTAATGTAAGCTATCATATTATAACCCTGAGCTGCTACAGAACATCACAATATACCTCATCATAACAAACACCATGCTCTGCAGTACATTGTGATGTTATGTGGCAACAGGAAGTATATGATGAGCTTCTGCGGATGCTGAGGTGTTTACTACATTGTTCTTTTGAATCTGAAGTGTACATTATGATGTTCTGCAGCACCTGAAGTGTTTATTATGGTGTTTTGCACAATCTGTGGTATGTATTGTTCTAAAGTGCAGCATAAAATGTATTATATATTTTGCAGCCGCTGAGGTGCACTTCATATCTTGATGTTTTGCAGCAGTTGAGTTTTGTCTGCTGCATGTGTGACCCAGAACTGTAATAATACACACCCCAGCTGCCGTGAAACCTCTTTTTAATAATAGTGAGGGGGCATTACATTTCAGTCAGTCAGTGGGAGGCAAATGTAATTAGTAAGAGAAAATAAACAAGTCCCAGAGAAAACAAGAAAGGAGGGTGGTACTGCTGTAAGTTCCTTTCAGAATCCAGCATTCAGTTTCCAGTAACGGGTATTTGGTATGGCTTATAGCAGTGCTCAGCCTTAAGTCTTGCAAATCGATATAAAGAAAGAAGCGGGGAGGCGGCACTCACCAAAAGTAGATATTCTTAATTCCAGTGGTCGTACCTTTACATCGGTACTATCATGGGGCGCCGGGCGGACACAGATAGCGTAGGCAAGAAGCTTGTGGCGATGGCCGATTCGCGCCACAGCGCTTCCTCAGGCCTGAGGAAGCACTGAGTTGCAAAACGGCCGTCGCCACAAGCTACTTGCCTGCGCTATTTGTGTTCGCCCCATGATAGTACCGATGTAAATGTATGACTACCAGAATAAAGAATATCTAATTTTGGTGAGTGCCGCCTCCCCGCTTCTTTCTTTATAGCGATTAGTAACAGACCTCTCCTGTAGAAAGAGATAAGCAGTGTCTGTGTAGCGGTATATTCAATTATCAGGCATCGTCTGACATCAGTCTGTGATAATTATCTAAATATTATTCATTGACCGCATTGATAATTATGACAATGTGAATCATAGCTTGGATTAAGAGCTCATGTTGTATCGTGATACTCACCTTGTACAGGGGAAGGTACACAGATCTGTTCTTCATTTCTCATGTTACATAAAATGACTTATTAATAGAAATGTGGACAGTAAAAGTCTTCTAAATGTCTAATCTGTGAGGAGACAAGCTGTCCTCCACCGATCAGCAGAATGACTCCTGTCTTATATCTGTATTTATGCTCTGGTGAAAGCCTTTGGGGGCATTCTTCTCCCTGGAGGTTGTTGCATTAGGTTCAGCATAAAGTTATACAGCAAAATAATATAATAAACTTCATACTATTTATATCTGTGGGGCAGAATACCATTATGGTGCCAGATTTTTCTATGCAGGGCAGACAGGCATTTGGTCAGCCCTCTATAAGCCAAGTTCAGTGTGGGTGCAATCGAGTCACCGTTAGGGTCCATTCACACATCCGCAAAATGGGTCCGGATCCGTTCTGCAACGTTTCCGAACGGATAGGACCCATTCATTTTCAATGGGGCCGCAAAAGATGCGCACAGCACACAGTGTGCTGTCAGCATCCACACTTCAGTTACGCAAAAAAATAGAACAAGTCCTATTCTTGTCCGCAGACACTGACAAGAAAAGGCATTTCTATTTAAAGTGCCGGATATGTGCGGTCCGCAAAATGCGAAAAGCACATGGCCGGTGTCCGTGATTTTCAGATCCGCAATTTGCGGACCACAAAACAATTGTGGACGTGTGAATGGAGCCTTACAAATAACAAAAACATAGCCAGGTTCAGCAATAGAGATGAGCGAATTTCATGTTATGAAATTTGTTCACGCTTTATTTGGTGGTAAAAGCAGAATTGCGTTATGGATTCAGTTCCCACGGACCATAACGCAATTCTATGACGGAATGCATAATGGAATGCCTTTAGAGGCATTCCGTTACTCATTCCGTCATAATAGAAGTCTATGGCCTACATAACGGATCAGTCTGGTTTCCGTTATGCAGGAGAGGACTCCCCTGCATAACAGAAATGGGACGGATCCGTTTTGCAGCCCATAGACTTCTATTATGACGGAATGCCTCGAAAGGCATTCCGTTATGCATTCCGTCATAGAATTGCGTTATGGTCCATAACGCAATTCTGCTTTTACCACCAAATGAAGCGTGAAGAATTTCAAAATATGAAATTCGCTCATCTCTATTCAGCAAGTAACAGTCAACTTTACTGAACAATACAGCTATTTATCACATTTAAAGGGGTTATTCAGGTATAAATATTTTTCTTTCCCCGTGCTTCCCCTGCCAGGCCGTGCAACTTGTGTTACTTTTTTACTACAGAGACCAGGATAGTGGTCACGTGCCTGCGTCCTTGGTGCAGATTGTATTTTCTCTGACATCACGGCGAGGCATCCCGTGATCGCTTCAGTCAGAATCCTCGCCCAAATAGTCATGATGTCAGACCAATGTGATATTGGAATGGGCAGGCCAACCACCTTAATCCACAAGCAGGGTAAGCAGAGTCCACTGCTCATATCGAAGCTGTGTGGAAACCTTAGGAGGAGATGGCAAGAGGATGATGGAGGGTGTAGTGGGTGGAGTTTTTGGTCCAAGTAAGGCATGTAGTAGGCATATCAATTTCTGCCTGTTCTTGCAGCACTATGGGAAATGTTGTGGCTGCTGCTCATCGACACCCACAACCTTGAAGTTTGGGTTATAAACAATGGAGCGCAGCGGGAGCATGGAGATTGAAGTGAAGACTTAGGAAAAATAATAGTGGTAGGTTGTGGTGGCTCACTAGCAAGTAGTTAAGGTATGGTGCTGCAAGCTCATATAGAGGGAATCACCCCACCCTCTCTTAAAGGCAAATGTAGTAATAGAATAATGAGCGAGCACTCATACACTTGGCAACCAGATTGACATATGCAGAAAATATTTATTAAATCCCCATAAAATACAAGTAATAAAATTTATAAGAACAATGTAGCAATAATATACAACATTACAGTCACATATATTGTGGTAGATATGGTCGACACTATATTCATATGACTTAATAGTGTCGATAAATTCAATAATATATATCACACCAAAAAGCTTCAAGTATATGCTGTTATTTGGGAAAGAGGGGGTATTATCTTCTAGCACTCTATCCCAATTTGGGAAACTGAATGTCACTGAAAATGTTGTAGGTGTATTCACTGGGAGCGCAGTATGTTCATAAAGTGTCCACAGGAATCCTGATAATGTGAAAAGTCTCTTATAGCATATCCTTTTAAGCTCGATATGAGCTTTGGATTGAAGAAAACTTTAAATCGATGTTTGGCTTACCGTCTAGCGTCTGCTGTCTCCCTATTGCTTCAATGGAGCTTTAAATATTTGCCGGCTTATTCAGTCGCTCCATACAGCAAGCTGGTTTAAATTTCGCGGGAGTTCCAAAGATCGCAGAAGTTGCCACTCTGTTCCGCAATTTCCTTTGGTGCAGCTTTCGACAATGAGAATAGTTAATCCTTTACTGTAGAGATTTTCATCTGTATGGCCATACAGTATTATCGGAGGCTTTTCAATGCAGGTACATCACTTGTTTCACCATACGCATTACGGGTAGATTCACTCTCCCTTCCTCAGTGGTCAAGTGTCTGCCTGCTCTGCTTCCATTTTTATCCATTCCTTTAATTGCTTCCCAAATCTTGGACACCTGTTGTTCATGCTACTCCCAGCTTGCCAGGGAATCCTCCCACATAATCAGGGGATAATTCTATACAGCCTTGATTTTTTATTTTTTTTCCCCTTACAGTTTCCATGCGTTTTTTATGCGTTTTTTTGGGGACACATGCGTTTTTTGGCCCAAATGTCCCAATTGGTGTGATATATCATTGTGTGAAATATAAACTTGATATCTGATTGCTAACACTTATAAAATGACTTTTTATAATAAAATATTAAACAAATTTTCAAGATTAAAATATCAATATAAGAATATAAAACAATAAATAATAGATGTGAGGAATCTTGAAAGTTTCATAGGAATCCTAGAGTTTGATACAATTATTCGGATTTAATAGAGAAAGAAGGGTGGGTATCTCGGAGCCAAGGACACGTCGCAGCGCCGATAAACGGCCTAGCATGCGACGTGCCGTCGGCCACGAGACACCCAACCTACATAAATCCAAAAATTTCCAACTCCGAATTGAGGCCTTTCGGTTGTAGAGATCCAAATTCATAAATGCGTCTGGATTCTATCCTAGACATTTGTCTGATAAAATCACCGCCTCTCCAGTGTTTCTCCACCTTCTCCAGTGCCGTAAACATCAGGCTCGATGGATCCTGATTGTGCATCTCTTTATAATGTTTAGATAGGGAATGTTTATCATAACCCTTCCTGATTTTGGCAATATGTTCGGCCACTCTTTTTTTGAATGGCCTCTTGGTACGTCCTATATATTGTCTATTACAGGGGCACTGGAGAAGGTAGATAACTCCACTGGAGTCACATGTAAGACAATCTTCTATCTCCCAATTAAAATTGTTCTGAGTCGAGGGGACATTAGTCGTCAGGCGGGGTTTTTTATTCATTCTACAACCCATACACCTTCCACATTTATAAAAACCCTTCAAACTCAGCCAAGTTCCTGAAAAACTCAACTTATTCTGTTTCCACAGTTTTACGGTAGGGGCCACCTTAATACCTAGATTGGGTGCCCTAGTCAAGGTAATCGTTGGAACAGTCGGGAGTAAGTGTCCCACAATTTTGTCATTCAACACATGGTGCCAATGGGTTTTAATAATTTTCTGAATCTTCCTATAATTCTCATTAAATGGAAGAACAACTCTCATGGCTTCTTTATTTTGTGTTTTATCTTCCTCATTATCCATCTCATTTTTATCTTTATTGTCCTCCTTATTAAAGAACTCTCTTCTATCTAATTTCCTAATTTGGTTGAGTGACTCCTCCACTAAGTTTTCAGGATATTCCTTCTCAATAAATTGTCTTTTCATCTCAATGGCTTCCATCTCAAAAGTATGTCCCTCTGTGCAGTTCCGCTTAATCCTACGGAACTGACCAGAGGGAACATTTGTCAGCCATTTTGGCAGATGACAGCTAGAAAAATAAATTTAACTATTTCTAGCTGTGGGTTTACGAAATGTCTCACATATATATTTATTACCAGATTGTGTGATTAATAAATCCAAGAATTCGGTGCTCTCCTGTATGTTTGAGGTAAAGACCAGATTTAAATTATTAATATTAATTGTTTCTAGGAATTTTTCCAATTCTTCTTTACTCTTTTTCCCAGATGAAGATCACATCATCTATATAACGGCGCCACAGGGCCAGATCCGTCCCCAGCCTTGGCTTGATGAGGTTGTACTCCCACTCAGCCAAGAACAAATTAGCATAGCTGGGGGCGAATCTGGTCCCCATGGCGGTACCCCGTTTCTGCAGGAAGAATCCCCCCTCAAAAAAGAAGTAGTTGTGGCTCAGGATATACTCTATTCCTTTTGTTATAAATTCTTTTTTTATTGCTCCATATGAGCCATCTCTTATTAATTGCATTTTTACAGCATCAATTCCTTGCTGATGTTCAATCACAGTATAAAGTGACTGAACATCAAGTGTACCCATAATCCATCCAGACTGGACATCTAGGTTTTCCAGAATCTGTATGATTTGGGTAGTATCTTTAATATAGGAATTGGTTTTCTTGACTATTGGCTGTAACTGTACGTCTATATATTTGGACAGGTTGGATGTGATAGATCCAATCCATGAGACGATAGGGTGTCCTGGGGGATCATTTGGATTTTTATGCACCTTGGGCAGGCAGTAGAAGCATGGTAGCCTCCTCTGCGTGCCCAAAATGAAATCCAGTTCCTGCTGTGATATTGTACCATTATCCAATCCGTCCATACTGTATCTCCTGAGCTCCAACTCAAATCTCTCAAGGGGGTTTCCCCCCAATTTTTGATAGGTCTCCCCATCTGAGAGTTGTCGGAGACATTCCCTATTATAATTAATTGTGTCCATCACCACTACCGCACCTCCCTTGTCCGCGGGGCGTATAGTGATGGAGTGTTTTTTTTTGTAGTTGTTTCAATGCCTCAAACTCTCCTCTGGTAAGATTGTTTGTGGCTCTTGGTCTAGCCTTTAGTTTGCAGATATCTTCCTCTACACACTTCTGAAAGGCTCCTATTTCTTTACTGATTTCACTCCTTGGAAACATATTTGATTTATTTTTTAGGAGGTTTTTGTTAGGGTTTTTTGTCTTTTTTTACGGTTTTTTCAACTATCACTTTCTCATTCCTCACAATTGGATTTTTGATAAAATATTTTTTGAGGCAGATATTCCTTATTAGTTTTTGTACTCCTATATATGTAGAGAATTTATCCATCTTATTGGTGGGGGCAAACTTCAGACCTTTCTCTAACAGATTATTTTGGGTTTTAGTCAGGGTGGTTGAACTTAAATTAATTATTGTGCTCAGATCCGTTGCTAGTGATGTCTTTTGTGATATGTGTCTCTTCCTCTTACTTCGTCTTGTCTTTCTGACCCTCCTCTGTGTCTTGAGTGTTGATATCTTACTTGTTCTTTGTGATTCATCTTTTGGGGTGCATGGTGATCCTGTCTCTGTGATATGTGATGTTGTCCCTTCCCTGTGTTCTGGTATTGATAAGTGCTCTTGGGTCTTAAATTGTAGTGATGTGTCGGTGATTCTAAACTGTGATTGGGAGGTGTCCTTTCTCTGTGCTGTATTCGTGCTCTGTGATGTGCTGGGGTATGATCTAAAAAATGCCGATCAGACAGCTCCTCATATCTGTTGGTCACAGAGATTGAGTAGCTGTCTGATAAGCCCTGCCGATCCCTATCCCCTTCCCTTTTCTGATCTCATTTTGTGATAAGGGAATTTGTTCCCCAAATATTTTACCCTGGTGATTTCTCTGTGTATTCTGGTGTTTTTTAGTTTTTTTTTTATTAATGATCTCACTCTCAATTTTATCTAATCCACTACAGAGTCTTTGTTGCCACATTTCAAATTCACTATTTCTAGAGAATTTTTTAAGGTGGTCTTTTAATTTTCCAATTTTTTGATTCAGCACTTCCAATAGTGCTGTTCTCCTTTTTATTATGAGTTGCATGAGTGAAATGGAACAGGAGAAAAGTAATCTGTTCCATTCCCCCTCAAACTCCTCATCCAGGAGATCTTGTGCTGGGGTTTTGTTCAAGATTAACCCCTTAGGAATTTTACCATGCTCTATATACTGCTGTAGGGACCTTATCTCCCAATACTGTCTGAGTTGTTTCTGTAGTAGTCCCTCTAATTCTCTAAAGACATCTGCCATAGCTTTATCGCTACTAAAAACATCATCCTGCATATCATCAAATTTAAAATTTTCTGCTTTCACTTTTTTACTTTCAATGTGGTGCCAAATGTCCATAATCTACTGTAAAGGAGCTCACACACAGGGGTGAATAGTGCGTACAAATAATAGTGGTAGGTTGTGGTGGCTCACTAGCAAGTAGTTAAGGTATGGTGCTGCAAGCTCATATAGAGGGAATCACCCCACCCTCTCTTAACCACCTCCGGACCGCCTAACGCACGGATGCGTCCGGAAGGTGGTTGATTCATTCCTCCTGGACGCATCCACGCGTCATCTCGCGAGACGCGAGATTTTGGTCAGAGCCGGCCCGCGCATGCGCATCGCGGGCCGGCAAAAGTTAAAGGAGTATTTCGTCAGCAACCTGCCAGCCAATGATCGTGGCTGGCAGGTTGCTGATTTTTTAAAAATTGAATCACAAGCCATATAACAGATCATATTAGTAAATATGATCTGTTATATGGCTTGTCTGCTCCTCTGCTGGTCCTTTTCGTCGGTTGGATCCAGCAGAGGAGCAGACATCACAGTAAGTAGCAGCAACACTACACTTTAGCCCCAGATCACCCCCTGCACCCCAATTAACCCTTTGAACACCCCTTTGATCGCCCCTGTCAATCACTAGTGAAAGGAAAAAAGTGATCAGTGTAAACTGTCACTTTTTTTTTTCACTGGTATTGACTGTTAGGTTTTAGGGATAGTTTAGGCCCCTTGGTTAGGTAGTTTAGGGATCAGTTAGCGCCCAGCCCACCGCACCGCAGTCCCTTATTCGCTGATTAGCGTATCGCTAATCAGCATTTGTACTTTTATAGTATCTGTAAGTGATCAAAACTGATCACGGTCAGATCTATAATAGTATTAGTGTCACTTTAGTTCGCCCTCCACCCAAAACGCAGTGTTTGCCCGATCAGGCCTGATCGGTCGCCCACACGTGCGTTCACTCACGCCCGCCCCACCGCAGTGACAAAAAATATATATTTTTTGATCACTGCACATTCACTTTACACGCGCTGCGGTGATAAAAAAAAATCAGTTTTGATATTTTTTATCAACCGCAGCGGCCTCCGGTACTTCGCTAGCCTCCCATTTGTAAGACAGGCTTGCTTTTTTTCTTGGGTAGTCTCAGGGAATACCCCTAAATTTAGTTGCCCAAATGTCAAACAGGGGGTATTCTTCTGAAGAGGCCTACAGGATTCTGACCCAGTCGGATGAGGAATGGGAACCCTCATCTGATGAATCTAGCGGGTCAGAATATGAACCTGTAGAAAGCAGTGGCTCTCTGACCCAAAGTTTGGACGAGGAGGCTGAGGTCCCTGATAGCACCAGGCGTACCCGGCCCCGTGTCGCTAGACCATAGGTTGTGCAGGATCCGTTTCAAGAGCAGCAAAGTGGGGGTGGCGCTGTCGGATCACGTGGTGAGGCATACACCAGCAGCGCAGCCCTTCCTGGACCTAGTACCAGCACTGCTGTACAACATGGTGAAGTAGCGAGCACCAGAAGGGCAGTTGAAGCTGGTACGGTGGCACGTGCAGTAGTTACCCCGTCGCAGCCACCGCACAGACAGGCCCGTAGAGCCCCTAGAATCCCTGAGGTGCTGGCAAACCCTGATTGGCAGTCACCAACTTCAGCCGCACCATTAGTTCCCCCTTTCACCGCCCAGTCTGGAGTTCGGGTTGAGACGGCTCAGATCGGTTCGGCCCTGGGATTTTTTGAGCTGTTCTTGACTGCGGAGCTCTTAGACTTAGTTGTGGCAGAAACAAATCGGTATGCCACACAATTTATAACCGCCAACCCGGGAAGCTTTTATGCCCAGCCTTTCCGGTGGAAACCAGTCCAAGTTTCCGAATTAAAAAATTTTCTGGGCCTTCTCCTCAACATGGGTCTAACTAAAAAGCATGAATTGCGGTCATATTGGTCCACGAACCCAATTCATCACATGCCCATGTTCTCTGCTGCTATGTCCAGGACACGATTTGAGACCATCCTGCGTTTCCTGCACTTTAGCGACAACACCACCTCCCGTCCCAGAGGTCACCCAGCTTTTGACCGGCTCCACAAAATTCGGCCCCTCATAGACCATTTCAACCAGAAATTTGCAGATTTGTATACCCCAGAGCAAAACATCTCCATAGACGAGTCCCTAATACATTTTACCGGGCGCCTTGGCTTCAAACAATACATCCCAAGCAAGCGCGCCCGGTATGGGGTCAAATTGTATAAGCTCTGTGAAAGGGCCACAGGCTATACCCGCAAATTTCGTGTCTATGAGGGAAAAGATCAGACCCTGGAGCCGGTCGGTTGCCCTGACTACCTGGGGAGCAGTGGGAAGACAGTCTGGGACTTGGTGTCACCCTTATTCGGCAAGGGGTACCATCTTTATGTGGACAATTTCTACACAAGTGTGGGCCTCTTTAGGCATTTGTTTCTAGAACAGATTTGCGCCTGTGGCACCGTGCGACCTAGTCGCCGGGGCTTCCCCCAACGTCTCGTTACCACCCGTCTTGCAAGGGGGGAGAGGGCTGCCTTGTGTAACGAAGAACTGCTCGCGGTGAAATGAAGAGACAAGCGTGACGTTTACATGCTCTCCTCCCTTCACGCAGACACGACAATCCAAATTGAGCGAGCAACCAGTGTCATTGAAAAGCCCCTCTCAGTCCACGACTATAACCTTCACATGGGAGGGGTGGACTTCAATGACCAGATGTTGTCTCCGTATTTAGTGTCCCGCAGAACCAGACGCTGGTATAAGAAGGTGTCTGTATATTTGATTCAATTGGCTCTGTATAATAGTTTTGTTCTCTACAGTAAGGCTGGGAGAACACGATCCTTCCTCAAATTTCAGGAAGAGATCATCGAGAACCTCCTGTACCCAGGAGGTTCCGTGGCCCCATCCACCAGTGTAGTTAGCCGTCTACACGAGCGACATTTCCCCAATGTCGTTGCCGGTACCTCAACCTAACCGTCACCCCGAAAAATATGTCGTGTCTGTAGCAGGAGTGGAATAAGGCGTGACACCCGCTATTTCTGTCCTGACTGTCCTGACCACCCTGCCCTATGCTTAGGGGAGTGTTTCCGGAAGTACCACACACAGGTACACCTAGCATAGGGATCACATCTCACCAGGACAGGCACACAGGGCTATTAGGGCCCATTCACTCACAGCTGCTGCAAACGTCTCCTTTCACCTGGGACAAAGTGCATAACGCACTACGCCACATCTTTGGGCGATTTGTGCTTTGCACATTGACCCATGGGGAAGGAGAGGTTTGTTCTATAAAGGTAAAAAAAAAACAAAAAAAAAACACCAGTAAGCAAAAAGGTTAATGTTCAGTTCAAAAAGTTAAAGTTTATATGTTCTGTTCCAAAGTTAATAAAATTATTGCGTTGCGGTCTGGTTTTTTCTTTTTTTTTTTACCTTCCAGGTGGACCAACCGATCGACTAGCTGCAGCACTGATGTGCATTCTGACAGAAGCATTGCGCTGCTGTCAGATTACACGCAAGTCGGTGTATGCGGCGCTGCAAGACGAGATTTCTCCTCTGCAGTAAAAGATACGTTTGCCGAGGCATATGAGCTGAGGAGGCGGCGGTGTTCATATGCTTTGGCAAACACTTTGTATATAAAAAAAAAATAAAAAATCCCGGCAATGATTTATTCATCCACATCGATTGATGTGAATGGAGAAATCTGGTTTGCCAGGGCATACGAGCTAAGTGGGTATGGATGTTGGGCGGAGCTCCTATGTCCTGGCAGACGCCTTTCCCCTCCTTTTTTTTTTTGGCAGAGATTTTTTTATCCACATTGATCGATGCGAATGAAGAAATCTGTGCCGTTCATTTTTTTCTTTCAGCCCAGAGGCTGAACGGAAAAAAAAAATCTCATTACCTGTATGCTCAATATAAGGAGAATAGCAGAAACTCCTAATGCTGGCCATACATGTAATGATTGCGGAGACCCTCAAAGGCCAGGGCAGTACAAAAACCCCACAACTGACCCCATTTTGGAAAGAAGACACCCCAAGGTATTCGCTGAGGGGCATATTGAGTCCATGAAAGATTTAAATTTTTGTCCCAAGTTAGCGGAAAGTGAGACTTAAATAAATCTATTTCCGCTAACTTATGCCCAAAAATTTTTTTTCTATGAACTCGCCAGGCCCCTCATTGAATACCTTGGGGTGTCTTCTTTCCAAAATGGGGTCACATGTGGGGTATTTATACTGCCCTGGATTTTTAGGGGCCCTAAAGCGTGAGAAGAAGTCTGGGATCCAAATGTCTAAAAATGCCCTCCTGAAAGGAATTTGGGCACCTTTGCGCATCTAGGCTGCAAAAAAGTGTCACACATGTGGTATCACCGTACTCAGGAGAAGTTGGGGAATGTGTTTTGGGGTGTCATTTTACATATACCCATGCTGGGTGAGAGAAATATCTTGGTCAAATGCCAACTTTGTATAAAAAATGGGAAAAGTTGTCTTTTGCCGAGATATTTCTCTCACCCAGCATGGGTATATGTAAAATGACACCCCAAAACACATTGCCCAACTTCTCCTGAGTACGGAGATACCACATGTGTGACACTTTTTTGCAGCCTAGGTGGGCAAAGGGGGCCACATTCCAAAGAGCACCTTTCGGATTTCACCGGCCATTTTTTACAGATTTTGATTTCAAAATACTTACCACACATTTGGGCCCCTAGAATGCCAGGGCAGTATAACTACCCCACAAGTGACCCCATTTTGGAAAGAAGACCCCCCAAGGTATTCCGTGAGGGGCATGGCGAGTTCATAGAATTTTTTATTTTTTGTCACAAGTTAGTGGAAAATTATGATTTTTTTTTTTTTTCTTACAAAGTCTCATATTCCAAATGTGTGGTAAGAAGTTTGAAATCAAAATGTGTAAAAAATGACCGGTGAAATCCGAAAGGTGCTCTTTGGAATGTGGGCCCCTTTGCCCACCTAGGCTGCAAAAAAGTGTCACACATCTGGTATCTCCGTACTCAGGAGAAGTTGGGCAATGTGTTTTGGGGTGTCATTTTACATATACCCATGCTGGGTGAGAGAAATATCTTGGCAAAAGACAACTTTTCCCATTTTTTTATCCAAAGTTGGCATTTGACCAAGATATTTATTTTTTACAGATTTTGATTTCAAACTACTTACCACACATTTGGGCCCCTAGAATGCCAGGGCAGTATAACTACCCCACAAGTGACCCCATTTTGGAAAGAAGACACCCTAAGGTATTCGCTGATGGGCATAGTGAGTTCATAGAAGTTTTTATTTTTTGTCACAAGTTAGTGGAATATGAGACTTTGTAAGAAAAAAAATAAATCATCATTTTCCACTAACTTGTGACAAAAAATAAAAAGTTCTATGAACTCACTATGCCCATCAGCGAATACCTTAGGGTGTCTACTTTCCGAAATGGGGTCATTTGTGGGGTGTTTGTACTCTCTGGGCATTGTAGAACCTCAGGAAACATGACAGGTGCTCAGAAAGTCAGAGCTGCTTCAAAAAGCGGAAATTCACATTTTTGTACCATAGTTTGTAAACGCTATAACTTTTACCCAAACCATTTTTTTCTTACCCAAACATTTTTTTTTAATCAAAGACATGTAGAACAATAAATTTAGAGAAAAAATTATATATGGATGTCGTTTTTTTTGCAAAATTTTACAACTGAAAGTGAAAAATGTCATTTTTTTGCAAAAAAATCGTTAAATTTCGATTAATAACAAAAAAAGTAAAAATGTCAGCAGCAATGAAATACCACCAAATGAAAGCTCTATTAGTGAGAAGAAAAGGAGGTAAAATTCATTTGGGTGGTAAGTTGCATGACCGAGCAATAAACAGTTAAAGTAGTGTAGGTCAGAAGTGTAAAAAGTGGCCTGGTCATTAAGGGTGTTTAAGCTATAGGGGCTAAGGTGGTTAAAGGCAAATGTAGTAATAGAATAATGAGCGAGCACTCATACACTTGGCAACCAGATTGACATATGCAGAAAATATTTATTAAACCCCCATAAAATACAAGTAATAAAATTTATAAGAACAATGTAGCAATAATATACAACATTACAGTCACATATATTGTGGTGGATATGGTCGACACTATATTCTTTCTCTATCAAATCCGAACAATTGTATCAAACTCTAGGATTCCTATGAAACTTTCAAGATTCCTCACATCTATTATTTATTGTTTTATATTCTTATATTGATATTTTAATCTTGAAAATTTGTTTAATAATATTTTATTATAAAAAGTCATTTTATAAGTGTTAGCAATCAGATATCAAGTTTATATTTCACACAATGATATATCACACCAATTGGGACATCTGGGCCAAAAAACGCATGTGTCCCCAAAAAAACGCATAAAAAACGCATGGAAACTGTAAGAGGAAAAAAAAAAAATAATAATTAAAAAAATCAAGGCTGTATAGAATTATCCCCTGATTATGTGGGAGGATTCCCTGGCAAACTGGGAGTAGCATGAACAACAGGTGTCCAAGATTTGGGAAGCAATTAAAGGAATGGATAAAAATGGAGGCAGAGCAGGCAGACACTTGACCACTGAGGAAGGGAGAGTGAATCTACCCGTAACGCGTATGGTGAAACAAGTGATGTACCTGCATTGAAAAGTCTCCGATAATACTGTATGGCCATACAGAAGAAAATCTCTACAGTAAAGGATTAACTATTCTTATAGTCGAAAGCTGCACCAAAGGAAATTGCGGAACAGAGTGGCAACTCCTGCGATCTTTGGAACTCCCGCGAAATTTAAACCAGCTTGCTGTATGGAGCGACTGAATAAGCCGGCAAATATTTAAAGCTCCATTGAAGCAATAGGGAGACAGCAGACGCTAGACGGTAAGCCAAACATCGATTTAAAGTTTTCTTCAATCCAAAGCTCATATCGAGCTTAAAAGGATATGCTATAAGAGACTTTTCACATTATCAGGATTCCTGTGGACACTTTATGAACATATTGCGCTCCCAGTGAATACACCTACAACATTTTCAGTGACATTCAGTTTCCCAAATTGGGATAGAGTGCTAGAAGATAATACCCCCTCTTTCCCAAATAACGGCATATACTTGAAGTTTTTTGGTGTGATATATATTATTGAATTTATCGACACTATTGAGTCATATGAAAATAGTGTCGACCATATCTACCACAATATATGTGATATTATTGCTACATTGTTCTTATAAATTTTATTACTTGTATTTTATGGGGATTTAATAAATATTTTCTGCATATGTCAATCTGGTTGCCAAGTGTATGAGTGCTCGCTCATTATTCTATTACTACATTTGCCTTTAAGAGAGGGTGGGGTGATTCCCTCTATATGAGCTTGCAGCACCATACCTTAACTACTTGCTAGTGAGCCACCACAACCTACCACTATTATTTGTACGCACTATTCACCCCTGTGTGTGAGCTCCTTTACAGTAGATTATGGACATTTGGCACCACATTGAAAGTAAAAAAGCGAAAGCAGAAAATTTTAAATTTGATGATATGCAGGATGATGTTTTTAGTAGCGATAAAGCTATGGCAGATGTCTTTAGAGAATTAGAGGGACTACTACAGAAACAACTCAGACAGTATTGGGAGATAAGGTCCCTACAGCAGTATATAGAGCATGGTAAAATTCCTAAGGGGTTTATCTTGAACAAAACCCCAGCACAAGATCTCCTGGATGAGGAGTTTGAGGGGGAATGGAACAGATTACAATTCTCCTGTTCCATTTCACTCATGCAACTCATAATAAAAAGGAGAACAGCACTATTGGAAGTGCTGAATCAAAAAATTGGAAAATTAAAAGACCACCTTGAAATATTCTCTAGAAATAGTGAATTTGAAATGTGGCAAGAAAGACTCTGTAGTGGATTAGATAAAATTGAGAGTGAGATCATTAATAAAAAAACTAAAAAACACCAGAATACACAGAGAAATCACCAGGGTGAAAGATTTGGGGAACAAATTCCCTTATCACAAAATGAGATCCCAAAAGGGAAGAAAAGGGAAGGGGATAGGGATCGGCAGGGCTTATCAGACAGCTACTCAATCTCTGTGACCAACAGATTTGAGGAGCTGTCTGATCGGCATTTTTTAGATCATACCCCAGCACATCACAGAGCACGAATACAGCACAGAGAAAGGACACCTCCCAATCACAGTTTAGAATCACCGACACATCACTACAATTTAAGACCCAAGAGCACTTATCAATACCAGAACACAGGGAAGGGACAACATCACATATCACAGAGACAGGATCACCATGCACCCCAAAAGATGAATCACACAGAACAAGTAAGATATCAACACTCAAGACACAGAGGAGGGTCAGAAAGACAAGACGAAGTAAGAGGAAGAGACACATATCACAAAAGACATCACTAGCAACGGATCTGAGCACAATAATTAATTTAAGTTCAACCACCCTGACTAAAACCCAAAATAATCTGTTAGAGAAAGGTCTGAAGTTTGCCCCCACCAATAAGATGGATAAATTCTCTACATATATAGGAGTACAAAAACTAATAAGGAATATCTGCCTCAAAAAATATTTTATCAAAAATCCAATTGTGAGGAATGAGAAAGTGATAGTTGAAAAAACCGTAAAAAAGACAAAAAACCCTAACAAAAACGTCCTAAAAAATAAATCAAATATGTTTCCAAGGAGTGAAATCAGTAAAGAAATAGGAGCCTTTCAGAAGTGTGTAGAGGAAGATATCTGCAAACTAAAGGCTAGACCAAGAGCCACAAACAATCTTACCAGAAAAGAGTTTGAGGCATTGAAACAACTACAAAAAAAACACTCCATCACTATACGCCCCGCGGACAAGGGAGGTGCGGTAGTGGTGATGGACACAATTAATTATAATAGGGAATGTCTCCAACAACTCTCAGATGGGGAGACCTATCAAAAATTGGGGGGAGACCCCCTTGAGAGATTTGAGTTGGAGCTCAGGAGATACAGTATGGACTGATTGGATAATGGTACAATATCACAGCAGGAACTGGATTTCATTTTGGGCATGCAGAGGAGGCTACCATGCTTCTACTGCCTGCCCAAGGTGCATAAAAATCCAAATGATCCCCCAGGACACCCTATCGTCTCAGGGATTGGATCTATCACATCCAACCTGTCCAAATATATAGACGTACAGTTACAGCCAATAGTCAAGAAAACCAATTCCTATATTAAAGATACTACCCAAATCATACAGATTCTGGAAAACCTAGATGTCCAGTCTGGATGGATTATGGGTACACTTGATGTTCAGTCACTTTATACTGTGATTGAACATCAGCAAGGAATTGATGCTGTAAAAATGCAATTAATAAGAGATGGCTCATATGGAGCAATAAAAAAAGAATTTATAACAAAAGGAATAGAGTATATCCTGAGCCACAACTACTTATTTTTTGAGGGGGAATTCTTCCTGCAGAAGCGGGGTACCGCCATGGGGACCAGATTCGCCCCCAGCTATGCTAATTTGTTCTTGGCTGAGTGGGAGTACAACCTCATCAAGCCAAGGCTGGGGACGGATCTGGCCCTGTGGCGCCGTTATATAGATGATGTGATCTTCATCTGGAAAAAGAGTAAAGAAGAATTGGAAAAATTCCTAGAAACAATTAATATTAATAATTTAAATCTGGTCTTTACCTCAAACATACAGGAGAGCACCGAATTCTTGGATTTATTAATCACACAATCTGGTAATAAATATATATGTGAGACATTTCGTAAACCCACAGCTAGAAATAGTTATATTTATTTTTCTAGCTGTCATCTGCCAAAATGGCTGACAAATGTTCCCTCTGGTCAGTTCCGTAGGATTAAGCGGAACTGCACAGAGGGACATACTTTTGAGATGGAAGCCATTGAGATAAAAAGACAATTTATTGAGAAGGAATATCCTGAAAACTTAGTGGAGGAGTCACTCAACCAAATTAGGAAATTAGATAGAAGAGAGTTCTTTAATAAGGAGGACAATAAAGATAAAAATGAGATGGATAATGAGGAAGATAAAACACAAAATAAAGAAGCCATGAGAGTTGTTCTTCCATTTAATGAGAATTATAGGAAGATTCAGAAAATTATTAAAACCCATTGGCACCATGTGTTGAATGACAAAATTGTGGGACACTTACTCCCGACTGTTCCAACGATTACCTTGACTAGGGCACCCAATCTAGGTATTAAGGTGGCCCCTACCGTAAAACCGTGGAAACAGAATAAGTTGAGTTTTTCAGGAACTTGGCTGAGTTTGAAGGGTTTTTATAAATGTGGAAAGTGTATGGGTTGTAGAATGAATAAAAAACCCCGCCTGAAGACTAATGTCCCCTCGACTCAGAACAATTCTAATTGGGAGATAGAAGATTGTCTTACATGTGACTCCAGTGGAGTTATCTACCTTCTCCAGTGCCCCTGTAACAGACAATATATAGGACGTACCAAGAGGCCATTCAAAAAAAGAGTGGCCGAACATATTGCCAACATCAGGAAGGGTTATGATAAACATTCCCTATCTAAACATTATAAAGAGATGCACAATCAGGATCCATCGAGCCTGATGTTTACGGCACTGGAGAAGGTGGAGAAACACTGGAGAGGCGGTGATTTTATCAGACAAATGTCTAGGATAGAATCCAGACGCATTTATGAATTTGGATCTCTACAACCGAAAGGCCTCAATTCGGAGTTGGAAATTTTTGGATTTATGTAGGTTGGGTGTCTCGTGGCCGACGGCACGTCGCATGCTAGGCCGTTTATCGACAAGTCCTTGGCTCCGAGATACCCACCCTTCTTTCTCTATCAAATACGAATAATTGTATCAAACTCTAGGATTCCTATGAAACTTTCAAGATTCCTCACATCTATTATTTATTGTTTTATATTCTTATATTGATATTTTAATCTTGAAAATTTGTTTAATAATATTTTATTATAAAAAGTCATTTTATAAGTGTTAGCAATCAGATATCAAGTTTATATTTCACACAATGATATATCACACCAATTGGGACATCTGGGCCAAAAAACGCATGTGTCCCCAAAAAAACGCATAAAGAAACGCATGGAAACTGTAAGAGGAAAAAAAATAAAATAAAAAATCAAGGCTGTATAGAATTATCCCCTGATTATGTGGGAGGATTCCCTGGCAAACTGGGAGTAGCATGAACAACAGGTGTCCAAGATTTGCGAAGCAATTAAAGGAATGGATAAAAATGGAGGCAGAGCAGGCAGACACATGACCACTGAGGAAGGGAGAGTGAATCTACCCGTAACGCGTATGGTGAAACAAGTGATGTACCTGCATTGAAAAGTCTCCGATAATACTGTATGGCCATACAGAAGAAAATCTCTACAGTAAAGGATTAACTATTCTTATCGTCGAAAGCTGCACCAAAGGAAATTGCGGAACAGAGTGGCAACTCCTGCGATCTTTAGAACTCCCGCGAAATTTAAACCAGCTTGCTGTATGGAGCGACTGAATAAGCCGGCAAATATTTAAAGCTCCATTGAAGCAATAGGGAGACAGCAGACGCTAGACGGTAAGGCAAACATTGATTTAAAGTTTTCTTCAATCCAAAGCTCATATCGAGCTTAAAAGGATATGCTATAAGAGACTTTTCACATTATCAGGATTCCTGTGGACACTTTATGAACATATTGCGCTCCCAGTGAATACACCTACAACATTTTCAGTGACATTCAGTTTCCCAAATTGGGATAGAGTGCTAGAAGATAATACCCCCTCTTTCCCAAATAACAGCATATACTTGAAGTTTTTTGGTGTGATATATATTATTGAATTTATCAACACTATTGAGTCATATGAATATAGTGTCGACCATATCTACCACAATATATGTGACTGTAATGTTGTATATTATTGCTACATTGTTCTTATAAATTTTATCACTTGTATTTTATGGGGATTTAATAAATATTTTCTGCATATGTCAATCTGGTTGCCAAGTGTATGAGTGCTCGCTCATTATTCTATTACTACATAAGACTTAGGAAAAGTTGACAGGTACAACCTGACAGTGCTTGACAGGTGTTGTATTATGCACAACCTCTTTAACAAGTCAGCAAAAACAAGAACAATATGAAGGTACACACAAGAGGAAATTTATCATTCCATTCAAGCCAGAATCATGATTAAAAACACCCCATTTTTGTACACAAAATGTGTTACTTATTGTAATCTTTATGCCATTTTCAGTTTTATATCGTCAGTCCATGCCCACCACCACCTCGCTCCTCTGGACGGGCATGGCTGCTGGAATACTTACCCAGTCCCTCGCTTGGTGGTTCTGACATTTCGGGCCTGCCAGCAACATCCTGCTCACCTGCTCATTCCCAGTGGACATCTCTGTAGCACTGCTCATCCACTTTATGCACGCTGTGGCCTACGTCTTCCTGTTGTGCCTTCCTCTGTCTGTAGGGTGCATGTGCACTCTGTCTTTTTTTTTCTTAAAGGGTCAGTACATGCACAACCTAATCAGTATCAGCCAATGGCAGAGTGCCCTAGGGTATTTAGGGTAACCTTCCCTGTGGGAAGGTGCTTGAGCAACAGCTTCTAGTTGTCTACTTTCCTGGTGGTTGTTGGGATGCCCTTAATTTTATAGTTTTGGTGTGGGTGCAAAGAAGGAGGTGTTGGGTGCAGTGGCCAGCAGGAGTCAGTAAGGGAGTCAGTTGTAAAACATGAACTTCTGCCTTTACTAAAGTTGGCACCAAAGTCTGTGTTCATGTTCATTGTTCATAGTTTAAATAAAACTTGTTGAAAAAGCCGCAGCGCAGCCAATCAACAATCGTTTAAGCTGTGGGCACTTTGAAGACATCACAGTCATGCCTAGGATTGGTATGGATCTGATTGGCCGGCGCACCATATGACCCTGCATGCATAAATGCCGGATCACATGGTGTGCCGCAATTCTGCTCTAACTAGAATAGGGACAGGACGCTGCTGCAGGCAGGGAGAGTGTTAGACTTTTATTATTTAAAAAAAAAGTGTGTTGGTGACCTGTAGGCATTATTAATCAGTGCAATACAACACCTCTGCACCAGTGACACAGAAATACAATACTTAATCGTGCTTTTCAGACTGTGGGTGACCTGTAGTCATTTTTGGTCGGTGCAATACTACTCCTTTGCACCAGTGATACGGAAATACAATAGTTAAGGACATGTCGATCTGCGCCAGCTACGCGCCCAAATTAAACACCTTCCTCTGGTGCTGGCAGGCGACAGGACGTTCTGTGTCATTTAGTAGGCCCGAATAATGCTCTAAGAATGGTGAGACGAGAACAAGTAGAGGAAGTAGTAGATTGGATGGCTTAGAGTGCCTCCAGTTCCTTCACATTGTCTTCCACACAGTTCACTGCTAAAAGCGCAGAGTGGGCACAGGTGGCCCACGGGAATCCGCCTTACATCTTAACCCCTTGCAAATCAGCTAAGCAGTCTGAGCCCCGTCATGCAACAGTCACTTATTGATGGCTTTTGGATGACTTTGCTGGCGAGGTTTCCATGGGCCATCTACCTAGCCCTGCACCAGAAGTGGAAGAGATTGAGTGCACTGATGCCCAACCACTTATGTTAAAGGATGAGGACGTGGGAGGACCTCCGCAGCGCATCTCTGATGATGATGATGAAACACAGATTTCAACTAGTGATGGACGAACATCGGTCGGGAAGCAATGCTCAAATGTTCGCGAACCGAAAGTTTACAGCGGGCCCCATTCACTTTAATGGCAGGCGAACCTGAAAAACCTTCAGGTCATATTTGCAGCCACCAAATACTTACTAGACATGCACAAATAGTCCCACAACATGGACAGTGACATACTAGAGGGGGATCAATGACAAAAATTCCCACAAAAAATTTATTTTAATCATGGGCCATTTTTATGCATCTTAAAGGGAAATTCTCAAAAATGTGCCCTGCACAAATCTAGAAAAATATTTTTTTAGGCCACGGGAGTACAGGCCCTAAAATTTAGGCATTCGCCAGACATAAAAGAAATTGTGATTATGTGGCTCGAGGCACATTATGCGGTCACTTAATAACAATTTTACTGTAGCCCACTGGAGTACAGGCCCCAAACATTAGGCATTCAGCGTACAGAAAAGATCAAGTGATTATGTGGCTGGAGGTATATTAGACGGTCATTGGATATCAATTTTACTGCAGGCCAGTACAAATATATGTCAAATACATATGTTTAAAAGAACTAAAAATATAAAATTGGATTAAAAACATGGCTAATGAAATCCCCCCTGTTGAATAAACCCCAAATGATAAGAAGTGAAATTCGATAACACATAGTCATCACAGGTGTTGAATTCCTCCGAGGCTCCAACAATTAGGCATTCACCGTACAGAAAAGATCAAGTGATTATGTGGCTGGAGGTATATTAGATAGTCATTGGATATCAGTTTTACTGCAGGCCTGTGGAGTACAGGCCCCAAACATTAGGCATTCACCAGACAGAAAAGATCAAGTGATTATGTGGCTGGAGGTATATTAGACGGTCATTGGATAACAATTTTACAGCAGCAATAGCAGCAATTTTAGCAGCAATATGTCCAATGGTAGCAGCAATATAGTCCAATATTCAAATAACTCGGTTGGCAGAATAACTCAGTCCATATGGATATCAGGATCAACTAAAAGAACAATATTTTTAAGTATGCATATATTTAGAATGAGGTCTCCTTAGATGATAAAAACGTTGGAGGAAGTCCCACTCTTAAAAAAATGGAGTCGTAATAATGGGATCACCGTCAAGAGTCTGATAGACAGCCCAATATATGTAGATAATGGTATTCGTTCAGTGTGTCACTGAAAACTCTTACCGCTTGATGTCTTCTGGCTTGTCCTGTGAATTGTCTTGGCAGAGAACTTCCTACTCATGTGTATACTTGGGCACAATCCAGGAAGCGGAAAGTAGAGGCCATTCACAGGGACGCTGATTTCACGAGGTCAGGAGCGCTCCACTGTGTAGCTTAGTGGGTGTGTCTCGTGACTCTGTAGGTCAAGTGATCTTGACAAAGAGATTAGATGGTCCGGTCAGGTGATCCACAGGTCCTATGCATTATGGAGAACTGTATAGAATTTCTTCTTTTGTGCGCACAATGTCTCTATACTTTAGGTCCGGACCGGTAGCAGAAAAGTGTAGAAGCCGCAGTTCGCTGGTGGCTAGACGCGTTTCAAGGCTACTTGCCTCTTCCTCAGTAGCTCCAGAACTGCGATCCTCCGATCATTTATATAGGGCTTCTTAATTGGGCTTCAGATAAAACGCGGATTAAATTCCATGTATGTAAAAAATTTATTAAATTCCATGTATATAAAAAATATAAAAAATGGTATGGGTAAAAGTCCAATGCAGACATAGTTAAAATAAAATAGAGTATAACTGTAATATACAGACATATGACTATATATATATATATATATATAGAACAAAAATCGGACTGCACTCCAGAAGACTTCAATAAGTCAAAGTGTTTTATTCACCCATAAAGTGGCAAAGAGCAACGTTTCGGCTCATACATGAGCCTTTCTCAAGCATTGGTACAAAATGAACAGCACACATATAAAAGTGTATCAATCAAGGTAATCAGTGAAAGGACATAATTGGTGATTAAAAAAAAAATACAAGTACAGAATATGTCAGAATACATAAAAAATCAATAATCATCCCCAAAGGGTAAAGTGCCATGTGCATATGATGAATCAAATACATGATATAGTAGATAACATACAGTACCATCAAATGTGCATAATTAAATCCAACTGTATTGCATCAATTTGTAATCAGTGCATACACTTTAATTAATGTTATCATAAGAGGGAGGAGGAGACTAGTTAGTACCTGGAAGATCGATGTAGCCCACACATACCATCGCGCCGATCAGCGCGTCTATAGGTTACCTCTGCGCATGTTCCGGCTGCATTACGTCATCAGTAGCGAGCAGAAAGGAGACACACGCTTGCAGCAGGGTCGCCTGCTTATGACCCAAGCGGTGCACGCATGTATCACGTGCACTGCCCATAAGCTGACGGTTAAAAAAGGCGGCGCAAGCGCAACACCGTCACCTTTGTAACCGCCGCCATATTCAAGAAGGGAACATTGCCAGATCTCTTTTTTGTAATTTATCACCGTAGTCAAAGACTGTCACAATCATATAAGACAAGTCACTGTGGATAAATTCCACTGACAAGCAGGTTAGGCGAGTAACCATCATTTCCAAGATGGATAACCCAGACCCAATCGGCGCCCCAATGTTGCCAGCACGTCAGTGTTAGCCACATTACGGGTCCCCGCCCTGCCCCAACTCTTGACTAAGAGGGTTCTCCTCTATTAACTGTGACATAATTGGTCGTTGGATATATAAAGCTCTAAAGGAGTACCATACTGGCAACATAAGCACTTGAACTAAACAAAACATTGTCTAATCGAAACAAGGAGGGAACTACCTCCATGTAATGCAGGCGGGACACGCAAGAGGAACCTAAAAATTTAAAACCAATAGCATGTTATAGCATATTAAAGAGACAGGGGGCACACCTAATAATTCAGGGAGTGCAAAGGGTGGTATAACTGCATATGACAAATGACCTGACTCAAGAGTGAGTCAAAAGAAGCCACCCCATAAATGCACATCCGACCATAAAGACATATTAAAAATATATATAAAGTTTATTAGACACGACAACAAAACACGCATTAAAAAATTGTATACAATATTAGAACAAAGTGCGGTATGCAATAAGATATATATAACCGACACACACAGGTCCACTGAATTACCACAAAATAGGTGTATACGTTATCAACCAGCTTATAAAGAAATGTAATAAATACCATGAAGCAAATGCAAGGTAAGGTAAGACCACTAGCAATACAGATAAAAACAGACCAACATGCGGTCAAATGACAAGAGCCAAACCTACGTAGCCAGCTGGTGCAGTGGACCTGGAAAATGACAAGCGCCCAACGCGTATCGCCGGAGCAATCCGGCTTCCTCAGGGGTAAAGAACTGTATGTTGGGGTGTCACATTATAAAGGGTATTAGGTAAGATGTAATTTCATTCACCTGTGCAGTGGGAAGAGCTGTGGGCGGTATGTGAGCATATCCAATCATCAAACCGGAAGTGTGAAAGTCACATGATCGGCTGGTGGAACGCATATGCGTTCCACCAGCCAAAACTCAGCCATATAATAAGCAAGGGAGAAGGGGCACTGGAGTAATACATTGGCATAGATACATACAGCCAATTATAATCACAATAACGATACCAGACAAGCTGGTCAGCAGAGGAGGCGGCATTCCCGAACCGGAAGTGAGTCATCACCTAACCGGAAGTCGGGTGCCGCAGTGGAACGCATGGTGGAACGCATAGTGCGCTCCACTGTGACTGGTGGAGCGCACGATGCGGCCAGCATCCGTTTGGAGGCATCGGAGGCATCTCAGCACACTGGAGGGGATAGAAGGAGCAAGCATATGTAGATGGGGGCAATATGATGATATACTATAATAATCATAGACAGGCCAAAACCTAATCTGTGTACCTGTCTCTACATGAAGCTGGGGCAGAAGTTCTTGTGCACCCATGAGTTCGAATACAAATAAATACATAAATCATATAATATAGCAAATGCATAGAAATGTGGGCACAGATGGACAAACAAACATAAAATACAGAATATATACCAATTCATGTATATAATACATAAAGAAAAAACATAGATATGTATTATATATGACACTGTCAGTGCATATAACAGCGTACAAATATATATGAAAAATACACACATTCAAACACTGAAACACTGAAGCTCATGGCATTGCCCGTAATCACAATATACCTCTCTACAAGGACATATAAGTGGTTAAAAGTGAACAATGATGCACATAATTATTATGCAGTATGCGTGCACAATGATGGATGACCCTAATATAAGATCCAGAACCTGTGAAGGACCTAAAGAGGGAAGGAGAAAAAATGATGATAATAATAGTTATTGAGTGATGTTATAGCAGAATGGTACTTTATTGGGGGCTCTTCATCCAACGTCCAGGCTCATTACTCATCCAAAAAACCTTCTCCCAGATGTGCGAAAGTGTCTAAAAAACTGAAATAATAAATTATTATTCCTATGTTACAAAAAAATTATAATTTTCTTTTCTTGATTTTATATTTTTTGTTATTTTTTAACCAATGAACCTGTCTAACACAGGTGGAACGCTTCACGTACAAACAGGGTAACTAAGGGCAAACCACCACATACTCATACTATACCCCCATATCTATAATCTATGTTCAATCTATTAGGATACAAGCTATTTAACCCCTTAGGGACGCATGACGTACCGGTACGGCATGTTTCCCGAGTCCTTAAGGACCCATGACGTACCGGTACGTCATGGGTTTAAACTGCGATTGCCGCGCGGCGGCGGTTAATCAGGACAGGATGCCCGCGGAAATCATTCAGCGGGCATCCTGTCACAACGCCAGGGGGGTCATGTCAATTCAGACCTGCGGTTTGCGGCTTTACCTGCGGTTGCGGCGGCAATCGGCGGTGCCATCGGGTCCCCATGCGGCTGTAGGGGGGACCCGATGGCATGGAAGGCAGCGCAATGTCTAAGGAAGGCATCGCGCTGCCTTCCAGTGAAGAGCCTGTGAGATCCAGCCCCCTGGATCTCACAGGCCTCGGAAGCTGTATGAGTAATACACACAGTATTACTCATACAGCCAATGCATTCCAATACAGAAGTATTGGAATGCATTGTAAAGGAATATACCCCCCAAAGTTCAAGTCCCAAAGTGGGACAAAAAATAAAGTGAAAAAAAAAGTTGTAAAAATAAAGTTTTCCCCCCCAAAAAATTTAAGTTTCAAGTAAAAATAAACCAAAACGTCATTTTCCCCAAATAAAGTAAAACAAAATTGGTAAAAAGTAGGGGAAAAAAAAAAGTATACATATTAGGTATCGTCGCGTCCGCATCGACCGGCTCTATAAACATATCACATGACCTAACCCCTCAGATGAATACCGTAAAAAATTAAAAATAAAAACTGTGCTAAATAAACCATTTTTTGTCACCTTACATCACAAAAAGTGTAATAGCAAGCGATCAAAAAGTCACACGCACCACAAAATAGTGCCAATAAAACCGTCATCTCATCCCGCAAAAATCCTACCCTACCCAAGGTAATCGGCCAAAAACTGAAAAAATTATGGCTCTCAGACTATGGAAACACTAAAACATGATTTTTTTTGCTTCAAAAATGAAATCATTGTGTAAAACTTACATAAATAAAAAAAAAGTATTGATATTAGGTATCGCCGCATCCGTGACAACCTGGTCTATAAAAATATCACATGATCTAACCTGTCAGATGAATGTTGTAAATAACAAAAAATAAAAACGGTTCCAAAACAGCTATTTCTTGTTATATTGCCTCACAAAAAGTGTAATATAGAGCAACCAAAAATCATATGTACCCTAAACTAGTACCAACAATACTGCCACCCTATCCCGTAGTTTCTAAAATGGGGTCACTTTTTTGGAGTTTCTACTCTAGGGGTGCATCAGGGGGGCTTCAAATGGGACATGGTGTAAAAAAAAAACAGTCCAGCAAAATCTGCCTTCCAAAAACCATATGGCATTCCTTTCCTTCTGCGCCCTGCCGTGTGCCCGTACAGCAGTTTACGACCACATATGGGGTGTTTCTGTAAACTACAGAATCAGGGCCATAAATATTGAGTTTGGTTTGGCTGTTAATTCTTGCTTTTTAACCGAAAAAAATTATTAAAATGGAAAATCTGCCAAAAAAGTTAAATTTTGAAATTGTATCTCTATTTTCCATTAATTCTTGTGGAACACCTAAAGGGTTAACAGCGTTTGTAAAATCTGTTTTTAATACCTTGAGGGGTGTAGTTTCTTAGATGGGGTCCCTTTTTTTTATGGAGTTTCTACTCTAGGGGTGCATCAGGGGGCTTCAAATGGGACATGGTGTCAAAAAAAACAGTCCAGCAAAACCTGCCTTCCAAAAACCGTATGGCATTCCTTTCCTTCTGCGCCCTGCCATGTGCCCGTACAGCAGTTTACGACCACATATGGGGTGTTTCTGTAAACTACCGAATCAGGGCCATAAATATTGAGTTTGGTTTGGCTGTTAACCCTTGCTTTGTAACTGGAAAAAAATTATTAAAATGGAAAATCTGCCAAAAAAGTGACATTTTGAAATTGTATCTCTATTTCCATTAATTCTTGTGGAACACCTAAAGGGTTAACAAAGTTTGTAAAATCGGTTTTAAATACCTTGAGGGGTGTAGTGTATAGAATGGGGTCATTTTGGGTGGTTGTTATTATGTAAGCCTCGCAAAGTGACTTCAGACCTGAACTGGTCCCTAAAAATTGGGTTTTTGAAAATTTCTGAAAAATTTCAAGATTTGCTTCTAAACTTCTAAGCCTTGTAACATCCCCAAAAAATAAAATATCATTCCCAAAATGATCCAAACATAAAAGTAGACATATGGGGAATGTAAAGTAATAACTATTTTTGGAGGTATTACTATGTATTATAGAAGTAGAGAAATTGAAACTTGGAAATTTGCAATTTTTAAAAAAAAAAAATTTTTACTTTATTTTACCAGTGTCATGAAGTATAATATGTGACGAAAAAACTATTTTAGAATGGCCTGGATAAGTCAAAGCGTTTTAAAGTTATCAGCACTTAAAGTGACACTGGCCAGATTTGCAAAAAATGGCCAAGTCCTTAAGGTGAAATAGGGCTTAGTCCTTAAGGGGTTAAGGTCTGGATCCAGTATAACTCCCTTTTTTTAAGTAGAGATATACGGTCTCCACCCCTCCGTGGCATTTGAATCTGATCTATGATACAACATCTGAGATCCTTTTCATTATGCTTATGTGACACGAAATGTTTGGGGACCGGTAAATCTGTACGCCTTTTTCTAATCATATAGCGATGATTATTGAGCCTGGTCTTTACTGTAAATCTGTAGATGTTTCGCCTACATAGAGCAACAGGCAAGGACAGGACAATATGTATACTACAAAAGAAAAATCACATGTTAAGTGGAACTTGATGGGGTATGAGCAACCCGTATTGGGGTGTACAAATGTCCTAGATCTACAGACGTAACGACAATTGACACAATGCAGGCACGGAAAACAACCAGTGCCCGATGGTGCCAACGTCGTCTGTCTGATAGTTGTTTTGGGGCCCACATCCGCTCTCACTAACTGATCTCTGATATTTTTACATCTGCAATATGAGAACAAAGGTAATACTCTAAATTCAGGTACCGCTTTCAAACAACTGCCTAATATAGGCCAATGCCTCTTCAGAATTTTGTTGATTTCACCGCTACACTCAGAATAAGTAGATACAAATGTAATTCTCCTTTGAACATTCCTATCTCTAGTCCCTTGAAGTATAGAATCCCTATCCATTGCTAAAACTTTGTGTTTTTGTTCAGTAAGCAATTTACTAGGGTAACCTCGCTGTATAAATTTAGTAACCATGCCATCTATTGTCTTGTCCAAAGTGATATTATCTGTTACAATCCTCTTTGCCCTCAAGAATTGTGAGTATAGTAAATGTTTCACCATACTACGAGGATGGCAGCTGTCATTCCTCAACATCGTATTTCTATCAGTTGGTTTGGTATAGAGTTGTGTAATAAGAGCCCCATTAGAGAATAATACATTGGTGTCAAGAAATTGTACAGCGGTATCTGAATAGGTGATGGTGAACTGTAAATCACCATTAATACCATTGAGATACCGGTGAAAATTGAACAATTGTTGTTCTGTCCCTGACCAGATGAGGAAGATGTCGTCTATGTATCGCCACCATCCCAAAATGTGTTGGGCATGGTGGGAGCCATAGACGACATTCTCCTCAAACCGGCGCATAAACATATTGGCGTACGTGGGGGCCACATTGGACCCCATCGCCACGCCGCGTTTCTGGACATAATACGTGTCCTGGAAGAGGAAGTAATTATGTTCCAAAACTATCCTAAGAAGTTGTGCCTTTTTCCTTGTTGCATCGCCAGCAGGAATCCGGGACAGTGGGAAATATTCTATGTAGTCTAACTGGGGAAAAGGTCTTTTATGCCACTGTATTTACATAAGACCATTCTTTGTTCTGGGTGGTGGCGGATATGTCTGGGCTGGCATGAGGAAATTCAATTGCACATGGTCGTCACAGGTGTTGAATTCCTCCAAGATCCATGCCTTATTCATTTTTAGCAATGTAAGGTAGTCCACACTGTCGTAGCCAGCCTCTGCTTAATTTGGCGATGGCTGCTTAAGCCAAATTAAGCAGAGGCTGGCTACCTTGATTATCCTCTTCCTGTAATCAGAATTTGTATCAGGTATTAAATTGAGGATATTAAGGCCGCCAATCTCGGTCCAAAACGAATTATCAATTGGGACTGAATGCCTCCTATTGTATTTTAACATAGTATATTATTTCAATAATTATGTTTATATGGTTAATTTATATTGTGCTTTTATTGTAAGTTTTATTATTAATAAATTGCGTCCTATACCTCCATATACGAGTGCCCATCCATATCCATTATACATTTTAACCATTTTTTGAGGGGTGATCTCAAGTTTTGGTTGGTGCACCTACCCTGAGGGTAACAGAGGTGAGCGGATCTCTTGAACCAATTTTCACGGTAGGATTGGTACCCGCACCTGTTTCGCTGTGGGTGGAAATTCCTCTGCCAGCGCATGCAACAGAAGAATGTAGCATCTCTCGCAGCAAGGCCTGGAAATGCTGCATTCTGCCATCCCTCTGTGATGCTGGTAACATGTCCGACATTTTGTGTTTGTACCAGGGGTCTAAGTATGTTGCCACCCAGTACTGGTCATTGCCCTTTATACGGGGGTCCCTCTTCAAACACTAGAGCATGAAAGCCCCCATTTGCACTAAATTGGAAGTGGTGGAGTGCCTTAGCTACTGCTCATCGCCCAGGAGAATGTCGTCCTTAGTCTTCTACCCCCAGCCACAGACAACACCAGGGATCCCAGAAAAGTTTAAAGTCCCCCTCAACGTGTGCTCTTCTTGCTCCTCCTCCTCCCTCCCCAGCTACCATCCTCCTCTGACTCCTCTTCAGACTCCTGCTGACTTGTCTCAGATGGCGTAGCCCCCCTGGGAATTCATTCAGCATTGCGACTTCCTCATCTTCCTGCTCCTGCTCCTCGACGGCTTAATCAATGACACGACGCAATGCACGCTCCAGAAAGAAGGCATAAGGTACGATGTCATTGATGGCACCCTGGCTGTGACTGACCAGTTTGGTGATCTCATCAAACGGCCGCAGAAGTCTCCATGATTTGCACATGAGCAGCCACTGGCGCAGTGAAAATAAACCAAGCTACCCAGAACCTGTCCTGCTGTAGAGTTCGTACAGGTAGTCGAGAACGGCACGTTGCTGCTGTAGCAGCCTATCAAGAATATACAAGGTGGAGTTCCAGCGCATCGGGCTGTCACAAATCAGACATATGACGGGCAGGTGGTGTCGCTGCTGAACGTCAGTAAGGCGAGCCATGGCCGTATAAGATCTTCTAAAATGGCTAGAGATTTTCCTGGCCTGCCACAAGACGTCCTGGACCCCGGGGTATTTGGCAACGAATCGCTGCATGACTAAGTTCAGGATGTGTGCCATGCATGGCACGTGTGTCATTTTGCCCAGTTTCAGCGCGCTCAGCAGATTGGCACCGTTGTCGCACACCACTTTACCAACTGTCAATTTGAGCGGGGTTAGCCACTGATCGGCCTGTGACCGCAGATCTGAAAGCAGTGCAGGACCAGTGTGGCTCTTGGCTTCCAGGCACAACAGCCGCAGCACAGCATGGCAATGTCTCACCTGGCACGTTGAATAGGTTCTGGGGAGCTTGGGGGGTGCAGCGGAAGAGGCGGTAGCAGTTGAAAAGGAGAATTCAGCCAAGGAGGAGACGGAGGATGGAGTAGCAGGAGGAGAAGAAGAGGCAGGCCTGCATGCAATCCATGGTGGTAACACCAAATCCACACGGGTGCCACGGTTTGCATGCTTGACAGCCGTCAGAAGGTTCACCCAGTGGGCAGTAAAAGTTATGTACCTTCCCTGCCCGTGTTTGCTAGTCCACGTGTCTGTGGTCAGATGTATCTTGGCACCGACACTGTGTGCCAGAGATACATTCACTTGCCACTGAACGTGGCCATATAGCTCTGGGATGCCCTTCTGGGAGAAATATTTCCTTCCTGGGGACCTTCCATTGCAGTGTGCCAATGGCCACAAATTTTCTAAAGGCCTCCGAGTCCACCAGTTTATATGGCAGTAGTTGGTGGGCTAGCAGTTCCGACAAGCCAGCGGTCAGCCATTAAGCAAGAGGGTTATCCGATGTCATAAACTTTTTACGTTCGAACATTTTGGCCACGGAAGCCTGCCTTTTGCCGGATGAACGCGACGACGGCACGGTGGAAGGTGGAGTGGAGAACAAATGGGAGGAGAGAGGAGAATGAAAAGAGGCAGGATGTGGAGCGCCGGGAGTGTGGCTTTGTGGGTTCTGATGGTGTTGCTCCCACTGGGCTCGTTGATAGGAGGCCAGGTGCCTTCTTAAGGCAGTCGTCCCTAGGTGAGTGTTGGGCTTACCGCGACTTATACGTTGACAGCACAGACTGCAGATGGCAACACTATTGTCAGCAGAGATTCATTCACTTGCCACTGAACGTGGCCATATAGCTCTGGGATGCCCTTCTAGGAGAAATATTTCCTTCCTGGGGACCTTCCATTGCAGTGTGCCAATGGCCACAAATTTTCTAAAGGCCTCCGAGTCCACCAGTTTATATGGCAGTAGTTGGTGGGCTAGCAGTTCCGACAAGCCAGCGGGCAGCCATTAAGCAAGAGGGTTATCCAATGTCATAAACTTTTTACGTTCGAACATTTTGGCCACGGAAGCCTGCCTTTTGCCGGATGAACGCGACGACGGCACAGTGGAAGGTGGAGTGGAGGACAAATGGGAGGAGAGAGGAGAATGAAAAGAGGCAGGATGTGGAGCGCCGGGAGTGTGGCTTTGTGGGTTCTGATGGTGTTGCTCCCACTGGGCTCGTTGATAGGAGGCCAGGTGCCTTCTTAAGGCAGTCGTCCCTAGGTGAGTGTTGGGCTTACCGCGACTTATACGTTGACAGCACAGACTGCAGATGGCAACACTATTGTCAGCAGGTGACACGTTAAAAAAAGCCCACACTGCGGAGACATGTGCTGGCGTCCTGGGAGCATCATATGTGACCGTGCATGGTGGATGGCTCATATCAGATACATTTGCAGTCTGCTTTTTTCCTCCTGTGCACTGCGAGTTCTGCCTGCTTCTCCTCCTTCTACCCCCTATATGCTCCTCTGTCTCTCCCTCTGAACTCTCCCCTCTTTTTCCTCTTTTGTGGGCACCCACGTGACATCCATCGACACGTCATCATCGTCACCTTCACCACCACTGAAATTAGAGATCTCGGAGTAGGCAGCAACAGCGGGGACCTCCGTCCTTGGGCTGATCTGGGTACTGTCATAAGACCGCTGGGTGGCGGCCGTTGCTACCTCCTCTTCCTGATCCGATGCCAAGAATGGCTGCGCATCGGTAGGGTCTGGGAATGGATGGGAAAATAATTCCTCTAACTCGAGTGGAGGGGCTATGGTGGTGGTGGTGGTGGTGTCTTTGGGGGTGCACACAGCAAATAGTGAGGAGGGTGCAAATACAGAGGATGAGGAGGGTGCAGAAGTGGAAGGCTGAGTGAGCCACTCAACCAACTCTGGTGCATCCTTTGACATAATCGCATGCACCTTCTCCAACTTCCTACTTAGGCTACGACCTGGTGCACCTGCCCGTCCCCTACCACCCCTGCGGAATGGGCTGCCTCATCCTCTGCCTGTCATTTTCAAAATGACCCTGTGACAAAGTCCCTATAGAAGAGCAATATCAATCCCCTCTATCAGTATTTTGTGGAAACAGGTATATAGAACCCCTTAATGCATGTTTGCTGGAAGCTGCTATAGCAAACCCCTTAATAAATATTTGCTGGAAGCCAGTATATCAAACCCCTTAATTTATATTTGGTGGAAGCCGGTGTATCGGAGGCTTCAATCTATATTTGGTGGAAGCCGGTATATCAATCCCCTCTATCAGTATTTTGTGGAAACAGGTATATAGAACCCCTTATTGCGTGTTTGCTGGAAGCTGATATAGCAAACCCCTTAATAAATATTTGGTGGAAGCTGGTTTAACGCAGGCCTCAATCAATATTTAGTGGAAGCCGGTATATCTGTCCCCTCTATCAGTATCTTGTGGAAACAGGTATATAGAACCCCTTAATGAGTATTTGCTGGAAGCTGGTAAATCAAACCCCTTAATCAATATTTGTTGGAAGTCGGTGTATCGCAGGCCTCAATCAATATTTTGTGGAAGCCGGTGTATCAAATCCCTCAATCAATATTTTGTGGAAGCTGGTGTATCACACCCCTTAATAAGTATTTTGTGGAAGCAGGTATATCGCACCCCTTAATAAGTATTTTGTGGAAGCAGGTATATCGCACCCCTTAATAAGTATTTTGTGGAAGCAGGTATATCGCACCCCTTAATCAGTTTTTTTTTGGGGCAACAGGTATATCACATCAGTTGCAATTAGTTATTCCAATAGTGTTTGTCCCTCTATCTAGCTGCAGTATCTCAGCAGAACCGGACACAACTGCTGCACAATACAAATGCACTATAATATACTTTGTATGTTAGAAGGTATATTATAGGTATATCACACTCCTCAATCATTTTTTTTTTTTTTGGGGGGGGGGCAACAGGTATATCACACCAGTTGGAATTAGTTATTTCAATAGTGTTTGTCCCTCTATCTAACTGTAGTATCGCAGCAGAACCGCACACAACTGCTGCACAATACAAATGCACTAAAATTTCTATGTTAGAAAGTATATTATAAGTATATAGTCTCATTCGGCTTCGCGAATAACCGACTTCGGCTCATCGGGGCCCGTAAATTTTATTGCTGTATGGAGACAGATCTCAGTATAGCATTAATCCAAAGTTCTGAGCAAAGCGACTTCAGATGTAGCATCCGAAGCTCGCTTTGCTCATCACTACACATAATAGTTTCAAACAATACTATTAAACACTTTTTTTTGTAAATTTTATTTGAGAGATTTGATGAGAAGAAAACACTTTTTAGAAGTGTATTCTGATTTCTCAAAAATCCAAAAATGTCATGGTAGAGGCGTAGCTAGGGGTTCAGCAAAGAGGTTTGAAACATATCTGAGTGGGACACCAAGCCAGTGGTTCCCCTCAATGCATGTTTTCAACTGCAGTGTTTTCCTAAGACTGGGTTTCCACACTCAGATTTGTTCAGGTTTTTTTGTTGAAGCCAAAACCAGGTGTGGATCATAAAGGGGGAAAAAGTACTGTGTTTTGGACAGGTAATACTACTCCTTTTTTATTCAAAGCACTCCTGGTTTTGCCTTCAAAGTCATAAAACCTAAGATAGCCAGTCTAATCATAGTAGTTATACTGCATTCCAAATTACCGTAACTATTTTATGAAGTATCACTATCCTTCTTAAAAGCGGAGACATTCTAATTTAGAAAATAGCAAATTTTTCCAAATTTTTGAAAAATTTTGGATTTCTTTTATGCATAAAGGTAAAACGTATCAACTCAAATTCAACACTAATATGAAGTATGATGTGTCACGAGAAAACAATCTCAGAATGGCTTGGATAAGTAAAAGCGTTCCAAAGTTATTACCAGATAAATTGACACATGTCAGATTTGAAAAATGGGGTTCTGGCATTTGGTCCAAACTGGCTGTCACTTGAAGGGGTAAAACAAAGCGTTGTTTACTTGACTCATGTGGGGTAACAAGCTTATAGTTACAACAGTCTATGAAAAGCAGCACACACAGTGCCAGTTTCTCGCTTCATAAACACTGCCCACACTGGAAGAGATTTATCAAACCTGGTGTAAAGGAAAACTGGCTTAGGTGCCCATAGCAACCAATCACATTCCACCTTTCATTTTCCAAAGGAGCTCTGAAAAATGAAAGGTGGAATCTGATTGGTTGCTATGGGCAACTAAGCCAGTATACCTTTACACCAGTTTTGATAACTTCCCCCAACTGTCTCTCACACTGGTCTCTCCTACAGGCTTGTCTCTTTTACAGGCCCCAGCTGCTTTCAGGATGCACTGATTAAAGGGAGTCTAATTTTCTAATTTTCACCAATATAACTAAGAGCACTGACCCATAGAAGATTGCAGACACATTCCAGACATACCTGTGTGCTCTTTGTGCCTTTATTCCATGTCGAGGAAAAGCACTTTTATTCTGCTGGAAAACAGCTCCCAAGTGCCTAATTGAAAGTGAAAGTGAAAGTAAAAACAGCTTTCACTCCTGACTCGATTTCTGACAGCTATATCCTCTGATATAGTGGATATAATGCTATGATTCTGGTATCGTTTGAAAGGTTGGAATGCCAGCTTTCAAACAAGGTCATATTTCTAGTGGCTACTAATCCCAAGATATGAGCAACTAAAGCAGCCCTCCCCTCTTCAGTCTGGTTTGCTTTGGGCACTTGGGAGCTGTTTTCCAGCAGAATAAAAGTGCTTTTCCAGGACATGGAATAAAGTGCACACAGGTATGTCTGGGATGTGTATGCAGTCTTCTATGGGGCAATGCTCTTAGTTATATTGGTGAAAAACAGGGGACAGACTCCCTTTAAGTGGTTTTTCCTTTCCATTCAGCTCTAGTTTTAACCCCTCTGTGGTATTCAGCTTCTATTGCCCTAGCAATTTCCTGAGGTGTTGTACCCCTCTTTCTAGTAGCAACTACCTCTGCTAGTTCCCACAGGAATAACAATTGCACACAGCTTACATGTTCTGTAACAGCTCACTCTTCTGTTCTGTATTTATACAGTGGGATGCGAAAGTTTGGGCAACCTTGTTAATCGTCATGATTTTCCTGTATAAATCGTTGGTTGTTACAATAAAAAAAATGTCAGTTAAATATATCATATAGGAGACACAGACAGTGATATTTGAGAAGTGAAATTAAGTTTATTGGATTTACAGAAAGTGTGCTATAATTGTTTAAACAAAATTAGGCAGGTGCATAAATTTGGGCACCACAAAAAAGAAATGAAATCAATATTTAGTAGATCCTCCTTTTGAAGAAATTACAGCCTCTAAACGCTTCCTGTAGGTTCCAATGAGAGTCTGGATTCTGGTTGAAGGTATTTTGGACCATTCCTCTTTACAAAACATCTTTAGTTCATTCAGGTTTGATGGCTTCCGAGCATGGACAGCTCTCTTTAAGTCACACCACAGATTTTCAATTATATTCAGGTCTGGGGACTGAGATGGCCATTCCAGAACGTTGTACTTGTTCCTCTGCATAAATGCCTTAGTGGATTTTGAGCAGTGTTTAGGGTTGTTGTCTTGTTAAAAGATCCAGCCCCGGCGCAGCTTCAGCTTTGTCACTGATTCCTGGACATTGGTCTCCAGAATCTGCTGATACTGAGTGGAATCCATGCGTCCCTCAACTTTGACAAGATTCCCAGTCCCTGCACTGGCCACACAGCCCCACAGCATGATGGAACCACCACTATATTTTACTGTAGGTAGCAGGTGTTTTTCTTGGAATGCTGTGTTCTTTTTCCTCCATGCATAACGCCCCTTGTTATGGCCAAATAACTCAATTTTAGTTTCATCAGTCCACAGCACCATATTCCAAAATGAAGCTGGCTTGTCCAAATGTGCTTTAGCCCACCTCAAGCGGCACTTTTTGTGCTGTCGGCGGAGAAAAGGCTTCCTCTGCATCACTCTCGCATACAGCATCTCCATGTGTAAAGTGCGCCGAATGGTTGAACGATGTACAGTCACTCCATCTGCAGCAAGATGATGTTGTAGGTCTTTGGTGCTGGTCTGTGGGTTGACTCTGACTGTTCTCACCATTCGTCGCTTCTGTCCATCCGAGATTTTTCTTGGTCTGCTACTTCGAACCTTAACTTGAACTGAGCCTGTGGTCTTCCATTTCCTCAATATGTTCCTAACTGTGGAAACAGACAGCTGAAATCCCTGAGACAGCTTTCTGTATCCTTACCCTAAACCATGATGGTGAACAATCTTTGTCTTCAGGTCATTTGAGAGTTGTTTTGAGACCCCCATGTTGCTACTCTTCAGAGAAAATTAAAAGAGGAGGGAAACTTACAATTGACCCCCTTAAATACTCTTTCTCATAATTGGATTCACCTGTGTATGTAGGTAAGGGGTCACTGAGCTTACCAAGCCAATTTGAGTTCCAATAATTAGTTCTAAAGGTTTTGGAATCAATAAAATGACAACAGTGCCCAAATTTAAGCACCTGCCTAATTTTGTTTAAACAATTATAGCAGACTTTCTGTAAATCCAATAAACTTCATTTCACTTCTCAAATATCACTGTGTGTGTCTCCTATATGATATATTTAACTGACATTTTTTTTATTGTAACAACCAACGATTTATACAGGAAAATTATGAGGATTAACAAGGTTGCCCAAACTTTTGCATCCCACTGTAATCTCAGCCTTGAGTCTCTTACATGGCCGGCGTTAGGGGGAGCAAACTGGGCAATTGCCCAGGGCCCCCATCGTTTAAGGGACCCCTGCTTCAGTGCTGTTGTTCAGTTGAACGTCCATGGAATAGGGTGACCACGTGTCCCGGTTTGCCCAGGATCGTCCCGTAATTTACGTTTTTGTCCCGTGTCCCGGGAGCCTTCAAATCAGGACAATAGAGAGTCCCGGAATCAACTGCCTGCCAGTCTGCAACATTCACTGCCGCTGCTGCCGCAGTGCTGTTGTAATTAATTCATCCTAAATCACTGGTTGCTACGGCTGCCCCGCTTGGCGTGTAGCAACCAGTGACGTCACCATGTCCCGCTCTCTCTGCGGCTCCGACTCCACCCCCACCTCCTCCTCCTCCAGCTGCCGCCGCGGTTCTTGCAGCAGAGAGAGCCAGCGCAGCAGCATCGATTCGTACAGGGCAGGCAGTGAGTCACTCACCGTCACCTACCAGTACCGCGGCAGTGGCACAGACCAAGACCTCCTCCTCCTCTGAGTCCTCCTGACCTCGGCTCCCGCTAGTAAGTCCCGGCTAAGACAACAGTAATGAAGGTGACACAGGGAACAGAGGGGACGCTAATAAAGGTGACACACATGGAACTGAGAGGACATTGATGAAGGAGACAGAGACACCTGAGGGGACACTAATAAAGGAGACACACAGAGAACTGAGGGGACACTAATAAAGGGGACACACAGAGAACTGAGGGGACACTAATAAAGGAGACACACAGAGAACTGAGGGGACACTAATAAAGGAGACACACAGAGAACTGAGGGGACACTAAACAGGGTGAATTTGTTTTAAATCAAATCAAATTTAAATTCAAATACCAAGCATGACAATGCTGACCTCATTTTGAGAGTGCTAGCAGCCTGGCTGTCATGTTAAGCTTGATGCTTAAACTACTTTATAAATCACTGACACAAAACACATACGCAGATAAAAATGCTTGCTTTTCAGTGCCTGAATGTTTCAAGGCCAGAGAATCACCATGCTAGACTAACAGCATTTTCAGGAGGAGAGGTCAGCAATGGCAGACCATGTGTTTCTCTCATGAAAATTTTATAAAAAAGACTGAGCACCTTCCGTATTTCTCTCTCTTTATATATGTCTCTCGAGAAGATCTTACCAGCTGGCAGATAAGTACAGAGGAGATTCCGGTCGACAGGAGAAATTGCCAATATTCCACCTGGGGTGGTCGTGTGTTATCTGCTTATCTACAGGTCAGTACAGGTAATTGGCAATTAAACATATTGCCATGTCTCTTGTTAAAAAAAAACAATAAAAAAATCTGTTAATTTATTGCAACTTGTTCTGTTTGTTTTTTCTATTTCTTATTTCTATTTTCTTAAGAGATGTCTAACACATTAAAAATATGACCTGTTTTAGGTAGCCAGTGATTGTGTGCAGGGCACAATCACAAATTACTGAACAATGCACAGGCAGTTCGATGCAATGAACTTGCCAGCGTAAGTACAAAGTACGCCGCTGTCACTAAGTGACTTAATTTTTTTAAAAAAGTATCAAAAATCATATTTTTTGGGGAGTGGACATGGGTGCGGGGGGGCCGGGGCGGGTGTCCCTGAATGGCAGTTTGGAAATGTGGTCACCCTACCATGGAAGCAAACGGGAAGACAGCTGAAATGCTGCACTTTACAATGCAGTGTAAGGTCTCCTCCCTACACATATAAG
Source organism: Bufo bufo (assembly GCF_905171765.1). NCBI lineage: Eukaryota > Metazoa > Chordata > Amphibia > Anura > Bufonidae > Bufo > Bufo bufo. Next base: position 142,151,141 of record NC_053389.1, read on the forward strand.
AGAAATTATTACCACAGTGCTGCTATGGGAACTGACAGCTCCCAGCACCAGCAGCCCTTTTCTACTGGAGCTGTAGGACCTGCCATGATGTCACCTGCAGGAGGCAGAGCTCAGCAGAGAAGAGGTAATGAAGGACCTGCGATGACCTCACCATCATGTGACCAGAACAGGAGGCGGAGCTCTGCAGTGCAGTAAAGTAATGAAGAAGACCAGTGATGACAGCATGTGAAGAAGTGAAGAAGGATGGATTCAATGTAAGAGCCAGAGAAATGCTTGAAGTTGTAGTCCTTTCCTCTAATACCTCCTGTTGTTATGTAATATCAGAGTGCTTTACAAGAGAAGAGCATAACAACTCCTAGCATGTCCAGACCATTATTATGTAATATCAGGGTACATTACAACACCCTGGACATGCTGGGAGTTGTAGTCCCATCCTTTTACACCTCCCCCTGTAATGTGCTCTGATATTAAATAATAATAACCTAGAAATGCTGGGAGTTATAGTCCTCTCCTGTTATACCTCCTGCTGTAATGTGTTCTGAATTAGGACCAGGACGATGGATAGGGGAGGATAGTCGTCCGCCTAGGGCGCCACCTAACTACCCTTAAAGGGGGTGCACTCATGGCTGCATGTTTGGCCTTCCAACTTCACAGGCTTCAGGCCGCTAGGCATTAGAACAGCGCACGAAGCCGCAATGACATCAACACAACTTCCTTCGCTGGGTCTCGCACGATTAAGTGATCACGTGACACCCAGAGCAGGAGCGGTGATGTCATTGGGGCCACATGCATTGGGAAGCAGCAACACAAGCCACAGATAATACTGTGGTCTGCATCGCAGACAGCAGCGGGGGAACAGGAGGGAGGTGTTTTTTTTTTCTTTATACTAAATGTCGCACTGCTGGTGGGATCACCAGGAAAGGGGGAAGGAGATCATTATATATACTGAGCACTATTGGGGGGAATAGAGGAGCATCATATACTTGCACTACGGGGAAATATTATATATACTGGCACTATGGGGGGAGCATTATATATTGGAACTAGTGGGGGCATTAGAGCTACTGGGAGCATTATAGTTATATTATTACTTCTAGGGGTAATGTAGGGGCGCTATTATTATTTTACGCAATAGGGAGGGCATTGCTACTAATGGGGGCACTCATGGAAAATATCATCACTATTGGGGGCACTATTACTAAATAGGTCACACTGGGTGTATAGTATAGTACTGTTGAAACTCGAAAAATTTAAATATTGTGCAAAAGTTCATTTATTTCAGTAATGCAACTTAAAAGGTGAAACTAATTTAAAGGCTCAGGAACCATTTGCAGGTGTTATAGATTAATTAGCTGACTAGACTGTGACACTTTGAGCCTAGAATATTGAACCTTTTCACAATATTAAAATTTTCTGAAATTGTGACTTTGGGGTTTCATAAGCTGTAAGCCATAATCATCCAAATTATAACAAATAAAGGCTTGAAATATCTCGCTTTGCATGTAATGAGTCTATCTCATATATTAGCATTATTGAATAAATGAACTTTTGCACAATATTCTAATTTTTAGATATAGTGTTTGTGGACAGTGGGCACAGTATTAGGAGTAGCTTCAGGATGGCAGTGGCCTGTATAAATCTGGGGGCTGATCTGGGGTCTGTATAAATTTGGGGGCTGAGTTGCAATCTATGTAACAGTCCCTGTCTACCATGTGCCATATAGTAATCCTGGTGTCTTCTTATGTGGCAGAGGGGGCTGCACACCCAGACCAAAGATGTCTGCCTGTGATGGTCTGGACCAAATGGAGAAGAATTGAAATCTGTGGAGACGTCACCGGTAAGTCACTGGAAATGTGTTTTAATCTCTTTATTAAGGCACGGTCACACAGTCAGTTTCCAGATGCAGTTTTGGTAGCATAGACCAGGAGTGAATTCAAAAAAGAGGAGAAAAGTTGTATTTGCCCTTTATACTTTCTCTCCTTTTATGATCCACCCCTTCCAGAGCTACATCCAGAAACCTGACTGTGTGGCCATAACCCTAGAAAGTAGGGTCACTTTAAATTGATTGGGGAGGGGAAGGGGGGCGCAATATGCCTGCTCCACCTAGGGCACCAACATTCCTTGTCCTGGCCCTAATATTACATATTAACAGCCTGGACATGCTGGGAGTTATAGTCCCCTCCTCTTATACCTCCACCCCCTGTTATGTCCTCTAATATCATATACTAACAGCCTGGACATGCTGGGAGTTGTATTTCCATATTTGGGGAGGGATGATCCATGTCAGTACAGTAAAATCATGTCTCTTCTCTGTATCTATACCCAGGAAAGCTGTGGGATATATAGTATGGCTGCCATTATGGCTACTACAGCTGCTATTTTCAGGTACGTTTTTATCTGACCTGCCAATGGGACCCCAGCAGTGAATGAAGGGGCCCCAACACTCTGTCCATATGAATTCATGCCCTTGTGTGTTCCTACCACCTTGTTCTATGGCAGGGCTGAGATTGTTTAAAGGGGTATTCTGGTTACGTTATGCTATCCCCTATCCACATATCATGGCCAATCCATTCATATCTATGGGAATTCCAGAGATAGTTGAGTGTTGTACTCCAATAGAAATGAATGGAGCGGCCACGTGCATACCCTTCCGACCACTCCAATCATTTCAGAGGGGCTGCAGGGGGCATGTGGTTCTGGTTCTTGTGATCAGTGGGGGTTCAAGTGGTAGAACCTCCACCGATCTAATCGTTTTCCCCTATACTGTGAATAGAAGATAACTTAATGTAACCAGAATACCCCTTTAATGCAATCTACAGTGTCCCACATAATCTTTTCTTTTAACATTCTTTTTATTGATTTTTCAACAAGAATGACAAAACAAGAAACATTGTCAAATAAATCAAATTCGTAAATCAATGCGCAGCATTGTCTCCATCCAGAAGAAATTATGACAAGTTGAAACAGAAAGATGTCACAACTAGAACAATCTTAAATTACACTGCGCAGCCACTACCCCTTCATACAGCTGATCAGCGGGGGTGCCGGACCCTGCTGATCTGATATTGTTGACCTTAGTATACATAATCAATATTAAACCACTGTACATACAGTACAGACCAAAAGTTTTGACACACCTTCTCATTCAAAGAGTTTTCTTTATTTTCATGACTATAGAGAATATCAGGAGTACAGATATTCTAAATTCCCTACTGGGGTTATCTCTACAACAAGTGGTTGAGGAGCCAACCCGGAGGGAGGCCATTTTGGATTTGGTATTCACAAACGGGGATTCGGTATATGATGTCATTGTAGGCGAAACCTTGGGATCTAGTGATCACCAGTCAGTGTGGTTTAATATAAGAACTGTGAAAGAGTCCCACCACACAAAAACAAAAGTTTTAGATTTTAGAAAAACAGACTTTTCAAAAATGAAATTAGTCATAAATGAGTCCTTATCAGACTGGAACGGATTACATGGAGTCCAGGAGAAATGGGACTACTTAAAAGGTGCATTATTGAAGGCAACAGAAAATTGCATTAGACTTGTCAGTAAAAGCAAAAAAAGGAGGAGACCAATGTGGTACTCAGCAGAAGTGGCCCAAATCATTAAAAATAAAAAGCTAGCATTTTGTAATTATAAAAAAACCCAGAGCAATGAAGATAAGGAAATCTACAAGATTAGGCAGCGAGAGGCCAAGCAAGTTATAAGAACTTCTAAAGCGCAGGCAGAAGAAAAACTAGCTCAGTCTATGAAAAAAGGGGATAAGACATTCTTCAGATATATAAATGAAAAAAGGAAATTAAAACAAGGAATAACTAAATTAAAAACAAAGGACGGAAGGTATGTAGAAGAGAATAAAGGGCTAGCCGACTGCCTTAATGAATACTTCTGTTCAGTTTTTACAAAAGAAAAAGGAGAAGGACCTCCACTAGAAAGGATGACTATTAAATCGTTTGATGCATGTACCTTTACAGAGGAAGATGTTCTAAGTTTGCTGTCTAAGGTGAAGACAGATAAGTCACAGGGGCCTGATGAGATACACCCAAAATTATTAAAAGAGCTTAGTGGTGAGCTGGCAAAACCGTTAACAGATTTATTTAACCAATCATTAGTAACAGGAGTCGTCCCGGAAGATTGGAAATTGGCAAATGTCGTGCCCATTCACAAGAAAGGTAGTAGGGAGGAATCGAGCAACTATAGACCAGTGAGTCTGACATCAATAGTAGGCAAATTAATGGAAACCCTATTAAAGGATAGGATTGTGGAACATCTAAAATCCCATGGATTGCAAGATGAAAAACAACATGGGTTTACTTCAGGGAGATCATGTCAAACAAATCTTATAGATTTTTTTGACTGGGTGAATAAAATAATAGACGGTGGAGGTGCAGTAGACATCGCATATCTAGATTTTAGTAAGGCTTTTGACACTGTCCCACATAGAAGACTTATCAATAAACTGCAGTCATTGAGCATGGACTCCAATATTGTTGAGTGGATTAGGCAGTGGCTGAGTGACAGACAACAGAGGGTTGTAGTCAATGGAGAACATTCAAAACAAGGTAATGTTACCAGTGGGGTTCCACAGGGATCTGTACTGGGACCGATTTTGTTTAATATCTTCATAAGTGATATTGCAAAAGGCCTCGCTGGTAAGGTTTGTCTTTTTGCTGATGACACAAAGATATGTAACAGGGTTGATGTTCCTGGAGGGAAACGCCAAATGGAAAAGGATTTAGGAAAACTAGAAGAATGGTCAGAACTCTGGAAACTGAAATTTAATGTGGATAAGTGCAAGATAATGCACCTGGGGCGTAAAAACCCAAGGGCAGAATATAGAATATTTGACACAGTCCTGACCTCAGTATCTGAGGAAAGGGATTTAGGAGTAATTATTTCAGAAGACTTAAAGGTGGGAAGACAATGTAATAGAGCAGCACGAAATGCCAGCAGAATGCTTGGATGTATAGGGAGAGGTATAAGCAGTAGAAAGAGTGAAGTGCTTATGCCGCTGTACAGAACACTGGTGAGACCTCACTTGGAGTATTGTGCGCAGTACTGGAGGCCATATCTCCAGAAGGATATAGATACTCTAGAGAGAGTTCAGAGAAGAGCTACTAAACTAGTACATGGATTGCAGGATAAAACTTACCAGGAAAGATTAAAGGACCTTAATATGTATAGCTTGGAAGAAAGAAGAGACAGAGGGGATATGATAGAAACTTTTAAATACATAAAGGGAATCAACTCGGTAAAGGAAGAGAGCATATTTAAAAGAAGAAAAACTACCACAAGAGGACACAGTTTTAAATTAGAGGGGCAAAGGTTTAAAAGTAATATAAGGAAGTATTACTTTACTGAGAGAGTAGTGGATGCATGGAATAGCCTTCCTGCAGAAGTGGTAGTTGCAAATACAGTGAAGGGGTTTAAGCATGCATGGGATAGGCATAAGGCCATCCTTTATATAAGATAGGGCCGGGGGCTATCCATAGTATTCAGTATATTGGGCAGACTAGATGGGCCAAATGGTTCTTATCTGCCGACACATTCTATGTTTCTATGTTTCTACTATGAAAATTGTAGATTCACACTGAAGGCATCAAAACTATGAATTAACACATATGGAATTATATACATAACAAACAAATGTGAAACAACTGAAAATATGTCATATTCTAGGTTCTTCAAAGTAGCCACCTTTTGCTTTGATTACTGCTTTGCACACTCTTGGCATTCTCTTGATGAGCTTCAAGAGGTAGTCCCCTGAAATGGTTTTCACTTCACAGGTGTGCCCTGTCAGGTTTAATAAGTGGGATTTCTTGCCTTATAAATGGGGTTGGGACCATCAGTGGCGTTGAGGAGAAGTCAGGTGGATACACAGCTGATAGTCCTACTGAATAGACTGTTAGAATTTGTATTATGGCAAGAAAAAAGCAGCTAAGTAAAGAAAAATGAGTGGCCATCATTACTTTAAGAAATGAAGGTCAGTCAGTCAGCCGAAAAATTGGGAAAACTTTGAAAGTAAGGGCTATTTGACCATGAAGGAGAGTGATGGGGTGCTGTGCCAGAGGACCTGGCCTCCACAGTCACTGGACCTGAACCCAATTGAGATCGTTTGGGGTGAGCTGGACCGCAGAGTGAAGGCAAAAGGGCCAACAAGTGCTAAGCATCTCTGGGAACTCCTTCAAGACTGTTGGAAAACCATTTCAGGGGACTACCTCTTGAAGCTCATCAAGAGAATGCCAAGAGTGTGCAAAGCAGTAATCAAAGCAAAAGGTGGCTACTTTGAAGAACCTAGAATATTACATATTTTCAGTTGTTTCACACTTGTTTGTTATGTATATAACTCCACATGTGTTAATTCATAGTTTTGATGCCTTCATAGTCATGAAAATAAAGAAAAGTCTTTGAATGAGAAGGTGTGTCCAAACTTTTGGTCTGTACTGTATATCTATATACATTCACACAGTATATATATCTATACACATACTGTATACAAATCTATATACTCAAACAAACTCTATACATATATCTATATACTTACACACACACTGTACATATATCTAAATACTCACATATTCTCTGTACATATATCTATATACTCACACATACACTGTATACATATATCTAAATACTCACAAGTACGCTGTACATATATCTATATACTTACACAAACACTGTATATATCTATATACTCACATGTACACTGTACATCTATCTATATACTCATATGTACACTGTACATATGTCTATATACTCACACGTACACTGTACATATATCTATATCATCACATGTACACTGTACATATATCTATATACTCATATGTACACTGTACATATATCTATATACTCACACGTACACTGTACATATATCATATCTCTGTAGTAATCATGGTTCTGTTACTACGTCTATATGTTACACAGGTGGGGTCCACATTTTTCACACAACCCAATGCCCATAGTAGCCTTAAGGCCTCATTCATATCTGCGTTTCGAACTATGGCAGTCTGTCCTGCAGAGGATGAGGCTGCTGGAGTTCACTGTATCCAGTGTATATGATGGCTTTTGGCCAGACAAAAAATGCTACATGAATCATTCTTTGCCCAGCCAAAAGCTGACATAAATGACGGATCCCCATTCACATTCAAATGATCTTACACGTACTATTCTTCCTAGTAAACAACTAAATGAAAAGACTACAATCACAAGATACTGCTTGCTAGTATTATTTATAGAATAGACTTAGAATGCAAAATTGAATGTTGCAGTTATGTATTTCAATTCAATTTGGTGCATTTAATATGTTTAAATAAACACATATGTTCACATATTTGTTTTCATTTACAAAATTGATGGAATGTGACTGTGTTGTGAGTACATTATTGCAAGATTTGGGGCCCCACTTTTGATTTTGCCCAGGGCCACATTTTGTCTAAAACCGGCCCTGCTCTCTTACACAAACTCATGGACCTGCCATAGATCAGCCAATCCAGATCTAACTTTAGTATAGAAACGAATCTAATTAGGTCATTTTATCAGAAGCCATTGTATTATCCCATGTATTATCAAGAGGTGATAATACAATTGCTCAATAGTTTGCAGCACACTCAAGTGTTGATTCCCACACACATGCTCTCAGCACTTGCTTTTCCATTATACAGCATATACCTCTATGCAATATACAGTATTTACCTTTGTTAGCGTATTTACCTTTATTAGAATACGCTTTATTAGGATCAAGCAATTCACCGGCGGGGGGACAGAATTGGTGTATAGTAGAGTCCAGGTTTCCCTTTTTTCAGTGTTTATTTACACATAAGGAAGAAAACACAAAGCCAATAATGTCTTTATGGTATAGGACGCTGATCCAATCAGATTAGAAGAAAAAGTACATTATAGTTTCATGTCAGGACAGTGCAAGCAATGACAAAATGTGTGGACAGGGTCTGTCTGGCCTTAGCTCCTGGAAATTTAAACAAGTCTTGCTTGGGTAAAGAATAAGGATCTGGATGAGAAACATACAATCTGTGATGTATATTTATCAAATTCTGTTGCAGGGCCCCCACATAGGAGGTGAGATTCAAATGTAATGTTGGCATCTGATGTGGTGGTTCTTACTGAGTAGAGGACAATAGAAAGACATTCTGTCCAGGGTTTTCTAGTCTCTGTCGTTGCCTTTTGGATCTTGAGCTTCAATGTGCTGTTCAGTCTCTCCACCCTACCACTACTTTGTGGATGATAGGGTGTGTGTAGGGCCTGTTCTATCCCTAATGATCCTAGCATTTCCTGTACTACTGCTGCTGTTAATGGGGTTGTTCGAGTTATTTTATGTACTTTGTATGTTTATAACTAGGCAAATGTAAGGGTTTTTCAATGCACTTCCTTTATCTAGAATGGCTCCTTTCTTAGATTTGACTGAGGGTCCCATGACCTTTGTTGTCAGCTTCTCTCCTGCTCTGATGATGTTTCGTGCCTGAGAGAGCAGATATATGTCTGTACACGGAGACGTCACTGTGTTGGCCACGCCCCCTGCACTGGCCGAGCTGTTGCTGTCTGCCCTGTGTATCCCTCTCACTGGATTCTTCAGGATACATTCACCCATTCAGCAGCACATACTCAGGGCTAGAAGCTTTCCTAAATAGTTGCAGGCAGTGAAGATACACATGATCTTCCCTCCTCATCCTGCAGACACAGAGCTGACAGACTGCTGGAGTTCAGCAGAGCATTGCACAAGAACAGGTAGGGGGAAGATCCTGTGTATATCAGCGGTGTCATTGTACAGCTGAGACTTGTAGTCCTGTCCTACACATACAACATGCTGCTGAGCATTCTAGCAGACATTTCACTCAGGGCAGACTTTTATTTACTCCCTTTGCAGAGCAGTGGGAGGGGCACAAATATTCATACGGAAAACCTCAGAGATTGCCATCCTAGTTTTATATCTGTCTCCTGTTTTGTTTCTTTCCCGGCCTTGTCATACCTGTCTTCCTTAATCTCTCCTTGCTCTGCCCATTCTTCTCTCCCCTCTTCTTGACCAAGTGGAACTAATGTAGCTGGGTTCAGAGCTGCGCAACATTTGAATTAGATTTGGAGAGATGAGTAGGGCTGCATCATATTTAGTGAGTTTTGCAGCAGTTTGGTGCGAGCCTGGGAAAGTATGTCCTGATACTTTGACCTTGAGTAGGGCTGTTGCAGCTACTGCCCTAAAGTAGGACGGTGCGCCTCTTATTACAAGGTCAACATGTGCTGAGTAATAATCGAATGGTCTTTGCAAGGAGTCATGTAGCTGGGTTAAAACCCTTCATGGCAAGAGAAGTTAAAATGGTTAGGGATCTTGCGGCTGGGGTTGAGAGAGTGGCTGTCTTCAGTATGAGGAAGTACTGGAGCTCTCCTTCAGTTAAGGTGAAAGGTTGATGTATGTGAGATAGCATCATATATGGGTTGCAGAAGTGACAAGGTATCTTGTATCCATTCACAACGGTATCCCACCAGCCCCTACTCCTAATTGTAGTTGGGGAAGAATTTTCTGTATGTCCCTTCTTCTTTCATTATATGCATCTATTAGAGAGGGATTTCTGTGTGTGTGGGAAGGGTGGAGGATTCAAGGAAGTAGGTGTGGTAGGTGTACCTCTAAATAACTGGAAGTAAGGGTAAAGGGGTTCAATTCATCTGCTGTCAAACATTGTATGTGACCTCTATGTGGGTGTAGTTCACCATAGAAAGGGGCAAAAATTCTCCTCTAATGGGTGTGATTTGTTTTCTGTACAGATCCAGTGACTGGATCACAAGCTCCTGATATGTGGAGTGATCTTGTGATATTAGATTGACTCTACTTTCCAGGGCCCTAGTGTCTAGTTCGAGAAGACAGCGGCGCTCCAGCAGGGCCGCGGCCTTCTCACTGTTTACCGCTGGCCCAGTGACGTCACGACTAGCATCAACTTGCCTGGGCGGGGCTAAGCTCCATTCAAGTGAACGGAGCTTATCCCCGCCCAGGCAAGTTGATACTAGTCGTGATGTTACTGGGCCAGCGGTAAACAGTGAGAAGGCCGCGGCCCTTCTGGAGCACCGCTGCCTTCTCAAACAGCTGATCGACGGGGGTCCCGGGTGTCGGACCCCCGCCGATCAGATGCTGATGATCTATCCAGAGGATAGATCATCAGTTTAAACAAACTTTAGAGTCCCAACATAAGGTCAACCACACCCCCTCCTTCAGTCTATGATGAATATTCACAAAATCATAACACTGCTCCACACAGCCACCAACAGATCAGATATTCATAGATCTATCCCGATTTCATGTTTCACAGAGTAATCTCCAGGTTTTTCTGTGTACCACTTTTGTTTTCATTTTTAGTTACTTTGAATACAAATATTCTTATCTGCCACAGTATATGCCTCTGAGGGTTATCTATTTCAGGGCAAATGCTTTTCTATATGGGCACTATGTATGTCTTAATACTCGATCAATTACTCCATTGACTATACAGAATTCTGTGTTCATTCCACATACACCATCTCTCACAGCAGCCTCACACTCCTTCACATAGAATCCTGTCCTACTATCTATTTCTCACTCCTGGCTGTTTGCACAAATCAGTCCTGCAAAAGCTCTAACCCAACACGTGGACGAGGGTGGATACCCATCACTTCTACATTTATCAACTTCTGAACTGATTGCAGTGGACCAAGGGAGCGGAGGGAACACCTCGGGCTTGCCGTCATTATTTCAGTCGTTATTCTGGTATTCCACATCTTGGAATCACAACAGAAGGGCTCCTTCCATTCACTCTCCTTTCACACATATAGCCTAGTGATCTGACAAAGACATTACATGGGAAAAAAAAGATGAAGACAGAGAAATTAACCTTGTTTCAGAGTTCTCAGAGATTCCTTGTTTCCCACCTGGACTGAAAAGAGAACTCAAAGAGACAGGGAAGGAGAGAGATCAATAAGACAAAGGCTTACTCACCACAGTATTTATGTCTCTCCTTTCCACTCAGGAGATCCCCTCATACTTCAGTCAAGACAGGTGTGATGGGGGTGCTGGATATGAGCCCCACTTAATGTTAGAGTTTTCTCAGTGTTTATTTATACATAAAGAAGAAAATTAAAAAGCCAAATACATGTTTATGGTATAGGGCATTAATCCAATCAGATTAGAAGACAGTGCACGATAGTCTCATGTAAGGACAATAGAAGCTATAATGGAATGTGTGGACAGTGTCTGTCAATCTTGTGGCCCACCACACCCTTCCCAGACCTGTGTTGAAATGTTCTTAATAAGTGTGGAAAAGTTTATTCAACGACAAGATGGAGCCTGTTACATTAACACCTTCTGTACAGTCTACAGTATATTGTGAACTGCTGTTGGTAAAGCTCACCTTGGACCAATAGCACAACATGTTCAGTGACCACCTTCACACAAGAATTTGGAATATCTCCAGTCTGCGACTAACCCTTAACAACGCATAGCAAGCACAATGGGCCCTCTTGTTCTTATGATTTTTCATCCTGACATATCATCTGGCAGAGAAGAATCACAGAGCAGGTGCTCTTCCCAGGTCTTTTAAATAATCTGATTCCCTGCCTGGGGATCCAGCACATACAGTATCATCAATGCAAACTATACTGTTGCAGCTACAAAATGAATTAACTATTAAGTTCCACACAGAGGATGTTCCTTTGAGCATCTGAAATTCTAGTGATGTGATGGACTTATTCTTTGTTACATTTTTGAGTCAAGTTAGCTAGTGAATTACTTTCACTATGTTATTGGTGACCTAATTGGGAACAAAAAGTGAAAATGCTGTCTCCTGTACCACCTATGCCGAGTTAAAGACCTCAAGGGAGAGCCCCTTCAGCTTTGCCTATTCCAACCTTGGACAGAGATCTCAATGGACTTCATGAGTAACTTGCCTCCTGCTCAGAGATTCACTATCCTCTTGGCAATTTTGCTCTATTGTCTGAATTAACCTCTCCCCCTTAGGTTGTGTAAAATTTGAAGATTGCCCAGACTTTTTTTCTGGATGAAATACTCAGATTAACAGCCTAATGGAATGGATCAATCAGGTCTTGCAAGCAATATCTTCAAACTAGAGAAGAGCAAATTCATGGGAAGAGCAAAATCCTGTATCTGATTTGTTGAATTTTTCAAAAAATTCTATTTGTGTCTGAATTGATTTTACAGGAATCATATATTGTATATGACACTCTGAGGTCTCCTGGGACTCAAAGAAGAACAAATTCCTGGGAAAAGCAAAATCCTGTATCTGATTTGTAGAATTAAAAAAAAAATTCGATTTATGTCTGAATTGATTTTACAGGAATCAAATATTGTATATGACACTCTGAGGTCTCCTAGGACTCAGATTTTTTATATATTTTTGTAATGTCTTTTTTAATTTTTTTCTTTTTACATATTTTCTCTACCCTCCCCACTTTAAATGGGTTGTCTCACCTCAGTAATTAACCTTTAATTTACTCCTTGCACTTTTAGCATCCTTTCTTGAATGTAGTTCAGGAGTGTGTGTATATATAGAGACAGACTCATTAGCTGGCCTAATTCATTAGCTGAAAGTACTAGCTTCAAGTACTACATTAAGTACTAGTAAAGAGATATTGCAGGAGATAGTCAGGAGGTAGGCTGGAAGGTGGAAACAATACAAAAAAAAAAGTAAGAGTTGTTTGATTTAAAGTTACAAATTAATTATTTTTTTTTATTATTTTTTTTCTCCTCTTTAAAATGGCAGACTTGGTTCAGTGCAGGAATTGTTGTGCATTTATTTCATGTTCCACTCTTTGGAGATTCGGATGCTGTCAGATCTGTAGACAGTTCTCCTTACTGCAGCAGGAAATTGCATTTTTGAAAGCTGAAATATTTAAATTATCTGTTAAACAAACTCCAGCTAGGACTGCTGCAATGCCACTGCCACAGAGGACCCCCAGAAATGGCAGATGGGTTAATGTAGGTTCTGGAAGTCTTAGAGTGGTGGATAGAAGACATGTCCCACAGTCGGTGGTTCTCCATAATTCATTTGCAGCACTCTCAGAATGTAAGGACAACATGGATATGGACTCAAGCACAGAGGGTGAGAAACCATCGACTCCTATGTCTAATGTATGCAACAAAAAAGATAAAGTGAAGTCTCAAAGGATGCAGCTGTTGCTGGGTGATTCAATCATAAGAAGTGTGGAGCTTAAAGAAAATGGTTTTGTGAGATGTCTCCCTGGGGCTACTGCTAGAAGAGATAGAAGACGTATTATTAATATTGTTAAGCAAGCAAAGCAGGAAGGGGACGTGGATGTTCTTGTCCATCTAGGGACAAATGACCTGGCTTGCAATGAAGTGTCAGAGGTGAAAAAATCTTTTATCACACTTGGTAATGACGTACAGGATTTTGCATCCACCATTTCATTTTCTGAAGTTCTGCCTGTGCATAATGTTCAGAATGATAGGCAGAGGCGCATAAAGGAGTTCAACATATGGCTTGGTAAATGGTGTCAAGAGCAAGGATTTGGCTTTGTTTCTCATGATAGCTCTACTTGGAATAGAAAGGAACTGTACAAAAAAGATGGTTTGCATCTTTCTCTCAAAGGAACAAATGTACTTAGTGAACAGCTCCAAGAATTTGCGAAAGAGTATTTAAACTAGGAAGGGGGGGGGGCAAAAGAGTGAAAATAAAAGAGTCCAATTGCCCCCCGAAACAATGCCAGAACAGGTCAGAAGCACAGAGGTTAAGAAATGATAAGCTCAGAGTCCTGTCTACAAATGCTCGCAGTTTAGGTAAAAAAATCAATGAACTTGGGTCAATAATGGCATCTGAGAATGTAGATTTAGTGGCTGTTACGGAGACATGGTTTAATGAAAGAAATGACTGGGACATAACCATACCAGGGTACTCTTTATACAGAAGAGACAGAGAAGGCAAGAAAGGAGGAGGAGTGGCCCTGTATGTGAAAGATAGCATTAAATCTAACCTAATACAAGTTGGTGAGGCCAACATAGAGTCAGTTTGGGTTACGTTGCAGTTTGCTAACCATGCAGTAACTCGTGTAGGTGTGATATATAGACCACCTGGTCAAGTTAAAGAACTAGATGATCTACTAGTTGAAGAAATAGCTAAAATGACAATGAAAGGAGAAGTTATCATTATGGGAGATTTCAATCTTCCAGATATAAACTGGAAAACCAAAATAGCAAGTTCTACCAGGAGTACAGATATTCTAAATTCCCTACTGGGGTTATCTCTACAACAAGTGGTTGAGGAGCCAACCCGGAGGGAGGCCATTTTGGATTTGGTATTCACAAACGGGGATTCGGTATATGATGTCATTGTAGGCGAAACCTTGGGATCTAGTGATCACCAGTCAGTGTGGTTTAATATAAGAACTGTGAAAGAGTCCCACCACACAAAAACAAAAGTTTTAGATTTTAGAAAAACAGACTTTTCAAAAATGAAATTAGTCATAAATGAGTCATTATCAGACTGGAACGGATTACATGGAGTCCAGGAGAAATGGGACTACTTAAAAGGTGCATTATTGAAGGCAACAGAAAATTGCATTAGACTCGTCAGTAAAAGCAAAAAAAGGAGGAGACCAATGTGGTACTCAGCAGAAGTGGCCCAAACAATTAAAAATAAAAAGCTAGCATTTTGTAATTATAAAAAAACCCAGAGCAATGAAGATAAGGAAATCTACAAGATTAGGCAGAGAGAGGCCAAGCAAGTTATAAGAACTTCTAAAGCGCAGGCAGAAGAAAAACTAGCTCAGTCTATGAAAAAAGGGGATAAGACATTCTTCAGATATATAAATGAAAAAAGGAAATTAAAACAAGGAATAACTAAATTAAAAACAAAGGACGGAAGGTATGTAGAAGAGAATAAAGGGCTAGCCGACTGCCTTAATGAATACTTCTGTTCAGTTTTTACAAAAGAAAAAGGAGAAGGACCTCCACTAGAAAGAATGACTATTAAATCGTTTGATGCATGTATCTTTACAGAGGAAGATGTTCTAAGTTTGCTGTCTAAGGTGAAGACAGATAAGTCACAGGGGCCTGATGAGATACACCCAAAATTATTAAAAGAGCTTAGTGGTGAGCTGGCAAAACCGTTAACAGATTTATTTAACCAATCATTAGTAACAGGAGTCGTCCCGGAAGATTGGAAATTGGCAAATGTCGTGCCCATTCACAAGAAAGGTAGTAGGGAGGAATCGAGCAACTATAGACCAGTGAGTCTGACATCAATAGTAGGCAAATTAATGGAAACCCTATTAAAGGATAGGATTGTGGAACATCTAAAATCCCATGGATTGCAAGATGAAAAACAACATGGGTTTACTTCAGGGAGATCATGTCAAACAAATCTTATAGATTTTTTTGACTGGGTGAATAAAATAATAGACGGTGGAGGTGCAGTAGACATCGCATATCTAGATTTTAGTAAGGCTTTTGACACTGTCCCACATAGAAGACTTATCAATAAACTGCAGTCATTGAGCATGGACTCCCATATTGTTGAGTGGATTAGGCAGTGGCTCAGTGACAGACAACAGAGGGTTGTAGTCAATGGAGAACATTCAAAACAAGGTAATGTTACCAGTGGGGTTCCACAGGGATCTGTACTGGGACCGATTTTGTTTAATATCTTCATAAGTGATATTGCAAAAGGCCTCGCTGGTAAGGTTTGTCTTTTTGCTGATGACACAAAGATATGTAACAGGGTTGATGTTCCTGGAGGGAAACGCCAAATGGAAAAGGATTTAGGAAAACTAGAAGAATGGTCAGAACTCTGGAAACTGAAATTTAATGTGGATAAGTGCAAGATAATGCACCTGGGGCGTAAAAACCCAAGGGCAGAATATAGAATATTTGACACAGTCCTGACCTCAGTATCTGAGGAAAGGGATTTAGGAGTAATTATTTCAGAAGACTTAAAGGTGGGAAGACAATGTAATAGAGCAGCACGAAATGCCAGCAGAATGCTTGGATGTATAGGGAGAGGTATAAGCAGTAGAAAGAGTGAAGTGCTTATGCCGCTGTACAGAACACTGGTGAGACCTCACTTGGAGTATTGTGCGCAGTACTGGAGGCCATATCTCCAGAAGGATATAGATACTCTAGAGAGAGTTCAGAGAAGAGCTACTAAACTAGTACATGGATTGCAGGATAAAACTTACCAGGAAAGGTTAAAGGACCTTAATATGTATAGCTTGGAAGAAAGAAGAGACAGAGGGGATATGATAGAAACTTTTAAATACATAAAGGGAATCAACTCGGTAAAGGAAGAGAGCATATTTAAAAGAAGAAAAACTACCACAAGAGGACACAGTTTTAAATTAGAGGGGCAAAGGTTTAAAAGTAATATAAGGAAGTATTACTTTACTGAGAGAGTAGTGGATGCATGGAATAGCCTTCCTGCAGAAGTGGTAGCTGCAAATACAGTGAAGGGGTTTAAGCATGCATGGGATAGGCATAAGGCCATCCTTCATATAAGATAGGGCCAGGGACTATCCATAGTATTCAGTATATTGGGCAGACTAGATGGGCCAAATGGTTCTTATCTGCCGACACATTCTATGTTTCTATGTTTCTATGTTAGTTCTATTTTCAGTAATGCCTCTGTCACCTCTTCTTTTCAGTCAAACAGCCCCAAATGTCATGCTTGTTTCTCGGGGTTACGACCACCACTATAATGATCTCAGCAGTGGCCGCGCAGGCGCACAGAAACACTCTCTGCAGCTCAGCCGGCTGCTCGGATGGCCGGGAGCGCTCGCGCACATATTTTAGTGCATGCTCATTCACTCCTGGCCCCGGCCACCTAATGTGTGCTGAGCAGTCTCTGTCTAGAGCTTAAGATGTATAGCACAGTTACAGGGCACAAGCTACAGCCCTGTAGATGTGTTATACAGAGACTCTCCAACACAAAACAGATTTTTGGACTATCGCAGCTGTTGCTAACCAACCTTATCTGGAGACCACTGCTGCGCTGGAACGCGGAACTGTTATCTCCTTAGGGTGCATTCACACTACCGTATAAATGGATCCGCATCCGTTCCGCAATTTTGCGGAACGGATGCGGACCCATTCATTTCAATGGGCCGCAAAAGATGTGCTGTCCGCATCTGTTGTTCCGTTCCGCGGCCCCACAAAAAATATGGAGCATGTCCTATTCTTGTCCTCAGTTGCAGACAAGAATAGGCATTCTCTATATAGCGCCTGCCATGTGCAGTCCGCAAAATGCGGAACGCACACGGCCGGTATCCATGTTTTGCGGATCCGCAATTTGCGGACCGCAAAACACTTACGGTCGTGTGAATGCACCCTTATGCAAACACATAAGGAGATAACAGCGTTCATATTCTCACATACTCAGTGCAGACAGCAACTTGTAAGTTACCTTTCTTCTAATATCCCCTTATTTCTACTTATGAAATGCATCCAACCAATGATATAATATTGTTCATGCTAAACACCAAGTTACCACTTTTGCACACCCTATCTACTGGGAAGGTGTGGTGTACATAGTTTATATGTGCATATATATCTATATACACTGCTCAAAAAAATAAAGGGAACACAAAAATAACACATCCTAGATCTGAATTAATTAAATATTCTTCTGAAATACTTTGTTCTTTACATAGTTGAATGTGCTGACAACAAAATCACACAAAAATTAAAAAATGGAAATAAAATTTTCAACCCATGGAGGTCTGGATTTGGAGTCACACTCAAAATTAAAGTGGAAAAACACACTACAGGCTGATCCAACTTTGATGTAATGTCCTTAAAACAAGTCAAATGAGGCTCAGTAGTGTGTGTGGCCTCCACGTGTCTGTATGACCTCCCTAAAACGCCTGTGCATGCTCCTGATGAGGTGGCGGACGGTCTCCTGAGGGATCTCCTCCCAGACCTGGACTAAAGCATCTGCCAACACCTGGACAGTCTGTGGTGCAACGTGACGTTGGTGGATAGAGCGAGACATGATGTCCCAGATGTGCTCAATTGGATTCAGGTCTGGGGAACGGGCGGGCCAGTCCATAGCATCAATGCCTTCGTCTTGCAGGAACTGCTGACACACTTCAGCCACATGAGGTCTAGCATTGTCTTGCATTAGGAGGAACCCAGGGCCAACCGCACCAGCATGTGGTCTCACAAGGGGTCTGAGGATCTCATCTCGGTACCTAATGGCAGTCAGGCTACCTCTGGCGAGCACATGGAGGGCTGTGCGGCCCTCCAAAGAAATGTCACCCCACACCATTACTGACCCAATGCCAAACCGGTCATGCTGGAGGATGTTGCAGGCAGCAGAACATTCTCCACGGCGTCTCCAGACTCTGTCACGTCTGTCACATGTGCTCAGTGTGAACCTGCTTTCATCTGTGAAGAGCACAGGGCGCCAGTGGCGAATTTGCCAATCTTGGTGTTCTCTGGCAAATGCCAAACGTCCTGCACGGTGTTGGGCTGTAAGCACAACCCCCACCTGTGGACGTCGGGCCCTCATATCACCCTCATGAAGTCTGTTTCTGACCGTTTGAGCAGACAAATGCACATTTGTGGCCTGCTGGAGGTCATTTTGCAGGGCTCTGACAGTGCTCCTCCTGTTCCTCCTTGCACAAAGGTGGAGGTAGCAGTCCTGCTGCTGGGTTGTTGCCCTCCTACGGCCTCCTCCACGTCTCCTGATGTGCTGGCCTGTCTCCTGGTAGCGCCTCCATGCTCTGCACACTACGCTGACAGACACAGCAAACCTTCTTGCCACAGCTCGCATTGATGTGCCATCCTGGATAAGCTGCACTACCTGAGCCACTTGTGTGGGTTGTAGACTCCGTCTCATGCTACCACTAGAGTGAAAGCACCACCAGCATTCAAAAGTGACCAAAACATCAGCCAGGAAGCATAGGAACTGAGAAGTGGTCTGTCGTCACCACCTGCAGAACCACTCCTTTATTGGGGGTGTCTTGCTAATTGATTGTCACTCAGTGTTGCTTCCTAAGTGGACAGTTTGATTTCACAGAAGTGTGATTGACTTGGAGTTACATTGTGTTGTTTAAGTGTTCCCTTTATTTTTTTGAGCAGTGTATATATATATATATAGTTTGATGTACATGGTTTACATTATTAATATATATATATATATATATATATATATACAGTACAGACCAAAAGTTTGGACACACCTTCTCATTCAAAGAGTTTTCTTTATTTTCATGACTATGAAGACATCAAAACTATGAATTAACACATGTGGAATTATATACATAACAAACAAGTGTGAAACAACTGAAAATATGTCATATTCTAGGTTCTTCAAAGTAGCCACCTTTTGCTTTGATTACTGCTTTGCACACTCTTGGCATTCTCTTGATGAGCTTCAAGAGGTAGTCCCCTGAAATGGTTTTCCAACAGTCTTGAAGGAGTTCCCAGAGATGCTTAGCACTTGTTGGCCCCTTTGCCTTCACTCTGCGGTCCAGCTCACCCCAAACCATCTCGATTGGGTTCAGGTCCGGTGACTGTGGAGGCCAAGTCATCTGGCGCAGCACCCCATCACTCTCCTTCATGGTCAAATAGCCCTTACTTTTAAAGTTTTCCCAATTTTTCGGCTGACTGACTGACCTTCATTTCTTAAAGTAATGATGGCCACTCGTTTTTCTTTACTTAGCTACTTAGTCTATTCAGTAGGACTATCAGCTGTGTATCCACCTGACTTCTCCTCAACGCAACTGATGGTCCCAACCCCATTTATAAGACAAGAAATCCTACTTATTAAACCTGACAGGGCACACCTGTGAAGTGAAAACCATTTCAGGGGACTACCTCTTGAAGCTCATCAAGAGAATGCCAAGAGTGTGCAAAGCAGTAATCAAAGCAAAAGGTGGCTACTTTGAAGAACCTAGAATATGACATATTTTCAGTTGTTTCACACTTGTTTGTTATGTATATAATTCCACATGTGTTAATTCATAGTTTTGATGCCTTCAGTGTGAATCTACAATTTTCATAGTCATGAAAATAAAGAAAACTCTTTGAATGAGAAGGTGTGTCCAAACTTTTGGTCTGTACTGTATATATAGTGACACAGTGAGAGGTTTGATCTGGGAAAACAGGTATTTTCCTCCCAGCATGTGCTGCTGGTCTGATTTACAGCCAGGTGAGGTCAAATACCGGACCGGATTTTGAATGCTGGTCCAGGTAAATAGGCAGCTGGGATCAGAAGCCATGTCTCTGTGTTGGGATCTGAGAGCGTTGTGTCTGGATGAAGGCGTTCTACCTGTTTGGCATTAAACCAGTTGGTGCTGCTATCAGCAAGGACTCTTTGAGGCATAATTGCCGCATGGTGTGAATTACCACCAACACTGCAAGGTGACTTTTTGTTTGAATATGACTGCTTGTTTTGTCACTTGCCTAAAGTGTGAATAAAACACTGAACTGCTTGATCCAAAGAACTTGTTGTTGCCTCTATATTGCGTCCGCTAATCCTGTCTACCAGAGCGAGTCCCCACAATTGGTGGAGGATGCGGGCAAGAGCAGTGAGGCTGATGTGAACGCTGATATTTTTGGTTTCTGCATTTTTTTAGGCATAGTTGCATGTTGTACATTAAACCAGCTGTATTACAACCAGTGCCCCACGACAAAATGGAGGCTGTTGTGAAGGCCATCATGGAGGCTAATCTGCAGCAGCGACAGACAAGCCTGCTGCAACACGAGGCTAATAATCAGAAGCAGGAGACTAACCAGTTGCTGCTACAACACATGATGGCTTTGCAGATAGCAGGAGCAAGCCTGACCATCCACGATGCCTGGAAAGCAGTCCATGCTGCGATTTCTAAGATGACCCCCGCAGACGACATCGAAAACCTACCTGGCAATGTACGAGAAAGTGTCCATCAGGGAAAAGCTACCCCGTGACCAGTGGGCTGAGGTCGTTGCTCCAATTCCCAGCCGACTACCAAAAAGTAAATGGTGAGATTTTGGCAAGACTGGGGGTGAATAGGTTGGTCCGGGCCCAGAGAGTACATCAGTGGGGGTTTAAGCCGGCTGAGCCTGCGAGGACCCAGTATTATGACTTACTCCACCTCTTGCTAAAGTGGCTACAGCCTGATGTGCTGTGTCCCCCGGCTATGCTGGATAGACTATTAGCTGATATGTTCTGGAGGGCTTTGCCATATCCTTCCCAGCACTGGATCAGTCAGGTGTCTCCTGGCAATGCCATGGTGAGATGGTGGATTTGGTGGAACGCTATGAAGCTACCAGGAATCTAAAGGAGGGTTCTGTCGGGAGGGGGATTGGCAAACCCCTGGAAATCTCCATCCCAGGCTCCACGGTGGACCTGGCTACGATAGTCTGATGGCGGTGTCAGGAGCCTGGCCATGTAAGGGCTGACTGTCCCCATTGGGTTGAGCTCATGGACACTAACTATGGCTACTGTCAGTCGCTATATGCCAGGAGACTGTGTGCAACAGGTACCCCAGAGTCTCTAGATCACTTGTGCCAGGTGAAAGTGGGAGACACTCTGGCAGAGGCTCTGCTGGACTCAGGCAGTCTGGTGACCCTAGTAAGGGCTACCCTGGTGCGGTCCACTGAGTATACTGGCCGGAAAGTCGGGGTGATATGCATCCACGAAGAGTTAAAATACTACCCCACCGCGCTGGTGTCTCTAACCACGGTGGCCAGTAGATGGACCCACAAGATGGCGCCACGATCGTACATTATGAACTCATAATAGGGAGAGACTTCCTGGGCTTCCCGGCACTGTGGCCTGCTATGAGAGTGACAGATACCCATGAGAAAGGGGTAACCCTAGCAGAGTGGCCTGGCTCAGGGGAAGACCAGGACCCTGGGAAACAGACTGAAGGGCCTGCGGTAGGGGTGACCGCCACTTTGGTGGAAGAGGTGGAGGACTTGCAGCCGGGTCCTGAATTGGCAGACCTCAATGTCTCCGGGAATAAGTTTGGTACCACCCAACGTCGGGACCCAACCCTATCCCGCGCCTGGGAAAATGTGTAAATAGTAGATGGTGAAACAACAACCTGGGGCAGAATCAGTATTTCCCTGTTTTTTGGTTCATTAAAATATGTTGTATCAGGTAAACCAACTACGGGGTGAGCCTATTGAACAGTTATCGCAAGCTTGTGTTAGATCTAGCCCACCAACTCTCGGGGGTCACCTGGGGCTGCAGAAAATTCAGGATCGTATTCTATAGTGGTTTTACTGGCCCAGCATATTCAAAGAAGTGGGAGAGTTTTGTAAGTCTTGCCCAACCTGCCAGATAACTAGCCCCCAGCCACATTTCCATAGTCCCCTAGTACCTCTCCCGATTATCGAAGTACCGTTTGACCAATTATCTATGGACCACATAGGCCCAGTACCGAAGTCAGCCAGAGGGCATCAACACATCTTAGTCATTCTAGACTACGCCACTCGGTACCCGGAGGAGGTGACACTGCGACATACCCTGGCCAAACTCATAGCTAAGGAGTTAATGGAGATGTTTTCAAGAGTAGGACTACCTAAAGAGGTTCTGACCGACCAAGGGACCCCTTTTATGTCCAAGGTTATGAGGGAACTCTGTAAGTTGGTGCACATAAAACAACTATGGACGTCCGTTTACCATCCCCAAACGGACAGTCTGGTAGAACGGTTTAACCAAACATTAAAAAATATGTTGAAAAAGGTAGTGTCTAAAGATGGGAAGGACTGGGACCTCCTTCTGCCCTATCTCATGTTCGCAGTGCGAGAGGTACACCAGGCCTCTACTAGGTTCTCGCCCTTTGAATTGCTATATGGCAGACACCCTCGCGGTCTCTTGGACGTGGCCAAAGAGGCATGGGAACAACAACCTACTCCACATAAAAGTGTCATTGAGTACTTTACCCAGATGCAAGATCGGATAGAGACAGTGTTACAGGGGGGATCTGTGGCTGGCACTGTTACAGGGGGGGATCTGTGGCTGGCACTGTTACAGGGGGGATCTGTGGCTGGCACTGTTACAGGGGGGATCTGTGGATGGCACTGTTACAGGGGGGATCTGTGGATGGCACTGTTACAGGGGGGATCTGTGGATGGCACTGTTACAGGGGGGATCTGTGGCTGGCACTGTTATATATGTGTCATCCACAGACCCCCCCAGCCCATAACAGTGCCATCCACAACAGACCCCCCAGCCCATAACAGTGCCTTCCACAGACCCCCCCACCCCTTAACTGTGCCATCCACGGATCAGCCCCCCCCCCGCCGCCGCCCCCCCAGTATACAAATATAAAATGTCTTATTCAATTAAAATTTATTACATATGCCCCCTCACTCCTAAATTCCTAATAGTACCTTACATCCTATTCCTAATAGGCTCAGTACAATGCCGGCAGGCAGGCCGGGCGGCCGGCGCGTCACTCACTGACGTCACTTGCCTGCGCCGCCTGCTTCATTCATAAAGTAGGCGGCGCAGGCACGTGACATCAGAGAGTTACGCTGCCGCCCGCCCGGCCTGCCTGCCGGCATTGTACAGAACCTATTAGGAATAGGATGTAAGGTACTATTAGGAATTTAGGAGTGAGGGGGCATATGTAATAAATTTTAATTGAATAAGACATTTTATATTACTATACCGGAGCGGCGGGGCTATAGTACACTGACTGCACCGCCCCGCCGCTATTCCCGGACCCCAGCTCCTCCTTCCAGTACCTCCCCCGGCCCCCGCTCGCTCGTACATCGCATCCAGCGATGTTAAACTGTCAGCATTCGCCCCAAAAGACGCAGGGGCATTTCCCCCCATTTTTGGGGGGGGGAAAGTGCGTCTGATGGGGCGAAAAATACGGTAACTATCATTTACACCTGACCCAGTCATAGCGTCAGTGTGCATAACCCCAATCCGGCTTACTGCATATTTTGGCGTCACTGCTAACAGGATGGAGCTGTGTGCCAACAGAACCGGATCCAATTGTGTGCCATAACAGAACCGGATCAAATTGCATGTTTCAAAGTACTGCAAGATCTACAGATTGTGCAAAAACCCTGAAAATTGACTGTATTGCTTTGTTGCTGTGCCAGAAAGCGTTAAAACGTGCGCTCTAGCACTCAAAGGGTTAATTCGCCATATTCGCTAAATGGCGCTGCTTCTTCATGCCCAGAATCGGGAAAAGACAGGAACGCCCTCTCAAGAACGCGAAGATGCCGAATACGCCCCCCTAGAAGCGGGAAATCTAAAGCCTGCCCACCAAGAACTTTGCATTGTGAGCCAAGGGAGTGAAGACTCCTCCCTCTGGGCTCCACCCTCACTTCCTGAAAGCACCCCGACAGTGGACCCAAGGAAGATGGCGCCCCTCCTCTAAAATGGGATCAGATGGCGATCCAGGAAGAGCTTGTATACGAGACCACCGTACCTGAGATCCGGGTCTCGCAGCTTATCAAGAAAGTGGGCCCCTGCACATTTGGAGTGTCCCCAGAGCCAGCGCCTGCCCCAAGCAAGGAAGAGACAGCCGTCGCTAGTCCAGCTGACAAGGCCGCTATTACCAGATTTGCAAATAATGGCCGCTATTACCACTCCTACGGAAGAAGACGCTTCTCCAGCCAAGTCCTCGGAGGCTGTGGATCCCTCCGCTACTTCTGCTAACAGCGTTGAAGGCGAGACGTCCCCCAAGATGGCCACCGATGCTGAGCCTGCTCCCGCGGAGGATGCCGCTGACGTAGCTGCCCAGGCTTCGGACAGCCTGCACCGCAGATGGCAATTGGACCCCGCAATGACCACCAGGAGGCACCGGAACCGGCCACCCGGCTGCGAAATCAGGTAGGAGCAGACGTGCTCCCTGAGGCCCAGGCCCGGTCCGTAGCTGCCCCTGCATTGCTCCCTGTAGTTCGATACCTCCAACAGGCCTAGGCCTGCTCCGTCAAGGACACCTACTGGTGCGGCGGAGGCGGCCGGAGCTTCCACTTCGCCGCCCAGTACCACTACTACCAAACCGGGATGTCTTAACCCTGAAGTCCCTTGGGATATTACCGCCTATGCCCAGACGGCTTGGGAATACAAGTCCGCCATAGAAGAATGGGTCAAGCAAGTAGTAGACGACCCCCAGCCAGGAGACCCCAAATTGGCCAGGCGCACTGGGACTGAGCTCTGGTTTTCATTCAAGAGAAGAGTGGGGTTCCTGCAAGACAGCCACTCTGGGTCAGAGATCTTTGTGGGCCGCCGCTCAGTCAAGCGACATTACCTACCACAGGCCCGTCACAACCTGTACGCAGGGGACCAGGTATAATACACTCCTATTTGTTTTATTCCAAGGCCCCTTTGCTGCCGGTGTGACCCTGCTGGCTAAACCATTAATCCCTGCAGTCACCCCAGAGACCTGGCAGGAAGACCCAGGCTCTGCAGGGAAGGTCAGATACTTACAAGAGACCCCAGACGGCAGGTTGCGTTTCAGAGAGCAACCCCAGCCAGAACCTGTACCACTTTGCGCTTCCTGTTCCGGCCCGGCGGTCATGTGGCCGCCGGGACCGGAGAGTGCAGGAGCTGTGTGAGGTCTTTCACAGACCTCGATCAGCCCTGCACTGAGGCTGTACAGCGCTGTATTGCGCTGTACAGCCTCTCTGGGGGGTGCATTTCTCCTGTAACTGGGGCTACTATGTCAGCCCCAGTTACAGGAGAAATCAACAGTGAAAAAAAAAAGAAAAAGTGAAGTAAATGTCCCCCAGAGGTCTTGTATGACCTTATGGGGGACGAAAAGTGTAAAAAAAAAAAAAAAAAAAAGGTTTCACATGTAAAAAGAAAAATTCCCCAAGTAAGGAATAAAAAAAAAAATGTTAAAAATAGAAAAAATGAAATAAAATAGACATATTTGGTATTGACGCGTCCGTGACAGTCGGCTCTATAAATATATCACATAATCGACCCAGTCCAATAAACACCATAAAAAACATAAATAATAATAACTGTCAAAAAAAGCCATTTTTGGGTTTCAAAAATGCTATTATTGTGTTAAAGTGAAATAAATTAAAAAAAGTATACATATTAGGTATTGCCGCGTCTGTAAAAACCAGCTCTATAAAAATATCACATGACCTAACCCCTCGGGTGAACACCGTAAAAAAAAAACAAAAAAAAACGGTGTCAAAACAAGCAATTTTTGTCACCTTGCATCACAAAAGGTGCAACACCAAGTGATCAAAAACGCGTATGTCAAACAAAATAGTACCAATAAAACCGTCACCTCATCCCGCAAAAAATGAGCCCCTACATAAGAAAATCTCTCAAAAAATAAAAAAACTATAGCTCTCAGAACATGGACACATTAAAACATAATTTTTTTGTTTCAAAAATGCTATTATTGTGTAAAACTTTAATAAATGAGAAAAAGTATACATATTAGGTATCGCCACGTCCGTAACAATCTGCTCTATAAAAATGTCACTTGACTGAACCCCTCAGGTGAACGCTGTAAAAATAAATAAATAGAAACTGTGCTAAAACAACCAATTTTTTGGTCACCTTGCCCCATAAAGTGTTATAATGAATGATCAAAAAATCATATGTACCCAAAAATAGTACTAATAAAACTGGCACCTTATCCCCTAGTTTCCAAAACGGGGTCACTTCTTGGGAGTTTCTACTGTAAGGGTGCATCAGGGGGCTTCAAATGGGACATGGCATCTAAAAACCATGTGGAGTTCCTTTTCTTCTGGACCCTGCCGTGTGCCCATACAGCCGTTTATGACCACATGTGGGGTGTTTCTGTAAACCGCAGAATCTGGGTAATAAATATAGAGTTTTGTTTGGCTGTTAACCATCGATGTGTTAAATTTTTTTAATCCAAGAAAAAATTGGATTAAAATGGAAAATCTGCCAAAAAAGTGAAATTTAAAAATTTGATCTCCATTTTCCTTTAATTCTTGTGGAACGCCTAAAGGGTTAACAAAGTTTGTAAAATCGGTTTTAAGTAACTTGAGGGGTGTAGTTTCTACAATGGGGTCATTTATGGGGGTATCCACTATTTAGGCCCCACAAAGTGACTTCAGACGTGAACTGGTCCTTAAAAAGTGGGTTTTGGCAATTTTCTTAAAAATTTGAAGAATTGCTTCTAAACTTCTAAGCCTTCTAACGTCCTAAAAAAATAAAATGACATTTCCAAAATGATGCCAACATAAAGTAGACATATGGGGAATGTTAAGTAATAAATATTTTATGAGGTATCACTTTCTGTTTTAAAAGCAGAGAAATTGAAATTTAGAAAATTGCGAATTTTTCAAAATTTTTGGTAAATTTGGGATTTTTTCATAAATAAAGGTGAAAAATATTGACTCAAATTTATGACTATCATGAAGTACAATGTGTCACGAGAAAACAATCTCTGAATGACTTGGATAAGTAAAGGCGTTCCAAAGTTATTACCACATAAAGTGAGATATGTCAGTTTTGCAAAATTAGGCCTGGTCAGGAAGGGGGCATATGGCCCAGATGGGAAGTGGTTAACTTTTATTCCTGTGGATTACAATTGACTTTTACCTGTTTCCAGAGGATTCAACATCAAGCACTTTAAGTCAAAGGACTCAAGTTATTTTTGAGCCTACCCTTGCATTAATAAAATTGCACTACTTTTATTATAAAAATGTTTACCGCAACATAAAAGCTTGCACCCAAAGAAAAGACTCAAATGATTACCTGAGCTCTTTGTGATTTCCATTGCTATATTATTGCACTAATTACCAGTTTACATTTTATGCAACGTTTAAGTATAACATGCCCATTGTGTGTATTCTTTTCCAGGTGCCGCAAAGTGACCTTCCTGCACTAATTGTGATGATTGCACTTAACATTGCACTTAACAAAAAATGTAGCAACTTACTCTAGTATGCCTTATTTGACAGCTCATGTTCTCTCATCTCTTTATACTGACTGCCTATCTGGACGCTTAATACTAATGGCCTACACCCGGTGTTATATATCCTAGGTACCCAGGTAGGACCAAGTGGTAAGTCCCGGCAGATCTAGTAACTACACGGGTAACCCCGCTGCTTCGCGAATGGTTAGTAGTCATAGACCCCTCCTTCCCGTTTGTTATGTGTTCAGGATTGCTCCCATCCTGAGATGTGTTATTTCCAGGAGTTCCATGGGATTATACTACCCTCCTCCTGTGACATTGGCAGAAGTGTATAGAGACCTCCCCTTCTGAGCCTTTGCCTAAGGTATGGCGCCTCAAACCTTAGAGTCACAATTTAGCTATCCCTTAGTCACCATAGTGATCATGCTATAAGACAAATTTCTCAGACTTTGGTGCCGGGAAGGGAATACAGGATAAAGCCACCCTTTCATTTGCGGGCATTCCATTACACCATGGTGGGATTACAGAGTAAGGACATCCCCATGCTTTCTTTGGTGTTTACAGAGCTTAGAACACTTCAAAGTCAGTCAGTAATGTTTGCTTAGTGCAGTATTTGGTTCACTGGTTATACCGAGAGAGGGAAACTGTATGTTGGACACCCTACTCATGCGGGCAGGAACCTGGGGATAGCTGTTACATGTTTGTCTTCGTATGTCTTTATATGTAATTCATGCAGCACTTTGTACTTAATTGGATACCCCAGAGCTGGTTCTTTCTCTCCCTCCTAAGCATAAGCCAAGGGCGGCTTACCTCGAAGTAAATGGGAATATAACATCCCAGAGTTATGTTACGAAACACTTTTACCCCGCTACAACCTGTTAAGTGTATTTGTACGGTCATCTAATGTGATTTATCTTATATCCTCACTAATGTGCATTGGAATCCTTGTTGAATATACTTTGCTGCAATTTCCATGTACACCAGCAGGTGGCAGCAATGTTTAGCAGGGCCTTCGTAACAGTTTAGCATATCTAGACTGGAATAGTACATTCCAGTTTAGCTCCCCCCTCTTTGAGCAGAGTGTGTTCGCCCATGTCCTTCCTCATGGGGAGAGAAGGAAGTTCAGTTAGTGTGCCAGCCACCCCGGCTAGGGGAAGGCTGTGCTGGTAGGAGCTCCCAGTTCTAGGGATCCCAAACCAGAATCTTGTCTCAGCTGAGACCAAAGATTAGCATTCCCAGTCTGAGCCCTTCAGCCTCAGCTGGTGACAAGCAAGCAGCCACCTCCAGAACTCCAGGAAGAACCATACCCTGTGAGCATAACTGTGAGTACCGTCCAGAGACCAGGAGAAGCCAAATTCCTCCTCAGCTAGTCAGTCCCAAATACAGCAGAAGACAGAGCAGAAGATAGTAATTCCTGCCATATTCTCCAGGCATATGATAGAAGCAGAAGACAGATTCCTGCCATACATTGCCAATACCTGCTGGGACCAAGGACTATTGCGGTACCTCATATGGATTACTGCTGCATCAGAGTAAAGACAAGTTGAATTATATTTCAAGTCTGGATCTCATTCATTACTACCAAGTTCCTCATTTATTCCTACTAGCAACACACTCATTTATTGCAAGTGAGCCAGGATCCAGGAGTCCAGCCGTACCAAAGTAGGAGACACCGTTGACACTATACCTAATACTACACAGAGACATTACCCCACTCTGGCATTCCTAACCTGGTACGTGAGTTGCAACACCTTAAAGGGCCCAGAGACTGTACCCTGCGCACGCTGCAATTGGCGTCACAAACAAAAACTATTAACTATCATTTACACCTGACGCAGTAATTGCATATTATAGCGTCAGTGTGCATAACCCCAATCCGGCTTACTGCACATGTCACCCAGCAATAGAACAGAGGGTTTTGAGAGATTTAGGCCCCTGTCACCCAGGCACAGCAGGGGTTCATTCACGGCAAAAGGGGGTTCCTGTCACCCAGCAATAGAACAGAGGATTTTGAGAGATTTAGGCCCCTGTCATCCAGGCACAGCAGGGCTTCATTCACGGCAAAAGGGGGTTCTTGTCACCCAGCAATAGAACAGAGGATTTTGAGAGATTTAGGCCCCTGTCACCCAGGCACAGCAGGGGTTCATTTACAGCAAAAGGGGGTTCATGTCACCCAGCAATAGAACAGAGGATTTTGAGAGATTTAGGCCCCTGTCACCCAGGCACAGCAGGGGTTCATTCACGGCAAAAGGGGGTTCATGTCACCCAGCAATAGAACAGAGGATTTTGAGAGATTTAGGCCCATGTCACCCAGGCACAGCAGGGGTTCATTCACGGCAAAAGGGGGTTCATGTCACCCAGCAATAGAACAGAGGGTTTTGAGAGATTTAGGCCCATGTCACCCAGGCACAGCAGGGGTTCATTCACGGCAAAAGGGGGTTCATGTCACCCAGCAATAGAACAGAGGATTTTGAGAGATTTAGGCCCCTGTCACCCAGGCACAGCAGGGGTTCATTCATGGCAAAAGGAGGTTCATGTCACCCAGCAATAGAACAGAGGATTTTGAGAGATTTAGGCCCCTGTCACCCAGGCACAGCAGGGGTTCATTCACTGGAAAAGGGGGTTCATGTCACCCAGCAATAGAACAGAGGATTTTGAGAGATTTAGGCCCATGTCACCCAGGCACAGCAGGGGTTCATTCACGACAAAAGGGGGTTCATGCCACCCAGCAATAGAACAGAGGATTTTGAGAGATTTAGGCCCCTGTCACCCAGGCACAGCAGGGGTTCATTCACGGCAAAAGAGGGTTCATGTCACGCAGCAATAGAATAGAGGATTTTGAGAGATTTGGGTTCATGTCACCCAGCAATAGAACAGAGGATTTTGAGAGATTTAGGCCCCTGTCACCTAGGCACAGCAGGGGTTCATTCACGGCAAAAGGGGGTTCATGTCACCCAGCAATAGAACAGAGGATTTTAAGAGATTTAGGCCCCTGTCACCCAGGCACAGCAGGGGTTCATTCACGGCAAAAGAGGGTTCCTGTCACGCAGCAATAGAACAGAGGATTTTGAGAGATTTAGACCCCTGTCACCCAGGCACAGCAGGGGTTCATTCACGACAAAAGGGGGTTCATGTCACCCAGCAATAGAACAGAGGATTTTAAGAGATTTAGGCCCCTGTCACCCAGGCACAGCAGGGGTTCATTCACGGCAAAAGAGGGTTCCTGTCACGCAGCAATAGAACAGAGGATTTTGAGAGATTTAGGCCCATGTCACCCAGGCACAGCAAGGGTTCATTCACGGCAAAAGGGGGTTCTTGTCACCCAGCAATAGAACAGAGGATTTTGAGAGATTTAGGCCCATGTCACCCAGGCACAGCAGGGGTTCATTCACGACAAAAGGGGGTTCATGCCACCCAGCAATAGAACAGAGGATTTTGAGAGATTTAGGCCCCTGTCACCCAGGCACAGCAGGGGTTCATTCACGGCAAAAGAGGGTTCATGTCACCCAGCAATAGAACAGAGGATTTTGAGAGATTTAGGCCCATGTCACCCAGGCACAGCAGGGGTTCATTCACGGCAAAAGAGGGTTCATGTCACCCAGCAATAGAACAGAGGATTTTGAGAGATTTAGGCCCCTGTCACCCTGGCACAGCAGGGGTTCATTCACGGCAAAAGAGGGTTCATGTCACCCAGCAATAGAACATAGGATTTTAAGAGATTTAGGCCCCTGTCACCCAGGCACAGCAGGGGTTCATTCACGGCAAAAGAGGGTTCCTGTCACGCAGCAATAGAACAGAGGATTTTGAGAGATTTAGGCCCATGTCACCCAGGCACAGCAGGGGTTCATTCACGGCAAAAGGGGGTTCATGTCACCCAGCAATAGAACAGAGGATTTTGAGAGATTTAGGCCCATGTCACCCAGGCACAGCAGGTGTTCATTCACGGCAAAAGGGGGTTCATGTAACCCAGCAATAGAACAGAGGATTTTGAGAGATTTAGGCCCCTGTCACCCAGGCACAGCAGGGCTTCATTCACGGCAAAAGGGGGTTCTTGTCACCCAGCAATAGAACAGAGGATTTTGAGAGATTTAGGCCCCTGTCACCCAGGCACAGCAGGGGTTCATTCACAGCAAAAGGGGGTTCATGTCACCCAGCAATAGAACAGAGGATTTTGAGAGATTTAGGCCCCTGTCACCCAGGCACAGCAGGGGTTCATTCACGGCAAAAGGGGGTTCTTGTCACCCAGCAATAGAACAGAGGATTTTGAGAGATTTAGGCCCCTGTCACCCAGGCACAGCAGGGGTTCATTCACGGCAAAAGGGGGTTCTTGTCACCCAGCAATAGAACAGAGGATTTTGAGAGATTTAGGCCCCTGTCACCCAGGCACAGCAGGGGTTCATTCACAGCAAAAGGGGCTTCATGTCACCCAGCAATAGAACCAAAAATGGTAAAATTTCACCCGACAATTAAAAATTAGAATTTTTTCAATTTAGGGCACTAAAATTGCCACTTTTTTGCATTAAAATGGCTCTAAAATAGTCCTTGAAAAGACTAGAGGGATGTAAAAGGCAGTAAAATATGCTTAAGAGCATGGCAACTGCTCTTCAAACAAATGTGGATAGGGAAATAACTTAAAATGAAATAAAATAACTAAAAATTACAAATTATTAACATGCAACTCAGAGAAGGAGGTGGATATGAAGTCGTAGGTTGAGGAGGCAGTGAATGTGTTGTTGTAGGTGGAGGCAGCAATGGAGGAGGAGGAGGTAGCCAACAATGTTTTTTTTTTTTTTTATTGGGGTAGGTAGCCCCCAAAATATTGGGACAAATAAAAAAAAAGAAAACAAAGAATCATTGCACTTGACTTGAGTACAAGAATGTATGTTTGATGGAGGTATAAATGTCTATTCTGCACAAGGTACAGACAAGTCTTGTGGGATCCAAGCCTGGTTCATTTTTTAATGAACGTGAGCTTGTCCACGTTGGCTGTAAACAGGCGTCTGCGTCTTTCTGTAATGACGCCTCCTGCCGTGCTAAATACACGTTCAGAGAGTACACTGGATGCAGGGCAGGCCAGCACCTCCAAGGCATACAGGGCAAGCTCTGCCCATGTGGACAATTTGAAGACCCAGAAGTTGAATGGGGCAGAACCATCAGTCAGTACGTGTAGGCATGTGCACAGGTACTGTTCCACCATGTTGTTCAAATGCTGCCTCCTGCTAACACGCTCCATATCAGCAGTTGGGGCCGGTTGTTGCGGCGAGGTGACAAAGCTTTTCCACATGTCGGCCATGCTAACCCTGCCTTCTGAGGTGCTGGCGCTGACACAGCTGCATTGGCGACCTCTTCCTCCTCCCCTGCCTTCGCCTTGTGCTTCCACTTGTCCCCCGGCGTCAGTCGGAAATGCTCTCAGGAGCGCGTCTACCAGTGTGCGCCTGTAGTCGCGCATCTTCCGATCACACTCCAGTGAGGGAATTAAGGATGGCACATTGTCTTTGTAACGGGGATCCAGCAGGGTGGCCACCCAGTAGTCAGCACACATTAAAATGTGGGCAACTCTGCAGTCGTTGCGCAGGCACTGCAGCATGTAGTCGCTCATGTGTGCCAGGCTGCCCAGAGGTAAGGACAAGCTGTCCTCTGTGGGAGGCGTATCGTCTGCGTCCTCCTTATCCCCCCAGCCACGCACCAGTAATGGGCCCGAGCTGCGTTGGATGCCACCCCGCTGTGAACATGCTTCATCCCCATCCTCCTCATCCTCCTCCTCCTCGTCCTCCAGTAGTGGGCCCTGGCTGGCCAAATTTGTACCTGGCCTCTGCTGTTGCAAAAATCCTCTTTCTGAGCCACTTCTAAAAGACTGGCCTGAAAGTGTTAGAGATGACCCCTCTTCCTCCTCCTCGTCCTGGGCCACATCCTCTTCCATCATCGCCCTGTGTTTTCTCAAGGAGACACAAAGAAGTGGTATTGTAACACTGATAACGGCGTCATCGCCACTGGCCATGTTGGTGGAGTACTCGAAACAGCGCAACAGGGCACACAGGTCTCGCATGGAGGCCCAGTCAATGGTGGTGAAGTGGTGCTGTGCCGCAGTGCGACTCACCCGTGCGTGCTGCAGCTGAAACTCCACTATGGACTGCTGCTGCTCGCACAGTCTCTCCAGCATGTGCAAGGTGGAGTTCCACCTGGTGGGCACGTCGCATATGAGGCGGTGAGCGGGAAGGCGAAGTTACGCTATAGAGCAGAAAGCCGAGCAGTGGCAGAATGAAAACGTCGGAAGCGCGCACAGACGGCCCGCACTTTATGCAGCAGTGTCAGGGTAGTTGACATGTCGGGGTAGTTGTGAATGAATTTCTGCACCACCAAATTCAGCACATGCGCCAGGCAAGGGATGTGCGTCAAACCAGCTAGTCCCAGAGCTGCAACGAGATTTCGCCTATTATCGCACACCACCAGGCCGGGCTTGAGGCCCACTGGCAGCAACCACTCGTCGGTCTGTTGTTCTATACCCCTCCACAACTCCTGCGCGATGTGGGGCCTGTCCCCCAAACACATCAGTTTCAGAACGGCCTGCTGACATTTACCCCTGGCTGTGCTGAAGTTGGTGGTGAAGGTCTGTCGCTGACTTGATGAGGAGGTGGTAGAAGAGGAGGAGGAATCCGAGTAGGAAGAGGAGGCAACATGAGGCAAAGAATGATGCCCTGTGATCCTTGGCGGCGGAAGGACGTGCGACAAACAGCTCTCCGCCTGGGGCCCAGCCGCCACTACATTTACCCAGTGTGCAGTTAGGTAGATATAGTGTCCCTGGCCGTGCTTACTGGTCCACGTATCTGTGGTTAGGTGGACCTTGCCACAGATGGCGTTGCGCAGTGCACACTTGATTTTATCCGATACTTGGTTGTGCAGGGAGGGCACAGCTCTCCTGAAGAAGTAGTGGCGGCTGGGAACGACGTACTGTGGGACAGCAAGCGACATGAGCTGTTTGTAGCTGTCCGTCTCCACCAGCCTGAATGACAGCATTTCAAAGGCCAGCAGTTTAGAAATGCTGGCATTCAGGGCCAGGGATCGAGGGTGGCTAAGTGGGAATTTACGCTTTCTCTCAAAGGTTTGTGAGATGGAGAGCTGAACGCTTCCGTGTGACATGGTGGATATGCTTGGTGACGGAGGTGGTGTTGTTGGTGGCACATCCTCTGTTTGCTGAGCGGCAGGTGCCAACGTTCCTCCAGAGGTAGAGGAAGAGGCCGAGGCAGCAGCAGAAGAGGGAGCAGGAGGGTTTTGAAGTTGCTTACTCCACTGCAGCCCGTGTCTCGCATGTAGATGCCTGGTCATGCAGGTTGTGCTAAGGTTCAGAACGTTAATGTCTCGCTTCAGGCTCTAATGGCACAGCGTGCAAACCACTCGGGTCTTGTTGTCAGCACATTGTGTGAAGAAGTGCCATGCCAGGGAACTCCTTGAAGCTGCCTTGGTGTGCTCGGTCCCTGGTGACGGTGGCCTGAAGCTGCCTTTGGTGTGCTCGGTCCCTGGTGATGGTGGCCAGTAGCAGGCAAACTGTTTTGGTGACGGCTGCTCTGCTTTTGCACCCTGCTCCCTCTTTTGCTACGCTGTTGGCTCGGTCTCACCACTGCCTCTTCCTCCAAACTCTGAAAGTCAGTGGCACGACCTTCATTCCATGTGGGGTCTAGGACCTCATCGTCCCCTGCATCGTCTTCCACCCAGTCTTCCTCCTTGACTTCCTTTTCGGTCTGCACACTTCAGAAAGACGCAGCAGTTGGCACCTGTGTTTCGTCATCATCAGAGATGTGCTGAGGTGGTATTCCCATGTCCTCATCAGGAAACATAATTGGTTGTGCGTCAGTGCATTCTATGTCTTCCACCCCTGGGAAGGGCTAGGTGGATGCCCTTGGGAAACCCTGCCAGCAGAGACTTCAAACAGCAGAAGAGACTGCTGCATGACTTGAGGCTCAGACAGGTTCCCCGATATACACGGGGGTGATGTGACAGACTGATGGGCATGGGTTTCACCTGTGCACTTTCTGCAGAACACTGGGTGGGAGATAATGTGAACGTGCTGGATTCACTGTCGGCCACCCAATTGACTAGCGCCTGTACTTGCTCAGGCCTTACCATCGTTAGAACGGCATTAGGCCAGACCAAATATCGCTGTAGATTCTGGCGGCTACTGGGACCTGAGGTAGTAGGTTCAGTAGGACGTGTAGCTGTGGCAGAACGGCCACATCCTCTCCCTGCACCAGAGGCTCCATCAACACCACCACCACGACCATGACCACGTCCCTTATTAGATGTTTGCCTCATAGTTAGCGTTCGCAAAGCAAAGTAAAAAGTGGTTAAGTCTGTTAAAAATAATTAACCGCCAATAAAAACCCTGATGTAGGGTATTGCACAAATATATATTTTTTTCAACTCTATATTACAGCGGTATTTCTGGCCTAAATGTGACAATCACTTATGCACGTGTAATCTCAGATGTGCAGTATATCAGAGGGTTTTTTCACCCCAGTAAGCACAAAGCCGTATTTCTGGCCTAAATGTGACAATCACTTATGCACGTGTAATCCCAGATGTGCAGTATATCAGAGGGTTTTTTCAGCCCAGTATGCCAAAGCCGTATTTCTGGCCCAAATGTGACAATCATTTATGCATGTGTAATCCCAGATGTGCAGTATATCAGAGGATTTTTTCAACCCAGTAAACACAAAGCCATATTTCTGGGCTAAATGTAACAATCACTTATGCATGTGTAATCCCAGATGTGCAATATATCAGAGGCTTTTTTTACCCCAGTATTCCAAAGACGTATTTCTGGCCTGAATGTGACAATCACTTATGCACGTGTAATCCCAGATGTGCAGTATATCAGAGGGTTTTTTCAGCCCAGTATGCCAAAGCCGTATTTCTGGCTTAAATGTGACAATCACTTATGCATGTGTAATCCCAGATGTGCAGTATATCAGAGGGTTTTTTCAGCCCAGTATGCCAAAGCCGTATTTCTGGCCCAAATGTGACAATCACTTATGCATGTGTAATCCCAGATGTGCAGTATATCAGAGGGTTTTTTCACCCCAGGAAGCACAAAGCCGTATTTCTGGCCTAAATGTGACAATCACTTATGCATGTGTAATCCCAGATGTGCAGTATATCAGAGAGTTTTTTCAGCCCAGTATGCCAAAGCTGTATTTCTGGCCTAAATGTGACAATCATTTATGCATGTGTAATCCCAGATGTGCAGTATGCCAAAGCCGTATTTCTGGCCTAAATGTGACAATCACTTATGCATGTGTAATCCCAGATGTGCAGTATATCAGAGGGTTTTTTCACCCCAGTATGCCAAAGCCGTATTTCTGGCCTAAATGTAACAATCACTTATGCATGTGTAATCCCAGATGTGCAGTATATCAGAGGCTTTTTTCACCTTAGTATGCCAAAGCCGTATTTCCGGCATAACTGTGACAATCACTTATGCACGTGTAATCCCAGATGTGCAGTATATCAGAGTTTTTTTTAAATCCCAGTAAGCAAAAAGCCATATTTCTGGACTAAATGTGACACTCACTTATGCATGTGTAATCCCAGATGTGCAGTATATCAGAGGCTTTTTTCACCCCAGTATGCCAAAGCCGTATTTCTGGCCTAAATGTGACAATCACTTATGCACGTGTAATCCCAGATGTGCAGTATATCAGAGGGTTTTTTGACCCCAGTATGCCAAAGCCGTATTTCTGGCCTAAATGTGACACTCACTTATGCACGTCTAATCCCAGATGTGCACTATATGAAACAGATGTATTTTTTTCACCCCAGTAAGCAAAAAGCTGTATTTCTGGACTTGCAGACATGCAGATAGCCTGTGCTGGTGCACTATCGTTGCATAAAATGGTTGCCGATTATGTATTGATATTGACTAACTGAAGAAAAAAAAGTTCATTTTCAGTAGTAGTTGGCTTAGGGCAGGCTTAAAAAAATTGTGCACTGCACCCACAAAACACATTTGCTGTAGATCGCTGAGTAAAGAAGCAGTTGTGAATCTTCATAAGATTTCTCCCTGATGGTTCCAAAATATTCTTCCAAATTTAATCCACGGAGATCAGGTGGGCTTCTTGAAGGGAAGACAAGGCCCAGATAATACCAGACGCATTATCTCATTGCTTCAATATTGTGAAAAACATAAAACTCCAGCCATTTTTCTGACTATTGATGCCGAGAAGGCATTTGACCACATTAATTGGGCATATGCATTCAAGGTTCTGGAGAAATTTGGAATAATTGGAGATATTGATTCTGGTATTGAAGCACTTTACAGTAACCCTTCAGCTAACATCTATGTAAACAGCTCTGTCAGAACCATTTAAAATCACAAATGGCACTCGCCAAGGATGCCCTTTCTCCCCTCTACTCTTCGTTCTGTCAATGGAGCCTCTGGCAACAGCTATCAGACTGAACCCAGACATAAAAGGAATAGACTTAGGTCATAACGACTATAAATTAGCTTTATTTGCTGATGATATCATTTTGACACTCACTAATCCTCAAACTTCATTGGAAGCCTTTTTTAAAACCACTCAATCCTTTAGTAATATTTCTTATTACAAAATAAACCAAGATAAATCCCAGGCCTTGCCACTTAACATAAATTCGACCTTACTAAATGATCTAAAAAAACAATATACCCTGGATTGGCAGATGTCAGAAATTACATACTTGGGTATACAGGTGTCACATCCCTCATCAAAACTTTTTGAAAACAACTATCCCAAAATAGCCTCCGAGATTGGCAAAGACATGGCTGAATTTTCTAAAAATACTATGTCCTGGCTAGGCAGAATAGCGGCATATAAAATGTTGCTTCTGCCTAGACTCCTGTTCCTCTTCAGGTCACTACCAATTGCTATTCCTGATTCATATTTTGCATCTTTGAATTCTAAACTTAGGATGTTCATTTGGAATCACAAAAAACCCAGGGTTGCCTTTAAGACTATTATAGGACATCACAAAAAAGGTGGACTGGGAGTATCACATACGCAATACTATTATTTCTCAGCTATCTTAGACCAATTATCCCATTGGTGGTCTAATAACCCTGAAACATTATGGGTCCAAATTGAAAAGAAAATGTGCGGCCTGACTACACTGAGGACTAGACTTTTAGCACCTATTTGGGGATTTCCCCCCCCCTTCACCACCCTTTAATGTGATTAGAGTCTCGGATGAGATCTGGAAAGTATTCCTTAAAATGAGGAAAGGGAAATTTCACTCTCCCCTAACAGACGCCACACTGGAGTTTTTACATGACCAAGTAGCTATGGTTCCTATTCCAGAATGGAAAGCTGTAGGTATTGACTCCGTTCAAGACTTCTTTGAGGAGGGGACGTTTACCTCTTTTTCGAAACGTAAAACCCGATTTGGACTTGAGAGAGATGATTTCTATAGATTTTTAAACATTAGAGATTTTATCAATAAACACAAAATAATAGAAAGGACTCAATTACCTCATGTGACTTTAATAGCTAACCTGTTCAAGAAAAAGAAGGGAATTACTACATTTTACACTCAGTTAACAGACTCACTAAATATTTCAACTAATAAACATATGGATAAATGGGAGAGTGATTTACAGATGAAAATAGAATTGTGAGAATGGCATACATCCTTTTCTAACATCCACAAATACTTCCATAGTACCAATCATAAAGAAGTAATATTTAAAACATATCTCAGATGGTATCACACCCCGAGCAAGCTACATCTGATTTTTCCAGATACATCAGATAACTGTTGGAGACAATGTGGGGGGAAGAGCACACTTGTGCACACCCTTTGGGAATGTGATACTATAAAACCGCTTTGGAAAGCTACTGAAAATGTCATTAAATCTGTTTTGAAATTTCATATTAAACTATCACCTTAATTGGCGTTGTTACTACTAGGTCTGGACAGTCTTCCAGACGATTCCAGGTCAATTGTGGCACACTTAGTCATGGCTACTAAATTAGTCATAACCAGACACTGGAAATCTACAGACACTCCCCACATAAAGGAAGTATGGCAAACTGTCAACAATACTTGTTCATTTGAACAAACAATTGCACGGGTCCAAAATAAATCCCCTACATTTTATTATAGATGGCACAAATGGTTAGAAAGTAGCTATTACCGCTCTCAACTATGAGGGCTATTCCTGCACTGTTGTGTTATATTATATGTTTTTATAATTTTGTTTTTAGGTATTTCTATCAAATTGACTTTTAATATAAGCTTTATACTTATATAAGTTTCTTAAAGATTTAGATATAAATTTACTACAATATCCAATGCAGATGTATGAAGACTGTTATATTTTCATTTGACTTTCAACAGAGTAAAGTATGTTTCGTTTTGTTTGTTTGAAAAAATTTAATAAAAATTTTTTTACAAGATTTCTCCCTGATCTCTCCCTCACAGCAGCTGCAGCCTCTCCCTACACTAATCCGAGCAGAGTGACGGGCGGCGCTACGTGACTCCAGCTTAAATAGAGGCTGGGTCACATGCTGCAGTTGGCTAATCACAGCCATGCCAATAGTAGGCATGGCTGTGATGGCCTTTTGGGGCAAGTAGTATGACGCTTGTTGATTGGCTGCTTTGCAGCCTTTCAAAAAGCGCCATAAAAATCGCCGAACACCTAACCCGAACTTTTACGTAAATGTTCGGGTCCGGGTGCCGAAAACCCTAAAGTTCGGTACGAACCCCAACTTTACAGTTCAGGTTCGCTCAACTCTACTTATAATGTGTTCCAGGGCAAAAAGTGCCCCATCAAAATATGTGCCAGTACAAAAAATGTCCCCATAGTGCTCCCATAATGTGTGCCAGTACAAGAACATACCCTTTATGTGTACCAGTACAAAATGCCCCAAGTAGACGTCCCCATAGCCCCCCCATAGTGTCCCAACAGCATGGTGCCAAATAAAAATCAATAAACTCAAATACTTACCTCTATGCTGCTGTCAGTGATGCAGTGCAGGCCTCTTCTTACCTGTTTCCTGGGCTGTACGCTGCCTGGCTCAGGTGACATGATAATTATTATGTCATTGTGCTGCCTGTGTCAGCCTCTGATAGACTTTAGGCCTAGAGCCTGTAGCCTAACAGAGGGAACATCGGGGCAGGGAGACATTTCTCCCATTCCCCGCTGCAGCATTTGACTGTATAACTGTCCTGAGACTGGCGATACATGATGGGTGGTGCGCCACTGTGGGCCCCCAGGCTTAGCGGCCCAGTCACAATTGCTGTGACCCCTATAGCTACATCCCTGCCCGTAATAGCTGCTCCAGGTGTCCACCATGGTGTACACCTTGCCGCACAGCAAGAATTGCAAGGAGCAGCCCACGTTCTCCACCACTTGACAGTACAAGGCAATAATGGTTTCTTTGTGGAAATGAAGGCTAGGTATCTTCCAGTGAGGCTGAATGCAAGTGATCAGCTCCCTAAAGGCATCAGAATCCACTATGTTGTATGGCAGTGACTGCTTTTGGCTAAAATAAGATATGTAACTGATGATGACGAAGACAAGGACACAATAGAGCATGTGGCTGTACCCTGGGTGCCGCAAAAGAGACTTGGAGAAGGAGGACATTCTTGTTGTGCTAGCTGGTGGCCACTTCTATTTTCCTATAGTAACTGGTGATACCGCATCTTGTTTGGCAGAAGAGCCGTGGTGCCTATGTTTGAATGCTCACAGCGAATGTAACTCCTGTAGATTTTGTACATGGCAAAGTTTAGTCTTCTTATACTGTGGCGATAAACTGCCAGATGGGGATTCACACTCAACACAGAGTTAGCAGCAGCCAAGCTTGGCTTAGGTCTGGCAGGTTTTGAGCCTGCGCCCACAGTATCAGGGGCATCACCAGTTCCCAAGCTGACCATAATCGAAGCAAATATGGCCTGGGCAGTTTTTTTTTAGGTTCTAGTGCGTTGCCTCTGCTCTATATTGCCACTGTAGCAGCCACCACCCTCCTCCGCTGATGTCACCTCCTCCTAAGCACTCTGATACAGCTCCCAGGTCCTGTCTAACACACAATCATCGTCATCTTCACCCTCCACTTCACTTTTAGCCGACTGTGATATGTCATCATGGGCTCCTTAGTCCCCCTCCCAATTGCCTGCTCTGTATTTGCCCTCAGTGCCACTGTCACTACTACTGCCCCTACTGACACCACTGTGACTATAAGTGCCACTGCTGCCACCACCACCAGTACAGCTGTGCTGAGCCTCCTCCCCATGGCAGTCAAACTGCTGAATGTTCTCACACAAGTCATCAACAGGGAGACTCTCCTGACTATATTCCATAGCGTATGGGGTTTTGTTGCCCTTTTTAGGAAAAAAGATGGTGCCCCACTAGGAGGAGGCAGGGAAGACAGAGATGATGCAACTGAAAGGTTTCTGTGGGGCTGCAAGGAGGAGGAGTAGAAGGAATACTATGATCCCTGGCTCCAAGGCACAGAGTCAGACTCAGAGGTAACATCCAAATCATACTGTTGTGACTGAGAGAAGTAGTAAGCCATCCAGTCCATAATCATCCTCAATAATAATGTGGCACCTTGAGAAGTCAGGGAGAACTGTGGCCTACTTCTACTACTACTACTGGCCAGATGGCTGGTGTTGCTACTGCTGCTACTACCCATATTCTGGCCTATAAATGAAAAGTCACAGGTCTCCTATAAATTAAGGGCTTGGTACAGGGATTATTATATGGTACTAAA
Source organism: Bufo bufo (assembly GCF_905171765.1). Taxonomy (NCBI): domain Eukaryota; kingdom Metazoa; phylum Chordata; class Amphibia; order Anura; family Bufonidae; genus Bufo; species Bufo bufo. Next base: position 142,193,693 of record NC_053389.1, read on the forward strand.
AATATGTAAGTATTTTTTTCTGTAAGTATCTTTTAACTGTTATTGTGTATCTAATACTTTTCCCTGGCTAGGGTTGATCTAGGGACCTAATAGTCTTAGGTTCGGGGACAGGGAACTCCCACCATCAGGGGGCAACCCTGGGCTGAGCAGTTGATAGGGCTGTTAGGGTAAGCATTCGTCTGCCCTGCCCTATCTCAGACCCTGTCTTCCTTCCTCGAACCATTAAGCATATAGACGGTTTTTGTGTCACCAGTGAATGTCCTGTTTAGGGGTTGCTACTCCCCCATCAAAAGTAACTTATATATAATCCTTTTGAATTGTAGCATTTTTTGTTGGTATATACATGCCTATACCCGCACTATCACTAATAAAGGTAATTTTAAAAGTCACTAACTCTAAAAATGAATATACTATAAACTCATGTGATAAGGTATTTTTTTCTGTAATTTAAAGATAAAGTAAAAATTATATGCCCTCCACAAACACACTATACACTGGTATTGACAATTTACTTTGTTTTTGCATTAAAATATGTTTGAACTACACGATCTGATGCAGTAATGTGTTCACTAGCACAGGTATAAGGCCCCTTTCACACGGGCGAGTATTCCACGCGGATGCGATGCGTGAGTTGAACGCATTGCACCCGCACTGAATACCGACCCATTCATTTCTATGGGGCTGTTCACATGAGCGGTGATTTTCACGCATCACTGAAAATCGCAGCATGCCCTATATTCTGCGTTTTTCACACAACGCAGGCCCCATAGAAGTGAATGGGGTTGCGTGAAAATCGCAAGCATCCGCAAGCAAGTGCGGATGCGGTGCGATTTTCACGCATGGTTGCTAGGAGACGATCGGGATGGAGACCCGATCATTATTATTTTCCCTTATAACATGGTTATAAGGGAAAATAATAGCATTATGAATACAGAATGCAGAGTAAAATAGCGCTGGAGGGGTTAATTTAAAAAAAAAAAAAATTTAACTCATCTAAGTCCACTTGATCGCGATGCCCGGCATCTCCTTCTGTCTCCTTTACTGAACAGGACCTGTGGTGAGCATTCATTACAGGTCAAGGACCTGTGGTGACGTCACTCCGGTCATCACATGATCCATCACATGATCTTTTACCATGGTGATGGATCATGTGATGACCGGAGTGACGTCACCACAGGTCCTTGACCTGAAATGAATGCTCACCACAGGTCCTGTTCAGTAAAGGAGACAGAAGGAGATGCCGGGCATCGCGATCAAGTGGACTAAGGTGAGTTAAATTATTTTTTTATTTTTTTTAACCCCTCCAGCGCTATTTTACTATGCATTCTGTATTCAGAATGCTATTATTTTCCCTTATAACCATGTTATAAGGGGAAATAATACAATCTACAGAACACCTAACCCAAGCCCGAACTTCTGTGAAGAAGTTCGGGTTTGGGTACAAAACATGCGCGATTTTTCTCACGCGAGTGCAAAACGCATTACAATGTTTTGCACTCGCGCGGAAAAATCGCGGTTGTTCCCGTAACGCACCCGCACATTTCCCCGCAACGCCCGTGTGAAAGAGGCCTAAGACTGCAATCTTTGAAGTAAAATGTCTTTGAACTACACGGTCTGATGTTTGAACTATGCGTACAATAACACAAGTATAAAAATTGTGTTGTTGCAGTTTTGTTTTTGCTGTAACTACCTGTCGACTTGCAGTAATACACAATGCGTTTATTAACATGGGTATAATAATGCTGTTATTGTTGTAAAATGTTCTTTCTGTAACTGAACGTTATTTTGCAATAATATACAATGCATTTAATGACATGGGTATAAGAATGGCTTTATTGTAGTAAAGTGGTTTTGTTATAACTACACGTTATCTTGCAGTAATATGCAACATGTTTAAAGTGTAACTACCATGTTTTCATAAAAATATATATTTTTGCATATGTTACTGCTGCAGCAGCATTATGCATAAAGCAATCTTTGTTTCTTCACATACCACTGTTTTCATTGAGTGTTTCCCCTAGTTATGGCTGTTTAAACATTTACAATATGAGGACCTTCTTAAGATGGCTCCTCTGCCAGTTTTCTGAGGCCAAAACTGCTTTCACTCACTTCACATACATTTAATAACACGAGTTATCCCTGTAAAATGCTTTCACTATAATTGAATTTAATATCTTGCAATAATGTGCAACTAATATGTGAATAATTATAGATGATCATTGACTCCATTTTGCATTTAGTATTCATTTCATATCAGAATGACCCTCCCTATTCATATTTGTGTTATATTTAGGCCAGCATTTTTGTATTCAGTATTCATATTTGACTAACTTTTATAACATTGTTTTCTGTAAGTTACATATTTTGTATAATATAACTTTGTGCTTATGTGCTGTGAACAATAATGGTTATTGTCTGGTTGTATAGCCAGCCGTGTCTGGTAGTAGTCTTGTGACTCCTACTAATCCCAGGTCCGGAAGCTGGCCACTCAAGGATGCAGGAGCGAATGTGGTGAGCAACACATACACAATGATCTTTAGAATGTATCTGTGCTGGTTGCAACTGGAGATGAGCGAAGTATGACCAGGCAAGGACTCTACGGATATTAAGAAACAGCGCTGCCCTCCTCGGAATCTAACATCAGCTGAGTCCGGTGAAGGAAGATCCAGCCGGGAGCCAAGGAAGACTTGAGGAGAGCGGGGCCGCTCAAAAGCGCTTGCAGAGTTCCGTAGGCAGAGGGAGCCTGAGTCGGAGACAGGGGTCGTTGTTAAACTAGGACGACTCCCAGCAAAAGGTACAAACTGGGATCTTTGTTTGTCCCGCCGGCAACGGAACATAATCTAAGACGGGAGCAGAGTTCCGAACCACCGATCTGGTCCTGTCGCCGGCGCAAGACTGTGCGCATTATTTAAACAGCAGCAGAGCTCAGTGCACAGCCGTTGACTGGGCCGGACAGAAGAATGAGGCGCCATCTTGGAGCAACGCTAAGGGGCGCAACACCTGAACCTGCAGTGAATCTCTTCAACTTTGCTATATGAAGGGTTTTGGAACCGCGCTGCTCTGGACCAAGTCTCCCGATAAACGTGGATGGCAGAGGATGAGCCCCTTTCTCCCAACACCCAAAGGATCCAATCTTCAAAAAATCTCCTCCTCTAAGGGTTTAAATGGGATAGGCAGAATAGTGAAGCACCCTTTGCAATTTTTTCTTAAAAGGTTTTATTATACTCACAAGAGTTGGTAGACAAAAAGCATATAATACAAGATATCAGAACGTCAGGTTCCTGCCCGACCCGGGTTTCGCTGTCTCGCTTCCTCAGGGGCATCTGCTGTGCATGCTTGCACTCCGGCCCTTAAATAGCCCAACTGCTCTTAATCAGTTAACCAGTAAGCTTCCGGAACATGCAGCAGTTACTAAAACAGTTGTACATCTCACATACTTAATTTGTCATTGTTGTTCCTTTATGCTTTCACAAACACATTAGATGTAAAAATAAGGAAGGTTCCTTCCTCCTTTATGAGAGTCATAAATTCATACATAAAACATATAAAACATTAATAAAATAAAAATAGGGGATCAGTTCCCTCTATTATAAATTAAACAAACCACATTTCTATCCTTATGTTGCCGCACCATTGCATATTAAATTGCAGCCTAATTCGCATTATAACATCATATAACCAAAATCTACATTACTGTTCCTAGTATCCACCCACTCCTAGTGCATAATGTCAGTATCCCCCACCCATTCTTACTAGCGTCATCCAGGTATCCCTTGCCCCACCTCCCTCCTCTGTCATAATATCATGTGACAGCACCGCCCAATAGAACGGTCCGAATATCATGACGTCACTCACAGGTCCTTGAGAAACCAAATAAAGGAGGACAGATGCCAACATGGGTACAGACAGGCTACTGGAGCATATATTGAATGTGTAACTGTCCCCTAAACTGCCTATTCCTGAATCTTATATCCACCAATCTCCACCTAATTCCTCCTATAGCGCAATACGGGTATCCTCGACCCCGCCTCCTTCCCCCGGCGTGCGTCTCTTGGGGCACCATCACTCCGCCCCCACGACGTCACCCACAGGTCCTTAGGAGGCGCGGTGGTGGAGAGCCAGATCACGCCACTAGGCGCAAGTTACAGTATACAAGGTTTCAAATCAAATTCAATATTAAGCCCTCCTGGTTGTAGGGTCCCTAATTGATAGATCCACTCCACCTCTTTCTTATTAATCTGTGCCAAAGCATCCCCTCCTCGCCAGTGATGTTTAACACTTTCTACTCCCACAAATGTTAAACCTCGCGGATTTTTTTCATGCTTTAATTTAAAATGTGCTGATACACTGTGGGTCATCAGGCCTTTTTTTATATTACGTAGATGTTCCTGTATTCTGACTTTCAGTTTCCTGACCGTCCTGCCCACGTACTGGAGCCCACAAGGGCACTCCAGCACGTATACCATACCCTCTTTTTCACACGAGCAATCACCTCTTATACGGAAATCAGCCCCATTCTTTTTTGATGTTATAAAATTGGTGTATCTCTGCCGTTCTTTCGAATTCCGGTTCTTACATCCTGCGCAAAATCCGCACCAGGTGAATTTTCCTCCATTTTTCTGGGTCTTAATGTTTATTGGGGGGATGGCACTATGCACAAGTTTTGTTCTGATGCTTGCTGCTTTTTTAAATATAAAGGAGGGATTCTTTGGTATCGTTTTTCCTAGTATCGGGTCATTCTTTAGAATAGCCCAATTCTTTTTTACCATTTTCTTAATGTTGTCGGACATGGAGCAAAATTTGGTTACAAAGGAGAATCTATAGTCCCTATCCACCTTTTTGTTAATCTCTATAGTTGGTTCCTTTCCTCCCACTTTTTCTAACTCCACACTCTGTATACACTCATCCAGAACAGCCTCATTATAACCTCTCTCCAAAAACCTATCTTTTAGTACCCCGCATTGTGTCCTATAGTCGCTCATCACTGTACAGTTACGGGCCATCCTCTTAAACTGACCTTTCGGTATGTTCTTGAGCCATGGGCCGTAATGGCAGCTCTTGGTGTCAATATAGGAGTTCACATCTGTTTCCTTAAAATAGGACTTGGTCATATAACGGCCATCTTCTATCCGTATGCACAGGTCTAGAAAGTTAACACTCTCATTACTGATATCCCCCACAAATCGTAGGTTCCAGTCATTATTGTTCAGTTGGTCAATGAACAACTCGAGTCCCTCTCTTCCTCCTTCCCACACTAGGAGACAGTCATCGATGTACCTCCTCCAGAAGGTCAGTTTGCCTCCTGCGGTGTCCGCTCCTAGTGTGGGAAGGATGGCACTCTCCTCCCATGCACCCATAAAAATATTTGCAAAACTGGGGGCGAATTTCGCCCCCATCGCAGTACCAATGCACTGTACGTAATATGAGTCCCTGAACCAAAAATAGTTATGATCGAGGCAATAACTGAGGCATCCTAAAATAAAATCTCTCTGTGGATCCCCTATTCTTTTATCATTCCTAATCCTACTTTCTACCGCCTCCATCCCTAATTTTTTTGGGATGACAGTGTACAGGGATGCCACGTCAATTGTGGCCATCCATGTATTCACAGTTGGGGGACTAAGGCCTTCAATAAGATCTAACACGGATCCAGTGTCCTTTAAATGCGAGGGGTTTTGCAACACGTATCCTTGCAGAAAAAAGTCAATGTATTCCGTGACCCTGCACGTCAACGAGTTAAGCCCCGAAACAATTGGCCTCCCCGGAGGATCTGTTGGGTTTTTATGTACTTTGGGCAGATGGTAAATCACCGGTACTAGCGGGAATGGGATGGAAAGGTATTCATATTCTTTTTTATTCAATATCCCTTTTTTAAAACCCTCTGATAGAATGTTATCCAGAGTCAATTTATACTCCTGGGTGGGGTTACTTTTCAATTTTTTGTATGTTGTTGTATCTGATACTAATCTTGCCATTTCGGCTTCATATTTTTCTTTGTTCATTACAACAACCCCCCCTCCTTTATCAGCTGGCTTTATAATAATATCTGGGTTTTTTTCCAGATCTTTAAGGGCTTTTCTCTCTTTATATGTTAAATTTTGTGTCCCCTTATCCATATCCATCTCTTCCAACTCCTTTAATAGACCAGTTTTAAAGGCCTCTACACATTCGTTATTGGGATTTTTCGGAAAAAACTTTGATTTTTCTTTCATTTTTGTGTGTAGGATCTCCCTATCCTTATCCGATTTTATATTAATCCCTTCAACATTTATGTTCTGTGGTGCAGGGTTATTAATCCAATATTTGGCCATATTTATTTTCCTGATGAATTTATGAATATCCAAAAATGCCTCAAACTTATTGATCCTCTGGCTTGGTGCATATTTCAAGCCCTTACTCAGGACATTCTTTTCTCCCTCTGTTAGGGTGTGACTGCTTAGGTTAAAGATTCCTCTTATATCTCCTTGCTCCTTTTCATTTTTGGGCTTATTTTTCCCTTTTCCCCTTTTTCCTCTACCAGGCTTCTTTTTTGTGGGGTCCTTACTGCTTGTTCTCTTAGTTCTCCTTCCCTCTGTACTCCTTTTATGCCCTGGTGGGGAAAATTTTGCTCATCCTGTGGCCTCAAACTCTGTCTGTCTCCCTCCTCAGTATCCCTTTTTGGTTCTTCTCCATAGCTGTTTCTTTCATAATGGGCTCCTTTTCCATAATGACTCATATTATAGTTTTCATTGTAATTTTCCTGTGGTCTCCATTTAGGTTTTCCCCTATATCCTCCTCCCTGATGTGACTGTCTGTACGGTGGTCTGTATTGCTGCCCCCTATATCCATTGTTATACCCGAAATTCCCATTATACTGTCCTCCTCTATAATCCTGATTAGGACCCCAACCACCCCATTGTCGACCTCCCTGGTTATACTGATATGCACTGTTTTGCGGGTGCCTATGATGGTTCGTTTTCCCTGAATGCGAATCATATGCATATGTATTATCCCTATTCTGCTGATAATAATTGTCATGGTTTCGATTGTGATACCCATGGTTCTGCTGCGGCATATACTCATTAGCTTGTGGTTTATAGTTGTTTTTAAAAACTTTTTGTTTCCCCACCCCATTCTCAAGTTTCGTAAAACCTCCAGTGTAGTCTCCATGGTTTGGATTACTATCACTGCATTCATCCACAAATATCGTTTCTGACCCAATCCCCTCCGTGTTTTTTTGCTTATTCTTCCATTTATATATCATATCTGTTTTGTAATCATTACAGATTTTGGCATATTTCTTTTGTTTTTTACTCCTAATTTCTTGTTCGGATTTGAGCACGGATTCTTGACATTGCTTACTACATTTCTCATATATCTCTCTATTGGCATTTATTAGTGGATTAATCACCTCTTGTAAATCATCAATGGCCTTATTAATCTTCCTTAGTTTGTTCTTTCGAACCACAATAATATATTGCATAGCTTTCCAGGCACATTCATTCATTACTTTCTCCCAACCCACTAAATCTTCCTCCTCCTCAGTTACCAAAGGGAGTTGCCATCTCAGACCTTCTGGGATCCTGCCTTCCATTAGGAATCGCTCCAAGGAGGCAATGTCCCAGGTGGTCCTGATTTCCCTAGTGAACTCTCTTTCCAGTTTCACAAATAGTAATCGCATGTCATCCTGCCCTTTGTCAATATCATACGGAGTTTCATTAAACACATCAAGATTACACTTAAAATTAGCTCTAAAATCAAAAATGTCCATGTTGTTAACAAGACTTAATGACCCACAAATACAGGTAAAAAAGCAAAATGAAAAGTCAGTCCTGTGTCCCAACACCGACAAATTACTTGCGCTGCTGCTGGTCCCGGAGTAGTGTGGTAGGTCATACACACTGGTGAATACAATATGAAGGGTTTTGGAACCGCGCTGCTCTGGACCAAGTCTCCCGATAAACGTGGATGGCAGAGGATGAGCCCCTTTCTCCCAACACCCAAAGGATCCAATCTTCAAAAGATCTCCTCCTCTAAGGGTTTAAATGGGATAGGCAGAATAGTGAAGCACCCTTTGCAATTTTTTCTTAAAAGGTTTTATTATACTCACAAGAGTTGGTAGACAAAAAGCATATAATACAAGATATCAGAACGTCAGGTTCCTGCCCGACCCGGGTTTCGCTGTCTCGCTTCCTCAGGGGCATCTGCTGTGCATGCTTGCACTCCGGCCCTTAAATAGCCCAACTGCTCTTAATCAGTTAACCAGTAAGCTTCCGGAACATGCAGCAGTTACTAAAACAGTTGTACATCTCACATACTTAATTTGTCATTGTTGTTCCTTTATGCTTTCACAAACACATTAGATGTAAAAATAAGGAAGGTTCCTTCCTCCTTTATGAGAGTCATAAATTCATACATAAAACATATAAAACATTAATAAAATAAAAATAGGGGATCAGTTCCCTCTATTATAAATTAAACAAACCACATTTCTATCCTTATGTTGCCGCACCATTGCATATTAAATTGCAGCCTAATTCGCATTATAACATCATATAACCAAAATCTACATTACTGTTCCTAGTATCCACCCACTCCTAGTGCATAATGTCAGTATCCCCCACCCATTCTTACTAGCGTCATCCAGGTATCCCTTGCCCCACCTCCCTCCTCTGTCATAATATCATGTGTAGGAGTAGAAAGTGTTAAACATCACTGGCGAGGAGGGGATGCTTTGGCACAGATTAATAAGAAAGAGGTGGAGTGGATCTATCAATTAGGGACCCTACAACCAGGAGGGCTTAATATTGAATTTGATTTGAAACCTTGTATACTGTAACTTGCGCCTAGTGGCGTGATCTGGCTCTCCACCACCGCGCCTCCTAAGGACCTGTGGGTGACGTCGTGGGGGCGGAGTGATGGTGCCCCAAGAGACGCACGCCGGGGGAAGGAGGCGGGGTCGAGGATACCCGTATTGCGCTATAGGAGGAATTAGGTGGAGATTGGTGGATATAAGATTCAGGAATAGGCAGTTTAGGGGACAGTTACACATTCAATATATGCTCCAGTAGCCTGTCTGTACCCATGTTGGCATCTGTCCTCCTTTATTTGGTTTCTCAAGGACCTGTGAGTGACGTCATGATATTCGGACCGTTCTATTGGGCGGTGCTGTCACATGATATTATGACAGAGGAGGGAGGTGGGGCAAGGGATACCTGGATGACGCTAGTAAGAATGGGTGGGGGATACTGACATTATGCACTAGGAGTGGGTGGATACTAGGAACAGTAATGTAGATTTTGGTTATATGATGTTATAATGCGAATTAGGCTGCAATTTAATATGCAATGGTGCGGCAACATAAGGATAGAAATGTGGTTTGTTTAATTTATAATAGAGGGAACTGATCCCCTATTTTTATTTTATTAATGTTTTATATGTTTTATGTATGAATTTATGACTCTCATAAAGGAGGAAGGAACCTTCCTTATTTTTACATCTAATGTGTTTGTGAAAGCATAAAGGAACAACAATGACAAATTAAGTATGTGAGATGTACAACTGTTTTAGTAACTGCTGCATGTTCCGGAAGCTTACTGGTTAACTGATTAAGAGCAGTTGGGCTATTTAAGGGCCGGAGTGCAAGCATGCACAGCAGATGCCCCTGAGGAAGCGAGACAGCGAAACCCGGGTCGGGCAGGAACCTGACGTTCTGATATCTTGTATTATATGCTTTTTGTCTACCAACTCTTGTGAGTATAATAAAACCTTTTAAGAAAAAATTGCAAAGGGTGCTTCACTATTCTGCCTATCCCATTTAAACCCTTAGAGGAGGAGATCTTTTGAAGATTGGATCCTTTGGGTGTTGGGAGAAAGGGGCTCATCCTCTGCCATCCACGTTTATCGGGAGACTTGGTCCAGAGCAGCGCGGTTCCAAAACCCTTCATATTGTATTCACCAGTGTGTATGACCTACCACACTACTCCGGGACCAGCAGCAGCGCAAGTAATTTGTCGGTGTTGGGACACAGGACTGACTTTTCATTTTGCTCTTCAACTTTGCGCAGGGGAACAGAGATCCTTGGACTGGCTTGTTCCCTCATGTAAGTCCCTTGCTTTCGCTTATGGACCTCGCATACATGTGTGACCCTTACACCCGCCGGGCCGCAATAAAGAAGGGCATATTAAAGTTATATCTGTGACAAGTGTCTCATATACCTGATAGAAGTTGAACAGTGCCAACACTCATAACAGCTTATTAATACAGCACCTTTGTGAGTCAAACCAATAAATATGCTATATGTAGTAGAACTTTTGAGACATACTTAGCATTAGCTCTCCACCAGGGGGCGAAAATCACTCTTTAGTGAACTCACACCATCCAACTTCTGTTCCCTAAAACAGGGATAAATAGAAAGCTGATATAATGCTGCAATAATTACAGTATCACCTCCTATAGGATATGTGAGGAAAAGCACTTAAAATACGGGGGCCATTTAAACGCTGTCTTATGGTGAAGATCGGGCGATACCCTGGTTCAAGACCAGATCCTTCTAAAAAGCGTCCACTTTCACATATGCACCAACCTGGTCTTGACAAATACATGATGAAAAAATCACACGCTAAAACAGCTGCTTCTAAACCAGCTCCTTCTCAAGCTGAAAACGAAAGTGATAATGAAGACCTAATGGAAGCTACATCTGAACTTCCAATTTCAAGATCCTTTATCTCACAAGCTCTTACCAAAGCCGTCAATCCCATTTTTGAGGAACTCGCGGATCTAAAGAGAGAAATACAGCAAGTGGGACATAGAGTGGAGAATCTTAAGGCCACTCAGTCAGCATTGGTGAGCTATACAAAATCAAACTCTGATGCACTCTACACCTACCAGCAACATATCAACTACCTCTATGACCACATAGAGGACCAAGAAAATTGAGGACGTCGTAATAATATACGCTTTAGAGGCAGTGGCGTCTCTAGCTTTCAAATTTTGGGGGGGCACACTGGGGGCCAGGACAAAAGTAGGGGGGGGCAGCTATAACAACAATACATTTACACAAGTATGCTTGAAATGCTGCGATACTTTACCCAATACCTAAAACCGCAATGGGGAAGAAAAACCCCAATCACTCAGATTTCAACATGTCCTAGCTGCCTGGGGATCTGTGGATGACACTTATGGAGGGGGATCTGTGGATGACACATACCGTTTATAGCATCTTATGCTATGTGTCATCCACAGATCCACCCCATATCAGTGTCATACCGGGATCCCTCTCCCTATAAGGCCCCATTCACACATCCGAAATTTGCGTAACGGATTTGCGGACCCATTAATTTCTATAGGGCAGCACGACGTGCTGCCGTATACGGAACTGCGGACCCGCACTTCCGGGTCCGCAATTCCGTTCCCGAAAAAAAATGCGGACCCGCACGTTGCCGCTGTTACGGACGTCTGAATGGAGCCTAACAGTGTCATCCACAGAGTGGCACAGATCCCCCCCCCCATAACCGTGTCATCTACAGATCCCCCTCCCTATAACAATGTCATCTACAGATCCCCCCCCCGTAACAGTATCATGACATCCACAGACCCCCGATCCCCCTCCCTATAACACTATAAGAGTATCATCCACAGATCCCTCCCCCCTATAACAGTGTAATGACTCATGACATCCACAGACCACAGATCACCCTCCCCACCGCTCACATTTGAACATGATTTCTCTAAACGGTAAAGTAAACACTGTAATCATCCAGGCTGCACTGACATTAACTTTAAAGGGGTTCTGCACTTTCATTTAACTGATGATCTATCCTCTGGATAGATCATCAGCTTCTGATCGGCGGGGGTCAGACACCCGGTACCCCCGCCGATCAGCTGTTTGAGAAGGCTCCGGCGCTCGAGCAGCACCGCGGCCTTCTCACTGTTTACCGCCGGCCCACTGACTGACATCACGACTAGTATCAACTAGCCTGAGCGTGGCTAAGCTCTGCTCACTTGAATGGAGCTTAGCCCCGCCCATGCTAGTTGATACTAGTCGTAACTCGTGACATCACTGGGCCGGCGGTAAACAGTGAGAAGGCCGCGGCGCTACTGGAGCGCCGGTGCCTTCTCAAGCAGCTGATCGGCGGGGGTCCCGGGTGTCGGACCCCCACGATCAGAAGCTGATGATCTATCCAGAGTATAGATCATCAGTTAAATTAAAGTGCAGAACCCCTTTAACTTTTAAATCATGAAGATTCAGGGGCAGCCGCCAGCCAGCTCTCCTCTCAGACTCAGTCAGAGTCAGATCTAATCTCTCTAGTTAGAATAGAAAGAGACTTAGTCAGTCCACTCAGTCACTAGTCACTACTTGTAAGTTGTACCTTATTATTATTAAGTTAACCTGCTACACCGTCACCACTAGGTCAGGCTCAGTCAGTCTCAGTCCAGCCTGTTTGGTATTGGTAGGTTAGGGTAGGGTAGGGCCACGCCACGCCACACACTGTCTGTCTCACAGTCTCTAGTCTGGGCCTGGCTGTGTCACAGCCAGACAGCTGAGAAGCGCTCACAGGAGCTTCTCAGATCCTCCTCCTTGAATTTCTTTGTTTTGGTTTAGTTTCTCATCTCGTTAGTCTATCTCAGCTGTCATGCAGTCAGACTGATCGCTACCCTTTAAGTTCCTCCCCATAATGCAGTAGTGTGCGGCTGATACAACTTCCTGGAGTGTGTGTGCATGCTGTTCCCAGTTCCCAGTCCTCAGTCGTCAGTCGTCTGCAGATAAGTGCTGTTTATGTATTTATGTTTTTGTCTTTTCTGGATCCAGGTGACCCTGACTCCCTCCGTGTCAGTGTAGGGAGCCGGTGGTCGTGTCCCTTCACTATTGTAGGGTCTTCAGGTAATAGATAGCCGAGGAACGTGGATATGCGGCCATCCACCTTTGGGGTGTTCGCATAGGCTGAGCAGTGAGGGAGAGCGGCAGCTCTATTGCAGGGGTCTCCCTTTGTTCCTTAGTTGTGGATCCAGAGAGACATTGTTTATATGGTTTTGTCTTGTTTCCTGTACACCATCCGTGACATTATCAGCCGCCAAAACCGTCTCAAGCATGGATCCGGTTTCACTTTTGGCTGAACGCCTCCAGGGTCTTTCATTGGAGGTAGCTGATCTCCGTAGGATTTTTTCTCAGTTTCAAGTGACCGGTTCAGCTTGCGTTCATAGAGTTTGTGCTGAGCCCAAGGTCTCGCTCCCGGATACGTTCTCTGGGGGTAGTGAGAATTTTGTGCGTTTTAAAGAGGCTTGCAAACTCCATTTTCGCCTTCTTCCCCATTCTTCTGGTGATGAAGAACGGAGGGTGGGGATCATTGTATCGCTGCTCAGGGGTAACGCTCAGTCTTGGGCCTTTTCGCTACCGGAGGGGGCACGGCCCCTCCGCTCAGTGGATGAATTCTTTTTAGCCCTGGGTCAGATATATGATGATCCGGATCGTATTGCTCTGGCTGAGTCTAGACTACGTCTGTTATGCCAGGGTAAACAATCCGCAGAGATATACTGCTCCGAATTTCGGAGATGGGCAGCTGATACTGGTTGGAATGATGCTGCACTCCGAAGTCAATTTTGTGATGGTCTTTCAGAGGGATTGAAAGATGCATTTTCCTTTCATGAGAGGCCTATCTCCTTGGACTCTGCTATGTCTCAGGCCGTTCGTATTGACAGGCGTCTTAGAGAGAGACGAGAGATCTCTCCTTCCTGTCCTACTCAGTCTCGGAACAGTGCAGCGGTCTCATTCTGTGCGCAGGAGTCTCAGTCGCTGTCAGCCCCTTCTGAGCAGGAGCCCATGCAGCTGGGGTTGATTGCCTCTGACAATAGAAGATTCAGCCCGCATGGGAGGGTTTGTTTTTGTTGTGGAGGTATAAATCATTTGGCAAATGTTTGTCCCTCAAGGAGATTCAGGCAGTTTTCTGGGAGTAATAAAGAGACAAAAAGGAAAAAATCTTTTAAAAATGTTCCGTCTGTTACTATTGGCAGGGTTGAGGCGGAAATTGAAGGTTTTCCGTTTGCTTGTAGTTCCAGTTTTGTCCTGCCTGCTAGGGTGGCGCTAGAGAGCAAGAGCATTTTTTGTGAGATTTTTGTGGATAGTGGAGCAGCTGTCAACCTCATTGATAATCAATTTGCAATAACTCATGGTTTCCAGGTATGCACTTTGGGAAGGGATATTCCTGTTTTTGCTATTGATTCAGCTCCACTTTCTCAGAAATCATTAAAGGGCATAGTTCACAATATCCGTTTAATTGTGAGTGATGCTTATGTTGAGGATGTGTCATGTTTCGTCCTTAGCGGTTTGCCTACTCCTCTAGTGTTGGGGCTACCCTGGCTCACTAAACATAACCCACCATTGATTGGCAAGCGAGGCAAATAAATGGTTGGAGTGACTTTTGCAGAGAGAATTGCCTCATAACATCTGTTTCTGAGGTTTCTACTAAGACTGTACCACCTTTCCTCTCTGAATTTTTGGATGTCTTCTCTGAGAGTGGAGTTCAGGGTTTGCCTCCGCACAGGGAGTATGATTGCCCTATTAATCTCATCCCAGGCGCCAAGCTGCCTAAATCTCGTTTATACAATCTCTCCCAACCTGAGAGGGTCGCTATGCGGGCTTATATCTCTGAGAGTTTGAGAAAAGGACACATACGACCCTCGAAGTCACCTGTTGCCGCTGGTTTTTTCTTTGTTAAGAAAAAAGATGGTTCTTTAAGACCTTGTCTGGATTTCAGGGAGCTGAACAGTATCACTATTCGTGATCCTTATCCGCTTCCTCTGATCCCGGACCTGTTTAACCAGGTTGTTGGGGCTAAAGTCTTTTCCAAATTAGACCTAAGAGGGGCATACAACCTGGTTAGGGTCAGAGAAGGAGACGAATGGAAGACGGCTTTCAATACCCCTGAGGGCCATTTCGAGAATTTGGTTATGCCTTTTGGTTTGATGAATGCCCCAGACGTTTTTCAGCATTTCGTCAACAGCATTTTTTATCATTTAATGGGAAAATTTGTATTAGTGTATTTGGATGACATTTTGATTTTTTCTCCTGATTTCAAGACTCATAAGGAACACTTACGTCAGGTCTTGCTCATTCTGCGGGAGAATAAATTATATGCGAAACTGGAAAAATGTGTGTTTGCGGTTCCAGAAATCCAATTTCTGGGGTTTCTTGTCTCCGCTTCTGGTTTTCGCATGGACCCCGAGAAGGTCCGCGCTGTGCTTGAGTGGGAGCTTCCTGAGAACCAGAAGGCGCTGATGCGTTTTTTGGGCTTTGCCAATTATTACAGGAAATTTATTTTGAATTATTCCTCTGTTGTTAAACCACTCACTGATATGACCAGAAAGGGGGTAGATTTTTCTTCCTGGTCGGTAGAGGCGCGTAAGGCCTTTTCTAATATCAAGGAGAGTTTTGCTTCCGCTCCCATCCTAGTACAACCTGATATTTCGTTACCCTTCATAGTTGAGGTTGATGCTTCTGAGGTAGGGGTGGGTGCGGTCTTGTCTCAGGGTTCCTCTCCTGCCAAATGGCAACCGTGTGCCTTTTTCTCAAAGAAACTCTCCTCCGCAGAGAGAAATTATGATGTGGGAGATAGGGAATTGTTGGCCATCAAGTTGGCTTTTGAGGAATGGCGCCATTGGCTAGAGGGAGCCAGACACCCTATTACCGTGTTTACTGACCATAAAAATCTGGCCTATTTGGAGTCAGCCAAGCGTCTGAACCCGAGACAGGCCAGATGGTCTTTGTTCTTTTCAAGGTTTAATTTTGTTGTTACGTTCCGCCCTGGGGTTAAGAATGTGAAGGCAGATGCCCTGTCACGTTGTTTTCCAGCAGGTGGGAATTTTGAAGACCCGGGTCCCATTTTGGCTGAAGGTGTGGTGGTCTCTGCTCTTTTTCCTGAATTGGAGGCAGAGGTGCAGGCAGCCCAGTCAGAAGCTCCTGATCTTTGTCCTCCTGGGAGGTTGTTTGTGCCTCTCGCTTTGAGACACAAGATTTTTAAAGAACACCACGACACGGTCCTTGCTGGGCACCCGGGGGCAAGAGCCACACTGGATCTCATCGCTCGGAGATTCTGGTGGCCTGCGCTTCGTAAGTCGGTTGAGGGTTTTGTGGCAGCTTGCGAGACTTGCGCTCGTGCCAAGGTCCCTCATTCACGGCCATCAGGTCCTCTCCTTCCTTTGCCCATTCCTTCCCGTCCTTGGACACATCTGTCCATGGACTTCATAACGGACTTGCCTCGTTCCTGGGGGAAGTCTGTGATTCTGGTGGTGGTGGACCGTTTTAGCAAAATGGTGCATTTTATCCCTTTCCCTGGTTTGCCCAATGCTAAGACGCTGGCGCAGGCATTTATTGACCACATTGTCAAATTGCATGGGATTCCTTCAGACATAGTCTCTGATAGGGGCACGCAGTTTGTTTCCAGATTCTGGAAGGCTTTCTGTTCTCGCTTGGGGGTTCGGTTGTCATTCTCTTCTGCTTTCCATCCGCAGTCGAATGGCCAGACAGAGCGCGTCAATCAGAATCTGGAGACATATCTGCGCTGTTTTGTGGCGGAGAATCAGGAGGATTGGTGTTCTTTTTTGTCCCTTGCTGAGTTTGCTTTAAATAACCGTCGTCAGGAGTCCTCTGATAAGTCACCATTTTTTGGTGCATATGGGTTCCATCCGCAGTTTGGGACTTTCTCGGGAGAGGGCTCTTCTGGTTTGCCTGATGAGGACAGATTCTCCTCGTCTTTGTCATCTATTTGGCAAAAGATTCAGGATAATCTAAAGAGCATGAGTGAGAGATATAAGCGTGTGGCGGATAAGAGACGTGTGCCTGGTCCGGACCTGAATGTTGGTGATCTGGTGTGGTTGTCTACCAAGAATATCAAATTGAAGGTTCCCTCCTGGAAGTTGGGTCCTAGGTTTATTGGGCCTTACAAGATCCTGTCTGTCATCAATCCTGTTGCCTACCGTCTTGATCTTCCTCAGACTTGGAAGATCCATAATGTTGTTCATAAGTCCTTATTGAAACCTTATGTTCAACCTATTGTACCCTCCCCTTTGCCTCCTCCTCCGATTATGGTTGATGGAAATCTTGAATTTCAGGTCTCTAGGATTGTGGATTCTCGTCTTGTCCGCGGTTCCCTCCAGTACCTCGTTCATTGGGAGGGTTATGGTCCTGAGGAGAGGATGTGGGTCCCAGTGACGGACATTAAGGCCTCTTGTCTCATCAGGGCTTTCCATAGGTCCCATCCTGAGAAGGTGGGCCCTGAGTGTCCGGAGTCCACTCCTAGAGGGAGGGGTACTGTCACAGCCAGACAGCTGAGAAGCGCTCACAGGAGCTTCTCAGATCCTCCTCCTTGAATTTCTTTGTTTTGGTTTAGTTTCTCATCTCGTTAGTCTATCTCAGCTGTCATGCAGTCAGACTGATCGCTACCCTTTAAGTTCCTCCCCATAATGCAGTAGTGTGCGGCTGATACAACTTCCTGGAGTGTGTGTGCATGCTGTTCCCAGTTCCCAGTTCCCAGTCCTCAGTCCTCAGTCGTCAGTCGTCTGCAGATAAGTGCTGTTTATGTATTTATGTTTTTGTCTTTTCTGGATCCAGGTGACCCTGACTCCCTCCGTGTCAGTGTAGGGAGCCAGTGGTCGTGTCCCTTCACTATTGTAGGGTCTTCAGGTAATAGATAGCCGAGGAACGTGGATATGCGGCCATCCACCTTTGGGGTGTTCGCATAGGCTGAGCAGTGAGGGAGAGCGGCAGCTCTATTGCAGGGGTCTCCCTTTGTTCCTTAGTTGTGGATCCAGAGAGACATTGTTTATATGGTTTTGTCTTGTTTCCTGTACACCATCCGTGACAGGCTGGCTTAAAGGGCTTCTGTCACCCCACTAAAGTCCCTTTTTTTTTTTGGCAACTTAAATTCCTTATAATGCGATATATCAATATATAATGCTCTTACTCACTTTGGTTGGGCAGTTTCTTCAAAAAACAGACTTTTATAATATGTAAATGAGCTCTCTACCAGCAAGTAGGGCGGTTACTTGCTGGTAGCAGCCGCATCCTCCTTTCATAAAGACGCCCCCTCCTCATGTCGATTGACAGGGCCAGCGAACGCGCTCGTCCTCTGGCTAGCCCTGTCTGCGTTCAAAATCTGGCGCCTGCGCCGTACCTGGCTTCAGTCGGCGCAGGCGCACTGAGAGGAGGACGCTCGCTCGACCGCTCCATCCTCAATGCACCTGCGCCGATGACGTCACATCTACACCCGACGCAGGCGCATTGAGGATGGAGTGGCCAAGCGAGCGTCCTCCTCTCAGTGCGCCTGCGCCGACTGAAGACAGGTACGGCGCAGACGCCAGATTTTGAACGCAGACAGGGCCAGCCAGAGGACGAGCGCGTTCGCTGGCCCTGTCAATCAACATGAGGAGGGGGCGTCTTTATGAAAGGAGGATGCGGCTGCTACCAGCAAGTAACCACCCTACTTGCTGGTAGAGAGCTCATTTACATATTATAAAAGTCTGTTTTCTGAAGAAACTGCCCAACCAAAATGATTAAGAGCATTATATATTGATATATCGCATTATAAGGAATTTAAGTTGCCAAAAAAAAAAAAAAAAAAGACTTTAGTGGGGTGACAGAAGCCCTTTAAGCAGCTGCTGCCAGTAGTTGAATGAATTAGAATCAGCTAGTCTCGACTAGCGGCGTGCTGATTTATGCACAGCACTGCCACTGAGTCTGACTTAGTCTGACTCAACTGGTCAGGTCCTGGGGGCAGGGCTGGGGCTGGGGGCGGGTCTGGGTGCGCGGCGGCGGTGGGTGGAGACTAGAGAGTGAGACAGCAACGGCACCGAGTCCGAGACTCAGTCAGATCAGATCATCAGATGTGAAGAAGATGTCCGGTAGGGCTGCCTAGTACCTACGCAGTGCGCAGCACAGACCAACTAGTACCAAAATGAATGGGGGACATTTTAGTTGGGGGGGGGCACATGGGGGGCACAGCTTGATGTAGGGGGGGCCGTGGCCCCCTCTGGCCCCCCCCCTGGCGACACCACTGTTCAGAGGGGTCCCTGAGTCTGTAGCCAATGAAGCTGTTACCAATGCTGTTATAGAAATATGCTCCTCCTTGATAGGTGAAGATCAGGACACCCCAATAATACTTGAAAGAGCTCACCGTGCTTTAAGACCCAAACCAAAACCAACTGACCCACCAAGGGACATTATCTGCAGGTTCCTGAATTACTCTCAGAAAGAACTGGTGATGAAAAAAGCTAGAGAATGTGATAGTCTGGAGTATCAAGGTGCGAAAATAATGTTATTCCAGGATCTGGCCCCCGCCACGTTGCAAAAAAGACGCATGCTGAAACCCTTTTCTGACAACCTAAGGCACAAACATATTGCTTTTAGAGGGCTTTTTCCCTTTGGAATGTTGATACAATGGAAAGAAAAAAGGCTGGTTATCAAAACGCATAGAGATCTTCAAGAAGCTTTGAAAATTCTGGACATTGATAACTTAGATGTTCCAGACTGGTCAATGACTACTGACATCAGCATTCCACCAGAAATTACACCCCGACTCCATGGGAACTGGTCGGCTCAGGGAAATCGTCAAGACAGAGGAAGAGCAGAGGCAAGGCAAACTGACACCCTGCCGCATCATCTCGGAGGGAGACGGTTGAAGATATTAGCTCCTCTTTCCGGAATGGATAATATACTCTATTCCGGAAATGGATAATGTATGAATACTCTATTGTTATGTTAAATGACAGTATACACTTTCTGACTGT
The DNA here is from genome assembly GCF_905171765.1 of Bufo bufo. NCBI lineage: Eukaryota > Metazoa > Chordata > Amphibia > Anura > Bufonidae > Bufo > Bufo bufo. The sequence goes on from NC_053389.1 coordinate 142,213,451, forward strand.
AGTGGCCTCCTTCGGTTCTATGCTAGGTCAACAATAGAACCTTTATAGAGGTTATATAATCTGAATCTCAGACGTGGCGTAGCTGGGGTGGGCTAGTTCAGTCAGAAATAATAAGGTCCAATTTATCTTCTGACTCTCCCTTCTAAGAATTTACCTCTTCATGCTTCCAGCTTAATATATCTATACCTTATTACTAACTTTATTTTTCTCCTCACATACCTCTTTGTCCCTGTCTACCCTTTAAATGTTCTACCCATCTTTCCTCCACTTGCATCGGAGTATTACATTCTTGTGTATAGACCAGATTTGGTCTCTCCCGGAGACAAAAGATCTCCCATACTGCTATCCCCCATTGAGGATACTTTTTGAAAATGTTCAGTGTTAGGTTCATATTGTTGAATATTGCCAGTTAATGGTTTTTGTTTTTTCGTTCCTCTTAGACATTTTATTCCAATTTAGACTCTGAGGCATCCATTCAGGTGACATGATTAATACTCTGCATCCACCACCCAGAAAATGGGGTAAGATTTGCTCTTGCATACATCAAACCTCCCACATTACATGGCTAACATACAAGTTGTGACATATAATGTCAGGGGCCTGAAATCCCCGATAAAAAGAAGTCAAATCCTAAGACATTTCCACAAAAAAAAAAATACGAATTGTGTTTCTACAAGAAACACACTTTAAACACCAGAAAACACCTGATCTTACGCACTCCCATTACAATTTGTGGTTCCACAGCACCTCTGCTTTTGCTAACAAATTGGGCACCAGTGTGGGCATTCATAAACATACAAACTTTGCTTTAGTAGGGACAAAAATTGACCCTGGGGGAAGATATGTTTTAATTAAGGGACATATTGATTCCCAGCTCTATACGCTGGCCAATTTTTACGCCCCTAATTCTTCACATAAACAGTGGTATGAAACAGTGATGAGAGAACTGGAGCTATTTAGGGAGGGATTGGTCATAGTTGCAGGAGACTTCAACATCCCACTACAACCCTCTCTTGACTGTTCCACTGGGAAAACTTCAGTCCCTTTTAAATCCTTGGCCTCTATCAATAAACTATTCCACAAGCAATCCCTAGTAGATGTATGGCGTACCTTTCAACCCAATACGAGAGATTACATGTATTACTCAGCACCTCATAATTCTTACCACAGAATTGATTATATCCTCTTTCCAGCCGCCCTCATGCATCTATGTACACAGGTAGGCATCGGCTCGATGATTCACTCGGACCATTTCCCGGTTTTCATGTCCTTCAAAGTCCCTGATAGCCGACCCAAAGCTTTTAATTGGAGGCTAAATGAGACAGTTTTGGACAAACCAACAACCATAAAACGTATAGCGGAGAGCTTGAAAGAGTACTTCTTACTAAATAATGTTGAAGACATCTCGCCACATACTCTGTGGGAATCCCATAAATCGGTTATAAGAGAGGTTTTCATATCTACAGGGAGTGCAGAATTATTAGGCAAGTTGTATGTTTGAGGATTAATTTTATTATTAAACAACAACCATGTTCTCAATGAACCCAAAAAACTCATTAATATCAAAGCTGAATATTTTTGGAAGTAGTTTTTAGTTTGTTTTTAGTTTTAGCTATTTTAGGGGGATATCTGTGTGTGCAGGTGACTATTACTGTGCATAATTATTAGGCAACTTAACAAAAAACAAATATTTACCCATTTCAATTATTTATTTTTACCAGTGAAACCAATATAACATCTCAACATTCACAAATATACATTTCTGACATTCAAAAACAAAACAAAAACAAATCAGTGACCAATATAGCCACCTTTCTTTGCAAGGACACTCAAAAGCCTGCCATCCATGGATTCTGTCAGTGTTTTGATCTGTTCACCATCAACATTGCGTGCAGCAGCAACCACAGCCTCCCAGACACTGTTCAGAGAGGTGTACTGTTTTCCCTCCTTGTAAATCTCACATTTGATGATGGACCACAGGTTCTCAATGGGGTTCAGATCAGGTGAACAAGGAGGCCATGTCATTAGATTTTCTTCTTTTATACCCTCTCTTGCCAGCCACGCTGTGGAGTACTTGGACGCGTGTGATGAAGCATTGTCCTGCATGAAAATCATGTTTTTCTTGAAGGATGCAGACTTCTTCCTGTACCACTGCTTGAAGAAGGTGTCTTCCAGAAACTGGCAGTAGGACTGGGAGTTGAGCTTGACTCCATCCTCAACCCGAAAAGGCCCCACAAGCTCATCTTTGATGATACCAGCCCAAACCAGTACTCCACCTCCACCTTGCTGGCGTCTGAGTCGGACTGGAGCTCTCTGTCCTTTACCAATCCAGCCACGGGCCCATCCATCTGGCCCATCAAGACTCACTCTCATTTCATCAGTCCATAAAACCTTAGAAAAATCAGTCTTGAGATATTTCTTGGCCCAGTCTTGACGTTTCAGCTTGTGTGTCTTGTTCAGTGGTGGTCGTCTTTCAGCCTTTCTTACCTTGGCCATGTCTCTGAGTATTGCACACCTTGTGCTTTTGGGCACTCCAGTGATGTTGCAGCTCTGAAATATGGCCAAACTGGTGGCAAGTGGCATCTTGGCAGCTGCACGCTTGACTTTTCTCAGTTCATGGGCAGTTATTTTGCGCCTTGGTTTTTCCACACGCTTCTTGCGACCCTGTTGACTATTTTGTATGAAACGCTTGATTGTTCGATGATCACGCTTCAGAAGCTTTGCAATTTTAAGAGTGCTGCATCCCTCTGCAAGATATCTCACTATTTTTGACTTTTCTGAGCCTGTCAAGTCCTTCTTTTGACCCATTTTGCCAAAGGAAAGGAAGTTGCCTAATAATTATGCACACCTGATATAGGGTGTTGATGTCATTAGACCACACCCCTTCTCATTACAGAGATGCACATCACCTAATATGCTTAATTGGTAGTAGGCTTTCGAGCCTATCCAGCTTGGAGTAAGACAACATGCATAAAGAGGATGATGTGGTCAAAATACTCATTTGCCTAATAATTCTGTACAGGGTGTATAGCTTCCCACTTAAACAAGGTGAGAAAAGAAAAACTGGCCTCATTATACAATGAAATTCAGAAAATAGAATCTGCACACAAACAATCCCTGTCCGCGACACACCTGGATAAGCTGATCAAACCGAGAGAAGAACTGAGAGACCTACTTAACACTCAATTGGCCAAATTCTATCTCTCCTTAAGACAGAAATTTTTTGCCCATGGCAATAAACCAACAAAATTTATGTTAGCCATGTTGAAACAGAGAAAACGGAGATCTAGAATCATGGCCATTAAAGGGTTTCTACCACTAGAAATACTGTTATGTAGCTGACTGACATTAGCGATGCGCTAATGTCAGCACTACATAACAGTATGTTTCTAACGTTAGTCCCTGCAGCCGTTTTTGTTAAAAAAGCACTTTTATTATATGCTAATGAGCCTCTAGGTGCTATGTGGGTGTAAAATCAGCACCTAGAGTCTCCGTCCACTCACCCATTATCCCACCCAGGTCCAGTGTTGTGCCCGCCCAGCTCCTCTTGATTGATGGCACGGTCCGCCGCATCGCTGCCGAAATCCCGCGCCTGCGCCGTTCACTTCTGTCTTCGGCGCAGGCGCAGTGAGTGAATGATGCGATCCTGGTGCCGGATTCCTCACTGCGCCTGCGCCGACTACGTCACAGTGAGGAAGCTGGCATCCGGAGAGCGGCCTTCACTCACTGCGCCTGCGCCGAAGACAGAAGTGAACGGCGCAGGCGCGGGATTTCGGCAGCGATGCAGCGGACCGTGCCATCAATCAAGAGGAGCTGGGCGGGCACAACATTGGACCTGCTGCAGGGACTAACGTTAGAAACATACTGTTATGTAGTGCTGACATTAGCGCATCGCTAATGTCAGTCAGCTACATAACAGTATTTCTGGTGGTAGAAACCCTTTAAGCAACATGATAACTATGTTACCTCAGGTGATGTCGGTATTGCTAAGGCGTGCCACGCCTATTACTCTGACCTTTATAATATTGATACTTCTGACACAGAAGCTATAAAAAAGGAAAAGAAAGAATTCACGGCTTCCTTTTTGGATAAGCTCAATCTCCCTTCTCTCTCTCAGCAGACCAGGCGTTATCTCTGTGCAGCCCTATCCTGAAAACTGAATTAATGACAACCTTGAAGAACATGGCCAAAGGGAAAGTACCTGGCCCAGACAGCCTCCCTTTACTATATTATAAAACTTTCTCAGAACTCCTGGTCCCACATTTGCTAAATTCTTATAATTGCGCAATTAGAGGTACACCTTTCCTATCCCAGATGCTATTAGCACATATCTCACTGATACACAAACCTAACAAGGATCCCACTCTTTGCTCAAACTATCGCCCCATATCACTGTTGAACCTGGATGTGAAGGTCTTTGCAAAAATATTAGCCTCTAGGATAAAACCACTTTTACAGACACTTATACATTCAGACCAATGTGGTTTTGTCCCCAACAGGGAAGGAAGGGACAATACATATAAAGTAATTAATGCCATCTCTCTTACCAAGAAAAGAAAATCCTCACTCGTCTTGTTAAGTACAGACGCAGAGAAAGCATTTGACAGGGTGTCCTGGTCCTTTCTACGGAGCACCCTGTCTAGGTTCGGATTCCACACGATCTTCATTGATGCCATATTTGCTATGTATACCTCGCCTGGTGCCCAAATAAAAGTAAATGACATGTTGTCATCAACGGTTCACATCAACAATGGCACCAGACAAGGTTGTCCCCGGTCGCCGATTCTTTTCATATTGTCACTGGAACCACTCCTGCAACATATACGCCAATCGCCAGATATACTTGGTTTAAAATGTAAGGAAATCGAGATAAAACAAGCTGTTTACGCAGATGATCTTCTAATGATGATCTCGAGCCCAATACGAGCTTTCCCAGTTCTGATACAAGCCTTTGACTCTTTTAGTTTGATCTACAACTATAAAATAAATCCAACGAAATCTCAAGCTATGGGTATCAATGTACACACTACAGTTATTAGTAAACTACAAGTCACATTCATTTGGACAAAAGATTACATCAAATTTTTGGGGATCAATGTCACCCCTAATTTAGATTGATTATATATCGCAAACTACCAGCCTCTATTGAAAAGTATCCCCGATCTATTATAATCCTGGTTACCCAACTTTATTTCTTGGTGGGGCAGGAGAAATATATTTAACTCATTAGTGATACCGAAGTTCACCTACCTCCTACAAACATTGCCTATTAAACTGCCCCGGGAGTTTTTTGACCAATTCCGGAAGATAAGCTCTAGATATATATGGGGAAATATTAAACCTAGGCTGGCATTTAAGATTCTGCAACTGCCCTCGGATAAAGGCGGAATCGGATTACCTTCCATACAGAGGACATATGATGGCATTCATTTAGACAGAGTACTAGATTGGGTAAGGAGACCTCCACATAAGCAATGGATTCTGCTGAAAGAGGAGTTAGTAAACACACCTCTGAGATCTCTGGTCTTTTCAGACCCAAAAGACTTACATATTTCCAGAGATCACTCCTTACTCACAGGTACTTTACAAACTTTATGAAATGACAAGATCAGACAGTATTGTCTAGAATTCCCTTCCCCCTTGACGTTAGTAACTGATTGCTTACACAGAGACAGGGAAATATCACAAACACTACCCCGTCAACTAGCTGAATGCAACATGAGATTGGAAGATCTATTGGATGATAATGGGGTGTTTTTAAGTAAAACCGATATATCTTCCAAGCTACTTGTACCTGAACTGCACATAATGCTATACGAATACTTGAAAGCACAAGTTAAGAATTTTCTCGCTCATCAAAGGTCCACGACTGACCTCTCCTGGTACGAAAAACGCTTAACTCAAACAAAACATCCCACAAAAATGATCGTCAATGTCACGAGGAATCTCAGTTCACTTGACGCGCCCAACTCTCTATACTATATTAGAGAATGGGAAAACGATCTAAAACGGACCTTCTCTGATACTGATAAACGCTTACTACTGACCGCCCCAAAACAGATATCTAGATGTGTCACTATACAGGAAAATGCTTATAAACTCCTTACCAGATGGTACATGACCCCACATAAACTGAGCAAAATATACACCCTTACCTTCAATAAATGTTGGAGATGCCTCACACACGTGGGAGATTTCCTCCACATCTGGTGGTCCTGCCCTAAACTAACAGGTTTTTGGGACGATATCTTCCTTCAGATCAGGAAGATTCTAAAACTTTCAGATGGCAAACTCCCCCGCCTTCCAGAAATAGCCTTACTCTCCCTTTTGCCTCCAACCCTCTCCAACTTAGAAAAAAAGTTTATTAAGAATACTACTAGCATCAGGTAGACTACTTATTGCTACAAAATAGAAGTCTGAGGATGTACCATCTAGATCCCATTGGTTTGCCAAAGTAAATGACATAGCCAGGTTGGAGGAACTCTCCCATTGGGAACTTAGGAACCATAATAAGTATGAAATGATTTGGAAGCCATGGAAAACAAAGGCATAACGAGGATATCTCCAATTTTGTATTCACTCCATAGTATAGTATGTAACTCATTCTCCCTGATTATGGCATTAGTGGGAATAATAGAAGGTTAGATGCCAACGTCATGGTGCCTCTGAGTCTCAAATCCCTTGCACTATTATTGTTCGCTCGGATATAGCCAATGTATTGAATATTCATTATTTGGATCGTCTTGAGGAATCATTTGTTATGTCCCACTTACCTTTACCCCCCTCCCAACCTCTCCAACCCCCCCTCATATCCCTGGTTTTTCCCTACCCCTCCCTTTTACCCCTTTTGTCCCTTCTCTTTCCTCCCATCAATCCCTAACCTTTCATTGCAAGCTATCTTTGTACTTGGTCTAGTTAAAATGCAGTTTTCCTCAATCTTCAGAATTAGCTTGTCTATACTACTCAACATACTGTTTATGCTGTAAACAATGATATGGTGTACGATGAGATGGCGTGCAACATTGTAGGTCTTACTAACTACCTATTTAGTCCTGCTCAATTGTTACCCAAATTTTGATATTATATTGTGTGTACCTCATGTCATTGTATTCATTTCACATTTGACCACTTTCGATACATGTACAGTCGTGGCCAAAAGTTTTGAGAATTACATAAATATTGGAAATTGGAAAAGTTGCAGCTTAAGTTTTTATAATAGCAATTTGCATATACTCCAGTATGTTATGAAGAGTGATCAGATGAATTGCATAGTCCTTCTTTGCCATGAAAATTAACTTAATCCCAAAAAAACCTTTCCACTGCATTTCATTGCTGTCATTAAAGGACCTGCTGAGATCATTTCAGTAATCGTCTTGTTAACTCAGGTGAGAATGTTGACGAGCACAAGGCTGGAGATCATTATGTCAGGCTGATTGGGTTAAAATGGCAGACTTGACATATTAAAAGGAGGGTGATGCTTGAAATCATTGTTCTTCCATTGTTAACCATGGTGACCTGCAAAGAAACGCGTGCAGCCATCATTGCGTTGCATAAAAATGGCTTTACAGGCAAGGATATTGTGGCTACTAAGATTGCACCTCAATCAACAATTTATAGGATCATCAAGAACTTCAAGGAAAGAGGTTAAATTCTTGTTAAGAAGGCTTCAGGACGTCCAAGAAAGTCCAGCAAGCGCCAGGATCGTCTCCTAAAGAGGATTTAGCTGCGGGATCGGAGTGCCACCAGTGCAGAGCTTGCTCAGGAATGGCAGCAGGCAGGTGTGAGCACATCTGCACGCACAGTGAGGCGAAGACTTTTGGAAGATGGCCTGGTGTCAAGAGGGCCAGCAAAGAAGCCATTTCTCTCCAAAAAAAACATCAGGGACAGATTGATCTTCTGCAGAAAGTATGGTGAATGGACTGCTGAGGACTGGGGCAAAGTCATATTCTCAGATGAAGCCTCTTTCCGATGGTTTGGGGCATCTGGAAAAAGGCTTGTCCGGAGAAGAAAAGGGGAGCGCTACCATCAGTCCTGTGTCATGCCAACAGTAAAGCATCCTGAGACCATTCATGTGTGGGGTTGCTACTCATCCAAGGGAGTGGGCTCACTCACAATTTTGGCCAAAAACACAGCCATGAATAAAGAATGGTACCAAAACACCCTCCAACAGCAACTTCTTCCAACAATCCAACAACAGTTTGGTGAAGAACAATGCATTTTCCAGCACGATGGAGCACCGTGCCATAAGGCAAAAGTGATAACTAAGTGGCTCGGGGACCAAAACGTTGACATTTTGGGTCCATGGCCTGGAAACTCCCCAGATCTTAATCCCATTGAGAACTTGTGGTCAATCCTCAAGAGGCGGGTGGACAAACAAAAACCCACTAATTCTGACAAACTCCAAGAAGGGATTATGAAAGAATGGGTTGCTATCAGTCAGGAATTGGCCCAGAAGTTGATTGAGAGCATGCCCAGTCGAATTGCAGAGGTCCTGAAAAAGAAGGGCCAACACTGCAAATACTGACTCTTTGCAAAATTTCATGTAATTGTCGATAAAAGCCTTTGAAACGTATGAAGTGCATGTAATTATATTTCACTACATCACAAAAACAACTGAAACAAAGATCTAAAAGCAGTTTAGCAGCAAACTTTGTGAAAACTAATATTTTTGTCATTCTCAAAACTTTTGGCCACGACTGTAAATCAATAAAAAGAATTTTGAAAGAAAGAAAAGGCATTTTCTATGAGAGTGCCGGCTACGCACATTGTCGGTGCCCGTGTTTTGCGGATCCGCAAAACACATATGGACGTGTGAATGGACCCTTAAAGGGACTTCAGCTGCACTATGTCACCTGATGATTAAGATACTGGCTGTTATTCTAATCCTGAACTTGATCTTGGGCTTGTTCCTGGATTACTCTCCTGAAGATAGCTCTCCTCTCCTGTCTCCTGCTTTGTCCCTTTTGTTGTTCACCTAGTATCATTGCTCTACTCCTCTCTTGACCATCACTACTGTTATGCTACTGTATCCTGACTGCTTTCCTAGTGATTGACCATTGCTTTTGTTTCTCACTATTCCACTGCTTCATCAGCACTACCCCACCATTTGGAAGCTAGTCTGGAGACCAAATTCAGGCAGACTCCAAATGAGACTCCAAATTCATGCAGACCACAGATCAGAGTGCTAAATTAATTCAGACCCCATTTACAGCGTAAAATTAATCTAGACCCCAGATTCATTCAGATCCCCAAATTCATTTGAACCACTGTTTCCTCTTATAATGCCTATCCCTTAAATGTAGACCTCAGACCAGACCACTTCTGGTCCACTGTGCACTTCCTTCAGGTGCCCGTGCAGCACTGTAGCCTAATGTCCCACAGTATCAAGTCATAGTATGTACCTCTTCGCACAACGTCTTGAAGATGTATTCTGTCAGGGCATAGTGGGCACCCGGAGAAAAGGACCAGGGAGTGGTGAGTAAAGCCATCTCTAGCACCACTACATTCACCGCTCCCTCTGCATCTGTGTCCTTGATGGGCCCTATTCCTCAGTGGGCCCAGGGAAGCTGCCTCCCGGGTAGCCACGTCTCAGTGTCATGGCATTGAAGTCAATGACAGATGGATTCTCTCATGCACCAGCCCAGCACTGCACTATGCATAACACAATCTAACAGCTGTGCTTGATGTATTAACTTATAAGAGCATGTAATTTCACATTTTCTAAGTTTAAGTTGTATAGTCTCATTGTCCTTATAACAATTTGTGTTCTTGTAATTGCTTTCTTGAATGCTTTCCTCACCTCTTGGTTTCTCAAACAGTAGATGATAGGATTTAACATTGGGGACAGAATACCATAGAGGACAGATGAAACTTGGACAATGATGAAGGAATCTCCAGAACTAGGACCATTATAATTGAATGCGGCTGTAATATAGAAGATTGTAACAACTATGAGGTGTGAGGAACATGTTGAGAAGACCTTCTGTCTCCTTTCCAAGGAGCGGATTTTCAGGATAGTGGAAATGATTTGTATGTAGGAATTCATCACAAGTAGAAAAGGAGACATTCCTAGAAATATGGTGACCACATGTAATAACACCTGGCTGCTCTGGATGTCACTACATGCTGCTTCTAACATTGGAAGGATATCACAAAAGAAATGTCTGATATGATGATCTCCACAGAAAGTAAGATTTAAAGTCATCAAGGTATGAAATATGGCATTTAACAACCCGGCGATCCAGCACCCAGCAACAAAGCCTGAGCAGAATCTCCTATTCATAATGAGCAGATAATGGAGGGGGTTACATATGGCGACATATCGGTCATAAGCCATGGCAGCCAGAAGAAGACATTCAGACCCTCCAAAACAGACAAAGAAAAATAGCTGTGTGAAACATCTATGGAAGGATATCCTAACGTTCCCAGTGATAGCATTGGCCAGCATAGATGGGAGGGTTACTGTAGAGTAACAGACATCTAATAGGGATAAATAACTCAAGAAGAAGTACATAGGTGTCTGAAGATGACTGTCTAACTTGATGATGCTAAACACAGCAACATTTCCAATGATGATCATTATGTAAATGATGGCCATTAAAATTGTACAAAAGACTCGTCCTTCTGGGAATCCAAGAAGAATAAAATCATTCAATGTTTTGTTTTCTACTTCCATCCAATTCTCCTGCAAAAATCTGAATAAAGAAAAGGTGAATTATTTCCTGAAAGTTTCATGTGGTTGAGGAGGAAGACATGTAACAGCTTCTTGCTATTGATTTGCACAATTTAGTGGACATTTAGATTTACATTTACATTGATTACTTCAACAATAGAATTTTCTCCCAAAAATAAATATACATTGGGGAGATATATCAAAATGGTACAAAGGAAAACTGGCTTAGTTGCCCATGGCAACCCACCAGATTCCACCTTTCATTTTTGAGTACCTTTGGAAAATGAAAGGATTAATCTCAATGGTTGCTATGGAAAACTGATCCAATTTTCCTTTGTACCAGTATTGATAGGCATCCAAACTGATCAAATAAATGCTCGACTGGGGATAAATCTGGTGACCAGGCAGGCCAAGCAAGTGTTTCAATCTGGCAGATACATTCCTGGGAAGCCCTTGCTGTGTATGGGTAACATATGTGTCGTGTGCATATCACTGAGCTGTCAGTATCTCTTGTATCAGTACTAGGGGTGACCCACAGTCATATGAGATGGTTCCCCAGATCATTACACTAGTTGATGGGGCGGTGTGTTGCTCCACAGCAAAGGCTGTATTGATGTGCTCACCACAAGGTCTCTATACTCGAACCCAACCATTGTGGGATCGCAAACCAAACCAGGATTTATCACTTAAGACATTACGGTCCCAGTCCATAGTAGTTCAGGTTTCTCGTTCACAACACCACTGCATACTAAGGCAACAGTGGCTGGCAGTCAATGGCAGGAGACGTAATGGGTGACATGACACCAAGTCTGGGCAGAGAAAGTGATGTGTAATGAAGGTGCCACTTGTGTCTGGATGGTGGACAATGAAACTAGGAGCTGATTGTGCTTGTCAGTGGATCAAACGATCCTTTTGACTGCTGGTCTGTCTGGGCCATCCGGAGCCTGCCCTTAATGTGCGTGCCCCCACATAACAGCTACTCCCAACGACTCCTAACAGGTAGGTCAGAACGGCCTAGATGGTGGGCAATTTGTCAAAATAATCATCCTTCTTCTCTCAGGCCCATGATGTGCCCTGTTTCAAAGTCTGTCAACTAGGCAAAATGTTGTGAGTGTGTCGTAGAGGCATGTCTAGCAGATAACAATCTTTCACTACCCAAAAGTAGCTTCTGAGAGCCTTTTTATAGGGCAGCAGGGGAGAAATTTTACTCCCTCTTGTGGCAAGAGTCAGTTTCTAATGAGACCACACCTGTAATTCTTTATATATCTACCTGAAACATAACTGCATGCCAATTTATGCAGCAATCAGACATTTCTATCTGGGTCCATTATTTCTTTATTTGTCAATGAGTTCATAAAAAATAAATTGCTTACGCAGCGAATGAGCACTATATAAAATTGTTATATATAACTGATGTGCTGAGCTAGTGAGGGTGGCCGACAGATGAATTTTTGCACAGACTAGCCCCTATTGAAGGGGTAGTCAGATACTTTTAGTAAAGGTCCACTTACTTCGGTCTGCTGTCAAGTGATGATCCAAGCTGAACACCAACACTTAGTTCTGAGTGTTGTTTGGTTGGGAGAATTACTGCTTTAGGTGAACAGATTGTGAAGCAGACTGTGAAGAAGTAGATATTTCCTTCTTGTAACTGGCAACCTCTTAGAGGGGTAGTGGCAGGGGGAAAGGGTGTGTACAGTAGTCCCTAGAGCAGTGTGCATCATGCTGTACTTCAGTGGTGCACAACATAGATCAGACCAACAGCTAAAGCAACCATGGGCAGCAAGTGAGCTAGAGCACAGAAGGAAGAGAAGGGGTCTCCCTCTAACATGTGCAAACTGGAGGAATGATCAAGTGACTAGGATACAGGCCAGGCCTGAATTATAGTCCCTAGCTATGGACATAAAATGGCGGTCACCGCAATTGTGGTGACCACAAGGCAGCCACTTGCAGATCATGAGAGAAGAGGAAGTCCCCTGTAATTGAGGTGTCCTGAAGTGGCTGGGCAGCTCTGATGAGGAAGGCTGCTGGAGTGTGTGGGAGGAGATCAATTTCCCCCCTGCTGATGAGATGGATGCAAAAGATGTGATGACCTGCAGATGAGACAGCTACAGAAGACAACCGTTTTTCTGATGATGAGCATGGGAGAAAAGGGAGTCTCCTTCCTTGCCAAAGTACCAGGTGATGCAGCTAGGTCCATTGGGAAGAAGAAGCAGAAGGGTTACTTCCACTGAACCTGAAGAGGAGCCAATGAGCCACCAAAAACATTGGAGGAGCAGAAGGATAGATGAACCAGACCCCGAGTTACAGCACTTGAGGTCTATAGACATGTAAAATTGCCCCTGGATCAAGGAGATTCCCTTGGGAATCTTGACTGTGTATTTGGTCTGTATATAGTTAACCACTTCCCATCTGGGCCATTTGCCCCCTTCCTGACCAGGCCAAATTTTGCAAAACTGACATATCTCACTTTATGTGGTAATAACTTTGGAACGCCTTTATTTATCCAAGTCATTCAGAGATTGTTTTCTCGTGACACATTGTACTTCATGATAATAATAAATTTGAGTCAAAATATTTCACCTTTATTTATGAAAAAATCCCAAATTTACCCAAAAATTTGAAAAATTCGCAATTTTCTAAATTTCAATTTCTCTGCTTTTAAAACAGAAAGTGATACCTCATAAAATATTTATTATTTAACATTCCCCATATGTCTACTTTATGTTGGCATCATTTTGGAAATGTCATTTTATTTTTTTAGGACGTTAGAAGGCTTAGAAGTTTAGAAGCAATTCTTCAAATTTATAAGAAAATTGCCAAAACCCACTTTATAAGGACCAGTTCAGGTCTGAGGTCACTTTGTGGGGCCTACATAGTGGATACCCCCATAAATGACCCCATTGTAGAAACTACACCCCTCAAGGTATTCAAAACCGATTTTACAAACTTTGTTAACCCTTTAGGCGTTCCACAAGAATTAAAGGAAAATGGAGATCAAATTTTTAAATTTCACTTTTTTGGCAGATTTTCCATTTTAATCAATTTTTTTCTTTAACACATCGATGGTTAACAGAACAAAACTCAATATTTATTACCCAGATTCTGCGGTTTACAGAAACACCCCACATGTGGTCATAAACTGCTGTATGGGCACACGGCAGGGCGCAGAAGAAAAGGAATTCCACATGGTTTTTAGATGCCATGTCCCATTTGAAGCCCCCTGATGCACCCTTACAGTAGAAACTCCCAAGAAGTGACCCCGTTTTGGAAACTAGGGGATAAGGTGCCAGTTTTATTAGTACTATTTTTGGGTACATATGATTTTTTGATTATTCATTATAACACTTTATGGGGCAAGGTGACCAAAAAATTGGTTGTTTTAGCACAGTTTCTATTTATTAATTTTTACAGCGTTCACCTGAGGGGTTCAGTCAAGTGACATTTCTATAAAGCAGATTGTTACGGACGTGGCGATACCTAATATGTATACTTTTTCTCATTTATTAAAGTTTTACACAATAATAGCATTTTTGAAACAAAAAAATTATGTTTTAATGTGTCCATGTTCTGAGAGCTATAGTTTTTTTATTTTTTGAGAGATTTTCTTATGTAGGGGCTCATTTTTTGCGGGATGAGGTGACGGTTTTATTGGTACTATTTTGTTTGACATACGCATTTTTAATCACTTGGTGTTGCACCTTTTGTGATGCAAGGTGACAAAAATTGCTTGTTTTGACACCGTATTTTTTATTTTTTTTTACGGTGTTCACCCGAGGGGTTAGGTCATGTGATATTTTTATAGAGCTGGTTTTTACGGACGCGGCAATACCTAATATGTATACTTTTTTTTATTTGTTTCACTTTAACACAATAATAGCATTTTTGAAACCAAAAAAATGATGTTTTAGTGTCTCCATGTTCTAAGAGCTATAGTTTTTTTATTTTTTGAGAGATTTTCTTATGTAGGGGCTCATTTTTTGCGGGATGAGGTGACGGTTTTATTGGTACTATTTTGTGGGACATACGCGTTTTGGTGTTGCACTTTTTGTGATGCAAGGTGACAAAAATTGCTTGTTTTGACACAGTTTTTTTTTTTTTTTTTTTACGGTGTTCATCCGAGGGGTTAGGTCATGTGATATTTTTATAGAGCTGGTTTTTACGGACGCGGCAATACCAAATATGTATACTTTTTTTTTTTTTTCTATTTTTAATTTTTTTTTTTCATTCCTTGCTTGGGGACTTTTTTTTTTTACATGTGAAACTTTTTTTATTTTTTTTATTTTCAACCTTTTATTTTTATTTTTTTTATTTTATACTTTTCGTCCCCCATAAGGTCATACAAGACCTCTGGGGGACATTTACTTCACTTTTTTTTTTTTTTTCACTGTTGATTTCTCCTGTAACTGGGGCTGACATAGTAGCCCCAGTTACAGTGGAAATGCACCCCTAGACAGGCTGTACAGCAGCAATCCTGCGCTGTACAGCCTCAGAGCAGGGCTCATCGAGGTCTCTGAGAGACCTCACACAGCTCCTGCACACTCCGGTCACGGCGGTCACATGACCGCCGGGCCGGAACAGGAAGCGCACAGCGCATCCTGCTCTGCAGACACAGCGCTCGGTGAGCGCTGTGTCTGCAGCGATCTAGAAGGCAGGGACACCTGGGCACTGTCCCTGCCTTGTCTTAGGGTTGCCCTGCTGTCACTGACAGCGGGCAACCTGATCAGCAGCTGCACGATTAGCGTGCAGCTGCTATTTCTGAAAAGACGCTCTGGAACGTCCGTTCAGAAATAGACGTCCACCCATAGGACGTTTATATCCTATGGGCGGACGTGAAGCGGTTAAAGGACTGTGTTACTACGTAAGACCCAATTTGCTTAGAGTCTTTAAGTGTATGAAACCATCAAGAGTGCTATGCCCCATTAAGTGATGTAGCTGTCAAACCTGTGCAAATACTGTATGGTTATGAGTAAAAGTGGTTATTGGTAAGTTTTAAAGTGACAAACTAAGAAGACAGGTTGGCATTAGCAGGAGTTGCTCAAACCCACATGCAGTCGTGCATATACAGTACAGACCAAAAGTTTGGACACACCTTCTCATTCAAAGAGTTTTCTTTATTTTCATGACTATGAAAATTGTAGATTCACACTGAAGGCATCAAAACTATGAATTAACACATGTGGAATTATATACATAACAAACAAGTGTGAAACAACTGAAAATATGTCATATTCTAGGTTCTTCAAAGTAGCCACCTTTTGCTTTGATTACTGCTTTGCACACTCTTGGCATTCTCTTGATGAGCTTCAAGAGGTAGTCCCCTGAAATGGTTTTCACTTCACAGGTGTGCCCTGTCAGGTTTAATAAGTGGGATTTCTTGCCTTATAAATGGGGTTGGGACCATCAGTTGCGTTGAGGAGAAGTCAGGTGGATACACAGCTGATAGTCCTACTGAATAGACTGTTAGAATTGGTATTATGTCAAGAAAAAAGCAGCTAAGTAAAGAAAAACGAGTGGCCATCATTACTTTAAGAAATAAAGGTCAGTCAGTCAGCCGAAAAATTGGGAAAACTTTGAAAGTAAGGGCTATTTGACCATGAAGAAGAGTGATGGGGTGCTGTGCCAGATGACCTGGCCTCCACAGTCACCGGACCAGACCCAATTGAGATGGTTTGGGGTGAGCTGGCCCGCAGAGTGAAGGCAAAAGGGCCAACAAGTGCTAAGCATCTCTGGGAACTCCTTCAAGACTGTTGGAAGACCATTTCAGGGGACTACCTCTTGAAGCTCATCAAGAGAATGCCAAGGGTGTGTAAAGCAGTAATCAAAGCAAAAGGTGGCTACTTTGAAGAACCTAGAATATGACATATTTTCAGTTGTTTCACACTTGTTTGTTATTTATATAATTCCACATGTGTTAATTCATAGTTTTGATGCCTTCATAGTCATGAAAATAAAGAAAACTTTTTGAATGAGAAGGTGTGTCCAAACTTTTGGTCTGTACTGTATATAGGGGAGCAAATCCTGCACTTGTGGCCTGTTGCTAATGGCAATCCCCAGCAAAATGCATACGGTGGAGGATGCCCGCGGCGAACCACAAGTACCACAATAGACATCCTACACAAGGTAACAAGTGCGGATGTGATAATTAATATAACAATATAACAAAATAACAAAGATAGGTGCACTCTGCATACTCACTAAACCCTCAAACTGATTTTAAAATTGAGAGATTAGTCAACATGTCCTACGGTGTAGAACATGTCTAAGCCCGGGCACTACGCCAAGGTTTCTCAAGTAGCCCGGGACCTAACACTCTCCTACCTGAACCGTTTGGGCAATACCAGGAGCCAGTGGGCAAATTACAGGAGCATCAGGCCGACTCACAAACAGGTCACCTAGTTACCTCCAGCATGTAGCCATGCTTCCAATGGGAGGAGGGAGGAGTCTGCGAGTTAGGTTAGGTCCCAGGCTACTTGAGAAACCTTGGCGTGGTGCCCGGGCTTAGACATGTTCTACACCGTAGGACATGTTGACTAATCTCTCAATTTTAAAATCAGTTTGAGGGTTTAGTGAGTATGCAAAGTGCACCTATCTTTGTTATTTTGTTATACAGTTTCAAAGTGAACCATACCCTCTTGTGGAGAGAACAACATGTAAATCTGGAATAAAGTTCTAAGTTTGCTGCAAAAGGTTTTATGTGTGTCTAACTGCTTTATTTCTGTGCTATTCTGTATTATGCCCTCCTCTTAGGCTAGTTTCACACTAGTGTTAGCCATCTCCGACAGGCTGTTCCGACAGGAAACAGCCTGCCGGAGATGTCTGGTCTCAGCATTGCCGGACGCTACCTGATACCCGCCGGTCCCATTAACTATAATGGGGCTGGTCAATTTTCTTCATATTTGCCAGGGTGCGACTGTATCTCTGCCGGTCCCCATTGTTGTTATTGGAGCCGGAAGTCAAAGAGGTAGCTTCTGGCAATGCCAAAATGCAGAGAGATCTGGTAGGCTGCTACCTGATAGAAGAGCCTGCCGGATACAAAATGGCTAGTGTGTAACCAGCTTTAGACATACAGGCAAAACAGATAATAACATAAGAAGCAGAAATATAATATAAATCAGTAAAACAAACAATGTATTGTTTCAATGTTATTGGAGAGGAGTATAATTTGCACACAGAACAACTAATACATGTCAAGTAACGGATCCTAATGTCTGCTAACTGAGAAGGACTGTGAAAAAATTGTTTACCTGTAAAGGTGCAACGTAAAAGCTATAATATGTGAAAGAGTACTGCTTTTATTATAATTGCTTACAGGGGTTAAAGGAAATGACAATGATACCTATCATCAGGATAGTTTATCATTATCACGTTGGCAGAGTCCGAGTCCCAGCACACCCACCGATCAGCTACTTTAGGGTGCCGCTGCACTCACCACACTCCCTCATCCTGAGGATAAGTCATCAATATTATTTACCGGATAACCACTTTAATTAAAGAAAAAGGCATGTCTCTGTGCTGTCCGTGAAACAAGGTCCATGTAATGGTCACATTTCTCAGGCCAGCCCGACCAGGGGCCTACTGTCGTGTACTGAAATGATGCAGTGTGTACAGAACAGTAGACCTGCAGTCAGTTGGAACTCAAAGCACGATAGCTTACAATTAGGGATGAGCGAACTTCATATTTTGAAGTTCAAGTTCGTGTTCGGGTTGGGGTATATGCTGAATTGCGTTATGGATTCCGTTACCACGGACCATAACGCAATTCCATGACGGAATGCATAACAGAATACCTTTAGAGGCATTCCGTTATTCATTCC
Source organism: Bufo bufo (assembly GCF_905171765.1). Taxonomy (NCBI): domain Eukaryota; kingdom Metazoa; phylum Chordata; class Amphibia; order Anura; family Bufonidae; genus Bufo; species Bufo bufo. The sequence continues at coordinate 142,231,937 of NC_053389.1, forward strand.
GTCATAATAGAAGTCTATGGCCTGCATAACGGATCCGTCCGGTTTCCGTTATGAAGGAGACAACTTCAGCATGACGAAAACCGGACGGATCAGTTATGCTGGCCATAGACTTTTATTATGACGGAATGAATAACGGAATGCCTCTAACGGAATTCTGTTATGCATTCCTTTATGGAATTGCGTTACGGTCCATGGTAACGGAATCCATAAAGCAATTCAGTAAATACCACAACACGAAGCCGCACACGAACTTCAAAATATGAAGTTCGCTCATCCCTATTTACAATGATGCATTAAGCTTGACTCAGGCAAGCCCCGGTCGGTCTGGGAAAAGAAGCCCTCACACGGACCTTGTTTCACAGATCACACATGCCCATGTGAAAGCAGTGTAATAAGATACTTACTGCATTCTGTGGGGCAAGTAGATTATAAACATGTAGATTATTGCTCAATATCCAGAAAGTAGAGTTTTGTTGTTAGCGTCCATGTACTGGTGAGTAGCAAACCATTTCCTATATACAGCAAATCATAGACAGGGAACCAAACTCTGGAGTTTTCTGTAACACTCATGGGTTTATTCACTGGGGCATCAAGTCCTCAGAGGAAGTCTAATTAAAGGTGTTCTCTGGGAAAGCAAAACAAAAACATCATTATAAATAAGTTCATAAATAAAATAGCAAAACATGCTTATTTTATCTAGGAGAGGGGGGGGGGGGGAGAATCACTGTAGTTAGTCAAAATGTCCACTGTCCTGTTAAACCTGTGTCCAATGTCCACTGTCCTGTCAGAAACCTGTGTTAGAATGTAACTCAGATGACTGCATGAAACCTGTGGGGGGAGTGTCTGGGTATTCATCAATCAGCTGCGGAGAAAGAAAGGAAGGAGCCATAATACATCACACATATTCAGGCTCACTGGATGTGAACCTTATTCTCAGTCAGTCTGACAGGTACCGACCCATGGCTGCAGAATCAGCTAGCAGATTGCAGAACAGCCAAGGAGAAATTACATTTTTCAGAGAGTTCCCTCAGTGGCCCATGAGCAGTGGCGTACACACAATCCATGGGGCCCCGGTGCAAAACAGATCCATAGGGCCCCCTCCCCGTCAACCCCCCCCCAACCCACCGCGGCCCCCCTGCCCAACCTGTCGATGACACACTTATGGAGGATCTGTCGATGGCACACCTATGGGGGATCTGTCGATGGCACACTTATGGGGGATCTGTCGATGGCACACTTATGGGGGATCTGTCGATGGCACACTTATGGGGGATCTGTCGATGGCACTCATGGGGGATCTGTCGATGGCACACTTATGGGGGATCTGTCGATGGCACACTTATGGGGGATCTGTCGATGGCACACTTATGGGGGATCTGTCGATGGCACACTTATGGGGGATCTGTCGATGGCACACTTATGGGGGATCTGTGGTTATCATACTTATGGGGGGGATCTGTGGAGGACGCTGTTATGGGGGGGGATCTGTGGAGGGCACATGCAGACCACATGTGGTTGTAGTAGTTGCATGACATAAAATCTCCAAGCAGGCCAGGTATTATTCATACAGACATTCATTTCAATCGATTGCCAAAAATGCGGACGGCACACTGTGTGTTGTCTGCATCCGTTTGTACGTTCGGTCTGACCGCAATTTTTTTTTAACGTGTCCTATTCTTGTCCGTTTTGCAAACATGGATAGGACATTTCTATAGCAGTTTAAAGGGGTTTTCCCAAGTGTTTTCTCTTTTACTAATGACCTATTGTCTAGATAGGTCAGCAGTATTTGACCGGTGGGGGTCCGACACCTCACCGTAGCGCCGCGGCCTTCTGGCAGCTTTTCCTAAGCCATGTAACATCACATTCATTGGTCACATGGCCTAGGTGCAATGAATGGCGCTGAGCTGTGACACCAAGTAGAGCCGCTATACCATGTACTATACAGCACTGTGTGTTTGATGAGCAGAGATAATATACTACAGGGGAGTACAGATTTAGGGTTTACCTAATCCAGCCTAGGGTCAGTAAATTACAAGGTGTGACATAATGCACAGGACTACTTTCCATAGATAATGGAAGCACTGGCCTGTGTATGAAGTAACTGTAGCACTGTGCACACTATAGCCATTGGGGGAGATTTTTCAAAACTGGTGTAGAGGAAAAGTGGCTTAGTTACCCATAGCAACCAGTCAGATTCCACCTTCCATGTTTCAGAGCTCCTTTGGGAAATGAAAGGTGGAATTTGATTGGTTGCTATGGGAAACTAAGCCAGGTTTCCTTTACACCAGTTTTAATAAATACCTCATTGTCTGTTATCAGCTGCCACTTATCCCAGATACCAAGAAGTGAATAAGCCTCCCCTGCCTCCCATTACTGGAAGGACACAATCAGGAATCCTTCAGTGTCTGCAGTGCACCCTCTCCTCCCCTGACCACAGCAGTTGCAGGCTGTGCAGAGTATTGCACCTCACACTATCCCATGTCCTGCAGACCAGCCAGCTGTTACACTGTGCCTGACCTGTTATGGGTATTACACAGGCTTGCTGGTACCTACCTAGTGTAAATCTAGTACTCCACAGTTCATTATGGGATGTAGCTGCCAGGCTTCAGGTTTCAGCAGGAGGCAGATCACAAGAACTTCTGCCGGTTCGCCCTATGGTTACAGCGGCCCTGGGAAGAAGGCTAGCAATTACTCGAGTCCCTCCTCACTCTCCTCTCCCTCGCTCATTTTGGCCTGCTGTTGTAATGTGTCAGTGGGGAGGAGGGAGGAGGCGGGGACACTGGCGGCGGGGCCGGTGCAGTGACTCTACTCTAATACACCGGCCCCGCACACAGCTGTAAAGTATATTCACAAAGCTTTTAATCTTTGTAAAAAAAAATAAATGCTGTACTTACTAACTAGGGTGGCATGCGATGCAGACTCGCCGCCGGCAGCTTGAGCTCAACAACTCTACCTCCGTCATGTGACTCCTGCCCCGCCTACCTGCTTCATTCATAAAGTGGGAGGAGCAGGCAGACGGGGCAGGAGGCGCATGACGGAGATGTTTCTGACACTAACTGCAGGGGCCAGGAAGAGTCCACAGGCGGCCGGGCCCCCTGGAGTGCCGGGCCCGATCGCAACTGCGACCCCTGTATGTACGCCACTGCCCATGAGGAACTGTGTTTTGACACCGGCCCTAGGTTTTGATGCTGTTCCTGGTAACTGGAGACCTAGCTATGGCTGTCATGGGTTACCATGGGTTACCATGAATTTGACAATTTTGACTATAAATAAGCTCACGCAGGCTACGGGAATAAATATATTTACTAGGTGTGATTAAATATAAGGTAAAACAGACAGCTCACATACAGAGTAGTAAAAGTAAATAATCATGAGTTAGGGTTATTGGCTAAGCTCGGGACCCAACCCCCCCATTGACTAACCCATCAGACCCTTTCACCACCCCTAATAACCACGCACAGCCACTGGTCGGATTAAATCGGCCACAGCGGCCGTTTTTTATTAAATAATATAAATAACATAAACAACATAAATAATTACAATATAATAACATAACCCTTCTGACCTAGAACTGACGAGGGAGGTCGTAGAAGCCACGTAATGCACCTTAACCAACCAAAAACCACCACGGCAATTCCATCTTGCCCCCAGCCGCGTACCACAAGCTCGGGGACACCCACTGATGGACGTCACACTAAGCCAACCAGGTGCCCCAACTCTGAGAGTCCAGCCCCACCATTGAGGCTCTCTAATTCACCTGTACCACCCAGTAGCCCCAGCTTCTATGACCTCCCCCCGCCAACAACGCGCAGCTTGACTCTAACCTTAAGCTTGCGCGTTCCGCCACACACGGAGAGCCCTCTTCACTCCTCCTTGTAAATCCAGGGACCAGAGATCAATGCCCACAGCATTAAGGTGGACCCCATCATCCCTCCAGAAACCGCCGGTCCCCGATTCCAGCTCAGGGTGCCGCACCGACACTGCCCCATGCCTGGCATAAAAACGCCCAATCACTCGATTTAATTTAATTCTGGCCCTATTCAACCTGTCCACAGATCTAGCCTCCCTCCAGGATTTTCTTGGCACAATGTCTGACCACACAGTGACCATGGACGGGAAAAGGGACCACAATCGCAGAAAATCAAACCTGATGTCCCGAATCAACTCCCTGCAAGGCCGAACACCAAGGTCATTGCCCCCCACGTGCAACACTAGTACGTCCTGGGCCCTATCCAATCTGGCATGCCGATGCACCTCATGCAGAACACTTCCCCATAACATACCGCGACGCCCAATCCACCGCACCACAGCCACCTCCTGGTCAAATCCCAACTGACGCCCATTACGCCGAACATCCGCCCGCAGGGCCCCCCAGAAAACGAAGGAGTGCCCCAAAATCCACACCAACAATGGGGCAGCACCTGCAAGACAACAAAAGTAAAACAATGATTAGAACAATTCATATATCCTCAAATCGATCCCAACCGCACATACAAACGAAAACGGTCTGACTCCCACCTCCAATGCGCCTAATAACCTCATCCCGGATGCCCAGCCGCGCGGCCTCTGTGGCAGCCCCAATCCTGAAGGAATGACCCGTGAATTTACCAGAGTCCATTCCCAGGCGACGCAAACATTTCTTAAACACCGCCAACAATTGAAACCTGGACAAGAGGACCCATCCGCATGCCTGAGAAGTGGGCCATTATTAACTCGAGATTCCCTCCGGAAGTCCCGCAAACACTGAACTGGACACATCAAACAACCTGGCACCTCAAACAATGTTACATACTGACCTCTCCCCTCCTGATCCGTTTTGGAAAAACGAATATAAATTACCACCCTGTCAGCATACAGAACTACATTTTCCCCACACAAACCACCTTCACGACTCACACTACTACATACCAACTCCCCTAATCGAAACGCCCCGAAAAAAGCCAGAGCAAAAGCTAACCGAAATAACCTAACTTCCGAAACCGAATGGCAGACCAAGGCAACCTGCTCGCCCAACTGAAGCAACAGAGAAAAAGACACAGGCAAACGAGTGTCACGAACCCGCTGAAATCTTCTATATCCCTTTAACACCTGTCGCACCAAAAAGGACTTAGTGATGTCTGGGGAATTCCGCAACTTGAACCCAAAGGCCAAACCCGCCATACAGCTATTCATCTGCGCAACCGACCATCCTTGTTCCTTCACATGACCAATGAAGAGCAATAGCGGAATTTCCCCATCCAACACCTCGACCCCTAGGTCATTACACCACCTTTGCCAAGTGCTCCATGCCCTATCATATGCTCTCCAGGTGCCCTCACTTAATGATGCCCGCAACAAATCTCCTATTGTACCTCCAAGATCTCCCACAGCGACACTGGACACACCAACCCGTCCGGACTCGCGTCTGGGGCCAAGCGCCGAAACCGTTCCCACTGTAAATGAGAAAGTGCGTCAGCGATACCATTAGAAGACCCTGCCACATGCACAGCTACTATCCAAGTATTAAGAGAGAGACACATAAGAACCAGGCTTTGTAACAAACGAATCACCGGGGGAGAAGATGCAGACAAACCATTGATAGCTTGCACCACACCCAAGTTGTCGCAGTGAAACTAGGGAACTTCCGGTCCCTAAACTTCTCACCCCACAGTGAAACCGCCAGCACAATTGGAAAGAGCTCCTACAACGTCACGTTCTTCACCCATCCCTTTAATATCCAGGATTCTGGCCACTCTTCCGCGCACCACTGTCCATTGCAGTATACCCCAAAACCAACCCCGCCTGCAGCATCAGTGAACAAATCGAAATCAAAACTATCAACAACTCCCCCCATAACCAGTGCCCTACCGTTAAAATGCTGCAAAAATGAATCCCACACCCTGAGATCCTCTTTTAGGTCCTTGCCCAACCTGATAAAGTGGTGTGGAGCCACAATACCTGCGGTCGCGGAAGCCAACCTCCTACTAAAGATGCGTCCCATGGGAAGAATGCGACAGGCAAAATTCTATTTGCCCAGCAAAGACTGTAAATCCTGCAGGCGAATCTTCTTTGCCCTCAACGCGGCCGCTACCCCTGCCCTCAAATCCACCACCTTCTCCTCTGGTAGTCTACACTCCATGCGCATGGTGTCGATGACTATCCCAAGAAAACTTGACTCCGTTGTAGGCCCCACTGTTTTACCCGTCGCCAAGGGAACCCCGAAAGACTCAAAAACAGATTGCAACGTGGATAACAGCAAGGCACAAACTCTAGAACCTCCCGGCCCCAAACACAAAAAATCGTCTAAATAGTGAAGAATAGACGAGCAACCTGATTCCTGAACCACTACCCACTCTAAGAAAGAACTGAAATGCTCGAAGTATGCACAAGACACGGAACAGCCCATTGGCAAACACCTGTCCACGAAACAGCCGCCATTCCAAAAACAACCAAGCAAATATAAACTATCCGGGTGAACCGGTAACAGTCGGAATGCAGATTCGATATCAGATTTTGCCAATAGGGTACCCGGCCCTAACCTCCTCACCCACTCAACAGCCGCGTCAAAGGAAGCATAAACCACTGAACAGATCTCGGGGTCTATGCCTTCGTTGACCGACGCACCCTTAGGGAAGGATAAATGATGAATAAGCCTAAATTTATGAAGCTCCTTTTTTGGGACCAGACCCAGGGGGGAGATACGCAAATTACTTATGGGCGGCGTAACGAACGGACCATCCATCCTTCCCAAAGAAACTTCCTTCGCTCATTTTTCAGACACAATATCCGGGAATTCTAATGCCGAGCGCAAATTCTTCCGCGCCTCCACCACAGGTAACGGGTGCGAGGGAATATGAAAACCAAACTGAAAACCCAAACGTAAAAACTCCGCCACTTCCTGGCTAGGGTACCTACTTAGATAATCCTCCATCTTTTCCACCCGTACTGGAGTCCGCCCCTTTAGCAAACCCATCAACCCCCCTCTGTCTTCCGCCTCTAAAGCACCTGTTGGCCCCATGGCCCCCTCCACACACGGAGCACTCGTGCCTAAATCTACATTTTTGCCCGAATTTACAACTCCTTTCGTTAAAAAGGAAGCAGAAACCCTTACCGACTGGCACTGTACCCGAAGACTGGGCCGCCCCCCCTGACTCACTCCGAAAGGACTGACTAGACCTTGCGGGCGCCGTAACTCGCATCCATAAGGCTATATCCTTATGGTCCCATCTCATAGTAGGACGAACCGCTTTCCTTTGACGGAATTGTTCGTCATACCGCAACCACCCAGAACCGCCATACACCTGATAAGCCTCCCCAATTGCGTCTAGGTAACAAAAAAGGGGGGAACAGCAATCAGGAGACTTTTCCCCAATCACACTCGCCAGAATGGCAAAGACCTGCAGCCAATTACCAAACGTCCGCGGAATCAGGCGAAAATGGCACTTATCATCCTCCTCTTTCCTAACCCCATCCTTCTTCACTACATCTAAATTAAAACGCTCTAACGGGAGGAGAGAGAAAATTTCGACATATTCACCCCGCCAAATTTTCTCCCGCACCTCCGTCTTCAAATGTGCTCCCAGGGGACCTTCAAAGCACACGTACACCTCCCCTTTTGCAGCATCATCTAACCTGGGTTTATCCTCTTCCCCCCCCGCCTGCGTTTGCACTGACACTGACCCTGCTACTCCTCCGCTAGTGGGTGATGACGCTGTACCACCCCCAGTCCCCAAACCCCAAGCCTGTAAGGGTGCCGAACCTAACCCCCCCCCCATCTGGACTAACCCCAGCTAAGCCACACAACAAGCGTCCCAAACCACCAATAATAGTACTATTACTCCCACCCAAACTACCTGACCCTTGAAATGTGGAAAGCAATGACCCCAAGGATGTCCCACCAAGCTGCCCGGGCGCTGTGAACCCAGCAGCCGAGGGTCCTGATTCCTGTCGCGTGGCTCCTGGATCAACTGGCACGGTCCTCCCTTGATCGCTTGCTTCAGACGGCGGCAGCACCCCAGCAGCAGCCGCACTGGGTGCGTTGGACAGGACCCTGGGGAGCTCCCTCACATCTAGGCTGTAAGGACCAGCCACAAGCTGTCCGTCTTCCAAAAGGGGCCTGCGAACATCCCTTCCGCCAAGATGCGCAGCCCCGTGACGCTCTGAAACCGAATCTTCGCGCCCAAGAGGCCTGCTCTGGGGCTGGGACCCCGCCAGAGCAACCTCGTCCTCCTCCTCCGACTGAAGATCTTGGCGAGGCCTGTGCCGGCTACTGGACCTGCCAGGCACAGCCTCGTATGCCACTGCTAGGGGGCCAACCTGTGAGGGCCTGTGCCGTGCACCGGTAACTAACTGCGCAGCCCCGCTGACGTCTCTGCTGCTGCCACTAGTCCCTCGCAGAGCAGGCCTCCTCCTCCCAAGGCTGGAAGGGGACCTTCAAAGCACACGTACACCTCCCCTTTTGCAGCATCATCTAACCTGGGTTTATCCTCTTCCCCCCCCCGCCTGCGTTTGCACTGACACTGACCCTGCTACTCCTCCGCTAGTGGGTGATGACGCTGTACCACCCCCAGTCCCCAAACCCCAAGCCTGTAAGGGTGCCGAACCTAACCCCCCCCCCATCTGGACTAACCCCAGCTAAGCCACACAACAAGCGTCCCAAACCACCAATAATAGTACTATTACTCCCACCCAAACTACCTGACCCTTGAAATGTGGAAAGCAATGACCCCAAGGATGTCCCACCAAGCTGCCCAGGCGCTGTGAACCCAGCAGCCGAGGGTCCTGATTCCTGTCGCGTGGCTCCTGGATCAACTGGCACGGTCCTCCCTTGATCGCTTGCTTCAGACGGCGGCAGCACCCCAGCAGCAGCCGCACTGGGTGCGTTGGACAGGACCCTGGGGAGCTCCCTCACATCTAGGCTGTAAGGACCAGCCACAAGCTGTCCGTCTTCCAAAAGGGGCCTGCGAACATCCCTTCCGCCAAGATGCGCAGCCCCGTGACGCTCTGAAACCGAATCTTCGCGCCCAAGAGGCCTGCTCTGGGGCTGGGACCCCGCCAGAGCAACCTCGTCCTCCTCCTCCGACTGAAGATCTTGGCGAGGCCTGTGCCGGCTACTGGACCTGCCAGGCACAGCCTCGTATGCCACTGCTAGGGGGCCAACCTGTGAGGGCCTGTGCCGTGCACCGGTAACTAACTGCGCAGCCCCGCTGACGTCTCTGCTGCTGCCACTAGTCCCTCGCAGAGCAGGCCTCCTCCTCCCAAGGCTGGAAGGGGATCCCGCAGCACCTGGTCCTGAATATCTGCCTGCTGCTGCTGTGGGCTGAGAGGGGGCCCCCCCTGCAGCCCCTGGGTCCCGCCGGACACGTGGATTCCTCCCACGCCGGGAGGCTGCAGGAGAGGTAAGGCTGGAAGGCTCCCGGCGTGAAGGGTCCCCTGAGGGGCTCCTGACACGGCGCCGGACCCGGGGGGTTAAATCGGGGCTCAGGCGCGCCGGCGGCCGTACCCGCCGCGGTGTATAGCTGGTGGAGCTGGGCTAGCTATACCCTCCTCCGCCCCCCCCAATAGCGCATTCACTTGCTGCTCTAGCCATCCATGTCCCCTCGAATCCGCCGCCTCCCGCAAGCGCCGCAGCATCGCCTCCAGTGTACCAGCCATAACAGTATGCGATGCTGCTGCTGCTGATGTGATGCCGTCTCCTGCTCAGCTAAAATGGCTCCCGTTCCTCTGCCTTCCTTCCTGAACAACGGCCCCAGACGCCCGCCCCCTCCTGGCCACTCCCCCTCACAATCAGCTTAACCCTATCAAGTCCAGCCCTCGCTCCACCAAACCTCTCATGCTGGCCTCCCCTGATCCTGCGGCTCCGTCCGGCCTCACTTCACTGGCCTACCCAAACAATATAGGATGGTACTCCGGTCGCCATATTGTAGCACATGGCCGAATCCCAGGGAGTTCGAAGAAAGAAATAGTGTTTTTGTCACGGCCTATGATGTACGCTGTGACACTGTTTCCACACTTGCGGTTGCCCGCGGCAACGTATTGCTATTAGAGCATGCGGTCGCAGTGTCTCGGCCTTCTGGGTGATTGCCGTGACATGGTTGACTCGCATGCTGTTGCCGGTGGTTACATGTTTGGTATGCTTGTGTGTGCACTTCCCCCTTGTAGCCTTCCTCTGTCTGGTGCTGTAAGGGTTAACTCCCTTACTGGGTGTGGTCACTTGGCTTATATCTTCTGTGGTTTCCTGGCTGGAGGGAGTTGTATTTCAACTGTAGTTGGTGCTGGAGCTCTGCTCCAGTCCAGGGTGTTTCATCTGTCCAGTGAGAGCCACCCTTGTGGTCATCAATGTTATCCCGATGTCTCCTCCTCTTCCTATCCTTATTTGTATGGAGTGGGTTATGTTCAGGTAGTGGCGTCGCTAGGGGGGGCAATCGCCCCCCCTATGTTGTTCTTTGTCCCCCAGGTTGCCCCCCGCTGATTCCCCCAGGGGAATACTAATGAGCTCTTCCATTATGGAAGCGCTCATTAGAACCGAGGGACCAGGAAGTGGTGAACGCTCTGTACTTACCACTTCCTGGTCCTCGGCTGTCGGCTGTGCAGGGCTGCGCACAGCGTGAGGGCGCTCTGTGACCTCAGGCTGTGCGTGCCAGTTCAGAGCACAGTCGACTGAGGAGAGGCAGGCGGCGTCCAGGAGCAGGAGAGGTAAGTGTTTTTTTATTTTATAAAAAAAATGTGGCTGCTGGGGGCATAAGGGGGCTAATGATGAGAGGCATATGGGGGCTAATGATGAGAGGCATATGGGGGCTAATGATGAGAGGCATATAGGGGCTAATGATGAGAGGCATATGGGGGCTAATGATGAGAGGCATATGGGGGCTAATGATGAGAGGCATATGGGGGCTAATGATGAGAGGTATATGGGGGCTAATGATGAGAGGCATATGGGGGCTAATGATGAGAGGCATATGGGGGCTAATGCTGAGAGGCATAAGGGGGCTAATGATGAGAGGCATATGGGGGCTAATGATGAGAGGCATATGGGGGCTAATGATGAGAGGCATATGGGGGCTAATGATGAGAGGCATAAGGGAGCTAATGATGAGAGGCATATGAGGGCTAATGATGAGAGGCATATGGGGGCTAATGATGAGAGGCATATGGGGGCTAATGATGAGAGGCATATGGGGGCTAATGATGAGAGGCATATGGGGGCTAATGATGAGAGGCATATGGGGGCTAATGATGAGAGGCATATGGGGGCTAATGATGAGAGGCATATGGGGGCTAATGATGAGAGGCATATGGGGCTAATGATGAGAGGCATAAGGGGGCTAATGATGAGAGGCAGCATATGGGGGCTAATGATGAGAGGCAGCATATGGGGGCTAATGATGAGAGGCAGCATATGGGGGCTAATGATGAGAGGCAGCATATGGGGGCTAATGATGAGAGGCATAAGGGGGCTAATGATGAGAGGCGGCATAAGGGGGCTAATGATGAGAGGCGGCATAAGGGGGCTAATGATGAGAGGCAGCATATGGGGCTAATGATGAGAGGCAGCATATGAGGGCTAATGATGAGAGGCAGCATATGGGGGCTAATGATGAGAGGCAGCATATGGGGGCTAATGATGAGAGGCAGCATATGGGGGCTAATGAGAGGCATAATAAGTGTCATCCACAGATGCCCCCATAACAGTGTGTCTTCCACAGATCCACCATAACAGTACGCCTGCGCACTGACGAGAGACGGAAAGAAGGGGAAAGAATCCGCAGAAGCAAGCAGAGGACGGCACAGCAGACGACTGAATAGCTTCTTTTGTAAGTAAATTGTTTTATTATAAATGTATCCCTGCAGACCGCAATTCTCCGTATTTTGTAATCTTATTTATATATACTTATTTTGTTTTTGCCCCCCCATTTTTGACTGTGGTATCTTTGTGCCCCCCCACCCCCCCAATATATTGTTCCTAGAGTCGCCACTGTTCAGGGTGTTTGTATGTCTAGCTTGGTGTTACATGTCTGGTGGTGTTTGGTGTCCAGCTTGTTTAATAGACACTCCCCTGTCTCATGTTTATTGCAGCTATGAGTGTCCTGGGTTCCTGTGTGATTTGTGGTGTGTGCTGTGTCCTTTAATGTTGGTGTGGACAGCAGCACTTGTGCACGGGTTCCAGTCAGTGTGTCTGTGGCAGGTGAGTGTGTTATTGGTTTCGCTTACCTGCCATCTCCTTATGCTGTATGTGTTCCCCTCTCCTTGCAGCCTGGTCTCAGATAGAGACTCCTGTTCCTCCATTACTGGGATGAACAGGTCGTCTCTTCCCTGCTCCTTGGTGAGGGATTACCAGGGCGACTTAGGGTCTCTAGGAATGCTGAGTATGAGTCGTCCTACCATCGGGGTCCGCTGATGCGGTGAGGAGTGAGGGAGAGGATTAGGGACGCTGTAGGAGGTGACCTGCTCCCTTATTACTCCTGTTGGCCAGGCTGATCCCCTTTTACCCTTTGACACCGCACGATGGGGGGTTTCCCCCACTCCCCACCGTAACAGTTTCAATCAAATCATTCTACTTGGATGAAGTTACTCAAAGGAGTGCCAATTAATTTTCTGTGCAAACCAGGTTTATGCCCTTCAAGTGCCAATAAATTTTCTGTGCAAACCAGGTTTATGCCCATCAACCCCTCCTCCAGTGTGCAGCATGCATGTCTCTGAGGTAACCATAAAGGAATGTGGTCTTATCAGCACAATGAAGGTTGAACATTACAAGGAATATCATTACACAAAGTATAGAAGGTAGTATAAAAGGGGACAGAATTAAAGAAGACAGATCCAATCAGTGCTTAATTATGTATGTAAAATACCCTTACAACCCATTCCACCCCTGGTCCTTCCACTTTAATTCATTTTCATCTATCGCAAAATATAGTAACCAACATCATGACCTATTCTGCATAACATAATATAGCCCCTAGTCATTTGACAGAAACCCACTTTGAAACCATTCGATTTCTACAAAAAAAATAATAATAATAAAATAAAACTGTATGTTGGACTAACAAGAAGTGTTTTTCACTGAAGTCTTTTTAACTTCTGATCTTCTTGGATCCTAAACTTAGAAAGTCTCTGGTGCTTTAAAACATGGGAGATCTTGACATTGGAATAACTTGACAAATATCAGTCAGTTCTCCATGTTTTTGTGTTCTGTGCACCATACTGCTGCAACACATATGTAGTGTACGGGGACTGTAATACCCGTCACTACCAAAGTGTCACTTGGTGTGCTGTCGTCCCTCCTTAGTTATGGAGAAGTTGGTATATGTCAGTTTTATAAAATGTCATGTAATGCAATGCTATGTGTTTCCCTGTTACTATGACACTTGCATGTACAGGCCTGCTAGGGGTGTCATTCCAGCTTCTAGTCACTAGAGGGAGCTAGGGAGCCCTAGTCTATATAAGGCCCAGTCAGGGAAGGGAAAGGGAGACGGAGTCTAGTGTCTGTAATCTACAGTTGGAGATTAGACAATGTCTGAGACAAGTCCAGGCCTGAAGCCTGCTGTCCAGGAGAAGATTCCCTCCTGAATTCCCATATGCAGAAACAGGAATATCTTAGCTAAAGAGCCTGAGGAAGCAGCTGAGAGAGACCGAGGCAGAGTGCAGAGAAGCAAGAGGTACTAAAAATAACAGAGGAGGTACTTTCTAAAGCTATAGCCAAGGATATAAAGTCAGAACTAGGTTATTGGGCCTTGGTGAAGAATTGCTATATTCCAGGATCAGACAGAAATAGAGTGCAAGCTCCTGTACTGCAAGTCCTGTGTTCAACACTCTGTAATCACCTTGCTAAATCTGTAATTGCCTGCATCAACCGTATTGCAAAATCGACTGTATGCCAAGGAACTGCGATTCCAATATTGTCTCTGCATGAAAACTACTAAAGTTGGAGTTCTGTTTTAATACCACGTGTTCCTCAATTTATTCCTGCTATCCGCAAACGGCGTGCCACCGTTTAATTGGCACTGGCGTCACGAACAATTTCTACCATCACCTGCCTATGCAGAGAGTCAGCCGTCTCAGGTTAGTGTCATTGCACTACTACACCCAGAAACTCTATTACACACAACTTGAGTACGCTGCACCTCTCTTTTGGCGTCACGAACAGGATACGCACGCTTTCCAGTGCAAGAAGCGTGAACTTTGTGCCTTATACAGTTGCCCTGTGACCAAAGTGACAAATTACCTGTTTATTTAAAGTGGACTTTGTGAACTGAAAATCATACCCAAAGTGTTCCTAAAACCTCTAAAAAGCGCTGTGCAGTGTTGCGCTATCAAGAGGAAGAAAATCGCCACATCGGAGTGTGGTTTTGTGGACTTTTCATCATCCTGCTTGCTGTCAGTGAATAGACAGCATTTCTTGCTAAAGATGGCCGCTGAGCTTGCTGAATTTACTGCTGCGTCATCTTCATCCCAAAAAGGCGGGAAAAATTGGCGCCTTTCTGAGGAAATAGCGGGAAGGAGTTCAAGGTCAGGCGCCACTGCTTATCTGGACATTTGCATGTCTGCCCGCATGGACACCGCCTTCCATATACTGGAATACCTGGGGGACGGCCTCCCAGTGCAAGGGGAGGAGCTGGCTGATTTAGTTGACGCGACCCTATCGCTCTCCAGAGAAGGATCGAGCATGTTGGAAAGTGAACAGAGCGCTGCTGCAACGTCCGCACCTGAGATTGCAAAGATGTCTGATATTGGTGTAGAGCCAGAAGAGGCTCCACCGGCCTACTCTCCGGGACCGGAGAAACCCGCCTGCCGCCCAAGGGAGAAAGAACCAGAGCCCTGCTATGGCTCGTGGAGAGACTTTTTTCAGCCCTCTTTTAAATGGTCCTCACTCATGGCGGAGATCCGGGAGGCCGCTATAAAGCGGAATACCAAGACCAAAATCTATTACGAAGAGTTGACTAAGACTATCCATGAAAGACACACCAACACCCAACCCCGCCTGGAAAGGAGAAAGGGAGTGGTGGTGTCCTTTGACAAAACCCGTGGCTACGGGTTCATCCAAGACTATCTGACTGGCAGAGACCTATATGTGAATAGAAGGTCTGTCAAGAGAGACTACCTCCCTTTCTATCAACACTGCCTCCGCGAGGGAGAGGAAGTGGAGTTCACCCCTGCCGAGAGCCTGAGAGGCCCTTATTCCACTGCCGTGACCCGTCCCAAACGAGCACCTGAGGACTGGGAGGCAGAAGAAGGAGAAGACTACTCTGGCTGCGAGCGGGAACCTGAACGCTCTCCAGAGCCGGCCCATCACGCCTTTCAGGAGCGGAGCTCCTTCATTGGGCCTAACGTTTTCTGGCAGCCAACCGTGTTGGAGAAATGGGTGAGCCCCTATCCTTCCCCCGAGCTGCCTCGTCGGGAGAAGACCATACAAGATATGGAAAACTTGAAAGGACTTCATGCTACCTTGGAGAACATCCGGAGGGGTCGGAGACCAGACGCATCGCCAGTACCTGCAGAGGCCGAGTCCGCGCCATCGGTGACTGTACCTGCGCCGGCGGCGCCAGCAGATGACAGCGACTCCGACACAGAGAGCATCAGTGAGCAGATTGTCCGGCTGGAGGAGAAGTTGCGGGAGCTGCGCAAGATCGCGACCGCCAGGATCCAGACGCCGCCAAAGAAGGACGAGGTAAGGGTGCCTGTCACCACCCGTAGATCACCTTCTGCTGCCACCGCTCCGTCAGTGCCCCAAAGGAGACCCCCGGTTGCTGTGAATAGCCGCGCCGAGCCCACCGGACTGCTTGAGGCGGCGGTAACCACGCCATTCCATCCCACAATCCTTATGCCGGGACCGGTACGGTCCACCCAAGGGTTTACCCCTAGGCCCATGGGGCCAATACCTATTAGGGGCCCCTTCACCCTACAGCTGCCCTCCAATACAGTTATGTGGGCTCATCCTCCTGTAGAGGACTACTACAGGCCGTACTTGCCAGCAGAGCCAAGTGGTTATGATATGCCACTGTGAATCAGCCTGCTAGGCCTTTGATTTATTTCACTGCAGAAGTTTGATGTTAACCCTTCCAGGACAGGAGTCCTATGTTTCTGGTCCTTTGTTGCGGCTGCCAGTTTGTCCACGGCTCAGTGGTAGGTGTTGACCACTGAAATCACAAAGTCAGCAAGGCCACGTTTGTTTCCAGGACCTCCTGCCTGCTTTTGCTACCCCACGCCAAGTTGTGCCTGTTCCTTTAGTTGCACCTTTTACCCTTCACCCCCTTTTCAGGTTGATCAGGGGTCTTACAGCACTTGTCTTTGCTGTCCTTTTATTGTGCAACTTCATACTAAGGAACCGTGCCCGGAGACAGACTCAAAAGAACCTGAGCCTCTGAGATTTTTGCTCTTTTAAAGGAAATGTGCCCAGAGATGGACTCCACCGCATGAGAGCCTCTGTGATTTAATAGAAAAATAACCTGGGTACGGACTCATGTTTGTTCTTTGAGCCTCCAAGAGCTTTTATACTGTTTTATCTATTTTGCTGTTCTATCATGGACTTATTCATTGTCATGGACTATCCTGGTTATAATGTTACGCTGTGCCAGGTCAGCGCCCCCGTTCCATTCATTATCCTGAGAGAAGAGAACGACGCCCCTTGTCACTACCCTTCACCTTTGCCAATTGGACCTGATGTAAATGTAAATGCAGATGAATTACATGTATGTATGCCTGCATGTCTCTATTTTCTATTTCAGGTAGAGATTCCAGTTGGGCGACCCATGATGGAGTACGAGGTCGTACTCAGCTTAAAGCAGTGGGGTATGTAGTGTACGGGGACTGTAATACCCGTCACTACCAAAGTGTCACTTGGTGTGCTGTCGTCCCTCCTTAGTTATGGAGAAGTTGGTATATGTCAGTTTTATAAAATGTCATGTAATGCAATGCTATGTGTTTCCCTGTTACTATGACACTTGCATGTACAGGCCTGCTAGGGGTGTCATTCCAGCTTCTAGTCACTAGAGGGAGCTAGGGAGCCCTAGTCTATATAAGGCCCAGTCAGGGAAGGGAAAGGGAGACGGAGTCTAGTGTCTGTAATCTACAGTTGGAGATTAGACAATGTCTGAGACAAGTCCAGGCCTGAAGCCTGCTGTCCAGGAGAAGATTCCCTCCTGAATTCAAATATGCAGAAACAGGAATATCTTAGCTAAAGAGCCTGAGGAAGCAGCTGAGAGAGACCGAGGCAGAGTGCAGAGAAGCAAGAGGTACTAAAAATAACAGAGGAGGTACTTTCTAAAGCTATAGCCAAGGATATAAAGCCAGAACTAGGTTATTGGGCCTTGGTGAAGAATTGCTATATTCCAGGATCAGACAGAAATAGAGTGCAAGCTCCTGTACTGCAAGTCCTGTGTTCAACACTCTGTAATCACCTTGCTAAATCTGTAATTGCCTGCATCAACCGTATTGCAAAATCGACTGTATGCCAAGGAACTGCGATTCCAATATTGTCTCTGCATGAAAACTACTAAAGTTGGAGTTCTGTTTTAATACCACGTGTTCCTCAATTTATTCCTGCTATCCGCAAACGGCGTGCCACCATTTAATTGGCACTGGCGTCACGAACAATTTCTACCATCACCTGCCTATGCAGAGAGTCAGCCGTCTCAGGTTAGTGTAATTGCACTACTACACCCAGAAACTCTATTACACACAACTTGAGTACGCTGCACATATGTTGTTTCCAGCTTTTTACAATTTTGTAGTTCAGTCTCTTACCTGTGTTAATGTATGAGGGGATTGCAGGTGTAATCACCATCCTAAGTGCAGGTTCCAGATCTGCTTATCAGTATGTGTAGGACAGTTTATAGCTTTGTCTGTGGGAAGAGCTTTGACACTGGGACCTCCCACCCTTACTGGTCTGCAGTTTGTTGTACAAGGTCTTCAGCCCTGATTACTTTTGAGGTCCACCCCCAGATAGCTGAAGTGTGAGCAGCCAAGCCTTGTTCAGTATGGCACACATTGTTTCTTGTTGGGGGGCAGGCGGGTCACTATAAACTGTCTCTTACCACACCTGGTCATAACATGGGAGCCCTTGGACACTGCTGAGGTTGACAGCCTCAGGGGTTCTATTGCCAGTTAGCTGTTACAGCCTCAGACATGCATTCCATCATACGCACAAGATGATGTCATATCCCTGCACCATTAACCCCTGGAAACTCCTGAAAATGTCTGAGCAACCTCTGCACTGCCCTAATACAAACCTTTTCTTAGCCCTAACCCCTTTCTACCATATTACATTCCCTGCTCTGCCTCATATTCATTCCCTTATCTAGGGACATTTTAGTGGGAGGGGCTACTATTGTATATGTGTGTGTATGTGTACATAGGTAATTGTACAGTGGGTAAGTAGAGAGATATTTAGAGGGTATTGTGGGTTTTGTATAGTGTTGCTATTGTATTAGTAGTGTTGTAGCATATATATATATATATATATATATATATATATATATACTACATTAGTACCTCCCAAAAGTGAGCACACCCCTCACATTTTTTCATGGTGCAAAATTTGGTGTGCTCTCAAAATAACTCAACACACAGCCATTAATGTCTAAACCACTGCCAACAAAAGTGAGTACACACCTAAGTGAAAATAGCCAAATTATGCCCAAAGTGTCAATATTTTGTGTGGCCACTATTATTTTCCAGCCCTGGCTTAACTCTCTTGGGCATGGAGTTCACTAGAGCTTTACAGGTTGCCACTGGAATCCTCCTCCACTCCTCCATGATGACATCACAGAGCTGGTGCATGTTAAAGACATTGTGCTTCTCCACCTCCTGTTTGAGGATGCCCCACAGATGCTTAATAGGGTTTAGATCTGGAGACATGCTTGGCCAGTCTAGCACCTTTACCCTCAGTTTCTTTAGCAAGGCAGTGGTCATCTTGGAGGTGTGTTTGGGGTCGTTATGTTGGAATACTACCCTTCGGCCCAGTTTCAGAAGGGGGGGATCATGCTCTGCTTCAGTATGTCACAGTACATGGCATTCATTGTTCCCTCAATGAACTGTAGCTCCCCATAGCCGGCAGCACTCATGCAGCCCCAAACTATAACACTTCGACCACCATGCTTGACTGTAGTCAAGACACACTTGTCTTTGTACTCCTCACTAGAGATGGCCTTGCGGTTCACCCAGCGGTCGGTTCGCAGCGAACTTCGCTTGTTCGCGATTCGCCGAACATGTGAACATATGGCGATATTCACGCCCGCCATATTTTTTTACATTGTGAAGAACTTTGACCCATGACACATACATCAGGTGGTACAGGACAGCCAATTGAAAAGTTTCAGCACATGGACATACCCCCTACCTTATAAATAAACCTGATCTGGCCGCCATTTTACATTCTGTCTTTTGTCAGTGTAGGGAGAGGTTGCTGTGTGGAGCAGGGACAGACTGTTAGGGACACAAATCGCTAGCTAATAGGGCCACAAAATTCCTTTTAAGGACTGGTATAGGTGTACTATTGATAGGTGTGCAGTACAGAGGGGTGTAATACACTTATAATATACTTTCTAACATAGAAAGCATATTATAGTGGATTTGTATTGTGCAGCAGTGGTGGTGACGGGTGAGCGGTTCTGCAGCGATACTACAACTAAAAAGAGTGACAAACGCAATTACAAAAAATAATTATAACTGGTGTGATATACCAGTCGCCCCCCAAAACGACTGATTGAAGCAGGGTGTTATATACTAAGATATTTTCTTTATAGTGTATTTGAGTACTGCAGCATTTGTTTGCTGTTTTGCTACGTTCCCTCTGCTACACACAGTGACAAACGGTACTGGAAAAAATAATTATAACTGGTGTGATATACCAGTCGCCCCCCCAAAAAACTGATTGAAGCGGGATGTTATATACCAATATACTTTCTTTATAGTGCATTGCATTTGCGCATGCGCGTACGTGGAAATAATATTGCCAATATTTCTCATTGAAAAAAATAATGAATAGAGATCGCAAATTCTATTAATACATCTGGTATGTCACTGTCCATGTTGTGGGACTATTTGTGCACTTCTAGTAATTATTTCCTGGCTGCAAATATGAGCTGAACGTTTTTCAGGTTCGCCTGCCATTAAAATGAATGGGACCCACCGCGAACTTGCGGTTCGCGAACATTTGATCGCGTTCGCGAACCGTCCCGGCAAATGTTCATCCATCACTACTCCTCACCTGGTTGCCACCACACACACTTGACACCATCTGAACCAAATATGTTTATCTTGGTCTCATCAGACCACAGGACATGGTTCCATTAATCCATGTCCTAAGTCTGCTTGTCTTCAGCAAACTGTTTGCAGGCTTTCTTGAGCATCATCTTTAGAAGAGGCTTCCTTCTGGGATGACAGCCATGCAGACCAATTTGATGCAGTGTGCAGAGTATGGTCTGAGCACTGACAGGCTGACCCCCACCCCTTTAACCTCAGCAGCAATGCTGGCAGAACTCATACATCTATTTTGAAAAGACAACTTCTGGATATGACGCTGAGCATGTGCACTCAACTTCTTTGGTCGACCATGGAGTGGCCTGTTCTGAGTTGAACCTGTCTTGTTAAACCACTGTATGGTCTTGGTCACCATGTTGCAGTTCAGTTTCAGGGTTCTGGCATTCTTCTTACATCCTAGGTTATCTTTATGTAGAGCAAAAATTCTATTTTTCAGATCCTCAGAGAGTTCATGACCTGCCATGTTGAACTTCCAGTGACCAGTATGAGAGAGTGTGAGAGCTATAACACCAAATTTAACGCATCATGGATAAATAAGAAATCATAAATGCTCATGCTTTAATTCATTGGTAATATAATTAAATAATGAGCTCTTCAAGGTATATGTTATACTTATTGTACATGATATATATAGAGGTCTCCTTCGATGAAATAGTAAAAAAACAAAGAAACAAGTACAGCTATAATGCATAGATCGTGGCTTCAAGCATTTCAGTGGATATGATGCAATGACCTGGTGGTGTATGGCGTTTACATAGACTTACCTGGATGAGCCGCACTGGGGATTTACAGCTTAAACTAGGGCCTAGGAATAGGTTTACTGCAGAGAACTATAGGACAACTGCCCTGTATGCATGACGCTGATTATGTGGGGGGCAATGGCACTGGGGGTGGGGCAGTCCCGGAACTGAGGGATGCTGAGGTGCGGGTGGAGGACTTTCAAAGATGGCGGTCGGTGCACACTAGACCGAGCGCACATGCATGCCAGGCAACATGATGGGCATGATAGGAGGCATGCAGCGGAGGAACAAAAATAGCGGCCACTGGGCTAAACTGTCAAGAATGCATTGGGAAAGAGTATTAGGTGTCTTATAGTATTGGGTAGTGTGGCCGAAATATGGTGTATGCAGAGAAGAGAGATAGGAATGGGGTAAAGAATGGTTTGCATGAATAGAGAATATGGGAGAATGATGGTACAGTGGAAGTGGGGAAGATAGAGACGAAAGAGAGGGGAAGAGAAAAGGAAGGGGAGGAGGGTAAAGGCTCAAAAAGAGAAAGAGAGGGGAGAAGAATATGAAAGAGTGAAACAAAAGAGATGAAAAAAAGAAAAAGGGGGAAAAATAAAATAAAAGGGAGAAAAGAAAGGAACAGAGTAAAATAGAAAAAAATTAAAGAAAAAAGGAGGAAAATAATAAAGGAAAAGAGATAAAAAGAAAGAGAAGAAAAAAACTAAACTTAAAAAAGAAAAGGCTTGAAAGAAATGAATGAAAAAGTAAAATAAAAATAAGAGTAAAAAATAAAAATAGGGAAGTGGGGGAGGAAAATAAAGTAGTAAGGAGAAAATGAAAAGAAGGGGGGGAGGAAGGGGGAGGGGGTAAGGGGTGAGGTAAGGGAAATATAACAATATAAAGACTATAAGGATATGGCAAACCCTTTGTGCGGCTTCATCCAGATGACAATATTCAGTATCTTGTCTAAAATAAGAAAGGAAAAAGAGTTAGTATGGCATAATAACACAGAAAACTTTCAAGCTCATATTCACGATTGGGTCCTTTTGGTTCAAGTGTTTGTAGTTGGTTGGAAATCAAAGAAAAGGTGATCCAGCACCGGAACAAATCTGTCGTACAGTACATACGATAAACATCTCCTCCCTCCTACTCCAGTTCGGTTGACATGTTTTGAACACTGCGGCTCTTAATCATAGAGGCTATGGAGGCCATGATTTAGAACCGCAGTGTTCGAAACATGTCAACCGAACTGGAGTAGGAGGGAGGAGATGTTTATCATATGTACTGTCCCCTGTATATGTGAAAAATAAAGACGTCGCAACTACAGATTTGTTCCGATGCTGGATCACCTTTTTTTTTATTTCAATGTATTCCAGAGTTTGCCTTGGCTCGAACCGTGCACGGATTACATGAGGTGAGCTGGACTTATTACTTGCTTAATAGGACATTTGTAGTTGGTTGTAATTTTTTTACATTTGATCAATGTTGCCGCCTCTTCGGTGTGATTCCACTTGTTCCAGCACTTAAAATCGGAGTTGTGCTATGTTATGGCACTTGGAGATGAAGTTTGAATAGGTAATAGAAGGCCCGTCGCTAACAGACAGGCAAAACAAGCAATTGCTTGGGGCCCCGAGCTGGCCCGGGGCCCCAAGCCCGCCTGAGCGCTCTATAGAGAGCCTCAGGCGGCTGCAGCACTCCTGGTTACCTCCCGAGTTCCTCCTCTGCTGACTGCTTCTCCTCCTCTACCTCCTGGCTGTCACTCAGTCCGGCCGGGTACCGCGCGGTACAGGAACAGGGGATTCAGTTTCCTGTTCCCGGCCGGACTGACAGGAAGTGTACAATGAGTGCTCACTTCCTTTTAGTCCGGCCGCGGCCGGGAACAGGAAACTGAATCTCCTGACCTGTACCACGCGGTTCCCGGCCGCACTGAGTGACAGCCAGGACTGGAGGTAGAGAGCGAGGAGCTCGGCCACGCTACAGGGTCCAGGGAAGGAGCCGGAAGACTGAATTAACTTAGGAACTTATCTAAGGTAGGGTAGGGAATAAAAAAAACTAAAAAAACAGGGAGGGGGAGAGTAAGTAGGACACAGGGAGGGGGAGAGTAAGTAGGACACAAGGAGGGGGAAGTAAGAAGGACATGGGGTAGTGGAATAAGAAGGGAGGGGGGAGTCCACCATGGGCCAAGAAAGGCTCACAGGACTGGCACTTACATCAATTGAGCGTGATGTTCGCCAGTCTTTGGACATGGAGGATATTGTGATTGCCTTTGCAGAAAACAAGGTTCGCAAACAGCAGTTTTAGATCATTTGCACATGTTTGTAAGAACTGAAAAATGTTAATGTGTGTGTTTTAAGTATGTTGGATTTAGTTATTGTGCACTTTTTTATGTATATTGGATTGTATGGTACAGTGGTGTTTTTTGCAAATGTTCATTTGTTGAAAATGTTCAAATTTCATGCACATTAAATGCAACAGCAGTATTTGCACTGTAAACCTCCTTTTTTATTTATATAAAGTGTGGGTGAACTTAAACTGTATGGCTATACTGTGGTTCCTGTAGGCTTTGCGTGCGTAAGGTGGGGAGGGCGTGGAGGGGGGGGCCTCCATGTCTATTTTGCTTGGGGCCCCCAAATTCCTTCAAACGGCCCTGGGTAATAGGGTATTTTTGCATCTAATATTGCGCATCCAATCTCTAATACTTTGGCTAGTTTCACCTACATATGCTAATCCGCATGGGCATTTAATGACGTATACGACATTTGAGCTGTAACATGTGAAAAAACCTTTTATGGGGAAATTTCTGCCAGTAAGCACGCGGTATACTTTGTCACCTTTGGTGACATGTGAACATTGCAAACAGTGTAGATACGGAAATGTTCCCTTCCGTTGGGTTTTCAGAAAGGTCTGTCTGGGAATTTTGGAGATGGAGCCTATGTCTGCTCTTTAACCCCTTAGGGACTTAGGGTGTACCGGTACGCCCTGTTTCCCGAGTCCTTAAGGTACGTCCTAAGTTTAAAAGTAGATTGCGGCGCGGCGGGGGTTAATTGTGACAGGATGCCCGCTGAAATCATTTAGCGGGCATCCTGTCACAACGCCGGGGGGGGGGTCATGTGACCCCCGTATCGGTGATCGCCGCAAACCGCAGGTCAATTCAGACCTGCGGTTTGCGGCTTTTACCTGGTGCGGCGGCGGTGGTCGGCGGTGCCATCGGGTCCCCATGCGGCTGTGGGGGGGACCCGATGGCATGGAAGGCAGCGCGATGTCTAAGGAAGGCATCGCGCTGCCTTCCGGTGATGAGCCTATGAGATCCAGCCCCCTGGATCTCACAGGCCGGAAGCTGTATGAGTAATACACACAGTATTACTCATACAGCCAATGCATTCCAATACAGAAGTATTGGAATATCCAATAGAAAGAGAGAATCCAGCTTCTTGTGGAGTAAAAAATAGTTCTTTACTCCACAAGAAGCTGGATTCTCTCTTTCTATTGGATATTTTTTTAGGCCCAGTTCTGGCCTTTTTTTTCGTGCTTCGTGGATTAAAGTCAGAGGTGAGAGCTCCAGCCATTTTATCATTGTTTTGAGAAGTATTGCAATACATTGTAAAGGATTAGACCCCCAAAAGTTCAAGTCCCAAAGTGGGACAAAAAATAAAGTGAAAAAGAAGTTTCAAAAATAAAGTTTTACCCCCCAAAAATTAAAAGTTTCAAGTAAAAATAAACAAAAACGTAATTTTCCCCAAATAAAGTTAAAAAAAATTGGTAAAAAATAGGGGGGGGGGGGGGAAGTATACATATTAGGTATCGCGTCCGTATCGACCGGCTCTATAAACATATCACATCACCTAGCCCCTCAGATGAACACCGTAAAAAATAAAAACTGTGCTAAATAAACCATATTTTTGTCACCTCACATCACAAAAAGTACAACAGCAAGCGATCAAAAAGGCGTTTGCCCACCAAAATAGTACCAATCTAACCGTCACCTCATCCCGCTAAAAATGAGCCCCTACCTGAGACAATCGCCCAAAAAATAAAAAAAAACTATAGCTCAGAATATGGAGATACTAAAACATCTTTTTTTTTTGTTTTGAAAAAGCTGTTATTGTGTAAAACTTACATAAATAAAAAAAAAGTATACATATTTGGTATCGCCGCGTTCATATCGACCGGCTCTATAAAAATATCACATTACCTAACCCCTCAGATGAACACCGTAAAAAAACAAACAAAAAAACTGTGCTAAATAAACCATTTTTTGTCACCTTACATCACAAAAAGTGTAACAGCAAGCGATCAAAAAGGCGTTTGCCCACCAAAATAGTACCAATCTAACCGTCACCTCATCCCGCTAAAAATGAGCCCCTACCTGAGACAATCGCCCAAAAAATAAAAAAAAACTATAGCTCAGAATATGGAGATACTAAAACATCTTTTTTTTTTGTTTTGAAAAAGCTGTTATTGTGTAAAACTTACATAAATAAAAAAAAAGTATACATATTTGGTATCGCCGCGTTCATATCGACCGGCTCTATAAAAATATCACATTACCTAACCCCTCAGATGAACACCGTAAAAAAACAAACAAAAAAACTGTGCTAAATAAACCATTTTTTGTCACCTTACATCACAAAAAGTGTAATAGCAAGCGATCAAAAAGTCACACGCACCCCAAAATAGTGCCAATCAAACCGTCATCTCATCCCACAAAAATCATACCCTACCCAAGGTAATCGCCTAAAAACTGAAAAAATTATGGCTCTCAGACTATGGAAACACTAAAACATGATTTTTTTTGCTTCAAAATTGAAATCATTGTGTAAAACTTACATTAATTTAAAAAAGTATACATATTAGGTATCGCCCCATCCGTGACAACCTGGTCTATAAAAATATCACATGATCTAACCTGTCAGATGAATGTTGTAAATAACAAAAAATAAAACGGTGCCAAAACAGCTATTTCTTGTTATCTTGCCTCACAAAAGTGTAATATAGAGCAACCAAAAATCATATGTACCCTAAACTAGTACCAACAATATTGCCACCCTATCCCGTAGTTTCTAAAATAGGGCCACTTTTTTGGAGTTTCTACTCTAGGGGTGCATCAGGGGGGCTTCAAATGGGACATGGTGTCAAAAAAAACATTCCAGCAAAATCTGCCTTCCAAAAACCGTATGTTATTCCTTTCCTTCTGCGCCCTGTCGTGTGCCCATACAGCTGTTTATGACCACATATGGGGTGTTTCTGTAAACTACAGAATCAGGGCCATAAATATTGAGTTTTGTTTGGCTGTTAACCGTTGATTTGTTACTGGAAAAAATGGATTAAAATGCAAAATTTGCCAAAAAATTGAAATTCTGAAATTTCATCTCCATTTGCCAATAACTCTTGTGGAATACCTAAAGGGTTAACGACGTTTGTAAAATCAGTTTGGAATACCTTGAGGGGTGTAGTTTCTTATATGGGGTAACTTTTATGGAGCTTCTACTCTAGGGGTGCATCAGGGGGGCTTCAAATGGGACATGGTATAAAAAAAAACAGTCCAGCAAAATCTGCCTTCCAAAAACCGTATGGCATTCCTTTCCTTCTGCGCCCTGCCATGTGCCCGTACAGTCGTTTACGACCACATATGGGGTGTTTCTGTAAACTACAGAATCAGAGCCATAAATATTGAGTTTGGTTTGGCTGTTAATCCTTGCTTTGTAACTGGAAAAAAATTATTAAAATGGAAATTCTGCCAAAAAAGTGAAATTTTTAAATTGTATCTCTTTTTTCCATTAATTCTTGTGGAACACCTAAAGGGTTAACGACGTTTGTAAAATGAGTTTTGAATACCTTGAGGGGTGTAGTTTCTTAGATGGGGTCACTTTTATGGAGTTTCTACTCTAGGGGTGCATCAGGGGGGCTTCAAATGGGACATGGTGTCAAAGAAAACAGTCCAGCAAAATCTGCCTTCCAAAAACCGTATGGCATTCCTTTCCTTCTGCGCCCTGCCGTGTGCCCGTACAGTAGTTTACGACCACATATGGGGTGTTTATGTAAACTACAGAATCAGGGCCATAAATATTGAGTTTGGTTTGGCTGTTAACCCTTGCTTTGTAACTGGAAAAAAATTATTATAATGGAAAATCTGCCAAAAAAGTAAAATTTTGAAATTGTATCTCTATTTTCCATTAATTCTTGTGGAACACCTAAAGGGTTAACAAAGTTTGTAAAATCAGTTTTGAATACCTTGAGGGGGGTAGTTTAAATAATGTGGTCATTTTTGGGTGGATTCTATTATGTAAGCCTCGCAAAGTGGCTTCAGACCTGAACTGGTCCCTAAAAATTGGGTTTTGAAAATTTCAGAAAAATTTCAAGATTTGCTTCGAAATTTCTAAGCCTTGTAACATCCCCAAAAAATAAAATATCATTCCCAAAATGATCTAAACATGAAGTAGACATATGGGGAATGTAAAGTAATAACTATTTTTGGAGGTATTACTATGTATTATAGACGTAGAGAAATTGAAACCTGGAAATTTGCAATTTTTAAAAAATTTTGGGTAAATTTGGTATTTTTTTATAAATAAAAATGAATTTTTTTGACTTCATTTTACCAGTGTCATGAAGTACAATATGTGATGAAAAAACAATCTCAGAATGGCTTGTATAAGTCAAAGCGTTTTAAAGTTATCAGCACCTAAACTGACACTGGTCCGTAATGTGAAATAGGGCTGAGTCCTTAAGGGGTTAAGATCTTTAAGATTTTTCGGGCATCTGTTGCAAGGTAGAAAGGGGGAAGAAAATTTGGTAATGTGTGGATATGCCTGGTATAGTAAATGCCAAAATCTGTGTAGAATGTTTTTGACTTTAGTAGAGAAAGGATGGTATGTATGTACGGTAAGTATTCTCTGATACTGATTCTATGCTTTTCTCAGGGTATCAGTCAATCTGGATTTAATGACTCTGTCTGGGTATCCCCTGGTATAAAATTTATTTGACATTTATTTTATTCTTTGGTCCATAATGTCCTCATTTTCCACTATTCTGGTAATTCTTTTGAACTGGGACCGTGGGAGTGATTTCTTCATGCTAATAGGATAGAAGCTATCAAAATTAATTAGGCTGTTCTGGTCAGTGGATTTTGTTTAAAGGTCTGTAATTATGTAATTTAACATTAGGTTCCTTTAATATTATTGCATCCATAAAATGTATTGAGGTGGTATGGTGATGCAGGGTAATTCTGGTCATATTGAGTTGAGTAATGAGGGGAAAGTGAGTAAAGAGTCCAATGTGCCATTCCAAATGCAGAATACATTGTTGATCTATGTCTTCCATACAAGGGCACACTGCTTAAAAAGGGAATTAGTGTAAACAAATACAAACTGAGAATACAGTTTGGATGGGTTGCTTAATGCATCTGATGGGTTGTAGAAACGAAGACGTGTCTAAGAGAATGAACTTAGTGGTCCTGGCCAGGGATGTTAACAGTTTCTCAATAAAGGAGAAAGAATAGAATTGGTCGATACAACGATCGGGCGTCCTGGTTATTTATTTACTCTTTTATGTATTTTGGGTAATACGTACAGTACAGGGATGATGGAATGCGATTTAGTGAGATATGTTACAGTATCCTGATCTATTCTTCCTTTGGATAAGTTTGGGTTTAGAACTTGTTGTATTATTTGTGTGATAATAGGTGTGGGGTCTTGCTGTAGGGGTTCATAGACCTTAGTGTCTTGTAACTGACTGTAAATCTCCTCCAGATAGCCTTTTTATCCATTACCACCGGGTTGCCGCCCTTGTCATCTGGTTTAATGATAAGGTCCTTATCCTCTTTTAAAGTTTGTAATGCAAGATGTTCCTATGTGACATGTTCGACTGGCAACTGTATTTACCTTTTTCTATATCCCTTCTGAAGGCGTCAATGTCCCTGTTGACCAGAGAAATGTAGGTGTCCAGGGGATCTTTTAGGGGGAAGGAAGGAACTCCTTGATTTTAGTCCTAAATCATTAGCGTTAAAGTGGACTTTTAATCTTAAGTTCCTAAAGAATCTTTGCAAATCCAATTCCACTTTGAAGGTGTCAAATCTGTACATTGGACAGAATAACAAACCCTTTTGAAGAACTTGGATTTGTGATGGATCTTGGAGGAAATATTGATCACTAGAGACTGTGATGGAGATTCCCTACCTGTGATCTCGTGATCCTCTCTTGAGGGTGGTCTCTTGGATTATCGACAGTTCCTTCATGTCTTCGTCTGCGGTCTCTTCCTCGTCTGGATCCTAAAAAAGCGGAGTTTGCTTGTCTGCAGCGGCTTTATCAATCCCTGCTGGAATATGAGGATTCTGAAGAAGAAAAATAGTCCCTTGAGTAGTCTTGAAATCTGGTAATGTCGCCTTGCCATTTGTAGATCTGATTCATGCGGTAATCCTCCGCGTCTCTTTGGAACTTCTTCCCTTTCTAGTTCTTTACCTCTCGTTGATGGTTAGCAAGGGTGGTTTCAAGTTTTTCTTTTATAGAGTTATAATCCATCGTTTGTAACGTAGCCTTAAGTTGCTGTTCAGCAGTATCAATCTGCTCCTGTATTTTTGATGCTATTTTGTAGAAAGGAAATGGTTAAGGTCATCAAATCAAACAAGCAGCAATTCAGGATCTGATGGAACTGTTTGCAGTATTCCAGATCCTCCTTAAAGAGTGTAGGTCAGGTTGTCATTCGAAGTCCCTTTGGGATTCGCTGTTCTTTAATAAATTCAGCTATTGTTGCAGTGTGAAGCTAATGATCAAGCGGTGAGACTCTTTCTTTAGGTTTCTGCTCTTGACCTCTGTAGTTGGTATTTGCAGACATACCACCCCAACTGCCCTGCCCCCCAAGGCTTCCGGCGCATGGCGTTTATAAGATGCAATTGCCCCCCGCATAATCAGCGCCATGCATACAGGGCAGTTGCCATACACTTTTCTGTGCTAAACCTATTTATGGGTCCCTGGGCCCTAGTTTAAGCTGTATACCCCCGGTGCAGCTCATCCAGGTAAGTCTATGTAAACGCCATGCACCACCAGCTCTGCCATCTTTGCATCATATCTACTGACATGCTTGAAACCACGATCTATGCATTATAGCTGTACTTGTTACATTGCTCACTATTTTTGAATCCTTACGTTAGTTACTATTTCATCTAAGGAGACCTCTCTCTATATCATGTACAATAAGTATAACATACACCTTAAAGAGCTCATTATTTAATTATATTACCAATGAATTACTGCATGACCCTTTATGATTTCTTCTTCATCCATGATCATTTGGTAAAGACCCTCCTTGATTTAATGTGATTACCTATATAGTATATGCTGACATGTTGATGACCCATTATGATTTCCTCTTCATCGTGATCGTTTGGAAAAGATCCTCCTTCTTTTAATGTGACAATACATACAGTATATGCTGCCATGTTCTACAATGCACTATGTCTAGCAATACCGTGATGTTTTTCACATGGTCGCCACTGGTGAATTATAATATATGCCCCCTGGGGCAGAATGCTTATACCCTTTGTTATACCATAAGTATAATTTTACCACCATTCTGTACATTAGTAATTTTATGATTGCTCTTTATTTGATTGCTCTTTATCTGTGTATATTACAGTACTCTGAAGAAGGCCTTCTGGCTGAAAACGTTCAGTTGTAATTAACTACTGGAATACCCACCTAATAAATTAATACAGCATACAAAGGCAACACTGTGGAATACAGGAGTCTTTTATTATTTATTAAATTTGGCCTGGGAACCATCTCCCGCGATCTACGATATCAGAATTGGTGTGCCACCTAACCTGTTGTATATTGTTTCAAATTTTCTGTAAATTTAGGATTTTTTTGATAAATAAAGGTGATTTATATCGACGCAAATTTACCACTATCACGAAATACAATGTGTCACAAGAAAACTATTTCAGAAAGGCTTGGATAAGTAAATGTGTTCTAAAGTTAATACCACATAAAGTGACACGTCAGATTTCCAAAATTTGGCCTACATACAATAGAATTAAAAAAAATAATATTAATCTTGAACTAGGAGGCAGAGGTCAAAGTGGAGTAGGAGGTTGAGGAGGCGGTGGACGTGGCAGTGTAGGTAGAAGCGGTGGTGGAGGAGGTGGAGGAGCAGGAGGAGGTAGCCAACACTGTTTTTGTTGTTTTTTTTATTTTTGTTTTTTTCCCTTTATTTATATATTTATTTTTTTATTAATTTGGGAAGACCCCAAAACATCAGGAAATAGAAAAGAGAATGCAAAGAGAAAGTGCACTGGAGTATAACAATGGCTGGGTGCACCTGGTATACTTGTCTATTCAGCACAAGGTACGGACAAGTCCTGTGGGATCCATGCCTGGTTCATTTTAATGAACGTGAGCTTGTCCACTTTGGCTGTGGGCAGGCGGCTACGCTTGTCTGTGATCACCCCCCCTGCCGTGCTAAACACACTTTCGGACAATACACTGACCGCTGGGCAGGCCAGCACCTCCAGGGCATAAAGGGCAAGCTCATGCCATGTGCCCAGTTTGGAGACCCAGAAGTTGAATTTGGCAGACCTCCTCCTCATCCTCCTGGACAGCTGTGTACCTAGCCCCTGTTGGTGCAGGAACCCATCCTCCGAGCCACTTGTGAATGACTGGCCTGATAACCGTGGAAATGATCCATCTTCCTCCTGTGCCAAATCCTCTTCCATCATCACCGGAAATGTTTTTTCAAGGAGACATAGAAGTGGGATAGTAACGCTGAGGATGGCGTCATCGGCACTGGCTATGTTGGTGGAGTAATTGAAACAGCACAATGCGGCACACACGTCCCGCATGGAGGCCTACTCATTGGTGGTGAAGTGGTGCTGTTCCACAGAGCGAATCACCAGTGCGTGCTGCAGCTGAAACTCCACTATCACCTGCTGCTGCTCGCACAGTATATCCAGCATGTGAAGGTGGAGTTACAACTTGTGGGTACGTCGCATATGAGGCGGTGAGCGGGAAGGCCGAAGTTACGCTGCAGCGCAGACAGGCGAGCAGCAGCAGGGTGAGAACATCGAAAGTGCGCACAGATGGCCCGCACTTTCTGCAGCAGCTCTCACATATCGGGGGAATTTTTCAGGAACTTCTGCACCACCAAGTTCAGCACATGCGCCAGGCAAGGCATGTGGGTCAAACCGGCTAGGCCCAGAGCTGCTATGAGATTTCGCCTATTATTGCACACTACCAGGCCGGACTTGAGGCTCAGTGGCACCAACCACTCATCGGTCTGTTGCCCGTCCACAGCTCCTGCGCGGTGTGGGTTTTTTCCCCCAAACAGATGAGTTTCAAAACAGCGTGCTGTTGTTTTCCCCTAGATGTGCTGAAGTTGGTGGTGAAGGTGTTATGCTGACCGGATGAGGAGGTGGTAGAAGAGTAAGCGGAGTAGGAGGAGGAGGCAACAGGAGGCAAAGAGAAACAACCTGCAATCCTTGGTGGAGGAAGGACATGCGCCAAACTGCTATCCGCCTCAGGCCCAGCAGCCACTGCATTTACCCAGTGTGCAGTTAGGGAGATATAACGTCCCTGCCGGTGCTTACTGGTCCACATATTGGTGGTTATGTGGACCTTGCCACAGATGGCGTTGCGCAGTGCACACCTAATTTTGTCCGCCACTTGGTTGTGCAGGGCAGGGATGGCTCGCCTGGAAAAGTAGTGGCGGCTAGGAACCACGTACTGTGGGACGGCCACCGCCATAAGGTTTTTAAAAGTCTCCGTCTTCACCAAACGGAATAACAGCATTGCAAAGGCCAGGAATTTTGAAGTGCTGGCATTCAGGGCCAGGGATCGTGGGTGGGTAGGGGGGTACTTCCTCTTTCTCTCCAGTGTTTTTGGGAGATGGACAGCTGAAAGCTTCCATGGGACAGTGTGGACATGCTGGGTGATGGTGGTGGACGTGGTGGTGTTGCTGCCACATCCTCTGTTTTCAGGGTGGCAGGTTCCACTGTCACTCCAGAGGGGGAGGAAGAGGCCGAGAGTGCAGCAGAAGAGGGAGCAGGAGGAGCCTGAGATCTTTTGTGGTTTTTGACGTGTTTACTCCACTGCAGCTCGTGCTTTGCATTTAGATGCCTGGTCATGCAGGTGGTGCTCAGGTTTAGAACATTTATGCCTCGATTCAGGCTCTGATTGCTAAGCGTGCAAACCACTCGCGTCTTTTCGTCAGCATATTGTCTGAAGAACTGTCACGCCAGGAAACTCCTTGGAGCTGGCTTTGGTGTGCGCAGTCCTTAGGTGCGGTGGGCAGTAGCAGGCGAATTGGCTAGGGGATGGCTACTCTGCTTTTGCACCCTGCTCCCTCTTTTTCTGTGCGGCTGGAGCTGTGTGACCACCACCTCTTCCTCTGAACTGCACACGTCACTCGCATGACCTTGATTCCATGTGGGGTCTAGGACCTCATCATCCTCCACATCATCTTCCACCCACTCTTCAACCCTGCCCTCCTTGCCAGTCTGCACACTGCAGAAAGCCGCCGCAGTTGGCACCTGTGTTTCGTTATCATCAGAGATGTGCTGCGGTAGTCCATCAAAAAGCTTAAGAGACTGCTGCATGACTTGGGGCTCAGACTGCTTGAGGTGAAAGACAGATGTCCATGGGCTGCAGCTGCCAACTCTGCGCTTTCAGCAGGGGACCGGGTGGGAGACAATGCGAAGGAACTGGAGGCACTGTCAGCCACCCAATCTACTACCACCTGTACTTGTTCTGGCTACACCGGTATTTGGGCCTACAAAATAATGCTGAACATTCTGTAGCCTACGTGCACCTGAGGAAGGTGTTTCATTTGGGCATGTAGCTGGCACAGATCAACCATGTCCTCTCCCTGCAACAGGAGCTCACCAACACCAGCAGCACCACGACTAGAGCCACATCCATTATTTGATTCTCTCCTCATTCTTAGAGGTAACCCACCGAACTAACAGACGGATTAACTATATTAATTTCCCTGTCACGTATGCAATGCAGGTGTACCTCACACAAAAATTGGGTATAGTTCACCCATCGAACTAACAAACAGATTAACTATATTTATTTCCCTGTCAGGTATGCAGTGTAAGTGTAACCCACAACAAGAATGGGAATATGTCACCCACCAATCTAACAGACGGATTATCTATATTAATTTCCCTGTCAGGTATGCAATGCAGGTGTACCTCACACAAAAAATGGGTCGGGAGGCAGGGAGGCAATTGCCCCCCAGGCCGCCCTAAAAAAACAGCCGTCTTTAAAAATTATTATTATTTTTTTTATTCCTCAGGGCCGCACCACCGATCACCACAGGCAGCGCGGCCCTGGATATAATTGCGGCGGTGGTAAGCAGTAGGAGATGAGCGCTTCCATTGTGGAAGCCCTCATCTCCATATTCATCTGTATCGCTATCCTCAGGACAGCGATACAGATGCCTGTGCTGCGGCAGGGCAGGGGAGGCAGAGGAGTCTCCCTCCCCTGTTCTTCTGATAGGCCGCAGGCACTAATGCCTGCGACCTATCAGAGGCCGGCTCAGGCGGCGCGATGACGTCATTATCATCGCGTCTCCTGAGCCGGGCAGCACACATAGTTTGGGCGATTATCTTAGGTAGGGTCTCATTTTTTGCGGGATGAGGTGACGGTTTGATTGGCACTATTTTGGGGTGCATATGACTTTTTGATCACTTGCTATTACACTTTTTGTGATGAAAGGTGACAAAAAATGGTTTATTTAGCACAGTTTTTATTTTTTACGGTGTTCATCTGAGGGGTTAGGTCATGTGATATTTTTATAGAGCCGGTCGATACGGACGCGGCGATACCTAATATGTATACTTTTTTTTTATTTATGTAAGCTTTACACAATAACCGCTTAAAAAAAAATAAAAAATGATGTTTTAATGTCTCCATATTCTGAGCCATAGTTTTTTTTATTTTTTGGGCGATTGTCTCAGGTAGGGGCTCATTTTTTGCGGGATGAGGTGACGGTTATATTGGTACTATTTGGTGGGCAAACGCCTTTTTTCGCTTGCTGTTGTACTTTTTGTGATGTAAGGTGACCAATTTTTTTTTATTTAGCACAGTTTTTATTTTTTACGGTGTTCATCTGAGGGGTTAGGTCATGTGATATTTTTATAGAGCCGGTCGATACGGACGCGGCGATACCTAATATGTAAAAAAAAAAATACTTATGTAGGTTTTACACAATAACAGCTTTTTTTTTTTTTTTTAAATGATGTTTTAGTGTCTCCATATTCTGAGCCATAGTTTTTTTTTTTTGGGCGATTGTCTCAGGTAGGGGCTCATTTTTTGCGGGATGAGGTGACGGTTATATTGGTACTATTTGGTGGGCAAACGCCTTTTTGATCGCTTGCTGTTGTACTTTTTGTGATGTAAGGTGACAAAAAAATTGTTTATTTAGCACAGTTTTTATTTTTTATTTTTTACGATGTTCATCTGAGGGGTTAGGTCATGTGATATGTTTATAGAGCCGGTCGATACAGACGCGGCGATACCTAATATGTATACTTTCCCTCCCCCCCTATTTTTTAACAATTTTTTTTTACTTTATTTGGGGAAGATGACATTTTTGTTTATTTTTACTTGAAACTTTTAATTTTTGGGGGGGAAAACTTTATTTTTTCAACTTTTTTTCACTTTTTTTTTTGTCCCACTTTGGGACTTGAACTTTTGGGGGTCTAATCCTTTACAATGCATTCCAATACTTCTGTATTGGAATGCATTGGCTGTATGAGTAATACTGTGTGTATTACTCATACAGCTTCCGGCATGTGAGATCCAGGGGGCTGTATCTCACAGGCTCGTCAACGCAAGGCAGCGCGATGCCTTCCTTAGACATCGCGCTGCCTTCCTTAGACATCGCGCTGCCTTCCATGCCATCGAGTCCCCCCTACAGCCGCATGGGGACCCGATGGCACCGCCGCCCGCCGCCACCGTAATAGGTAAAAAGCCGCAAACCGCAGGTCTGAATTGACCTGTGGTTTGCGGTGATCGACGACATGGGGGGGTCACGGGACCCCCCACGCATTTAGCCGAGGTGCCTGCTCAATGATTTGAGCAGGCACCGGTTTCCGATCACCGCCTGCCGCGCGGCGGTGATCAGAAATACACAGGGCGTACAGGTACACCCTGTGTCCTTAAGTACCAGGACATAAGGGCGTACCTGTACGCCCTGTGTCCTGAAGAGGTTAAAGTGGCGTCAGCGAACTCGTTCCTGGTCGCTGCAAATGCAGGTGTACCTCACACCAAAAATGGGTATATTTCACCCACCGAACTAACAGACGGATTACCTATATTAATTTCCCTGTCGCGTATGCAATGCAGGTGTATCTCACACAAAAATTTGGTATATTTCACCCACCGAACTAACAGACGGATTAACTATATTTATTTCCCTGTCAGGTATGCAGTGTATGTGCACCTCACAACAAGAATGAGAATATGTCACTCACCAATCTGACAGACGGATGACGTCATTATCATCGCGTCTCCTGAGCCGGGCAGCACACATAGTTTGGGCGATTATCTTAGGTAGGGTCTCATTTTTTGCGGGATGAGGTGACGGTTTGATTGGCACTATTTTGGGGTGCATATGACTTTTTGATCACTTGCTATTACACTTTTTGTGATGTAAGGTGACAAAAAATGGTTTATTTAGCACAGTTTTTATTTTTTACGGTGTTCATCTGAGGGGTTAGGTCATGTGATATTTTTATAGAGCCGGTCGATACGGACGCGGCGATACCTAATATGTATACTTTTTTTTTATTTATGTAAGCTTTACACAATAACCGCTTAAAAAAAAAAAAAAAATGATGTTTTAATGTCTCCATATTCTGAGCCATAGTTTTTTTTATTTTTTGGGCGATTGTCTCAGGTAGGGGCTCATTTTTTGCGGGATGAGGTGACGGTTATATTGGTACTATTTGGTGGGCAAACGCCTTTTTGATCGCTTGCTGTTGTACTTTTTGTGATGTAAGGTGACAAATTTTTTTTTATTTAGCACAGTTTTAATTTTTTACGGTGTTCATCTGAGGGGTTAGGTCATGTGATATTTTTATAGAGCCGGTCGATACGGACGCGGCGATACCTAATATGTAAAAAAAAAAATACTTATGTAGGTTTTACACAATAACAGCTTTTTTTTTTTTTTTTAAATGATGTTTTAGTGTCTCCATATTCTGAGCCATAGTTTTTTTTTTTTGGGCGATTGTCTCAGGTAGGGGCTCATTTTTTGCGGGATGAGGTGACGGTTATATTGGTACTATTTGGTGGGCAAACGCCTTTTTGATCGCTTGCTGTTGTACTTTTTGTGATGTAAGGTGACAAAAAAATTGTTTATTTAGCACAGTTTTTATTTTTTATTTTTTACGATGTTCATCTGAGGGGTTAGGTCATGTGATATGTTTATAGAGCCGGTCGATACAGATGCGGCGATACCTAATATGTATACTTTCCCTCCCCCCCTATTTTTTAACAATTTTTTTTTACTTTATTTGGGGAAGATGACATTTTTGTTTATTTTTACTTGAAACTTTTAATTTTTGGGGGGGAAAACTTAATTTTTTCAACTTTTTTTCACTTTTTTTTTGTCCCACTTTGGGACTTGAACTTTTGGGGGTCTAATCCTTTACAATGCATTCCAATACTTCTGTATTGGAATGCATTGGCTGTATGAGTAATACTGTGTGTATTACTCATACAGCTTCCGGCATGTGAGATCCAGGGGGCTGTATCTCACAGGCTCGTCAACGCAAGGCAGCGCGATGCCTTCCTTAGACATCGCGCTGCCTTCCTTAGACATCGCGCTGCCTTCCATGCCATCGAGTCCCCCCTACAGCCGCATGGGGACCCGATGGCACCGCCGCCCGCCGCCACCGTAATAGGTAAAAAGCCGCAAACCGCAGGTCTGAATTGACCTGTGGTTTGCGGTGATCGCCGACATGGGGGGGTCACGGGACCCCCCACGCATTTAGCCGAGGTGCCTGCTCAATGATTTGAGCAGGCACCGGTTTCCGATCACCGCCTGCCGCGCGGCGGTGATCAGAAATACACAGGGCGTACAGGTACGCCCTGTGTCCTTAAGTACCAGGACATAAGGGCGTACCTGTACGCCCTGTGTCCTGAAGAGGTTAAAGTGGCGTCAGCGAACTCGTTCCTGGTCGCTGCAAATGCAGGTGTACCTCACACCAAAAATGGGTATATTTCACCCACCGAACTAACAGACGGATTACCTATATTAATTTCCCTGTCGCGTATGCAATGCAGGTGTATCTCACACAAACATTTGGTATATTTCACCCACCGAACTAACAGACGGATTAACTATATTTATTTCCCTGTCAGGTATGCAGTGTATGTGCACCTCACAACAAGAATGAGAATATGTCACTCACCAATCTGACAGATGGATTAACTATATTAATTTCCCTGTCACATATGCAATGCAGGTGTACCTCGCATAAAAATTGGGTATATTTCACCCACCGAACTAGCAGACGGATTAACTATATTTATTTCCCTGTCAGGTATGTAGTGTAGGTGTACCTCACAACAAGAATGGGAATATGTCACCAACCAATCTAATAGATGGATTAACTAATAACTATATTTATTTCCCTGTCAGGTATGTAGTGTAGATGTACCTCACAACAAGAATGGGAATATGTAGAGTGTATTGGGATGGCTCACCCTCCAAATTGCAAGGAAAAAGGGTGCTCCCCCTAAAAAGGTTACCCCAAACCTTTAAGGCTGGGTTCACACGAGCGGATGCCGTGCGTGGCATCCGCTCCGTGAAAGAGTGCCAAGACCCGATGCAGACTGCAGAGGCACGGAGCATTAACATGACTGATAATGCTCCGTGCCTCTCTGTGATTTCTTTACTACGAAATCACAGTGACAACTTTATCTCATAGTGATTTCGTAGTAAAGAGGTCACAGAGAGGCACGGAGCATTATCAATCATGTTAATGCTCCGTGCCTCTGCAGTCTGCATCGGGTCTTGGCACTCTTAGGGAAATCAAATATGCAAATAGATAAGAGGGGCACACCTGCATCTAATTCACACCGAACACTGGCCAATATTTTTAAAAATGTATTAAATATAATACAAATATGGTACCTAATTAATCACTCTAAAATACATAAAATATAGATTTAAAATATAATCATGCCAAGGGTTAATGTGTACATAGACTAGATCTCAGTAGTGAATATAATGTCTCTTTTAATAGTGCTGAGTCTCAGCCTATAAAATAGAAGGTACAGTCTCTGTATTGGTCCGCGGTTTGTCTGCGATTCTTCCGATATAAGTGATTTCACTATGCTTGATGTAAAAAGAAATAGATGTAATTGTCCTTTGCGTTTATGTTACATATATTTTTCCACAGTTATAGCTTTATCTCACAATTGTGACTTTGCTAGTACACTGTGATGAAGTATAGCGGGTTACTCACTGTTTAGAAGCGGTGGATTATTCGGATTTTTGCGCTTAACGTGGCGTCCCACGTGTTATCAGCGCAGATGATCGTACCTCCGGTCAGCTTTAGAGTGAGTAATGAACTTGCAGAAAAAGAAACAGTCCGTTTAGGTGTCGGGGTCAATAGAGGATTAGACCCACTTGACATTTGCCGTAGCTTGATGTCTTTTTGCAGGGCAAGGCAGGACTTTCGTTTCCTTACGAAATATATTCGGATGTTTGTTGCAAATTCAATAGAGATGCGCAGATGGTATGCTGCGGTTTTCTTCCTTCTGTAGAGACTTGTGTACACCAGACGCGTTTCGGAGTTAACACGACTCCTTCCTCAGTGGTCAAGTCTCATCTGTTGTCTGGCTGTTTATATAGGGCTGAATCCATTTATCCATTTGGGGCTATTACGTCATTTAATGAAACACCTGAAGGCTAAAATCTAGCTTGGCCGATCATTTAACCCCTTAGTTGTGGCATTTTTGCGTATAAAATTGCTTAAAAATCTTCTATGGTATAAAATAAATATATATAATTGGGAATAATGACAATGATAACAATAATTCTTAAATATGCAGCTTTTTGACAGGTATTATGAGATAAATAACAACTTTATGAATCTTATATTTTTAAACATCTTATATTTTTGAACAACTTATATTTTAAAAACAGTCTAATCATGCGGTTTTTGTTATTAGATGATATCTTCAATGTATGTGCTTAAAATCAAACTATATATCCAAATATTAAAATACTATTTGTTTATTCATTTTTATTTTGTTGCAGTTTTTGTTTATTCATTTCTATTTTGTTGCGGTTTTTAATGTGTTTCCTTTAAATGTATCAGTATTTCGAAGAAATTGATTAAACGATTTTCTAAAATAATTTTCTAAAATAAAAAACTCATAAAATGTTTATAAATTATTCCCATAGGCTCCCATATGTGTAAAAAATAATAGGTAGTATTCATATGTTATGACTATATGTATATATGGGAGCTTATAGTTGAGAACTGAACTCATCTGATTGAAGCATAGTGTTGGTGGTTGGTTTCGATCTATGTGGACAAACTATGATTTTACTTGTTGGTGATTAGTTGTTTCTACAAAATATAAACACATAGACCTCTTTATTTGTGTGTATGTTCGTATCAGAACCATATGTGCCTAATACTGTGTTGATATGTTGCATATTCCAACCACTCAAACAGGTTTGCTTAGATCGTGTCTTGATATGTATTTTTTAGAATACCGGCAGGTATGCACATGCTTCTGCGGTTTTCATGTTTGCTCGTTAAATTTATTGTTCAGTCTAATATATTAGAGAAGTTTTAATCCATGAGAGACCTTTTAAAAAAATATATGAGTATATAAATATACAAAAAATATAAAAGATATATAGTTAATATATAATTACTATTAAAATTGCCCTAAAAAATTACTTTAAATAATTTTTATTTAAAAGTTTTATTGTTAAAAACTAGATAAAAACTATATGTCAACACATTTTTTAATTAATTCTTTCTTTCTTTTTCAGGGTGTAATTCATTTACAAGAGGTCAAAATATATATTTTTGGTGAGTTTCTATATAGGATCCAATCGATCATTTTGAATTTATAGAAATAGTAAGCGGGGCTTATTATTAGTCGTCTTCTTTTTACAAAAACCCAAATACCTCAATTTCTGCGTTTAATCCCTGTGGGAGGAGGGAATTAAATTCAAAAATCTTTCTTTCTGGATTCCATCCTAGACATTTTGCCTATATGGTCCCCTCCTCTCCAATGTACATTTGCTTTTTCCAAGGCTGCAAAACTCATTCCTCTTGGGTCCTGATTATGTGATGTCTTGAAGTGAGGGCAATAAATTTAAAGGACCAATTTTTAGAGAAAAAATATCCACTAGAACTATTAGAATCCTCATTAGAAATAGTACGAAATCTCGATCGAAATACCTTCTTTTCAGAGAAATTAGAAGCACCAAAATCTAATACACAAGAAATTGTCAGAATAATATTGCCATTCAACTCACAATACAAAAAGATTAAATACATAATTAATAAACATTGGCATCACATTACCAAAGATAGGACAATAGGACACATTTTGCCTAATAAACCCCACATTACCTTCACCAAGGCACCAAATTTGGGCTTATTGGTTGCCCCTACAATTAATAATAAATCTTCAAAAATACCAACTATCCAAAAGTGGATGGGTATGTCAGGCTTACAACAAGGCTTGTAACATAAACGCAAAGAACAATTACATCTATTTCTTTTTACATCAAGCATAGTGAAATCACTTATATCGGAAGAATCGCAGACAAACCGCAGACCAATACAGAGACTGTACCTTCTATTTTATAGGCTGAGACTCAGCACTATTGAAAGAGACATTATATTCACTACTGAGATCCAGTCTATGTACACATTAACCCTTGGCATGATTATATTTTAAATCTATATTTTATG
The DNA here is from genome assembly GCF_905171765.1 of Bufo bufo. Lineage (NCBI taxonomy): Eukaryota > Metazoa > Chordata > Amphibia > Anura > Bufonidae > Bufo > Bufo bufo. The sequence continues at coordinate 142,273,856 of NC_053389.1, forward strand.
TATTTTAGAGTGATTAATTAGGTACCATATTTGTATTATATTTAATACATTTTTAAAAAATATTCGCCAGTGTTCGATGTGAATTAGATGCAGGTGTGCCCCTCTTATCTATTTGCAAGAATGGGAATATGTCACCCACCAATCTAATAGATGGATTAACTAATAACTATATTTATTTCCCTGTCAGGTATGTAGTGTAGGTGTACCTCACAACAAGAATGGGAATATGTCACCCACCAATATAATAGATGGATTAACTAATAACTATATTTATTTCCCTGTCAGGTATGCAAATGCAGGTGTACCTCACACCAAAAATGGGTATATTTCACCCACCGATCTAACAGACGGATTAACTATTATATTTTTGTGTCAGGGGTACAAAGATGGTGGATTGCACCCACAAAAAAATCGCTATAGGTCACCCACAGAATTAACAGCCAGATTAATTATTATATTTCTTTGTCAGGTGTGCAAAGCTGGTGTATAGCACCCACACAAAATTCACTATAGGTCACCAACATAACAAATAGCCAGATGAGATTCCTAACACTGTCCCTCACTTCAGCTGCCTGCTTTCTGTCCCTGCACTACTCAGAGCTGATGGGCGGTGCTACATGTGATCCAGCTTTTATAGAGGCTGGGTCACATGATGCACCGGCCAATCACAGCCATGCCATTACTAAGTTCCCACAGCTTAAAAGCTTGTTGATTGGCTGCCCAGCAAAGTTCGGGTTCGGGTCCGTACCGAATTTTACACTTTACAGTTCTGGTTCGCTCAACATTACAAATAAATTGTAATTTTAAAAAAAGCGATTTTTATGATGAAAAAGCAGTAAAACTTAAAAAAACTAATAAATTTGGTTTGGAGGGACATTTTCCCCAGAGCACAATTGCAAGTGACAATGCCATTCATTTGTGTTGGGCAGCGGAATGCACACATACCACCTCTGCTATTCAGTGAATAATTGATTGAATGGCAATGGCGGTATCTGCACAGTGCGCTGCATGAGACAAAGTGAATGGCATTCACTCCTGCTGATGATGCACACAGCAGCCAGGCTGCCTCAGCCTCAGAATGCGGCACGTGTATTCCTGTGATCTGCATAAACCCTGTGAAGGGGGTGAGAGAATGAGAATAAAGAGTAGGTACCACTGCAGTGGCAGGAGGGAGATCACCATGTTTGAACGGCTTTGACTTTTTCAGGTTCGTTTTTCGATGAATCCACTAAAATGTAGCACCATTTTTGTGCACTTCAGCAAGAAAAAAGCACTAGGGAGGAAGAAGAAGGGTTCTCACATGACCCTGGGAGGAAGTGGGTAGGAGGGCTTGCCCTGAATTGCTGACAAACAGCCTGGATGAGCTAATCGGTGCTGCTGCAGGTGGGGGGTGCCCTAGCAGAACGTCATTCTGTGTAGGGCTGTGAATGAGGGTGGTTGAGTCTTACAGAGTCTGCAAAAAACACTATCTTCGAGAGTTAGGGAGATTTAAACAACAATCAGGGACAGTCAGAAATCAATCAAGCTTGTATTCTTCTGCCAGGGACAGTGAAGGAAAATAATAGAATTACAAGAAGAAGACAAATTGTGTGTGTAGAATAGGGACAAGCAGGGAAGCAGTCAGCATGGGAGAAAGAAATGAGAAGCTGAAGCTGGGTGTACCTCCTAGCACAGCTACAGCTGCTGTAAATCTTCGAAGCAGCTACCTGCAAGGACATCCTTTCATTTTTTCCCCATTTTCACAGAAATCTTTTTTTTGGGGGGTGGAATAAACGAAAACTGTCCAACACATGTTCTAATGTTCTACTATCCAATCTAGCATAGCATATAGAATACTAGTGAGAACTCTGTGTCAGGACATCTCATATATTTATTTAGATTTTTGTTTAAGTTTGAAAAAAATGCATAAATCAGTGATTGATAATGTAATATTAGGGCTAAATCCATGTATTATCTCCACACACACAGTTCCAATTTTTTATTTATTTAATTAAATTAAACCTGCATATACATGATTAGTACAACAGTACACAGAATAGTGCAACAATTTACCTGTGAGTGATAATGTGAAATTAAGCGTCAGGCCTCAATCATCATTTGTTTATTGTATCTCCACACGTTTGGAATGATATTTTTGTGGGGACTTGTTTGATGTAATTAAAGCAGCATATAGGTGATCAATAGACAGGGTAGGGCAACAATTTACCTGTGAGTGATAACATAAAATTAAGCATCAGGCATCAATCATCCGTTTTTGTTTATTGTTTCTCTACACGCATGGAATTCCATTTTCTGGAACCTATTCAATTTAATTAAAGCAAAATATACTCATATAACTCAATTATTAGAGGTACTGGAGGGGCTGGCAAAGATCCAGCAGTCATGGTCCATATTGGAACCAATGGCACCTGGTAGCTGGTGAGCCCTCATAGATCTTGCAATTGTGCTCAGGAATGACACCTTTTTTTCTAGGAGTGAACAACTTGATATAAGATGATGTTTCAAGGAGGTTCATTTACTGATGAGGATGTTAGGGTCACATACAACGAATGAACTCCAAGTCTTATGTCTTTCTTTTAGTTTTCAAATACTAGCAATTGCTTTTTTTAAGGCTCTCTTCACCTCATTGTTTCTCAGGCAATATATAATGGGATTCAGCAATGGAGGTAACACACAATTCATAATAGATGACACTCGGGAACCAGTAAAAGATTTTCCAGACTTGGGGCCATTGTAGCTCAAGATACCTGTTATGTAAAAAATTGTGACAACAATGATATGAGAGGAACATGTGGAGAAAACCTTCTTCCTTCCCTCAGAAGAGTGGATTTTCAATATGGTGGAAATTATGTGTGTGTAGGAGTTCATCACAACTAAAAATGTGGATACTCCAAGCAGCACCGTGTCTACTCTTATCAGCATCTGACTACTGTATATGTCGCTACACGCAGCTTCTAACATTGGAAGAACATCACAGAAGAAATTATTGATATTGCGAGATCCACAAAATGATAGTCTTAAAGTCATCAAAGTGTGGAACATAGAGTTGATCAAACCAAGCAGGAAACATCCTGCCACAATGTAGGAGCAGAACCTTTTGTTCATAATGAGGACATACTGTAGGGGATTACATATAGCTACATATCTGTCATAAGCCATGGCAGCCAGAAGAAGACATTCAGTTCCTCCAACACAGATAAAGAAATAGAGCTGGATAAAGCATCCACTGAAAGAGATCCTCCTGTTTGCTGTTATAGCATTGACCACCATAGCTGGGAGGATGATTGTAGAGTAACACACGTCTAAGATGGACAAGGAAGACAAGAAAAAGTACATTGGAGTATGGAGGTGTCTGTCTACCTGGATAATACTAAATACTGACAGGTTGGCAATAAGAACCATGATGTAAGCCATAGAGATTAAAAATGAACAGGCCATTGGTCCTTTTGAGAAGTCTAGTAGAATAAAGTCATCATTGAATGTCTTGTTTTCAAATGCCATCAAAAAGTCTGAGGAAACAGAATCAAGGTGTTAAAATTTTAGAACATATAGATCAATGTTCTAGATATATAGTTCATTCTTCTACTATGGTAGTGGGCAGGTAATTAAGAGAACACATCTTGGTGTCTAGAAAGAGGATTTGGGTAGTAAATGAAGGTACCATGCTTGAAATTCATTAATATCACCAACAGTCATTAATACCGAAGAATGATATTAAATGGAAATCCTAAGTAGTTTTCTTCTGTGTCATTTGACTGAGATTTATCTTGCTACAAGGCACCTACGTTAATTACCTTCATCATTGCTCAGTAAGTTCAGCATCTGGAAGTCTCAGAAACAATGTTTGAGATAGAAGGCATGAATTTAGGGGGAATTTGGACAACACCTGTAAATGAGTATCTGCTGATGATCAGCTGAACATCAGGAATCTAATGGAGGAAATTTGTTTTGCTGACTGTTCCAGAGTGTGAGTAACTCTTTATAAAAGCTATCTTCACTGGCTAATTGAAAAGGTTGTGAGCAGTGGATGCCTCCTTGCTGATAATAGACAAGATTTAAGGGGATAACTCTTTTACATGGGGTTTACCACTAACAACACATCCCCTATCTATAGTATAGGTCAGCCAAAGGCTGTCCGGGCATGCTGGGAGTTGTAGTTTTGCAACAGCTGGAGGCACACTGGTTGGGAAACACTGGTATAGGTAATGTGATTGATCGCTGGGGGCATGACTGCTGGGACCCCCCAGTGATTGTGAAAATTGAGCACTGGTGCACATGCATGACCACTGCTCTACTCACTTCTATAGGATTGCAAGTACAGTGCTCTGTTCAATTAATTTCTATAAGACTGCCATGTAGAGTGCTCAGTGCCGTCTTCAGTACCATAGCAGTTAATGGAGTGATATTCACCACTCCATTCTAATAGTGGACTCCAGGAAGTCCGCTTTCATGATTACTGGGTAGCCCATTGTTAGACCCCCAATAATCAGACACTTATCATCTGTAGATAGATTACTGTTAATGCGAAAACATCTTGACACATCGAATGGGAAGATGTAAAGGGAATTTGTCACCAAGTTTATGCTGTCTATTTGAGGGCAGCAAGAAGCAGTGAAAGGCACACTGGTTTCAGCAGTGTATCTGTTGTACTGTATCTATGAATATGCTGTAGTTGAACTCACAGTTTAATAGTTGTAGCATGCTGTGAATGTTGCCAAACAACATTCTTCAATCAGCCAGTTCCTTCCACAGGGGGTTTCTATCAAGTAATGGTGTTGAAGGCCAAGTTTATTTTCTGGTGTCATGCTGCATCAGATGGAGGTCGACCCAACTGTAAGCCCTAGCACCCACCACCATCTCCCAGACAAAGCAACTGATAAGTATAACAATATAAACAGGTAACCACATAAACCAAGTATGCATTTAACCTATTATACATATAGTAAGCTGCCAATTTTAGCACAATGCAAAGTGATATTTAAAGGCACAATATCAAACTTCCCTTTAGAACTTGCTACATGAAATGGCACGGTACACAACACCCCTTCTAGTGGCCACATTATTTAGCACCTAAACAAAAGCCCCAACAGTATTCATTGCCCACCAGCTCTATGTCCATAAAATTTACAGGCACCAGCATCTTAAAGGGCCCGATGTGGCTCTAAACATAGAACAGGTGCAGATCTTTTCTTATACCTTATGTCTGTGGAGGATCCAATCCTGGTTTTGGCTCACAATTCCTGACCAAAACATTGACATGTCAATGAGGCTTTACTGTATGATAGATGTCATTCCTAAATTAAAGCAAAATGGATGCATCACACTACTGTATATACAGTACAGCATTATCAGCAACTCAGACTCAGGGCCCTTTGGTTACAGAAAAAAATACATAATTTGTTTCTCCACTTTGATGGCTTCCTCAACTTGTTGGTCGTGTCTTTCATGTAATTCAAACCAGAACTTTAGATTAATGATAATATGCTTCCCTTAGCAGTTAGCCCTGAATGATAGCAATGGCCTAAATTAAGTTGAGAATATAGTGATCCTCACATGTAGGTTCTCCTGCCAAAGACACTAATTACTGTGCTGTATATCAAATATCAGCAGTGAATATAGAGGTTCTTTGCATTTGATGAACAATACCTCAAAGTTCAATTGGTGACCCCGATGTGTAATATTTTATCAGCCTGCATGAGGCTCAAATGTGATGTCTTATATGGCTCATAGTATTAGCGAGTCATATCAGAACAGTCAGAAGTTGTCTGGGGACAGGAGACTAATGAGATCTGCAGAGACCTGCAAGACTTGGGAATTTGTCAATGAATTGGATTTCTTTGATCTGGAAGATTTAATTACCAGGAATCTAAATCTATTGTTAGTGTATGAAAAAGTGACCATCCCAATCAATGTCCATGCATACATGTACATGCAGCAAGTCGCAGGGGTGGTGTTGAGGATTGGAGTAATTGTACTCATAGTGCGGATGCTCCATAGGATATGCAGTGATAGGAAGGACACACCCTGCTGGGGTTCTCTTGCCTAATGGTGGTTCAGGGTCCCTTTGATGGTGATGAATTGTGAGGTACAAGGCAGGGTCCCTTGGCAGCTGAGGATATCGGTGCAGTGTGGTGGTGTAGGAAATAATGAGGCCAAATTAACAGCCAAACGGTTCTTTACTGAAAAGTTAATTTCTGTTGCTTTAGTCACAGTTCTCAGCATGCATTGACGGGCAGTTCTTATACAATGTGCAAATCCCACAGATTTCACAGGTTGCACAGCTGCAGTAGTAGTTAAGAGGCACAGGTCTTTCTCTGAAGCAATTTCCTCACAATGCACTTTTCTCTCAAACGTAAGCATCCAGAAATAGGGGTGCAACACTTCTCACTATGTAACCACAGAGCAGACCCCAGTGTCAGGGAATGTTCTGAATCTCAACCTTTTTTACAGGTTGCTGTACTCACAATAAATGTTTCCACAATCTCTTGGGCAGGATGCGGATCTTCAGAACTTCCACAATGTGCTTGTAAAGTATTTTTTAGTACCATAAGGCTTAAATCTCCTGAACATTCAGCTATGGAGGTCCTGTTCACACTGCTTTTCTCCATAGGGCATCTACCTGTACCTCCTCACTTATCTTGCTTTGTAAAGTTGTCTTTTGGTCTTTCCTCTACTTTTGCTTCTCTGACTGGTTCATACTCCAGGGCTGTCTCCTCCTCTCTCACTGTCTCAACACCCACTTACTGCTGTGATCTAGCTCCTCCCTATGAGGAGAGATCCACAGCCCCACCTTGCAACTGGTTGCTCTGGCCTGTTACTCCCTACTGTGCTTTACACAGAAAAATGCATAAATTCATAATAAAAAAAACACACGGCTAACCTTTTTTGGCATGTACACATAAGAAATGCACATAAAAACTCTTTTGCTGTGGAACAATACAAAGCATCCAAAAAATGGATGCGGTGAAGTGGCAGGAAACATTAAAAAGATAAAGACTACTAAAATGTAACTAATACATTGTTGAATACAGGATATTCCAGCTTAGATGTCATTAATTTGTCGGATCCTCTTAAGCCTGCTCAAATAGAGGTTTTGTCATTGAGTTAAAATTTTGTGCCAACCTCAGATTTCAATTTATTTAGAACTATTTTGGATATCAATACATTTATACATAATATAACAGTAAGAAGATATTTTCTGGATGTGGAATCTGAGGAGGAACCAAATATAAATAAAACATCTTATAAATGTCAGAATCAATTTGAAAATTTGTCTTTCAAAAAACAATTAGCTACTAAGTGTCATTCAGAATTAGCTAGGGAATCAACACAAAATTTTCTCGTACAAATGTTTCAAACTTGTTATCTAACCCTTCCTTTTATCCTTTACAACCACGAACATGTGCAATGGCTTCCTTTCAATCTTGGATGGGAAGGGATCTTATAAAAATATTTGATTTGTCACGTTCAAATAAAAGGAGTTGCAATTTAACTCAGAGCCAGCAAACAGCATTATGTGAATTGGAACATTCTGTCTGCAAGATGGAGAATTTATTGTAGGTTATGTACGTGATTTTATATACAGTATATCATTTATATACATCATTTTTTTATATCTAGTATTGAAGCATAGCAGTAGCAGTACCGCTTTAACAACATCTTGCCAAGTTGGAGTCGGAGAGGTGACAGCCAGCGGGATGTTTGCTGCTTAATGTACTTTAGCTGCAACTGCTCACCTGTGTGGCTACTGTCACCCATGCCAATCAGTTCCAACACGGTGTGGCAAAGCTTGACTTTACACTTGTGATAGGAAGGAGGGGTAGTGTGAGCAACGCTGTGCACTGCTGCTATTAGGGACAGGGCCATGTCCATGGAGAAGGTGGTGGAGGAGGCGGATAAGTGCTTGCTGTGGGAGCCTGGGGTTTGGGGTCAAAGGGCCATGTTGCTGGATTTCTGCCTTTCCACTGCCGCAAAAAACATTGACCCAGTGGGCTGTGAAAAACAGGTAACGTCTCTGCTCGTAACAACTGCTCCAGGTGTCTACTATAGAGTGTAGCTAGCCGCACAGTGAGAATCGCAAGGAGCGGCCTGTAATCTCCTCGACGTGAGAGTACAAAGCACTTTTACAATGGTACTGCAAAGACGAGCTAATTGCTGGTGGAGAAAAGTTTTGTCATGACCAAACATTCTGTTATGATGATGATGATGATGCTGACAAAGATTCTGTATTGCTTGTGGATGCAGGTTGGCTGCCACAAAGAGGACCAGGAGAAGAATAGAAAGACTTGTTCTGATTGGGAATGCTGGCCAGTAGATTTGAGCGAATCAAAGCTGACAAAGTGGAATTCGATCCGAATTTCAGGAAAAATAAAATGCGCACCGAAGCCGAATTCCTCACGCTTCGTGGTAATGAATCACATTTTTCCTAAAATGGCTGCTGCACATGTGAGGACATGGAGCAAGGAACTCTAGGAAGGCGAGATCACCCATAATGCCATGCATGCAGCCAATCAGCAGCCAGCCCTGTGATGTCACAGCCCTATAAATAGCCTCAGCCTCTTAGATTCTGCCATTTACCAGTGTACTTAGTGCAGGGAGAGACGTCTGCAGAAGCTAGGGACAGTGTTAGAAAAAACTTCATTGTGCTAAAAAAACGATTTACAAGTGCAGGGAAAGATTATTCAAGGTGTAGGGAAAGGATAGGGAGGAATCATTCCACAGAATTTATGTTGAACAGGGTTCAGTAGGGGAGGTTACAGCCTGGGTAATAGGAACACCCATAGAACATGTTCTATTTTTTTCGGGAGCCGCAGACAGGAAGATTGGGGCTGCTGTCCGGAAATGCGGCTGAAGACAGCAGACTGTGTGCTGTCCGCATCTCTTCCGGCCCCATAGAGAATGAATGGGTACGAATTCGTTCCGCAACATTGCGGAACTGATCCGGACCCATTCTATGGACGTGTGAATGGACCCTTACACCTTGCAGCACTGACTGGGGATCCAAATTGCCATTATATAGCTCTGCAATTCCAGCAAACCATTCTTGTTATTGGGGTTTTACAGCCATTAACAGGGTTTATTACAAGGAAATATTTATACGTCTTATTTGCCCTTGTGCGGTGCAGTTATATGTTCTAAAGAATCTTTTGGCTTGTATTAGTGGGAAAAAAGGGTTTATAAGCCGGTGTGTGGTGAAGTGCTAAAATTGCAGCCCTTTTTGTCGTGTATTAGTGGCAAAAGTAAAATATATTTGCCGTTCAGCTGTGCAGTTATCTGTTCTAAAGCCGTTTGTGGTGTATATTAGTGGAAAAATAAATAAAAAACTTGGCCGATCAGCGGTGCAGTTATATGTTCTAAAGCCGTTCGTGGCATGTATTAGTGGAAAAAGAAAATATATATTTGCTGATCAGTGGTGCAGTTATATGTTCTAAAGCCATTTGTGGCGTATATTAGTGGAAAAAGAAAAAATATATTTGCCGGTCAGCGGTGCAGTTGTATGTTCTAAAAGCTCTTTCTCTCGTGTATTAGTGGAAAAAAATATATATATTTGCCATTCAGCGGTGCAGTTATATGTTCTAAAAACCTTTTTTGCATGTATTAGTGGAAAAATAAAAATATATATTTGCCATTCAGCGGTGCAGTTATATGTTCTAAAGCCTTTTGTGGCGTGTATTAGCGGAAAAAGAAAAAATATATTTGCCGGTCAGCGGTGCAGTTATATGTTGTGAAGCCCTTTTTCTCGTGTATTAGTGGAAAAAGAAAAAATATATTTGCCGGTCAGCGGTGCAGTCATATGTTCTAAAGCCTTTTGTGGAGTGTATTAGCGGAAAAAGAAAATATATATTTGCCGGTCAGCGGTGCAGTTATATGTTCAAAAGCCCTTTTTCTCATGTATAAGTGGAAAAAGAAAAAATATATTTGCAGGTCAGCGGTGCAGTTATATGTTCTAAAGTGTTTTGTGGCATGTATTAGTGAAAAAAGAAAAAATATATTGACCGTCAGTGGTTCAGTTATATGTTCTAAAGCCCTTTTTCTCGTGTATTAGTGGAAAAAGAAAAAATATATTTGCCATTCAGGGGTGCAGTTATATGTTCTAAAGCCGTTTGTGGCGTGCATTGGTGGAAAAAGAAAAAATATATTTGCCGGTCAGCGGTGCAGTTGTATGTTCTAAAAGCTCTTTCTCTCGTGTATTAGTGGAAAAAGAAATATATATTTGCCATTCAGCGGTGCAGTTATATGTTCTAAAGCCTTTTGTGGCGTGTATTAGCGGAAAAAGAAAAAATATATTTGCCGGTCAGTGGTGCAGTTATATGTTGTGAAGCCCTTTTTCTCGTGTATTAGTGGAAAGAGAAAAAATATATTTGCCGATCAGCGGTGCAGTTATATGTTCTAAAGCCTTTTATGGAGTGTATTAGCGGAAAAAGAAAATATATATTTGCCGGTCAGCGGTGCAGTTATATGTTCAAAAGCCCTTTTTCTCGTGTATAAGTGGAAAAAGAAAAAATATATTTGCTGGTCAACGGTGCAGTTACATGTTCTAAAGCCTTTTGTGGCGTGTATTAGTGGAAAAGGAAAAAATATATTTGCCGGTCAGCGGTGCAGTTATATGTTCTAAAGCCTTTTTAGGCGTGTATTAGTGGAAAAAGAAAAAATATATTTGCAGGTCAGCGGTGCAGTTATATGTTCTAAAGTGTTTTGTGGCGTGTATTAGTGAAAAAATAAAAAATATATTGACCGTCAGTGGTTCAGTTATATATTCTAAAGGCCTTTTTCTCGTGTATAGGTGGAAAAAGAAAAAATATATTTGCCATTCAGGGGTGCAGCTATATGTTCTAAAGCCGTTTGTGGCGTGTATTGGTGGAAAAAGAAAAAATATATTTGCCAGTCAGCGAGGCAGTTATATGTTCCAAAGCCCTTTTTCTCGTGTATTAGTGGAAAAAGAAAAAATATATTTGCAGTTAAGCGGTGCAGTTATACGTTCTAAAGCTGTTTGTGGTGTGTATTAGTGGAAAAAGAAAAAATATATTTGCCGGTCAGCAGTGTAGTTATATGTTCTAAAGCCTTTTGTGGCATGTATTGGTGGAAAAAGAAAAAATATATTTGCCAGTCAGCGGTGCAGTTATATGTTCTAAAGCCCTTTTTCTCGTGTATTAGTGGAAAAAGAAAAAATATATTAGCCGTTAAGCTGTGTAGTTACATGTTCTAAAGCCATTTGTGGCGTGTATTAGTGGAAAAAGAAAAAATATATTTGCTGGTCAGTGGTGCAGTTACAGTATATGATCTAAAGCTTTTTGTGGCGTGTATAAGTGGAAAAAGAAAAAAAATATTTGCCGGTCAGTGGTGCAGTTATATGTTCTAAAGCCCTTTTTCTCGTGCATAAGTGGAAAAAGAAAAAACTAATTTTTTCCGTTCAGCGATGCAGTTACATGTTCTAAAGCCATTTGTGGCGTGTATTAGTGGAAAAAGAAAAAATATATTTGCTGATCAGCGGTGCAGTTATATGTTCTAAAGCCTTTTTTCTCATGTATTAGTGGAAAAAGAAAAAATATATTTGTTGATCAGAGGTGCCGTTATATGTTCTAAAGCAGAGGTCGCAGCAGAGTAAGGGCCCGTGGCAGCAGTGTTCATTTTGAGAGGCCTGAGCTCCCAGTGTCAGCTAGCGGTCGTGTTGTGACCAGCAACCCAGCGATTCTTGAATGGTTGACTCGATCTTCTACCTCGTCGCAAGTGACATCAGACACCCCCAGCCTAGAGTCAGTGGGTTCATCAGACACAACCCTTAGTAGGCATGGCCCGGGAGCAGCCCCTGTGCCGTCACCTGTCCTCAACCTGCCTCTGTCCTTTTCTGTTCCCTCAGCCACAGTAGTATGGTATGCTGTGGGCTTATCTCCACTATACAGTGAGGACGAGCTACTAGAAGACAGTCAGCAGCTACTGGCAAGCCAAGCCAAGATGTGGAGGAGACATCTGCTGCTTCCTCCAATAGGCGGGCAAGTCGTGATGAGAAGAGTGGCATGGGAGCTGGTGCTGCGAGCGGTCAGGCTCCTGACCCAGAGACGGTTGAGGAGGACATCAGTGACGTGTAGACAGTACTCGATGATGATTATGTAACTTATCGCACTTGGGATCTGGGTGACGAAGGGGCTTCATCATTATTGGAAGAAGAGGGTGGCAGCTTGCCTGTGAGCCAGCAAATTGCTAGTGTGGCGGGAGTCACCAGGGTGGCAGCAGTGGGAAGTCAGGAGGTGGGAGATCCTGCTTCGCAGGAGCGGCGGTAGCAGTCAGTCAGTGCGTAGTGTTGGGGGTAAAATCACCTACTCGGCGGTGTGGCAGTTTTTTGTTAAGCTGCCGGAGGAGGTGAATATGGCCATATGTAGAATCTGTGGGCATAAGCTGAAGAGTGGCCAGGGTGCCAATGTTGGCACCATGGCCCTGCATCAACATATGCAGCGTCACCATAAAGTGGACTACGAGAACCGTGGCTCCGATGTGGTGGTCCAGCCTGCCGCAACAACTGTTGCATCACCCAGTGGCACACACCCGGTTTCAGGCAGTCAAGGCTCCACCTCCTCAGCCAAAAGGAGATGCTTCCCATCATCTGCTGGTCCTGATGCTCCTCGTCCTCCTACTCATCGTCACTCATTCCATCAGCAATCGATCACCGAAGCGATTGCCAAGAGACAACAGTATGCATGCACTCATCCAACGGCGCAAAAGCTGAATGTGCTCCTGTCTAAGTTGCTGGTGCTGCAGTCCCTCCATTTCCAAGTGGTGGACTCTGCACCTTTCAGAGAACTGATGGCTTGTGCCGAGCCGAGGTGGAGAGTCCCAAGCCGTCATTTCTTTGCTAGAAAGACAGTACCAGCCCTGCACACACATGTAGAACAGAAGGTGGGCTAGTCCTTGAGCCTGTTGGCATCTGCCAAAGTGCATGGCAGTGCCGATGTGTTGAGCTGTAACTACGACCAGGGACATTCACCCTCTGGGTGAATGTGGTTCCTGCACAACCACACCAGCAACTTGGCCAGGTGACGCCGCTTCCACAATGTCTGCCTCTGCCTACTCATACTCCAAGTGTCCTCAGCCTCCACCACCGGGATAATTCACAGTGCCCCTCCAGCATACCACATGTTAAAGGCACGGCGGTGTCACGCTGTTCTGCACCTCGTTTGCCTGGGCGAACGGAGTCACACAGAGGAGAAACTGCTCCGTATCCTTCATCAAGAAATCAAATACTGGCTTTCTCCGCGACAACTCAAAATTGGAACCATGGTGACTGACAACGGGATGCTGGTAAATCTGGTTGGTCAGGGGACTGAAGATGTGGCACCTAGATCTCATGGCCACATAAGCCCTGTGGGGGCTGAACTGGAGGAGGGGGAGGACATTGAAGCACAAGCAATGTGTAGCGAAACAGGTGGTTTTTGTACACAGGTGACAGGAGAGGAGAAGCAGGACCAGCCGGAGGAGCTACATGGCGATGAGGAAGATGAGGCAGAGGACCCACACACCGTGGCAGTATGCAGTGGAGATGGAGGCAGGGAGTCCCTCCGAGTCACTTGCCAAAAAGGCACAATGCATGCTCACTTGCTTGCGTAGTGACAGCCGAATTGTCACCATTCGGCAGAGGGATGACTTATGGCTCTCCACTTTGTTGGATCCTCACTACCGATCCAAAATAAGGGCCTTTTTTATACCTGCTGAGAGGGAGAAAAAACTGAACTACTATAGAGACATCCTATGTAGTCAGTTGGCTGCTGCCTATCTGCGCCATCGTCCATCCTCTCACAGGTCTTACTGGGGGGCACTCGATCAGGATTTGATATCTTGGTTGATAATGCGGAGCAATTCCTCCCCAATGTTACTCCGTTTGCCCATGTTGACCAGGTGCAGAACCCCATGACAATCTGTACAACAGAACAGATTAAGTATAAATGGCACAGCAGATGAACTAGATAAACGCGCCTATATATAGGACCGCTTGTTGACAATGAGTCTGATGCACAGTAAATCTGTGCAGAACAGAATACATTAAGTATTAATGGCACAGCATGTGTACTAGATAAACGCACCTATATATTAGACCGACTGTTGATAATGAGTCTGACACACAATTAGTCTATGTGTAACAGAACAGATTAATTATTAATGGGGCATTAGGTGAACTATATAAACGCGCCTATATATTAGACTGCCTATTGAGACTAAGTCTGATACACATTAAGTCTATACATAACAGAACAGATTAAGTATAAATGTCACAGCAGATAAACTAGATAAACGTGCCTATATTAGACTGCCTGTTGACATTGAGTCTAATTGTAACGGAGGTTGCTGACCACCGATGTTCCCCTACTCACGGCCATGGTCTCAGGCTCCATGTTCGAGCGAGCACTGTCCTTCCTGGCTGGCTCCATTATTATCTGCATGCGGCTGCATTATCCGCAGGTAGCTGCAGTGATCTGTTGCCAGTGTCTTCCCATTGCCGCGGTCCTAGGTTCTGTCTTTGCAGGCATCGTCCGTCCTGGAATCCATTTTCTGGTGTCCTTCCAGCCCTGAACACTGCATGCCCTCAAGCCTGTTCACTGTAGCACCTTGTTAAGGGCGGGCGGGTGTCACTTCCTTTTCTTTAAAGGTTTTGCACATGTGACCTGTGTGACCAGCTGCAGCCATACTGCACCTACAGTGCCTTGCAAAAGTATTCACCCCCTTGACTTTTTTCGTATATTGTTATATTACAGCCTTAAGTTCGATGTTTTTTTAATCTAAATTTTATGTGATGGATCAGAACACAATAGTCTAAGTTGGTGAAGTGAAATGAGAAAAATATATAAATAAAACTATTGTTTAGAAATAGAAAACAGAAAATTGGCATGTGCGTATGTATTCACCCCCTTTGTTAGGAAGACCATATAAAGCTCTGATGCAACCAATTACCTTCAGAAGTCACATAATTAGTGAAATGATGTCCGCCTGTGTGCAATCTAAGTGTCACATGATCTGTCATTACATATACACACTTTTTTTATATACACACCTTTTTTGAAAGGCCCCAAAGGCTGCAACACCTAAGCAAGAGACATCACTAGCAAAACACTACCATGAAGACCAAGGAACTCTCCAAACAAGTAAGGGACAATGTTGTTGAGAAGTACAAGTCAGGGTTAGGTTATAAAAAAATATCCAAATATTTGATGATCCCCAGGAGCACCATCAAATCTATCATAACCAAATGGAAAGAACATGGCACAACAGCAAACCTGCCAAGAGACGGCCGCCCACCAAAACTCACGGACCGGGCAAGGAGGGCATTAATCAGAGAGGCAGCACAGAGAACTAAGGTAACCCTGGAGGAGCTGCAGAGTTCCACAGCAGAGGCTGGAGTATCTGTACATAGGACGACAATAAGCCGTACCCTCCATAGAGTTGGGCTTTATGGCAGAGTAGCCAGAAGAAAGACATTACTTTCAGCTAAAAACAAAAAGGCACGTTGTGAGTTTGTGAAAAGGCATGTGGGAGACTCCCAAAATGTATGGAGGAAGGTGCTCTGGTCTGATGAGACTAAAATTGAACTTTTCAGCCATCAAAGAAAATGCTATGTCTGGAGCAAACCCAACACATTACATCACCCAAAGAACACCATCCCCACAGTGAAACATGGTGGTGGAAGAATCATGCTGTGGGGTTGTTTTTTAGCAGTGGGCACTGGGAAACTGGTTAGAGTTGAGAGAAAGATGGATGGTGCGAAATACAGGGATATTCTTCAGCAAAACCTGTACCACTCTTTTTGTGATTTGAGGCTAGGATGGAGGTTCACCTTCCAGCAGGACAATGACCCCAAACACACGGCTAAAGCAACACTTGAGTGGTTTAAGGGGAAACATGTAAATGTGTTGGAATGGCCTAGTCAAAGCCCAGATCTCAATCCAATACTAAATCTGTGGTCAGACTTAAAGATTGCTGTTCACAAGCTCAACCCATCCAACTTGAAGGAGCTGGAGCAGTTTTGCAAGGAAGAATGGGCAAAAATCCCAGTGGTAAGATGTGGCAAGCTCATAGAGACTTATCCAAAGCGATTTGGAGCTGTGATTGCCACAAAAGGTGGTTCTACAAAGTATTGACTTTAGGGGGGTGAATAGTTATGCACATTGACTTTTTCTGTTATTTTGTCCTATTTGTTGTTTGCTTCACAATAAAAAATAAATTAAAAAAATCTTCAAAGTTGTGGGCATGTTCTGTAAATTAAATGATGCAAATCCTCAAACAATCCATGTTAATTCCAGGTTGTGAGGCACCAAAATACGAAAAAAGTCAAGGGGGTGAATACTTTTGCAAGGCACTGTATATAAGCGGTCCAGGCCCTTCCTAGGTGCCTGAGCATCAAAGGTCCTTGTGTCCTACAAAGGTAATTTGTCTGTGCTTGAGTTCTTGTGTTCCCGATCCATGCTTGCCTTCTGGATTCTTCTACCTGTCTGATCCTTACCTGCTATGTCTAGATTCTCCTGTTGCTCACCTGAATCCCCATGACCTGCATCTGTGCCGCTTGCCCTGACCCACTGCTTGTACGACTACTCCTCTGCCTCATCCTCCTCATCCTGCACTGTCACTCCTGGTTATGACTCAGCCTGTTGATACATTCGTACCTCTGGTACCAGCTTCGTGTGCCAATTCTCCTCAAGAGTTAGCGACTTGGTGTTCCCCTTGGGAATGTCTATCCCCATCATCAGCCATACTGTGAAGAACCAGGAGGTTGGTCACGTGGTACAGTGGGTTCTCACCCGCTGGTTCGTGACACTGATGCACAGTAAGTCTATGTATAACAGAACAGATTATTAATGGCGCAGCAACTGTACTTGATAAACACACCTATATATTGGACCGCCTGTTAACAATGAGTCTGATGCACAATAAGTCTATGTATTACAGAACAGATTAAAAATGAATTTGACAGCAGGTGAACAAGATGCACAGGGCAATTACGCTGAGCGTGCACTGTCCCTGCAGTCTCCCTATGTTCTCCCTACAGATTCTAAAAACTCTCCCTACAATCTCCCTACACTGTTCTAACACTGTTCCTAGCATTTGCGCATCTCTCCCTATGCTCAGTTCACAGTGACATGGTGGCGACTGCACGGGATGAGGCTTTTATAGAGCTGTGACATCACAGGGGATGGCTCTCTGCTGATTGGCTGGCTGCATGGCATTATGGCTCATATTGTGTTCCCTGGCTTCTTACTTTCACTTTGTAACATGTTTAGGTGCCATTTTAGGACAAAAATGATTAATTACCATGAAGCGCAAGAAAATTTGGATTCGCAGTGAATCTTACTCTTTTCCTGAAATTTGGATCAAAGTCAGTTCATTTCATTTCAATTCGCTTAACAATAGACACAATTCTAGCATCCTCCAGAGACAACGGATGGAACACTTTATATGTCGCAGTGGTCCAGCATCTTCAAAGCACAATTGACAGAACACTGCACATCACAGTGGGTGAGCATCCTTCTGTGACAACAGATGGAACAGTGCATGTGTCAAAATGGGCCAGCAATGGATGGAACACTGCTTGTGTCACAATAGTTCAGCATCATGAATGGATAACTGATGGAACATTTTGTGTGTCACAATGTCCAGCACTCTCCGAAGGATGGAACATAAATAACAATGCGCCAGTATCAACTCAGGATAATAGATGGAACACTGTGTGTGTCATGATGGGCCAGCATCACCTATGAATAATGGGTGGAACACTGTGCATGTCACAATGAGCCAGAAACCTCCTCTGACAATGGACATAACACTGCATATCTCATAATGGACCAGCATCTCCAAGGACAATGGACAGAACACTGCACGTATCACAACGTTCCAGCATCTTCAAAGGACATCTGACGGAACACTGCGCATGTCACAATGGGCCAGCATCCTCTAGTGACAATGGATGAAACACTGTCTGGGTAATAATGGGCTAGAATTCTCCAGGGACAATAGTCAGAACACTGCTCATATCACAATGGGCCAGCATCCTCCAGGGACAATGATCGCAACACTGTGCATGTCTCAAAAAGATGGCATCTTCAAAGCACAACTGATGTAAAACTGTGCATGTCACGATAGGCCAGGATCATCCAGGGATAAAGGATGGAACACAATGCATTTATAAATTGGCCAGGATTCTCCAGGGACAATGGTAGAAATGTAAGGATGTGGGGCAAGGGACCTTAAATGTATTACTCTGCATGTGTAAATTGTATAATTACTGCAATGTCTCATTTTGGTCAGTAGATGGCAGAAAAGGATAACATGCTAAAAGTCTACATGGAGCTGCCTATAACAGTAATATTTAGAACCTGTTTTGTTTGCAAAGTTGGTAATTAGTTAATTTATGGCTGCGTGTGTACCACTACAAGCGTGATAGCAGGCTCTATATGCAGGTTTGACACTGCACTTAGCAAATGACTTATTGCATCACACTCTCTTCCTGTGAAGGGTAGGAGGGGCCTGGAGGGGCAGGAAGTGACCAGACGGAGGTTGTGCTTGGTGCTACTGGAGACCAGGAGAGATCCTCTCTCAAGATTCTGGAAGGGAATGGACCGGCTCACAGTGAAGACTGGCGACAGCACAGAGGGGAGGTTTGCAGGATCCTACAGACACGACCCCAGGAGTGTCGTGTCTGTAGGATCCAGTTCTGGAGTGGACCAGGAAATAAGTTAAACCACCAAGAACCTGCTCAAGGAACTGTAAGGCTCCATTCACACGTCCGCAAAATGGGTCCGCATCCTTTCCGCAATTTTGCGGAAAGTGTGCGGACCCATTCATTCTCTATGGGGACGGAATGGATGCGGACAGCACACAGTGTGCTGTCTGCAGCCGCAATTGCGGAGCGCGCCCCCGATTTTGGGTACGCAGCTCCGCAAAAAGATAGAGCATGTCCTATTCTTGTCCGCAGCTTGCGGACAAGAATAGGCATTTCAATGGGGGTGACGGGCTGGTGTGTTGCGGACCCGCAATTTGCGGGTCCGCAACACATCACGGACGTGTGAATAGAGCCTAAGTGCGGCTCTGCCACGTCACATTGCACCACACTGGTAAAGTGGCATTTGGACAGACAAATATGCTCCAAATACAGTTGCATTATGGTGTACGGGCTGCAAGCTAGTGCATAGCCCTAAGGGACTCATACGCTAACACCTTCCTATCTCACTAGCTGCTTATAGGGTGTTATATACTGGGAGCTTACAGCTGCAATCTAAGGGACAGACATCATTTATCTGTGGATTACAAATAGGGAAGTCTGATTTAAAGAGACATTTACCTGTGGATTACAAATAGGGAAGTCTGATTTAAAGAGACAGACATTTACCTGTGGATTACAAATAGTATTGCGCAATATTTAGGGTGCACCCCAACGAGGAACTTGTCCAGGAACATACAAGTGCAGCTAGGCTGCTTAATGGACTTTGGGGAAAATATCACATTTACTGGTTTATTGTTAGGCTGTATTAAATTCACTGTTGGTTTATTTTCTGTGTACCAATCTGTTTTATATATTCTCCGCTTCTTGTTCACTATATTGTTCAGTAAACTCAACTGCTGGGAAAGAACCATTGTCTGTGTCTGTGTGGCATCGTGTACCCTCTGTACCTGTGGGCCCAGCCCTCGGTTTCC
Source organism: Bufo bufo (assembly GCF_905171765.1). NCBI lineage: Eukaryota > Metazoa > Chordata > Amphibia > Anura > Bufonidae > Bufo > Bufo bufo. The sequence continues at coordinate 142,293,524 of NC_053389.1, forward strand.
TTTCATTTGGCACTGCGAGCAGGGTACATTGATCGCCATGCAGAACTCAACCGGTTCCAAGGCGGTTCCGGCTGTTGCCCCCATCACCCCTCCTTCCGTGGGAGTATCTCCGATCATGTGTTTGCCCGCAGGGGAAATATTGAATCAGCTAGTGCAGTTTGATGGCCAAAATATGCTGCTAGAAGACTGGGCCGCACACCTTAAGTTTGCACAACTTGGCTCCGGATTTACAATCAGATGTTGCGCTGAATGCCTTGAAAGGGGATGCTAGATGCACTGTCATGCTACATCCAGAAGAGGAAAGGAAGATACTGGATGCTATATTCTCGAGTCTATCTACGGAGAAATGACCACTAGCAGCCTTAGGTCCCGTTTCTTCACTCGCTTCCAGCGTGAAGATGAGACTTTTCCCCAGTTTGCCAACGTCCTTCAGGAAATCTGGTCACATGTACGGAAGAGAGAGGCCAACGGTGCTTACATTCTTGGAAATGGAGATCGAATCCTCTGGGACCAGTTCGTACTTGGATTGCGTAGACCTCCTCTTCGCCAGGCTCTCAGGGAACGTATCCTGGTGGATGCTACATTGCAGTTTAAGAAGATACAAGCTAAGGCTGTGGCCCGAGACAAGGAAGAGGCGTATGGGGCTTACACTGTAAAGATGCATGCTGCAGGAAGTGAAGAACTCCCTCTGATGAAGAGGATTTGCGAGAGGCAGTGAAGGCACTGTGTGTATCCCTGGGAGAAATTCAGAGGCAATTGGCACAGTTACAGGCTCCATCGATGGCCCCAGTTCAGTCCAATTACTGAAAAATGGGTGCTGCCCCCATGGGTTCCCCTCTATATCGAGCAATTTCAGAGGCTGGAGTGAGAGACTCTCCCAGGTACTGATAAAAAAAAGGGGGGGGGGGGCTAGATGCACAGTCACAAATAAGCAGCAGAACCCTTATCCAGGAGTAGGTTCAGTCTCCTTAAAACAGTCAAATCCACAAGCAATTGCAGGGACCACGCTGATACCAGCAGAAATAGACACAATGCAGACTTCAACACACGCTCCAGCAGGCAGCTGTTATCAATCCACTCCTATGGACGTCTCCTGCAGCGTCTTGATACAAACCAAAAACTTCGATATACAGCACCAGTTCCTTCACAAGGAAAAGAAACACATAGAGCAATACCCAAGTGGTAAAAGTAAGTATCTAATTTATTATACTTACAAAGTCCATGTAGTAAAAAGCATTTCATAAAATCGCACTCAACCCGGGTTTCGCTTTAGGCTTCGTCAAGGGTTAAGGAACTAAATTCCCCCAGACTCGATGTTAAATATCCTTCCCAGATTGCTCTGGAGCAACACCCTACTTCCGTTTTATCCGGAGGGCGGGTGACATATATTAAATACAAACAACATTCACCAGGGAGGAATCCGATGGGATAAAGCTCAAGACACCCATTGGATTTACCCCCCCTTGTCTGGATCACACGTAGAGTCACAGGATGAAACAGCAGGTCCACACTCTGGGTCTTTAAAACACCCCTTCCTCAGGAGCAATAATTTATTCTACGTGTGATCCAGGCGAGGGGGGTAAATCCAATAGGACTGAGATACCCGATCTTGGTCGAGTGCCTTGACAGTCGCCCGTGGCCAGCTCAAGTGGGGTGGCTACTGGGAGCACTGTTTTGCTGGGGAAAACTGAGGAAGAATGGGCTCAAGTGCAAGATGATGACCCTGACTTAAAGAAGATCAAACACTGGGTGAAGATTGGGATATGGCCCAAGATTGAAGAGCGAAGTTGCTTGTCCTCAGACAGATGGAAGCTGTTGTAGCAGTGGGATCGGCTGCGAATCCGAAATGGAATCATGTACTAGAAGGTGTTTCTACCTACCGATCTTGAAGAAAGGTGGCAGATAGTGATACCTAGAAGCATGGCCCGAAGAGTGGCCCTCGAGGGACATGAGAAGGGTGCCCACTTTGGAGCGGAGAAGACATACAAGTGGGTACAGATTCATCTACTGCCCGCAGTTGGAGCATATTGTCCGTGAAGTGTACCAGAAGTGTAGAGCATGCGAGCCGGTGAAGCCGCCTGAACAGAGATCCCCAATTCAAGTTATCCGCACGTCCGCGCCACTGGAGATCCTAATGATCGATTACATCTTGATCGGCCAGTCGGTGGTGGTCACCAGTATTGCCTTGTGATGACTGATCACTTCACAAAGTTCTTTGTGGCAGTGCCTACCCGTGATCAGACTGCGGAATCAGCCGCCCGTGCAGCGAATTCATTCAGATCAAGGAGCTTGCTTCCAAGGGAGGTTGATGAAGAATTGTGTCGGCTGTATGGGATTGAGAAGTCACGAACAACGCCATACCACCTGTAGGGCAATGGGGCCTGTGAAAAATTCAACAGGACGCTTCTACAGATGCTCCGGACTCTGGAGAAAGAATGGAAGTTGCGCTGGCCCGAGTATTTGCCTGAACTACTCTGGGCGTATAATAATCGTGTTCATAACAGTACCGGCTATACTGCACACATGCTGCTGTTCGGTCGTCCAAGGCAAGAAGTTGCCGAAATGAACCTTGGACCTCTTTCAGAAGAGTTCCCTAGGACAGCTTATTCATGGGTGCAGGAGCACCAAGACACACTAAGGACTGTTTATTGGTTGGTCAATGAGAAGTTGCAACAACAAACCCCTAGGGATCATCAAACGGTGCAGAATACACCCTTATCGCCGTAGCCTTACTACAGCACTCGCCACACAGGGCCACAGAGCCCTTTATCATCGCAGCATCCTGCTACCCACTGAGGGCTCATTAACTCCTTGCTTTTTTCCACTCATCTATGCGGCTCAAACCGGTTGTACTGAAGAAGGCGATAAGCCGAAAAACGTTTTTGACTGGAACCGCACACTAATAAAAGCATTATTCTTGTAAACCAAGTGGAGTACAGGAGTCTAAATTCTATTATACTGGGGCACATTATGGTGGGAACTATGGGGAAGGGGAGAGAGGAATACTATGAGCTCATCTATGGGGGCATTAAGAAGGGGTATTTTATACTTGCAAATTATGGGGGACACTGAGGGCATCTCTGTAGATGCACCATATATGGGGCATTTTATACCGGTACATTATGGGGGCACTAGGATGAAGGGGGAAAGGAGCACTATGGGGACATTTAGTGGGGGCACTATATAGTGGTATTTTATACTGGCACATTATGGGGCACTATGGGGACATTAGCTCAACTGGGGGCATTAAAAGGGGGTATTTTTTTGCACTGGCACATTATAAGGAGAATTATTACTACTGGGGGGCATTATATTGGGCTTTATTACTACTGGGGGTCTATGGTGAACATGATTACTAGTATGGGCACTATGGGAGCATTATTACTTCTGGGGCACAATGGGAACATGTTGGGGGCAATGTAGGAGCACTATTACTACCATGTGTGCTCTAGCAGAGTATTATTTCTATTGGTGGGACTTTTGGGAGCACTATTACTGTGGGGGCACCTTGGCACAGTATCAGCTTACCACAATTATTTTTGGGGGACGTTATGTTTACACTATTAGTGTCAAGGGCACTATTTGCTGGGCGCAGTTATTTTAGGGCACTGTGTGCCAATAAGTATTGAAGGGCACTATCTGCAAGGTACAACACTTATAATGGGGTTTATCTGTTTCTGCAGTATGGTATTGGGGAGCACAGCGGCAAAGTATTGGGGGTGGTAGGATGATTTGTCCAGAACATGGGAGGATGATGGAAAAGTAGTAAACTAAGATTTTGTTTGTCAAACTGCAGAGACGAGAAATGGCTGAAAAATGGTGGTCTGGTCTGAAGGTCTGAAAGGAAAAAATGAGGAAAGAGAACATCTACATCAAAGAGACGTCACTGGATGTAAGAAGTATTGTCACGGCCTATGGTGTACGCTGTGACACTGTTGCCACACTTGCGGTTGCCCGCGGCAACGTGTTGCTGTGAGAGCATGCGGTGGCAGTGTCTCGGCCTTCTGGGTGATTGCCGTGACATGGTTGCCACGCATGCGGTTGCCGGTGGTTACGTGTTTGGTATGCTTGTGTGTGCACTTCCCCTTTAAGTTGTAGCCTCCCTCTGTCTGGTGCTGTAAGGGTTAACTCCCCGACTGGGTGTGGTCACTTGGCTTATATCTTCTGTAGTTTCCTGGCTGGAGTCAGTTGTACTTCAGCTGTCGTTGGTGCTGGAGCTCTGCTCCAGTCCAGGGTGTTCCATCTGTCCAGTGAGGGCCACCCTTGTGGTCATCAATGTCATCCCGATGTCTCCTTCCCTTCCTGTCCCTATTTGTATGAAGTGGGTTATGTTCAGGGTGTTTGTATGTCTAGTTTGGTGTTACATGTCTGGTGGTGTTTGGTGTCCAGCTTATTTACTAGACATTCCCCTGTCTCATGTTTATTGCAGCTATGAGTGTCCTGGGTTCCTGTGGAATTTGTGGTGTGTGCTGTGTCCTTTAATGTTGGTGTGGACAGCAGCACTAGTGCACGGGTTCCAGTCAGTGTGTCTGTGGCAGGTAATTGTGTTATTGGTTACGCTTACCTGCCATCTCCTTATGCTGTATGTGTTCCCCTCTCCTTGCAGCCTGGCCTCAGATAGAGACTCCTGTTCCTCTATTACTGGGATAAACAGTTTGTCTCTTCCCTGCTCCTTGGTGAGGGATTACCAGGGCGACTTAGGGTCTCTAGGAATGCTGAGTATGAGTCGTCCTACCATCGGGGTCTGCTCATACGGTGAGGAGTCAGGGAGAGGATTAGGGACGCTGTAGGAGGTGACCTGCTCCCTTATTTCTCCTTTTGGCCAGGCTGATCCCCTTTTACCCTTTGACACCGCACGGTGGGGGGTTTCCCCCACTCCCCACCGTGACAGGTATGTGGCGCTGTATTACCTTGTATGTAGGGGTGGATGGAGGGGTTAGTAGTACAGCACTATCTGCACATTGTAAAAAAATAAAAAGTAATCTGCAAAATACTATACAGTATATTTGTGTCAGAAGTTGTGCTTTTTAAAATTTTCAGAATAATGATACAGCCATTTTATTTGATACTTTTGTGCTGATTCTTTTTTTTCCCTCTACATTAAGGGACACTATAGTCACCAGTACCACAACAGCTAAACGTAGTAGTTCTGGTGTCTATAGCATGTCTCTGCATGCTTTTTAATCCCTTAAGGACTGATGACTTACATGTACGTCATATCTGGACAGAACTTAAAGAACCATGACGTACATGTACTTCATGAGGTCTGGGGGAAGATCGGGGTGGAATTGCGGAACCATGGCTGCTCTTACCGGCAGGCAGCCATGCCAGGTAAGGGCAGCATGATGCCGATCGGTTACATCCGAGGTGAGGCTGGGGACACCAGTGTTTTGGGTTCCCTGCCAGTGCTGCGATTGGCTGGAACAACGCTCCAGCCAATGGCAGCGCTATAGCTGCACAGGAAGAGGCTGAACTTCCCTGCATGCAATAGTAGAAAGTAAAGAGGTTCACGGCAGCATGTCCGGTGTGACTATTTATTGGGAACCAAGAGTGCACACACAAAAAGATACGACGTTTCGGCTACGCAGTAGCCTTTATCAAGTATACAGATACAAAAAAGTGAACAATCATATATAAACCAAAGTGGCCACCCATGTGGCATAGTATAGCCAATAAGCTAAAAGCTCAATCTCAACAGCACATGTGTAATAATTAAATTGGCCTGAGCTCCAATCAGACTAATGATAAATAGAAGCTACGTGTACCTGATCCTCATTGAAACTCATCCAAATGCCTCAGCCATGTCGCTTCCCAAAGTCGGCGTCTCAACAGACCCACTGCGCATGTCCGTGACGTCATCACGTTTCAATATGGGCGGGCCGCCTTCCGTGTTTTTACCCTAAGCCGAGGTCCAGTGACAATTAGATTGTCATTGATTTACCCATTTACAACTAGGTGGATCTAGGACCTTTTGCCGGTCAGGTGACTATCACGTGGGCTGATGATGCGCTCTGTATGTGACTTGCTGTATGAGCGCTCATTGGTTGTAGGTGCTATAGTCACAGAGAGAGGTGTGGCCGCATCGCTGATGCTCGTGACGGCGGCCCGCCCATATTGAAACGTGATGACGTCACGGACATGCGCAGTGGGTCTGTTGAGACGCCGACTTTGGGAAGCGACATGGCTGAGGCATTTGGATGAGTTTCAATGAGGATTTTCTCCCTCCCATTCCTTTTTGAGCTATTGATGTGTTTATGGAATCTGTCATGAAGGATATTGAGGTGTTGAAAAAATCTGATACGGGACATTTGCAATACCCCAATGTGGTTGAAACAGATGCACTGGTTGCCCTTGCCCATGACCACGACCTCACCATCAAGTCAGCTGACAAGGGTGGTGCGGTCGTGGTCATGGACACGGAGAAATATATTGAGGAAGCCATGAGACAGTTAAATGATCCTTCTGTGTATAGAAAATTGTCTCATGACCCAAAATGGGAAATTGAGAGACGTATTAAGACACTACTTGATAAAGGTTTACAAGGGGGCCTAATAGATGAAAAACGTAGGGCGTTTCTGACTGTACTGTATCCAAGGACACCAATACTGTATTTATTGCCGAAAATACATAAAGATCTTTTTAATCCCCCTGGGAGACCCATTGTCTTGGCCAGGGATTCCTTATTTAGCAATATATCTATCTTTCTGGATAAGGTGTTACGGAGATATGCAATCTCTGCTAAATCATATATCAGAGATACCTCAGATTTTCAATTCAAAATCAGAGAGGTGATAATACCAAGTGGAGCTGTGTTGGTGTCCTTGGATATAGTCAGTCTGTACACCAGCATTAGACATGAATTGGGTCTTGAGTAGAGTTGAGCGAACACCTGGATGTTCGGTTTCGAGAAGTTCGGCTGAACTTCCCGGAAATGTTCGGGTTCGGGATCCGAACCCGACCCGAACTTCGTCCCGAACCCGAACCCCATTGAAGTCAATGGAGACCCGAACTTTTCGGCACTAAAAAGGCTGTAAAACAGCCCAGGAAAGAGCTACAGGGCTGCAAAAGGCAGCAACATGTAGGTCAATCCCCTGAAAAAAAATGTGGATAGGGAAATGAATTTAAAAAAAAATAAAAAATAAAAAAATTAACCAATATCAATTAGACAGAGGTCCCATAGCAGAGAATCGGGCTTCACGTCAGCAGAGAATCAGTCTCTTTATGCCATAGCAGAGAATCTGGCTTCATGTCAGCAGAGAATCAGTCTCTTCATGCCATAGCAGAGAATCTGGCTTCATGTCAGCAGAGAATCAGTCTTCATGTCATAGCAGAGAATCAGGCTTCACGTCACCCACCACTGGAACAGGCCACTGTCACATATTTAGGCCCCGGCACCCAGACAGAGGAGAGAGGTCCCGTAACAGAGAATCTGGCTTCATGTCAGCACAGAATCAGTCTTCATGTCATAGCAGAGAATCAGGCTTCACGTCACCCATCACTGGAAGAGGCCATTGTCACACATTTAGGCCCTGGCACCCAGACAGAGGAGAGAGGTCCCGTAACAGAGAATCTGTCTTCATGTCAGCACAGAATCAGTCTTCATGTCATAGCAGAGAATCAGGCTTCACGTCACCCACCACTGGAACAGGCCACTGTCACACATTTAGGCCCTGGCACCCAGACAGAGGAGAGAGGTCCCGTAACAGAGAATCTGGCTTCATGTCAGCAGAGAATCAGTCTTCATGTCATAGCAGAGAATCAGGCTTCACGTCACCCACCACTGGAACAGGCCACTGTCACATATTTAGGCCCTGGCACCCAGACAGAGGAGAGAGGTCCCGTAACAGAGAATCTGGCTTCATGTCAGCACAGAATCAGTCTTCATGTCATAGCAGAGAATCAGGCTTCACGTCACCCACCACTGGAACAGGCCACTGTCACACATTTAGGCCCTGGCACCCAGACAGAGGAGAGAGGTCCCGTAACAGAGAATCTGGCTTCATGTCAGCACAGAATCAGTCTTCATGTCATAGCAGAGAATCAGGCTTCACGTCACCCACCACTGGAACAGGCCACTGTCACACATTTAGGCCCTGGCACCCAGACAGAGAAGAGAGATCCCGTAACAGAGAATCTGGCTTCATGTCAGCACAGAATCAGTCTTCATGTCATAGCAGAGAATCATGCTTCACGTCACCCACCACTGGAAAAGGCCACTGTCACATATTTAGGCCCAGGCACCCAGGCAGAGGAGAGAGATCCCGTAACAGAGAATCTGGCTTCATGTCAGCACAGAATCAGTCTTCATGTCATAGCAGAGAATCAGGCTTCACGTCCCCCACCACTGGAACAGGCCACTGTCACATATTTAGGCCCCGGCACCCAGACAGAGGAGAGGTTCATTCAACTTTGGGTTGCCCCGCAATATAATGGTAAAATGAAAATAAAAATAGGATTGAATGAGGAAGTGCCCTGGAGTACAATAATATATGGTTAAGGGGAGGTAGTTAATGTCTAATCTGCACAAGGGATGGACAGGTCCTGTGGGATCCATGCCTGGTTCATTTTTATGAACGTCAGCTTGTCCACATTGGCTGTAGACAGGCGGCTGCGTTTGTCTGTAATGACGGCCCCTGCCGTGCTGAATACACGTTCAGACAAAACGCTGGCCGCCGGGCAGGCCAGCACCTCCAAGGCATAAAAGGCTAGCTCTGGCCACGTGGACAATTTGGAGACCCAGAAGTTGAATGGGGCCGAACCATCAGTCAGTACGTGGAGGGGTGTGCACAGGTACTGTTCCACCATGTTAGTGAAACGTTGCCTCCTGCTAACACGTTCCGTATCAGGTGGTGGTGCAGTTAGCTGTGGCGTGGTGACAAAACTTTTCCACATCTCTGCCATGCTAACCCTGCCCTCAGAGGAGCTGGCCGTGACACAGCTGCGTTGGCGACCTCTTGCTCCTCCTCTGCCTTCGCCTTGGGCTTCCACTGGTTCCCCTGTGACATTTGGGAATGCTCTCAGTAGCGCGTCTACCAACGTGCGCTTGTACTCGCGCATCTTCCTATCACGCTCCAGTGTAGGAAGTAAGGTGGGCACATTGTCTTTGTACTGGGGATCCAGCAGGGTGGCAACCCAGTAGTCCGCACACGTTAAAATGTGGGCAACTCTGCTGTCGTTGCGCAGGCACTGCAGCATGTAGTCGCTCATGTGTGCCAGGCTGCCCAGAGGTAAGGACAAGCTGTCCTCTGTGGGAGGCGTATCGTCATCGTCCTGTGTTTCCCCCCAGCCACGCACCAGTGATGGGCCCGAGCTGCTTTGGGTGCCACCCCGCTGTGAACATGCTTCATCCTCATCCTCCTCCACCTCCTCCTCATACTTGTCCTCCTCATCCTCCAGTAGTGGGCCCTGTCTGGCCACATTTGTACCTGGCCTCTGCTGTTGCAAAAAACCTCCCTCTGAGTCACTTCGAAGAGACTGGCCTGAAAGTGCTAAAAATGACCCCTCTTCCTCCTCTTCCACCTGGGCCACCTCCTCTTCCATCATCGCCCTAAGTGTTCTCTCAAGGAGACATAGAAGTGGTATTGTAACGCTGATAACGGCGTCATCGCCACTGGCCATGTTGGTGGAGTACTCGAAACAGAGCAACAGGGCACACAGGTCTCGCATGGAGGCCCAGTCATTGGTGGTGAAGTGGTGCTGTTCCGCAGTGCGACTGACCCGTGCGTGCTGCAGCTGAAACTCCACTATGGCCTGCTGCTGCTCGCACAGTCTGTCCAGCATGTGCAAGGTGGAGTTCCACCTGGTGGGCACGTCGCATATGAGGCGGTGAGCGGGAAGGCCGAAGTTACGCTGTAGCGCAGACAGGCGAGCAGCGGCAGGGTGTGAACGCCGGAAGCGCGAACAGACGGCCCGCACTTTATGCAGCAGCTCTGACATGTCGGGGTAGTTGCGAATGAACTTCTGCACCACCAAATTCAGCACATGCGCCAGGCAAGGGATGTGCGTCAAACCGGCTAGTCCCAGAGCTGCAACGAGATTTCGCCCATTATCGCACACCACCAGGCCAGGCTTGAGGCTCACCGGCAGCAACCACTCATCGGTCTGTTGTTCTATACCCCGCCACAACTCCTGTGCGGTGTGGGGCCTGTCCCCCAAACATATGAGTTTCAGAACGGCCTGCTGACGTTTACCCCGGGCTGTGCTGAAGTTGGTGGTGAAGGTGTGTGGCTGACTGGATGAGCAGGTGGAAGAAGAGGAGGAGGAAGCTGAGTAGGAGGAGGAGGAGACAGGAGGCAAAGAATGTTGCCCTGCGATCCTTGGCGGCGGAAGGACGTGCGCCAAACAGCTCTCCGCCTGGGGCCCAGCCGCCACTACATTTACCCAGTGTGCAGTTAGGGAGATATAGCGTCCCTGGCCATGCTTACTGGTCCACGTATCTGTGGTTAGGTGGACCTTGCACACTTGATTTTATCGGATACTTGGTTGTGCAGGGAAGGCACGGCTCTCTTGGAGAAGTAGTGGCGGCTGGGAACAACATACTGTGGGACAGCAAGCGACATGAGCTGTTTGAAGCTGTCTGTGTCCACCAGCCTAAATGACAGCATTTCATAGGCCAGTAGTTTAGAAATGCTGGCATTCAGGGCCAGGGATCGAGGGTGGCTAGGTGGGAATTTACGCTTTCTCTCAAATGTTTGTGAGATGGAGAGCTGAACGCTGCCGTGTGACATGGTGGAGATGCTTGGTGACGGAGGTGGTGGTGTTGGTGGTACATCCCATGTTTGCTGGGCGGCAGGTGCCAACGTTCCTCCAGTGGCGGAGGAAGAGGCCGAGGCGGCAGCGGAAGAGGTAGCAGGGGGAGCCTGAGTGAGTTCCTTGTTTTTAAGGTGTTTACTCCACTGCAATTCATGCTTTGCATGCAGGTGCCTGGTCATGCAGGTTGTGCTAAGGTTCAGAACGTTAATGCCTCGCTTCAGGCTCTGATGGCACAGCGTGCAAACCACTCTGGTCTTGTCGTCAGCACATTGTTTGAAGAAGTGCCATGCCAGGGAACTCCTTGAAGCTGCCTTTGGGGTGCTCGGTCCCAGATGGCGGCGGTCAGTAGCAGGCGGAGTCTCTTGGCGGCGGGTGTTCTGATTTTGCCCACTGCTCCCTCTTTGTCTTTTGCTACGCTGTTGGCTCGGTCTCACCACTGCCTCTTCCTCCGAACTGTGAAAGTCAGTGGCACGACCTTCATTCCATGTGGGGTCTAGGACCTCATCGTCCCCTGCATCGTCTTCCACCCAGTCTTGATCCCTGACCTCCTGTTCAGTCTGCACACTGCAGAAAGCCGCAGCAGTTGGCACCTGTGTTTCGTCATCATCATAGACGTGCTGAGGTGGTATTCCCATGTCCTCATCATCAGGAAACATAAGTGGTTGTGCGTTAGTGCATTCTATCTCTTCCACCCCTGGGGAAGGGCTAGGTGTATGCCCTTGGGAAACCCTGGCAGCAGAGTCTTCAAACAGCATAAGAGACTGCTGCATAACTTGAGGCTCAGACAGTTTCCCTGATATGCATGGGGGTGATGTGACAGACTGATGGGCTTGGTTTTCATGCGCCATCTGTGCTTTCTGCAGAAGACTGGGTGGGAGATAATGTGAACGTGCTGGATGCACTGTCGGCCACCCAATTGACTAATGCCTGTACCTGCTCAGGCCTTACCATCCTTAGAACGGCATTGGGCCCCACCAAATATCCCTGTAAATTCTGGCGGCTACTGGGACCTGAGGTAGTTGGTACACTAGGACGTGTGGCTGTGGCAGAACGGCCACGTCCTCTCCCAGCACCAGAGGGTCCACTAACACCACCACGACCATGTCCACGTCCGCGTCCCTTACTAGATGTTTTCCTCATTGTTACCGTTCACCACAATAAGAAAAATATTATTCGGGCCAATGTATTGAATTAAAATTCAGGCCTTTTTTTACAGACACCTAACACTGTCTGGCTATCTATTTAGGTACCATATTACACTAATACAGGCACACCAGTAATGACAGATTTAGCTGAATATAAATGTGAGGCATATTTTTTAGGCGCTGGGTGACAGGTATACGTTTAATCACAGAATTAGACTTGTATCTGCACTGTAGCGTGTGTGTTAAGTTTTTCAGAATGACACTATCAGCACCTTGAATCTAATATACCCTTTTTGGGATAGATTTAAAGTAGGCCTGATATAGCAGAAACTACTAATTTTGAGAATGGCAAATTTGGGAATAGTTTTTCAACCCAGAACAAAAACTGTGCTTTTACGGTCACTGTTGAGGAACGGTTGAGACGTATGCATATATATCCATGCATGCCTGCAAACACGTGCGGGCATGTATGGTATATATGTGCATACGTTAGCCATAGCATCATGGGACGATGTGCGCAAATGTGCCCAGCATCTGCGCACGTCTGCCCATGGTGATCCCCAGGGGCTCATGGTGGCCCCTGTGGGAAATATGTGCCCCCTTATGATGTAGGGGCTTGTGCCCCCTTATAGTTAGTATATATTTCCTGTATGACCGTATATATATTGGCCCTGTATGGCAAGTGGGGACATATGCATGTCCCCTGTCTGTGATGCCCCAGATATATGCGAGGGTGTGTGTATATAGATATGTGTGTATGTATTTGCACACGTGTCTATGTATATACACTTATGTCAGCATGACAGTATGTATGTGGGCTTATTGCTAGGGATGAGCGAACCCGAACTTTCTTGGCGCTTTTTGAAAGGCTGCAAAGCAGCCAATCAACAAGCATCATACTACTTGGCCCAAGAGGCCATCACAGCCATGCCTACTATTGATTGGCCAGTGCACCATGTGACCCAGCCTCTATTTAAGCTGGAGTCACGTAGCGCCGCACGTCACTCTGCTATGATCAGAATAGGGAGAGGTTGCAGCTGCGACGTTAGGGCGAGATTAGGCAGATTAACTCCTCCAAAAGACTTGATTCTGTGATCGATCTGCAGCTGTGGATCATTGAAGTGCTATTATTGACTTGCTCACTTTTTTGAGGCTGCCCAGAGCGTTTTTAGATCACTTTTTTTCTGGGGTGATCGGCGGCCATTTTGTGACTTTGTGGTGCGCCAGCACGAGCTATCACCAAGTGTATTTAACCATCGATAGTGTGGTTATTTTGTGCTATATCCTACATCAGCTGCAGGCTGAGCCTGTGTCACCCAAGTGCATTTAACCATCAACAGTCTGATTATTTTTTGGCCATATACTACATCAGCTGCAGGCTGAGCCTGTGTCACCCAAGTGCATTTAACCATCAACAGTGTGGTTATTTTTTGGCCATATATTACATCAGGGGCAAGTTGAGCCTGTCACCCAGCGCCTAAAAAATAGACCTGACATTTCTATTCAACCAAATCTGCACAGTTTTAGCTGGTCAAGTTATTTGTAGTGACCGTAAAAGCAGACTTTTTGTTCTGGGTTGAAAAAGCATTCCCAAATTTGCCATTCTGAAAATAACTAGTTTGTGGTATTTGAGGCCTACTTGAAATCTATCCCAAAAAGAAAATCTTACATTGAAGGTATTGATAGTGTCATTCAGAAAAACCTAAGACACACGCTAGCGTGCTGATAGAAGTGTCATTCTGTGATTAAACCTATAACTGTCACACAGCGCAAAAAAAAAACAGGTCTCACATCTCTATTCAACCAAATCTGCACAGTTTTAGCTGGTCAAGTTATTTGTAGTGACCGTAAAAGCAGACTTTTTGTTCTGGGTTGAAAAAGCATTCCCAAATTTGCCATTCTGAAAATAACTAGTTTGTGGTATTTGAGGCCTACTTGAAATCTATCCCAAAAAGAAAATCTTACATTGAAGTTATTGATAGTGTGATTCAGAAAAACCTAAGACACACGCTAGCGTGCTGATAGAAGTGTCATTCTGTGATTAAACCTATAACTGTCACACAGCGCAAAAAAAAAAACAGGTCTCACATCTCTATTCAACCAAATCTGCACAGTTTTAGCTGGTCAAGTTATTTGTAGTGACCGTAAAAGCAGACTTTTTGTTCTGGGTTGAAAAAGCATTCCCAAATTTGCCATTCTGAAAATAACTAGTTTGTGGTATTTGAGGCCTACTTGAAATCTATCCCAAAAAGAAAATCTTACATTGAAGGTATTGATAGTGTGATTCAGAAAAACCTAAGACACAAGCTAGCGTGCTGATAGAAGTGTCATTCTGTGATTAAACCTATAACTGTCACACAGCGCAAATAAAAAAACAGGTCTCACATCTCTATTCAACCAAATCTGCACAGTTTTAGCTGGTCAAGTTATTTGTAGTGACCGTAAAAGCAGACTTTTTGTTCTGGGTTGAAAAAGCATTCCCAAATTTGCCATTCTGAAAATAACTAGTTTGTGGTATTTGAGGCCTACTTGAAATCTATCCCAAAAAGAAAATCTTACATTGAAGGTATTGATAGTGTGATTCAGAAAAACCTAAGACACACGCTAGCGTGCTGATAGAAGTGTCATTCTGTGATTAAACCTATAACTGTCACACAGCGCAAAAAAAAACTGGTCTCACATCTCTATTCAACCAAATCTGCACAGTTTTAGCTGGTCAAGTTATTTGTAGTGACCGTAAAAGCAGACTTTTTGTTCTGGGTTGAAAAAGCATTCCCAAATTTGCCATTCTGAAAATAACTAGTTTGTGGTATTTGAGGCCTACTTGAAATCTATCCCAAAAAGAAAATCTTACATTGAAGGTATTGATAGTGTGATTCAGAAAAACCTAAGACACACGCTAGCGTGCTGATAGAAGTGTCATTCTGTGATTAAACCTATAACTGTCACACAGCGCAAAAAAAAACAGGTCTCACATCTCTATTCAACCAAATCTGCACAGTTTTAGCTGGTCAAGTTATTTGTAGTGACCGTAAAAGCAGACTTTTTGTTCTGGGTTGAAAAAGCATTCCCAAATTTGCCATTCTGAAAATAACTAGTTTGTGGTATTTGAGGCCTACTTTAAATCTATCCCAAAAAGAAAATCTTACATTGAAGGTATTGATAGTGTGATTCAGAAAAACTTAAGACACACGCTAGCGTGCTGATAGAAGAGTCATTCTGTGATTAAACCTATAACTGTCACACAGCGCAAAAAAAAAACAGTTCTCACATCTCTATTCAACCAAATCTGCACAGTTTTAGCTGGTCAAGTTATTTGTAGTGACCGTAAAAGCAGACTTTTTGTTCTGGGTTGAAAAAGCATTCCCAAATTTGCCATTCTGAAAATAACTAGTTTGTGGTATTTGAGGCCTACTTGAAATCTATCCCAAAAAGAAAATCTTACATTGAAGGTATTGATAGTGTCATTCAGAAAAACCTAAGACACACGCTAGCGTGCTGATAGAAGTGTCATTCTGTGATTAAACCTATAACTGTCACACAGCGCAAAAAAAAACAGGTCTCACATCTCTATTCAACCAAATCTGCACAGTTTTAGCTGGTCAAGTTATTTGTAGTGATCGTAAAAGCAGACTTTTTGTTCTGGGTTGAAAAAACATTCCCAAATTTGCCATTCTCAAAATTGTTGTGAACGGGAACAATGAGGAAAACATCTAATAAGGGACGCGGACGTGGACATGGTCGTGGTGGTGTTAGTGTACCCTCTGGTGCTGGGAGAGGACGTGGCCGTTCTGCCACAGCCACACCTCCTAGTGAACCAACTACCGCAGGTCCCAGTAGCCAGAAGAATTTACAGCGATATTTGGTGGGGCCCAATGCCGTTCTAAGGATGGTAAGGCCTGAGCAGGTGCAGGCATTAGTCAATTGGGTGGCCGACAGTGGATCCAGCACGTTCACATTATCTCCCACCCAGTCTTCTGCAGAAAGCGCACAGATAGCGCATGAAAACCAAGCCCATCGGTCTGTCACATCACCCCCATGCATATCAGGGAAACTGTCTGAGCCTCAAGTTATGCAGCAGTCTCTTATGCTGTTTGAAGACTCTGCTGCCAGGGTTTCCCAAGGTCATCCACCTAGCCCTTCCCCAGGGGTGGAAGAGATAGAATGCACTAACGCACAACCACTAATTTTTCCTGATGATGAGGACATGGGAATACCACCTCAGCACGTCTCTGATGATGACGAAACACAGGTGCCAACTGCTGCGTCTTTCTGCAGTGTGCAGACTGAACAGGAGGTCAGGGGTCAAGACTGGGTGGAAGACGATGCAGGAGACGATGAGGTCCTAGACCCCACATGGAATGAAGGTCGTGCCACTGACTTTCACAGTTCGGAGGAAGAGGCAGTGGTGAGACCGACCCAACAGCGTAGCAAAAGAGGGAGCAGTGGGCAAAATCAGAACACCCGCCGCCAAGAGACTTCGCCTGCTACTGACCGCCGCCATCTGGGACCGAGCACCCCAAAGGCAGCTTCAAGGAGTTCCCTGGCATGGCACTTCTTCAAACAATGTGCTGACGACAAGACCCGAGTGGTTTGCACGCTGTGCCATCAGAGCCTGAAGCGAGGCATTAACGTTCTGAACCTGAGCACAACCTGCATGACCAGGCACCTGCATGCAAAGCATGAACTGCAGTGGAGTAAACACCTTAAAAACAAGGAAGTCACTCAGGCTCCCCCTGCTACCTCTTCTGCTGCTGCCGCCTCGGCCTCTTCTGCTGCTGCCTCGGCCTCTTCTGCTGCTGCTGCCGCCGCCTCGGCCTCTTCCTCTGCCTCTGGAGGAACGTTGGCACCTGCCGCCCAGCAAACATGGGATGTACCACCAACACCACCACCTGCGTCACCAAGCATCTCAACCATGTCACACGGCAGCGTTCAGCTCTCCATCTCACAAACATTTGAGAGAAAGCGTAAATTCCCACCTAGCCACCCTCGATCCCTGGCCCTGAATGCCAGCATTTCTAAACTACTGGCCTATGAAATGCTGTCATTTAGGCTGGTGGACACACACAGCTTCAAACAGCTCATGTCACTTGCTGTCCCACAGTATGTTGTTCCCAGCCGCCACTACTTCTCCAAGAGAGCCGTGCCTTCCCTGCACAACCAAGTGTCCGATAAAATCAAGTGTGCACTGCGCAACGCCATCTGTGGCAAGGTCCACCTAACCACAGATACGTGGACCAGTAAGCACGGCCAGGACGCTATATCTCCCTAACTGCACACTGGGTAAATGTAGTGGCGGCTGGGCCCCAGGCGGAGAGCTGTTTGGCGCACGTCCTTCCGCCGCCAAGGATCACAGGGCAACATTCTTTGCCTCCTGTCTCCTCCTCCTCCTACTCCACTTCCTCCTCCTCTTCTTCCACCTGCTCATCCAGTCAGCCACACACCTTCACCACCAACTTCAGCACAGCCCGGGGTAAACGTCAGCAGGCCATTCTGAAACTCATATGTTTGGGGGACAGGCCCCACACCGCACAGGAGTTGTGGCGGGGTATAGAACAACAGACCGATGAGTGGTTGCTGCTGGTGAGCCTCAAGCCCGGCCTGGTGGTGTGCGATAATGGGCGAAATCTCGTTGCAGCTCTGGGACTAGCCGGTTTGACGCACATCCCTTGCCTGGCGTATGTGCTGAATTTGGTGGTGCAGAAGTTCATTCGCAACTACCCCGACATGTCAGAGCTGCTGCATAAAGTGCGGGCCGTCTGTTCGCGCTTTCGGCGTTCACACCCTGCCGCTGCTCGCCTGTCTGCGCTACAGCGTAACTTCGGCCTTCCCGCTCACCGCCTCATATGCGACGTACCCACCAGGTGGAACTCCACCTTGCATATGCTGGACAGACTGTGCGAGCAGCAGCAGGCCATAGTGGAGTTTCAGCTGCAGCACGCACGGGTCAGTCGCACTGCGGATCAGACACACTTCACCACCAATGACTGGGCCTCCATGCGAGACCTGTGTGCCCTGTTGCGCTGTTTCGAGTACTCCACCAACATGGCCAGTGGCGATGACGCCGTTATCAGCGTTACAATACCACTTCTATGTCTCCTTGAGAAAACACTTAGGGCGATGATGGAAGAGGAGGTGGCCCAGGAGGAAGAGGAGGAAGAGGGGTCATTTTTAGCACTTTCAGGCCAGTCTCTTCAAAGTGACTCAGAGGGAGGTTTTTTGCAACACCAGAGGCCAGGTACAAATGTGGCCAGACAGGGCCCACTACTGGAGGACGAGGATGAGGAGGAGGTGGAGGAGGATGAGGATGAAGCATGTTCACAGCGGGGTGGCACCCAAGGCAGCTCGGGCCCATCACTGGTGCGTGGCTGGGGGGAAACACAGGACGATGACGATACGCCTCCCACAGAGGACAGCTTGTCCTTACCTCTGGGCAGCCTGGCACACATGAGCGACTACATGCTGCAGTGCCTGCGCAACGACAGCAGAGTTGCCCACATTTTAACGTGTGCGGACTACTGGGTTGCCACCTTGCTGGATCCCCGGTACAAAGACAATGTGCCCACCTTACTTCCTACACTGGAGCGTGATAGGAAGATGCGCGAGTACAAACGCACGTTGGTAGACGCGCTACTGAGAGCATTCCCAAATGTCACAGGGGAACAAGTGGAAGCCCAAGGCGAAGGCAGAGGAGGAGCAAGAGGTCGCCAACGCAGCTGTGTCACGGCCAGCTCCTCTGAGGGCAGGGTTAGCATGGCAGAGATGTGGAAAAGTTTTGTCACCACGCCACAGCTAAGTGCACCACCACCTGATAAGGAACGTGTTAGCAGGAGGCAACATTTCACTAACATGGTGGAACAGTACCTGTGCACACCCCTCCACGTACTGACTGATGGTTCGGCCCCATTCAACTTCTGGGTCTCCAAATTGTCCACGTGGCCAGAGCTAGCCTTTTATGCCTTGGAGGTGCTGGCCTGCCCGGCGGCCAGCGTTTTGTCTGAACGTGTATTCAGCACGGCAGGGGGCGTCATTACAGACAAACGCAGCCGCCTGTCTACAGCCAATGTGGACAAGCTGACGTTCATAAAAATAAACCAGGCATGGATCCCACAGGACCTGTCCATCCCTTGTGCAGATTAGATATTAACTACCTCCCCTTAACAATATATTATTCTACTCCAGGGCACTTCCTCATTCAATACTATTTTTAATTTCATTTTACCATTATATTGCGGGGCAACCCAAAGTTGAATGAACCTCTCCTCTGTCTGGGTGCCGGGGCCTAAATGTGTGACAGTGGCCTGTTCCAGTGGTGGGTGACGTGAAGCCTGATTCTCTGCTATGACATGAAGACTTATTCTGTGCTGACATGAAGCCAGATTCTCTGTTACGCGACCTCTCTCCTCTGCCTGGGTGCCTGGGCCTAAATATGTGACAGTGGCCTGTTCCAGTGGTGGGTGACGTGAAGCCTGATTCTCTGCTATGACATGAAGACAGATTCTGTGCTGACATCAGGCCAGATTCTCTGTTACGGGACCTCTCTCCTCTGCCTGGGTGCCTGGGCCTAAATGTGTGACAGTGGCCTGTTCCAGTGGTGGGTGACGTGAAGCCTGATTCTCTGCTATGACATGAAGACAGATTCTGCGCTGACATCAGGCCAGATTCTCTGTTACGGGACCTCTCTCCTCTGCCTGGGTACCTGGGCCTAAATGTGTGACAGTGGCCTGTTCCAGTGGTGGGTGACGTGAAGCCTGATTCTCTGCTATGACATGAATACAGATTCTGCGCTGACATAAGGCCAGATTCTCTGTTACGGGACCGCTCTCCTCTGTCTGGTTGCCGGGGCCTAAATGTGTGACAGTGGCCTGTTCCAGTGGTGGGTGACGTGAAGCCTGATTCTCTGCTATGACATGAAGACAGATTCTGCGCTGACATAAGGCCAGATTCTCTGTTACGGGACCTCTCTCCTCTGCCTGGGTACCTGGGCCTAAATGTGTGACAGTGGCCTGTTCCAGTGGTGGGTGACGTGAAGCCTGATTCTCTGCTATGACATGAATACAGATTCTGCGCTGACATAAGGCCAGATTCTCTGTTACGGGACCTCTCTCCTCTGCCTGGGTGCCTGGGCCTAAATATGTGACAGTGGCCTGTTCCAGTGGTGGGTGACGTGAAGCCTGATTCTCTGCTATGACAAGAATACAGATTCTGCGCTGACATAAGGCCAGATTCTCTGTTACGGGACCTCTCTCCTCTGTCTGGGTGCCTGGGCCTAAATATGTGACAGTGGCTTGTTCCAGTGGTGGGTGACGTGAAGCCTGATTCTCTGCTATGACATGAAGACAGATTCTGTGCTGACATAAGGCCAGATTCTCTGTTACGGGACCTCTCTCCTCTGCCTGGGTGCCTGGGCCTAAATGTGTGACAGTGGCTTGTTCCAGTGGTGGGTGACGTGAAGCCTGATTCTCTGCTATGACATGAAGACACATTCTGTGTTGACATAAGGCCAGATTCTCTGTTACGGGACCTCTCTCCTCTGACTGGGTGCCTGGGCCTAAATGTGTGACAGTGGCCTGTTCCAGTGGTGGGTGATGTGAAGCCTGATTCTCTGCTATGACATGAAGACAGATTCTGTGCTGACATCAGGCCAGATTCTCTGTTACGGGACCTCTCTCCTCTGCCTGGGTGCCTGGGCCTAAATGTGTGACAGTGGCCTGTTCCAGTGGTGGGTGACGTGAAGCCTGATTCTCTGCTATGACATGAATACAGATTCTGCGCTGACATAAGGCCAGATTCTCTGTTACGGGACCGCTCTCCTCTGTCTGGGTGCCGGGGCCTAAATGTGTGACAGTGGCCTGTTCCAGTGGTGGGTGACGTGAAGCCTGATTCTCTGCTATGACATGAAGACTGATTCTGCGCTGACATAAGGCCAGATTCTCTGTTACGGGACCTCTCTCCTCTGCCTGGGTGCCTGGGCCTAAATGTGTGACAGTGGCCTGTTCCATTGGTGGGTGACATGAAGCCTGATTCTCTGCTATGACATGAAGACAGATTCTGTGCTGACATCAAGCCAGATTCTCTGTTACGGGACCTCTCTCCTCTGACTGGGTGCCTGGGCCTAAATGTGTGACAGTGGCCTGTTCCAGTGGTGGGTGACGTGAAGCTTGATTCTCTGCTATGACATGAAGACAGATTCTGCGCTGACATATGGCCAGATTCTCTGTTACGGGACCGCTCTCCTCTGTCTGGGTGCCGGGGCCTACAGTCATGTGAAAAAATTAGGACACCCTTTGAAAGCATGTGGTTTTTTGTAACATTTTTAATAAATGGTTATTTCATCTCCGTTTCAACAATACAGAGAGATTAAAGTAATCCGACTAAACAAAGAAAACTGAAGAAAAGTCTTTTCAAGATCTTCTGTAAATGTCATTCTACAAAAATGCCTATTCTAACTGAGGAAAAAGATAGGACACCCTTGCCCCTAATAGCGAGTGTTACCTCCTTTGGCTGAAATAACTGCAGTGAGACGGTTCTTGTAGCCATCTACCAGTCTTCGACATTGGTCTGAGGAAATTTTACCCCACTCCTCAATGCAGAACTTTTTCAGCTGTGAGATGTTTGAGGGGTTTCTTGCACGTACAGCCCTTTTCAAGTCACCCCACAGCATCTCAATGGGATTCAAATCTGGACTTTGACTTGGCCATTCCAGGACTCTCCATTTCTTCTTTTTCAGCCAATCTTTGGTTGATTTACTAGTATGTTTTGGGTCATTGTCATGTTGCATGGTCCAGTTCCGCTTCTGCTTTAATTTTCTAACTGATGGTCTCACATGTTCTTCAAGCACCTTCTGATACACAGTAGAATTCATCGTGGATTCTATGATGGTGAGCTGACCAGGTCCTGCTGCAGCAAAGCAGCCCCAAACCATGACACTTCCACCTCCATGCTTCACAGTTGGTATGAGGTTCTTTTCTTGGAATGCTGTGTTTGGTTTACGCCAAACATGTCCTCTGCTGTTGTGTCCAAATAATTCAATTTTGGACTCATCTGTCCAAAGAACATTATTCCAGAAGTCCTGGTCTTTGTCAACTTTATCTCTGGCAAATGTCAGTCTGGCCTCGATGTTTCTCTTGGAAAGCAAAGGTTTCCTCCTTGCACACCTCCCATGCAAGTTAAACTTGTACAGTCTCTTTCTGATTGTAGAGGCATGTACTTCTACATCAACAGTAGCCAGAGCCTGCTGTAGTTCTCGAGATGACACTTTAGGGTTTTTGGAGACCTCTTTTTGCATCTTGCGGTCTGCTCTTGGGGTGAACTTGCTGGGGCGACCAGTCCTGGGCATGTTGGCAGTTGTTTTGAAAGCCCTCCACTTGTAGACTATCTTCCGGACAGTGGAATGGCTGATTTCAAAATCTTTTGAGATCTTTTTAAATCCCTTCCCAGACTCATAGGCTGCTACAATCTTTTTTCTGAAGTCCTCTGACAGCTCTTTTGCTCTCACCATGGTGCTCACTCTCACTTCAACAGTCAGGAGCACACCAAACTAAATGTCTGAGGTTTAAATAGGGCAAGCCTCATTCAACATGCAGAGTAACGATCTACTAATTATGTGCACCTGGTGTGATATACCTGTGTGAGATCTGAGCCAATTTAAGAGGGAATACATGTGAGGGTGTCCTATCTTTTTCCTCAGTTAGAATAGGCATTTTTGTAGAATGACATTTACAGAAGATCTTGAAAAGACTTTTCTTCAGTTTTCTTTGTTTAGTTGGATTACTTTAATCTCTCTGTATTGTTGAAACGGAGATGAAATAACCATTTATTAAAAATGTTACAAAAAACCACATGCTTTCAAAGGGTGTCCTAATTTTTTCACATGACTGTAAATGTGTGACAGTGGCCTGTTCCAGTGGTGGGTGACGTGAAGCCTGATTCTCTGCTATGACATGAAGACAGATTCTGTGCTGACATGAAGCCAGATTCTCTGCTATGGCATGAAGAGACTGATTCTGTGCTGACATGAAGCCAGATTCTTTGCTATGGGACCTCTGTCCAATTGATATTGGGTCATTTTTATTTTATTTTATTTTTTTATTTTAATTCATTTCCCTATCCACATTTGTTTGCAGGGATTTACCTACATGTTGCTGCCTTTTGCAGCCCTCTAGCTCTTTCCTGGGCTGTTTTACAGCCTTTTTAGTGCCGAAAAGTTCGGGTCCCCATTGACTTCAATGGGGTTCGGGTTCGGGACGAAGTTCGGATCGGGTTCGGACTTCTCGAACCCGAACATCCAGGTGTTCGCTCAACTCTACTTATTGCTGCCCATTCATACCCCCGGTTTTGTATGTGTATGTGTTTATAGATCTGCCAAGCATCTGTGGATATATATATGTATATATGCAATTCCAACTGTTATCAACAGAGTTGTTTAGAGAAAAACTTGTGCTGATAGCCTGTAGGATAACAGCTGATTAGCATCTAGTCCCCTTTTGTTCAGGCCCAAAGCAATCAGACTCTTTGGCAGCGTTTGTGAGGGGACCTTCTAACCAGAGACATCAAAAACCTGTTTTCTGCCCCATGGCTAAACTAAGGCACACTATGATGTCACATGCCTGAGGAAGGAGGAGGGGGCTGTTTTGGGGCTATAATAACCCAAACCGGACAGAGGTGCCCTCTCTTGCAACCAGACTAGAATCAGACACACATGGGAGAGAGCAGCTCCATGATGACCACCGGGAACGCTGGAAGGATTAAGTATACCTGTGTAGCCCCTGCCTACCCCTCACATATCACCCCTGGTCCTGTAACCCCTATATTTGTGTCCCTGATGTGCACCTTGGGCCCTGATTCAACCCCTATCCCACCAACGATTAACCCTTTCCCTGCCAGGCATTACCCCTGGTAGTTACCCTGGGCCCTGTGTGCTGGTAACCCCTGATGGACCCTGGTCCCTTCCTACTGTGCACCCTGGCTACCCTTGCCCCTGAAACCCCTGATATATCCTTTCCCTACCCTGATTAACCCCTGGTGGTAACCCCTGCTTAAACCCTGCCACACACACCCCCCCCCCTCACTGTACACTTGCAGGGTATTTAGCCCCTGCATTGCTGTACAGTTCTAATATTATCCCCATTGTTAACCCTTTGTGTTTGTGGTCGGCTTACACCCCTGTAAGGCCACCGTTAACCCTCGGCGTACCCCATAGGGATAGTATAGAACTAGATGGGTGGGCTGTTAATATTGAATGTGTGTATCGTATAGATAGTTTGTGGGTGGAAATTGGGAATGTGTAGTGTAGCTTAGGATTGTATATTTAGTGCTGTATTGTTAGTGTATTGCGTGCGTAGTGTATTGTAAGTAATAAATACTGTGTTACTTATAACTATCTGTGTAACGTGTAGTTATTGGCGATAGTTAGTTAGTAAGGCGCATGCAGCTAGCGTAGTGAATAGTGTAAAGCATAGCGAAGATATTGTGTTATTAATATATAAATGTATAAATGGGCGGAGTTATCAATAGACGGCTCCTCCTATTTATGAATATTAATTATCGATATTTGCATAAATATTGGTGATTAATATTCCCCCTTTACAGTCACTAAAAATAATTTGACCAGCTAAAACAGTACTGATTTGGAGGAATATAAATGTCAGGCCTATTTTTTAGGCGCTGTGTGACAGGTATACGTTTAATCACAGAATTAGACTTGTATCTGCACTGTAGCGTGTGTGTTAAGTTTTTCAGAATGACACTATCAGCACCTTGAATCTAATATACCCTTTTTGGGATAGATTTAAAGTAGGCCTGATATAGCAGAAACTACTAATTTTGAGAATGGCAAATTTGGGAATTGTTTTTCAACCCAGAACAAAAACTGTGCTTTTACGGTCACTAAAAATAACTTGACCAGCTAAAACAGTACTGATTTGGAGGAATATAAATGTCAGGCCTATTTTTTAGGCGCTGTGTGACAGGTATACGTTTAATCACAGAATTAGACTTGTATCTGCACTGTAGCGTGTGTGTTAAGTTTTTCAGAATGACACTATCAGCACCTTGAATCTAATATACCCTTTTTGGGATAGATTTAAAGTAGGCCTGATATAGCAGAAACTACTAATTTTGAGAATGGCAAATTTGGGAATTGTTTTTCAACCCAGAACAAAAACTGTGCTTTTACGGTCACTAAAAATAACTTGACCAGCTAAAACAGTACTGATTTGGAGGAATATAAATGTCAGGCCTATTTTTTAGGCGCTGTGTGACAGGTATACGTTTAATCACAGAATTAGACTTGTATCTGCACTGTAGCGTGTGTGTTAAGTTTTTCAGAATGACACTATCAGCACCTTGAATCTAATATACCCTTTTTGGGATAGATTTAAAGTAGGCCTGATATAGCAGAAACTACTAATTTTGAGAATGGCAAATTTGGGAATTGTTTTTCAACCCAGAACAAAAACTGTGCTTTTACGGTCACTAAAAATAACTTGACCAGCTAAAACAGTACTGATTTGGAGGAATATAAATGTCAGGCCTATTTTTTAGGCGCTGGGTGACAGGTATACGTTTAATCACAGAATTAGACTTGTATCTGCACTGTAGCGTGTGTGTTAAGTTTTTCAGAATGACACTATCAGCACCTTGAATCTAATATACCCTTTTTGGGATAGATTTAAAGTAGGCCTGATATAGCAGAAACTACTAATTTTGAGAATGGCAAATTTGGGAATAGTTTTTCAACCCAGAACAAAAACTGTGCTTTTACGGTCACTAAAAATAATTTGACCAGCTAAAACAGTACTGATTTGGAGGAATATAAATGTCAGGCCTATTTTTTAGGCGCTGTGTGACAGGTATACGTTTAATCACAGAATTAGACTTGTATCTGCACTGTAGCGTGTGTGTTAAGTTTTTCAGAATGACACTATCAGCACCTTGAATCTAATATACCCTTTTTGGGATAGATTTAAAGTAGGCCTGATATAGCAGAAACTACTAATTTTGAGAATGGCAAATTTGGGAATAGTTTTTCAACCCGGAACAAAAACTGTGCTTTTACGGTCACTAAAAATAATTTGACCAGCTAAAACAGTACTGATTTGGAGGAATATAAATGTCAGGCCAATTTTTTAGGCGCTGTGTGACAGGTATACGTTTAATCACAGAATTAGACTTGTATCTGCACTGTAGCGTGTGTGTTAAGTTTTTCAGAATGACACTATCAGCACCTTGAATCTAATATACCCTTTTTGGGATAGATTTAAAGTAGGCCTGATATAGCAGAAACTACTAATTTTGAGAATGGCAAATTTGGGAATTGTTTTTCAACCCAGAACAAAAACTGTGCTTTTACGGTCACTAAAAATAACTTGACCAGCTAAAACAGTACTGATTTGGAGGAATATAAATGTCAGGCCTATTTTTTAGGCGCTGGGTGACAGGTATACGTTTAATCACAGAATTAGACTTGTATCTGCACTGTAGCGTGTGTGTTAAGTTTTTCAGAATGACACTATCAGCACCTTGAATCTAATATACCCTTTTTGGGATAGATTTAGAGTAGGCCTGATATAGCAGAAACTACTAATTTTGAGAATGGCAAATTTGGGAATAGTTTTTCAACCCAGAACAAAAACTGTGCTTTTACGGTCACTGTTGAGGAACGGTTGAGACGTATGCATATATATCCATGCATGCCTGCAAACACGTGCGGGCATGTATGGTATATATGTGCATACGTTAGCCATAGCATCATGGGACGATGTGCGCAAATGTGCCCAGCATCTGCGCACATCTGCCCATGGTGATCCCCAGGGGCTCATGGTGGCCCCTGTGGGAAATATGTGCCCCCTTATGATGTAGGGGCTTGTGCCCCCTTATAGTTAGTATATATTTCCTGTATGACCGTATATATATTGGCCCTGTATGGCAAGCGGGGACATATGCATGTCCCCTGTATGTGATGCCCCAGATATATGCGAGGGTGTGTGTATATATAGATATGTGTGTATGTATTTGCACACGTGTCTATGTATATACACTTATGTCAGCATGACAGTATGTATGTGGGCTTATTGCTGCCCATTCATACCCCCGGTTTTGTATGTGTATGTGTTTATAGATCTGCCAAGCATCTGTGGATATATATATGTATATATGCAATTCCAACTGTTATCAACAGAGTTGTTTAGAGAAAAACTTGTGCTGATAGCCTGTAGGATAACAGCTGATTAGCATCTAGTCCCCTTTTGTTCAGGCCCAAAGCAATCAGACTCTTTGGCACCGTTTGTGAGGGGACCTTCTAACCAGAGACATCAAAAAACAGTTTTCTGCCCCATGGCTAAAGGCACACTATGATGTCACATGCCTGAGGAAGGAGAAGGGGGCTGTTTTGGGGCTATAATAACCCAAACCGGACAGAGGTGCCCTCTCTTGCAACCAGACTAGAATCAGACACACATGGGAGAGAGCAGCTCCATGATGACCACCGGGAACGCTGGAAGGATTAAGTATACCTGTGTAGCCCCTACCTACCCCTCACATATCACCCCTGGTCCTGTAACCCCTATATTTGTGTCCCTGATGTGACCCTTGGGCCCTGATTCAACCTCTATCCCACCAACGATTAACCCTTTCCCTGCCAGGCATTACCCCTGGTAGTTACCCTGGGCCCTGTGTGCTGGTAACCCCTGATGGACCCTGGTCCCTCCCTACTGTGCACCCTGGCTACCCTTGCCCCTGAAACCCCTGATATACCCTTTCCCTACCCTGATTAACCCCTGGTGGTAACCCCTGCTTAAACCCTGCCACACCCCCCCCCTCACTGTACACTTGCAGGGTATTTAGCCCCTGCATTGCTGTACAGTTCTGATATTATCCCCATTGTTAACCCTTTGTGTTTGTGGTCGGCTTACACCCCTGTAAGGCCACCGTTAACCCTCGGCGTACCCCATAGGGATAGTATAGAACTAGATGGGTGGGCTGTTAATATTGAATGTGTGTATCGTATAGATAGTTTGTGGGTGGAAATTGGGAATGTGTAGTGTAGTTTAGGATTGTATATTTAGTGCTGTATTGTTAGTGTATTGCATGCGTAGTGTATTGTAAGTAATAAATACTGTGTTACTTATAACTATCTGTGTAACGTGTAGTTATTGGCGATAGTTAGTTAGTAAGGCGCATGCAGCTAGCGTAGTGATTAGTGTAAAGCATAGCAAAGATATTGTGTTATTAATATGTAAAGGTATAAATGGGCGGAGTTATCAATAGACGGCTCCTCCTATTTATGAATATTAATTATCGATATTTGCATAAATATTGGTGATTAATATTCCCCCTTTACATTGGCGAGCCAGGCCCACTGCTTAGATTTTGAAATCTGTGTTTGGTTTTGAGGCTAGAGGTCCGTTACACTGTCAATTATCAGGCAAGAGAGACGCGGTCAGTGGTCTGAGCGTCTAGGACCTGATAATTCGGACAGGTAGCGCGACTCTTCCTCACAGCACCAGGCGCAGATCAAAATCTTTAGCAGAGAATCTATAATCTGTTCTGTGAATTAATATTTTTGTATTTGCTTTACACGGTCACCGTCGCTGGGGTAAGAGAAGAAGAGACGGAAAAGTACAGCACCAACAAGAAGATGGAGGCTCAGAAAAATGTCACTGCATCGCTCAAGTGATTGCAAGGGAGAAGACACGTCACTGAAGGAGATCCATCTTCGTGGGAGCGGCGTACAAGTCAGGCTGGTCGGGAAGAGGCGATCCGGGAAAATGGACTTCTTCCAAGCAGCTGCGAGGTACGGCGCCAAGGAGAAGATGGACACTCATCAAACGGTGAGTATGGACTTCCCCACACTGCAACACTTGAGCAGACACAGCACATTTAACCCCATCCTCCCCACTACATACAAGTCAGCAGAAATGCTGTGGTCCGATTTGTTAGCACAGGCTTGTAGTTATGACAAGCTTTGTGTTAACAAACGGACGGTGTTGAACAAGGCCACCAAACGGCTTCAGATGCTGACCAAACTCGTTCATACGTTTGAGGCTAACATCTGTAAGCCAAAGGAAGTGGCGCTGGTGTCTCAGTCAACGGAGACAATTCCTCCGAACATTCACTGCCAATGCTGTACCAGTAATTCGGACCAGGTTTCGGCATTGCAGGCGCAGCTGGCAGAGAATGTGCAGTCTACTGTTGACCGAGATGCACAGGTGGCTAATATAGAGTCACAGTTAGTAGAGCTGCAGAGGCAGAAGGAGGAAATTGAGGCTAAGTTGACTCAGTCTTATACTGAGGTTAAGGCCTTCAAGGAGCGAACTGCCTCTACTGACGTGACGGTAGCCAAATTGAAGGCTGAGGTTGCTGTAAGGTCCCAGCTAATGTCTGGCATGCAACAGGTTATCACCAAGTTGGTGCCGGCCCTTTCTTTTTCCGTAAAGCCAGGGTCGGAATCTCCCAAAATGTTGCCCTGTGCAGGGCCACAAGGGGGGAGAGTAGTCTGTGACCGGTCTAATCATCAGGTCAAGCCGGTCCAGACTAACAGAGATTTTTCCCTGACTTTGGGAAAAAGAACTGTGGTGAAGAGTGTGTCCCTGAGGATGGGACAATTCAGGAGAAGGGAGCACGACTGCAGTGTAGATGGACCTGGGCCATGCAGAGCAAACATCAGATGTTTTGCATGTGGTGGCCTAGGTCACATAGCGAGACACTGCAAAACAGATAGGAACATAACACACAGGACAGGAAACCAAGTCACGTGTTTCAGGTGTGGGAACAAAGGACACATTGCAAGGAATTGCCCTTGTGCAAGTAATTGCAATGTGTCCAACAGTATCAGCCAGGTAACAAATTGTGCAGTGGGGTCTAGTCAGCCTGGCCATAACGGGGTTACCTCTCGGCAGCATCACCAGCTGTTGAGGGGTCAGAGTGGCCAAGCTAGGCTAGGCAACATTTGACACCCCTGTACTATTTGTTACACCGTTTGTTCCCTCTGTATGTCCATGTTGTGTGTTTTTGTTATCTGTTTGTAAGTTTTTCTTGATGTTGATGGTGGTAGTCCTTGTCTACGGATGTGTTCTACCATGCTGATTTATGTAGTGTTGTAAGTCCCATCTGCTGTCTTTGTTTCATTCTGTGTCCCCTTGGAGTGGAACAGTGTTATACTGTGGATCGAGAACGTATAGGTTCGCGAGCAGATAATATCACACGGGAAATCCTGCTGGTCGGGAGAAGGCATAAGGACCTTCTCCATGCAGCACACAAAGGATGATGTGATATTATTCTGGGCAACCAGGGTCTCAGATCGATACGGGTAACACGGTTTTGCTCAAGGTTTTCGGTAGGGCTGTGTTGCGCTGGGGACTGGGGTGGACAGACAACATTGGTGTAATGTTGTGCTGCGCACTTGATTCTAGTCCGAGCAGGCAGCACAGCTCTGATAGGGATTGGACGCAGAGTGTTTGGCAGCAGAGTGTGGACTGTGTTCTTGTGTTGTGGGGTCCTGGGGAGCCAGGGCATGCCTATGCCATTGGTTCTGCGGGCCTCCACAGGACGGGATCACAGGGGGAAATCGGCCTGGGTACACATGAGTGGACAGGGATGCGGTGCCATCAATAACAAGATGGTGCTTTGTCCACAGAACTCCAGTTATCCTAACCTAGTAGGGTGGCCATCCTTATCTGTTGGTGCAGAGGGATGTGTAGCAGAGGACGCAATCCTCTGAAGGTAGGGTGTTCAGACACCAGTGTTGGGATAACGAGGGGTCCTGTGAGATAAAGGGCAGCCCAATACCTTTCTCTACCCATGGGTCAAAGGTATTGGGGCTGGGAATTTTCACATTTAATTGCACTGTTATGGGAGAAATTCCCCTGGGAGCGCCTGGTGTTTTCTTCTGCCATAGGTGTGATTTTATATGGAGCGGAAGAAAAACCCAGGAGATGCCACAGAAGAGGCCAGCTATTCCCCCTGACACTGTTGTGAAGCTCCAGAGGATCCCAC
Source organism: Bufo bufo (assembly GCF_905171765.1). Lineage (NCBI taxonomy): Eukaryota > Metazoa > Chordata > Amphibia > Anura > Bufonidae > Bufo > Bufo bufo. Next base: position 142,324,417 of record NC_053389.1, read on the forward strand.
TGGATTTTGGCAACGAAGCGACCTCTGCCTAGAGGTGTTATAGAAATGAAGACTGTGCCACAATCCAGCGGGAGCATTATTTAAGGCTCTGGAGGAAGACTTGGGAGACGTTCGGGTGGAAGAACTTATCACTTGTTTCACCCAGTGAAACTTCTTCTGGTTCTGGTCATCGTAATCAGAGGGTCAAGGGACTTATTGACCAAATACACCAGAACCAGACAGAACTTTACAGAACTATCCGGAGGAGGAGGCTCAGGACATAACTCAAACATTGTTCCTGTAGCCAAATATTGTATGGACACTTTGTTTCCTATGAGGGTTCGGGACGTATAACTTGTACTACCTCGAAACCCCATAGCACATTGTATTTATTGATTTTATTTGTCGGTTGATTGTGTACCCATGGACACTCTAGGTACAAATGTGTGACAGCCTATATTTGGCTGTACACATTTGCATCCTATAGTCGTTTCCCATTGACACAGGGGTCTGCGACCTACCTGTGTCTTTGGAGGTGTAGAGATATTCCAGGTTGCATGAGTCTCTATGGGTACACATACATATAATGATGTTGGTGGTGTTGGGAGGGATGTGACATGTGTTTTGTGTGAATGGGGATAAGGTTAGGTCACGATAGGGACAGGCATCATTCATTTGCCACCTTGAACCCTGGAACGGTGAGGTTCTTAAGGGAAGGGCTGGAGGTGTAGTGTGGCGGAGGTGTTTTCTGCAGTAGAATTTAGGTACTATGACATCACCGCTTAAGAGTCTCACCTGCCTTGTAAAGACCTATTAATCTGTCCACGGGAGAACTGCACCCATCAAGATGGAAACAGACGTTGGATAGAAGAAAGTTGGGACTGAGACTGTGAGGGTGAACCCGCTCCAGATGCCTTGGAGGCGGGCCATATCTGAAGATCGGCAGAACTACCGAGAGACTGTGGGGGTGTGGTCACTCCAAAGTGGGGGTGGCCGACACCAAGAGACTGTTAAAGAAAGGCCAGTTAAAGACTGTAAGGGTGAACCCACTCCAGAATTGGGGGGGGCGAAGATACCTGAAGATCGGCAGAATAACCGAGAGACTGTGGGTGTGTGGTACGGTGTATCCTGTGGACGGAGGAGTAGGTTACGGTGAAGGGCAGGTCGGAGGAAGCTGGATTAGGGATGTCTAAGTACCTAAAGATCAGTGTGCACTACAGTTCTTCCTGAACTTCCACCAAAGATGGGGTTGAAGGGGGGCAAATATATCTCAACCCATTATATTGTCGTATTATATAGTCCGACAACAGGGGGATTGTTGAGGAACGGTTGAGACGTATGCATATATATCCATGCATGCCTGCAAACACGTGAGGGCATGTATGGTATATATGTGCATACATTAGCCATAGCATCATGGGACGATGTGCGCAAATGTGCCCAGCATCTGCGCACGTCTGCCCATGGTGATCCCCAGGGGCTCATGGTGGCCCCTGTGGGAAATATGTGCCCCCTTATGATGTAGGGGCTTGTGCCCCCTTATAGTTAGTATATATTTCCTGTATGACCGTATATATATTGGCCCTGTATGGCAAATGGGGACATATGCATGTCCCCTGTATGTGATGCCCCAGATATATGCGAGGGTGTGTGTATATATAGATATGTGTTTATGTATTTGCACACGTGTATATGTATGTACACTTATGTCAGCATGACAGTATGTATGTGGGCTTATTGCTAGGGATGAGCGAACCCGAACTGTATAGTTCGGGTTCGTACCGAATTTTCGTAAAAGTCTGTGTTCGGGTTCGGTGTTCGGCGCTTTCTTGGCGCTTTTTGAAAGGCTGCAAAGCAGCCAATCAACAAGCGTCATACTACTTGGCCCAGGAGGCCATCACAGCCATGCCTACTATTGGCATGGCTGTGATTGGCCAGTGCACCATGTGACCCAGCCTCTATTTAAGCTGGAGTCACGTAGCGCCGCACGTCACTCTGCTATGATCAGTATAGGGAGAGGTTGCAGCTGCGACGTTAGGGCGAGATTAGGCAGATTAACTCCTCCAAAAGACTTGATTCTGTGATCGATCTGCAGCTGTGGATCATTGAAGTGCTATTATTTAGATCACTTTTTTTCTGGGGTGATCGGCGGCCATTTTGTGACTTGTGGTGCGCCAGCACGAGCTATCACCAAGTGTATTTAACCATCGATAGTGTGGTTATTTTGTGCTATATCCTACATCAGCTGCAGGCTGAGCCTGTGTCACCCAAGTGCATTTAACCATCAACAGTCTGATTATTTTTTGGCCATATACTACATCAGCTGCAGGCTGAGCCTGTGTCACCCAAGTGCATTTAACCATCAACAGTGTGGTTATTTGTTGGCCATATATTACATCAGGGGCAAGTTGAGCCTGTCACCCAGCGCCTAAAAAATAGACCTGACATTTCTATTCAACCAAATCTGCACAGTTTTAGCTGGTCAAGTTATTTGTAGTGACCGTAAAAGCAGACTTTTTGTTCTGGGTTGAAAAAGCATTCCCAAATTTGCCATTCTGAAAATAACTAGTTTGTGGTATTTGAGGCCTACTTGAAATCTATCCCAAAAAGAAAATCTTACATTGAAGGTATTGATAGTGTCATTCAGAAAAACCTAAGACACACGCTAGCGTGCTGATAGAAGTGTCATTCTGTGATTAAACCTATAACTGTCACACAGCGCAAAAAAAAAACAGGTCTCACATCTCTATTCAACCAAATCTGCACAGTTTTAGCTGGTCAAGTTATTTGTAGTGACCGTAAAAGCAGACTTTTTGTTCTGGGTTGAAAAAGCATTCCCAAATTTGCCATTCTGAAAATAACTAGTTTGTGGTATTTGAGGCCTACTTGAAATCTATCCCAAAAAGAAAATCTTACATTGAAGGTATTGATAGTGTGATTCAGAAAAACCTAAGACACACGCTAGCGTGCTGATAGAAGTGTCATTCTGTGATTAAACCTATAACTGTCACACAGCGCAAAAAAAAAAACAGGTCTCACATCTCTATTCAACCAAATCTGCACAGTTTTAGCTGGTCAAGTTATTTGTAGTGACCGTAAAAGCAGACTTTTTGTTCTGGGTTGAAAAAGCATTCCCAAATTTGCCATTCTGAAAATAACTAGTTTGTGGTATTTGAGGCCTACTTGAAATCTTTCCCAAAAAGAAAATCTTACATTGAAGGTATTGATAGTGTGATTCAGAAAAACCTAAGACACACGCTAGCGTGCTGATAGAAGTGTCATTCTGTGATTAAACCTATAACTGTCACACAGCGCAAAAAAAAACAGGTCTTACATCTCTATTCAACCAAATCTGCACAGTTTTAGCTGGTCAAGTTATTTGTAGTGACCGTAAAAGCAGACTTTTTTTTCTGGGTTGAAAAAGCATTCCCAAATTTGCCATTCTGAAAATAACTAGTTTGTGGTATTTGAGGCCTACTTGAAATCTATCCCAAAAAGAAAATCTTACATTGAAGGTATTGATAGTGTGATTCAGAAAAACCTAAGACACACGCTAGCGTGCTGATAGAAGTGTCATTCTGTGATTAAACCTATAACTGTCACACAGCGCAAAAAAAAACAGGTCTCACATCTCTATTCAACCAAATCTGCACAGTTTTAGCTGGTCAAGTTATTTGTAGTGACCGTAAAAGCAGACTTTTTGTTCTGGGTTGAAAAAGCATTCCCAAATTTGCCATTCTCAAAATTGTTGTGAACGGGAACAATGAGGAAAACATCTAATAAGGGACGCGGACGTGGACATGGTCGTGGTGGTGTTAGTGTACCCTCTGGTGCTGGGAGAGGACGTGGCCGTTCTGCCACAGCCACACGTCCTAGTGAACCAACTACCTCAGGTCCCAGTAGCCAGCAGAATTTACAGCGATATTTGGTGGGGCCCAATGCCGTTCTAAGGATGGTAAGGCCTGAGCAGGTGCAGGCATTAGTCAATTGGGTGGCCGACAGTGGATCCAGCACGTTCACATTATCTCCCACCCAGTCTTCTGCAGAAAGCGCACAGATGGCGCATGAAAACCAAGCCCATCGGTCTGTCACATCACCCCCATGCATATCAGGGAAACTGTCTGAGCCTCAAGTTATGCAGCAGTCTCTTATGCTGTTTGAAGACTCTGCTGCCAGGGTTTCCCAAGGGCATCCACCTAGAGATAGAATGCACTAACGCACAACCACTTATTTTTCCTGATGATGAGGACATGGGAATACCACCTCAGCACGTCTCTGATGATGACGAAACACAGGTGCCAACTGCTGCGTCTTTCTGCAGTGTGCAGACTGAACAGGAGGTCAGGGGTCAAGACTGGGTGGAAGACGATGCAGGAGACGATGAGGTCCTAGACCCCACATGGAATAAAGGTCGTGCCACTGACTTTCACAGTTCGGAGGAAGAGGCAGTGGTGAGACCGAGCCAACAGCGTAGCAAAAGAGGGAGCAGTGGGCAAAATCAGAACACCCGCCGCCAAGAGACTTCGCCTGCTACTGACCGCCGCCATCTGGGACCGAGCACCCCAAAGGCAGCTTCAAGGAGTTCCCTGGCATGGCACTTCTTCAAACAATGTGCTGACGACAAGACCCGAGTGGTTTGCACGCTGTGCCATCAGAGCCTGAAGCGAGGCATTAACGTTCTGAACCTTAGCACAACCTGCATGACCAGGCACCTGCATGCAAAGCATGAACTGCAGTGGAGTAAACACCTTAAAAACAAGGAAGTCACTCAGGCTCCCCCTGCTGCCTCTTCTGCTGCTGCCTCGGCCTCTTCTGCTGCTGCTGCCGCCGCCTCGGCCTCTTCCTCTGCCTCTGGAGGAACGTTGGCACCTGCCGCCCAGCAAACATGGGATGTACCACCAACACCACCACCTGCGTTACCAAGCATCTCAACCATGTCACACGGCAGCGTTCAGCTCTCCATCTCACAAACATTTGAGAGAAAGCATAAATTCCCACCTAGCCACCCTCGATCCCTGGCCCTGAATGCCAGCATTTCTAAACTACTGGCCTATGAAATGCTGGCATTTAGGCTGGTGGACACACACAGCTTCAAACAGCTCATGTCACTTGCTGTCCCACAGTATGTTGTTCCCAGCCGCCACTACTTCTCCAAGAGAGCCGTGCCTTCCCTGCACAACCAAGTGTCCGATAAAATCAAGTGTGCACTGCGCAACGCCATCTGTGGCAAGGTCCACCTAACCACAGATACGTGGACCAGTAAGCACGGCCAGGGACGCTATATCTCCCTAACTGCACACTGGGTAAATGTAGTGGCGGCTGGGCCCCAGGCGGAGAGCTGTTTGGCGCACGTCCTTCCGCCGCCAAGGATCACAGGGCAACATTCTTTGCCTCCTGTCTCCTCCTCCTCCTACTCAGCTTCCTCCTCCTCTTCTTCCACCTGCTCATCCAGTCAGCCACACACCTTCACCACCAACTTCAGCACAGCCCGAGGTAAACGTCAGCAGGCCATTCTGAAACTCATATGTTTGGGGGACAGGCCCCACACCGCACAGGAGTTGTGGCGGGGTATAGAACAACAGACCGATGAGTGGTTGCTGCCGGTGAGCCTCAAGCCCGGCCTGGTGGTGTGCGATAATGGGCGAAATCTCGTTGCAGCTCTGGGACTAGCCGGTTTGACGCACATCCCTTGCCTGGCGTATGTGCTGAATTTGGTGGTGCAGAAGTTCATTCGCAACTACCCCGACATGTCAGAGCTGCTGCATAAAGTGCGGGCCGTCTGTTCGCGCTTCCGGCGTTCACACCCTGCCGCTGCTCGCCTGTCTGCGCTACAGCGTAACTTCGGCCTTCCCGCTCACCGCCTCATATGCGACGTACCCACCAGGTGGAACTCCACCTTGCATATGCTGGACAGACTGTGCGAGCAGCAGCAGGCCATAGTGGAGTTTCAGCTGCAGCACGCACGGGTCAGTCGCACTGCGGATCAGACACACTTCACCACCAATGACTGGGCCTCCATGCGAGACCTGTGTGCCCTGTTGCGCTGTTTCGAGTACTCCACCAACATGGCCAGTGGCGATGACGCCGTTATCAGCGTTACAATACCACTTCTATGTCTCCTTGAGAAAACACTTAGGGCGATGATGGAAGAGGAGGTGGCCCAGGAGGAAGAGGAGGAAGAGGGGTCATTTTTAGCACTTTCAGGCCAGTCTCTTCAAAGTGACTCAGAGGGAGGTTTTTTGCAACACCAGAGGCCAGGTACAAATGTGGCCAGACAGGGCCCACTACTGGAGGACGAGGAGGACTAGGATGAGGAGGAGGTGGAGGAGGATGAGGATGAAGCATGTTCACAGCGGGGTGGCACCCAAGGCAGCTCGGGCCCATCACTGGTGCGTGGCTGGGGGGAAACACAGGACGATGACGATACGCCTCCCACAGAGGACAGCTTGTCCTTACCTCTGGGCAGCCTGGCACACATGAGCGACTACATGCTGCAGTGCCTGCGCAACGACAGCAGAGTTGCCCACATTTTAACGTGTGCGGACTACTGGGTTGCCACCTTGCTGGATCCCCGGTACAAAGACAATGTGCCCACCTTACTTCCTACACTGGAGCGTGATAGGAAGATGCGCGAGTACAAATGCACGTTGGTAGACGCGCTACTGAGAGCATTCCCAAATGTCACAGGGGAACAAGTGGAAGCCCAAGGCGAAGGCAGAGGAGGAGCAAGAGGTCGCCAACGCAGCTGTGTCACGGCCAGCTCCTCTGAGGGCAGGGTTAGCATGGCAGAGATGTGAAAAAGTTTTGTCACCACGCCACAGCTAAGTGCACCACCACCTGATAAGGAACGTGTTAGCAGGAGGCAACATTTCACTAACATGGTGGAACAGTACCTGTGCACACCCCTCCACGTACTGACTGATGGTTCGGCCCCATTCAACTTCTGGGTCTCCAAATTGTCCACGTGGCCAGAGCTAGCCTTTTATGCCTTGGAGGTCTGAACGTGTATTCAGCACGGCAGGGGGCGTCATTACAGACAAACGCAGCCGCCTGTCTACAGCCAATGTGGACAAGCTGACGTTCATAAAAATGAACCAGGCATGGATCCCACAGGACCTGTCCATCCCTTGTGCAGATTAGATATTAACTACCTCCCCTTAACAATATATTATTCTACTCCAGGGCACTTCCTCATTCAATACTATTTTTAATTTCATTTTACCATTATATTGCGGGGCAACCCAAAGTTGAATGAACCTCTCCTCTGTCTGGGTGCCGGGGCCTAAATGTGTGACAGTGGCCTGTTCCAGTGGTGGGTGACGTGAAGCCTGATTCTCTGCTATGACATGAAGACTTATTCTGTGCTGACATGAAGCCAGATTCTCTGTTACGCGACCTCTCTCCTCTGCCTGGGTCTTAATGTGTGACAGTGGCCTGTTCCAGTGGTGGGTGACGTGAAGCCTGATTCTCTGCTATGACATGAAGACAGATTCTGTGTTGACATAAGGCCAGATTCTCTGTTACGGGACCTCTCTCCTCTGACTGGGTGCCTGGGCCTAAATGTGTGACAGTGGCCTGTTCCAGTGGTGGGTGACGTGAAGCCTGATTCTGTCAGGACTCGAACCTGTGGCCAGTCATGTCCCAGGCGGTAGCTCTACCCACTAGGCTACCGTCTCTCCCTGGACTGTTCTCTAGCTAACTTCTAACTACCTCTCTTGTCCTTGCCTTGACCTGCTGATTATTCCAATCTCTTGCACCTGCTACTTCCCTATAAAACCCAGCCCTTGAACACAGCCCTTTGCTGGTTATTGTGCCTCCAAGCCTGTAGCAAGCTTCCTATCTGCTCCTCCACCGCTATTGCTGATTTACCATCGTTGCCAACCCGGACCGTTTTGACCTCGCTGAATTGCCGACTGCATTGACTTACTGCTTACCACCGACCACGCCTCCGTCTACTCCTGCTGTTACCTCGCTGCCATCTCTGCTGCCGACCCGGACTGATCGACCGCGCTACCTGCCTCCTGCTTCTGTGGGTCTCTGCCACTGGACTCCATACTTCCAGCTCGGGTGTCCTCAGACTCAGGTGAGCCTCGATTGACACTACTCCCTAACAGAATAACCAGCCGAAAAAAAAATGGAGTCCGCAGTCGCCACCCTGCGCAAGCAGGTGTCTGAGCTGCAAGAGTTCGGCACCACCTACCAGGAGAAATTTTCGCAAATCCAAGGCCTGGTACAGAGTCAACAGGGGGAGATCATTGAGCTCCAACGGCAACTCCTGGACATACGCGGCGCGGCTGCAGACACCCGCATGCCACTACCCTCGAAATTCAATGGAGATCGTCGCCAGTACCGGGCTTTCTCAATCAGTGCCGTATCTACTTCCGGATGCATCCGGCCCCCTTTTCCACTGACGAGAAGAAAGTATTGTTCATTGTTAACCTCCTGACGGATGAGGCCCTGGCATGGGCGTCTCCATACATGGAAACCAATAGCCGTCTGCTGCACGATCTGGATGTTTTCATCACAGCTATGAGCCAGGTCTTTGATGACCCCAATCGCTGTGCGACAGCTGAGGCAAGACTACACAGTCTTCGACAGGGAAGACGCTCTGTCGCCGAGTACGCCGCCGAGTTCCGCTGCTGGGTCTCAGACACCAACTGGAACCCAGCTGCTCAAAGGAGCCAATTTCGGCGAGGTCTATCGGAGGCGATCAAAGATGAACTTGCCAGACTTGAAGCCCCGGATGATTTGGACGACTTCATTCAGGTGTGTGTCCGTATTGATCAGAGGCTCACCGAGAGAAGGAAAGAAAGGCTCTGGTTCCAAGGCGACAGACCCACTTACTCTACTACCCAGCAGGTCGCCCAACCTCCCATCAAGCCGATGATGGTTGACGCAGTGCGCAAAACTCTGTCCGTAGCAGAAAAAGAACGACGACTGGCCGAAGGCCTCTGCCTCTACTGTGGGGAGAAAGGGCACATTGCCATCAAATGCCCCAACAAATCCCACAGAACCATTGCCGTCACTAAACTGCGAGAGCAGCGGCAGGCCGCAATCCCACCGGTGACGGCAGAGACAACTGAGTTAGCAGCCACCGGGTCCCACTTCACCATTCCAATTGTCATTACCATCGGGGATCGACAACTTCTCTGTTCTGCAATGCTCGACTCCGGTGCTGGCGACAATTTTATGGATCAAACTTTTGCTCACGAGAACAACATTCCGCTTGTAACCAAGACAGCCCCCATCGATCTGGAAACAGTGGATGGGTCCCCACTCTCCTCGGGACCCGTTACACATCAGACCACAGATTTACAGCTCCACATTAAAACCGACCACCACAAGACGATCCACTTCTCTTTGATTTCCTCCCCCAAGTTTCCGGTGATCTTGGGCATCCCGTGGTTAGCCACTCACAACCCTTCGGTGGACTGGGAAACCCGCTGTCTACGGTTCACATCCGAGTTCTGCTCTTCGAACTGTCTGCATGAACCTGCTTCCCCAACACCCAAAGTATCTATCATCTCGGAACCAACGGTCAAGGAGCTGTTGCCTCCACAATATAGTGAGTTTCAGGATGTCTGCGAAAAAAAAAAACGCAGACAAGCTGCCCCCGCATCGACCATACGACTGCCCAATTGAATTATTACCTGGGGCTGAAATACCCTTCGGCAGCATCTACTCCCTCTCGGAGCCTGAACTCAAAGCCCTGAAGGACTACTTGGACGAGGACCTAAAGAAGGGCTTCATTCGACCCTCCACCTCCCCCGCGGGAGCACCCTTCTTCTTCGTGGAGAAAAAAGACTCCTCTCTACGCCCTTGCATTGACTATCGCAAGCTGAATGATGTTACGGTAAAAAACCGTTACCCTCTCCCCTTGATTTCGGAACTTCTCGAGAGACTCCGGGCGGCGAAAGTCTTTACGAAACTCGATCTTCGAGGGGCCTATAATCTGGTTCGCATTCGCCCCGGGGATGAATGGAAGACCGCCTTTCGCACACGATATGGACATTTTGAATACTTAGTTATGCCCTTCGGACTTTGCAATGCCCCAGCCACTTTCCAACATTTCATTAATGACGTCCTTAGGGACATGCTGGATCTGTTCGTAGTGGTATACCTGGACGATATTTTAATTTTCTCGGAAAATCTCGATCAACATCGCGAACATGTCCGCAGGGTGTTACAAAGACTTTGCGAGCAGTCCCTTTACATCAAGCTCGAGAAATGCGAGTTCGAACAGACCACCACCCAGTTTCTCGGTTACATCATCTCCCCGGAAGGGCTTAGTATGGATCCTCGGAAAATTCAGGCTGTAATAGATTGGCCTCCCCCTAAGAACGAAAAAGAAATACAGAGGTTTGTCGGCTTCACCAACTTTTACCGAAAATTCATTCGGAACTTCTCAAAAATCATCTCTCCAATTACCCACTTAACCAAAAAGACTGTGCCCTTTTCCTGGACACCCGAAGCACAGGAAGCCTTCACCAAGCTTAAATCCCTCTTCACGTCTGCTCCAATTCTGATCCATCCTAATCCCGAACTGCCATTCACAATCGAAGTGGACGCTTCCGACACCGCAGTAGGCGATGTCCTATCACAACGTACGGGAGAAAAGATGCTTTTACACCCATGCGCCTTCTTCTCTCGCCAAATGTCCCCCGCAGAGAGGAACTATGACATCAGGAATAAGGAGTTACTGGCAATCAAAGATGCCTTCTCGGAGTGGAGACATCTATTGGAGGGGGCCATCAATCCCATAACTGTGTTCACTGACCACCGAAACCTCAAATTCATCCGTTCTGCCAAGAGGCTTTCCGCCAGACAAGCCAGATGGAGTTTTTTTTTTTCTCGATTCAATTTCATTATCACATATCGCCCTGGGTCGAAGAATGGCAAAGCAGATGCCCTTTCCAGGATGTTCTCTGAACCTTCACAGGACAACAAGGGCCAAGCCAGCATTCTACCCGAGAAAAATGTCTTAGGAGCTACTTACCCAAAGGAACTCCTGGGGTCAATCAAGAAGGCTTATGAAAAGGACCCCTTCCTCACCCACCCAGCAGAAGACGTCAACCTCACCCTTAAGGGTGGCTTCTGGGTATACCTGGGTCGACAACTGTACGTACCAGAAATGGCACGGCTCGATGTACTAAAATATAACCACGATACCAAGTTGGCTGGCCATCCAGGTACAAGAAAGACCCAGGAACTCCTGTCCCGCTCCTTCTGGTGGCCGACGTATAAGAAAGATACTAAAAGGTTTGTCTCCTCATGCACGGTCTGTGCCCGCAACAAGACTCCCCGCTCTTCACCCGTGGGGCTGCTGCGACCACTCCCCATCCCCTCCCGCCCTTGGGGTTCAATTTCTATGGACTTTGTGGTTGACCTACCCCCTTCAAAAGGGATGAACACCATCCTGGTCGTCGTGGACCGCCTTACCAAGATGGCCCATTTCATCCCCTGCAAGGGCCTACCCACCGCCAAACAGACGGCTGACCTAGTATTCCGTGAAATCTTTAGGTTACACGGGGTTCCAGATTATGTGGTCTCTGACCGAGGAGTGCAATTCACCTCTAAATTCTGGAAAGACTTCTGCCTGGCCCTTGGGATCACGGTAAACCTGGCGAAGAGGAGTACATTGTCTCCAGACTCCACCGGGGAAAAATCCAATACTTGATTTCCTGGAAAGGTTATCCTCCAGAAGACAACTCCTGGGAACCGGAGGAGAACATTCATGCCCCCAGACTTGTCAGGGAGTTCCATCTGAGTCACCCAGATAAGCCTTCCCCTGCGGTGCCCAGAGGTCACCTTGGAAGGGGGGGAGTACTGTCAGGACTCGAACCTGTGGCCAGTCATGTCCCAGGCGGTAGCTCTACCCACTAGGCTACCGTCTCTCCCTGGACTGTTCTCTAGCTAACTTCTAACTACCTCTCTTGTCCTTGCCTTGACCTGCTGATTATTCCAATCTCTTGCACCTGCTACTTCCCTATAAAACCCAGCCCTTGAACACAGCCCTTTGCTGGTTATTGTGCCTCCAAGCCTGTTGCAAGCTTCCTCTCTGCTCCTCCACCGCTATTGCTGATTTACCATCGTTGCCAACCCGGACCGTTTTGACCTCGCTGAATTGCCGCCTGCATTGACTTACTGCTTACCACCGACCACGCCTCCGTCTACTCCTGCTGTTACCTCGCTGCCATCTCTGCTGCCGACCCGGACTGATCGACCGCGCTACCTGCCTCCTGCTTCTGTGGGCCTCTGCCACTGGACTCCATACTTCCAGCTCGGGTGTCCTCAGACTCAGGTGAGCCTCGATTGACACTACTCCCTAACAGATTCTCTGCTATGACATGAAGACAGATTCTGTGCTGACATCAGGCCAGATTCTCTGTTACGGGACCTCTCTCCTCTGCCTGGGTGCCTGGGCCTAAATGTGTGACAGTGGCCTGTTCCAGTGGTGGGTGACGTGAAGCCTGATTCTCTGCTATGACATGAATACAGATTCTGCGCTGACATAAGGCCAGATTCTCTGTTACGGGACCTCTCTCCTCTGCCTGGGTGCCTGGGCCTAAATGTGTGACAGTGGCCTGTTCCAGTGGTGGGTGACATGAAACCTGATTCTCTGCTATGACATGAAGACAGATTCTGTGCTGACATCAAGCCAGATTCTCTGTTACGGGACCTCTCTCCTATGACTGGGTGCCTGGGCCTAAATGTGTGACAGTGGCCTGTTCCAGTGGTGGGTGACGTGAAGCCTGATTCTCTGCTATGACATGAATACAGATTCTGCGCTGACATAAGGCCAGATTCTCTGTTACGGGACCGCTCTCCTCTGCCTGGGTGCCTGGGCCTAAATGTGTGACAGTGGCCTGTTCCAGTGGTGGGTGACATGAAACCTGATTCTCTGCTATGACATGAAGACAGATTCTGCGCTGACATAAGGCCAGATTCTCTGTTACGGGACCGCTCTCCTCTGTCTGGGTGCCGGGGCCTAAATGTGTGACAATGGCCTGTTCCAGTGGTGGGTGACGTGAAGCCTGATTCTCTGCTATGACATGAAGACAGATTCTGTGCTGACATGAAGCCAGATTCTCTGCTATGGCATGAAGAGACTGATTCTGTGCTGACATGAAGCCAGATTCTTTGCTATGGCAGCGTTTGTGAGGGGACCTTCTAACCAGAGACATCAAAAACCTGTTTTCTGCCCCATGGCTAAACTAAGGCACACTATGATCTCAAATGCCTGAGGAAGGAGGAGGGGGCTGTTTTGGGGCTATAATAACCCAAACCGGACAGAGGTGCCCTCTCTTGCAACCAGACTAGAATCAGACACACATGGGAGAGAGCAGCTCCATGATGACCACCGGGAACGCTGGAAGGATTAAGTATACCTGTGTAGCCCCTGCCTACCCCTCACATATCACCCCTGGTCCTGTAACCCCTATATTTGTGTCCCTGATGTGCACCTTGGGCCCTGATTCAACTTCTATCCCACCAACGATTAACCCTTTCCCTGCCAGGCATTACCCCTGGTAGTTACCCTGGGCCCTGTGTGCTGGTAACCCCTGATGGACCCTGGTCCCTCCATACTGTGCACCCTGGCTACCCTTGCCCCTGAAACCCCTGATATACCCTTTCCCTACCCTGATTAACCCCTGCTTAAACCCTGCCACACACCCCCCCCCCTCACTGTACACTTGCAGGGTATTTAGCCCCTGCATTGCTGTACAGTTCTAATATTATCCCCATTGTTAACCCTTTGTGTTTGTGGTCGGCTTACACCCCTGTAAGGCCACCGTTAACCCTCGGCATACCCCATAGGGATAGTATAGAACTAGATGGGTGGGCTGTTAATATTGAATGTGTATATCGTATAGATAGTTTGTGGGTGGAAATTGGGAATGTGTAGTGTAGCTTAGGATTGTATATTTAGTGCTGTATTGTTAGTGTATTGCGTGCGTAGTGTATTGTAAGTAATAAATACTGTGTTACTTATAACTATCTGTGTAACGTGTAGTTATTGGCGATAGTTAGTTAGTAAGGCGCATGCAGCTAGCGTAGTGAATAGTGTAAAGCATAGCGAAGATATTGTGTTATTAATATATAAAGGTATAAATGGGCGGAGTTATCAATAGACGGCTCCTCCTATTTATGAATATTAATTATCGATATTTGCATAAATATTGGTGATTAATATTCCCCCTTTACAGTCACTAAAAATAATTTGACCAGCTAAAACAGTACTGATTTGGAGGAATATAAATGTCAGGCCTATTTTTTAGGCGCTGGGTGACAGGTATACGTTTAATCACAGAATTAGACTTGTATCTGCACTGTAGCGTGTGTGTTAAGTTTTTCAGAATGACACTATCAGCACCTTGAATCTAATATACCCTTTTTGGGATAGATTTAAAGTAGGCCTGATATAGCAGAAACTACTAATTTTGAGAATGGCAAATTTGGGAATAGTTTTTCAACCCAGAACAAAAACTGTGCTTTTACGGTCACTAAAAATAACTTGACCAGCTAAAACAGTACTGATTTGGAGGAATATAAATGTCAGGCCTATTTTTTAGGCGCTGGGTGACAGGTATACGTTTAACCGCTTTACGTCCGCCCATAGGATATAAACGTCCTATGGGTGGACGTCTATTTCTGAACGGACGTTCCAGAACGTCTTTTCAGAAAGTGCAGCTGCACGCTAATCGTGCAGCTGCTGATCGGGTTGCCCGCTGTCAGTGACAGCAGGGCAACCCTAAGACAAGGCAGGGACAGTGCCCAGGTGTCCCTGCCTTCTAGATCGCTGCAGACACAGCGCTCACCGCCGTGACCGCCGTGACCGGAGTGTGCAGGAGCTGTGTGAGGTCTCTCAGAGACCTCGATCAGCCCTGCTGTGAGGCTGTACAGCGCAGGATTGCTGCTGTACAGCCTCTCTAGGGGTGCATTTGTCCTGTAACTGGGGCTACTATGTCAGCCCCAGTTACAGGAGAAATCAACAGTGAAAAAAAAAAGAAAAAGTGAAGCAAATGTCCCCCAGAGGTCTTGTATGACCTTATGGGGGACGAAAAGTGTAAAATAAAATAAAAAAATAAAGGGTTGAAAAAATAAAATAAAAAAAAGTTTCACATGTAAAAAAAAAAAAAGTTCCCAAGTAAGGAATAAAAAAATAGAAAAAATAAAATAAAATAGACATATTTGGTATTGCCGCTTCCGTAAAAAACAGCTCTATAAAAATATCACATGACCTAACCCCTCGGGTGAACACCGTAAAAAAAAAAAAAAAAAACTGTCAAAACAAGCAATTTTTGTCACCTTGCATCACAAAAGGTGCAACACCAAGTGATCAAAAACGCGTATGTCCCACAAAATAGTACCAATAAAACTGTCACCTCATCCCGCAAAAAATGAGCCCCTACATAACTAAATCTCTAAAAAAATAAAAAAAACTATAGCTCTTAGAACATGGAGACACTAAAACATCATTTTTTTTGTTTCAAAAATGCTATTATTGTGTTAAAGTGAAACAAATAAAAAAAAGTATACATATTAGGTATTGCCGCGTCCGTAAAAACCAGCTCTATAAAAATATCACATGACCTAACCCCTCGGGTGAACACCGTAAAAAAAACAAAAAAAAAACAGTGTCAAAACAAGCAATTTTTGTCACCTTGCATCACAAAAGGTGCAACACTAAGTGATCAAAAACGCGTATGTCCTACAAAATAGTACCAATAAAACCGTCACCTCATCCCGCAAAAAATGAGCCCCTACATAAGAAAATTTCTCAAAAAATAAAAAAACTATAGCTCTCAGAACATGGACACATTAAAACATAATTTTTTTTTTGTTTCAAAAATGCTATTATTGTGTAAAACTTTAATAAATGAGAAAAAGTATACATATTAGGTATCGCCACGTCCGTAACAATCTGCTCTATAAAAATGTCACTTGACTGAACCCCTCAGGTGAACGCTGTAAAATCAAATAAATAGAAACTGTGCTAAAACAACCAATTTTTTGGTCACCTTGCCCCATAAAGTGTTATAATGAATGATCAAAAAATCATATGTACCCAAAAATAGTACTAATAAAACTGGAACGTTATCCCCTAGTTTCCAAAATGGGGTCACTTCTTAGGAGTTTCTACTGTAAGGGTGCATCAGGGGGCTTCAAATGGGACATGGCATCTAAAAACCATGTGGAGTTCCTTTTCTTCTGCGCCCTGCCGTGTGCCCGTACAGCAGTTTATGACCACATGTGGGGTGTTTCTGTAAACCGCAGAATCTGGGTAATAAATATTGAGTTTTATTTGGCTGTTAACCATCGATGTGTTAAAGAAAAAAAATTGATTAAAATGGAAAATCTTCCAAAAAAGTGAAATTTAAAAATTTGATCTCCATTTTCCTTTAATTCTTGTGGAACGCCTAAAGGGTTAACAAAGTTTGTAAAATCGGTTTTGAATACCTTGAGGGGTGTAGTTTCTACAATGGGGTCATTTATGGGGGTATCCACTATGTAGGCCCCACAAAGTAACTTCAGACCTGAACTGGTCCTTAAAAAGTGGGTTTTGGCAATTTTCTTAAAAATTTGAAGAATTGCTTCTAAACTTCTAAGCCTTCTAACGTCCTAAAAAAATAAAATGACATTTCCAAAATGATGCCAACATAAAGTAGACATATGGGGAATGTTACGCCCCTTTTGAGGAAGCTGTGCGAAACGCGCGTCAGGGGTGCGCTCACCCAGGTCTCCAGGTTGGTTCCCCCCATATTTTGCTACATTTGTTATATTCATGTATGTTGCTGTGCTGGCTGTATGTTTGGGTGTTGGGTGCATGTTGCAATTATATTAGCTACTGTGTGTGAATAACTTTATCCACACACTGCACCCATCCACACCTGTAATTAGGCCAGCATTGTGGCATTTATATTATTATTAAGCTTACGCCATTCTGTGGTCCGGTTATGAGATTATTTATCTCAGACATTCGCCATTAGGCTTACTCGGACCAATAGTTGACGTACGCTTAGGGGATAGACTCATTATCTGGTACCTTGGTGATGCGCTGGTCCACAGTGCCACTACATTACTGCTACTTGTTCATCAATTTTATCCATTATTGTCTATGTTGTTGTCCTTTATGTGACTATTTAATAAAATATATTATTCATGCATATGTGTTTTGTTGTTTTTCGGATATATGGGGAATGTTAAATGATAAATATTTTATGAGGTATCACTTTCTGTTTTAAAAGCAGAGAAATTGAAATTTTGAAAATTGCGAATTTTTCAAATTTTTGGGTAATTTTTTTTTTTTTTTCATAAATAAAGGTGAAATATTTTGACTCAAATTTATGACTATCATGAAGTACAATGTGTCACGAGAAAACAATCTCTGAATGACTTGGATAAATAAAGGCGTTCCAAAGTTATTACCACATAAAGTGAGATATGTCAGTTTTGCAAAATTTGGCCTGGTCAGGAAGGGGGCAAATTGCCCAGATGGCAGGTGGTTAATCACAGAATTAGACTTGTATCTGCACTGTAGCGTGTGTGAAGTTTTTCAGAATGACACTATCAGCACCTTGAATCTAATATACCCTTTTTGGGATAGATTTAAAGTAGGCCTGATATAGCAGAAACTACTAATTTTGAGAATGGCAAATTTGGGAATTGTTTTTCAACCCAGAACAAAAACTGTGCTTTTACGGTCACTAAAAATAACTTAACCAGCTAAAACAGTACTGATTTGGGGGGGGCGGAGCTTGGCAGCAGAGCGAGACACACATGCCGCTGTGAGCTCTGCTCTGAGTCCTGTGAAAATGAGGTTTTTCTGAGAAGTTACAAGCCAGAAAATGGGTAAGATGCTTAGAGAGAGGTCCAGAGACACACCAGGACCGAACAAATCCAGCTCTGGACATGGTGACATGGACAAATTTGTCCGCAAACAGAGTGCAGCCGGAGGCAAGCAGGCTTCCAAGATGGCGCCGAGAGCGGGACCCCTGCAGCATCGGAGGTATCGGCGGATTCTGACAGAGAGCGATCAAGAGCAGGAGCTGGAAGGAGAAAACCTGCCGATATCGAGGAAATTTATGAAGGAGCTCCTAGCGGATACTATTTCCCCTCTCCGAAAAGACCTACAGGACTTTAAGCGGGACCTCAGGCAAGTGAAGGAGAAGGTGGAAGGGGTTGAAAGTCAGCAAGAGTCGATCATATTGCACAGTGCGGCGGTGGCTAGCAGTCTAGACAGAACACAAGCCCACATCAACCATCTTTATGAGATGGTGGAAGATCAGGACAACCGCGGCCGCCGCAATAATATCAGGCTGAAAGGCCTACCAGAAGATATAGGGCCTGAGGCCTTGCGAGACGCGGTGACAGAAATGTTTACAGCTCTGGTGGGCCCTGATTCTGTGGGGGATCTCACCATGGATAGGATTCACAGAGCTTTGCGCCCCCCTCCGAAACAGGGGGAGCCTTCGAGAGATGTGATATGCCGGCTATCCAGCTTCTTGTCCAAAGATCAGATAATGAGAGCTGCTAGAGCCAAGAAATCAATCCCTTTTGGAGACGTGGAGGTCCAGATTTTCCAGGACTTATCTCCGATTACCCTTCAGAAAAGAAGGTTGCTGAAACCTCTCCTAGATGTCCTGAGGGGTAAAAGCATCACTTACCGATGGCTTCACCCTTTCGGTTTACTGATTAACGCACCCGGCAGAAAGTTAACAGTGCATTCACCTGCGGACATTCCATTAGTCTGCGATGTACTGGGAGTGAACTCTCTGGATATCCCTAACTGGCACGCTGCAAGGGATTTGACCAACTTACCGGAATTACCAGGAGGAGAACCGTGGATCCAAGTGAGCCATTCGAAGGAACGCCGCAGGGGTAGGAGGTCCGGTGAACCCTTGCCGACAACTCCAGGAATGGACATTGAATGAGGGATCTCATCTTGTATTTCACATGGTACGGGACTCTCTTAATGGGCCGGTCTGGGCCGGCATCAATGCCTAATTTCCCGTGAGTTGTCCGTTAGTAGGATCAGTTGGGAGTTTAGTTATTTTTTCTAAAGTATAACCCTTCTAAGTTGGAAAGGTGGTAATATCTATGATGCGGCAGTGTCAGCGCTGCATTATATGCACTTTCCTCCATCTTGCTGCAGGGTGAACCCACTATAGTTTCTAATGACATGCAATTTTTTTGTTGTGTCTTACCATTTATATCTTGATACTCGTTCTTCACATTTAGGACCCATTCTCTGGTCCTCTCTACCCCCTGTCGATGCCCACAGTAGCATTGCTATTTTCCAAATGCGCTGTTAGTACCAGACATTGGGTCATTGAGGCCTTATTACTGGAAATCTCAATGATTTTTACATGTTCTGTATGTTATATCCCTTTTTCTTTTTCCCTCCTTTTCTTTCCCTTCCCTCCTACTCCCAAGGTAATAACCAAATGGTTTAAAGGCTCTAAGTATTATGGGCAAGAAAGGATCACCTTACTTAGAATATG
Source organism: Bufo bufo (assembly GCF_905171765.1). Lineage (NCBI taxonomy): Eukaryota > Metazoa > Chordata > Amphibia > Anura > Bufonidae > Bufo > Bufo bufo. The sequence continues at coordinate 142,343,901 of NC_053389.1, forward strand.
GCTGATCTAAAAATGTGTACCTATAATGTGAGAGGATTGAATGCACCACCCAAGCGTACTCAAATTTGTCAGCTTCTTAACAGACAGAAAGTGAGCATTGCTCTCCTGCAGGAAACCCATTTTAAGAGAGATCATGTTCCGCGTCTATCTCACATGATATACAATCAGTGGTTCCACAGTACATCCTCTTCTGGGGCCTCAAAAGGGGTTTCTATAGCGATTCATAAAAACGTTCCAATGGTGGTGCATTCAGTCCTCCAAGATGAAGAAGGTCGTTATCTGTTTTTGAAGGGGTCATTAGGTAATCAGAAAATCACTATAGGCAATTTTTATACTCCTAATGTGGCCCAAGCAATATGGTTGGAAAAAACCTTATCTAAACTGCAGGAATTTGCTGAAGGTATTGTAGTGGCAGGAGGTGATATTAATGTGGCGTTAAATCCACAGCTAGACACATCAACAGGTTCGTCGGCACTATCCCAGGTTACCATTAGGAGAATTAAGAGGAAGTTAGCTGATTTAGGATTAGTAGATGTCTGGAGGGCTATGAATCCCACGTCGAAAGACTACACTTACTATTCAGTGGCGCATGTTTCTTTTCAGCGGTTGGACTATGTTTGTCCCCCCAGGATATTTGGGTGACTGTTCTCAAACATCAATAGGCAATATCCTATTATCAGATCATGCTCCTGTATATTTGACAATTAGGGATAGGTCCCTACCCCGAACGCAGTTTACTTGGAGGCTAGATGAGACCTTGTTGAGCAAACAGGATTATGTTCTAGGCATACGTAAACATCTGGAAGAATACTTTAGCCTAAGGCCTCTTTCACACTTGCGTTGTTGGGATCCGGCGTGCACTTCCGTTGCCGGAGGTGCCCGCCGGATCCGGAAAAACGCAAGTGTACTGAAAGCATTTGAAGACGGAACCGTCTTTCAAATGCTTTCAGTGTTACTATGGCACCCAGGACGCTATTAAAGTCCTGGTTGCCATAGTAGGAGCGGGGAGCGGGGGAGCAGTATACTTACAGTCCGTGCGGCTCCCGGGGCGCTCCAGAATGACGTCAGAGCGCCCCATGCGCATGGATGACGTGATCCATGCGATCACATGATCCATGCGCTTGGGGCGCCCTGACGTCACTCTGAAGCGCCCCGGGAGCCGCACGGACTGTAAGTATACTGCTCCCCCGCTCCCCGCTACACTTTACCATGGCTGCCAGGACTTTAGCGTCCCGGCAGCCATGGTAACCACTCTGAAAAAGCTAAATGTCGGCTCCGGCAATGCGCCGAAACGACGTTTAGCTTAAGGCCGGATCCGGATCAATGCCTTCCAATGGGCATTAATTCCGGATCCGGCCTTGCGGCAAGTGTTCCGGATTTTTGGCCGGAGCAAAAAGCGCAGCATGCTGCGGTATTTTCTCCGGCCAAAAAACGTTCCGTTCCGGAACTGAAGACATCCTGATGCATCCTGAACGGATTTCTCTCCATTCAGAATGCATTAGGATAATCCTGATCAGGATTCTTCCGGCATAGAGCCCCGACGACGGAACTCTATGCCGGAAGACAAGAACGCAGGTGTGAAAGAGCCCTAAATGAAACGGAGGATATGTCGCCGGGTCTGGTCTGGGAAGCTCACAAGGCAGTTGTGAGAGGACATTTTATTGCACTGAATGCGCATATAAAAAAGAAAAGAGAAGCCTTTATTGTGTTGTTGCAGGACCAGATTCAAGCAATGGAATTATTGCACAAAAAACCGATCTCGCCAGAAGTACTGGATAAACTGAATAGGTTGAGGGCGGAGCTTAGGAACGTGCTGAATAACCGGGTGGCCAAACTTTATTTGTCAGCGCAGTTCAAATACTACGCACATGGGGACAAGGCATCGAAGTTTATGATGTCAAGCTTGAAAAAACGTAGAGTTAAGTCGTATATACACTCTATTCATGATGCCTCGGCCAAGCCTCTTATGTCAACTGATCTTATAGCAAAACCGTTTTGCAACTATTTCAGCTCGCTATATAACCTCAGAGAATGATAGTGAGACGGAAATTGGAAGAAGGTCAGAAGATATAAAAAAATGGCTCTCAGATTTGCGCCTCCTGGTTATTTCCCACGATCAGGCCCTGTCCCTAGCTCAGCCATTTACATTGCAGGAACTGAACAAGGCGTTAAGCACGGTCCCTAGACATAAATGCCCCGGGCCCGATGGTTTATCTGCGGGATATTACACAACTTTTTCCTCGTTACTGTTACCCAGAATGCTTGCTGTATACAATGAGGTGTACAAGGGTAATCCACTACCATCACAAATGTTGTCAGCCCTAATCACTATCCTGCCAAAGGACGGTAAGGATCCTTCATCCTGTGCCAGCTATAGGCCTATTTCGCTTTTGAATACAGACCTGAAGCTGTATGCCAAAATGCTTGCTCTTAGGTTACAACCCTTCTTACCCAGTTTAATTAATGCGGAACAGGTGGAGGGAAGGATGAATACTGTTAGGATAGTGAATGTTATACATCAGGCTAGGGAAAAATCCATCCCTCTGGTTCTCCTGGGGACAGACGCAGAAAAGGCGTTCGATCGCATAGATTGGCTTTTTATGCGTCTGGCCTTAGCTAAGTTCGCGTTCCGCCCCAGTTCATTAATGCCACGATGGCTATGTATGCTTCCCCCTCAGCTAGTGTGATGGTAAATGGCACCCTATCTCCCAGCTTTACTATTGGCAATGGCACAAGGCAAGGGTGCCCCTTGTCCCCCCTGCTCTTTATCCTTGTGGTGGAGTGCTTATTTCAGGCGATCCGTCAGGAGGATAGGGTCCAGGGTGTGAGGGTGGGTAACACCTATCATCAGTTGGCGGCTTTTGCCGATCTTTTGGTTATAATAACCAATCCGTTGGAGGCTTTTCCTGCTATACAGGAATTATTCCAGAAGTTTGGGACTTTGTCTAATTTCCTTATTAACCCTTCAAAATCCCAAGCTTTAAATGTCACAGCCGGTAGAGATTTGCAGATGACCCTGGAAAGACAATATGGATATGGCTGGACAACGCGTTCTATTAAATTTTTAGGGGTGAACTTAACCTCGGACCCTGGGGAACTATTTGAGGAAAATTTCAGTAATCTTCATAGATCAATATCAGTCACTATTGACTCGTGGTGCATCCCCTTCACCTCGTGGTTTGGAAGGCGTACATTGATTAAATCGGTGTTAGTCCCCAAAATCTTGTATTACATGTTAGTACTGCCAATCCACTTGCCAAAATCCTTTTTTGTCCAGCTGAAGCAATGTTTCTCCAGATTTCTCTGGAAAAAATCTAGACCCCGTATTCCGCACTCTACAATGGTTCAGCCTAATAGGTTAGGGGGAATGGGACTTCCGGATATGGCAGAGTACTATAGGGCAATTCAGGGGATGAGATGTCTGGAATGGATTAGAGGCCCAGAGAACAGACTCGACATTCTAGCAGAAGCCAGGGATAGGAGACTCCCTCTGAGATCATTTCTTCTTTCTCCCCCTAAAGATATGCCCCAGCAGATTAGATCACTTAGCCTCACGACAAAAAACACGTTAAACCTGTGGCGTTCGGATTTGTCTAAGGTGCTACTTTCAAGCCACAAGGTGTCACCTGTGCTTCAGGTCAGGGACATTCTATGGAGCTCTGGGGGATTATTTGGCTCTACTTTACCAGGTGATCTTAAGGAACTGTCATTCCAATTGGTTGACCTACTAGATCCGGCAGGTCATTTAATAGAGGGTTGGGACAATCACCCTAAATTGCAAAAGTTATCCTTTATCCACAAATTATATATTAAACAATACTTGGGGAAAAAGAAAATATCCACATCGGCCTCTACGACACAATTTGAGCAAATGATCCTTTCTAAAGTCCCTCCTTTGAAAAAAGTCTCGCGGCTGTATTCCCTGCTGGTTTCCCAGACCAGACCCGACTCATATGGTTTCATCCGCAAATGGGAAAATGACTTAGATGTACACTTTTCAGATAGGGAAATAGCGCAGATTTGCTCTAACACTCCAAGGGTATCTAGATGTGTCAAATTGCAGGAGAACCTTTACAAGGTGATCACAAGGTGGTACTTCACACCTCAAAGATTACATCATATATACCCAGAATGTGATTCAAGATGCTGGAGATGTCTCAATGCAGAGGGCTCGCTAGTGCACATATGGTGGTCATGTCCTGATATTGCTGAGTACTGGACAAGGATATGCACAATATGTTCACAGATTAGTGGGGTAAAGTTTGTTCCCTCAGCTAAAGGGTGTCTATTGGGGATATTGGGAGAAATTAAAGGGAATAGACATATTATCTCCTTGTTAGGCCAATTGCTGGCGGCTGCGAGGGTTCTTATAGCCTATAATTGGAAGAATCGCAAGGCCCCTCCTATCTCCCAATGGATTACAAAGTGTGATGCACTCTACAGAATAGAGCAGATTGCTGGGTGGGAATCCAAAAGGTCACAGGTGTTCGAAGCCATATGGTCCCCATGGGAAAAATATAGAGGTTTCTCATCCTAATAATAAATAGAGCTATACAACAGTTGTGTCAGGGATGTAGGAGCAACTCCCTTTCCCCCTTCCCCCCCCCCCTGTCAATCCTTGGTCTTCTTCCCCCTTTTTTCTTTTCTCCTCCCCTTTTCCCTGCATTGTTGGTACTTAAATATGCTTACATTCTCAGCTGTATGATTTGTATAACAAGTGCCCCAATGTGGGGTGGATGTATCTTTTGTATTTTCTGCTCATGATTTAGAATAAAATATTTTCAAAACTCAAAAAAAACAAAAAAAAAAAACCGTACTGATTTTGGAGGAATATAAATGTCAGGCCTTTTTTTAGGCGCTGGGTGACAGGTATACGTTTAATCACAGAATTAGATTTGTATCTGCACTGTAGCGTGTGTGTTAAGTTTTTCAGAATGACACTATCAGCACCTTGAATCTAATATACCCTTTTTGGGATAGATTTAAAGTAGGCCTGATATAGCAGAAAATACTAATTTTGAGAATGGCAAATTTGGGAATAGTTTTTCAACCCAGAACAAAAACTGTGCTTTTACGGTCACTAAAAATAACTTGACCAGCTAAAACAGTACTGATTTGGAGGAATAGAAATGTCAGGCCTATTTTTTAGGTGCTGGGTGACAGGCTCAACTTGCCCCTGATGTAGTATATGGCCAAAAAATAACCACACTATTGATGGTTAAATGCACTTGGGTGACACAGGCTCAGCCTGCACCTGATGTAGTATATGGCCAAAAAATAACCACACTATTGATGGTTAAATGCACTTGAGGAAAGCTTGACCCTGATGTAGGATATAGTAAAAAATAACCACACTATTGATGGTTAAATGCACTTGGGTGACACAGGCTCAGCCTGCACCTGATGTACAAACCGGATTCCAAAAAAGTTGGGACACTAAACAAATTGTGAATAAAAACTGAATGCAATGATGTGGAGATGGCAAATGTCAATATTTTATTTGTAATAGAACGTAGATAACAGATCTAACGTTTAATCCGAGTAAATGTATCTGGAACAATCTCTGTGCGTAAGGGTCAAGGCCGTAAAACCATACTGGATGCCCGTGATCTCCGGGCCCTTAAACGACACTGCACCACAAACAGGAATACTACTGTAAAGAAAATCCCAGAATGGGCTCAGGAATACTTCCAGAAACCATTGTCAGTGAACACAATCCACCGTGCCATCCGCCGTTGCCAGCTGAAACTCTACAGTGCAAAGAGGAAGCCATTTCTAAGCAAGATCCACAAGCTCAGGCGTTTTCACTGGGCCAGGGATCATTTAAAATGGAGTGTGGCAAAATGGAAGACTGTTCTGTGGTCAGACGAGTCACGATTCGAAGTTCTTTTTGGAAATCTGGGACGCCATGTCATCCGGACCAAAGAGGACAAGGACAACCCAAGTTGTTATCAACGCTCAGTTCAGAAGCCTGCATCTCTGATGGTATGGGGTTGCATGAGTGCGTGTGGCATGGGCAGCTTGCATGTCTGGAAAGGCACCATCAATGCAGAAAAATATATTCAGGTTCTAGAACAACATATGCTCCCATCCAGACGTCATCTCTTTCAGGGAAGACCCTGCATTTTTCAACAAGATAATGCCAGACCACATTCTGCATCAATCACAACATCATGGCTGCGTAGGAGAAGGATCCAGGTACTGAAATGGACAGTCTGCAGTCCAGATCTTTCACCTATAGAGAACATTTGGCGCATCATAAAGAGGAAGGTGCAACAAAGAAGGCCCAAGACGATTGAACAGTTAGAGGCCTGTATTAGACAAGAATGGGAGAGCATTCCTATTTCTAAACTTGAGAAACTGGTCTCCTCGGTCCCCAGACGTCTGAGTGTTGTAAGAAGAAGGGGAGATGCCACACAGTGGTGAAAATGGCCTTGTCCCAACTTTTTGGGGATTTGTTGACACCATAAAATTCTGATTCAACATATTTTTCCCTTAAAATGGTACATTTTCTCAGTTTAAACTTTTGTTCCGTGATTTATGTTCTATTCTGAATAAAATATTAGAAGTTGGCACATCCACATCATTGCATTCAGTTTTTTTTCACGATTTGTATAGTGTCCCAACTTTTTTGGAATCCGGTTTGTAGTATATGGCCAAAAAATAACCACACTTTTGATGGTTAAATGCACTTGGGTGACACAGGCTCAGCCTGCACCTGATGTAGGATATAGCAGAAAATAACCACACTATTGATGGTTAAATGCACTTGGTGGTAGCTTGTGCTGGCGCACCACAAGCCACAAGATGGCCGCCGATCACCCCAGAAAAAAGTGATATAAAAACGCTCTGGGCAGCCTAAAAAAAGTGAGCAATTCAATATCGGCACTTCAATGATCCACAGCTGGAGATCGATCACTGAATGAAGTCTTTTGGAGGAGTTAATCTGCCTAATCTCGCCCTAACGTCGCAGCAGCAACCTCTCCCTATGCTTGTATCAGCAGAGTGACGTGCAGCGCTACGTGACCCAAGCTTATATAGAGGCTGGGTCACATGCTGCACTGGCCAATCACAGCCATGCCAATAGTAGGCAAGGCTGTGATGGCCTCTTGGGGCAAGTAGTATGACGCTTGTTGATTGGCTGCTTTGCAGCCTTTCAAAAAGTGCCAAGAAAGCGCCGAACACCGAACCCGAACCCAGACTTTTACGAAAATGTTCGTGTCCGTGTCACGGACACCCCAAAATTCGGACGAACCCGAACTATACAGTTCGGGTTCGCTCATCCCTAGTCTTGAGGCAACTAGGAATGCACTGAAGAGCTCTGAATTTACATCTGAGTGTCAAGAATTCCTTCTAGGATTACTCCATGCCGTACTGATGAATAACTATTTTCTCTCTGGGGATGATTTTTTCATGCAAATGAGGGGTACGGCAATCGGGTCGAATGTGGCGCCCACTTATGCCTTTTTGGAGGAGATGTACGTGTATGTGTCCCACCACTTCAGCTTGGTGCTGGTGTGGTGGAGATACATAGACGACATCTTCATCTGGACGGGCACGGAGATACAGTTGGCTGAGTTTTTTTGTTTTTGAACTCAGTGGATCAGGATATTAAGTTCACCATTACTCAATCTCATGAACAAATGGTGTGTAGCGGATTGTATTCAGCCTGTCCTGTTTAATTCTTGTAAAATGGCATTCGGTTAATTGTATTGCTATGTATTGTAAACTGCAATGTTTACTATGTTAAATGTATTGCTTTTCTGTCCCTCCGCCATCTCCCATCAGCCCTTGCTATTGTCTGGCCCTACCCTTCCTTGTACCATAATCTTCTATGTGCCCTATTGTGTGTAAATGAGGCTGTTGGGGGGTTTAAAAGTGTGTGCTGTGTCTAAATAAAGTCAGTTCTGCTCCTGATGCTGTGTGTCGTCCAGTCATTGGGATTGCTGGTGAGATATTATTGGATTACTTTGCCTGCTGGAATTCCTACTCTATGGATTTATAAGACTTGTTCCTGAGCCTCTCTGGGATCTTAAGTGGAGATTCGCTGTGGAATATCAGCTCTCCGCTACATGGTGTTTCTGGATACCCTGTTCACTGTCCATGACAGTGGTATGGATAGCATGATACATATCAAGCCTACTAATAGAAATACACTATTACATTATACGAGTGCCCATCCGAGACCTATGGTTAAATCTCTGCCGATGAGTCAATTCTTAAGGGCCAAAAGAATAATGAGTAACCCGACACATTTAAAACAAACTTTGAATAACATGACGGACGCATTTAAAAAGCGTGGGTGTCCAGGAAGGAATCTTGACATACAGATGAAAAAGACAGAAGTGAGCAGAGAACAGCTGCTGACAACTAACAGAAATAAGGAACATAGAACTAATAGAATTCCTCTGGTGACCACCTACACAGAGGACAGCTATCGAGCCAGGGACATCATCAATAAACACTGGCCAATTTTAAAACATGGACTGGGTGAGGTTGATGAATTTAAGAGTACACCCCTAATGTCTTATAGGTGACCTAGGAACTTAAAGGACAGATTGGTCCATGCTGATGTGGGCCCCATTTAAAAAAATTGGGACAAACCTTTTTAAAAACACCTAAAAAGGGATGTTTCCCATGTTTGAATTGCATCAACTGTAAACAGATCCACAAAGGGGGAACATTTATGAATCCAAAAACTGGGGTTACATATAGAATCAATTTCTATCTGACATGTGATTCGACGCTTGTGATATACGTATTGTGGTGTCCTTGCTTACTACTATATGTAGGAGAAACTACATTAGATTTTAAAACACGCTTTAACCAGCACTGCTACACCATCCGCAAAAAGCGGATGGATTTACCGGTGTCGAAATACTGTACAGAAATGGGTCATGGTGAGAGCGATATCAAATGGATGCTCATTGATCATGTCCCATTGTCACGAAGAGGTGGTAACAGAGGCTTAATATTAAAAAAAAAAAATCTTTGGATTATGAAACTGAATACCTTAAAACCGATGGGATTGAATGTTGAATTCAGATCTTGGATATGTACTTAGATGGTGTCTCCAGTGTGTGTGACTTTAATCCTGCTATGTCAAACTGCTAGTTGTATGTGGGGTGCTATTGATTTGTTTCTAATGGTTTCCCTTGTTTTAACTTGCAGATATTGTACTCTTGAGCATTTGGAAAATAAGAGGAATTGGTTCGGATCCCTGCTACACATGAGGATGCTGGATAATCATGGAGAATAAATGTTAATCGAGAATTATGGATAACAGATTAATCATGAACATGGAGTTACCTCTCTCTCTCTATTTGTTCTCTCTTCTCAGTGGTAGCTCTTTGATACAGTCTGGTACATTTGGTACCTTTATCTTGACATAGGTGATTGGCAGATAATTATTAGGGCAAACTAATGGTACGCAGAGGATGCTGGAGCCCCTAGGAATGGGAGCCATGCATATTCCTAATGGTCCCCTTTTCTTGACAGTGAAGGATGGGGTTACCCTATAGTCACCTCAGGTATCACTTGGAGCGACTTGGGGTAGCCAATCCCCTCTGTTGATACAGTTTTACTCTGCTGTGGTGGAGGGTTGGCGGGCATGGCTAGACTCTGTGTTTGGGGACAAATGCAGTGTTGCTTGTGCTGCCTTCGGATGCAGTTGGTGGCATTAGCAGATGTCAACAGTTGTTGATGACCCCACAGATGCAGGAATTTAATTTGCCACTTTGTTAGTCAATATTAATGTGTGCTTATTATGGGATTTTTTTTTCGTTATCCTGGAACTGCAAATGTGGAGAGAGATTACTACATTAGGTTGATAGAGGTTATCTTTATTTCCCTTTTAAACCAATGGAAACATAGATCCTACGGATTGATTGTTAGAAAGTGCAGGACCTAGGTCATGTGATGGCTGCTATGGTAACGTGTCCAAACAAGCCCCATGTGACTCTAGCTTTCCGGTCATCTGATCCTCCGGTCAGCTGACTTACTGATCAGGTGACATATCCGTTCATAGCGCAGTTGTCTCCACACCACGCCAGATCTCCATGTGCCGCTCGGATCCGAATCAGGTTACAAATGCTCAACTATTGTTTTTAATCATGTTATTTATTATATCACCTGGGTTTTAATGAGTGGCCTAATTAGTATGAAATATGACTTACAGTCTCTTATGTACAGTATATTTATTTTTGAGGATGCATTCATCTATGTTACTTAGGCCTCTTTCACACTTGCGTTGTCCGGATCCGGCGTGTACTCCACTTGCCGGAATTACACTCCGGATCCGGAAAAACGCAAGTGTACTGAAAGCATTTGAAGACGGAACCGTCTTCCAAATGCTTTCAGTGTTACTATTGCACCCAGGACGCTATTAAAGTCCTGGTTGCCATAGTAGTAGTGGGGAGCGGGGGAGCGGTATACTTACAGTCCGTGCGGCTCCCCGGGCGCTCCAGAATGACGTCAGAGCGCCCCATGCGCATGGATGACGTGATCCATGTGATCACATGATCCATGCGCTTGGGGCGCCCTGACGTCACTCTGGAGCGCCCGGGGAGCCGCACGGACGGTAAGTACACTGCTCCCCGCTCCCCACTACACTTTACCATGGCTGCCAGGACTTTAGCGTCCCGGCAGCCATGGTAACCACTCTGAAAAAGCTAAATGTCGGATGCGGCAATGCGCCGAAACGACGTTTAGCTTAAGGCCGGATCCGGATCAATGCCTTTCAATGGGCATTAATTCCGGATCCGGCCTTGCGGCAAGTGTTCCGGATTTTTGGCCGGAGCAAAAAGCGCAGCATGCTGCGGTATTTTCTCCGGCCAAAAAACGTTCCGTTCCGGAACTGAAGACATCCTGATGCATCCTGAACGGATTTCTCTCCATTCAGAATGCATTAGGATAATCCTGATCAGGATTCTTCCGGCATAGAGCCCCGACGACGGAACTCTATGCCGGAAGACAACAACGCAGGTGTGAAAGAGCCCTTATTTATTATATATGGATTTCACTTGATGTATATTTTTATGAATTTTAACACATTTACACTTAATTATGTTTATTGATTAATGGACACTGGATTTGCTATATATATGCTGTGTGCACTCCCTTTTTTGTATCACTGCTTGAGAAAGGTTCCAGTGTGCGAACCGAAATGTTGTTATTGGTGAATAAAACTACACGTTTTACTAAAGGAAGTGCCGTGGATTCTCTGGGATTTATAATATATATATATATATATATATATATATATATATAAATATATATATATATATATAAAATCAATTTCAGTTAGTGTCAGTTTACATTTTTTGCACGAACGCACCATCATCGTACGTGCATTTTGCAACCACTGATCAGTAGTGTCTATTACTGATCGCGTCTGCTCAGTTTGCACTGCAAGTTATTTTTTGTGCAGAAAAGACTTTCTTTTTATTACAACTTTTCTTCTAACTTTAATTTTACATTTTCTACAAGCCCCTTCACATGTGAAAACATTACATACACCCCCTCACATTAAATAAAGGTTTACACATTTCACACATTGCACCTCAATAAAATAAAAATGGCCGTCCATACCAAACGACTCTACCCAGCTGAAGAGGCATACGCCATGCTTGCCTCCGATACTGAGTCTGCCAGTGAGGGAGAAGAGGATGCCACTTTCATCTACTCCTCTACCCCATCATCATCATCATCATCCGCTGATGAGGGACCTTCTAGAAGGCGCCCCAGGGTAGCAGAGGATGCAGCCCCCAGAGTGAGTCCACATGGACCCCACCCCCTGATGATGATCAGCCCCAAATTCCTGAGTTACAACAGGCACATGGGAGGAGTATGCATCCTCCTTTCAAAAAAACGCCCCCTCCTCCTGTTGATTGACAGGGCCAGCGAGCGCTCTCCTCATCCGGCTGGCCCTGTCTGCAATTCAAATCCCGAGCCTGTGCCTTATGTATCTTCATTCGGCGCAGGCACTCTGAGAGAAGGACGCTCGCTTCCTCAGCACTTCCTCAGTACGCCTGTGCCGATGACGTCTTCTCTATCGGGTTTAGAGGTGACGTCATCGGCGCAGGCGCGGGATTTGAATTGCAGACAGGGCCAGCCGGAGGAGGAGAGCGCTCGCTGGCCCTGTCAATCAACAGGAGGAGGGGGTGTTTTTTTGAAAGAAGGATGGTAGCAAGGCAATTAACATATTATAAAAGTGCGGTTTTTAAAGAAACTAAGGCACAGATAAAGGTAGAAGCACTATATATTTAATAATCGCACTATAAGGATTTTAATTAGCCTAAAAATGAAAAATGACTTTTGGGGGGTGACAGAAGCCCTTTAAGCGGTTAATGTAAACACCGCCTTTTCGGAAAAAAAAGGCAGTATTTACATTACTGCCAAGGAACACCTCTAGTGGCCACTCATCATTATTAAAGTTTACTACTCTACGAGGTGTGTGGATTTTTTTTTTTATTGTATGCTAGAGTGTGGGAAGGCGGGATCCAGGGGGCCCAAGAAAATTCTTGCCCAGGGTCCAATCAATATTAAAGACGGCCCTGACTGTATTGTTCAGTAAACTCAACTGCTGGGAAAGAACCGTTGTCTGTGTCTGTGTGGCATCATGTACCCTCTGTACCTGTGGGCCGAGCCCTTGGTTTTCTTTCAGAAACATTGCACGTGTCACAATGGGCCAGCATCCTTCTATGACAATACAGAACACTGCATATGTCACAATGGCCCAGCCTCCTCCAGGGACAATGATAGGAATGTCTCCAAGGACAGTTGTTGTAACACTCCTCCTGTCACAATAGGCCAGCATTCTCCAGGGAAAATGGTTGGAACACTGCACATGTCATAATGGTCCAGATTCTTCAAGAACAACAATGGGCTAGCATCATCATTTGACGTGTGTCACAATGGGCCAGCATTCTCCATTATTTGAAATGCTGCACGTCACATGTCACCATGTAGCCATACCATTTTATGTCGCACGGCACATGTCGCCTTGTAGCTGTATCCTAAGACTGTTTGCTTCACCCCCTCCCTCCTCTCTGTGCTCTTCAAGCATCGGCTGCACCTTCTTGTGGATGATCGGATTCGGAACCTTAGTAGATTGAACAGCAGACTCCAATGCAGTGTCTCTCCTGCAGACAGGACTAGGTGAATCTATCAATGCCTCTATTAACCCCCTTACTGCCCTATACCAACACAGCAATGCCCCCATAAACCTCCTTACTGCCTATACCAACAGCTGTGCCTCTATTAACCCCCTTACTGCCCTATACCAACACAGCAATGCCCCAATAAACCTCCTTACTGCCCTATACCAACAGCTATGCCGCTATAAACCTCCTTACTGCCCTATACCAACACAGCTATGCCGCTATAAACCTCCTTACTGCCCTATACCAACACAGCTATGCCGCTATAAACCTCCTTACTGCCCTATACCAACAGCTATGCCCCTATAAACCTCCTTACTGCCCTATACCAACAGCTATTCCCCTATAAACCTCCTTACTGCCCTATACCAACAGCTATGCCGCTATAAACCTCCTTACTGCTCTATACCAACAGCTATGCTCCTATTAACTCCTTTACTGCCCTATACCGACACAGCAATGCCCCAATAAACCTCCTTACTGCCCTATACCAACGGAGCAATGCCCCTATAAACCTCCTTACTGCCCTATACCAACAGCTATGCCCCTATAAACCTCCTTACTGCCCTATACCAACAGCTATGCCCCTATAAACCTCTTTACTGCCCTATACCAACAGCTATGCTCCTATTAACCCCTTTATTGCCCTATACCAACACAGCAATGCCCCAATAAACCTCCTTACTGCCCTATACCAACGGAGCAATGCCCCAATAAACCTCCTTACTCCCCTATACCAACAGCTATGCCCCTATAAACCTCCCTACTGCCCTATTCCAACAGCTGTGCCCCAATAAACCTCCTTATTGCCCTATACCAACAGCTATGCCGCTATAAACCTCCTTACTGCCCTATACCAACAGCTATGCCCCTATAAACCTCCTTACTGCCCTATACCAACAGCTATGCCCCTATAAACCTCCTTACTGCCCTATACCAACAGCTATGCCGCTATAAACCTCCTTACTGCCCTATACCAACAGCTATGCTCCTATTAACCCCTTTACTGCCCTATACCAACACAGCAATGCCCCAATAAACCTCCTTACTGCCCTATACCAACGGAGCAATGCCCCAATAAACCTCCTTACTGCCCTATACCAACAGCTATGCCCCTATAAACCTCCTTACTGCCCTATACCAACAGCTATGCCCCTATAAACCTCCTTACTTCCCTATACTAAAGGGCAGTAAACCCCTTTACTGCCCTATACCAACACAGCAATGCCCCTATTAACCCCCTTACTGCCCTATACCAACACAGCAATGCCCCTATAAACCTCCTTACTGCCCTATACCAACACAGCAGTATTCCTATTAACCCTCTTACTGCCCTATAACAACAACAATGCCCTTATTAGCTCCCTTACTGCCTTAAACCAACACAGCAATGTTCCTATTAACCCCTTTACTGCCCTATACCAAAAGCAATGCCCCAATTAACCCCCTTACTGCCCTACATCAACAACAATGGCCCTATTAACCCTCTTATTACCCTATACAAGCAGTAATTCCCCTATTAACCCCCTTACAGCCATATACAAACATAGATCTCCTAATTAACAGTTTTACTATTCGAGAAGACCAGGTATATGCCGCTTAACTTAACTTAGTTGGATTCGCAATGCGAGAATATTACTTTGCCTATTTTTTGCAATAAATAGAATAAGGACTCAGTATTCTATTTATTGCAAAAAATAGGCAAAGTAATATTCTCGTATTGCGAATCCAACTTAGAGCTGTCCATAGGAAACTTTCCTATTGGCTTGCTAGAATTAACGAATATAGAGAATATAGCGCTATATTCGTTATCTTCGTTAATTCTAGCAAGCCAACCATTAGGAAAGTTGGCTATACCACGCTCTAAGTTGGATGCGCAATGCGAGAAGATTAAGTAATATTACTCGCATTGCGCATCCAACGTAGAGCAGGGTATATGCAACTTATTTCTCTATTGTTTGGCTATCTAGAATTAATGAATATGATGAATACGAATATAGCGCTATATTCTCTATATTTTGTTAATTCTAGCAAGCCAACCATTAGGAACATTGCCTATACACAAAATTAAGTTGGATGCTCAATGCGTAATTTTACTCGCATTGCGCATCCAACTTTGTGCGTGATCTAGATGACCGTGATTCTCACATCCGAGAGTACATTCTAGTATGGAGGCGTTCCCATGGTGATGGTCCTCCATGCGCACGGGAAGTCGGCACTCGGCAGACGCGCCAACGGGCATTGACTGGAGCAGGCAAGGAGCACGGAGTCCCCCGGACATGTAAGAAGAACTGCTTTTGGGAAGTGGGAACAACTTTAAAAAAAAAACAAAAAAAAAATGAATATTCGAATTAGTGAATATATAGCACTATATTCGAAATATTCACAAATTAGCGAAGTGCTGATATTCGAGATTAAAATCAGCAGCCAGCCAGCCCTGTAATGTCACAGCCCTATAAATAGCGGCAGCCATCTTAGATTCTGCCATTTACCAGTGTACTTAGTGCAGGGAGAGACGTCTGCAGGCGCTAGGGACAGTGATAAAAAAAACTGGCATTGTGCTAAAAAAAAAAAAGATTACAAGGGCAAGGAAAGATTATTCAAGGTGTAGGGAAAGAATAGGGAGGAATCATTCCACAGTATTTATGTTGAACAGGGTTCAGTACGGGAGGTTACAGCCTGGGAAATAGGAACATTCCTATTACACCTTGCTGCACTGACTGGTGATCCAAATTGCCATTATACAGCTCTGTAATTCCATCAAACCTTTCTTATTAGGGTGCAAGTGCTGTTTGATACAGGCATTAACAGGGGTTATTACAAGGAAATATTTCTACGTTTTATTTGCCCTAGTGAGGTGCAGTTATATGCATTTTATGGCTTGTATTAGTGGGAAAAAAGGGCTTATTAGCCGTTGTGTGATAAAGTGCGAAAATTACAGCCCTTTTTGTCGTGTATTAGTGGCAAAAGTAAAATCTATTTGCCGCTCAGCGGTGCAGTTATCTGTTTTAAAGCCCTTTTTTGCGTGTATTAGTGGAAAAAGGAAAAATATATTTTCCACTCAGTGGTGCAGTTATCTGTTTTAAAGCCCTTTTTTGCGTGTAAAACCCCCCAAAAAATTAGGGCCTAATTGCCGTTCTGCGGTGCAGTGATATATTCTAAAGCCCAGTTTGCCGTTTATTAGTGGTGAAATAGAAACATATTTGCCGTTCAGCGTTGCACTTATCTGTTGAAAAGCCTTTTGTGTAAAAGTAGAAAAAAATTAGGACCTAATTGCCGTTCTGTGTTGCAGTGATATATTCTAAAGCCCAGTTTGCCGTGTATTACTAGCGAAATATAAATATATTCGCCGTTCAGCGTTGCAAATATCTGTTGAAAAGCCTGTTGTGTTCTGTAAAAGTTTAAAAGACTAGGGCCTAATTGCCCTTGTGCGGTGCAGTGCTATACTCTAAAGCCCAGTTTGCCGTGTATTAGTGGTGAAATAAAAATATATTTACCGTCCAGCTTTGCACTTATCTGTTGAAAAGCCTGTTATGTTTTGTAAAAGTTGAAATAAATTGGGGCCTAATTGCTGTTTAGCGGTGCATTGTGAGATATTTTAAAGCCCAGTTTGCCGTGTATTAGTGGCGAAAAAAATATATATTCGCCGTCCAGCGTGGCACTTATCTGTTGAAAAGCCTGTTGTGTTCTGTAACAGTTTAATAAAATTAAGGCCTATTTGCCGTTTAGCGGTGCAGTGATATATTCGAAAGCCCTGTTTGCTGTGTATTAGTGGCAAAATAAAAAATATTTGATTTAACATTTGGTTATTTGATCTAACAGTATGTCAGGCAGAGAAGTGCCAGGCCCTGCACAGGGGAGTGGCAGAGGCCTAAATGCTACTGGCGCAGGCAGAGGTTGCAGCAGAGTAAGGGTCCATGGCAACAGGGATCACTTCCAGAGGCCTTATCTCCCAGTGTCAGCTAGCGGTCGTGTCGTGACCAGCAACCCAGTGGTGCTTGAATGGTTGACTCGATCTTCGACTTTGTGGCAAGTGACATCAGACATTCGCAGCCAAGAGTCAGTGGGTTCGTCAGACACAACCCTTAGTTGGCATGGCCTGAGAGCAGGCACTGTTCCCTCATCTGTCCTCAACCTGCCTCTGTTCTTTTCTGTTCTCTCACTGCGAGACGTATTATATGCTGTAGGCTCAGCTCCACTTTTCAGCGAGGAAGAGCTAATAGAGGACAGTCAGCAGCTGCTGCCCAGCCAAGATGTGAAAGAGACATCCGCCGCTTCCTTCGCTAGGCGGGCAAGTAGTGATGAGGAGAGTGGCGTGGGAGCTGGTGTTGAGAGCAGTCAGGCTCCTGACAAAGAGACGGTTGAGGAGGACATCCATGACGTGCAGACAGTACTCAATGATAATGATGTAGTTGATCGCACTTGGGAGCCGGGTGAAGGGGCTTCATCATCATCGGGAGAAGAGGGCGGCAGCATGCATGTGAGCCAGCGGTGGAGCCAGCAAGTCGCTACCGTGGGTGGGAGTTAGCAGGGTGGCAGCAGTGGGAGGTCGGTAGCCAAACGCTATAAAGTGGCCTGGGAGAACCGTGGCTCCAATGTAGTGGTCCAGCCTGCTGTAGCATCCGCTGCATCACCCACTGGCATGCACCCGATTTCTGGCAGTCAAGGGTCCATCACCTCAGCCAAAGGAAGCTGTCTGTCCTTCCCATCATCTGCCGGTCCTGATGCTCCTGCTCCTCCTCCTCCTACTCTTCATCATACATTCCGTCAGCAATCGATCACTGAAGCGATTGCCAAGAGACAACAGTATGCGTGCACTCATCCAACGGCGGAGAAGTTGAACGTGCTCCTGGCCAAGTTGCTGGTGCTGCAGTCCCTGCCTTTCCAAGTGGTGGACTCTGCACCTTTCAGAGAACTGATGACTTGTGCCAAGCCAAGATGGAGAGTCCCAAGCCGTCATTTCTTTGCCAAAAAGGCAGTACCAGCCCTACACAAATATGTAGAACAGAAGGTGGGCCAGTCCTTGAGCCTGTCGATGTCTGACAAAGTGCATGGCAGCTCCGACGTGTGGAGCTGTAACTATGGTCAGGGGCAGTACATGTCCTTTACGTCCCACTGGGTGAATGTGGTTCCTGCAAGCCACACCAGCAACTTGGCCAGTTGACGCCACTTCCGCCTCCATGTTGCCACGCCGTTGCTCCAGTGACAATGTCCGCCTTTGCCTCCTCATCCTCCACTGTGTCCTCAGCCTCCACTGTAGGGACAATGCAAAGTGCCCCTCCAGCATACCACAGGGCAGGGCAGGGCACGGCGGTGTCACGCCTAGGCAAATGGAGTCACACTGGGGAGGAACTGCTTCATGTCCTTCAGCAAGAAATAGAATCCTGGCTTTCTCCACGATAACTCAAAATTGGAACCATGGTGACCAACAACGGGAAGAACATTATGTTGGTGCTGCGCCAAGGAGGGCTGAGCTATGCACCCTGCATGACACATGTGTTCAATCTGGTTGTCAAGTGGTTCCTGAAGTCTTCCATCCATCTGCAAGACATCCTAAAATTGGCCAGGAAACTTTGCATGCACTTCAGCCACTCGTACACCGCAAAGCACACCCTCTTCGAGCTGCAGCAGCAGAATGGCATCCCCGAACATAGGTTGATATGCAACGTTTCCACCCATTGGAATTCCACCCTCCATATGTTGGACCAACTGTACGAACAGAGAGAGGCCATCAACTATTTCCTGATGATCCAAGCGGACAGGAGTACTCCCCTGTGTAACTTCGATATCAGCCAGTGGCAGCTCATGCGTGACACCTGCCATTTGCTCAGGCCCTTTGAGGAGGCCACGTTATTGGTCAGACGCCAGGACTACAGGATGAACAACGTCATTCCACTGCATCATGTCCTGGAACAGATGCTGGTAAATCTGGCTGGTCAGGGGACTGGAGACGTGGCGCCTAGATCTCACGGCCACATGAGCCCTGTGGGGGCTGAACTGGAGGAGGAGGAGGACATTGGAGCACAAGCAATGTGTAGCGAAATGGCTGGTTTTACTACACAGGTGACAGGAGAGGAGGAGCAGGAGCAGCCAGAGAAGTTACAGGACGATGAGGAAGATGAGGCAGAGGACCCTGACACACCGTGGCAGTAAGCAGTTGAGATGGAGTCACTTGCGAAAATGGCCCCCTGCATGCTCACTTGCTTGGGTAGTGACAGCCAAATTGTCACCATTCAGCAGAGGGATGACTTCTGGCTCTCCACCTTGTTGGACCCTTGCTACTGGTCCAAAATGGTGGCCTTTTTTTTTACACCCGCTGAGAGGGAGGACAAACTGAACTACTATAGAAACATCCCACTCTGTGGCCTTCTGATGCTGCCGCCACTTCCACACTCTGTCATTGGGCCACTTTGTGGTCTCTCATGCTGCTTCCACCTGACCACTATATCATAGGGTCACTCTGTGGACTTCTCATGCTGTTCCCACCCTCCCCACTTCATGACTGGGCCACTATTTAGCCTTTTTGGCTTGGCTGACATCATCATTTATTTGACCCTCCTTCCGATCTGTCAGAAGGAAGGTAAAATGAGACGCACAACGGATCCTCTCTGTGTAACAGCTGTAAGGCCTGAATGGTCCCATCAGAATTGGCTTAGAATTTGGTAGCCAAAAGCAGGAGTGGGTACAAAACGCAGAAGACTTGCAAATATTCCGTTCACGTGTCATCTCTGTTTGGGATCCACTCCTGTTTTTTTTGGGCATTAGCAATACTGATGGATTACTGACCAAATGCTGAGCGAGTGAAGGTGGATGCTCAACAGACAGGATCCATTTTTTTGTGGGTTATTGTTCTGACAGATCAAAGGAAGGGCAAAATAATCAGTGACGTCAACACAAACTTACTGCTGACACCCTCTCCACTCTGTCGGGGTGCTTTACTTGTATATGCATTTAATAGAACAGGTTCTATAGACATCTATGTGGAATCAGCTGATGACGGTGTAAAAGGAGTGCGCTTCTTCTTGGCGCTAACATCGACCTGTAAGGCTGATTTCATGCTAGAGTTATTTGGTCAGTTTTGGCCCCGGGACTGCCGAAATAAGTGAAGTGTGCAGTGATTCTAAGAGCGACGCCTGTCATCTGCATGTCATACTGACAGTATTTTTTTCGCTGCCAAAGCAGACTCCCTATGCGTGTTACTGCAAGGCACAGTGTTCTACACCACTATAAAGGCTCTCTGTAGCCAGGAAATAGCATTTTTTTAAACATAATTTGTAGCGAATAATTTCAGATTGAACCGAATTTTCCCCCAAAAATTTGGCAAACTGGCGAATCGAAATTTTGAAAAATTCGCTCATCTCTATTGATGATGACTTACCTTTATATATAGTCTATGGAATGAAACGCTGTTTAAGTGTTAAAAAAAAAAATCTTTTTTTTTTTTTGTTCTCTTGCTGCTGGATTAATTATGTTCTAAGAGACAAAGGGAAGCAGAATTTCCCAGGTGCCACTTCTTCCAAGATAAATTCTGCACACCTCCAGGAGCCTTCATTAGATAGGTGCCAGGTGTATGCATGTGTGTGTGGCCTAAATAGTGCACATTATATGCTAGGTTATTAATTATATATACCAAAATATGTTGGTTCTTTCACTATCATTGACTGCAAGTTTGTTTTTACATTTTTAGGCCACTAAGAATTCATCCAATTCTTCATCAGGTGGGAATGACATCAATATGCCATATACTGTATCTGTCTTACCTGTAATTTCACTGTTTCTCTGTCTTTAACTAACGGGATAGCTGGGGTAGGCTGGCTGGCATATGTCTTGAGCGATGGGTGCCATTCTGCTTTGGCCAGGGTAGTTAAAAAATGGTTTTGTCTGGGGTGAATCCTGATTATAACTCTTTACCAGGGGCGGATTTGTCATAGACCTTACAGGGAAATTTCCTGGTGGGCCGATGCCCAGGGTGCCGCCTGAGCCCTCTTCACAGCCGCCAGTGGAAGTTTTTTGGGGATCTATTTTGTGCTGCTGGCAGTATTTTGTGATGGACTGTGGTATTTGGGTCTGTTGGGGTGGTATAATGTGCCACAATATGGTATTTCTGGCCCTGCCTTACATTAATTTGGACCCAAGTACAAAACGGGGCCACTTTTAGTATTTTTTCCAGGGTCACTTTAAGTTCACAGTCCGCCCCTGGTCTTTACCATGAAATGTTGATCTGTATGATTTGGATGCTAGACCTGTGACATTCAATAGCCAATCTCAGGAGCTGTTGCTGCAGGCATGTGAAATGAAGTCTATGGGGCACATTTATTAAGACCTACGTTTTAGACGCCGGTCTTAATAATCCCTGCACTGGCGGTGGATATATATTTATATATAACTTCGGCAGATCCACCGCTGCTTCTATATGTAAATCATCTCCCCAGCTGTCTTACATTTAGACTATTTTCCACACCTATAACAGGCTCCCACTTTTTTAGACCTGGTGTGAGCAGGGAAAGGTCACAGATGACGGCGCAAAGGATCTTTGGACCTAAATCTGCTCCAGAAATATGCCTAATATAGGCATATTTCTGTATTTATAAATGACCCCTATGTTTATATCCCTCATATTTATTTAGACACCACCAGTCTGCCTGCAGCTTTGGATTCTCAGATGTGTTACACTGTTATATTATGTAACATGGTGGGCTGGAAGCAAGTTGCATACAGGACCCCCTTTTTTTTTACAAAAAAAAAGCCAGAAGACTACTCTGACTAAATCTGACTAAATAACTAAATCTTATGTAGTTGCAGTTAATCATAAAATACTTCTTTCCCTATCTCTTACTCACACGGATTTTCAGATATGTGGTGTTTTTTGGTGAAGTTCTGGCTCTGAAGATCTCTCCCTGTTCTTGCATACAAGGGAAACAGTGATAGATAGATAGATAGATAGATAGATAGATAGATAGATAGATAGATAGATAGATAGATAGATAGATAGATAGATAGATAGAAAGAAATATAGAGGCCGATCGACGAGCAACTTAAATTGGTTTGCGATTTGATGTAACTTGTCTATACAGTATGTACAGTACAGAACAGTTTTTATATGGTTCACAACAGCTATCAGGATAATGTAATGCTTGAACAGACTACAGCTCAGATACTGTACAGAAAGAAGGTTGGAAGAAGCCAAATGTCCCAGAAATTAAATGCAACCGTCCATTCCCATTAGAATAGTTCTCATACAACAATCAGCAATGGTCCAAAAAGAGAAGTGAGATGCCAGCGTACCATCAATGCTTCTTTATTGTGGCAGGAAAACCACCCAGTGGCTTTTGGCTCAAGCATGAGCCTTTTTCCAGTATTAGAAAAAATGGGACCCTGTGAAACAAGCAAAGTAGCTCCACTCTTTTAGAGAGTTTTCAAACCACATAATACAGCCATATACCGTATTTTTCGCCCCATAAGACGCACTCCCCCCCCCAAAAGTGTGTGGGGGGGGGAATGTTAATGCATCTTATGGTG
Source organism: Bufo bufo (assembly GCF_905171765.1). NCBI lineage: Eukaryota > Metazoa > Chordata > Amphibia > Anura > Bufonidae > Bufo > Bufo bufo. Next base: position 142,366,580 of record NC_053389.1, read on the forward strand.
TGAATACAGTGCAGGGGGAAAAAATGGCCGGCGCATTGCATGTTGCCGGTACATCGCAGACTGTGCAGCATAGGGATAGCAGCCTGCAATGTACCGGACATCCATCTTTTCACTGACTTAGGGCTCATGCACACGACCGTATGTATTTTGCGGTCCTCAAAAAACGGATCCGCAAAAAATATGGATGGAACGGAACAGCTGGCCCTTCATAGAACAGTACTATCCTTGTCCGTAATGCGGAAAATAATAGGACATATGGAAACGGAATGCACATGGAGTAACTTCAGTTTTTTTTGCGGACCCATTGAAGTGAATGGTTCCGCATACGGTCCGCAAAAAAAACGGAACAGACACTGAAAGAAAATACGTTTGTGTGCATGAGCCCTTACTCTGTCTGCAGAATCAGTGCGGCAGGGGCTGAAGGAATGTGCTGCTGGAGAGCCCGTGGTGGGGAGGGTTGGAGACCTGAAGGTAGGAGAGCGCATGTCTGTCTTTTTTTTTTTGGAGTATTGGATTGTGGTGATTAATATCACCTTGGTGGTCCTATTTCAACTTTTCACTGTGTATTCAATTACCCCTTAATTCCACATTTTTGTTCCCTGTACTGCCTACTTTTACCTGTGCTTAAAATAGGGTTGCTAGGCATGGTCCGTTCTTCATAGAAGGACGGAGGACGCTGCGTGCAAGGTCACATTACTGACATCCAGGGACTGTAAGTAAATGATTAAAGCCAGGGGCTGCCCAGCAGCTGATAACAGTACCTGGGCTGTGTGCACTTCTCCCTGTCCGTGCGCTTGGCAGACGCTCCCTCACTCAGCAGAGCTGGAGAATGCAGAGTTGAAGCAGCGCAGACCAGGGAAGGGAGATCTGCCATCTGCTCAGTGTATAAATGAAAGCAACATGTGGTAAGAGGACCCCTTTGTGCTGCAGGAGATTAACCCTTTAGGGGGAGGGCTCTGGTTACTGACACTTTTGGTGGGCTATTGTTACTGGCTAGTGAGGGCAGGCGGGATTAGCCTCAGGGTGAGGGCAGTGGCGGCCATCTTGGCTGAATAGTGAAATTGCAGTTTTATGCAGACTGGTTGCTAAGGGCTGAATCTTATTAAATATGGGGTAAGTCAGTCTAATAGTAACTGATTCTGGAATATCATGTTATTAGTAACTACATATATGAAAAATGAAATTAGGGTCTAAGTGTGACAGTTATCCTTTAATTTATGTTTTTACCTACAATTACATATTTATAAATAACTAGACATTATACGGGGCGCTAGAATTGGCCGGAGCAATCATCACACCGTGCCCCGACCGATCAACGACGCACCACAAGCCGCCCACACTGCCCACCGTACGCAGCGACCACACCCGAGCGCCAGCCGAGCAACCCCAGCCCTACACGCCGCCCGCGCCGTCCATGGAACGCGGTTTGATGATTGCTCTGCTCTCCGGACAATTCTAGTGCCCCGTTATTGTAACAGGCATAATGTCTAGTTATTTATAAATATGTAATTGTAGGTAAAAACAGCCAACATAAATATTTATGTATCAGTTATTCATTTATATCTTAATTTCTATGAAGAAATAACATTTATGTATAAGATTTATATATGATTGTCGGTGGCAAAATGACTAAGAAGCAACTATTTTACATTAAGAGAAGAATAGATATGAAACTCTTAAGAAAAATGGTTTATGCCGTAACATGGTCTAGTTATACAAAGATAAACCGACACATTGATTCTGATGTTGGCTTATTAAAGGAAGCGGTCCCAATGAATATGAGCGACAATCTATGGCAACATGTAATAGAGCTGAAAGAGCTAAACAGATTGCTATATACTGAAGTTTTATGGATAAAGATTCAGTAAAGCTTATCATTTATGATGGGTATCGTTATCACTGCTGTCAGGCGTGAAGGACCTCTGACAAATTCCTGCTGTCGCTATTTGCTTTATTGCAATAGAGTACAATGTGCAGTATATAAGTTCCACTAAATCCCTGCTGTTACTCTTATCCGTTGTACATCAATAAGTTCTTGGTAAGAGTGACCAGGATGATTAGTATGTCATGGAATGGTTGTAATATACAAGGGGATTACAATATATCATGTACAAGGTGTAACCGTAACATATCATGTACAGTTAATAAAGACTAAGGATCTATTCACACGTCCGTGGAATGGGTCCGCATCTGTTCTGCAATATCCGGAACGGGTGCGGACCCATTCATTCTCAATAGGGCAGGAATGGATGCGGAGAGCACACTATGTGCTCTCCGCATCCGCATTTCCGGAGCGCGGGCCCAATCTTCCGGTCCGCAGCTCTGTAAAAAAAATAGAACATGTCCTATTCTTGTCCACAATTGCAGACAAGAATAGGCAGTTCTATGGGGGTGCCGGCCGGGTGTATTGCAGATCTGCAACTTGCGGATCTGCAATACACTACGGACGTGTGAATGGACCCTTAATACCGTCTAATCATATAAACATGAATAACGACCCCGCACACAGTGTGGTTGTGATTTTGACATTTTATAACACGTGTACCAACACAGTTTTATTTAGGCCCTGTTATTTCTGACTCTTTTGTCAACTGCTTGATATTGTTACAGCTGTCCATACTGAGTGTTTTACAAAATGCTAGATAGATAGCACGGCTTGGTGTTGGTCTGACTATGCCTTTTTTTCAGCTTCTGAATGATTTTATATCTATGGATTTTTATTTCTGACTACGCATATATACAAAGACACAGGTAAATGTTTTATAGATAGATAAAATGTTAGATAGCTGGATAGATAGATAGAAAGATAGTGGAAAGATAGACATGATGGGTAGACGGCGTATTAGAAAAAAGATATGCTGAATTTCTGTGATATTTGCGGTTATGAAATCGGACAAATGGTAAGACCGAATCGGACTCCAGGAAAGTTGGTTTCCGCGGCTGTCGCAGATTCTGTTGTTTCTGTTGCTGCTGCTGCTGTGACTGGGCAAAAGACAGATATGTCTGCTAGAAGTTATCGGCACCCCCGGAAAAAGTTGTGTGCTGTTGGTCAATTAGTTTTAGGAAGTTAGACGTATCAGTTATAAATGTTACGTATTTGCTCTAGATGCGGCAATCAAATATCTTGCTTAAATCACGTACGCCTTCGATTTTTATTAAAACATAATTACGTAACGAGGCAAATTTCCAAACGCAACAAAAATGATTTCGACTGCCGCGGTTGTCGCAGATTCTGTTGTTTCTGTTGCCGCGGCTGCAATGTTACAAAAGATGAGTATGTCATACAATCTAGACCTAAAATAGTACATTAATAAAGAACTCTACATTGTTCCTCTGTTACTCCTCCTAGAAATTAAGAGATAGATAAAATGGTAGATAGAAAGATCGATAGATAGATGGATAGATACGATGGTAGATAGATAATTGATAGATATGTAGATAGATAGATAGATACTTGATAGATAGAAAGATAGATAGCTAGAAGGAAAGCTAGATAGATAGATAAAATGGTAGTTATGTAGATACATAGAAAAATAGATAGTTAGAAAGAAAGATAGATAGATAGATAGAAAGATAAAATGGTAGATAGATATCGATATATAGGTAGATATGATAGATAATTGATAGGTGGATTGAAAGATGGATAGATATATAGGTAGATAAATTGATAGATAGATATCGAAATATAGCTAGGTATGATAGATAATTGATAGATAAAAAGGTAAATAGAAAGATGTATCAAAAGATAGATAGATATTAGATAGATATGTAGATAGAAATATATTTTAATAGCTTGATAGTGGGTTTTATAGGATTTTTATAGGAATTTATTAGGATTTTTATAGGAATTTTAATAGCATGATAGGGGTTTAATAATATGGTTTTTAATATGATAAATTGATAGATAAATAATAGATAGATAAATGGTAGATAGATAGATAATTGATAGATATGTAGATAGATAATTGATAGAAAGATAGATAGCTAGAAATATAGATAGATAGATAGATAGATAGATAGAAAGATAGATATCTAGAAAGAAAGATAGATAAATTGGTAGATAGATAAATATCGATATATAGCTAGGTATGATAGATAATTGATAGATAGATAGATAAATAGATAGAAAGATAGATAATTGATAGATAGAAAGATACATAGCTAGAAAGAAAGATAGATAGATAGATAAAATTATAGATATCGATATACACTCACCTAAAGAATTATTAGGAACACCTGTTCTATTTCTCATTAACGCAATTATCTAGTCAACCAATCACATGGCAGTTGCTTCAATGCATTTAGGGGTGTGGTCCTTGTCAAGACAATCTCCTGAACTCCAAACTGAATGTCAGAATGGGAAAGAAAGGTGATTTAAGCAATTTTGAGCGTGGCATGGTTGTTGGTGCCAGACGGCCGGTCTGAGTATTTCACAATCTGCTCAGTTACTGGGATTTTCACGCACAACCATTTCTAGGGTTTAGAAATGTGTGAACAGGGAAAAACATCCAGTATGCGGCAGTCCTGTGGGCAAAAATGCCTTGTGGATGCTAGAGGTCAGAGGAGAATGGGCCGACTGATTCAAGCTGATAGAAGAGCAACGTTGACTGAAATAACCACTCGGTACAACCGAGGTATGCAGCAAAGCATTTGTGAAGCCACAACACGCACAACCTTGAGGCGGATGGGCTACAACAGCAGAAGACCCCACCGGGTACCACTCATCTCCACTACAAATAGGAAAAAGAGGCTACAATTTGCACGAGCTCACCAAAATTGGACTGTTGAAGACTGGAAAAATGTTGCCTGGTCTGATGAGTCTCGATTTCCGTTGAGACATTCAAATGGTAGAGTCCGAATTTGGCGTAAGCAGAATGAGAACATGTATCCATCCTCTGATGGCTACTTCCAGCAGGATAATGCACCATGTCACAAATTTCAAATTGGTTTCTTGAACATGACAATGAGTTCACTGTACTAAAATGGCCCCCACAGTCACCAGATCTCAACCCAATAGAGCATCTTTGGGATGTGGTGGAACGGGAGCTTCGTGCCCTGGATGTGCATCCCTCAAATCTCCATCAACTGCAAGATGCTATCCTATCAATATGGGCCAACATTTCTAAAGAATGCTATCAGCACCTTGTTGAATCAATGCCACGTAGAATTAATGCAGTTCTGATGGCAAAAGGGGGTCCAACACCGTATTAGTATGTTGTTCCTAATAATTCTTTAGGTGAGTGTATAAGTAGATATGATAGATAATTGATAGATAGGTGGATAGAAAGATGTATAGAAAGATGGATAGACATAAAGATAGATAAATTGGTAGATAGATATCGATATATATCTAGGTATGATAGATAGATAATAGATAGCTAGATAAAATGGTAAATAGAAAGATGTATAGAAAGATAGATATTAGATATGTAGATAGAAATATATTTTAATAGCTTGATAGGGGTTTTATAGGATTTTAATAGGAATTTATTAGGATTTTTATTAGGGTTTAATAGCTTGATACTGGTTTTATAGGACTTTTATAGGAATTTATTAGGATTTTTATTAGGATTTTAATAGCTTGATAGGGGTTTTATAGGATTTTAATAGGATAAATTGATAGGTAGATAGATAAAATGGTAGATATGTAGATAGAAAGAGATTTAGCTAGAAAGAAAGATAGATAAAATGGTAGATATGTAGATAGATAAAATAGTAGATAGATAAATTGGTAGATAGATAGATATCGATATATAGCTAGGTATGATAGATAATTGATAGATAAATAAATAGATAGAAGGATAGATAGATAATTGATAGAAAGATAGATAGCTAGAAAGAAAGAAAGATAGATAAAATGATAGATATGTAGATAGATAAAATGGTAGATAGATATCGATATATAGGTAGATATGATAGATAATTGATAGGTGGATAGAAAGATGCATAGAAAGATGGATAGATAGGTAGATAGATAAATTACCATATTCATAGCTGTGTGTTCTCGCAGCTTGGTGGTCTGGGTGTGTTTTTTCCCGTGTCAAGTGAAAGTATCCAGGGCTCGAGTCCTGCAGGAACGTGTGGGAACGGAGTTCCTGTACTTTTTTCATAGCAGGAACGCCGTTCCCTTTCAGGGCTGTCTTTAACGCCGGGCAAAGGGACCAGGAAGCTGTGAAGTCTTTGTACTCACCGCTTCCTGGTCTTCGGCTGTCGGCTGTGCAGGGCTGCGCACAGGCATGAGGGCTGAGGAGCTCTGTGACGTCAAGCTGTGCACAGCCTTCACAGCACAGCCGACAGCAGGATACAGATCACGTAGGAGGAGAGGAGCGTCGGCGTCCAGGAGCACGAGAGGATAAGTGTTTTATTTTATTTTATATTTTATGAGGCGGATGGAGAGGTACTGACTGGGGGCTGATGGAGAGGCACTAGGGGGCTGCTGGTGAGAGGCACTGGGGGCTGGTGGAGTGGCACTGGGGGCTGGTGGAGTGGCACTGAGGGCTGCTATGAGGCTACTGGAGGCTGCTATGAGGCATGGTGCTCTTATCTGAGGTCTGATTGGGGGTCATTCATATTGGGGTCTGAGCTGGTGTGTGATCTTAGGTCTTATTGGGGTCTTATTAACATTGGGGATCTTATTCGGGCTGTTAGCTGAGGTCTGATTAACATTGGGGGTCTCATTGGTGGTCTGACCTGAGGTGTAATGAAAAATATTTTTTTTTCCGGAGCAGCTTGGAGAAAAAAGGCCTCACAGTCTCCCACACTCCTTCTGCCCGGCCAAGCCTGTCAGCACCCCTGAGGCCAAGCCTGTCAGCACCCCTGAGGCCAAGCCAGCCAGCACCCCTGAGTCTTCAGAATTGTAAGTAAATTATATATAAGGGGAGCTTATAATATGAAAGAGACGAATTACGCCTGAACAGACATATAGTGCAAATTCCAGTTTTTGTTTACATTTTGATCACAACGTGTATATTTGGCTCAATCCTTAAAGGGAACCTGTCACCAGGATTTGGGGTATAGGGCTGAGGACATGGGTTGCTAGATGGCCACTAGCACATCCACAATACCCAGTCCCCATAGCACTCTGTGCTTTTATTGTGTATAAAAACTGATTTGATACATATGCAAATTAACCTGAGATGAGTCAGAGCTTGAAACTATGACTCTTCTCTGGTCACACAAGTAAGATATGACTCTTTTATGTTAATTTGCATATGTATCAAAGCTTTTTTTTTACACAATAAAAGCACACAGAGCTATGGGGACTGGGTATTGCGGATGTGCTAACGGCCATCTAGCAACCCATGTCCTCAGCTCTATACACAAAATCCCGGTGACAGGTTCCCTTTAAGGGGTTAAAAACACAGTCACTAAAGGGTGGCAAACAGAATCAATCACAAACCATATGTAATTAAGATACAACTTCTGGAATAAAAGGGAATAATGACGGAATATATATTTATATTTTTTTTGGAAGGGGGGGGGGGTGGCAGTGGATCTTGGGTGAGTTCCCACACTTTTTTCCCCAGGACTTGACCCCTGAAAGTATCGCTTTAATTATAACTGTCAGCTGCTTTGGTATTGGGAACAGCTGCTCATACAGTAGACTGACTATTGCTCTTTGCCTTTCACATCCTGGCATATGTTCACACATTGCAGTATGTGTGCGGTTTTTCATATGTCAAGTGAAAGTTTTTGCTTTAATTATAACCATCAGCTGCTTTGGTATGTCACTACACCATTCCTAGGCTTGACAACTGGGTATAAAGATATGAGATAGATAGATACAGTGCCTTGCAAAAGTATTTTGACTTTTTTCGTATTTTGGTGCCTCACAACCTGGAATTAACATGGATTGTTTGAGGATTTGCATAATTTAATTTACAGAACATGCCCACGACTTTGAAGATGTTTTTTTCTTTTATTGTGAAGCAAACAACAATTAGGACAAAATAACAAAAAAAGTCAATGTGCATAATTATTCACCCCCCTAAAGTCAATACTTTTGCGGCAATCACAGCTCCAAGTCGCTTTGGAAAAGTCTCTATGAGCTAAGAAAATCCTTGTATGTAGCACCATCCATCTTTCCTTCAACTCTGATCAGTTTCCCAGCTGCTGAAAAACATCCCCACAGCATGGTGCTGCCACCACCATGTTTCACTGTGAGGATGGTGTTCTTTGGGTTATGTGATGTGTTGGGTTTGCTCCAGACATAGCATTTTCTTTGATGGCAGAAAAGTTCAATTTTAGTCTCATCAGACCAGAGCACCTTCCTCCATACATTTTGGGAGTCTCCCACATGCCTTTTCACAAACTCACAATGTGCCTTTTTGTTTTTTGTTGAAAGTAATGGCTTTCTTCTGACCACTCTGCCATAAAGCCCAACTCTATGGAGCGTACGGCTTATTGTCGTCCTATGTACATATATTTCAGTCTCTGCTGTGGAACTCTGCAGCTCCTCCAGGGTTACCTTAGGTCTCTGTGTTGTCTCTCTGATTAATGCCCTCCTTGCCCGGTCCGTGAGTTTTGGTGGGCGGCCGTCTCTTGGCTGGTTTGCTGTTGTGCCATGTTCTTTCCATTTGGTTATGATAGATTTGATGGTGCTCTTGGGGATCATCCAAAATTTGGATATTTTTTTTATAACCTAACCCTGACTTATACTTCTCAACAACATTGTCCCTTACTTGTTTGGAGAGTTCCTTGGTCTTCATGGCAGTGTTTGGTTAGTGATGCCTCTTGCTTAGGTGTTGCAGCCTCTGGGGCCTTTCAAAAAAGGTGTGTATATGTAATGACAGATCATGTGACACTTAGATTGCACACAGGTGGACATCATTTCACTAATTATGTGACTTCTGAAGGTAATTGGTTGCACCATAGCTATTTATGAGCTTCCTAACAAAGGGGGTGAATACATACACACATGCCAATTTTTTTTTTCTATTTCTGAACAATAGTTTTATTTATATATTTTTCTCATTTCACTTCCCCTTCTTAGACTATTGTGTTCTGATCCATCAAATAAAATTCAGATTAACAAAACATTGAACTTAAGGCTGTAATGTAACAAAATACGAAAAAAGTCATACTTCTGCAAGGCACTGTAGATGACATGCCATAAATGTTGAATATCTGTGATAGCTGTGGGGCTTGAAATAGGAGAAAAATATAAATTTTTATCTAAGACTATAAATTATCAAAACAGACAAGGACGCCGTAAGTTCAGTCTGCGGGCATTACTGCATCTATATCTTACATTGTATCGCTAAAGGCATGTCTTAGTATGAATGTATAGAATATATTTACGAGTGATTTTAGAAAAAATGACTGTGTTGTACGTTCCTTTGTAACAAAGCGCATGAAACAATTATGTATACGTTGCTGTAATTAGGCACAAACGTGCCTACCCTACTGCGTTATTGAAAAATGTACCGTGATGCATCGTAAATAAAGACATTTTTACTTAAATCACGTATGACTTCGAATTTAGTTATTTCCATAACGCGACAAAATGGTTTGACGCTCTTGAATAACGTCTTAGGACATGTCCGAACATGGCTTCAACATGCTCGGACATACCCCGACGCGATTTGCAAAATAGGCGCCATATTTCACAAAATGGACGCTGCCAACAAAAAATAAGGGCTTGTTTTGGATTCAGAAATGTCATGTTCACAGGGGAGAATGATTGACAGAATAAGGGGCGTTGAATGGGCGGTAATTAGGCATGGTTTGGGGCATGCGATGGGCAGCACTTTGGGCGGGTCTGGGAGGGGTTGTGGGAGGAGTGGGGGGTTATGAACGGGGAAAGGGCGTGTCGACCTGACACTTTGAGTTTGACGAGGAGTGGAGCGTCTTACTACTACTAACATTAATTTAACACACCTTTGGTTAAAAATATTTTTTCTATTATTTTTCTCCTCTAAAACCTAGGTGTGTCTTATGGGCGAAAAATACGGTTCCAAAAAATATTTAGAATTCAAAGTACAGTGGCAACTCATTGCTCTTTTTTTTGGACTATGCAATGAAGTAATCACTCTTGATAGAGCTGAGAACAACTTCAGAACATTTTTATATTTAGCCTCTGTATAGAGCAGGTGCTGTTTTCTGGAGATGCGACTTGAGAATATAATTGTGTTTAGCATCTGTATAGAGCAGGTGTAGAGTTGAGCGGACACCTGGATGTTCGGGTTCGACGAGTTCGGCTGAACTTGAAAAAAAAGTTTGGGTTCGGGACCCGAACTTGACCCGAACTTGACCCGAACTTGACCCCGAACCCGAACCCCATTGAAGTCAATGGGGACCCAAACTTTTGGGCACTAAAATGGCCCTAAAATAGTCCTGGAAAGGGCTAGAGGGCTGTAAAAGGCATCAAAATGTGCTTAAGAGCATGACAACTGTTCTGCAAACAAATGTGGATAGGGAAATGACTTAAAGTAACATAAAATACAGAAAAATTAAAAATAACAATCTGGATCTAGGGGTAGAGATGTCCCGAACTATTCGTCCGCCCCCTATTCGTAATCATTGAGTAAACTTTGACCCTGTACCTCACAGTCAGCAGACACATTCCAGCCAATCAGCAGCATACCCTCCCTCCCAGACCCTCCCACCTCCTGGACAGCATCCATTTTAGATTCATTCGGAAGCTGCAGTCTTAGTGAGAGGAGGGACAGTGTAGCTGCTGCTGATTTAATAGGGAAATCGATAGCTAGGCTAGTGTATTCAGTGTCCACTCCAGTCCTGAAGGACTCATCTGATCTCTGCTGTAAGGACAGCATCCTGACAGCACCCAAAAAGCCCTTTTTAGGGCTAGTACATCAGTCTGCTTTTTTTATTTTTTTTTCTGTGTAATCTAATTGCAGTTGCCTGCCAGCATGTGTGTCAGGCTCACAGCGTATACTGTGCCCACTTGCCCAGTGCCACCACTCATATCTGGTGTCACAGTAGCTTGCATTTAAAAAAAATAATAATTTTTTGACTGTAATATAATAGCAGTCAGTTGCCTGCACGCGTGTGTGTTTCAGGCCCTGCAAGTGCACAGTGTCACCAGCGCAACTCCTATCTGGTGTCACAGTAGATTACATTTTTTTAAAAACAACAATTTTGACTGTAAAATAATAGCAGTCAGTTACCTGCACGCGTGTGTGTTTCAGGCCCTGCAAGTGCATAGTGTCACCAGCGCAACTCCTATCTGGTGTCACAGTAGATTACATTTTTTTTTTAAAACTATTTTGACTGTAAAATTATAGCAGTCAGTTGCCTGCACGCGTGTGTGTTTCAGGCCCTGCAAGTGCATAGTGGCACCAGCGCATCTCCTATCTGGTGTCACAGTAGATTACATAAAAATAAAAAAAACAATTTTGACTGTAAAATAATAGCAGTCAGTTGCCTGCACGCGTGTGTGTTTCAGGCCCTGCAAGTGCATCGTGTCACCAGCGCATCTCCTATCTGGTGTCAGTAGATTACATTAAAAAAATATATATAATTTTGACTGTAAAATAATAGCAGTCAGTTGCCTGCACGCGTGTGTGTTTCAGGCCCTGCAAGTGCATAGTGTCACCAGCGCAACTCCTATCTGGTGTCACAGTAGATTACATTAAAAAAATATATATAATTTTGACTGTAAAATAATAGCAGTCAGTTGCCTGCACGCGTGTGTGTTTCAGGCCCTGCAAGTGCATAGTGTCACCAGCGCATCTCCTATCTGGTGTCACAGTAGATTACATTTTTTAAAAAAAAACAATTTTGACTGTAAAATAATAGCAGTCAGTTGCCTGCACGCGTGTGTGTTTCAGGCCCTGCAAGTGCATAGTGTAACCAGCGCATCTCCTATCTGGCTTCACAGTAGATTACATTTAAAAAAAATAATAATATTTTGACTGTAAAATAATAGCAGTCAGTTGCCTGCACGCGTGTGTGTTTCAGGCCCTGCAAGTGCATAGTGTCACCAGCGCATCTCCTATCTGGTGTCACAGTAGATGACATTTTTAAAACAACAACAATTTTGACTGTAAAATAATAGCAGTCAGTTGCCTGCACGCGTGTGTGTTTCAGGCCCTGCAAGTGCATAGTGTCACCAGCGCAACTCCTATCTGGTGTCAAAGTAGATTACATTAAAAAAACTAAACAATTTTGACTGTAAAATAATAGCAGTCAGTTGCCTGCACGCGTGTGTGTTTCAGGCCCTGCAAGTGCATAGTGTAACCAGCGCATCTCCTATCTGGCTTCACAGTAGATTACATTTAAAAAAAATAATAATATTTTGACTGTAAAATAATAGCAGTCAGTTGCCTGCACGCGTGTGTGTTTCAGGCCCTGCAAGTGCATAGTGTCACCAGCGCAACTCCTATCTGGTGTCACAGTAGATTATATTTAAAAAACAACAACAATTTTGACTGTAAAATAATAGCAGTCAGTTGCCTGCACGCGTGTGTGTTTCATTCCCTGCATGTGCATAGTGTCACCAGCGCATCTCCTATCTGGTGTCACAGTTTGGTCTGTCACTGTGAAGTGGGCGTAACCCTTGCACTACCTGATCGATACAACATCATACCTGATCGTATACACACACTGGATGTTTGAAAGCACGTTATTCCAAACAATTTAGGAATGTTAGGGGATTTATGCCCTTTATGGATTAAAACCCGACACTCCGGCATGCCACAGTCCAGGTGTTTGTCCCCTTGAAACAACTTTTCCATCACTATTGTGACCAGAAAGAGTCCCTGTGGGTTTTAAAATTCGCCTGCCTATTGAAGTCTATGGCGGTTCGAAAAACTTGCGTTCGCCGTTCGTGAACGGAAAATTTTATGTTCGCGACATCTCTATCTAGGAGTAGGAGGTTGAGGAGGCAGTGGATGTGGCGGTGTAGGTTGACGTGGCGGTGTAGGTGGAAGTGGCGGTGATGGAGTAATAGGTAGCCAACACTGATTTGTATTTTTTATTTTTTTTAATTGGGGTATCCCCCAAAATATTGGGACATATAACAAAATAAAACAAAGAATAAGTGCACTTGAGCACAAGAATGGATGGTTGAGGCTGGTATAAATGTCTATTCTGCGTTGGCAACATCTTCCTCCTCCTCTGCCTTCTGCTTCCACTGTGCCCCCGCTGTCAGGTGGGAATTAAATCACCAGCGTGTCAGCAATGCAAAGCAGGAGTTCATTCACGGCAAAAGGGGGTTCATGTCACCCAGCAATAGAACACAGGATTTTGAGAGATTTAGGCCCCTGTCACACAGGCACAGCAGGGGTTCATTCACGGCAAAAGGGGGATCTTGTCACCCTGCAATAGAACAGAGGATTTTGAGAGATTTAGGCCCCTGTCACCCAGGCACAGCAGGGGTTCATTCACGGCAAAACGGGGTGCATGTCACCCAGCAATAGAACAGACAATTTTAGAGATTTAGGCCCCTGTCACCCAGGCACAGCAGGGGTTGATTCACGGCAAAAGGGGGATCTTGTCACCCAGCAATAGAACAGAGGATTTTGAGAGATTTAGGCCCCTGTCACCCAGGCACAGCAGGGGTTCATTCACAGCAAAAGGGGGTTCATGTCACCCAGCAATAGGACAGACGATTTTGGGAGATTTAGGCCCCTGTCACCCAGGCACAGCAGGGGTTCATTCACGGCAAAAGGGGGTTCATGTCACCCAGAAATAGAACAGAGGATTTTAAGAGATTTAGGCCCCTGTCACCCAGGCACAGCAGGGGTTGATTCACGGCAAAAGGGGGATCTTGTCACCCAGCAATAGAACAGAGGATTTTGAGAGATTTAGGCCCCTGTCACCCAGGCACAGCAGGGGTTCATTCACGGCAAAAGGGGGTTCATGTCACCCAGCAATAGAACAGAGGATTTTGGGAGATTTAGGCCCCTGTCACCCAGGCACAGCAGGGGTTCATTCACGGCAAAAGGGGGTTCATGTCACCCAGAAATAGAACAGAGGATTTTAAGAGATTTAGGCCCCAGTCACCCTGACACAGCAGGGGTTGATTCACGGCAAAAGGGGGATCTTGTCACCCAGCAATAGAACAGAGGATTTTGAGAGATTTTGGCCCCTGTCACACAGGCACAGCAGGGGTTCATTCACAGCAAAAGGGGGTTCATGTCACCCAGCAATAGAACAGACAATTTTGAGAGATTTTGGCCCCTGTCACCCAGGCACAGCAGGGGTTCATTCACGGCAAAAGGGGGTTCATGTCACCCAGCAATAGAACAGACGATTTTGAGAGATTTCGGCCCCTGTCACCCAGGCACAGCAGGGGTTCATTCACTGCAAAAGGGGGATCTTGTCACCCAGCAATAGAACAGAGGATTTTGAGAGATTTAGGCCCCTGTCACCCAGGCACAGCAGGGGTTCATTCACGGCAAAAGAGGGTTCATGTCACCCAGCAATAGAACAGAGGATTTTGAGAGATTTAGTCCCCTGTTACCCAGGCACAGCAGGGGTTCATTCACGGCAAAAGGGGGTTCATGTCACCCAGCAATAGAACAGAGGATTTTGAGAGATTTAGGCCCCTGTCACCCAGGCACAGCAGGGGTTCATTCACGGCAAAAGAGGGTTCATGTCACCCAGCAATAGAACAGAGAATTTTGAGAGATTTAGGCCCCTGTCACCCAGGCACAGCAGGGGTTCATTCACGGCAAAAGGGGGATCTTGTCACCCAGCAATAGAACAGAGGATTTTAAGAGATTTAGGCCCCTGTCACCCAGGCACAGCAGGGGTTCATTCACGGCAAAAGGGGGTTCATGTCACCCAGCAATAGAACAGACGATTTTAGAGATTTAGGCCCCTGTCACCCAGGCACAGCAGGGGTTCATTCACGGCAAAAGAGGGTTTATGTCACCCAACAATAGAACAAAGGATTTTGAGAGATTTAGGCCCCTGTCACACAGGCACAGCAAGGGTTCATTCACGGCAAAAGAGGGTTCATGTCACCCAGCAATAGAACAGAGGATTTTGAGAGATTTAGGCCCCTGTCACCCAGGCACAGCAGGGGTTCATTAGTAATAACAATAGAATGGGCACTCATATATCCAGTTCACAAGATAGGCAAAGCGACTCAAGCAATATATTAATAATATATCAATTTATTAGTTTATTTAAGACAGTATAAAAGCGGATGGGTAGCGGTAATATTATAACCATACGCAATAAGCAATGAGACCTAACCAGAGCTGTGTCCCCAATTCAAAATGTCTAAAATTCACATAAAATATATTAAAAAGGCAATTTATCCACTGTTATAGCTAATAGAAACTGGAAATCCAGTCCGGCATGTATGAAAGAACTAATATAATTCTGTTATCTAGAACAGTGGTGCAGCAGATATATCTCCAGATTATATAATTAAATAAATAAATAAGCAATAAAAATGTGAATGTCAAAATTAGTAGTGATAGTGCATGGTATAAAACATTAACATATAGTGAAATACCTATAAGATAAATATATTAAATAAATAAATATATATAGTGTACAATTAATTAGTGAATATATATAATAAGTCTCTGGAGAATCAGCAGTAATAGGTAAGGCCTCTTTCACACTTGCGTTGTCCGGATCCGGCGTGTACTCCACTTGCCGGAATTACACTCCGGATCCGGAAAAACGCAAGTGTACTGAAAGCATTTGAAGACGGAACCGTCTTCCAAATGCTTTCAGTGTTACTATGGCACCCAGGACGCTATTAAAGTCCTGGTTGCCATAGTAGGAGCGGGGAGCGGGGGAGCGGTATACTTACAGTCCGTGCGGCTCCCGGGGCGCTCCAGAATGACGTCAGAGCGCCCCATGCGCATGGATGACGTGATCCATGCGATCACGTGATCCATGCGCTTGGGGCGCCCTGACGTCACTCTGGAGCGCCCGGGGAGCCGCACGGACGGTAAGTACACTGCTCCCCCGCTCCCCGCTACACTTACCATGGCTGTCAGGACTTTAGCGTCCCGGCAGCCATGGTAACCACTCTGAAAAAGCTAAATGTCGGCTCCGGCAATGCGCCGAAACGACGTTTAGCTTAAGGCCGGATCCGGATCAATGCCTTCCAATGGGCATTAATTCCGGATCCGGCCTTGCGGCAAGTGTTCCGGATTTTTGGCCGGAGCAAAAAGCGCAGCATGCTGCGGTATTTTCTCCGGCCAACAAACGTTCCGTACCGGAACTGAAGACATCCTGATGCATCCTGAACGGATTACTCTCCATTCAGAATGCATTAGGATAATCCTGATCAGGATTCTTCCGGCATAGAGCCCCGACGACGGAACTCTATGCCGGAAGACAATAACGCAGGTGTGAAAGAGCCCTAACTTGTTGCATCCCACTGATGATTGTATTCCTAGAAAACAGTCTTTTACTATTGGAGCATAGAGCCTGGGAATCGGCTTGGTCCGCGCAATTTCCCCGGAGTATAATAGATTTCAACAGAGTCAGCCGCAACGAATGTGGCAAGAAAATTGAGCAGCAATATAAATGTATCCACTGTAATGTGCCGATACTTGTGCAACAGCACCAGATTACTCACGTACAGTCCTGCTCTCACCGTGGCGTACCACGTGGTAGAGATCCGGGGTGAACTTGTCTTTCAGTAGCGCAATCAAAATCTGCTAGGTTTATCTACTAGCAATGGTATGTCCACCCGACTGTGGACGGAGGTGCTTCGTTGTAACACACTGCAGAGCTGCGTCAGGTTTCTCTGATTAGAATGGGTGTTCCACCTGTCTGAGTCAGTACTGGTGGTGAGAATCTCACCCGTCAATCACTATAGTGTGTCCAGAGAAACCCGCAATTCAGTTGCTCCTGGAAACCGCAATAGAGTTGTCCTTTGGAAAGCGCTTTCTCAATCCAATGTGTAGTAAGAATTAAAGCCGGTATTTCATCAGGTCCAATTGCTCCTCACCAGACGCGTTTCGAAGGCTAGCTGCCTTCTTCCTCAGTGGCTAATTTGGGTCTGACTGACTACCCGGCTATTTATCCATTTTTTCATCCAAAGGGCTCCTTATTAGACCCGAAATGGAACCCAAAAATCTGGATTTCACAGATACATTTATCATGTGTTGCGATATTGCTGCAGTATATCTGCGGCTTTTGTGTAGACATGCGGTTTTTTATTAAATACTCTTAAGTCCACCAGAAATAATTATATTCGATTCTTGTTATAGTTGGTTATGTTTGGATCCTATGTACATAGTTGCATCCATATCATATCTTAGCAAAAACACTTTATTTATAAAATTAAATAAAAAGTCATAAATATAGAAAAAGCTTGGTTAAGAACCTATTAAATGGTAGGGAGCTTCAGTGTTAGGTCTAAAAATGTAAAATATATAAAATATATAATTTAAATAATTCATATAATATATGGGGTATTCATCTACTGGAAGGTACATGCATATGTTTTTTATATATTTATCTCTTTTGTTTAGTTTTTATTTATTTTCATAATAATGTATATCTTGATTTTCTTAATAAACAGCAGACTTAACCTGTGGGGCTCACCCTCTAAAATGTTCAGGCAGAGTGCACAGAAGAGTGGTCTAGATGGAATGGGGCTGGATATCTCCAGTCCAGGGGGGGTCATAGTGCTGCTAAACAGCCCGACCAGTACCCTCCATGGGCCGAAGACACCCAACCCATCACAGGAACCCAAAAATTTCCAACTCGGCATTCAGCCCAGCTGGGGCCAAACTGCCGAATTCGAAAATCTTCCTAGACTCTGCCCTGGACATTCGGGCAATATGATTGCCCCCCCTCCAGTGACGCTCTATTTGTTCAAATGCTGCAAAGGTTAGAGACTTAGGGTCTTGATTGTGTATCAGTTTAAAATGTTTTGATAGTACATGTTTATCATACCCTTTCTTGATATTATTTATATGCTCCGCTATCCTAATTTTTAGGGGTCTTTTAGTCCTGCCAATGTATTGTTTGGCACATGAGCATTCAATAATGTAGATTACATTAGAACTATTACAGGTGAGAAGATCTTTTATCTCAACTGAAAAGTTGTTTTGTGTTGAGGTCACTCGTATAGTTTTTTTTCGCAAAGGACGTATTTCTACAATTTATACAGCATCCACACCTGTAGAACCCACTCCTTTTTAACCATTTATTAATGGATCCGGTCTCTCTTGTCTGATTTTTAATCGTTGGTGCTATCTTCAGACCCAGATTAGGGGCCTTTGTGTACACCATGGGTGTCAAACATGCGGCCCGCGGGCCGCATGCGGCCCGCAATGAATATCTTTGCGGCCCAGCAGTCTAGTATCTCTGAACATGAGGGCGCTGCTATCGGCGCGCTCATGTTCTCTCAGCAGCACGGGGAGAAGGAAGCTGTCCTCCCTCCCCCCTGTGCTGCTGCTGCTGCCGCTGCCACCAATGAGAAGAGAGGGGGGGAGGAGGGGCGGGCGCACTGCCCCACCAATGAGGAGAGAGGGGCGGAGGAGGGCCGGGCGCACTGAGCCACAAATGATAGGACTATTCCCATTTCCCACACAGAGCGGCGCCCAGCGATGTCTCCGCACTCACCATTAGTCCTGGGCGCCGCTCCGTTCGCCCGCAGTGCCCCATTACTGTCTCCTCTCCTGCTCCACATGCTGCTGATTACTATCGGAGCGATGGGAGGAGACATCAGCTTCACTAGTGGGCGTTCCTTCTCCCTGCGCTGCGATTGGACAGCGCTACAGCCAGGAAGAAGGAACGCCCACTAGTGAAGCTGATGTCTCCTCCCATCGCTCCGATAGTAATCAGCAGCATGTGGAGCAGGAGAGGAGACAGTAATGGAGCACTGCAGGCGAACGGAGCGGCGAACAGAACTAATGGTGAGTGCTGAGACATCGCTGGGCGCCGCTCTGTGTGGCCTGATAGTAAGAGTCAGTCTTTAACACAATACAGGAGGCGGGTGCCGGCAGCAGAATCGCATTGCCGGCACCCTGCCGCTGACAGGGAGCTGCGATCAGAGGCAGTTAACCCCTTAGGTGCCGCACCTGAGGGGTTAACTGCTGATCTGCCAGTACCAGCCTCCTGTATAAAGGGGAAATTTATCATTGGTGGTGCAGTGTGCCCCCCTCAACCCCCCATCCCATTAAAATCATTGGTGGCACAGTGCGCCAGCCCCTCTCAACCCCCCCAGTATTAAAATCATTGGTGGCAGTGGCCACAGGGACCTCTCCCCTCCCCCTCATTGGTGGTGCAGTGGCAGCTTCTGATCGGAGCCCCAGCTGTGTAAGCCTGGGGCTCCGATCAGTTACCATGGCAGCCAGGACGCTACAGAAGCCCTGGTTGCCATGGTAACATCCCTGATGCTGTGTGCACAAGGCACAGAGCAGCAGGGACAGTGTGAAGTCCTATTCACCCTAATAGAGCTGAATAGGACAAGGGATGAAAGATCCCAGGTTCTCGCCCCTAAGGCTACTTTCACACTTGCGTTCAGAGCGGATCCGTCTGAGACGGATCCGCTCATATAATGCAGACGGTGGATCCGTTCAGAACGGATCCGTCTGCATTATATTGTAAAAAAAATTATTTTTTTTTGATGCGGCCCACATAAACTTACATTTTTTTTTTTTTGGCCCATGTTAGCCTTTGAGTTTGACATGCTTGGTGTACACTATCTCCGGTATTGATGGGATTAGAGGGCCTACAATTTTGTCTTTTTGAATGAGATGCCAATTATTTTTAATACTTTGCTCTATTCTCTTGTGTTGTGCATTATAAGGCAGTATTATGCGGAATTTATTGTCATCAATGGGTTTATCATCTTTCTTCTGTTTAGTTTCAAAAAACATTTTTCTATCCATTTTTCTCACTTTACAAAGGGCATTTTCGACAACTGTCTCGGGATATTCCTTTTCCAGAAATTTATTCTTCATAATGACAGCTTCATCCTCAAATTCTGTCTGATTTGTGCAGTTCCTCTTTATTCTACGGAACTGCCCTGTAGGTATATTCAATAACCAAGAGGGCAAATGACAGCTAGAAAAAAGGATGAAGCTGTTCTTAGCTACCTCTTTCTGGAAAGTAGTACAAATAAATTGTTCCATCTGGGTAGTGATCCGAATATCTAGGAATTCTGTGTATTCTTGATTAACATTAGAGGAAAATTTAAGATTAAATTGATTTCTATTGATTTCTTCTAAGAAGGTGTGGAGGCTAGATATATCTCCCTGCCAGACAAAAATAATATCATCAATGTAGCGCTGCCAGAGCACCAGATCCGACCCCAGCCTGGGCAAAATGGTCTCCTGTTCCCATTGGGCCATAAATAAATTGGCATAGCTGGGGGCGAACCTGGTGCCCATGGCAGTGCCACGGGTCTGGAGGTAATAAGCCCCCTCAAAAAAGAAATAGTTATGCGTTAAGATATATCTCACACCCTCTGCCAAAAATTCAATTTGTCTCTCTCCAAGATTACCATAATTTTTCAACTGTAATTTCATATTGTTAATGCCCTGTTCATGGTCAATCACGGTATAGAGTGATTGAACATCCAATGTCCCTATAAGCCAGTGTGGCTCCACCTTCAGATTTTCCAATATCTGGACAATCTGTGTGGTGTCTTTAAGATATGATGGAGTGTTCTTCACTGTAGGTTGAATTAGTTGGTCTATGTATTGGGACAAATTGGACGACAAGGACTCTATACCCGAGATTATGGGGCGGCCTGGAGGATCCGACATACTTTTATGTATCTTGGGCAGACAATAAAACACAGGTAATCTCTGCTGTGTGCCCAAGATAAAATCAAACTCATGTTTGGAAAGCAGACCGTCCTCCAGTCCTCCATTACAATATTGGTTTAACAATTCTGCATATTCTTCTATTGGATCCTTCCTCAGTTTCTTGTATGTTGTTATATCCGCAAGCTGTCTCAAGCACTCTGCATTATATTTTATAGTGTCAAGGAGAACAATAGCTCTGCCTTTATCAGCGGGGCGAATAGTAAGGTTATTAATTTTTTGCAATTCCTTAATCGATTTGATCTCCTGTGGGGTCAAATTATTTCTCCTCGACTGTTTATCAGATACCTTCCTCAAATCTGTCTCTATGTTTTTCCTAAAAGTCGCTATCTCTACGCCAATCTCCTGTCTTGGAAATTTTTTTGATTTAGGTTTCAAGATTGTATGTTGAATCCCACCCTCTACATGTTCATCTGTATTTGTTAATATCGGATTTTTTAAGAAATATTTTTTCAAACAGAGTTTCCTCACAAATTTTTCTATCCCTACGTATGTGTCAAATTTGTTCAGTTTTGCTGTCGGTGCAAATTTAAGGCCTCTGTTCAGTAGTCTCATCTGGGAATCAGTCAAAACCACCGAACTGAGGTTCACCACAGCATCTGAATCAATTATCTGTGTCTGTTGTAAGTCCCTCTTTTTTCTTTGGGATCTTTGTATCTTTCTTTTGGGTCTAGATTGTGTTGGTATCTGTGAGTTCCCTCTCGCAGATGTTTGGGTGTATATTGCTGCCTGTAATTCTGAGGGGGACGAGTCCTCTGTTGTGGCTCGTAATCGTCTAACTGATGGTTGGGCCTGTTCCTCAGATTGTACGTGTGGGGTTGATCTCTTGTTGGTGATCGCGATCTGTGTCTGATTCTCGTATTGTGACCTGCTACTGTCTGTTGATGTTGGACGTGAAAATCGGTTGGTGTCTGTGATCTCTGTCTGATCCTTGTTTTGTGGTGGGGTGGGGTTCTGTCTAAAAAATGGTTGTCATTTAATGCCTCAAATCTGTTATTCACCGGTATATTATACTTGGGGGGATGGGCATCATTAATTAGATGCTCTAAAGGTCTAATATTTAAATCGCCCTCATACGAATTGTTTCTATATTGATGTCCCTCCATTGATTTGGCATTATATCTATATTTTTTCGTTTTTTTATATATTGTTTCTGATTCCATTTTATCTAGACTCCTACACACACGTGCCTGCCACATAGCAAGTTCTTCATTTACTGGTAATTTTTCAACAAGAATTTTTATTTGATTAATTCTCTCAGTCAGTTCTTCCAATATTTTACATCTCCTTTTTATAATAAGTTGTGTTAACATTATTGATTGGGAAAGAAGCATTGCTTCCCACTCCTTATTAAATTCTTCATTGCAGAGATCCTGTGCAGGGATTTTAGATAACATTAATCCCTTAGGGATTTTCTTGTCTTTAATACATAATTTTAATGACTTGATTTCCCACTGCTGTCTAAGTTGTTTTAGCAGCAGTGGTTCAAGTTCCCTGAAAATCTCCTCTATAGATCTCTCTCCTCCAGTAGCATTCAGATCATAAGTAGTTAAATCTTCAAACCTATATGTTTCTACTTTGAGTCGCTTGCTTTCCATGTGATTCCAGATATCCATCAATAAATCAGAGGGAGCTCTGTCCTAAGTGGGTACGTGTATGAATTAGTGAAACAAAGGGTTAAGGACGGCTCACCTCCGATTTAAGATGGCCAGGTGCACCAAACAGGTGTTGTACCCAATCACCAAAAAACAATAGTAATAACAATAGAATGGGCACTCATATATCCAGTTCACAAGATAGGCAAAGCGACTCAAGCAATATATTAATAATATATCAATTTATTAGTTTATTTAAGACAGTATAAAAGCGGATGGGTAGCGGTAATATTATAACCATACGCAATAAGCAATGAGACCTAACCAGAGCTGTGTCCCCAATTCAAAATGTCTAAAATTCACATAAAATATATTAAAAAGGCAATTTATCCACTGTTATAGCTAATAGAAACTGGAAATCCAGTCCGGCATGTATGAAAGAACTAATATAATTCTGTTATCTAGAACAGTGGTGCAGCAGATATATCTCCAGATTATATAATTAAATAAATAAATAAGCAATAAAAATGTGAATGTCAAAATTAGTAGTGATAGTGCATGGTATAAAACATTAACATATAGTGAAATACCTATAAGATAAATATATTAAATAAATAAATATATATAGTGTACAATTAATTAGTGAATATATATGATTAGTGAATATATATAATAAGTCTCTGGAGAATCAGCAGTAATAGGTAACTTGTTGCATCCCACTGATGATTGTATTCCTAGAAAACAGTCTTTTACTATTGGAGCATAGAGCCTGGGAATCGGCTTGGTCCGCGCAATTTCCCCGGAGAATAATAGATTTCAACAGAGTCAGCCGCAACGAATGTGGCAAGATAATTGAGCAGCAATATAAATGTATCCACTGTAATGTGCCGATACTTGTGCAACAGCACCAGATTACTCACGTACAGTCCTGCTCTCACCGTGGCGTCCCACGTGGTAGAGATCCGGGGTGAACTTGTCTTTCAGTAGCGCAATCAAAATCTGCTAGGTTTATCTACTAGCAATGGTATGTCCACCCGACTGTGGACGGAGGTGCTTCGTTGTAACACACTGCAGAGCTGCGTCAGGTTTCTCTGATTAGAATGGGTGTTCCACCTGTCTGAGTCAGTACTGGTGGTGAGAATCTCACCCGTCAATCACTATAGTGATTTTGAGAGATTTAGGCCCCTGTCACCCAGGCACAGCAGGGGTTCATTCACTGCAAAAGGGGGATCTTGTCACCCAGCAATAGAACAGACGATTTTAGAGATTTAGGCCCCTGTCACCCAGGCACAGCAGGGGTTCATTCACGGCAAAAGAGGGTTTATGTCACCCAGCAATAGAACAGAAGATTTTGAAAGATTTAGGCCCCTGTCACCCAGGCACAGCAGGGGTTCATTCACGGCAAAAGGGGGTGCATGTCACCCAGCAATAGAACAGACAATTTTAGAGATTTAGGCCCCTGTCACCCAGGCACAGCAGGGGTTCATTCACGGCAAAAGGGGGTTCTTGTCACCCAGCAATAGAACAGAGGATTTTGATAGATTTAGGCCCCTGTCACCCAGGCACAGCAGGGGTTCATTCACGGCAAAAGGGGGTTCATGTCACCCAGCAATAGAACAGACAATTTTGAGAGATTTAGGCCCCTGTCACCCAGGCACAGCAGGGGTTCATTCACGGCAAAAGGGGGTGCATGTCACCCAGCAATAGAACAGACAATTTTAGAGATTTAGGCCCCTGTCACCCAGGCACAGCAGGGGTTCATTCACGGCAAAAGGGGGTTCTTGTCACCCAGCAATAGAACAGAGGATTTTGATAGATTTAGGCCCCTGTCACCCAGGCACAGCAGGGGTTCATTCACGGCAAAAGGGGGTTCATGTCACCCAGCAATAGAACAGACAATTTTGAGAGATTTAGGCCCCTGTCACCCAGGCACAGCAGGGGTTCATTCACGGCAAAAGGGGGTTCATGTCACCCAGCAATAGAACAGACGATTTTGATAGATTTAGGCCCCTGTCACCCAGGCACAGCAGGGGTTCATTCACGGCAAAAGGGGGTGCATGTCACCCAGCAATAGAACAGAGGATTTTAAGCGATTTAGGCCCCTGTCACCCAGGCACAGCAGGGGTTCATTCACGGCAAAAGGGGGTTCATGTCACCCAGCAATAGAACAGACAATTTTGAGAGATTTAGGCCCCTGTCACCCAGGCACAGCATGGGTTTGTATACACCAAAAATGGTAAAATGTCACCCGACAATTGAAAATAAGAATTTTTTCAATTTAGGTCACTAAAATTGGCACTTTTTTGCATTAAAATGCCTCTAAAATTGTCTTTGAAAAGGCTAGAGGGATGTAAAAGGCAGTAAAATGTGCTTATGAGCATGGCAACTGCTTTGCAGTTTGCAGTTATGTGGATAGGGAAATAACTTAAAATAAAATAAAATAACTAAAAATTACAAATTATTAACCTTCAACTCAGAGAAGGAGGTGGATATGGAGTCGGAGGTTGACGAGGCGGTTAATGTGGTGTTGTAGGTGGAGGCAGCAATAGAGGAGGAGGAGGTAGCCAACAATGTTTTATTTTTATTTTTTATTGGGGTAGGTAGCCCCCAAAATATTGGGACAAATAAAAAAAAAAGAAATCAAAGAATTATTGCACTTGACTTGAGTACAAGAATGTATGTTTGATGGTGGTATAAATGTCTATTCTGCACAAGGTACAGACAAGTCTTGTGGGATCCAAGCCTGGTTCATTTTAATGAACGTGAGCTTGTCCACATTGGTTGTGGACAGGCGGCTGCGCTTGTCTGTGATAACGCCCCCTGCTGTGCTAAACACACGTTCAGATAATACACTGGCTGCAGGGCAGGCCAGCACCTCCAAGGCGTAATGGGCAAGCTCAGGCCATATGCCCAATTTGGAGACCCAGAGGTTGAAGGGGGCAGATCTGTCATTCAGTACGTGTAGGCGTGTGCACACATACTGCTCCACCATGTTGGTGAAATGCTGCCTCCTGTTAAGACGTTCCATATCAGCTGGTGGTGCTGGTTGTTGTGGCGTGCTGACAAAGCTTTTCCACATTTCGGCCATGCTAACCCTGCCTTCTGAGGTGCTGGCGGTGCCCCATCTGCATTGGAGACCTCTTCCTCGTCCTCTGCCTTCGCCTTGTGCTTCCACTGTGCCCCCGCTGTCAGGTGGGAATGCCACCAGCAGCGCATCTACCAGCGTGCGCTTGTACTCGCGCATCTTACGATCACGCTCCAGTGATGGAATTAAGGACATTACGTTGTCCTTGTACCAGGGATCCAGAAGCGTGACCACCCAGTAATCAGCACAAGTTAGAATGTGGGCAACTCGGCGGTCGTTGCGGAGACACTGCAGCATGTAATCGCTCATGTGTGCCAGGCTGCCCAGAGGCAACGAAAAGCTGTCCTCTGTGAGAGGTGTATCGTCTGTGTCCTCTGTATACCCCCATCCACGCACCAGTGATGGCCATGAGCTGGCCTGGGTGCCACCCTGCTTTGAACATGGTTCCTCCTCCTGCATCTCAACCTCATTCTCCACCTCCTCATCCTCCAGAACTGTGCCCTGGCTGGACAATTGTGTACCTTGGGTTTGTGGGTGCAGGAACCCACCCTCGGAGCCACTTGGGAATGACTGGCCGGAAACCCTACGAAATGATCCCTCTTCCTCCTCCTCCTGTGCCACATCCTCTTCCATCATCGCCATGAGCGTTTTTTCAATGAGGCATAGAAGTGGGATAGTAACGCTCAGAACAGTGTTATCGGCACTGGCCATGTTGGTGGAGTACTCGAAACAGTACTCGCAACAAGGAACACAGGTCTCGCATGTAGGCCCAGTCATTGGTGGTGAAGTGGTGCTGTTCGGCCGAGCGACTCACACGTGCGTGCTGCAGCTGAAACTCCACTATCGCCTGATGCTGCTTGCACAGTCTGGACAGCATGTGCAAGGTGGAGTTCCACCTTGTGGGCACATCGCATATGAGGCGGTGAGCGGGAAGGCTGAAGTTACGCTGCAGCGCTGACAGGCAAGCAGCAGCAGGGTGAGAACGCCGAAAGCGCGCACAGACGGCCTGCACTTTATGCAGCAGCTCTGACATATCGGAGTACGTTTTAAGGAATCTCTGCACCACCAAATTCCGTGAAACCAGAAACCGGCTAGTCCCAGAGCTGCTACGAGATTTCGCCCATTATCGCACACCACCAGGCCGGGCTTGAGGCTGACTGGCACAAACCACTCATCGGTCTCTTGTTTAAGGCCTGTCCACAGCTCCTGCGCGGTGTGGGGTTTGTCCCCCAAACAGATAAGTTTTAGAACTGCCTGCTGTCGTTTACCCCTGGCTGTGCTGAAGTTGGTGGTAAAGATGTTACGCTGACCGGATGAGAGGCTGGTAGAGGATGAGGAAGCAGAGTAGGAGGAGGAAGCAACAGGAGGCAAACTGAAGCGCCCTGCAATCCTCTGTGGTGGAAGACATGCGCCAAACTGCTATCCGCCTCAGGCCTAGCCGCCACTGCATTTACCCAGTGTGCTGTTATGGAGATATAACAGCCCTGACCGTGCTTACTGGTCCACGTATCCGTAGTCAGGTGCACCTTGCCACAGATGGCGTTGCGCAGTGCACACCTGATTTTGTTCCCTACTTGGTTGTGAAGGGAAGGGATGGCTCGCCTTGAAAAGTAGTGGTGGCTGGGCACGATGTACTGTGGGACAGCCACCGCCATAAGGCCTTTAAAACAATCCGTCTACACCAGACGGAATGACAGCATTTCAAAGGCAAGTAATTTAGAAATGCTGGCATTCAGGGCTAGGGATCGCGGGTGGGTAGGGGGGTACTTCCTCTTCCTCTCCAGCGTTTGGGATATGGAGAGCTGAACGCTTCCGTGTGACATTGTGGAGATGCTTGGTGAGCCAGGTGTTGGTGTTGCTGGCAGATCCTCTGTTTGTGGGGTGGCAGGTGGCACTGTCACTCCAGAGGTGGATGAAGAGGCCGTGACTGCAGCAGAAGAGGAAGCAGGAGGAGCCAGAGACCTTTCTTGGTTTTTGAGGTGTCTACTCCACTGCAGCTCGTGCTTTGCACTTAAATGCCTGGTCATGCAGGTTGTGCTCAGGTTGAGAACGTTTATGCCTCGCTTCAGGCTCTGATTGCACAGCGTGCAAACCACTCGTGTCTTGTCGTCAGCACATTGTCTGAAGAACTGCCACGCAAGGGAACTCCTTGGAGCTGGCTTTGGTGTGCTCGGTCCCTTGCTGCGGTGGGCAGTAGGAGGCGTACTGTCTAGAGGACGGCCGCTCCGCTTTTGCACCCTGCTCCCTCTTCTGCTGTGCTGATGGCTCTGTGCGACCACCGCCTCTTCCTCCGAACTACATCGGTCACTCCCATGACCTTGATTCCATGTGGGGTCGAGGACCTCATCGTCCTCCACATCATCTTCCACCCAGTCTTCACCCCTGACTTCCTTGTCGGTCTGCACACTTTCGAAAGCCCCAGCAGTTGGCACCTGTGTTTCGTCATCATCCGAGACATGCTGCGATGGTCCTCCCATGTACTCATCTTGAACAATAAGTGGTTAGGCATTGGTGCACTCAATCTCTTCCACTTCTGGGGCAGGGCTAGGTGGATGGCCCTGGGAAACCCTGCTAACAGAGTCATCAAAAAGCAGAAGAGACTGCTGCATGACTTGGGGCTCAGACTGCTTGGCTGATTTGCAAGGGGGTGAGGTGAAAGACTGATGGACATCGGCTGCAGGTGCCAACTGTGGTCTTTCAGCAGGAGACTTGGTGGGAGACAATGTGAAGGAACTGGATCCACTGTCAGCAACCCAATCTACTATCGCCTGTACTTGTTCAGGCCTCACCATTCGTAGAGCAGCATTAGGCCCGACCAAATACCACTGCAGGTTTTGTCGCCTACTCGCACCTGAGGAAGGGGTTTCACTTGTGCGTGTAGCTGGCACAGATCGACCACGTCCTCTCCCTGCAACAGGAGCTCCACCAGCAGCGTCCCTTATTTGACGCTCTCCTCATATTTTTTTAATTTAGGATCTTGCCCTAAATGGGTGTTTAATTAATAGAAAAATTAACGACAGAATGTAAAGGGTGTATCTCACACGGTCTGAACCAGACTAGGCCTCAATTAAAGATTTCTTTGCACAAAAAGGCTGTATTTCAAATGGCTGTATTTCAAATGCCTAATTTAAACCCCTGTATGTAGGGGGGTTTCTCACACGGTCTGAACCTGTGTAGGCCTGAAGTAAATATATCTTTGCACAAAAAGGCTGTATTTCAAATGGCTGTATTTCAAATGCCTAATTCAAACCCCTGTATGTAGGGGTGGTATCTCACAGGGCCTGAACCTCTGTAGGCCTGAATTCAATATTGGTGCACCAAATGGCGGTATATTAAAAATTTTTGGAGCCCAAATGACTGTTTGTTTAACAACTGAATTTGTCAGCAGTATATAAGCCTGTAATTTCTCATGTGCTGATGCTGCAAGGCCTGAAAATAGTGTTTTTTGTCAAATAAGCTTAAATTGCACACTGACTAATACAGATGTTGTAGATTGCCCGAAAAGTCTTTTTTTGCTAACAGAATATGAATGCTGTATATATTTAACTTGAATTTAGCACTTGTAGATCTGGCAAATACTGTTTTTTTTTTTTTAAGTGTGTTTTTCAAACCCCAGAAAATGATGGGTGTATTTCTAGCTTAAATTGCACACTGACTAATACAGATGTTGTAGATTGCCCAAAAATTTTTTTTTTGCTAACAGAATATGAATGCTGTACAGTGGGGGAAATAATTATTTGACCCCTCACTGATTTTGTAAGTTTGTCCAATGACAAAGAAATGAAAAGTCTCAGAACAGTATCATTTCAATGGTAGGTTTATTGTAACAGTGGCAGATAGCACATCAAAAGGAAAATCGAAAAAAAAACTTTAAATAAAAGATAGCAACTGATTTGCATTTCATTGAGTGAAATAAGTATTTGAACCCCTACCAACCATTAAGAGTTCTGGCTCCCACAGAGTGGTTAGACACTTCTACTCAATTAGTCACCCTCATTAAGGACACCTGTCTTAACTAGTCACCTGTATAAAAGACACCTGTCCACAGAATCAATCAATCAAGCAGACTCCAAACTCTCCAACATGGGAAAGACCAAAGAGCTGTCCAAGGATGTCAGAGACAAAATTGTAGACCTGCACAAGGCTGGAATGGGCTACAAAACCATTAGCAAGAAGCTGGGAGAGAAGGTGACAACTGTTGGTGCGATTGTTCGAAAATGGAAGGAGCACAAAATGACCATCAATCGACCTCGCTCTGGGGCTCCACGCAAGATCTCACCTCGTGGGGTGTCAATGGTTCTGAGAAAGGTGAAAAAGCATCCTAGAACTACACGGGAGGAGTTAGTTAATGACCTCAAATTAGCAGGGACCACAGTCACCAAGAAAACCATTGGAAACACATTACACCGCAATGGATTAAAATCCTGCAGGGCTCGCAAGGTCCCCCTGCTCAGGAAGGCACATGTGCAGGCCCGTCTGAAGTTTGCCAATGAACACCTGAATGATTCAGAGAGTGACTGGGAGAAGGTGCTGTGGTCTGATGAGACCAAAATAGAGCTCTTTGGCATTAACTCAACTCGCTGTGTTTGGAGGAAGAAAAATGCTGCCTATGACCCCCAAAACACCGTCCCCACCGTCAAGCATGGGGGTGGAAACATTTTGCTTTGGGGGTGTTTTTCTGCTAAGGGCACAGGACAACTTATTCGCATAAACGGGAAAATGGACGGAGCCATGTATCGTGAAATCCTGAGCGACAACCTCCTTCCCTCTGCCAGGAAACTGAAAATGGGTCGTGGATGGGTGTTCCAGCACGACAATGACCCAAAACATACAGCAAAGGCAACAAAGGAGTGGCTCAAGAAGAAGCACATTAAGGTCATGGAGTGGCCTAGTCAGTCTCCGGACCTTAATCCAATCGAAAACCTATGGAGGGAGCTCAAGCTCAGAGTTGCACAGAGACAGCCTCGAAACCTTAGGGATTTAGAGATGATCTGCAAAGAGGAGTGGACCAACATTCCTCCTAAAATGTGCGCAAACTTGGTCATCAATTACAAGAAACGTTTGACCTCTGTGCTTGCAAACAAGGGTTTTTCCACCAAGTATTAAGTCTTTTTTTGTTAGAGGGTTCAAATACTTATTTCACTCAATGAAATGCAAATCAGTTGCTATCTTTTATTTAAAGTTATTTTTTCGATTTTCCTTTTGATGTGCTATCTGCCACTGTTACAATAAACCTACCATTGAAATGATACTGTTCTGAGACTTTTCATTTCTTTGTCATTGGACAAACTTACAAAATCAGTGAGGGGTCAAATAATTATTTCCCCCACTGTATATATTAAACTTGAATTTAACAATTGCAGATCTGGCAAATACTGTTTTTTGAAGAAAAAAAAAATTCAAACCCCAGAAAATGATTGGTGTATTTCTACCTTAAATTGCACACTGACTAATCCAGATGTTGTAGTTTGCCCCCAAAAAATGGTGATTTGCAATGTCCCAAAAGCTCAGATGCAGTGCCGGTGCACTGAGCATGCATAAAATAGCCGCCGCCACCGCCACCCACCTAACTAACAGAATTCTAAAATTTAGTATTTTTGGTCAATGAGCTCAGGGCAGGGTAAAACGATAGTGCCCTGCACCCACACAACTATTTGTCTGTAGATCGCTGAGTTAGATTCTCTCCTATGCTCTCCCTGAAATCACAAGTCCAGCAGCATCCTCTCCCTACACTTGTAACAGCAGAGTGACATGCAGCGCTACGTGACCCAAGCTTATATAGAGCCTGGGTCACATGCTGCTCTGGCCAATCACAGCCATGCCATTAGTAGGCATGGCTGTGATTGCCTCTTGGGGCAAGTAGTATGACGCTTGGTGATTGGCTGCTGTGCAGCCTTTCAAAAAGCGCCAAGAAAGCGGCGAACACCGAACCCGAACTTTGACGAAAATGTTCGGGTTCGGGTCCGGGGTCCAAAAATCCTAAAGTTCGGTACGAACCCGAACTTTACAGTTTGGGTTCGCTCAACCCTAAGCAGGTGCTTTTTTCTGAGGATGCGACTTTCCTGTGTTCTTCAGTAGCGCTGACACTTGCACACTCCTGGGGTCCTTTAAGCTCTACTTGCCTCCAGGTACTCTGGTATCTAGCTGGGTCCACTTCCCCTGATACACTGTACTGAGACCACAAGGCCGTTACGTCTCCTCTCATGGCTGTGTTTGTCCATTCTGGCTGTTCTGGTACTTAGGTTCTGGCTCGGACTCAGGTAAAAACCCAGTCTCTGCACCCTGGACCAGGGTTCTCTGTCCACCTCCTGCCCAGTCTGAATCTCCTTCCATGCCCATTCTAACCAAAAAGTCTTTGTGTGTTACAGATAGCTAGGGCAGATTTACTAATAGTGCCTAATAGTAAGACAATGTGAACTTAGTCTTAAACACCACCAGATTTAACATAGTGATTGTTGCTGTATGACATATCTTTAGACTGTCTAGTCTAACTGTACACCACCTTTTGGCTTAGTTTACTGAAAAAAATGTACTAAAATTTGGACACATTTGTGGCACATAGTGTCAGAGTGGTTAAAAGGGCAGAAAAGCGTCTAAAACATGTTAATAAGAATTCTGGGGTATTTTGATTAGTAAATCTCCACCATCTTTTATTTCTATTTTTTAGGTGCCACAGTCCCGGTTCCTTTTCGTACTATCTATCCTAAGGTAATATATATGTAAGGATGGGTTCACATCATCACCGCTAATAATGGAAATGCCGGATAGGGCACATAATTAACAACAAGGGAGCTGAACCGACTCCATGGTCCACAATGGAGTCCGATGAGTTTCCGTTCGAAATCCTGTTTTATTACAGGATAAAAAAGTCCTGCATGCAGGACTTTTTTGTCCTGTCTTTTCAAATGAATCTGCAACAGAGGCCCCTAACATAATTCTCCTTTTTTAAATCTAATTGTCATTGTCACTTTAAAGTTAACCATACTATTAGGCCTCATGCACACGACCGTTGTTGTGTTCCGTTCCGCAAAATGGGGTTCCGCTGTTCCGTGATCAGTTTCCGTTTTTGTTTCCGTGTGTCTTCCTTTATTTTTGGAGGACCACCAGAAAAATCTAAGACAGGTTTGCCATGCAAATGATAGGAAAAAAATGGACGCGGATGACAATCTTGTGTGCCTCCGTGTTTTTTAGCGGTCTCATTGACTTGAATGGGTCCGCGAACCATTTTCCACGAAAATAATAGGACAGGTTATATTTTTTGGACGGACTGGAACCACGGATCACGGACCCGGATGACAAACGGTGCATTAGCCGAGTTTTCAACGGACCCATTGAAAGTCAATGGGTCCGCAGAAAATCACGAAAAACGGCACAACGGACACGGAATAAAACGGTCGCGTGCATGAGGCCTAAGTGGTACAATATAGGATAAGAAGAATAACAGTAGTAAATGTAACCTCAGTGATACAACACGTCAGGTAATGCTTTTTTATTATTATACAATTTCCTACAATTTAAAAACAAAGGAGCCATGAAAAAACAGGAGCAATGCTGGGTATAGCTATTGGGGGTGCAGAAATGTTCCACATAATGACAATTGTATTATAAATAGAACATTTTAGTTTGGGGGCTTTTTTTGTATTTAGTATTGGGGCCCAGGAGCTTTTAAGTTCCACCTGTGGGGCATGCAAAGCAAACATGATCAGTACTGCCCTCAATAATAGGGACCAAGTCTGTTTGATTTAAAGGCTTTCCGTCACTAGAATTAACCCTATTAAACTGTCTGACATTAGCGATGTGCTAATATCAGCAGACCCTAACTCTCCTAATCTCATGCTTATGGATGCCCCCGTTACTGCACAATTTTAACTTTCATAAATACACTAATTAGCCTCTAGGAGCGGGGGGGGGGGGGGGGGGGGCGCGTTGCTCCTGCTTCTAGAGGCTCCGTTCACCCACCTCAAGTCACACCCTGCTGTCCTTGATTGACAGTGCCAGGGAGCGTTTGTCTCCTCCTGCCGGCCCAGTGTGCTGGGACTGCACAGGCGCGAGATTTACCCAGCACACATGGCCGGCAGGAGAAGACGAACGCTGCCCTGTCAATCAAGGACAGCAGAGCGTGACTTGAGGTGGGCGAACAGAGCTTCTAGGAGCAGGAGCAACGCCCCTCCCCCCTGCTCCTAGTGGCTAATTAGCATATCATCAAGGTTAAAATTGTGCAGTAACGGGGGCATCCATAAGCATGAGATTAGGAAAGTTAGGGTCTGCTGACATTAGCACATCGCTAATGTCAGCCAGTTTAATAGGGTTAATTCTGGTGACAGAAACCCTTTAAACCAAACTTTATTGGATACTGTTGGATTTTCAAATTTGTTATTTTTTTGTGGGGGTGGTTCAATCATACCTCCATAATCACACTTTTATGACATCATAAAAGTTCTTTATGGAAACTACCTAAAATGTTGCCTTGCTTAATTCAAAGCAAAAATAGCGACACATATTTAGAAAGTTTTCAGCTCACATAATACCACCATAAAGTGTCAGGGCAATACTGAAATGTACCCAAATAATAGGCAGATTTCAAATTATACCCGCATAAAAAGACCAGTAATACTACTATTAGACTCTCTCTGGATCCTGTCACTGGGTTCAAGAGAAACAGGAACCCTGGGCAACTGCGCAGTTTTCCACCTACTAAAACCAGTGCTGGCTACAAGGATGGTGACAATGATGTGAGAAGATTCAGTGATTATATAATTCCATTTCAGATGTCATTGATTGAAGAACATCAGAAGAACTACACATTACTGAAAAACATTTTACTTCTTAACTTCTCTGAAGATTCGTTCTTTGTCACCATTTTATTTTTTGCCATTTATAGCACAATAATCATTGGTAACATCTGCATTTTCACCATCATTAGAGCTGAGAGCCATCTCCACACCCCCATGTACTTTTTCTTGAGTAACCTTTCCTTACTAGACATCCTCTATTCTTCAGTCACTCAACCGTTGATTTTATTTAATTGTGTAACGGGCAACAGACAAATTTCCTTCCGAAAATGTATCTTTCAGTTGTATTTGTTTGTGTCACTTGGAGGGGCGGAGTGTATACTGTTGGCTGTCATGGCATATGACCGTTTTGTTGCCATATGCAACCCATTACACTACTCATTGGTAATGAGTAGAAGACTTTGTGCCATTCTTGCTGCAACATCATGGTTAATTGGATTCCTCAATTCTGTTCTTCACACAGTCATGACTGCCAACCTCAAATTTTGCCATTCAGAACAGAGCATCAACCTTTTTTACTGTGATGTACCTCCACTCATACAGGTGGCTTGTAATCCCACCAAAACCAGAAAAGTGTTGTTGTACGTTATCAGCATTTTTCTAGGTTTTACCCCTTTTCTTTACATCGTTATCTCCTACATCCACATTATCTGCACCATCATGAAAATCAAATCTTCTGAAAGACGTTGGAAGGCATTTTCAACCTGTTCATCTCATCTTATTGTTGTGACCATATTCTATGGGACAGCTAACTTGAACTATGTAGGACCTACAGGCTACTCCGTGGAGTTTGAACACTTATCTTCTCTCTTATACAGCTTTATGACTCCTCTTGTTAATCCAATTATCTACTGCTTGAGAAACAAAGAAGTGAAAGGGGCCTTGAAGAAACATTTTAGATATTCTTACTTTAAAACTTAAGGGCCCTTTTACACGGGCCAAGAATCGCATAGATCATTGCTAATAAGCATTCATAGTAACCATCGTTAGCGATGATCGGCGGTGTAAATGTAGCGCCGATTACCCGACGAACAACCAAAACGCTCTTTCATTCGGTAATTGGAAAGTTTATACGAACACAAAACTCCTTGTTTCCCGACAGCAGATTTAAACACGATCTGCAGCCGGGAAACAACAAGTCGTTATGGGGAAGAGAGATGGCATTAGCGATCACTCCTCCCTATCTCTCGAGGAGATCTCTGCATGTAAATCGCTGAAGTGGTCTCCTCAACCAGTGAGCAGCAGATTGTCGGGAAGGAACGTTTCCTTCCTTACAATTTGCTGTAATATCGTCCCGTATAAAGAGACCATCAAGCTGGATTTCGCTTGTTAATCAGGTGATCCTGTCGTTTGTGCAGGCACTCCAATCATCGTTTCTGGGCAGCAGATTGTGCGATCTAAACAGCGATCTGCTGTTCATAAACAATTATTCTGTATGCGGACGAGGGATTGCTATAGCGATCCTTCATCCTCATACTCTGAAGGAGATCGCTGTATGTAAATGCAGCGGTCTCCTTCACTGAGTGAGCAGCCGACTGTCAGAAAGGAACGCTTCCTTCCCAACAATCGGCCGCTCCATCAGCCTGTCTAAACCCGCCTTTATTCTTGGTTGCCTGATATGAATATTAGGCTACTGGTATGCTAATGTTATCAAATGGGTGTCACGAGGGTGTCAAGAACCACGCCTGACTCCGTTATAACCGGGGTCAGGAAGTCGCAGCGGTTGGCTGCGCGCTCTATGTAAGATAGGGCTGTTTCCTTATGGTAGCTTTCTGGGTTTGCTTTGCAACCCTTTTGGCTCACTCAGGGATCCGTAGCTCCTTCTCCTCAGCTGTTCCTTGTCCAGCACTCCCAACCTCCTTATATTCCCCTCTCACACTTCTCTGGTTGCCAGATATAGAGCTTCCTGCCTGGACATCTATTCTGACCCTCTGGAGCTGTGTTGCTGCGTTCTCTGGTTGTTGGTCCAGAACGCTACCCTCCGGATCCCTGTTGGACCTTTGTGGTCTGCTGTGGTCGCCCACCCTAGTGTATGTGTTTGTCTGTATTGTCTGTCCTCTCCCTGGTGTTTCCCTCTTAGTGTCAGTGGTGCGGACTAGCGATCCCACCGGCCCGTTCACTATCTAGGGCTCATTTTAGGGATAGCCAGGGTTTAGGCACGTGATCGCCGCATGGGTGAGGAACCCGTCTAGGGACGTCAGGGCAGTCAGGTGCCAGCCGCAAGGTGAGTCAGGGGTCACCACCTTTCCCTCTCCCTTGGGCAGGGCTTTCCCTTTTCCCTCCCTGTGCGTGACGCCAGTCATTACAATGGGTGCTCCTAGCGGTCACTGTCCACTTGGTGGGAACTTTCTCTGCTTGGACACTGTCCAATTAAAAGCACGGTGAGACACTGAAAGTTAACTGTAGAGCAACCCGAGACATCTTTTTTCTGCATTGGTACAATATTATTAAAGGCAATGTCACACAAAGCTGTGCACACCCCTGCCAACATCTATTTCACCTTTACAAAGCTTTCTGTACACCTGCTTCCAAGCAATACACTTATCAGACACAATCAATTCTACTCAAAATCTGCAATAACCCTCCAAGCAGTACTCCAACTAGGCAATAGCCCTTCAGCATGAGCATTTCTCCAACTAAGCACTAACCCTCAGACACAAGCAATTTTCCAAATATGCAATAACTCCTCAGACACAAAAAATAATCCTTCAGCATGAGTGATTCTCTAAGTGTGTGATAACCCTCAAACACAAGTCTCCAACTCTGTGATAACCCTCAGATATGAACAATTCTCCATGTTAGGCAATAACACCAAAGTAAAAGTGTTTCCCCAGTTCTGCAGCAACTCCGACTCAAACAATTATCCACTAAATATCCAATAAATCCTAAACACAAGCAATTCTCTAATTAAGCAGTAGCTTCTCATACATAAGCAATTAACTAACAAAGGATAACCCCACAGACACAAGCATTTCTCCATCCTCCTATACAAGCAATTCTCCAAGTATGCAATAACCCCTCAGACACAAGCAATTCTCCAAGTCTGTAATAGTCTCTAAGACACGCGTGATTCTTCAACTATGTGATGACCCTTAGATTTGACCTATTCTCCACCAAGTATGCAATAACCCTCAGAGATGAGCTATTCTCCAAGCAAGCAACAGCCTGTTAAACACAAGTAATTATCCAACTCTGCAAAAATCCTTAGACCTGAGCAATTCTCCATCAAGCATTCAATATACCCTCGGTACAGGCCTTTCTCCAACTCCTTGATAATCCTCAGACGTCAGCAAATCTCTTCCAAGTATGCAATAACCTCTTAAAAAAAGCGTTTTTCCAATTATGCAGTATCCCCTCATAAATGAGCAATTCTCTACCAAGTAAACCCTCAGACATGCGCAAGTCACCAACTCTGCAATAACCCCCAGACAGGAGCAATTCTCCAAGTATGAGATAACTCCTCTGATACAAGCAATTTTCCACCATGTATGCGCTAATCTCTCAGTATGAGCAATTCCCCTCCGAGTATGTGATAACTCTCTATTTCACAGAACATGACAAACGCAGAACATGACAAACGAAAGTACATTTGAAATTTGCACTTTTTCTCATTGAGCGTCAAACCTTTCCCCTTTAAGTGTACTTCACAAAGTCATCCATAATGCTTTTGTGTTTTTTTCCCCCCACACCATCAACGTCTGAAATGTTGTGACTGCCTTCACAAGCAGGTAACACTTACTGAACTACTTTACCATATTTAGCATACGGTGCCGAGGATCCACTAGTCGCAAGTATCTGAAAAGACCTTTATGGTAAGGACCCTAGAAGCTGGGGTCAATTCAAGTTGATGATAGCCCCATTTCAAATACAATTTACTAAAAACCGTTGCCCCATTCATCTCACGCAGAACATCTTCAAAGCTTAGTATTGGGTGCCATTCACTGAGCACAGCTTCATTAGCACATCCCATATCCACACAGTCCAAATGTCAGTTCCCTTTGGGAAACCCAAAAGAGGCACCCAGGGAGAAGACCTCTCCATTTGTTCAATAATATCAAGTTCTTGTAGTTCAGCAAGTTTTTTCTCCACAGGTCTTAGACAGTAACGAAGCCTGCACGTTGGCTGTGTAACAGGCTTTACGTGTAGGTCAATGTGATTTTTTTTTTTTCTTAAAGCTTTAAAATCCCTCTTTTCTTTTATGTAGAGAATGAGACAGCATGTTGATCCCTGAATTGCTTGAATCAGGCCCAATCCTTAGTACCCCTAGTTCTATAGCTGTTTTTCACAGCAGAAGGGATGCTTTTCCATCATCAACAAAGAATTCAGTGCAGTTGCATGTGTTTGGACTAAAGTGAAAAGTTTGCCTTTCAGCTGCAGTGGTTTATGTGTAAATCTGCTTTTTGAGGTTACATAACTGAATGTCTCAAGATGCCAAGTCCATAAAACTGCAAGAAGCTCCAGAATCAATCAGTACTTTAACCCCTTAGTAACCACCACTATGCCTTTTTTGCAGTCACTAACAGGCTCTGCTCTCTTATGACAATCCTTGTCAGTTTTAGAAAGTTTTCAGCCCCCCCAAAAAACGACACATAGGGGGAGATTTCTCATTCAGTTTGTGCCAGAAGAGTAGCATTAAAAACTTGCAAACTTTGTGACTTTTTACATGCGCCTTTAAAAATTAGTTGCAAGTGGGAAGGGGCATGACCGACCTCTGTGACAAATTTATCTTCATTTACGCCAGTTTTCTTGCACAAATAAAGTCAGAACTCTACAGCAGATTTCTGTTTAGGCGCACTGACTGCCAGAGGTATGCACCTCATTTATGACAAATTCTGTGACTCGTCATAAATTAGGCACATCCTCTAGAAGAGCAGTGGATATCAAGACGCAGAAAGTGCTGGTCTTGATAAATCTCCCCCATAGTGCCAAGACAGAGGAACAATGGAGTGACGGAAGGCTTGAAGAAACATTTCAGACATCTCTTTAAGACTTATAGATAAATGATTTTTCCTTGTTGTACTGTTTTGTCATAGTATGCATTCTCACTGCCCCGATGGAGAGTAAACCTCTCTGAAATTCAATATATCTAATATGCACTGAACAAAAATATAAACGCAACACTTTCGGTTTTGCTCCCACTTTGCATGAGCTGAACTCAAAGATCTGAAACATTTTCTACATACATAAAAGACCCATTACTCTCACAAATCTGTCTAAATCTGTGTTAGTGATCACTTCTCCTTTGCCGAGATAATCCATCCCACCTCACAGGGGTGGCATATCAAGGTGCTGATTAGACAGCATGAATATTGCACAGGTGTGCCTTAGACTGCCCACAATAAAAGGCCACTCTGAAATGTGCAGTTTGAACACACAGCACAATGCCACAGATGTCGCAATGTTTGAGGGAGTGTGCAATTGGCATTCTGACTGCAGGAATGTCTACCAGAGCTGTTGCCCATGCAATGAATGTTCATTTCTCTACATAAGCCATCTCCAAAGGCGTTTCAGAGAATTTGTCAGTACATCTGTAACACAGCAGAGTTGTGTTACTACACGCCTCTACCCCGCTACTATCTGTTAAGAGCCTTTATAATGTCATCTGATATCATTTATATTATGTCTTCATAAATGTGCATCTAAAACCATGTTAAATGTAATTGTTCATGTAATTTGCCTGGTTACCAGTAGGTAGCAGCAACACGTTGGCAAGGTACTAGTTACAGTTTAGTATATCTGAGCTGGAATGGATTATTCCAGTTTAGCTCCCCCTCTGTGGAGAAGTGGGCTGTTCCTACATTCTGCAGCATGGGTGGAGAAGGAAGTTAGGATCAGTGTAGCCTCCCCCCTGCTAGGGGAAGGTTGTGTGATATCGTTCAGGTGAACCCTTGCATAGGGAAGACAGCAAGGACCGAGTCTCGGCTTGGTCAGATGTCTGGGAAGGTTTTCAGGTCTCAGCTCTCTAGGACGTACCATTCCTGAAATATTTCCCAAAAATGCATTAGCCAATAGAAGCATGGTCACATGACCCTTTATCAGCCTATAGAAGCTCACCGGCTCTTAATCTCCACATACACACAGTTTTACACCAGGTTTCCATAACAACCCAGACATTTTTCTTCACTGCTGTAGGTCAGCTTTTAATGGGCTAGGCGCTGTGGATGACACTGTTAAGGGAGCGGAGTTCTGTGGAGGTCACATTTCAGGGGGCAGGTAGGGTGGTCATTTAGGTCCAGCTAAGCCACGCCCCTGACCAGGTTAGGCCACACACACTCCCACTCCGCAGCCGAATGGAATTGAAAAAATGAAGGTAAAAATCAACTTCTGTCAGCTGCAAGGATGGGAGAGAGGGTGACTTTCTCCCTGCAGCTCACGCTCAGACAGAACAGTGCCGCTGTCTTAAAGTGAGCTGTTCAAAAGGACATCCCTGTGGCTGTCCAGGCCCTGCACCGGACGGAGGACAGGGAGTCTGAAAGCCCGACTGTCAGGCCTAAAACTGGACCTCTGGCCACCCTAGGGGCAGACTACTGTGGAGGTCATAGTTAAGAGGACGGTCCGCTATGGAGGTCAGTGTTAAGGGGCAGATTGCTGTAGAGGCCACTGTTAAGGGGGTGGGGTGCTGTGGAAATCACTGTTAAAGAGACGGGGTACTGTGGAGATCACCAATAAAGGGGCGGCCGCTGTGGTGGTCACTATTAAAGGGGCAGGCCACTGTGAGCTCACTGTTAAGGGGGCGAGATGCTGTGGAGGTCACTGTTAAAGGGGCGGGCGCTGTGGAGGTCTCTGTTAAGGGGGCAGGGAACGGTGGAGGTCACAGTTAAGGGAACTGTCCGCTATCGAGGTCAGTGTTAAGTTGTGGGGTGCTGTAGAGGTCGCTGTTAAGGCGACAAAGTATTGTGGAGGTCACATTTTAAGGGACGGAGCTCTTTGGAGGTCACTGTTAAGGGGGCGGGTTATTGCGGAAATCACTGTTAAGGAGACTGGGTACTGTGGAGGTCATAAATAAAGGGGCGGCCGCTGTGGAGGTCACTGTTAAGGGGGCAGACCGCTGTGGAGGTTACTGTTAAAGGGGCTGCGGGATACTGTGAGGGCACTGTTAAGGGAGGAGGGGACTATAAAGGCAGTGGCATACTGCCAATATAGGCAGACTACGCAGCTGCTATGGGGCCCA
The DNA here is from genome assembly GCF_905171765.1 of Bufo bufo. Classification (NCBI taxonomy): domain Eukaryota; kingdom Metazoa; phylum Chordata; class Amphibia; order Anura; family Bufonidae; genus Bufo; species Bufo bufo. The sequence continues at coordinate 142,407,949 of NC_053389.1, forward strand.
TGGCACAGGGGGGCCCAGAGAGCATGGAAGGCCCCGCCCCCTACTCTACGTGACATGGCTTCTCTGCCAGTTTATTCATAATTTTCTTCCCACTTGTGTTCCATTTCTAACTTCCTATAACTCAGTCAGGGCCCCCCCTCTGGCTACGCCCACCGACCCCTCGACCCCCCCTGTGAACAGGTAGCATGCTCAGCGTTGCCGATTCCGACCCCTCCCTGTCTGACCTGCTGTCTATGATCTAGGCTCCTTCCCAGGCACTGTGCTGCTGCACACTAGCCAATCAGCATTTAGCAGGGCAAAGATCCTGCTGCTGATTGGCCAGTGTATCGCTGACAGGCAGCAGGAGCAGCGCTGCAGCTCAAGCACACACAGAACTTTGAGAGCTCGCCCGGCGCGGTAGTTGTCCTCTGTGCTCACGTGCTGTCTGCCACTTGCCTCAACTCGAGTCTCAAGTCATCAGCCCCGGCTTGGACTGAAGAAGCACTCCGGCTCCTCCGGTCACTGAACACAGAGGGGCCCGGCCACAATAAACAGTACTGCCCCTGTAGTTTGCCACAGGCAAGCCAGCCATCCTCCCGCCCACAGGGGCTCCATTCACACGTCCGCAACGTGTTTTGTGGATCCACGGAGCCGCGGATCCGCAAAACACGGAAAGCGGCAATGTGCGTTTTGCATTTTGCGGACCGCACATTGCCGGCACTAATAGAATATGCCTGTTCTTGTCCGCAATTGCGGACAAGAATAGGACATGTTCTAATTTTTTGCGGAACGGAAGTGCGGATCCGCAGTTCCATGAACGGGCAGCACATCGTGCTGCCCCATAGGAGTGAATGGGTCCGCAATTCCGTTTCGCTAAATGCGGAACGAAATTGCGGACGTGTGAATGGAGCCTAAGAGCACAGCAGTCTTAATAAAAAGTAATGGGCATTCTTGATGGGGGAAGGGCAGCAGCAATCAGAGTTCCTGTAGGGTTGGGGGGGACACTGTAGGCTTATAGAGGACTCAGGACAGTGTGAACCCCACCCCTTCATGATCTCTGCTTGCTGATAGAGGACAGTGTATCCAGCAGCACATCCCCACTCAGTCACCTTGCAGGGGGGGGGGATATGATTGGTGGCTATGCACACTGAGCATCAGCAGCAAGGTGTTAAAGTGTCACACATCTGGTATCTCCGTATTCAGGAGAAGTTGGGGAATGTGTTTTGGGGTGTCATTTTACATATACCCATGCTGGGTGAGAGAAATATCTTGGCAAAAGACAACTTTTCCCATTTTTTTATACATAGTTGGCATTTGACCAAGATATTTATCTCACCCAGCATGGGTATATGTAAAATGACACCCCAAAACACATTCCCCAACTTCTCCTGAATACGGAGATACCAGATGTGTGACACTTTTTTGCAGCCTAGGTGGGCAAAGGGGCCCATATTCCAAAGAGCACCTTTCGGATTTCACTGGTCATTTTTTACAGAATTTGATTTCAAACTCCTTACCACACATTTGGGCCCCTAGAATGCCAGGGCAGTATAACTACCCCATAAGTGACCCCATTTTGGAAAGAAGACACCCCAAGGTATTCGCTGATGGGCATAGTGAGTTCATGGAAGTTTTTATTTTTTGTCACAAGTTAGTGGAATATGAGACTTTGTAAGAAAAAAAAAATAAAAAATAAAAAATCATCATTTTCCGCTAACTTGTGACAAAAAATAAAAAGTTCTATGAACTCACTATGCCCATCAGCGAATACCTTAGGGTGTCTAATTTCAGAAATAGGGTCATTTGTGGGGTGTTTGTACTGTCTGGGCATTGTAGAACCTCAGAAACATGACAGGTGCTCAGAAAGTCAGAGCTGCTTCAAAAAGCGGAAATTCACATTTTTGTACCATAGTTTGTAAACGCTATAACTTTTACCCAAACCATTTTTTTTTTACCCAAACATTTTTTTTTTATCAAAGACATGTAGAACAATAAATTTAGAGCAAAATTTATATATGGATGTCGTTTTTTTTGCAAAATTTTACAACTGAAAGTGAAAAATGTCATTTTTTTGCAAAAAAATCGTTAAATTTCGATTAATAACAAAAAAAGTAAAAATGTCAGCAGCAATGAAATACCACAAAATGAAAGCTCTATTAGTGAGAAGAAAAGGAGGTAAAATTCATTTGGGTGGTAAGTTGCATGACCGAGCAATAAACGGTGAAAGTAGTGTAGGTCAGAAGTGTAAAAAGTGGCCTGGTCTTTCAGGGTGTTTAAGCACTGGGGGCTGAGGTGGTTAATATGGCATACAATGTAGTGGGAAGCCGGCAAAAAATTCCAAATGGGGTGGAATTGGCAAATGGGGCTGTGGCAGGGGAGGGGCCAGGAAAGGAGGTGAGATAGGCCAGGGGTGGGTAGTGGCGGAGTCAGGGGGACCAATTCAGATTTTTGCTATTGTAACGCCCCAAAATGGGGCATTACCACTCTTTTTACCCCTCCTCTATACTTAATGGTGTACCCTGTATCATCACGTGTATTTATCCTAGGTCCTGCACAATATGTAAATGTTTTTTTTATTTAGTAATGGTTTGCCATGTAATGTGCCTGGTTCACCAGCAGATGGCGGCACTTTTGGCAGAGCTGTGTTAGATAGAATGGAACCCTTCTTTCATTCTATTCCTCTCTCTAGAGAGGGAGGAGTTGAGTTAGTTCTAGGGCAGTCTAGCCCTCTTCTTCTTGAGGACAGGTTGTGGTCAGTCTAGCCTCCCCCACCTTGGGGACAGGCTGTGTACAGTCTAGCTTACCCCCTGTAAGGGGATGATTGTGTTCAGCCAGCAAAGCACTGCCTGCTCTGCAGAGCATAGAGGCCCAAGCTACAAGCCTTGCAAGCCAGGAGGAATGATTCCCTGTAAGATAAAGGCAAACAGAAAGATAGAATCAGACAAAGATAGAAGTTGCAGCAGAAAGCAAGCTAAAGGAAAAGATTCCTATTTAATATTGATGACATATCAGAGCTGAGACAGTACAGATTCAGCATAGAGGAATTTGTTGCAGAATTTGTTTGCCTGCCAGATCTTCATGCCAAAGCTTGCTGGTAACCAAGATAAAGTTGGAAGATTGTTCCCTGATGAAGGCTTATGCCAAGTAAAACTGTGTTCAACATTAATACAAGTCTGGACTCCATTTATTTCATCACATGGGAAGGAATAATGCAAATCACCCGTACATACTAAATGGTAAAACACTCTGTAACACTGACATGAAAAAGAACCTAGGAATTTTAATAAATAGCAAACTAAGCAGTAATAACCAGTGTCAAGCAGCTGCTACCAAGGCCAATAAGATAATGGGTTGCATTAAAAGGGGCATAGATGCCCGTGATGAGAACATAGTCCTACCACTTTACAAATCACTAGTCAGACCACACATGGAGTACTGTGTACAGTTCTGGGCTCCTGTGAACAAGGCAGACATAGCAGAGCTGGAGAGGGTTCAGAGGAGGGCAACTAAAGTAATAACTGGAATAGGTAGACGACAGTACCCTGAAAGATTATCAACATTATGGTTATTAACTTTAGAAAAAACATGACTGAGTGGAGATCTAATTACTATGTATAAATATATCAGGAGTCAGTACAGAGATCTCTCCCATCATCTATTTATCCCCAGTACTGTGACGAGGGGACATCCTCTGCGTCTGGAGGAAAGAAGGTTTGTACACAAACATAGAAAAGGATTATTTACGGTAAGAGCAGTGAGACTATGGAACTCTCTGCCTGAGGAGGTGGTGATGGTGAGTACAATAAAGGAATTCAAGAGGGTCCTGGATGTATTTCTGGAGTGTAATAATATTACAGACTATAGCTACTAGAGAGGGGTCGTTGATCCAGGGAATTATTCTGATTGCCCGATTGGAGTCGGGAAGGAATTTTTCCCCCTTAAGTGGGGACAATGGCTTCTACCTCACTTTTTTTTTTTTGCCTTCCTCTGGATCAATTTGCAGGATAACAGCCTGAACTGGATGGACAAATGTCTTTTTTCGGCCTTATATACTATGTTACTATCTCATCTCCTTCATCCACCACCCTATTTGCACTGCTTCGGACCGCCACGTCTGGGATCCAAGGATATCCAAGTAGGAGCACCGTGACAAGTGCAACGCCACACCTAAGGGACACTATAGGCGTCCCTTACACCACTCAGGCATTACTACATTGGGTTCCACCAGCACCATCTACTTAGGGTACTCCATGTCCTCGTTGCTGAAATGCATCTGGCATCATGACAACTTGCTCTGTCAGAGGGACATATATCGTAAAAACCTCTTAAAGGGTAAGGGATACCCCCAGAAGCTGGGTACTACGCCCGTCCGCTGCAACCAAGTGCGGGTCCCTCTTCACTTTAGGGGACCCCTGTCAGTACACGGTACGTTGCACTATGGGGCCCAATGATTTCTATGTACGCCCCTGCTGTGAGGTCATTGTTAAGGGAGCGGGTACAGTGGAGGTCACTGTTAAAGGGAATCTGTCACCTAGTTTTACCCTATAGCGCTGTGGACATGCACGGATAGATCTTCACTAGCATGTCCTCAATATATCTGTCCCATAGCTCTGTGTCGTTTTATTTTGTTTAAAAAATGATTTTATAGATATAGAAACATAGAATGTGTCGGCAGATAAGAACCATTTGGCCCAATATACTGAATACTATGAATAGCCCTTGGCCCTATCTTATATGAAGGATGGCCTTATGCCTATCCCATGCATATGTAAATTAGCCAAGTAAGGTGCCCAAGGCGTGGTTACTTACGGTTAAGGAGCCCAGCAACGCCCCCTGTGAAGGAGCCCAGAACCGCCTGCATCCAGGAATCTCCTCCTTGCTCATAAAGTTACAGTGCCGTAATCTCACGATGCGCAAGCTAGCGCATGCGCAGTTCGTTCACCGAGGCTTATGCCAGCAAAGGGAACAAACACTTTGCCGGCACTGTGCATGCGCTAGCTTGCGCATCGTGAGATCACGGCACTGTAGCTTTGTGAGCAAGGAGGAGATTCCTGGATGCAGGTGGTGCTGGGCTCCTTTACGGGGGGGGGGGGGGTGGGGCTGGGCTCCTTAACCGTAAGTAACCACGCCTTGGGCATCTTACTTGGTTAATTTACATATCTATATGCAGCACGCCAGACCTGCAGGGTATTGCGATAGCGAGGTCACGGTTATGGGCAATCGAGGGTTACAAATTTTTTGGAGGAGAACCCTGGGCAGGCATGCGGCAGTGAAGGAGAGGTAGACACAAGTTCCTCTGGGGAACACTCTGTATGGAGAGACCTGGCCTGATGGTGTGTGAGGTGCCCTGGATGTTGCAGGTGTTTTGAGTGCCTGAGGCAAGGTCCCTTTAAGGTGCCTGTAACGGTGGCACACCGGTTTTTTAGCAGCAGTAAGTGAGGTACACAGGTGGTATAGTGAACCAAACGTTGCTTTACTTTGGAAAACAGTCCAACTTTGTACAGACAGTTTACAGTTGATAATGATGATGCAGTCCCTTGTAACAATACTCCACAAGCAGGTTTACTTTCAGTAATGGCAGGTATTAATCATGCAAGATACTTGGAGGGTATAAAGTTAATGTTTAGCAGACCTATGCTGCACTATCCCCTTCAGCTATTCTAGCTGGCTGGATCCCAAGGCCCGGATGCCTAAATGCTGGCTTTAATCCTTGGTATATGAATCTTCCTCCAGTATTGACTCTTGACTGTAACTTATAGTACCTCTGCTCATCAGGTTACTTATCTTAGTTGGATGCAAGGACTCTGCTTGGTTTTAACTGCAGGTTTCTCCCAGGAGGTTCATCCCTACTACTGAGGTAATCTTCTGAGCTAACTGAGGCTCACTTTATCAACAGGCAGGCTAGAGTTCTTCACTAGCCTCCTGGTAGCAACTAGCAGCCTGGACTATCTAGCTGCATGTCAGGAGGAGGTCCTCAGCATATCTCTGGCTAAGATGCCTTCTCACTTCTGTGTCCACAGACTCCTGACTATGACCTAACTCCTCCCTGTCTGGGCCTGAACATTTATACTAGGGGCTCCCTATCTCCCTCTAGTGTCTAAGATGCCTAACTACACCCTCATAGACCTGCTATGCATGACACAGGGGAAACATTGAATGTAAAAACACATAGAAAATACATTAAAGTACATAGTTAAATATAATATTACTGTCCTCTAGGAGTAGAAGTAACACGTGGACCCAATTGACCCTTGTGTAGTGCCCACCCCTACCTAGTGGGACACTACATATACAATCATGTTTTAAATGAAATATAACCACACAGAGCTATGGGACAGGTATATTGCGGACATGCTAGCGGAGATCTATCCCTGCATGTCCGCAGCTCTATAGGGTAAAACTAGGTGACAGATTCCCTTTAAGGGAGCAGGGTACTGTGGCAGTCACTGTTAAAGGGGCAGTCGCTGTGGAGGTCTCTGTTAAGGGGGGCCGGAGGTCAGTTAACGGGACTGTAAACTATGGTCAGTGTTAAGGGGCAGGTGCTGTAGAGGTCACTGTTAAGGGGACGGACCCCTGTAGAGGTCACTGTCAAGGGGGTGGGGTGCTGTGGAACTCACTGTAAAAGGGCAGGCTGCTGTGAAGGTCAAATTTAAGGAGGTGGGCTGCTGTGGAGGTCCCATTTTAAGGAGACGGGGCACTGTGGGGGGGGGGGGGCAGTGTTAAGGGATGGGGGGCTGTGTAGATCACTGTTAAAAGGCGGGGTGCTGTAGATGTCACTGTTACAGTGGATACTGTCAATATCTTTTAAAGACACACACAAACATTAACCCCTTCAGGACACATGACGTACCGTGTCCTGTGTATTTCCGATCACCGCCGCCTGGCGGGCGGTGATCGGAACAAGGTGCCTGCTCAAATCATTGAGCAGGCACCTTGGCTAAATGCGCAGGGGGGTCCCGTGACCCCCCGTGTCGGCGATCGCCGCAAACCGCAGGTCAATTCAGACCTGCGGTTTGCGGCTTTTGCTTGCAGTTACGGTGGCGGGCGGTGCCGTATATATATATAGTGATCCCTCAATATACAATGGTCTTTTCTGACCCATCGTAAGTTGAAACTAGAATCAAGATACAATGTCTCAGACTCGGATCCAACCAATCAAGACCTCTTCTCTGGTGAAATAGCTGTATTAGTTACTAGTTATCAGCTATTCCTGCCTGTTATATGTAAGGACTTGTTTTATCTGTCTTAGTGATCTGCTTATTTCTCTTAAATCTTCATTTTCTCTTATATTGGATGACATTTTGGGGCTTTGGAACCGGTTACTAAACTTACAATGGTTTCAACATACAATGGTACTCCTGGAACCAATTAATATTGTATCTTGAGGACAACTGTATATATATATATATATATATATATATATATTTACTGTATACAGTGGACATAAAAAGTCAACACACCCCTGTTAAAATGTCAGGTTTCTCTGATGTAAAAAAAAAATGAGACAAAGATAAATCATTTCAGAACTTTTTCCACCTTTAATGTAACCTATAAACTGTACCACTCAATTGAAAAACAAACTGAAATCTTTTAGGTGGAGGGAAGAAAACAAAAAAAATAAAAAATAATGTGGTTGCATAAGTGTGCACACCCTCTTATAACTGGGGATGTAGCTGTGTTCAGAATTAAGCAATCACATTCAATAAATGTGTGTGTGAGAAGGCACGGCATGACGTAGCACGCTGGGGTGCTGCGGGCCCCGCCCTCCTCAGCTCCCTCCCGCTCCTGACTCGTAGCTTCGGCGTCTTGTTCGGCTATCTTGCGCCCCTCGGTAGCTGAGGCTGCCGTCGACGGATGAAATAGAGGAGGCAGGGGGCGGAGCCTAGCCGCTGATGGAGACAGAGCTGTAGGAGAGATCTCCTTCCTCTGAAGTCCGTGCTCTTCAGCTAATGCACTGAAATACCTGAGACAATATGGTAAAAATCGGGAGAGATAAGCCCAGAGAAGCTCCTAGGCACTCCAGCTCGCAGAAAAACCCGGCGGAGATGGATAAATTCCTCTATAAGAAAAGCGCCGTGTCCCCAGCGCGCGCTTCCAAGATGGCGCAGGACGAGGGAGACAGGATTCCTACGGAGGATGAGAATGCAGAGAACGATGCGGTGTCATGCGCGGGAGATGACCGCGAAGAAGATAGTGGCGCCCTCACAAAAGCCTTCGTTAAACCCACGCTACAGCAAGCGATTGCCCCGCTCGTAAGGGAGATACGTGACCTCAGCCATGAGATGAGATCTCTAGGCCAGCGAGTTGAAAAGATGGAATCGCGACATGACCGCATGATCGCACACAGCACAGCACTCGAACAGACGCTGGAACAGCATGCCTCCTCGCTGAATACTACTCACCTCATGATAGAGGACCAAGAGAACAGAGGTAGGAGGAGGAATCTCTGCCTCAAAGGCCCCTCAGAGCTAGTGGCGAATGAAGACTTGGAGTCTGCCGCCATGAAGTTATTTGCGGATCTGCTGGGGGAACAAAGGGCAGCCTCCATTGTCATAGAGCGGATCCATCGCTCCCTCAGGGCCAGACCCAAGGCGGATGAACCCCCGAGAGACGTGGTATGTGGGTTCCTAAGTTATAGAGACACAGCTGCCATCCTACAAGCCGCACGGAACAAAAAGGATATCAGGTACACTGACTCTGTCATCCTTCTATTTCAAGACCTAGCGCCCTCCACATTGGCGAAGAGGCGAATTCTCAGACACCTTACGGAACAGCTCAGAAACCAGAAAGTTTTGTACAAATGGTTGTTCCCTTTCGGGTTGTCCTTCGCTAAAAATGGCCGCAGATGTGTCGTGCGCACTTCTTCTGACCTCACTGAGGCCTGGTCCATTTTGGGGGTCGCTCCAGTCCAGATAGACTCTTGGCTACCAGTAGACTCACTCGCGGGCACACTACCTCGCCTCCCGCCAAGAGAACCGTGGGAGACGGTTACCAGACCGAAATCCAGCAACAAGAGACGGGCTGACATTCAATAGGCCCTCAACACCAGGCGATTTACTTTAGTAAATATGTGCTGATAACTGATGTTTCTCATAACCCCTGGCACACTAGAAATAGCAGGGAGTTAACTCGGCAGTTCATCATGACTACCTTCTCCTCCGTGCGAGTCACTGTCGACACTCTTAGAGTACGGACTCTGCTGATGCCCTGTTTGTTTGCTATGAGACTCATTACAATTAAAATGCGGGTGTCTGATTAAAAAAAATTAAAATAATTATTGAGACCTCAGGGTGTGGGTATCATACTCATTTTACTGAGGCCTAATGGCAGGAGTTAGATACTCCGGAAGCCAAATTCACCCATTTACCCAAAAAGGTTTATCAGCTCACAGGCTCAAAAAATATCCTTGTGCTTGGGCTCATGGCATACATGATGTGACCCAAACTTATCCCACTAGGTTTATATTGTTGCATTATATTTCACCTTTTGCTCTCTTCATTGAGTTTTATAACTATCAGGTATTATACATTATACAATAGCTCCTAGGAGCATGGATGTGAGGACCTGGGCTAGGATGCTCATTTACCATCTTCCTCTGCCCCCACATTCCGATGTGTTGGCTTTATACGCTGCACTCCATATCTTCCTTGCTCCAAGGATTGTGCTCATTAGTTCAATGTTATTGTGGCACATGTTAGTGCCTATGTTTCTCCCCACTTATATTTTCTGGTACAGATTAACTTGGGTGACCGATACATTTGTCTCGATGTTGGATCTTGCTGACCCCTCATGGCGGTACTTAATGTGACCACTTTCAATGTGAGAGGTCTTAATACACCTCAGAAGCGCTCTCAGATTTTCACCATGCTGAGGAAAAGCAAGAGTGACATATGTTTCCTACAGGAAACACATTTTAAAAATGGGAAAGTTCCTAGACTGCCGAAATCTAAATTCTCTCAGTGGTTTCACAGCACATACCATAAAGCCGCCAGGGGGGTCAGCATAGCCATTGGTAGAAATGTACCTTTTGTGACCTCAGGGACCTAAATGGACCCAGAGGGTAGATTCATGTTTGTGAAAGGCAGGGTAGGGCAGGTTATGGTTTCCCTAGCATGTCTTTATATGCCTAATACGCGCTAGCACAAATGGATTAAACATACCCTCAACAGCTTCAGGGATTTTGCGGAGGGAATTCTAATAGTAGGGGGAGATGTCAATGTCTTGAGTGGGCGTGGTGTCTCAATGAGACTATTTTAGACTCTGAACGTCACTCGTCTGACATCTCTACAAAACTTACAAGATATTTCCAGGACAATGATCCCAAGGATACGTCACAAACAATAACGTGGGAAGCACACAAGGCCTTCATCCGGGGGGAACTTATAGCCCTGGGTTTTCGTATCAAGAAAGAGAGGTAGAACAAAATAAATTCCCTGATAAGTCAAATAACCTCCATAGAAACGAAGCAGAAAAGATCAATTGTTCTGTCACTACAGGCCGAACTTGAGTCCCTTAGGAGACAACTAAAAGAACTCCTCAACATTAGATGTGCTAAGGCTTATCAATATTCTAAAGCCAAATTTTATCTCCATGGGGATAAGGGCAACCGCTTAATGTCGCATATGATAAAGAAAAGAAACGAGGCACAACATATTGCAGCAATCAGAACAGATAAAGGAACACTGGTAGACGCGACTAAAGATATTGCAAGAGAGTTCTGCTCGTTCTACTCAAAATTGTACAATATTGACCCCCCTAAAGAGACGCCGCATATGGAACATACCCAGGATAAGAAGCGACAGTTAATAGATAGCTTCCTGTCAAAATTACACCTCCACAGTTTGCAGGAGACAGATAGCACCTCTCTTCTTAAACCGGTCACAGAAGATGAAGTCCAAAAAATACTTAGCTCAATGCCTATGGGTAAAGCCCCGGGGCCAGATGGTCTACCTGTAGGCTAATATAAGAAATTTTTACCTGTCTTAACCCCAGAACTAACTAAATGGTGTCAGGCACTTCTAGAAGGGAACCCTTTACCAAAACAGACTTTGGAGGCCACTATTACCATAATACACAAGGAAGGGAAAGACAACACAGAGTGTGGTAATTACCGCCCCATATCTTTGTTAAATATAGACGTCAAGATATGGGCTAAACTCCTTGCTTCTAGAGCAGGCGGGTTTCGTGTTGGGTCGAGAGGGTATTTCCCAATCGTGTAGACTGATAAATGCAGCTTTCTGGGTTCATAAGAAGTCTTCTCCACTAGTCCTTCTCAGTACAGATGCTGAGAAGGCCTTCGATAGGGTAAATTGACTATTTATGCAGAGAACTCTACATAGATTTGGAGTGCCAGACCCCTTTATACGAGCAGTTATGTCTTTATATGGATCCCCAGGAGCCAGAGTGAGAGTTAATGGCACATTGTCAGAGCCCTTTCCTATCACGAATAGGACACGACAAGGCTGCCCCCTGTCGCCCTCTCTCTTCATACTTGTAATGGAGACACTGCTACAAGCATTTAGAGATGATTCACGTATAAGGGGTCTAAAAATAGGTAAAACGGAACATAAATGTGCTGCATTTGCAGACGATCTTATGCTCTTGATATCAAATCCCACAATAGCCTTCCCTCATGTTTTGGACATCTTCTCTGAGTTTGGCAAACTGTCCAATTTTAAAATCAACTACACTAAGTCGGAGACAATGGGGTTTAACCTCTCGACCCAAACGATCCACTTATTGAAAGACAAATTTCCCTTTAGATGGAATCCTACCTCTCTTCCATATTTGGGAATAACTCTCCCCAATAACCCTTCCCTGCTATATAAACTAAATTATCCTACATTAAAGAAAAAGATTCAGGAGCAGCTGAGCTCTCTTGCTCTACCGTGGCTGTCCTGGATAGGTAGAAAGAACCTCTTACAAACTTATATCATGCCCAAAATAACGTACCTGTTACAAATGGTGCCTATATTTCTCCCAAAGTCTTTTTTCAAAACGATCAGACGAATCCTTATGACCTTCCTATGGAGAGGCAAGAAACCTTGGATTTCTTTCCTCAAACTTACAAGGAGTAGAGCTCATGGAGGTTTTGGCCTACCGGATGTGGAGCAATATTATAATGCGATCCAATTAAAAAGGTGGTTACAGTTGTGCATACCAAAATATAGGATATTGGGTTCTGATATTGAGACAGATCTATTGTTAGGCTACTTTCACACTAGCGTTCAGAGCGGGTCCGTCTGATGTCTGCTCAGACGGATCCGCTCCTATAATGCAGACGTTTGTATCCGTTCAGAACGGATCCGTCTGCATTATAGTTTGATAAAAAAACTAAGTCTGAAAGTAGCCTGAATGAATCCGTCCAGACTTTACATTGAAAGTCAATGGGGGACGGATCCGTTTGAAGATTGAGCCATATGGTGTCATCTTCAAGCGGATCCGTCCCCATTGACTTCCATTGTAAGTCTGGACGGATCCGCTTGCCTCCGCACGACCAGGCGGACACCCGAACGCTGCAAGCAGTGTTCAGGTGTCCGCTCGCTGAGCGGAGTCTGAACGCCGCCAGACTGATGCATTCTCAGCGGATCCGCGTCCACTGAGAATGCATTAGGGCTGGACGGTTGCGTTCGGGGCCGCTTGTGAGCCCCTTCAAACGGAGCTCACGAGCGGACACTCGAACGCAGGTGTGAAAGTAGCCTTAGATGTTCAATCGGCAGGTTTGTGGGGGCTGAGTACTACCGCTCCTATTCCACACAACCTCACAAGAGGTATATACCAGACCATAAGGTCCTTACACACAACAGTGGGGCTATTCTCCCCCCCCCCCCCCCCCCCCTAAGACCCTACCTGCAAAGTTAATACCTTATTTTTTAAATACACACTCCCACGAGTTACCCCATTTTTGGAAAGGCTTGAAAGATGTCACGATCTCTTCCCTGCTGCAGGAGGTCGGTTCAGCTGATAATATCCCAAACTTTTGCTCTCAAGCCATTTCTGTTAGCAACTTCATAGCGAACCATGAGCTTCAGAGCTCCCTCAAGGCCTTACTGTCTAATACTAAGATCCAGGCAGACCCCACGTGGTTTGAGAGACTAACCATATTGAACTCCTGCCTGAAACGTTGCATATCTACCCTATACAAGGCACTGATTACCCCTATTTATTCAGTTGTTCCCCCCTATATCAGATCTTGGGAAAAAGACCTTAACATATCTATATCTGCTCAGGAAATTACACACATTCACCGAAATTCACATGGATTTTCGAGATGTGCAAAAATTCAGGAGCACTCGTATAAGACAGTAACGAGGTGGTACAATGACCCGCTGAAACTATTTGTAATGGGTCTATCTCAGTCGAACGTGTGCTGGAGATGTTCGGCCTGGGTCATATCTTTTGGCACTGTCCCCAGATCCGTCAGTTCTGGGACCTAATTGGAAGGGAAATTAATAAGATATGCCATTCTGATTGGACTTTCTCTCCCCAATCTATACTCCTTTGGCTACCAGCCAATAAGTGGTACCCCTCTTCCAAAGATCTAGCCACTTTACTGATCCAGGCGGCGAGACTTTTAATCCCACTTCAATGGCTCAGTCCCTCGCCCCCTACAATAGAACAATGGCACACAAAAGTGGATCAAATATATTTAATGGAGGAATTAGTAAGTTGGTCAAACAGATCCCATGAGAAATTTACTAAGTTGTGGAAACCTTGGAAGGATTATAGGAATCCCCCAGTCAACCCTAGTCCAACACAATGCTTTCCAGAAAATCATATGATCCCGAGATGGGCATTATCACTAACTATACAATTAGTTTCTATTATTTGGTCTCTCAATGCTGTACCAGACTGTTAATTTGGTTCAAGTATAGACTGTTCTAAGCTTATTTCCTATGCTCTAGCTACCCTCGGTTGGGAGTACTTGATTTGATACGACTAGTGTAACTCAACCAATCTGTCTGCATATTATCGGAGGTCGGTGTACCTGTAGGATACTATTGATTATATGCTGGTTCAGTGATGCTGTATGTATTGTATTCTTATTGATGTTATCAACTGTACCTCCATCCCGTCCTTCACCCCTCTTTTCTTTCCCGTTCCCCTCCCCCCCTGTGATTATGTACAATCACTGTGATTTTCGTTTACTGTGAGATATGATTAAATTATGAAAATGAAAATAAAAAGAGATTTGATAAAAAATAAAATAAAATAAAATAGAGGAGGCAGATTCCGTGGTGTAGAAATCGGGCGCTGCCCCTCTGATGTGCCTTATACCGAGAGGGGAGAAAGATAGGCAGCGAGCAGCATGCATCTGCGCGGTTGAGAGGCAAGAAGCCCTATGTGTTGGGGATTGCCGTGGCGGATTTCTACCCCATTCTCCCCTGCCCTGGCATTTCTTTGAAGGAATTGAAGGAGCAGTAAGAAGGTGCTAAGTGTCCTCTCCCTTGGAACCAGCTAAGCGTGGACGGTTTGCTGCAAAGGACGGGCAAATCTGAAAACTTTTTTTGATATATTCATGCATCATATGAATGAGCTGATTTGATGGGATGCGCCCAACCCTTATGTCATCATGCCTGCTAAAGTTCATAACAGAAAGTCTGTTGGCCCCACATCTCCCAAAGGAACTGTCCTTAAAAGCCCTCAGACAAATATAGAAAAGTTCCTCAAGTCTTCTCCTACTAAAACCAGAGGGGCGACTAAAATCAATGTCAGGGTGGAGGGTAAGGAGGCGGTTATTGCCAGCCCTGTGTCAGAAGAATTTAATAAAGGTGATGATTCGAGAGATCGAATGGGTACTATTGACCAAAAGCTGGAAGATATTTTAGAGACGTTAAAAGTTACAAATAATGCGCTGGGTGCTCTAACCACGACAGTCTCCTCCTTGCAGTCAGATTTCTTTTTGATTAGAGATGATATTAACAAAGTACGTGTAAGGGTGAAGGAAATGGAAAAAACTACTGGAGAAACAAAGAACAAGGTTGCTAATCTTAAAAAAAAGAAAAAGCGAAAGATATGGAGCTCGAATATAAATCTGTGAGAGACAAAATTACAGACTTAGAAGAGGAAACATGCAGTTGGTAGGTTTCCCTGAAGGTGCAGAAGGGAATGACCCAGGGGTTTTTATCCAGAAATGGTTAATTGATACAATGGGTAGAGACTTTCTATCCTCCATGTTTGTAGTGGAACGGGCCCATAGGATTCCGAATAAAAAACCCCGGTGGGAGGAACGCCACACGCCATAATCGCTAAGATTCTCTGTTCTAGTGATAGAGACAAGGGGCCAGATTTATCATTAGCTCAGGTCAGAATAATGGAGTGAAAAAGTCCCAAAAAAAGTCCCAAACGCTAAAACTGCGCACAAATTTGCGACTTTTTTCTGCTCGGCACTATGCTCGCCAGTTTTCTGAAAGTGGGCGTGTTTTCTTATGTAAATGAATCTCTAGACAGATTTACTATTGGGACTATTTAAAAAGTCGCAAAAAAGTTGCAAAAAAGTCGCAATTTCACTCCAGTGAGGACCATGCTTATCTTATGAGACTTTTTAATAGAACATGCGACTTTTTCATAAAAACGTGCGACTTTTTCATAAAAACGTGCGACTTTTGTAAAGCTGCTTACTGACGGATAAACTGCTACCGTCAAACCAGATTTATTACAGTCTTAAAGGGCCGATCATAAATCTGACTTGGCTAAAACTGACTTTAGCCATATGTTAAAGTGGAGTGAGCTGTCAGAGTAATGATAAATCTGGCCCCATGATCTTTAGGCGCAAGAGAGATCTATCTGATTTGGAATATAATGGGAACCGGATTGAAATATACCCAGACTATTCTAAAGATACCCAGATGAAAAGACGGGAATACCGCGATATTAAGAGACGTCTCTTGCAGGCTAATATTAAATACTCAATGATGTATCCCGCTCAATTAAGTATAATACATGAGGATACTGTTATATTTCTGCCGAACCCTGTGGAGGCAGTCTCGTGGCTGGATTCCAAGGGTCTATAATCATATATATGTAATGTCTCCATAGTTGGAGTTTAAAATTAATTGGAGGTTCGGTGGGAGGGGGGAGGAGGAAAGGGGTATAGGCGATGCGTAAGACGATCAGGAGGCAGGTTAGCCTCTTGGACCAAGCTGGGAGGATGGGTAGGGAGTGGGGAGTGTTGGGCTACGTTACTGCTACTGGACCAAGGAATAGGATGGGGAAGGGTTGGGACTGCTTCACCCCACGGGAATAATGTCTCGGATTATGGCATGGAATGTCCGCGGTTTAGCGGACTTAGTAAAGAGAAAAGTGGTATTTGATTTAATCTCTAGACATCTACCTGCAATTGTTAGTTTGTCTGAGACCCATTTCTCAGCAGAGAAGAGTCATTACATGAGAAGAAGTTGGGCGCGATATGAATACCACTCTTATCTTTCGGCATATTCCAGTGGGGTTAGCGTATACAGCCACAGAAAGGTAGACTACGAACCATATGATCAATGGGTAGATAGAGAAGGTAGATTTGTGTTCCTGTTTGGTCGATGGGAGGGCCTGATATGTATAATGGCATTCGTATACATCCCACCACCCTTCTCTTCCGAAGTATTAAGGAAGCTCGCTAAATTTATACGTAAAAGGGATAGGTGCCCTATATTGGTTTTGGGAGATTTAAATTCTGTAATGGATAACGTGAAAGATAGAAGGTCATCTACTGCGGGGGCGGGGGGTCCTGTGACGGCCCTTAGTGGGATCTGCCAAGAGATGGCACTATTAGATGTTTGGCGTTCATTATACGGAGATAAAATTGCCTTCTCTTGTTATAGCAGGTCCTGCGGGGTGCTGTCCAGGATCGACCTCGCCCTCGCCGATGTTGAGTTCCTAGATAAGATTAAAAGAATGAGGTACGAACCACATGGGATCTCTGACCATTGCCCTGTACTTCTTAATGTGGAGCTTTCAAACAAACAGGCAATAAGAAAGGACTTCAGATTGAACCCTTATTGGATTCAGATCGTTCAGGAACAAGATACCATCTGTAGAGAAATTATTGATTTCTGGTCCCAAAATATAGGGTCTACTCATATTCATTTTGTTTGGGATGCCTTCAAGGCTATGCTGCGAGGTTCCTATTTAGTAAAGATAGCTAAAAAGCAAGCAAAATTTATTAGTACTGAAAGTAACCTAACTGAAAGTTAGAAGACTGGAGGGAATAATGACTTGGTTACTCTACAGGCATTGGAAAAGGCAAAGGGAGAACTTCAGGATTGGCTAGTTAAAAAAAGCTCAACACCGGCTCCTCTTTGCTGGTCAGAGGGTGTTCTATGAAAAAAAGGGAAACCAGGCAGGATGCTGGCTTCTATAGTGGCCAATCAAAAGACGCAAACAATTATAAGGTGCCTTAAGTCAGGTCCGAGGAATTCAAATTTGACTTATGATATTTGGATACTATAAAAACGATTTTGCGTAAACATTTTGCTAAATTATATCAGACAGAACTTGGGGAGGACAAGGACATAGTTATATCCTATCTGAAGAATATAGATCTCGCCCAGTTAACTGAACAGGATGTGTCTATCTTGAACGCCCCAATTACAGTAAAAGAGATCCAGGAAACGTTGAGGAGTATCAAGGGGAACTCCGCCCCTGGCAGGGATGGTTTCCCCTTTGAGATTTATAGACAACAGAGTAAAATACTAATAAAGGTAAAATAGTAGTGGCTACCCACGCTGCAAAGAGGGGAAAAAAGGGCATTTGAAGGGCATCCACTCTCATACCACTATGCGACTAAACATGCGGGCAGCTTTTCAGGATCCACATTTGGAGCGATAGAAAAAATTATACCAGACCAAAGAGGGGGTGACTATATTAAGCTAATGTCAAAAAACAAAAACAAATGGATATACAACCTAGACACCCTCGCCCCAAAGGGACTTAATAAGGAGGTAGAACTATTTGCTTTTTTATAGTCTGTGAGGGCGCGCTATTGTGGAAGTTTTTAGAGGGAAGAATAAAAATAAATTAAAAAAATACACATATAAAAAATATATATATAGATATTCTATCTTCTCCTCCCTCCCCCTCTCTGTATTTCATATTGTATTTTGTAGAGTCACTTAGGGCAATAGGATTAGAATTCATCATTATGTCGCCAGTGGAGTACATCATGAACAATGAGAAGACTAGATAAGGGCTCTTTCACACTTGCGGCAGGACGGATCCGACATGCTGTTCACCATGTCGGATCCGTCCTGCCGCTATTTCACCGCGAGTCAATGGGGACGGAGCGGCGGTCCAGCGGCACGGCGAAATAGCGGCAGGACGGACTTGACATGGTGAACAGCATGTCGGATCCGTCCTGCCGCAAGTGTGAAAGAGCCCTAACTAGGGAGACGAACGCCTATATATACCTAGATGGAAGCGATTACTTTCCATCCCTGATGAAGGAATTCGTGAATTCCGAAACGCGTCGGAGGTATTGTGATCCAAGCAGGCATCCGTCCAAGGTGTGACGTCACACTGAACTTTCGTTTCTCCAAGTTACCAGCGTAGTTTTACCTCTCGCGTGCGCGTCACCAGCCGGGACCGCGCGCGCTGACAGTGGAAACAGAAGATCTCTTCAACTCATTTGAACTACTGGACTCATTTGAACTACTGGATTCCTTTGAGATTCCCCTCACTGCTGTGCCCCAGAGACTCTCTGCAACGGAACACCTGAAGTAAGTTACATAACTATACAATCGCATGTGCCATAGTCTCCGGGCGTGAACTTTTTAGGTATTGGGATTCATACATTCAACACACAGGTCCTATAGTGGTCGGACCGCTGTCTACCATTAGGTAAGGTCAGCTGGGTTGTCTCGTTCCCTGTGCTAGAGGTACCATTCCAGTGTTACCCTATAGCCAGCGCGGTCCTGTCACACACGGACAGAATCCTATATAGGCAGTACTTGCCAATTCACTCAGCAGTACTCACCAATTCTTTCCTTCCAACTACAGGGTGGGCCATTTATATGGATACACCTTAATAAAATGGGAATGGTTGGTGATATTAACTTCCTGTTTGTGGCACATTAGTATATGTGAGGGGGGAAACTTTTTAAGATGGGTGGTGACCATGGCGGCAATTTTGAAGTTGGCCATTTTGAATCCAACTTTTGTTTTTTCAATAGGAAGAGGGTCATTTGACACATCAAACTTATTGGGAATTTCACAAGAAAAACAATGGCATGCTTGGTTTTAACGTAACTTTATTCTTTCATGAGTTATTTACAAGTTTCTGACCACTTACAAAATGTGTTCAATGTGCTGCCCATTGTGTTGGATTGTCAATGCAACCCTTTTCTCCCACTCTTCACACACTGATAGCAACACCGCAGGAGAAATGCTAGCACAGGCTTCCAGTATCCGTAGTTTCAGGTGGTGCACATCTCGTATCATCTGAAGGCAATCGTCTATGCTGTGAAGATACGAGATGTGCAGCACCTGAAACTACGGATACTTGAAGCCTGTGCTAGCATTTCAGCAGGAAGCAACAGCCTGGTGAGTCCCTCCGTGATTTTGCTTTGTCCCTGCAAGAGACCCTGAGGGCTGTGGTCCAGGTGGACCCCCGGGAGGCTGAGGACCAGGACCGAACTCTGAGAGAGCAGTTCATTGCGGGTGTAAACACTGAGCACTTAAAGGGCCAGCTGAGGATGCTGTCGGCCCAACACCCCAATTGTGCGTTTTTGGACTTTAAAGAGCTGGCCATCAGTATCCTGGGTCAAAACCCGCTCTCAGGGCCGGCGGCCTCCCTTGAACCTCAGGCCTTCCAGTCAAAAACTAATAATGTGAGACCGTCCGGAGCCAATCAAGCCACCCAGGCTCCAGTAACCGATGTGGTGGCGGTGTTAATGGAACAAGTTAACCATCTCACTAAGAGCGTAGAAAAGGTGTGCAGGAAAATAGAGGAATGGGAAAGACCATTGTTATTGGAAGACGAAAGTCCCCTACCTCAAAGACTCCTCCCGCCTGCATATAAAGAGGGAACCCCAAAGAACCTGATGGACGACCGAGTTACCGGTCTAAGAATCGTAAGCAGCCTGTCTGCCACTATTGTAAAAAATATGGACATACTGAATCAGCGTGTTGGCAGTTAAACGGGCCACCCCCGAGGCCGAGGACCGCCCCTCGGGAGGTAGAACAGTAGTTCCAAAGGATCCAAGTTGGATGCCCAGATACGTAGGATCTCGTCCAAAAATTAACATATGCATCAACGGGATACCTCTTGAAGCCCTGCTGGATACGGGGTCTCAGGTCACCACCATTCAACGACCCACCTTTGACAAATTCTGGGATTGAAGTCTCCTCACCCAGCCACCAGAATCCTGGCTGGATATCATTGCGAGCAACGGCAAGCCGGTGAAAGTCCATGGGTACTGGGAACCTACCCTTCAGGTGGGAGAAGCCACCTTACTGCAGCAAGGTGTGATTGTGGTGGAAGCCGGAGATTAAGAGGGACACCCCGTGATCTTAGGGACTAATGTCTTTAAAAATTGTTACTCCGAGGTGTTTGAGGCATTAAACCAATCCATACCTTCAGCTTCACCTGCTTCAAAAAGAGTCATTCAGAAGACTGGAAAAAGTAGTATAGACAAACCGCTCACTCCCCTTGCAATTCTGGATTGGGTGCTCTAGTCTCAAATTGATTCACTCAAATCAACGAAAGTGTAATGGAAAATATATATATTATGAGACTGGCACTCACTCGCATGGAAATAGAGCAATAGTAGTGGTATTGATACACAATATTTAATTGGCAAAATATATTAAAAAGCAATGCAACAATACAATGTTAAAATACTAAACAGTCGCTGCAGCGGACATACAATGACAAAAATGACAATATCAATACCCTAAAAATCCCTAAAATCTAAAACTTTAATAAAAACTCAAAAAAAACTCAAAAAAAGTCCAAAAGGAGGGGGACCATGTGTCCTGGATGTGCAAACTATCGCAAGCCAAAGGTGTCAGTCTGTTCCTTATAATAGTGTTGGCATTTCTTTCTTATATGCAATATAACATGAATATCCATGGAAGGCACTTCTTCAAATATTCGGAATTGTCCGATATAAATATTCGATAGAGTATCCAATCGGACACAAGGGGCCAGATTTCTCATTAGCTCAGGTCAGAATAATGGAGTGAAAAAGTCCCAAAAAAAGTCCCAAACGCTAAAACTGCGCACAAATTTGCGACTTTTTTCTGCTCTGCACTATGCTCGCCAGTTTTCTGAAAGTGGGCGTGTTTTCTTATGTAAATGAATCTCTAGACAGATTTACTATTGGGACTATTTAAAAAGTCACAAAAAAGTCGCAAAAAAGTTGCAATTTCACTCCAGTGAGGACCATGCTTATCTTATGAGACTTTTTAATAGAACATGCGACTTTTTCATAAAAACGTGCGACTTTTTCATAAAAACGTTCGACTTTCGTAAAGCTGCTTACTGACGGATAAACTGCTACCGTCAAACCAGATTTATTACAGTCTTAAAGGGCCGATCATAAATCTGACTTGGCTAAAACTGACTTTAGCCATATGTTAAAGGGGAGTGAGCTGTCAGAGTAATGATAAATCTGGCCCCAAGTTTTTACTCACAGGTGAATGTCGATTATCCTGCAGTCAAAATATTCGATCCTTTTGATTTTTACTCATGGTTTCTGTTCATATTCCCGTGGTTCTCAGTGTTTAGCGTCCCACCTGGTTCGTTCGTCACTGGTCTCTCTCAATCGTTATACAAAATGTAGCCTGGCTTGGATGATTTTCTTCGTAAGAAATGGCTTTCGTCTTGCCACTCTACCCCATAGCCCAGACATATGAAGAATACGGGAGATTGTTGTCACATGTACCACACAGCCAGTACTTGCCAGATATTCCTGCAGCTCCTTTAATGTTGCTGTAGGCCTCTTGGTAGCCTCCCAGACCAGTTTTCTTCTTGTCTTTTCATCAATTTTGGAGGGATGACCAGTTCTTGGTAATGTCACTGTTATGCCATATTTTCTCCACTTGATGATGACTGTCTTCACTGTGTAACATGGTATATCTAATGCTTTGGAAATTCTTTTGTACCCTTCTCCTGACTGATACCTTTTAACAATGAGATCCCTCTGATGCTTTGGAAGCTCTCTGTGGACCATGGCTTTTGCTGTGGGATGCGACTAAGAAAATTTCAGGAAAGACCAACTAGACCAGCTGAACTTTATTTGGGGTTAATCAGAGGCACTTTAAATGATGGCAGGTATATGCTGGCTCCTATTTAGATTTGTGTATATCTGAACTTACTTATAAAAGATATTTCAGTGACATGTATTAATTTATCTAATGGTAATATTTTCCCATCTACTATAATGTGAGGAAGTCTATTAATCCCACTTCGATCCCAATATTCATAATCAGAAAATATAAAAAAATATTTTAAGTTCATATTATGCCACAAGGGCATATGTTGAGTAGAATAAGTGATCCTCAAAATACTTTTAATTTTATTCCAAACCTTGTGAAGGGTGTTACTTAGAATGCAGTGCTTCCCTCTATTCCCTAAAAATCCTGTATCCAAAATAGTGAAGATATCCCTATATGGTCCCGGGAAGTCCCTCAAAATAAACGAAATATGGTGGTCACTCCCATCGTCCATACACCAACATATCTGTGATGCCAAGTAATATCCCTGAAAGAAGGGGAGGGATAAACCTCCATCCTTCTCCGGTAGCCATAGGAATTTTTGCTTGATTCTCACCCTTTTCCTCCCCCAATTCAAATCATTTATTGTTCTTTCCAGAAGGTGAAACAAAGAATCATCTATCCATACCGGGCAGGCTGTCATTGTGTACAGAACGATTGGGAGGACCGCCATCTTTACTAGCGCTATCCTTTCTGCTTGTGAGATAGGCAACTTCTGGGTGTTGCACGTTTAATGTGCCGGTGGCAAGATCCCTTTAAGTTCGTGACGCCAGTGCCGGTAACGGTGGCACACCGATTTCTTGTAGTAATAATTGAGGAACACACGTTGCAGTGAACCAAAACTTCCTTTTACTGAACAGTTCAACTATTTACAGTCTTTATTCAGTTCCACATGTAAAAGGTTGTGACAGGCAGGCTTTATATAAAACGGCAGGCAATGTTCTTGCAAGATACTCAGAGGGTTAAACACTTACAGATCAGGCTGCACTTTCTCAGAATCCTGTCTGACTTTCTCCAAGGCCCGTATGCCCTATTGCTGGCTTTATCCTTGGGTAGGGAAAACTTCCTCTGGTATATGTCTCCTTGCTGTAAATATATCCTTCTGCCCTTCAGCTCTCTCTGTTTGGCTGGAATCAACTTGGCTCTGCACTGTACTTTTATAGGAACTTAGTTTCTCAGGAGGCAGACTCTTCTCCTGGTGCAACTTCTGAGCTTCATTTGCTCAATAACCTCAGGCAGGCTAGACTGTACTAACTAACCTCCTGGAATATACTGCACTCCCCCTTTCCTGTCTGGGCCTAACTATATATACTAGGGGGTGCCCTAGCTCCCTCTACAGCTTGGGAGGAGAAACTACACCCCTAACAGGCCTGGTACACAGGAATTAACATGGCATTACAATGCAATACAAAACACCATTCTCCCAAAGTAGGTGGGAGCAACATAACCCTTAGTAGTGCCCACCTTTACGTAGTGGGACACTACAATATGTTTGGCCCAAAAACAACACTGCACATCACCAAAAGAACACCATCCCACAGTGAAGCATGGTGGTGGCAGCATCATGCTTTGGGGCTGTTTTTCTTCAGCTAGAACTGGGGCCTTAGTTAAGCTAGAGGGAATTATGAACAGTTCCAAATACCAGTCAATATTGGCACAAAACCTTCAGGCTTCTGCTAGAAAGCTGAATATGAAGAGGAACTTCATCTTTCAGCATGACAACGACCCAAAGCATACATCCAAATAAACAAAGGAATGGCTTCACCAGAAGAAGATTAAAGTTTTGGAATGGCCCAGCCAGAGCCCAGACCTGAATCCGATTGAAAATCTGTGGGGTGATCTAAAGACGGCTGTGCACAGGAGATGCCCTTGCAATGTGACAGATTTAGAGTGGAAGAGTGGCCAAATCTTGCCAAGTCAAAATGTGCCATGCTGATAGACTCATACCCAAAAAGACTGAGTGCTGTAATAAAATCAAAAGGTGCTTCAACAAAGTATTAGTTTAAGGGTGTGCACACCATATTATTTTATTTTTATATTTTTTCTTCCCTCTACCTAAAAGATTTCAGTTTGTTTTTCAATTGAGTTGTACAGTTTATAGGTCACATTAAAGGTGGAAAAAGTTCTGAAATGATTTATCTTTGTCTCATTTTTTTAGAAACCTGAAATTTTAACAGGGGTGTGTAGACTTTTTATATCCACTGTATATACTGAATTACCACTTTATTAGAGACACCTGCCCTTTCATGACTGGGGGCTTCCCTGTAAGGAAATAAGACATATGACCACAAGTGAAGTACAAAATCAAGTAAGGGTGGGGGGCGTGGCCGGAAGCTGGTATGTGAGGACGCATGTAGAAGAGCTCCGGGCCCAGTTTACCTAACTTCTACATTATCCTGTTAATTCATCGCCGCAAACATTCCATCTAGAACCGGCAGGAGGTCGGGAAAGACCCGCGACCTGAGTATGGCACGTAATAAGGCGCAATCTGCAGTGGACAAGCTCCGCGAGTTTGCACGTGTGGAAGACCAAGATGGCGCGGGATCAAGTGCATTGCCAGTGGAGAGGACGAAGGAGGATGCGGTGTCTGAGGAGACGGGAGACGCAGCCAGTGAACCCTCTCTCAAGCAAGTAACTGAACAGCTGTTACAGGCGATTTCTGTATGCCGCACGTCCATGGTGGGCAAGCTAGAGGAGGTAAAGGTGGATATCGGCCTACTCCGCCATGATATGCAGGCCATCCGAGACCGCGTTAAGGAAACTGAAAACAGGATTTCTGATGTGGAAGACCGCCTGCAACCGCTTCCCGATAAGGTACAGGAATTGGAGCAAAAAATAAACTTTTGGCAGCAGAAATGTGACGATTATGAGAATCGCACAAGACGCAACAACTTGCGGATTATCGGCATGCCAGAGAAAGCTGAGGGTAATAACTCATGTGCGTTTGTCACTACCTGGCTCCGAGATTCCTTCCCGGATGCGGCATTTTCGGCGGCATTCATCATTGAACGAGCACACCGCGTTCCCGCCAAACCTCCTATACCGGGGGCACCACCAAGACCCTTGCTTGCAAGGTTATTGAACTCTATGGACAGAGATCATATATTGCAGATGGCGCGTACAAAACAAGAGCTTAAATATGAAAACAGCACTGTGATGATCTTTCCGGATTTCTCATCCGAGCTACAAAAGCGCAGAGCCACGTTCAGTGTCGTGAAAAGGAGGCTAAGGGAGAAAAATTTGCCATACTTCATGGTTTATCCAGCTCGCTTAAGAGTAGCAGATGGCGATGTGAGCCGGTTCTTCAATAGCCCTGAGGAAGCCACTAACTGGTTGGATGGAAGAGGAAGAAATGCAAGAGCCCCAAGAGAATAGTGGGAACACTCCTCCATAAGTTATTTTATTGTCTGTTTGCGGAAATGGGACACAGGAATCTGGACATTGGATCAGAGGTATCATCTGCACTGTCTAAGTATCTATTCACTGGACTCTCAGGATACAGTTTAATTTCCACTTGATCTAAATATCCGAGATACCGAGAGGATCATAAGAAGGAGAGGAGGAATGAATAGCATATATGTTCCATGGTTACTGAGAGTGTCCGTACTGGCCCGATGTCCGGGGGTTTTTGTCCTGAGGTTCCATTAGAGGTTAGGGATTGGGTCCTAGACGATATGTTTAGATTCATTTTTGTATTAGTTTCAAGATTATTGGTGCTATAGGTTAAATACCAAAAGCACACCCCGTTAACTCGATAGTGCCACATAACAAACGAGGTATACTGCTTTTGTCTCCATGTGTCAAGAGTGATGCGATTGGTTAAATGTTATACCATGCAGGCACTCACAGTATATGTCAGGATAAGCCTGACAGTTAAAATGTTATGTTATAAGTGCTGTATCAGTTATAATGCAAAGTGGTGGGAGAAGTGGAAGGTAACTGCGGTTCATTGTATAATATCATCATGGCAGAATTGCGTATAATGTCATGGAATGTCAGGGGATTGGGAGCTGCTAGAAAAAGAGCTATGGTGTTCACTGCAGTCAGGAGATTTAATCCACATGTCCTCTGCCTGCAGGAGACCCACTTAACAGCAGAAAATACGAGGCGTATGCAAAAATCATGGATTCAATGGGCGCTGCACTCTTGTTATACGAATATGTCTAGGGGAGTGTCTCTCATGATACACAAGTCTCTTAGGTGGGAAGTAGAAGCAAGCCAGGTAGACACGGCAGGAAGATTTGTGTTTGTAGCTGCCTACATAAACTGTATACTGTATGTTATCATAGGGGTATATGTCCCTCCGCCCTTTTCCATGCAGGTGATTCAGCAGGCGGTGAGCTTTGCAGCTTCTTATCCATCAGCTCGTGTAGTCAGCATGGGTGATTTTAACATGACCTTAGATAGGGACCTGGATAGGCACCATCCGGTGGAGGCTGCTGATAACCATTACAATAGCAGGACATCTCTAGCAGAACTGTTGGAGGAGGTAGGATGGGTGGATATGTGGAGACTGAGGCATCCAGATATCAGGCAGTATTCATGCTACTCAGCCAGTCATGGTACGTTGTCGCGCATAGATTATGTTTTAGGCAACTCATATACGAGCTCCTTGATGTATGATGTAGAATATGGTTCTAGAGGCATATCAGATCACACTCCTATGCAATTGACGTTTAGGCTGGGTGGGGATGCGATCAGACGCTCGGCTCTGATTAATCCCTTTTGGTTGACCCTGTTCGGACCGTCTGATCGTATCCCTGATCAATTGAAAGTATTTCTGGAGGGACATGAGGAAGAATCGAATAATACATTATTGTGGGAAACCATGAAAGCATATCTCAGAGGATGCCTCAGATCCACCATATCATATATTAAGAAGTTAGCGGCTAGACAAGAGGAGGTTCTGGCAGCAGATTGTTCTAGATTAGAGGCAGCATATGTCACCAACCCTAATGATCTTAACAAGGAGGAGTGGTTGTCAAAAGGGAGACAGTACTTGACTCTGCTTAAGGAAAAAGCTCAGAGGAAATTGTTTTTCTCCAAACAAACTTATTTTGAGCTGGGCAACCAGTCCAGTAAACTGTTAGCCCACATCGTTAGGCAGAGTCAAGCATCTCCTGCTATACTACGCATTAAAGCAGCAGATGGACAGATGCTCTTAGACCCAGAGGCTATAGCAGCTAGATTTAAAGAATATTATAGGAACCTTTATGACTCTAGGATGAACTATGAATTAGAGGATGTTATGCAATACCTTGGGGATGTGGAATTTCCGACTTTGACGCAGGAAGCAGTAGACAGTTTGGAGGCGCCCATATCTATCTTAGAGATACAGGAGTCAATTTCACAGCTGGCGAGGGGTAAGGCCTCGGGACCTGATGGAATACCTTTAGAGGTATATGTTAAATACTCTGCTCACATTATTCCTCTTCTGCTTAAAATGTATAATGATGCCTTCAGAAATGGATGTTTTCCGCCAACAATGTACGATGCAACCATAGTAATGCTTTTGAAACCTGGCAAGGAACCGGATGATTGTGGGTCGTATCGTCCAATATCCTTGTTAAATTTAGACTATAAGGTTATAGCAAAAATATTGGCAGTACGACTGGGTAGAGTGGCCACAGCCCTGGTACATCCAGATCAATCTGGATTTATGCCAGGTAGGTCAACTACTGACAATATCAGAAGAGTGCAGGTAGTGACTCAGATTGGTGTTCAGAGGCAGGAGAAATGGGCTCTGGCTTCATTAGACACAGCAAAGGCATTCGATTCGGTTGAATGGCCATATTTGTTCCAAGTTCTGAGGAAATTCGGCTTTGGCCCTAAATTCAGAAGATGGGTGGAGTTATTATATAAAAGTCCCAGAGCAGGTATATTAGTGAATGGGATATTGTCAGATAACTTTGATCTGAAGAGAGGAACCAGACAGGGCTGCCCCCTATCGCCATTACTGTTCGCCTTGGCTATAGAACCACTGGCCATGCGCATAAGATCAGATCCACACTATCAAGGCATTCAAATAGGAGAACAGGAGGATAGAGTTGGGTTGTATGCCGACGACATGGTGCTTTTCATGTCGCAGACGGAGTCTACACTCCCCAGGGTAATCACTATAATTGAATTATTCAGCCAATTTTCTGGACTACGGATAAATTGGTCAAAATCGACTCTTTGCCCTTTATACCAACTGGAAGATACCTTTGACTCAGGAGAGCTGCCTATCGTGCACAGCTATAAATATTTGGGTGTACATATCACCAAAGATGTCACGTCTTTCCATACACTAAATATTCAACCTTTACTGACATACTGTAAGGAGAAATTTAGGGTATGGCAGAACTTGCCTTTGTCTGCACCAGGGAGAATCAATTTGATAAAGTTGATTGTTCTGCCAAAGTGCTTGTATATTCTGCAGCATGCACCATATGCAGTTCCAAAAAAGTTTTTTCAAAATCTCACCTCGCTGATGTCACCCTTTATCTGGGGCGCTAATAGGCCCAAAATTTCGATAGTCAACCTGTCCCGTTTCAAAAAGGAAGGAGGCATGTCTTTACCCGATGTATACCTATACTATTTAGCTGGACAATTGAGGAACATTAAATCTTGGCTGTCACCGGAGGGTGAATTGTGTAGACAGGAGAAGCAACTGGCCGAGTATCTGGGAGTAGGCAACTTATGGTCGGTTCTGGAGCAACCTAGTTTATTTTCACGTAGGCTACTACCAATTCATAGGGTGGCCATTCAGGTCTGGAAAGCTAGTAGGGGCCTGCATGGTGTGGGAACGGATCTGCAGGAGACCCCGATCTGGGATAACCCCATGTTCCCTGATTTACTGGCAATGCAAGAAAAGGCGTTCTGGAAGGAACATGGGGTTGTCACATTGGGCAATCTTTACAGCAATAATGTTTTCAACGATTATGAATCCATGAGTCGTAGACACGAACTACCTAGACAAGCTTTCTATAGATTCCTACAGTTGAGGCACGCCTTACAAACTCATTATAGAGTTACCCCAATCTCACTGTCCAATTTCCCAGTGAGAGTTATTCGTTCACAAGGACCACGCGGTTTTATCTCAACATTGTATACCCATCTACTGGATGCAAAGCTGAAGGGCATTCCTTTCCAAGCACTCAGTAAATGGAAGGCTAAAATTCCAGACTTAAGTAACGAAGATGAGACAGATATTCTAGAATCCCCCACATTAGTGTCGCCTGCCGTGAACAACAAGTTTATCCAAGTATGCATAATACACCAGAGCTACTTGACCCCGCTGAGGTTAAACAGAATGGGTAGACTTACTCATTCTGAGTGTCATAGGTGTAGGTCGGTGGATGCTGACTTTTGGCACCTTATATGGGAATGCCCTTATGTACAAGCGTTCTGGGAAAAGGTAGTCAAATTACTAACTGATCTGCTGGGATGCGTAGTACCATTGCATTCGAAGATTTGCCTCTTTGGAATAATAGATGAGACTAGGTACTCACATCATACTAGAATATTCCTTAGGGAAGTATTGTTCTTGGCACGGAAGGCGATTGCCATGAGGTGGATGGGTGATAGACCACCCACCTTAACACAATGGAAACAACTAGTTAACGCCATTATACCATATGAAAATATTGTATATAAAAATAGAGGTTGTACATCTAAGTTTCAAAAGGTATGGGGAATTTGGTGCACTTCCCCGAGTACTGCTTATTCCACACATAGATTGTCTGAGGCTTTAAGGGCAGAACAAGGCGAATAGCAGGGATTCTGTGGGTTGGAAGGTAGAATGTACTGAAATAAATAAGCTGGAATAAATATACAATATTCATGAGATACTGTTTGTTATGGGAGGAAGAATCTTCGGCTAGAAGTAAGAGGCAGAGTAACGATACAGCACAGAAGTTTATTGTCAACTGTTATTTTATTATTGTATTTATTTTAGTTAACATTATAATGCACAAGTCATATGTACACCTATATGAGATAACAATAATATTGTACAATTAATGCTGGATTTTGTACAAAGAATGTCATTACTATTTGCTTTGTGTTTTCAATAAAACGAATAAAAAAAAAAAAAAATCAAGTAAGGGTGGGTTCACATCAGCGTTATGGATTCAGTTTTTGTTTTCATTATAACATGGTTATAACGGAAAATAACGGAATCCATAAGACGGAAATCAAAATAGAAGCCTTTAAGAGACATTCCGTTTTGATCCTTCATAATACAAGTCTATAGGCAGCATAAAGGATCCGTCCTGGTTTCCATTATGCAGGAGTCCAGTCCTGCATAACGGAAACAGGACAGATCCGTTATGCTGTCCATAGACTTGTATTATGACGGAATGCAAAACGGAAGCCTTTAAAAGTCACTGTATAATACCGTTGAGGGGCCCTGACAATAAAATCTTTTAGCCCTCCTCCTAGGTGGGCCCCTTCTGAGTTCGGGCCCCAAAGCAGCCATTTCCCCTTCTTCTCCTATAGCTATGCCCCTGATCTCTGGGACAAGGTAGAACAAGTTGTTTAGAACATGTCACTATTTCCATCTGATTTACGGCAACAATGAATTACTATAAGGCCCCTTTCACACGGGCGTTGCGGGAAAAGGTGCGGGTGCGTTGCGGGAACATGAGCGATTTTTCCGCGCGAGTGCAAAACATTGTAATGCGTTTTGCACTCGCGTGAGAAAAATTCACGCATGTTTGGTACCCAAACCCGAACTTCTTCACAGAAGTTCGGGCTTGGGATCGGTGTTCTGTAGATTGTATTATTTTCCCTTATAACATGGTTATAAGGGAAAATAATAGCATTCTGAATACAGAATGCATAGTAAAATAGCGCTGGAGGGGTTAAAAAAATAAAATAAAAAATTTAACCTTAGTCCACTTGATCGCGCAGCCGTCATCTCTTCTGTCAACCTTCTTTGCTGATTGCAGGAAAAGGGCCTGTGGTTACGTCACTCCGGTCATCACATGGTCCATCACATGATCCATCACCATGGTAAAAGATCATGTGATGGATCATGTGATGACCGGAGTGACGTCACCACAGGTCCTTTTCCTGCAATCAGCAAAGAAGGAGACAGAAGAGAAGCCGTGCTGCGCGATCAAGTGGACTAAGGTGAGTTTATTTATTTATTTATTTTTTTAACCCCTCCTGCCCTATTTTACTATGCATTCTGTATTCAGAATGCTATTATTTTCCCTTATAACCATGTTATAAGGGAAAATAATAATGATCGGGTCTCCATCCCGATCGTCTCCTATCAACCGTGCGTGAAAATCGCACCGCATCCGCACTTGCTTGCGGATGCTTGCGATTTTCACGCAACCCCATTCATTTCTATGGGGCCTGCATTACGTGAAAAACGCACAAAGAGGAGCATGCTGCAATTTTCACACAACGCACAAGTGATGCGTGAAAATCACCGCTCGTGTGCACCGCCCCATAGAAATGAATGGGTCATGATTCAGTGCGGGCGCAATGCGTTCAACTCACGCATCGCATCTGTGCAGAATACTCGCCCGTGTGAAAGGGGCCTAATTCTGAGGGCCAAAAGATGTTCATTGAGCTATCACATCAGTGTCCCTAATAAAGTAACCATTGTGTGTGTATGTGTGTGTGTGAATCTGAACTTAAAATCAACTAAATAAAATCAGACATTGCTTTTGAATCTTTGGTTCAACAGGATAATTTATAACACAAACTAATGAAACTGGCTTTGACAAAAATGATGGTACCCTTAACTTAATATTTTATTGCACAACCCTTTGAGGCAATCACTGCAATCAAGCAATTATTTTAACTGTCAACAAGACTTCTATACCTGTCCACAGGTATTTTGGCCCACCCCTCATGGGCAAACAATGTATCTGGCTTGAAGGGTGCCTTCTCCAGACTGCATGTTTCAGCTGCTTCCACAGATATTTAATTGAATTTAGATCAAGGCTCATAGAAGGCAACTTCAGAATAGTCCAATGCTTTGCTCTTAGCCATTCTTGGATGCTTTTAGCTGTGTGTTCTGTGTCATTATCCTTTTGAGACTGAAACCAAACTTTCTGACACTGGGGAGCACATTTTGCTCCAGAATGCCTTGAAAGTCTTGAGATTTCATTGTACCCTGCACAGATTCCAGACACCCTATGCCAGATACAGAAAACATAACCGAGCCTCCTCCATGTTTTACCGTAGGTATGCTTCATTTTTGCATCTGTGAGCATAGAGTTGATGCGACTTGCCAAAAAACTCCAGTTTTGTCTCATCTATACAAAGGACATTCTCTCAGAAGTTTTGTGGCTTGTCAATATGCATTTTGGCAACTTCCAGTCTCGCTTTTTTATAATTTGCTTTCAACAGTACTTTCTTACTCAGTCGTCTTCCATTAAGTCCACTTTGGCTAAGACAGCGATGGATGTTGCAATCTAACGCTAATGTAGCTTGACCATTGAGATCACCTATAATCTCTTTGGAAGTTGTTCTGGGCTCTTTGGTTAACATGTGTATTACTCATCTCTTCAATTTGTCTTCAATTTTCCACATCCAGTGAGGTTGGCTACAGTCCCATAGACCTTAAATATCTAAATAATATATGCAACTATAGTAACAGGAACAGGACTTACCCACTCTACTGTGGGCCGCCTTTGTGTGTGACTGTGTTCTCTGCACTCTGAGAACTGCAAACGGCTCTGCGAGCAAGCTTATATCTGGTTTCTGGTTTCTTTATCCCACCCTTCTGGAGGGGTCTAAGCTGGGACAAGTTGGACAGTTCCATCCTTTACAACTGGCATGCTCCATGCTACTATGGAGACGTTGTCCAGTTCATGAGGGAACATCAACTGGACAGCCTCAAGTGCGACTTGTAGAAACCCTGTTTGATGCCCTGGAACATGAACTCAAAGACTCTGTTCCCAGAAACAGTCTACAACACACCTCGGTGCTGTATTTCCTGGGATTCATATTGTTGGGGCTATCCAGAAGGCCTAGCGCCTTATGAACCGGTTTAAGGACACTATATAACTTGCCAGTAATCACATTATTCTCGGGAGGGAGCGCATGTGCCCATCCTGGTTTGCCACAGCTTTATCTACAGTCTGCTGGGAGACTATAACATCTTGGACCTCCAGGTCATTGATGGCAAAGAAGAGGACTAAACCTCTATGCTTCCCCCTCTCCCCTCTTTGTGTCTGTCCTTCAATAAGGCTTCAGGCATAGATAGGATTTCGAAACAAAAGGTATAGGACGGCTCACCCTTTTGATGGTGATGTATAGGTGCTCCAATCTAGTGCGACACCCTACTCACCAAGTCAGTCAAATATATGAAAGTGAATGGGCACTCTGATAAATGGAGTCACATATGAAAATTAGATCAATATCGAGAATTTATTAGTATCACACAATAATATACCACATTAGTATATTGGTATTGACTATTAAAGAGACCCTGGCATATGTTAAAAATATACAATAAAAAAAAAATAATAATAATAATATAAAATAAAATGTATATATAGATAAAAATAAAAATTGTACAATCAATATAAAATCATATAAAATATGAGTGGTTGGTTTCCTCCTGTCAGAACCCAGATAGGAAGGAACCAGATGTTAGCACAATATGGAGGCTAAATCAAACAATCTCTATAAACATAACAGGCACAGTTAGCTCCGCAATATATGTATCCTGATAGGTTTCTATAGAAAAAGCCTCTGGTGTAGTGGGGCGGTTTGTAGGTAATATTCACAGATATGAGGTCAAAGTTCTAAAGTTCCTCAGAAATAAATGTATGGTAATCCTACAATCGTTGTACAAGCTTAGGTTTGCTTATCAGAGAATCATAGTCCTTTCTTATTCCACAGTTATATGCGTGTATCGGTATTAGCATTCAACCGATTTGTGGACAGTGACACTTTCAGATAGAACGTTGTTCTGAATAGATTACACAGCAGAAGGTGATTGTTAAAGCAGTTTAGTAAGCTCTCAGTGTGAGCAGATAGTACTCACGTTTAGCAGCCTCAGTTCGTGGCGTCCCACGTGCTGTAATTGTATGATAAGCTTGCCTACTGTTTCATCTAATGAAAAAGATCTTTCCTTTGGTTGTATACTGGATCTTTAATCTTCTGCTGGATTATAGCTGTATCGAGCTGTTACACACGCGGTCCCGATATTTCCACTGGTTGTACAGTCAGTGGGATTCCTTTAGCGTCCCACGTGTCTCAAAGTCTATAGAGCCCCAGTGTTTAATAGTGAGACGGCTGTGTGCCGATTCCTTTCAGAATGGCAAAATTGGAATTCCGCTAGTGGATTCCTTTGGTGAAGCGCTTCACTTGTGGACCATCCGATCGGTGTTGTCCGACATATGACCGGCTGTTTTAATCCAATGACCAAGTGTTACCGCCAGACACGTTTCGGGGACTATTCTTGTCTCCTTCCTCAGTAGTTATGCTCGGTCTCTGTGTGTAGCCGGGTTTTATACGTGCCCTCTCCAGATTGTCTGGAAAAAGTGGACTGGAATCCATGGTAGGTCAATGATAGTTTATCTTTGCAGTTATCTCACCATATAGGTGCGTCTTTTCATGGCCTCATGCGTTTTTTGGTCCAAAAGGGTCTCCATCTCCTATTCTACAGTTTCTATGGATTATTATCCACTCAATATTTTGCATTAATGTAGAGTGACTACATATTTATAAATTTCTCATACAGAGTATAGCATCAAAAGGATAATTATTCAAACATTACAAAATGTAACCGATGTAATATATAAAGTGAATGTCTCTCAATCATGAGTAGAATAATGTATATAGAGAACTATAGAAGTGTTTCTTTATTTCAAAAGCAGATTACATATTAGCTTATACTCACTATATAGTGATAAGACATTTTAGCTTTATCTTATGTTAGCAGCAAAAAAGTTACGTACATTATAGACAGATCGTTCTACTTGCATAGAACATACCGTTCATTTTATTGTCTACATATTATTTTGTTTTATTTCTATTGGCATGTCAATATTTCTATAGGGCTTGTTGGTACTGGTTGGAAAAGTGCCCTTACGGTTATCTTGCGGTATATGTGCGTTTTATATGGGCTTCTGCTTTTTATGATCTAAGGTCTCTCTGACTCCTATGATGGAATTACTACATTTTGTTTTCCACTGCGTATATTGCATTAGTGTCATATAAACAGTTATTATCAGTGTCAAAATATATATAGAAAAATCTCAAAAAAAAGGATATTGTATAATAATGACAACACTATTTTATTCTTATTAAGATGTAAGTGTGTCTCCAGGGCTTATTGATACCGATTGGTATCGATTGCACAGACATTGACAAATCTGAAGAAGAAGCCATTCAGATGAAGTCAGAATTTCAACTTAAAAAATATCCGGATAAACTGTTAGATGATGCATTGAATAAAGCAAGAGACCTAGATAGGAACACATTCTTTTCCTCTGACTCAGTGAGAACAAAGAAAAAACAAGAGGAAGACATACTTCGTATAGTACTCCCTTTCAATGCACAGCACAAAACTATCGAGAAAATTATAAATAAACACTGGCACCATATTAAGAGAGATAAGGTTATAGGCTCTCTCATTCCTATGGTTCCCCAAATAGTTTATACCAAGGCCCCAAATTTGGGACTCAAATTAGCTCCCTCCATTAAACATTCTAAAAAAGACAATCAATCAATACATGGCTGAACATGAGTTGCTTCCACAGATGTGGAAGCTGCATTAACTGTAAGAACACCTCATTTCCCAGGAAAACCACAAAAGTAAACTCAACACAAAATACATTTTCATGGGAAATAAAAAACTTCATAACCTGTAATACCCCCAATGTGATCTACTTGATACAATGTACCTGTTCCAAACAATATATCGGTAGAACAAAAAGACCTTTGAAGGTCAGAATAGCCGAACACATCAACAATATCAAAAAAGGCTATGAGAAACATGCACTGTCCAAGCATTTCAAATTGGTGCACAATCAAGATCCTAAAGACCTGATATTTATAGCACTAGAACAAATAACACGCCATTGGAGAGGAGGAGACCATATATCAAGGATGTCGAGAGCAGAATCCAGAAGGATTTTTGACTTCGGCAGCCTACTACCAGATGGTCTGAACGCAGAACTGGAAATATTCGGCTTTCTGTGAAGGGGTGGGTGCCCTGGTCTGACGGGGGATTGCAGTTAGGCTGTTTTTCCAGCACTGGGATCCTCTCTTGGACCTGGGCCCCCATCCCATATCCATCATTACACATCTCTCGAGCAGGACTCAGAAATCTTCCACTGCTTTTCAATCAGTGCCAACCAGCTCCACGTAATAATAAACACACACTCCCATCACGCTATAAAGCGATAGATTCACTACAAATAACACATTTGAATAGTAATCCAATATTTGGATACAAACACAGTCACTAGACACAGATGTTATATTATATGATATACTTTTTTGGGATACATTGACATTGGAAATTTAGACACATCCACAATAGATGTTTATATTAGAAATATCCCATATTGAGATATCAGATGAAATTCAGTCACAACATAGACTTTGTGCCGTCACCAAATATATATAAAAAATATTTCGACACATATAATTTTTTCTTCCTGTTTTTCTTACACTCACTTGTATATATTGGTACACTTTTAATTAGTTGAACCATATGACACTAATGCAATGCAATCAATGCAAAATGAAATATAGGAATTTCACCATAGAAGTCATAGATCATGTGGACCAAAAAACGCCAAAAAGTCCATGTAAAAACGCACATATACCGCAGGACAACCGCAAAGGCATCATTCAGATTTTGTCCTCCAATCGGTATCAATAAGCCCTAGAGACACACTTACATCTTAATAAGAATAAAATAGTGTTGTCATTATTATACAATATCCTTTTTTTTGAGATTTTTCTATATATATTTTGACACTGATAATAACTGTTTATATGACACTAATGCAATATACGCAGTGGAAAACAAAATGTAGTAATTCCATCATAGGAGTCAGAGAGACCTTAGATCATAAAAAGCAGAAGCCCATATAAAAAGGCACATATACCGCAAGATAACCGTAAGGGCACTTTTCCAACCAGTACCAACAAGCCCTATAGAAATATTGACATGCCAATAGAAATAATACAAAATAATATGTAGACAATAAAATGAACGGTATGTTCTATGCAAGTAGAACGATCTGTCTATTATGTACGTAACTTTTTTGCTGCTAACATAAGATAAAGCTAAAATGTCTTATCACTATATAGTGAGTATAAGCTAATATGTAATCTGCTTTTGAAATAAAGAAACACTTCTATAGTTCTCTATATACATTATCCTACTCATGATTGAGAGACATTCACTTTATATATTACATCGGTTACATTTTGTAATGTTTGAATATATATCCTTTTGATGCTATACTCTGTATGAGAAATGTATAAATATGTAGTCACTCTACATTAATGCAAAATATTGAGTGGAAAATAACCCATAGAAACTGTAGAATAGGATATGGAGACCCTCTGGACCAAAAAACGCATGAGGCCATGAAAAGACGCATCTATATCGCATCTATTTGGTGAGATAACTGCAAAGATAAACTATCATTGACCTACCATGGATTCCAGTCCACTTTTTCCAGACAATCTGGAGAGGGCACGTATAAAACCCGGCTACACACAGAGACCGAGCATAACTACTGAGGAAGGAGACAAGAATAGTCCCCGAAACGCCCCCTGGATCTCACAGGCCGGAAGCTGTATGAGTAATACACACAGTATTACTCATACAGCCAATGCATTCCAATACAGAAGTATTGGAATGCATTGTAAAGGATTAGACCCCCAAAAGTTCAAGTCCCAAAGTGGGAACAAAAAATAAAGTGAAAAAAAAAAGTTTAAAAAATCAAGTTTCCCCCCCAAAAATGAAAAGTTTCAAGTAAAAATAAACAAAAACGTCATTTTCCCCAAATAAAGTAAAAAAAAATGGTAAAAAATAGGGGGCAAAAAAAAAGTATACATATTAGGTATCGCCGCGTCCGTATTGACCGGCTCTATAAACATATTACATGACCTAACCCCTCAGATGAACACCGTAAAAAATAAAAACTGTGCTAAATAAACAATTTTTTTGTCACCTTACATCACAAAAAGTACAACAGCAAGCGATCAAAAAGGCGTTTGCCCACCAAAATAGTACCAATCTAACCGTCACCTCATCCCGCAAAGAATTAGCCCCTACCTGAAACAATCGCCCAAAAAATTTAAAAAACTATGGCTCAGAATATGGAGACACTAAAACATCATTTTTTTTGTTTTAAAAAAGCTGTTACTGTGTAAAACTTACATAAATATAAAAAAAGTATACATATTAGGTATCGCCGCGTCCGTATCGACCGGCTCTATAAAAATATGACATGACCTAACCCCTCAGATGAACACCGTAAAAGAAATTTAAATAAAAACTGTGCTAAATAAACAATTTTTTGTCACCTTATATCACAAAAAGTGTAATAGCAATCGATCAAAAAGTCACACGCACCCCAAAATAGTGGCAATAAAACAGTCATCTCATCCCACAAAGATCATACCCTACCCAAGATAATCACCCAAAAACTGAAAAAATTATGGCTCTTAGACTATGGAAGCACTAAAACATGATTTTTTTTGCTTCAAAAATAAAATCATTGTGTAAAACTTACATAAATAAAAAATGTATACATATTAGGTATCGCAGCGTCCGTAATAACTTGCTCTATAAAAATATCACATGACCTAACCCCTTAGGTGAATACCGTAAAAAAATTAAAAAAAAACGGTGTAAAAAAAGACATTTTTTGTCACCTTACATCACAAAAAGTGTAATAGCAAGCAATTAAAAAGTCACACGCATCCCAAAATAGTGCCAATAAAACCGTCATCTCATCCCGCAAAAATCATACCCTACCCAAAAACTGAAAAATTTATGGCCTTTAGACTATGGAAACACTAAAACATGATTTTTTTTGTTTCAAAAAAGAAATCATTGTGTAAAAAAAAGTATACATATTAGGTATCGCCGCATCCGTGACAACCTGGTCTATAAAAATATCATATGATCTAACCTGTCAGATGAATGTTGTATATAACAAAAAATAAAAACGGTGCCAAAACAGCTATTTCTTGTTACCTTGCCTCACAAAAAGTGTAATATAGAGCAACCAAAAATTATATGTACCCTAAACTAGTACCAAGAATACTGCCACCCTATCCCGTAGTTTCTAAAATGGGGTCACTTTTTTGGAGTTTCTATTCTAGGGGTGCATCAGGGGGGCTTCAAATGGGACACGGTGTAAAAAAAAACAGTCCAGCAAAATCTGCCTTCCAAAAACCATATGGCATTCCTTTCCTTCTGCGACCTGCCGTTTGCCCGTACAGCAGTTTACAACCACATATGGGGTGTTTCTGTAAGCTACACAATCAGGGCCATAAATATTGAGTTTTGTTTGGCTGTTAACCCTTGCTTTGTTACTGGGAAAAATTATTCAAATGGAAATTTGCCCAAAAAATTTAATTCTGAAATTTCATCTCCATTTGCCAATAACTCTTGTGGAACACCTAAAGGGTTAACAACGTTTGTAAAATCTGTTTTGAATACCTTGAGGGGTGTAGTTTATAGAATGGGGTCATTTTTGGGTGGTTTCTATTATGTAAGCCTCGCAAAGTGACTTCAGACCTGAACTGGTCCCTAAAAATGGGGTTTTTGAAAATTTCTGAAACATTTCAAGATTTGCTTCTAAACTTCTAAGCCTTGTAACATCCCCAAAATATAAAATATCATTCCCAAAATGATCCAAACATGAAGCAGATATATGGGGAATGTAAAGTAATAACTATTTTTGGAGGTATTACTATGTATTATAGAAGTAGAGAAATTGAAACTTGGAAATTTGCTATTTTTTACAAATTTTTGGTAAATTTGCTATTTTTTTTATAAATAAAAATTATATTTTTTTTACTTCATTTTACCAGTGTCATGAAGTACAATATGTGACGAAAAACAATCTCAGAATGGCCTGGATAAGTCAAAGCGTTTTAAAGTTATCAGCACTTAAAGTGACACTTGTCAGATTTGCAAAAAATTGCCTGGTCCTTAAGGTGAAATAAGGCTGTGTCCTGAAGGGGTTAAACAGTTCAGTGTTTTATTCACACATAAGGAAAAACAAAAAGTAACGGTTTGCAGTCTTGGTGTTGGTTCACACCATAAAAAGTTCACAGAACAAAAGCTTTCACCTGGTCAGCTGTTTTTCCACCCGCAGTCCACAGCAGGCTTTAGGGCCTGTTTCCCAGCAGGCGTCTCTCAGTGAGATGTGGCTTCTTTCACTCCCAGGAAAGTTCTCAGTTCCCAAACACACAGAGACTGACAGCGCTCCACTGTCAGGGAGGAGAAAACCACACCCAGCTGAGACGGCTGGCTGGGTTTTATACAAACCAAAAATGACCCAGCCTGGAGCGTGGGTAGGAGCCACCCACCCAGCACTTTGGCTACTCCCAGTAAGAGGCGGCCCGGATCGGCTTTACAGCCATACTAACAACAAAACAGTGTCAGTCAGCACTAGCTCCTGCTGACACTTTAAACTACCGGCTCTTACCTCACCGAGGTCAGGAATTTTGGTGACACGTACCTTCCATCAATGACAGCTCCTTGCGCCTTCCTACATACCTCCCCCCTTTGTTCAACCCTGAGGGGGTGAAGACCCGCCAGACAGTGTACCAGGGACAGGGCATCTCTGTTTCCCTGTAACCTGCCTGCCCTATGTTTCATGGAAAACTTGAAGTTTTATAAAGATAGGAACCATCTGGTGACCCGAGCATTCCTCTCTTTGGCTTGGCTCATGCACTTGAGAGGGCAGTGGTCGGTCACCAGACGGAACTTTCTCCCCAACAAATAATAGCGGAGAGACTTGAGTGCCCACTTGATGGCCAGGCACTCTCTATCCACTATACTGTACCTAATCTCAGCTGGGGAAAGTTTGCGGCTCAGGAAAAAAACAGGATGTTCCTCCCCATTGATGTCCTGAGAGAGTACAGCTCCGAGGCCTACTTCAGAGGCATCGGTCTGTACCACAAACTCCCTCTTGAAGTCAGGCATCACCAATACCGGGGACCCACACAGGGCAGACTTCAAAACGGAGAAAGCCTTTTCCACCTGCTCATTCCACTGAACCATCACTGACTTGCGTCCCTTCAAAAGGCCTGTCAATGGTGCGGCGACTGTAGCAAAATCGGGGACAAACCTCATATAGTACCCCACCATACCCAGGAACGACTTTACTTGCAGAGTAGTGACAGGTCGGGGCGAGCCTGTACTTTAGGTAGGTGACTTTCCAAGTCAGTGCTGTGGATAACAATATCGTCCAGGTACGCTAAAGCGTACTGACAATGTGGACGGAGTACAATGTCCATTAGCCTTTGAAATGTGGCGGGATACAGCCCCTCTGGCGTGATGAAAGCAGTTTTTTCCTTGGCAGCCTCCGTCAAGGGTACCTGCCAGTACCCTTTGGTGAGGTACAACACAGAAAAATATCGGGCTTGACCCAACTTCTCAATAAGCTCATCCACTCGGGCATGGAATATATGTCAAACTTGGACACCTCATTCAGTTTGCGGAAGTCGTTACAGAACCGCAATGTCCCGTCCGGTTTGGGTATTAAGACTATCAGACTGGCCCATTCACTTTTTGACTCCTCGATGACACCTAGCTGGAGCATTAGCTGCACTTCCTCCACGATGGCTTGTCGCCGAGCCTCGGGTGACCACTGACCAGTATGGTTTTAACCGGACTTTTGCCTGAGGTTCAGTGATTATGTCATGTCGGACTAGGGAAGTACATCCTGGGAAGTCCGAGAACACATCCGCGTTCCGACTAATGAACTCCCTGACTTCTTGAGCCTGTTTAGAGGAGAGGCTGTCAGCAATTTTCACTGTGGCAGCCGCTTCCCTTGCTTCAGAGAGAGGGGCCGAAACCGCTTCACCTAGGAACCCTGGTTGTGGGCTGTTGTCCGTACAGGTTTCCCTATCTTTCCAGGGTTTGAGCAGATTCACATGGTACACCTGCTCTGGGTTTTGCCTCCCTGGCTGGTGTACCTTGTAATCTACCTCTCCAATTTCAAGCACCTTGTAGGGCCCCTGCCACCTAGCTAGGAACTTACTCTCTAGGGTTGGTACCAGAACCAATACCCGATCACCCAGGTTAACGGTCCGGACCCGAGCCTGCCGATTATAGATCCTACTCTGGGCTCGCTGAGCTGCCTCCATATGCTCCCTAACCAGAGGCAAAACTGTTTCCATCCATCCTTGCATCTGACTGACATACTCAACAACACTTCTGTAACGGTCACGTCCACACACACACAGGGGGAACGGTAGTGACCACTGCGCTCCACCCTCACCCCTGGCCCTGCCTACTTGCCTCACGAGTCCTGATGACAGGGGACAACTGGACGGCAGTCCCTAACTTAGGATATGTGCAGGGAAGACAGACAAGACAAAATACGGAACATGAACGGACCGGGTCAGAACCAAGAGAGCTACGCAGTACA
The DNA here is from genome assembly GCF_905171765.1 of Bufo bufo. NCBI lineage: Eukaryota > Metazoa > Chordata > Amphibia > Anura > Bufonidae > Bufo > Bufo bufo. The sequence continues at coordinate 142,450,734 of NC_053389.1, forward strand.
ACGGATTAAGCAAAGAATGGTCAGGAGAAGCCGGGGTCAAATACCAGGAGAGTAGCGAAGTACAAGAGGAGTCCTAAGAGAGTAGTCAGGTGGGAGCCGAGGTCACAATACCAGGATGGATGCGCAGTACAGGAGGAGCAGGCAGAGGATCGTCAGGGAACAGGATCAGGTAAGTATTCAGTAGTCCAACAGATAGCCAGGAACCTAGAAATTAACAGGCAACCTGTAGCCAGCAGGCTGCCTGTATTTATAGTGGGGAGTGAGGGTCATGTGACGTGGCCAGCGTCACATGACCGACAGACCAACCAGTCGAGCACCGAGTGATCAGCTCGGCGCTCAAGGCAGACTAGGAGCAGGGAGCCATCCAGCTAGTAAAGCCTCCCTGGAAATGAGGTCAAACACAGATCCTCATTCCCAAAGCTAAGCAACAGGTCTGCGGGCAATGGGGGACCGAGTGCACCTTCGGAACCCCGTGACAACTTCTGTGCGGTGTGGGTTGTTGTTGCCACGCCTCTTTGGCCACGTCCAATATACCGCGAGGATGTCTGCAGAATAGCAGTTCGAAGAGCGAGAACCCAGTAGAGGCCTGGGGCACCTCTCGCACTGCGAACATGAGATAGGGCAAAGAAGGTCCCAGTCCCTCCCATCCTTAGAGACCACTCTTTTTAGCATATTTTTTAATGTTTGATTAAACCTCTCTACCAGGCTATCCGTTTGCTGATGATACACAGACGTCCGTAGCTGTTTTATGTGGAGCAACTTACAGAGTTCCCTCATGACCTTGGACATAAACGGGGTCCCTTGGTCAGTCAGAACCTCCTTAGGCAGACCCACACGAGAAAACATCTCCATTAACTCCTTAGCTATGAGTTTGGCTGATGTATGCCGCAGTGGGGGCTAGTTATCTGGCAGGTTGGGCAAGACTTACAATATTCTTCTACCTCTCTGAACACACTGGGCCAGTAAAACCGCTGTAGAATCCGATCCTGCGTTTTTTACATTCCCAGATGACCCCCGAGAATATGCTGGTGAGCTAACTCTAACACGAGTTTGCGATAAGCCTGGGGCACCACCAACTGTTCAATGGATTCACCTCGCAGCTGATTTACTTGATACAACATCTCTTGATGAACCACAAAACAGGGAAACAGCGCCTCTGCCCCCGGTTGTTGTGGTTCCCTATCTATTATTAATACAGTTTCCCAGGCTCTGGATAGGGTTGGGTCCCGATGTTGTGCAGTACCAAATTATCCCCGGAGACATTGAGGTCGGCTAACTCCGGACCTGGAGGCAAGTCCTCCATGTCTCCCACCATCACACTTAGCGGGGTTGTCTCCCCCTCTTCCACCAAAGTGGCGGTCACCCCTACCGCTGGCCCTTCAGACTCAGGTACCCAGGGTTCTGGTCTCCCCCATGAGCCGGGCCACTCTGCTGGGTCACATCTGTCTTACGGGTAACGGTAACTTTCGTGTCCGGCCATAGTGCCCGGAAACTGGTGTAATCTCTCCCAATTATTAGTTCATACGGTAATTTTGTGGCGACGGCCACCTCATAAATTCACCTGCCGGCCACCGTTGACAGAGAGACCAGTGCGGTGGGATCGTTTTTTAAGTCCCCATGAATGCACACAACGCCGACCTTTCAGCCAGTATACTCGTCGGGCCGCACCAGGGCAGCTCTTACCAGGGACACCAGGCTCCCTGAATCCAGCAGTGCCACCACCAGAGTATCCCCCACTTCCACCTGGCACAGTTGACTATTGTCTACAGTCTCCGAGGTTCCTGTGGCGCACAGCTTCCTGGCATACAATGAGTGGCGGTAGCCATAGTTGGTATTCATGGGTTCACCCCGATGGGGGCAGTCAGCCCTTATGTGTCCAGGCTTGTGACACCTCCAGCAAACTACCGGGGCTGGGTCTGCAGGGGATGCGTCCCAGGTGGGTTTGCCTGGCACCAGCCGCTGGGTCTGGGGTGGAGATTTCCGTGCTTTGACCTGCCCCCTCCCATAAGAACCCTCCTGCAGATTTCTGTTGGCCTTGTAGCGCTCCACCAGGTCGACCATCTCTAAGGCATTACCAGGAGACACCTGGCCGATCCAGTGCTGGAGAGGGTACGGCAAAGCCCTCCAAAACACATCCGCCAACAGACGGTCCAGCATAGCAGTGGGAATCAATATGTCAGGCTGCAGCCAATTCTGCAGCCGGTGCAGCAGGTCATAATATTGTGGTCTGGTGGGTTCATCCAAGTTAAATTCCCATTGGCGCACCCGCTGAGCTCGGACCAATACATTCACCCCCAGTCTCGCCAGGATCTCACCTTTTACGGTCGGGTAGTCGGCCGCTTGATAATCGGGAAGACCAAAAAACACTTGCTGGGTCCCAGACGCCAGGAATGGAGCGACGATCTCAGCCCACTGGTCTTGGGGTAACTTCTCCCTCATGGCCACCTTTTCGAACATCGCCATATAGGTCTCAATGTCATCCAAGGGGAACATCTTAGCGATCGCCACACGAACAGCTTTCCAGGCATCGTGGACGTTCTGGGACGCTCCGGCCGCTTGCAACGCCATGACATGTTGTAATGCTTGTTAGCCTCCCGCTGCTGCAAGTTAGCCTTCACAACTGCCTCCATTTTGTCAGGGGACATGGGTCGTAACCTTACCGGCTTAATGTAGGACATGCACTTGTGCCCAGGAAAAACAAAAAACGTTTCGACCTTCAGGCCTGCCTCACTGCATTTGCACACATCCTCCACCAATTGTGGGGATTTGCTCTGGTAGACAGGCTAGCGGACGCAGTACAGAAGCAACCACAAACTCTTTAACTTAAACAGTTCAGTGTTTTATTCACACATAAGGAAAAACAAAAAGTAACGGTTTGAAGTCTTGGTGTTTGTTCACACCATAAAAAGTTCAGAGAACAAAAGCCTTCACCTGGTCAGCAGTTTTTCCACCCGCAGTCTACAGCAGGCTTTAGGGTCTGTTTCCTAGCAGGCGTCTCTCAGTGAGATGTGGCTTCTTTCACTCCCAGGAAAGTTCTCAGTTCCCAAACACACAGAGACTGACAGCGCTCCACTGTCAGAGAGAAGAAAACCACACCCAGCTGAGACTGCTGGCTAGGTTTTAAAGGACCCGGCCTGGAGTGTGGGGAATAGCCACTCACCCAGCACTTTGGCTACTCCCAGTAAGAGATCGGCTTTACAGCCATACTAACAACAAAACAGTGTCAGTCAGCACTAGCTGCCACTGACACTTAAAACTACCGTCTCTTAACTCACCGAGGCCAGGAATCTCGGTGACACATACCTTCCATCAATGACGGCCCCTTGCACCTTCCTACAAAATATATATATATATATATATATAGCATATACAGGGCTCTGTGGGGGCCATATCATCACTTCCAGGACTCCCTGTCTTCTTAACAATATAGACAGTTGTGAATGGCTTTGGCTGTATATTTGGCATTGTTGTCCTGATGCAGAATAAATTTGAAGATAGATAGATATATTGTATGGGATTATGTAGTGGGATGGTCGTCTCCTGGGGTAAACAGCACTCTGTAGCAGGCACGCAATAGCATGGAAGTTTACAGGGCAGCTTGTTTGGTTAAAAGTCACTGAAAGAAAACAAAAAAAGAAAAAGAAAAACCTATGCCTCTCGGGGCTGCACACAATGATTTTTGTCCAGCCGATTCCCTACATTCTATGCCGGAACAGCCTGCTGGAAGGTTGTGCAACCAATCTGAAAGAAGCCTTGCCTGCAAAAGTGGATCATTACTGTGCAAATTGTCTGCGTGGACTTGGATCACATCAAGAGAAAAGATAGTAAGAACACTTGAACATGTACAGGATATGAGAACAGCATCAACACTAGATCTTGCAAGTTGCAGATGAAGCTAGCTTGCTGAAGTTGATATCTATTCCTAAACATTTTAGAGAATTTCATAAAGAAGAGCCTGAAAATCTGAAAATGTTTGCAATTAATTGAGTCTGTATGGGATCATGAGGCGGGAATAGGATGAAAAACAGGTATAATGCAAATGGATATCTCCAATTTAACCCGTTCAAGCGACAGCCAGTTTGGACCAAATGCCGGAGCCCCATTTTTCAAATCTGACATGTGTCAGTTTATGTGGCAATAATCTTGGACCAATTTTACTTATCCAAGCCATTCTGAGATAGTTTTCTTGTGAGACATCATACTTCATGTTAGTGGTGAATTTGAGTTAATACGTTTTACCTTTATGCATAAAAAAAACCAAATTTGCAGAAGATTTGGATAAATTAGCTATTTTCAGAATTAGAATTTCTCCGCTTTTAAGACAGATAGTGATACTTCATAAAATAGTTATTACTTTACATTCCCAGTATGTCTACTTTATGTTTGCATCATATTGTTAATGTCATTTTATTTTTCCAGGAAATTAGAAGGCTTAGAAGTTTCGAAGCAAATTTTAAAATTTTTAAGAAAATTGCCAATACCCACTTTTTAAGGACCAGTTATTGAGTCGCTTTGTGGGACTTAATTAGTAGAAACCACCCATAAATGACCCCATTTTAGAAACTACACCCTCAAGTTACTCAAAACTGATTTTACAAACTTTGGTAACCCTTTAGGTGTTCCACAAGAATTAAAGGAAAATGGAGGGGAAATTAAAATGTAATTTTTTTTGTGCAGATTTTCCATTTTAATCAATTCTTCCTGTTACACAGTAAGGGTTAACAGCCAGACAAACCTCAATAATTATTGCCCTGATTCTGCCGTTTACAGAAACACCCCGTATGTGGTTGTAACCTGCTGTATGGGCAATCAGCAGTGCTCAGAAGGAAATAAGTGCCATATTGTTAATCTGAGGGCAGATTTTGCTGGAATGGTTTTCAGGTGCTTTAACCCAACAAGAGTTTCGTAGAATTTAGAAATGCATGACTGTGAAAATGAAAAATGAACTTTTATTTCCAATATAATGTTGCTTTAGCCCTACATTTTTTATTTTCACAAGGGCTAACAGGAGAAAATGCACCCCACAATTTGTCTTCCTTTTTTTCCTTAATATGGCAACACCTTGTATGTGGTCGTAAACCGCTGTTTGGGGACACTGCAGCATTCAGAAGGGAAGGAGTGGCATCAGAATTTTCTAACATGTAATTTGCTGAAGTTGTTTTAGGGGGCATAACATTTTAACTTTTTCACCAATGTAGCTGTGTGGGGGCTTGTTTTTGCAAAACGGGCTGTAGTTTTTATTGGTATCATTTTGTGGTACATAAGTCTTTTTGATCACTTTTTATAGCATTTTTTGTGAAGGTGAATTGGATAAAAATGGCAATTGTGTCAGTGTTTTTTATTTTTTATGGGGTTCCTCTTGCGGTAAATATGATATGATAATTTTTTTCTGTGGGTTCATACGGTTATGACGATACAAAATTGATATAGTTTTTTTTATGTTTTACAACTTTTTCAGCATAAAATCATTTCTGTGTTAAAAATAATTTATATTTTGCATAGTCATATACTAAAGTCCATAACTTATATTTTTTTCACCACTGTAGCTGTGTTAGGACCTATTTTTTACGGGACGGGCTGTAATTTTTATTGGTATCATTATGGGATACATATGACTTTTTGATCACTTGTTTATTTTTTTTGTGTAGGTGAGGTGACAAAAACAGCATTTCCGTCATTGGTTTCTGTATTATTTTTTATGGCGTTCACCGCGCGGGATTAGGAACATGATACTTTTATAGATCAGGTCGTTTCATAAATGAACGGATATGAGAAAAGCCAATTTTTATTTAATTTATGCTTTATTTTTAACTTTTTTTTTTTTTGCACTTTTTTTTATTTATCAAGACCCATTGGGATCTTGAAGATGCAGTGGGCCTGATGGCTATACAGTGCATTGCAATAGTCATCTATTGCAATGCACTGTATAGTCTGTATTACAGTTACACTAAGGCTGATCAGACCCTTAGGATCTGATCAGTCTTAGGTACATGGCAGCCTGGTTGCCATTGCAACAATCGGCTCTCTGCCATCGCAGCAGCGGTGGCCCGATGCTAGAGAGAGGGAGCTCCCTCCCTCTCAACCACATGGATGCCACGGTCAGTATGGGGTTAAACAGCTGAGATCGGTGCCAGCACCAATTTCGACCATAGTAGCAGACTGTCAGCTGTAAGTTACAGCTGGCACTCTCTGCTGATTGCAGTGGCTCCATTCCTGAGCCGCTGCAATCATAGACGGCAGAGAGGATCAGGCTGAAGGGGGGCATCAGGAGGCAATAGGGGCATCTGGGGAACAATATGGGGGCCACTAAATTACTACGGGCAATCTAAATATCAAGGGCACTGGGGGCACATTAGGGGTCTTACCTGATTTCAGCGTGGAGATCACAGCCTGTGGCGAAACCAACCTCGCCACTGGGTTTTGGAGAGGACTGGCTGCTGGCCTCTTGCCCCTGGATTATGGGCCATATACTAACTTTTAAACCCCTGAACCTATTCAAGTGAATTTTGGATAGGTTTGTCCCCAAGTTATACTGTTTAAATTGATGTTAGTTATATGTATGGACAATGTAAACTCACAAAGTTGTAACAATTTATAATAAGTGTAACTTGTCAGCTTGGGAGGAAATGCTGGGTGTGTTTCTATTGTGCCATTGTCCCATTGTGTGTTTAAAGGGTGATGTCTGTCCTGTTGTCTGCACATGTGTATTGGTGACTTCTCTTTGTCTTGAGAAATAATTGGATTACGCCTCGGTTGTCTCCGGGACAGAGGGGAGGAAACCATGATGCATTGTGGGGATATGTTGTATCATTGTATGTGTTGTAAATTACTGATTGGTTATATTTCAAACCCCTGTGGGCAGTACTATGTTTGTGGTTTATGAATAAAAGAGGCTGTACGTGAAGTACAGTCAGACCACTGCTTGACCCTCAACACGGAGCCTTGTCTCGTTATTGGGGGGATTCGCTGTATGCTGTTAGAGGACCGATTGCCAGAAGTGTAAGCTGATCCCTGTTCGTCTGCTAGCAGCTATTCGTGAGGTTCCAGTTTGGAGTGCTACTTTGTATCCAGTTCGGGACATTGGTGTTCTGCAGTAGCTGGGCCTGTCTCTCAGAAAGGGGCACATCGCCTGAATGGATTTTAATCCCTTGTCTGCTGAAACGGTCCGTTACATTGGTGGCAAGCAGCGGGATCGTTCCTACAGCCAGGACAGCTACAGGAGACACCATTTCTGTGGATTCTACAATTTAAGGACAACGCATGTCCCAGTACAGCGTCCCTGACAGCAGCAGGATGGAACCAGCAGTGTTATACGAGGAGGAGGACCTGGATGGCCGGGATGCATTAAGGAAAGGCATCTGGTACCAGGCCCTGGATAATCTACAATACCAGCGGGGTGAGTCTCCCCAGTGAAGAGCAGCGGTTGCAGAAGCAAGTGGCCCTGCGGATGCCCTTCCTGGGAGAGCAGCCCCTGGAGGAATGGGTAAAGGAACTAGAGCACCGGGTATGGCAGGAGCTATGGCTGGAGGATGCCTACCAGGCGCTTTGGTGGTATATGGCACAGTATATACCCTGGACAGCCGAACATGACAAGCCAGAGGGAGAGGAGTTTTATGGTCCTGGCTTGTTATGGGAGTCCTTTGCAGAGCCTGACTTCGGGAGCCCTGTACAGTCCAGACTTCAGGACATTTTCTATGAGAGGGAGGCTAGGCATGAGTGGGATGACCCCCAAGAGGTAGAGCAAGACCTGGCTCACCTAGCAACCCTGGAGTGGGAACTGGAGCAGGACTACCGAGATCTCTTTCACTCCATTGAGAAGGCTCAGCAGGACGGTAAGGTGACAGACCCAGATCCAGAGCCCTTCAGCTGGGAGGAAATTATAGTGTTACTGGGAAGGACCCCAGGTGGCCGGTAGAGATGGGACCAAGGTCTCTCCACCGGTCCTGCAGGGAATTGGGAGCCCAGTCTCCATTCCCCAGCGGCAGTGTGAAGTGCAGGGAGAGGAGAGCAGCGCCCTCCCTCCCCAGCGGCAGGCTGTGTTACAGGGGGCAGAGGTAGTTGTTCCTGCCCCCCAGCAGCAGTGATATGCCGGGAAGGCAGAGTGAAATGCAGGGAGAGGAGAGCAGCGTCCTCCCTCCCCAGCGGCAGGCGGAGTTACAGGGGGCAGACACAGTCGGTCCTGTCCCCCAGCGGCAGAGTGTCCAGCAGGGAATAGAGAGCCCAGTCTCCTTTCCCCAGCAACAGGACACTGTATTGGGAGCGGAGACGGTCGGTCGCCCTCCCCAGCGGCCGGAAGTATGTATGGGAGAGGAGCTTGTTACCCCCTCTCCCCAGCGGCAGCTTAACGCACCAGGGGGAGAAAGCAAGCCCCACAACAGTGCAGATGGGACCGTGGTCTCTGCACTTACAGCACAGGGGGTAGAGACAGTCGGTATCCCCCTCCAACAACCAGACTCCAAGCCAGGGAGCAACACAGAGACCGGGAGTACCAGCTTCCAACATAACCTTGGTGGACTCACTGGACAGAGACAGGCTACCAAATGCAACAGGTCCAGTATTGGGTTGTGGGTGGGCTGCCAGACTAACTCAGGTACCGACCGGCGTGAGGTCAGGTACCTGGTTAGTCTTCCCTGGGGGGGGAGATGTGTGGCGAAACCAACCTCGCCACTGGGTTTTGGAGAGGACTGGCTGCTGGCCTCTTGCCCCTGGATTATGGGCCATATACTAACTTTTAAACCCCTGAACCTATTCAAGTGAATTTTGGATAGGTTTGTCCCCAAGTTATACTGTTTAAATTGATGTTAGTTATATGTATGGACAATGTAAACTCACAAAGTTGTAACAATTTATAATAAGTGTAACTTGTCAGCTTGGGAGGAAATGCTGGGTGTGTTTCTATTGTGCCATTGTCCCATTGTGTGTTTAAAGGGTGATGTCTGTCCTGTTGTCTGCACATGTGTATTGGTGACTTCTCTTTGTCTTGAGAGATAATTGGATTACGCCTCGGTTGTCTCCAGGACAGAGGGGAGGAAACCATGATGCATTGTGGGGATATGTTGTATCATTGTATGTGTTGTAAATTACTGATTGGTTATATTTCAAACCCCTGTGGGCAGTACTATGTTTGTGGTTTATGAATAAAAGAGGCTGTACGTGAAGTACAGTCAGACCACTGCTTGACCCTCAACACGGAGCCTTGTCTCGTTATTGGGGGCATTCACTGTATGCTGTTAGAAGACCGATTGCCAGAAGTGTAAGCTGATCCCTGTTCGTCTGCTAGCAGCTATTCGTGAGGTTCCAGTTTGGAGTGCTACTTTGTATCCAGTTCGGGACATTGGTGTTCTGCAGTAGCTGTGCCTGTCTCTCAGAAAGGGGCTTATCGCCTAAACGGATTTTAACCCCTTGTCTGCTGAAACGAACCGTTACACAGCCTGAAACCAGCATTTTTACACTAAAGCTCTCCGATTGGTTAGTCTGCAGAGACTAACCAATTGGAGTGCTTGCCGGCTTCTGATTGGTCCCTTGACGGCTTTCCTAGTGAGTCTGCTCTCCGGGAGAGCGGAGACTCCGGGGCTGTGACACTTTATAGTGTCACAGCCCGGTAAGCAGTTTGGACGTGACTGTACATCCAAATGCAGTAAATTACTTGCGATTTGGACGTACAGTTACATCCAAACACGTGAAGGGGTTAAAGGCAAACACTACTTAGTCGCAAACCTTAGCCAATATTACCCTACCACCCTCATCCATACAAATCCTTAAAAAAGGCTCCCCATAGGAATGACCTTCTCAATAAATTACGCTTCTTGGTGTTAAGATTCCCTCTGCTCTTTACAACCTTAACTATAAACAACTACTTTCCTCACTCCGCCAGAATTTCGATGTCGCTGGTGTGCGTTACACCAAGTAGCGCAGATTACATCGTGGCTCCGGTTGCACAATGTGAAATAGATGTAAGTCCTCCGATTAGACCTGTAAACAAAAAACTATATATGGGCAAGGACTATTGCACGATATTGATAATATTAGTAATATGAAGATGAGGTGAGGCATATTTATTGTGGAGAGGATGTGACATCATGCGTTCCAGGTTGAAACGCACGCCAGGGAATATACACTGCTCAAAAAAATAAAGGGAACACTTAAACAACACAATGTAACTCCAAGTCAATCACACTTCTGTGAAATCAAACTGTCCACTTAGGAAGCAACACTGAGTGACAATCAATTTCACATGCTGTTATGCAAATGGGATAGACAACAGGTGGAAATTATAGGCAATTAGCAAGACACCCCCAATAAAGGAGTGGTTCTGCAGGTGGTGACCACCGACCACTTCTCAGTTCCTATGCTTCCTGGCTAATGTTTTGGTCACTTTTGAATGCTGGCGGTGCTTTCACTCTAGTGGTAGCATGAGATGGAATCTACAGCCCACACAAGTGGCTCAGGTAGTGCAGCTTATCCAGGATGGCACATCAATGCGAGCTGTGGCAAGAAGGTTTGCTGTGTCTGTCAGCGTAGTGTCCAGAGCATGGAGGCGCTACCAGGAGACAGGCCAGTACATCAGGAGACGTGGAGGAGGCCGTAGGAGGGCAACAACCCAGCAGCAGGACCGCTACCTCCGCCTTTGTGCAAGGAGGAACAGGAGGAGCACTGCCAGAGCCCTGCAAAATGACCTCCAGCAGGCCACAAATGTGCATGTGTCTGCTCAAACGGTCAGAAACAGACTCCATGAGGGTGATATGGGGGCCCGACGTCCACAGGTGGGGGTTGTGCTTACAGCCCAACACCGTGCAGGACATTTGGCATTTGCCAGAGAACACCAAGATTGGCAAATTCGCCACTGGCGCCCCGTGCTCTTCACAGATGAAAGCAGGTTCACACTGAGCACATGTGACAGACGTGACAGAGTCTGGAGACGCCGTGGAGAACGTTCTGCTGCCTGCAACATCCTCCAGCATGACCGGTTTGGCATTGGGTCAGTAATGGTGTGGGGTGGCATTTCTTTGGAGGGCCGCACAGCCCTCCATGTGCTCGCCAGAGGTAGCCTGACTGCCATTAGGTACCGAGATGAGATCCTCAGACCCCTTGAGAGACCATATGCTGGTGCGGTTGGCCCTGGGTTCCTCCTATGCAAGACAATGCTAGACCTCATGTGGCTGGAGTGTGTCAGCAGTTCCTGCAAGACGAAGGCATTGATGCTATGGACTGGCCGCCCGTTCCCCAGACCTGAATCCAATTGAGCACATCTGGGACATCATGTCTCGCTCTATCCACCAACGTCACGTTGCACCACAGACTGTCCAGGAGTTGGCAGATGCTTTAGTCCAGGTCTGGGAAGAGATCCCTCAGGAGACCGTCCGCCACCTCATCAGGAGCATGCACAGGCGTTGTAGTGGAGGCCACACACACTACTGAGCCTCATTTTGACTTGTTTTAAGGACATTACATCAAAGTTGGATCAGCCTGTAGTGTGTTTTTCCACTTTAATTTTGAGTGTGACTCCAAATCCAGACCTCCATGGGTTAAAAAATTTGATTTCCATTTTTTTATTTTTGTGTGATTTTGTTGTCAGCACATTCAACTATGTAAAGAACAAAGTATTTCAGAAGAATATTTAATTAACTCAGATCTAGGATGTGTTATTTTTGTGTTCCCTTTATTTTTTTGAGCAGTGTATTTTGGAGCATACAGGCCGATTCTAAAAGAGTTAGGCGTGTTTCATCCCACCTGTTTTTAGATTCAATAATCAATATGGTATAAATTGGCAAGGAGCACACTTGCAAATCAGCCCCGGAGGAAGTGAGATGTGGAACGAGCATCAGGGTTAGAGCCACACTGGTCGGTATTAATTTTCATAATATGTTCCCTGGTGGACTGTCCTGTTAGGGACTGTTTACTAATTTTATATATAGTTCTCTAATTAACGGTAATTCTGTCTATATGCACTAAGCACTTTATTTTTTGGTACCAGTAGATGTGTGGAGAGACTATGGGAGGTGTAGAGTTTGTCTGCGCCCGCCGCCCAGTCCATCCATAGAATTAATTATAATGGTTATATATCCAGTGTGCCTTGTTTATTTGTATATGCATGCCGCAGCTATTGACTTTTTAACATTGCTTTTGATGAATTAATAAAGTATATATATTTTTTCTTGAACTTATTGTGAACTGTGTAGTTGTATTTCTCATTTTGTAGTTATAGATTTAGTCTAGCATACGCAGTGGTTACATAGACTTTTAGAGCCCTATTAGTATTGGGGTGATCTTTTAGTCACTAGTCACTAGAGTTGAGAGAACACCTGGATGTTCGGGATCAATGGGTCCGGCCGAACTTCACAAAAAAGTTTGAGTTCGGGACCCGAACTTGACCCCGAATCCGAACCCCATTGAAGTCAATGGGGACCCGAACTTTTGGGCACTAAAATGGCTCTAAAATAGTCCTGGAAAGGGCTAGAGGGCTGAAAAAGGAATCAAAATGTGCTTAATAGCATGACAACTGTTCTGCAAACAAATGTGGATAGGGAAATTACTTAAAATAACATAAAATACATAAAAATTTAAAATAACAATCTGGATCTAGGAGTTGGAGGTTGAGGAGGCGGTGGATGGGTGGATGTGGCGGTGTAGGTCGACGTGGCGGTGTTGGTGGAAGCGGCGGTGAAGGAGGAATAGGTAGCCAACACTTATTTGTTATTTTTTATTTTTAAATTGGGGTATCACCCAAAATATTGGGACATAAAACAAAACAAAGAATAAGTGAACTTGAGTACAAGAATAGATGGTTGAGGCTGGTATAAATGTCTTTTCTGCACAAGATACGGACAAGTCCTGTGAGATCCATGCCTGGTTCATTTTAATAAACGTAAGCTTGTCCACATTGGCTGCGGCCTGTGATAATGCTCTCTGCCGTGCTAAACACACGTTCACACTATACACTGGCTGCAGGGCAGGTCAGCACCTCCAAGGCTGACAAAGATTTTCACATTTGGGCCATGCTAACCCTGCCTTCACAGGTGCTGGTGGTGCCCCAGCTGCGTTGGCGACCTCTTCCTCCTCCTCTGCCTTCGCCTTGTGCTTCCACTGTGCCTCCGCTGTAAGGTGGGAATGCCATCAGCAGCGTGCGCTTGTAGTCGCGCATCTTCCGATCAGTAACAGTTGTTTTCACTAAATTTAGTTCCCTGTCAGCAATGCAGAGCAGGGGTTTATTCACGGCAAAAGGGGGTTCATGTCACCCAGCAATAGAATAGAGGATTTTGAGAGATTTAGGCCCCTGTCAGCAATGCAGAGCAGGGGTTCATTCACGGCAAAAGGGGGTTCATGTCACCCAGCAATAGAACAGACAATTTTGAGAGATTTAGGCCCCTGTCACCCAGGCACAGCAGGGGTTCATTCACGGCAAAAGGGGGTTCATGTCACCCAGCAATAGAACAGAGGATTTTGAGAGATTTAGGCCCCTGTCAGCAATGCAGAGCAGGGGTTCATTCACGGCAAAAGGGGGTTCATGTCACCCAGCAATAGAACAGATGATTTTGAGAGATTTAGGCCCCTGTCACCCAGGCACAGCAGGGGTTCATTCACGGCAAAAGGGGGTTCTTGTCACCCAGCAATACAACAGAGGAGTTAAAGAGATTTAGGCCCCTGTCACCCAGGCAAAGCAGGGGTTCATTCACGGCAAAAGGGGGTTCATGTCACCCAGCAATACAACAGAGGATTTTGAGAGATTTAGGCCCCTGTCACCCAGGCACAGCAGGAGTTCATTCACGGCAAAAGGGGGTTCATGTCACCCAGCAATACAACAGAAGATTTTTAGAGATTTAGGCCCCTGTCACCCAGGCACAGCAGGGGTTCATTCACGGCAAATGGGGTTCATGTCACCCAGCAATACAACAGAGCATTTTGAGAGATTTAGACCCCTGTCACCCAGGCACAGCAGGGGTTCATTCACGGCAAAAGGGGGTTCTTGTCACCCAGCAATACAACAGAGGAGTTAAAGAGATTTAGGCCCCTGTCACCCAGGCAAAGCAGGGGTTCATTCACGGCAAAAGGGGGTTCATGTCACCCAGCAATACAACAGAGGATTTTGAGAGATTTAGGCCCCTGTCACCCAGGCACAGCAGGAGTTCATTCACGGCAAAAGGGGGTTCATGTCACCCAGCAATACAACAGAAGATTTTTAGAGATTTAGGCCCCTGTCACCCAGGCACAGCAGGGGTTCATTCACGGCAAATGGGGTTCATGTCACCCAGCAATACAACAGAGCATTTTGAGAGATTTAGACCCCTGTCACCCAGGCACAGCAGGGGTTCCTTCACTGAAAAAGGGGGTTCATGTCACCCAGCAATACAACAGAGCATTTTGAGAGATTTAGACCTCTGTCAGCAATGCAGAGCAGGGGTTCATTCACGGCAAAAGGGGGATCATGTCACCCAGCAATAGAACAGAGGATTTTTTTGAGATTTAGGCCCCTGTCAGCAATGCAGAGCAGGGGTTCATTCACGGCAAAAGGGGGTTCATGTCACCCAGCAATAGAACAGAGGATTTGGAGAGCTGTAGGCCCCTGTCAGCAATGCAGAGCAGGGGTTCATTCACGGCAAAAGGGGGTTCATGTCACCCAGCAATACAACAGAGGATTTTGAGAGATTTAGGCCCCAGTCGCCCAGGCACAGCGGGGGTTCATTCACGGCAAAAGGGGGTTCATGTCACCCAGCAATAGAACAGAGGATTTTGAGGGATTTAGGCCCCTGTCAGCAATGCAGAGCAGGGGTTCATTCACGGCAAAAGGGGGTTCATGTCACCCAGTAATAGAACAGACAATTTTGAGAGATTTAGGCCCCTGTCACCCAGGCACAGCAGGGGTTCATTCACGGCAAAAGGGGGTTCTTGTCACCCAGCAATACAACAGAGGATTTTGAGAGATTTCGGCCCCTGTCACCCAGGCACAGCAGGGGTTCATTCACGGCAAAAGGGGGTTCATGTCACCCAGCAATACAACAGAGGATTTTGAGAGATTTAGGCCCCTGTCACCCAGGCACAGCAGGGGTTCATTCACGGCAAAAAGGGGGGTCATGTCACCCAGCAATACAACAGAGGATTTTGAGAGATTTAGGCCCGTGTCACCCAGGCACAGCAGGGGTTCATTCACGGCAAAAGGGGGTTCATGTCACCCAGCAATAGAACAGACGATTTTGAGAGATTTAGGCCCCTGTCACCCAGGCACAGCAGGGGTTCATTCACGGCAAAAGGGGGTTCTTCTCACCCAGCAATAGAACAGAGCATTTTGAGAGATTTAGGCCCCTGTCACCCAGGCACAGCAGGGGTTCATTCACGGCAAATGGGGTTCATGTCACCCAGCAATACAACAGAGGATTTTGAGAGATTTAGGCCCCTGTCACCCAGGCACAGCAGGGGTTCATTCACGGCAAAAGGGGGGTCATGTCACCCAGCAATACAACAGAGGATTTTAAGAGATTTAGGCCCGTGTCACCCAGGCACAGCAGGGGTTCATTCACGGCAAAAGGGGGTTCATGTCACCCAGCAATAGAACAGACAATTTTGAGAGATTTAGGCCCCTGTCACCCAGGCACAGCAGGGGTTCATTCACGGCAAAAGGGGGTTCATGTCACCCAGCAATATAACAGAGGAGTTAAAGAGATTTAGGCCCCTGTCACCCAGGCAAAGCAGGGGTTCATTCACGGCAAAAGGGGGTTCATGTCACCCAGCAATACAACAGAGGATTTTGAGAGATTTAGGCCCCTGTCACCCAGGCACAGCAGGAGTTCATTCACGGCAAAAGGGGGTTCATGTCACCCAGCAATACAACAGAAGATTTTTAGAGATTTAGGCTCCTGTCACCCAGGCACAGCAGGGGTTCATTCACGGCAAATGGGGTTCATGTCACCCAGCAATACAACAGAGCATTTTGAGAGATTTAGACCCCTGTCACCCAGGCACAGCAGGGGTTCATTCACTGAAAAAGGGGGTTCATGTCACCCAGCAATACAACAGAGCATTTTGAGAGATTTAGACCTCTGTCAGCAATGCAGAGCAGGGGTTCATTCACGGCAAAAGGGGGATCATGTCACCCAGCAATAGAACAGAGGATTTTTTGAGATTTAGGCCCCTGTCAGCAATGCAGAGCAGGGGTTCATTCACGGCAAAAGGGGGTTCATGTCACCCAGCAATAGAACAGAGGATTTGGAGAGCTGTAGGCCCCTGTCAGCAATGCAGAGCAGGGGTTCATTCACGGCAAAAGGGGGTTCATGTCACCCAGCAATACAACAGAGGATTTTGAGAGATTTAGGCCCCAGTCGCCCAGGCACAGCGGGGGTTCATTCACGGCAAAAGGGGGTTCATGTCACCCAGCAATAGAACAGAGGATTTTGAGGGATTTAGGCCCCTGTCAGCAATGCAGAGCAGGGGTTCATTCACGGCAAAAGGGGGTTCATGTCACCCAGTAATAGAACAGACAATTTTGAGAGATTTAGGCCCCTGTCACCCAGGCACAGCAGGGGTTCATTCACGGCAAAAGGGGGTTCTTGTCACCCAGCAATACAACAGAGGATTTTGAGAGATTTCGGCCCCTGTCACCCAGGCACAGCAGGGGTTCATTCACGGCAAAAGGGGGTTCATGTCACCCAGCAATACAACAGAGGATTTTGAGAGATTTAGGCCCCTGTCACCCAGGCACAGCAGGGGTTCATTCACGGCAAAAAGGGGGGTCATGTCACCCAGCAATACAACAGAGGATTTTGAGAGATTTAGGCCCGTGTCACCCAGGCACAGCAGGGGTTCATTCACGGCAAAAGGGGGTTCATGTCACCCAGCAATAGAACAGACGATTTTGAGAGATTTAGGCCCCTGTCACCCAGGCACAGCAGGGGTTCATTCACGGCAAAAGGGGGTTCTTCTCACCCAGCAATAGAACAGAGCATTTTGAGAGATTTAGGCCCCTGTCACCCAGGCATAGCAGGGGTTCATTCACGGCAAATGGGGTTCATGTCACCCAGCAATACAACAGAGGATTTTGAGAGATTTAGGCCCCTGTCACCCAGGCACAGCAGGGGTTCATTCACGGCAAAAGGGGGGTCATGTCACCCAGCAATACAACAGAGGATTTTGAGAGATTTAGGCCCGTGTCACCCAGGCACAGCAGGGGTTCATTCACGGCAAAAGGGGGTTCATGTCACCCAGCAATAGAACAGACGATTTTGAGAGATTTAGGCCCCTGTCACCCAGGCACAGCAGGGGTTCATTCACGGCAAAAGGGGGTTCTTCTCACCCAGCAATAGAACAGAGCATTTTGAGAGATTTAGGCCCCTGTCACCCAGGCACAGCAGGGGTTCATTCACGGCAAATGGGGTTCATGTCACCCAGCAATACAACCAGGGCCGTCTTTACCAAAGGGCAAAAGGGGCAGCTGCCCCGGGCCCAGTTGCTCCTGGGGGGCCCAAGGCAGCTGCCTCTTGAGCCCTGCTAGCTACTGCCCCGGGTGTCAAGCTGTCAGCTACACAGGCATGGTACTGTGAAAGCTGTGATCTAGGACCTTATTGACATCATCACCATGTGACCAGTAACCTAGCAATTACTGGTCACATGGCTATGAGGTCATCACAGGTCCTAGCAGGAATTAACTGTGGAGCTTTTTTGTGTGAAGATTACATCAGAAAAAGGTGACAGGGGCTGTTATGTTAATATACTGTAAACTACTGTATAGTGGGGTGCTGTATACTGTGTGGGGGCCTGTATACTGTGGGGGGCTGTATATTGTGTGGGACTGTATACTTTGTGGGGCTGTATACTGTGGGGGGCTGTATACTGTGTGGGACTGTATACTGTGGGGGGGGCTGTATACTGTGTGGTGGGCTGTATACTGTGCGGGGCTGTATACTGTGTGGGGCCTGTATACTGTGGGGGGCAGTATATTGTGTGGGACTGTATACTGTGTGCTGGGCTGTATACTGTGGTGGGCTGTATACTGTGGTGGGGGGCTGTATACTGTGTGGGGGCCTGTATACTGTGTGCTGGGCTGTATACTGTGTGGGGGGCTGTATACTGTGGGGGGGCCTGTATACTGTGGGGGAAGCTTATACTGAGTGGTGGGCTGTATACTGTGGGGGGCCTGTATACTGTGGGGGCTGCATACTGTGTGGGGGCCTGTATACTGTGTGGGGGCCTGTATACTGTGTGGTGGGCTGTATACTGTGTGGTGGGCTGTATACTGTGTGGTGGGCTGTATACTGTGTGGGGGGGCTGTATACTGTGTGGTGGGCTGTATACTGTGTAGGGGGGCTGTATACTGTGTGGGGGGCTGTATATTGTGTGGGACTGTATACTGTGTGCTGGGCTGTATACTGTGGGGGGCTGTATACTGTGGGGGGCCTGCATACTGTGTGGGGGCCTGTATACTGTGTGGGGGCCTGTATACTGTGTGGTGGGCTGTATACTGCGTGGTGGGCTGTATACTGTGTGGGGGCTGTATACTGTGTGGGGGCTGTATACTGTGTGGTGGGCTGTATACTGTGTGGGGGCTGTATACTGTGTGGTGGGCTGTATACTGTGTGGGGGCCTTATACTGTGTGGGGGGCTTATACTGTGTGGTGGGCTGTATACTGTGTGGGGGGCTGTATACTGTGTAGGGGGGCTGTATACTGTGTGGGGGCTGTATACTGTGTGGGGGCTGTATACTGTGTGGGGGGCTGTATACTGTGGGGGCCTGTATACTGTGGGGGGGGCCTGTATAGTGTGGGGGGCCTGTATAGTGTGGGGGGCTGTATACTGTGTGGGGGGCTGTATACTGTGTGGGGGCCTGTATACTGTGTGTGGACCTGTATACTGTGTGGGGGGCTGTATACTGTGGGGGTCTGTATACTGTGGGTGCGGTATAGTGTGGAGTGCTATACTGCTGTACTGTATAGTGTGGGGGGCTGTATCGTGTATATTTTGGGGTGCTGTATACAGTGAGGTGTTGTATACTGTGAGGTGTTGTATACTGTGGGGTGCTGTATACTGTGGGCTGCTATACTGCTCTACTGTATACTGTGAGGTGTTGTATACTGTGGGGTGCTGTACTGCTCTACTATATACTGTGGGGTACTGTATAGTGTGGGGTGCTATACTGTATACTGTGTGGTGCTGTATACTATAGGGTGTTATACTGCATACTGTGGGGTGCTGGGTTGCACTGTAACACTAGAGTGAGCCGAGCCCTGGTCTCCTTCCTGCAGAGAGGTGCCCACTTCCAGCCAGAGCACTGATCCTGAGCCGCTGGAGTCTTCAGAACTGGAAGTATTTACAGTCATTCACTGGACTCTACCAGGTGTGGATTTTTTTATGTGTGTGTTGTGGTGGAGGACGTGATTGCCTAAGGTGTGGGAAGGCGGGATCCAGGGGTCCCAAGTAAATTTTTGCCCAGGGTCCAATCAATATTAAAGACGGCCCTGAATACAACAGAGGATTTTGATAGATTTAGGCCCCTGTCACCCAGGCACAGCAGGGGTTCATTCACGGCAAAAGGGGGTTCATGTCACCCAGCAATAGAACAGATGATTTTGAGAGATTTAGGCCCCTGTCACCCAGGCACAGCAGGGGTTCATTCACGGCAAAAGGGGGTTCTTGTCACCCAGCAATACAGCAGAGCATTTTGAGAGATTTAGGCCCCTGTCACCCAGGCACAGCAGGGGTTCATTCACGGCAAAAAGGGGTTCTTGTCACCCAGCAATACAGCAGAGCATTTTGAGAGATTTAGGCCCATGTCACCCAGGCACAGCAGGGGTTCATTCACGGCAAAAGGAGGTTCATGTCACCCAGCAATACAACTGAGGATTTTGAGAGATTTAGGCCCCTGTCACCCAGGCACAGCAGGGGTTTGTATACGCCAAAAATGGTAAAATGTCACCCGACAATTGAAAATAAGAATTTTTTCAATTTAGGTCACTAAAATTGGCACTTTTTTAAACTAAAATGGCTCTAAAATAGTCCTTGTAGGGGCGTGGCTAGGCTGCTGAACGAGATGGCTGCTTGAGTGAAGAGCTCCTGCACCTCAGCAACTATAATCTAGCCTGCTCATTACTATCCACTGCAAAAGCACCAATCTCCTACCTTCCCAGATGCTCTACTCCTCTGCAGTCACAATGGGGAAATCGAGGAAGCACCTGCAGAAGCTGCAGGATGGGAATCTTGAAAATTACTTTGACTGGGGACGGTCTAAAGATGGCGCCGATGGTACAGACAGGCCGGCATTGGGATCCCCCATTAGCGCAATGTCACCAGCGCTCACAGCCCGCTCACCCTCCCCACCAATTCTACCAGGTAGTACTGACCTGTTACATGTGTCTCCCCCGTTTCTTCCACCGACTCCAGAGGAAGCCAGAGTTCTGCAGCACAGCATACAAGGGATCCAAGATGGCGCCCGCTCCCTGGCGCAGCAAGAGCAGCCGCTCAGCATCCAACGCTAGCAAACGACACAACGGCAGCTGAGTGAGCACACCCCGCATATTACTGCGCCCCTGGACCCATTTCAATCGCTCCCTACCTCAGATAAGCCAGTCACTGAGGATTCGCTTAAGAACATGCTTCTTGCCCTGAAATCTTCCCTGCAGGCAGACATAGCAGGACTGATTAACCCTCTATCCGCCAGGCTGCAAACCACAGAAGATAAAGTGCAGCATGTGGAGGTGAAAATGGGCGAATTTGCCGAATCACTAAACGCCATAATCGATGCCCATAACGCCATGGCTGATGAGCTGGAGGCTATCAAATGGAAAATGGCGGATCTAGAAGACCGTTCCAGACGGAACAATGTCAAATTTAGGGGTATTCCTGAGGATGTAGCCCCACAAGATCTGCAAACGTACCTAAAAGGGCTAATAAAAGCTCTACTGCCACAGATCCCAATCCCTGATATGATCATTGATAGAGCCCACAGGCTTCCCAAACCTCCATACCTGGGCCCTAATATACCGCGTGATACTTTGGCGCGTATTCACTTCTTCCATACCAAAGAAGCAATCATGGCTGCAGCAAGAAATAAAACTGCACTACCTGCGCCATATCAGAAGATTAAACTATTCACAGACCTCTCCATGGTCACCCTCCGTCGACGCAGAGCACTTCAACCTATCACAACAGCCCTCAGGGATAATGACTTTCCATACAAATGGGGCTATCCTCTAAAGATCCTCATCCGCAAGAATGGACAAACGCACGCCATCAAAACCCTGGAAGAAGGAAAGCAATTACTTCATCTCTGGCAGATTCCACTGTCCTTCAGCAATGTGGGAACTGAACCCACCACCAAAGCTTCCGAGGATCCACTTATAATGGAGGGCTGAACCCTGGAGCCTAGTAAATAAGAACTTCTACAATGGAGCTGAATAGCTTTGTTCTTCACCATATTGGGACTCCCTGTGTTTTTATGTTCGGGCGCTGAACCAGCAGAGTCTATATAAATGGGTGCAGGTCCCTCTGTCACCATCACCCTTTTGAATTTACCTTAATCTAGTGTTGAACTTTCGCCCTGTCTTCGCCTAGACGGTTATATCCGTCTTGTTCAATACCTACTAAGCCTTAGACGAATATTTAAGCTACATTCGTTGTTTGTTATTCTTCCCTCCCTCTCTCCTCCCTCTCTTCCCCTTGTTGTTGAACCACAAGTGCCAGCAATCCCTGTCTTATTGATTTGAATTCTAGTACGGTGTTCTCACACCGAAATCTAAATTGGTAGCTCCCTCTTAACATCATGGGTCTTAAAATCATGTCCCTTAATGTTAAAAGCTTGAACTGCCCTCAGAAAAGGTCTTATATGTGGAAAGAAGCTTTAGCAGCTAATGTTGATGTTTTGTGTATTCAGGAGACTCATCTACTACAAGCAGATGCTGACAGAGTGCGCCATCGCCTATTTCCTGAGGTCCTGCATTCACATTGTAACAAGAAAAAGAGAGGTACCCTGATTGCGGTAAAAAACACTGTCGCCTACACTCATATTAAATCTAAAATTGACCCACAAGGTCGATATATTATCCTAGTCTGCTCCATTAATAACATTATATATACGCTGGTTAATCTATATGCCCCCAATTCACACCAGTTAGCTTTTTTACATAAACTTGTGCGCAACGTGAACAGGCTTAAACAAGGGAAATTGATTATATGCGGGGATTTCAATACTGTTCTGCATCCCAATATGGATTCCTCATTTTCCGCCAGACGCTCTGATACGGGAGTTGCCACTTTCCTACACTCTGAGGGTCTCACGGATGTGTGGAGAGCGCAGCACAGCCTTGAGAGAGACTATACCTTTTTCTCTCCAATACATCTGTCTTACTCAAGAATAGACATGTTTATGGTAGATCACACAACCTTACTTTATATTATTTCAACTGATATTGGCCTCATTAAATGGTCTGACCATGCCCCGATTACAATCACCCTAGAAGAGCAGTTTCAATCCACTAGACCCCCTATTTGGAGGAATAATACATTTCTCTTTAATAACCCAACCCATGTCTCTGAGCTTTCTGCACAGTTGAATGAATACTTCCAATTTAACAACGGTTCGGTTTCTAATAAATTTATCTTATGGCAAGCCCATAAGGCGTATATACGAGGCTCTCTAATCAAACTGAACTCTGTTGTGAGGAAGCGCAGAGAACGGGACATTACACAAACCTTAGAATGTATCGCCAGACTGGAGGCAACTAATAAACCGGCCCCAACATATCAGTGCTCCAATGAGCTTAGAGAGGCACGTAATAAGCTTAGTAGCCTACTTCTTCAAAACTATCATAAGTCTCTCTTAAGGCTTCGCTCTAAATACTATCACCAAAGCAATAAAGCTGGCAGACTTCTAGCACAACAACTAAAATCTCAACAATCAAAATCTAAAATTCCACATCTGTTACATCCCGAGAATAAAGCAAAACTGACAGACCCCCGAGAGATTGCTAACCAATTTAAATTGTATTACCAGTCGCTTTATAATTTGAAGGAGTCTACTCCTCTCCCCGGCGATTACTCTACTTTGGTGGAAAATTTCCTCACTCACGCATCTCTCCCGACTCTCTCTCAGACACAATTACAGTCCCTCAATGCACAATTCTCGCTAGCTGAAATCAATAAGGTTATCAAATCCCTTAAGATATGTAAGTCCCCAGGTCCTGATGGACTCTCTAATGAATATTTTCACCACTTCCAGAGCACTCTTGCTCCCTACATGCTTGAAATATTTAAGTTAGTGCAAGACGGTCATCCTTTTCCCCCAGACATGTTGGAAGCACTAATAGTCACTATCCCGAAACCAGGAAAAACCCCAGATGTTCCTCAGAATTTCCACCCCATCTCGCTGCTTAACTCTGACATAAAAATTTTCGCCAAAATTATTGCCAATAGATTAGCTCCACTCCTCCCCTCTCTGATTCACCCTGACCAAACTGGGTTTGTGAATGGCCGACTAGCGTCTGACAACACTAGACGGATTGTTGACTTATTTAATTATGCTGAAATACATAGCCTCCCAATGCTTGCGATTACATTAGATGCGGAAAAGGCATTTGACCGCCTGCATTGGGACTACACATTTTCTGCTCTCCGCCAGATGGGTTTCTCAGGGCAGATTCTGCAGACTATCTATAGCTTATATTCCTCTCCATCCGCGAAAGTCTGGGTTAATGGTGTGGTGTCAGATCCGTTTAAAATTACCAATGGAACCAGACAGGGATGCCCCCTATCCCCCTTATTGTTTATCTTGGCATTGGAACCCCTAGCACAATCCATAAGAAACTCACCTTCAATAGCCGGAATGGAAATAGGAGGCAGATCCCATAAGATCACACTCTATGCGGATGATATCATCCTTACGTTAACCAACCCCAGTAACTCGTTGGACGCTGCTCTAGATACTATCTCACAATATGGATCTCTTTCCTACTATAAAATCAATAGCGCCAAATCTCAAGCTTTACCTATCAATATTCCGCCAGATGAGGTTGCCTCCCTGAAATCCTCCCAAGACTTAGACTGGCAAACTTCTGAAATCCCATACCTAGGTGTTAAGATAACCTCTCCTTGTTCCTTGCTTTACAATAGAAACTATCTCCCCCTTCTTGATACCATGATAAAAGACCTTAACAGCTTTTCTATGAAGGCTTTATCCTGGGTAGGTAGAGTGGCATAGTTTCAAATGATGATACTCCCCAAATTTATTTACATATTTCGAGCCCTCCCAATCCCAATACCTATGACATTCTTTAAAAAAGCACAGATGACCTCGGGTAGATACATTTGGGGTCCGACCAAGCCGAGAGTAGCACGAACACTATTATCCAAAAAGAAGCAAGTGGGCGGACTAGGCCTCCCAGATATTAGAGATTATTTTCAAGCAGTGGCACTCTCCTTTGCCCGTGAATGGTGGTCCCCGGATGACAATAAGGCCTGGATCCAGATTGAACAACACACCATAAAAAGAGCTTCATTGAAGGATTACCTGATCCATCTGTTGTGGAGTTCAACAGGGCCAAGTGGAGGTCTACTGACGATGAGACTAGTTAGTAGCCTGTGGTCTTCCATACATAAAATACAGAGTGATAAAGTGGCCACTCTCCTCCCACAAGCCACTTTAGGAACAATATAACTGACTATCCCCGACATTAACTTGACGGTCTGGCGAGAGAGGGGAATCACTTCTGTCTCTCAGATTATGTCGAATGGCTGTCTTCTCCCCTTTGAATCCATCCATCGCCTGTTCACGTTGCCGCATACAGAATTCTATAACTTCCTTAGAATTAGACATTTCATTGCCAAGATTACGCAAAATCCACCCTCCATAAACTCCGATATATGGAGACTGTTCCACTCTCCGTCTCTTTTTAAAAAGCATACTACGCGTTATGTGTATGATGTTTTGGGGGAAAAAGCTACTTTTACCAAAACTTTACCCATTAAAAAATGGGAAACAGAATTAGGGGAAACCTTTCTAGATGAACATTGGTCTCAAGCTATTAGATTCCTAACCTCCAATTTCAAATGTGTCTCCCACTATGAAGCAGGGCTGAAGATCCTCTTGCATTGGTACTTCACTCCACAGAGACTAAGCAGGATCTACCCTTCATCCTCCCCCCAATGCTGGAGGGAATGTGGAGCTAAAGGCTCATTACTCCATATCTTATGGACATGCCCCACACTTACCCCATACTGGCGCAGTGTTTTTAATCTGATCACGGAGATAACCTCTCAGGTTGTTGACCCCCGTCCTGAACTGGCTCTTTTATTTTTAGGCATACACAATATCCCCCCTGAATGCAGGAACCTAGTTGGACACATCCTACTTAGTGCTAAATTGGTTATCACACGTTACTGGAAACAAACAGTTTCACCAACTATAGCAGAGGTTATTCTAGAGATTAACAAATCCTGTAGGTATGAAAGTCTAGTACCTTCCACGATTATACCCCTGAAATCTAGGCTACTCACTTGGAGCCCATGGCTCAATAACTCTAATTACTCAACCTGAATTATAGAAGATCCCTAGGCCTGAATTGAAATTTGAGTGTAGCAACATGAACAAGGTAGAAGGGCCCTTTGAATCAAGACAAACTGAGATTAGACTACCTCACTTCCCCATCTTTCCCTCCTGGTCTTCCCTCTCCCCTCTTCACCCTTTATATTTTGATATTAAGGTCCAAATGTTGAGGACCCTACTTTTATACTATTATGCAAACTGCAAACCATTGATGTATCCAAATGTTTCTTCAGCAAGCCTATTATGTAGGCGTATATTGTTATGTTTTCTAATTTTGCGAATTATGTCTCAATTTGCCAACCATTGAAAACACCAATAAAAAAGATTTACTCTAAAATAGTCCTTGTAAAGGCTAGAGGGATGTAAAAGGCAGTAAAATGTGCTTAAGAGCATGGCAACTGCTCTGCAAACAAATGTGGATAGGGAAATAACTTAAAATGAAATAAAATAACAAAAAATTACAAATTATTAACCTGCAACTCAGAG
Organism: Bufo bufo; assembly: GCF_905171765.1. Lineage (NCBI taxonomy): Eukaryota > Metazoa > Chordata > Amphibia > Anura > Bufonidae > Bufo > Bufo bufo. The sequence goes on from NC_053389.1 coordinate 142,476,736, forward strand.
AAGGAGGTGGATATGGAGTCGGAGGTTGAGGAGGCAGTGAATGTGGTGTTGTAGGTGGAGGCAGCAATGGAGGAGGAGGAGGTAGCCAACAATGTTTTTTTTTATTTTTTATTGGGGTAGGTAGCCCCCAAAATATTGGGACAAATAAAAAAAAATAAAAAAAGAATCATTGCACTTGACTTGAGTACAATAATGTATGTTTGATGGTGTTATAAATGTCTATTCTGCACAAGGTACAGACAAGTCTTGTGGGATCCAAGCCTGGTTCATTTTAATGAACGTGAGCTTGTCCACGTTGGCTGTGGACAGGCGGATGCGTCTGTCTGTAATGACGCCTCCTGCCGTGCTAAATACACGTTCAGAGAGTACACTGGCTGCAGGGCAGGCCAGCACCTCCAAGGCATACAGGGCAAGCTCTGGCCATGTGGACAATTTGGAGACCCAGAAGTTGAATGGGGCAGAATCATCAGTCAGTACGTGTAGTCGTGTGCACAGGTACTGTTCCACCATGTTGTTCAAATGCTGCCTCCTGCTAACACGCTCCATATCAGCAGTTGGGGCCGGTTGTTGAGGCAAGGTGACAAAGCTTTTCCACATGACGGCCATGCTAACCCTGCCTTCTGAGGTGCTGGCGCTGACACAGCTGCGTTGGCGACCTCTTCCTCCTCCCCTGCCTTCGCCTTGTGCTTCCACTTGTCCTCCGGCGTCAGTCGGGAATGCTCTCAGGAGCGCGTCTACCAGCGTGCGCCTGTAGTCGCGCATCTTCCGATCACGCTCCAGTGAGGGAATTAAGGACGGCACATTGTCTTTGTAATGGGGATCCAGCAGGGTGGCCACCCAGTAGTCAGCACACATTAAAATGTGGGCAACTCTGCAGTCATTGCGCAGGCACTGCAGCATGTAGTCGCTCATGTGTGCCAGGCTGCCCAGAGGTAAGGACAAGCTGTCCTCTGTGGGAGGTGTATCGTCTGCGTCCTCAGTATCCCCCCAGCCACGCACCATGTTGGGCCCGAGCTGCGTTGGATGCCACCCCGCTGTGAACATACTTCATCCCCATCCTCCTCCTCGTCCTCCAGTAGTGGGCCCTGGCTGGCCAAATTTTGTACCTGGCCTCTGCTGTTGCAAAAATCCTCTTTCTGAGCCACTTCTAAAAGACTGGCCTGAAAGTGTTAGAGATGACCCCTCTTCCTCCTCCTCGTCCTGGGCCACATCCTCTTCCATCATCGACCTAAGTGTTTTCTCAAGGAGACATAGAAGTAGTATTGTAACACTGATAATGGCGTCATCGCCACTGGCCATGTTGGTGGAGTACTCGAAACAGCGCACACAGGTTTCACATGGAGGCCCAGTCATTGGTGGTGAAGTGGTGCTGTTCCGCAGTGCGACCCACCCGTGGTTGCTGCAGCTGAAACTCCACTATGGCCTGCTGCTGCTCGCACAGTCTCTCCAGCATGTGCAAGGTGGAGTTCCACCTGGTGGGCACATCGCATATGAGGCAGTGAGCGGGAAGGCCGAAGTTACGCTGTAGAGCAGACAGCCGAGCGGCAGCAGGATGAGAACGCTGGAAGCGTGCACAGACGGCCAGCACTTTATGCAGCAGTTCTGACATGTCGGGGTAGTTGTGAATGAATTTCTGCACCACCAAATTCAGCACATGCGTCCGGCAAGGGATGTGCATCAAACCGGCTAGTCCCAGAGCTGCAACGAGATTTCGCCCATTATCGCACACCACCAGGCCGGGCTTGAGGCTCACTGGCAGCAACCACTCGTCGGTCTGTTGTTCTATACCCCGCCACAACTCCTGCGCGGTGTGGGGCCTGTCCCCCAAACACATCAGTTTCAGAATGGCCTGCTGACGTTTACCCCTGGCTGTGCTGAAGTTGGTGGTGAAGGTCTGTCGCTGACCGGATGAGGTGGTGGTAGAAGAGGAGGAGGAAGCCGAGTAGGAAGAGGAGGCAACAGGAGGCAAAGAATGATGCCCTGCGATCCTTGGCGGAGGAAGGACGTGCGCCAAACAGCTCTCCGCCTGGGGCCCTGCCGCCACTACATTTACCCAGTGTGCAGTTAGGGAGATATAGCGTCCCTGGCCGTGCTTACTGGACCACATATCTGTGGTTAGGTGGACCTTGCCACAGATAGCGTTGCGCAGTGCACACTTGATTTTATCCGATACTTGGTTGTGCAGGGAGGGCACGGCTCTCCTGGAGAAGTAGTGGTGGCTGGGAACGACGTACTGTGGGACAGCAAGCGACATGAGCTAATTGAAGCTGTCCGTCTCCACCATCCTGAATGACAGCATTTCAAAGGCCAGCAGTTTAGAAATGCTGGCATTCAGGGTCAGGGATCGAGGGTGGCTAGGTGGGAATTTACGCTTTCTCTCAAAGGTTTGTGAGATGGAGAGCTGAACGCTTCCGTGTGACATGGTGGAGATGCTTGGTGACGGAGGTGGTGTTGTTGGTGGCACATCCTCTGTTTGCTGGGCGGCAGGTGCCCACGTTCCTCCAGAGGCGGAGGAAGAGGTCGAGGCAGCAGCAGAAGAGGGAGCAGGAGGGGCCTGAGCCCTTTCTTGGTTTTGAAGGTGCTTACTCCACTGCAGCCCGTGTCTCGCATGTAGATGCCTGGTCATGCAGGTTGTGCTAAGGCTCAGAACGTTAATGCCTTGCTTTAGGCTCTGATGGCACAGCGTGCAAACCACTCGGGTCTTGTAGTCAGCACATTGTGTGAAGAAGTGCCATGCCAGGGAACTCCTTGAAGCTGCCTTTGGTGTGCTCGGTCCCTGTTGACGGTGGCCAGTAGCAGGCGAACCCTGCCAACAGAGTCTTCAAACAGCATAAGAGACTGCTGCATGACTTGAGGCTCAGACAGGTTCCCCGATATACACGGGGGTGATGTGACAGACTGATGGGCATGGGTTTCAGGCGCCACCTGTGCGCTTTCTGCAGAAGACTGGGTGGGAGATAATGTGAATGTGCTGGATCCACTGTCGGCCACCCAATAGACTAGCGCTTGTACTATCTCAGGCCTTACGATCCTTAGAACGGCATTAGGCCTGACCAAATATCGCTGTCGATTCTGGCGGCTACTAGGACCTGAGGTAGTAGGTTCAGTAGGACGTGTAGCTGTGGCAGAACGGCAACGTCCTCTCCCTGCACCAGAGGCTCCACCAACACCACGTGGTGACCATGACCGCGTCCCTTATTAGATGTTTGCCTCATAGTTAGTGTTCAGAAAGCAAAGTAAAAAGTGGTTAAGTATGTTAAAAATAATTAAACACCAATATAAATGTAGGGTATTGCACTCTTTTTCTTTTTTTTTAACTCTATATGACAGCGGTATTTGTGGCCTAAATGTGACACTCACTTATGCACGTCTTATCCCAGGTGTGCAGTATATCAGAGGTTTTTTTCACCCCATTAACCAAAAAGCCGTATTTCTGGCCTAAATGTGACAGTCACTGATGCTTGTCTAATCCCAGATGTGCAGTATATTAGAGGTTTTTTTCACCATAGTAACCAAAAAGCCGTATTTCTGGCCTAAATGTGACAGTCACTTATGCACGTCTAATCCTAGATGTGCAGTATATCAGAGGCTTTTTTCACCCCAGTATGCCAAAGCCGTATTTATGTCCTAAATGTGACAGCCACTTATGCACGTGTAATCCCAGATGTGCAGTATATTAGAGGGTTTTTTCACCCCAGTAACCAAAATGCCGTATTTCTGTCCTAAATGTGACAGTGACTTATGCACGTGTAATCCCAGATCAGGGCCGGTGCTACCATAAGGCAGACCAAGCGGCTGCCTTAGGGCGCACCCTGGGGGAGGGCGGAAAAATGTGACATGGAGGGGGAGAAATGTAACATGGAGGGCTGATGTGACATAGGGGGGTGATTTGACATGGAGGGGGAGAAATGTGACATGGGGGGCTGATGGCTGACATGGGGACATGATGGCTTACATGGGGCATGATGGATGGGGGCTAATGGCTGACATGGGGGCTGATGTCTGACATGGGGGTCTGATTAACATTGGGGGTCTGATTGGGGCTGTGAGATGAGATCTGATTAACATTGGGGGTCTGATTGCTGGTCTGACCTGAGGTGTAATGGGAAATATTTTTTTCTTATTATCCTCCTCTAAAACCTAGGTCTTATAGGTCGGGAAATTTCGGTCCTCAAACCAGCGATTGTCTGAAGCAGAGAGAAGATACCAGACCAGGAAGCCAGCTGCTGCAGACTGGACCAGGGCCAGGTGAGCTGCGAGGGGGGGGGGGGGGCGCCAAAATGTAGCTTTGCTTGTGTTGGCAAAAATCCTTGCACCGGCCCTGTCCCAGATGTGCAGTATATTAGAGGGTTTTTTCACCCTAACCAAAAATCTGTATTTCTGTCCTAAATGTGACAGTCACTTATGCACGTGTAATCCCAGATGTGCAGTATATCAGAGGCTTTTTTCACCCCAGTATGCCAAAGCCGTATTTATGGCCTAAATGTGACAGTGACTTATGCACGTGTAATCCCAGATGTGCAGTATATTAGAGGGCTTTTTCACCCTAACCAAAAAGCTGTATTTCTGTCCTAAATGTGACAGTCACTTATGCTTGTCTAATCCCAGATGTGCAGTATATTAGAGGGTTTTTTCACCCTAACCAAAAAGCTGTATTTCTGTCCTAAATGTGACAGTCACTTATGCTTGTCTAATCCCAGATGTGCAGTATATTAGAGGGTTTTTTCACCCTAACCAAAAAGCTGTATTTCTGTCCTAAATGTGACAGTCACTTATGCTTGTCTAATCCCAGATGTGCAGTATATTAGAGGGTTTTTTCACCCAAAATCACAGAAATATCATGGCAAATATGGGGGAACTGCTCAAACCCCAAACACTGTAGCGTGTTTTTCATTGGGGGAGCAGTCCCACCGCATGTGGACCGCAGCAAACGACTATCCCCAGCAAAAAAATGCATACAAATGGAGGATGTCGGCGCAGTCCACATGCACAACAAAGGCATCCTACACAAACCGAAGCATTGTGCGGATGAAAATATAATCATATAAATCACAGAAAAAAAATGCACCAAACGTATATGCCACTGACTATACTGGCTAGTCATAAATGCAAATAATAAAAGCTGAGACTTTTGCCAATATATCCCTGTCAGGAAAATATCGGAGCCCATCATGCACCACGTCACGGTCACTCAGCATGGCAAGGGGTCCTACCACTACGCTAACTATGGTGTAAACAAGGTCTGAAGGTGATGAAATCCAGCTGGACCGCAGCAAACGACTATCCCCAGCAAAAAAATGCATACAATGGAGGATGTCGGCGCGGTCCACATGCACCACAAAGGCATCCTACACAAACCGAAGCATTGTGCGGATGAAAATATAATCATATAAATCACAGAAAAAAAATGCACCAAACGGATATGCCACTGACTATATCATGCACCACGTCAGGGTCACTCAGCATGGCAAGGGGTCCTACCACTACGCTAACTATGGTGTGAACAAGGTCTGAAAGTGATGAAATCCAGCTCACAGCCAAGCTTCCACACAACCGCCTAGCAGGACAACTAGTGCAATGTGAACAAAGCAAGACTGTAAGCCACACCCATATCAGACCATGTGATGGAGGTTACCAGGTGCAAAGGAGTGTTTAAATGCCAGGTAAAGGCACATACACTACATATAAAAACAAAACAAAATCACAGAAATATCGTGGCCATCATAGCGCCGGAGCCTTGACACGCAAAAGTGTGAGGCTACTTCTGCTTTACAGGCTACCTCTATCTAGAGACTCTCGCTCCTGATGATATGTGGCTTATGGTTCCACATTGTAACGCGTTGAGCCGTTGATCTTGTATCAGGACACGGCCATCCAGGCAGGGTGTAGATTGATTGTCAAGCAGCGCAACAGCTGACTTGTCAGTGTGCATGCGGTCTGATACCGAGACCAAGTGTGATATTGCATGAATGGGTAGGCTGTTGTAGGCAGCTGAGTGAGCGTCCACATATTCTACTATACTGGATGGATTCTGCATGCTGTTCTCCCTTGGTACCCAGCTCATCACTCACTCATAGCTGCTCTATAATTTATGCTAGGTAGGACTGCTCAAATAACGCACCTCTGCCTGGTTCAAATATAAGAACCGTGTCCTGACTCCCTCCCCAGTAATTATTGGCACCAATGTGCTAGCTGGATAGGGACCTAGTCCAGACTTTAGGTTGTGTGGTGGATATAATTTAACTCCTATACCACATCACCCGAGTCTGGAGCCTGATAGTCACGGAAAGTGATGTACAGATTATTCCTGTTTTTAACCTGAGATTAAAAAATACTTTATTATTTTCTTTTAAATACGTTCTTCAGGCAGTAATTAATAAAAAAAAAAAATTTGCAGCCTTTGCTGCATTTGTCAGTGTGAGATACACGCGTTAGATACTGCTGTTATATTATGCTATTAAAAAAACACCTATTTTGGTCAAAAAACTAAATTTGCAGCCTTTGCTGTATTTGTCAGTGTGAGATATACGCATTAGATACTGCTGTTCTATTCGGTTATTAAAAAAACACCCATTTTGGGCTAAATACTAAATTTGCGGCCTTGGCTGCATCTGTCAGCGTGAGATACAAGCTTGAAATACTGCAATAATATTCAGGGTTTAAAAAACACCCATTTTTGGCAATACGCTATATCTGGGGCCTATGCTGCATTTGTTAGTGTGACATACAAGCTAGAAATACTGCAATAATATTCTGGGTTTAAAAAAACACCCATTTTGGGCAAAAATATATAAATTTGCAGCCTTTACTGCATCTGTCAGTGTGAGATACACGCATTAGATACTGCTGTTCTATTCTGTTATTAAAAAAACACCCATTTTGGGCAAAATACTTAATTATATTCTGTTATTAAAAAACTGTGAGAAGTATGAGGAGAGCATCAAATAAGGGATGTGGCCCCTTTCGTGGTGACACTGGTGGAGCTCCTGTTGCAGGGAGAGGATGTGGTCGATCTGTGCCAGCTACACTCACAAGTGAAACACCTTCCTTCGGTGCGAGTAGACGACAGAACCTCCAGTGTTATTTGGTCGGGCCGAATGCGGCTCTACGAATGGTGAGGCCAGAACAAGTACAGGCGATAGTAGTTTGGGTGGCTGACAGTGCCTCCAGTTCCTTTACATCGTCTCCCACCCAGTCTCCTGCTGAAAGATCAAAGTTGGCACCTGCAGCCCATGGCCATCAGTCTTTCACCTCACCCACTTGCAAATCAGCCAAGCAGTCTGAGCCCCAAGTCATGAAGCAGTCTCTTCTGCTTTTTGATGACTCTGCTAGCAGGGTTTCCCAGGGCCATCCACCTAGCCCTGCCCCAGAAGTGGAAGAGATTGAGTGCACCGATGCACAACCACTTATGTTTCAAGATGAGTATATGGGAGGACCACTGCAGCACGTCTTGGATGATGACGAAACAAAGGTGCCAACTGCTGTGTCTTTCAAAAGTTTACAGACCGACAAGGAGGGCAGGGGTGAAGACTGGGTGGAAGATGATGTGGAGGACGATTAGGTACTCAATCCCACATGTAATCAAGGTCATGCGAGTGACCTGTGTAGTTAGGAGGAAGAGGCGGTGGTCACACAGAGCCACCAGCACAGCAGAAGAGGGAGCAGGGTGCAAAAGCAGAGCGGCCTTCCCCTAGACAGTACGCCTGCTACTGCCCACCGCAGCAAGGGACCGAGCACACCAAAGCCAGCTCCAAGGAGTTCCCTGGCGTGGCAGTTCTTCAGACAATGTACTGACGACAAGACACGAGTGGTTTGCATGCTGTGCAATCAGAGCCTGAAGCGAGGCATAAACGTTCACAACCTGAGCACAACCTGCATGACCAGGCATCTAAGTGCAAAGCACGAGCTGCAGTGGAGTAGACACCTCAAAAACCAAGACAGGTCTCTGGCTCCTCCTGCTTCCTCTTCTGCTGCAGTCTTGGCTTCTTCATTCACCTCTGGAGTGACAATGCCAACTGCCTCCCCGCAAACCGAGGATCTGCCAGCAACACCACCACCTGGGTCACCAAGCATCTGCACAATGTCCCACAGAAGTGTTCAGTTCTCCATCTCACAAACACTGGAGTGGAAGAGGAAGTACCCCCCTACCCACCCGTGATCCCTGGCCCTGAATGCCAGCATTTAAAAATTCCTGGCCTTTGAAATGCTGTCATTACATCTGGTGGAGACAGAGAGCTTTAAAAGCCTTATGGCGGTGGCTGTCCCACAGTACGTAGTACCCAGCCGCCACTACTTTTCCAGATGAGCCATCCCTTCCCTGCACAACCAAGTGGGGGACAGAATCAGGTGTGCACTGCTTAACGCCCTCTGTGGCAAGGTGTCACGGCTGTATGTGAGCTACAAGAGCATACACAGTGGATAAAGCTACTGACCGGACCCAAACTAGGGAGGATAAAGGGTGACCCCTGTCAGACCCTCAAAGCTCTCCCTATGCTGCTAAGCACATGCCTGGATCCAAATGGTGGTTCGTGGCATGCCCGCGTACCTAAGACTGATGACCAATCTAACCCCTACAATAGTGGAAGGGGCACGGCCACCGGTGCCCTGCTCAGTATATGAACGGAACCGAGGTCGCCTCTGATCCGGTCAGCAAACAAACAGAAACACACAATGTCTGCACACTTAACTGAAGGAGCTGCGGCAGCAGTGAAGACAGATCCAAAGACAGCTGGCAATATCCGGAGTACTTGCTGCAGCAGAACACAGGTCCAGTGAAATGATAGCACACAAGTGAAGATACTCAAGTGAGAGATACAACTCAAATGAGAAATATAATCCGCACCCTACAAAGGAGGAGGGGTGATTTAAAGGCAGAGAAATCAAACACAGGAGGAACAGCTGGGAGGAAGGAAACAGAAAGTAAAGACCTAATCACAGGGGCGGAGAAACAGAGCAGAGAGAACTCCTCCAAGCTCTAGTAGTGACAGTACCCCCCCCCCCCTCTACGGGTGGACTCCGGACACCCAGGACCCACCTTCTCAGGATGAGCGCTATGAAATGCCCTGATGAGGCGAGTGGCTTTAATGTCCGACACCGGAACCCACATCCTCTCCTCAGGACCATAACCCTTCCAATGAACGAGGTACTGAAGAGAACCGCGGACAATGCGAGAGTCCACAATTCTGGAAACCTCAAACTCCAGATTGCCATCAACCAAAATCGGAGGAGGAGGCAAAGAGGAGGGTACCGTGGGCTGGACATATGGTTTTAAGAGAGATCTGTGAAATACATTATGTATCTTCCAAACCCCTGGAAGAACAAGACGGAAGGCAACAGGATTGACAACTGACAAGATTTTATAAGGCCCAATAAACTTGGGACCCAATTTCCAGGAGGGAACCTTCAGTTTAATATTTCTTGTAGACAACCACACCAGATCACCCACATTCAGGTCCGGACCAGGCACACGTCTCTTATCAGCCACACGCTTATACCTCTCACTCATCTTTCTAAGATTACTCTGAATCTTTTGCCAAATGGTAGACAAAGACAAGGAAAATCTCTCCTCCTCAGGCAAACCAGAAGGAGCCCGTCCCGAGAATGTCCCAAACTGCGGATGGAACCCATATGCACCAAAGAATGGAGACTTATCAGAAGATTCCTGATGACGGTTGTTCAGAGCAAACTCAGCAAGAGGGAGAAATGAACACCAATCCTCCTGGTTCTCTGCCACAAAACAGCGCAAATATGTCTCCAGATTCTGATTGAGGCGCTCAGTCTGACCATTCGACTGCGGGTGAAAAGCAGAAGAGAAGGACAGCCGAACCCCCAGGCGAGAACAGAAAGCCTTCCAGAATCTGGACACAAACTGCGTGCCTCTATCGGAAACAATATCAGAGGGAATGCCATGCAATTTAACAATATGGTCGACAAAAGCTTGCGCCAACGTTTTAGCATTGGGTAAACCAGGGAAAGGAACGAAATGAGCCATCTTGCTAAAACGGTCCACCACCACCAGGATCACAGACTTCCCTGAGGAACGAGGAAGATCCGTGATAAAGTCCATGGACAGGTGTGTCCAAGGACGGGAAGGTATGGGTAACGGGAGAAGGGAACCTGAAGGCCGTGAACGAGGGACCTTAGCGCGAGCGCACGTCTCACAAGCAGCCACAAAACCCTCCACCGACTTGCGAAGAGCCGGCCACCAAAATCTCTGAGCAATGAGATCTACCGTGGCTCTACTCCCGGGGTGACCAGCAAGAACAGTATCATGATGCTCCTTGAAGAGTTTGTGACGTAACTCAGGAGGCACAAACAACTTCCCAGAAGGACAACGGGCAGGTGCCTCAGTCTGGGCAGCCTGGACCTCGGCCTCCAGATCAGAATACAGAGCAGAAACAACTACCCCCTCCGCCAAAATGGGACCCGGGTCCTCTGAGTTTCCTCCTCCCGGAAAACAGCGAGAGAGAGCATCCGCCTTCACATTTTTTATCCCAGGGTGGAATGTAACGACAAAATTGAATCTGGAGAAGAACAGAGACCATCTGGCCTGTCTCGGATTCATACGCCTGGCCGACTCCAAGTATGCCAGATTCTTATGGTCGGTAAAAACGGTGATAGGGTGCCTGGCCCCCTCCAACCAACCAATGGCGCTATTCCTCGAAAGCCAACTTGATGGCCAATAACTCTCTATCTCCCACATCATAGTTTCTCTCTGCCGGGGAGAGTTTTTTAGAGAAGAAGGCACAGGGTCGCCATTTGGCAGGAGAAGGGCCCTGGGACAAAACCGCACCCACACCCACCTCGGAAGCATCCACCTCAACAATAAAAGGTAAGGAAACATCGGGATGCACCAAGACGGGAGCAGACGCAAAACTCTCTTTAATCTTAGAAAAAGCTGCAAGCGCCTCCTCCGACCAAGAGGAAAAATCCGCCCCCTTTTTTGTCATGTCAGTGAGGGGTTTGACAACAGAGGAATAATTCAAAATGAACTTTCTGTAATAGTTCGCAAAACCCAGAAAGCGCATCAATGCCTTCTGATTCTCAGGAAGCTCCCACTCAAGTACAGCACGGACCTTCTCCGGATCCATGCGAAAACCAGAAGCAGAGAGGAGAAAACCCAGAAATTGAATCTCCGATACCATAAAAACACATTTCTCCAGCTTGGCGTACAATTTATTTTCCCGCAGAATCCGCAGAACCTGAAAAAGATGATCCTGATGGGTCTGAACATCAGGGGAAAAAAATCAAAATATCATCAATATACACCAATACAAATTTCCCCATTAAATGGTAGAAAATACTGTTAACAAAATGCTGAAAGACGGCCGGAGCATTCATCAGGCCGAAAGGCATAACGAGGTTCTCGAAATGCCCGTTAGGGGTATTAAAGGCCGTTTTCCATTCATCCCCCTCTCTGACTCTGACTAGGTTGTACGCGCCTCTCAAATCCAATTTGGAAAAAACCTTGGCCCCAACAATTTGGTTGAAGAGGTCCGGGATCAGAGGAAGGGGATAGGGATCGCGAATCGTGATACGGTTCAGCTCCCTAAAATCTAGGCAAGGTCTCAGAGAGCCATCTTTTTTTTAACAAAAAAAACCCCAGTGGCAACAGGTGATTTTGAGGGACGAATATGCCCCTTATCGAGACTCTCGGAGATATAAGTTCGCATCGCATCTCTTTCCGGTTGTGAGAGATTGTAGAGGCGTGCTTTTGGCAGCTTGGCGCCGGGAATGAGGTTAATGGGACAGTCAAACTCCCGGTGAGGAGGTAGCTCCTGAACACCGCTCTCGGAAAACACGTCCGAGAAATCAGAGAGAAATGATGGCACAGTTTTAGTAGACACCTCTGCAAAAGTCGCTGTGAGACAATTCTCTCTACAAAAGTCACTCCACTCATTTATTTGCCTTCCTTGCCAATCAATAGTGGGGTTATGTCTAGTGAGCCAGGGTAACCCCAAAACTAGAGGAGAAGGCAATCCGTTAAGGACAAAACAAGATATATCCTCCACATGAGTGTCACCTACAGCTAACCGGATATTGTGAACAATGCCCTTCAGGGATCTCTGTGAGAGTGGAGCAGAGTCAATGGCAAAAACAGGTATATCCTTTTCCAATGTGCAAACCTGAAAACCATGCATGGCTACAAATTGAGTGTCAATAAGATTGACGGCCGCTCCACTATCGACAAAAATCTCACAAGAAATGACTTTGCTCTCTAGTGCCACCCTGGCAGACAGGAGAAAACGGGAACTGCAGGTCAGAGGAAAAGCATCAATTCCTACATCAACTTTGCCCAAAGTAGTAGATGAAGCAGAGGTTGATGATTTACCTTTTGAGGTTTTTCTCTCACTATCACTCTTAGTACAGTTCAAGAATCTCCTAGACGGACAAACATTTGCCAAATGACCTATGCCCCCACAACAAAAACACACCATACTCTGAGGACTAAATCCTCTTTTATCAGGGGCAAGTCGACCTAGCTGCATGGGCTCCTCCTCAGAGGGGACCGAGACATAATGAGGCCCCTGCACACTGAATGAGTCCGCACCACTGCCCCTAGACTGACAATGGCTGGACAGAGAGGTCTCGTTTCTTTCTCTTAGACGCCTGTCAAGGCGTACTGCCAATGACATGGCAGACTCTAAGGACGTTGGTCTCTCATGGAAAGCAAACGCATCTTTAAATCTCTCTGAGAGACTATGACAGAACTGACTCCGGAGTGCAGCATCATTCCAACCTGAATCAGCTGCCCATCTCCGAAATTCAGAACAATAAAGCTCCGCAGACAGTTTGTTCTGGCATAAAAAACGTAAGTTAGATTCGGCCAGAGCAACACGATCCGGGTCATCATATATCTGCCCCAGGGCCACAAAAAATCTTTCCACGGATCGAAGGGAGGGATCCCCCGATGGCAGCGAAAAAGCCCAAGTCTGAGCATTACCCCTGAGCAGGGAGGTGACAATCCTCACCCTCTGTTCCTCATTACCAGAGGAATGGGGACACAAGCAAAAATGGAGTTTGCATGCCTCTCTGAAGCGAACAAAATTCTCACTGCCCCCGGAGAACGTTTCCGGAAGTGAGACCTTTGGCTCGCAACAGACTCCATGGGCCGGAGCAGAGCCCAATGCTTGAAGCTGAGTCATAGATTGACGGAGATCCGCTACCTCCAAAGAAAGACCCTGCATGCGGTCAACCAGGCCAGAAAGCGGATCCATGTCAAAAAAGGACGGTTTTGGCGGATTATAATGTCACGGCTGTATGTTAGCAACAAGAGCATACACAGTGGATAAAGCTACTGACCGGACCCAAACTAGGGAGGATAAAGGGTGACCCCTGTCAGACCCTCAAAGCTCTCCCTATGCTGCTAAGCACATGCTCGGATCCAAATGGTGGTTCGAGGCATGCCCGCGTACCTAAGACTGATGACCACTGTAACCCCTACAATAGTGGAAGGGGCACGGCCACCGGTGCCCTGCTCAGTATATGGACGGAACCGAGGTCGCCTCTGATCCGGTCAGCAAACAAACAGAAACACACAATGTCTGCACACTTAACTGAAGGAGCTGCGGCAGCAGTGAAGACAGATCCAAAGACAGCTGGCAATATCCGGAGTACTTGCTGCAGCAGAACACAGGTCCAGTGAAATGATAGCACACAAGTGAAGATACTCAAGTGAGAGATACAACTCAAATGAGAAATATAATCCGCACCCTACAAAGGAGGAGGGGTGATTTAAAGGCAGAGAAATCAAACACAGGAGGAACAGCTGGGAGGAAGGAAACAGAAAGTAAAGACCTAGTCACAGGGGCGGAGAAACAGAGCAGAGAGAACTCCTCCAAGCTCTAGTAGTGACACAAGGTCCACCTAACGGATAAGTGGACCAGTAAGCACGGTCAGAGATGTTGTATCTCCCTAACAGCACACTGGGTAAATGCAGTACCGGCTGGGCCTGAGGCATATAGCAGTTTGGCACATGTCCTTCCACCACCGAGGATTGAAAGGCACTTCAGTTTGCCTCCTGTTGCTTTCTCCTACTACTCCGCTTCCTCATCCTCTACTGGCTCCTCATCCGGTCAGCGTAACACCTTCACCACCAACTTCAGTACAGCCAGGGGTAAATGACAGCAGGCAGTTTTAAAACGTATCTGTTTGGGGGACAAACCCCACACCACGCAGGAGCTATGGACGGGCCTTGAACAACAAACCGATGAGTGGTTGGAGCCAGTGAGCCTCAAGCCCAGCCTGGTGGTGTGCGAAAATGGGCGAAATCTCGTAGCAGCTCTGGGACTAGCTGGTTTGACTCACATCCCTTACCTGGCGCATGTGCTGAATTTGGTGGTGCAGAAGTTCCTTAAAAATTACCCCGATGTGTTAGAGCTGCTGCATAAAGTGCGGGACGTCAAGCGCTTTCGGCGTTCTCACCCTGCTGCTGCTGCTCGCTTTCAGCGCTGCAGCGTAACTTCGCCTCATATGCGACGTGCCCACAAGGTGGAACTCCACCTTGCACATGCTGGCCACCTTGCACATGCTGGCCAGACTCCCCCTTGCACTGTGCTGGCCAGCCACTTCACCACCAATGACTGGGCCTCCATGCGAGAACTGTCTTCCTTGTTGCGCTGTTTCGAGTACTCCACCAACATGGCCAGTGCCGATGACGCCGTTCTCAGCGTTACTATCCCACTTCTATGCCTCCTTGAAAAAACGCTTCTGGCGAAGATGGAAGAGGATGTGGCACAGGAGGAGGAGGAAGTGGGATCATATAATAGGGTTTCCGGCCAGTCATTCACAAGTGGCTCCGAGGGTGGGTTCCTGCACCTTCAAACGACATGTACACAATTGTCCAGCCAGGGCACAGTTCTGGAGGATGAGGAGGTGGAGGATGAGGAGATAGAGGAAAGGGAACCGTGTTCACAGCAGTGTGGCCCCCAAACCAGCTCATGGCCATCACTGGTGCGTGGCTGGGGGGATACAGAGGACACAGACAATACACCTCCCACAGAAGACAGCTTGTCGTAGCCTCTGGGCAGCCTGGCACACATGAGCGATTACATGCTGCAGTGTCTCCGCAACGACTGCTGAGTTGCCCACATTCTAACTTGTGCTGATTACTGGGTGGCCACTCTGCTGGATCCCCATTTCAAGGACAACGTACTGTTATTAATTCTGTCACTGGAGAATGATCGTAAGATGCGCTGGTAGACGCGATGCTGGTGGCATTCCCACCTGACAGCGGGGGCACAAATCGAAGACAGAGGAGGAGGAAGAGGTCACCAACACAGCTGGGGCATCGCCAGCATCTCAGAAGGCAGGGTTAGCATGGCCGAAATGTGGAAAAGCTTTGTCAGCATGCCACAACAACCAGCACCACCAGCTTATATGGGCACATTGCCTGAGCTTGCCCTTTACGCCTTGGAGGTGCTGGTCTGCCCTGCAGCCAGTGTATTGTTTGAACGTGTGTTTAGCACGGCAGGGGGCGTTATCATAGACAAGCGCAACCGCCTGTCCACAGCCAATGTGGACAAGCTCACGTTCATTAAAATGAACCAGGCATGGATCTTACAAGACCTGTCCGTACCTTTTGCAGAATAGACATGTATACCGGCCTTACCCAGCCATTGTTATACTACAGCGCAATTGCTCATTGTTGTATTTTAGATATTTCCCACTCTTTTGGAGTGTACCCTAATAAAAAATAAATAAAATAACATTAAAACTAAAATCCAGTGTTGGCTACCTCGTCCTCCTCCACTACCGCTTCCACCTACACCGCTACGTCCACCGCCTCCTCAAACTCCTACTCCATATGGACCTCCAGACCTCCACCTTATAAATCAAGATTTTTTATTTTTATTTGTACGTATTTTATTTTATGTCATTTCACTAATTTGTCTGTTACATTTTTGGGTGAAATTCACCAATTTTTGGCTGTGATATGACACTGCTATACCTAGTAGACAGGTAAATAAAAAAAACATTAATTTGTCTGTTACATATTCGGGTGAAATTCACTAATTTTTGGCTGTGATATACCGCTGCTATACCTAGTAGACAGGTAAACAAATTTCACTAATTTGTATGTTACATATTCGGGTGAAATTCACCAATTTTTGGGTGTGATATACCCCTGCTCTACCTAGTAGACTGGTAAAAACATTTCACTAATTTGTCTGTTACATTCTCAGGTGAAATTCACCAATTTTTGCGTGTGATATACCCCTGCTCTACCTAGTAGACAAATAAAAACATTTCACAAATTTGTCTGTTACATTTTCGGGTGAAATTCACAAATTTTTGGCTGTGATATACCCCTGCTATACATAGTAGACAGGTAAAAACATTTCACTAATTTGTCTGTTACATTCTTGGGTGACATTTGACCATTTTTGCAGTGATTAAACTCCTGCTCTGCATAGGTGACAGGGACATAAATTTCAAAAAATCATCTGTTACATTGTCAGGTGACATTTTACCAATAATTGCCGTATACAAACCCCTGCTCTGCATAGGTGACAGGGAATTAAATTTCAAAACTTCTTCTTTAATTGGCGCGCGCCATCTCCTTTACTTATAAGCTTCGGCTTCAATAATTTGTCCCACTTTTCCACTCTATCAACTTTTAATTTCATCCATTGACTTCCCTTGGATGTGGTATCTCTTTCTCACGCTCCCACTCCGGCGTGGAACCCTGATTCGTCGATAACCGTGATCAACATGGTAGGCTCAGAAAAGAACATCGAAAGTTGATAGAGAAGATATCCAAATGGATCGTGGATGTTACGGGGACGTGCGATCAGGCAGAAGTTATCTAGAGTCAACAAAGAGGCAGCAGGGCCTCTCCTGTCTAA
This sequence comes from Bufo bufo, assembly GCF_905171765.1. NCBI lineage: Eukaryota > Metazoa > Chordata > Amphibia > Anura > Bufonidae > Bufo > Bufo bufo. Next base: position 142,493,583 of record NC_053389.1, read on the forward strand.
CGTTTCCAAATCCAAAATATCCCAGTGACATTCCCTATAATTTTGTATTAATCATTCCAATAACAGGGCATCTTAAGAGTCCTGTATTGTTATTTATCGTCACTACCTCCCCGAGTCGGGAGTGGGTAATTGCCGCGCGCCCCCTCCTTTCCTTGCATTCTTCCGTTTTAATAACTTCTCCCACATTTCCGCTCGATCAAATTTAATTTCATCCATTGACCTCCCTTGCATGTGATATCTCTTTCTCACGCTCCCTCTCTGGGGTGCAACCCTGATTCGCGCTAACCGTGATCAACATGTTAGGCGCATAAAAGAACATAGAAAGTTGATAGAGAAGATATCCAATTGGATCGTGAACATCACGGGGACGTGCGACATGGTGGGGCAGTATGTGTGCACACACCTACACGTACTGACTGATGGGTCTGCCCCTTTCAACTTCTGGGTCTCCAAATTGGGCACATGGCCTGAGCTTGCCCTTTATGCCTTGGAGGTGCTGGCCTGCTCTGCAGCCAGTGTATTGTCTGAATGTGTGTTTAGCACGACTGGAGGGGGCTATCACAGGTTATATTTCCCAATGTTTTGGGGTGTACACTAATTTTAAAAAAATTAAATAAATTTAAACCAAAAACCAGTGTAGGCTACCTCCTCCTCCTCCACCGCCGCTTCCACCTACACCGCCACATCCACTGCCTCCTCAACCTCCTACTCCACATGGACCTCGTCCTCCTAGATCAAGATTATTATTTTTATTTTTTACGTATTTTATGTTATATAAATTCATTTCCCTATCAACATTTGTTTGCAGAGCACTTGCCATGCTCTTAACCACATTTTGCTGCCATTTGCAGCCCTCTAGCCCTTTCCATGACATTTTTAGAGCCATTTTAGTGCTCAAAAGTTCGGGTCCCCATTGACTTCAATGGGGTTCGGATTCGGGGTCAAGTTCGGGTCCCGAACTCAAACTTTTTTGTGAAGTTTGGCCGAACCCATTGATCCCGAACATCCAGGTGTCAGCTCAACTCTAGGAGTGAGTGATGAGTGGCAACAGCAAATAGAAGAAAAGAGGAGACTGATATATGTAGAAAGAGGCATTTTATGTTATATAAATTCATTTCCCTATCAACATTTGTTTGCAGAGCACTTGCCATGCTCTTAACCACATTTTGCTGCCATTTGCAGCCCTCTAGCCCTTTCCATGACATTTTTAGAGCCATTTTAGTGCTCAAAAGTTCGGGTCCCCATTGACTTCAATGGGGTTCGGATTCGGGGTCAAGTTCGGGTCCCGAACTCAAACTTTTTTGTGAAGTTTGGCCGAACCCATTGATCCAGAACATCCAGGTGTCAGCTCAACTCTAGGAGTGAGTGATGAGTGGCAACAGCAAATAGAAGAAAAGAGGAGACTGATATATGTAGAAAGAGGCATTTTCTGTAATAAGATATATTACAGAGTGTCTTATACCCACTAGTACTATTTATTTACTGGGAAAAAAATGAGACCACAGTCAAGGATCATGATAAATGGAGAACACAAAGTATATTGGTCAACTGTAGAACTATATTCTGTGATTCCCTATAATTGGTTTGAAGACTGATAAAGTAAATTCACAGAGGTGCTGATTAGAGTTTCATTAATTAGGTGATTTGTTTTTATAACAATTTTACAGTCATTTGTCTGAGGTCTCATATCGTCTTCATAATTACGATGCTGCTGGGATTCATTACTAGCTCCAAAGTGACTAGGATGCCAAGTAGGTGCGCTTGTGTATTTAGGTTAATTGTAGCAATTAAACTAAGGTGTATTAACCATTGGTGAGGTTTGTGTGGAAACTAAATGTAATATCATTGTATCTTAAAACACATTCACACTTGCCCAGGATAAAGGTGTAAAGGTGCAGATAAATGATCAAAAACTTTTATTTTTTATACGGTATATAAAATCATTTGCCGGGACCACATCGTCCTGTGTAAACTCGGATGTGCTGCCAGCAAACAATGAAATTGTATGGGGACCAATGACCACAGTTGAGATGGTTCATCCCCATACAAAGGAAATGACTGCTGCACGGAAGTTATCACCTCTGCTCAATGATCAGGCAACTATCAGAAACTAATACTTTGTTTAAGAAAATTGCCTGTGAACCAGCCCGTATGAAAGGGCCTTTAGGTATGTAATAAACAGCAGTTCCCTAACCTCTGTCAGGACAATTAAAATACAAAAATCATTACTAGCTATTCTTCAGTGATATATGTCAAAACCACACCTCTGTCCTGCATTGGTTGTGTACATCTGCGAACCGGCACTCCTCAAGTGTGTAGTCACCATTTTTGCACTCATTAGTGTTTCCCAATCACAGATACCTACATAAGGACCTCAGTTACCTGTGAACCCAATCAGTGCCGACCCCAGAAAATGTTTGAGATACAGGTGTTCCCCCATAAGTGTCTCATGCATATGTGTGCCCCCCAGAAGTGTGAAAGCAGATGAGAGCATTGACCTGCACCTTACTCAATAGTGTATTCAAATTGGTCCTTCTTGAACTGTTGATGCACTAGTGAAGATAACTAGACATTCATGTGTGTTTATGTGCTATACCAATGTGTATTAATATATTTAATTTTACAGGTGCTGTACCTGGTGATGTATTACACTTTATATAAATCAGCACAGTGGGCTGGTGAGTAGTGTTGAGCAAACCCGAACTGTAAAGTTCGGGTCCGTACTGAACTTTACGATTTTTGGTACCCAGACCTGAACCCGAAATTTGCCGAAAAAGTTTGGGTTCGAGTTCGGTGTTCGGGCATTTAATAAAGCTTGTTGAAAGGCTGCAGAGCAGCCAATCAACAAGCTTTTAAGCTGTGCGCCCTTAGAAGCCATCACAGCCATGCCTACTAATGGCATGGCTGTGATTGGCCGGTGCATCATGTGACCCAGCCTCTATATAAGCTGGATCACGTGTAGCACCGCCCATCAGCTCTGAATAGTGCAGGGACAGGATGCAGGCAGCTGAAGTGAGGGACAGTGTTAGTGCGATTTTTTGTGGGTGCAATACACCATCTTTGCACCTCTGACACAGAAAGCTAATCATAAATCTGGCTGTTAATTCTGCGGGTGACCTACAGCGATTTGTTTTGTGGATGCAACGCAACATTGTACTTTGTACCCCTGACGCACAAATATAATAGTTAATCCGTCTGTTAGTTAGGTGCACGTCATATACCCATTTATTGTGTGAAGTACACCTGCACTGCATACGTGACAGGGAAATTAATATCCTTAAAGGGGTTATCCCATCATAATGATCACTGTTAAATCTGTTAATGATTTGACAGGGATCATTTTTGTAAATATATTTGATTAACCAATTCCCACCTTTTATGAGAAAATTCATCCCCACTTACCTCATTGTTGTCTTTTGGTCTCCCCTGGTTACGGCCACCGCTCTTCTCCGGAATCCCAGTGGCCGCGCTTGCACAGAAGACTCCTTCTTTTCTCCCGGCCGGGCCGCTCGCTGCCGTGAACACGCACGCCGCCGCACATGCGCGATGATGACTTCTTCCTGGCCAGAATAGTACAGAGGTGCGAACGCGCACGCCGACTCTGTACTATACTGGCCAGGAATAAGTCGCCATGGCGCATGAGCGGCGGCATGCGCATTCAGTCCAGTGCGCGGCCCGGCCGGGAGAAGACTTCAATCAAGATGAGGCCCATCCCCAGTCAGAAACTAGGAAGTGAATGGCGCACTGGCAGCAGGTAAGTATGAAAATGCTAAGTGGGATAACCCCTTTAATCAGACTGTTAGTTCAGAGCATCAAATAAGGGACGTGGCCCTGGTCGTGGTGCTGCTGGGGTTAATGGGGCACCTGTTGCAGGAAGAGGAAGTGGTCAATCTGTGCCAGCTACACGCCCAAATGAAACACCTTGCTCAGGTGCACGTAGGCGACAGAATGTTCAGCATTATTTTGTATGCCCGAATACCGGTGTACGAATGGTGAGGCCAGAACAAGTAGAGGCGGTAGTAGATTGGGTGGCTGACAGTGCCTCCAGTTCCTTCACATTGTCTCCCACCCGGTCCCCTGCTGAAAGCGCAGAGTTGGCACCTGCAGCCCATGGGCATCTGTCTTTCACCTCACCCCCTTGCAAATCAGCCAAGCAGTCTGAGCCCCAAGTCATGCGGCAGTCTCTTATGCTTTTTGATAACTCTGCTAGCAGGGTTTCCGAGGGCCATCCACCTAGCCCTGATCCAGAAGTGGAAGAGATTGATTGCACTGATGCCCAACCACTTATGTTACAGGATGTGGACATGGGAGGACCACCGCAGCACGTCTCTGATTATGACGAAACACAGGTGCCATCTGCGGGGCGGCTTTCTGCAGTGTGCAGACCGGCAAGGAGGGCAGGGGTGAAGAGTGGATGGAAGATGATGTGGAGGATGATGAGGTCCTTAGACCCCACATGGAATCAAGGTCATGCTGTAGTGTACGGGGACTGTAATGCCCGTCACTACAAAAGTGTCACTTGGTGTGCTGTCGTCCCCCCTTTAATTATGGGGAAGTTGGTATATGTCATCTTTATAAATTGTCATGTAATGTAATGTTATGTATTTCCCTGTTACTGTGAAACTTGCATATACAGGCCTGCTAGGGGTGTCATTCCAGCTTCTAGTCACTAGAGGGAGCTAGAGAGCCCTAGTTTATATAAGGCCCAGTCAGGGAAGCAAAAGTCAGTCTAGTTTAGAGTTCAGAAGTTTCTAGAGCCTGAGGAAGCTGAGAGGGAGACAGAGGCAAAGCGCAGAGAAGCAAGAGGTGCTCAAGATAACAGAGGAGGTACTTTATAAAGCTAAAACCAAGGATATACGCCAGAGTTAAGGTATTGGGCCTTGGAGAAGATTTGCTATGTTCCTCTCTTTTGGCGTCACGAACAGGATACGCACGCTTTCCAGTGCAAGAAGCGTGAACTTTGTGCCTTATACAGTTGCCCTGTGACCAAAGTGACATATTGCCTGTTTTATTAAAGTGGACTTTGTGAACTGAAAATCATACCAAAAGTGGTCCTAAAACCTCTAAAAAGCGCTGTGCAGTGTTGCGCTACCACAGAGGAAGGAAATCGCCACATCGGAGTGTGGTTTTGTGGACTTTTTACAATCCTGCTTGCTGTCAGTTAATGGACAGCGTTCTTGCTAAAGATGGCCGCTGAGCTTACTGAATTTACTGCTGCGTCATCTTCGTCCCGAAAAGGCGGGAAAAATTGGCGCCTTTCTGAGGAAATAGCGGGAAGGAGTTCAAGGTCAGGCGCCACTGCTTATCTGGACATTTGCATGTCTGCCAGCATGGACACCGCCTTCCATATACTGGAATACCTGGGGGGCGGCCTCCCAGTGCAAGGGGAGGAGCTGGCTGAGTTAATTGACGCGACCCTATCGTTCTCCAGAGAAGGATCGAGCATGTTGGAAAGTGAACAGAGCGTTGCTGCAACGTCCGCACCTGAGATTTCAAAGATGAGTGATATTGGTGTAGAGCCAGAGGAGGCTCCACCGGCCTACTCTCCGGGACCGGAGAAACCCGCCTGCCGCCCAAGGGAGAAAGAACCAGAGCCCTGCTATGGCTCGTGGAGAGACTTCTTTCAGCCCTCTTTCAAATGGTCCTCACTCATGGCGGATCCGGGAGGCCGCAATAAAGCGAAATACCAAGACCAAGATCTACTATGAAGAGTTGACCAAGACAATTCATGAACGACACACCAACACCCAACCCCGCCTGGAAAGGAGAAAGGGAGTGGTGGTGTCCTTTGACAAAACCCGTGGCTACGGGTTCATACAAGATTACCTGACTGGCAGAGACTTATATGTTAATAGAAGGTCTGTCAAGAGAGACTACCTCCCTTCCTATCAGCACAGCCTCCGCGAGGGAGAGGAAGTGGAGTTCACCCCTGCCGAGAGCCTGAGAGGCCCTTATGCAACTGCTGTGACCCGTCCCAAGCGAGAACCTGAGGACTGGGAGGCAGAAGAAGAAGACTACTCTGGCTGCGAGCGGGAACCGGAACGCTCTCCAGAGCCGGCCCATCACGCCTTCCAGGAGCGGAGCTCCTTCATTGGGCCTAACGTCTTCTGGCAGCCAACCGTGTTGGAAAAATGGGTGAGCCCTTACCCTTCCCCCGAGCTGCCTCGTCGGGAGAAGACCATGCAAGAGATGGAAAATCTAAAGGGACTTCGAAATACCTTTGAGAACATCCGGAGGGGTCGGAGACCCGATGCATCACCAGAACCTGCAGAGGCCGAGTCCGCGCCATCGGTGACTGTACCTGCGCCGGCGGCGCCAGCAGATGCCCGCGACTCTGACACGGAGAGCATCGGTGAGCAGATTGTCCGGCTGGAGGAGAAGTTGCGGGAGCTGCGCAAGATCGCGACCGCCAGGATCCAGACGCCGCCAAAGGAGGACGAGGTAAGGGTGCCTGTCACCACCCGTAGAGTACCTTCTGCTGCCACCGCTCCGCCAGTGCCCCAAAGAAGACCCCCTGTTGCTGTGAATTGCTGCACAGAGCCCACTGGACCGCTTGCGGCGGCGGTATCCACTCCAATCCATCCCACCATTATCATGCCGGGACCGGTACGGTCCACCCAAGGGTTTACCCCTAGGCCCATGGGGCCAATACCTATTAGGGGCCCCTTTACTCTGCAGCTGCCCCCTAACACCGTTATGTGGGCCCATCCTCCTGTAGAGGACTACTACAGGCCATATTTGCCAGCAGGGTCAAGTGATTATGATTAGCTTAAAGCAGTGGGGTATGTAGTGTACGGGGACTGTAATGCCCGTCACTACAAAAGTGTCACTTGGTGTGCTGTCGTCCCCCCTTTAATTTTGGGGAAGTTGGTATATGTCATCTTTATAAATTGTCATGTAATGTAATGTTATGTATTTCCCTGTTACTGTGAAACTTGCATATACAGGCCTGCTAGGGGTGTCATTCCAGCTTCTAGTCACTAGAGGGAGCTAGAGAGCCCTAGTTTATATAAGGCCCAGTCAGGGAAGCAAAAGTCAGTCTAGTTTAGAGTTCAGAAGTTTCTAGAGCCTGAGGAAGCTGAGAGGGAGACAGAGGCAAAGCGCAGAGAAGCAAGAGGTGCTCAAGATAACAGAGGAGGTACTTTATAAAGCTAAAACCAAGGATATACGCCAGAGTTAAGGTATTGGGCCTTGGAGAAGATTTGCTATGTTCCAGGATCAGTCAGAGATAGAGTGCAAGCTCCTGTACTGCAAGTCCTGTGTGTTTAACACTCTGTAGTCACCTTGCTCAATCTGTATTGCCTGCATCGACCGTATTGAAAAATCAACTGTATGCAAAGGAACTGTGCTTCCGTTAATGTCTCTATGAAAACTACTAAAGTTGGAGTTCTGTTTTAACATCAGTGTGTTCCTCATTTATTCCTGCTATCAGCAACGGCGTGCCACCGTTTAATTGGCACTGGCGTCACGAACATTTTCTACCATCACCTGCCCTTGCAGAGAGTCAGCCGTCTCAGGTTAGTGTCATTGCACTACTACACCCAGAAACTCTATTACACACAACTTGAGTACGCTGCAATGCGAGTGACGTGTGCAGTTCAGAAAAAGAGGTGGTGGTCACACAGCACCAGCCGCACAGCAAAAAAGGGAGCAGGGTGCAAAAGCAGAGTAGCCATCCCCTAGCCAGTACGCCTGCTACTGCCCACCGCACCCAGGGACTGAGCACACCAAATCCAGCTCCAAGGAGTTCCCTGGCGTGGCAGTTCTTCAAACAATGTGCTGATGACAAAATACGAGTGGTTTGCACGCTGTGCCATCAGAGCCTGAAGCGAGGCATAAGTGTTCTAAACCTGGGCACCACCTGCATGACCAGGCATCTAAATGCAAAGAACGAGCTGCAGTGGAGCAAACACCTCAAAAACCAGGAAATATCTCCTGGTCCCTCTTTTGTTGCAGTCTCGGCCTCTTCCTCCCCCTCTGGAGTGACAGTGGCACCTGCCACCCTGCAAACAGAGTATGTAGCAGCAACGCCACCACGTCCGTCACCATCACCAAGCATCTCCACACTGTCTCATGGAAGCGTTCAGCTGTCTATTTCCCAAACACTGGAGAGAAAGAGGAAGTACCCCCTACCCACCTGTGATCCCTGGCCCTGGATGCCAGCATTTCAGAATTCCTGGCCTTTGAAATCCTGTTATTCCGTCTGGTGGAGACGAAGACTTTTAAAAAACTTATGGCGGTGGCTGTCCCACAGTACGTGGTTCCCAGCCGCCACAACTTTTCCAGGCGAGCCATCCCCGGCCTGCAGAACCAAGTGGCGGACAAAATTAGGTGTGCACTGCGCAACATCATCTGTGGCAAGGTCCACATAACCACCGATACGGGGATCAGTAAGCACGGGCAGGGACGTTTGCAGTGTCCCACTCACGTGACCGTGGGCATGTAATATGCCTGCATTTTGTATTTTATCTCCTGTCATATTCTGCCTGTGGCGAAACCGACCTCGCCACTGGGTTTTGGAGAGGACTGGCTGCTGGCCTCTTGCCTCAGGATTATGGGCCATATACTAACTTTTAAACCCCTGAACCGATTCAAGTGAATTTTGGATAGGTTTGCCCCAAGTTATACTGTTTAAATTGATGTAAGTTATATGTATGGCCAATGTAAACTCACAAAGTTGTAACAATTTATAATAAGTGTAACTTGTCAGCTTGGGAGGAAAATGCTGGGTGTGTTTCTATTGTGCCATTGTCCCATTGTGTGTTTAAATGGTGATGTCTGTTCTGTTGTCCTCACATGTGTATTGGCGATCTCCCTTTGTCCTCAGAAATAATTGGATTACGCCTCAGGTTGTCTCCGGGATAGAGAGGAGGAGACCATGATGCATTGTGGGGATATGTTGTATTTGTCCTATGTCACAGTCTTCATTCTGGTCCTCTGGGGGCGTGAACAATTGGTTGCTGTTGTATCATTGTATGTGTTGTAAATTACTGATTGGTTATATTTCAAACCCCTGTGGGCAGTACTATGTATGTGGTTTATGAATAAAAGAGGCTGCACGTGAAGTACAGTCAGACCACTGCTTGACCCTCAACACGGAGCTTTGTCTCGTTATTGGGGGGATCCGCTGTATGCTGTTAGAAGACCGATTGCCAGAAGTGTAAGCTGATTCCTGTTCGTCTGCTAGCAGCTATTCGTGAGGTTCCAGTTTGGAGTGCTACTTTGTATCCAGTTCGGGGGTTTGGTGTATCCTGCAGTAGCTGTGCTTGTCTCTCAGAAAGGGGCTTATCGCCTAAACGGATTTGAACCCCTTGTCTGCTGAAACGGTCCGTTACACTCCCATATTACAATGTGATTCTATATGCAAATATCCTTTACACAGGCCTAGTCAGAGTGCACTACACTTGTTTCTCCACAAGATGGAGCAGTGTCAGTGTGTATAAATAGCTTAGCTCAGACCTAAGTTAGGCAGTTGAAATCAGTTGGTTGGTTGAGGTCAATCCAAACCAGTTCAGATGAGCTCAGGTCAATCCAAGTGAGAGTTCAGTTCAAAGCAGTTCTCTCATGAGCCTACGCAGAAATCAACAGCAATGTAGCTGAATACCTAGAGGGAGGCATATTCCTAGCCTGTCTAAAGCCTGCAATCATTCTACCTAGAGGTGACTTTCGTATTATTACAAGCCTAGTCTGAGCAGTAGCTTTCTTATGCATTACAAGAGCCTGTATTTCATTGAGGATTTGCATTTCCCTTTCCCCATCTGTATGGGAGATTGTGCTTAATGCCGGATTGTATCAAGAGACTGTTTTAATGCATTGGATGTATTGTTATCAGAAGTCATCTTCAGTAAAGTTCCACTTTGAGTTTCATCCTGCTTGCCTCAGTCTCAAGTTCCTCTCATAACACTACAGTAAATGGTTGTACCTCCATACAAAAGGTACTGGCGTCACGACTTCAAGGGACCTTGCCACTGGCACATTAATACAGATCATCAAGGGCACCTCAAACCACCATCTGGCCAGTGTCCCTTACACCAGAGTGTGCCCCAGAGAATCCTTGTGCCATTCTCCTTTTCACTTATGCGAGCCTGCCCAGGGACGACAATCGTGAGTAACCAGAACTGTATTTAACTTGGGCCACCTATTGCTCACACCGTGACCTCACACAAAATACCCTGCAAGGTCTGGCATACCGCATATATCAGTTATATCTCCCTAACTGCACACTGGGTAAATGCAGTACCGGCTGGGCCTGAGGCGGATAGCAGCTTGGCGCATGTCCTTCCGGCACAGAGGATTGCAGGACATTTCTCTTTGCCTCTTGTTGCCTTCTCCTCCTACTCCGCTTCCTCCTCTACCGCCTCCTCATCTGGTCAGCGTAACACCTTCACCACCAACTTCAGCACAGCCAGGGGGAAACAACAGCAGGCTTGCCTGGCGCATGTGCTGAATTTGGTGGCGCAGAGGTTCCTGAAAAATTACCCCGACATGTCAGAGATGCTGCAGAAAGTGCAGTCCGTCTGTGCGCGCTTTCGGTGTTCTCACCGTGCTGCTGCTCGCCTGTCTGAGCTGCAGCATAACTTCGACCTTCCCGCTCACCGCCTCATATGCGACGTGCTCACCAGGTGGAACTCCACCTTGCATATGCTGGAGAGACTGTGCGAGCAGCAGCAGGCGATAGTGGAGCTTCAGCTGCAGCACGCACGGGTGGGTCGCTCTGCGGAACAGCACCACTTCACCACTAGTGTTGAGCGCGGTCATTACCTGCCTGCTTTTTGATTGTGGGCTAATGTAGAAGGCTGCAATATCTTATTCTGTAGTGCATTAGAATATTCTTCATTATTTAATTTATTTTATCTTATGCAAAAAATTGGCAATGTAATATGCGCATTAATCGAGTAAGGGCGGGTTATAGGCAACTTTCCTATTGGGTTGGCTTGCTCGAATTCGCAAAATATGTAGAATATAGCTCTATATTCGTAATAACGAATATTCTCTTCTTCTTTTTTTAAATAGTACATGAGGTGACTCATTATCCCTCCCTTCTCCTAGCTTGATTAGCCAATGAGAAGGCTTTGTCACAGCATAGCAACATCCCTAGCAACCAATCGGAAACTAACCTATCCCTTCACTATATAAATGAAGACACTCCTCCGCAGCCATTTTGGGGAGTTTGATGTGAGAGAGAGAGGAGCTGTATTGTGATTGTGTGCTTGCTTTGTCTAAAATAATCGGAATTCAAATCTAAATAATCTTGCTAGTTAGTGTTAGGTAGTAGGTAATAGTGTGGATGAATAGCTGATAGGGTCTAGTGCAGGGTGTAGGTTATAGAGATAGTTTAGTTAGCTGAAAAATCTAATACATATAGTTATTATTAGGGCATAGTGTAGCAGATAGGGTGCAGTGCAGGGTTTAGTGTAGGTCATAGAGTTAGGTAGCTGTAATATATACCGTAATACAGATAGTGCTTGATATTGTAGGTTAGGGATTTAGACTAGAGGAATAGTTTAGCTTAGCTGATAGGGTCCAGTACAGGGTGTAGTGTAGATTATAGAGTTAGGCTACTTTCACACTAGCGTTCGGGTGTCCGCTCGTGAGCTCCGTTTGAAGGGGCTCACAAGCGGCCCCGAACGCATCCGCACTGCCCTAATGCATTTTCAGTGGACGCGGATCCGCTGAGAATGCATCAGTCTGGCAGCGTTTAGCCTCCGCTCCGCTCAGCGAGCGAACTGTCAGCCTGGCCGTGCGGAGGTGAGCGGATCCGTCCAGACTTACAATGTAAGTCAATGGGGACGGATCCGTTTGAAGATGACACTATATGGCTCAATCTTCAAACGGATCCGCCCCCATTGACTTTCAATGTAAAGTCTGGACGGATCCGTTCAGACAACTTTCACACTTAGAAATTTTTCTAAGTTATAATGCAGACGGATCCGTTCTGAACGGATGCAAACGTCTGCATTATAGGAGCGGATCCGTCTGATGAAACATCAGACGGACCCGCTCCGAACGCTAGTGTGAAAGTAGCCTTAGTTAGCTTGAATATATATTAGTTAGTGAGAGTTAGGGAATAGTTTAGCTTATATTTTTCAGGGCAGGGTGTACTTTAAGGTTAGATAGGGATATAGGATAATGTAGGGTATAACTGTCTGTTTCGTCCGTCTGTGAAAAAAAAAAATCTCTTAGTGTTAGTGTTTTAGAGTCTGTCCAGTTCGTGTATTGACTGATTTTTTTTTTACTAACAAAAAGCGAAAAAATAAAGTCTTTTAGTCTCTGCGCTTCAGTATTTAGTTAGTGTATGCGTCTTTTGTGTAAAAAAAAAGAAAAAAGTTTCATAGTCTTCGTTTTTCTTTGTTTTGTGTGGTTTTTTTGTCTTCTGTTAGTGTCTTCTGTCTTCTGTCTTTTAGTATTTAGTTAGTGTTTGCGTCTTTTGTTTAAAAAAAAGAAGAAAAAAGTTTTATAGTCTTATTTTTTCTTTGTTTTGTGTAGTTTTTTCATCTTCTGTTAGTGAAGAGTATTTTAGTCTCTGTGTTTTAGTATTGGGTCTGCGTCTTGTATAAAAAATAAAATAAAAAAAGTTTTAGAGTCTTAGTTTATCTGTGTTTTGTGTAGTTTTTTTCATCTTCTGTTAGTGAATAGAGATGTCGCGAACATAAAATTTTCCGTTCGCGAACGGCGAACACGAATTTCCTAAAATGTTCGCGAACGGGCAAACCGCCATAGACTTCAATAGGCAGGCGAATTTTAAAACCCACAGGGACTCTTTCTGGCCACAATAGTGATGGAAAAGTTGTTTCAAGGGGACTAACACCTGGACTGTGGCATGCCGGAGGGGGATCCATGGCAAAACTCCCATGGAAAATTACATAGTCGACGCAGAGTCTGGTTTTAATCCATAAAGGGCATAAATCACCTAACATTCCTAAATTGTTTGGAATAACCGGCTTTAAAACATCAGGTATGATGTTGTATCGATAAGGTAGTGTAAGGGTTACGCACGCTTCACAGTGGCAGACCAAACTTAACGTTTAACGCACCGCAAACAGTCCATTTGCACAACCGCAAACTCCCCATTTGCACAAGGTTGGATACCAAGCTAGCCATGTCCCGTTCCTTGTCCTCACTGATGTCATTGAAGGTCTCTTCCTCCACCCAGCCACGTACAACACCAAGGGTCCCCGAAAGGTGACAACAAGCCCCCTGGGACGCCTGCTGTGGTTGGTCTTCCACCTCCTCAAAGCCATCTTCCTTCTCTGACTCCTCTTCTTCAGACTCCTCTCTCTGCGTTGCCTCTCTCTGCGTTATTATAAGGTGTGTTAAGTAGTACTATTCCTATCGTTTAATCCCTGTTACGTTCACTAGTATTATTATTATTATTATTATTATAATAAGGTGTGTTAAGTAGTACTATTCCTATCAGTTTAATCCCGGTTACGTCCCCTATCAGGGGACGTGTATATGGCATCGATTTTAGGAACCGGGAGATGGAAAAAGATGCTTGGTCGGTCCTCCTACTTCAAATTTGGGGCACTGCGCGTGCAATCTAACGTGCCACCAGATAGGAGTGGTGTGTTAAGTAGTACTATTCCTATCAGTTTAATCCCTGTTACGTCCCCTATCATGGGAATAGATTTTAGACAACAGCAAAGAGTTGTCAATAGTTGACACTCATGACATAAATTTTATACCTCTATGCGTCAATCTTGGTGTAGTTATGACTGTTCTCGTGCGCACGTTTGGGAGATTGCAGGCGATGGCGGTTTTTCAAAGCCTATGGTCGTGCTGAGGTAGTTCAGTGGCAGTTAAGTGACCCAGAAAACAATGATTCTGCAGTGTGGGCCCATTGTTGGCCTAGTAGGCTTTAATGATCACCTTAGATGATCACAAAGAAAATGTATGTTTTTTCTATGCAAAATTATCCAGCCGATCGCTTTTGGTCTGTTCACAATGAAGCAACGACCTTATCATCTGGGGTGTGCCAACATTGCCATTGCCAAAACACTCAGAGGTGGTCGCTTCATTGTGATACGCAAGCCCCTTCACCACGACAAGGTAATGATCACGAAGGGGAATTGACACACGTATGTGCCTTTTTTTTTTTTGGTTTTTGAAGCCACAGTGCAGCACCAGAGGCCAGAAAAATTAGGCATGTACACATGCCTGAAAAATTAGGTATTGTTGCAGCCGCTGCTGTAGCAGCAGCCAGAAAAATTGATGTTTGTTTCCCAGGCAGAAAGTGCCCTAAAACATTGCGGCTTGAACCCTAGTTGGTGGCGGATAAGTCACGCAAGTCATCCGGCATTCAGAGATAAAATACAGCAGCGTGTGGACCATTTTTAGCCCAAGGCAGCTCATCTTATCAGGCCTTTTTTAGTCGAATGTATCGCCCACTGTCAGTCCCTTCGGGATCCATCCCTCATTCATCTTAATAAAGGTGAGGTAATCTAGACTTTTTTGACCTAGGCGACTTCTCTTCTCAGTGACAATACCTCCTGCTGCACTGAAGGTCCTTTCTGACAGGACACTTGAAGCGGGGCAGGCCAGAAGTTCTATCGCAAATTGGGATAGCTCAGGCCACAGGTCAAGCCTGCACACCCAGTAGTCAAGGGGTTCATCGCTCCTCAGAGTGTCGATATCTGCAGTTAAGGCAAGGTAGTCTGCTACCTGTCGGTCGAGTCGTTCTCTGAGGGTGGACCCCGAAGGGCTGTGGCGATGCGTAGGACTTAAAAAGCTCTGCATGTCCTCCATCAACAACACGTCTGTAAAGCTTCCTGTCCTTGCAGGCGTGGTCGTGGGAGGAGGAGGATTACTTTCACCTCTTCCCCTGTTAGATTCCCGTTGTGCTGTGACATCACCCTTATACGCTGTGTAAAGCATACTTTTTAACTTGTTTTGGAACTGCTGCATCCTTTCCGACTTCCGGTAATTCGGTAACATTTCAGGCACTTTCTGCTTATACCGGGGGTCTAGTAGCGTGGCCACCCAGTACAGGTCGTTCTCCTTCAGACTTTTATACAACAGCATGAAAGACCCCAATTGCACAAGGTTGGATGCCGAGCTACTCATGTCCTGTTCCTCGTCCTCAGTGATCTCACTGAAGGTATGTTCTTCCCCCCAGCCACGTACAACACCACGGGTACCAGATAGATGACAACGAGCACCCTGGGATGCCTGTTGTGGTTGGTCTTCCTCCTCCTCATAGCCACATTCCTCCTCTGACTCCTCTTCCTCACAATCCTCTTCCAGCGTTGCCGCAGGTCCAGCAAGCGATGCTGATAAGGCTGTTTCTGGTGGTGATGGTGACCACAACTCTTCCTCTACCTCTTCAAGCTTATCTACGGCCTGATCCAGCACTCTTCGCAGGGCACGCTTCAGGAAGAAAACAAATGGTATGATGTCGATGATGGTGCCTTCGGTGCGACTGACTAGGTTTGTCACCTCCTCAAAAGGACGCATGAGCCTACAGGCATTGCGCATGAGCGTCCAGTAACGTGGCAAAAAAATTCCCAGCTCAGCAGAGGCTGTCCTAGCACCCCGGTCATACAAATACTCGTTAATGGCTTTTTCTTGTTGGAGCAGGCGGTCGAACATTAGGAGTGTTGAATTCCAACGTGTGGGGCTGTTGCAAATCAAGCGCCTCACTGGCATGTTGTTTCGCCGGTGGATATCTGAAAAGTGTGCCATGACCGTGTAGGAACGCCTGAAATGGCCACACACCTTCCTGGCCTGCTTCAGGACGTCCTGTAAGCCTGGGTACTTATGCACAAAGCATTGTACGATCAGATTACACACATGTGCCATGCACGGCACATGTGTCAACTTGCCCAAATTCAATGCCGCCAACAAATTGCTTCCGTTGTCACACACCACTTTGCGGATCTCCAGTTGGTGCGGAGTCAGCCACTGATCCACCTGTGCGTTCAGGGCGGACAGGAGTGCTGGTCCGGTGTGACTCTCTGCTTTCAGGCAAGTCAACCCCAAGACGGCGTGACACTGCCGTATCCGGGATGTGGAAAAGCCCCTGGGGAGCTGGGGGGGTGCCGTTGATGTGGAGCAAGACGCAGCAGCAGAAGAGGACTCAGCTGAGGAGGTTATGGAAGAGGATGGAGTAGGAGGAGTAGAGGAGGTGGCAGCAGGCCTGCCTGCAAGTAGTGGCGGTGTCACCATCTCCTCTGCAGAGCCACACATTCCATGCTTGGGAGCTGTCAGCAGGTTTACCCAATGCGCAGTGTAGGTGATATACCTGCCCTGACCGTGCTTTGTAGACCAGGTATCAGTGGTCAGATGGACCCTTGTCCCAACACTGTGTGCCAGACATGCCATTACTTCCTTTTGCACAATCGAGTACAGGTTGGGGATTGCCTTTTGTGCAAAAAAATTTCGGCCAGGTACCTTCCACTGCGGTGTCCCAATAGCTACAAATTTTTGGAACGCCTCAGACTCCACCAGCTTGTATGGTAAAAGCTGGCGGGCTAAGAGTTCAGACAAGCCAGCTGTCAGATGCCGTGCAAGGGGGTGACTTTGTGACATTGGCTTCTTACGCTCAAACATGTCCTTGACAGACACCTGACTGTGGGCAGATGAGCAGGAACTGCTCAAGGCGAGAGATGGAGTGGCGGATGGTTGAGAGGGGGCAAGGAGGACAGCAGTGGTTGACGTGGCTGAAGATGCTAGACCAGGAGGAGGATGGCGGCTTTGAGTTTGTGTGCTGCTTGTACTCATGTGTTGATCCCATAGGCGTTTGTGATGTGCGATCATGTGCCTTCGCAAAGCAGTTGTACCTAGGTGGGTGTTGGACTTCCCACAACTCAGTTTCTTTTGGCACAGGTTGCAAATGGCATCGCTGTTGTCAGAGGCAGACACACAAAAAAAAATGCCACACTGCTGAGCTCTGCAATGACGGCATTCTGGTGGTGGCAACAGCATGCGTTGATTGGCGTGCTGTCTGGCTGACCCCAGGTGCCGATGCATGCTGTCTGACTGTGCCACTAGCTCCTTGCGATGACCTCCCCCTGCTTCCAACTCGTCTCCTCCTCCTCTCTGTCTCCCCATCTGAACTTTCCCACTGTTCTTCTCCTAGCGGGCACCCACGTGACATCCACGGACACATCGTCATCAACCGCTTCACTTGTATCTGACAACTCAGCAAAGGAAGCAGCAGCGGGTACAACATCATCATCATCACACCGTACGTCCATGTGTGTAATGCTGCCTGACTGAGACATATCCCTGTTATCTACATCCTATGGCAATAATGGTTGCGCATCACTGATGTGTAAATAACTCCTCTGACAGAACAAGTGAAGCGGCTGTGGTGCTAGTGTTGGTGGTGGCGGCAGGCGGGCGAGTGGTAACTTGAGAGGTGCCCGAAGCTAAGCTGGAGGAGGATGGTGCGTCAAGGTTCCGAGCGGAAGCTGTAGAAGATTGGGTGTCCTGTGTTAGCCAGTCAACTATGTCCTCAGAACTTTTCGAAGTTCAGGGTACGTGGCCTCTGAACACTGGGCATTATTCTAGGGCCAAAGGGAATCACAGCACCACAACCACGACGGCCCCTGTGGGGTGGCCTGCCTCTGCCTGTCATTTTTTTTTTCGATTAGTGGTGCTATGCGTGCAAGCTACTGTGACACCAGATATGAGTGGCACTGTGCACTGGCAGAAGTTGGCAGAGTAGACGCTGTAGGCCTGACACACACGCTTGCAGACAACTAACTGCTATTCAATCTATTACAGTCAAAATTGTATTTTCTTCTTAAATGTACACTACTGTTACACCAGATATGAGTTGCACTGGTGTGACACTGTGCCCTGGCAGGCCCTGAAACGCACACGTGTGAAGGAAACTGACTGCTATTATTTCACAGTCAAAATTGTATTTTTTTTTTTAAATGCAAGATATTGTGACACCAGATATGAGTGGTGGCACTGGGCAAGTGGGCACAGTATACGCTGTGAGCCTGACACACACGCTGGCAGGCAGGCAACTGCAATTAGATTACACAGGAAAAAAAAAAAAAAAAAAAAAGCATACTGATGTTCTAACCCTAAAAAGGGCTTTTTGGGGTGCTGCCCTTACAGCAGAGATCAGATGAGTCTTTCAGGACTGTAGTGGACACTGAATACACTAGCCTAGCTATCGATTTCCCTATTAAATCAGCAGCAACTACACTGTCCCTCCTCTCACTGAGAATGCAGCTTCCGAATGAATCTAAAATGGATGCTGTCCAGGAGGTGGGAGGTTCTGGGAGGGAGGGTCTGCTGCTGATTGGCTGGAATGTGTCTGCTGACTGTGAGGTACAGGGTCAAAGTTTACTCAATGATGACGAATAGGGGGCGGACCGAACATTGGATATGTTCGCCTGCCGCGGCGAACGCGAACAAGCTATGTTTGCCGGGAACTATTCGCCGGCGAACTATTCGGGACATCTCTATTAGTGAAGTGTTTTAGTATTTAGTTAGTGTCTGCGTCTTTTGTGTAAAAAAAAAAAAAAAAGTTTTATAGTCTTAGTTTTTCTTTGTTTTGTGTAATATTTTCGTCTTCTGTTAGTGAAAAAACAAAAACAAAAAAAAAGTTTTGGGGTTTCAGTTTTTGATGTCTTTTAGTTAGTGTCTGAGTCTCTTTAGTGTGTGTAAAAAAATGTATTTAGTTTAACTTAAAAAAAAATTCTGGTATATTTCATTTCATTTTTTCCCCATCGTCCCCACCCCAATAAAGTTTGGCCCAATTCACATTTTATTTATATATATTTTTTGTGTGGGAATATATCAGCAGCATGAGTGCACCAGGCCGTGCAGGCAGCTGTGGTCGTGGTAGGGGTACTAGGGGTGTTGGTTCCGTTGCTGGACCACTGTCAACACAGGGCCGCAACTCTAGCCACGGACAGGCGGGCTCAGGTGTCAGGGGCGTCCATCTGATCCGTGAGTTCTTTGGGCATGGCAGCCGCCTCATTAGTTCCCAAGACGTTAAGGCAGTGGTGGCTCTCATCGCACATTCCAGTGCCATGAAGTCCTCTGCCCCGACTCCCAGCAGCAGCAGCACCTGCAGCACTCTGCCTCCTGCAGGACCAACCCCCAGCCCCCAAGAATCTACCCTGATCCTATTTGACGACGAGAGGGACGTCTTGGAAGAGGCAATACAGGAGGCTGAATTACAGTTTAGTCCTCCTGATGGGCAGGACCTTTTGGAAGGGATGGAGGAGGAGGGGGTAACGCCTTTCAATACCCCAGTGACATCCCTTCCAACTGGTGCGGGTGGTGTCAGCCACAAAACCCCTGCTACTAGACAGACCCAGGCATCAGCGAGGGGACAGCGGAGACCGGTCAGGGGCTCCATGTCTGCTGTTCCCCTCAGTCTACGACTGCTTGGCCCTGGGTCTGACATTATAGGGGATGAAGAGGAAGGTGACCCAGAATGGGTACCACCTACTTTGTCAGGTGACAGCAGCACCGATGAAGGTAGGCACCCGAGGCAAATGGTGCGCCAGGTCACCAGGGAGCCCAGTGTCAGGGGCTCCACTGGTAATGGCAGCAGGAGTAGGCAGCAGCCAGCTCCACCTGTGCGCACTGAGCCCGAACAGGCGCAAGTCAGCACCAACCCATCTGACAGGAGGTCGGTGCGGAAGTCGCCTGTTTGGGCTTACTTCACCCTGCAGCAGATGATGTCACAATTGGCATCTTTCAGCTGTGCCATGCCAGGGTGAGGAGAGGGAGGTCTGTGGCTTGGCTGGGTACCACTGCCCTTACCCAGCACATGCGAGTCAACCACTGGTGGGAGTGGGAACAGATGCAGGGTGGTCGCAGCAGCGCCACCAGCAGTGTGCAGGGGACAGCTCCTGCCACTGTACTGCAGCCACCCCAACCCCTTCCACCGATTCATTCCCACTCCGCCGCTCCCTCTCCTAGAGGTACTAGTACCGGCAGCCAGACCTCGGCCTCCACTGCACCCTCCTTTATCTCCTCCTCCTCCTCTGCCGTCCGGTGCCAGCCGTCGGTTGCCGACACCTTTGAATGCACTGCGCCCTACACCCACGGGGAGCGACGCGTGCGTTCACTCAATGGGCTCCTGGCAAGAGTTATCGCCCAACATCTGCTGCCCTTCAATCTTGTGGACAGCAATCCAGGCAGATGTTGGAGCAGGCACAACCCAGATGGCGTCTCCCCATCCGCCATTTCTTTGCCAGGACCGGCGTCCCTGCCCTACACCAGCACATGGTCTAGAATGTATCCCTGTCACTGGATCATGCTGTCAGCGACAGGGTGCATCTGACAATGGATGCTTGGACCAGCAGACATGGGTAGGGACGATACATCAGTTTCACAGCCCATTGGGTGTCCCCCTGAGGCTCCGGGGAGGGATCAGCATGAGTTTGTGGTGCCGCCCCGTGGTATCCAGGGGAGAACTTCTGCTCTCCCGCAAGCCACTGTCTCCATGGCTGCTGAGCCCCCAAGCAAGCGTCCCCCTAGCTACGCAAGTGTGGGGCATGTCCGCTGCCAGGCCATGCTCCAGCTTGTGAGCTTAGGGGAACAGAGACACACTGGACCTGATGTTCTGGCCGCACTACAGGCTCAGGTCCAGAAGTGGCTAACACCCTGCAGGTTAGAGGCAGGTATGGTTGTCTGTGACAACGGCAGCAACCTACTTGCTGCCCTCCATGCTGGCAGTCTTACCCACATGCCCTGCATGGCACATATCTTCAACCTTGTGGTACAGAAGTACCTCCGCACATACCCAGGGTTGAATGAAATTGTGCAAAGGGTACGGAGGATTTCCAGCCACTTCCGACACTCCCCAACCGCCGCAGCGTCCCTGTCCAAACTGCAGTGGGACAACAACCTGCCCCCTCACAGGCTGATTGTGGACAGCATGATGGGGTGGAACTCCGCCCTCCACATGCTGTAGAGGTTGTGGGAACAGCGACGGGTGGTGAGGGAATACCTGCTAGATCTAGGCGCTCCAGGGCCATCACACCCACAACCCTACATCACTAATGTGGAGTGGGGGCAGATACAGCAGGTCTGCCACGTGTTGGCCCCATTTGAACAGACAACCAAGATGTCAGCGGGGAGCATGTCGGCCTCAATGACGTGCTCCCCATAGTGTTCCTCCTGGACAGGACACTAGATCGCCTGCTCGAGGCTGGGGAGAGTGACTTGGTAGAGCAAGAAGAGGCAACAATGCTCCACCAGGACCAGGACAAGGAGGAGGAAGAATTTGCCGACGTCCAGGAGTCTGGGCCTGGTCAGGAGGTGGAGCCGGTGCTGGAGGCACCGTTAGTCCAGGGGTAGGGAAGCTCCCACCGGGAGCAGCAGCAACGGCAGCAGCAGGAGGACCAAGAGGTCATGGTCCCAGGCAGCCATGAAGAGTCATAGCGGGCTGTCCTCTTCCGCATGGCTGCCCACATGCTGCAATGCCTCAGGAGGGACCCCCGGATCAGGAAAACTAAGGAGAGGGATGATTATTGGGTGGCCACCCTTTTAGACCCTCGCTACAAGGGGAAACTGGAGCAGTTCATCCCAGCCAGCCGGAGGCAGGCCCGGATGGATCAATTGCGGGCCTATCTGATCAACCAGCTGGAGCAGGCAAACGCTCGGCCTCATGTTCCAGTTCTCCCTGCCCATCTCCCCCAGCAGGTGACCTTATGGGTGAGATGAGGTTGTTCTACCAGTCTGCGCGACCCAGTACCAGCAGCAGTAGTCAGCACCAGCGGCTGGCCCGCATGGTGGCAGACTATAAACCGGATTCCAAAAAAGTTGGGACACTATACAAATCGTGAATAAAAACTGAATGCAATGATGTGGAGGTGCCAACTTCTAATATTTTATTCAGAATAGAACATAAATCACGGAACAAAAGTTTAAACTGAGAAAATGTATCATTTTAAGGGAAAAATATGTTGAATCAGAATTTCATGGTGTCAACAAATCCCCAAAAAGTTGGGACAAGGCCATTTTCACCACTGTGTGGCATCTCCCCTTCTTCTTACAACACTCAACAGACGTCTTGGGACCGAGGAGACCAGTTTCTCAAGTTTAGAAATAGGAAAGCTCTCCCATTCTTGTCTAATACAGGCCTCTAACTGTTCAATCGTCTTGGGCCTTCTTTGTTGCACATTCCTCTTTATGATGCGCCAAATGTTCTCTATAGGTGAAAGATCTGGACTGCAGACTGGCCATTTCAGTACCCGGATCCTTCTCCTACGCAGCCATGATGTTGTGATTGATGCAGAATGTGGTCTGGCATTATCTTGTTGAAAAATGCAGGGTCTTCCCTGAAAGAGATGACGTCTGGATGGGAGCATATGTTGTTCTAGAACCTGAATATATTTTTCTGCATTGATGGTGCCTTTCCAGACATGCAAGCTGCCCATGCCACACGCACTCATGCAACCCCATACCATCAGAGATGCAGGCTTCTGAACTGAGCGTTGATAACAACTTGGGTTGTCCTTGTCCTCTTTGGTCCGGATGACATGGCGTCCCAGATTTCCAAAAAGAACTTTGAATCGTGACTCGTATGACCACAGAACAGTCTTCCATTTTGCCACACTCCATTTTAAATGATCCCTGGCCCCATGAAAACGCCTGAGCTTGTGGATCTTGCTTAGAAATGGCTTCTTCTTTGCACTGTAGAGTTTCAGCTGGCAACGGCGGATGGCACGGTGGATTGTGTTCACTGACAATGGTTTCTGGAAGTATTCCTGAGCCCATTCTGTGATTTCCTTTACAGTAGCATTCCTGTTTGTGGTGCAGTGTCGTTTAAGGGCCCAGGGATCACGGGCATCCAGTATGGTTTTACGGCCTTGACCCTTATGCACAGAGATTGTTCCAGATTCTCTGAATCTTCGGATGATGTTATGCACAGTTGATGAGGATAGATGCAAAGTCTTTGCAATTTTTTGCTGGGTAACACCTTTCTGATATTGCTCCACTATCTTTCTGCGCAACATTGTGGGAATTGGTGATCCTCTACCCATCTTGGCTTCTGCCACTCTGAGAAGCTCTTTTTATACCCAATCATGTTGCCAATTGACCTAATTAGTGTTAATTGGTCTTCCAGCTCTTGGTTATGCTCAAATTTACTTTTTCCAGCCTCTTATTGCTACTTGTCCCAACTTTTTTGGGATTTGTTGACACCGTGAAAATTGGAATCAACTTATTTTTCCTTTAAAATGATACATTTACTCGGATTAAATGTTTGATCTGTCATCTACGTTCTATTACAAATAAAATATTGACATTTGCCATCTCCACATCATTGCATTCAGTTTTTATTCACAATTTGGTTAGTGTCCCAACTTTTTTGGAATCCGGTTTGTACATGGAGTCCGTTGGTGCTTCCGACAGCATGAGCACCGACGACCCCATGGAGTACTGACTTGCCGTGAGATCGCTGGAGCTATGTGCTGGAGTTACTGTCTTGCCCCCCCTTCAGCGTACTGTCTGAGCAGACATTCAGCACGGCAGGTGGGGTGGTCACCGACAAGCGGACCCGTCTGTCCACTGACTCCGTGGACAGATTGACATTCATCAAAATGAATGAGTCCTGGATCGGCAGTGACTTCTTGGCCCCAGCTATTGGTTCAGGGTGCTGAAGGGTCCCTTGTCCATCCCTCCAAAAATCTGTAGTTTTTTAACATATTTATTGAGGTTTTCTAATTATTTATTTATTGATGAATTTGTAAATGATGGATGGCACACTAATATCTGGTGTTGCAAAAATTTAAAGTAGCTATATAATGTATTAGTACACAAAATTAAATAAAAATATGAAAATTGTTAAAAAAATTGTTAAAAAGTGATATCAATTATAATATAAATTCTGTCCCACAATAAGTAATAATAGTATAAACTCCTATGTGAATAATAGAATTGTTAAAAAAAAAAGCTACCAATACTGTGGTTCTATTAATGTATATAATTATTTATTTAGTGATGAATTTTTAAAAGTATTTATGTTGTAAGGTATTTATATATTTGTATATTTATTAATTTATTTTAATTATGTATTTATAGATTATCTGATTTATTGAGGGTAACATTTTGTAATATATGTATTTATTTATTGATATATTTCTATTTAAATTAATTATTTTAATCATGTATTTGGATAATAATATATTCATTTAATGAAATTTATAATTTTTTGTATCTTTAATTTTTTTATTGTCATATTTATGTACTGATGAATTTGTGTAATCATGTATATTTAGATTTAGGGCTCTTTCACACTTGCGTTGTTGTGTTCCGGCATAGAGTTCCGTCGTCGGGGCTCTATGCTGGAAGAATCCTGATCAGGATTATCCCCATGCATTCTGAATGGAGAGAAATCCGTTCAGGATGCATCAGGATGTCTTCAGTTCCGGAACGGAAAGTTTTTTGGCCGGAGAAAATACCGCAGCATGCTGCGCTTTTTGCTCCGGTCAAAAAAATCCTGAACACTTGCCGCAAGGCCGGATCCGGAATTAATGCCCATTGAAAGGCATTAATCCGGATCCGGCCTTAAGCTAAACGTTGTTTTGGCGCATTACCGGATCCGACGTTTAGCTTTTTCTGAATGGTTACCATGGCTGCCAGGACGCTAAAGTCCTGGTTGCCATGGTAAAGTGTAGTGGGGAGCGGGGGAGCAGTATACTTACCGTCCGTGCGGCTCCCCGGGCGCTTCAGTGACGTCAGGGCGCCCCACGCTCATGGATGACGTGTCGCATGGATCACGTCATCCATGCGCATGGGGCGCTCTGACGTCATTCTGGAGCGCCCCGGGAGCCGCACGGACGGTAAGTATACTGCTCCCCCGCTCCCCACTACTACTATGGCAGCCAGGACTTTAATAGCGTCCTGGGTGCCATAGTTACACTGAACGCATTTTGAAGACGGATCCGTCTTCAAATGCTTTCAGTTCACTTGCGGTGTTACGGATCCGGCGGGCACCTCCGGCAAATGGAGTGCACGACGGATCCGGACAACGCAAGTGTGAAAGAGCCCTTATTTACTCATTTAATGTTTTATTTTATTTTATGTACTTATGTATCGATTACTTTCTATATTGATTATTTTTATCTGTCATGTATTTAGACTTTACTTAACTAATTTATTAATGTATTTTTATGTTTTTTATTTTTTTAAATCTGGTGTTTTTACATTAACGGGCGACATAAATTAGTGGCTAAAAATTATAATGAACAGTCAATATTACATGGCAAGTGAACTTGAGCACATTGTCTTTTTTATTTACATTACTCTATTCAATTAATACATTTTTTAATCCCTAGTATAGTGTACTTTATAGTCCGCTGTAATCTCAGGACACTGCGCTAGATACGTAAACCATACTGGAAAATAGATCTTTCCAATATTAATTGGCACACATCCCTTCACATGCCGCTCGCACCAGTCTGCTCTCAGTTTCCATATCAAGCACATCTAGTCTGTAGCAAAACACTGTGGTAACGCGGCCGCCTCACCGTGAGCTGATTCCTCCAAGCCACAGGGCAGTAGGAGTGGTGGGGTTTAGCAGCGGCTCCCTCATCCTCCTTTTGTCTGTGAGGAGGCATGTGTACCGCCGCCCGCCTCACCCATGCACAATTGGCACTTCACACACTCGGGGCGAAGGACATTGTCACCACCCAGCCATCCTCTGCCCATCAGAGCCCAGAAGCCAGTGAAGAACTTGCTTGCCTCGGCCCGGGTGTGTAAGTGTCCCCGGCTCTGCTGCCGGGGTCAGTTCCCCTTCCCCTCGGTCCTGACTCTGTCACGGTCCCCGGGTACTGGCAGGGTCCTCGGCAGCGGCCCCAGTGCGCAGCCTGGTTCATCTATCGCAAGTCATGCTGCAGAATAAGTCTTTAGCTACACACGGGGAGTAGTTTCACACAGCCCGGAGCTGACTTCACCAGGAAGGGGCTGACAGGGGAGCACCTACACTGTCATCCAGCAGAGCGGAGTTTGGAGTCTGTTCGAAAGGCACCATGTGTTCTGGAGTGACATCGAACAGCTGTTAAACTTAACCCACATAACTAATGTATCTGTGCTTCATCTTTGTGGACTTGACATATAAAATCAGATCCTGTAGGTTCGAGAAAAACGTACAGTAATCCAGTCCTCTACAATGCCGATATTTTGAGTGGGAGAAAATTTCAGGTCTTCCTCAGAGAGATGTGGTACATAGATATGTTATAGCAGGATGGACCACATGTATATATCTATCTACCCCATCTCTCCCGGGAAGCCCTGCATTATTCTCCCCCTCCCGAGATCTGCATTATAGAGGACATGATTAGTGTACGTTTTTCTAGAAGTTAAATGAATAAGGATTTCTATGTAAAGTCGACAAAAAATGAAGCACAGCTGCATTCGTTATGTGGGGCAAGTTTACCGGCAGTTCTCTTTAACTTCAGAACACATGGTGCCTTCCAGACTCCAAAATCAACTCTGCTGGATGACAGTGTAGGTGCTCCCCTGTACCTGTCAGCCCCTTCCTGGTGAAGTCTGCCCCAGGCTGTGTGACACTACCTGTGTGTGGCCAAGCCTCGCAGCTAAAGGCTTATTCTGCAGCATGACCTGCGATAGATTAACTAGGCTGCGCACTGAAGCCAGCCACTGAGGAACCCGCGGGGACCGTGACAGATCATGACCGAGGGGAAGGGGAAATGACCCCAGTGGCAGAGTCGGGGACACTTCCACACCCGGCACAAAGCAAGCAAGTTCCTCACTGGCTTCTGTGCTCTGACGGGCAGAGGACAGCTGGGTGCTGTCGATGGCCGGAGCCCAGCGTGTCTGCGGAGCTGATTGTGTATGGGTCGTGTGATCAACGGTAACCATGCCTCTTCACAGACAAAAGGAGGAGGACAGAGCCACTGCTAAAACTTCACCACTCCTGCTGCCCTCTGGCTCGGAGGAATCAGCACATGGTGAGGCAGGCTTCTTTACCGCAGAGTTCTGCTACAGACTAGATGTGCCTGATATGGAAACTGAGAGCAGAGGGGTGCGGGCAGCGTGTATAGCTTATTTGTTACTCATTTACTGTATATAGTGCATTCAAAATGTAAAAATAACTTTCCCTAAAATAATTTCAACTAAAATCATTGCATTCACTATCCATGTCATCACATTACTGCTGTACACAATGAACCTGCTGTTGGTACATGTGTTTTATTTTATTTTTGGTGTTGCCCCGGTCTGGTGGGGACGCCATTCCTGGGAACACATTCCTGCAACAAACTTAGAACCGTTATCATATACCTGCTGCTGCTGTTTTCTGTCATGATCATGCTGAGATATGTCTAGGCCTTATACTACACCATTACCTGCTGCTGCTGGTGTCTGTCTTAATGAGTTAAGCCGAGCTCTGTGTAGGCCTTATACTAGACCGTTATCATATACAGTACAGACCAAAAGTTTGGACACACCTTCTCATTCAAAGAGTTTTCTTTATTTTAATGACTATGAAAATTATAGATTCACACTGAAGGCATCAAAACTATGAATTAACACATGTGGAATTATATACATAACAAACAAGTGTGAAACAACTGAAAATATGTAATATACTAGGTTCTTCAAAGTAACCACCTTTTGCTTTGATTACTGCTTTGCACACTCTTGGCATTCTCTTCACACTGAAGGCATCAAAACTATGAATTAACACATGTGTAATTATATACATAACAAACAAGTGTGAAACAACTGAAAATATGTCATATTCTAGGTTCTTCAAAGTAGCCACTTTTTGCTTTAAATAACTGCTTTGCACACTCTTGGCATTCTCTTGATGAGCTTCAAGAGGCAGTCCCCTGAAATGGTTTTCACTTCACAGGTGTGCCCTGTCAGGTTTAATAAGTGGGATTTCTTGCCTTATAAATGGGGTTTGGGACCATCAGTTGCGTTGAGGAGAAGTCAGGTGGATACACAGCTGATAGTCCTACTGAATAGACTGTTAGAATTGTATTATGGCAAGAAAAAAGCAGCTAAATAAAGAAAAACGAGTGGCCATCATTACTTTAAGAAATGAAGGTCAGTCAGCAGAAAAATTGGGAAAACTTTGAAAGTAAGGGCTATTTGACCATGAAGGAGAGTGATGGGGTGCTGCGCCAGATGACCTGGCCTCCACAGTCACCGGACCTGAACCCAATCGAGATGGTTTGGGGTGAGCTGGACCGCAGAGTGAAGGCAAAAGGGCAAACAAGTGCTAAGCATCTCTGGGAACTCCTTCAAGACTGTTGGAAGACCATTTCAGGGGACTACCTCTTGAAGCTCATCAAGAGAATGCCAAGAGTGTGCAAAGCAGTAATCAAAGCAAAAGGTGGCTACTTTGAAGAACCTAGAATATGACATATTTTCAGTTGTTTCACACTTGTTTGTTATGTATATAATTCCACGTGTGTTAATTCATAGTTTTAATGCCTTCATAGTCATGAAAATAGAGAAAACTCTTTAAATGAGAAGGTGTGTTCAAACTTTTGATCTGTACTGTACCTGCTGCTGCTTGTCCTGATCATGCTATGATTTGTCCAGGCCTTATACTAAACAATTACCTTTAGTTTCCGATGCTGCTGCCTGTCCTGCTGAGTTAGGTGACTAAGTGTAGACCTTATACTATGGTGTTACCATTTACCTGCTCTGATCTGTCCTGATCCTGCAGAGTTAAGGAGAGCAATGTGTGGCCCTTATACTACAGAGTTTCCATTTACATGCTGCTGTCTGTCATGATTAGAGATGTCCCAAACTATTCGCCGGCGAACATAGCTTGTTCGCGTTCGCCGCGGCGGGCGAACATATGCGATGTTCGGTCCGCCCCCTATTAGTCATCATTGAGCAAACGTTAACCCTGTACCTCACAGTCATCAGACACATTCCAGACAATCAGCAGCATACCCTCCCTCCCAGACCCTCCCACCTCCTGGACAGCATCCATTTTAGATTCATTCGGAAGCTGCAGTCTTAGTAAGAGGAGGGACAGTGTAGCTGCTGCTGATTTAATAGGGAAATCGATAGCTAGGCCAGTGTATTCAGTGTCCACTCCAGTCCTGAAAGACTCATCTGATCTGCTGTAAGGACAGCGTAATGACAGCACCCCAAAAAGCCCTTTTTAGGGCTAGTACATCAGTCTGTTTTTTTTCTCTGTAATCTAATTGCAGTTGCCTGCCAGCATGTGTTTCAGGCCCTGCAAGTGCACAGTGTCACCAGTGCCACTCATATCTGGTGTCACAGTAGATTACATTTAAAAAAACAACAACAATTTTGACTGTAATATAATAGCAGTTAGTTGCCTGCAAGCGTGTGTGTCAGGCCTACAGCGTGTACTGTGCCAACTACTGCCAGTGCACAGTGCCACTCATATCTGGTGTCACAGTAGCTTGCACGCATAGTACAACTAATCTAAAAAAAAGACAGGCAGAGGCAGGCCATCCCGCAGGGGCCATCGTGGTCGTGGTGCTGTGATTCCCTTTGGCCCTAGAATAATGCCCAGTGTTCAGAGGCCACGTACTCTGAACTCAAAAAGTTCTGAGGACATAGTTGACTGGCTAACACAGGACACCCAATCTTCTACAGCTTCCGCTCGGAACCTTGACACACCATCCTCCTCCAGCTCAGCTTCGGGCACCTCTCAAGTTACCACTCGCCCGCCTGCCGCCACCACCAACACTAGCACCACAGCTGCTTCACTTGATCTGTCAGAGGAGTTATTTACACGTCAGTTGGAAGAAATGAGTGATGTGCAACCATTATTGCCAGAGGATGTAGATAACAGGGATATGTCTCAGTCAGGCAGCATTACACACATGGACGTACGGTGTGATGGTGATGGTGATGATGTTGTACCCGCTGCTGCTTCCTTTGCTGAGTTGTCAAATACAAGTGAAGCGGTTGATGATGACGATGTGTCCGTGGATGTCACGTGGGTGCCCGCTCGAAGAGAAGAAGAACAGGGGGATAGTTCAGATGGGGAAACAGAGAGATGGAGGAGACGAGTTGGAAGCAGGGGGAGGTCGTCGCAAGGAGCTAGTGGCACAGTCAGACAGCATGCATCGGCACCCTCGGTCAGCCAGACAGCACGCCAATCAACGCATGCTGTTGCCACCACCAGAATGCCGTCATTGCAAAGCTCAGCAGTGTGGCATTTTTTTTGTGTGTCTGCCTCTGACAACAGCGATGCCATTTGCAACCTGTGCCAAAAGAAACTGAGTCGTGGGAAGTCCAACACCCACCTAGGTACAACTGCTTTGCGAAGGCACATGATCTCAAATCACAAACGCCTATGGGATCAACACATGAGTACAAGCAGCACACAAACTCAAAGCCGCCATCCTCCTCCTGGTCCAGCATCTTCAGCCACGTCAACCACTGCTGTCCTCCTTGCCCCCTCTCAACCATCTGCCACTCCGCCTCTCGACTTCAGCATTCCTGCTCATCTGCCCACAGTCAGGTGTCAAGGAAATGTTTGAGCGTAAGAAGCCAATGTCACAGAGTCACCCCCTTGCCCGGCGTCTGACAGCTGGCTTGTCGGAACTCTTAGCCCGCCAGTTTTTACCATACAAGCTGGTGGAGTCTGAGGCCTTCAAAAAATTTGTAGCTATTGGGACACTGCAGTGGAAGGTACCCGGCCGAATTTTTTTTTCACAAAAGGCAATCCCCAACCTGTACTCGATTGTGGAAAAGGAAGTCATGGCATGTCTGGCACACAGTGTTGGGGCAAGGGTCCATCTGACCACTGATACCTGGTCTGCAAAGCATGGTCAGGGCAGGTATATCATGTACACTGCGCAATGGGTAAACCTGCTGATGGCTGCCAAGCATGGAATGCGTGGCTCTGCAGCAGAGTTGGTGACACCGCCACGACTTGCAGGCAGGCCTGCTGCCACCTCCTCTACTCCTCCTACTCCATCCTCTTCACTAACCTCCTCAGCTGAGTCCTCTTCTGCTGCTGCATCTTGCTCCACATCAACGGCACCCCCCCAGCTCCCCAGGGGCTATTCCACATCCCGGATACGACAGTGTCACGCCGTCTTGGGGTTGACTTGTCTGAAAGCAGAGAGTCACACCGGACCAGCACTCCTGTCCGCCCTGAACGCACAGGTGGATCAGTGGCTGACCCCGCACCAACTGGAGATCGGCAAAGTGGTGTGTGACAACGGAAGCAATCTGTTGGCGGCATTGAATTTGGGCAAGTTGACACATGTGCCGTGCATGGCACATGTGTTGAATCAGATTGTACAACGCTTTGTGTATAAGTACCCAGGCTTACAGGACGTCCTCAAGCAGGCCAGGAAAGTGTGTGGCCATTTCAGGCGTTCCTACACGGCCATGGCGCACTTTTCTGATATTCAGCGGCGAAACAACATGCCAGTGAGGCGCTTGATGTGCGACAGCCCGACACGTTGGAATTCAACGCTCCTAATGTTCGACCGCCTGCTCCAACAAGAATAAGCCGTCAACGAGTATTTGTATGACCGGGGTGCTAGGACAGCCTCTGCGGAGCTGGGAATTTTTTTGCCACGTTACTGGACGCTCATGCGCAATGCCTGTAGGCTCATGCGTCCTTTTGAGGAGGTGACAAACCTAGTCAGTCGCACCGAAGGCACCATCAGCGACCTCATCCCATTTGTTTTCTTCCGGGAGCGTGCCCTGCGAAGAGTGCTGGATCAGGCCGTAGATGAGCGTGAAGAGGAAGAGGAAGAGTTGTGGTCACCATCACCACCAGAAACAGCCTTATCATCATCGCTTGCTGGAAGAGGAGTCTGAGGAAGAGGAGTCAGAGGAGGAATGTGGCTTTGAGGAGGAGGAAGACCAACCACAGCAGGCATCCCAGGGTGCTCGTTGTCACCTATCTGGGACCTGTGGTGTTGTATGTGGCTGGGGGGGAAGAACAGACCTTCAATGAGATCAGTGAGGACGAGGAACGGGACATGAGTGGCCTGAGCTATCTCAATTTGCGATAGAACTTCTGGCCTGCCCTGCTTCAAGTGTCCTTTCAGAAAGGACCTTCAGTGCAGCAGGAGGTATTGTCACTGAGAAGAGAAGTCGCCTAGATTACCTCACCTTTATTAAGATGAATGAGGCATGGATCCCGAAGGGACTGACAGTGGGGGATGCATTTGACTAAAAAAGGCCTGATGAGATGCCTTGGGCTAAAAATGGTCCCCACGCTGCTGTATTTAATCTCTGCATGCCGGATGACTTGCGTGACTTCTCCGCCACCAACTAGGGTTCAAGCCGCAATGTTTTAGTGCACTTTCTGCCTGGAAAGCAGCGGCAGCTACAGCAGCGGCTGCAACAATACCTAATTTTTCAGGCATGTGTACATGCCTAATTTTTCTGGCCTCTGGTGCTGCACTGTGGCTGCAAAAACAAAACCAAAAAAAGGCACATACATGTGTCAATTCCCCTTCGTGATCGTTACCTTGTTGTGGTGAAGGGGCTTGCGTATCACAATGAAGCGATCACCTCTATGAGTGTGTTGGCAATGTTGGCACACCCCAGATGATAAGGTCGTTGCTTCATTGTGAACAGACCAAAAGCGATCGGCTGGATAATTTTTCATAGAAAAAACATGAACTTTCTTTGTGATCATCTAAGGTGATCATTAAAGCCTACTAGGCCAACAATGGGCCCACACTGCAGAATCATTGTTTTCTGGGTCACTTAACTTCTCACTGAACTACCTCAGCACAACCATAGGCTTTGAAAAACCGCCATCGCCTGCAATCTCCCGAACGTGCGCACGAGCACAGTCATCACTACACCAAGATTGACGCATAGAGGAATAAAATTTATGTCATGAGTGTGTCAACTATTGACAACTCTTTGCGGTTGATTGCGGTGCGTTAAATGGGGATTTTGGTCTGTCAGAGTTTGGTCTGTCACTGTGAAGCGGGCGTAACCCTTACACTACCTGATCGATACAACATCATACCTGATCGTATACACACACTGGATGTTTTAAAGCACATTAGGAATGTTAGGTGATTTATGCTCTTTATGGATTAAAACCCGACTCTGCGTCAACGTAATTATCCATGGGAGTTTTGCCATGGATCCCCCTCCGGCATGCCACAGTCCAGGTGTTATTCCCCTTGAAACAACTTTTCCATCACTATTGTGGCCAGAAAGAGTCCCTGTGGGTTTTAAAATTCGCCTGCCTATTGAAGTCTATGGCTGTTCGCCCGGTCGCGAACATTTGCGTAAATTCGCGTTCGCCGACGGAAAATTTTATGTTCGTGACATCTCTATTAGGCATTGGCACCCCCGTGAATGAGACTGCAGGGTACCGATGTCTGTACTTGGTAGCTGGGGTAGTGCTGGCCACCAGGTCTGCCTTCAGAAGCACAGCTTAACAGATTGCCTGTCAGTTTCCTACAGACATCATAATACACTGCACCACATAAATCGTACAGTGTATTACGTAAGTGATCAGAGGATATCAAAGTCCCCTTGAGACTAATTAGTGGTAAAGAAACGAAACAAGGTTAAAAAAAAGTTAAAAACACACACACACCTTTTTCCATTGAAAAAAATGCTTTTTAAAGGAAAAAATTTAAAAACTAAAATCCCCTGCACATATTTGGTATTGTTGGATACATAACCTAAACCATGAAATTATCACGTAATATACAGTGGGGAAAATAAGTATTTGATACACTGGCGATTTTGCAAGTTTTCCCACCAACAAAAAATGGAGAGGTCTGTAAGGTACTTCAACTGTAAGAGACAGGATCTAAAAAAAATTAAAGAAAATACAGAAAATCACATTGTATGACTTTTTAAATAATTATTTGCATTTTATTGCATAACATAAGTATTTGATCACCTACCAACCAGCAAGAATTCTGACTCTCATAGACGTGTTAGTTTTACTTAAAGGGCTTCTGTCACCCCACTAAAGTGATTTTTTTTTTTGGGGCTAGTTAAATTAGTTATATAGCGATATATGAAAATATAATTGTGTTACTTACATTGATCCAGCAGTTTATTCAAAAAACGAAGTTTTATCATATGCAAATTCGGTCTCTACCAGCAAGTAGGGCGGCTACTTGCTGGTAGCTGCTGCAGAAATCTGCCCCCTCCTCTTGTTGATTGACAGGGGCAGCCGGGATCTCCTCCTCCGGCCAGCCCTGTCGGCATTTCAAAAATCGCGCGCCTGTGTTGATTTGGCGCAGGCGCTCTGAGAATAGGAGGCTCGTCTCCTCAGAACTCCCTCAGTGCGCCTGCGCCGATGACGTCTTCTATTTCGGTGATGTCATCGGCGCAGGCGCACTGAGGGAGTTCTGAGGAGACGAGCCTCCTCATCTCAGAGCGCCTGCGCCGAATCAACACAGGCGCGCGATTTTTGAAATGCCGACAGGGCCAGCCGGAGGAGGAGATCCCGGCTGGCCCTGTCAATCAACAAGAGGAGGGGGCGGATTTCTGCAGCAGCTACCAGCAAGTAGCCGCCCTACTTGCTGGTAGAGACCGAATTTGCATATGATAAAACTTCAATTTTTGAATAAACTGCTGGATCAATGTAAGTAACACAATTATATTTTCATATATCGCTATATAACTAATTTAACTAGCCCCAAAAAAAAAAAAATCACTTTAGTGGGGTGACAGAAGCCCTTTAAAGAAGCCCTCCTGTCCAAACACTCACTCAATCACACTCCAACCTCTCCATCATGACCAAGACAAAAGAGCTGTCTAAGGACACCAGGGACAAAATTGTAGACCTGCACAAGGCTGGGATGGGCTACAGGACAATAGGCAAAGCAGATTGTTGACAAGGCAACAACTGTTGGCGCAATTATTAGAAAATGGAAGAAAAACAAGATGACTGTCAATCTTTCTCGGTATGGGGCTCCATGCAAGATCTCGCCTCGTGGGGTAAGGATGATTCTGAGAAGGGCAGGAATCAGCCAAGAATTACACGAGAGGACCTGATCAGTGACCTGAAGAGAGCTGGGACCACAGTCTCAAAGATTACCGTTAGTAACACACTACGCCGTCATGGATTAAAATCCTGCAGGGCATGCAATGTCCCCCTGCTCACACCAGCACATGTCCAGGCCCGTTTGAAGTTCACCAATGACCATCTGGATGCTCCAGAGGAGGCATTGGAGAAAGTTATGTGGTCAGATGAGACCAAAATAGAACTTTTTGGTGTCAACTCAACATTCCATGTTTGGAGGAAGAAGGAGGAGTACAACCTCATGAACACCGTCCCAACCGTGAAGCATAGAGGTGGAAACATTATACTTTAAGGGTGCTTTTCTGCAAAGGGGACAGGACGACTGTACTGTATTAAAGGGAGGATGGATGGGGCCTTGTATCGCGAGATTTTGGTCAACAACTTCCTTCCCTCAGTAAGAGCATTAAAAATGGGTTGTGGCTGGGTCTTCCAGCATGACAATGACCCGAAACACACAGCCAGGGCAACTAAGGAGTGGCTCCGTAAGAAGCATTTCAAGGTCCTGGAATGACCTAGTCAGTCTCCAGACCTGAACCCAATCGAAAATCTTTGGAGGGAGCTGAAACTCAATGTAGCCCAGTGACAGCCTCGAAACCTGAAAGATCTGGAGATCTGTATGGAGGAGTGGGAAAAAAATCCCTGCTGCAGTGTGTGCAAACTAGGTCAAGAACTACAGGAAAGGTCTGACCTCTGTAATTGCAAACAAAGGTTTCTGTACCAAATTTTAAGTTCGGTTTTTCTATTGTATCAAATACTTATTTCATGCAATAAAATGCAAATTAATTATTTAAAGATCATACAATGAAATTTTCTGTATTTTTTTTTTAGATTCTGTCTCTCATAGTTGAAGTGTACCTACGATAAAAATTACAGACCTCCCCATTCTTAGTAGGTGGGAAAACTTGCAAAATCGCCAATGTATCAAATACTTATTTTCCCCACTGTATCCCACACGGTGAATGCCATAAAAAAAAAAAATCCAGAATTTTTCTTATTCGCCACCAAAATAACGGAATAAAAGCTTAAAATAGTAAACTAGGGACACAGCACTCCAAGGCATAATCTGCAAGTTATACGTGATTTATTTGACAGTATTACAGTAGCAACATTATCGGCCACAGGTCTTCATCAGATATGTGGATGCCGCACTGGATAGGGAGACAGTAGTGTGAAATAGTTGGTAGAATACAGTAGAAGGTGGTGCTACACCTGATGAAGGGGCCTAGGCCCAGAGGAGAAGCATTTTATTGTGCAATAGTAAAACATAAAAGAAAAAAACATATATATGAATATATATCATTGTAATTGTACAGACCCATAGTAAAGATGCTTTCACATCTGTGCTTACTATTTACGTGCTTCTGCTCCGTTATAGGAGCAGAACGAAAATTACAGAAGTGCTGGATTAGCCACATAACTGAAGTAAAGGGAGCCTAACAGACTCCATTGACTACAATGGAATCCGTCAGGTTTCGATTCAGGAGAAGGTTCTTTCAGAGGAGAAAAAAAGTCCTGCATTCAGGACTTTTCTCTCTTCCATTTTTAAATTCTTTGATAGAAGGCCGAACAGAGCTTCTGACGAAGATGTGACAGCAGCTGAACATCTCAAAACTTCGCTAAATTTACAAAGTAAACAGACAATGCCTGTATTGCTGTTTTTTTCCACCCTCCACCCCCCAGATAGTTACATGGGTTTTCTCACTTCAGCAAATGGCATTTATCATGTAGACAAAGTTAATACAAGGCACTTACTAATAGAAAGATAGAATCCAGCTTCTTGTGGAGTAAAAAATAGTTCTTTATTGGCTCATCGTATAAAATCCACCAAAATCACAGGAAAAAGGTGTACTAACATGTTTCGGGCTACAAAATCCAGCCCTTCATCAAGACATAACACACATATTAAAACAATTCCTTTTTATGTAGCACAAGGTCCAACCCCCTCTGATCAGCAAAGTGTCCGCACCTGGAGCCTGGAATGGGAACCATTCAGCGGTCCAGAGGAGGAGATCCAGTATCACAGGTGATGCATACATACACATAATGAACATATCTTAGGCCACTTTCACACCTGCGTTAGGTGCGGATCCGTCTCCGCACGGCCAGGCGGACACCAAAATGCTGCAAGCAGCACCCCGGTGTCCGCCTCCAGAGCCGAATGAAGCGGAACGGAGCCAAACTGATGCACTACGAACGGATCCGCATCCATCCAGAATGCATTGGGGCCAAACCAATCCGCCCGGGGCCGCTCGTGAGAGCCCCGATATGGACCCCACAGGCGGACACCGAAGCCCTGGTGCGAAAAGTAGCCCTAGCTGTATTGCAGAGTGAGGTCATGTTTTCTATTTAACCCCTTTGGCATGCAGGTATCAAGTGAAAACATCCAAAAGGTTTCCCTGCTAAGGAGTTTTTGTCTGCGGTCCCCTCCTCTTATGGGCAATAAAACCACTTCAATCCCCTGTGCACAAAACGCAGATGCGTCACCTCTGTGAACAGTGGCTAAGTGGAAAGTCGATGCCGATACATTGCGAGTCTGAAATTGAGGAATATCACTAAGATGTTTTCTGATAAGTATTTTCAGCTCATTTACAGTGCATCCAACATATTGAACTTTACAAATTCTGCATGTAATAACATACACAACAAACGCCGTATTACTACCGTGTTTCCCCAAAAATAAGACATCCCCCGAAAATAAGACCTACTTCTAGTTTGGCCTCTCGCTGTAATATAAGGCATCCCCCCCCCCCCCCCCCCCCCGAAAATAAGACCTCCTCGATATTAAGACATCCCCCAAAAATAAGGCATCCCCGATAATAAAGCCATCCCAGAATATAAGGCCCCCCGAAGCTACGGTACCGTAAGGCGTCTGACTCCTCTGGACCCTACGGTCCCTGAAGGTGGGGGGGGAGACTAAATACAGTAATCCACTGTCCACTGGTACAGGGGAGGGGGTTAATTTAAAATGATACAGGGGGATCAGAGGGGGGGAATCAAAATGACACAGGAGGATATCAGAAGGGGTTACTAAAATGGTATGGTAATCCCCCCCCCTCTGATTCTCCTGTGCCATTTTGATTCCCCCTTCTGATACCCCTGTGCTATTCTTCTTCATGGAAAAATAAGACATCCCTGAAAATAAATACACGCTCTGACAAAACGCTGGTGGCGGGGCAGGCCAGCACCTCCAAAGCGTAGAGCGCCAGTTCATGCCACGTGTCCAGCTTGGACACTCAATAGTTGTAAGTCACACAGGGATCACTGAGGACGCTGACACAGTTTGCTACATACTCCTTCACCATCTTCCAAAAATTTTCTTCCTTGTGACACTAGGCCGCGCATCACGTTGAGGGTGCTGGCAGGGAGTCAAAAAACTGTCCCAGGCCTTGGAGAGTGTTGCCCTGCCTCTGTTGGTACTGCTGTGTGTTCCCCTCATCTCCCCTCCTCGGTTGGCCAAGGAACTACGTACTCTGCAGCAAGCATTGTCAGCTGGAAGTTTTTGGAGCAATTTTTCCACAAGGACCTTCTGGTATTGCACCATTTTGCTCATCCTCTCCACCACAGGAATGAGAGATGAGAAGTTCTCTTTGTAGCGGAGGTCGAGAAGGGTGAACAACCAGTAATCGGTGTTGGCCAAAATGCGTACAACACGAGGGTCATGGGAAAGACAGCAAAACATTAAGTCAGCTATGTGTGCCAGAGTCCCAACAAATAAGATTTCGCTGCCCTCATCAGGAGGATGACTCTCAATCTCCTCATACTCTTCCTCCTCTTCTACCCATCCACGCTGAACATATGGAATAAAACTTCCATCGGTACTACCCTCTATAGCTGAGGCAACCGTCTCCTGCTCCTCCTCCTCCTCCTCATCATCATCCAATTCGCGCTGAGAATTGGTCTGGCTATCACCCTGTGTACTTTCTTCCCCCTTTTCTACCTCTTCCACATGCAAAACGTCTGCCTTAATTGTGAGCAGCGAGCAATTGAGTAGACACAGAAGTGGGATGGTACGCTGATAATAGCGATATTGCCGCTCACCATCTGTGTTGATTCCCTAAAGTTGCGTAAAACCTCACAGAGGACAGACATCAATGCCCACTCGTCGCTTGTGAAGAGCAGAAGCTGACTGGAAAGGCGACGACCATGTTGAAGCTGGTATTCCACTACTGCCCTCTGCTACTCACAAAGCCTGGCAAACATGTGGAACGTTGAGTTCCAGCGCGTGCTCACGTCGCACAACAGTCAGTGAGCTGGCAATTGCAAGCGCTGCTGCAGCGTTGCCAGACCGGTGGAAGCGGTTGATGACTTGCGGAAATGGGCACACACGCGGCGCAACTTCACCAGTAGCTCAGGCAAATTGGGGTAGGTTTTGAGAAACCGCTGAACCACTAGGTTGAACACGTGAGCTAGGCATGGTATGTGTGTGAGCTTGCCAAGCTCCAAAACCGCCACCAAGTTACGTCTATTATCAGACACAACCATGCCTGGTTGTAGGTTGAGTGGCGAGAGCCACAGCTCAGTCTGGTCCCTTATCCCCTGCCACAGCTCTGCGACGGTGTGCTGTTTGTCACCTAAGCAGATCAGTTTAAGCACGGCCTGTTGCCGCTTCCCCACTGCAGTGCTACACTGCTTCCAGCTACTGACTGATGGCTGACTGGTGCTGCAAGATGATAATTCAGAGGTGGAAGTGGAGGAGGAGGCGGAGGAGGATAAGGGGGGGTTGCAGCCACTAACGTAGGTGGCGGCGGAAACCCTGATGGAAGTAGGGCCCGCAATCCTTGGCGTCGGTAGCACCTGTGCCATCCCAGGGAACGACTCGCTCCCGGCCTCCACAACGTTCACCCAGTGTGCCGTCAAGGAAATGTAGCATCCCTGGCCAAAAGCACTTGTCCATGTGTCAGTCATTAAGTGGACCTTCCCAATAACTGCATTGGTCAGGGCACGGGTGATGTTATAGGACACATGCTGGTGTAAGGCTGGGACTGCACACCGTCAAAAATATTGGCGGCTGGGGACAGAGTACCGTGGCCATCGAGCTGCGGAAAGCCTCAGTGTCCACAAGCCTAAATGGCAACATTTCCAGGGCCAGCAATTTGGAAAGGCGCACAGTTAGTGCTATGGTCTGTGGGTGGCTGGGTATTTGAGCTTTCGTTCAAAGGCCTGGGGTATAGACATCTGTACGCTGCGCTGGGACACAGAAGTGGATGCGCTAGATGATGGTGCTTGCGAAGGTCCAGCCAGGTGCATGGCGGGAGGCATCCGGGTCTGCGCCTTCGACAGGGGATTGGCCAGCACCTAACACAGGGGAAGAGGAGGCAGTGGTGTGACCCGCAGACACTGGTTGTGGACCCAGGTGTTCGGCCCACCTATTAGGGTGCTTTGATGCCATGTGGCGGATCATGCTGGTGGTGAGGTTGCTAGTGTTCACTCCCCTGCTCATTTTGGTACGGCACAGGTTGCAAATGACTATTCTTTTATCATCCGCACTTTCCTCAAAAAAGCACCAGACTGCGGAACACCTACCCGATGGCAAGGGAGATTGTTGCAAGGGGGTGCTCCGGGGAACTGTTGCCGGCCTGTTTGGTGTGGCCTGCCTTCTCCCTTTTGCCACCCCACTGCCTCTTCCAGCCTGTTGTGGTGCTGCGGATCCCTCCCCCTCTGTACTGCTGTCCTCGCTCGGCTTGCCACCTTCCCAGGTTGGGTCAGTGACTCCATCGTCCAGCACCTCCTCTTCCACTTCCTCACTCTGGTCATCCTCCTGACTTGTTGACCTAACAACAACTTCAGTTATTGACAACTGTGTCTCATCCTGATCATGAATCTCTTGAGACACTAATTGCGGTTGATTTATTTGCAACTGTGTCTCATCATTATCATCCACCTCATGAAACACTAATTGCCGTTCCCCACTGTCATATTCTTCTGACTGTGGATGCTCCAGAGTTTGGGAATCAGGGCACAAGATCTCCTCAAGTCCCTCTTCAAGAGGGCTTGGCGAGAGGCCCAAATTAAGGAACAGTGATGAAAACAGCTCCTCGGAATATCTGAGTGTGGGATCACTTGTTTGCCAAGACTCTCAATAGTGGGAAAACGGAGTATCAGAGTGAGGATTCTGTTGACCAGACTCTTGGCTACTAAGACTGGACTTTGTGGAAGACAGGGTGGTGCTTAACCGACTGGAAGCATTATCTGCTGCAATCCAACCGACCACCTGGTCGCACTGGTCTGACTTTGAGAGTGGTGTCCTGCGCCGCCCTGCAAACTGGGATGTGAAGCTAGGTATCGTGGATGAGTGTGTTTCTTATGCTCTGGCAGCAGGTACAGTTTCACTGCGCCCAGGGCCAAGGCCTCTGCGTGCACCATCAGCAGCACGGCCACTTCCCTGTCCCTTACTGCTCGATTTGCACATATTAAATGGTATATTTGCTTGCAAGTATGTCACACATACAGTAGCGCAGGTTTTGTAGGGTTTTGTCACCACCGCCTAATAAAAAATTACACTGAATGAATGTCACTGATATTTAGGATGCGCACACGTTGAACAGGAGGTATAGCGCAAGTAATGTCACTGTCACCACCGCCTAATAAAAAATTACACTGAATGAATGTCACTGATATTTAGGATGCACACACGTTGAACATGAGGTATAGCGCAAGTAATTTCACTGTCACCACCGCCTAATAAAAAAATTACACTGAATGAATGTCACTGATATTTAGGATGCGCACACGTTAAACAGGAGGTATAGCGCAAGTAATGTCACTGTCACCACTGCCTAATAAAAAATTACATTAAATGAATGTCACTGATATTTAGGATGCGCACACGTTGTACAGGAGATGTAACGCATGTAATGTCGCTGCCACCAGCAGCAAAAAAATTTGACTGAATGTCCCTGATATTATTATTGATCTTTGTATACACTGCTTGCTTTTTACCTGTATATTGTGAGTATAATAAACCCTTTTTTACTCCAGTTGATGTAATGGTACTTCACTATTTGTTGCATCCTTGGTTTTCCATAGAAGCCTGGTAGGGAGAGGAGGAAAGGCTTGG
Source organism: Bufo bufo (assembly GCF_905171765.1). Classification (NCBI taxonomy): domain Eukaryota; kingdom Metazoa; phylum Chordata; class Amphibia; order Anura; family Bufonidae; genus Bufo; species Bufo bufo. The sequence continues at coordinate 142,535,567 of NC_053389.1, forward strand.
TTTGGCCTGTTTGCTTTCCCATGTTCATGTTTATCTGACTGGTTTCGAGTGTGGAATGTCTGTTAATCCTGAAGCAGCGCAGTCCAACCAAGAAACGTCCCTGATATTTCGGATATGCAAACGTTATACAGGAGATGTAGCGCAGGTAATGTAACTGTCCGCAGCGGACACAGTCTACGAAAAAAGTACACTGGATGTCACAGATATTTTTAGGCTGCGCACACGTTAGACAGGACATGTAGTGCAGATAATGTCGCTGTCTGCAGCGGCCAAACAATTGCAAGCTATTTAGATACTATAGTCCTTAAAAGGACTTTTGGGTCTCTAACAAGTTTTAGCAATTTAGCGCAGGTTGCGCTAAAAATATATATTGCTGCCACACACAACAATAGGCCTTAAAATGACTTTTGGGTCTATAACAAGTATAAAAACTAATATATTCCTATTTCACTCCCTACACTATCTCTCCTTTCTGCTCTCCAGCCCTCCCTCACTAAGAATGAGCCAAACACATGTCATCGGGTGCTAAATAGCACCAAATGACGCGTTTTGGACAGCCAATCACTGTAATGCCAGTAGCCAACATGTAGCAGCCAACAAACGTGCGGGGAGGAGACTCGAGCATCGCGCTCGAGCACACGTGGTATTTGGCCGAACACCACGATGTGCCGAGCATCGCGATGCTCGAGTAAAATTACTGTTTGGCCGAGCATGCTTGCCCAACACTAGTGCTGACCTCTCTGGTGGCAGGGACCCTGGGAATACGCATAGGCCGGTGTTTTTTTCCTATAGTGTGCGACTTAAACTGTTCCTGTTCCTGTAACTGCTGCAGTTTTAGATCCCTAAACCACCCTCCGTCCCTGTCCCTTCCTGTCCCTCCTCCCCCGTCCTTTTTTTTACGGACACCATTTGGTTCGTGCGTTTTTTGTTTTTTTTTCATTTTCCAGCTCTGCACAACTTTTTCTGCGTGCGAGCTGTGACCGCCAAGTGCTGTTCAGTGCATACCTACCTGATCAGCACCTGGGGATTTCGCCAATTTTTCCTTTTTTTTGGGTCAAAAAGAAGAAACTGTAGTTAGGAGTGTATATAAATATTATATATATATATATATATATATATATATATATATATATATATATATATATATAGAGCTCTACATTTCTATATATATATAGATATGTTAACCACTGTAGTGAATTTTTATACTACAGTTTTTGCACGCACGATCTGTGTGCGTGCGTGCTGCAGGGCACAGATAACTAGTGTGCTCATTTACATCTGCACATTTTTGTGTTTTTTTTCTGTGAAAAAAGACCTGCAGTTAGTGGTAGGTAGTTAGTTTTAGGGTACTTTGACACTTGGGGCAGTTCCGGATCCGTCAAGACGCATGCAAACTGACGGCATTTGTCAGACGGATCAGGATCCTGATCCGTATGACAAACATATAGAAATGCTGGATCCGTCTCTCCGGTGTCATCCAGAAAAATGGATCCGGCATTTCTTTTTTTCACATTTTTTGCGGTCTGAGCATGCGCAGACCGCAATGCTGGATCCGTTTTGCCAGAACACTCTGGGCCAGATCCGGCACGAATGCATGTCAATGGGAAAAGAATTTTGGACGTAGATAAAACCTCAGCATGCTGCAGTATTATCTCTGTCCTGAAAAGTCAAAAATACCGAACTGAACGCATCCTGAATTGCATCCTGAACGGAATGCTCTCCATTCAGAATGCATTAGGATAAAACTGATCAGTTCTTTTCCGGTATTGAGCCCCTAGGACGGAACTCAATGCCGGAAAAGAATAACGCTAGTGTAAAAGTACCCTAATATATATATATATATATAAATAAATCAATTCCTGTTAGTGTCAGTTTAAGATTTTGCATGAAAGCACCATCTGCATGCGTGCATTTTAAAACCGCTAAGCACTGTAGTGAATTTTTATACTACAGTTTTTGCACACGCGCACCATCTGTGTGCGTGTGTGCATGCTGCAGAGCACCGATAAGTAGTGTGCTCATTTTTGAGTTTTTTGTTGTTTTTTTACATTTTTTGGTGGGGAAAAAAAGAGTTGCAGTTAGTGGTAGGTAGTTAGTTTTATATATATTGTGGGGATTCGCTCTGGTAGGCAGGTTAGCGGACACAGTATAGAGGCAACAAAGTCTTTGAAATAAACAGTTCAGTGTTTATTCACACTAAGTAAATGACAAAACAAAAAGTCAGTTTCAAGGAAAACAGTCACCTTGTGATTTTCGTGTTTGTTCACACCATGCAGTAAAGATGAAGTCCTTGGAAAAAACTGAATCCACCTGCTTTCACACCAACAAGTTAGCAGACCTTAATCCAGGCCCAAACTACCAGGTCCCAACACAGAGACTGACAGAGCTCCACTGTCAGAGAGGGGTAATCCACTCTCAGCTGACACTGCTGGCTGGGTTTTTATAGACCAGTCAAGACCCGGCCTGGAACATGTGTAGTAGTCACCCACCCATCACTTTGGCTACCCCCAGTAAGAGCCATCCCGGAACAGCTACACAGCTATACTAAAATAGCCAAGTGTCAATCAGCATTAGCTGCCGCTGACACCTGAAAATACCAGCTCTTACTTCACCGAGGCCAGGAACCTCGGTGACACATACCTTCCGTCAACGACGGACACTTGCGCCTTTCTACATACCTCCCCCTTTGTTCAAACTTGAGGGGTGAACACTTACCAGACAGTGTACCCGGGACAGGGTATCTGCATTTCCCCGTAAGCGGCCTGCCCTCTGTTCCACTGAGAACTTGAAGTTCTGTAATGATAAGAACCATATGGTGACCCAAGCATTCCTCTCTTTTGCCTGGCTCATCCACTTGAGAGGGGAGTGGTCGGTCACCAGACGGAACTTTCTCCCCAACAGATAATAGCAGAGAGACTCGAGTGCCCATTTGATGGCCAGGCACTCTCTCTCCACTATACTGTACATAGTCTTGGCTGGGGTGAGTTTGCAGCTCAGGAAAACAACAGGATGTTCCTCCCCATTGATTTCCTAAAAGAGTACAGCTCCGAGGCCTACTTCAGAGGCATCGGTCTGTACAACAAACTCCCTCTTGAAGTCGGGCGTCACCAAAACCGGTGACCCGCACAGGACCGACTTCAACACGGAAAAAGCTTCTTCCGCCTGGTCATTCAAGCTGACCATCACGGACTTCTGGCCCTGTCAACGGAGCCGCTAAAGTAGCAAAATGGGAAACGAACCTCATACAATAGTCCACCATTCCCAGGAATGACTTTACTTGCCTAGTGGTGACAGGTCGGGGCCAATTCCGAATCGCCTCTATTATATTCACTTGATAACTTCACGCCCAATGGCGTACCCCAGGTACTTAGTCTCCTCTAACCCTATCGGGCATTTCTTTCGGTTAGCGGTCAGTCCAGTCTTCCTAAGGGAGTCCACTACAGCCTGCACTTTGGGTAGATGACTTTCCCAGTCGGTACTGTGGATGACGATATCGTCCCGGTAAGCCGACGCGTACTGATGATGTGGACGAAGTACAATGTCCAGGAGTCGTTGGAACGTGGCAGGGGCACCATGCAGACCAAAGGGTAACACCTTATACTGATACAGCCCCTCAGGGGTAACAAAGGCATTTTTTCTTTGGCAGTCTCCGTTAAGGGCACCTGCCAGTAGCCGGCTTGGGTATTAAGACTATCGGACTGGCCCATTCACTTTTGGACTCCTCAATGACATCTAGTTGCAGCATTAGCTGCACTTCCTCCGCGATGGCTTGTCGCCGATCCACTGCGTCGGGTACCCGGTATGGTTTTAACCGGATTTTTGCCTGAGGCTCAGTGACAATGTCATGCTGGATTATGGAAGTGCATCCAGGGAGGTCCGAGAACACATCCGTGTTCCGACTAATGAACTCACTGGCTTCCTGAGGCTATTTAGAGGAGAGTCTGTCAGCAATTTTTACTGTGGCAACTGCTTCTCTTGCATCTGACCGAGAAGCCTGAATCATTTCTCTTACAAAACCTGCCAGCGGGCTGTCTTCAGTAGAGGACTCCCTATCTTTCCATGGTTTTAGTAAATTCACATGGTACACCTGCTCCGGCTTTCGCCGCCCCGGCAGGTGTACATTGTAATCTACCTCTCCCACTTTCTCGAGTACCTCGTAGGGCCCCTGCCACCTAGTTAGGAACTTACTGTCTACGGTTGGAACCAGAACCAAAACCCGATCACCCGGGTTAAAGTTCCGGACCTAAGCCCGCCGATTATAGACTCTACTCTGGGCTCGCTGCGCTGCCTCCATATGCTCCCTGACCAGAGGCAACACTGTCTTCATTCGTCCTTGCATCTGGCTAGCTTCTCTCTCATGGCCACGTTCTCAAAGATCGCCAGATAGGTCTCGACGTCGTTTGTGGGGGTCATCTTGGGGATCGCCGCACGGACCGCTTTCTGGGCATCGTGGACGCTCTGGGATGCTCCTGCTGCTTGTAAAGCCATCACATGTTGTAACAGCAGCAGGTTTGTTTCCTGCTGTTGCTTATTGGCCTCCCGCTTTTGCAGGTTAGCCTCCACGAGGGCCTTCACGACAGCCCCCATTTTGTCGAGGGACACGGGTTGTAATCTTGCTGGTTTGATGTAAGAATATAACAAAACAATAACAAAGACAGGTGTAGAACATGTCTAAGCCCGGGTACCACGCCAAGGTTTCTCAAGTAGCCAGGGACCTAACACTCTCCTACCTGAGCCGTATGGGCAATACCAGGAGCCCGGGCTACTTGAGAAACCTTGGCGTGGTGCCCGGGCTTAGACATGTTGTATGTACACTGTAGGACATGTTGACTAATCTCTCAATTTTAAAATCAGTTTGAGGGTTTAGTGAGACTGCAGAGTGCACCTGTCTTTGTTATTGTTTTGTTATATTGTTATATTAATTATGACATCCGCACTTGTTACCTTGTGTAGGATGTCTATTGTGGTACTTGTGGTTCGCCGCGGGCATCCTCCACCGTATGCATTTTGCTGGGGATTGCCATTAGCAACGGGCCACAAGTGCAGGATTTGCTCCCCTATATATATGCACAACTGCATGTGGGTTTGAGCACCTCCTGCTAATGCCAACCTGTCTTCTTAGTTTGTATATATAGATTCCTGGAGGTGTATAAACTCCAATTTAAATGTGCCTGTTTTCCATCTACAGGCCACATTTAGGTGCACCTGTGAGGCCTGGGACATATCAGCCAGTCTTGAGTGGGATTTGCAGACTCCTCCCTCCTCCCATTGCAAGCATGGCGACATGCTGGAGGTAACTGGTGAGCTGTTTGTGAGTCGGCCTTATGCTCCTGTAATTTGCCCACTGGCTCCTGGTATTGCCCATACGGCTCAGGTAGGAGAGTGTTAGGTCCCGGGCTACTTGAGAAACCTTGGCGTGGTGCCCGGGCTTAGACATGTTCTACATTGTAGGACATGTTGACTAATCTCTCAATTTTAAAATCAGTTTGAGGGTTTAGTGAGACTGCAGAGTGCACCTGTGTTTGTTATTGTTTTGTTATATTGTTATATTAATTATGACATCCGCACTTGTTACCTTGTGTAGGATGTCTATTGTGGTACTTGTGGTCCACCGCGGGCATCCTCCACTGTATGCATTTGGCTGGGGATTGCCATTAGCAACGGGCCACAAGTGCAGGATTTGCTCCCCTATATATATGCACAACTGCATGTGGGTTTGAGCACCTCCTGCTAATGCCAACCTGTCTTCTTAGTTTGTATATGGTTTGATGTAAGACATACAACCGTGCCCGGAAAAACAAAAATATTTCGGCCTTCACGCCAGTCTTACTGCAGTGCATGCATCCTCCACCAATTGTGGTGATTCGTTCTGGTAGGCAGGTTAGCAGACGCAGTATAGAGGCAACAACAAAGTCTTTAAAATAAACAGTTCAGTGTTTATTCACACATTAAGTAAATGACAAAACAAAAAGTCAGTTTCAAGGAAAACAGTCACCTTGTGATTTTGGTGTTTGTTCACACCATGTGTAAGACCGTGAACCAGGGGGGGACCTCCAGGATACAGCGAAGTCACAGACGAGGAAAGCGACACAGACACCATCTTGTGTCCAAAAACAGAATCTTTACTGAACAGTAGTATTAACAGTATTATCACATACAGTTCCAAATACAGTGAACAACACAAAGTTATGTTCCCTTCCGTTGTCCCAAAAACCACACTGTTTTGCACGTGTCCTTCATACTCCCAGCCTAAACACCAGAGTAGCTGAAGTTGTTCCCAAACGACACTGTTGCACGTGTCCTTAATACTCCCAGCCTAGACGCTGGAGTAGCTTTGTAACACAGCTTTAGGCTCCATTCACACGTCCGCAAATGGGTCCGCATCCGTTCCGCAATTTTGCGGAACGGGTGCGGACCCATTCATTTTCTATTGGGACGGAATAGATGCGGACGGAATGGATCTTCAGGTCCGCAGCTCCGCAAAAGATAGAACATGTCCTATTCTTGTCCGCAAGCTATAGGCATTTCTATAGGGGTGCCGGGCGGGTGTGTTGCGGATCAGCAATTTGCGAGTCCGCAACACACCACGGACGTGTGAATGGAGCCTTAACAGAATACACAGGATACCCTATACTCCAGGCTCAGAGTCACAGTCCCGATCCAACTGAACAACCCTAACACGGCGACACACACAGCAGAACCTGCAAGTGCAGTACGCAGCCCTGCAGGGTATTGCGATGGTGAGGTCACGGTTAATAGGCAAACGAGGGTTGCTCTTAGTTACTCACAGTTCATAGGAGACCCTGGGCAGGCGTACAGCAGTGATGGAGAGGCTGGCACAGAAGTCCTCTGGGGCACTCTCTGTATATAGGGACCAGGCCGATGGTAGGTGAGGTGCCCTGGGTGTTGCAGGTTTAATGTGTCTGTGGCAAGATCCCTTTAAGTCCGTGACGCCAGTGCCGGTAACGGTAATTTATAATAGGAATAATTGAGGAACACGTTGTTGTGGTGAACCAAAACTTCCTTTTACTGGAAACAATTAACTATTTACAGTCTTTTGGTAAAGTCCCATATGTCACAGTAGCATTCACAAGCAGGCTTAGGCTACTTTCACACTAGCGTTCAGAGCGGGTCCGTCTGATGTCTGCTCAGACGGATCCGCTCCTATAATGTAGACGTTTGTATCCGTTCAGAACGGATCCGTCTGCATTATAGTTTGAAAAAAATTCGAAGTGTGAAAGTAGCCTGAACGGATCCGTCCAGACTTTACATTGAAAGTCAATGGGGGACGGATCCGTTTGAAGATTGAGCCACATTGTGTCATCTTCAAACGGATCCGTCCCCATTGACTTACATTGTAAGTCTGGACGGATCCGCTTGCCTCCGCACGGCCAGGCGGACACCCGAACGCTGCAAGCAGCGTTCAGGTGTCCGCTTGCTGAGCGGAGCGGAGCGGAGGCTGAACGCCGCCAGACAGATGCATTCTGAGCGGATCCGCGTCCACTCAGAATGCATTAGGGCTGGACGGATGCGTTCGGGGCCGCTTGTGAGCCCCTTCAAACTGAGCTCACGAGCGGACACCCGAACGCAGGTGTGAAAGTAGCCTTACACAAATGGCAGGCACAATGTTCTTGCAAGATACTCAGAGGGTTAAACACTTACAGATCAGGCTGCAATTTTCCTCAGAAATCCTGTCCGTCTTTATCCCAAGGCCCATATGCCCTATTGCTGGCTTTATCCTTGGTTAGGGAAACTTCCTCAGGCATATATCCTTGCTTTTAAATGTGTTCAATGTGCTGCCCATTGTGTTGGATTGTCAATGCAACCCTCTTCTCCCACTCTTCACACACTGATAGCAACACCGCAGGAGAAATGCTAGCACAGGCTTCCAGTATCCGTAGTTTCAGGTGCTGCACATCTCGTATGTTCACAGCATAAACAATTGCCTTCAGATGACCCCAAAGATAAAAGTCTAAGGGGGTCAGATCGGGAGACCTTGGGGGCCATTCAACTGGCCCACGACGACCAATCCACTTTCCAGGAAACTGTTCATCTAGGAATGCTCAGACCTGACACCCATAATGTGGTGGTGCACCATCTTGCTGGAAAAACTCAGGGAACGTCCCAGCTTCAGTGCATAAAGAGGGAAACACATCATCATGCAGCAATTTCGCATATCCAGTGGCCTTGAGGTTTCCATTGATGAAGAATGGCCCCACTATCTTTGTACCCCATATACCACACCATACCATCATTTTTTTTGTTCCAACAGTCTTGGAGGGATCTATCCAATGTGGGTTAGTGTCAGATCAATAGCGGTGGTTTTGTTTGTTAACTTCACCATTTACATAAAAGTTTGCCCTTATCACTGAACAAAATCTTCTGCGTAAACTGAGGGTCCTGTTCCAATTTTTGTTTTGCCCATTCTGCAAATTCAGTGCGCCGATCTGGATTATCCTCGTTGAGATGCTGCAGTAGCTGGAGTTTGTAAGGGTGCCATTTGTGAGTAGCTAATATCCGCCGAAGGGATGTTCGACTAATGCCACTCTCCAGTGACATGCGGCGAGTGCTACGCTGTGGGCTCTTGCTGAATGAAGCTAGGACAGCCACTGATGTTTCTTCATTAGAGACAGATTTCATGCGTCCACATTTTGGCAAATCCAACACTGAACCAGTTTCACGAAACTTAGCAAGCAGTTTGCTAACTGTAGCATGGGTGGTCTCGTAGGGTGTCTTGCATTGAAATCTGCTGCAATGACCCGGTTACTGCGTTCACCAGACATCAACACAATTGCCATCCGCTCCTCACGTATTAACCTCGGCGACATGTCAATGGCTGTAAACAAAGAGAAACTTGTAAATAACTCATGAAAGAATAAAGTTACGTTAATACCAAGCACACCATTGTTTTTCTTGTGAAATTCCCAATAAGTTTGATGTGTCACATGACCCTCTTCCTATTGATACAGGAAATACACAGGAAAATCACATAAAATATCATATAAAATACAATGACCATATTGACCCCTGTGTAGTGCCCACAATCACCTAGTGGGACACTACACAAGTCGATACTGTGCCCCAGGTTCCCAGACCTGACTGATGGCGCACACGGCAGAGCCTACAAGTCAATATCATGCCGCTGAGTCACTGACCTGAGCATGTACTGTATCCATTGGTTTCTCCAAACCGAGCAGCAAGTCCCTGCCACAACATGTGATCCTGCAGGACCTGTAACTTTGACCTTCTGTTCTGATCAGCTTCCTGATGCTGATGTTCATCCCTAGGAACAGAATCTGGATCCACACGGTCCTCTCAGACAGCTCACAAAATTGCGGACTGCTTCTTCTCCAGGCTGAGTAACTTCACCTCCTATGGCAGCCCCGATCATTCCAGCCTTCCGGGAACCGATCCTCCTTCTCCTGGACACCATCTGGATCGCTGACAGTAATCAGTCACTTCCAACAGTCAGGGCCGTCTTTGCCACAGGGCAAAAGGGGCAGCTGCCCCGGGCCCAGTTGCTCCTGGGGGCCCAAGGGAGCTCTGTTTCCCGACTCCCATTCATTAGTGACTGCGTCGCTAGGTTAAAACATTCTGATGTTTTGTCCCAGGCCCCGAATGTCCTGCCTGCCTGCTAGATACAACTGTATTGCCGTACACAGAACGGCAATACAATTGAATCTAATACACTGGGTGTAGAGGTGAAGGACCTGTGGTGACATCACAGGTCATGTGATCAGCAAAGCAGGCTGTGATAGGATGACCTGGATGATGTCACCATCATGTGACCAGTGCAGGGTTGGACCGGAGTGAAGAGGAGGAGGAGCCTAATGCTGATGTCTGATGAGGACTGGAGAGGTAAGTGAAGGGACAGGGAGAGGCAGAGCAATGCTGGGAGTTGTAGTTATTTAACTGGGATGTATGTTAGGGCTGAAGCGAGGGATGTTATTGACATGGAACTGTGTGCTTGAGGTGGCTGGGGGAGGGAGTGATGTTATTTACATGGGACTGTATGTTGAAAGTGGATGGTGGGGGGGAATGATGTTTATGTACATGGGACTTAATGTTTAGGCTACGTTCACACTTGCGTTTGGGGATCCGCTTGTGAGATCCGTTTCAGGTCTCTCACAAGCAGCCCCAAATGCATCAGTTTAATCCCAATGCATTCTGAATGGATGCGGATCCATTCAGAATGCATTCGTTCGGCTCCGTACAGCCCCCCGTTCTGTTTTGGAGGCGGACCCCAAAATGCTGCAAGCAGCGTTTGTGTCCGCATGGCCTTGCGGAGCCAAACGGATCCGTCCGGACTTACAATGTAAGTAAATGGGGACGGATCCCTTTGCATTGACTCAAAATGGTGCAATTGTAAACGGATCCGTCCCCCATTGACTTTCAATGTAAGTCAGGATGGATCCGTATTGGGACTTAGAAATTCAAATCTAATACAAAACGAATCGGTCCAGAACGGATGCATTCGTTTGTATTATCGGTGCGGATCCGTCCTGTACAAGTACAGGACAGATCCGCACGAACGCAAGTGTGAAAGTAGCCTTAGGGGGTGATGTTTACATGGGACTGTGCGTTGGAGGCGGCTGGGGAGGAGGTGATGTTATTTACATGGGACTGTATGGTGGAGGGAGGATTATAACTGCAGGGGGCACTGCAGATCCAGGGGACATTATAGGTGGTCTTATTACTACTGGGGGCTCTATAGGAGGGTCTTATACATCTGCCTTTTTTCTACTAAGCGCACTATGGGGGCCTTATTACTACTGAGGGGTCTGTAGGGAGCTTTATTACCACTGGGGGAACAATAGGGGGCCATTTTTTCTACTGGGGACTCTGTGAGGGTATTATTAATATGGGAGGGCTCTTCTACTAATGGGGGCATTGTTGGGGAGCATTATCACGGTTGGGGCAGTGTTACTAATGAGGGCATTCTAGAAGGGAATTACTATTGGTGGGACTATGAGGAGCACTATTACTATGGTGGGCATTAATGTTTCTTCATGATAGTATTGGGGGGGGGGGGGGGGAGGGGGCGTAACTAAAGGCTCATGGGCTCCGGTTCAAGAGTTCAGCTTGGGCCCCCCTTCCCTCAGTGCTTTGTGTGTCTTCTTATGCGGCACAAGTGTCTTTGGGCCCCTTCATGCTCCTGAGCCCGGTAGCGACTGCTACCTCTGCACCCCCTATAGCTACACCCCTGGGGGAGGGCACAGCAAGCAGCAGGATAACACTGTGGGGACTCCAGTTGGGGGATAATGATAGAATGTGAGGAAGCTAAGATGTCTGTGTGTCACACTCTGCAGAGACGAGGCGGCTGAGAGACGTTGTCCAGACCGAGTGGAGAAGATGATGAGAGAGAAGATGATGACAGAGAGGAGACGTCACCTGGAGGCCCTGGACGTGACAGGTGTGTCCTGCTGTACAGCAAGTACAGCAAAATGCGAGGGGGGGGGGGGCGGGATCCAGGGGGCCCAAGCAGGGCCGGATTAAGAGCATCATGGGCCTGGTGCAGAAGATTTTAATGGGCTTTTTTTATAGAAAATGAAAACGCAACGCAGAGCAACTTTTTATAGCACAAATAAAGTGTGAATTTACGCAAAATTACACATGTGAAAATACGCATGCATAAAGTTTGAAGTGTGAACGGGTCTGCGTGATCCCATTCAAGTCTATTGGACTAAAGTTCATGCGTAATTTTGAAGCAGATTTACGCACGGGTTTGCGTGTGAAAAATCTGCTGTGTGAACTTAGCCTAAGTGTACATCTCTGGCCACAGTTTAAATATACAGCCATCTATATAGATGGCTGTATTATGTATAGCCACCCCCCAAGGAGTTAACTAGTGCTGCTGGATATGTCATTCAGGAGCATGAAAAAGCTATTCACGTCTAGCCTTTCTATGCTCCTGAATGGCATATGTGTTTATAAAAGCTAATCTATTATAAGCAGATATGCCATTGAGGAGCTTGGAAAAGATAGGTAGGCAAGAAATAGTCACCTAGCTTTTCCATGCTCCTGAATGGCATATCTGCTTATATGCATACATGTTTATAATAGCCAAGCTATTATATGCAGATCTGCCATTCAGGAGCATGGAAAAGCTAGGTGAGAAACAGTCACCTAGCTTTTCCATGCTCCTGAATGGCAGATCTGCCTTTAGGCATATCTGTTTGTAATAGCTGAACTATTATAAGCAGATATATCATTCAGGAGCATGGAAAAGCTAGGTGACAATTTCTCACATAACTTTTCCATGCTATGCTCCTGAATGGCAGATCTGCCTATAGGCATATCTGTTTATAATACCTGATCTATTATAAGCAGATATACCACTCAGGAGCATTGAAGAGCTAGGTGACTATTTCTCACTTAGCTTTTCCATGCTCCTGAATGGCATATCTGTTTATAATAGATCAGGCTCAGCTATTATAAAGATATATATATGCCTATAAGCAGATATGCAATTCAGGAGCATGGAAAAGCTAGGTGAAAAAAATCATCACCCAGCTTTTCCATGCTCCTGAATGACATGTATAAATTATACAGTATAATAGGTGAGGTGAGCCAATGCTGATTTACTTACCGCCTATGAGTTGTTTTCTGGGCAGTACACTGAAGGCTGCTGAACGCGACTCACCGCTGGCAGCACCCCTGACTCCACGCAGGAAGAATTTTGAACTTCCCGCGCGCAGCAGCCGTCACGGTCTTTCACTTTACGGCATGGCCTAGACCCCAGGGGAGGAGTCTGACGTGACGACGCAGCGCGGCGTGCACAGCTGACCTGTCACCTGACCTGATCTGTCAGCTGTCACTGTCCTGGTGAGTTCTGTAAAGGGCCGGCCTGGGAGATTTCTCCTTGCGCGCCGGCCCTGTCATCATCTGACAGTCGGCACGGTTCGGTCCTACTAAAGGGTTGCGGGGCGGCCGCCAGGCAACCCCAGCGAAGCGGCCGCCAGGCAACCTCAGCGAGGCGGCCTATGCGGGCCTAGCTCCGGTTGGCCTATTTGGGCTGCTGGGCCTATTTTCATGCAGTGGCCTGGAGCTGCAGCTCCATCCGCCCCTACGTTAATCTGGCCCTGGGCCCAAGTAAATTCTTGCCCAGGGTCCAATCAATATTAAAGACGGCCCTGCCAACAGTGACCCTGGCCACTCCAAGTCCCACTGACGCGAGGATGGCACTCGATGCTGTCTTTTTCCAACCTCTGCACAAACATGTCTGCCCAGCTCACATCTCCTGCTCCTTCATAGCAGAGGACCTTTCACCTGGAAAAACATTGTGAACTAAGTATCCTGATATATACAGCGGCGCCCGGGGATCTCACTGCACTTACTATTATCCCTGGGCGCCGCTCCGTTCTCCCATTATGTCCTCCGGTATCTTCGCTCAGTAAGTTATAGTAGGCGGAGACTTAGGACTCTTGGTTATAGTAGGCAGAGTCTGCCATTGTTCTGCTGGGCGTCTCCTCCTCCTAGGCTGTAGCGCTGGCCAATCGCAGCGCAGAGCTCACAGCCTGGGAGGTTTTTTTCTCCCAGGCTGTGAGCTGTGTGCTGTGACTGGCCAGCGCTACAGCCTAGGAGGAGGAGACGCCCAGCAGAACAAGGGCAGTCTCCGCCTACTATAACTTACTGAGCAAAGATACCGGAGGACATAACGGGAGAACGGAGCGGCGCCCAGGGATAATAGTAAGTGCAGTGAGATCCCTGGGGGCGCCGCTGTATATGTCAGGATACTTAGTTCACAATGTTTTTCCAGGTGAAAGGTCCTCTTTAACTGTGTGGAGGAAAAGCGGTCTCTAGTGGTTAAACAATGAAACAACAGTCTAGAATTTAAATGGAACAGTATTCATGCAATGAAAGCTGTTTCTTAATCTCACATCAACAGGATTAGAAACCGTTTTTGAGAAATGGTGGTCTTGTCACCCTTTTACACATGCAATAAAGTCCTTGGAAAAAACAGAATCCACCTGCTTTCACACCAACAAGGTAGCAGGCCTTAATCCAGGCCCAAACTCCCAGGTCCCAACACAGAGACTGACAGAGCTCCACTGTCAGAGAAGAGAAATCCACTCTCAGCTGACACTGCTGGCTGGGTTTTTATAGGCCAGTCAAGACCCGGCCTGGAACGTGGGGAGTAGTCACCCACCCATCACTTTGGCTACTCCCAGTAAGAGCCGTCCCGGATCAGCTATACAGCCATACTAAAATAGCCAAGTGTCAATCAGCATTAGCTGCCACTGACACCTGAAAATACCGGCTCTTACTTCACCGAGGCCAGGAACCTCGGTGACACATAGCTTCCATCAATGACAGACCCTTGCGCCTTCCTACAATATATAAATCAATTTCAGTTAGTGTCAGTTTAGGATTTTGCATGAACACACCATCTGCGTGCGTGCATTTTACAACCACTGAGCACTGATTAGTAGTGTCCATTACTGATTGCGTCTGCTCAGTTTTCACCGCTTTTTTAGTTTTTTTGTGCAGAAAAGAATTCAATTTTTTTTGCTAATTTTTGTTCTTTTATTCTCCTAAATTTATCTTCCAATTTATTACAAGCCCCTTCATGTGTGAAAGCACCTCATACAAACCCCATACTAAATAAAGTTTTACACATTTCACCCCAATAAAATAGAAATGGCCCGTCCGTCCCAACAAGTTTACTCAGCTGAAGAGGCATACGCCATGCTTGCCTCTGATACTGAGTCAGCCAGTGAGGGAGAAGAGGATGCCACTTTCTTCTACTCCTCTACCCCCTCATCATCATCATCATCATCTGGTGATGAGGGACCCTCTAGAAGGCGCCCCAGGGTAGCAGCAGAAACAGGCCCCCATTTTCTGACCCCGTATGGACCCCACCCCCTGACAATTATCAGCCCAAATTCCTGAGTTTGTGGGCAGCTCAGGAATTCAGATAGATTGTGCAGGCTTCACTGAAATTACATTTTTTTAAATCTTTTTCTCTGAAGATTTAATAAATTTGATGGATAAGCATTACCATCTCTACGTGTATAATTACTACACGAGTCTACCACTGTTCCAGTCTCTAGCTTCCAGAGGTACTGTGGCGTGTGGCACAGTACGCAAAAATCTGAGAGGCCTCCCTAGATCCCTGGTAGGGCAACCACTAAGAAAGCCGTGCTTTCCTCAATAAGAACATGTTGGTGGTTAAGTACAAAAGGGATGTCCTTTTACTGACCACCATTCACACTAACACCAGCTCCCTTGCCGCTGTACGAGATACCACAACCACTGTCCCGAAGCCAGACTGCATCCTGGACTACAATAAACACATGGGGAGGGTTGATCTTTCAGATCAAGTTCTGAAGCCCTACAATACCACACGAAAAACAAAAGTGTGGTACAAAAAGCTGGCCATGCACCTCGTACAGATGGCGCTGTACAATGCGTTTGTGCTTTTTAAATCTAGAGGCCATCCAAGAACATTCCTACAGTTTTAAGAGGTGGTGATAAAGGCCCTAATTTTTTCTAACGAAGCAATCGAGGGCCCCAGTGCGGTGCCCAAGTTGTACCAGGGCAACATTTTCCTGTTGAAGTCCCCCAAACAGCAAGAAAGGGAAGGACCCCAAAAAAATGCAGGGTGTGTTCCAAAAGGGGGATAAGGAAAGACACCATTCACCATTGCGAAACCTGCCCTGAAAAACCTGGCCTGTGCATCAAGAATTGTTTCAGAATCTATCACTCATCCATGGAATAATTTCATCCTTGATGTACCCTGAAATTTTACCATCTTATAACTGATTTTGTCCACAGAGCTTACATATCCACTTTTCACCAACCACTACATATTAATTTCGGTCATACAGCTGTTTGGTCAAAAGTGCCCTTTCAAACCCTTAAAATGATCGTTCGGGGGTGTACTTTCCAAAATGGGGTCACTTCTTGGAGTTTTTCATTTCTGAGGACCTCAGGAAATGTATTTAATGCGACATGGCACCTAAAATACATGTCTGTTTATTCAGGCCTGCAAAAACAATTTTTTGCACTTTGCCTCTAGAGACCTGCTGTGTGCCAATACAACAGGCTACAAGCACATATGGGGTGTTTGCAAAAAGGGGAGAAAATAGGGAACATATACTGGGGTGCATTTTCTCCTTTAACCCCTTGTGAAAGTAAAAAATTGGGTTCTTCTAGTAATTTTTCATTTTTACAAATGTGTGCTTTGAAATGCTTTCTCTAGTATTTCTGCCTTCTGTGAGTCACCTGTTTGCTGAAAAGTACCCTATCACTTAAAATGTTCATACCGGGGTGCTCTTTCTGAAATGGGATCACATTTGGGGGTTTTTCATTTCTGGGGACCTCAGGAATTTATTGAATGCGACATGGCACCTAAAATAAATGTCTGCCAATTCAGGTCAGCAAAATCCATATTTAGCTGTTTGATTCTAGAGCCCTGCTGTGCACCCATACATCATTTTTTGAGCACATATGGGGTGTTGGCGTATTCATGGGAAAAAGGGGAACACAATGTGGGGTGCATTTAGTCCTGTTACCCAGTGTAAAAGTGAAAAATGTGGGTGTAAAGCGACTTTTTCTGGAAAAAAAATTATTTTTTTATTTTCACAGCCAAGCGTTTCCTAATTCTGTGAAATGCCTGATGGGTTAAAGTGCTCACTACACTCCTTGAAATATTCCTTGGGGGGTGTAGTTTCCAGAATGGGGTCACTTTTTAGGGGTTTCCACTCTAGGGGTACCTCAGAGTGTGTTCAATTGCAAGATGGCGCCTATCAATTATTACGGTGAAATCTGCCTTCCAGAAGCCATTTGATGCTCCTTTCCTTTGGTACACCCATATAGCAGTATACAAGCATATATGGGGTATTGCTGTAATCAGTTGAAAATGGGCAATAAATTAGGGGGTGCATTTTCTCCAGTTCCCCCTTGTGAATGTAAAAAATTTGGGCCCAAAGTAAATTTTTCTGACAAAAATTGTAATGTTTCATTTTCACAGCCAATTCCATGGATCCCCTTTGAGGACAAAGTTCTCACAGCATATCTTTAAATATTCCTTGAGCAGTGTAGTTTCCATAATGGGGTCACTTTTTTGGAGTTTCCACTTTAGGGGTACCTCAGGGTGTCTTCATATGCGACATAGCTCCCAAAAGCCACTCCTGCAAAATCTGTCCTCCAAAAGCCCTATGGTGCTACTTCCCTTTTGAACCCTGCCATGCATCCATACATCATTTTTTTTTAGCACATATGGGTTGTTGGCGTATTAGGGGGCAAATGGGGAACAAAATGTGGGGTGCATTTTGTCCTGTTTCCCCTTGTGAAAGTGAAAAATGTGCGTGTAAAGCAACTTTTTCACAGCCAAGCATTTCCGAATTCTGTGGAGCACCTGATGGGTCAAAGTGCTCACTACACACCTTGAAATATTACTGGAGGGGTGTAGTTTCCAGAATGGGGTCACTTTTTGGGAGTTTCCACTGTAGGGCCACCACCTCAGGGTGTTTTCACATGCGACATAGCTCCCAATTACCATTCCTGCTAAGTCCGCTCTCTAAAAGCCATATGGTGCTTCTTCCACTCTGAAGCATGCTGTTCGACCATACATCAGTTTTTGAGCACACATGGGGTGTTTCTGTAAACTCCAGATTCAGCATAATATATTTTGGGTTTTGTTTGGCTGTTAACTCTTGATGTATTGCAGAAAAAAATAGATTAAAATAAAAAATCTGCTAAAAAAAAAAGTTTTCCCATTTTCATTTAATTCTCGTGGGGCACCTAAAGGGTTAATAAAGTTTGTAAAATCAGTTTTGAATAGCTTAAGGGGTGCAGTTTCTAAAATCGGGTGATTTATGGGTAGTTTCTAATATGTAAGCCCCAGAAAGTGACTTCATAATTGAACTGGTCCTAAAAAAATTGGGGTTTGGAAATGTTCTTAAAAATGTTAAGATTTGCTTCTAAGCCTTCTAACATCCCAAAAAAAAGAAAATGTCATTTTCAAAATTATCCCAAAATGAAGTAGACATATGGGGGATGTAAAGTAATAACTATATTTGGAGTTATAGAAGTATAGAAATTGAAATTTAAAATTTTTTTCAAATTTTTGGTAAATTTGGTATTTTTTTATAAATAAAAATGAAAATTTTTTACTAAATTTTATCACTGTCATGAAGTACAATATGTGACAAGAAAACAATCTCAGAATGGCCTGGATAAGTAAAAGCGTTTTAAAGTTATTGCCACATGAAGTGACACGTCAGATTTGCAAAAATCAGCCTGGGATTTAAGGTGAAAAGTGGCTCAGTGGTGAAGGGGTTAATAAAACTTAATCAATGATTTGTGTACCCCATAATAATGTATGAAAGAGGACCTTTCATAGATTTTTTTTAGTTCAATTAAATACCTTTCTTAATACTAAGCATCGGTACAGGGAGGAGGCACCCTTTCTGCCGTGTTGACGCACGCACGATTCCATCCACGAGCGCTGACTGCCTAAATTTCTACCTACTCCCTTCCTAAAGCGGCACCAGTTTGATAAAGGCCTAAACTGGCCGAAACTTAACATCAGCCGCAGATCCAATAAAAACACGTATTCACTGAGCTACAATTCATTGTGATATTTCTGGAGTAGTTCTTCACACAGGGTTTCTCAACGGGCGTCTCCTTCTCCCTGGCTGTGCGGCGATCCAATCACAGCAGAGAGCGTCACAGCCAGAGAGAAAGAAAAAAAAAGCTCACCCTCTCCCTGGCTGTGACGCTCTCCATTGTGATTGGATCACGGCACAGCCAGGAAGGAGACGCCCATTGAGAAACCCTGGCGTCTCCTCCTCCCTGTGTAATGCTCCAACGGGTGTGGACCCGCTGTGCCACTTACCGGTTTGGCTTTGGGCCAAACTTGGGAGCGGAATCTAAGTGTTCCCCTGGTCTTCACCCTTTATCCCGCTCCAGGATGCGGGGAGACACCAGGTCGCTACCGCAAGAATAGTCCCGGCTAAGTGGCAGCTGGCCAAGCAGGCCAGAATGCCCTGGTGCAAGCACTGGGGATACAGGCAGGTGGAGCGAGCTGTCGCTGGATGGAAGAAGCGCAGCAGCAGAGTCAGATGAAGTAGAGCTGAGTTGGTGATTAAGCAGAGCTGGAGCTGATAGGTGCAGTAGGTGTAACAAGCTGAACAGCAGACAGAGGCGTGGTTGACAATCCGAATCATACACTTTAGAGCAGCGAGGTACAGGAGGATCAGGCAGAGACGAGGTCAGGATACAGACTAAGGTCGGAAGCAGGATAACAACACAGGAACAACGAGCTGGAACCTTCGCTATAGAAAACTACAATATTGCTCAGGCATCACAGGAAGGGGGAAGCACCCTTATAAAGGTCGTGCCTGGCCAGGATTTGAGAGAAGCCGGAATCAGGGGCGTGCAGGAACCCTTAAAGAAACAGGACGCGTGCGGCTCCTACAAGGTGCAACTGAAGCTTTCGCCGCCTGCGACAGTGCAGGAAAGTGGGTCTGGAGCCTGCAGCGGAGAGGAGGAGCCTTGTGTGCAGTTCGACTGAGGTACATAGCAGGATGCGCTGCACGCTATCGGCTGCCAACTGCCATTGTTACAGTATCCCCCCTCTCATGCCCCTTCTTCTTGGTCCTGATGTGCTGAAAAAATCTTTTGAGAAGATTCGGAGCATGTACATTTTCCTCCGACTCCCAGGAACGTTCCTCACAACCATAATTCTTCCAGTCTACAAGGAAGTACTTCTTGCCACCAACTACCTTGAAATCGAGGATGTTCTGTACTTCAAATTCAGATTCTTTGCCAGTAGGAATGGAAGTAGTGGTGGAGGGGGGTCTGGAAAAGGAGTTGAGGACCAATGGTTTCAGGAGAGATACATGGAAGGAGTTTGGAATCCGGAGGGTAGGAGGAAACCAGAGTTTGTAGGAAACAAGGTTGATGCGCTCTAGGATCTCAAATGGGCCCAGAAACCGGGGAGCAAATTTGTAACAGGGTACCTTCATGCGGATGTTCCGGGAGGAAAGCCAGACTTTGTCGCCAGGAGAGAACTGAGGAGGTGGTCTACATTTGGTATCTACATTCTTCTTCATATAGGTAAGTGCCTGAGAGATAGAGTCCTTAGGCTGTCTCCAGACGCTGAGGAAGTCTCTGAACAAAGAATTAGCAGCTGGTACCTCAGAAGATGCATACAGGAGTAAAGTAGCACGGGGATGAAGTCCATACACTATAAAGAAGGGAGAAGAACCCGTAGATTCTCCAGAAAGGCTGTTGTAAGAGAATTCCGCCCAAGGCAGGAGCCGAACCCAGTCATCATGCTGAGCAGAGACAAAGTGACGTAGGTAGTTCTCCAAGATCTGGTTAATTTGTTCAACTTGCCCATTAGACTAAGGAGGGTAACCAGAAGAGAAATCCAACTTGACCTCAAGTAGCCCACAGAGCGCTCGCCAGAATTTGGAAGTGAATTGTACCCCGCGATCAGACACAATGTACAGAGGTAGACCATGAAGGAAAATGTGTTCTATAAACAAACAGGCCAATCGGTTAGCAGAAGGCAATCCAGGAAGCGGAATAAATGTGCCATCTTGGAAAATCTGTCTACCACTACCCAGATTACGGAACAGCCAGCAGAGGACGGGAGATCTGTGATAAAGTCCATAAAGATGTGCTGCCTGGAGACTTCAGGAATGGGTAACGGTAGTAGCAAGCCCGTGGGTTTGGTTCGGGAAGCCTTGTTGCGGGCACAGGAGGACAGGCAGACCCAGGATACTTGGAGAAATGTCCCCAAGAAAGAAGCTTCCTCCTCTTGGCCGACGGAACGAAGATCTTCCCCGGAGGAATATCTCTCACACGGACTGGCACCACAGAAACCAGACAAGACAGTTCTATGATATGTTGATGTTCTTCAATCTGATCTGCTGGGTCGAAAGAACGGTAAAGTGCATCAGCCTTTACATTTTTATCAGCCGGTCGGAAATGCAGAAGAAAATTGAATCTGGCAAAGAAAAGAAGTGTCCATCAAGCCTGACGTGGATTTAGACGCTGTGCAGACTGTAGATATGTCAGATTCTTGTGGTCAGTGTATATCACCACAGGATGCAGAGCACCCTGCTGAAGGTATCTCCATTCTTCCAAGGCCATCTTGAGAGCCAGCAGCTCTCTATCGCTGATGGAATAGTTTCTTTCCGCAGAAGAGAAGAGCTTGAAGAAGAAACCACACAAGACAAATCTCCCTTTGGAGTTCTTCTGTAGCAGGACGGCACCTTCCCCAATAGAGGAAGCATCCACTTCAAGGAAGAACTGTTTGGAGGTATCCGGATGACTAAGAACAGGAGAAGCGGCAAAGCAGTCTTTGAGATGCAGGAAAGCAGACTCTGCTTCAGGGGTCCACTTATTTGCATCCACCCCTTTCTTCGTCAGAGCAGAAATAGGAGCTGTGAGGGAAGAGAAGTTTGGGATGAACTGTCTAAACCCCAGGAACCTTTGAATGGCACGGAGACCTTGAGGACGAGGCCAGTTCAGGACGGCTGAGACCTTGTCAAGGTCCATTTGCAGACCAGAGCAGGAAAGAATGTATCCCAGGAAGGGTAAGGTGGACTGCTCAAAGACACACTTTGAGCTTAGCGTACAGACCATTCTCCCTTAATCGCTGCAAAACCAGGCGCACTTGCTTCCTGTGAGTGGTCAAGTCAGGGGAATAGAGAATATCATCGAGATACACCACTACACAGTTGTACAACAGGTCCCGGAAGATATCGTTCACAAATTCTTGAAAAACTGCAGGAGCATTGCATAGGCCGAACGGCATGACCAGGTACTCATAGTGGACATCACGGGTATTGAACGCTGTCTTCCACTCGTCGCCTTCATGGATTCGGATCAGGTTATACGCACCACGCAGATCCAACTTAGAAAATATCTGGGCACCTCGGATATGGTCGAACAGTTCAGAAATCAGAGGCAGAGGGTACTTGTTCTTGACCGTGATCTTGTTCAGATAATCTATGCACGGACGGAGTGACCCGTCTTTCTTGGCCACGAAGAAGAAACCAGCTCCCGCCGGAGAGGTAGGCTTTCGGATAAATCCCCTCTTGAGGTTTTGTCTCGGGCAAAGATAATGGATAAACCCTTCCGCGAGGTGGAGAAGTCCCAGGTAGAAGATCGATTGGGCAGTCAGAAGACCGATGAGGTGGTAAAGTCTCAGCCCTCTTCTTACAGAAAACTTTCTCATATGCCACATATTGCGGAGGCAGACCTGACAGTTTCATAGGGATCGGACGAGGAGACGTTGGGCGAACCACAGACAGACAGGAAGTATGGCACTGAGGACCCCAGCAGAGAATATCCCCCGTACGCCAGTCTAAAACGGGAGCTGTAGCCAGGGCAATCCCAGAAGCACTGGGTCCGTGGAATCCGGCAGGACATAGAAAGATATTTCTTCAGAATGTAGCACCCCGACTTCGAGTTTAACAGGAGCAGTGATGAACTGAATAGGTCTGGGCAGGGGTTGTCCATTTACAATAGTTGCCACCCGAGGCTTCGCCAGATGACAGTGGCGTACCTACCATATAGGCAGACCACGCAGCTGCTAAGGGGCCCGTGGCATGGGGGGCCCTGAGCGCATGGAAGGCCCGCCCCTACATCTGCAGACAGTTTATCGGGCATTGAGGCACACCCACTTGTCCTCCATTCAGACCTGGCCGGGTCCTGCTTGCTTCCCCTATTCTCAGTCAGGACCCCCCTCCGAGTCCCCCATTCTGTACACAATAGAGCACACGCTGCTGATGTCCTGACCCTCCGTGTTAGGCTCAAACAGACAGAACTTCACAGACCACGCCCACCTCCATTTAGCCACACCCCACCCGTGAAGCCACACACCCCATCGACAGCCAGGGAAAAATGCTGCAACAGAAAATAATCTGAGGTAGGAAACTAGCTGTCTGCCACCTCCCTCTAGCCTGCTGTTACCTATTATCTCCCTCCTGGCCCCCACAGAACCTCTCTTGCATGCCCCTCTACTACTCTCCCCACAGAATAGCTGGAACCATCTGTGGCCTCCAGCCACTATCATCTTCTATGTTCCCTGAAGTCCCCAGTGACTCCTTGCCATCTTCTGTGACCCAAAGGACCTGTACCAGTTTCTGTGCCCCCTTCTCATGAAAGAGCCCCTGTCACCTTTTGTATACCTTGTCACCACCACCCACTCACAAAGCCCATGGAACCCTCTGTCCTCCTCCAATCTCTTTCTGTCCACCCATCAGTAACTGAGCCCCTATCACCTATTGGACTTGATGTGCCCAATCCCTTAGCACAAAGCCCTTGTCAACTTCTGCCCCCTGATCTATCAGAGTCCATGCCACCTGCTTCTTTCCCCTTTCATATAAAAGAGCCCATGCCATCTGCTGCTAACCTCCCTCTAATAACAGATCTTTTCCATCTCCTTTTGTCTTTTATGTTCACTCCCCTCATAGAGCCTCTAGCAGCTTGAAATCTCCCACCCACTGCAGTGTCCCTGACATCTGCCTCCTCTAAGGCTCCATTCACACGTCCATGGAATGGATCCGCATTCGTTCCGCAATATCCGGAATGGGTGCGGACCCAATTATTCTCAATGGGGCAGGAATGGATGCGTGGCCCCGATCTTCCTGTCCGCAGCTCCGGAAAAAGATAAAGCATGTCCTATTCTTGTCCGTAATTGCGGACAAGAATAGGCATTTCTATGGGGGTGCCGGCCGGGTGTATTGCGGATCCGCAATACACTACGGACGTGTAAATGGACCCTTACAGTGCCTAGTGGCACTGACTCTGTGGCAATTATGGGACAAAACATTGCTAATAGCAGCCCTGTCCCACTGTGTACAGGATATGGTGGCTTTATCTGTGTACATTGTATAAGGGTCCATTCAGACGTCCGTTGAATGGGTCCGGATCCGTTCAGCAATTATGTGGAACGGGTGCAGACCCATTCATTTTCATTTCCGGTCCACAGCCCCGAACTTCCGGCTCTGGAAAAAAATAGAGTATGTCCTATTCTTGTCCGCAGCTGCGGACAAGAATAGGAATGATCTATTAAGTGCCGGCGATGTGCGGCGTCAGTGTTTTGCGGACCGCAAAACACTATGGACGTCTGAATGGAACCTTAACAGGATTATTTATCTGTATAGCATATTATGTTATTATTTGTGCATAGTGTATGGGAGAAGCACTATATGGTGGAGTTACTGGTGTGTGCAAGGTTTAACAACATTATTGGTGTGTAACGTGTAATAGATAATAGTTTTTGTGTATAACGTATGATGTTCACGCTTTTATTTCTTGCACGTTATGACAGCAATATCAACTTATACTCTAAAGTCATTATTCATGATAAATGGCTGTTTTTCTCATGGTAAACTAAGCATCAGCAGCAAGGAGTTACAGAGGTTATCCAAACCCTATAATGCCCCCCAAAATGCCAGGGCACCTCATACAGGTAATACTTAACCCGCTCCCGGCACCCGCATCACTGATGCCCACACCACCGCCACTGCATCCCCCCCGCCACATGAATGAAAACATCCGGAGAAGTGGGGGGCAGTCAATAGCAGGCCACAATGGGAACGAACCTCCTAAGCATCACGGGTGACGCTAGGAAGGCTCATTTCCTTCACGGCCTGCTGTTGGCTGCACCCCCCAAGCATATGTATTTATGTATTACCTGTATGTGGTGGCCCGGCATTTTGGGGGGGGAGAATAATAGGTGTTAGATAACCCCTTTAACAGTTAGGATACCAGAGGTTTTTTAATTTTTGCATTTTCATTTTTCTTCCCCATCTTCCTTGAGCCATGACTTTTTTATTTTTCGGTCACATATCCAAATGAGGGCTTATTTTTTGCAGGACAAGTTGTACTTTCTAATGCCACCATTTAATTTGGCATACCATGTAGTGGGAAGCAGCTAAAAAACTACAAATGGGGTGGAATTGGAAAAAAAAAACAAGACAATTTCTCCACCATTTTACAGGTTTTGTTCCTATGGCGTTCTCTTTGCGGAGAAACTGACCTGTGCCTTTTATTCTCTGGGTCAGTAGGAATTCAATGGGGGTGTGACAGGGGAGGAGCTAGGACAGGTGGTGGGATGGGTCAGGGGCCCAAATCAGATTATTGCTATGGGGCCCAATGATTTCTCTGTACGCCCCTGCCAGACGAGTAGTGGATAACTGGCACTGGGTCACCAGGGCTTGATTAATAAAATTTCCGGCTATGCCGGAATCCAGGAAGGCAGGTCCAGATATACTGGTTTTCCCAGAGGACAAGACTACAGGAACAAGAAGTTTGGGAGAATTGTCTCTTTTACCTAGGGTCACTTCTCCCATAGAGCCTAGGCGCAGAAGTTTTCCGCCTTCTGGGGACAGGTATGAACAATGTGACCCTTTCCGCCACAGTAGAGGCACAAGTTTTCTGCTCGCCACTGCTGGCGCTCCTGCTCAGAGATCTTCAGGCGTTCCACCTGCATAGGCTCTTCAGGCGGAACCGCAGCAGGAGTCTGAACAGTCCTCTTGAAGACAGGTGCGAGTCTAGATGTCCGCCTCACCCTTGCGGCTTGAGAGAAACGTTCTCGAAATCGCACGTCAATACGTGTGGCCAATGTGACCAAAACATCCAGAGAGACAGGAAGGTCCCTTCCCGCAAGTTCATCTTTAATATGGTCACTAAGACCCTCCCAGAATACGGCTTGTTGGGCTTCATCATTCCAGGACAGTTCTGCGGACAGAGTACGGAACTGAAGTGCTCATTGTCCCACTGTCATTGCGCCATGACGCAGACGAAGGAGCGCAGAGGCTGCAGACGAGGCATGATCTGGTTCCTCAAACACCGTACGGAAGACAGTTAGGAAGGTCTGGAGGTTTTTTTAGTTTCAGGTCCGCTTCGCTGCCATATAGGATTAGCCCAGGCTAGAGCTTCTCCAGAAAGCAGAGAGACTATGAAAGCTACTTTCACTCGGTCAGACTGGAACTTGTCTCCATGTAGCTTAAAGTGGATCAGGCACTGATTCAGGAACCCTCTGCAGGCTTTCGGATCACCACTGTAGCGTGGAGGCAAAGGCAGCTGGACAGCAATTATGCCATGGTGTGAATACGATGCAACAGAATTTGCAGGAGTGGCTGGGACTTGTGATACGGCAGGAGCAGGTGTAGATAGCGCGTCCAGACAGGCGAATATCGTGTTCAGACACTGCAGCAGGACATCTTGGCGTTCGCTCTGGCGTTGTAGCTCTTGGTATAAATCTTGCAACACAGGCTTGGACTTGCCAGCAGGGTCCATGGCCTGAGCAAACTGTAACGCTCCAAAGGGTGTGGACCCGCTGTGCCACTTACCGGTTTGGCTTTGGGCCAAACTTGGGAGCGGAATCGAAGTGTTCCCCTGGTCTTCACCCTTTATCCCGCTCCAGGATGCGGAAGCTGGTCTTAGCTGCAGGGGGAAACACCAGGTCGCTACCACAAGAGTGGTCCCGGCTAAGTGGCAGCTGGCCGATCTGGGGATAAAGGCAGGTGGAGCGAGCTGTCGCTGGATGGAAGAAGCGCAGCAGCAGAGTCAGATGAAGCAGTGCTGAGTTGGTGATTAAGCAGAGCTGGAGCTGATAAAACAGCAGAGCTGAATAGCTCAGGTGCAGCAGGTGTAACAAGCTGAACAGCAGACAGAGGCGTGGTCGACAATCCGAATCATACACTTCAGGGCAGCAAGGTACAGGAGGATCAGGCAGAGACGAGGTCAGGATACAGGCTAAGGTCGGAAGCAGGATAACAACACAGGAACAACGAGCTGGAACCTTCGCTATAGAAAACTACAATATTGCTCAGGCATCACAGGAAGGGGGAAGCACTCTTATAAAGGTGGTGCCTGGCAAGGATTGGAGAGAAGGCGGAATCAGGGGCGTGCACGAACCCTTAAAGAAACAGTGCAGGAAAGCGGGTCCGGAGCCTGCAGCGGAGAGGAGGAGCCTTGTGTGCAGTTCGACTGAGGTACATAGCAGGATGCGCTGCACGCGGGCCATTTTTACACCCTGTACCGGTGTTCAGTATTAACAAACTGGGCAGGAATACAGCAGGGGGGCACAGCGGGGCTTACAAGCGATATTTAAGAAAAACAGGCAGGGTGGCAGCATCAGACAGGGTATTTAATTGAACTAAAAAAAAAATCTATGAAAGGTCCTCTTTAATAACTAATATCTGTCCTACAAAAAAACAAGCCTTCATATGGCTTATAACTGGAATGCAATGATAAAAAAAAACAATTCAGACCCTTTAGACTAAATGCACACAATCAGGATTGCGTGCGGATTTGCATGTGGAAAATCCGCACCGTAGGTCATGTACATTGTATTCTATGAGAATTTGAAATTCAGATTTTGACCTGCGGTGTGGATTTTAATACAGAATGCATAGTACTGGAGGGGTAAAATAAAAAAATGTAACTCACTTTAATCCACTTGATCGCGCAGCCCGGCTCTTCTGTCTTCTTTGAGGAATAGGACCTTTGATGAAGTCACTGCGCTCATCACATGGTCCATCACATGATCTTTTACCATGGTGATGGATCATGTGACGGCCCATGTGATGAGCGAAGTGACATCATCAAAGGTCCTTTTCCTGTGCACAGCAAAGAAGAAGCCAGAAGAGAAGTCGGGCTGTGCGATCAAGTGGATTAAGGTGAGTTATATTTTATTTTAATTTTTTTAACCCCTCCAGCCCTATTGTACTATGCATTCTGTATTAAGAATGCTATTATTTTCCCTTATAACCATGTTATAAGGGAAAATAATATTGATCGGGTCCCCATCCCGATCGTCTCTTAACAACCATGCGTGAAAATCGCACCGCATCCGCACTTGCTTGCGATTTTCGCGCAGCCCAATTCACTTCTATGGGGCCTGCGTTGTGTGATAAACGCAGAATATAGAACATGCTGCGATTTTCACACAACGCACAAGTGATGCGTGAAAATCGCCGCTCGTGTGCACAGCCCCATAGAAATTAATGGGTCCGGATTCAGTGCGGGTGCAATGCGTTCACGTTACGCATTGCACCTGTGCGGAAAACTCGCTCGTGTGAAAGGGGCCTAAGACCATATTCACACCAATTTGATGCAACTTGAATCTGCACCACAACCACAGAATAAAAACCACAAAAAAGGCTATGTTCACATGTGCATCATAGGCTCTGTTAACCACCTCCGGACCGCCGTACGCAGCGACGCGTCCTGGAGGTGGTTGATTGACTCCGCCTGGACGCGCCGGCGCGTCCTCTCGCGAGACGCGAGATTTCCTGTGAACGCGCGCACACAGGTGCGCGCGTTCACAGGATCGGAAGGTAAGCGAGTGGATCTCCAGCCTGCCAGCGGCGATCGTTCGCTGGCAGGCTGGAGATGTGATTTTTTTTAACCCCTAACAGGTATATTAGACGCTGTTTTGATAACAGCGTCTAATATACCTGCTACCTGGTCCTCTGGTGGTCCCTTTTGTTTGGATCGACCACCAGAGGACACAGGTAGCTCATCAATATGTAGCACCAAGCACCACACTACACTACACCCCCCCCCCTGTCACTTATTAACCCCTTATTAGCCCCTGATCACCCCATATAGACTCCCTGATCACCCCCCTGTCATTGATCACACCCCTGTAAAGCTCCATTCAGACGTCCGCATGATTTTTACGGATCCACTGATAGATGGATCGGATCCGCAAAACGCATACGGACGTCTGAATGGAGCCTTATAGGGGGGTGATCAATGACAGGGGGGTGATCAGGGATAGCGGAAATTATTAGCGGAAATTTTTTTTTTTTTTCTTAAAGTCTCATATTCCACTAACTTGTGTCAAAAAATAAAATCTCACATGAACCATACCCCTCACGGAATCCAAATGCGTAAAAATTTTTAGACATTTATATTCCAGACTTCTTCTCACGCTTTAGGGCCCCTAGAATGCCAGGGCAGTATAAATACCCCACATGTGACCCCATTTCGGAAAGAAGACACCCCAAGGTATTCCGTGAGGGGCATATTGAGTCCATGAAAGATTGAAATTTTTGTCCCAAGTTAGGGAGACTGTGAGAAAAAAAAAAAAATCAATTTCTGCTAACTTGTGCCAAAAAAAATAAAATTCTATGAACTCGCCATGCCCCTCATTGAATACCTTGAGGTGTCTTCTTTCCAAAATGGGGTCACATGTGGGGTATTTATACTGCCCTGGCATTCTAGGGGCCCTAAAGCGTGAGAAGAAGTCTGGGATCCAAATGTCTAAAAATGCCCTCATAAAATGAATGTGGGCCCCTTTGCGCATCTAGGCTGCAAAAAAGTGTCACACATGTGGTATCGCCGTACTCAGGAGAAGTTGGGCAATGTGTTTTGGGGTGTCATTTTACATATACCCATGCTGGGTGAGATAAATATCTTGGTCAAATGCCAACTTTGTATAAAAAAAATGGGAAAAGTTGTCTTTTGCCGAGATATTTCTCTCACCCAGCATGAGTATATGTAAAAAGACACCCCAAAACACATTCCCCAACTTCTCCTGAATACAGCGATACCACATGTGTGACACTTTTTTGCAGCCTAGGTGGGCAAAGGGGCCCACATTCCAAAGAGCACCTTTAGGATTTCACAGGTCATTTACCTACTTACCACATATTAGGGCCCCTGGAAAATGCCAGGGCAGTATAACTACCCCACAAGTGACCCCATTTTGGAAAGAAGACACCCCAAGGTATTCCGTGAGGGGCATGGCGAGTTCCTAGAATTTTTTATTTTTTGTCACAAGTTAGTGGAAAATGATGATTTTTTATATATTTTTTTTCTTACAAAGTCTCATATTCCACTAACTTGTGAGAAAAAATAAAAACTTCCATGAACTCACTATGCCCATCAGCGAATATCTTGGGGTGTCTTCTTTCCAAAATGGGGTCACTTGTGGGGTAGTTATACTGCCCTGGCATTTTAGGGGCCCAAATGTGTGGTAAGAAGTTTGAAATCAAAATGTGTAAAAAATGACCGGTGAAATCCGAAAGGTGCTCTTTGGAATATGGGCCCCTTTGCCCACCTAGGCTGCAAAAAAGTGTCACACATCTGGTATCTCCGTATTCAGGAGAAGTTGGGGAATGTATTTTGGGGTGTCATTTTACATATACCCATGCTGGGTGAGAGAAATATCTTAGCAAAAGACAACTTTTCCCATTTTTTTATACAAAGTTGTCTTTTGCCAAGATATTTCTCTCACCCAGCATGGGTATATGTAAAATGACACCCCAAAACACATTGCCCAACTTCTCCTGAATACGGCGATACCACATATGTGACACCTTTTTGCAGCCTAGGTGGGCAAAGGGGCCCACATTCCAAAGAGCACTTTCGGATTTCACCGGCCATTTTTTACAGAATTTGATTTCAAACTCCTTACCACACATTTGGGCCCCTAAAATGCCAGGGCAGTATAACTACCACACAAGTGACCCCATTTTGGAAAGAAGACACCCCAAGGTATTCGCTGATGGGCATAGTGAGTTCATGGAAATTTTTATTTTTTGTCACAAGTTAGTGGAATATGAGACTTTGTAAGGAAAAAAAAGAAAAAAAAAATCATAATTTTCCGCTAACTTGTGACAAAAAATAAAAAGTTCTATGAACTCACTATGCCCATCAGCGAATACCTTAGGGTGTCTACTTTCCGAAATGGGGTCATTTGTGGGGTTTTTCTACTGTCTGGCCATTGTAGAACCTCAGGAAACATGACAGGTGCTCAGAAAGTCAGAGCTGCTTCAAAAAGCGGAAATTCACATTTTTGTACCATAGTTTGTAAACGCTATAACTTTTACCCAAACCATTTTTTTTTTTTATCAAAGACATGTAGAACAATAAATTTAGAGAAAAATTTATATATGGATGTCGTTTTTTTTTGCAAAATTTTACAACTGAAAGTGAAAAATGTCATTTTTTTGCAAAAAAATCGTTGAATTTCGATTAATAACAAAAAAAGTAAAAATGTCAGCAGCAATGAAATACCACCAAATGAAAGCTCTATTAGTGAGAAGAAAAGGAGGTAAAATTAATTTGGGTGGTAAGTTGTATGACCGAGCAATAAACGGTGAAAGTAGTGTAGGTCAGAAGTGTAAAAAGTGGCCTGGTCTTTCAGGGTGTTTAAGCTATAGGGGCTGAGGTGGTTAAAGTCCGCAGCATGTCAATTTATTTTATTTTTCCTGACCGGATTTTCTTCATTCCAATTGATGCTGATTGACCGCATGGATGTGCACTTAGGGTCATCGTCTCAGAAGGTAAACCTTCAGTCCAGAGCACTCTGGCTCAGGTTTTCATTAAGAATATCTCTGTACTTTTCTCCATTTAGCTTCCCTGTCCAAGCAACTGAAAAAAAAAAAAAAAAAAAAAAAAAAAAAACAACAACAACACAGCATGATGCTCTCGCCACCATGCTTCACTGTGGAGATTGTATTGGTAGTGCCTGGTTTCCACCAAACATGATGCCTAGAATTGAGGCCAAAAAAGTTCAATCTTGGTTTTATCAGACCAGAAACTCTTGTTTCTCACAATCTGAGTCACCATTAGGTGCTTTTTTACAAACTTTCATGAGTCTTTTACTGGGGAGAGCTTTTTTCTGACCATTCTGCCATAAAGCCCAGCTTGGTAAAGTGCTGTAGTGTTGGTTGACCTTCTGGAAATTTCTGTTTCCTTTATTTTCAAGTGGTTATCCCATGATTAATGTAAGAAATGAAAATTAGACATCATGTAGTATGTTTCAATTTCTTTCTAACAAAACTACAACCAGCCCTGTACCTCACATGGATCCAGAGATCTCTCCATTCATTGCTCTGCTAGATTTATATCAAGCGGCAGCTCAAGGGGAGTGTCTTTTCTGCTGCAGCTCAGGGGGCGTGTCCATGCTCCCCCTATCACAGCTCAGGAGGCAGTTGAAGGATGAAACTGAGCATGTGCGGCCATCTCAGTGAGCAGGACAAAGAAAATGAACAAAGAGCAGGTTGTGCTATACAGATACATTTTATTGAATAACTCAGTGGCTATACAAAATTTTTAATTACATGCAATTACAAAAGTATTCAGATCCAGGTGCTGGTTTGAACATTTTTTCATGGGATAACCCCTTTAAATGTTCTGTTCCTATAATGGATGGTTTTGTGACATTTCATAGAGTTATTACAAAAATGTGTTTATTGTAACTTATTTTGCACCATTAAAGAGGAACTGTCACCACAAAGTGCCACGCAATCTGAGGGCAGCATGTTACAGAGCAGGGGAAGCTAAGCAGACTGATATATATTTTTGTGGGAAAGGATTCAGTAGAATCTGTAATTAATACATTTATGTTAGTTTTTTTCAATCACTGAACAACTATTGGTACAGGAATGAGGTTTTATCAGTGACTGATAGCATTGTGTGTATAAGTGTACATACAGAGATAGCTGTCCGTCACTGAGAACACCTCCCTCCTGTACCTATATACACTCACCTAAAGAATTATTAGGAACACCTGTTCTATTTCTCATTAATGCAATTATCTAGTCAACCAATCACATGGCAGTTGCTTCAATGCATTTAGGAGAGTGGTCCTGGTCAAGACAATCTCCTGAACTCCAAACTGAATGTCAGAATGGGAAAGAAAGGTGATTTAAGCAATTTTGAGCGTGGCATGGTTGTTGGTGCCAGACGGGCCGGGCTGAGTATTTCACAATTACTGGGATTTTCACGCACAACCATTTCTAGGGTTTACAAAGAATGGTGTGAAAAGGGAAAAATATCCAGTATGCGGCAGTCCTGTGGGCAAAAATGCCTTGTGGATGCTAGAGGTCAGAGGAGAATAGGCCGACTGATTCAAGCTGATAGAAGAGCAACGTTGACTGAAATAACCACTCGTTACAACCGAGGTATGCAGCAAAGCATTTGTGAAGCCACAACACGCACAACCTTGAGGCGGATGGGCTACAACAGCAGAAGACCCCACCGGGTACCACTCCTCTCCACTACAAATAGGAAAAAGAGGCTACAATTTGCACGAGCTCACCAAAATTGGACTGTTGAAGACTGGAAAAACTTTGCCTGGTCTGATGAGTCTCGATTTCTGTTGAGACATTCAAATGGTAGAGTCCGAATTTGGTGTAAACAGAATGAGAACATGTATCCATCCTCTGATGGCTACTTCCAGCAGGATAATGCACCATGTCACAAAGCTCGAATCATTTCAAATTGGTTTCTTGAACATGACAATGAGTTCACTGTACTAAAATGGCCCTCACAGTCACCAGATCTCAACCCAATAGAGCATCTTTGGGATGTGGTGGAACGGGAGCTTCGTGCCCTGGATGTGCATCCCTCAAATCTCCATCAACTGCAAGATGCTATCCTATCAATATGGGCCAACATTTCTAAAGAATGCTATCAGCACCTTGTTGAATCAATGCCATGTAGAATTAAGGCAGTTCTGAAGGCAAAAGGGGGTCCAACACCGTATTAGTATGGTGTTCCTAATAATTCTTTAGGTGAGTGTATATATTGTAATGTTTTGAAGCGAGGTAGGGCAGCGTGGAGGTGACACAGACGCAACAGTCCCAATACAGTAACGTAGAGGTTTATTTCAGCTCCACAGGGATTCAGCAAGGCAACAGAAATAATACCAAAACACATTTGCCTAGTTCGGCTAAACAGAAATAACACCAAAACGAGTTTACCTGGGTCGGCTGGTATAATGACTTAGGCTGCGTTCACACGGGCGAGTATTCCACGCGGGTGCAATGCGGTAGGTGAACGTATTGCACCCGCACTGAATCCTGACCCATTCATTTCTACGGGGCTGTTCAGATGAGCGGTGATTTTCACGCGTCACTTGTGCGTTGCGTGAAAATCGCAGCATGCTCTATATTCTGCGTTTTTCACGCAACGCAGGCCCCATAGAAGTGAATGGGGTTGCGTGAAAATCGCAAGCATCCGCAAGCAAGTGCGGATGCTGTGCGATTTTCACGCATGGTTGCTAGGTGACAGTCTATTCACTGTATTACTTTCCCTTATAACATGGTTATAAGGGAAAATAATAGCATTCTGAAAACAGAATGCATAGTAAGTGATCAGTTGAGGGTTAAAAAAAATAAAAAAAATAAACTCACCTTCTCCGTTTGTTCGCGTAAGTCCCGGTCTCTTCTTTACTTCTCAAAAGATGAACTATGGGCTAAAGGACCTTTGGTGACGTCAGATCACATGCTCCAATCACATGGTCCAACCCTCAACTGATCACTTACTATGCATTCTGTTTTCAGAATGCTATTCTTTTCCCTTATAACCATGTTATAAAGGAAAATAATAACATCTACACAACACCGAACCCAAACCTGAACTTCTGTGAAGAAGTTCGGGTCTGGGTACCATAGTCAAAACACATTGCACACGCACGATAAAAACTGAACATCGGAACGCAATCGCAGTCAAAACTGACTGCAATTGCATTCCTACTCGCGCGGGTTTGCCGCAACACACCGGGACGCATCCGGAACTAATCCGGACACGCTCGTGTGAACCCAGCCTTAGGCCACTGCCTCACACTCCCAAGGTATGGTAACACTCGGCTCAGTGGCGGATCCAGAGCCTGGTCTCGGGAGGGGCACTTCCAGATTATTTTTTGTCCGCCGCCACAAAACAATGGTGCTTATAGAACAGACTCCACAGTGTAGAGGTATACGGTATATTGTGTGGCACATGGTATGCTATATGTGTATAACATATTCCACATGAAAACTTACAATTACTTGGCTTGGCCCTTGGGGATCTCGGACACCACTTCAACACTTTGACCGGGGGGCTCGGCGGAGCTGATGTGTTTTATCCTAATGAGAAAGATTTCATAATAAGGATTTGGAGGGGCAGAGGGATAGCAGAGCAGGGAGAGGCTGGTGCTGCTACTAGGGGGTCATACCATGGGGGAGTAATAAAGCCCACCATAATGCCCCCCCAGTAGAAATAATTCTCCTTATAATGTGAAAAACATACCCCCTTGTAATGCCCCTGGTGAGCTAATGTCCCCATTGTGCCCCCATAATGTGCCAGTATAAAATACCCCTATATAGTGCCCCCAGTAAATGACCCCATAGTGCTCCACACCCTCCTTCCTCCTAGTGTCCCCCATAATGTACCAGTATAAAATGCTCCAGTAGATGCCCTCAGTGTCCCCCATAATTTCCCCCCCGTAGATGACCCCATAGTACTCCTCTCCCCCCTTCCCCATAGTACCCACCATAATGTGTCCCAGTATAAAATGGTACTGTACAGAGCACCCCAGTAGATGCCCCTATAGTGCCCCCAATAATGTTCCAGTAACAAGAGCAACCCCCCCAATCATGTGCCAGTAATAACAGCCCCCCATGTGCCAGTATTAATAACAGCCCCCCCCCCATGTGCCAGTATTAATAACAGCCCCCTCATGTGCCAGTATTAATAACAGCCCCCTCATGTGCCAGTATTAATAACAGCCCCCCATGTGCCAGTATTAACAGCCCCCCCCCCATGTGCCAGTATTAATAACAGCCCCCTAATGTGCCAGTATTAATAACAGCCCCCTCATGTGCCAGTATTAATAACAGCCCCCTCATGTGCCAGTATTAATAACAGCCCCCCATGTGCCAGTATTAACAGCCCCCCCCCATGTGCCAGTATTAATAACAGCCCCCTAATGTGCCAGTATTAATAACAGCCCCCTCATGTGCCAGTATTAATAACAGCCCCCTCATGTGCCAGTATTAATAACAGCCCCCTCATGTGCCAGTATTAATAACAGCCCCCCATGTGCCAGTATTAATAACAGGCCCCCCATGTGCCAGTATTAATAACAGGCCCCCCATGTGCCAGTATTAATAACAGGCCCCCCAATTGCCCCGTTGCCCCCCCCCCCCCCCCCCCTGGATCCGCCACTGACTCGGCTCTGTTACCGGCCTGCAGACTGCTGGTGTCTCTCAACTGGGTTGTTGGCAGAGAGACACTGTTGGTTCCCTCAGACTTATGTACCTGTAATGAAGGACTCTTTACTCAGCTGAACGGGCTGAGTCTCCCCCACTCTCTGTAATGGAGTGGGAGTGGTGAATACCACCACCACCTATTCACCACTCCAACCAAGACGTCACTGATTTTACCATTTACCAACCGTTCAGCAACTAGGCTCCTGAACAAAACATTATCCGGCTTTTAGTATCTTGCGCAGCTTAACTTTCCGGGCGAGATATACACTCCCTCTAATACAATTCCTGCTGTCTGCCTTCCAATGTCATTTATTTAATTAATTAAATGTCCATGTGGCCTTGTGTATGTTGGAGAGACTATGCAGACAGTAAGGGATCGTATATGTTAACATAAGTCTAAGAATTTATCATTACCTATACCAGCTCACTTTCATAGTGCAGGTCACTCAGTCTCTCTATTGAGATTCCAAATATTGGAGCAGGTCACAAGACATAGGAGAGGTGGAGATATAAAGAAACAGCTACTCCGTAGGGAAGCCTATTGGATCCATACCCTGGGTACTTTGCAACCCAGGGGATTGAATAGGGATTATGATATCACTCATTTGGATGCTATTTGATGTAGATGATGCACTAATGATTATTTATTTCCCTTTCAGATGGCGAAATCAAGATGACACTTGTGATTTTTGCGGTATCGTTATTACGCTTTGAGCTTTTATTATTTCATTAATTTGTTAATATTTGGCAAGTTAAATATTCTACTATGAAATACTTTACCATATATAAGTTTCTTTCGATAGATTTGTATTTCTATTATGTGCTATGTAGGCTGAGGTACAGGCCTACTATTTGTGATTGACAAGCGACTACGGCTGCCTGACCTGGGCGTCTGACATCATCCCACGTGTGTGTGGGTAATCATAAATGTGAGAATTGTATCATTTGTATTATGCTTGCTGATGAAGTCATTTATTGTACCCACTTATGGAATAAATACAAAGAATATTGATTGAAGAAACTTTGGTCCGCTGGGATTCCTTTACATTGCCTACAATATAATGCATGTGCGGCTGGGCCGATTTCCAGCCAGGTGTGGTCAAATACCGGACCAGAGTTTAAGTACCGGTCCGGGTTTTGGCTCAGCAGAGATGTCCGTTTTTGGGATCTGAGGCTTTGTGCCGTTCTGGAGGGCTGAGAGCCGCATGCTGGGGAAACAGGCTCCTAAAGCCTGCTGTGGGCTACTGGAGGCAGAACTGCCAGCAAGGTGACTTGTGTTATATGAACTTTCCATTGTGTGTGAATTAACACCAAGACTGCAAAGTTACGTGCTGTTTTGTGCAATTGCCTCAAGTGTGAATAAACACAGACGTTTTGAGTTAAGAACTTGCATTTTGCCTCTGTACTGCGCCCGCTTACCCTATCTACCAGGGCGAAACACCACAACATCCAGACTCTATATAGCCCTGCCTGTTTTTTTTACTCCCAACAAGGAGCATTATATGGTTTCGATGAAGTACCCTATCGTACAACTCCTCACCATTAAGGGACAAAGGTAAAAGCGGTCAGACACAAGAGGACATAGCAGCACAGTCAGTCACCTAGACATGATTGCACAAACAGCCGCAGACATAGCTGCACAAGCAGTCAGCCACACAAGAACAGAGGCAGGAGCGGTTACTCAGACATAGCTGCAAAAAGTCAGCCAAGCAGGCTTCGACACCAAAGTAGCCAGTCAAGCAGGCATATGCTCCAGAGTTACACAGGCATAAGCACACAAGCAGTCAGTCGCTTCGACATGGCTGCAAAGCAGTTCACCAAGCAGGCAAAGGCTACTTTCACACTGGCGTTTCTAGGTCCGCTAGTGAGATCCATTTCAGAGCTCTCACAAGCGGCCCAAAACTGATCAGTTTAGCCCCAATGCATTCTAAATGGATAAGGATCCGTTCAGAATGCATTAGTTTGCCTCCGTTCAGCCTCCAATCCGCTCTGGAGGCGGACACCAAAACGCAGCTTGCAGCGTTTAGATGTCCGCCTGACGATGCGGAGCCAAACGGATCCGTCCTGACTTACAATGTAAGTCAATGGGGACGGATCTGTTTTCACTGACACAATATGGTGCAATTGAAAACGGATCCGCCTCCCATTGACTTTCAATGCAAGTCAAAACGGATCCGTTTGCATTATTACGAACAAAAAATAAATTTAAAAAATTTGGATACCAGACAGATCCGCACCTAACGCAGGTGTGAAAGTAGCGAAAGATCCAGAAGCATATAGTCAAGCTGGCATAAATTCAGAAAGTCAGCCAATAAGGGACAGAAAAAGAAACCCAGGGGACATGAGGAAGCCAGCTAGGCACAGAGGCAGCAAGTCCTAAGATTCAGATGTTTCAAACATGCAAAAGTAACATCCACATGGTTCGGGGTCCGCACCAAGATTCACACCATCCATAGCAGGACCTGATTTCAAGCTATTACTAAAGTGGTTGTCCGGGTTTAGAGATGAACCCGGACATACCCACATTTTTCACCCAGGCATGCCCCCTGATATTAGCATCAGAGCATTTCATGCTCCAATGCCCTCACTTGCCCTGTGCTGTATCGCGGAGGGCAGAGCCTTTTTTTTTTTTTTCACACTGCTAGGAGGAGGCCTCCATCCTGCAGGGTATTCAGTGACGTCACCGGCTCTGATGAGCGGGCTTAACCCTGCCCTATCCATTTTACAGGTAAGGGCAGCGCCAAAGCCCGGCCATTAGTGCCGGAGACATCAGCAGGCTCAC
Organism: Bufo bufo; assembly: GCF_905171765.1. Classification (NCBI taxonomy): domain Eukaryota; kingdom Metazoa; phylum Chordata; class Amphibia; order Anura; family Bufonidae; genus Bufo; species Bufo bufo. Next base: position 142,574,321 of record NC_053389.1, read on the forward strand.
TGCTGAGTGGAAGCCTCCACCCTATGGAGAGCCTGGTACATCACCAGATCTCCTAAAAAAGCCTCTGCCCTGCTCAATTGATGAAACGCTCCGATACTCATATTAGGGGGGCCTGTGTGGGTATGTGATGAATGACCATCACTTTGGGAGCTCTAGTAGGAGCCATATTAGACCCTGAAATATGACAATGGAACTAAGCCATAATTTCTAAAACTGCAATCTCCTGATCATTAGATCCTAGTGTCCATGTAGTGCCATATAACCTTCCCATGCACCTACACTCTAGAGTTGACTTGGAAAAACATAAAATCATTAAAACTAAAAACTTTTCTCAATTTTTTAATAAAAAAAAAAAAACTAACATGCAACAACATGTGAACAATAATAAAACGCTACATTATTTTTGTAGTAATATGTGCAATGAAACATGAAAATCACTGTGGACATTTAATGCAGAAAATACATTGAAAATCTTAGGAGCTATGGGCATTGTGTCAGTGACTGACCTCTAGCTGGCCGTAAGCCTGGAGCTGGCGACATTAATGTGGAGCATCCTGCATGAGAAATTTCCAAAGTTCTTGAGTAAGTTTGCAAATACATTTTGCCACATAGATCACCACTTTGCTTACAGACACACAGCCAGCATTGACCCAATGCAAGAACATGTAAGGGGGTATGTCTACACGAGTCTCATGTGTATTATGCCGCGTTCACATCAGCGTTCAGCCTTTCCGTTCTCCTGCTCCATTATAGGAACAGGAGAACGGAAAGGACTGATTCGCCACATAACGGAGCTGAACAGAGCCTACGGACCCCATAGACTATAATTGGGTCCATTAGGTTTCCGCTCAGAGGAAGATTTTTAAACCAAAGACGCAAGTTGTGCGCGCAGGACTTATAGTCTATGGGGTTCGCAAGCTCCATTCAGCTCAGTTACATGCCGAATCTGTCCTTTCCGTTCTCCTGCTCCTATAACGGAGCAGGAGAAGAGAAAGGCTGAAGACTGATGTGAACTCAGCCTTTGGGTTCATGTGCATGAACGTATTTTCTTTCCGTGTCAGTTCCGTTTTTCTGTGGACCGTATGCAGAGCCATTCATTTCAATGGGTCCGCAAAAAAAAAAAAAAAAAAAAACACGGAAGTTAGTCAGTGTGCATTCCGTTTGTATGTTCCGCCAAAAAATTGAACATGCCCTATTATTGTCCGCATTACAGACAAGGATAGCACTGTTTAGGGGCCAGCTGTTCCGTTCCACAGAATACGGAATGCACACGGATGTCATCCATATTTTATGCAGCTCTGTTTTTTGCGGAACGCAAAATACATACGGTCATGTGCATGAGCCCTTATGCTGCAGATTCACCACTGATTTCACCTGAATGTGGTGAAATCTGCCGTGAATATCTGCGACAACTGCACAACAGAATGAGAATGCTGAGGAATTAAAAGGAATGTCTCGTCTATTTCTGACAGTTAAAACCAGATAGTGACACCTATCCTTTTTCATAATCTGTTTTTATTTTCCGATTGTAGATTTTTGTATTATTTCCTGAACATGATTATGGAGACGGCCATCTTTCCTCAGCTGCTGTTAAGAGCATTCAGTGTTAGGCTGTACGGCAGCCAGCATGATCCATAAAGTTTTCTAGGCATGATTTGTGACCTGTACAGGGGTCATAGTGCAAGGAAGGAGTAGATAAGCATTGAAAACAAACGAGAAAAAAACATAATAATAAAAATACGTTATTGTGAATGGTAGATTGTGTTATCTGTCATTGTAAATCCTGCCTATAATAAGGAGATGCCTACGGAAATGTAATCAGTACAGAACAAAAAGTGGTGCTTAGTGGCCAGAGCAAAAACAGCTGGACTTTAGAATAGGTCATTTTCTGATGACACATTCCGTTTAAAAAGCTGCATCATGCGGGCGAGATTTATAAAATCTCATCCACTTGCCTGGTATTACAATTAGGGATGAGCGAATCGACTTCAGATAAAACATCCGAAGTCGACTTGCATCAATCTTCGTTCTAATACTGTACGGAGCAGGAGCTCCGTACAGTATTAAAATGTATTGGCTCCAATGAGCCAATACGTTCTAATACTGTATGGAGCTCCTGCTCCGTACAGTATTAGAACAAAGTTTTGTGCAAATCGACTTTGGATGTTTTATCCGAAGTCGATTCGCTCATCCCTAGTTACAATCTTTAGCAAATTTTACCCGCACAAATCAATTGAACATAAACTGCACAGGCAGTGAACAAGAGAGAGTAAAGGCGGCCATTAGTGATGAGCGAAGCGGTCACTTTGCTCAAAACTTAGATTAATGCTGTACGGAGATCCGTCTCCGTACAGCATTAAAATGTACGACTTCCGATGAGGCGAAGTTAGTTATTCACAAAGTCTCACAAGACTTCATTGAATAGCTTTGGTATTTGCTTTTTCAAGTGGAAAACCACTTTAAAACTTGGATACGAACTCATCTTCGAATCCGAGGTACCGAATCAGAGGATCCGAAGCTCGCTTCACTCATCACTAGTGACTAGTGTTGAGCGAAGCGAGCTTTGGATGCTTCGTTCGAAGTTGCTTCTTCCAAAACTTCGGAATACTACTATATGGAGATCCGTCTCCATACAGTATTAGAATGTATAGGCTCCGATGAGCCGAATTAAGTTATTTGCGAAGTCGCGCGTGACTTTATTAAATAGATTTGGTACTTGATTTTTAAAGTGGAACACTACTTTGAAACCGAACTCTGCTTCGGGTCCGACTAGTACCTTGAATAACTTACTTCGGCTCATCGGAGCCCATACATTCTAATACTGTACGGAGACAGATCTCTATACAGTATGATTCTCAAGTTTTGAACGAGGCGACATTGGATGAAGCATCCGAAGCTCGCTTCGCTCAACACACTAGTGACCATACATATTAGTCTAAAGATGATCAAAATGGACGATTTTAACCAAAACGAACATTGTTTAAACTTTAACAACGAACGATCGTTTTAGCCAAGCAATGACAGACCATTATTGTTTAAAAAGCTTAATATTTTCGTCTGATAGCCAAACATAGATCTTTTGTTCAAAGTAAAATGGTTTGTGAACGGATGATCTTTCTTTGAAAGAACGTTCCCATGGCCCGCTTTCATTTTACTCAAATTGGGCTAAATCATCTTTTTCAATTGGTCTTTATAAAAAAATTAAAAAAATAATATTAAGCCATTCTGTCACAAAAGGGTTAATCGATTGCCTAGCGGTGTAAATCCTACTTTTTACTTTGTAATGAACCTCAAGATCTGTTTGGGTAATGACCAATGACTGGTCAGAAAATCAGTCAGATAATCTGTTGGTGTAATACAGCCCTTATTTAGCCACGTTCTTATCAGTAACATAAGAATTGAGTTATAATGAATGTTTATAAGGTCAGAGATAAGGAGTGCATTAGCTGAGCTGTCTGATGGAACAGAGTGAAACTTCAGTTCCTGCTACTAGAGAAACTCAAAGCTGCACAGAGACAGAGGTTTAACATTTGTAATAAAGACCAATTGAAAACATGATTTATTTATTTTTAGCTCAAAAACTATTACAATGCAATAAAAAATGCCCCCAAAAAGGTATAGCCTTTAAAATAGTATGCTTCCGCTTACAATATGGCAGTCACTGCAGTGAGCAGGCAACAGTAGGCACTTAAAAACAAAATGTATACTCAAGAACCAAGGATCTTCTCAATACAAATGGAAGCAGTCATGTAGCAGGTTCACTGTGTTTAAATAGTTTGCCAATATTGTGATCACAGAAGTTATTGCTCTTTATGAAGACACTAACACATGAACCTGCCACATGGGCACAAAGGAAAAAGTCATTTTTTTGGGCCTGAAAAAGAAAAAAAAAGAAAAAAGAAAAAAAAATCGATGAGTGTAATTGGTGAAACAATTCTAACCAACAGCTAGGTTGCTCAACTCCCTATTAACATGCATGTTCTACTTGGCCTGTGACTAAGTGAGCATGATATTTTAAAAAGGACAGATAAGCAGACGCCAGTCACTCATGGCAGTGCTCTAACGAAACAAAAAGGACCCAACAGATTAAAATCAAATCTGGTCTTCAGAACAGTGAGAATTGCCGGACATATAACCTAATGTGTATGACCAGCTCTATCAACAAAAGCATTAGCTACAAAAATGGCTGCTTCTGCCAGGAGATTGGGTAAAGATTAGTACGTATAACAGGCGATGTCCTTGACAACTAGATCTCAATGGTCATACCCAAAAGTAACAAGAAAAAGAAAAACTGCACTGGTAGAACGCTGCCTTTATCAGGAGCCAGAAGACGCGAACCTGACTTCTTAGAAAGAGGGCTCTTTTGGTTGGTTAGGAGTCAGAACAGATATTTATAGTGTTTATTATGCAATTCAAGAGATGTCTTAGCAAATTAGCAAAGCTGAGAAGCAACACATGGCACATATAAGGGAAGCCCTCTCAGCCATTCAATGCAGCCATGAGCGCCTCACATGACATACCTAGGGAAGCCATTTCAGCCACTCCGTACAGCCAGGAAGGATCATTTGTCTGAGTCATGTGACCTGTCTTAGCTCTATTAATGGTCTAAGGGAGCTTCCCTAGATGTGTCACATGAGGTCTCATTCACACGTCAGTGTTCGGTCAATGATTTCCATCAGTGATTTTGATCCAAAACCAGGTGTGGCTCTATTCACACAACAGGAGAAGATCTTTCCCGTATACCTTATGGTCTGTGGAGGCTCCAATCTTGGTTTTGGCTCACAATCACTGATGGAAATCACTGACTGTGTGAATAAGGGCTCATGCACACAAACATATTTTCTTTCCGCTTCCGTTCCGCATACGTCCGCAAAAAAAACTGAACTATTCACTTTAATGGGGCTGTAGAAAATACAGAAGTTACTCCGTGTGCATTCTGTTTCCGTTTGTCCGCATGGCCGTTCCGCAAAAAAGTAGTGCATGTCCTATTATTGTCCGCAAATCATGGTCCGAGGCCCCATTCAAGTCAATGGGTCCGCAAACAATACGGAACGCACACGGAACACATCCGCATGTCATGGATCCATACTGTAGAAATGCTATGCCCAGCCCATTTTGCTCATGTGTTTGGTGATTAATAAGTTACTGTTTCTGTATACAATCTGCAAAAACTGATCAAATACGGAAACCATACGGATATGTTTTGTGCAATAACGGAACGGAAGAGGACTTAAATCAGAGAAAAAAAACCTCAGATACGGAACAACGGATCAGTGAAAAACGGACCGCAAAACAACGGTCGTGTGCATGAGCCCTAAGGCTGAATTTATAAGTCTGTGGAACGCGGTCCGTGAGATACCGGACTGGCATCCTGCTTAGTGCAGGAGTGCACGCCGTCATTGGTTGCTATGACGCCGTGCGCTTGGTCCGCCACTGCTGTACAGTAATACACTCGTATAGATCATACGAGTGTATTACTGTACTGCGGCGGCGTCACGAAGCGCGCGGCGTCATAGCAACCAATGACGCCGAGCACTCCTGCACTAAGCAGCATGCCAGTCCGGTATCTCACGGACCGTGTTCCACGGACGTGTTAATTCAGCCTAAGGCTTAATACTCCACAGCTGAACATCTGAGAGGGTTTCTCAGTCAGCAGAGTTGAGAGGTCATAAGGCACAGTTTCACCTTTCAGGTAATGTATGTAGAAAAAAGGATGCAAAACTCTCCTCCAGATTAAAAAAGAACTCTCACTAGTGCCACCTATGGTTGACTACTATGTAAGGCCAATGTCCAACCTTTTAGATCATTAGAGAAAAAGCTTAGTGTATCGTGCAAGATCCCTCTCAGTTCTGATGAATGGGCAAACAGAGGGAGGGGCCCATAACAAAGAGTTGAGGAGATTCAAAAAGACTTCATTCACTACTAGTTCACCATCTTACTGATACAATGTCAGGGTGAGGCTACTTTCACACTAGCGTTCGGGTGTCCGCTCGTGCGCACCGTTTGAAGGGGCTCACGAGCTGCCCCGAACGCATCCGTCTGGCCCCAATGCATTCTCAGTGGAGGCGGATCCACTGAGAATGCATCCGCCTGCCAGCGCTCAGCCTCCGCTCCGCTCCGCTCAGTGAGCGGACATCTGAACGCTGCTTGCAGCGTTCGGGTGTCCGCCTGGCCGTGCGGAGGCGAGCGGATCCGTCCACACTTACAATGTAAGTCAATGGGGACGGATCCGTTTGAAGATGACACAATATGGCTCAATCTTCAAGCGGATCCGTTCCCCATTGACGTTCAATGTAAAGTCTGAACGGATCCGCTCACACTTAGAAAATTTTCTACGTTTTAATGCAGACGCATCCGCTCTGAACGGATGCGAACGTCTGCATTATCGGAGCGGATCCATCTGATGAAACATCAGACGGATCCGCTCCGAACGCTAGTGTGAAAGTAGCCTGACAGATCACTTTTAATTCAAATAGAAGAGGTGATATAGTCTAAAGGCTTAAAGTGGTCGTCCCGGTTCAGGAGCAAATCAGCCTGCAATGAAGAACTGAGCAGTACTTAACCTGGCAGATCAGGCACCACCGCTCTGGTTCTCTCATTTAGGCTCTGTATACCCGGCTGCAGCAGTGATGTCCTTCGAAAACGTGACTGGCCTCGGCAGTGCACCTGGGTAAAAAGAGTCCGGCTGAGAGAACCAAAGTAGACGCACTGGATTTGCCAGGTAAGTAATAATCACTTCATTATTGCAAGATGATCCCTAAGGTTGTCTTGGTCCCCTCCTGATACCAGAAAGGAGGGGGGGGGGGGGGGAAGGAGGAGAAAAAGAGAAAAAATAAATAAAAATTTGAAGTATTTTAAAGGAAACCTATCACCAGGAAAATGCAGTGCAATCTGCAAGCAGTATGTTATAGAGAAGATTCAGTAAACCTTGTATTTTATTCATTTAAATCCCAGTTTTTTCTGTACTTAGGAGTCATGTTGGCGGTCTTATTCAATGACTGACGGCTATCTTGATGCTTAGGCATGCACATAACACCAGCATGACTCTTAAAGAGGACCTTTTCTCGTTTTTTATTTTTTTATTATAGATGCAGTCACCCTGCCTGTTTTAAAAAAAAAATATTGCTCCTATGCCCGCAGTTTTCCCGCTCAGTATGTTAATACTGAGCATCGGTACAGGGAGGAGGAGACGACAGGGTTTGTCAATGGGCGTCTCCTTCTCCCTGGCTGTGCCGCGATCCAATCACAGTGGAGAACGTCACAGTCAGGGAGAAGGTGAGCTTTTTTTTCTCTCTCCCTAGCTGTGATTGGATCGCGGCACAGCCAGGGAGAAGGAGACTCCCATTGAAAAACCCTGGCGTCTCCTCCTCCCTGTACCGATGCTCAGTATTAACATAATGAGCGGGAAAACTACAGGGGGGCACAGGAGCAATATTTATAAAAAGAAAAAAAAAAGATAAAAAAAAGGAAAAAAAAGGCAGGGTGGCAGCATCTGCGGGGGGGGTACCACACAAGTAAAAGGTATTTATCTAGAATTAAAAAAAAAAAGGTCCTCTTTAAAGGATAACTGTCGTGTATATATATATATATTGCTTGAGAATGGTCCCAGTAAGCGGACCGAAACGTCGCACAGGTGAATAAAGGGTCCCACTTTTTTCACCAAACGGATGTGCTGCGGTGTCTTTCTTTATTCTATATATATATATATATATATATATATTTATTTTTATTTTATTTATTTTTGAGTATTGGATTGTGGTGATTATTATCTCCTTGGTGGCCCTATTTCAACTTTTCACTGTGTATTCAATTACCCCTCAATTCCACATTTTTGTTCCCTGTACTGCCTATTTTTACCTATGCTTAAAATAGGGTTGCTAGGCATGGTCCGTCTATCTGTTGAAGGACGGAGCACGCAGAAGCAGGCTGCGTGCAGGGTCACATTACTGACAGCCAGGGACTGTAAGTAAATGATTAAAGCCAGGTCCTCCCCAGCAGCTGATAACAGTGCCTGGGCTGTGTGCACTTCTCCCTGTCCCTGCGCTTGGCAGACGCTCCCTCACTCAGCAGAGCTGGAGAATGCAGAGTTGAAGCAGTGCAGACCAGGGAAGGGAGATCTGCCATCTGCTCAGTGTATAAATGAAAGCAACATGTGGTAAGAGGACCCCTTTGTGCTGCAGGAGATTAACCCTTTAGGTGGGAGGGCTCTGGTTACTGACACTTTTGGGGGGCTATTGTTACTGGCTAGTGAGGGCAGGCGGGATTAGCCTCAGGGTGAGGGCAGTGGCGGCCATCTTATCTGAATAGTGAGATTGCAGTTTTATGCAGACTGGTTGCTAAGGGCTGAATCTTATTAAATATGGGGTAAGTCAGTCTAATAGTAACTGATTCTGGAATATCATGTTATTAGTAACTACATATATGAAAATTGAAATTAGGGTCTAAATGCGACAGTTTTCTTTTAAGCATAGAAACAGCAGGGATTTAAATGAATGAATGACACATTTTACAGAATCTTTTTCCACAAAACTATATATAAATCGGCTCAGCTCCTCCTGCTCTATAGATCGATACCTCCAGACTGCAATTTTCATGGCTACTTTCAATATCTATAAACATAATATTTCCATTCATATTTGGCAGAAATGTAACAGCTTGAAGCGAGACACACTGCAAAAAAAAAAAAAAAAAGTGCAAATATCACTTCTTAAAAACTACCCCTTCTATGCAGAGGGGAAGCAAAGAAAAAAAAATAGTTTTGGTGTTAAGAGTAAAAAATAATAAGGTTCGTGCTGTATAACAAACAAATTTCTTACAAATACCATTGATGCAACGTCTTTTAAAGCAGGTGACGCGATAAGACACATACACACACGGTTAACACACACCAGACACAAAGTCACACACATTTTCATAAATACAAACATTATATAAGGTGGTTAAATAGTCTATATACAAATTATACAAGACAAACAAATTAGAAAATGTAAGTGTCCCTGGTCTTCATTCCTCTGATAGAAACCTTGTGTACTATGGGACACTAGTAACCTTATCATTGCTGTACCCTCACAGTTGAAACATAGGGTGCTATTGTGCAAGTTGGATAGATCAATTGGGAACCATGTTCTGGTCCCTGGTTTAGAAGATAAATTCTGATGTCCTATCCTTCAGAAACCATATAATCTTCAGAACCTTTATGGTACAGGGGTTGGCCAATACCACAACATATGGCAGTAAAAAATGGTCTCTCCTGGAATAAGACCTATGGATGTACCTGCAAAGGGAATAGATTGGTAACGTTAAGGAGACCTTCTCTATTGTCTAAGCAAGCATTAATGTACCTTTATAGGTCATGCACCAGGGGACACTTCTAGCCACGTACCTGGGGAACCCCTGTAGGGGGGCACTCCAGTTTATACTATAAAGATAAAGTAGGCATTAACTCACAATACTGTCCAATACATGGGTTCTCAAAAGGGTATGAAAACACATGTTCCATCATTAAACTGTAAATGCCACCCATATCCAGAACTTTGACGGTGTGTAAAATAAATAACATAGAATCTATGTTCTTCTTGGAATGCAGGTCCAGGCTGGATGATGTTGCTCCATGCTTATTGGCATACAGATCACTGGTCGTCTGTAGCAAAACTCAACGTTCTGGACCTTAACTTGATATTGTAAGTGAGACAAGATCCCACTGGTTTACAGCATATGGGGCGGTGTCCTTTCTTCGATTAAGTCAGCTTTGGATTCAATGCGATAAGTGCTTTGAAATTTTATCAAATACTTTAAAAACCTCAAAATCAAGAGAGGTCCTTCAGAACTAGGGCAATATGAACAAAAACTTGGCTCTTGGCAAGATTGGCCCTGGGCTATAACCCCATCTATTGGGAAGCAGAAGCCCCATTAAATTAGACCTTGTCAATGAAACTTGGATGATGAGGGTCACTGGTCAAGCAGTATGAGTGGCGATGTGTCGCTCTAGTAGAGTACGGTGAGAAAAGTACTTATTGCAGAAGCAGCATTGGAAGCGCTCGGGCCGATGTGTGCGCATGTGGACGTTCAGTGAGCTCTTCTGGGTGAAGCGCTTGCAGCAAATAGAGCACTGAAAAGCACGGACACCAGTGTGGGTCACCATGTGTTTGAGCAGGTAATCTCGTAATGAGAAGGATCTCCAGCAGATGCTACATTGATGGGGCTTTTCACCTGGGAGGAGGCAAGAGAAAATAGTTCAGCATCACTCATGACTAGTAAAGTGTTTACTTTAGTGTCAGATGTATCCCCCTCCCCAACACAGATTAAATAGATGTCTTTCTGCTCCATTTTGTGCTAGCAAAGAAACTAAAGGTGCACTGTAAATGCACATGTACACGCCCAGATGAGCAGCAGATTGTTGGGAAGGAAGCGTTCCTTCCTGACAGTCAGATGCTCGTTTAGTGGAGGTGAAGCACTACATTTACATGCAGCGATCACCTCCACAGTATTGCGATCCCTTGTCCTCATACAGCTGCATTGTTTCTGGGCAGCAATGTGCTGTTTAGACACCGCAATCTGCTGCCTAGAAACAATAATTTAGGTGTCTGCTCATACGACAGGATCATCCAATGAACAACGGCTCGTTCATCGGGTGATCGGCTGCACCCTTATAATCTGCCCGATTATCTGGACGTGTAAATCTATCTTACGGGTGTCTGAGGAGAGCAGACAGGAGGCAGACTGGTCATAGTCCCTTCATTCCAGTGACCAGTAGGGGTCTCAGCACAATCTCTAAAGTCACTATGACCTGTCATAAGATGCAAAATGCCCCCTAAATCAAAGAAAGCTAAGTTTATAAAGAATATATTTTATAAATCCTGTTCACTACAGAACGACATTTACAGAGGTTTTCCCAAATTTAACATTGACGATCTGTTCTTAGGACAGGCCATCAATATTAGATTGGAGAGGTTCGACACACTGGTACTGCAACTCTGTCCTATCCGGCTGTTTGAATGGGCGCCGTGGCCTCTTCAAACAGATGATCGGCAGCGAATCAGACATCATACAATCTCATACCGATGGTCTATCCTGATTAATAAAATCCCATAAAACCCAGAACACATAGCGCAGCCTGTGAACTTCGCCTAAGGCTACATAGAGATTTTGCCAATGGCAATAAGATTCCTTCATGAACTTGCACATAGCCATGACACCAGGAATAAATAGCATCACACTTTACACCAAAGGCTTCATTCACAGAACTGGAATGCTCCATATACAATAAACAATTTCAAAGCAACATTTATTTCATGAGTAAATTACTATATTTGTACTTTTACTCTCTTCTTTGTTATTTCCATTTCACAGCCCAAGCTCCTATAGTCAGATCTGCTGAGGAACATCTTACAAACATTTATGTTCCCCAAGGGCTTACAGCAAAACTTCTGGTAGACAGTGTCATTGAAATTCATTTACTAGAAGAGAGTTTGGTGTGTAGTAGGGCCGGCGTCCACCTCCCTGTACTCATTGAACAGGACTGTTTATACCTCTAGGTATAATTTATTGTCCTCAGAGGAAAATATGGGCTCACTGTATAAACCCTGTGGCGTCAGGTTAGAGGATCCTATAAACCGATACTTAACAGGCATGCTGAATTGAGGGAATGTCCCAAGCAAAGTATACCCCTGCCCGAGCTGCAAGCCAAGAAATCATTAACCCTAAAAGACAAAAAAGAGAATGCCCATTCACTACCAGACTAAAAGTTAAAGGGGTTGTCTAGGTTCAGAGCTCAACCCGAACATACCCTTATTTTTACCCAGGCAGCCCCCTGAGGCTAGCATTGGAGCATTTCATGCTCCGATGCGCTCCCTTGCCCTGCGCTAGATCGCGCAGGGCAAGGTCTCTTTTGTTTTCAATAACACACTGCCGGGCGGAAAGTTTCCGCCCGGCAGTGTGTTCGGTGACGTCACCGGCTCTGATGGGCCGGCTTTAGCGCTGCCCTAGCCGTTTTACTGGCAGCCCCATGGAGAGCCCCGGTACATCACCGGATCTCCAAAAAAATGCCTTTGCCCTGCGCGATTTAGCGCAGGGCAAAGGAGAGCATCGGAGCATGAACTGCTCCGATGCTCAAGTCAGGGGGGCTGCCGAGGTGAAAATGGAGGTATGTCCGGGTTCAGTTCTGAACCCGTACAACCCCTTTAAGCTCCATCAAGGAGGTACTTGACAGAAGTCCTTAACCCTTTCTACCCCTGGAGGTTTTTTCCGCCTTTGTGTTTTGGTTTTGCACTCCCTGCCTTTCCAGAGCCTTAACTTTCTTATTTTTCCGTTCACATAGTCGTAGGAGAGCTTGTTATTTGTGGGACAAGTTGTACTTTCCAATGCCACCATTTGGATGTAGTGGGAAAAAAATAAATATATTCCAAATGTGTGGAATTGGGAAAAAAACAACAACAAAAAAAACCCGCAATTTTGCCACATTTTTACATCGGTCACTATGTGGTAAAACTGACGTGTGATTTTCATTCTGCAGGTCAGTACGAATCTGGCGATACCACATATGTATAGTTTTTCTTGTGTTTTGATACTGAAAAAAAAATAATAACAACGTGAAAAAAATATATATATTTTTGTCGTCATTTTCTGACCCCTATAACTTTTTTGTAGTTGTGTGCGGGGCTGTATGAAGGCTCATTTTTTGAAGTGCGATCTGTTCTTTTCACTGACCCCATTCTGGGGTGTGTACAACTTCTTGATTACATTTTTTGTGGGAGAAGTGACAAAAAAATGGCAAGCCATTTTGACGCTTTTTTTGTATGGGATAAATATATACGGTAAATATATATTTTGTAAGCAGCAATACCCATGATGTGTATTTTTCACTATCCCAGTGAAAACTGGAGTGAATCAAGGCTGTTCTGAACATACAGTAGATGTATGGACCTCATCTAGCTATACATTTAACTGTAAACCCGCAGGAGACATACCAGGGGCCATGGAGAGGGGAATGTGGAGATCTTTGGCACCTCACTCAGCTTTGAAGAGGAGTCCTGAGGCTGATAACAGACTATGGAATTGTTGTTCAAGCAATTTCTGATAAATATATCCCTAACAGCTTTGCGCCGTACAGCAGCCAATTCCACCTAGAAGCCTTCAGGGCTGCTATGGCCCCTTGTGCTTCTCTGCAGTGATAAACTCGCTCATCCCCTGCAGCCATCCTGTTATCAGCACCCAGCTTGCACTAAATTGTAGGCTAGAACCTGGGTTTTATCTCTTCACTGAGCACAATGACTGCACTGCTTATCACTACTATCCCATCCAAAAGGGGGAACTGCTTGCAGCTTATTACAGCCAGTACGGTTTAAAATGGCTCCTGCTGTGCATATTCATCAGCGTCAACTGTGCCAACCCTGTACTAATATACCGATGGAGCACATATCAGGTGGCTCATGCAAAACTACTCAATATGCTGCCTGTATGAGCACAAAGGTCTCATAATAAATGCAAAAAGGTTTTCCAGGAATATAAAATTGATGACCTGTCAGTAATTAATATCTGATTGGCGGAGGTCTGACCCGCTGCGGAAAAGATTGCTGTGCTCCTCATCCTAGACCAGTGATGTCTAACTTCCGGCACTCCAGCTGTGGTGAAACTACGACTCCCAGCATGCTCCATTTATTTCTATAGAGTTGTGAGAGCAGCCAAGTAAGGGGGGGGAAGCGGCATCTTGGGAGTCGTAGTTGTACCGCAGCTGGAGTGCCAAGGTTGGTCATCGCTGTCCTACACCATCACGTTTGCATGGTCATCCAAGTGAATAGGCCTGGGCTGCTATACTAAGCACAGCCTAGGGTTGTCACTATACATTTCAATACCATAAAAAAGTATTGCGATACTCAATACCGCACAAAAGAAAAATAGAACACCAAAAAAAGCTGTGTGTATTCCGCATTTTATGGAACGTCCAGCTTATAATAGAACAGTCCTATCCTATTTTTTTAGGGCAGACAAGGGGACTGAAAAAAAAAATGGCGAATAGAGTGCTTTTAAAAAAAAAATCTGTTACGGCGTTTTAATATTTAGGTGTTTTTTTTTTTGGTTTTTTTTGCTTTTTTTAATAACTATTAGCCACCTTAAGGACTCGAACCCTTGTCCTATTCACTCTATTATGGTGAATAGGATTTTACACTGTCCCTGGTGGCCTGTGCTTTCTGCAAATGGCAGCAGGGAGCTTACCATGGCAGCCATGGAAGGCTTTAGTAGCATCCTGGCTGCCATGGTAAACCGATCGGAGCCCCGTGATTTCACTGCTGGGGCTCTGACTGGAAGTTGCTACTGCCTCCAATGAAAATACTTGAATATAATTATCCCATAAATACAAATGTATGCAGCCTCAATGACAGGGATCCCGCTGAACCCAGTCAATTAACCCCTCAGGGTTCGGCAAGATCACCATTCCCTGTCATTGAGGCACTTAAAGCACCAGTTGCGTACATTTTTATTTAGGGGTTAATTATATTCATTGGTGTCGTCAATATTATAGTCATTGGTGGCCAGCAGCAGCTTCACAGCCCCCTCCCCTTAATCTGCAAGTGATCAGAACTGATCACAGTCAGATCTACAGGGTGGGCCATTTATATGGATACACCTTAATAAAATGGGAATGGTTGGTGATATTAACTTCCTGTTTGTGGCACATTAGTATATGTGAGGGGGAAAACTTTTCAAGATGGGTGGTGACCATGGCGACCATTTTGAATCTAACTTTTGTTTTTTCAATAGGAAGAGGGTCATGTGACACATCAAACTTATTGGGAATTTCACAAGAAACACAATGGTGTGCTTGGTTTTAATGTAACTTTATTATTTCATGAGTTATTTACAAGTTTCTGACCACTTATAAAATGTGTTCAATGTGCTGCCCATTGTGTTGTATTGTCAATGCAACCCTCTTCTCCCACTGATAGTAACACCGCAGGAGAAATGCTAGCACAGGCTTCCAGTATCTGTAGTTTCAGGTGCTGCACATCTCGTATCTTCACAGCATAGACGATTGCCTTCAGATGATATGAGATGTGCAGCACCTGAAACTACGGATACTGGAAGCCTGTGCTAGCATTTCTCCTGCGGTGTTGCTATCAGTGTGTGAAGAGTGGGAGAAAAGGGTTGCATTGACAATCCAACACAATGGGCAGCACATTGAACACATTTTATAAGTGGTCAGAAACTTGTAAATAACTCATGAAAGAATAAAGTTACGTTAAAACCAAGCACTCCATTGTTTTTCTTGTGAAATTCCCAATAAGTTTAATGTGTCACATGACCCTCTTCCTATTGAAAAAACAAAAGTTGGATTCAAAATGGCCAACTTCAAAATGGCCGCCATGGTCCCCACCCATCTTGAATGGCCGCCATGGTCCCCACCCCTCACATATACTAATGTGCCACAAACAGGAAATTAATATCACCAACCATTCCCATTTTATTAAGGTGTATCCATATAAATGGCCCACCCTGTATAATAGGTATTAGTGTCGCCTTAGTTCGCCCTCCACCCAAAATGCAGCGTTTGCCCCGCCGCAGTGACAATTTTTTTTTAATTTTTTGATCACTGCACAATCACTTCACAAGCGCTGCGGCGATAAAAAAAAATCAGTTTTGATATTTTTTATCAATCGCAGCGGCTTCCGGTACTTCGCTAGCCTCCCATTTGTAAGACAGGCTTGCTTTTTTTCTTGGGTAGTCTCAGGGAATACCCCCTAAATTTAGTTGACCAAATGGCAAATAAGGGGTATTCTTCTGAAGAGGCCTACAGGATTCTGACCCAGTCGGATGAGGAATGGGAACCCTCATCTGACGAATCCAGCGGGTCAGAATATGAACCTGTAGAAAGCAGTGGCAGTCTGACCCAAAGTTCGGACGAGGAGGTTGAGGTCCCTGATACCACCAGGCGTACCCGGCCCCGTGTTGCTAGACCACAGGTTGCGCAGGATCCGCTTCAAGGGCAGCAGAGTGGGGCTGGCGTTGTCGGATTACGTGGTGAGGCATACACCAGCAGCGCAGCCCACCCTGGACCTAGTACCAGCACTGCCGTACAACATGGTGGTGAAGTGGCTAGCACCAGAAGGGCAGCTGAAGCTGGTACGGTGGCACGTTCAGTAGTTACCCCGTCGCAGCCACCGCACAGACAGGCCCGTAGAGCCCCTAGAGTCCCTGAGGTGCTGGCAAAGCCTGATTGGCAGCCCCCAACTTCAGCCGCACCAGTAGTTCCCCCTTTCACCGCCCAGTCTGGAGTTCGGGTTGAGACAGCTCAGATCGGTTCGGCACTGGGATTTTTTGAGCTGTTCTTGACTGCGGAGCTCTTGGACTTAGTCGTGGCAGAAACAAAATCGGTATGCCACTCAATTTATAGCCGCCAACCCGGGAAGCTTTTATGACCAGTCTTTCCGGTGGAAACCCGTCCAAGTTTCCGAATTAAATTTTTTTCTGGGCCTTCTCCTCAACATGGGTCTAACCAAAAAGCATGAATTGCGGTCATATTGGTCCACGAACCCAATTCATCACATGCCCATGTTCTCTGCTGCCATATCCAGGGCACGATTTAAGGCCATCCTGCGTTTCCTGCACTTTAGCGACAACAGCACCTCTCGTCCCAGAGGCCACCCAGCTTTTGACCGGCTCCACAAAATTAGGCCCCTCATAGATCACTTCAACACCAAATTTGCAGATTTGGATACCCCTGAGCAAAACATCTGCGTAGACGAGTCCCTTATACATTTTACTGGGCGCCTTGGCTTCAAACAATACATACCAAGGAAGCGCGCCCGGTATGGGGTCAAATTGTATCAGCTCTGTGAAAGGGCCACAGGCTATACCCACAAATTTCGGATCTATGAGGGTAAAGATCAGACCCTGGAGCCGGTCGGTTGCCCTGACTACCTGGGGAGCAGTGGGAAGACAGTCTGGGACTTGGTGTCACCCTTATTTGGCAAGGGGTACCATCTTTATGTGGACAATTTTTTACACAAGATGCCCCTCTTCAGGCATTGTTCCTAGAACAGATTGGCTGCTGTGGCACCGCGCGACCTAGTCGCCGGGGCTTCCCCCAACGGCTCGTTACCACCCATCTTGCAAGGGGTGAGAGGGCTGCCTTGTGTAACGAAGAACTGCTCGCGGTGAAATGGAGAGACAAGCGTGACGTTTACATGCTCTCCTCCATTCACACAGACACGACAATACAAATAGAACGGGCAACCCGTGTCATTGAAAAGCCCCTCTGTGTCCACGACTATAATTCGTTCATGGGAGGGGTGGACTTCAATGACCAGATGTTGGCTCCTTATTTAGTTTCCCAACGCACCAGACGCTGGTATAAGAAGGTGTCTGTATATTTGATTCAATTGGCTGTATATAATAGTTTTGTTCTCTACAGTAAGACTGGGAGAACAGGATCCTTCCTCAAATTTCAGGAAGAGATCATCGAGAACCTCCTGTATCCAGGAGGTTCCGTGGCCCCATCCACCAGTGTAGTGAGCTGTCTACTCGAGCGACATTTCCCCAATGTCGTTGCTAGTACCTCAACCCAACCGTCAACCCGAAAAAGATGTCGTGTCTGTAGCAGGAGTGGAATAAGGCGTGACACCCGCTATTTCTGTCCTGACTATCCTGACCACCCTGCCCTATGCTTTGGGGAGTGTTTCCAGAAGTACCACACACACAGGTACACTTAGCATAGGGATTGCGTTTCACAGGACAGGCACACAGGGCTATTAGGGCCCTTTCACTCACAGCTGCTGCAAACCTCTCCTTTCACCTGGGACAAAGTGCATAATGTACTTCGCCACAACTTTGGGCGATTTGCACATTGTCCCATGGGGAAGGAGAGGTTTGTCCTATAAAAAGGTAAAAAAAAAAGTTTATAAAAGTTAATGTTCAGTTCAAATGTTATATAATGTTAATAAATTTATTGCGTTGTGGCCTGGTTTTTTCTTTTTTGTTTTTTTTACCTTCTAGGTGGACCAACCGATGAACCAGCTGCAGCACTGATGTGCATTCTGACAGAAGCATTGCGCTGCTGTCAGATTACACAAAAGTCTGTGTATGCGGCGCTGCAAGACGAGATTTCTCCTCTGCAGTAAAAGATACGTTTGCCGAGGCATATGAGCTGAGGGGCGCGGTGTTCATATGCTTTGGCAAACACTTTGTATATGAAAAAAATCAAAAAATCCCGGCAATGATTTATTCATCCACATCGATTGATGTGAATGGAGAAATCTGGTTTGCCAGGGCATACGGGCTAAGTGGGTATGGATGTTGGGCGGAGCTCCTATGTCCTGGCAGACGCCTTTCCCCTCCTTTTTTAATTTTTTGGGCAGAGATTTTTTCATCCACATTGATCGATGCAAATGAAGAAATCTGTGCTGTTCATTTTTTCTTTCAGCCCAGAGGCTGAATGGAAAAAAATATATATCATTACCCGTATGCTCAATATAAGGAGAATAGCAGAAACTCCTAATGCTGGCCATACATGTAATGATTGTGGAGACCCTCAAATGCCAGGGCAGTACAAACACCCCACAAATGACCCCATTTTGGAAAGAAGACACCCCAAGGTATTCGCTGAGGGGCATATTGAGTCCATGAAAGATTGAAATTTTTGTCCCAAGTTAGCGGAAAGGGAGACTGAGAAAAAACTAAAAAAAAAAAAAAAAAAACAATTTCCGCTAACTTGTGCCAAAAAAAATAAATCTTCTATGAACTCGCCATGCCCCTCATTGAATACCTTGGGGTGTCTTCTTTCCAAAATGGGGTCACATGTGGGGTATTTATACTGCCCTGGCATTTTAGGAGCCCTAAAGCGTGAGAAGAAGTCTGGGATCCAAATGTCTAAAAATGCCCTCCTAAAAGGAATTTGGGCCCCTTTGCGCACCTAGGCTGCAAAAAAGTGTCACACATGTGGTATCGCCGTACTCAGGAGAAGTTGAGCAATGTGTTTTGGGGTGTCATTTTACATATACCCATGCTGGGTGAGATAAATATCTCGGTCAAATGCCAACTGTATAAAAAAAATGGGAAATGTTGTCTTTTGCCGAGATATTTCTCTCACCCAGCATGGGTATATGTAAAAAGACACCCCAAAACACATTGCCCATAGGATTTCACAGTGCATTTTTTACACATTTTGATTTCAAACTACTTCTCACGCATTAGGTCCCCTAAAATGCCAGGGCAGTATAACTACCCCACAAGTGACCCCATTTTGGAAAGAAGACACCCCAAGGTATTTTGTGATGGGCATAGTGAGTTCATGGAAGTTTTTATTTTTTGTCACAAGTTAGGCTACTTTTACACTTGCGTTCAGAGCGGATCCGTCTGCTGTCTGCACAGACGGATCCGCTCCTATAATGCAGACGTTTGAATCCATTCAGAACGGATCCGTCTGCATTATAGCTTAGAAAAAATTCTAAGTGTGAAAGTAGTTCAGACGGATCAGTCCAGACTTTACATTGAAAGTCAATGAGGACGGATCCGTTTGAAAATTGAGCCATATTGTGTCATCTTCAAACGGATCCGTCCCCATTGACTTACATTGTAAGTCTGGACGGATCCGTTTGCCTCCGCACGGCCAGGCGGACACCCGAACGCTGCAAGCAGCGTTCGGGTGTCCACCTGCTGAGCGGAGGCTGAACGCTGCCAGACTGATACATTCTGAGCAGATCCGCATCCACTCAGAATGCTTTAGGGCAGTACGGATGCGTTCAGGGCCGCTTGTGAGCCCCTTCAAACGGAGCTCACAAGCGGAGCCCCGAACGCTAGTGTGAAAGTAGCCTTAGTGGAATATGAGACTTTGTAAGAAGAAAAAAAATATATATAAAATCATCATTTTCCGCTAACTTATGACAAAAAATAAAAAGTTCTATGAACTCACTATGCCTATCAGCGAATACCTTAGGGTGTCTACTTTCCGAAATGGGGTCATTTGTGGGGTTTTTCTACTGTCTGGGCATTGTAGAACCTCAGGAAACATGACAGGTGCTCAGAAAGTCAGAGCTGCTTCAAAAAGCGGAAATTCACATTTTTGTACCATAGTTTGTAAACGCTATAACTTTTACCCAAACCATTTTTTTTTTTTACCAAAACATTTTTTTTTTTTTATCAAAGACATGTAGAACAATAAATTTAGAGAAAAATTTAAATAGAAATGTAGTTTTATTTGAAAAATTTTACCACTGAAAATGAAAAATGTCATTTATTTGCAAAAAAATCTGTAAATTTCGATTAATAAAAAAAAAGTAAAAATGTCAGCAGCAATGAAATACCACCAAATGAAAGCTCTATTAGTGAGAAGAAAAGGAGGTAAAATTCATTTGGGTGGTAAGTTGCATGACCGAGCAAAAAACAGTGAAAGTAGTGTAGTGCAGAATTGTAAAAAGTGGTCTGGTCATTAAGGGTGTTTAAGCTAGGGGAGCTGAGGTGGTTAAAAAGGTTTTTAATTTTTTTTCAGTATAAAAATACAAGAAAAACTATATAAATGTGGCATCGTTGTAATTGTACTCAACTGGAGAACGAAGGAAACATGTCAGTTTTAACACATAGGAATTGGTGTAAAAAGCTAAATCTGTAAAACTGTGATAAATTGGGTTTTTATTTGTATAAATCCACCCCATTTAAAATAAATGTTCCAGCTTCCCACTACATTGTATGCAACCACAAATTGTCCTGCAAAAATAAAGCCCTTATACGCCTATGTGAATGGAAAAATAAAGTTATGACCCTGGGAAGCCTGGGAGTAAAAAAAAGGGCCAGCCCTGAAGGGGTTAAACATGGGAAAAACCGGTACAGTACAGTACTCTAGGGTTGTTGCGGGTATCGAAATTTCGATACCCAATCGATACTTTTGTCCCGGTATCGATACGATTTTTTCGATACTGGGCTGCGCTTCTGCGCAGTGTAGTATCTCTGAACATGAGCACGCTGCTGTCAGCGCGCTCATGTTCTCTCAGCAGCACAGGGGAGAAGGAAGCAGTCTCTCCCTCCCCCTGTGCTGCCGCTGCCACCAATGGGAAGAGAGGGGCGGAGGAGGGGCGGGCGCACTGCGCCACCAATAATACAACTTTTCCTACACAGAGCGGCGCCCAGCAATGTCCCTGCACTCACCATTATTCCTGGGCGCCACTCCGTTCGCCCGCTGTGCCCTATTACTGTCTCCTGCTCCATAAGCTAATTACTATCGGAGCGATGGGGAGGAGACATCAGCTTCACTAGTGGGCGTTCCTTCTCGCTGCGCTGCGATTGGACAGCGCTACAGCCAGGGAGAAGGAACGCCCACTAGAGAAGCTGATGTCTCCACCCCATTGCTCCAATAGTAATTAGCATATGGAGCAGGAGAGGAGACAGTAATGGGGCACTGCGGGCGAACGGAGCGGCGCCCAGGACTAATAGTAAGTGCTGGGACATCGCTGGGTGCCGCTCTGTGTAGCCTAATACTTAAAGTCTGGACCCAGGAAAAGACTTTAAACACATAATACAGGAGGCGGGTGCCAGCAGCAGAATCGCATTGCCGGAACCCTGCCCCTGACAGGAAGCTGCGATCAGCGGCAGTTAACTCCTGAGGGCCAGCAGAGAAAGATCCCGTCCGCTGGCCCTGTCAATCAACATGCGGAGGGGGCGTCTTTAGGATAGGAGGATGCGGCTGCTACCAGCAAGTAGCCGCCCTACTTGCTGGTAGCAAGGTAATTTGCATATTTTAAAAGTACGTTTTTAACAGAATCTGCTGAACCAAAAAGATTAAATTACAGTATGTATGCATAAATCGCAGTATAGGGATTATAAGTAACCCAAAAAAAAAACTGTTTAGTGAGGTGACAGAAGCCCTTTAAGTATGAATCACCCCCTTTTCCCAATTTCAAATATAAAATGTATAAATAAACATATTACATATCGCCACGTCAGAAAAGTCCAAACTATTAAAATATTTTAAAAAAATCTATGCGGTGAACGCTGGAACAGAAAAAATAAATAAAAACTGCACGATTCACCATTTTCTAAAATGCGTACTGCACGTGTCTAGTTTGGTTTATTTTTTTCGCGTGGTATCGAATGGTATAGAGTATCGCAATACTTTTTCATGGTATCGAAACCGAATCAAAAATTTGGTATTGCAACAACTCTACAGTATTCACACATAGCGGCCAAAAATAATCTGCAGCCTACAGTGCAGAGAGCACATATGGAGGGCCTTGAGTGTAGAGAGAGGTAGAGAGGGAGGATAGCCCTGATGCAGTGTGTGAACAGCTCTATCCAAACAACTATACAGGACTTTTACAAACACCCAGGGTCAGTCTTGTTTACCCCATTCAAAAACAGCAGTAAAACTCAGAAGGAAAGCAGACAGAAGGATTATACAGGTCCGCTACAATTCATGTGCATTAGGGAACTGTTTTTCATGCAGTTCTCTATAGATTGTGCCAAAATGCAGCTACAGACAGCAGTAGAGAAGAATGTGACAGAGCTAAAGTCAGTGGCTAAAATACATGGATCCCATAGCAGGCGTAGGGCGGTAATAATAACTCCAGGGTTATACTATATATGGCGGCCACCCCTATGCTATTTCAGTTTCTAAACTGGAATTTAAGCCACTTACTAAAAAGTAAAACCTAAAAAAAGTGAAAAATGATCCTAAAGGATAAACATAGAAAGAAAATCATAGATAAAAGCTGCCAACAGAGCACAGTGTCATCTCACCGCCATACTGTATACAATACGCAGTGTTGATTCTCTATATGCCGAACACTAAGCAGCAACAGGCTACCAATGATTTCCAACCCTATGTACACCTTTGGGGGGCAGATTTTATTTTTTATTTTTTAATAGTGCATTGTACTCATTATAAGCTAAGAATATTTTTTTTCAATTGGTCTTTATTAAAAATATGGAGTCCTTTTCTCTGTATAGAGCTGAAATGCTCTACTAGCAGTGTCTGAATTTTGTCTCTGCTTCGTCAGACAGGAAACTCCTTACGTGTGCTCTCTGACCTTATAAACACTTCTTATAGCTTAATCCTTATCTTACTGATAAGAATGTGGCCTAAATAAGTGTTTGACCTCTTAGCAATTTAGGCTACTTTCACACTAGCGTTTTTTGCAGATCCGTCATGGATCTGCAAAAACGCTTCCATTACAATAATACAACCGAATTCATCCGTCATAAACGGATCTGGTTGTATTATGTCTTCTATAGCCATGACGGATCAGTCTTGAACACCATTAAAAGTCAATGGGGGACGGATCAGTTTTCTATTGTGCCAGAGAAAACGGATCCATCCACATTGGCTTACATTGTGTTTCAGGACGGATCAGTTTGGCTCCGCTTCGTCATGCGGACATCGACCGCTGCAGGCAGCGTTTTGGTGTCCGCCTCCAGAGCAGAATGGAGACAGAACAGAGGCAAACTGATGCATTCTGAGCTGATCCATTTCCATTCAGAATGCATTCGGGCAAAACTGATTGGTTCTGGACCGTTTTTGAGAGCCCTGAACGGATCTCACAAACTGAAAGCCAAAAAACTAGTGTGAAAGTAGCCTTAGAGATAAGGTTCATTAGATGACCGGCACAAAGCGAAAATGAAAGTAGGATGCATAAAGCTATAAAAACAGGTAACTCTTTGTGACAGAACGGCTCAATATTTTTAATAAACACCAATTGAAAAAAATATTTTTAGCCCCAATTGAGTAAAATGCAATCATTAAAAATATTGTCCCCAAAAGGTGTACATAGCCTTTAACATTAATTCTGCAGAAATCTTTCCCAGGTCACAGGGTAAACAGGTTTTTGTAACTACATTTACTTTATGCTCCCATGACGAGACACACAAACAAATACACTGCTCAAAAAAAAAAAAGGGAACACTTAAACAACACAATGTAACTCCAAGTCAATCACACTTCTGTGAAATTAAACGGTCCACTTAGGAATCAACACTGAGTGACAATCAATTTCACATGCTGTTGTGCAAATGGGATAGACAACAGGTGGAAATTATAGGCAATTAGCAAGACACCCCCAATAAAGGAGTGGTTCTGCAGGTGGTGACCACAGACCACTTCTCAGTTCCTATGCTTCCTAGCTGATGTTTTGGTCACTTTTGAATGCTGGCGGTGCTTTCACTCTAGTGGTAGCATGAGACGGAGTCTTCAACCCACACAAGTGGCTCAGGTAGTGCAGCTTATCCAGGATGGCACATCAATGCGAGCTGTGGCAAGAAGGTTTGCTGTGTCTGTCAGCGTAGTGTCCAGAGCATAGAGCCGCTACCAGGAGACAGGCCAGTACATCAGGAGACGTGGAGGAGGCCGTAGGAGGGCAACAACCCAGCAGCAGGACCGCTACCTCCGCCTTTGTGCAAGGAGGAACACTGCCAGAGCCCTGCAAAATGACCTCCAGCAGGCCACAAATGTGCATGTGTCTGCTCAAACGGTCAGAAACAGACTCCATGAGCGTGATATGAGGGCCCGACGTCCACAGGTGGGGGTTGTGCTTACAGCCCAACACCGTGCAGGACGTTTGGCATTTGCAAGAGAACACCAAGATTGGCAAATTCGCCACTGGCGCCCTGTGCTCTTCACAGATGAAAGCAGGTTCACACTGAGCACATGTGACAGACGTGACAGTCTGGAGACGCCGCGGAGAACGTTCTGCTGCCTGCAACATCCTCCAGCATGACCGGTTTGGCATTGGGTCAGTAATGGTGTGGGGTGGCATTTCTTTGGAGGGCCGCACAGCCCTCCATGTGCTCGCCAGAGGTAGCCTGACTGCCATTAGGTACAGAGATGAGATCCTCAGACCCCTTGTGAGACCATATGCTTAGTGCGGTTGGCCCTGGGTTCCTCCTAATGCAAGACAATGCTAGACCTCATGTGGCTGGAGTGTGTCAGCAGTTCCTGCAAGACGAAGGCATTGATGCTATGGACTGGCCCGCCCGTTCCCCAGACCTGAATCCAATTGAGCACATCTGGGACATCATGTCTCACTCTATCCACCAAAGTCAAGTTGCACCACAGACTGTCCAGGAGTTGGCAGATGCTTTAGTCCAGGTCTGGGAGGAGATCCCTCAGGAGACCGCCCGCCACCTCATCAGGAGCATGCACAGGCGTTGTAGGGAGGTCATACAGGCACGTGGAAGCCACACACACTACTGAGCATCATATTGACTTATTTTAAGGACATTACATCAAAGTTGGATCAGCCTGTAGTGTGTTTTTCCACTTTAATTTTGAGGGTGACTCCAAATCCAGACCTCCATGGGTTGAAAAATTTGATTTCCATTTTTTAATTTGTGTGTGATTTTGTTGTCAGCACATTCAACTATATAAAGAACAAAGTATTTCAGAAGAATATTTAATTAATTCAGATCTAGGATGTGTTATTTTTGTGTTCCCTTAATTTTTTTGAGCAGTGTATATTCTTTTGAACGTTGGAAGATATTTTGCTATGTACAAGAATAACTATTGTAATACTGTCCCCTATATAAAAGAATAAAAACACTACAATACTACTTATTATATACAAGAACATAACTACTATTATACTGCCCCTATATAGAACATACAGTAAATACTTCCCCCATGTTCAAGAATGTAACTACAATAACAGTGTCACCTAGAAACAAGAATATACCATTTATTCAGAAAGTCTTCAGACCCTTTTACTTTTCTCACATTTTGTAATGTGCGAAAAAGAGAAAATTACTCTTTCCCCATCATTCTGCACTCTATACCCCATAACGAGAAAGTTAGAATTTTAGAAATTTTAGCAAATTTATTTAAAAGGAAAATCAAAAATTTCAGATAAGTATTCAGACCCTTTGCTATGACACTTGAAATTTAGCTCTGGGGCCTTCCATTTCTCTTGTTTCTACACCTTGATTGGAGTGCATCGGTGGTAAATTCAGATGATTGTGGACATGACCCGTCTATATAAGGACACAAAGCTGGCAATGCATATCAGAGCAAAAATCAGGTCAGCAGGAGGAAAGAACTGCCTGTAATGTTCACAGCCAGGACTGTGTGGAGGCACAGATCTGGAGAAGGATACAAAATATTTCTGCTGCACTTAAAGTACCCAAGAGCACGGTGGCCTCCTTAATTCTTAAAATGAAAGAAGTTCAGAACAACCAGGACTCTTCCTAGAGCTGACCACCCCACCTAAGGCTCCATTCACACGTCCGCAAAATGGGTCCACAGCCTTTCCGCAATTTTGCGGAATGGGTGCGGACTCATTCACTCTCTATGGGGACGGAATGGATGCGGACAGCACACAGTTTGCTGTCTGCAGCCGCAATTGCGGAGGGCCGCCCCGATTTTGGGTCCGCAGCTCCGTAAAAAGATAGAGCATGTCCTATTCTTGTCCGCAGCTTGCGGACAAGAATAGGCATTTCTATGGGGGTGACGGGCTGGTGTGTTGCGGACCCGCAATTTGCGGGTCCGCAGCACACCACGGACGTGTGAATGTAGCCTAACTAAGCAGAGGGGCCTTGGAAAGAGTTGAATAAGAACCCAATGGTCACCCTGGCTGAGCTCTAAAGACGCTGGATGGAGATGGGAGAAAATTCCAGGAGGTCAACCATCACTGCAGCATTCCAACAATCTGAGCTTTATGGCAAAGTGGTCAGAAAGAAGCCTCTGTTAAGTAAAAAGACTCATGAAAGTTTGCACAAATACTGCGAGAAAGATTCTCTGGTCTGATGAAACCAAGATTGAACTTTTTGGCCTCAATTCTAAGGCCTCTTTCACACGGGTGTCGCGTGTGAGGGTCGGATAGGATGCGGGTGCGTTGCAGGAAAATGCGTTATTTTCTTAGCGCGAGTGCAAAGCGTTTTAATGCGTTTTGCACGCGTGTGAGAAAAATCGGTTTGGTACCCAGACCCGAACTTTGGGTCCATTCACACATCCATAAGTGTGTTGCGGATCCGCAAATTGCGGATCCCCAAAACACAGACACTGGCAATGTGCATGCCGCAATTTGCGGACCGCATATCGCCGGCACTATAATAGAAAATGCCTAATCTTGTCCGCAATTGCAGACAAGAATAGGACATGTTCTATTTTTTTGTGGAAACGGAAGCACGGATGCGGAAGTGCGGATCCTCAAATGAGAATGCGGACAGCACATTCCGGCCCCATTGAAAATGAATGGGTTGCGGAACGGATGCAGACCCATTTTGCGGATGTGTGAATGGACCCTTCTTCACAGAAGTTCGGGTTTGGGTTAGGTGTTGTGTAGATTTTATTATTTTCCCTCATAACATGGTTATAAAGGGAAAATAATAGCATTCTTAATACAGAATGCTTAGTAAAATAGGGATGGAGGGGTTAAAAATAAATATTTTTTTTACT
This sequence comes from Bufo bufo, assembly GCF_905171765.1. NCBI lineage: Eukaryota > Metazoa > Chordata > Amphibia > Anura > Bufonidae > Bufo > Bufo bufo. The sequence continues at coordinate 142,601,685 of NC_053389.1, forward strand.
CACCTCATCCACTTGTTCGCGCAGCACGGCTTGAGGTCAATGCCAGGAGCCAGTGGGCAAATTACAGCAACGGAAGGTCCGACTCACAGCAAACAGCTCCCAGTTCCCTCCAGTGTGACTAACCACACATACAATGGGAGGAGGCTTAGAGTCCCACCCATGGCTGGCTGATATGTTGCAGGCTTTACAGGTGCACCTAAATGGTGATGGATCATGTGATGGACCATATGATGAGCGCAGTGACGTCACCAAAGGTCCTTTTCCTCCCAGGTCATCAAAGAAGAAGACAGAAGAAAAGTCGGGCTGTGCGAGCAAGTGGATGAGGGGAGTTAAATTTATAAAAAAGAAGAATTAACCCCTCCATCCCTATTTTACTAAGCATTCTGTATTAAGAATGCTATCTTACTTATAACCATGTTATAAGGGAAAATAATAATGATCAGGTCCCCATCCAGATCCTCTCCTAGCAACCATGCGTGAAAATCGCACCGCATCCGCACTTGCTTGCAAAAAACGCACAATATAGAGCATGCTGCAATTTTCACGTAACACACAAGTGATGCATGAAAATCACCACTCATGTGCACAGCCCTATAGAAATGAATGGGTCCGGATTCAGTGCGGGTGCAATGCGTTGACCTCATGCATTGCACCCGCGTGGAAAACTCGCCCGTGTGAAAGAGGCCTAAGAGTCATATCAGGAGGAAACCAGGCCCTGCTCATCAACTGCCCAGCACCATCACTACAGTGAAGCATGGTGGTAGCAGCATCTTGCAAAGGGGGTGTTTTTAAGCAGCTGGGACAGGGAGACTGATCAGGGCTGAGGGAAAGCTGAATGGAGAAAAGTACAGAGATATTCTTAATGAGAACCTGATGCAGAGGGCTCTGGACCTCAGATTGGGCTAAAGGTTCACCTCCCAACAAGACAATGACCCCAAGTAAACAGCCAAGACAACACAGGAGAGGCTAATAGACGATTCTGTGAATGTCTCTCCAGAGATATTCGACTGGGTTCAAGTCAGCCAGAGTCCTGACTTGAAGCCAATCGAACATCTCTGGAGAAAGTTGAAAATGGCTGTCCGACTGTCTCCATCCAACCTGAATGAACTTGAGAGGATCTGCAAAGAATGCTAGAAAATGGGCAAACCTTGTAGCATCATGTACAAGAAGACTGGAGGCTGTAATCGCTTTAAATGACAAAAATACGTGGTCTCAAAAGGCAGGAAATGCTCAACCCCAAATGCAGTTGTGCATTTATGCTCAGGGGAGCAGATACTGAGCTTGTGGTCTGTTGCTAAGGCCGATCCCCAGCAAAAAATGCATTCAGTGGAGGATGCCCACAGCAGACCACTTATTCAATATATCATTCCACATCCACACATTTTACTATATGGTGTAGGATGTCTCTGTGGCACTTGTGGTCTGCTGCGGGCATCCTCCACTGTATGCATTTTCTGCTGGGGATCGCCCTTAGCAACAGACCACAAGCTCAGTATCTGCTCCCCTGAGCATAAATGCACAACTGCATTTGGGGTTGAGCATATCCTGCCTTTTGAGACCACGTATTTTTGTCATTTAAATCGTATATTTATATGAGGAGGTGTATAAACTGCAATCCAAATGCGCCTTGATTACCATCCATAGGCACCATTTAGGTGCACCTGTGAGGCCTGCAACATATCAGCCAGCCATGGGTGGGACTCTAAGCCTCCTCCCATTGTATGTGTGGTTAGTCACATTGGAGGGGACTGGGAGCTGTCTGCTGTGAGTCGGACCTTATGCTGCTGTAATTTGCCCACTGGCTCCTGGTACTACCCGTATGGTACAGGTAGGTTTAGCGTTAGGTCCCGTGCCACTTGAGAAACCTTGGCGTGGTGCGCGGGCTCAGGTATGTCCTTAATATAAGAATATACTGGCTAAAGTCTCATTTTTAACATCGGTGTGAGGGTTTAGTCAGATGTTACTGTTTGCATCCACCACAGTAGTGCACCTATTCTTGTAACTATTTAGGCTGTAATCGCTGCCAAAAGGTGCTTCAACTAAGACCTTAGGTCATCGCAAGATTTTCCTTTTCAATAAATTAGCAAAGATTCAGAAATTTAGTTTTTACTATCTCATTATGGGGTATTGTGTGCAGAATGACGGGGAAAATTTGAACTTTTTATTTTATTTTAGCACAAGTCGCAACATAAAAAACTTGAAAACTTACAGGGTCTGAAGAATTTCCAAATGCACTGTGACTACTATAATACTGCACCCTGTTCAACAATATTACTACTATCATACGATTGCCTATGTCAGGAACACAAATACAATAATACTGTTCAAGCTACTATAATATTGCCCCCTAAGTATAAATGTATTATAATAGTGCCCCCATGTACTAAAAATAACTATACTACTACCCAATACGTACAATATAACAACTACAATACTAATGCCTATGTACAAGAATATAACTACTTGGTTACAGAATTACAACTGCCATAATACTTCCCCATGTACAAAAAAAAAAGTACGATAATACTACATCCTGTTTAAGAATACTGCTCCTATGTACAAGAATACACTATTAGACTACCTGCACACATTGCGGATTATGCACCGTTTTTTGTGCGGATTTTCGTGTGGAAGAAATGTAGCATAATGCAGTAACAAAAAAGGGAAGGAGATGCGATACATCTCACGTACACTTTGCTTATATATTTCATGAGGAATCGGACTTGCCGTGCGAATATAAATTTTTGGGATGATAATAGGGCTGAAACGATTACTCGATTGAATTGAGTAATTCGACACAAAATAATCCTCGATGCAAAAAATTTGCATCCAGGATTTTTTGGTGTCAAATTACTCGATTTGTTTGTGTCACGTGACCACGGAGCGGGAGTGAAGCGCTTGCTATTACTCCCGCTCCGTGGTCTCCCGCAATACTTACCTTTCCAGCAGGGGGCCTCCGGACACTCCACAGCACATCCATGGTCCCGCGCTGCACTGACCTCCTGACGTACGCACGCCGTGACATGACGCGCTGTGTGACGTCAGACGCAGAGCAGTGCGGAACGATGGAGTGTCGGTGGCACCCCTCCGGGAAAGGTAAGTTGGTGCGACTAAGGCCGGGCGCCCGGAGTGCACAGCGTCATAGCAACCAATAACGCTGTGCACTCTGGGTGTCAGGAGGAGCGGGGTGGGATGATTTTACAAGGGGGGAGAGCTGCTGGCACTGGGGGATAGTGGAGCCGATGGCACTGGGGGATAGTGGAGCACTTGGGCTGGTCACACAGGGGGGAACGAAGGGTGTTGGGGACTTTTGGCAAGGGGTCTGATGAGTTTTTATAAAGGAAAACCATCTATTAATACATTTTTTCTTTAGAATACTCGATTAATCGTAAAAAATAAAAATCGATAGAATACTCGATTTCTAAAATAATCGTTTACTGCAGCCCTAGATGAGCATATGAATTTGATCAAGTATCACTTTCTATGTCTTTTAATGTATAAATGTGATATTGTGTTAACCATGCCTGAAGAAGAAACCTAGAAAGAACTAGTCTCAAAGGTTTTCAGTTAGCCATTAAAAGGTAAGAACTGAAGACGGTCACTTTTCAGCTTTTCTAACATGGTACAGAGATTCTTTTAAATAGGAGATCCTTACCCGAATGGATGAACATGTGTTTGGTGTAATTTTTCCTAGAACTGAAGGTTTTCTGGCAGTGACTGCACACATAGGAAGGCTCTGGGTTCCGGGAAGGTCCAGGGCGCTGTGTCTGGTCATTCTGCATGTTTCCCGGGACCATACTAGAGTTCATTTGTACTACGTTACTTGCACCATCTTGTTGGACACTGAAAAAGCCCTGTGTGACTCCAGCCTGATTCTGGTTAGGATGAGTCAGGTGGAATTGGAAAATGCTGGATGAGCTGGTCGCCACTGCAGCAGACACTGTATTTTTAAGGTCTCTGGGAAGGACTGAAGCCACAAATGGCAGTGTCCTGGTTTCAGCAACTCTTGCGTTAAAGGGTGGACTTGACTTGAAGTCAGAACTAGCAACCACCGCCAAATTCCTCAAGCTGGAGCCGTCCAAACTGCAGTCAGAGCGGAACTTCTCACCATTGTCTATTGGATTCTCCCTGGTTCCTTCTGCCAGGTTCTCCTCATTCTGCCAAGGAGGTATAAAGGATTCTGAGAACACATCCTGGTTCGAGAAAAAATCTTGTCCCTCAGAGGAAAATTCCATTTGCCCTGTAGAGTCTTTCCTTCCATTGCTGGCGTTCCGCACTTTGTCATCAGGGCTTCTGCTTTTATCGTTTTCTCCACAGCTGGTGAATCCGCCGCTGCACTCACTGAACACGCCACCTCCTTTCTCGTCTTCATTCTCTTCTTTTGCAGGACTCTCTTCATTTTCCTCGTCTTCGTCGTCCTCATCCTTTATGATGACAGGGACGGAATCAGACAGTTGGAGGCGCACAGGTTGGCGCTGCTTGCGGCTGTGGCAGCTCTGTGGTGCTTCCGCATGCGGTAAGTAAGCAGTTGATATGCTTTCGCCATCAGACACATGTTCAACCTCAGGCACCATCTCCCTCACCTCTGAAAGTTGTCTTTGCTGTGATGACAACATGTCTCTTAACTTATACCGCACTTCGGAAGCGCACAGTAGCTTTGGTGCCTCACTGACAGCCCCCATCTGGGAGATGATATCCAACTCATTGGACCTCATGGAAGACGGTAATGAACAAGTGGAATCTCTCAAGCCGATGGCTGATGGGCAGTCGGCCTCCTTGTTGGGCTGCTCTTGAATTTTATTCATGGAAGACCTGCTTTGTGTTCCACAAGACGCCATCGCTCCAGCAATAGTCACCGGCTTGTTTCCTCTGCTCTGCGATATGATCTGTGTGCACTCATCGATAACAGTCTTAATCTGTAAGATGCTGGCAGCTGTCAAAATCTGTAGTGCTTCCGACTGGGCAACGACCAGCGACCCGCTGTACATAAACTCCACCAGCTGCTGAACCACCTGGGTGGGAACAACTGGCGGAACCTCAATCTCTGAATAACCCAGGAGAAGCTTGTCATGGAAAAAGGGGCTCCCTGCAGCCAGTACACAGCGATGGGCCCGCAGGGTCGCATCGTGGATGTGCACGGTGACATCACAGAAATGACCTCCAAGACGCTGAGCATTCAGAGTCTCCAAGAGAGACTTACTGAAGTTCTGCAGGTGGATGTAGTGAACTGCATCTGCCATCATTCCAGGGGCGTAGTTTGCTATCGGGGAGGAAACAAAAACATTTAGTTATAAGAAAAACATTTCATAAGAAATTTGAAAACCTCTAGAGATACAGAGGAGGAAGAAAGTAAGGTAAAAGCATAGGTTTAATTTTGATAGCAACCCTTCAAGATGTATTAGGTCCACCTGTATATGCCTGCTGCTCCATATACACAACACAGGCTGCCACAAACAGCATCTGAATTCACATAAATGTGAAGAACAAAGGAGGGGAATGACAATCCCTCTGTAGTCAGATGTAAATTCGATGTAGTGCAGCCAGTAACTTAGGGTCTACTTTGCATGGCTCCTGCAATTGAATGACTTCTCCTTGCATGCTTTCTGAGTACAGATCCTTTTACATGGGACAATAAAGCAGCAGATTATCGGGTAAGATCCGTTCCTTCCCAACAATCGCCTGCTCGCTGGTGGAGGAGAACGTTGCATTTACATGCAGGATCTCCTCCACAGTATAGGGAGGAACGATCGCTAATCCCATCGCTTGTCCACATACTGACTAGCTGTTTGCCGACAGCAGATGCTGTTTACAGAGCATGATCCACTGCAGGCAAACAAAAAAATTTGCGACCAACCAAATGGTCCATTTCCCGATGAACAAGCATTTACACTGCCAGATATTCGCCAACAAGCGTTTTTATGAACACTCGCTAACGATTATCTGTGGAATTCTCGGCCCGTGTAAAGGAACCTTAAAGAGGACCTTTCACTAGAATAAAAAATCTAAACTAAGCATACAGACATGTAGAGCTGCGCCCAGGGATCTCCCTGCACTTACTGTTATACCTTGGCGCCGCTCCGTTCTCCCGGTGTAGGCTCCGGTATCTTCATATGTTCGGCTCCACCCAGTTGAGCCTGCCAGCGTCTCCTTCTCCCAGGCTGTAGCGCTGGCCAATCGCAGCGCTCAGCTCATAGCAAGCGCTACAGCCTGGGAGAAGGAGATGCCGGCAGGTTCCCCTGGGTGGAGCCGAACATATGAAGATACCGGAGCCTATACCGGGAGAACGGAGCGGCGCCCAGGTATAACAGTAAGTGCAGGGAGATCCCTGGGCGCCGCTCTCCATGTCTGTATGCTTAGTTTAGATTTTTTATTCTAGTGAAAGGTCCTCTTTAAGCAGGATCTTCGGGCTGTGATGCTTGCTCTTAGTTTTGTGATATCTGCACATCCTACAGTACTGTGTACACTGCAGAATTATTCCCCACTTCTGAGCCTCTCATAGTCGGCAGTCTCAGAGATAACTGTCTGTTGCCCCCCCCTCTTCTGTGTGAACAATGGGGCAAAAAAGTATTTAGTCAGCCACCAATTGTGCAAGTTCTCCCACTTAAAAAGATGAGAGGCCTGTAATTTTCATCATAGGTATACCTCAACTATGAGAGACATAATGAGAAAAAAAGAATATAATAATAATTAAGAATTTATTAGCAAATTATGGTGGAAAATAAGTATTTGGTCAATAACAAAAGTTCATCTCAATACTTTGCTATATACCCTTTGTTGGCAATGACAGAAATCAAACGTTTTCTGTAAGTCTTCACAAGGTTTTCAGACACAGTTGCTGGTATTTTGGCCCATTCCTCCATGCAGATCTCCTCTAGAGCAGTGATGTTTTTGGGGCTGTCGCTGGTTTACACGGGCTTTCCAAAGCTTTTCTATGGGTTTGAGATCTGGAGACTGCCTAGGCCACTCCAGGACCTTGAAATGCTTCTTACGAAGCCACTCCTTCGTTGCCCGGGCGGTGTATTTGGGATCACTGTCATGCTGAAAGACCCAGCCACGTTTCATCTTCAATGCCCTTGCTGATGAAAGGAGGTTTTCACTCAAAATCTCACGATACATGGCCCCATTCATTCTTCCCTTTACACGGATCAGTCGTCCTTGTCCCTTTGCAGAAAAACAGCCCCAAAGCATGATGTTTCCACCCCCATGCTTCACAGTAGGTATGGTTTTCTTTGGATGCAACTCAGCATTCTTTCTCCTCCAAACACGACGAGTTGAGTTTTTACCAAAAAGTTCTACTTTGGTTTCATCTGACCATATGACATTCTCCCAATCTTCTTCTGGATCATCCAAATGCTCTCTAGCAAACCTCAGATGGGCCCGGACATGTACTGGCTTAAGCAGGGGGACACGTCTGGCACTGCAGGATTTGAGTCCTTGGCGGAGTAGTGTGTTACTGATGGTAGCCTTTGTTAGGCCTCATGCACACGACCGTTGTGTGCACCCGTGGCCGTTGTTCCGTTTTCCGTGATTTTCTGCGGACCCATTGACTTTCAACGGGTCCGTTGAAAACTCGGAAAATGCACCGTTTGTCATCCGCGGCCGTGATCCGTGTATCCTGTCCGTCAAAAAAATATGACCCGTCCTATTTTTTGGACGGACAACGGTTCACGGACCCATTCAAGTCAATGGGTCTGTGAAAAAACACGGATGCACACAAGATTGGCATCAGTGTCCGTAGGCTACTTTCATACAGACGGATCCGAAGATCCGTCTGCATAAAAGCTTTTTCAGAGCTGAGTTTTCACTTCGTGAAAACTCAAATCCGACAGTATATTCTAACAGAGACGTTCCCATAGTGATCAGGACGCTTCTAGTTAGAATATACTACGAACTGTGTACATGACTGCCCCCTGCTGCCTGGCAGCACCCGATCTCTTACAGGGGGCTGTGATCCGCACAATTAACCCCTCAGGTGCTGCACCTGAAGGGGTTAATTGTGCGTATCATAACCCCCTGTAAGAGATCAGTGGCTGCCAGGCAGCAGGGGGCAGACCCCCCTCCCTCCCCAGTTTTAATTTCATTGGTGGCCAGTGCAGCCCCCCCTCCCTCTATTGTATTAATATCATTGGTGGCCAGTGCGGCCCCCCCCCTCCCTTTATTGTATTATCATTGGTAGCCAGTGTGCGGCCCCCCCCCTCCCTTTATTGTATTATCATTGGTAGCCAGTGTGCGGCCCCCCCCCCCTCTATTGTATTAATATCATTGGTGGCCAGTGCGCCCCCCCCCCCCCCGCCCCCCCTGCCTCCCTTTATTGTATTATCATTGGTAGCCAGTGTGCGGCCCCCCTCCTCCCTTTATTGTATTATCATTGGTAGCCAGTGTGCGGCCCCCCCCCCTCTATTGTATTAATATCATTGGTGGCCAGTGCGGCCCCCCCCACCCCCCCTGCCTCCCTTTATTGTATTATCATTGGTAGCCAGTGTGCGGCCCCCCCCCCCGGCCCGCCCTCTCTCTATTGTATTAATATCATTGGTGGCGAGTGTGCGGCCTCCCATCTTCCGCCTCCCCTCCCCCCGATCATTGGTGGCAGCGGAGAGTTTCGATCGGAGTCCCAGTTTAATCGCTGGGGCACCGATCGGTAACCATGGCAACCAGGACACTACTGCAGTCCCGGTTGCCATGGTTACTTAGCAATATTAGAAGCATCATACTTACCTGCTGCGCTGTCTGTGACCGGCCGGGAGCTCCTCCTACTGGTAAGTGACAGGTCTGTGCGGCGCATTGCTTAATGATCTGTCACTTACCAGTAGGAGGAGCTCCCGGCCGGTCACAGACAGCGCAGCAGGTAAGTATGATGCTTCTAATATTGCTAAGTAACCATGGCAACCAGGACTGCAGTAGCGTCCTGGTTACCGATCGGAGCCCCAGCGATTAAACTGGGACTCCGATCGGAACTCTCCACTGCCACCAATGATTGGGGGGAGGGGGAGGAGGAAGAGGGGAGGCCGCACACTGGCCACCAATGAAATTAAAACAATAGAGGGGGGGCTGGGGGGGGCGCACACTGGCCACCAATGATAATACAATAGAGGGAGGGAGGGGGAGGGCCGCACTGGCCACCAATGATATTAATACAATAGAGGGAGGGGGGGCCCACTGGCTACAAATGATAATACAATAGAGGGAGGGAGGGGGGGCAGGGCCGCACACTGGCCACCAATGATATTCAAACTGGGGAGGGAGGGGGGTCTGCCCCCTGCTGCCTGGCAGTCCCTGATCTCTTACAGGGGGCTATAATACGCACAATTAACCCCTTCAGGTGCGGCACCTGAGGGGTTAATTGTGCTGATCACAGCCCCCTGTAAGAGATCGGGTGCTGCCAGGCAGCAGGGGGCAGTCATGTACACAGTTCGTAGTATATTCTAACTTGAAGCGTCCCCATCACTATGGGAACGCCTCTGTGTTAGAATATACTGTCGGATATGAGTTTCACGATCTAACTCAAATCCGATGGTATATTCTAACAGAGGCGTTCCCATTGTGATGGGGACGCTTCAAGTTAAAATATACCATCGGATTGGAGAAAACTCTGATCCTATGCTATATTAACTCCTGACTTTACATTGAAACTCAATGGGGGACGAATCCGTTTGCAATTGCACCATTGTAAGTCCCCATGCATTGTAAGTCAGGACGGATCCGTTTGGCTCCGCACAGCCAGGCGGACACCAAAACGTCCGTGGATCCTCCAAAAATCAAGGAAGACCCACGGACGAAAAAACGGTCACGGATCACGGACCAACGGAACCCCGTTTTGCGGACCGTGAAAAAATACTGTCGTGTGCATGAGGCCTTACTTTGGTCCCAGCTCTCTGCAGGTCATTCACTAGGCCCCCCATGTGGTTCTGGGATTTTTGCTCACCGTTCTTGTGATCATTTTAACCCCACAGGGTGAGATCTTCCGTGGAGCCCCAGATCGAGGGAGATTATCAGTGGTCTTGCATGTCTTCCATTTTCTAATAATTGCTCCCACAGTTGATTTCTTCACACCAAGCTGCTTGCCTATTGCAGAATTAGTCTTCCCAGCCTGGTGCAGGTCTACAATTCTGTTTCTGGTGTCCTTCGACAGCTCTTTGGTCTTGGCCATAGTGGAGTTTGGAGTGTGACTGTGAGGTTGTGGACAGGTGTCTTTTATACTGATAACAAGGTCAAACAGGTGCCATAACGAGGGGAAGATAGAGGAGCCTCTTAAAGAAGAAGTTACAGGTCTGTGAGAGCCAGAAATCGTGCTTGTTTGTAGGTGACCAAATTCTTATTTTACCAAGGAATTTACCAATTAATTCATTAGAAATCCTGCAATGTGATCTCCTGTATTCTTTTCCCCCATTCTGTCTCTCATAGTTGAAGTGTACCTATGATGAAAATAACAGGCCTCTCATCTTTTGAAGTGGTGGCTGACTACATACTTTTTTGCCCCACTGTATTAAGTGTGACATATACCGTGTTTCTAAACTCCAGTTCTCAAGTACCCTCAACAAGTCATGTTTTAGGATGTCTGTAGTGTTGCAAGGTGAGGGGTTTCTCCAAAATCACAGTGCCATACCTGTCCACAGTTTGTGTGGGGTATTACAGCTTCAATGTGTCTCAAGGGTCGCCACAAAACAGGATCCCCCATTATCAGTGTATGGCTACTTTCACATTAGCGTTTTTTGCGGATCCGTCATGGATCTGCAAAAACGCTTCCGTTACAATAATACAACCGCATGCATCCGTCAAACAGATCCGGTTTATTATTTCTTCTATAGCCATGATGGATCCGTCTTGAACACCATTGAAAGTGAATGGGGGACAGATGCGTTTTCTATTGTGTCAGAGAAAACGGATCCATCCCCATTGACTTGCCGTATTTTTCACCTTATAAGACACACTCCCCCTTCCCCCCCCCCCCCCCAAAGTGGGGGGGGGGAAGCCCCTGCATCTTATGGGGCGAATACTAATGAGCGCTTCCATTATGGGAGCGCTCATTAGTACCGGAGGACCAGAAAGCAGTGAAGGCTCTGTACTCACCGCTTCCTGGTCCTCGGCTGTGAAGGCTGCTCTGTGACCTCACGCTGTGCACGCCGGTTCATCGCGGGCGGTGAGGAGCGGCGGCGTCCAAAAGCAGGATAAGGCAAGTGGGTTTTTTAGTTTCTGATCTGAGGCTGAATTATGGCTGGGGGCTGCTCACATATGGCTGGGGGCCTCATCTGAGGTCTGATTGGGGGTCTTTATAAAATGGGCACTGATCTGAGGTCTGATTGGGGGTCACATTGGGGTCTGATCTGAGATCTTATTAACATTGGGGATCTGTTCGGGGCTGTGAGCTGAGGTCTGATTGCTGAGCTGAGGTCTAATGAAAAATATTTTTTTCTTATTGTCCTCCTCTAAAACCTAGGTGCGTCTTATGGGCCAGTGCGTCTTACAGGGCGAAAAATACGATACATTGTGTGTCAGGACGGATCTGTCTTGTTCCGCACCACATGACGGACAGAAAACCGCTGCCTGCAGCGTTTTGGTGTCCGCCTCCAGAGCGGAATGGTGACTGAACGGAGGCAAACTGATGCATTCTGAGCTGATCCTTTTCCATTTAGAATGCATTATGGCATAACTGATCCGTTTTGGACCGCTTCTGAGAGCCCATGACGGATCTCAGAAACGGAAAGCCAAAACGCCAGTGTGTAAGTAGCTTAATGCGGCCACAAGTTATCTGGGAGGTATAGTTTCACCACATTGGGAAAGGTTGGTATCCAGTGCTCCGCAGTATACAGTGTATGAGGGACTGCTGCAAGCATTCTCCCTACAGGAGAGCTGCTTCATGACCTCAGGGCAGATTTGGGGACTGGGATTTAGAAATCCTGGTCTGAGGATTTTTTTTTTGGCTCAGTGAACCCCTGCTGAGTGACTGTGTGTCCAACAGCCGTGAGCCTAGAGTCGTCGTCGTCCCCTCCCCCAATAGGAATCGTTCATATTTCTGTGTCCCTTTGACGTCTGTGAAAATAATCAGTCTGTTTCGTCCCTGAAGATGTTCGTGAAAGATCCGTGTGTCATCCTTATTCTATGGATACTGCTCAGATGAAAGTTAAACTTCAAAAGTGGAAAACAGACCAAACATGGATGCCATCCGTGTTGTGTCCATGATTTTCACGGACCCTCAGACTTCAATGGGCGTCTTGGGTTCGCATCACGGATCAAAGTAGTGCATGTCTCCCTGATTTTTTTCACTGATCCACAGTCAGTAAAAATAAAAAATAGTGATGAGTGAACATATTAAAATCAATAGGTACCTGTGCTGCCCGCAGAAAATGTGGACAGAACATGTTAGTGAAAAACGGAAATGTGAACGAGGCTTTGTCATGGACTCTGCTCTCAGGCACTGCCAGCACCCTCTCATTTATTGCTGAGAACGACAACCTACCACCCGGCTATCTCTGACCGTTCAAAAGGGGGATACAGAACCACCTTTCTAATAATCGTTGGGGTCCCAGCAATCAAACCCCACCAGACACTTATCACCTATTCTGTGGATAGGTTAGGGCCCCACACATGTCCAGCAATCGGGCTCAGTTCTCCTCCGGCGTGAAGTAGAAAACGCAGGAGAACAGCGACAGAACTGATTCCATAATTTCCATACAGCCAGATAGAAACGCTGCATGCTCAGTGGATGGACGCGGAGTTCACTACACATCTATCAGTTGTGTCCGGCTCCAGTGTAAGGTTACTTTCACACTGACGTTTTGGCTTTCCGTTAGTGAGATTCGTTCAGGGCTCTCACAAGCGGTCCAAAACGGATCAGTTTTGCCCTAATGCATTCTGAATGGAAAAGGATCCGCTCAGAATGCATCAGTTTGCCTCCGTTCCGCTTTGGAGGCCTGCAGCGTTTTGGTGTCTGTCTGACAAAACTGAGCCAAACGGATCCGTCCTGGCACAAAAGAAAACGTATCCGTCCCCCATTGACTTTCAATGGTGTTCAAGACGGATCCGTCTTGGCTATGTTACAGATAATACAAATGGATCAGTTCTGAACGGATGCAGACGGTTGTATTATCGGTGCGGATCCGTCTGTGCAGATCCATGACGGATCAGCACCAAACTGCAGTGTGAAAGTAGCCAAAAAAAAAAAAAAGTGGCCAGACAACGGATATATGTGAAGAGGGCCGAATAAGCTGCCATTCTGGGACACCCCTTTAAGGTCAATAAGGTACAGCACTGTAATAACCCATTCTTCTACCACATAACATGATACCGTTCCCAGATTATCAGAGGAATGCAAAGAAAGAAGGAAAGCCAAGATAAGGATGACACATTAGCACAGTGGGTGGCAAGCTAGCATTATGTGGCTGCTGTGAAACTACAACTCCCAGCATACCCTGACAGTTTCACAGCAGTGGGAGAGCCACAGGTTGCTAACCAGCTCTGCAGAATACACAAGATACATTGGAACCTCTTGGAGAGGAAGACAAAGAGCAACAATGTATCATCTTGCACAATAATCACATAAAGGTAAAGAGCGACCCCAGGGGGGCGACCCCTCGCCCAGCAGGCCTCCTATGGTGCGGTGCTATATGTGTGTATATAAATACAGGCAGGTTTCCACATACACACCGCGGTATGTTATATATACACTCCCCTATTTATATATACACATCTCTAGCTGTACATTAAACACATGGGTGTGTATATGGATAAACCAAGCATGGAGCCAACAACGGCAGGTGGCTGCAGGGCGCAATTCTCAGAACGTTCATAGAGAACATCAAGTCTGTATGGGTGCCCTATGGGGGAGGTGCGTGCACACGTCAGTGAATCACGAACAGCACAGGTACCCATTGACCACATCCGCGGTTTTTCACAGACCACGGGTACGTGGCGACACCACCGAAGCGCGCCCTGTTTTGGTTAGCGATTACGGCTTCCTCGTGCAGATTATAGTTATGTGATCGCGAAAACTACGGGCACAGCATGGAGGGCATCCATGTTTGGTCTGAGGATTGTTCCTGGGAGATGCCCTGCAGAGAGCAAAAAACGGACACACGGATCAAACCCAGACGCTTCACGGATGAGCCGCTGACCCTCTTGTCACAAATGTGTGAAGGTAGCCTTATGATGGAAGGGGGTGCACTGAGGCTGTCAGTGGAGCCAGGACATCACTGTCTATGGGGGTCACCATCCACAAGGTGGGGTTATTGTGAAGCCACCATCCTTTACAGCTGAGACTGGGGCCGTCACCCTCTATAGGGGGCACTGTGGACAGATTGGGGTGTGGGCAGCTGGGGTCAGGGAAAGTGAAGTGGAGCCTTCACCCGGGAGGGGGCACCATGGAGCTGTCACCGTACTATGGCACACTGCCCTCAGCTGCCCCGCATTAGCACTAGCGGATCCGCCCGGCTCTCTAGAACGCCCGGTACTCACCCGCTCTCCCGAGGGCTCGCGCCCGCGCGTTCTCGCTCCTGGCGTTAGACAGGATGTTCTTGCACGGAACCCGCAGCGCTCCGGGATTCCGCTGCGGGGGGGAGGAGGACGGGGAGAGGGTCGCCGTGGCCGCCAGTCTCTGACTTAAAGTCTGCGATGGGTCTGAACAGCAGAGCCACCTCCTCAGACAGCAGCGGCGGCAGCAACAGCAACAGCGGGGACAGGCGGCTCTCTAGCGCATGCGCCGTCGGCTCTCCAGCCAGACATAAAATAACTTTATTTACAAGAACAAAGGTGACACTCCTCTGTTCTATTATCTGCTCAGACACAGGGCAGTCTGGGCAGTCCTACTGACTATTCACAGCCATCATCCTGGAAGATCAGTCTATTCCCAGACCTCATGATTTCACTATGTATTCTGGTCTATGTGCTATACATACACCAGATACACAGTTACACAGCTTGTAAGGTTGGAAGAAGACACAGATTCATCAAGACCAAGTCCAACCTATAATCCTATATCCAGAATATATTATTTTACCTGGTTCTTATCCTTCTCCCCTATGCGAACATCACCCATCATGATTGCCTCCTTATGCAGATTGATGCCTCCTCAAAGAAAAATAGTGCTGATCATGAGATGGTGACCATAGATGGCAGATATGTCACTGCTGTCACCATGTATTTTTTATGATAATAAGGGGCACAAACTACCCCTGGGCCCTGATGTATAATCTCCCTCCACCCATCCAAAGAGAAGGACGATACACGTAGCTTAAAGTTGCAATTAGACCTCCAGCACACGATCGTCACGTTTGGTCCATATCCGATCCTTTTTTATTTTATGGGTTGGATCAGTCGTTTGGTCGCGCATAAAGGACAGACAGACAGAAACTTATTTTTGTATATATAAGAGACTAGCAGAAGGACCCGGCTTCTCACGGGTATATTTCATCTATTTCATTTTATGTTTCCGTGTGTCGTAAAAAGATATCGACAGTTTCCCCCATAACAGTGACCTCCACAGTGTCCGCCCCTTTAACATTGACCTCCACAGTGCCCGCCCCTTTAACATTGACCTCCACAGTGCCCGCCCCTTTAACATTGACCTCCACAGTGCCCGCACCTTTAACAATGACCTTCACAGTGCCCGCACCTTTAACAGTGCCTGCCCCTTTAACAGTGACCTCCACAGTGCCCGCCTGTTTAACAGTGACCACCCTTTTAGCATTGACCACCCCTTTAACAGTGACCTTCATAGTGGCTGCCCATTTAACAGTGACCTTCACCGTGCCTGCCCCTTTAACAGTGACTTCCACAGTGCCCGCCCCTTTAAAAGTGACTTTCACAGTGACCGCCCTTTAACATTGACTTTCACAGTGACCGCCCCTTTAACAGTGACTTTCACAGTGACCTCCTCTTTAACAGTGACTTTCACAGTGACCGCCCCTTTAACAATGACTTTCACAGTAACCGCCCCTTTAACAGTGACCGTCCCTTTAACAGTGATTTTTAGAGTGGTCGCCCATTTAACAGTGACTTTCACAGTGACATCCCCTTTAACAGTGACTTTCACAGTGACTGTCCCTTTAACAGGGACTTTCACAGTGGTCGCCCATTTAACAGTGACTTTCACAGTGACCTCCCCTTTAACAGTGACTTTCACAGTGACCTCCCCTTTAACAGTGACTTTCACAGTGACCGCCCCTTTAACAGTGACTTTCACAGTGACCGCTCCTTTAACAGTGATTTTCACAGTAACCGCCCCTTTAATAGTGACTTTCACAGTGACTGCCCCTTAAACAGAGACTTTCACAGTGACCGCCCCTTTAAGAGTGACTTTCACAGTGACCGCCCTTTTAACAGTGACTTTCACAGTAACCGCCCCTTTAACAGTGACTTTCACAGTGGCCGCCCCTTTAACAGTGACTTTCACATTAACCGCCCCTTTAACAGTGACTTTCACAGTGACTGCCCCTTTAACAGTAACCGCCCCTTTAACAGTGACTTTCACAGTGACCGCCCCTTTACCAGTGACTTTCACAGTGCCTGCCCCTTTAACAGGGACCTTCATAGCGCCCGCCCCTTTAATAACAGTGACCCCCAGTGCCCGCCCATTTAATAACAGTGACCTCCACTGTTCCCGCCCCTTTAGGTAAAGCAGTAAAGAAAAATGGCTGGGTTGTTATGGAAACCTGGAGTAAAACTGTGTTTATGGCAGTTGGGATTTGAAGAGAAAGACTTGCAGGCTTGTATTGGCTAATGTGGGTCATTTTTGGGGAATATCTCAGGAACAGTATGTCCTAGAGAGCTGAGCCGGTCTAAAACCTTTCCCGACACCTGATGTACCTGTGTGCCAAATTTCCTGAAGATCGGTCCAGTCGTTTGGTCATGCATAAAGAACAGACAGATAGACAGACAAACAGAAACTCATTTTTATATATATATAAGACTAGCAGAAGGATCCGGCTTCGCATGGGTATATCTTATTTATTTCATTTAATCTTTCTGTGTGTCGTTAAAAGATATCGACAGTATCCCCCATAACAGTGACCTCTACAGCACCCCGTCCCTTTAACAGTGAACTCCACAATTCCCCACCTCTTAACACTGACCCCCCACAGTGCCCCGCCACTTTAAAATGGGACCTCCACAGCAGCCCATCCCCTTAACTTTGACCTTCACAGCAGTCCGCTCTTTAACAGTGAGTTTCACAGCACCCTACTCCATTGACAGTGACCTCCTCAGGGTTCCACCACCTAAACGGTGACCTCCACAGTACCCTGCTTCCTTAACAGTTGCCCCTTTAATAGTGGCCCCTGCCCCTTAACAGTGACCTCCACAGTGCCCGCCCCTTTAACAGGGACCTTCACAGCGCCCGCCCTTTTAACAGTGACCTCGATAGTGCCCGCCCCTTTAACAGTGACCTCCACAGTGCCCGCCCCTTTAACAGTGACCTCCACAGTGTTTGCCCCTTTAACCCCTTAAGGACTCGGCCCTATGTCACAACGCCGGGGGGAGCCATGTGACCCCCCCCATATCGCGATCCACCGCAAACCGCAGGTCAATTCAGACCTGCGGTTTGCGGCTTTTACCTGCGGTTTGCGGCTTTTACCTGCGGTTTGCGGCTGTGGGGGGGACCCGATGGCATGGAAGGCAGCGCGATGTCTAAGGAAAGCATCGCGCTGCCTTCCGGTGTAGAGCCTGTGAGATCCAGCCCCCTGGATCTCACAGGCCCCGGAAGCTGTATGAGTAATACACACAGTATTACTCATACAGCCAATGCATTCTAATACAGAAGTATTGGAATGCATTGTAAAGGATCAGACCCCCAAAAGTTCAAGTCCCAAAGTGGGACAAAAAATAAAGTGAAAAAAAAGTTGAAAAAATAAAGTTTTCCCCAAAAATAAAGTTTCAAGTAAAAATAAACAAAAACGTCATTTTTCCCAAATAAAGTAAAAAAAAATTGGTAAAAAATAGGGGGAAAAAAAAAGTATACATATTAGGTATCGCCGCGTCCGTATCGACCGGCTCTATAAACCTATCACATGACCTAACCCCTCAGATGAACACCGTAAAATAAAAAAAATTAAAACTGTGCTAAATAAACAATTTTTTTGTCACCTTAGGCTACTTTCACACCTGCGTTCAGGTGTCCGCTCGTGAGCTCCGTTTGAAGGGGCTCACGAGCGGTCCTGAACGCAGCCGTCCGGCCCCAATGCATTCTCAGTGGAGGCGGATCCACTGAGAATGCATCCGCCTGCCAGCGCTCAGGCTCCTGCTTGCAGCGTTCGGGTGTCCGCCTGGCCATGCGGAGGCGAGCGGATCCGTCCAGACTTATAATGGAAGTCAATGGGGACGGATCCGCTTGAAGATGACACCATATGGCTCAATCTTCAAGCGGATCCGTTCCCCATTGACTTTCAATGTAAAGTCTGGACGGATCCGCTCAGGCTACTTTATAATGCAGACGGATCCGTTCTGAACGGATGCAAACGTCTGCATTATCGGAGCGGATCCGTCTGATAAAACATCAGACGGATCCGCTCCGAACGCTAGTGTGAAAGTAGCCTTACATCACAAAAAGTACAACAGCAAGCGATCAAAAAGGCGTTTGCCCACCAAAATATTACCAATCTAACCATCACCTCAACCCGCAAAAAATGAGCCCCTACCTGAGACAATCGCCCAAATAAGAAAAAAACTATGGCTCGGAATATGGATACACTAAAACATAATTTTTTTTGTTTTAAAAAAGCTGTTATTGTGTAAAACTTACATAAATAAAAAAAAAGTATACATATTTGGTATCGCCTCGTTCGTATCGACCGGCTCTATAAAAACATCACATGACCTAACCCCTCAGAAGAACACCGTAAAAAATAAAAAATAAAAACTGTGCTAAATAAACCATTTTTTGTCACCTTACATCACAAAAAGTGTAATAGCAAGCGATCAAAAAGTCATATGCACCCCAAAATAGTGCCAATCAAACCGTCATCTCATCCCACAAAAAATGAGACCCTACCTAAGATAATCGCCCAAAAACAGAAAAAACTATGGCTCTCAGAATATGGAGACACTAAAACATGATTTTTTTTTGGGTTTCAAAAATGATATTATTGTGTAAAACTTACATAAATAAAAAAAAGTATACATATTAGGTATCGCCACGTCCGTATCGACCGGCTCTATAAAAATATCACATGACCTAACCCCTCAGATGAACACCGTAAAAAATTTAAAATAAAAACTGTGCTAAATAAACTATTTTTTGTCACCTTACATCACAAAAAGTGTAATAGCAAGCGATCAAAAAGTCACAGGCATCCCAAAATAGTGCCAATAAAACCTTCATCTCATCCCGCAAAAATCATACCCTACCCAAGGTAATCGCCCAAAAACTGAATAAATTATGGCTCTCAGATTATGGAAACACTAAAACATGATTTTTTTGCTTCAAAAATGAAATTATTCTGTAAACTTACATAAATAAAAAAAAAGTATACATATTAGGTATCGCCGCGTCGGTATCGACCGGCTCTATAAAAATATCACATGACCGAACCCCTCGGATGAACACCGTCTAAAATTTCAAATAAAAACCGTGCTAAATAAACCATTTTTTGTCACCTTACATCACAAAAAGTGTAATAGCAAGCGATCAAAAAGTCACACGCATCCCAAAATAGTGCCAATAAAACCGTCAAAATTATACCCTACCCAAGGTAATCGCCCAAAAACTGAAAAAATTATGGCTCTGGAAACACTAAAACATGATTTATTTTTGCTAAATCATTGTGTAGAACTTACATAAATAAAAAAAGTATACATATTAGGTATTGCCGCATCCGTGACAACCTGGTCTATAAAAAGATCACATGATCTAACCTGTCAGATAAATGTTGTAAATAACAAAAAATAAAAACGGTGCCAAAACAGCTATTTCTTGTTATCTTGCCTCACAAAAAGTGTAATATAGAGCAACCAAAAATCATATGTACCCTAAACTAGTACCAACAATACTGCCACCCTATCCCATAGTTTCTAAAATGGGGCCACTTTTTTGGAGTTTCTACTCTAGGGGTGCATCAGGGGGGCTTCAAATGGGACATGGTGTCAAAAAAAACAGTCCAGCAAAATCTGCCTTCCAAAAACCGTATGGCATCCCTTTCATTCTGCGCCCTGCCTTGTGCCCGTACAGCTGTTTACGACCACATATGGGGTGTTTCTGTAAACTACAGAATCAGGGCCATAAATATTGAGTTTGGTTTGGCTGTTAACCCTTGCTTTGTTACTGGGAAAAATGGATTAAAATGGAAAATCTGCCCAAAAATTTAGATTCTGAAATTTAATCTCCATTTGCCAATAACTCTTGTGGAACACCTAAAGGGTTAACGACGTTTGTAAAATCTGTTTTGAATACCTTGAGGGGTGTAGTTTCTTAGATGGGGTCACTTTTATGGAGTTTCTACTCTAGGGGTGCATTAGGGGGGCTTCAAATGGGACATGGTGTCAAAAAAATCAGTCCAGCAAAATCTGCCTTCCAAAAACCGTATGGCATTCCTTTCCTTCTGCGCCCTGCCGTGTGCCCGTACAGTAGTTTACGACCACATATGGGGTGTTTCTGTAAACTACAGAATCAGGGCCATAAATATTGAGTTTGTTTTGGCTGTTAACCCTTGCTTTATAACTTGAAAAAAATTATTAAAATGGGAAATCTGCCAAAAAAGTAAAATTTTTAAATTGTATCTCTATTTTCCATTAATTCTTGTGGAACACCTAAAGGGTTAACGACGTTTGTAAAATCATTTTTGAATACCTTGAGGGGTGTAGTTTATAGAATGGGGTCATTTTTGGGTGGTTTCTATTATGTAAGCCTCGCAAAGTGACTTCAGACCTGAACTGGTCCCTAAAAATTGGGTTTTTGAAAATTTCAAGATTTGCTTCTAAACTTCTAAGCCTTGTAACATCCCCAAAAAATAAAATATCATTCCCAAAATGATCCAAACATGAAGTAGACATATGGGGAATGTAAAGTAATAACTATTTTTGGAGGTATTACTATGTATTATAGAAGTAGAGAAATTGAAACTTGGAAATTTGCAATTTTTTACAAATTTATGGTAAATTTGGTATTTTTTTATAAATAAAAATGAATTTTTTTTGACTTGATTTTACCAGTGTCATGAAGTACAATATGTGACGAAAAAACTGTCTCAGAATGGCCTGGATAAGTCAAAGCGTTTTAAAGTTATCAGCACTTAAAGTGACACTGGTCAGATTTGCAAAAAATGGCCAAGTCCGTAAGGTGAAATAGGGCCGAGTCCTTAAGGGGTTAACATTGACCTTCATAGTGCCGGCCCCTTTAACAGTGACCTCCACAGTGCCCTCTCTTTTGACAGTGACCTCCACAGTGCCCGCCTTTTTAACAGTGACCTCCACAGTGCCCGCCCCTTTAACGGACAGACACACACACAGGGACAGACACACACAGATAATGTTCTGATAATGTGGTAGTGTAACCTGCAGTCCTATGTAAAAACACAGATAACACTAGTGCTGATAATGTGGTAGTGTTACCTACGTCCATAGTGTGCCTCCCTGTGTCTCTCCCATGGACTCCATGCTGGCGGCGCTGCCTCCTCTTCCATCTTCTTCTTCTTGCCCCACACAGAACGTCCTGATGCAGCTGCGTCAAGACATAGGAACACTGTGGGCATGGTGATGGTGACACACACAGGGCCATACACACACACACACACACACATACACAGTGAGAGACACACACACAGGGACAGATACACACACACAGGGACAGACACACAGCTAGGCCTCACCACACTCTAGCCAGGCTCCTCTCCGTACAGGAACACACAGGGTCACTAGTGGAGGGGGAGCAGGGTTACTAGTGGGGTGACAGAAGGAGGGGGGAGAAGGGTCACTAGTGGGGTGACAGGAGAAGGGGGAGCAGGGTCACTAGTGGGGTGACAGGAGGAGGGGAAGCAGGGGGGAGCAGAGTCACTAGTGAGGGGGAGCAGGGTCACTAGTGAAGTGACAGGAGGAGGGGGGAGCAGGGTCACTGGGGGGGACAGGAGGAGGGGGGGAGCAAGGTCTCTAGTGGGGTGACAGAAGGAGGGGGAATCAGGGTCACTTGTGAGGTGACAGGAGGAGGGGGGAGCAGGGTCACTAGGGGGGGACAGGAGGAGGAGGAGCAGGGTCACTGGGGGGGGGACAGGAGGAGGGGGGAGCAGGGTCACTAGTAGGGTGACAGGAGGAGGGGGAAGCAGGGTCACTAGTGAGGTGACATGAGGAGGGAGCAGGGTCACTAGTGGGGTGACAGTAGGAGAGGGGAGCAGGGTCACTAGTGGGGTGACAGGAGGAGGGGGAGCAGGGTCACTAGTGGGGTGACAGTAGGAGAGGGGAGCAGGGTCACTAGTGGGGTGACAGGAGGAGGGGGAGCAGGGTCACTAGTGGGGTGACCAGAGGAGGGGGAGCAGGGTTACTAGTGGGGTGACAGGAGGAGGGGGGAGCAGAGAACTGTGAGACTGGACGGAACCATGATTGGGGGAATCACTTACTTGAAGACTGACAGGCCAGGCTTTTCGCTGCCACAACACGGCCGGGAAAGGGGGGGTCACAGGCCCAGGGTCAGCTTTTCTTTCAGACCAGTCCAGTCACATGAGTCCGTGGCTCCCCAGGGTCCTTGGGCAACGCGCCTCGCTCTCCTTAATACAGCCACTTCCGGGAGCCAGCCCCTCCTCCTTCCAGCTCTCGCCGACTTCCCCTGCCTGACCCGACCTGTATCGCCAATACCCAACCAATAACAAAGCCCTTTGCTGTAAGGAGCTTTGTTATTGGTTATTTCAGGCATAGGCAGCATCGCTGTGCTGCCCGTGCCATTCACAGCGCTCACTGCGCTGATGAATGTGGGGGACTTTTTCCAGGGAGTAAAATGTATTATTTAGTAAAAGCAGTTGCGTGCCTAGGTTGTTTGGCACCCGGGGCGGGTCTGTTCTCTGGCAATAATAATATACCCCCTCCTAATACTTAAAAAAAATCGTACCCCCTAACAGTAGTATTGCTCTCATTGTACAACCTTCACAGTAGTTTTGTACAGATGTGTGCCCCCTAACAGTAGTTATGCCCACATTGTGCCCCCTAACAGTCGTTATGCCCACATTGTGCCCCCTTAAAGTACTTGTCCCTTCATTGTGCCCACTTTAAAGTAGTTATGCCCTCATTGTGCCCCTCTCACAGTAGTTATGCCCTTTCTGTGGCCCTTTCACAGTAGTAATGCCCTATCTGTGCCCCTTTACAGTTGTAATGCCCTCTTTGTGCCCCCTCACAGTAATAATCCCCATTGTGCCTCCTTCACAGTAATAATGCCCCTTAATAGTAGTAATGCCCATTGTCCCCCTTCATAGTAATAATGCCCATTGTGCCCCCTTAATAGTAATAATGCCCATTGTGCCCCCTTAATAGTAATAATGCCCATTGTGCCCCTTCACAGTAATAATGCCCATTGTGCCCCCTTCACAGTAATAATGCCCTCTGTGTCCCCTCCTAGTAGAAATCCCCATTGTGCCCCCTTAATAGTAGTAATATCCTCTGTGCTATGTCGGGAGGTAGTAATTCAATTAAGAATTATTAATTATGGTCATAAAAATAATTAACCATAAAAAAATAACATTTATAAAATTTGTCATAAATTCTTAAAATCATGACCTGGTGAATTGTAGACAATCTAATTGATACAATTCACATCTGAGTCGGACTATTTCCTCAGATAAATAAGTTCTTTTTGACGTGAGGTGACGTTAATGATAAAATGTAGTCCTACATTATACAATAATACACAGGTATTATAAAAATATGCAGATTTATTGGTTACAAGATTATAAATATATATAAGTAAATAAACACAATGATACATGCAAATAAATATATATGTAGTGTTAATATAAAGCATTACAAGCTTAACAATACATGTGAGTGGAAATAACTTGTCACATTATAACCAAGCTATTATTAGGTTAGGATATCAAAGTAGGAACATAAGTTATATATATTACTTCTGTTCAGAGAAAACCTCATGATATCAAGATGGGCATGTCTAATCCTAGACATCATTATAGAATGCTAAATACATTCTGCCCCCTCTAACCAAATACACATCACATGACTTCAAGATGGGCAAATCCATTCAAGGATATATCACTTAGAAGAGATAACTGTATCCTTCCACCCCATCCTGGACTATTTTCACATATATAACTTTGGTAAGACTATTAAGACAAATAACAGGGATCTAGGATCTTGCTAGACCATATCTTAAATGGGAAGTACTTGAAATAAGTCTTTCCTGTGGGAATCCATCACTTAGCTTGGTGAAGAATGTTCTATCAATATATATAAGCAATCATTTAATGCTTTGCTAGATTATGAGTCTAGATTCTTCTGCAGGTAGAATGAAGCCTCACAATATCCTAAGACTACATCTCAATATGGAGATGATCAATTAATTTATTTATTTATTCACCAATCTAGATGGTATAATTTCACCCACACTGTCTAATTAGTCTTAATAAAATGAAATATCATTTTCTGTGCCTCTTACCAAGTCCTAGTAGGAATCTCACTTCTGCTCCTAGGAAAGCTGGGTGGTCCATCATAGCACATCTCACCATGGCTTTCATCTTGATAGACCCCTCTAGAGAGCTCAACCTTTCTTCTCTCTTTCCTTTTCTCTCTTCTTTCTCCTTTTTTCTTCTACCTCCTGTGTATGGCTTATGATCACAAACCTATCAGTTAGACACACCTTCCTAGTTTGGAACTTTCCAATCATTGTCGGATGGGCGTGACCATTGATAAAAAATGTGACATCATAACCCTACCCAGAATGCGCTTTCGCTACTGTTGTAATGTCACCTACTGATACCTAGGTGGCACTGCTGTGTAAGCTATTTGCATCATAGTATAAAGGGTTAACTTATGTAAGTCTGAATATACATTTGACCTTAAAAGCTTTAATTCAAAGCCATAGGGATTAATTCTGACACTTGTAGCAATTAGAGACAGACCTCTAGGCGTCTCTCTGAATGTTTCTCACACTGTTGATTTATTGATATGAATGGCCTTGTTTTCTCACAGAGATATCAGTACCTCCTGTCATACCAAAGATGTGAATAATTGTTACAAAACACACATCTTCACAGACACTCTTTTAGAGACAGATATTCTCCTAATGAGAAAGATATATACAATATACTGGATACATGTTGTCTTCGTAACATATAACAATATAATATAAACAAATATATATATATATATATATATATATGTCCTACTGATTGTCTTATGCTAAGGACTAACTAAGGCTCATTAAATGAATACATACATATTAAAGATAGTCAACATCAGGGAAAGCTTCACTACACAGTCCCCACAGACCCTCTATACAAATGCTCGGTCCTCTTCTCCCAAAACCTGCTTCTCCACCATTACAGAAGAAAAACTCTCCACTCTACTCTCCAAATCTCATCTGACCACCTGTGCACTTGACCCAATCCCATCCCACCTCATCCCTAACCTCACCACAGTGTTTATCCCAACCCTAACTCATCTCTTCAACCTATCACTCAACTCTGGTGTCTTCCCCTCTGCTTTTAAACATGCTACCATTACACCCATCCTCAAAAAGCCTTCACTTGACCCATCTTCCTTGTCCAGTTATCGCCCCATATCACTTCTTCCGTATGCCTCAAAGCTACTTGAACAACATGTCCATTCAGAACTGTCCTCCCACCTCTCCTCCTGCTCCCTCTTTGACCGCCTACAATCTGGCTTCCGACCCCACCACTCGACCGAGACTGCCCTTACCAAAGTCACCAATGACCTGCTGACAGCCAAAACCAAGAAACAATACTCTGTACTCCTTCTCCTTGACCTGTCCTCTGCCTTCGACACTGTTGACCACTCCATTCTGTTGCAAACTCTCTCATCTCTTGGCATCACCGACCTGGCCCTCTTCTGGATCACATCATACCTCACAGACCGGACGTTTAGCGTCTCCCACTCTCGCACCACCTCCTCGTCTCATTCCCTCTCTGTTGGTGTCCCGCAAGGCTCTGTCCTAGGACCCCTGCTCTTCTCTATCTACACTTTTGGCCTGGGACAGCTCATAGAGTCCCATGGCTTTCAGTATCACTCCTACGCTGACGACACACAAATCTACCTCTCTGGTCCAGACATCACCACCTTACTATCACGAATCCCACAATGTCTATCTTCTATATCATCCTTCTTCGCCTCTCGCTTTCTAAAACTTCACATGGATAAGACAGAATTTATAATCTTTCCCCCATCTTGTTCAACCCCCTCAGCAGACCTATCTATCATGATCAATGGCTCCACACTCTCCCCGGTCAACAAAGTCCGCTGCCTTGGAGTGACCTTTGATTCTGCACTTTCCTTCCGACCGCAAATCCAAGCTCTTTCCACCACCTGCCGCCTCCAACTCAAAAACATCTCCCGCATCCGTGCTTTCCTTAACTTTGACTCTGCGAAAATTCTTGTACATGCCCTCATTATCTCCCGCCTAGACTACTGCAACATTCTCCTCTGTGGCCTTCCATCTAGCACTCTCGCACCCCTCCAATCTATCCTCAACTCTGCTGCCCGACTAATCCACCTCTCACCCTATTACTCCTCTGCCTCTCCCCTCTGCCAATCCCTTCACTGGCTCCCCATTGCCCAGCGAATTCACTTCAAAGTACTAACAAATACATACAAGGCCGTCCATAACCTGTCCCCTCCCTACATCTCGGAGCTATTTTCCCGATACATCCCCACACGCACTCTCCGATCCTCACAAGACCTCCTTCTCTCCTCTCCTCTTATCGCCTCTTCCCACAATGGACTCCAAGATTTCTCCCGTGCATCCCCCATACTCTGGAACTCGCTACCCCAACATACCAGACTCTCACCTACATTGGAATCCTTCAAAAGAAACCTGAAAACCCACCTCTTCAGACAAGCCTACAACCAGTGACCCTGCTGCCTCTATACCGCCATGACCAACTTAACTCGCACCTACTGTGTCCTTCTCCCATACCATGTAGATTGTAAGCCCTCACGGGCAGGGCCCTCTCCCCTTCTGTACCAGTTTGTAACTTGTCTTGTTTATGATTAGTGCAATTGTCTGTATTATGTATGTGCACCGCTTATCACATGTACAGCACTATGGAATGAATGGCGCTTTAATAATAAATAATAATAATAATAATAATATTATATATTTTGCTTCATTAATAAATATCTAATTGTATAGGTAATTATCACCAGCTGCATAGAGCTTATCTTTATCTCCCGTCATAAATTTAAAAGTAGACAAGGAGGATTTTTCTCAGACTGGTACATTCATGATAAGAATAACACTAAAAAGCAGAAACCTTTGTATGACCTTAATTTGGCCTACTCAAGACATACAAAATTGCAACTATAGTCGAGCATGGCTCTTAAAGGCAATGAACATCCATCTTGACAATAATGAATTGGATATGAATGTATTTACCTATGAAAAGGCAGAACAGCTAGTAATGCCCATTGTACCCCCTTCATAGTAGTAATGCTCTCTGTGCATTCTTCAGAGTAGTAATGCCCTGTGTGCACTGTGCCCCCTCCATAGTAGAAATGCCCATTGTGTCCCCTTCACATTAGCAATGCCCTCTGTGCCCCCTCCATAGTAGAAATGCCCATTGTTCCCCCTTCACATTAGCCATGCCCATTGTGCCCCCTCCAGAGTAGAAATGCCCATTGTGCCCCCTTCACATTAGCAATGACCATTGTGCCCCCTCTGTGTAAAAAAAAAAAAAAAAAGAAACACAGTAACTACTCACCTTGTCCAGTTCCTGAAGCTCACAGTCCTCTCTCCCCTGCAGGCACAGATCGCTCGGCAGCACTGTGTGGACGGAACCTATGCAGACTCCCTGGCTGCAGGCTCCGCCCACACAGGCCGGCAGAGCGATCCGTGCCCGTGTGTGCTCATGCATACAAACGTATTTTCATTCCGTGTCTGTTCCGTTTTTTTTGCGGACCGTATACGGAACCAATTATTTTAATGGGTCCGCAAAAAAAAAGGAAGATACTGTGTGCATTCCATTTCCGTATGTCCGTATTTCCGTTACGCAAAAAAGATAGAACATGTTTTATTATTGTTCGCATTACGGACAAGGATAGGACTGTTCTATTAGGGGCCAGCTGTTCCATTCCGCAAAATACGGAATGCACATGGATGTCATCTGTATTTTTTGCGGACCGCAAAATACATACCGTCGTGTGCATGAGGCCTAATGATGACATATTACATGGATGATGTCTACAGGAAAAGTCCTTCAATCTGAACCTTATTATCATGTCATAAAAATAGTTCGATGCCACAGAAAAAAATGTACCCTTATCCAGCATTGGGCCCCTGAGAACATTGAAAAAGGCCCTTAGCATACTTGTTAGTTTATATACTGTACGTGTCAGCATTACCACTTTTTTCATCTGTGACATGGATAGACTGCACTGCCATACAAGAGCCCAGGGTGTATGTGTACCAAGGGGTTGGGAGGAATGGCTGTTGGCTGACAGCATGACCCATTAAGGCCTCATGCACACGACCGTGCTGTTTTTTGCGGTCTGAAAACTGCAGATCCGCAAAAAACGGAAGCCGCCCGTGGAACGGAACGGGCGGCCCATTGTAGACATGCCTATTCTTGTCCGCAAAACAGACAAGAATAGGACATGCTATTTTTTTTTTTGCGGGACCTCGGAACGGAGCAACAGGTGCGGACAGCACACGGAGTGCTGTCCGTATCTTTTGCGGCGCCATTGAAGTGAATGGGTCCGCATTAGAGCCGCAAAAACTGTGGCTCGGATGCGGACCATAACTACGGTCGTGTTGCTGAGGCCTAAGGTTAAATGCACATGATCAGGATTGTGTGCGGAAAATCCACACCATAGGTCATGTATATTGTATTCTATGAGAATTACAAACCGGATTCCAAAAAAGTTGGGACACTATACAAATCGTGAATAAAAACTGAATGCAATGATGTGGAGGTGCCAACTTCTAATATTTTATTCAGAATAGAACATAAATCACGGAACAAAAGTTTAAACTGAGAAAATTTACCATTTTATCACGGTCGGCGTGGCTATCACATACGTGACACAGAGGGAGGGAACGAGGAAGGCCCTGCCCAAGTGAGAGGGAAGATGGTGACCCTTGACTCACCTGGCGGCTGGCACCTGGCTGCCCTGACGTCCCTAGACGGGTTCCTCACCCGTACGCCGATCACGTGCCTAAAGCCTTGGCTTTCCCTGAGCTGAGCCCTAGGTAGTGAACAGGGCGATGGGAACACTAGTCCGCACCACTAACTCTAAGGGAAAACACCAAGGGGAGGACAGACAACACAGACTCAACATATATTCCCAGGTGGGCGACAACAGGAGACAACAATAAGCCAAACAGGGATCCGGAGGGTAGCACACAGGAACGACAACCAGGATTAACCACTCCAGTGGGTCAGTATAGATGTCCAGGCAGGAAGCTCTATAACTGGCAACTAGAGAAGTGTGAGGGGAGAATATAATCAGGTAGGGAGTGGCAGACAAGAAACAGCTGAGGAGGAGAAGCTACGGATCTCTGAGAGAGACAAAAAGGATAGCAAGGCAAACACAGAAAACAATCATAAAGAAACACTGTGATCTTTAGATATAGAGCGCGCAGCCACCCGCTGCGACTTCCTGACCCCGGGTATAACGGAGTCAGACGTGGCTCTTGATACCCTCGTGACAGTACCCCCCCTTTCACGAGGGGCCTCCGGACACTCAGGACCAGGTCTCTCCGGATGAGAGGCATGGAAAGTCTGAATTAACCTGTTGGCGTTTACCTCTGACGCTGGAACCCACATTCTTTCCTCGGGACCGTAACCCCTCCAATGCACCAGATACTGAAGAGAGCGGCGGACCCAACGAGAATCAACAATTCTGGCTATTTGAAACTCCAGATTACCATCCACAATAACCGGAGGAGGTGGCAGCGGCGATGGTTCTAGAGGTGGAACATACTTCTTGAGTAACGATTTATGGAAGACGTTATGGATCTTAAAAGTCTGAGGTAGCTCCAGGCGAAAAGCCACAGGGTTAATGACGGCTACTATTTTATAGGGACCAATGAACCTAGGACCCAGTTTCCAAGAAGGAACCTTCAACTTAATATTCCTAGTAGACAACCACACATAGTCATTCACTCCTAGGTCTGGACCTAGCGACCGTTTCTTATCGGCCATGCATTTATATTTACCACTCATCTTTTTCAAGTTAACTTGCACCTTCTGCCATACCGATGAAAGAGATGAAGAAAACCTTTCCTCTTCGGGAACCCCAGAAGACCCCCCCTCTTTGAAAGTACAAAATTGGGGATGAAAACCGTATGCACCAAGGAATGGTGACTTGCCAGTGGACTCCTGATAATGATTATTTATGGCAAACTCAGCTAACGGTAAATATGATGACCACAACTCTTGGTTTTCAGACACAAAACACCTTAAATATGTTTCTAGGTTTTGGTTGGTACGCTCAGTCTGTCCATTCGACTGAGGATGGAAAGCTGAGGAAAAGGACAAGTGAACCCCCAAACGGGAACAAAAAGCTTTCCAAAACTTAGAAATAAACTGGGTTCCCCGATCCGAAACCACATCGGAAGGGACCCCGTGAAGCTTCACGATTTCACTGATAAACACCTGAGCGAGAGTTTTAGCATTAGGAAGTGCGGGTAGCGCAATAAAGTGTACCATTTTGCTAAACCTGTCTACTACTACCAAGATAACTGTTTTACCCGCCGACAACGGTAAGTCAGTGATGAAATCCATTGACAGATGTGTCCATGGCCTATTGGGGATGAAAAGTGGCAATAAAGACCCTGCTGGACGTGTATGAGAGACTTTCGCGCGTGCACAAGTAGAACAAGTAGACACGAAATCCATTACATCCTGACGCAACCTTGGCCACCAAAAACGACGAGATAAAAGCTCCAAGGTTGCTTTACTACCCGGGTGTCCAGCAAGTGCCGAATTATGATGTTCTTTTAATAATTCAAGACGCAGGTTTAACGGTACAAACAATTTCTCTGAGGGGCAAGAGGCCAGGGCGTCCCCCTGAGCCTCTAACACCTTTCCCTCTAGAACAGAGTGTACAGCAGAGACAACCACTCCTCTTTGTAAAATAGGTACCGGATCACAAACATTACCCCCTCCAGGGAAACTACGAGATAATGCGTCTGCCTTGGTATTTTTTGCCCCAGGACGATAGGTGATTACAAAGTTAAATCTGGTAAAGAATAGCGACCACCTAGCTTGTCTAAGGGTGAGACGCTTAGCCGATTCTAGGTACAGAAGGTTCTTGTGATCCGTAATCACCGTGACGGGGTGGATTGCTCCCTCTAAGAAGTGACGCCACTCTTCAAGCGCCAGTTTAATCGCCAACAGTTCCCTATTTCCAATATCATAATTCTTCTCCGCAGAAGATAATTTTTTGGAAAAGAAAGCGCAAGGACGCCATTTGCCAGGAGACGGACCCTGAGACAATACAGCTCCCACTCCCACCTCTGACGCATCTACCTCGACAATAAAAGGCTGGGAGACATCAGGTTGAATTAGAACAGGTGCCGAGGTAAACCTCTCCTTTAGAGAGGAAAATGCATCTTTAGCGGCGTCAGACCATTTGGAAAAATCCGTCCCCTTCCTAGTCATGTCGGTAAGGGGTTTAACGATCACTGAATAATTTTTAATGAACTTTCTATAGAAATTAGCGAAACCCAAAAACCGTTGTAGGGCTCAAAAACCGTTGTAGGGCTTTAAGGTTCTCAGGAAGATCCCAATCTAAAATTGCCTGGACCTTCCCAGGATCCATGCGGAAACCTGAAGCAGATAATAGATATCCCAGGAACTGTAATTCCTGAACAGCGAAGACACATTTTTCAATTTTCGCATATAATTTATTCGTCCGTAGGACCTGCAGTACTTGCCTGACATGCACCTCATGTGTTTTCAGATCAGCCGAATAAATTAAAATATCATCTAGGTATATGACTACAAACCTGCCGATGAGATGACTAAAAATATCATTAACGAAATGTTGGAAGACAGCAGGGGCATTGGTCAGACCGAAAGGCATAACTAGATTTTCATAATGCCCCTCAGGGGTGTTAAAAGCTGTCTTCCACTCATCCCCTTCCCTGATACGAATCAGATTGTAGGCCCCCCTAAGATCAAGTTTGGAGAACCACTTAGCACCCGCAATCTGATTAAAAAGGTCAGGAATGAGAGGAAGAGGGTATGGGTCACGGATGGTTATCTGGTTTAACTCACGGAAATCTAAGCAAGGACGCAGGCCCCCATCTTTCTTTTTAACAAAGAAAAACCCTGCAGCCACGGGTGAAGAAGAGGGTCTGATGTGTCCCTTAGCCAGACTCTCGGAGATATAATCTTTCATGGCTTGTCTCTCGGGACCCGAAAGATTATACAACCTGGACTTGGGTAATTTTGCCCCGGGAATCAGGTTAACCGGGCAATCATAAGGACGATGAGGTGGTAGTTTCTGACAACCCTTTTCAGAAAAAACGTCCTCAAAGTCCGAAATAAATGTAGGTAGGGAAGCTATGGAGGCGATTAAGCAATTGTTATTTAAGCAATTCTCTCTGCAATGCTCACTCCACTCCAATATCTCCCTGGCCTGCCAATCCACCACTGGATTGTGCGCTACCAACCAGGGAAGACCCAATACCACCGGAGAGGGAAGGCCCTCCAGAACGTAACATGAAAGACACTCATTATGGTGGTCCCCTACCCGAAGGTGTAAATTACGAACAATGTGGGTGAGGTTTCTCTGAGACAGAGGAGCAGAATCTATAGCGAATACGGGAATAGGTCTCTGCAGCGTACAGAGAGACAAACCCATAGTGCGGGCAAAATGGGCATCAATCAAGTTTACCCCTGCTCCACTGTCTAGAAAAACAGAAATAGACTCCGTCTTAACACCAAAAACAATGACCGCTGGTAACACAAATTGAGATGTTCGTATGGAGGAAACGTATACCCCCCGGCTGACATCCTCCGCACAGCCCGGGGTTAGTAGTTTTCCGACGGTCTTTTGTTTTTGAGAAAGGAGGGACAGACATTAATGAAATGACCCCTCCCCCCACAGAAAAAACAAGCCCCCCCCCCTACGGCGAACCTCGGGAGGACGGACCTGACGAGAAGTTCCGCCTAGCTGCATAGGCTCATCTAAGGGCTCTTTCACACTTGCGTTGTTGGGATCCGGCATGCACTTCCGTTGCCGGAGGTGCCTGCCGGATCCGTAACAACGCAAGTGTACTGAAAGCATTTGAAGACGGAACCGTCTTCCAAATGCTTTCAGTGTTACTATGGCACCCAGGACGCTATTAAAGTCCTGGTTGCCATAGTAGTAGTGGGGAGCGGGGGAGCGGTATACTTACAGTCCGTGCGGCTCCCCGGGCGCTCCAGAATGACGTCAGAGCGCCCCATGCGCATGGATGATGTGATCCATGTGATCACGTGATCCATGCGCTTGGGGCGCCCTGACGTCACTCTGGAGCGCCCGGGGAGCCGCACGGACGGTAAGTATGCTGCTCCCCTGCTCCCCGCTACACTTACCATGGCTGTCAGGACTTTAGCGTCCCGGCAGCCATGGTAACTATTCAGAAAAAGCTAAATGTCGGATGCGGCAATGCGCCGAAACGACGTTTAGCTTAAGGCCGGATCCGGATCAATGCCTTTCAATGGGCATTGATCCCGGATCCGGCCTTGCGGCAAGTCTTCAGGATTTTTGGCCGGAGCAAAAAGCGCAGCATGCTGCGGTATTTTCTCCGGCCAAAAAACGTTCCGTACCGGAACTGAAGACATCCTGATGCATCCTGAACGGATTACTCTCCATTCAGAATGCATTAGGATAATCCTGATCAGTATTCTTCCGGCATAGAGTCCCGACGACGGAACTCTATGCCGGAAGACAATAACGCAAGTGTGAAAGAGCCCTAAGTCAGTACAGGCTGACTGTTGCTTGGGAGAGGTAACCAATTGCTCCGGAATTTTCGATCTCTCCCTAAGACGTCTATCTATTCTGATAGAGAGGGACATAACAGCATCAAGGGAAAGGGGGGTCTCATACAGCGCCAGTGCATCCTTAACTCTTTCAGATAACCCAGAGCAGAACTGACTCCTGAGAGCCGGGTCGTTCCACTGAGTATCCGTAGCCCACCTACGGAACTCTGAGCAATATTCCTCTGCTGACCGATCTCCCTGTAGGAGTCTCCGTAACTTCGACTCAGCCAGGGCGACTCGGTCAGGGTCATCATATATGAGACCCAAAGCCCCAAAAAATCCCTCCACTGACCGAAGAGCCTGAGAACCAGGGGGTAACGAGAACGCCCAGGATTGCGGATCCCCCTGAAGCAGGGAAATGACAATCCCTACCCGCTGTTCTTCATGACCTGAGGAGTAAGGGCGCAACTTAAAATATAATTTGCAGGCCTCACGGAACGTCGCAAATTTGTCCCTTCCCCCAGAAAATCTGTCGGGAAGAGCAACCTTGGGTTCAGTGACAACCTGGTTACCCATAGCAACCGCTGGGGGTGCGGTCTGCTGCATTTGCTGCTGTTGTTGGAGAACAGACGCCTTCAATCCTGCCACCTCCAAAGACAGGCTTTGAAGCTGTTCTGCCAAGGCATCAATAGGATCCATATTGGATTCTAAGTAGAGAGAGAGAAAAAAAAAAACAACAAACAAAAAATTAAAAAAAAAATTATTAATTTTTTTCTCAAAAAGTAAGGGCCAGTTATAATATCACGGTCGGCGTGGCTATCACATACGTGACACAGAGGGAGGGAACGAGGAAGGCCCTGCCCAAGTGAGAGGGAAGATGGTGACCCCTGACTCACCTGGCGGATGGCACCTGGCTGCCCTGACGTCCCTAGACGGGTTCCTCACCCGTACGCCGATCACGTGCCTAAAGCCCTGGCTTTCCCTGAGCTGAGCCCTAGGTAGTGAACAGGGCGATGGGAACACTAGTCCGCACCACTAACTCTAAGGGAAAACACCAAGGGGAGGACAGACAACACAGACTCAACATATATTCCCAGGTGGGCGACAACAGGAGACAACAATAAGCCAAACAGGGATCCGGAGGGTAGCACACAGGAACGACAACCAGGATTAACCACTCCAGTGGGTCAGTATAGATGTCCAGGCAGGAAGCTCTATAACTGGCAACTAGAGAAGTGTGAGGGGAGAATATAATCAGGTAGGGAGTGGCAGACAAGAAACAGCTGAGGAGGAGAAGCTACGGATCCCTGAGAGAGACAAAAAGGATAGCAAGGCAAACACAGAAAACAAAAACTAAGAAACACCATGATCTTTAGATATAGAGCGCGCAGCCACCCGCTGCGACTTCCTGACCCCGGGTATAACGGAGTCAGACGTGGCTCTTGATACCCTCGTGACACATTTTAACGGAAAAATATGTTGAATCAGAATTTCATGGTGTCAACAAATCCCAAAAAAGTTGGGACAAGGCCATTTTCACCACTGTGTGGCATCTCCCCTTCTTCTTACAACACTCAACAGACGTCTGGGGACCGAGGAGACCAGTTTCTCAAGTTTAGAAATAGGAATGCTCTCCCATTCTTGTCTAATACAGGCCTCTAACTGTTCAATCGTCTTGGGCCTTCTTTGTTGCACCTTCCTCTTTATGATGCGCCAAATGTTCTCTATAGGTGAAAGATCTGGACTGCAGACTGGCCATTTCAGTACCCGGATCCTTCTCCTACGCAGCCATGATGTTGTGATTGATGCAGAATGTGGTCTGGCATTATCTTGTTGAAAAATGCAGAGTCTTCCCTGAAAGAGGAAGAGGAAAGAGATGACGTCTGGATGGGAGCATATGTTGTTCTAGAACCTGAATATATTTTTCTGCATTGATGGTGCCTTTCCAGACATGCAAGCTGCCCATGCCACACGCACTCATGCAACCCCATACCATCAGAGATGCAGGCTTCTGAACTGAGCGTTGATAACAACTTGGGTTGTCCTTGTCCTCTTTGGTCCGGATGACATGGCGTCCCAGATTTCCAAAAAGAACTTTGAATCGTGACTCGTCTGACCACAGAACAGTCTTCCATTTTGCCACACTTCATTTTAAATGATCCCTGGCCCAGTGAAAACGCCTGAGCTTGTGGATCTTGCTTAGAAATGGCTTCTTCTTTGCACTGTAGAGTTTCAGCTGGCAACGGCGGATGGCACGGTGGATTGTGTTCACTGACAATGGTTTCTGGAAGTATTCCTGAGCCCATTCTGTGATTTCCTTTACAGTAGCATTCCTGTTTGTGGTGCAGTGTCGTTTAAGGGCCCGGAGATCACGGGCATCCAGTATGGTTTTATGGCCTTGACCCTTACGCACAGAGATTGTTCCAGATTCTCTGAATCTTCGGATGATGTTATGCACAGTTGATGATGATAGATGCAAAGTCTTTGCAATTTTTCGCTGGGTAACACCTTTCTGATATTGCTCCACTATCTTTCTGCGCAACATTGTGGGAATTGGTGATCCTCTACCCATCTTGGCTTCTGAGAGACACTGCCACTCTGAGAAGCTCTTTTTATACCCAATCGTGTTGCCAATTGACCTAATTAGTGTTAATTGATCTTCCAGCTCTACGTTATGCTCAAATTTACTTTTTCCAGCCTCTTATTGCTGCTTGTCCCAACTTTTTTGGGATTTGTTGACACTGTGAAATTTGGAATCAACGTATTTTTCCTTTAAAATGATACATTTACTCGGATTAAATGTTTGATCTGTCATCTACGTTCTATTACAAATAAAATATTGACATTTGCCATCTCCACATCATTGCATTCAGTTTTTATTCACAATTTGTTTAGTGTCCCAACTTTTTTGGAATCCGGTTTGTAGAAATTATCATGCACACAACGCAGATTTTGACCTACGGTCCAGAGTTCAAAATCCGCAGCATGTCAATTTATTTTATTTTTTCTGATGCGGATTGACCACATGGATTTCCCTGCTAACACCTGCGGATTTCAGTGCTGATTGTCCACACATCAATCCTGAGGCCTCTTTCACACGACCGTATGGCTTTTTCAGTGTTTTCCGTTGTTCCATTTTTTTGTTTCCGTTGTGTTTCCGTTTCTGTTCCGTTTTTCCGTATGGCATATACAGTATACAGAAATTACATAGAAAAAAATGGGCTGGGCATAACATTTTCAATAGATGGTTCCGCAAAAATGGAGCGGATACAGAAGACATACGGATGCATTTCCGTATGTGTTCCTTTTTTTTTGCGGACCCATTGACTTGAATGGAGCCACGGAACGTAATTTGCGGGCAATAATAGGACATGTTCTATCTTTCAACTAAATGGAAAAATGGAAATACGGAAACTGAATGCATACGGAGTACATTCCGTTTTTTTTGCGGAACCGTATACGGAACGCAAAAAACAGCCCGTAAACGGAAAAATAACCCGGTCGTGTGAAAGAGGCCTGAATGTGTGCATTTACCCTAAGGGCTCTTTCACACGAGCGGATGCCGTGCGTGGAATCCGCTGCTGAAAGAGAGCCAAGCCCCGCTCCGGACAGCAGAGACACGGAGCAGTAACATGATAGATAATGCTCTTTGCAGGTAAGTATTTAGCTTTTCTTGTTTTTTTTCTTGTTTTTTTTTCTTTTATGTGCCAACTTTGGGGGACATGAGGGGGCCAGGGTGCACACAGGAGGACGTGTGGGGGGGAAATATGGAGGGATTCTGTGTGGGGGCAAATTTTTTTATTTTATGTGCCAACTTTGGGGGACATGAGAGGGGTGCACACAGGACGGTGGGGGGGGGGGAATATAATGGGCTACTGTGTGGGGGCAAATTATTATGGGAGAGATTACTATGTGGGGGGAAAATTACTATATGGGCAATGTGGGGGGCAGTGTGGGGGACACTACTGTGTGGGGGCAGTGTGGGGGACACTACTGTGTGGGGGCAGTGTGGGGGACACTACTGTGTGGAGGCAGCGTGGGGGACACTACTGTGTGGGGAACACTACTGTGTGGGGGACAGTGTGGGGGACACTACTGTGTGGGGGACACTACTGTATGGGGCAGTGTGGGGGACACTACTGTGTGGGGGCAGTGTGGGGGACACTACTGTGTGGGGCAGTGTGGGGGACACTACTGTGTGGGGGCAGTGTGGGGGACACTACTGTGTGGGGGACACTACTGTGTGGGGGCAGTGTGGGGGACACTACTGTGTGGAGGCAGCGTGGGGGACACTACTGTGTGGGGAACACTACTGTGTGGGGGACAGTGTGGGGGACACTACTGTGTGGGGGACACTACTGTATGGGGCAGTGTGGGGGACACTACTGTGTGGGGGCAGTGTGGGGGACACTACTGTGTGGGGGCAATGTGGGGGAAATTACTGTGTGGGAGGCAGTGTGGGGAAAATTACTGTTTGGGGGCAGCGTGGGGGATGTTGATATTGGGGAGGCACTGTAGGGGCCATTCTATTATTTCTGGGGACACTATACAGGGATTATTATCTGGAGCACAATAGAGGGTGTTATTACTGGGGCGCTCTAGGGGACATTATAACTGCTGTAGACACTATAGGGACATTTGGGGTAATTTATCAAACTGGGCTAAAGTAGAACTGGCTTAGTTGCCCATAGCAGCCAATCAGATTCCACCTTTCATTTTTGACAGCTCTTTTGGAAATCCAGTTCTACTTTACACCAGTTTGATAAATGACCCCAATTATGTCTACTGGGGTCACTATTTTTCAGCAGTATAGTACCTGGGGCATTGGTGGGCACAACGGGCACAGTATTGGGGGTGGCAGCAGGATGACACTGTGGGGACACCAGGATGGGTTGAGGTTGATGGAAAAACTGAGAAATCTAACGTGTCTGTTTTTTAAACTCTGTAGGGACGAGATGCGGCTGAAAGAATTTGTCATGGTGGTCTAACGGAGGAGAAGAGGAAAGAGAAGGTCTACATGACAGGAGATGTCCCTGGATGTAAGAGGTATGTGGTCAAGTATTGGGAAGGGGGGTGCCAGAGAAAGGACCCGTCCCGGGTGCCAAACACCCTGGGCACGCCACTGCAAAGCGTTTTTTCCAATAAGCATCTATTAAAAATATTCCACTTTTTTCACTTTGCAGCTGGCATCAACTTGGCCATAATTCGGCATAACAGTGTTTATGAGTGCTCAAGAGAGCAGAGAAAAGGGCTAGAGATTGAGCCCAGATATACCCATAATTTCGTCCAGGCAGCCCCCCTGATGTTAGCATCGCAGCATTTCATGCGCCGATGCTCTCCTTTGCCCTGCGCTGGATCGCACAGGACATGGGCTCTTTTATTTACAATAACACACTGTGTGTTCGGTGATGTCACCGGCTCTGATGGGCGGGCTTTAGCGATACCCTAGCTGTTTTACAGGCAAGAGCAGCGCTAAAGCCCGCACATCAGTGCCAGTGATGTGACCGGGCTTACTGCTGGGTGGAAGCCTCCGCCTGGCAGCCCCATGGAGAGCCCGGTTCATCACCGGAACTCCAGAAAATTGCACTGCATGATTTAGCGCAGGTCAAAGGAGAGCATCGGAGCATGAACTGCTCCAATGCTCAAGTCAGGGGGGCTGCCGGGGTGAAAATGGGGATATGTCCGGGTTCAGCTCTGAACCCGAACAACCCCTTTAATTTGCCCCTCATTAATTATCCCTTGATAAATCCGTTTTTTCTTTGCTGGCATCTGGCGGCTGTTTTCTTGTAAGGTTACTTTCACATCTGCGTTGTGATATCCCATTTTGAGATCCAGCACAGGGTCTCAAAGCCACAGCAGAAGGTTTCAGTTTTGTCCCCAAGCAGTGTTTTGTGTGTGGCATGGGAAACTGAAGAAGCAGGATCCGGCACCAAAAACCATGTAAGGCCTCGTTCACATTTCCGTTTTTCACTGACGTGCGCTGTCCACATTTTCTGCAGACAGCACACGTACCCATTTATTTAAATGTGTCTGTTCACATTTCAGTATTTTTTTACTGACCGTGGGTCAGTAAAAAAATCACGGGCACTACTTTGATCCGTGATGCGGACTAAGCATGCCCATTAAAGTCTATGGGTTCATGAAAATTACTGACACACATCCGTGTTGTGTCCGTGTTGCATCCGTTTTTCATTGAAGACTAATAGGAGATTTTTTGGAAATAAATTTTTAGCTGAGCAACGTCAGTGAATTGCGGATGACACACGGATGGTAAAAATGGACACACGGACCAACCATGGATCCCTCACGGACAGCGAACACATACGCTTTTTTTCACGGACGTGACACTGACATAGAAATGTGAATGAGGCCTAACACTGAGTTCATATCACCGTTTAGCTTTCCGTTCTTCTGATCCGTCAGAAGAAAGAGAGAGAAAAAACAAAAGGGATCCTGTTACATCAGGCTGGGTTCACATCACCGTTATGGATTCTGTTATTGTTTTCCGTTATAACAGAAAATAACGGAATCCATAAGACGGCAGTCAAAACGGACAGGACTTTGTTTTCTGTTCTGCATAACGGAAACCAAACGGATGCGTTATGATTGCCCATAGACTTCTATTATGATGGAAAGCAAAATGTAATGCCTCTAAAGGTTTACGTTTTGACTTCTGTCTTATGGATTCCGTTATTTTCTGTTATAACGGAAAACAATAACAGAATCCATAACAGTGATGTGAACCCAGCCTAAGGGCTCATGCACACAGCTGTCGCCCGGCCGTGGCTGTATTGCGGCCTGCATACAGCGGGTCCGCAATATACGGGCACCGGCCGTGTGCACCCCACATCACGGGTGCGGTGCGGAACGGAAGCACGGATCGGAAGCCCACGGAAGCACTACGGAGTGCTTCCGTGGTGTTTCTGTCCGTGCCTCCGCACCGCAAAAAAAAAATAGAACATGTTCTATTTTTTACAGTGCAGTCGGATCACAGATTTATTCAAGTTGAATGGATCTTGATCCGTCCCGGCCGCCGCACAGATGCCACCCTGGTTATTCAAGCATGTGTGATTAGGGTTGCCACCCGTACGGGATTGACCCGGACAGTCCGGGTTTGTAATCCTGTGCCCGGGTACAAGGCTTTCTCAGACCCAGGCACAGTTAGATTCATGCAGAGACGTCTTCTCTGACTTCTACGCTTGCCTGCCCAGTGCCCTCACCTGTCATGACAGCTGGTGGCGGTGCGGGCGGTGAGTGAGCGGCCGGCGTGAATCCGTGATGTCAGAGTCAGCGGCGCCGGCAATGAGGTGGGACAGGACTGTCAGTCAGCCTCGGAGGAGGACGTCAGCTGACTGAGCCTGTCACACTGCCGGCGCTGCGATCAGCTGAGCGAGCCGCAGCACTGGCAGCCCCTGTGAGTCTGTGTCTGTTGTGACTGTGCAGGAAGGGTTAAGGAATAGGAGTGGCAGTGCCTGTGACCTGGAGAGGCTGGAGTCTGGACTGGAGGGGGCTGCATACTGCAAGCTAGACTCACTCCTCAAATAAACTATTTTACGTTGTTGCCAATTGCCAACATTTTTCAATTGATCCAGATCCGTCAAAGTAAACATGAGTGTGAATAAGTCCCAGCCACATTCTGCAGAACGCAGGATAAAGGTCCTTACGATGCAGCCATTTTCCTGGTGATATTTCTATAAACCCCCTATTAATAAATAACAGACTACAAGACAATTGCGGCCAACGGACTCCTGTACAGAACCAGCAGGAGCTTGTGTGTAAAGGCAGCTCTCTAAAGAAGCAATCCGCTCCCTCCTCCCTCCCTCTCCTTCTCTCTGCTAGTCAGTACTAGAGGAAGTGACATCAGAGAGGGAGGGAGCCTGGGAGTCTGGGAGAGGAGAAATCATTCTCTGGCAGCCGCCTGCTCATGGAGCTGCTCCACTCCAGGCAGGCTCGGACTGGCCCACAGGGGTACAGGGGAAACCCCCGGTGGGCCCCTGAGCAAGGTGGGCCCCTAGTCCCCCACCCCCTGCACAAGTGGCACATAACACAGTAGATTTACTGCACTACATACATATATTCAGTGTACATCACCTCAACCAGCCGATGTTCATATACAAAACTTGTTAGATTATTATATTTAAATGTATCTGTATAGTGGCCCCCCAAAATAAATTTTACTGGTGGGCCCTAGGTGCCCCAGTCCAACACTGACTCCAGGCAGCCCAGCAGCAGACTCTTCTTTTCGTCTGGGACTGGGAGGGAGACAGTCAGTAAAAAAAGGTATTTAAAACGTTTGAAGACAGTTTTTAATTAAAAATATTATTTGGAAGGGGGCAGTGGGCACGCACGGCACTTGTTAGTATTGCACATAAAACATGCCCCCATAAAAAAATGCCACAGATAACCAGTGTGACATGTTTTGTGGGGGCATCTTTTTTTATGTGCAATACTACATATCGTCCAAATACAGACATCCAAATTTCATGTTGGTGCAAAATCAATTTTTATTGATAGTTGTAGCGGTAAGTGCTTTTGGGGCGGTGCAGGGTCCCCTTTATCAGGCCCAGAAATGCGCTTGTCGTTTCAATGACAGCTATCAATA
The DNA here is from genome assembly GCF_905171765.1 of Bufo bufo. Taxonomy (NCBI): domain Eukaryota; kingdom Metazoa; phylum Chordata; class Amphibia; order Anura; family Bufonidae; genus Bufo; species Bufo bufo. Next base: position 142,644,348 of record NC_053389.1, read on the forward strand.
AAATGGATTTGCACTATAGATGTACCGCCGAACTACCGATACCGATACTAATATCGCTACCAATACAGAATATTTGGGCGAGTACTTGTACTCGCCCAAATGCTCCGATACCTTCCCCGATATTGGAACTTCCGGTCGTAGGGAGATGTCCCTCTGACTGGCAGCGCCAAAGGAGCATACAGCCGACTTCCTTTCCAATCAGGAAGCCGGGAGGTGGGTTATCATCCGCCTTCTGGCTTCCTAATTGGCTAGGAAGCCTGCTTCACTTGTTTCTAGGCAGCCTGGCTTCCTAACCAATCAGCAAGCTGGGCAGTATGTCCTGACTCGCGTCCCAGCCTCCTGATTGGTCAGGAAGGTACGCTGCCTACAAAAAAGTGAATTTACCCAAAAATTTCCGCCAGGTGCTAAAGTGTTCGGGTTTGGCTTGAAGAAAAGGTGGCAACCCTATGTGTGATCCTGCACAACTTCGTCAGGATTCGTGATGTTTCTTCAGATCCTGGAGAGGGCCAAAACCTGACAGCTATATCTGTTAGATATGATCTTAGCCGACATAGACGACCTGGAACAGCTAGAATGGCGGTTCGGGAAATGTATGCCGACTATTTCTCCAGCCCTGAGGGGGCATTGCCATGTCAAATGGATGCAGTTTGTGGCAGACATTGATGATTGCTGGACTCTGGATATCTTAGGTTTTTTATTTTTTAGTTAGGTCCTTTAAATGTGCTAGATAGTGTAGGGACTCGCAAGACAATGAGGGCCCTTGATGTGGGCTTGCGGGCTGGGGTATATAGTAGGCAAATAACATGGTCAATGTAACCCTTTCATCTCGTGTGCCAGTATATTGGCCATAAAAACATGTGACAATAAAGTGACCATATATTTGAATATATATACCCTCTAAATATATTTTCTACATCATGCTATATGCTTGTTTCCATTTGTAACGACCAGCCAACAATCCATCAGTGGTGGCAGTGCTTGGACACTAGATGAAAGAACGATGGCTTCTGCGCTCCCATGGTCCCGGCCACTAAAGACGCCTGCGCTTTATCATCTAGTGTGAAGGCACTACCATCACTGATGGATAGCAGGGTGTTGTTTATACCTTGGAAATTAATAACCATACAGCATAGGAAGCAATAGAGCTACTAACAGTCTCTTAGTAATCTTCTTGTATTAACTTTATCATGTCAAAATTTAAAATGGTATACGTTATCCAGACCCTTTACCGGTAATTAGAAAAGTGTGCTTATGTATTACTAATTTGTCATATTGGTTCTTTTTCAGGTCCTATTGTAATGATGAGAAGTATACGTAGCAAAACATGGATGTCCTTGAAATCCCGGAAATGAGTCAAAATATTATAATGTTTAAATGTACGAGTGTATGCTCTAATAAAAATACAGGGAGTGCAGAATTAATAGGCAAGTTGTATTTTTGAGGATTAATTTTATTATTGAACAACAACCATGTTCTCAATGAACCCAAAAAACTCATTAATATCAAAGCTGAATATTTTTGGAAGTAGTTTTTAGTTTGTTTTTAGTTTTAGCTATTTTAGGGGGATATCTGTGTGTGCAGGTGACTATTACTGTGCATAATTATTAGGCAACTTAACAAAAAACAAATATATACCCATTTCAATTATTTATTTTTACCAGTGAAACCAATATAACATCTCAACATTCACAAATATACATTTCTGACATTCAAAAACAAAACAAAAACAAATCAGTGACCAATATAGCCACCTTTCTTTGCAAGGACACTCAAAAGCCTGCCATCCATGGATTCTGTCAGTGTTTTGATCTGTTCACCATCAACATTGCGTGCAGCAGCAACCACAGCCTCCCAGACACTGTTCAGAGAGGTGTACTGTTTTCCCTCCTTGTAAATCTGACATTTGATGATGGACCACAGGTTCTCAATGGGGTTCAGATCAGGTGAACAAGGAGGCCATGTCATTAGATTTTCTTCTTTTATACCCTTTCTTGCCAGCCACGCTGTGGAGTACTTGGACGCGTGTGATGGAGCATTGTCCTGCATGAAAATCATGTTTTTCTTGAAGGATGCAGACTTCTTCCTGTACCACTGCTTGAAGAAGGTGTCTTCCAGAAACTGGCAATAGGACTGTGAGTTGAGCTTGACTCCATCCTCAACCCGAAAAGGCCCCACAAGCTCATCTTTGATGATACCAGCCCAAACCAGTACTCCACCTCCACCTTGCTGGTGTCTGAATCGGACTGGAGCTCTCTGCCCTTTACCAATCCAGCCACGGGCCCACCCATCTGGCCCATCAAGACTCACTCTCGTTTCATCAGTCCATAAAACCTTAGAAAAATCAGTCTTGAGATATTTCTTGGCCCAGTCTTGACGTTTTAGCTTGTGTGTCTTGTTCAGTGGTGGTCGTCTTTCAGCCTTTCTTACCTTGGCCATGTCTCTGAGTATTGCACACCTTGTGCTTTTGGGCACTCCAGTGATGTTGCAGCTCTGAAATATGGCCAAACTGGTGGCAAGTGGCATCTTGGCAGCTGCACGCTTGACTTTTCTCAGTTCATGGGCAGTTATTTTGCGCCTTGGTTTTTCCACACGCTTCTTGCGACCCTGTTGACTATTTTGAATGAAACGCTTGATTGTTCGATGATCACGCTTCAGAAGCTTTGCAATTTTAAGAGTGCTGCATCCCTCTGCAAGATATCTCACTATTTTAGACTTTTCTGAGCCTGTCAAGTCCTTCTTTTGACCCATTTTGCCAAAGGAAAGGAAGTTGCCTAATAATTATGCACACCTAATATAGGGTGTTGATGTCATTAGACCACACCCCTTCTCATTACAGAGATGCACATCACCTAATAGGCTTAATTGGTAGTAGGCTTTCGAGCCTATACAGCTTGGAGTAAGACAACATGCATAAAGAGGATGATGTGGTCAAAATACTCATTTGCCTAATAATTCTGCACGCAGTGTAATGTGTTTATGTTATATTATGAAAAGTCTCATACAATGTGTTTGTGTGAAAAAACTACTTATGTAGAATAATTACAGAAGGCAATAAAGGATTAAGTGTAAATAACAGTATTTTTTACTATAACAAAAATAAAATAAATATGGCTTTTACTTTAGCCTTTTTACCAGACAAATATATTACAATATAAAACAAAAATTTAATAAAATTATTAATCAAACTGCTCCCTTGTAAAGGGGGCTTGTCCATGCCTTGGAGGCGCACCCATTTCCCCTGGTGGGCCAAAAGAAGGATGCCCCGACACAACAGGACGCCCATAATAAGGCCTATCTTGAGTAAACAAAGGCTGGGAAAAACCAGCCTGACTTTGCCCTTGACTACCAGTACTCGGGCCTGGTTGGGGGTGTATGTCTCCAGCCAGTCCCCGATGTTTCAGTTGATCCACGCATTTTTTTTTTTTTTTTTTGTATTAATAATTTTTATTTTCATAAAAAACATACATGTAGAAAGAACGTATCACATGTAACAATACAGGTACACATATCTCATTTACAAAATGGTTTTAAGGGAATTCAGTGAAGTAAAGACGTTGTCATCTATATACTACTTCAGTAGTACTGGTGGGTCAGATATTGAAGAAATAGTACAGTGCGTATAAGTCGGTTGACATAGTGATCAAGAGGAGGGGAGAGGTGGAAGGGGAGGTATGAAGAATAGACAGGGGGACGGAGGGGGGTAAGAGGAGGCAATTCTATGGTAAGAGATATCACACACTCATCTGAAAAACATTATGAGAAATGTCTGAATTCCTTCCACGGGTTCCAGATTTTTAGAAAAACAGATCTTGTTCTCAGTTCCCAATGGGAAATTTCCTCCATTCTATATATTTGGTCTATCTTAGCAAACCAACTCTCGTGGCTGGGAGTATCTTGTGTAAGCCATAGCTTTGGGAGAAGTAGTCTAGCTGCGCTTAACATAAGTAGGAAGAGAGAGGCTTTATATTTAGGGATTTTCTGGACTCCCAGAGAGAGAAGGGCTATTTCCGGGGTACAGGAAATATTCGTCTGGCATATTTTGTTGATGGTCCTCAGTATCTCCTCCCACCATCTCTTGACCACACCACAAGACCACCACATGTGGAAATAAGAACCCTTCTCTGATTGACATCTCCAACAGAGATCTGAAGAGTCCCTGCTATATAGGCAAGTTTTGTCTGGGGTTTTATACCAGCGTGATAAAATCTTATAGCTATTTTCTTGGGCTCGGGTACATCTAGAGATTTTATGTGGGGAGATCAGCATGGAAGAAATTTCAGCTTCTGATAAGGAGCGATGTAGATCTCTTTCCCATAGGCCTACTATAGCAGGTTTGGGATCAGAGACTGGGCTTTTTAAATTCTTATATATTGTGGAAATAGTCTTGGGAGGGTATAGCTTAGTATTTAAGAGTTTTTCAAACCAGAAGAGTTCGGTATGGGTCGGAGTGCTTTTGAGTAAAGAGAGAGTTTCTGCTTTCAAGAAGCTCAGCGTGATGGTGTTGCTGGGCTTAATTTTCAGGAGGTCGTATAACTTTTGGTCAGATAGTAAGGTCCCATCTGTGTCCACCAGTGTCTCTATAGGGGAGTCAGAGGCGCGCAGGGAGGGGGGAAAGCTATCTCTAAGTTCTTTCGGAGCAAGGGAGATTATGTCTTTAATAAGTAGTAGTAAGGGGGAGGGGAGGGACATGGAGCTTTTATTAGTTATAAACCAATTCCAGGTTTTCAAAGTATTCCTAATCACAGTGTTAGGAATAGAGCGCAGGCCGGGGAGAGGTTTTCCTGATAGTAATAGGGCCCTTAAAGGGGTGGTTAGGTAAGAGTTTTCCAGTGTAACCCATGTTTTGGAGGGGGGGGATCTAATCCAATCTATAATCCTACAGAGGAGAATAGATCTCATGTATATTTCAGGGTCGGGCAACCCTATTCCCCCAGCTCTTTTTGGTTTGGAAAGGGTGGATAAGGAGATACGGGGAGCCTTGCCTTGCCAAATAAACTTACGTATTAGTTTGTTCAGGAGAGTAAAGAATGACCTAGGCAATTCTATAGGGAGCGACTGCATTAGATATGTAAGCCGTGGCATAATGAGGGACATTAGAAGGTTTTTTCTCCCAAACCAAGATAGAAAGGGAAAGTCAAGTGAGTCTAATTGGGCAGAAATGGATGATAATAAGGGTTTAAAATTTAAGGCATAAAGGTCGGTTAAAAAAGGGGTAAGTTTAACACCCAAGTATGTTAATTGCTGGGTATTCCAGTTAAAGGGGGTGGAAGCTTTGAGGGAGGAGAGAGTCGCGCGGGGCAGACCCATGTGAATCACCTGGGATTTAGTGGGGTTAACTTTAAAGTTGGATATGGACCCAAATCTGTTCAAAAGCGAGAGAATTATGGGCATGGATTTCAAGGGGTTAGTAGTAATAATCAAGAGGTCATCCGCGAATGCAGCCAACTTAAACTCCAGACCCCCTACATGAAGGCCTCGGATGTCTCTCTCCTGCCTCAAAGCCTGCATAAGTGTCTCCATAATAAGGACAAAGATAAGAGGGGAAAGAGGGCATCCCTGCCTAGTCCCATTGCTAATTGGGAAGTTAGATGAGAGGGTTCCATTGACCGACACGGACGCCGAGGAGTGGGTATACATCGAGAAGATTGAATTAACAAAAGAGTCTGGGAATTGAAATTTTTGCAGAGTGAGACGGATATATGACCAGTCCACCCTGTCAAAAGCCTTTTCGGCGTCCGTGCCGATCAAGGTTAAGGGCGAGGATCTGTAAGAGGCGTAGAAAAGAGAATTCAGGACCTTGGCAGTATTGTCCTTGCCCTCTCGGCCCTTAACAAAACCAACCTGGTCAGGATGGATCAGTAAGGGAAGGTAGTTGTTCAAGCGAAGGGCGAGCATTTTGGCTAAAAGCTTCAAATCCACATTAAGTAAAGAAATGGGACGATAGTTGGAGCAGGAGGAGGGGTCCTTCCCGTCCTTAGGGATTATAGTGATGGTGGCCCTAGTCATGTCTGAGGATACTGGTTTACCCTCCAGAGAGGAATTATAGATTGGGAGAAGGAAGGGGGTCAGAATGCTCTGAAAAGCGGAATAGTATGGAATCGGGAGGCCATCCGGACCCGGGCATTTCCCATTGGGGGTAGATTTTATGGCTGATTCTAGTTCCTGGGTCGAGAAGGGCCTAGCGAGAGACTCTTTCTGGGAGGGGGTTAGGGTTGGGAGAGTGAGGGACTCTAGAAAGTGGTTTATGTGGGGTATTTTCTCCTCAGGGGAATATTTTAGCTCCTGAGAGGGGAGATTATATAATGACTCATAAAAGAGCTTAAATTGGTCTGCGATTTCCTTAGATTTAAACAAGGACGAGCCCTGGGGGGTTTTAATGCATTGAACAAATCGGGACTCCCTCCTCTGTTTAATCCTCCTCATCATGAACTTAGAAGCTTTATCGCCATGAGCGTAAAACTTCTGCTGGGAAGATAAGAAGTATTTAGCAGAGCGTTCATTCAGGAGGTTTTTAAGCTCAGTCCTTAGAGAAAGGAGTTCCGACAGGTGCAAGGCAAGGTGAGATTGTTTGTGTTTCTTCTCAATAGTGTGGATCCGAGACAGAAGGAGATTCAATTTTTTCTCTGCTTCTTTTTTGAGGAATGAGCAAAGGCTTATGAGTTTGCCCCTGATATAGGGCTTGTGGGCGTCCCATAACGTTTGGGGGGATATATCCGGGGTGTTATTAATGGAGAAGTACTCTTCAAGATGGGAGGCTATCTGGTTTTTATGAGAGGTATTGCTAAGTAGTGATTCATTAAATCGCCAGACTGGGGATCCAGGAGGGGAGGATAAAAGATGCAGTTCACATGAGACTGGGGCATGGTCAGATAATGTAATGTCGCCAATCTTGGCAAGCTTGCATAGTTGCAGTTTATCTTTAGGTAGGAAGATATAATCAATCCTGGTGTAGGTGTCATTTGCTGCCGAGTAGAAGGAGAAGTCCAATTCGTCTGGGTGTAAACACCTCCAGACGTCTACCAGGCCCAAATTAAATATTTTGACTTGGAGGGATCTAAGGCTTTTATGAGAAATTGAGGACTTTTTAGAAGAGGAATCCAAAAGTGGATTTAGGGTAAGATTAAAATCTCCTCCCAAGATTAAAGAGCCCTCAACATGAGCTTCTATTAGGTTTATGAGGGAGAGAAGCCACTCCACCTGTCCTGAATTTGGGGCGTAAACATTCACCAGAGTGACAGTTTGCTGTCCAATTAAGCCCTTAAGGATAAGGTATCTACCTTCTGGATCCAAAATTTGCGAAAGGAGGGTGAAAGGAAAGTTTTTACGGAAACCTATGCTCACACCCCTCGAGGCCGCACCCCCAGCCCCACAATGGAACCAAGTGGGATATTTGGCATAGGAGAGATTGGGATAGTGGCCGTGTTTAAAATGGGTCTCCTGGAGGAAAATAATAGAGCCATTAGCCTTTTTCAATAATGAGAATATTCTACATCTCTTAGAAGGGGATCTCAGACCCTTGACATTGTAGGAAATCAGGTGGACGTCCGACATCATCATTTATAAAGCGAGGTAAGGGAAAGATTCAAGGACGCCAACCTGGTTCCCCCAATAAGGGTGCTGCCCGTTAAGGCGAGGGGCCAAGGACCAACAAATGAAACAAAAAAGACCTGTTTGAAGAGGAAAGAGGACCCTGGGTATGCAGCAGTGTTCTGAAACCTCGCGTCCACAAGGCAGCACCGGGCTATCCTGTGGTTAGAGAAGGAATACCTGTCAGAAAATAAAAAATTAAGAACAAATAACAGAAAACACAACAAAAGCCTGAGATCAGGCCTAAACCTGAGATTACTGTTAACGCATAATAGAGCACAATACAGTAATTTTAACAGTGACATAGACGTCAGGGGGGGAATTAGACTAAACGTCATGTAATTATGTAGATAATACCCTTAGAGGGCCAATACTACTGGATAGCTAGGTAATAGGGGGGAGGGCAGGTAATCATTTATCTGGCAGAGAAAGTCTCTTAGGGGTAGAAGCAGGATAGTTCTTCTTGGTCTTATGCGCTCTTGGGGTGCGCAAGGTCTCCCAGGAAGATATCACAGGTAGTGAGGTTGAAGGTGGAAGGCTCTGGACCATCTCCCAATTTTCTATTTCCAGAGGAGGAATTTTCAGATGGGCATAAACCTTTTCTAAGTCCCCATAGGAGGAAATGTTGACCCGTCGTCCTTCGTATGCAAAAGACAGACCAAATGGAAAGGTCCATCTGTATATGGTGTTATGTTGACGGAGCCATTCCGTTAGTGGCTTCAGGAAGCGGCGTTTCTTCAAGGTAGACTGTGATAGGTCTTGAAAGACTGATATATGGTTGTTTTCCCACCTCAGAGGTTCAGCTTGCCTGGCTCCGGATAAGATGGCCTCCTTGACAGGAAAGTGCAAAAATTTGCAAATGACCTCTCTGGGAGGCTCAGAGGCTTGTGGCTTGGGACGCAGGGCTCTGTGGGCTCTCTCTAAGATCACTTCATGGACCGAGTCTGGGCCCAGGATTTGCAGGCAAATTTTGGTGATTGTGTGTGGCACATCTACTGGGGATACAGACTCAGGGATCCCACGAAATCGCAGGTTGTTCCTCCTCCCTCTGTTTTCCTGGTCCTCAACGGCTGCATATAGTGAGTTGAGGTGGTTTTGGCATATCATGAGGCTATTAGCTGCCTCCGATTGGTGGCTGATGATGACCGCCTGATTATCTTCTAGGCCCTCCACTCTTCTGCCTATGTGGCGGACGTCCTCCTTGATGGAGGCTAAATCCAGGCTGATAGGGCCCAGGGCGTCTAATAAGGCTTCTTTAAGGTAGGAGCGGGATATGGGGAGGCTATCGGGGTCAGGAGAATCATCTCTTACCCCCTCAGATTCGGCCGTCTCTCTGGCTGCTCTGTTGTTGCCGCTCCTAGGAGTGCCGGGCGCCATCTTGGGCTCTCTATTCACAGCAGCAGCCGCTGCTTTCTTGAGAAACCGATCCATATCGCCAGGTTGACTGGCGAAACGAGCTTGATCGGCTTGGGCAGAAGGCTTTTGGTCACCAATCTTGACCATTCTAGCTATCAGTGAAGCAGTAAATCCAGGCTTTCAGGGTAAATCTGCAGGAGAGCAGCGCTTCACATGTCCGCTCTGTTTCGGCGCTAGCTCCGCCCCCCCTTGATCCACGCATTTTACCAACTCCAAAGTATCCATGTTGGTGTCCATGATGTTGATGACAGATGTCACCACATTAGCAAATATCGTTTGCTTCTCAGAATATTTTTTTAATATAGGGAGCAAAGCCTTTTAGAATGCACTCCTCCTTTGTTTCATCCTTTTTTTTCTGGAGATACTCAAGCACATGGTGGTCTATATGTGCACGAGTATCTCCAGACTCTGAGGAGCGTTGCCTCCCACCCCTTCTGACCCATGACCTAGGCTGGAGTGGCTCTCCGCTGGATGGCACATTTTCTGGTGGCTCGGGATTGGGGCCTCTTCTGTTAGCTCCTGGCATAGGGGCTCCTATGCCGGGATTCCTTGTCCCTCTGACAAATGGGCCGCTGGGGAGTGGGACCCTGCTGGCTCATCTGGGTTTGAGGAGGACTCGCCGGCAGCCTCTGGATGAAGGTTGTCCACAGTACTAAAAGGAGAATGACAAAGGTTTAAAGAGCATCAAAATAAACAAAAATGTGTATTTACAATATGTGCTTATTCACATATGTTCACAATTATATTGCATTATACAATAATAAAACGCAATTTAACTTACGTCCTTAGCTCCAGAACTGGAGAAAGAAACTGCAACTGAGCATTGTACAAATATGTTGTTTTTTTTTTAAGGGCACCGTCCCCTCAAATTGCATTTGTTCCCTGCGGTACTGGTCACGGCAGGACTGCCAACATGTTTTCAACGTAACATACAGTACATAACTTACTGCTCACTTATTGAAGTACACAAAATGCACACAAACTTATGACTGTAAATTCATTCCACATTATGGCACATAACTAGTTAATAATTTATAATGACAAGAACAGTTTGAACCTTTAAGGGTCCATTCACACGTCCACAGAATGGGTCCGCATCCGTTCCGCAAATTACGGAACGGGTGCGGACCCATTCATTTTTTAATGGGGCCGGAACGGATGCGGACAGCACACAGTGTGCTGTCCGCATCCGCATTTCCAGTTTGAAATAAGCTCTGCTGTGGCCTACTACACACTGCACCTGTCTTCAAAACGTTATTTACAAACTGAAAGCACATGGCTATTGTGGGCCTAGCCTAAGAATCTGCAGCACGGATCCGCAAAAAACGGATGAAATACGGTGGCGTTCAGTATTTTTTGCAGACCCATTGACTTGAAGGGAGCCACGGACAGTGATTTGCGGACAATAATAGGACAAGCACTACTTTTTTGCGGAACGGCCATGTGGACATACGGACACGGAATGCACACGGAGTGGTTTCAGGTTTTTTTTTTACAGACCCACTGAAGTGAATGGTTCCACATACGGTCCGCAAAAAAAGCGGAACGGACACGGAAAGAAAATACGTTCGTGTGCATGAGCCCTTATACTGAAGGAAAGGGGAACTATGGGCTGATGGGAGGTGAGGAAGATTTTCCCCTAAAATATATTACAAAGTTTTTTGTATTCACATGTACTACTAAATTATGAAAAAAAGAATGTACCGTATAACGATAAGTACACTCAGCTGGTAGCACATAGTACTCAAATGTCACCAGCACTTCCATAACTGTAAACTAACGCCCTGTTCTTAATTTTATTAACCACTTAATTACCGGAGTGTTTATCCCCCTTCCTTACCAGGCCAGTTTTTCAGTTATAACAATGCGTCTATCTAACTGCAGATAACTGATCAATTTCTGAGCCAGCCTACAAGTATTTGATATTATTTTTCTCAGAACAGTTTTCTTTTGTGCCATTAGATAATGGATATAATATTTAAAAAAAATGTAAGGAAAAACTGTGAAAATTATGAAAAAATATATTTTTCCTTTCTTATCAAATTTTTTTTCCTAACTATTACAAAAGGTTTTAAGATAAAACATTTCTAAAACCATTCCCGTACGCTTGTACCCTGAAAATGGCCGCTATTTATGCAACTTATGTACTGGCTGGGCTCGCCGCAAGACTTCAAAAGACTGAACCGCATTTTGGATTTTGGCGGCCGATTTTTTTATTGCTAATTCTACAGTATAGCACCGTACTGCCATAAAAATCGTGTACAGCGCCAAAACGCAACAAGCCCCTTCAAAGTGACTTTTTTAAAGTTATTCATCTTGAGGAATTTTGGACATTTTAAGTTTTTTTTTTATTATTTATTTTTTATTTAAGTGAATTAATCCCTTTCTGCCACAGTCAAGGCAAGAAGAGGTTAATTCCCAGCCTGCAAACTGCCATTTCATTTTAAAGCCAGCAGGTGGCGATCTTACATAAGAAAAAGTGCGCCCTGTCAGCTTTCTACTTCTTCAATGTAATACACGCTTGTAGCGGAGTGCTACAAGCGTGTATTACTGCCTGATCACTTCAGCTGGCCACAGCACATCTCCCCATGACCGTAGCTGTCTAATAACAGCGTGGTCACAGAGATCTGCGGCGTAATGGGCCGCCGGCAGATGGCGATGTAACCCGACGCTTTTATACGTCGGGTTACAGATAAGAGCCTACCGCCGCAACGTATAAAGTCATGCAGCGGTAGGCAAGTGGTTAAGCTCAGTTCTGTTAGGCTAAATTCACACATGATGGGTAATTTCCCATGCAGATTTGGCTGGGAATCCATGTTAAATCTGAGGCAAAATCCACTTGTATTTAATGCGGAGTGGCACCGCTGATTTTACCTTACTGCATTGCAAATAGAGGAGAAATCTGCCATGAAAAATCTGTGGCTATTCTGCACAAGCGTGAGTATGCCGCAGATTTAGAAATCCATAATAGGCTCTGCTTTTTGTGTGGATTGTTTCTACCACATCATGATGAAGGTTTGAAAACCTCACCCCCAGAATCTGCACCACTAATCCATTATGTGTGAAATAAGTCTTGGACAACCCGCACACGTTTTTTCCCCAGCAGATTCCCATGTGGAATAAAAAGTACCGTATTACAGTACCAGCAAAGTGTATGAGATTACACAAATCTCGTACACTTTGTGGATTTTTCCCTTGTGGAAATTGACCTGCATTGCGTTTTTCAAATTTTTATAGCATGACAGTTAGGCCCCTTTCACACGGGCGTTGCGGATTGGGGCCGGATGCGTTCAGGGTGCGTTCAGGGAAAATGGTGCGATTTTGACACTAAAACAAGTCAGTTTTCACTGCGATTGCGTTCCATGTTTGCGTTTTTTCCGCGCGGGTGCAAAACATTGTAATGCGTTTTGCACGCGCGTGAGAAAAATCGGCATGTTTGGTACCCAGACGCAAACCCGGACTTTTTCACAGAAGTTCGGGTTTGGGTTAGGTGTTGTGTAGATTTTATTATTTTCCCTTATAACATGGTTATAAGGGAAAATAATAGCATTCTTAATACAGAATGCATAGTACAATAGCGCTGGAGGGGTTAAAAAGAAAATAATAATAATATAACTCACCTTAATCCACTTGATCGCGCAGCCCGGCTTCTCTTCTGTCTCCTTCTTTGCTGTGCACAGGAATAGGACCTTTGATGACGTCACTGCGCTCATCACATGATCTTTTAACACGGTGGTGGATCATGTGATTGGACCATGTGATGAGCGCAGTGATGTCATCAAAGGTCCTATTCCTGTGCACAGCAAAGAAGGAGACAGAAGAGAAGCCGGGCTGCGCGATCAAGTGGATTAAGGTGAGTTATATTATTATTATTTTCTTTTTAACCCCTCCAGCGCTATTGTACTATGCATTCTATATTCAGAATGCTATTATTATTATCCCTTATAACCATGTTATAAGGGAAAATAATAATGATCGGGTCCCCATCCCGATCGTCTCCTAGCAACCGTGCGTGAAAATCGCACCGCATCCGCACTTGCTTGCGGATACTTGCTATTTTCACTCAGCCCCATTCACTTCTATGTAGCCTGCGTTGCGTGAAAAACGCAGAATATAGAACATGCTGCGATTTTCACGAAACGCACAAGTGATGCGTGAAAATCACCGCTCGTGTGCACAGCCCAATAGAAATGAATGCGTCCGGATTCAGTGTGGGTGCAATGCGTTCACGTCACGCATTGCACCCGCGCGGAAAACTCGCTCGTGTGAAAGGGGCCTTATGTTTGCGGTTTTAACTACAGATTTCACCCTTTTCAATGGAAGGGTGAGGTCTGCTGCAAAACCGCATCAAATCTGCACCAATATCAGCCTACAGAGGTAAGTCCAGTGTAAGGCCTAGTTCACACAAACGTTTTTTTTTGCGAGTGTACGGGCCGTTTTTTTTGTGTTCCGTATACGGTCCGTATACGGAACCATTCATTTCAATGGTTCCGCAAAAAAAACGTATGCATTCCATTTCCGTATTTCCGTTTTTCCGTTCCGTTGAAAGATAGAACATGTCCTATTATTGCCCGCAAATCACGTTCCGTGGCTCTATTCAAGTCAATGGGTCCGCCAAAAAAACGGAACACATACGGAAATGCATCCGTATGACTTCCATATCCGTTCCGTTTTTTGCGGAACCATCTATTGAAAATGTTATGCCCAGCCCAATTTTATCTATGTAATTACTGTATACTGTATATGCCATATGGAAAAACGGAACGGAAAAACGGAACAGAAACGGAAACACAACGGAACTCAAAAAATCGGAACAATGGATCAGTGAAAAACAGACAGCGAAACACAGAAAAAGACATAGGGTCGTGTGAACTAGGCCTAATTCGGAGTATGTCAGCTGACTGTCCTCTAATTCTAAAAGGATCCTGACCTCTGTATTTGCTTCATATAGGAGCAGTGTCTGTCATGGTGTTCGCTCTCCCATCATCCGTCATGGTCTAGATATATATGGAAAGTAATCGTCTAATTCTCTCATATAGGAGCAGTGAGGTTGTGCTTGCTGCAAGCAGCCATCCTAAATAAGACAGTGCAGGAGACTGTATATTTCTCTGCATGTGGAGTCTATATGTAGTGTCTCAGAGGCAGCCATGATCGCCAGATTGTCACTGGAGCCTAGAATTTATCATCCTCAGCCTTCCCTGTACTGACCTCCTGCTGAACTCGCACTGGACTTGTGGTGGGGTACATCAGTCTGTATGAGGCAGAGACGCAGTGTAAAGTACGGAGGAGAGACAGGTTAGCAGCCTGAGCTGCTGGTAAGGCAGGAGATGAATTTTCAGGTTGAATTTGCCGATAACGGTAAAGCTAAAAAGTAGTCAACAATAAAAAACAAAATATTAGCATGCAAGCATTGCTCAGAATTAGGGCTTATGCACACAAATTTATTTTCTTTCCGTGTCCGTTCCATTTTTTTTGCTGACCATATACGGAACCATTCATTTCAATGGCTCCGTAAAAAAAACGGAAGTTGCGGCAATTGCGGATGCGATTTTCACACAGCCCCATTCACTTCTATGGGGCCAGCGTTGCGTAAAAAACGCTAAATATGGAACATGCTGCGATTTTCACGCAAGTGATGCGTGAAAACCAACGCACATGTACAGAGCCCCATTGAAATGAATGGGTCCGGATTCCATGCAGGCGCAATGCGTTCGCATCACGCATGGCACCGGCGCGGAATACTCGCTCGTCTGCAAGGGGCCTAACAGCTTGTAATTTGGAGCAGACAGTCAATAAGACAGCACAGCTTGTGTGCATCCAAAGCAGAAGGTTGTTTAGTTAGTACTTAGTGATCCCTTGCTTCGCCAATGCCGCTATCTCAGCTGCACTCACACAGGACGCGGGCGCTTTCACTCGGGTCCCGACCAGATGTGTTTACTATTCCATAGATGAACAGGAAGAGCCTGCAGGCCGTGTGAGTGCCGCTGAGATAGCGGCATTGGTGGAGCGAGGGACAGGTAAGTACTAACTAAATAATCTTCCATCCACATGACAGTGCAAAGGACGGATTACCTAAAATGACCAGAGAACCCCTTTATTTATACATAATTAAAGGGGTTGTCCGACAAAAAAAAAAAATCGCCATTTTTCAAACCTGGTTCCTAATACTTTTTGCATGCAATTAAAATTTTATATAGCCAATGATTTATTCAATAAAATGTATTTGTATAGCGCCACCTGCTGTTTGTTCTTTTACTAATTTCTTTGTCCACCTCACTGAGGTGGACACACATGCTCAGGTTCATTCTTCAACTGCCACCGGTGGCGGCAGAAAGGACACGCATCCTTAGAAAGGACATGCCCCCTGTGCTGCCAGCTTGGAATAAATCTAGCAGAGAAATAAGAGCAATTAATGGAGATATCTCAGGTTCCATGTGAGGTAAGATTGTCTTGTATACGATATCTGATTTTCATTGTTTACATTAATCATGGGATAAGCTCTTTAATTATATATAAAAATGACATAGCAATCACACAAGAGTAGTTTTTTTAAACATAAGCTTCACTTTAAAAAATATCACTATCCATGCCTCAATGCATTCCCCCATAACAAAGGCACTGACAGCGCCCCATACAATTGACAGCCAAAATTAAATCATAGCAGTGATATCCACAGAACCCAGTAATAGGGGCTAGGCAGTGAAAAAACCCTAATGCCTGGTCCTGTCAATCATAATGCAAAGGGCACGGCAGTTGCACAGAGAGCAGAGCCTCTAGGTGTAATGGCAACGCCCCCGTTGCTCCTAGAGGCTCATTTGCATATATCAAAACTTCACTTTTCTCAGTAATGCGGGCACATATGAACATGGGACCAACTCAGATGTCTTCAGCTGCCAAGAGCACATGTAACATCAGCCAGTTTCATAGGTACAAATCTGCTGACAGATGCCCTTAGAAGGGTGAAAAAAAGCAAAATGGGTAAAAAAAAAATACCAAAACTCATTGCATTTTTTTTTGTCCACCAAAAAGGCCATAAAAAATACTATGGAAGCTTAAAAGAGACACTTGGGGTCATTAATCAAACTAGAACTGGCTGAGTTGCCCATAGCAACCAATCAGAATCCACCTTTTATTTTCCAAAGGAACTGTTCAAAATGAAAGGTGGAATCTGATTAGTTACTATGGGCAACTACCGTATTTTTCGCCCTATAAGACGCCCCTAGGTTTTTGGGGAGGAAAATAAGAAAAAAAATTTTTTTAACCAAAAGGTGTGCTTTTGGTGGGTTTGGAACTAATGGTGGTCTGTGGATGGCACTATTATGGGGGATCTGTGAAGGACACTGTTATGGGGAGATCTGTGAAGGACACTGTTATAGGGGATCTGTGGATGGCACTGTTATGGGGGATCTGTGGATGATGCACTGTTATGGGGGGTCTGTGACGGACACTGTTATGGGGATCTGTGGATGGCACTGTTATGGGGGATCTGTGGATGGCACTGTTATGGGGGATCTGGGGATGGCACTGTTATGGGGGGATCTGTGGATGACGCACTGTTATGGGGGTTCTGTGGATGACGCACTGTTATGGGGGATCTGTGGATGACACACTGTTATGGGGGATCTATGGATGACGCACTGTTATGGGGGGATCTGTGACGGACACTGTTATGGGGGATCTGTGGATGGCACTGTTATGGGGGATCTAGAGATGGCACTATTATGGGGGATCTGTGGATGACGCACTGTTATGGGGGGATCTGTGGATGACGCACTGTTATGGGGGATCTGTGGATGACGCACTGTTATGGGGGGATCTGTGACGGACACTGTTATGGGGGATCTGTGGATGGCACTGTTATGGGGGATCTGGGGATGGCACTGTTATGGGGGATCTGTGGATGACGCACTGTTATGGGGGATCTGTGGATGACGCACTGTTATGGGGGGATCTGTGGATGACGCACTGTTATGGGGGGATCTGTGGATGACGCACTGTTATGGGGGATCTGTGGATGACGCACTGTTATGGGGGATCTGTGGATGATGCACTGTTATGGGGGGTCTGTGACGGACACTGTTATGGGATCTGTGGATGGCACTGTTATGGGGGATCTGTGGATGGCACTGTTATGGGGGATCTGGGGATGGCACTGTTATGGGGGATCTGTGGATGACGCACTGTTATGGGGGTTCTGTGGATGACGCACTGTTATGGGGGATCTGTGGATGACACACTGTTATGGGGGATCTGTGGATGACGCACTGTTATGGGGGGATCTGTGGATGGCACTGTTATGGGGGATCTAGAGATGGCACTATTATGGGGGATCTGTGGATGACGCACTGTTATGGGGGATCTGTGACGGACACTGTTATGGGGGATCTGTGGATGGCACTGTTATGGGGGATCTAGAGATGGCACTATTATGGGGGGATCTGTGGATGGCACTGTTATGGGGGATCTAGAGATGGCACTATTATTGGGGGATCTGTGGATGGCACTGTTATGGGGGATCTGTGGATGACGCACTGTTATGGGGGATCTGTGGATGACGCACTGTTATGGGGGGATCTGTGGATGACGCACTGTTATGGGGGATCTGTGGATGACGCACAGTTATGGGGGGATCTGTGACGGACACTGTTATGGGGGGGATCTGTGAAGGATACTGTTACAGGGGGGATCTGTGTCTGACACTGTTATGGGGGATCTGTGGATGGCACTGTTATGGGGGATCTGTGGATGGCACTGTTATGGGGGATCTGTGGATGGCACTGTTATATATGTGTCATCCACAGACCCCCCCACCCCATAACAGTGCCATCCACAGATCCCCCATCCCATAACAGTGCCATCCACAGACCCCCCAGCCCATAACAGTGCCATCCACAGACCCCCCACCCCTTAACAGTGCCATCCACAGATGTCCCCCATAAAACTGCCATCCACAGATTTCCCCCCTTCCCCACCGCTCCAGTGCTGCAGTATACAAATATAAAATGTCTCATTCAATTAAAAGTGATTAAACATGCCCCCTCACTCCTAATATTACTGTACACCCTAACAGCTTCTGTACAACGCAGGCAGGCCGGGCGGCCAGCGCTTCACTCACTGACGTCACGTGCCTGCGCCGCCTGCTTCATTCATAAAGTAGGCGGCGCAGGCACGTGACATCAGGGAGTTACGCTGCCGCCCGCCCGGCCTGCCTGCATTCTACAGAAGCTGTTAGGGTGCACGGTAATATTAAAAGTGGGGGGGGGGGGGCATGTTTAATCACTTTTAATTGAATGAGACATTTTATATTTGTATACTGCAGCACTGGAGCGGCGGGGCTGGAGTACAGTGACTGCACCGGCCCCGCTGCAATTGCCGGCCCCCAGCTCCTCCTCCCAGTCCCTCCCCGCTCGCTCATACATCGCAGCCTGCGATGTAAAAATGTCAGCATTTGCCTCATAAGACACAGGGGCAATTTCCCCCCATTTTTTGGGGGGGGAAAAGTGCGTCTTATGGGGCGAAAAATACGGTAAGCCAGTTGTACTTTACACCAGTTTTAATAAATGACCCCAACTGTGTCTAAATAACCTAACTAAAATGTACCCATTAGGCCTCTTGCACCGTATGGCTTTTTCTGTATTTTGCAATCCGTTTCAGTAGTGTTTCTGCTTCCGTTTTGCAATTCCGTTTGGTTTCCGTTTTTTACGGATCGCAAACGGAAGCATACAATAATGTTTAAACAGTAAGTACATAAAAAAATTGGGCTGGGCATAAGATTTTCAATAGATAGTTCCGCAAAAACGGAACGGATACGGAAGACATACGGATGCATTCCGTATGCATTAAGGTTTTTTTTGCTGAACCATTGACTTGAATGGAGCCACGGAATATGATTTGCGGGCAATAATAGGACACGTTCTATCTTTAAACGGAAATACAGAAATTGAATTAATACGGAGTACCTTCCGTTGTTTTTGCGGACCCATTGAAGTGAATGGTTCAGAATATGGACCGCAAACGGAATCCGCAAAAACAGAACGGAAAAATAAAAGTTTGTGTGCAAGAGGCCTAACGCTGACAGCGGCAGTGCCATGTTCCATATCTGAGACAGAGTGTCCCCACAGCCTCAGTGCCCCCATACTAGAACCACATTGAACGCTGTGACCTCCTCTAGTCTCTGACAGCAGCGCTCCCAATTGTTTATGAGCAGCAGTGTGAATGCAGCCACAGGTCCAATATGACTTGAGGCTGCGGCCGCTGCAGCGCGCACCTCCGGCCAGCAGGTGGCGGTGCAGCGATACAGCGGAGGAGCGGGCTGGCTGTGCACAGTGGATGAGTACGGTGGATGGGGAAGTGAAGAGGATGAGGGCTGCTGGGGACGGATGAGCCCTGTCTCCTGCGATTTGGCAGCGGTGTATATATTTATATGTATGCTGTGGGCAGGTATATGGCGGGAGCAGAGCTGGGGGAGGGGGAGGATGGCGGCTCGCCATGTTTGTTTACCTTCTGCACAGGAGTCTGGTCGTCCACTGGTCTCACCACAACCCCAGCCTTTCCTATTGTGCAGTCTAGAGAGGGACCTGGTACTACACATCCCAGCATGCTTAGAGAGAAGATGCTGCATTAGGCCATGATGAAGACTCCTGCTGTGTCCCACAGGAATGTACTGAGACATGTAGCCCAGACAACTTGCAGTTGGCCAGGAATCTTGGGAGATCTGCCCATAGAAATCAGTGGAGTGACAGTTTTCATTGACTTTTGGATACTTGAACCGTGTGTCATGTGCGTTGGTAGAACTAAGACATAACGGCATGAATGAATCAAAGGCACAAGTGATGTAACCTCCATGTTCTTGAGTGGCGAGAGGAAGCAGGGGACCCCCCTTTATCCCAGTAGGTGGGTTCCTAGAGAAGTAGTCCTCACATGTCAGGCATTTGTGGCCTGTAAAGCTACTTGTACTGTTCAGCCGGAGTCTCCCTATAGGATGCAGTAGCAATCTAAGCGGCAGCGTATACATTATAACTAGAGATGAGCGAACGTCTGTTTTAAGTTCGGCGTCTAAAGTTCGGCTTCCGGTTAGCGGAGGATCCCGATATGGATTCCGAATTCCGTTGTGGTCTGTGGTAGCGGAATCAATAATGGCCATTATTGATTCCGCTACCACAGACCACAACGGAATTCGGAATCCATATCGGGATCCTCCGCTAACCGGAAGCCGAACTTTAGACGCCGAACTTAAACAGAAGTTCGCTCATCTCTAATTATAACATGATTTCTATCTTTTTTGTAACCCCCCCCCCCCCCCCCCCCCCAGGCAGGATCCACCCCCGAAAGATACGAAATGGTGCGATCATGTTCCGCTGCTAATTGTGTCAACCGCCAGACCGTGCTGACCAAGCGCAAGGGAATAACGTTTCACCGGTAAGTGACACGGACGCCTGGATTCTTGTGCTGGACCAGTGAGGATGTGAAGGTGTCATAAAGGTGGTGGGAGATCAGGTCTGATCAGAAGTGATCATCACGGTGACTTATGTCACAGTAAAACCTGTAGGGAAGAAGTCACACGACCATGTCAGAATACTTCCTGAACAACCATGGGAATCGGCAACGCTGCCATTTCTGATCCATCATCCTGTAATCATATATATATATATTTTTTTAAACTAGGTTTCCCAAAGAAGAGTCTCGGAGGACGCTGTGGGTGAATGCCGTGTCTCGCTCCCACACAGCTGTCGGCAGTGACTGGACGCCATCTGTTCACAGCTCTCTGTGCTCGCAGCACTTCCATGATAAGCAGTTTGACCGGACTGGACAGACCGTGCGACTGAGGGACTCTGCAGTCCCCGTAGTCTTCTCAACGCTTACTGCACCACAAGTGACGGTATGTCTAGTTCTTCCAGGGGTTGTGTAATTTACAGACTAAGTTTCATATACCCTACTTGGGAATTGACTCAGTAGAGAGGTTCCTCATCTCTTCACAAGAGTGGAGAGCTGTTACAAAGTGGACCTCTGGCTCTGGAGGACCTGTTCTGCATTACACACACAACCCATTGATTTTAATGGCCATTATGTAGTGCTTAATTTCTCCTGTGGTGGCGCCGTAGTAAAATTGAACACTTACTGCCAGGCTTTTCCACAGATAACAGCTGATCACTTGGGGGTCCCAGTATGGAGACACTTGGTGATAAGCTTATTGTCACAGGATCCTTCTAACATATAGAGTTTATTTAAAGTGGAGAACATACCCACAGGATGGGCGAGATGACTGATCACGGGAACGAAGATGGGCGAGTCCCCTGTGACGAAGGAGCAGTAGTGCAAATGTGAGACCATGGTTCACTTCTGTGGGATGGACTGTGTGCCACGCTTGGCTGTCTCCCTCAGCCCCTTTGGAGCTGGGATCATGCATGTGCACTACCTCTACGTTCACATAGGAGACTCGGGGACAGCAGTTCTCATGATACATGGGAGTGCCAGCTTTTGGACCCCAGCGGTCATACATTTATCACCTATCTTGTTACTAGGTGATAAGTTTTAAGTTAGGACCCCTTTAACCCATTAGTGACCACCAATACGACTTTTTACGGCGCAGCGGCCCAGTTCAAGTGCTGCATGAGTCTCCCGTGCAGCAGAGAGCGGGGGAACGGCTGTAACATGTGAGCCACGCTCCTGCTCTAATGGCCCTGACCGTCAGAGCACTGATCCAGGCTTTTTTACCTCTCATATATGTGCTGCGGGTGGTTAGGCTAGTTTCTCTGCGGCTTGAATTCCGGCAAAGAATAGCCTGCTGGAATTGTTAGGATCCGGCACTTCTGGATACAAACAGAATTTCCACCAGCCCCCTTAAGTATAATGGGATCCAGCAAAATGCGGAGAATCGTCAGGGACACAAACCGATGCGTGCTGCCGGGTTAGGCGGACAGATCTACGCGCCACAGGTGTGAAATTAACCTATCAGAGGGAACGGACTCCCTTTTTCTCCTATCGGCAACCCGCAATCTAATTTGTGGTGTTAGAGCAGGCAGGCCAGGGCCTAGTGAAGCCCCAGGCCTTCCTCTAGTGTGTCCTAGCTGCTGGTGAATGTCAGTATAGCACTGACAATAAGATACATTGCACTACAGGCATAATGCAATGTGTTTTAGAGGCGATCAAAAGTTCACCTATTATATTCCCCTCCTCCACATATTTGGTATCACTGCACTACACAATTATCATGAAGTTTATCCCGTATGGTGAATGCTGTAAACAGAACAACCCCTCCCCCCCCCCCCAAAAAAGGGGGGGTATTGTACAAAAGTAATAATACATAAAAAACTGTATATTTAGTATTTCTGTAATCATACTGACCCAGACAGTAAACATATTGTATTATTTATACCAAAAATGAAAGTCAAAAAATTTATAACGTAAAAACTCAGTTAGTAAGTTGTGTGTGCCCCAAAATGGCACCATTGAAAACTACAACTTGTCCCGCAACAAGCCCTCACACGGTACATTGACAGAAAAAATGAAAATGTTATAGCTCTTGGAAGGCGACGAAAAAAAATAAAAATTGCCCTGGTCATTAAGGGCCAAAACAGGCTTTTACTAAGCGGTTAATAGAGGAAGTCCCCTCGTTTATTTCCCTCATCTATTAGCCAGAGCGCAGAGCAGCCCCATTCACTTCAATAGGGCTGAGTTGCAACTAGGCCATGTGACCAATGTATAGTGACGTCACATGGCCTAGGAAGAGGCCGCTGTGCTCATTGAGCGCCTGCCCTCTTCTAACAGCTGATCTTCGGGGGTCCCGGGTAGTCCTGAGGATAGGTCATCAATATATATTACCAAATAACTCCATTAATGTACAGTGGCATGGATGTACAGTCAGGTCCATAAATATTGGGACATTGACACAATTCTAACATTTTGGGCTCTATACACCACCACAATGGATTTCAAATGAAACAAACAAGATGTGCTTTAACTGCAGACTATCAGCTTTAATTTGACGGTATTTACATCCAAATCAGGTGAACGGTGCAGGAATTACAACAGTTTTCATATGTGCCTCCTACTTGTTAAGGAACCAAAAGTAATGGGACAATTGGCTTCTCAGCTGTTCCATGGCCAGGTATGTGTTATTCCCAATTATTATCCCAATTACAATGAGCAGATAAAAGGTCCAGAGTTCATTTCAAGTGTGCTATTTGCATTTGGAATCTGTTGCTGTCAACTCTCAAGATGAGATCCAAAGAGCTGTCACTATCAGTGAAGCAAGCCATTATTAGGCTGAAAAAACAAAACAAACCCATCAGAGAGATAGCAAAAACATTAGGCGTGGCCAAAACAACTGTTTGGAACATCCTTAAAAAGAAGGAAAGCATCGGTGAGCTCAGCAACACCAAAAGACCTGGAAGACCACAGAAAACAACTGTGGTGGATGAGCAAAGAATTCTTTCCCTGGTGAAGAAAACACCCTTCACAACAGTTGGCCAGATCAAGAACACTCTCCAGGAGGTAGGTGTATGTGTGTCAAAGTCAACAATCAAGAGAAGACTTCACCAGAGTGAATACAGAGGGTTCCCCACAAGATGTTAACCATTGGTGAGCCTCAAAAACAGGAAGGCTAGATTAGCGTTTGCCAAACGACATCTAAAAATGCCTTCACAGTTCTGGAACAACATCCTATGGACAGATGAGACCAAGATCAACTTGTACCAGAGTGATGAGAAGAGTATGGAGAAGGAAAGGAACTGCTCATGATCCTAAGCATACCACCTCATCAGTGAAGCATGGTGGTGGTAGTGTCATGGCGTGGGCATGTATGGCTGCCAATGGAACTGATTCTCTTGTATTTATTGATGATGTGACTGCTGACAATAGCAGCAGGATGAATTCTGAAGTGTTTCGGGCAATATTATCTGCTCATATTCAGCCAAATGCTTAAGAACTCATTGGACGGTGCTTCACAGTGTAGATGGACAATGACCCAAAGCATACTGCAAAAGCAACCAAAGAGTTTTTTAAGGGAAAGAAGTGGAATGTTATGCAATGGCCAAGTCAATCACCTGACCTGAATCCGACTGAGCATTCATTTCACTTGCTGAAGACAAAACTGAAGGGAAAATGCCCCAAGAACAAGCAGGAACTGAAGACAGTAGCAGTAGAGGCCTGGCAGAGCATCACCAGGGATAAAACCCAGAATCTGGTGATGTCTATGCGTTCCAGACTTCAGGCTGTAATTGACTGTGAAGGATTTGCAACCAAGTATTAAAAGTGAAAGTTTGATTTATGATTATTATTCTGTTCCATTACTTTTGGTTCCTTAACAAGTGGGAGGCACATATGCAAACTGTTGTAATTCCTGCACCGCTCACCGGATTTGGATGTAAATACCCTCAAATTAAAACTGACAGTCTGCAGTTAAAGGACATCTTGTTCATTTCATTTGAAATCCATTGTGGTGGTGTATAGAGCCAAAAATTTTAGAATTGTGTCAATGTCCCAATATTTATGGACCTGACTGTATATACCTGCATAGTAGACACTGCCTCCTAGTGGCAAAATAATAGAATGAGAAAATGTGTCAGTCAGCAGGGAGTTTCTAGGTCTTGCTTGCTTAGAGGGCATCTGTCGGCAGATTTGTACCTATGAAACCGGCTGACCTGTTACATGTGCACTTGGCAGCTGAAGGCATCTGTGTTGGCATATGTACCCACATTGCTGAGAAAAGTGATGTTTTAATATCTGCAAATGAGCCTCTAGGACTGTGATGGCTAACCTCCGGCACTCCAACTGTGGTAAAAATAGAACTCCCAAGATGTACACTTCCTTGGCTGTTCTCAGAACTCCATATAAATGAATGGAGCATGCTGGGAGTTGTAGTTTCACCACAGCTGGAGTGCCAGAGGTTAGCCATCACTGCTCTAGGAGCAACGGGGGCATTGCCATTACTTCTAGAGGCTCTGCTCTCTCTGCAACTGCTGCGTCCTCTGCACTTTGATAGGGCCAGAAATTGTAAATGTTATCACACCTGGCCTTGTCAATCAAAGTGCAGAGGGTGCAGCAGTTGCAGAGAGAGCGGAGCCTCTAGGTGTAACAGCAACACCTCCATTGCTCCTAAAGGCTCATTTCCATATATTAAAACGTAACTTTTCTCAGCAATGCGGGCACATATAAACATGGGACCAGCGCAGATGCCTTCAGCTGCCAAGTGCACATGTAACAGGTCAGCCAGTTTCATAGGTACAAATCTGCTGACAGATGACCTTTTAAAGGGGTTGTCAAGAGTTTAAGTGATGGCCTATCCTCAGGATAGGCCATCACTAACTTTAGAGGGTGTCTGATATGCCGCACTCCTGCTGATCAGCTGGAAGCTCTGTTCGATGGAAGTCGGCGCGTCGGATCCCGCCAATTAGTTAATGATAGCCTATCTTGAGGATAGGCCATCACATAAAAGACCTCTGGCAACCCCTTTAATGTTTTACTACATCTGCTACTTTTGTTTACATATATCCTCCAACTTTTGGGTTCTAGATGCCTCGTCACTGCTCCGCTCTTGGCTGCACCACCCGAGATTCTCGACAGACAAGAGACGAGAACATCTCTTTCCACAGGTCTGCTCCAAGTACTTATTTTATGCTAATGAAAAACCTTTCAACTGGCTATACATGCAAGAAGATAGTTGGCCAAATTATGACCACTGCAGCCGACCATCATTTGGAAATGATACACAAATGATCTTTTGCAGAGGCTGAAATGGTTGGCCCACTGGAACTTTTCAGCCACTGTCAGCTGAAACTAGACATGTATGGCCAATTACCGCTAATTATTCACTACTCTGCGCATGTATGCTCAGCTTTAGGCCTCTTGCACACGGCCGTTGTGCTCCTGTGGCCGTATTGCGGGCCGCATACGGCGGTTCCACAATACACGGGGCACCGGCCGTGTGCATTCTGTATTACAGATGCGGACCCATTCACTTGAATGGGTCCGCAAATCTGGGGATGCGGTGCGGAACGGAAGCACGGAACCCCACGGAAGCACTACGGAGTGCTTCCGTTCCGCAGAAGAATAGAATTTGTTCTATCTTTTTGCGGAACGGACGGATCACTGACCTATTCAAGTTAAATGGGTCTGGATCCGTTCCAGCCGCCGCACGGACGTTGCCCGTGCATTGGGGCCCGCAAATTGCGGTCCCCAATGCACGGAATGGAACCACATTGGCTGTGTGCAAGAGGCCTTAGGCTGGTTTCACATGAGCGAGTGTCACGCTCTGGACTCGCAGAGTGAGTATAAGACAGCTCCCGTCCTGACCTCCCAGCCATGCTGGCGTCGCATAGCATTATATTGATCTATGATTCTATGTAACCCTTACAGTTCTGGAATGTATTGTTTAACACTGACAGCATTAAAGAGGGTCTCTGTGTTGATATGTATTTAGTATCACTGTGATCGTAAAGATACTGTATTATTCATGCCGAGAAATGAACATCACAAACTTTATAACATAAAAACTCAGTGGCAGAATTGCAGTTTTTTCCCGTCTTCCCCCAGAAAGAGTTAACTTTTATTAACAGCACCATTGTGTACCTCAAAAGGTACCTCTTACTGATGAGATCTTAGATCACAGCCCAAATTTCGACTGCATGTAAACGTACTGAGTTTCAGCGCCTCCACTGCTAAATCATTTTCCTAACCATTTCTTAGTTGGTGTAGAATTCAGTGGCAGACATTTAAGGGCTTTGTGTCCCAAGACCTGGACCCTATTACTTCGCTCTCCATTCATTTCAGTAGTGCTTCTGAAATTTCCCAGCGTGCTGACCTTGCTATTGAAGTGAATAGAGATTGCTTTGCATGCCTGGGCACATCTCCATTTTCAGCCGGACACTGTTCTTGTGATTGGAGCGGCTAACAGAGGTGGAACCTGCATCTATCTGACATTTTACCATTGATATGGGACCAAATACTTACAAGGTTTTCTCCCCTGCCATCACAATGTATGTCCAGTATAGAGACATCACCACCAAGCGTTCATGTGACATAGTCCCAACGTCCCTGACTTCTGCCACAAATCATGCACTTGTAGTGTAGACGTAAGGCCCCTTTCACCACGGGCGAGAATTCCATTGCAGGTGCAATGCGTGAGGTGAACGCTACATTGCACCCACACTGAATCCGGACCCATTCACTCCAATAGGGCTGTGCACATGAGCTGTGATTTTCACGCATCACTTGTGCGTTGCGTGAAAATCGCAGCATGCTCTATATTGTGCGTTTTTCACGCAACGCAGGCCCCATAGAAGTGAATGGAGGCTGCGTGAAAATCGCATGCATCCGCAAGCAAGATGCGATTTTTCATGCATGGTTGCTAGGTGACGATCGGGATGGGGACCCGATCTTTATTATTTTCCCTTATAATATGGTTATAAGGAAAATAATAGCATTCGTAATACAGAATGCTAAGTAAAATAAGGGATGGAGGGGTTAAAAAAATAATAAAAAAATAAAAATTAAACTCACATCATCCACTTGCTTGCGCAGTCGGGCTCGTCTTCTTTCTTCTTCTTTGAGACCTGGGAGGAAAAGGACTATGGTGATGGACCATGTGATGAGCGCAGAGTGTGTCACCAAAGGTCCTTTTCTCCCAGGTCTCAAAGAAGAAGAAGAAGACGAGCGGGGCTGTGCAAGCAAATGGATGAGGTGAGTTTAATTATTTTTTTTAACCCATTCCATCCCTAATTTTACTTAGCATTCTGTATTAAGAATGCAATTATTTTCCCTTATAACCATGTTATAAGGGAAATAATAAAATCTACACAACACGATCCCAAACCCGAACTTCTGATGCAGAAGTCCGGGTTCGTGTCTGGGTACCAAACATGCTGATTTTTCTCACGCGCGAGCCAAAAAACTCATTAAAAACGCTTTGCACTCGTGCAGAAAAATTGCGTATTTCCCCGCAAGCCCGTGTGAACCCAGCCTAAGGCTTTTAACAGTAGTGAGCACAGAATACAATATCTTACATTGTTGTGGGCAGAGGGGTCAGAAAACCCCTTAAAGGGATTAAGTTATAACATAACCTCCCCAGTAGCCGAATAAAAGAACAATCCGGTTGTCACCTCGACGTGACATATTATACAAAATGTGATCACTGCCGCCAATTACTGTCCTCAGCAAATACGGTACAAGTCCAGTGATTAAGGACTAAGTAGTAAGTTCTTATTATCATTTGGGGAACTTTATTTATTTGTTGTACCTTGGACAAAACCTTTAAAAGGGTTGCTAGAATCAGAAAAACATGGTGCTTTCTTCAAAATATGACACCATAACTGTGCAGCTCCATTCACTTCCATGGAACTAAGCTTGCAATACCAGACACAACCCATGGACAGGTGTAGCACTGTTTCTGGAAGAAAGCAGACATGTTTTTCTATTTCTGGGCATCTCCTTTACCTTTTGATTACTGTCACACGACTTTGTACGTTGTGGCGGTAAGGTTATAAACTGTAACCCCACGTACAGAAGCACTGGGTTACATTGAGATCTGCCGCCGCCCTATGGCGCTTCCGACAGCTGCGTTCACGGTCTCTGCGTGGCATCGTTGTAGCATTAGAAATGTATGGTCTTGAAATAGTCAGTAATAGAAAAAGATTGATAGAAAGGAAACTTTGTTTTTATATTTGTCATCTAATGGCATAAAACAAAGGTCTAAGTTCCCTTGAATTTGAATACCCAATACATGTAGGTTTCCTCAGAAGTCAATTATTTATTTGCAGTTGGATAGGACCATCGCCAAATCTGAAACGTTGGCCTGGTAAGGAAGGGGGGGCGGGGGGCACTCTGGTAATAAAGCAGTTAACAATACTCTATATATCAGATTTGTAAAAATGTATGCTTTTCTTTGTTACAAGGCTTCCAAGGAAGGAAGACCATAGACGGAGCCTGTGGATTGCAAACTGCAGAAAGAAGAGACCCCCATCGGCCTTGGGCTTTGGGACCCTTCTTCTGACTATGTTTATTTCTGCTCCAAACACTTTGAGAAGAGCTGCTTTGAAGCCGTTGGCATCAGGTAGGCGTTTCTGAGCTTCCTCCTGTAATAATGGAGGTTATTTAAAACATGACCTTGGAGGGTGATTTCAGGAGGCCGGCAATAATGCAGCGTTCCTTACTCCTATTTGATGTACTTAACGTATTGATCCTATTGTTCACCATTTTCCCATTGCACTCACTGAAGCACCGGACCTGTTGTCCTTTTCACACTGAGCCTACAAGTGTGTAGACACGCAGGGGAAGAATTTCACAAGCTTTCATATAATGAACAGTCTATTCCTCTGTATTACAGGGATACCATCGTCTGAAGGAGACGCTGTGCCAACGATATTTTGCCCTCATCAAAACTGCAGAGGACAGAAAAACTCCGAGCACAGAAAAAGAAAAATTCCAAGGTCACAAAAACAAAAGTAATGAGGAAAAAGTGAGTGTGAAATATCCAGGTGGTCTCTCCATGAGAAGACAGTCGTCACGTTCAGGAAGTTCCTCGTTCTCTTATGTTATTAGGGGTTATAATTGTTCTGTCTTTGCTGAATTGGAAATCGACTCTCTTATACCGGCCGATTAAAACAGTTAGTAATCCACACCGCCATAATAATCTGACGAATTACCGTCATCAGGAGCAACGCTAATAAACCAAGTGCAGTGACAAATAGGCTTAAAGGGAACCTGTTACCTCGAAATGCAGATTGATATATAGTTTTATGAGAACCGCTCCGTTAAACTTGGATTCTATTCACATAAATCTCTCTTTTTCTGGACTCTGCAGCCATCTTATCAATAAACGATGGCACTCCATGTAAGTGTACTATACATAGATAACTGTCAGTCACTGATAGGTTGTGCATGGGGTTGTATGGATTTTACCTTCCCCAAGATGGGCCATCACTAGTTGATTAGCAGGGGTCCGACACCCAGCACCACTGCAATCAGCTGTTGGGTGCATCTTCATTGCTGGGAGATGGCATTGGAACTACCACCGCTCCATCATCCTTGTGGTGGGCAATACGGTGAAAATAATTGGGAGCAGCTCTGTAATGACAGGCAGCTCTGTCCACTGTAAAGTTGATGGAGCTGTTAGGCCATCACTTAGTAAAGCCCAGACAACCCACTTTAAAGTTATAAAATACAAGTTTTGCTGAAATCCCCTTTCCCACAAAACTGTGGCGGTTATTTATTAAACAGAAATACACCTAAATTAGGTGTATTTCTGATGCCGTTTGCAGTGTAAAGGTCCTTTGCGTCGCAATCTGCGACTTTTCTTCACTCTAGCCAGGTTTAAAGAGTGGCGTGGTGAGGAAGAGGACAGGCCGGCCAGGCCCTGTCTCATTACCATTTTCTATGCCTGTTTTTGGTGTAGAAAATGGTCTAAATGTAAGACTGCTAGGAAGCTGTCCTACATTTTAGAAGTGGCGGTGGATCTGTCAAAGTTATGTAAGGGGCCAGTGCCTCTTCATAACTGTCAGATCACCTCCAGGTATAGGGCTTATTAAGAGTCTAAAATGCCGGTCTTAATAAATGTGCCCCTATATATGAGTGTTCAGCTCCCCTGCTCTATAACATGCTGCCTGCAGATTGCAATGCATTTTGTGGCGACAAGGTTCTCTTTAACTCTCCTGAAGCAAATGCTGTCTTTGCTCTGTAAATCGATGTCTCTGCTCTGCAGAAGTAACACTTTTCATGATTATGCAAATTTTGTAATTTTATGCACCAAGGGCATTGCTGTGTACAGGTCATGAAACATCTCCTTGTTCAGCCACCAGCCCCTCCAGGCTAGCATAAAGGCCCCTTTACACTGACAGATGAGGATGACGATTGTCGGGAAGGAAGCGTTCCTTCCTGACAATCACTTGCTCATCCATGGAAGAGACCGCTTCACAGTATGGGGAGGAGCGATCGCTAATGCCATCGCTTGTCCCCATACAAAATCATTGTTTCCTGATGTAAAGATGCCACAGATTACCCAGTAAATAAGCAAAATCGCTCATTCACAGAAGTAATAGGATCATTGGTGCGGACATCTAAATCATCGTTTGTCGCCAGCAGATTATGGGTTCTAACAGCACTCTGCTGCCGGCAAAATGAAATGATTTAGGTGTCCGCACCAAATGATCCTATTACCCAGTGAACGAGCGTTTCACTCATTTATCGGGTAATCAGCGGCACCTTTACTCTGGCAGAGTACTAAACGTCACTAACTAGCGTTCATATGAATGGAAGTTAGCAATAATCTCCCCAAACATCGGGCAGTGTAAATGGACCCTTTAGATACTTCATCTTGTCTCGCCCTGTCTTCTCGTGTAGATTCTGTACAACTACACAATGGCGCATGTGCAGTGGAGTCCGGAGTCTCTGCTGGGTTTGAAAGCAGGTCTGCTGCGCTGATTGTGCACAGAAGAATATCTAATGCTTGGCCTGGGTGGCGGAAGGAGGGGATCTTTCATACACCAAGGGTTGCAATCATTAAAAGTGTTATTTTCAAAGCAAAGACAGCCTTTTCTTTAGGTTAGCTAAGCTGTTTGTCATGCTGCTCATGATGGCAGACTCCCCTTTAATAGAATTTATTTATTGTGAAATGTAGAAAAAACCAAAGCCAGTGACAGAAATAGCTTTTTGCTATATTAATCCTGCAAATAAAATATACATATACAATTTTTTTTTTATTTCAAAATTCAAAACAATTCATGGCTCGCAGGCCTGTTTCTTTGAGAACGGCAAGTTGTATCCTATTCCATCGTGCGCGACGTTTCGGGAGGGCGTGACCCCTGAAACGTTGCGCGCGATGAAACAGGATGCAACTTGGGGTTCTCAAAGAAACAGGCCTGCGAGCCATGAATCGTTTTTAATTTTGAAATAAAGGATGGAAAGTGCTGATTGTACTTCATAAGAGTGAGTAGCATCTATTTCTCACCTATAAATGTATATGAAGAATAATATACATCTGAATTGTATATAAAGACTGTGAATACTGAGTCTGAGTGAGACTCTAAGTCAGACCGTGGTGGATAACACGTGGGATTAGTTTGATTGCATACTGAGATTGGTGCAGTAAAGGGGTTCTGCAGTTTGTTTAAAGTGATGATCTATCCTCTGGATAGATCATCGGCTTCTGATCGGCGGGGGTCCGACACCCGGGACCCCCGCCGGTCAGCTGTTTGAGAAGGCAGCGGCGCTCCAGCAGCGCCGCGGCCTTCTCACTGTTTACCGCTGGCCCAGTGACGTTGCGACTAGTATCACTGGCCTGGGCGCGGCTAAGCTCCGTTCACTTGAATGGAGCTTAGCCCCGCCCAGGCCAGTTGATACAAGTCGTGACGTCACTGGGCCTGCGGTAAACAGTGAGAAGGCCGCGGCGCTGCTGGAGCGCCGCTGCCTTCTCAAACAGCTGACCGGCGGGGGTCCCGGGTGTCGGACCCCCGCCGATCAGAAGCCGATGATCTATCCAGAGGATAGATCATCACTTTAAACAAACTGCAGAACCCTTTAAATATTTAAATTTTTACTCATTTTGCCCCTTATATATAAAAAAAATTATGGACAGCCCCTTTTAAAGCTCATGGTGTTGTGGGATCACTTTGCTGTCTGTGATTTGGACTGCCTCACTCTGTAGTTTTCACTAATCCTTCTTTCCTCCATAGAGACTTACTGGTAAACAGTAACACAGCCCCAGCAGAGAGCGCCAATCCTTCAGACAACCAGAGTTTGGATAGCGGGAGGTTTGACAATGTACCCACAACAGATCTGGTACACTTTCATGGACTTTGCCCGGAAAACATTGATATTCCAGGAGATGCAGCTCCAGCTGAAGGAGCCTTGGCCACCACTGTGGACCACCAGATGCATCCAGAGGCGGCACTGGAAGACTTAGAGGTTTCATCAGCAGTTAATGGGCCACTATCAGACTTAGAACTGGCACATGTACGAGAGGAGATGTCTGCTGAAATGTCTCTAAACACAGAATCAAGCAAACCCTCGGAGGACAAAACTCCTCGGCCGGTGTCTCCCTCCACGTACATGATGCGCATCCCACAGCCGCCAGGAGCTTACATACAGAATGAGCATAGTTACCATGTGGGAAATGCGCTGTTATGGAAGCGAAGAGCAGAGGCTGCTCTAGAGGCTCTGAGCAAAGTTCAGAGGCAGCTGGAGGCTTGTAGGAGGCGTGAACAGCGGCTCCGTCTGCGGATCTCTGCTTTACAGCAAGAGCATATGCGGGAGCGGCGCGCACAGTCTGACGTCAGAGAGAAGCTAAAGGAGCATCTTCAAGTGTTTGAACTCCAGCTCATTAATGACTTTGTGTAGAAGCAGGGGTCAGTAACCTCTGGTACGTCAGCTCTTGTGAAACTACAACCCCCAGCATGCACACTTGCTCAGCTGTTCTTGAAACTCTCTTAGTAGTAAATGGAGCATGCTGGGAGTTGTAGCTTCACAGCAGCTGGAGTACCGGTGGTTGCAGACCTCAGGCGTAGAGTGTCTGTTGTGAGTCAGATGGGCAGGGGTCCAATGTTCTGAATAGCCCTCTTCCCTATTACCATACATTGTCCCCACAATGTATCAGTTTAAAAGGAACCTACATTTTTACTGAAAGCACAGAAGTTGCAGCAGTGCTTCTCAGAGCACTCTGCAGCTCTCGCTTGCATCGGCTATGCTCTACTTTTCCAGCGTGCACAGTACGGATCCTATATCCTTTCTATAGAGCCAGCATGCAGAGTACGGATCCTTTATCCTTTCTATAGAGCCAGCATGCAGAGTACGGATCCTATATCCTTTCTATTCTTTCTATAGAGCCAGCATGC
The DNA here is from genome assembly GCF_905171765.1 of Bufo bufo. Taxonomy (NCBI): domain Eukaryota; kingdom Metazoa; phylum Chordata; class Amphibia; order Anura; family Bufonidae; genus Bufo; species Bufo bufo. Next base: position 142,678,172 of record NC_053389.1, read on the forward strand.
AGAGTACGGATCCTATATCATTTCTATGGAACCTGCGTGCACAGTACGGATCCTATATGCTTTCTATAGAGCCATACTCTGTGTGTTGGAAAACAAAGCAGAGCCGATGCAAGCCAAAGGTGTAGCTCACTTTGAGAAGCTCTGCTACACCTTCCATGCTTTCAGTAAATGTTTAGGTCCCCTTTAAAGGTACCCTGTCATGTTGCATATGGTGTCTGAGCTGCAGGCAGCGTGTTATAAAGCAGGAGGAGCGGAGCAGATTGAAATATAGTTTTGTGGAAAAAGATTCAGTGTAAGTTTTATTTAATCCAAATTTGTGCTCTTTCTGGGCTGTGAAGTCAAGGAGGCGACGGACCTATCAGCTGTTGACCGTCTTCCCTCTATGACTTTGTAAAGATAGCTGGGATCTTGAGGAGGAATTAAAAGATATGCAGCGTTTCATTACAGAAATTATTAAGCTTCGTTCACATAAGAATGCACAAGCCCTTCAAAGATTTGTTTCCATTTGGCGATGGTGAATACTGCAGCCCGACCATGGACTTACCTTTTTATGGTTTTTTTTTTGGTTTTTTTCTCTGTTTCCCCGACGCTCCTCTGTGCCTTCTTCATTATCACATCAGGTTTGGCCACTGCAGTGACAATACTATGGATAACACAACTCCTTTCTTCAATTGGCTTCCATGATTTGTGTTCCCTGTGGACGACACGTCATTACACAGAAAGGGTGCACAGACTAGGGCACAAACAGGGGAGGTCCCAGACAGGTATGGTAAAGTTTACAGTCTTTTTGTATTTTGAGCTTATGTACTTGCCAAACAAAACCATTTATATTGAATGGGCTGTCCACTTTGGAGAACCTCTTTTCATTGACCAGGTCCCCTAATGACTATTTTGGTTGTTGGGACGACCCTGCTAAAGACAGTATAAAGCCGCATTTACATGACCCTACAACGCTTGTAATCGGCCCGTGTAAAGGTGCCGCATGTCACCAAATGAATGAGTAAAACACTGAGAGTGGACACCTCAATCATCGTTCCCGCTCTCCTGCCCAGAAACAATGATTTTGTATGGGGTATGAGAGATTGCAGTGGCCATCACTGGTCCTCATACTGTGGGGGAGATTGCTGCTTTCTTCATCTTCACCTCCACCTAACAAGCAGCCGATTCCTTCCTGACAATCGTCTGCTCCTCGCAGCATCTAAATGCAGCTTAAGCAATCAGCTCTGATAATGGAGGGGGATCCTGCTTAGGGGCCCTTCTTCCATGATCTTCATAAGCTCTTATAGGGCATTGTCCGGGACCGATGGTGACATAGACTGACTTCACAGCGACATTCCTCTTCCCTGCTGGCAATGTGGCGATGGCTTTGTCCTCAGTTGACAACTCGTGGAAAATTGAATATTTTATTTTTATTTTATTTCCTTTTGTAAACTAGTCTGGTCCATAATTAAAACTTGTATTTCGTGTAGGCTTCATGTTCCAGCTATTTTACTGCTGTCCCGTGTTATACTCACTCCTAATGTCCATCATTACAGGTTGTCAGAATTGTGTCTGCATTTTTATTTTTATCATAAAAAAGTAAATTCTCTTTAGATTGTACTATCCTATATTTGAGGTTCATCAATTCCTGAAGGTTAAGAAAGTTACCAGTAAAAACAAGCCTGATATGGCCACCACAACAACTTTCCTACAGCTTTAAATTGGCACCAAGACAAGTGGTGGGTGAATTACTGCATAACTAAGCACATTTGTCTTTCTGGATTCTGGCAAAGCTTGGTCACTGATCTATCTATGATGCAGTGAGTTCAGCTCGCATGAGCCATGGTCGGTCTAGGAAATGTGGCCATTTTTGGGACCACACATGACCATGTCAATACACCCTTAAAGCATGTAAATATGGACCATCAGGTACAGAACAAGCTGCCCTTCTCCCCAGTTCTCCATCCTAAAGCATCTGCTGCTAATCTGACTTGCATCAGTGAGAAGGGCTGATGTCTTCATTGAACACAAGATCTTTGCTTACTGTAATTCAATGGAACCTTTAGAGTAACTAAACTTTAAATTTTTGGGTAAAATGTCCCTAATGCCCTAACAATTTTTGTAATATACTTTATTAATAGAGATAAACCCCCCCCCCCCCTAAAGCGGACCTTTCTCTGTGCGCTTAAAATCCACTTTTCTGTACACCGCTGACTTATCAGCGGTGTACGGGCTCTACAGTATATCAATGGGGCCCCCTGGAGGTTTACTAAATCCTGGCATAGCACAGCTGAGGAAGGAGCCCACTCCACTCAGCTTATCCTGGCATATTACATGGGTACAGGGTACCCATGTGCCATGCCAGCATTTAGTGAACCTCTGGGGGCCACGGGCAAGAGCAGCAATGTGTGCTCCTGCCCGTACTCAATGCGCTGCGACCCCATTCATATACTGTAGAGCCCGTACTCTGTACACCACTGAGCAGTCAGCGGTGTGCAGAAAAGTGGATTTTAAGCGCACAGGGAAAGGTGCGCTTTAGGGGGGATATCTCTATTAAAAATGCATTAAAGGTGTTATCCCATCTTAGACAATGGGGGCATAACGCTAGGATATGCCCTCATTGTCTGATCGGTGTGGGTGCTACCTCTGGGACCCGCACCTACTAGGCGAAAGGAGCCAGGGAGAGTTGTGGCTGGAGGACCCAGAGATTCCCGGGTTCTGCCCACCACTAGGCGCAGCTCCCCGCCTCTCCCATTGAAGTGAATAGGAGCGAACCGTGCATGCACGGCCACCGCTCCCATTAATTTCTATGGGGCTGACGGAAATAGCCGAGCCAGCTCTCCGCTATTTTCGGCGGTTCCATAGAAATGAATGAAGGGCGGCTGCACATGCGCAGTGCGCCCTCCTCAACTTTCTCCGCTCTGTTCTTCTTGTAGGTGCGGGTCCCACATATCAGACAATGGGGGCATATCCTAGCAAAATGTCCCCATTGTCTAAGATGGCATAACCCCTTTAATAAAGTATATTCAAAAAGTATTATAGCATTAGGGACATTTTACCAAAAAGTTAATTTAAAAGTTTAGTTACTTTTTAAAAAACAGTTGTGGTCATGTGATGGACACCCAACTGTGTCACTCTGATGACTACTGTAAAGAGCTGTGTGTCCACCTCATGACCATGACACGATTTTTATGCACTGAAATTAAACCATACAGGTTTCTACTGAGTAACAGCAAGCAGAGATGTGGAAAACTGTAAAGAAGTGATACAGAAAATATATTTAAAAATTGTTTAACGAACTGTCATTTTGTTCACCATATTTCATGAATAACAAAATGAATTCAAAAGTGAAAAGCAAAATGTCATGCTCCATGTCTGCAACAATAACTGCTGCAAAATGAACTGAAAAATGCTAAAATGTCTGTAAGAAAAAACTATGGAATAATCAAACATTGTCTGGTACTCCACTTCTAGTTTACTAGTAGATGGCCAATATTTGTTTTAGGTAGAATTCATCTTTAAAATAGATAAACCCAGTGACTACTTCTGGGTGATTCTTATCTAAGCATTTGTGAAGCCACAACACGCACAACCTTGAGGCGGATGGGCTACAACAGCAGAAGACCCCACCGGGTACCACTCATCTCCACTACAAATAGGAAAAAGAGGCTACAATTTGCACGAGCTCACCAAAATGGGACTGTTGAAGACTGGAAAAATGTTGCCTGGTCTGATAAGTCTCGATTTCTGTTGAGACATTCAAATGGTAGAGTCCGAATTTGGCGTAAACAGAATGAGAACATGTATCCATCCTCTGATGGCTACTTCCAGCAGGATAATGCACCATGTCACAAAGCTCGAATCATTTCAAATTGGTTTCTTGAACATGACAATGAGTTCACTGTACTAAAATGGCCCCCACAGTCACCAGATCTCAACCCAATAGAGCATCTTTGGGATGTGGTGGAACGGGAGCTTCGTGCCCTGGATGTGCATCCCTCAAATCTCCATCAACTGCAAGATGCTATCCTATCAATATGGGCCAACATTTCTAAAGAATACTATCAGCACCTTGTTGAATCAATGCCACGTAGAATTAATGCAGTTCTGAAGGCAAAAGGGGGTCCAACACCGTATTAGTATGGTGTTCCTAATAATTCTTTAGGTGAGTGTATATATCTATATAGTATGCAGTTGTTTTCTTTGTAGGGTTCTCTGCATTTCTAAGTAATTTTTTATACTTTTTGCTTCTTTGATTAAGGTTTATTATGGTATTACACTTTTTTCTTTTGCACAGATGTCTTCTGCTGGCTCCATTGACAGAAGCTGAAGGAGGAAAATCCACCTCCAAGCATAAATATAGCTGCAGAGATTGTGATATTCCTCTGTTGGACAGCATGAATATAACAATATAGATGTCCACAGTGCCGCTCTCAAATACTGCAGGAGAACCGCCATTTTGTCATATTGTTGTTTGGGTCAAAGATTATGATTTATGAAAACCGGTACAAAGGAAAACTGGCTTAGTTGCCCATAGCAACCAATCAGACTGATACTTTAATTTTCCAAAGGAGCTCTGAAAAATTAAAGGTGGAATAGAATTGGTCACTATGGGCAAATAAGGCTACTTTCACACGGATCTGCAAAAACGCTTCCGTTACCGTAATACAACTGTATGCATCCGTCATGAACACCATTGAAAGTCAATTGGGGACGGATCCGTTTTCTATTGTGTCCATCCCCATTGACTTACATTGTGTGCCAGGACGGATCCGTTTTGCTCCGCACCACATCGCGGACAGAAAAACACTGCTTGCAGCGTTATTCTGTCTGTGATGGGATCTCAACGGAATGTATTTTGGTGCATTCCGTTACGTTCAGTTTTGTCCCCATTGACAATGAATGGGGACAAAACTGAAACGTTTTCTTACATTCAGCATCGGAACACCAGGGAGGGGGCATCAGCTTTTTTCTGTGGGCGTTCCTTCTCTCTGTGACAATCTGCGCTGTGATTGGACAGAGCTACAGCCAGGGAGAAAAGCTGATGTCTCCTCCCTGGTGTTCCGATGCTGTTACTTAGCATACAGCGCGGGAGAATGTAACTGGGGACCACAGCGGCGCAACGGAGCGGTGCCCAGAAATAATAGTAAGTGCAGGGACATCCCCATGTATGCCCTACATGTCCTGCTACTTAGTTAACAAAGTATGGACCCATGAATGCGGCAGCGGCACTTGTGTTCTCCCTCTTGCCCAGGGTCCAATCAATATTAAAGAAGGCCCTGGTCCTCCTGGAACCAATTAATATTGTAACTTGAGGGACCACTGTATATAAAGAGCAGAGACATGGTGTAAGGAATGGACTTTTTAAAAAGAACAGAATATCAAAAATAAGTGCTTGAGTCCTTAAAAATAAGTCCTTAATTATCTTACAGATAAACGGTGTGAAAGTTTTATGGTCTCTAAATTGATGTGATCTCAGAGACCTGGTGCCCCCACTATGTCTATAGTAGATTCTTTAGATCTTGTAGAGTGCCATATATCCCTGGGACAAATTTAGTCCAGTATTCAACGTTTCAAGCAGTGTGATAAATTTGTATTACCAAACTCTTCTGAGATTTCAAATTGCCTTTTAATATGACTACTTTTATGCCTTTTTCATGGTGTCCTGGGCTACAAAAATGCTCAGCCACAGGAAAATGTACCTTTTTCTCTTTAAGGCCCCTTTCACACGAGCGAGTTTTCCGCGCGGGTGCAATGCGTGACGTGAACGCATTGCACCCGCACTGAATCCGGACCCATTCATTTCTATGGGGCTGTGCACATGAGCGGTGATTTTCACGCATCACTTGTGCGTTGTGTGAAAATCGCAGCATGTTCTATATTCTGCGTTTTTCACGCAACGCAGGCCACATAGAATTTAATGAGGCTGCGTGAAAATCGCAAGTATCTGCAAGCAAGTGCGGATGCTGTGCGATTTTCACGCACGGTTGCTATGAGACGATCGGGATGGGGACCCGATCATGATTATTTTCCCTTATAACATGGTTATAAGGGAAAATAATAGCATTTTTAATACAGAATGCATAGTACAATAGGGCTGGACGGGTTAAAAATTTTTAATAAAAAATAATATAACTCCCCTTAATCCACTTGATCGCGCAGCCCGGCTTCTCTTCTGTCTGTCTTCTTTGCTGTGCACAGGAAAAGGACCTTTGATGATGTCACTATGCTCATCACATGGTCCGTCACCATAGTAAAAGATCATGTGATGGACCATGTGGTGAGCGCAGTGACGTCATCAAAGGTCCTATTCCTCAAAGAAGAAGACGGAAGAGATGCCGGCTGCGCGATCAAGTGGATTATGGTAAGTTAAATAATTATTTTATTTTTTTAACCCCTCCAGCCCTATTGTACTTTTCATTCTGTATTCAGAATGCTATTATTTTCCCTTATAACCATGTTATAAGGGGAAATAATACAGTCGTGGCCAAAAGTTTTGAGAATGACACAAATATTAGTTTTCACAAAGTTTGCTGCTAAACTGCTTTTAGATCTTTGTTTCAGTTGTTTCTGTGATGTAGTGAAATATAATTACACGCACTTCATATGTTTCAAAGGCTTTTATCGACAATTACATGACATTTATGCAAAGAGTCAGTATTTGCAGTGTTGGCCCTTCTTTTTCAGGACCTCTGCAATTCGACTGGGCATGCTCTCAATCAACTTCTGGGCCAATTCCTGACTGATAGCAACCCATTCTTTCATAATCACTTCTTGGAGTTTGTCAGAATTAGTGGGTTTTTGTTTGTCCACCCGCCTCTTGAGGATTGACCACAAGTTCTCAATGGGATTAAGATCTGGGGAGTTTCCAGGCCATGGACCCAAAATGTCAACGTTTTGGTCCCCGAGCCACTTAGTTATGACTTTTGCCTTATGGCACGGTGCTCCATCGTGCTGGAAAATGCATTGTTCTTCACCAAACTGTTGTTGGATTGTTGGAAGAAGTTGCTGTTGGAGGGTGTTTTGGTACCATTCTTTATTCATGGCTGTGTTTTTGGGCAAAATTGTCAGTGAGCCCACTCCCTTGGATGAGAAGCATCCCCACACATGAATGGTCTCAGGATGCTTTACTGTTGGCATGACACAGGACTGATGGTAGCGCTTACCTTTTCTTCTCCGGACAAGTCTTTTTCCAGATGCCCCAAACAATCGGAAAGAGGCTTCATCGGAGAATATGACTTTGCCCCAGTCCTCAGCAGTCCATTCACCATACTTTCTGCAGAAGATCAATCTGTCCCTGATGGTTTTTTTGGAGAGAAGTGGCTTTTTTGCTGCCCTTCTTGACACCAGGCCATCTTCCAAAAGTCTTCGCCTCACTGTGCGTGCAGATGCGCTCACACCTGCCTGCTGCCATTCCTGAGCAAGCTCTGCACTGGTGGCACTCCGATCCCGCAGCTGAATCCTCTTTAGGAGACGATCCTGGCGCTTGCTGGACTTTCTTGGACACCCTGAAGCCTTCTTTTTTTTTTTTTTTGATCAGATTGTTTTTATTGAGATTTTCAAAACATTTTAAGAGACAAAACAGTCTCCCCCCCTCCCCATTCCCAAGTGTCCTAGATCTCCAAAAGTCCCTTCAAATAGGAATCCGATCCTGAAAAGCAATAGTGACTCAAAACAGCTGGAAGTCTGGTACATAATTCCCAAGTGTGTAATACATATCGCAAATCCATGCACATCAGTATATTAGAAGACAACGTAATAGATCATATACACCACCTCTTACCCTAAAAGACTATACCCTAGTCCCACTCTCATCTACCACACCTCTCCCCCTCCCAATGAGCAATTACACCATAGTCCCCCAGGTGTGACCCTCAAAAGCATAAATAAAACCGGGGCGGTCTGGACTCCAGTAGTTATTTAAAACAACATTAATCTACAATATTGTAATATTGCCGCCACCTACCCCAAATCTTCTCATACTTCTTGATGTTATTCCTTTTCTGGTAAACAAATCTCTCCATTTGTAACAGTGTGTGAATCTTATGAACTATTTCCTTAACCTTGGGAGGATCGTGATCTACCCAATGATACGCTATCACCTTTCTTGCTTGATACACTATGCGAATAATCGTAAATTTAGTAGTTGTACAGACTCAACACAGCCAAGTACACATAACCTGGCATCGGCCTCCATTCTTGCCTCAAACACTTTTCGTAATAAATCCATTACATCCCCCCAATATCTCCTCAGTCTAGGGCAATTCCACATAAGGTGTATCAGCGTAGCATTGGGTGCACCACATCTGGGACACAAGTCATCTGACCTGTACCCCATTCTCCTCAGGAGGGCAGGTGTCCGATAAACTCTGTGTAACAATAACAGTTGTGACATTCTGTGTGTTTCGCCTACCGCTACATCCGTAAACCCTTCCAGGACTGCACGCCATTGCTCTTCTGTCAAATCGTCAATATCCTCCCGCCATTTATCATACAATCGAAGAGGTTGCCTTTTAACCACCTCCAGACCGCCAAACCCAGCGATGCGTCCTGGAGGTGGTTGTTTCATTCCGCCTGGACGCGCCGGCACGTCCTCTCGCGAGACACGAGATTTCGGTCACAGCCGGCCCGCGCATGCACATCGCGGGCCGGCAAAAGTTCGAGGAGAATTGCATCAGCAACCTGCCAGCCAATGATCGTCGCTGGCAGGTTGCTGATTTTTAAAAAATCGAATCACAAGCCATATAACAGATCATATTAGTAAATATGATCTGTTATATGGCTTCTCTGCTCCTCTGCTGTTCCTTTTCGTCGGTTGGAGCCAGCAGAGGAGCAGACTTCACAGTGAGTAGCACCAACACTACACCTTAGCCCCAGATCACCCCCCTGCACCCCAATTAACCCTTTGATCGCCCCTGTCAATCACTAGTGAAAGACAAAAAGTGATCAGTGTAAACTGTCACTTTTTTTTCTCACTAGTATTGGCTGTTAGGTTTTAGGGATAGTTTAGGCCCCTTGGTTAGGTAGTTAGCGCCCAGCCCACCGCAGTCACTTTTATTCACTTTTATTCGCTTTTAATCAGCATTTGTACTTTTATAGTATCTGTAAGTGATCAAAACTGATCACGGTCAGATCTATAATTGTATTAGTGTCACCTTAGCTCGCCCTCCACCCAAAACGCAGTGTTTGCCCGATCAGGCCTGATCGGTCGCCCACACGTGCGTTCACCCACGCCCGCCCCACCGCAGTGACAAAATTATTTTTTTTTTTGATCACTGCACATTCACTTTACACGCACTGCGGCGATAAAAAAATCAGTTTTGATATTTTTTATCAACCGCAGCGGCCTCCGGTACTTCGCTAGCCTCCCCTTTGTAAGACAGGCTTGCTTTTTTTCTTGGGTAGTCTCAGGGAATACCCCTAAATTTAGTAGTCCAAAATGTCAAACAGGGGGTATTCTTCTGAAGAGGCCTACAGGATTCTGACCCAGTCGGATGAGGAATGGGAACCCTCATCTGACGAATCTAGCGGGTCAGAATATGAACCTGTAGAAAGCAGTGGCTCTCTGACCCAAAGTTCAGACAAGGAGGTGGAGGTCCCTGATAGAACCAGGCGTACCCGGCCCCGTGTCGCTAGACCACAGGTTGCGCAGGATCCGCTTCAAGAGCAGCAGAGTGGGGCTGTCGCTGCCGGATCACGTGGTGAGGCATACACCAGCAGCGCAGCCCTTCCTGGACCTAGTACCAGCACTGCCGTACAACCTGGTGAAGTAGCGAGCACCAGAAGGGCAGTTGAAGCTGGTACGGTGGCACGTGCAGTAGTTACCCCGTCGCAGCCACCGCACAGACAGGCCCGTAGAGCCCCTAGAATCCCTGAGGTGCTGGCAAACCCTGATTGGCAGTCCCCAACTTCAGCCGCACCAGTAGTTCCCCCTTTCACCGCCCAGTCTGGAGTTTGGGTTGAGACAGCTCAGATCGCTTCGGCCCTGGGATTTTTTGAGCTGTTCTTGACTGCGGAGCTCTTGGACTTAGTCGTGGCAGAGACAAACCGGTATGCCACACAATTTATAACCGCAAACCCGGGAAGCTATTATGCCCAGCCTTTCCGGTGGAAACCAGTCCAAGTTTCCGAACTTAAAATTTTTCTGGGCCTTCTCCTCAACATGGGTCTAACTAAAAAGCATGAATTGCGGTCATATTGGTCCACGAACCCAATTCATCACATGCCCATGTTCTCTGCTGCTATGTCCAGGACACGATTTGAGACCATCCTGCGTTTTCTGCATTTTAGCAACAACACCACCTCCCGTCCCAGAGGCCACCCAGCTTTTGACCGGCTCCACAAAATTCGGCCCCTCATAGACCATTTCAACCCGAAATTTGCAGATTTGTATACCCCTGAGCAAAACATCTGCGTAGACGAGTCCCTAATACATTTTACCGGGCGCCTTGGCTTCAAACAATACATCCCAAGCAAGCGTGCCCGGTATGGGGTCAAATTGTATAAGCTCTGTGAAAGGGCCACAGGCTATACCCACAAATTTCGGATCTATGAGGGTAAAGATCAGACCCTGGAGCCGGTCGGTTGCCCTGACTACCCGGGGAGCAGTGGGAAGACAGTCTGGGACTTGGTGTCACCCTTATTCGGCAAGGGGTACCATCTTTATGTGGACAATTTTTACACAAGTGTGGCCCTCTTTAGGCATTTGTTTCTAGAACGGATTTGCGCCTGTGGCACAGCGCGAACTAGTCGCGTGGGCTTCCCCCAACGCCTCGTTACCACCCGTCTTGCAAGGGGGGAGAGGGCTGCCTTGTGTAATGAAGAACTGCTCGCGGTGAAATTGAGAGACAAGCGTGACGTTTACATGCTCTCCTCCATTCACGCAGACACGACAATCCAAATTGAAAGGGCAACCCGTGTCATTGAAAAGCCCCTCTCAGTCCACGACTATAATGCGCTCATAGGAGGGGTGGACTTCAATGACCAGATGTTGGCTCCCTATTTAGTTTCCCGCAGAACCAGACACTGGTATAAGAAGGTGTCTGTATATTTAATTCAATTGGCTCTTTATAATAGTTTTGTTCTCTACAGTAAGGCTGGGAGAACACGATCCTTCCTCAAATTCCAGGAAGAGATCATCGAGAACCTCCTGTATCCAGAAGGTTCTGTGGCCCCATCCACCAGTGTAGTTAGCCGTCTACACGAGCGACATTTCCCCAGTGTCGTTGCTGGTACCTCAACCCAACCGCCACCCCGAAAAAAATGTCGTGTCTGTAGCAGGAGTGGAATAAGGCGTGACACCCGCTATTTCTGTCCTGACCACCCTGCCCTATGCTTAGGAGAGTGTTTCCGGAAGTACCACACACAGGTACACCTAGCATAGGGATTGCATCTCACAGGACAGGCACACAGGGCTATTAGGGCCCTTTTACTCACAGCTGCTGCAAACCTCTCCTTTCACCTGGGATAAAGTGCATAAAGTACTTCGCCACATCTTGGGCGATTTGCGCTTTGCACATTGTCCCATGGGGAAGGAGAGGTTTGTTCTATAAAGGTAAAAAAAACTAAACAAAAAAAAAATTACTGGTAAGTAAAAAAGTTAATATGTTCTGTTCTAAAGTTAATAAATTTATTGCGTTGCGGCCTGTTTTTTTCTTTTTTGTTTTGTTTTTTTTACCTTCCAGGTGGACCAACCGATCGACTAGCTGCAGCACTGATGTGCATTCTGACAGAAGCATTGCGCTGCTGTCAGATTACATGCAAGTCGGTGTATGCGGCGCTGCAAGACGAGATTTCTCCTCTGCAGTAAAAGATACGTTTGCCGAGGCATATGAGCTGAGGAGGTGGCGGTGTTCATATACTTTGGCAAACACTTTGTATATATATAAAAAAAAAAAAATCCCGGCAATGATTTATTCATCCACATCGATTGATGTGAATGGAGAAATCTGGTTTGCCAGGGCATACGAGCTAAGTGGGTATGGATGTTGGGCGGAGCTCCTATGTCCTGGCAGACGCCTTTCTCCTCCTTTTTCTTTTTTTGGCAGAGATTTTTTCATCCACATTGATCGATGCGAATGAAGAAATCTGTGCCGTTCATTTTTTTTCTTTCAGCCCAGAGGCTGAACGGAAAAAAAAAATCTCATTACCCGTATGCTCAATATAAGGAGAATAGCAGAAACTCCTAATGCTGGGCATACATGTAATGATTGCGGAGACCCTCAAATGCCCGGGCAGTACAAACACCCCCACAAGTAACACCATTTTGGAAAGAAGACACCCCAAGGTATTCGCTGAGGGGCATATTGAGTCCATGAAAGATTGAAATTTTTGTCCCAAGTTAGCGGAAAGGGAGACTTTGTGAGAAAAAAATCAATTTCTGCTAACTTGTGCCAATTTTTTTTTTTTCCTATGAACTCGCCATGCCCCTCATTGAATACCTTGGGGTGTCTTCTTTCCAAAATGGGGTCACATGTGGGGTATTTATACTGCCCTGGCATTTTAGGGGCCCCAAAGCGTGAGAAGAAGTCTGGTATCCAAATGTCTAAAAATGCCCTCCTAAAAGGAATTTGGGCCCCTTTGCCCACCTAGGCTGCAAAAAAGTGTCACACATGTGGTATCTCCGTATTCAGGAGAAGTTGGGAAATGTGTTTTGGGGTGTCATTTTACATATACCCATGCTGGGTGAGAGAAATATCTTGGTCAAATGCCAACTTTGTATAAAAAAAATGGGAAAAGTTGTCTTTTGCCAAGATATTTCTCTCACCCAGCATGGGTATATGTAAAATGACACCCCAAAACACATTCCCCAACTTCTCCTGAATACGGAGATACCACATGTGTGACACTTTTTTGCAGCCTAGGTGGGCAAAGGGGCCCACATTCCAAAGAGCACCTTTCGGATTTCACAGGTCATTTACCTACTTACCACACATTTGGAATGCCAGGGCAGTATAACTACCCCACAAGTGACCCCATTTTGGAAAGAAGACACCCCAAGGTATTCCGTGAGGGGCATGGCGAGTTCCTAGAATTTTTTATTTTTTTGTCACAAGTTAGTGGAAAATGATGATTTTTTTTTTTTTTTTTCTTACAAAGTCTCATATTCCACTAACTTGTGACAAAAAATAAAAACTTCCATGAACTCACTATGCCCATCAGCGAATACCTTGGGGTGTCTTCTTTCCAAAATGGGGTCACTTGTGGGGTAGTTATACTGCCCTGGCATTCTAGGGGCCCAAATGTGTGGTAAGGAGTTTGAAATCAAATTCTGTAAAAATGACCAGTGAAATCCGAAAGGTGCTCTTTGGAATATGGGCCCCTTTGCCCACCTAGGCTGCAAAAAAGTGTCACACATCTGGTATCTCCGTATTCAGGAGAAGTTGGGGAATGTGTTTTGGGGTGTCATTTTACATATACCCATGCTGGGTGAGAGAAATATCTTGGCAAAAGACAACTTTTCCCATTTTTTTTATACAAAGTTGGCATTTGACCAAGATATTTATCTCACCCAGCATGGGTATATGTAAAATGACACCCCAAAACACGTTCCCCAACTTCCTCCTGAATACGCGAGATACCACATGTGTGACACTTTTTGCAGCCTAGGTGGCAAAGGGGCCCACATTCCAAAGAGCACCTTCGGATTTCACCGGCCATTTATTACAGAATTTGATTTCAAACTCCTTACCACACATTTGGGCCCCTAGAATGCCAGGGCAGTATAGCTACCCCACAAGTGACCCCATTTTGGAAAGAAGACACCCCAAGGTATTCGCTGATGGGCATAGTGAGTTCATAGAACTTTTTTTTTTTGTCACAAGTTAGTGGAATATGAGACTTTGTAAGAAAAAAAAAATCATCATTTTCCGCTAACTTGTGACAAAAAATAAAAAGTTCTATGAACTCACTATGCCCATCAGTGAATACCTTAGGGTGTCTACTTTCCGAAATGGGGTCATTTGTGGGGTGTTTGTACTGTCTGGCCATTGTAGAACCTCAGGAAACATGACAGGTGCTCAGAAAGTCAGAGCTGCTTCAAAAAGCGGAAATTCACATTTTTGTACCATTGTTTGTAAACGCTATAACTTTTACCCAAACCATTTTTTTTTTTATCAAAGACATGTAGAACAATAAATTTAGAGCAAAATTTATATATGGATGTTGTTTTTTTTGCAAAATTTTACAACTGAAAGTGAAAAATGTCATTTTTTTTGCAAAAAAATCGTTAAATTTCTATTTACTAACAAAAAAAGTTAAAATGTCAGCAGCAATGAAATACCACCAAATGAAATCTCTATTAGTGAGAAGAAAAGGAGGTAAAATTCATTTGGGTGGTAAGTTGCATGACCGAGCAATAAACGGTGAAAGTAGTGTAGGTCAGAAGTGTAAAAAGTGGCCTGGTCTTTCAGGGTGTTTAAGCTATAGGGGCTGAGGTGGTTAAATTGCATTTCCATAAAACTGCTATAATGCAACGCTATAACCCCACAGGTAGATCCCCCAGAGCTCGCCAAATCTATAATCGGATTTCTGGAAGCTAGCGCAATCCCCCCCGCTGCGGCTTGGGTGCGGATAGCGTGCCGTATCTGTAAGTACAAATAAAATTGGGAGTGCGGGAGCAGAAATTCCCTTTGTTATTGGGCATATTCCTTCAGGGTGTCCCTCTCATATAGCTGATGCATGTAGATGAGTCCATATCGTCCCCAGATCTGAACGTCAGACACTTTATGCAGTTCCGTATACATGAGATTAGGCCAAATTGCGGTAAACCTGGTGTAATCCTGTATCCCTGCTATTTTCCTTCCTTTCCACCATACTTTATGAACCACCCGAAGTAGCGGAATGTCACTCCCCACCCTATCCAATGATCCATCCTCCAATGCCGTTATTAAGTTCTTCCCCCCTACAAAGTGTCGCACTATTCTCCCTGCTGTGTTAATTCCTTCCTCTATCCCCCATCCTCGCAACTGTTGAAGTTGGGCAGCTAAATAGTAAATCCACGGGTCTGGAACCCCAAGTCCCCCACCCGTCTTTGGCCTACAAAGTGTAGCCAGTTTGATACGTGGAACTCCCCTCTTCCAGATCAAGTCCCTGAATATTGCATTAACCGTGAAAAAAAATCGGACAGGAACCCATATAGGTGCATTATGCAACAAGTTTAGGAGCTGTGGCATTAAAATCATTTTAATAAGATTGACTCTTCCTATTACTGAGAGCGGTAACTTGGTCCAAGTCTGCACCTTCTGTCGAAACCTCTGTAACAGATTCAGATTCAATTTCTCATAATCTGCCACATCGATGGTGACCTGAACGCCTAGATATTTAAAGGACCTGACCAGTTGCAAGCCCTCTGTTGCACAGTGACCTTGCCCCTCATCAGCAGAGAGCGTTATCAGTACAGACTTGGACCAATTAATACGCAGACCTGACAAACTACTAAATCCATTTATAATGTTCATGGCTGCCGGAAGAGAGGAGTTCCAATCATCAAGGAATAGAAGCAGATCATCAGCATAGAGGGCCACCTTTTTCAGTAATCCCACCATATCTAAAACCCTGAACCTCATGTGCTTCCCTTAATGCCGCTGCCAGTGGCTCAATTGCTATTGCAAAAAGTAAGGGTGACAGAGGACAACCCTGCCTCGTCCCTCTATGCAGTGGGAAAGATTGGGAGAGAGCTCCATTAACCCTAATCTTAGCAGTAGGGGATTTATATAAGAGCTGGATCCATTGAATAAAGATGGACCTAAAGCCCATCCTCCTGAGTACAGCCCACAAGTATCCCCATTCCATGCTATCGAATGCCTTGGCCGCATCAAGAGACGCGACCGCCGCATTCAAACCGTGAAACCGGCCGACCTGTATATTTAAAAAAAGACGTCTAATGTTAACAGCCGTCGACATATTGGGCATGAATCCAGCCTGATCCGTATGTATAAGTGTCGTGATCACAGTGTTGAGCCTAATCGCTAAAACTTTAGCTAATAATTTCACATCGACCTGAAGTAATGAGATAGGTCTATATGATTCTGCCAGCAGAGGGTCTTTGCCCAGTTTAGGAATTACTACTATAATCGCCTCATTCATGCTGAGAGGCAAACCACCCTGACGCTGCGCCTCCTTGAACACATCTAAAAACTGGGGAAGCAGGATAGGGGCAAATGTTTTATAAACTTCCGCAGGCAATCCATCACTCCCTGGGGCCTTGGCATTTGACATTTCACTCAGGGCTAATTCCAGCTCTGTAATTGTAATGGGTCCGTCTAAGGCTGTCACCTGATCAGTACTTAATGTAGGAAGCTGTATCTTATCCAAGAAGCTTGCAAACTCTAAATCCCCTACATTAGTTTTAGACTCATAAAGGGATAATAACCGTGCATAATACCCACAACCATATCTTGAGCAGTACAAACAGTCCCCTCATCATCGCAAAGAGCAGCGACATATGCAGAAGGCTGTTGCGCTTTGGAGAGTAGTGATAGCAGTCTACCTGTTCGCTCCCCTTCTTCATAAAATGATTGTTTTTGGAAAAAACGTTTGTTCTTTGCCCTAAGAAGAAGCTTATCATTTAGTTTATTTTGTGCTTCCTGCCACTGATCCCTGTGTATTGCCGTGGGCTGCTGGACGTATTGGGTTTCTGCGTCCACCAATTGGCGTTCTAAATTCCTAACCATTATTCGGGACTCATTCCGTTTTTTATTGACCTCCGCAATTAATACTCCCCGCAAAAAGGCCTTCATGGTATCCCACACAATCAATGAAGAAGTTCCTTGAAGATTAAGGGTAAAGAACTCTTTCAGCGCATCCCCAACGTTTGAGACCGTAGGTAATACCGACAACCAAAACGGATTGAATTTCCATAATGGCCTACCGCTGTTCATAGTGGGGAGGAAATTGGCAGATATTAGACTAGGGGAATGATCAGAAATTTTCCTGGGCAAATACTTAATGTCACAGATACGGCATCCCATTGCTTCATTCCCCAGTGCTAGATCTATTCTTGACAACGCCTGATAGGTACTAGAACATCAAGAGTACTGCTGCACGGAGGGATTGCGCAACCTCCAGAAATCCATTAATGACGCTTCCTCTAAAAGTCTCCCAAACGGTGTAAGCTGCCCCCTCGATCGCACCTCAGAGGTCGACATTCTGTCCCATTCAGTACATATCACATTATTAAAGTCCCCCATGATGAATGCAGGGATATCAGGATAGTCTGACAAAAAGGCTATCAGCTTTTTAAGAACAAGCGGGGAATACGGCGGTGGTATATATATTCCACAGATAATACATTGAACATTAAAGAGTTTTCCATACAAGAAGACATAACCCCCATTCGGATCAATCCTCTTGTCTATGCAGCTAAAACTTAGCTGTCTGTGAATCAAAATACTTACACCCCTTGCATATGAGGAGTAAGTAGAATGATAACATTGGGACGCCCATCTAGGAGCTAGCAAATGGGATTGCTCCGTGAGGAGATGTGTCTCCTGTAAACAGCAGATTGCAGGGTGATATAACTTTACAGTCTCCATTACTGCCTTCCTCTTGATGGCGTCCTTAACCCCTCTAACATTCCAACTAAGGAAGTTCACTGAATTAGCCATACGTATAAGGAACCTCACATGTACCGGATACTTTCATTTACATTCCCTCAGTAACTTTATCCCTTGGATCGTACCTACGGACCTAGGACCCCCCTTCCCCAACTCCCTCTTTTCCAACCCTCCCCTGAACAACTCCCCCCGCATTATCCAACTAACCCTGGAAGTCACGCCTCCTGACAGACCCCACTAATACACCTTAATATTAAGGTCCGTGGGTAAATATAAAATCTATCAGCAGATCGAGCCCCCTAAACCCATAGTACCTGGCGAAATGAAATGCTTCTGTATCACGCCAGATGTAAACACAAACTGTCAATCAGCAGAAACGTATAAAAATGGATAACATCCTGCACTAACCCCAATTATGAGTGAAAGATAATCATTGGTAGCAGCGCATATCAGCCCCACGCTTCACACAGTTATCTTGACCCCTGACTAAAACACATATAACAGGCAAGAAAATAACAATATCCAGCAGTACTCAACAGTGCATTGCCACATATATCATATTCACCCTCCAGAGGGTATAATGTCCCTTTACTAAGTGGACCTCTCAGTCGCCTTGGTTTCTTTCCGCCCGGAGTTGCCTCTCATGCCGGTCTAGCCATCTAGATGCCTCTTTCGGATCTTCAAAGAAGCTTGTGGATCCACTATTCTGAGCTTGGCCGGATACAGCATTGAGTATGATGCTCCAAGTTCCTGCAGACGCCGCTTCACATCCAGGAATCGAGCACGCCTCTTCTGGACCTCCATGGAGAAATCAGGGAAAAACGATATCCTGTGACCATCTATTGAAAGATCAGGCAGATCTCTGGCCTTGCGTAGAATAGAGTCCCTATCCCTATAGTGTAGCACTTTCATAAGGACAGGTCTTGGCGGCGCCCCTGGTGGTAGGGGCCGTGACTGAACCCTGTGCGCCCGTTCTATGGAAAATAAAGGAGATAATACGCCCTCTCCAAACTGATCTTTGAGCCACTTTTCAAAAAACTCAGTGGGGTTCGGGCCTTCCACCTTCTCAGGCACACCCACTAACCGCACATTATTGCGTCTCAGACGATCTTCCATATCATCTTGTTTTGCAGAGATGATATCAAGCCTGCGAGAATGATCCGCTATTTCTCTCTTAAGCGGGTGCACCTCGTCTTCCATGTCCCCCATGCGATCTTCCAGGGACGTAGTGCGATCTGCTAGTTTTCTTATATCGTGCCTGACAATAGAAATGTCCTCCTTGATAGCCCCCATCTGCATAGTCAGGATGGTAAGTGACTTGCCCCACTTAGAGATGGCCTGGAGAACGTCCTTTATAGTGGGCTCTTCCATATCTGAGTATAATGTATCAGAGTCTCCAGCTACATCTTGATCTTGGATGGCGGCAAATCTGTTAGGGTGCTGTTTTAGGCCCATCACTTCCTCAGGCCCTTCCCCCTCAGACTCCCATCCCGCTCCAGTCAAGGAGGACTCACTGCGATCGGTGCCAGAGGCGCATCTCTCTCTGAGAAGCTCCGGTGTGTGCGCAAACTGGCTCAATCTCTCAGCCACCTCCTGTTGCATATCAGACACTCGGTCTCTGCGCTTCGGTGTGGCGGTCCCGGCGCCATCTTGTGAGGACTTGCCGGCTCCTTTCCCGGCCCCCCGTCTGGACATGGCAGCTGTTGAAAAGTACTTGTGAGTAACGGAATCCCCTCTGGAGAAACTGCTGATGTCCTGAGCGCTGTTTCCCAGGTAGTTTGGCTATGTTAAACTGGTTTAATCGGATAAATGTTCAGGGTAGTGCAGGAGCTCCGGAGATCACGTCCGCTCACATGCCTGGCAAGCCACGCCCCCCACCCTGAAGCCTTCTTAACAGAATTGAACCTCTTTCCTTGAAGTTCTGATGATCCTATAAATTGTTGATTGAGGTGCAATCTTAGTAGCCACAATATCCTTGCCTGTGAAGCCATTTTTATGCAACGCAATGATGGCTGCATGCGTTTTTTTGCAGGTCACCATGGTTAACAATTGAAGAACATTGATTTCAAGCATCACCCTCATTTTACATGTCAAGTCTGCATTTTAACCCAATCAGCCTGACATAATGATCTCCAGCCTTGTGCTCGTCAACATTCTCACCTGAGTTAACAAGACGATTACTGAAATGATCTCAGCAGGTCCTTTAATGACAGCAATGAAATGCAGTGGAAATTTTTTTTTGGGATTAAGTTATTTTCATGGCAAAGAAGGACTATGCAATTCATCTGATCACTCTTATTAACATTCTGGAGTATATGCAAATTGCTATTATAAAAACTTAAGCAGCAACTTTTCTAATTTCCAATATTTTATGTAATTCTCAAAACTTTTGGCCACGACTGACAATCTACACAACCTTGAACCAAACCTGAACTTCTGTGAAGAAGTTCGGGTCTGGGACCACATTCAGTTTTTTATCACGAGCGTGCAAAACACATTGCACCGCGCAATAAAAACGGAACGCCAATTGCAGTCAAAACTGACTGCAATTGCGTACCTACTTGCGCGGGTTTGCCGCAACGCATCCAGGCTTATCCGGACACGCTTGTCTGCAAGGGGCCTAATTGTGTGACAACGGGCCTTATTCTTGAGACCCCCCACCCCAACAGGACATTTTGTGCACAGTATCAGGTACACGACACTGGATGTAGAGCATGTGAATGTCCCTGGGATCTTATAGTCCTGCTTTGTGTTTGGAATCCGTATTTTGTTGTCATTACATAGGAACAGGTTTTGCATCTTGCATTACAGGGTAAGTACCTTATGTGTGGTACATGGCAATGAGCCTCTAATCAGAACATTTCTCAGATTTGGAGGTTGTTTGTAACATAGCAAGGGAGGATCTGGGAAGATTGTTTTTAGCTGGTCATCCTTATGTAGTACATTATGCACTTTGTTTTGCGGTTTTCCTGTTGTGAATTATAGGTCACTGCCAGAGGTACACACGGGGTTCTCTTTCTTTTCCTTGTATTGGAGAAGTTGACTTCTGGGTATCCTGGTGGCTCTTGTTATTTGATCTTCAATTAAAGCAGGATGATAATCCTGATGTAAATAATGTAATTTTCAGATGGTGGCAAATGCTCATTCCTGTCTGATTGGCTGGAATCAGATGTGATTATACCTGATGAACTGACAATAGATGATGGGCTATTTAGTGTGTTTGGGGTAGAAGCTGTCCATTTGAGGTATGTAGTGCAAGTGACAGTGTGTCAATACAGAACTGCCCTACACTTTGTCAATGGTACAGTGACAAGCTCCTACTACTTACTGTTGTTGGCTTTTGTTTCAATAAATTGTTTGAGATAAGGAAATCACCCTTGCATGCTTCTACTTAAATGCCCGACTTTCATGATATCACTGTAGCGTAAACTTTTACGTTTTCCATAAATTGTACCCAAAAGCCAAATATCCTTTGTGAGTAGTGGATATCTCTTTCCAAAAGAGAAATAATTGTGGGTGAGGATGAATTTAGTGAGTTGTAGCACTGGACTCTGAGACAATACCAGTAGACTCTAGGTACACTTGGTAGTGCGGAATCTTATAGGCCAGACAATGCAAATGAGCTCTTAACAAGCTATGCTTCTAATGCCACCAGATGTAAGGTAGCTATCCAGCCAGCACCCTCATCTGCAGACAGCTCTAGCTTAGTTCACATCAGCGTTCAGCCTTTCCGTTCTCCTGCTCCGTTTTAGGAGCAGGAGAACGGAAAGGACGGATTCGGCTCATAACTGAGCTGAACGGAGCCTACGGACCCCATAGACTATAATGGGTCCGTTAGGTTTCCGCTCCGAAGATGATTTTGGAGCGGAGACAAAAGTTGTGCATGCAGGGACTTTTGTCTCCGCTCTAAATCATCTTCTGAGTGGAAACCTAACGGACCCCATTATAGTCATATGGGGTCTGTAGGCTCCGTTCAGCTCTGTTATGAGCCGAATCCGTCCTTTCCGTTCTCCTGCTCCTATAACGGAGCAGGAGAACGGAAAGGCTGATCGCTGATGTGAACTCAGCCTTATTGATTTAAAATACATTTATTACAAACAAGGTCATCCAAACATACATATATAGTACTGCACCAGGGCACAGGCTAAAGAAGCAGTACCCAATAAATAAACACATTCATCATACATACCATGACAGAACAATTTAACCCCTTCCCGACACATGACGTACTACTATGTCATGGGAACCACTGCATTCCCGCAATTTGACGTAATAGTACGTCATGGTGATCGCACAATCACTGCAGGGGCCCAGCAGTCCCTGGTAGCTGAGCCCCTGCTGTATCCGCCGGCATCGCTGTAAAAGCAGATGCCGGCGGATTAACCCCTTCTATGCCGCGATCCGCGCTGTTTGTGTCGGGTGAGTGAGCGCATCGAATCCCCGCGCTGCTGTGGCTGGGATCTGATGCTTTACACTGCATCAGGACCTGCCTTCTACGGGTGCCGAGGAGATCCAGCCTCAGGCTGGGTCTCCTAGGCAACCTGTTAGTGTATGACTCAGTGGCATACACTAACAGGCAATGCATTACAATACAGATGTATTGTAATGCATTGCAGAGGGGATCAGACCCCCAAAAGTGAACATCAGAAATAAAGTAAAGAAAAAAAAGTGTTTTTAACCACTTCAGCCCCCTTAGCTTAAACACCCTTAATGACCAGGCCATTTTTTACACTTCTGACCTACACTACTTTGACCGTTTATTGCTCGGTCATGCAACTTACCACCCAAATGAATTTTACCTCCTTTTCTTCTCACTAATAGAGCTTTCATTTGGTGGTATTTCATTGCTGCTGACATTTTTACTTTTTTTGTTATTAATCGAAATTTAAAGATTTTTTTTGCAAAAAAATGTCATTTTTCACTTTCAGTTGTAAAATTTTGCAAAAAAACGACATGCATATATAAATTTTTCTATAAATTTATTGTTCTACATGTCTTTGATAAAAAAAAATGTTTGGGTAAAAAAAAAATGGTTTGGGTAAAAGTTATAGCGTTTACAAACTATGGTACAAAAATGTGAATTTCAGCTTTTTGAAGCAGCTCTGACTTTCTGAGCACGTGTCATGTTTCCTGAGGTTCTACAATGGCCAGACAGTACAAACACACCACAAATGACCCCATTTCGGAAAGTAGACACCCTAAGGTATCGCTGATGGGCATAGTGAGTTCATAGAACTTTTTATTTTTTGTCACAAGTTAGCGGAAAATGATGATTTTTTATTTTTTTTTCTTACAAAGTCTCATATTCCACTAACTTGTGACAAAAAATAAAAACTTCTATGAACTCACTATGCCCATCACGAAATACCTTGGGGTGTCTTCTTTCCAAAATGGGGTCACTTGTGGGGTAGTTATACTGCCCTGGCATTCTAGGGGCCCTAATGTGTGGTAAGTAGTTTGAAATCAAAATCTGTAAAAAATGGCCTGTGAAATCCGAAAGGTGCTCTTTGGAATATGGGCCCCTTTGCCCACCTAGGCTGCAAAAAGGTGTCACACATGTGGTATCTCCGTACTCAGGAGAAGTTGGGCAATGTGTTTTGGGGTGTCATTTTACATATACCCATGCTGGGTGAGATAAATATCTTGGTCAAATGCCAACTTTGTATAAAAAAATGGGAAAAGTTGTCTTTTGCCAAGATATTTCTCTCACCCAGCATGGGTATATGTAAAATGACACCCCAAAACACATTGCCCAACTTCTCCTGAGTACGGAGATACCACATGTGACACTTTTTTGCAGCCTAGGTGGGCAAAGGGGCCCACATTCCAAAGAGCACCTTTAGGATTTCACCGGCCATTTTTTACAGATTTTGATTTCAAACTACTTACCACACATTAGGGCCCCTAGAATGCCAGGGCAGTATAACTACCCCACAAGTGACCCCATTTTGGAAAGAAGACACCCCAAGGTATTCGCTGATGGGCATAGTGAGTTCATGGAAGTTTTTATTTTTTGTCACAAGTTAGTGGAATATGAGACTTTGTAAGAAAAATAAAATAAAAATAAAATCATCATTTTCCGCTAACTTGTGACAAAAAATAAAAAATTCTAGGAATTCGCCATGCCCCTCACGGAATACCTTGGGGTGTCTTCTTTCCAAAATGGGGTCACTTGTGGGGTAGTTATACTGCCCTGGCATTCTAGGGGCCCCCCTAATGTGTGGTAAGTAGTTTGAAATCAAAATGTGTAAAAAATTACCTGTGAAATCCTAAAGGTGCTCTTTGGAATTTGGGCCCCTTTGCCCACCTAGGCTGCAAAAAAGTGTCACACATGTGGTATCGCCGTACTCAGGAGAAGTTGGGCAATGTGTTTTGGGGTGTCATTTTACATATACCCATGCTGGGTGAGATAAATATCTCGGCAAAAGACAACTTTTCCCATTTTTTTATACAAAGTTGGCATTTGACCGAGATATTTCTCTCACCCAGCATTGGTATATGTAAAATGACACCCCAAAACACATTCCCCAACTTCTCCTGAGTACGGCAATACCACATGTGTGACACTTTTTTGCAGCCTAGATGCGCAAAGGGGCCCATATTCCTTTTAGGAGGACATTTTTAGACATTTGGATCCCAGACTTCTTCTCATGCTTTAGGCTGGGTTCACACTTGAGCGTTTTACAGCGCGTTCAAACGCGCTGTAAAACGCTCAACACATGAAAACCAATGCTTCCCTATGGCCCTGGTTCTCACTTGAGCGTTTTACAGCGCGTTTGAACGTGCTGAAAAACGCCCTACGCTCAAACAAGTTCTTGAGCTTCTTTGGGGCGTTTTGACGCGCAGTCAATCACACAAACGCGCGTCAAACGCGCGTTTACTATTGCAAAAAACGTGCATAAAAACGCGCGACAAACGGGCCCCTAAAATGCCAGGGCAGTATAAATACCCCACATGTGACCCCATTTTGGAAAGAAGACACCTCAAGGTATTCAATGAGGGGCATGGCGAGTTCATAGAAATTTTTTTTTTTACACATGTTAGCGGAAATTGATTTATTTATTTTTTTTCTCACAAAGTCTCCCTTTCCGCTAACTTGGGACAAAAATTTCAATCTTTCATGGACTCAATATGCCCCTCAGTGAATACCTTGGGGTGTCTACTTTCCGAAATGGGGTCACATGTGGGGTATTTATACTGCCCTGGCATTTTAGGGGCCCTAAAGCGTGAGAAGAAGTCTGGAATATAAATGTCTAAAAAATTTTACGCATTTGGATTCCGTGAGGGGTATGGTGAGTTCATGTGAGATTTTATTTTTTGACACAAGTTAGTGGAATATGAGACTTTGTAAGAAAAAAATAAATAAAAAAATTTCCGCTAACTTGGGCCAAAAAAATGTCTGAATGGAGCCTTACAGGGGGGTGATCAATGACAGGGGGGTGATTAGGGAGTCTATATGGGGTGATCACCCCCCTGTCATTGATCACCCCCCTGTAAGGCTCCATTCAGATGTCCGTATGTGTTTTGCGGATCCGATCCATGTATCCGTGGATCCGTAAAAATCATACGGACATCTGAATGGAGCCTTACAGGGGGGTGATCAATGACAGGGGGGTGATCAGGGAGTCTATATGGGGTGATCAGGGGTGAATAAGGGGTTAATAAAAAAAAAAACTGAAAAAAAACTATAGCTCTCAGAACTGTCACCGCCAGTTCTGTGAGAAGGTCTGGCAGACGTTCTTCTCTACCTCTTGCATGACGTTCTTTGTTTTGGTTTCACTTTGTCATCTCCTTTCCTTCTCCCAGGTGTCACCTATTTAGACTAATTGTCTCCCTTTATATTCCCTCCCATACTGCCTTACTTTGCGGTTTATACTACTTCCTGGATGAGGTGTTCACTGCTGGAGGCTGCTGCTGCTGTTTCCTCAGATAAGTCTTTTTCCTTTATTTGTGTTTCCTAGCTGGCTTGATTCTAGGTGACCGTCTTAAGCACGGATCCGGTTTCACCCTTGATTGACCGCATGCAAGGTCTTTCGCTGGAGGTAGCAGATCTCCGTAAAACTGTCTCAGTTTCAGGTGACCGGTTCTTCTGGCGTTCCTGGAGTTTGTTCCGAGCCTAAGATCTCGCTTCCGGATACGTTCTCCGGGGTAGTGAGAATTTTGTTCGCTTTAGAGAGGCTTGCAAACTCAATTTTCGCCTACTTCCCCATTCCTCTGGTGATGAGGAGCAGAGGGTGGGGATCATCATCTCGCTGCTCAGGGATAATGCTCAGTCTTGGGCCTTTTCGCTGCCGGTGGGGGCACGGACCCTCCGATCGGTGGATGAATTTTTTGTAGCCCTCGGGCAGATATATGATGACCCGGATCGTATTGCTCTGGCTGAATCTAAACTGTGTCTTTTATGCCAGGGTAAACAGTTCGCAGAGATATATTGTTCTGAATTTCGGAGATGGGCAGCTGATACTGGTTGGAATGATGTTGCACTCCGAAGTCAATTTTGCCATGGTCTTTCGGAAAGATTGAAAGATGCATTTGCTTTTCATGAGACCAGCCTCGTTAGAGACTGCCATGTCTCGAGCTGTTCGTATTGACAGGCGTCTTAGAGAGAGAGAGGAGACCACTCCTTCCTGTCATATTCAGACCAAGGACAGTGGGGCTGTCTCATTCAGTGCGCAGGGGTCTCAGTCCCTCTCAATCCCCTCTGAGGAGGAGGCCATGCAGCTGGGTTTGCTTGCCTCTGATAGTAGAGGATTCAGCTCTCATAGGAGGGTTTGTTTCTGTTGTGGGGGTATAAATCATTTGGCTAATGTTTGCCCCTATAGGAGATTCATGGAGTTTTCTGAGGGTAATAAAAGAAAAACAAAAAGAAAAAAAAACTCTAAAAACTTTCCATTTGCTACTATTGGCAAGGTTGATGCGGAAATTGAAGGTTTGCCGTTTATTTGTAGTTCCCGTTTTCTCCTGCCTGCCAGGGTGGCCCTAGACAGCAAGAATATTGTTTGTGAGATTTTTGTAGATAGTGGAGCAGCTGTCAATCTCATTGATAATCAATTTGCAATAACGCATGGTTTCCAGGTATGCACTTTGGAAAAGGATATACCTGTTTTTGCTATCGATTCCGCTCCACTTTCTCAAAGATCGTTAAAGGGTATATTTCACAATATCCGTTTGACTGTGGGTGACGCTCATGTTGAGGATATGTCGTGTTTTGTCCTAAGTGGATTACCTACTCCTCTAGTGTTGGGGCTACCCTGGCTCACTAAACATAACCCCACCATTGATTGGCAAGCAAGGCAAATAAATGGTTGGAGTGAGTTTTGTTGAGAGAATTGCCTCACGGCGTCTCTTTCAGAGGTTTCTACCAAGACTGTACCATCTTTTCTCTCAGTATTTTCGGATGTGTTTTCCGAGAGTGGTGTCCAGGAGTTGCCCCCTCACCGGGAGTATGTCTGCCCTATTAATCTCATCCCAGGTGCCAAGCTGCCTAAATCACGTTTATACAATCTCTCCCAACCTGAAAGAGTCGCTATGCGTACTTATATCTCTGAGAGCCTGAGAAAGGGACACATCCGACCCTCGAAGTCACCTGTTGCCGCTGTTTTTTTTTTTATTAAGAAAAAAGATGGTTCTTTAAGACCTTGTCTGAATTTCAGGGAGCTGAACCGTATCACGATTTGTGACCCATATCCGCCTTCCTCTGATCCCGGACCTGTTTAACCAGATTGTTGGGGCTAAAGTTTTTTCTAAGTTGGGTTTAGGAGGGGCATACAACCTAGTCAGGGTCAGGGAAGGGGACGAATGGAAGACGGCCTTCAATACCCCTGAGGGTCATTTCGAGAATTTGGTTATGCCCTTTGGTTTGATGAATGCTCCGGCCGTCTTTCAACATTTTGTGAACAGCATTTTTTATCATTTAATGGGGAAATTTGTACTGGTGTATCTAGATGACATTTAGATTTTTTCTCCTGATTTCAAGACTCATCGAGACCACCTATGCCAGGTCTTGCTGATTCTGCGGGAGAATAAATTATACGCTGAACTGGAAAAATGTGTGTTTGCGGTTCTGGAGATTCAATTTCTTGGTTTTTTTCTCTCCGCTTCTGGTTTTCGCATGGACCCTGAGAAGGTCTGCGCTGTGCTTGATTGGGAGCTTCCTGAGAATCAGTAGGCGCTGATGCGGTTTTTGGGTTTTGCCAATTATTCCAGAAAGTTCATTTTGAATTATTCCTCTGTTGTTAAGCCACTCACTGATATGACTAAAAAGGGGGTAGATTTTTCCTCGTGGTCGGTAGATGCGCTTAAAGCCTTTTCTAGTATCAAAGAGAGTTTTGCTTCCGCTCCCATTTTGGTACAACCTGATGTCTCTCTACCTTTTATTGTTGAGGTGGATGCTTCTGAGGTGGGTGTGGGTGCGGTCTTATCTCAGGGTCCCTCTCCTGCCAAATGGCGACCGTGTGCCTTTTTCTCAAGGAAGTCTCCTCTGCAGAGAGAAATTACGATGTGGGAGATAGGGAGTTGTTGGCCATCAAATTAGCTTTTGAGGAATGGCGCCATTGGTTAGAGGGAGCCAGACACCCTATTACCGTGTTTACCAACCATAAGAATCTGGCCTACTTGGAATCGGCCAATCGTCTGAACCCGAGACAGACCAAATGGTCTTTGTTCCTCTCTAGGTTTAATTTTGTTGTCCCGTTCCGCCCTGGGGTTAAAAATGGGAAGGCGGATGCCCTGTCACATTGTTTTCCCAGAGGGGGAAACTTTGAAGACACGGGTCCCATTTTGGCTGAAGGGGTGGTCATCTCTGCTCTTTATCCTGATTTGGAGGCAGAGGTAAAGGCAGCCCAGGCAGAGGCTCCTGATCTTTGTCCTCCTGGGAGGCTGTTTGTGCCTCTCGCTTTACGACACAAGGTTTTTAAGGAGCACCACGATACGGTCCTTTCTGGGCACCCGGGCAGTAGAGCCACAGTGGATCTCATTGCTCGGAGAGTCTGGGGGCCGGCTCTTCATAAGACGGTTGAGGGTTTTGTGGCAGCCTGCGAGACCTGCGCTCGTGCCAAGGTCCCTCATTCACGGCCATCGGGTTCTCTCCTCCTGTTACCCATTCCTTTCTGTCCTTGGACGCATCTGTCCATGGACTTTATTACGGACCTGCCTCGTTCCTCGGGGAAGAATGGGATTTTGGTGGTAGTGGACAGTTTTAGCAAAATGGCACATTTCATTCCCTTTCCTGGTTTACCCAATGCTAAGACGGCGCAAGCGTTTTTTGATCACTGTCATGCCCCACTCTGACGAGGTGCGGAGGTCGGCCAGGATAGCAGCACGAGTTTAGTGTTTGTTTTGGAGCCGTGCTGGATCCGCCTCTAATCAGGTGCACTGGGTGGGGTCATTAGTTTAAATAGCACACTAGCCCAGTGCCCTGAG
This sequence comes from Bufo bufo, assembly GCF_905171765.1. Taxonomy (NCBI): domain Eukaryota; kingdom Metazoa; phylum Chordata; class Amphibia; order Anura; family Bufonidae; genus Bufo; species Bufo bufo. Next base: position 142,707,127 of record NC_053389.1, read on the forward strand.
CGGATTATACTAATCATTGTGGTCTTGGAAGCTAGGAAGGAAGGTTGGCTGTCTGCTCCAGCTCAGGAAGATAAGTGTTATTTCTAGTTTGGTTGTTTTGTGTCATCTATCCCATCCAGGTTCTGTGCGAGCAGGCTGCTCCTATTTCCCTACTTCACCATCTCAGGGAATTCAGGGTTTTGTCAGCCCAGGCACGGGGACACCTCATACCTAACTTAAAGGTCTGTAGGTGGGCTGAGCAGTGCAGGGAAAGAGGTCAGGGATTAGTTAGGAGGTGACCCTTCCCCTGTCTCTCGCCCAGAGCCTGGTTGGTGCGTTATCTGTTAGACTGAGTGCACGCCCGCCGTGACAATCACATTGTTAAATTGCATGACATTCCTTCAGACATCGTTTCTGATAGGGGCACGCAATTTGTTTCCAGATTCTGGAAGGCCTTCTGTTTTCGCTTGGGGATTCGGTTGTCGTTCTCTTCTGCTTTTCACCCGCAGTCGAATGGTCAGACCGAACGCGTCAATCAGAATCTGGAGACATATCTGCGCTGTTTTGTGGCGGAGAATCAGGAGGATTGGTATTCTTTTTTGTCCCTTTCTGAGTTTGCTTTAAATAACCGTCGCCAGGAGTCCTCTGATAAGTCACAATTTTTTGGTGCATATGGCTTTCATCCGCAGTTTGGGACATTCTCTGGAGAGGGGTCTTCTGGTTTACCTGATGAGGAGAGATTTTACTCGTCTTTGTCATTTATTTGGCAAAAGATTCAGGGTAATCTGAGGAGGATGAGTGAGAGATATAAGCGTGTGGCGGATAAGAGACGTGTGCCTGGTCCGGACCTGAATGTGGGTGATCTGGTGTGGTTGTCTACAAAGAATATCAAACTGAAGGTTCCCTCCTGGAAGTTGGGTCCTAAGTTTATTGGGCCTTACAAGATCTTGTCCGTCATCAATCCCGTTGCCTTCCGTCTTGATCTTCCTCAGACTTGGAAGATCCATAATGTTTTTCACAGGTCCCTATTAAAACCTTATGTCCAACCCACTGTACTCTCCTCTTTGCCTCCTTCTCCGATTGTTGTTGATGGTAATCTTGAATTTTAGGTCTCTAGGATTGTGGATTCTCTCATTATCCGCGGTTCTCTCCAGTACCTCGTTCATTGGGAGGGTTTTGGTTCTGAGGAGAGGATGTGGGTCCCAGTAGCGGACATTAAGGCCACTCGTCTCATCAGGGCTTTCCATAGGTCTCATCCTGAGAAGGTGGGCTCTGAGTGTCCGGAGTCCACCCGTAGAGGGAGGGGTACTGTCACCGCCAGTTCTGTGAGAGGGTCTGGCAGACGTTCTTCTCTACCTCTTGCATGACGTTCTTTGTTTTGGTTTTACTTTGTCATCTCCTTTCCTTCTCCCAGGTGTCACCTATTTAGACTAATTGTCTCCCTTTATATTCCCTCCCATACTGCCTCACTTTGCGGTTTATACTACTTCCTGGATGAGGTGTTTACTGCTGGAGGCTGCTGCTGCTGTTTCCTCAGATAAGTCTTTTTTCTTTATTTGTGTTTCCTTGCTGGCTTGATTTTAGGTGACCCTGAGTCCGTCCGTATTAAGTGCAGGGAGCCGGTGGTCGTGTCCCCTCACTATCATAGGGTTTTCAGGTGTCACACAGTATTGGGTACGTGGGCATGCAATCGTCTACCATACCCTTGCATGGGCATAGCAGTCAGGGAGAGCTCTAGCGGTTTTATAGGGCTCACCCATATGCTCCTTAGTTTGGGATCAAGCCAGTCGGATGTTTATTTATAAGTTCCAACTTTCTGCAACATCATCCGTGACAATAACATGGAGACACTAAAACATCATTTTTTTGTTTCAAAACTGCTATTATTGTGCTAAAGTGAAATACATAAAAAAAATATACATATTAGTTATCGCCACGTCCGAAACAATCAGCTCTATAAAAATATCACATGACCGGTGAACAAATGTAAAAAAAAAAGCGCCATTTTTGTCACATTAAATCACAAAAATTGCAACAGCAAGTGATCAAAAAGGCGTATGCTCCCAAAATAGTACCAATCAGTCACCTCATCCCGCAAAAAATTAGACCCTACCTAAGAGAATCGGTCAAAAAATAAAAAAGCTATAGCTTTCGGACTGGATACACTAAAATATCATTATTTCGGTTTCAAAAATGCTATTATTGTGTAAAACTTAAATAAATACGAAAAAGTAGACATATTGGGTATTTCCACGTCCGTAACGATCTTCTCTATAAAAAGTAAAATGACCTAATCGCTGAGGTAAACGCTGTAAAAATAAATTTATAAAAACTGCGCCAAAACAACCAATTTTTTGCTCACCTTGCCCCATAAAGTGTAATAATCAATGATCAAAAAATCATATGTACCCAAAAATGGCACCAATAAAAACGTCAACTCTTCCTGCAAAAAACGAGCCCCTGCACAAGACGATCAGCAGAAAAAAAAAAAATAGGGCGTTCAGAAAATGGAGATCCAAAAACTAGAGTTGAGCGAACACCTGGATGTTCGGGTTCGAGAAGTTCGGCCGAACTTCCCGGAAATGTTCGGGTTCGGGATCCGAACTTCGTCCCGAACCCGAACCCCATTGAAGTCAATGGGGACCCGAACTTTTGGACACTAAAAAGGCTGTAAAACAGCCCAGGAAAGAGCTAGAGGGCTGCAAAAGGCAGCAACATGTAGGTAAATCCCCTGCAAACAAATGTGGATAGGGAAATGAATTCAAATTAAAAAAATAAAAATGAACCAATATCAATTGGACAGAGGTCCCATAGCAGAGAATCTGGCTTCACGTCAGCAGAGAATCAGTCTCTTCATGCCATAGCAAAGAATCTGGCTTCACGTCAGCAGAGAATCAGTCTCTTCATGCCATAGCAAAGAATCTGGCTTCATGTCAGCAGAGAATCAGTCTCTTCATGCCATAGCAGAGAATCTGGCTTCATGTCAGCGCAGAATCAGTCTTCATGTCATAGCAGAGAATCAGGCTTCACGTCACCCACCACTGGAACAGGCCACTGTCACACATTTAGGCCCCGGCACCCAGACAGAGGAGAGCGGTCTCGTAACAGAGAATCTGGCCTTATGTCAGCGCAGAATCTGTCTTCATGTCATAGCAGAGAATCAGGCATCACGTCACCCACCACTGGAACAGGCCACTGTCACACATTTAGGCCCAGGCAGAGGAGAGAGGTCCCGTAACAGAGAATCTGGCCTTATGTCAGCGCAGAATCTGTCTTCATGTCATAGCAGAGAATCAAGCTTCACGTCACCCACCACTGGAACAGGCCACTGTCACACATTTAGGCCCCGGCACCCAGACAGAGGAGAGCGGTCCCGTAACAGAGAATATGGCCTTATGTCAGCGCAGAATCTGTATTCATGTCATAGCAGAGAATCAGGCTTCACGTCACCCACCACTGGAACAGGCCACTGTCACACATTTAGGCCCAGGCACCCAGGCAGAGGAGAGCGGTCCCGTAACAGAGAATCTGGCCTTATGTCAGCGCAGAATCTGTATTCATGTCATAGCAGAGAATCAGGCTTCACGTCACCCACCACTGGAACAGGCCACTGTCACACATTTAGGCCCCGGCACCCAGACAGAGGAGAGCGGTCCCGTAACAGAGAATCTGGCCTTATGTCAGCGCAGAATCTGTCTTCATGTCATAGCAGAGAATCAGGCTTCACGTCACCCACCACTGGAACAGGCCACTGTCACACATTTAGGCCCCGGCACCCAGGCAGAGGAGAGAGGTCCCGTAACAGAGAATCTGGCCTGATGTCAGCACAGAATCTGTCTTCATGTCATAGCAGAGAATCAGGCTTCACGTCACCCACCACTGGAACAGGCCACTGTCACACATTTAGGCCCCGGCACCCAGACAGAGGAGAGCGGTCCCGTAACAGAGAATCTGGCCTTATGTCAGCGCAGAATCTGTCTTCATGTCATAGCAGAGAATCAGGCTTCACGTCACCCACCACTGGAACAGGCCACTGTCACACATTTAGGCCCCGGCACCCAGACAGAGGAGAGTGGTCCCGTAACAGAGAATCTGGCCTTATGTCAGCGCAACATCTGTCTTCATGTCATAGCAGAGAATCAGGCTTCACGTCACCCACCACTGGAACAGGCCACTGTCACACATTTAGGCCCAGGCACCCAGACAGAGGAGAGCGGTCCCGTAACAGAGAATCTGGCCTTATGTCAGCGCAGAATCTGTCTTCATGTCATAGCAGAGAATCAGGCTTCACGTCACCCACCACTGGAACAGGCCACTGTCACACATTTAGGCCCAGGCACCCAGGCAGAGGAGAGAGGTCCCGTAACAGAGAATCTGGCCTTATGTCAGCGCAGAATCTGTATTCATGTCATAGCAGAGAATCAGGCTTCACGTCACCCACCACTGGAACAGGCCACTGTCACACATTTAGGCCCAGGCACCCAGGCAGAGGAGAGAGGTCCCGTAACAGAGAATCTGGCCTTATGTCAGCGCAGAATCTGTATTCATGTCATAGCAGAGAATCAGGCTTCACGTCACCCACCACTGGAACAGGCCACTGTCACACATTTAGGCCCCGGCACCCAGACAGAGGAGAGGTTCATTCAACTTTGGGTTGCCCCACAATATAATGGTAAAATGAAATTAAAAATAGTATTGAATGAGGAAGTGCCCTGGAGTAGAATAATATATTGTTAAGGGGAGGTAGTTAATATCTAATCTGCACAAGGGATGGACAGGTCCTGTGGGATCCATGCCTGGTTCATTTTTATGAACGTCAGCTTGTCCACATTGGCTGTAGACAGGCGGCTGCGTTTGTCTGTAATGACGCCCCCTGCCGTGCTGAATACACGTTCAGACAAAACGCTGGCCGCCGGGCAGGCCAGCACCTCCAAGGCATAAAAGGCTAGCTCTGGCCACGTGGACAATTTGGAGACCCAGAAGTTGAATGGGGCCGAACCATCAGTCAGTACGTGGAGGGGTGTGCACAGGTACTGTTCCACCATGTTAGTGAAATGTTGCCTCCTGCTAACACGTTCCGTATCAGGTGGTGGTGCAGTTAGCTGTGGCGTGGTGACAAAACTTTTCCACATCTCTGCCATGCTAACCCTGCCCTCAGAGGAGCTGGCCGTGACACAGCTGCGTTGGCGACCTCTTGCTCCTCCTCTGCCTTCGCCTTGGGCTTCCACTGGTTCCCCTGTGACATTTGGGAATGCTCTCAGTAGCGCGTCTAACCAACGTGCGCTTGTACTCGCGCATCTTCCTATCACGCTCCAGTGTAGGAAGTAAGGTGGGCACATTGTCTTTGTACCGGGGATCCAGCAGGGTGGCAACCCAGTATTCCGCACACGTTAAAATATGGGCAACTCTGCTGTCGTTGCGCAGGCACTGCAGCATGTAGTCGCTCATGTGTGCCAGGCTGCCCAGAGGTAAGGACAAGCTGTATCGTCATCGTCCTGTGTTTCCCCCCAGCCACGCACCAGTGATGGGCCCGAGCTGCTTTGGGTGCCACCCCGCTGTGAACATGCTTCATCCTCATCCTCCTCCACCTCCTCGTCCTCCTCGTCCTCCAGTAGTGGGCCCTGTCTGGCCACATTTGTACCTGGCCTCTGGTGTTGCAAAAAACCTCCCTCTGAGTCACTTTGAAGAGACTGGCCTGAAAGTGCTAAAAAAGACCCCTCTTCCTCCTCTTCCTCCTGGGCCACCTCCTCTTCCATCATCGCCCTAAGTGTTTTCTCAAGGAGACATAGAAGTGGTATTGTAACGCTGATAACGGCGTCATCGCCACTGGCCATGTTGGTGGAGTACTCGAAACAGCGCAACAGGGCACACAGGTCTCGCATGGAGGCCCAGTCATTGGTGGTGAAGTGGGTCTGATCCGCAGTGCGACTGACCCGTGCGTGCTGCAGCTGAAACTCCACTATGGCCTGCTGCTGCTCGCACAGTCTGTCCAGCATATGCAAGGTGGCACGTCGCATATGAGGCGGTGAGCGGGAAGGCCGAAGTTACGCTGTAGCGCAGACAGGCGAGCAGCGGCAGGGTGTGAACGCCGGAAGCGCGAACAGACGGCCCGCACTTTATGCAGCAGCTCTGACATGTCGGGGTAGTTGCGAATGAACTTCTGCACCACCAAATTCAGCACATGCGCCAGGCAAGGGATGTGCGTCAAACCGGCTAGTCCCAGAGCTGCAACGAGATTTCGCCCATTATCGCACACCACCAGGCCGGGCTTGAGGCTCACCGGCAGCAACCACTCGTCGGTCTGTTGTTCTATACCCCGCCACAACTCCTGTGCGGTGTGGGGCCTGTCCCCCAAACATATGAGTTTCAGAATGGCCTGCTGACGTTTACCCCGTGCTGTGCTGAAGTTGGTGGTGAAGGTGTGTGGCTGACTGGATGAGCAGGTGGAAGAAGAGGAGGAGGAAGCTGAGTAGGAGGAGGAGGAGACAGGAGGCAAAGAATGTTGCCCTGCGATCCTTGGCGGCGGAAGGACGTGCGCCAAACAGCTCTCCGCCTGGGGCCCAGCCGCCACTACATTTACCCAGTGTGCAGTTAGGGAGATATAGCGTCCCTGGCCGTGCTTACTGGTCCACGTATCTGTGGTTAGGTGGACCTTGCCACAGATGGCGTTGCGCAGTGCACACTTGATTTTATCGGACACTTGTTTGTGCAGGGAAGGCACGGCTCTCTTGGAGAAGTAGTGGCGGCTGGGAACAACATACTGTGGGACAGCAAGGGACATGAGCTGTTTGAAGCTGTGTGTGTCCACCAGCCTAAATGACAGCATTTCATAGGCCAGTAGTTTAGAAATGCTGGCATTCAGGGCCAGGGATCGAGGGTGGCTAGGTGGGAATTTACGCTTTCTCTCAAATGTTTGTGAGATGGAGAGCTGAACGCTGCCGTGTGACATGGTTGAGATGCTTGGTGACGCAGGTGGTGGTGTTGGTGGTACATCCCATGTTTGCTGGGCGGCAGGTGCCAACGTTCCTCCAGAGGCAGAGGAAGAGGCCGAGGCGGCGGCAGCAGCAGCAGAAGAGGCCGAGGCGGCAGCAGCAGAAGAGGTAGCAGGGGGAGCCTGAATGACTTCCTTGTTTTTAAGGTGTTTACTCCACTGCAGTTCATGCTTTGCATGCAGGTGCCTGGTCATGCAGGTTGTGCTAAGGTGCAGAACGTTAATGCCTCGCTTCAGGCTCTGATGGCACAGCGTGCAAACCACTCGGGTCTTGTCGTCAGCACATTGTTTGAAGAAGTGCCATGCCAGGGAACTCCTTGAAGCTGCCTTTGGGGTGCTCGGTCCCAGATGGCGGCGGTCAGTAGCAGGCGGAGTCTCTTGGCGGCGGGTGTTCTGATTTTGCCCACTGCTCCCTCTTTTGCTACGCTGTTGGCTCTGTCTCACCACTGCCTCTTCCTCCGAACTGTGAAAGTCAGTGGCACGACCTTCATTCCATGTGGGGTCTAGGACCTCATCGTCCCCTGCATCGTCTTCCACCCAGTCTTGATCCCTGACCTCCTGTTCAGTCTGCACACTGCAGAAAGACGCAGCAGTTGGCACCTGTGTTTCGTCATCATCAGAGACGTGCTGAGGTGGTATTCCCATGTCCTCATCATCAGGAAAAATAAGTGGTTGTGCGTTAGTGCATTCTATCTCTTCCACCCCTGGGGAAGGGCTAGGTGGATGCCCTTGGGAAACCCTGGCAGCAGAGTCTTCAAACAGCATAAGAGACTGCTGCATAACTTGAGGCTCAGACAGTTTCCCTGATATGCATGGGGGTGATGTGACAGACCGATGGGCTTGGTTTGCATGCGCCATCTGTGCGCTTTCTGCAGAAGACTGGGTGGGAGATAATGTGAACGTGCTGGATCCACTGTCGGCCACCCAATTGACTAATGCCTGTACCTGCTCAGGCCTTACCATCCTTAGAACGGCATTGGGCCCCACCAAATATCGCTGTAAATTCTGCTGGCTACTGGGACCTGAGGTAGTTTGTTCACTAGGACGTGTGGCTGTGGCAGAACGGCCACGTCCTCTCCCAGCACCAGAGGGTCCACTAACACGACCATGTCTACGTCCGCGTCCCTTATTAGATGTTTTCCTCATTGTTCCCGTTCACCACAATTTTGAGAATGGCAAACTTGGGAATGCTTTTTCAACCCAGAACAAAAAGTCTGCTTTGACGGTCACTACAAATAACTTGACCAGCTAAAACTGTGCAGATTTGGTTGAATAGAGATGTGAGACCTGTTTTTTTTTGCGCTGTGTGACAGTTTTAGGTTTAATCACAGAATGACACTTCTATCAGCACGCTAGCGTGTGTCTTAGGTTTTTCTGAATGACACTATCAATAACTTCAATGTAAGATTTTCTTTTTGGGATAGATTTCAAGTAGGCCTGAAATACCACAAACTAGTTATTTTCAGAATGGAAAATTTGGGAATGCTTTTTCAACCCAGAACAAAAAGTCTGCTTTGACGGTCACTACAAATAACTTGACCAGCTAAAACTGTGCAGATTTGGTTGAATAGAGATGTGAGACCTGTTTTTTTTTTGCGCTGTGTGACAGTTATAGGTTTAATCACAGAATGACACTTCTATCAGCACGCTAGCGTGTGTCTTAGGTTTTTCTGAATGACACTATCAATAACTTCAATGTAAGATTTTCTTTTTGGGATAGATTTCAAGTAGGCCTGAAATACCACAAACTAGTTATTTTCAGAATGGCAAATTTGGGAATGCTTTTTCAACCCAGAACAAAAAGTCTGCTTTGACGGTCACTACAAATAACTTGACCAGCTAAAACTGTGCAGATTTGGTTGAATAGAGATGTGAGACCTGTTTTTTTTTGCGCTGTGTGACAGTTATAGGTTTAATCACAGAATGACACTTCTATCAGCACGCTAGCGTGTGTCTTAGGTTTTTCTGAATGACACTATCAATAACTTCAATGTAAGATTTTCTTTTTGGGATAGATTTCAAGTAGGCCTGAAATACCACAAACTAGTTATTTTCAGAATGGCAAATTTGGGAATGCTTTTTCAACCCAGAACAAAAAGTCTGCTTTGACGGTCACTACAAATAACTTGACCAGCTAAAACTGTGCAGATTTGGTTGAATAGAAATGTCAGGTCTATTTTTTAGGCGCTGGGTGACAGGCTCAACTTGCCCCTGATGTAATATATGGCCAAAAAATAACCACACTGTTGATGGTTAAATGCACTTGGGTGACACAGGCTCAGCCTGCAGCTGATGTAGTATATGGCCAAAAAATAATCAGACTGTTGATGGTTAAATGCACTTGGGTGAAACAGGCTCAGCCTGCAGCTGATGTAGTATATAGCCAAAAAATAACCAGACTGTTGATGGTTAAATGCACTTCGGTGACACAGGCTCAGCCTGCAGCTGATGTAGGATATAGCACAAAATAACCACACTATCGATGGTTAAATACACTTGGTGATAGCTCGTGCTGGCGCACCACAAGTCACAAAATGGCCGCCGATCACCCCAGAAAAAAAGTGATCTAAAAACGCTCTGGGCAGCCTCAAAAAAGTGAGCAAGTCAATAATAGCACTTCAATGATCCACAGCTGCAGATCGATCACAGAATGAAGTCTTTTGGAGGAGTTAATCTGCCTAATCTCGCCCTAACGTCGCAGCTGCAACCTCTCCCTATGCTTGAATCAGCAGAGTGACGTGCAGCGCTACGTGACCCAAGCTTATATAGAGGCTGGGTCACATGCTGCACTGGCCAATCACAGCCATGCCAATAGTAGGCAAGGCTGTGATGGCCTCTTGGGGCAAGTAGTATGACGCTTGTTGATTGGCTGCTTTGCAGCCTTTCAAAAAGCCCCAAGAAAGCGCCGAACACCGAACCCGAACCCGGACTTTTACGAAAATGTTCGGGTCCGTGTCACGGACACCCAAAAATTCGGTACGAACCCGAACTATACAGTTCGGGTTCGCTCATCCCTAACAAAAACCTAATTTTTGTTTTCAAAAATGCTTTATTATGTAAAACTGAAACAAACATCATAAAGGCAGTCACTGGATACAAATTTTACTGTCTGCCACGGGAGTACATGCCCCAGAAATTAGTCACTCACCTGACAGAAAATAACTTGTGATAATGTGGCTGGAGGTACATTAGGCGGTCACTGGCTAAAAATTTTACTGTAGGCCAGTACAGGCCTCAAAAATTAGGCATTCACCTGACAGAAAATAACTTGTGATGATGTGGCTGGAGGTACATTAGGCGGTCACTGGATACAAATTTTACTGTCGGCCACGGGAGTACAGGCCCCAAAAGTTAGGCATTCACCTGACAGAAAATAACTTGTGATAATGTGGCTGGAGGTACATTAGGCGGTCACTGGCTAAAAATTTTACTGTAGGCCAGTACAGGCCTCAAAAATTAGGCATTCACCTGACAGAAAAGAACTTGTGATGATGTGGCTGGAGGTACATTAGCCCGTGACTGGCTAAAAAATTTACTGTAGGCCAGTTACAGGCCCCAAAAATTAGGCATTACCTGACAGAAAAGAACTTGTGATGATGTGGCTGGAGGTACATTAGGCGGTCTCTGGATACAAATTTTACTGTAGGCCAGTATAAGCCCCAAAAATTAGGCATTCACCTGACAGAAAAGAACTTGTGATTATGTGGCTAGAGGTACATTAGGCGGTCACTGAATAAAAAATTTACTGTCTGCCAGTACAGGTCCCAAAAATTAGGCATACACCTGACAGAAAAGAACTTGTGATGATGTGGCTAGAGGTAAATTGGATGGTCAATGGATACAAATGTTACTGTCGGCCAGTACAAAATTAGGCATTCACCTGACAGAAAAGAAGTTGTGATTATGTGGCTGGAGGTACATTAGGCGGTCACTGGATACAAATTTTACTGTAGGCCATAGGAGTACAAGCCCTAGAAATTAGGCATTCATCTGACAGAAAAGATCTTGTGATGATGTGGCTGGAGGTACCTTCCAGGGACCTTCCATTGCGGTGTGCAAATAGCCACACATTTTTTAAAGGCCGTCGAGTCCACCAGTTTATATGGAAGTAGTTGGTGGGCTAGCAGTTCCACCAAGCCAGCAGTCAGCTGTTGAGGAACTTTTTGCCCTCGAACATTTGGGCCATGGAAGCCGGTCTTCTGCCAGATAAACGCGACAACGGCACTGTGAAAGGTGGAGTGGAGGACAAATGGGAGGAGAGAGGAGAAGGAGCAGGACGTGGAGCGCCGGAAGTATGGCTTTGTGGGTTCTGACGGCATTGCTCTGGGTACTGTCGTCAGACCGCTGGGTGGCGGCTATTGCTACCTCCTCTTCCTCCTCCGATGTCAAGAATGGCTGCGCATCGGTAAGGTCTGGGAATGGATGGGAAAATAATTCCTCTGACTCGAGTGGAGGGTCTATGGTGGTGGTGTTGGTATCTTTGGGGGTGCACACAGCAGAGAGTGAGGAGGGTGCAGATACAGAGGATGAGGAGGGTGCAGAAGCGACAGGCTGAATGAGCCACTCAACCAACTCTGGTGCGTCCTTTGAAGTAATCGCACGTGCCTTCTCCAACTTCCCACTTAAGCTCCGGCCTGGTACACCTGCCCTATGACACCTGCCCGATCCCTACCACCTCTGCGGAACGGCCTGCCTTTTCCTCTGCCTGTAATTTTCAAAATGACTCTGTGCCTAATTCCATAGAGAAGAGCAGTATTTGTGGAAGCAGGCATATCGCAGGCCTCATTCAATATTTGGTGGAAAAAGGTATATCAAACCCCTTTATCAGTATTTTGTGGAAGCAGGTATCTCGCAGGCCTCAATCAATCTGTCATAGTTGCTGCACGTGACTCGATCTGACAGTTTGTTTTGTTTTGGGTTTGAACAGAATCCCACCTCCTATTAGGTGTGGTTCGTTTGGTCATTGGGGAGACTATTTATTCCTCCCTCTCCCTATAGCCTTTGCGGGTTATAGTTCTACCTTGTTTGAGCTTTGGATGCTTGGTGGATCGTCTGCTCCTTCTTGTTTCAGATAAGTCTTTTCCCTTTTTCCCCTTTTGGTTTCTGTTTGGTCTAGGCCTCTAGTGGGGACGCTAGCTCTTTCGGTGGTAGAAGGTGCTGGGTGTTTCTTACCCTTTTTCCCTATTGCTGAGGGTCTGTTTAGTGTGTTATAGCCTTAGGCACGGGGACATGTGTATATCTACCATTGAGGTATGCACATGGGCTTAGCAGCCTAGGGAAAGTGTGTCAGGGATTGCTAGATGGTGACCTTGTTTTTCCCTAGCTTGTGGTGCCTAGTCCACTGTTTAGTTTGTATTTCAGTTTGCTGTTCCCTTCCCTACCCATCGTGACATTATATCAATCCCCTTAATGAGTATTTTGTGGAAGCAGGTATATCGCAGCCCTCAATCAGTATTTTGTGGAAGCAGTATATCAATCTCCTTAATCAGTATTTTGTGGAAACAGGTATATTGCAGGCCTCAATCAATATTTTGTGGAAGCAGGTATATCAAACCCCTTAATCAGAATTTTGTGGAAGCAGGTATATCGCAGCCCTCAATCAGTATTATGTGGAAACAGGTATATCAATCCCCTTAATCAGTATTTTGTGGAAGCAGGTATATCGCAGGCCTCACTCAATATTTTGTGGAAGCAGGTATATCAATCCCCTTAATCAGTATTTTGTGGAAGCAGGTACATCGCAGGCCTCACTCAATATTTTATGGAAGCTGGTATATCAAACCCCTTAATCAGTATTTTGTGGAAGCAGGTATCTCACAGGCCTCAATCAAAGTTTGGTGGAAATTGGTATATCAAACCCCTTAATCAGTATTTTGTGGACGCAGGTATATCGCAGGCCTCAATCAATATTTTGTGGAAGCAGGTATATTAAACCCATTAATCAGAATTTTATGGAAGCAGGTATCTCGCAGGCCTCAATCAATATTTTGTGGAAGCAGGTATATCAATCCCCTTAATCAGTATTTTGTGGAAGCGGGTATCTCGCAGGCCTAAATCAATATTCGGTGGAAGCAGGTTTATCAATCCGCTTAATCAGTATTTTGTGGAAACAGGAATATCGCAGCCCTCAATCAGTATTTTGTGGAAGCAGGTATATCAATCCCCTTAATCAGTATTTGTGGAAGCAGGTATCTCGCAGGCCTCAATCAATATTTGGTGGAAACAGCTATATCAAACCCCTTAATCAGTATTTTGTGAATGCAGATATATCGCAGCCCTCAATCAGTATTTTGTGGAAGCAGGTATCTCGCAGGCCTCAATCAATATTTGGTGGAAGCAGGTATATCAATCCCCTTAATCAGTATTTTGTGGAAGCAGGTATATCAAACCCCTTATTCAGCATTTTGTGGAAGCAGGTATATCGCACCCCTCAATCAGTATTTTGTGGAAAAAGGTATATCACACCCCTCAATCAGTTTTTTTGGGGGGCAATAGGTATATAATACCCGTTGCAAATAGTTGTTCCAATAGCGCTTGTCCCTTTATATAGCTGCGGTATCGCAGCAGAACCGCACACAACTGCTGCACAATACAAATGCACTATATACTTTCTATGTTAGAAAGTATATTATTGATATATCACACCCCTCAATCAGTTTTTTTGGGGGCAACAGGTATATCACACCCGTTGCAATTAATTGTTCCAATAGCGTTTGTCCCTCTGTATTAGAGATGGCCTTGCGTTTCGCCTGGCGGTCGTTCCGCGGCGAACTTTGCTCGTTCGCGGTTCGCCGAGCGGGCGAACATATGGCGATGTCCACGGGCGCCATATTCTTTTACATTGTGAAGAACTTTGACCCATGCTATCGATAGGTGTGACTTACTGAGGGGTGTAATATACTTATAATATACTTTCTAACATAGAAATAATTTACGGCGTTCACCTGAGAGGTCATGTGAAATTTTTATAGAGCTGGTTGTTATGGACGCGGCGATGTTCTAGATGTTCTAGACTTGACAGCGGCGACTCAATGGATGTCGTATATCTGGACTAGAGATGGCCATGCGGTTTGCCCGGCGGTTGTTTTGTGGCGAACTTTGCGCGTTTGCGATTCGCCGAACATATGGCGATGTCCGCCGGCGCCATATTCTTTTGCATTGCGCCGAACTTTGACCCATAACACATCCATTAGGTGTGACAGGACAGCCAATTGAGACGTTTCAGCACATGGACAAACCCCCACCTTATGACAGAACCCGATTTGGCAGCCATTTTACATTCTGTGTTTTGCGTGTGTAGCGAGAGGTTGCTTTGTGGAGCAGGGACAGGCTGTTAGGGACACCAAACACTAACTAATAGGGCCACAAAAGTCATTTTAAGGACTGGTATAGGTGTGCTATCAAAAGGTGTGATATACTGAGGGGTGTGATATACATATAATATACTTTCTAACATAGAAAGTATATTATAGTGCATTTGTATTGTGCAGCAGTTGTGTGCGGTTCTGCTGCGATACTGCAGCTACACAGAGTGCCAAACGCTATTGGAACAAATAATTTCTACTGGTGTGATATACCAGTTGCCCCCCAAAAAACTGATTGAAGCAGGGGTGTTATATACCAATAATATACTTTCTATATAGTGCATTTAGGTAGTGCAGCATTTTTATTTGCGGTATTTCTGCGTTACCGCAGCTACAGATAGTGACAAACGCCATTGGAACAAATAGTTTCTACTGGTGTGATATACCAGTTGCCCCCCAAAAAAACTGATTGAAGCAGGGGTGTTATATACCAATTATATACTTTCTATGTAGTGCATTTGGGTAGTGCAGCATTTGTTTTCGGTTTTGCTGCATTACCGCAGCTACACAGAGTGACAAGCGCTATTGGAACTGTGGGGAACCGTACTCACTTGACCAGTGTACAGAGGCAGGGACACCAAAACGTTCAACAAAAGTCCTCTTTATTTAGGCTTTTTCATCAAAAGTACAGCCAGTACATCCAGATTGCAGCCGGGTCAAACAGTTATAGCACGCTCTGACAGTGTTACTTTACACTGTCTGCTTTTCCTCCAGACTGAGACACACCTAAGATCCAGCAGCAGGATTAAATAGGATCCCTGGACATGAGCATGCCTCATATCCCGGACTGAAACATAGGGAACAGGCACCCACCCAACACATTGCCTGTTCCCAGTAAAAGCCCGCCCTGAACTAGCTGAACCAGCTACACTATCTATTTTCTGTGTCCACCAGCTAACTTAGTGGACACCTAGACTAGGGCTTTTACTCCACCAAGGCCGGGCACCTTGGTGGCACATTCCTGGTAAGCAAGCCGCTTTAGAATGCTTCCTGCAACATTCTGGGTGACACATATCTCCCCTCATAGATGACTCCTGTCACCGCCTCACAGAACAAATAATTTATTTTATGTACGCTGAATGCATAATTTTTGGGACCTGTAGTACACTGGCCTGCTGTAAAATTGATATCCAATGACCGTGTAATCTACCTCAAGCCACATACTTACTTGTTCTTTTATGTACGCTGAATAAATAATTCTTGCGGCCTCGGAGGAATTCAATACCAATGACGACCACGTGTTATCGAATTTCAACTATTATCATTAGGGTTTTTTTCAAGAGGAGGTATTTCGTTAGCCATGTTTTTAATCCAATTGTCACAGTGCGCTCTGTGCGTGGTTTCAGGAGGCGGGGATGGCAGGGGCGCACTCGCATCATCAGCGTTCCCGGCTATCGCCCGTCCCCGTGCTAACGCAATAGGGTTGAGCGCCGAGCTGCAGCTGGATTGGAACTCGGGAGTCATGTGGCGCTGGCCATGTCACATGACTCCACTGGCGCCCTATTTAAACAGGCAATCTGCTTGCCGCAGATTGCCTGTTATTGAAGTCCTTCCTGCGATTACTTACCTGGTTTGTTGGTCTTCTGCTCATGTTCTACTTCCCGTCCGTCCCATCCCTTGGTTTTCCCTCCTGGTTCTGACTTCGGCTTCCTCCTGACGATCCTCTTCTTGCTCCTCTGGTACTTTGCTGCTCTCTTGGTTATAGACTCGGTTGGTTTGACTACTCTGTTGTGTGTATTGTCCGTCTTCCCTGCACTTATCCTAGTTGAGGGTTTGTCGACCAGTTGTCCTTTGTCACTAGGACTTGCGAGGTAAGTAGGCAGCGACAGGGGTGCGGGTTGAGCTCAGTGGTCACTTCCCCCACTCCCTGTGTGTGTGTGTGACACCAATTTAATATTTTTAGTTCTTTAAACATATGTATTTGACCTGTATTTGTACTGGCCTGCATTAAAATTGATATCATTGACCGTGTAATATACCTCCGGCCACATAATCACTTGATCTTTTCTGTCCGGTGAATGCCTAATGGTCGCCATTTTACATTCAGTCTTTTGCCAGTGTAGGGAGAGGTTGCCGTGTGGAGCAGGGACAGACTGTTAGGGACACCAAACTCTAGCTAATAGGGCCACAGAATTCCTTTTAAGGACTGGTATAGGTGTGCTATCGATAGGTGTGACTTACTGAGGGATGTAATATACTTAGAATATACTTTCTAACATAGAAAGTATATTATAGTGCATTTGTATTGTGCATCAGTTGTGTGCGCTTCTGCTGCGATACTGCAGCTACACAGAGTGCCAAATGCTATTGGAACAAATAATTTCTACTGGTGTGATATACCAGTTGCCCCCCAAAAAAACTGAACCAGGGGTGTTATACCAATTCTATACTTTCTATATAGTGCATTTGGGTAGTGCAGCATTTGTTTGCGGTTTTGCTGCGTTACCTCTGCTACAGATAGTGACAAACGCTATTGGAACAAATAATTTATTTTATGTACACTAAATGCATAATTTTTGAGATCTGTAGTACACTGGCCTGCTGTAAAATTGATATCCAATGACCGTGTAATCTACCTCAAGCCACATACTTACTTGTTCTTTTATGTACGCTGAATGAATAATTGTTGCGGCCTCAGAGGAAAACAACACCAATGACGACCACGTGTTATCGAATTTCAACTATTATCATAAGGTTTTTTTCAAGATGGGGGATTTCGTTAGCCATGTTTTTAATCCAATTTTATATTTTTAGTTCTTTTAAACATATGTATTTGACCTGTATTTGTACTGGCCCGCAGTAAAATTGATATCCATTGACCGTGTAATATACCTCCGGCCACATAATCACTTGATCTTTTCTGTCCGGTGGATGCCTAATGTTTGGGGCCTGTAGTCCAGTGGTCTACAGTAAAATTTTTATCCATTGACCGCATAATGTACTGCAAGCCACATAATCAGAATTTATTTTATGTCAGGTGAATGCCTAATTTTTAAGGCCCGTACTCCTGTGGCCTAAAATACATTTTTTCTAGGCTCCAACAGGGCACATTTCTGAGAATTTCCCTTTAAGACGCATAAAAATCTCCCCTGATTAAGATACATATTTTTTGTTGGAATTTTTGTCATTGATCCCTCTCCAGTATGTCACTGTCCATGTTGTGGGACTATTTGTACACTTCTACTAAGTATTTGGTGGCTGCAAATATGAGCTAAATGTTTTTCAGGTTCGCCTGCCATTAAAGTGAATGGGGCCCGCTGCGAACTTGCGTTCGCGATCCGTCCCAGCCGATGTTCGTCCATCACTACTCTGTATAGCTGCGGTATCGCAGCAGAACCGCACACAACTGCTGCACAATGCAAATGCACTATAATATACTTTCTATGTTAGAAAGTATATTATAAGTATATCACACCCCTCAGTATATCACACCTTTTGATAGCACACCTATACCAGTCCTTAAAAGGACTTTTGTGGCCCTATTAGTTAGCGTTTGGTGTCCCTAACAGCCTGTCCCTGCTCCACAAAGCAACCTCTCGCTACACACGCAAAACACAGAATGTAAAATGGCTGCCAAATCGGGCTCTGTCATAAGGTGGGGGTTTGTCCATGTGCTGAAACGTCTCAATTGGCTGTCCTGTCACACCTAATGGATGTGTTATGGTTCAAAGTTCGGCGCAATGCAAAAGAATATGGCGCCGGCGGACATCGCCATATGTTCGGCGAATCGCAAACGCGCAAAGTTTGCCGCAAAACAACCGCTGGGCAAACCGCAAGGCCATCTCTAGTCCAGATATACGACATCCATTGAGTCGCCGCTGTCAAGTCTAAAACATCGCCGCGTCCATAACAACCAGCTCTATAAAAATTTCACATGACCTAATCAGGTGAACGCCGTAAAATAAAAAAAAGAAACAGTACCACAAAAAAGCCATTTTTTGTCACCTTACATCATAAAAAGTGTAATAGCAAGTGATCAAAAAGTCATATGCACCCCAAAATAGTGCCAATCGAATCGTCATCTCATCCCGCAGTAAATTATATCCTACCTAAGACAATCGCCCAAAAACAAAAAAAATATATCACCCTCAGACTATGGAGACACTAAACCATGATTTTTTTTTTTGTTTCAAAAATGATATTATGTAAAACTTAAATAAAAGAAAGTATACATATTAGGTATTGCCACGTCCGTAACAACCGGCTGTATAAAAATTTCACATGACCTAACCTCTCAGGTGAACGCCGTAAAAAAACAAAGAACAGTACCACAAAAAAGCCATTTTTTGTCACCTTACATCACAAAAAGTGTAATCGCAAGTGATCAAAAAGTCATATTGTCACGAGGGTATCAAGAGCCACGTCTGACTCCGTTATACCCGGGGTCAGGAGGTCGCAGCGGGTGGCTGCACGCTCTATATCTAAAGATCACGTTGTTTCTTAGTGATTGTTTTCTGTGTTTGCCTTGCTATCCTTTTTGTCTCAATCAGGGATCCGTAGCTTCTCCTCCTCAGCTGTTTCTTGTCTGCCACTCCCAAACCTCCTTATATTCTCCCCTCACACTTCTCTAGTTGCCAGTTATAGAGCTTCCTGCCTGGACATCTATACTGACCCACTGGAGTTGTGAATCCTGGTTGTCGTTCCAGAGTGCTACCCTCCGGATCCCTGTTGGGCTTCTTGTTGTCTCCTGTTGTCGCCCACCTGGGATTATATGTTAAGTTTGTATTGTCTGTCCTTCCCTTGGTGTTTTCCTTTAGAGCTAGTGGTGCGGACTAGTGTTCCCACCGCCCTGTTCACTATCTAGGGCTTAGCTTAGGGAAAGCCAGGGCTTTAGGCACGTGATCGGCGTACGGGTGAGGAACCCGTCTAGGGACGTCAGGGCAGCCAGGTGCCAGCCGCTAGGTGAGTCAGGGGTCACCACCTTCCCTCTCACTTGGGCAGGGCCTTCCTTGTTCCCTCCCTCTGTGTCACGTATGTGATAGTCACGACGACCGTGATATTATAACTGGCCCTTACTTTTTGAGAAAAAAAAATAAAAATTTATTTTTGTTGTTTTTTTTTTTTCTCTACTTAGAATCCAATATGGATCCTATTGCTGCCTTGGCAAAACAGCTTCAAGGCCTGTCTTTGGAGGTGGCAGGATTGAAGTCGTCTGTCCTCCAACAACAGCAGCAAATGCAGCAGACCGCACCCCCTGCGGTTGCTATGGGTAACCAGGTTGTTACAGAACCCAAGGTTATTCTTCCTGACAGATTTTCTGGGGGAAGGGACAAATTTGCGACGTTCCGTGAGGCCTGCAAATTATACTTTAAGTTGCGCCCTTACTCCTCAGGTAATGAAGAACAGCGGGTAGGGATTGTCATTTCCCTGCTTCAGGGGGACCCACAATCCTGGGCGTTCTCGTTACACCCTGGTTCCCAGGCTCTCCGGTCAGTGGAGGGATTTTTTGGGGCTTTGGGTCTCATATATGATGACCCTGACCGAGTCGCCCTGGCTGAGTCGAAGTTACGGAGACTCCTACAGGGAGATCGGTCAGCAGAGGAATATTGCTCAGAGTTCCGTAGGTGGGCTACGGATACTCAGTGGAACGACCCGGCTCTCAGGAGTCAGTTCTGCTCTGGGTTATCTGAAAGGGTTAAGGATGCACTGGCGCTGTATGAGACCCCCCTTTCCCTTGATGCTGTTATGTCCCTCTCTATCAGAATAGATAGGCGTCTTAGGGAGAGATCGAAAATTCCTGAGCAATTGGTTACCTCTCCCAAGCAACAATTAGTCTGTACTGACTTAGATGAGCCTATGCAGCTAGGTGGAACTTCTC
The DNA here is from genome assembly GCF_905171765.1 of Bufo bufo. NCBI lineage: Eukaryota > Metazoa > Chordata > Amphibia > Anura > Bufonidae > Bufo > Bufo bufo. The sequence goes on from NC_053389.1 coordinate 142,727,279, forward strand.
GTCAGGTCCGTCCTCCTGAGGTTCGCCGTAGGGGGGGGGCTTGTTTTTTCTGTGGGGGGAAGGGTCATTTCATTAATGTCTGTCCCTCCTTTCTCAAAAACAAAAGACCGTCGGAAAACTACTAACCCCAGGCTGTGCGGAGGATGTCAGCCGGGGGGTATACGTTTCCTCCATACGAACATCTCAATTTGTGTTACCAGCGGTTATTGTTTTTGGTGTTAAGACGGAGTCTATTTCTTTTTTTCTAGACAGTGGAGCAGGGGTAAATTTGATAGATGCCCATTTTGCCCGCACTATGGGTTTGTCTCTCTGTACGCTGCAGAGACCTATTCCCGTATTCGCTATAGATTCGGCTCCTCTGTCTCAGAGAAACCTCACCCACATTGTTCATAATTTACACCTTCGGGTAGGGGACCACCATAATGAGTGTCTTTCATGTTACGTTCTGGAGGGCCTTCCCTCTCCTGTGGTATTGGGTCTTCCCTGGTTGGTAGCGCACAATCCAGTGGTGGATTGGCAGGCCAGGGAGATATTGGAGTGGAGTGAGCATTGCAGAGAGAATTGCTTAAATAACAATTGCTTAATCGCCTCCATAGCTTCTCTACCTACATTTATTTCGGACTTTGAGGACGTTTTTTCTGAAAAGGGTTGTCAGAAGCTACCACCTCATCGTCCTTATGATTGCCCGGTTAACCTGATTCCCGGTGCAAAATTACCCAAGTCCAGGTTGTATAATCTTTCGGGTCCCGAGAGACAAGCCATGAAAGATTATATCTCCGAGAGTCTGGCTAAGGGACACATCAGACCCTCTTCTTCACCCGTGGCTGCAGGGTTTTTCTTTGTTAAAAAGAAAGATGGGGGCCTGCGTCCTTGCCTAGATTTCCGTGAGCTAAACCAGATAACCATCCGAGACCCATACCCTCTTCCTCTCATTCCTGACCTTTTTAATCAGATTGCGGGTGCTAGGTGGTTCTCCAAACTTGATCTTAGGGGGGCCTACAATCTGATTCGTATCAGGGAAGGGGATGAGTGGAAGACAGCTTTTAACACCCCTGAGGGGCATTATGAAAATCTAGTTATGCCTTTCGGTCTGACCAATGCCCCCGCTGTCTTCCAACATTTCGTTAATGATATTTTTAGTCATCTCATCGGCAGGTTTGTAGTCATATACCTAGATGATATCTTAATTTATTCGGCTGATCTGAAAACACATGAGGTGCATGTCAGGCAAGTACTGCAGGTCCTACGGACGAATAAATTATATGCGAAAATTTAAAAATGTGTCTTCGCCGTTCAGGAAATACAGTTCCTGGGATATCTATTATCTGCTTCAGGTTTCCGTATGGATCCTGGGAAGGTCCAGGCAATTTTAGATTGGGATCTTCCTGAGAACCTTAAAGCCCTACAACGGTTTTTGGGTTTCTCAAATTTCTATAGAAAGTTCATAAAAAATTATTCAGTGATCGTTAAACCCCTTACCGACATGACTAGGAAGGGGACTGATTTTTCCAAATGGTCTGACGCCGCTAAAAATGCATTTTCCTCTCTAAAAGAGAGGTTTACCTCGGCACCTGTTCTAATTCAACCTGATGTCTCCCAGCCTTTTATTGTTGAGGTAGATGCGTCAGAGGTGGGAGTGGGGGCTGTATTGTCTCAGGGTCCGTCTCCTGGCAAATGGCGCCCTTGCGCTTTCTTTTCCAAAAAATTATCTTCTGCAGAGAAGAACTATGATGTTGGAAATAGGGAACTGTTGGCGATTAAACTGGCGCTTGAAGAGTGGCGTCACTTCTTAGAGGGAGCAATCCACCCCGTCACGGTGATTACGGATCACAAAAACCTTCTGTACCTAGAATCGGCTAAGCGTCTCACCCCTAGACAAGCTAGGTGGTCGCTATTCTTTACCAGATTTAACTTTGTAATCACCTATCGTCCTGGGTCAAAAAATACCAAGGCAGACGCGTTATCTCGTAGTTTCCCTGGAGGGGGTAATGTTAGTGATCCGGTACCTATTTTACAAAGAGGAGTGGTTGTCTCTGCTGTACACTCTGTTCTAGAGGGAAAGGTGTTAGAGGCCCAGGGGGACGCCCCGGCCTCTTGCCCCTCGGAGAAATTGTTTGTACCGTTAAACCTGCGTCTTGAATTATTAAAAGAACATCATAATTCGGCACTTGCTGGGCACCCGGGTAGTAAAGCAACCTTGGAGCTATTATCTCGTCGTTTTTGGTGGCCAAGGTTGCGTCAGGATGTAATGGATTTCGTGTCTACTTGCTCTACTTGTGCACGCGCGAAAGTCTCTCATACACGTCCAGCAGGGTCTTTATTGCCACTTTTTATCCCCAATAGGCCATGGACACATCTGTCAATGGATTTCATCACTGACTTACCGTTGTCTGCGGGTAAAACAGTTATTTTGGTAGTAGTAGACAGGTTTAGCAAAATGGTACACTTTATTGCGCTACCCGCACTTCCTAATGCTAAAACTCTTGCTCAGGTGTTTATCAGTGAAATCGTGAAGCTTCACGGGGTCCCTTCCGATGTGGTTTCGGATCGGGGAACCCAGTTTATTTCTAAGTTTTGGAAAGCTTTTTGTTCCCGTTTGGGGGTACACTTGTCCTTTTCCTCAGCTTTCCATCCTCAGTCGAATGGACAGACTGAGCGTACCAACCAAAACCTAGAAACATATTGAAGGTGTTTTGTGTCTGAAAACCAAGAGTTGTGGTCATCATATTTACCGTTAGCTGAGTTTGCCATAAATAATCATTATCAGGAGTCCACTGGCAAGTCACCATTTCTTGGTGCATACGGTTTTCATCCCCAATTTTGTACTTTCAAAGAGGGGGGGGTCTTCTGGGGTTCCCGAAGAGGAAAGGTTTTCTTCATCTCTTTCATCGATATGGCAGAAGGTGCAAGTTAACTTGAAAAAGATGAGTGGTAAATATAAATGCATGGCCGATAAGAAACGGTCGCCAGGTCCGGACCTAGGGGTGAATGACTATGTGTGGTTGTCTACTAGAAATATTAAGTTGAAGGTTCCCTCTTGGAAACTGGGCCCTAGGTTCATTGGTCCTTATAAAATAGTAGCCGTCATTAACCCTGTGGCTTTTCGCCTGGAGCTACCTCAGACTTTTAAGATCCATAACGTCTTCCATAAATCGTTACTCAAGAAGTATGTTCCACCTCTAGAACCATCACCGCTGCCACCTCCTCCTGTTATTGTGGATGGTAATCTGGAGTTTCAAATAGCCAGAATTGTTGATTCTCGTCGGGTCCGCCGCTCTCTTCAGTATCTGGTGCATTGGAGGGGTTACGGTCCCGAGGAAAGAATGTGGGTTCCAGCGTCAGAGGTAAACGCCAACAGGTTAATTCAGGCTTTCCATGCCTCTCATCCTGAGAGACCTGGTCCTGAGTGTCCGGAGGCCCCTCGTGAAAGGGGGGGTACTGTCACGAGGGTATCAAGAGCCACGTCTGACTCCGTTATACCCGGGGTCAGGAGGTCGCAGCGGGTGGCTGCGCGCTCTATATCTAAAGATCACGTTGTTTCTTAGTGATTGTTTTCTGTGTTTGCCTTGCTATCCTTTTTGTCTCAATCAGGGATCCATAGCTTCTCCTCCTCAGCTGTTTCTTGTCTGCCACTCCCAAACCTCCTTATATTCTCCCCTCACACTTCTCTAGTTGCCAGTTATAGAGCTTCCTGCCTGGACATCTATACTGACCCACTGGAGTTGTGAATCCTGGTTGTCGTTCCAGAGTGCTACCCTCCGGATCCCTGTTGGGCTTCTTGTTGTCTCCTGTTGTCGCCCACCTGGGATTATATGTTAAGTTTGTATTGTCTGTCCTTCCCTTGGTGTTTTCCTTTAGAGCTAGTGGTGCGGACTAGTGTTCCCACCGCCCTGTTCACTATCTAGGGCTCAGCTTAGGGAAAGCCAGGGCTTTAGGCACGTGATCGGCGTACGGGTGAGGAACCCGTCTAGGGACGTCAGGGCAGCCAGGTGCCAGCCGCTAGGTGAGTCAGGGGTCACCACCTTCCCTCTCACTTGGGCAGGGCCTTCCTTGTTCCCTCCCTCTGTGTCACGTATGTGATAGTCACGCCGACCGTGATACATATGCACCCCAAAATAGTGCCAATCGAATCGTCATCTCATCCCGCAATAAATTATATCCTACCTAAGACAATCGCCCAAAAACAAAAAAAACAACTATCACTCTCAGACTATGGAGACACTAAACCATGATTTTTTTTTTGTTTCAAAAATGATATTATTATGTAAAACTTAAATAAAAGAAAGTATACATATTAGGTATTGCCACGTCCGTAACAACCGGCTGTATATAAATATCACATGACCTAACCCCTCAGGTGAACACTGTCAAAAAAATAAAATAAAAACTGTGCTTAAAAAAAAACGCACTTTTAGTGATGTAAGGTGACAAAAAAAAAGTAACACTAAGCGATCAAAACGGTGTATGCCCCCCAAAATAGTACCAATCTAACAGTCACCTCATCCGGCAAAAATGAGCCCCTGCCTAAGAAAATCACCCAAAAAATTTTAATAAACTATGGCTCTCAGAATATGGAGACACTAAAATATCATTTTTTTTTTGTTTAAAAAAATGCTGTTATTGTGTAAAAACTTTAGTAAATAAAAAAGTATACATATTAGGTATCGCCACGTCCGTAAGAACATGCTCTATAGAAATATCACATGACCTAACCTCTCAGGTGAACACCGTAAAAAAAAAAAAACGGTGGCAAAAAAGACATTTTTGTCACCTTATATCACAAAACGTGTAATAGCAATCGATCAAAAAATAATATGCACCCCAAAATAGTACCAATCTAACCGTCATTTCATCATCCGTCATATTTGGTATTGTCACGTCCGTAACAACCTGCTCTATAAAAGTAGCACATAATCTAACCTGTCAGATGAACGTTGTAAATAGCAAAAAAAATAAAAATGGTGCAAAAACAGCTATTTTTTGTTACCTTGCCTCACAAAAAGTGTAATGCAGAGCAACCAAAAATAATATGTACCCTAAAATAGTACGAACAAAACTGCCAACTTATCCCGTAGTTTCCAAAATGGGGTCACTTTTTTGGAGTTTCTACTCTAGAGGTGCATCTGTAAACTACAGAATCAGGGCAATAAATATTAAGTTTTGTTTGGCTGTTAACCCTTGCTTTGTTAGAGGAAAAAAATTATTAACCACCTCAGCCCCCAGTGCTTAAACACCCTGAAAGACCAGGCCACTTTTTACACTTCTGACCTACACTACTTTCACCGTTTATTGCTCGGTCATGCAACTTACCACCCAAATGAATTTTACCTCCTTTTCTTCTCACTAATAGAGCTTTCATTTGGTGGTATTTCATTGCTGCTGACATTTTTACTTTTTTTGTTATTAATCGAAATTTAACGATTTTTTTGCAAAAAAATGACATTTTTCACTTTCAGTTGTAAAATTTTGCAAAAAAAACGAGATCCATATAGAAATTTTGCTCTAAATTTATAGTTCTACATGTCTTTGATAAAAAAAAAATGTTTGGGTAAAAAAAAAATGGTTTGGGTAAAAGTTATAGCGTTTACAAACTATGGTACAAAAATGTGAATTTCCGCTTTTTGAAGCCGCTCTGACTTTCTGAGCACCTGTCATGTTTCCTGAGGTTCTACAATGCCCAGACAGTACAAACACCCCACAAATGACCCCATTTCTGAAAGTACACACCCTAAGGTATTCGCTGATGGGCATAGTGAGTTCATAGAACTTTTTATTTTTTGTCACAAGTTAGCGGAAAATGATGATTTTTTTTTTTTTTTTTTTTTTTTCTTACAAAGTCTCATATTCCACTAACTTGTGACAAAAAATAAAAAGTTCTATGAACTCACTATGCCCATCAGCGAATACCTTGGGGTCTCTTCTTTCCAAAATGGGGTCACTTGTGGGGTAGTTATACTGCCCTGGCATTCTAGGGGCCCAAATGTGTGGTAAGGAGTTTGAAATCAAATTCAGTAAAAAATGACCTGTGAAATCCGAAAGGTGCTCTTTGGAATATGGGCCCCTTTGCCCACCTAGGCTGCAAAAAAGTGTCACACATCTGGTATCTCCGTACTCAGGAGAAGGTGGGGAATGTGTTTTGGGGTGTCATTTTATATATACCCATGCTGGGTGAGAGAAATATCTTGGCAAAAGACAACTTTTCCCATTTTTTTATACAAAGTTGTCATTTGACCAAGATATTTATCTCACCCAGTATGGGTATATGTAAAAAGACACCCCAAAACACATTCCTCAACTTCTCCTGAGTACGGGGATACCAGATGTGTGACGCTTTTTTGCAGCCTAGGTGGGCAAAGGGGCCCATATTCCAAAGAGCACCTTTCGGATTTCACTCCTCATTTTTTCCTGAATTTGATTTCAAACTCCTTACCACACATTTGGGCCCCTAGAATACCAGGGCAGTATAACTACCCCACAAGTGACCCCATTTTGGAAAGAAGACACCCCAAGGTATTCCGTGAGGGGCATGGCGAGTTCCTAGAATTTTTTATTTTTTGTCACAAGTTAGTGGAAAATGATGATTTTTTTTTTTTTTTTTTTTTTTCATACAAAGTCTCATATTCCACAAACTTGTGACAAAAAATAAAAACTTCCATGAACTCACTATGCCCATCAGCGAATACCTTGGGGTCTCTTCTTTCCAAAATGGGGTCACTTGTGGGGTAGTTATACTGCCCTGGCATTCTAGGGGCCCAAATGTGTGGTAAGTAGGTAAATGACCTGTGAAATCCGAAAGGTGCTCTTTGGAATGTGGGCCCCTTTGCCCCCCTAGGCTGCAAAAAAGTGTCACACATCTGGTATCTCCGTACTCAGGAGAAGTTGAGGAATGTGTTTTGGGGTGTCTTTTTACATATACCCATGCTGGGTGAGATAAATATCTTGGTCAAATGCCAACTTTGTATAAAAAAATGGGAAAAGTTGTCTTTTGCCAAGATATTTCTCTCACCCAGCATGGGTATATGTAAAATGACACCCCAAAACACATTCCCCAACTTCTCCCGATTACGGAGATACCAGATGTGTGACACTTTTTTGCAGCCTAGGTGGGCAAAGGGGCCCATATTCAAAAGAGCACCTTTCGGATTTCAAAGGTCATTTTTTACAGAATTTGATTTCAAACTCCTTACCACACATTTGGGCCCCTAGAATGCCAGGGCAGTATAACTACCCCACAAGTGACCCCATTTTGGAAAGAAGAGACCCCAAGGTATTCGCTGATGGGCATAGTGAGTTCATGGAACTTTTTATTTTTTGTCACAAGTTAGTGGAATATGAGACTTTGTATGAAAAAAAAAAAAAAAAAAAATAAGCATTTTCCACTAACTTGTGACAAAAAATAAAAAATTCTAGGAACTCGCCATGCCCCTCACGGAATACCTTGGGGTGTCTTCTTTCCAAAATGGGGTCACTTGTGGGGTAGTTATACTGCCCTGGCATTTTCCAGGGGCCCTAATGTGTGGTAAGTAGGTAAATGACCTGTGAAATCCTAAAGGTGCTCTTTGGAATATGGGCCCCTTTGCCCACCTAGGCTGCAAAAAAGTGTCACACATGTGGTATCGCCGTATTCAGGAGAAGTTGGGGAATGTGTTTTGGGGTGTCATTTTACATATACCCATGCTGGGTGAGAGAAATATCTTGGCAAAAGACAACTTTTCCCATTTTTTTATACAAAGTTGGCATTTGACCAAGATATTTCTCTCACCCAGCATGGGTATATGTAAAATGACACCCCAAAACACATTCCCCAACGTCTCCTGAATACGGAGATACCACATGTGTGACACTTTTTTGCAGCCTAGGTGGGCAAAGGTGCCCAAATTCCTTTTAGGAGGGCATTTTTAGACATTTGGATACCAGACTTCTTCTCACGCTTTGGGGCCCCTAGAATGCCAGGGCAGTATAAATACCCCACATGTGACCCCATTTTGGAAAGAAGACACCCCAAGGTATTCAATGAGGGGCATGGCGAGTTCATAGAAATTTTTTTTTTTTGGCACAAGTTAGCGGAAATTGATATTTTTTATTTTTTTCTCACAAAGTCTCCCGTTCCGCTAACTTGGGACAAAAATTTCAATCTTTCATGGACTCAATATGCCCCTCACGGAATACCTGGGGGTGTCTTCTTTCCGAAATGGGGTCACATGTGGGGTATTTATACTGCCCTGGCATTCTAGGGGCCCTAAAGCGTGAGAAGAAGTCTGGAATATAAATGTCTAAAAAATTTTACGCATTTGGATTCCGTGAGGGGTATGGTGAGTTCATGTGAGATTTTATTTTTTGACACAAGTTAGTGGAATATGAGACTTTGTAAGAAAAAAAAAAAAAAATTCCGCTAACTTGGGCCAAAAAAATATCTGAATGGAGCCTTACAGAGGGGTGATCAATGACAGGGGGGGGGATCAATGACAGGGGGGTGATCAATGACAGGGGGGTTGATCAATGACAGGGGGGTTGATCAATGACAGGGGGGTGATCAATGACAGGGGGGTGATCAGGGAGTCTATATGGGGTGATAACCACAGTCATTGATCACGCCCGTGTAAGCCTTCATTCAGACGTCCGGATGCGTTTTGCGGATCCGATCCATCTATCAGTGCATCCGTAAAAATCATGCGGACATCTGAATGGAGCTTTACAGGGGGGTAATCAATGACAGGGGGGTAATCAATGACAGGGGGGTGATCAGGGAGTCTATATGGGGTGATCACCACAGTCATTGATCACGCCCCTGTAAGGCTTCATTCAGACGTCCGGATGCGTTTTGCGGATCCGATCCATCTATCAGTGCATCCGTAAAAATCATGCGGACGTCTGAATGGAGCTTTACAGGGGGGTAATCAATGACAGGGGGGTGATCAGGGAGTCTATATGGGGTGATCACCACAGTCATTGATCACGCCCCTGTAAGGCTTCATTCAGACGTCCGGATGCGTTTTGCGGATCCGATCCATCTATCAGTGCATCCGTAAAAATCATGCGGACGTCTGAATGGAGCTTTACAGGGGGGTAATCAATGACAGGGGGGTAATCAATGACAGGGGGGTGATCAGGGAGTCTATATGGGGTGATCACCACAGTCATTGATCATGCCCCTGTAAGGCTTCATTCAGACGTCCGGATGCGTTTTGCGGATCCGATCCATCTATCAGTGCATCCGTAAAAATCATGCGGACATCTGAATGGAGCTTTACAGGGGGGTAATCAATGACAGGGGGGTGATCACCACAGTCATTGATCATGCCCCTGTAAGGCTTCATTCAGACGACCGGATGCGTTTTGCGGATCCGATCCATGTATCAGTGCATCCGTAAAAATCATGCGGACATCTGAATGGAGCTTTACAGGGGGGTGATCAGGGAGTCTATATGGGGTGATCACCACAGTCATTGATCATGCCCCTGTAAGGCTTCATTCAGACGTCCGGATGCGTTTTGCGGATCCGATCCATCTATCAGTGGATCCGTAAAAATCATGCGGACGTCTGAATGGAGCTTTACAGGGGGGTGATCAATGACAGGGGGGTAATCAATGACAGGGGGGTGATCAGGGAGTCTATATGGGGTGATCACCACAGTCATTGATCATGCCCCTGTAAGGCTTCATTCAGACGTCCGGATGCGTTTTGCGGATCCGATCCATCTATCAGTGGATCCGTAAAAATCATGCGGACGTCTGAATGGAGCTTTACAGGGGGTTGATCAATGACAGGGGGGTAATCAATGACAGGGGGGTGATCAGGGAGTCTATATGGGGTGATCAGGGGTGATTAGGGGTGATCAGGGGCTAATAAGGGGTTAATAAGTGACGGGGGGGGGGGTGTAGTGTAGTGTAGTGGTGCTTGGTGCTACTTTACTGAGCTACCTGTGTCCTCTGGTGGTCGATCCAAACAAAGGGGACCACCAGAGGACCAGGTAGCAGGTATATTAGACGCTGTTATAAAAACAGCGTCTAATATACCTGTTAGGGGTTAAAAAAAACACATCTCCAGCCTGCCAGCGAACGATCGCCGCTGGCAGGCTGGAGATCAACTCTCTTACCTTCCGTTCCTGTGAGCGCGCGCGCCTGTGTGCGCGCGTTCACAGGAAATCTCGCGTCTCGCGAGATGACGCGTATATGCGTGACTGTGCGCAGGGCTGCCACCTCCGGAACGCGATCCTGCGTTAGGCGGTCCGGAGGTGGTTAAAATGGAAAATCTGCCGAAAAAGTGAAATTCTGAAATTTCATCTCCATTTTCCATTAATTCTTGTGGAACACCTAAAGGGTTAACAACGTTTGTAAAATCCGTTTTTAATACTTTGAGGGGTGTAGTTTCTAAAGTGGGGTAATTTTTGGATGGTCTCTGTGATGAATACCACACCTCGTGCCCGCTTGACGTCACCTACGTCGAGCTCACGAGACGCGGTATGGTCACGGGTTACCAAAAACGTGACGTTATGCCCTCCAGAGGAGCAGGTAAGGTCAGCTTGGTACAGTTTACACATACACCTCCTGTCCACGCGGGCACAGAGAGGCAACAAGCTGAGAGAGCCTTTTCACTGCCGTAGTGAAAACAGCGCTGTCTCAGCCCGGGTATCTGCCACCAGCTCTCGTTTGATATAAGCCCGGTCCGCTAACGGGATTATATAGGGTGAGAAACCAACCCGCAGTAGCTTATAACTAGGCCAAAACACGGACATGGGGATTCGTGATCGAGATACAAGACACCACAAGATTAAATTATATACAGTCAGGTCCATAAATATTGGGACATGGACACAATTCTAACATTTTTGGCTCTATACACCACCACAATGGATTTGAAATGAAACGAACCAGATGTGCTTTAACTGCAGACTGTCAGCTTTAATTTGAGGGTATTTACATCCAAATCAGGTGAACGGTGTAGGAATTACAACAGTTTGCATATGTGCCTCCTACTTTTTAAGGGACCAAAATTAATGGGACAATTGGCTTCTCAGCTGTTCCATGGCCAGGTGTGTGTTATTCCCTCATTATCCCAATTACAATGAGTAGATAAAAGGTCCAGAGTTCATTTCCAGTGTACTATTTGCATTTGGAATCTGTTGCTGTCAACTCTCAAGATGAGATCTAAAGAGCTGTCACTATCAGTGAAGCAAGCCATCATTAGGCTGAAAAAACACAACAAACCCATCAGAGAGATAGCAAAAACATTAGGTGTGGCCAAAACAACTGTTTGGAACATTCTTAAAAAGAAGGAACGCACCGGTGAGCTCATCAACACCAAAAGACCTGGAAGACCACAGTAAACAACTATGGTGGATGACCGAAGAATTCTTTCCCTGGTAAAGAAAACACCTTTCACAACAGTTGGCCAGATCAAGAACACTCTCCAGGAGGTAGGTGTATGTGTGTCAAAGTCAACAATCAAGAGAAGACTTCACCAGAGTGAATACAGAGGGTTCACCACAAGATATAAACCATTGGTGAGCCTCAAAAACAGGTAGGCCAGATTAGAGTTTGCCAAACGACATCTAAAAAAGCCTTCACAGTTCTGGAACAACATCCTATGGACAGATGAGACCAAGATCAACTTGTACGAGAGTGATGGGAAGAGAAGAGTATGGAGGAAAGGAACTGCTCATGATCCTAAGCATACCACCTCATCAGTGAAGCATGGTGGTGGTAGTGTCATGGCGTGGGCATGTATGGCTGCCAATGTAACTGGTTCTCTTGTATTTATTGATGATGTGACTGCTGACAAAAGCAGCAGGATGAATTCTGAAGTGTTTCGGGCAATATTATGTGCTCATATTCAGCCAAATGCTTCAGAACTCATTGGACGGCGCTTCACAGTGCAGATGGACAATGACCCAAAGCATACTGCAAAAGCAACCAAAGAGTTTTTTAAGGGAAAGAAGTGGAATGTTATGCAATGGCCAAGTCAATCACCTGACCTAAATCCGATTGAGCATGCATTTCACTTGCTGAAGACAAAACTGAAGGGAAAATGCCCCAAGAACAAGCAGGAACTGAAGACAGTTGCAGTAGAGGCCTGGCAGAGCATCACCAGGGATGAAACCCAGTGTCTGTGATGTCTATGTGTTCCAGACTTCAGGCTGTAATTGACTGCAAAGGATTTGCAACCAAGTATTAAAAAGTGAAAGTTTGATTTATGATTATTATTCTGTCCCATTACTTTTGGTTCCTTAACAAGTGGGAGGCACATATGCAAACTGTTGTAATTCCTACACCGTTCACCTGATTTGGATGTAAATACCCTCACATTAAAGCTGACAGTCTGCAGTTAAAGCACATCTTTTTTGTTTAATTTCAAATCCATTGTGGTGGTGTATAGAGCTAAAAATTTTAGAATTGTGTCGATGTCCCAATATTTATGGACCTGACTGTATTTTATCGCCATAAGGGCACACTAGATATAACACAATATACACAGAGAATATATACAGTGGTCTGAGGTTACAGATACAGGTTATATGGGTACAACAGGGTTAGGCAGAGTAAAAGTCAGTTACCGGGTAACTTTGGTTGTGAGGTGTTCTTTGCTGCAGTCCACATGAAGGGCCGAGATCTCAGCTAGTTCCTGGGTCCCTCTAAACACATTACACGATGTGACCCTTCTTCAGAGAAAGACACTGCCCTCTGGCTTGCATGGGCTTATGACCTGTAGTCGGCCGCTCCCCTCCCCGCCTATGGGTAGGGTCCACCCCTCCTTCTCTGGTGCTGGGAGCAAATGACCCATAAAACGCCTTAGGGCTCATAGCCCCAGCCCAGAATGTCCCAGGAAGATGGTTCTGGGCCCAATTGATCCGCCTGGGTTCCGGCTACAACTAGAGTCCAAACATGCTACCGGTATTTGGTTTCTGTGGGGAGATATGGATATCTCTTTTCCCTGGCATCCCCCCATCAAACAAAGATCATGGGCATGTACATTGTGGCCACCGGGACACAAATATGTATCCGGTTTGCGCCTGCGTTGGCCGGGCGATTCATAATTCCTTATGAAATGTAGGTGCCAACATGTCTGGAAGGTATCATTGATCCTGGAAAGGGCTGATACCTCCTGCTGGGGGTTTTTCCTGTACGATTTAGCTTGCCTCCAAACTGGCTGATTGAAGTGTGACATTCTCCACCTGGGGCCTCCTTGAAGCCTGGACCCCTGGGGCTTTCTTCCTTGCTAGCTGACAATCAGATGGTTGGGGGGTGAGAACTTATTTTGCATGTACACTAATGTACATGCCAAAAGGTGAATCAAATGACAATCAGGGCTGCCAGTAAATAATAATCCATTTTCCTCACAGTTTCTATTATGTAAGCCTCACAAAGTGACTTCAGACCTGAACTGGTCCTTTAAAAGTGGGTTTTGGAAATTTTCTGAAAAATTTAAAGATTTGCTTCTAAACTTCTAAGCTTTCTAACGTCCCCAAAAAATAAAATGACATTCACAAAATGATCCAAACATGAAGTAGACATATGGGGAATGTAAAGTAATAACTATTTTTGGAGGTATTACTATCTATTATAAAAGAAGAGAAATTTAAATTTGCAAATTTGCAAATTTTTTTAAAAATTTTGTACATTTTTTATAATTAAAAATGAAAATTTTTGACTCAATTTTACCACTGTCATGAAGTACAATATGTGACGAGAAAACAATCTCAGAATGGCCTGGATAAGTAAAAGCGTTTTAAAGTTATTACCACATAAAGGGACACGTGTCAGATTTGCAAAAAATTGCTCTGTCAGGAAAGGGGCGAAATGGCCCGGATGTGAAGTGGTTAATCTGTCGGTCTCTAGTTTGGCTGCTTTTATTTGTTTTCTACATAGTTTATTTTTTTTTCCTTATAGTTTTTCAGTGCATCCTTGCCACCCTCCTGTTTTAGTGATTTTAAATGCTTTTTTTTGTCATTTATTGCTTTCTTTACAGTTCTATTTATCCACATTGTTTTTTTGTTCACATTGTTCCTTAACCTTTTATTGCCATACGGTATGTACCTCTCACAATTTGATTTTAGGATGCTTTTAAAAATATCCCATTTTGTGGCTGTATTTTTATTTTTGAGGACTTTGTCCCAGTTAGTTATGGCTATGGCCTGTCTTAGTTGGCTAAATTTAGCTTTTTTGAAGTTTGTTATTTGTGTTCCTCCCTGAAGAAACACTTTTTTTGAATGACAATTGGAAGGTTATTACTTTATGGTCACTATTTCCCAGGTGTTTCCCAACCTGCACATCTGTTGTTCTGTCAGGTCTATTGGTTAAATTGCTGTCCCTCTAGTCGGGTCCTGAACCAGTTGGGAAAGGTAATTGTCTTTGGTTATTGCCAAGAACCTGTTTCCTTTATGAGATATACAGGTTTCAGTTTCCCAGTCTATATCTGGGTACTTAAAGTCCCCCATAATAACGACCTCATTATGATCTGTCGCCTTGTCTATCTCGTTTAATAGCAGATTTTCTGTGGACTCTGGTATATTAGGTGGTTTATAATAAACTCCTATTAGTATTTTGTGACGGACCGCCTGGTACCCCGACTGGGTACCTCCATCAGAAAACAGCTTCCCCTCCGCTGTAATCCGAATTCCAGTGTCCTCAGCCAAACCTGCCTAATAATTGGATAGAGCCAATATATGAGGACAGAACGCTAAACTCAATCATAAGGCAACACCAATGTTGAAGAGTAAATCAAGAACTGACTTTATTGAAGACCAACTCAATATATATACAGTTCAAGAAGTCTAACAACATAACTCAATCTAACATGAACAGCATGCAAACAGACATCCCCTCCCCAGTGTCTTAATGATAGGGAGAGAGGAAACACATGTGATGGAATTATCTTCTGAGTGTATCATAGGGTGATCTACTCCTCTACACCGGAGGCGGCTACTCCTAGAGTCAGCTATCTTAATCCCATCACTAACACAATAGAACAAAGGGACAAATAAACTAACACATTCATTGGGAGTCTCAGTGCAGAGTTAACCCTTTTTGTGTTGCGAGATTCACACCCTGCACCTTTAAATCAGGGTTAATAGTTCCTTGTAGCCCCAAGGGGTCTGAGGGAGGTCTCCATAGTTCTGGGTCCATAGTCTGTAGGAAGCAGGCTAGCCCTCGGGCTTCTCCAGCAGACCCAGTGACCGTTCAGTCCGTCACATATTTTATTATTGTTTTTGCCTCCATGTATTTCTACCCACAGTGACTCCACATGTTCATGTCCCTAACTTATATCTTCTCGGACTGTGGGCTTTAGACAGGACTTTACATAAAGGCAGACCCCTCCCCCTCTCCGGTTTTTGCGATCCTTTCTAAACAGACTGTAACCCTGTACATTAACTGCCCAGTCATAGCTATCACCCAGCCATGTCTCAGTTATTCCCACTATGTCATAGTCCTCCTCACACATGACTAATTCCAGTTCACCAGTTTTAGTAGTCAGGCTTCTGGCATTAGTATACATACAATTAAGAGGTTTATGTATAATTTTTTACCCTAGACCTTTCCTTCTGAACTGTTCTAGTCCTTCCTTACTATAACGTAATCACCCTCCCCCCAGTCCCTAGGAAACCTTCTAGCCATCTTCTCCCCCAACACAGCTGCCCCTTCCCCATTGAGGTGCAGCCCATCCCTACGATAGAGCCTGTAGCCTACAGAGAAGTCGGCCCAGTTCTCCAGGAACCCAAACCTCTCTTTCCTTCACCAGTTCTTGAGCCACTTGTTAACCTCCCTAATCTCCCGCTGCCTTTCTTGTGTGGCTCGTGGTACGGGTAGTATTTCGGAAAACACTACCTTTGAGGTCCTTGCCCCAAGCTTGTGACCTAAATCCCTACAATCATTTTTAAAGACGCTCCACCTACCTCTAACTTTGTCATTGGTTCCGATATGGACCATGACTGCTGCATCTTCTCCAGCCCCTCCAAGTAATCTGTCAACCCGATCCGCGATGTGTCGAACTCGAGCGCCAGGAAGACAACACACCGTTCGACGATCCCGGTCTTTGTGACAGATTGCCCTATCTGTACCCCTAATAATTGAGTCTCCCACTACCAGCACCTGTTTGGCCTGCCCTGCTCTCCTGGTCCCCTGCTTACTGGAGCTGAAATTCCCCTGACTGGCAGAGGAAGTGTCCGGCCGCAGCAGTGCTCTCCCTGAACTGACATCCCCCTTATCTGCCAACCTTGCAAACTTGTTGGGGTGTGTCAGATCAGGGCTAGCCTCCCTGGCACTCTTCCCTCTACCCCGCTTTCTAACTGTTATCCAGCTAGCTAGCTCACTTTCTTGAGCCTCCTCGCTACCACCTTCCCCCTCATCTACCCCATAGACTGCTTGCTCAGTGAGCAGCAAACTCTTTTCCAAATTGTCAACGCTTCTCAGTGTTAAAAACTCGCCTGGTTAGATACACGATGTGCGATTCCAAACGGGCAATTTGCTTACATTTTGAACAAAAATATGCACCCTCAAACGGCTGTTCCAGTACTGCATACATTAGACAAGATGTGCACTGGACTGCGCTTTCAATAATGGAACACATTCTAAATGGGGATTGCGCAAGAAAAGAGAAAAAATACCATATGGTGCAGTGATAAGAATCTAACTTACTGTAGTCCCCTCCAAAAGTCCCTGAATTTCAAGTCACGTAATCTAAAGTCACACACTTAATACAAACACGCGAACGCTCATAAACTCGCTTTGTTTGTCTGCTTGTATAAGTGCAGCTCTCAAACTAGACAGCTTTTTTTCCTTTGGATTCAAAGGACTGAGCTGCCCTCAAGACTGGCTATTTAAAGGGGTTGGCCACCATACGCATCGAAAAAAAATAAAGGGTTCCAGATAATAACTAAAGCCACAAGGTATTTGTATCATGAGTAGTGATGAGCGGCAGGGTCCATATTCGAATTTGTGATATTTCGTGAATATTTTGTAGAATATTCATAGAATATTCACGAATATTTGACTAAAACGAATATATAGCAATATATTGAATATAGTGCTATATATTAGTTTTTTCGAATATTCGCTATATTGCTATATATTTTTGTTTTTAGAATATTACGATTATTCTGAAAAACGAATATAGCACTGTATTAGCTATATTGCTCTATATACTCGTTTTTTAGAATATTTGCTATATTGGTATATATTCTTTTTTTAACATATTAGGAAATCCTAATATTTTATAAAAAGGATATATACCAACAGGGGCGTACATAAAAATCACTGGGCCCCATAGCAGGAATCTAAATTGGGCCCCCATTCCCCTTTTATAGCCCCTCCTTTTGTTCCATGAACTATTCTTGCTGTTGCGTTTTATAATTTATGCCATCAGGGCCGGATTGAGTTTACAAAACAGCCCTGGCACACAAAAGAGGTATAATAGATGCAGTGTGTACAGGTATATAGTATATTCCCTAGTGTTCTGATATGTGAGGTACAGGGTATAATATATGCAGTGTATACAGGTATATAGTATATACAGCAGTGTACTGATATGCGAGGTATGGGGTATAATATATGCAGTGTATACAAGGTATACAGTATATACAGTAGTGTAATATGTGAGGTACGAGGTATAATAGATGCAGTGTGTACAGGTATATAGTAAATACAGCAGTGTATTGACACCTCGTACCTCACATATCAGTACACCGCTGTATATACTATATATCTGTACACACTGCATCTATTATACCTCGTACCTCACATATCAGTACACTGCTGTATATACTATATATCTGTACACACTGCATCTACTATACCTTGTACCTCACATATCAGTGCACTGCAGTATATACTATATATCTGTACATATTGCATGTATAATACTGTGTAATATATGCAGTATGTGTGTGTGTATGTGTGTATATATATATATATATATATATATATATATATATATATATATATAAGGAAAAAAGCCAGCAGCACTCCAGGTAATAAAGAAAACGTTATATAGTAAACAGGGCACTCAAGGAAACCGTGACCATGTATTGGAAGCAATTATGAGCTTTATTAATAAAACAAATATAGTTAATAGATAAAATGGTAAATCACAATTGGAGATGCAATAAACTACAGATAAAATATAATCGACAGATAAAATATAATCGACAGATAAAATATAATCGATTGGCCAGACCAAATAAATAATCGACAATCCGATCTGATATATCTTCGGTCCAATATTTATGAACATCCGAAAAAACTTGGTCATCCGAAAAAACTTATTGTGGATAAGTTTGCTCGTTTTATCGAGACCACAGTCATTTGACTTACAATTGTTCACTTTGTTACGGCGGCGTCCCGCCGAAGCAACGTGGGTAGCGGCACTCGCTACTGAAAAGCTTGCAAGCGAATATAATCCTTTACCTTTGAGTCGACCAAAAAATCATCCGATAATATCACAAGAGTCTTCAGATGTACTCACTCCCAGGATATGCCCTTTGATGTTTGTAGCAATATTCAATCAGGAGGTTGGCAGCGGCTCTCTGTTCGGTTATGGTCGTTTCATTGGTAAGGTAGGTCTCTCAGTGCAAAGATGGGGTGTAGCACCAGACGCGTTTCGGGTTCAACCCCTTCCTCAGTGGCATGCTTCACCCCAGTCCAAACCCCTCTTTTATACTGAATGTTCTATACTTTCATTGGTCCCAATTTGATCGTCATATCCTGCTTGTCGATTCACTTCAGATGTTCTTCATTATCACTTAATCACAGAGAAAATGTCAGAGAAAATGTCATGCAGAGAAACTAAAAAGTACTTTTAACAACTTTAGCAATTCATCATTTTTCTACAATTTCATCTGGTTATATATTGCAAATTCCTACATACATTAAAGCAAAAAACGCATCTGGGCACTCTGCGTTTTTGATGCGGTATCTGTGCGCTTTTTTGCTTATTCAGTTAAACAAGGGCTCAAATTGCCCACCCAACATACTATCAATATATATTATGTCTAAAACAATAAATAACACCACTAAAAACTTCCTTACTGCACTTAAAGGGAAATATGTTAACCAAGTGACTCTTTATAAAACTCCATTTGTCGACTCCATAAGGGATGTCAATCAGTGTTACCATGCATAAGTATTCACAGACATGGTAAACAGACAAAATCAATGAATTGTTGCATAAAAAATTGCTGCATAAAAAGTTACTGCATAAAAAGTTAATGAAGAAAACGTGTGGTTTATTGACCCAAAAATGAAGCGACGTTTCAACAGCTCATTGCTGTCTTTCTCAAGCCTACTGCACATGTGATACAAGCATGTGATATATAGGGACATTGATCAACAAAAGATTAACATCATTTAGGAATATATAAGTAAAAAAACATACATACAGTGATGTCTGTGAATATACAAATTCATATAGAGAACCGCCACAATAAAACAAAGATAATGCATATAAAAACGTAAATTTAGAATACAACATTCTTGTATTACATAAAAAAGATACTAATGAGTGCAGGTGAACCCAATACATAGGTGAAATTAAAAGAATTCACTGTCAGCTGTGTGCCTGTATGCAATCTACATCGCATGTTCAGCGGCGTTCCCATTAACCCACCGCGCATGCGCGGGAGGAACAAGTATCGCGATCCTGACGGCATCCAGATACTGAATGAAAACCACAACAAAGATGGCCGGAATAGCCTCACACACAATGTGCGCATGTCCAGACCGCAATAGAGGCTGCAGATCAGTCGATACATGCTCACAATTATGTACATAGATACCCGATAGGTATACGGAGCAAAATGTTTATAAAAACTGAAATCAAAAGATAAATATATTCATGAATAGGGTCTAGGACACTGCCAAGCCGCAACCAACTTGGTTTTACATGAATGGTCGCATAATTCAGCGCCTTATCAACCCAATGAAGAAGGCTATAAGGAGGATATGTAAAAGGTGAGAAAGGATGTCATCTAACAGTAACGGATCATGTTAATGATCAGTCAATGTTAGGGATGGGGGAGAGAATGGCGTCGCCAGGACAACCCCTCAAACCACCTTCAATCCCCCATATTATTGCAACACAGCCTCACCTAAATAATAAATTCTCCAGGCCAAAACTTAGAAAGATAAATTATCATATTTCCTTACACAAGTACAAAAAACCATGACTGTAGCGACTGTATGGGCAGGCACCTAGTACAGCATAGAGTACACTCCACATTGATATTGCAACAGCGGTCCGGACATCATGAATGCGAGTGACAAATACAGAATATGGATAGCCGACTGGAACAGCGGTAAACTTCATAACACACAGCAACACAATCATGACGGTGAGACTGTTACAAATCTAAAAACAAAGAGAGAAAAATGTTTTTAGAGAAACTCTCATAAAAATAAAGCCTGGTTAAATGCTTAATGTTATACATGTGCATACACCATACAGTTGGGAATACGGATACAGCAAATAACGGAGTGAGGCAGTACTAATCTACCCTGAAATCCACATTTAACCCATTGGGTCTTAAGGTTTTCAAAGTAAATATCCAGTATAATTCACGTTTTTTGAGCAGAGCTTGTCTATCTCCGCCCCTTCTCCCTAGTTCAATCTGTTCCAAAATGCGGAATCTCAGGTCATTCTGTGTGTGTCCAGCCTCTTTAAAATGCTTGGACACAGGCAAATCCATTTTCTCTTTCCTAATGGAATAGCGGTGCTGGTTAAGCCGTGTTTTTACATCCCACGTGGTCTCCCCAACGTACCACTTCCCGCAGGGGCAGGCAAGCTGGTAGACCACGTAGGATGAATCACAGGTCAGAAATTGTTTGATTTTGATCACTCCATTAGTGACCGGATTATGAAACGTGTCCCCTTGATCATGAGTTTGCAATTTATGCAATGATAACATGGATAGCATCCAGTGCGGGTGGAACCGCACATGGCCCTCACATTAGTTTTGGTACTACCCACATCCGCCCTAACTAATCTGTCTCCCAAATTTCGCCCTCTACGATAGGAAAACAAAGGGGGAGTGTGGAATTCTGAAATATTGGGGAAACTATTCCCTATCAAACTCCAATGTTTCCGAATAACAGTGGCAATATGCACACTGTTAGTGGAAAAATGGGAGATGAATGGAATGCGAGGATTTTTCGGGGCAACCGTCGGTCTAGCAGTGTTAAAAAGATTCTCAGCTTTACTGATAGATTCCTGGACCAATTTTCTGGGGTACCCTCGAGTGGCAAATTTGTGACCCATTTCATCAAATCTAATTGATCTCATTTTTTCATCCTTAACTATCCTCTGAACGCGGAGGAACTGGCTAAAAGGCAAGGAACGGATCATGGAACGAGGGTGATGGCTGTCATACCGCAACAGGGTATTCTTGTCAGTGGGTTTTACAAATAAATCTGTACTCAGACCTCGTCCCATGATCCGGACTTCAGTATCTAAGAACTGTAGCCTCTCCGTGGAATGAACCACGGTGAATTTAACTGTCGGATCGACTTCATTGAGGTATGCATGGAACGCGAGGAGGCCCAACGTGTCGCCCGTCCACACCAAGAAGATATCGTCGATATAGCGCCACCACCCCAGAACATGTCTGAAGTGGTGGCTGCCATAAATCGACGACTCCTCAAGGTGGGCCATATAGATGTTTGCGTAAGTGGGCGCCACGTTGGACCCCATCGCGGTCCCACGCAACTGAACAAAGAAGTCGTCCTGGAACAGAAAGTAATTTTTGGTCAAAACAAATCTCAATAATGAAAGCAAAAATACCTGGCAAGCATGGGAATATTCAGAATTGAAAAGACAAGCCTCAACTGCCCGTAGACCCAGCTCATGGTCGATCAACGTATATAAGCTACATACGTCGAACGAAACAAGAACTGCGCCCGCAGGGACCTCAAGATCATTGATCTTAGACAAAAAATCACTAGTATCTCTAATGAAGGATTTAGTAGAAATGGCGAAACAACGTAACATTTTGTCAAGAAAGATAGCCACATTGTAAAAAAGGGACTCTCTACCCGAAACAATCGGACGGCCAGGGGGGGGCATCACCCCCTTGTGGACTTTAGGCAACGTGTACAACATGGGCGTACTGGGTTTTCACGATACAGGTAATTAAAAAGTTTTTCATCAATGAGATCAGCCTCTCGGGCTTGATTTAAAATATCTCGCAATTCTCTTAATAAACCAAATTTAGGATCATGTAATACCCGTTTGTACACGTGTGAGTCCTCAAGTTGGCCATGGATCTCCCGGATGTACTCACTGGTGTCCATGACCACAACCCCACCACCCTTGTCAGCAGACTTGATGGTGAGGCTGTGGTCGGAGGCCAGAGAGCGCACCGCGGAGATCTCTTCAGAGGTAATATTCCCAAATCTGAGATCGTTATTCTCAGAGTCACATTTTAATGCATCAAGGTCCCTCCGTACAGCTAAAGTGAATGCTTCAACTGCAGGATGATCAATTATTGGGTTGAAATTACTCTTAACATACAGCCCTGTATTACACAATGATAACTCTGTAGGCCTGTCAGCATCATCTCTCGAGGCCTGACTTTGTGCAGAAAACCAAATCTTAAGCTTGACACTCCGAAAAAATCTATGAAGGTCCAACTCCAAGTTAAACCAATCCGTTTTTGACACGGGGCAAAAGGATAAGCCCTTGTCCAAGTTGGTTGCGGCTTGGCAGTGTCCTAGACCCTATTCATGAATATATTTATCTTTTGATTTCAGTTTTTACAAACATTTTGCTCCGTATACCTATCGGGTATCTATGTACATAACTGTGAGTATGTATCGACTGATCTGCAGCCTCTATTGCGGTCTGGACATGCGCACATTGTGTGTGAGGCTATTCCGGCCATCTTTGTTGTGGTTTTCATTCAGTATCTTGATGCCGTCAGGATCGCGATACTTGTTCCTCCCGCGCATGCGCGGTGGGTTAATGGGAACGCCGCTGAACATGCGATGTAGATTGCATACAGGCACACAGCTGACAGTGAATTCTTTTAATTTCACCTATGTATTGGGTTCACCTGCACTCATTAGTATCTTTTTTATGTAATACAAGAATGTTGTATTCTAAATTTACGTTTTTATATGCATTATCTTTGTTTTATTGTGGCGGTTCTCTATATGAATTTGTATATTCACAGACATCACTGTATGTATGTTTTTTTACTTATATATTCCTAAATGATGTTAATCTTTTGTTGATCAATGTCCCTATATATCACATGCTTGTATCACATGTGCAGTAGGCTTGAGAAAGACAGCAATGAGCTGTTGAAACGTCGCTTCATTTTTGGGTCAATAAACCACACGTTTTCTTCATTACCTGGAGTGCTGCTGGCTTTTTTCCTTTTCAATTTACTGGACCGAGGTGCTGGTCCACACTGGCCGGTTGTGCACCCTTCTATCTACAGTGTGCTGCTTCCTCATTTTCCAAAAGTCTATTTTTGCACCAGAGGACGCTCTGCACCTAACATGGCTACACCATTTGAAAATCGTGACCCAGATGTCTTCACCTACAGCAGGGAGGATGAACTGAGGATCCTGCAAGGTACTGAGAGAGACACTACTTTTTTGTTTACCCCTTCACTACTGGACACTAAAAAACAGTATGAATATGACTCCAAACGTTTGATTAACCTGGAACTCCATATGTTCACTCTGTGTAATTACCATCAGAACCACAGGATTCCACGTGGTATGCGGTCACAGTTGAGACCTGACCTGTTTCCCAATAATGTGGAATTTTGCACTCGATTTTCACAAATTTGTAACAAGTTTGCTTTTGATATGATTTTGCTCAACATTGAATTTTTACAAAAATAGATAATGTTGATACAGGACGCTCTACAGAGAACGACGCTGTCACTGAAAGAGTTAATGTCAGCGGAAGATTTTGAAATATATATTGCGTCCTGTGTACCACATTTTGACAAATTAAGATCAGAATTGCAAGATAAGAAACGTCAAAAATGGTCACGTGATATGGAGGACTACACACGCGGATTTATTTATGTATGGCAACGTGACCCGAAAAATTCCAGAGGGGGTGATAGGAGACAAACTCACCCATCTGATAGAAGATTTACTAGATCTCAATCTCACAGTAAGAGTCAGGAACGAGGAAAGGCCAACACAGAAGCAACAATTCAAAAGTCTTTTTTAGGACTGGATACGGATCTAATAGAACCAGGAGGGGCGGCAAGCGCCACCACAAATGGCGAGGAAAGAAACAAAAATCTCAGACCGCAACGTCAGAAAATTGTGAACAGAAAGAGGATATAGTGGTAAATATCTCGTCCACTATTCTGAATGATGCACAACAATCCGTTTTGGACAAGGGCTTATCCTTTTGCCCCGTGTCAAAAACGGATTGGTTTAACTTGGAGTTGGACCTTCATAGATTTTTTCGGAGTGTCAAGCTTAAGATTTGGTTTTCTGCACAAAGTCAGGCCTCGAGAGATGATGCTGACAGGCCTACAGAGTTATCATTGTGTAATACAGGGCTGTATGTTAAGAGTAATTTCAACCCAATAATTGATCATCCTGCAGTTGAAGCATTCACTTTAGCTGTACGGAGGGACCTTGATGCATTAAAATGTGACTCTGAGAATAACGATCTCAGATTTGGGAATATTACCTCTGAAGAGATCTCCGCGGTGCGCTCTCTGGCCTCCGACCACAGCCTCACCATCAAGTCTGCTGACAAGGGTGGTGGGGTTGTGGTCATGGACACCAGTGAGTACATCCGGGAGATCCATGGCCAACTTGAGGACTCACACGTGTATTACACAAACGGGTATTACATGATCCTAAATTTGGTTTATTAAGAGAATTGCGAGATATTTTAAATCAAGCCCGAGAGGCTGATCTCATTGATGAAAAACTTTTTAATTACCTGTATCGTGATAAACCCAGTACGCCCATGTTGTACACGTTGCCTAAAGTCCACAAGGGGGTGATGCCCCCCCCTGGCCGTCCGATTGTTTCGGGTAGAGAGTCCCTTTTTTACAATGTGGCTATCTTTCTTGACAAAATGTTACGTTGTTTCGCCATTTCTACTAAATCCTTCATTAGAGATACTGGTGATTTTTTGTCTAAGATCAATGATCTTGAGGTCCCTGCGGGCGCAGTTCTTGTTTCGTTCGACGTATGTAGCTTATATACGTCGATCGACCATGAGCTGGGTCTACGGGCAGTTGAGGCTTGTCTTTCCAATTCTGAATATTCCCATGCTTGCCAGGTATTTTTGCTTTCATTATTGAGATTTGTTTTGACCAAAAATTACTTTCTGTTCCAGGACGACTTCTTTGTTCAGTTGCGTGGGACCGCGATGGGGTCCAACGTGGCGCCCACTTACGCAAACATCTATATGGCCCACCTTGAGGAGTCGTCGATTTATGGCAGCCACCACTTCAGACATGTTCTGGGGTGGTGGCGCTATATCGACGATATCTTCTTGGTGTGGACGGGCGACACGTTGGGCCTCCTCGCGTTCCATGCATACCTCAATGAAGTCGATCCGACAGTTAAATTCACCGTGGTTCATTCCACGGAGAGGCTACAGTTCTTAGATACTGAAGTCCGGATCATGGGACGAGGTCTGAGTACAGATTTATTTGTAAAACCCACTGACAAGAATACCCTGTTGCTGTATGACAGCCATCACCCTCGTTCCATGATCCGTTCCTTGCCTTTTAGCCAGTTCCTCCGCGTTCAGAGGATAGTTAAGGATGAAAAAATGAGATCAATTAGATTTGATGAAATGGGTCACAAATTTGCCACTCGAGGGTACCCCAGAAAATTGGTCCAGGAATCAGTAAAGCTGAGAATCTTTTTAACACTGCTAGACCGACGGTTGCCCCGAAAAATCCTCGCATTCCATTCATCTCCCATTTTTCCACTAACAGTGTGCATATTGCCACTGTTATTCGGAAACATTGGAGTTTGATAGGGAATAGTTTCCCCAATATTTCAGAATTCCACACTCCCCCTTTGTTTTCCTATCGTAGAGGGCGAAATTTGGGGGACAGATTAGTTAGGGCGGATGTGGGTAGTACCAAAACTAATGTGAGGGCCATGTGCGGTTCCACCCGCACTGGATGCTATCCATGTTATCATTGCATAAATTGCAAACTCATGATCAAGGGGGACACGTTTCATAATCCGGTCACTAATGGAGTGATCAAAATCAAACAATTTCTGACCTGTGATTCATCCTACGTGGTCTACCAGCTTGCCTGCCCCTGCGGGAAGTGGTACGTTGGGGAGACCACGTGGGATGTAAAAACACGGCTTAACCAGCACCGCTATTCCATTAGGAAAGAGAAAATGGATTTGCCTGTGTCCAAGCATTTTAAAGAGGCTGGACACACACAGAATGACCTGAGATTCCGCATTTTGGAACAGATTGAACTAGGGAGAAGGGGCGGAGATAGACAAGCTCTGCTCAAAAAACGTGAATTATACTGGATATTTACTTTGAAAACCTTAAGACCCAATGGGTTAAATGTGGATTTCAGGGTAGATTAGTACTGCCTCACTCCGTTATTTGCTGTATCCGTATTCCCAACTGTATGGTGTATGCACATGTATAACATTAAGCATTTAACCAGGCTTTATTTTTATGAGAGTTTCTCTAAAAACATTTTTCTCTCTTTGTTTTTAGATTTGTAACAGTCTCACCGTCATGATTGTGTTGCTGTGTGTTATGAAGTTTACCGCTGTTCCAGTCGGCTATCCATATTCTGTATTTGTCACTCGCATTCATGATGTCCGGACCGCTGTTGCAATATCAATGTGGAGTGTACTCTATGCTGTACTAGGTGCCTGCCCATACAGTCGCTACAGTCATGGTTTTTTGTACTTGTGTAAGGAAATATGATAATTTATCTTTCTAAGTTTTGGCCTGGAGAATTTATTGTTTAGGTGAGGCTGTGTTGCAATAATATGGGGGATTGAAGGTGGTTTGAGGGGTTGTCCTGGCGACGCCATTCTCTCCCCCATCCCTAACATTGACTGATCATTAACATGATCCGTTACTGTTAGATGACATCCTTTCTCACCTTTTACATATCCTCCTTATAGCCTTCTTCATTGGGTTGATAAGGCGCTGAATTATGCGACCATTCATGTAAAACCAAGTTGGTTGCGGCTTGGCAGTGTCCTAGACCCTATTCATGAATATATTTATCTTTTGATTTCAGTTTTTATAAACATTCTGCTCCGTATACCTATCGGGTATCTATGTACATAATTGTGAGCATGTATCGACTGATCTGCAGCCTCTATTGCGGTCTGGACATGCGCACATTGTGTGTGAGGCTATTCCGGCCATCTTTGTTGTGGTTTTCATTCAGTATCTGGATGCCGTCAGGATCGCGATACTTGTTCCTCCCGCGCATGCGCGGTGGGTTAATGGGAACGCCGCTGAACATGCGATGTAGATTGCATACAGGCACACAGCTGACAGTGAATTCTTTTAATTTCACCTATGTATTGGGTTCACCTGCACTCATTAGTATCTTTTTTATGTAATACAAGAATGTTGTATTCTAAATTTACGTTTTTATATGCATTATCTTTGTTTTATTGTGGCGGTTCTCTATATGAATTTGTATATTCATAGACATCACTGTATGTATGTTTTTTTACTTATATATTCCTAAATGATGTTAATCTTTTGTTGATCAATGTCCCTATATATCACATGCTTGTATCACATGTGCAGTAGGCTTGAGAAAGACAGCAATGAGCTGTTGAAACGTCGCTTCATTTTTGGGTCAATAAACCACACGTTTTCTTCATTACCTGGAGTGCTGCTGGCTTTTTTCCTTTTCAATTTACTGGACCGAGGTGCTGGTCCACACTGGCCGGTTGTGCACCCTTCTATCTACAGTGTGCTGCTTCCTCATTTTCCAAAAGTCTATATATATATATATATATATATATATATACACACAGAGCAGTGTATTGATGTGAGACATTGAAGGTATAATACTGTAGATGCAGTGTTTACAGAAATATGTGGTCAGTTATACATTATGGTCACTGTGTGTGTGAGGTACATGAGGTAGTGGTCACTGTAACTGTCTGAAGTATTATACATGAGTGAGCAATGAGTAAAAACAGGGCATGAAGGGGGGGGGGGTAAATGATGAAAAGTGGAGGACCTCCTCTTACCACTCCATTCCAGTCTGTATAGATCAATGCAGAGCTGCTTGTGAACTTCTAATACTTGCTGTTAGGGGTTGAAGGACCTGTGATGATGTCATCACAGGTCCTGGCAGATATACCTTTGAAACCTAGGAACTACACCATTTTTGGTGCAGTTCCTTTGCTAGATTCTGCAGGACTTGTGATGTTGAAGATGATGTCATCACAGGTCCTGGCAGATGCACTGTTCTAACCTGGGAACTACACTTTACACTGTGCAGTTCCCTTACAGGACCTCTGATGACATCATCATTTTTTTTTTCAATCTGTACAGTTGTTTCACTTCGGCAAAGTGACGGTACAACTGGAACAACTGTACAGATTGAAAAAAAAACAGACAAATATTCTAAAAAGTGCTATATATTCGTCATTTTTTCCATCTAAAGTCATGATTCCTCCCTGCTTAAGTTTCTTGTGGGCCAATGACTCATTGGCCCACAAGTAAGAAGCAGGGAGGAATCATATGTTCAGATGGGAATAAAATTACGACTATTCGCTAAAACGAATATATAGCACTATATTCAAAATATTCGCGAATTCTTGAAGTTGCGAAATTCGAGATAAAAATTCGCTATTCGAATATTCGCGCTCAACACTACTCATGAGAGATATACTGTGTACATATAATTATTCTAATGTGTTCAGCATGCTCCCATTGATGAGAGGCTGTGTGGGTGGAGCAGCTTCAAAGTGAAAGTAAAAATCCCAGCATGCATCATAGCAAGCATCTTCAGAGGAGAGGTCACATGACATCCCTGGCCAAACCAAACAAATCATATTTTTTTTGTGTCACCATTTTCTGAAAGCTATACTTTTTTTTTTTTCTGCCAATCATCTTGTGCACGGGGTCATTTTTTGCGGAAAGAGTTGATGTTTTTATTGGTATCATTTTTGAGTACATATGATTTTTGGATCATTCACTATTACTCTTTATGTGTCAAGGTGACCAAAAGAATTGGTTGTTTTGACACAGTTTTTATTTTATTGTTTTACGCCATTCACCTGACCATGTGATATTTTTATAGAGCAGGTCGTTACAAATGCAGTGATACCTAATATGTTTACTTTAAAAAAAATAATAAATCAGTTTTACACAATGAAAGCATTTTTGAAAAAAATGACGTTTTAGTGTATTCTTTTTCTGAAAGACAGACTTTTTTTTTTTTTGGGGTGATTGTCTTATGTAGGGGCTCATTTTTTCCAGGATGAGATGATGGTTTCATTGGTACTATTTTGGGGTACATATGACTTTTTGATCGCTTTATATTACGATTTTTGAAAGGCAAGGTAACTAAAAATGGCTGTTCTGGCACAGTTTTTATTTTTAGTTTTTTTACAGTGTTCATCTGATAGGTAAGATCATGTGCTAATTTTATAGAGCAGGTTGTTACACGATGGACACGATGATATCAAATATGTCTACCTTCTTTCTTTGTTTCAGTTTTACATAATAAAGCATTTTTGAAAAAAAATCATGTTTTTGTGTCTCCATTTTCTGAAAAACATTTTTTCTATTTTTCCGCCGATCGTCTTGTGCAGGGGCAAATTTTTTACGGGAAGAGTTGACATTTTCATTGGTCCCAATTTTGGGTACATAATATTTTTTGATCATTCACTATTACACTTTATTGAGCAAATAGACCAATAAAATTGGTTGTTTTGGCACACTTTTTATTTTATTTTTTTACAGCATTTACCTTTTGGGGGAAGAGTGTGTGATTTTTTTTAAAAAGCAAGTCGTTACGGACACAGCGATACCTAATTTGTCAAATTTTTTATTTATTTTGGCTTTACACAAAAGCATTTTTGGAAAAAAAAACATGTTTTTGTGTCTACATTTTCTGAAGGCCATATTTTTTACATTTTTTCGGCGATTGTCTCATGTAGGGGTTAATTTTTTTCTGGATGAGGTGATGGTTTGATTGGTACTATTTTAGGGTACATACAACTTTTTTGATCACTTTTAATACCTTTTTTGTGAAGTGAGCTGGGAAAAATTTCAATTGCATCATAGTTTTTCTTTTTTTTATGGTGTTCACTGTGCGGGGAAAGTAACATGATCCTTTTATAGATCAGGTCGTTACGGACGTGATGATAACAAATATGTGTAGTTTATTTTTTTTTATTTTTAATCAATTATAAATGTGTGGCTATATGAAGATTTTATTTTCTTTGACTTTTTTTTATACTTCTTTTTTGGCCCAAATGCACTTGGTTCTTGAAGATCCAGTGGGTCTGATGGTTTACAATACACTGCAGTACACTGCATAGTGTACTGCAGTGCATTGTCACTCACAGTAAGCCTGATCAGGCTCCTGCCTTTAGCAGGAGCCTGATCAGCTATACCAAGGCAAGCCAGATGCCTGTGAAGGTGTCCGGTTGCCATGGTTACCATCGGGATGCTGCCACAGCAGCGCCCGATGGGGGAGGGAGCTCCCTCCCTCTGTTAACCTATCAAGCTTCAGGCCGCTGCCACAGCACAGCAGCAGCCCAATGGGAGAGGGAGGGAGCTCCCTCCATCTCTTAACCCCTTCCATACAGCGGTCCCTATGGACCGCAGCATGGAAGGGGTTAAACGGACGACATTGGTGCCAACACCGATGTTGGCCGTTTCAAGCAGAGTGTTAGCTGTATATTATAGCTGACACTCTGCTAACCGCTCTGGCCATCCTGAAACAGATCGAGGCGGAAGGGAGATCTGCAGCGCTGCCGTCGCACATCCTGAAAATAGAGGGACACAATGGGAGCTGGAGCCCACCGGGGCTGGGGGGCTTGGGGGCGAAATTTATATATATACACATTTTAGAGGGTTCTGATCCCCACAGTCACAGACTGTGTGAGGATCAGAACCTTTCAGCCGGCATTAGAATCCTGTGATTGATTAGTCTGTACAGACTAGCCAGTCAGAGCGATCATTGGCCAGGGACCGCCCTCATTGTAGCCAGGAGATCAGATGTGCTCTTACTAGGCTCCCCGCTCCGAACTCTGACAGGAATAAGCTGTTTGTACTGACAGAACAAGCAGCGGATTTCTGTCAGAGACAGGGAGCGCGCCAGTGGCAGGGGCAGACTGGACATGCTCTGCTCTTAGGCAGATTAGGAAAAGCAGCGCATGTGCAGTTACAATAAAGGCATGGACGCACTTTCTCTAAAGCTCCTCTATGTAGCGTGCAGCCATGGACGAATTGGCTGAACGGCAGAGCGGGAATCAGGGGGCGTGGCTTAGTATAAAAAGATTAGCAGACATATTTTTTTAAATAAAGTATATTTGGAAACTCATTTTTACCTTGCCTCTTACAATGTTGTGTAAAGTACTTATATAAGAAAAATTCGTACCTGGGATTTTACTTTCCTTGAGTCCGGAGGCAGCACAGCATGGGTTAATAGTTTGTCATCTTCTCTCTAGGACCGCCCACCTAGCCAAAACAAGTAAATCAATTAATTAATTAGTCTAATAACTTGCCCTATAAGGGTCACCTCCCACAATGCACAGATGTGTTTAAAGAAATAGACTCAGACAAAATATATGCAAAAGAAGTAATTTATTAGGGAGGGTATACTTGTGCTGCCTCCGGACTCAAGGAAAGTAAAATCCCAGGTACAAATTTTTCCTTTCCCCTTTCATCCTCCAGCAGCACAGCATGGGATTTTTATAGATCTCATAGGGAGGGAATTTCATCCAAAGCTGCTGACAAAACCCCAGTACCAAAAGCTGAGCTCCTAGCATTGATGTCCAGACGATAGTGTTTCGCAAACGTCAGAGATGAGGACCATGATGCGGCATTGCAAATATCTTCAATAGAAACTTGCGCCATCTCTGCCCAGGAGGTTGCTGCAGCTCTGGTGGAATGGGCCTTGACTGGAAAGGGTGGAGGCACGGCTTCAAGAGAATAGGCTTCCATAATCGTAGATTTTATCCACCTTGCAAGAGAGTCCCTGGAAGGCAGATGTCCCTTTCTTGGACCAGCAAAGAGAACAAAAATATTTTCGGTTTTTCTAAAATCTTTAGTTCTCTGGAGGTAGATCTGTAATGTTCTTTTAACATCTAGAGTATTCAGAAGGTTCTGTTGCTCGTTAACTGGATCAGGAAAAAATACCGGAAGAAACGATTCTCTGTTTTTATTAGCTGAAGAAGGAACTTTAGGCATAAAAGCTGGAATTGTACGCAATAATATTCCATCCGGTAGGAAGCGTACATAGAAAAAACCTGGATGACAAGCCTTGCAGTTCTCTCAGTCTTTTTGCAGACGTAATAGCCGTGAGAAATAAGTCCTTATAAGAGAGCCATTTGAGGTCTACATCCTGTAAGGGCTCGAAAGGTGCTGATGTAAGTCTCTTTAAAACTATGGAAAGATCCCAAATAGGTGTAGGATCCCTATGCACTGTCTGTAATCTAACTGCCTTGAAGAACCTGAAGATCAGCGGATGATGAAGAAATCTATTTTCCGTCATGGAGTTAATGGCAGTCATATGAGCTCTCAAAGTATTGGGCTTGAGCCCTTTCTGAAAACCATCTTGAAGAAATTGCAGAATTGAAGAGACATCAAGATCATCCTGCCCAGACTCAGACATCCAGGAAACAAATTTTCTCCATATCTTAGCATATTTCTTGTTAGTCGAGTCTAGATTCTGGTGATATAGGCCGTTCTGAAGAAGAAGATCTGGACGTAGAGGAAGTTTCCAGAATTCTCCTCTGGATAGATGGAGAAGGAGAGGGAACCATGACCTCCTTGGCCAAAAGGGGGTTATTATTATTATTACTAGAGGCTTCTCTTCTATTATCTTCCGTAACGTTTTCGGAATGAGAGGCACTGCGGGATTGTCGGAGATCTTTAGAGAACAGAACTTGTTTAACTTCTTGTTCCTGGCAGACGCCATCAGGTCCCAGGACGGACATCCCCATTTGGCTACAATGCTTTGGAAGACAATAGGATTTAGTTCCCACTCTGCTTGATTGACTATCTTCCTGTTAAGAAGATCCGCTTGAGTATTGGAGCAACCTCTGATATGCAGAGCTCTTAACTCCAAAAGATGGGATTCTGCCCATCTGAAAATCTTCTTGCATAATTGTAACAGGCGGCTGCTCCTCATCCCCCCTTGTTTGTTCAAATAGAATACCGTAACTAGATTGTCTGAACGGATTAGTACTGACTTCCCTGATACATCGGTTTTGAATTGGTAAAGTGCTAACAGCACAGCTTTCAATTCCTTGTAATTTGAAGACTGTGTCTTTTCTCTGGGGGACCAAAGGCCTTGCACCCATTTGTTCTGGAGGTGCGCTCCCCAGCCTTGACCGGATGAATCTGTCGTGATGATTACTGGGGAGAGAAACTGGAAATTCTTGCCTTTGACCAGATTGTTGGTGTGAAGCCACCACTTGAGGCTCTGTATTGTGGAGGAAGTCAACTTCACCTTTGACCCCAACTGGTAACCACTGCGACGCCAGGCATGGAGCAAATTCTGCTGAAGATCTCTGGTGTGGATACTCGCCCAGGGCACCGCATCCGCGACAGCTGTCAGATGTCCCAGTGTTTTCATAACTCTGTGAACGGAAGGCGAATGCAGAGATATTAGTATCTTTACTTCCTTCATTAACGCTTTCATCTTTGGTAGAGGAAGGTATAACTTCATGGAAACTGTGTCTATCAGGAGACCGAGAAAGACCTTGGAAGTGGAAGGAATCAGATCCGACTTTTCCCAGTTTAACAGGAAACCTACAGAGTGGAGAAGCTTTATGGTTTCTTCTAGATGATGCTGAAGTAGACTTTCTGACTCTGCAACGACAAGCCAGTCGTCCAAATAGGGGAAGATTTGAATCCCTTGAAGTTGAAGTTTCACTACAACGACAGCAATCTTTTTGAAAATCCTTGGGGCAGAACACAAGCCGAACGGGAGGGCCTTGAATTGGAAATGCAATGTCTTCTTCCCCATCCTGATGGCGACTCTCAAGTATCTTCTTGATTGCGACTGAATCGGAATGTGGAGGTATGCGTCTTTTAAGTCCAGAGACGTCATAAACTGATTCCTTCTGAGAACCGCAGTAATGGACCTTATTGTTTCCATCTTGAAATTGATCTTTTCCATGCAGCGGTTCACATAGCGAAGAGCTATAATTAAACGGCTTTTTCCATCGGGTTTGGGAACACAAAAAACTCTGGAGTAGACGCCTGAATACTTTTGATGATCCGGGACTGGTTCTAGATCTCCTTTTTCCACGAACTCTTCTAAAAGCTGGACAATCTTTAGGTCTGTTCCATCGTTGAGAAGAAACCTGTCTTTTGGGTGATGGTTGAATTCTAGTGCATAGCCCTGTGAACAACATTCAGTGCCCAGCAATCTGAGGTAATCTGCCGCCAACTGGGGTAGAAGAGTGCCAGGCGTCCTCCCACTTCCTGACTTGTGGCGTCAGAATTCAGGCTTGGTAGGCCTGTTATCTTCGGTCTTCTTTCTAGATTTTTCTGCAGGTATCCAGGTCCTACAGTCAGACCTTCCATGACTCGGACGACCTCTAAAGGTAGATCTCCTGGAATCTTGCCCTCTGTAGGGACGAAAAAAATCTAGATTTATCTCTGCATTTAGGCTGTGGAAAATGTAACGCCTTATCTTCCATATTGGCTTCAAGGAGTTTGTCCAGATGAGAGCCGAATAATTTCCCTGACTCAAAGGGAAGGGAACACAGGTTACTTTTTGATGAGGGGTCTCCAGACCAGAGTTTCAGCCATATAGCTCTTCTAACGGAATTAGTGAGTGCCATATTCTTAGCAATAAGCCTTAAAGAATCCACCGGGAAATCGCTAAGAAATTCTGCCGCCAGTTTCAAAATCGGTAGCTGCCGAAGTAGATCCTCCCTGGAAACACTGTCTTCAATATCTCTGCCTAATTGGCTAAGCCATACCCTCAGAGCACGGGCTACAGGTACCGTGGCCATATCTGCTTTGTTCATAGATGCGAGGTAAGTATGTAGTCTCTTGAGGAGACCATCCGCCTTCTTTTCCATTGGGTCTTTTAATAACGCTGAATCATCAGCAGGGAAGAAAGATCTTTTAGCTAATCTGGTTACTGCCGAATCAACTCTGGCCGGAGACTCCCAACTTGTGGATTCCGCAGGATCCGTCTTATAGATATTCTTGAATCTGGATCCTAAATTAATTCTTCTCACCGGCTGTTCCCATTCCTTATGCATTATTGCGTCTAGGACCGGGTGGCTGGGAAACACAGGTGCCTTCTTTTTAGGAAAGTAAAAAAGATCTTCCTCCTCACGAGTACCAGATTTTTCTTTACTGGCCTCCATAATATTTTTGACTTCTTTTATTAAACGATTTGCATCTTTTTTATTAAATAAGAAATTATCTTCTATGATGGGCGAATCCGAATCAGAAGAAATCTCGCCTTCCGAATGAAGAGACTCCTCAGAAGATGATGGGGATAAACATGGCTTTTTTGACCCCTTCTTCTTAGACTGTTTGAGGAACGTTTTAAATAGAGACATAAGTTTATTTGTCTCAACATCTGACGGATTATCAGGATGAGTACAATCCTCACAAATATTGGAGGAACAGTCAGCTGGTAACTGGTGAAGACATGAGATACAGAGGGAGGCCTGTTTTTTTTTTTTTTTCTTTGAGGGAGAGGAATCTTGCGTATCACGGTGACACCTGACACATAGTGTCACGGCTGAGGATGGGGAAAACCCTCAGCTGTGCGATGCCAGAAGATGTAGTCGCTGCTCGGCCAGGACGACAGAACTAGGGAGCAGGTCACCTCCTATCACGTCCCTAATTCTGACCCTGACTCCTAGCTGTATGAGCCGACCCTGATGGTAGGAGGGCTCATACTCCGGAACCTTGGGGTCCCTACTAGCCCTCAGGGTGACCCTGAACCAAGAGCAAGGTAAGACCACCTGTTCCTCCTAGGCACGGACGAACAGGAGTCTTACTGGCCAAGCTGCAAAGAGAAGGGGAACATAAACAGACATATGGATATGACAGGTGAACCAAGCAGTTCCACACTAACCTGCCACAGCCTTGCTGACTGGAACCCGTGCTCAAATACGCTGTCCACACAAACACAAGGGAGACAGCACACACATCAAAACACACAGGTAACCAGGACATCCATAGCTGCAATAAATATCAAGAGCATAAAAACATCAACTTAACCACCTCCGGACCGCCTAACGCAGATTCGCGTTCCGGAGGTGGCAGCCCTGCGCTCAGCGACGCATATACGCGTCATCTCGATTGAGCCGGGATTTCCTGTGAACGCGCGCACACAGGCGCGCGCTCACAGGAACCGAAGGTAAGAGAGTTGATCTCCAGCCTGCCAGCGGCGATCGTTCGCTGGCAGGCTGGAGATGTGATTTTTTTAACCCCTAACAGGTATATTAGACGCTGTTTTGATAACAGCGTCTAATATACCTGCTACCTGGTCCTCTGGTGGTCCCCTTTGTTTGGATCGACCACCAGAGGACACAGGCAGCTCAGTAATATGTTGCACCAAGCACCACTACACTACACCCCCCCCCTGTCACTTATTAACCCCTTATTCACCCTTGATCACCCTTGATCACCCCTGATCACCCCATATAGACTCCCTGATCACCCCCCTGTCATTGATTACCCCCCTGTCATTGATCACCCCCCTGTAAAGCTCCATTCAGATGTCCGCATGATTTTTACGGATCCACTGATAGATGGATCGGATCCGCAAAACGAATACGGACGTCTGAATGGAGCCTTACAGGGGCGTGATCAATGACTGTGGTGATCACCCCATATAGACTCCCTGATCACCCCCCTGTCATTGATTACCCCCCTGTCATTGATCACCCCCCCTGTCATTGATCACCCCCCCTGTCATTGATCACCCCCCCCTGTCAGGCTGCATTCAGATGTCCGTATGATTTTTACGGATCCACGGATACATGCCGTGACAGCGAGCGCCTAGCAAGCACTCAGGCCGCTCCGCAAAACACATACGGACATCTGAATGGAGCCTTATAGGGGGGTGATCAATGACAGGGGGGTGATCACCCCATATAGACTCCCTGATTACCCCCCTGTCATTGATCACCCCTCTGTAAGGCTCCATTCAGACATTTTTTTGGCCCAAGTTAGCGGAAATTATTATTTTTTTCTTACAAAGTCTCATATTCCACTAACTTGTGTCAAAAAATAAAATCTCACATGAACTCACCATACCCCTCACGGAATCCAAATGCGTAAAAATTTTTTGACATTTATATTCCAGACTTCTTCTCACGCTTTAGGGCCCCTAGAATGCCAGGGCAGTATAAATACCCCACATGTGATCCCATTTCGGAAAGGAGACACCCCCAGGTATTTCGTGAGGGGCATATTGAGTCCATAAAAGATTTACATTTTTGTCCCAAGTTAGCGGAAAGGGAGACTTTGTGAGAAAAAAATAAAATTTCTATGAACTTGCCATGCCCCTCATTGAATACCTTGGGGTGTCTTCTTTCCAAAATGGGGTCACATGTGGGGTATTTATACTGCCGTGGCATTCTAGGGGCCCTAAAGCGTGAGAAGAAGTCTGGGATCCAAATGTCTAAAAATGCCCTCATAAAAGGAATGTGGGCCCCTTTGCGCATCTAGGCTGCAAAAAAGTGTCACACATCTGGTATCTCCGTACTCAGGAGAAGTTGGGGAATGTGTTTTGGGGTGTCATTTTACATATACCCATGCTGGGTGAGATAAATATCTTGGCAAAAGACAACTTTTCCCATTTTTTTATACAAAGTTCGCATTTGACCAAGATATTTATCTCACCCAGCATGGGTATATGTAAAATGACACCCCAAAACACATTCCCCAACTTCTCCTGAATACGGCGATACCACATGTGTGGCACTTTTTTGCAGCCTAGGTGGGCAAAGGGGCCCACATTCCAAAGAGCACCTTTCGGATTTCACAGGTCATTTACCTACTTACCACACATTTGGGCCCCTAGAATGCCAGGGCAGTATAACTACCCCACAAGTGACCCCATTTTGGAAAGAAGACACCCCAAGGTATTCGCTGTTGGGCATAGCGAGTTCATAGAATTTTTTATTTTTTGTCACAAGTTAGTGGAAAATGATGATTTTTTTTTTTTTTCTTACAAAGTCTCATATTCCACTAACTTGTGACAAAAAATAAAAACTTCCATGAACTCACTATGCCCATCAGCGAATACCTTGGGGTGTCTTCTTTCCAAAATGGGGTCACTTGTGGGGTAGTTATACTGCCCTGGCATTCTAGGGGCCCAAATGTGTGGTAAGGAGTTTGAAATCAAATTCTGTAAAAAATGACCAGTGAAATCCGAAAGGTGCTCTTTGGAATATGGGCCCCTTTGCCCACCTAGGCTGCAAAAAAGTGTCACACATGTGGTATCTCCGTATTCAGGAGAAGTTGGGGAATGTGTTTTGGGGTGTCATTTTACATATACCCATGCTGGGTGAGAGAAATATCTTGGCAAAAGACAACTTTTCCCATTTTTTTTATACAAAGTTGGCATTTGACCAAGATATTTATCTCACCCAGCATGGGTATATGTAAAATGACACCCCAAAACACATTCCCCAACTTCTCCTGAATACGGAGATACCACATGTGTGACACTTTTTTGCAGCCTAGGTGGGCAAAGGGGCCCACATTCCAAAGAGCACCTTTCGGATTTCACCGGCCATTTATTACAGAATTTGATTTCAAACTCCTTACCACACATTTGGGCCCCTAGAATGCCAGGGCAGTATAACTACCCCACAAGTGACCCCATTTTGGGAAGAAGACACCCCAAGGTATTCGCTGATGGGCATAGTGAGTATTTTTATTTTTTGTCACAAATTAGTGGAATATGAGACTTTGTAATAAAAAAAAAAAAAAGAAATCATCATTTTCCGCTAACTTGTGACAAAAAATAAAAAGTTCTATGAACTCACTATGCCCATCAGCGAATACCTTGGGGTGTCTACTTTCAGAAATGGGGTCATTTGTGGGGTGTTTCTACTGTCTGGGCATTGTAGAACCTCAGGAAACATGACAGGTGCTCAGAAAGTCAGAGCTGCTTCAAAAAGCGGAAATTCACATTTTTGTACCATAGTTTGTAAACGCTATAACTTTTACCCAAACCATTTTTTTTTTACCCAAACATTTTTTTTTATCAAAGACATGTAGAACAATAAATTTAGAGCAAAATTTATATATGGATGTCGTTTTTTTTGCAAAATTTTACAACTGAAAGTGAAAAATTTCATTTTTTTGCAAAAAAATCGTTAAATTTCGATTAATAACAAAAAAAGTAAAAATGTCAGCAGCAATGAAATACCACCAAATGAAAGCTCTATTAGTGAGAAGAAAAGGAGGTAAAATTCATTTGGGTGGTAAGTTGCATGACCGAGCAATAAACGGTGAAAGTAGTGTAGGTCAGAAGTGTAAAAAGTGGCCTGGTCTTTCAGTGTGTTTAAGCACTGGGGGCTGAGGTGGTTAACATCAGACATTCTTTTTTATGACCGCAAGGGTGGCCCTTACTGGAAAGGTGGTATATGAACCAGGAGGATGACTCCAGCAAACCGCATGGCTGAAGTACCCCTCAGCAACTGCCTTCCAGCAGGAAGCTAAATAGCCCAAGCGGCCACACCCACACACACACTAGGAAAGGGTTAACCCCTTTCCTAGTGTGTGACAGTATGACCGCATGTTGCCACGGGCAGCCACAAGTGAAGGGAAGTGTCACAGTGCACACCTACATAAAACTCGTGCACACCAGACATAGAAAGTGAACACTAAAACCACACTTTACCAGAGGCAACCGCATGCCGTGACAGCGAGCGCCTAGCAAGCACTCAGGCCGCTCCACTGCCAACAACCTTATGTTGCCAACGGCAACCACACATGAGGCAAGATACGGAGCTCACACCTGTGGTTGAGAACATAAAGCAAACCGCTGACAACTGCATGCGAACCAAGGAGTCACGACCACAACCATGGTCGTGACACTTAGATCCTGAAGAAAATCATCCGGAAGAGGTTGCTCACAAGCCTGACACATCCTATGTCTGCCTTTCCTGGATCTCTTTTCCCGCCTGCTTGATGTGCTGGACATCTGTAACAAAGGGAGGTACAATAAGTCAAGGTGGAAAAAAGAAAAGAAATCATCATGTCAGTGCAGAACTGAAGATCCATGTTGATACCTCTAAATGCTGGAGCTCGGCTGCCTGGCACAAGGGGCACCGAGCTCCAGCTAGATCCACTCCGAAATACTTAACTTTAGCGCTCAAACGGGGCCAGGAGGCTCGCCTGTGACGTCAGACAGAAGCGCCTGCGTGTCACGCTGCGTTCCACACGCGGGAGACCGGAAGTTCGGCACCTTAACTTCCCGTAGGAGGATCGCGCTCTGCCTGTAATGAATGCCCCGCTGCTGAAGACACATAGGGCCAGATTTATCATTCCGCTGACAGCTCACTCCACTTTAACATATGGCTAAAGTCAGTTTTAGCCAAGTCAGATTTATGATCGGCCCTTTAAGACTGTAATAAATGTGGTTTGACGGTAGCAGTTTATCCGTCAGTAAGCAGCTTTACAAAAGTCGCACATCTTAACGAAAAAGTCGCACGTTTTTATGAAAAAGTCGCATGTTCTATTAAAAAGTCTCAAAAGATAAGCATGGTCCTCTCTGGAGTGAAATTGGGACTTTTTTGCGACTTTTTTGCGACTTTTTTAAAAAGTCGCAATAGTAAATTTGTCTAGCCAATCATTTGCATAAGCCAAAACGCCCATTTACTCAAAACTGGAGTGCTTAGCGCTTGCCTTGAAAAAGTCACAAAAAAGTCGCAAAATTTTGATTTGCGCATTTTTTTGCGACTATTTGACTCCACAAAAGTGACTTAGCCTAATGATATATCTGGCCCATAGACTTCAGGGATGGCGCTGGAGCAGATGGGAGTGGAGCAAGGGCACACACATGGCTATTCCCACTCCTGGGCCTGAAACCTTGCCAAGGTATGAGCGGCCGCAGGGTAGTCTTCTTAGGTGGGCTCATCCTCAGGAAGAGGACAATAAAAAAACACGTCTGTGCATTGTGGGAGGTGACTCTTATAGGGCAAGTTATTAGACTAATTAAATAATTGATTTACTTGTTTTGGCTAGGTGGGCGGTCCTAGAGAGAAGATGACAACCTATTAACCCATGCTGTGCTGCCGGAGGACGAAAGGGGAAAGTGGCCAACCCCTTTAACTTCTCCTAATTAGATAGCCACACCCTAATTACTCACCTCTGCAACACCCTGGAGAGGGGGAAAAAAAAAAAATGTAATCACAGTATACTCTCTGCTTCTATGAAATAAACCTGGCAGCATAAGCAAGTCACAGTGTATAAACTAGACTACACTGCTCTGACTTGGTATAGAGTACAATAAGGTCAGGCACAGCCACTCAGCAATGCACACAAATAATTTAGCTCTTACAGATACTCCCTCACATAATCTAAAGTCACACACTTAATACAAACACACACTTGAAATCAAACACGCGAACGCTCACAAACTTGCGTTGTTTGTCTGCTTGTATAAGTGCAGCTCTCAAACCAGACTGCTTTTTTTTCTCTGGATTCAAAGGGAATTTAACTTGAATCTCTTCCTCCTGGTTGTACTGCGCATGTCACGTATTGGCACATGTATGGTGGAAACTAAAAAAATAAATTAAAAGTTTTTTCTGAGATTTTGATACTGATGACCAATCTTTATATACTTTGTTTGGTATTCTATCTTCAGGAACCCGGAACCCTTGCCGATCAGCTGTTTGAGAAGGCACCGTCACTCCTGTAAGCATCTCGGCCTTCTTCGTGCGCACCAAGCACAGTGCTGTACATTTTATAGTGGCTGTACTTGGTATCGTGCTCAGCCTCATTCACTTCTATGGGGCTGTGCGAGATACCAAACACAGCCGCTATACTATGTACGATACAGTGCTCTGCTTGGTAAGCACAGAGAGGGGCAAAGAGCTCACAGGAGCGCCAGTGCCTTCTGAAACAGCTGATCGGCGGGGTCCTAGGTGTTGGACCCCACCGATCAGATACTGATGATCCTATGCTTAGGATCATGAGCAGTTCCTTTCCTTCTCCATACTCTTCTCTTCCCATCACTCTGGTACAAGTTGATCTTGGTCTCATCTGTCCATAGGATGTTGTTCCAGAACTGTGAAGGCTTTTTTTAAATGTCGTTTGGCAAACTCTAATCTGGCCTTCCTGTTTTTGAGGCTCACCAATGGTTTACATCTTGTGGTGAACCCTCTGTATTCACTCTGGTGAAGTCTTCTCTTGATTGTTGACTTTGACACACATACACCTACATACACTGTTGTGAAGGGTGCTTTCTTCACCAGGGAAAGAATTCTTCGGTCATCCACCACACTTGTTTTCCGTGGTCTTCCGGGTCTTTTGGTGTTGCTGAGCTCACCGGTGCGTTCCTTCTTTTTAAGAATGTTCCAAACAGTTGTTTTGGCCACGCCTAATGTTTTTGCTATCTCTCTGATGGATTTGTTTTGTTTTTTCAGCCTAATGATGGCTTGCTTCACTGATAGTGACAGCTCTTTGGATCTCATCTTGAGAGCTGTGAGCAACAGATTCCAAATGCAAATAGCACACTTGAAATGAACTCTGGACCTTTTATCTGCTCATTGTAATTGGGATAATGAGGGAATAACACACACCTGGCCATGGAACAGCTGAGAA
The DNA here is from genome assembly GCF_905171765.1 of Bufo bufo. NCBI lineage: Eukaryota > Metazoa > Chordata > Amphibia > Anura > Bufonidae > Bufo > Bufo bufo. The sequence goes on from NC_053389.1 coordinate 142,770,231, forward strand.
GCCAATTGTCCTATTACTTTTGGTCCCTTAACAAGTGGGAGGCACATATGCAAACTGTTGTAATTCCTACACCGTTCACCTGATTTGGATGTAAATACCCTCAAATTAAAGCTGACAGTCTGCAGTTAAAGCACATCTTGTTTGTTTCATTTCAAATCCATTGTGGTGGTGTATAGAGCCAAAAATGTTAGAATTGTGTCGATGTCCCAATATTTATGGACTTGACTGTATATAAAAATGAGTTTCTGTCTGTCTGTTTGGACGTCTGTTCTTTATGCTTGACCAAACGACTGAACCGATCTTTACCAAATTTGGCACACAGGTACATCAGGTGTCCGGGAAGGTTTTAGACTAGGTCTCAGCTCTGTTTGACTTACCGTTCCTGAGATATTCTCAAAAAATGCAAATATCACATGACCTGCATTAGCCAATAGAAGCATGCAAGTCTTTCACTCATATCCCAACTGCCATACACACAGTCACATGATCCTTATCAGCCACTAGAAGCTGGCAGGCCCTTTGTCTCCACATACACACAGTTTTACAAAAAAAATTCACTGCTGCAGGTCACCTTTAAACACCTCCGGACCACTGTACGCACAGACGCGTCCTGGAGGCGGTTGATTCATTCCGAGTTGACGCGCCGGCGCGTCCTCTCGCGATGGCCGAGATTTCCTGTGAACGCGCGCACACAGGCGCGCGCGCTCACAGGAACGGAAGGTAAGAGAGTGGATCTCCAGCCTGCCAGCGGCGATCGTTCGCTGGCAGGCTGGAGATGTGATTTTTTTAAACCCCTAACAGGTATACTAGACGCTGTTTTGATAACAGCGTCTAATATACCTGCTACCTGGTCCTCTGGTGGTCCCCTTTGTTTGGATCGACCACCAGAGGACACAGGTAGCTCAGTAATATGTTGCACCAAGCACCACACTACACTACACCCCCCCCCCCCCGTCACTTATTAACCCCTTATTCACAATTGATCACCCCTGATCACCCCTGATCACCCCATATAGACTCCCTGATCACCCCCCTGTCATTGATTACCCCCCTGTCATTGATCACCCCCCTGTAAAGCTCCATTTAGACATCCGCATGATTTTTACGGATCCACTGATAGATGGATCGGATCCGCAAAATGCACACGGACGTCTGAATGGAGCCTTACAGGGGCGTGATCAATGACTGTGGTGATCACCCCATATAGACTCCCTGATCACCCCCCTGTCATTGATTACCCCCCTGTCATTGATCACCCCCCTGTAAAGCTCCATTTAGACGTCCGCATGATTTTTACGGATCCACTGATAGATGGATCGGATCCGCAAAACGCACACGGACATCTGAATGGAGCCTTACAGGGGCGTGATCAATGACTGTGGTGATCACTCCATATAGACTCCCTGATCACCCCCCTGTCATTGATTACCCCCCTGTCATTGATCACACCCCTGTAAAGCTCCATTCAGACGTCCGCATGATTTTTACGGATCCACTGATAGATGGATCGGATCCGCAAAACGCACACGGACGTCTGAATGGAGCCTTACAGGGGCGTGATCAATGACTGTGGTGATCACCCCATATAGACTCCCTGATCACCCCCCTGTCATTGATTACCCCCCAGTCATTGATCACACCCCTGTAAAGCTCCATTCAGACGTCCGCATGATTTTTACGGATCCACTGATAGAGGGATCGGATCCGCAAAACGCACACGGACGTCTGAATGGAGCCTTACAGGGGCGTGATCAATGACTGTGGTGATCACCCCATATAGACTCCCTGATCACCCCCCTGTCATTGATTACCCCCCTGTCATTGATCACACCCCTGTAAAGCTCCATTCAGACGTCCGCATGATTTTTACGGATCCACTGATAGATGGATCGGATCCGCAAAACGCACACGGACGTCTGAATGGAGCCTTACAGGGGCGTGATCAATGACTGTGGTGATCACCCCATATAGACTCCCTGATCACCCCCCTGTCATTGATTACCCCCCTGTAAAGCTCCATTCAGACGTCCGCATGATTTTTACGGATCCACTGATAGATGGATCGGATCCGCAAAACGCACACGGACGTCTGAATGGAGCCTTACAGGGGCGTGATCAATGACTGTGGTGATCACCCCATATAGACTCCCTGATCACCCCCCTGTCATTGATTACCCCCCTGTCATTGATCACACCCCTGTAAAGCTCCATTCAGACGTCCGCATGATTTTTACGGATCCACTGATAGATGGATCGGATCCGCAAAACGCACACGGACGTCTGAATGGAGCCTTACAGGGGCGTGATCAATGACTGTGGTGATCACCCCATATAGACTCCCTGATCACCCCCCCTGTCATTGATTATTCCCCCTGTCATTGATCACCCCCCCTGTCAGGCTGCATTCAGATGTCCGTATGATTTTTACGGATCCACGGATACATGGATCGGATCCGCAAAACACATACGGACATCTGAATGGAGCCTTATAGGGGGGTGATCAATGACAGGGGGGTGATCACCCCATATAGACTCCCTGATCACCCCCCTGTCATTGATCACCCCCCTGTCATTGATCACCCCCCTGTCATTGATCACCCCCTGTCATTGATCACCCCTCTGTAAGGCTCCATTCAGACATTTTTTTGGCCCAAGTTAGCGGAAATTATTTTTTTTTTCTTACAAAGTCTCATATTCCACTAACTTGTGTCAAAAAATAAAATCTCACATGAACTCACCATACCCCTCACGGAATCCAAATGCGTAAAATTTTTTAGACATTTATATTCCAGACTTCTTCTCACGCTTTAGGGCCCCTAGAATGCCAGGGCAGTATAAATACCCCACATGTGACCCCATTTCGGAAAGAAGACACCCCCAGGTATTCCGTGAGGGGCATATTGAGTCCATGAAAGTTTGAAATTTTTGTCCCAAGTTAGCGGAAAGGGAGACTTTGTGAGAAAAAAATAAATAAAATCAATTTCCGCTAACTTGTGCCAAAAAAAAAAAAATTCTATGAACTCGCCATGCCCCTCATTGAATACCTTGGGGTGTCTTCTTTCCAAAATGGGGTCACATGTGGGGTATTTATACTGCCCTGGCATTCTAGGGGCCCTAAAGCGTAAGAAGAAGTCTGGGATCCAAATGTCTAAAAATGCCCTCATAAAAGGAATATGGGCCCCTTTGCGCATCTAGGCTGCAAAAAAGTGTCACACATCTGGTATCTCCGTACTCAGGAGAAGTTGAGGAATGTGTTTTGGGGTGTCATTTTACATATACCCATGCTGGGTGAGAGAAATATCTTGGTCAAATGCCAACTTTGTATAAAAAAATGGGAAAAGTTGTCTTTTGCCAAGATATTTCTCTCACCCAGCATGGGTATATGTAAAATGACACCCCAAAACACATTCCCCAACTTCTCCTGAATACGGAGATACCACATGTGTGGCACTTTTTTGCAGCCTAGGTGGGCAAAGGGGCCCATATTCCAAAGAGCACCTTTCGGATTTCACTGGTCATGTTTTACAGATTTTGATTTCAAACTCCTTACCACACATTTGGGCCCCTAGAATGCCAGGGCAGTATAACTACCCCACAAGTGACCCCATTTTGGAAAGAAGACACCCCAAGGTATTCCATGAGGGGCATGGCGAGTTCCTAGAATTTTTTATTTTTTGTCACAAGTTAGTGGAAAATGATGATTTTTTTTTTTTTTCTTACAAAGTCTCATATTCCACTAACTTGTGACAAAAAATAAAAACTTCCATGAACTCATTATGCCCATCAGCGAATACCTTGGGGTGTCTTCTTTCCAAAATGGGGTCACTTGTGGGGTAGTTATACTGCCCTGGCATTCTAGGGGCCCAAATGTGTGGTAAGGAGTTTGAAATCAAATTCTGTAAAAAATGACCAGTGAAATCCGAAAGGTGCTCTTTGGAATATGGGCCCCTTTGCCCACCTAGGCTGCAAAAAAGTGTCACACATCTGGTATCTCCGTATTCAGGAGAAGTTGGGGAATGTGTTTTGGGGTGTCATTTTACATATACCCATGCTGGGTGAGAGAAATATCTTGGCAAAAGACAACTTTTCCCATTTTTTTTATACAAAGTTGGCATTTGACCAAGATATTTATCTCACCCAGCATGGGTATATGTAAAATGACACCCCAAAACACATTCCCCAACTTCTCCTCAATACGGAGATACCACATGTGTGGCACTTTTTTGCAGCCTAGGTGGGCAAAGGGGCCCATATTCCAAAGAGCACCTTTCGGATTTCACTGGTCATTTTTTACAGAATTTGATTTCAAACTCCTTACCACACATTTGGGCCCCTAGAATGCCAGGGCAGTATAACTACCCAACAAGTGACCCCATTTTGGAAAGAAGACACCCCAAGGTATTCCATGAGGGGCATAGTGAGTTCATGGAAGTTTTTATTTTTTGTCACAAGTTAGTGGAATATGAGACTTTGTAAGAAAAAATAAATAAAATCATCATTTTCCGCTAACTTGTGACAAAAAATAAAAAGTTCTATGAACTCACTATGCCCATCAGCGAATACCTTAGGGTGTCTACTTTCCGAAATGGGGTCATTTGTGGGGTGTTTGTACTGTCTGGGCACTGTAGAACCTCAGGAAACATGACAGGTGCTCAGAAAGTCAGAGCTGCTTCAAAAAGCGGAAATTCACATTTTTGTACCATAGTTTGTAAACGCTATAACTTTTACCCAAACCATTTTTTTTTTTTTACCCAAACATTTTTTTTTTATCAAAGACATGTAGAACAATAAATTTAGAGCAAAATTTATATATGGATGTCGTTTTTTTTTTGCAAAATTTTACAACTGAAAGTGAAAAATGTCATTTTTTTGCAAAAAAATCGTTAAATTTCGATTAATAACAAAAAAAGTAAAAATGTCAGCAGCAATGAAATACCACCAAATGAAAGCTCTATTAGTGAGAAGAAAAGGAGGTAAAATTCATTTGGGTGGTAAGTTGCATGACCGAGCAATAAATGGTGAAAGTAGTGTAGGTCAGAAGTGTAAAAAGTGGCCTGGTCTTTCAGGGTGTTTAAGCACTGGGGGCTGAGGTGGTTAAAGGGGCAGGGCGCTATGGATGAGACTGTTAAGGGAGCAGAGTGCTGTGGAGGTCACAGTTAAGGGGACGGTCTGCTATGGTGGTCAGTGTTAAGGAGCAGAGTGCTGTAGAGGTCACTGTTAGGGGGCGGGCGCTGTGGAGGTCACTGTTAAAGGAGCGGACACTGTAAAGGTTACTGTTAGGGAAGCAGGGGACTGTGGAGGTCACTATTAAAGGGGCAGCCACTGTGGGGGTCACTGTTAAGACAGCAGGTTACTGTGAAAGTCACTGTTAAAGGGGCAGGCGCTGTGGAGGTCTCTGTTAAGGAGGCAGGGAACAGTGGAGGTCATAGTTAAGGGAACGGTCCGCTATGGAGGTCAGTGTTAAGGGGCGGGGTGCTGTAGCCGTCACTGTTAAGGGGGTGGGTTATTGTGGAAGTCACTGTTAACGAGACGGGGTACTGTGCAGGTCACTAATAAAGGGGCAGGCACTGTGGAGGTTACTGTTAAAGGGCCGAGGGACTGTGCAGGTCACTAATAAAGGGGCAGCTGCTGTAGAGGTTACTGTTAAAAGGGCAGGCACTGTGGATGTTACTGTTAAGGGGGCAGACCACTGTGAAGGTCACTGATAAAGGGGCTGGCACTGTGGAGGTCACTGTTAACGGGGCAGGGGATTGTGGAGGCCACAATTAAGGGGGCAGCTGCTGTGGAGGCCACTGTTAAGGCAGGGGGGTACTGTGAAGTCACTGTTAAGGGAGCGGGGTACTGTGGAGGTCACTGTTAAAGGGGCGGAATTCTGTACATTGGCGGATCGGGGGGGGCAATGGTTCAATTGCCCACCCCGAGAATATAGAGGGCTTCCGATCGCCCTACTCAGGGCCGTCTTTAACGCAGGGCAAAATGGGCAGCTTCCCCGAGCCCAGTTACTTCTGGGGGGGCCCAAGGCAGCTGCCTCTTGAGCCCCGCTGGCCACTGCCCACAAATTCAATGACATCTATGATCCGGAGGACCGGGGAGCAGTGGAAGCTCTCCTATACTCACCTCTTCCTGGTCCTCGACTCTCCGCTGTGAAGGCTGCACACTTGTGAGGTCGCACTGTGACCTCACGCCGTGCGTGCCAGTTCACAGCACAGCAGACTGAAGAGGAGGAAGACCGAGCGTTGGCGGTGAGGAGCGGCGGCATCCAGAGCAGGAAAGGTAAGTGTTTTTTATTTATTTTACTTATGAGGGTGATGGAGGCATATGGGGGCTTATGGAGACTGAAGAGAGGCAGGTGGGGGCTGAAGAGAGGCATGTGGGGGCTAAAGAGAGGCATGTGGGGGCTGATATGAGGCATGTGGGGGCTGATATGAGGCATGGGGCTCTTATCTGAGGTCTGATTGGTTGTCATTCACATTGGGGTCTGAGCTGAGGTCTGATTGGGGGTCTGAGCTGAGGTCTTATTGGGGTCTTAGTAACATTGGGGGTCTGGTTGGTGGACTGACCTAAGATGTCATGAAAAATATTTTTCTTATTGTCCCCCTCTAAAACCTAGGTGCGTCTTATGGGCTGATGCGTCTTATAGGGCGAAAAATACGGTACTTGCTTGCTCCTCCTACTGACCTCCCCTGCCTTTTGCGTATGCCGCGCGCCGTGACGTCACGTGGAGGCACTGCAACACTAGGGTGCGCCGAGCCCCGGTCTCCTTCCTGAACTGCAGAGCGGTGCCCACTTCCAGCCCTGAGCCCAGCTGCCCAGAGCACTGATCCTGAGCCTGCTGTAGTCTTTAGAACTGTAAGTATTTACAGTAATTCACTGAACGCTATATTAGATATATTACTTGTTTTATGTTCTATAAGCACCACAGTATTTTTTGTCCGCCGCCACAAAACAATCTGGAAGTGCCCCTCCCGAGACCAGGCTCTGGATCCGCCACTGATTCTGTAGAGGTCACTGTGATGGAGAACACTGTGAATATCTTTTAATCTCACACACAAACATTCAATGAAATACATGAAATATACCCATGCAAAGCCGGGTCCTTCTGCTAGTACAGAATACTGAGAATTACACCCAGTATACAAGAGAAGTGGTATTGTGCAGTGTATATATATAGAGAGTAAGAGCAGATACTGAGAATTACCCACAGTATACAGGACAAGAGAAGTGGTACTATGCAGTGTCCATGTATACAGAATAAGAACAGATACTGAGAATTACATCAGTAACAGTATACAGCATCATGCTGTGGGGATGCTTTTGTTCAGCAGAGACAGAGATGCTGTTCAGAGTTGATGGGAAGATGGATGAAGAGCAATCCTTGAGGAAAACCTGGTAGAGGCTGAAACAGACTAAAGCTCCATTCACACATCCGTGGTGTGTTGCGGACCCGCAAATTGCGGATCCGCAACACACCCGCCCGGCACCCCTATAGAAATGCCTATTCTTGTCCGCAAGCTGCGGACAAGAATAGGACATGTTCTATCTTTTGCGGAGCTGCGGACCCGAAGATCGGGGCCGCGCTCCGCAAATGCGGACAGCACACTGTGTGCTGTCCGCATCCATTCCGTCCCCATAGAAAATGAATGGGTCCGCACCCGTTCCTCAAAATTGCGGAACGGATGCGGACCCATTTGCGGACGTGTGAATGGAGCCTAAGGACTGGGGTGGAGGTTCACCTTCCTGCAGGACAACAACCCTAAACATACAGCAAGAACTACAATGGAATGGTTTACATCAGTGATGCCCAACCTACAGCCCGCGGGCCAAATGCGGCCCGCAAAGCCGTGTCATGCGGCCCGTGCAGTTACCGGACTTTATCAGTGCAGGGCGCGCTGCGAACGGCACAGGCAGCAAAGCGATGCTGCCTGTGCCTGCAATCTCCCCGTCCAGCGCCGCCTCCTAGCTAATTTATTCACTGCACTTGCCTCTGTGAATTGAAGAAGAAGCGCCGTAATCTCGCACAGGCGCACTGGCAGAGGCATCGAAGTGCGCATGTACCGTCTTCCTGGCCTCTGCCAGTGCGCCTGTGCGAGATTACGGCGCTTCTCTTCAATTTCACAGAGGCAAGTGCAGTGAATAAATTAGCTAGGAAGCGGCTCTGGGTGGGGGGGATATGTGTGGAGGACACTGAAGACCCCCTTCTGTGGACGACACTTAGGGGGGGTCTGTGGACGACACTTGGGGGGGGATCTGTGGACGACACTTAGGGGGATGTTGGGGTGGGAGATCCTGGAGGGGTGTTTGGGTGGGAGCTCTGAAAGGGGTGGGAGGTCCAATAGGTATGTGGGGGGTGGGAGATCCGGGAGGGGGGGCCCATAATTTTTTTTGCTATGGGCCCAGTCATTTCTAGCTACGCCCTGATTGTTAAGATTGGGTGGGCACTGGAGCAATAGAGCGCCCTGCTGTAGGATAAGCCGGCGGGAGATGAAAGGAGGAGGGGCCAGCTCCTGGTGGTGTCGGGCACACGGCGCAAGCATGGCGGTGGAAGATCTGACTGAAGCCTAAAGACCAGACATCAAGGTAGACCTGCAGAAGAAGGTGACAGCGCAGTATGTGATGTATACATGTGTGTAATGTATGTAGTGCAGTGTGTGATCATCACATACTGCACTACATACATTACACACATGTATACATCACATGCCCCCTCACAGTAATAATGCCAAGATATGTGCCCTCTTCACAGACTTAATGCTCACACATGCCCCCTCACAGTAGTTATGCCCAGATATATGCCCCCTCACAGTAATAATGCCAAGATATGTGCCCTCTTCACAGATGTAATGCTCACACATGCCCCCTCACAGTAGTTATGCCAGATATGTGCCCCCTCACAGTAGTTATGCCCAGATATGTGCCCCCTCACAGTAGTTATTCCCAGATATGTGCCCTCTTCACAGTAGTTATGCCCTGATATGTGCCCTCCTCACAATAGTTATACCCTGATATGTGCCCTCCTCACAATAGGTATGGCCTGATATGTGCCCCCTCACAGTAGTTATGCCCAGATATGTGCCCCATCACAGTAGTTATGCCAGATATGTGCCCTCTTCACAGTAGTAATGCTCACTCGTGCCCGCTCACAGTAGTTATGCCCTGATATGTACCCTCCTCACAGCTCACAGTAGTTATACCCTGATATGTGCCCTCCTCACAGTAGTTATACCCTGATATGTGCCCTCCTCACAGTAGTTATGCCCAGATATGTGCCCCCTCACAGTAGTTATGCCAGATATGTGCCCTCTTCACAGTAGTAATGCTCACACGTGCCCCCTCATAGCGTTTGCATTTCTTTCTGGCAAAGCTACCTGGTTCCGGCCCGCGAAATTTATACCGAGTCTAGTGCGGCCCTCAGACGAAAAATGGTTGGGCACCACTGGTTTACATCAAAGCATATTCATGTGTTACAATGGTCGAGTCAAAGTCCAAACCTAAATCCCAAAAGACTTTCCGCTTTAATTGCAGGAAAAGGTGGAACTACAAAGTATTGACTCGGGGGGGCTAAATACAAATGCACCCCACAGTTTCCAGATTTTTATTTATTAGAAAATTTTAAAATCATGTATCATTTTCTTTTTACTTCATACCTACTTGCTACTTTGTGTACTTCTATCACATAAAATCCCAATCAAATACATTTCAGTTTTCGGCTGTAACGTGAAAAAATGTGAAAGAGTTCAAGGGGTATGAATACGCTGTCTGGTGAATAAAAGTTGATCTTATTTTACGCCTTGGAGGTGCCGTGGAATTCTTCATGCTAACTACCTGAGGGGGGATCGCCTTCACAGCCGCTGGCACTCTGCTTATACTGGTATACAGCAGTGCCGCTCCTATACCTTTTATCTTTCCATATATATATATATATATATATACAACACAGAAAATCCGCAGCACTCCTTGAAGTAAAAGAATGTGTAGTTTATTCACACATGTCGAAAAATGACAACGTTTCGGTTCTCTCACAGAACCTTTCTCAAGTCAGGTGAACATAAAGTGCATACGTGCATGTATAAATACATCTTCACATTGTGACCAATTAATTCATCAACCAATACAACAACAGTGCACTCCCCTTATCGGATAAGCCACAATTCATAAAATTAGCTCCACATGTTAACATAAGTATCGATCACTCAGTGCGTTTACTCATGCTTTCGGCAGTGATTATACATAGTCAAAATAAATGTGTAAAAATGCATATAAGAAAGTGCAAAGTGCATACAAAAACTTAAATACTATAATACCTTGCTGGGGGTTTGTGTATAGAGATAAAAGGAGAAGGCGTCTTTACTTCTATGAAGGCACGCCACTCTTCCGCGTCTATTCCTTCTCAATGTGCATGTATCAGTCCTTCCCCCCTTGTGACGCAGTACATAACTACCATGCGTCATCCATGGGCGGAGACCCAGCGTAGTGACGCCCGGTCGACTGTGTCAGCGTCCATCACGCGTGCCATGCGCGCGCCAGGAACACAAAATAGTTGTTCCTCAAGGACAACTCCAACAATGTCAAAACAAACTGTCGAACTGGAGCGGAGTAATCTGAATGTCGCAGCATCTCCGCTACAGCCGACAAGCCCTTTTCATGACTGATCGAGGTGTACAATGACACAATGTCAAACGATGCCAGGATCGCCCCCTTCGGGACCCGCATCCCTTTAATCTTAGTGATGAAGTCTCCAGTGTCCCTAATGTATGTTTTTAGCACCCATAGCGTATTCCCTCAGGATTTTGTCTAAGAAGACATTAATATTCGACAAAATCGAATTCCTGCCTGAAATTATTGGCCATCCCGGAGGGTCAATCAGCCTTTTGTGTATTTTGGGTAATATATATATAGTGGGTGTAACTGGAGACTTCACCACCAAGAACTCCTTGAGTTGTTTATCAATAATACCATCATGTACCGCTATAGTCAACTGTGCATCAATTTTCCTGGCAATATCAAATCTGGGGAACAACTATGTTGTGTTCCAGGGACAGTATTATTTGCAGATGATGGGCGCGGCAATGGGGTCCAATGCCGTGCCCACTTATGCAAACATATTTGTGCAGTCATTTGAGAACGTCTTGTCTATGTATCTCCCCACTTTAACCAGGTTTTGATGTGGTGGAGGTACATAGACGATATCTTCCTCATTTGGGCCGGCACCATGGAGCAGCTGATGGACTTTCACGTATTTTTGAACTCCCTTGACCGGGAGATCCAACTTACGTTAACGGCATCGGTTGACTGGGTGCAGTATCTGGACACTTAGGTATACATTGAGAATGATCAAATACATATGGATTTGAACATTAAACCCACTGATAAGAACACACTATTGCATTTTGCAAGTGGACAACCAAGAAGGATGGTAAATTCTCTGCCGTTCAGCCAAATGCTGAGAGTACGGAGAATAGTGGATAAAGATGAGAATATGAATTTGGCATTGAGTAATATGGAACAATCCTTCATAAACAGGGGTTACCCTAGAAGGTTAGTGAAAAAACATGCCGATAGAGCAAAAGGAATTTCTAGAGAGGAGTTGTTAATCTCAAAAAGTAGACAGGCTAGTGATAGACTACCTTTTGTGTCATCTTACAATGAGTTGAGCCCAAATATTGAAAGGATAGTGAGGTGTCATTGGGGGCTACTTAGTAGTGGTCACCCCAACATAGCTGCCTTTAAAAATCCGCCCAAGATGGCATATAAAAGGGCAGGGAACATCAGGGACAAGGTTGTACACTCTAGACTGCCTCTAAAGGGTCAACCAAGACAGACTTTTTTGAAGACAAGGCGGACAGGCTCTTTCCCATGTCTCGGATGTGTGAACTGTAAACTGATGGACAAAGGATCGATGTTCGAAAAAAACTGAGCTTAGGTGGATTTTTCGGTTGGATACTCTGAAACCTAAGGGGTTAAATGTTGAATTTAGGGTGACAGGAGGAATGGTCAGTTAATATCCCTCCGTGGTCCCTGTGTTCTGATACAGTAGGTGAACCCGATTTTGTGTCAATCTCGCTGTATTTCTCGGCGAGATTGAGCACATACGAGCCCCATCGCGGGAGCCAGCGCCGAGCTGGCTTGCCGCGATGGAGAGCAAGCGCGTCATAGAAGCGACGGGAGATCCGACTTGGATTCCCGCCAATTCTACACGTGTGCGGCGTTTGTTATGAATCCTGAGGGGGAAGTCCCCGCCGGATTCTAAATAAAAATCCGGCCTGGGTCCCGCCCTCAGGAGCATACCGGGCCCTTAGGTCTGTTATGGGTTGTAAGGAGAGCCCCCCCTACGCCGAAAAAAACGGCGTAGGGGTCCCCCTACAATCCATACCAGACCCGTATCCAAAGCACGCTACCCGGCCAGCCAGGAAGGGAGTGGGGACGAGCGAGCGCCCCCCCCCCCCCCCCCGAGCCGTACCAGGCTGCATGCCCTCAACATGGGGGGGTTGGTGCTCTGGGGCAGGGGGCGCACTGCGGCCCCCCCACCTCAGAGCACCCTGTCCCCATGTTGATGAGGACAGGGCCCCTTCCCGACAACCCTGGCCGTTGGTTGTCGGGGGTATGCGGGCGGGAGGCTTATCGGAATCTGGGAGCCCCCTTTAATAAGGGGGCCCCCAGATACCGGCCCCCCACCCTAAGTGAATGAGTATGGGGTACATCGTACCCCTACCCATTCACCTGCAAGAAAAGTGGTAAAAACACAAATAAACCACACAGTGTATTAAAATATTTTATTTTTCTGCTCCGGAGCCCCCCCTGGCTTCTTTATTAGCTCTTTTACCAGGGGGGGCTCTTCTTCTTCCGCTATCCCGACGGGTCTTCTCCGCTATCCGGGGGGGTCTTCTCAACTCTCCGGGGTTCTCCTTCTGTCTTCTCCTTCTGTCTTGTTGTCTCCTTCTGTCTTCTGTCTCCGGGGGGGGCTCTTCTTCTTCCGATATCCCGACGGGTCTTCTCCGCTATCCGGGGGGGTCTTCTCAACTCTCGGGGTCTCTCCTTCTGTCTTCTCCTTCTGTCTTCCTCCTTCTGTCTTGTTGTCTCGGCGCACCCCGATTCTTCGTCTTCTCTTCTTGTTTTCGCCTCTCTCTGTTGTTGACTCGGCGCACCCCGGTTCTTCGTCTCGCGAGACTCGGCGCACCCCGATTCTTCGTCTCGCGAGACGTCTCGCGAGACGAAGAACCGGGGGTGCGCCGAGTCAACAACAGAGAGAGGCGAAAACAAGAAGAGAAGACGAAGAATCGGGGTGCGCCGAGACAACAAGACAGAAGGAGAAGACAGAAGGAGAAGACAGAAGGAGAAGACAGAAGGAGAACCCCGGAGAGTTGAGAAGACCCCCCCCGGATAGCGGAGAAGACCCGTCGGGATATCGGAGAAGAAGAGCCCCCCCCGGAGACAGAAGACAGAAGGAGACAACAAGACAGAAGGAGAAGACAGAAGGAGAACCCCGGAGAGTTGAGAAGACCCCCCCGGATAGCGGAGAAGACCCATCGGGATAGCGGAAGAAGAAGAGCCCCCCCTGGTAAAAGAGCTAATAAAGAAGACAGGGGGCGGCCTCCGGAGCAGAAAAATAAAATATTTTAATACACTGTGTGGTTTATTTGTGTTTTTACCACTTTTCTTGCAGGTGAATGGGTAGGGGTACGATGTACCCCATACTCATTCACTTAGGGTGGGGGGCCGGTATCTGGGGGCCCCCTTATTAAAGGGGGCTCCCAGATTCCGATAAGCCTCCCGCCCCGCATACCCCGACAACCAACGGCCAGGGTTGTCGGGAAGGGGCCCTGTCCTCATCAACATGGGGACAGGGTGCTCTGAGGTGGGGGGGCCGCAGTGCGCCCCCTGCCCCAGAGCACCCAACCCCCCCATGTTGAGGGCATGCAGCCTGGTACGGCTCAGGAGGGGGGGGGGGGGGGGCGCTCGCTCGTCCCCACTCCCTTCCTGGCTGGCCGGGGTAGCGTGCTTTGGATACGGTGTCTGGTATGGATTGTAGGGGGACCCCTACGCCGTTTTTTTCGGCGTAGGGGGGGCTCTCCTTACAACCCATAACAGACCTAAGGGCCCGGTATGCTCCTGAGGGCGGGACCCAGGCCGGATTTTTATTTAAAATCCGGCGGGGGACTTCCCCCTCAGGATTCATAACAAACGCCGCACACGTGTAGAATTGGCGGGAATCCAAGTCGGATCTCCCGTCGCTTCTATGACGCGCTTGCTGGGATGTGCTGTCGCTATCCCAGTGAGTGCGAGATCTCGGCACCACGTCGCCGAGTATCAGCGCGACGCTGTCGTGCTGAAAACACAATCTCACAAACACCTACTGTATGTCTAACATGCTGTATGAGGTGGAACCAATGGAAGTTACATGGATTTATCCACATTGAAATGCGATTGCATATTCATATCGTTTGAAGTTTGAATTCAAGCGTCTACCCGAGCTGGGTGATAGTCTTTTGGGAATAGGGAATAGAAGGAGGAATAGAGGTGTAAGGTATTGCCCAAATTAGTGCCCTAATGTAAAATGGCGGAATAGACCTGTGACGTGGCACGTGCGACTGTTGCTGCGCACTGGCGCGCGCATGGCCCGCGTGATGGACGCTGACACAGTCGACCGGGCGTCACTACGCTGGGTCTCCGCCCATGGATGACGCATGGTAGTTATGTACTGCGTCACAAGGGGGGAAGGACTGATACATGCGCATTGAGAAGGAATAGACGCGGAAGAGTGGCGTGCCTTCATAGAAGTAAAGACGCCTTCTCCTTTTATCTCTATACACAAACCCCCAGCAAGGTATTATAGTATTTAAGTTTTTGTATGCACTTTGCACTTTCTTATATGCACTTTTACACATTTATTTGGACTATGTATATTCACTGCCGAAAGCATGAGTAAACGCACTGAGTGATCGATACTTATGTTTACATGTGGAGCTAATTTTATGAATTGTGGCTTATCCGATAAGGGGAGTGCACTGTTGTTGTATTGGTTGATGAATTAATTGGTCACAATGTGAAGATGTATTATACATGCACGTATGCACTTTATGTTCACCTGACTCTTGAGAAAGGTTCTGTGAGAGAACCGAAACGGTGTCATTTTTCGACATGTGTGAATAAACTACACATTCTTTTACTTCAAGGAGTGCTGCGGATTTTCTGTGTTGTTTATCTGTCTGTATCGAGGGACCACCGCGGGCATCTTACAGCTACAGCTGCATGTGAAGGAGTGCTGCCTGACCTTTTCTATGGATATGTAGTTAAGGCTGCATGCAGCCTGTATTTGTGGGCGGGGCAGGTCACTCCTCTTAAACCCCCCACTCCTGGGTCCTCTCCGCCACGCATGCCGCATTCGTACGTTCCCGGCACTTCTCGTCACTTCCGGTACGCTCGCTGGTCAGGTAAGTGGTGGCGCACGCCACTCCATGTGTACCATCGCTCCTACCCCAGTTTCCCCTCGTATGTCTCACCCGAAACCGCTCCGGTGCCTGTTTTGCGCTGTGCACCCTCCATTCCTGGTCAGTCGCTGCTGCTCACAACGCGCCCCTCATCTCGCGAGAGGAACATGCGTTTGCCTGTAGGTCCCGCTCTGGAGCCGGCGGCTGACATCACGCGCCCTCTCCACTCGGGGGGGGGGGGTCCTTACGTCACACATTATACGCTCAGTATGCTCGGCACGGTGTTGGGGAGGAAGGGCTGTCCTGCTCCTGAATGCATTTGTGACATTTGCGTAACAAGGCGCAAACTTATGGGCTCAGGACTAGGCTAAACATTCTGGCAGTCTGGCATAGGGTAGGCACCAAGCTCATCTTACTGTGTATAGGTCATCTGCAATGTTTGTTAGGCTGTGGTTTTATTAATAGTAAATCAAAAAAATAATAATATTAATACTAAAAAAAAAAAAAAAAAACTCCTTGTTTTGCCGTGTCACGGAAAACCCTGGTGGCTTGTGAGGTTATGCTCTACATCTGTGTCCTCTTTTTGGTTCCTTTAGAGTCGTGGTTTCTCCGCCTCGTGTTTTTTGTCCTTCTGACGTCTCAGGATTAGGTATTAGGTCGGGTTCTTATACATATTTCTAATTAATAAAAAAAAAAAAAAAAAAAATCTTTTTCCTCCAGGCACTCTGAGGGTCCCTGCCAGTCAGTCAAGTGGAAATTCTTGGCCTGAGGGTCTTTCAGGTAGGTATGGTGCGGCACGTCGCTTGGTATGCAGTTCACTTCGCTGGTACTGTGGTTTCCTCACCTGAGGCGTTCAGGTGTCATTTTCTGTTTTCTGTCCATCCTGCCTGAAGCGTTCAGGTTTTTTTCACTGTGCCATCTGTGCCTGAAGCGTTCAGGTATCTTCCCTGTCCATCTGTGCCTGAAGCGTTCAGGTATCTTCCTGTCCATCTGTGCTGAAGCGTTCAGGTATCCTCCCTGTCCATCTGTGCCTGAAGCGTTCAGGTGTCTTCCCTGTCCATCTGTACCTGAAGCGTTCAGGTATCTTCCCTGTCCATCTGTGCCTGAAGCGTTCAGGTTTTTTTCCCTGTCCATCTGTGCCTGAAGCGTTCAGGTATCATCCCTGTCCATCTGTGCCTGAAGCGTTCAGGTATCTTCCCTGTCCATCTGTGCCTGAAGCGTTCAGGTATCCTCCCTGTCCATCTGTGCCTGAAAGCGTTCAGGATCTTCCTGTCCATCTGTGCCTGAAGCGTTCAGGTGTCTTCCCTGTCCATCTTGCTGTGGCATTCAGGTCTCGTCCCTGTCTTCGCAGCCTGAAGCATTCTGGTGCGCGACTCACCCCCCCAACTGTAGTATTCAGGTGTAACCTTTCCGCTCGGCCTGGAAGAATCCAGGCCTCTCTCTCGCTGCAGTAAGCATCTCTCCCTCCAGGTACCTTGGGACACCCTTCGGCGTTTTACGTTCCTCCTTAGCGGTGTGCTCGCTGGCTTTCGGGAGCCTCTGCTGGGTTCCTGCCTCACCCAGCCATCGTCACTCTGTTTTTCGTCTCTAACTTGCATGTCGGTGCGTCCGTCCTTTCGTCCATCTTTGCCACATCTGGGTGTTATTTTCGGTCCCGCATAACTCTCTCACGCCGGCTCCTGACTTTTCCAGTCCACAGGGCAAGTCGGGTCTCGTCCGTCAAGTCGCAGCGTAAGGCCAAGGGTGTCGAGTCTACAGACAGGTACGTTCCCCAGTTCGTTTTCTCGTGAGCTTAGTTAATACGGAACACAATTCTCGTGTCCTCTCCAGCTGCCATGTTTTGTTTTTAAATTTCAGGTCCTACGTCAAGGTCTTCAAGGTCTTCCGAACCATGTCTCAGGTGTCGATACGTGGACGAACTTTGTCCCTTCCGGGTACCTCGGTCTCTGGTCAAGGGCGGCCCAGAGTCCCTCAGGAGATGGACCGTGCCAAAGCTTGTCGCTGAGCTTGCACAGAAGGGGCATTCAGGCATCCAGCTTCGGCACGAAAAGCCGAACTATACAGGCTGTTGATGTCAGAGTCTGGTCCGTTAGAAGGGGAGGATTCGTCCCCATCCATTCGGCAATCTCTGGTGCAGCTACAGGCTACCATGGATTCCCTTGCCTCTTCCGTGGCTGACATCAGGACCAGGGTGGTGGACTTGGAATCCAGAACCTTGCCGTCACCCCAGGCGGTGGTCCCTCTCTCCGACCCTTCTTTTCAGCTTCCGGCTCCAGGTACGGCCCCAGCAGTTCCAGTGGTAGCACCTGCCCACTTCGTGCCGGATAACATCAGGAAAGACATCTTGGCAGGAAAGGATGTGAACCTGGCTTCAATTCTGATAGCATCCCATGATACCACGGACAATAAGACCTTTGATTGTGGGGAAATCTCGGTTGTCCTTAAGGCCAAGGATGCCCGGCTCAACCGCAAGCTCTCCGTGTCAGAGTTTGTTTTGGCCTTTAGCCTGTACAGAGACGTGGTCTGCTCCGCCTTCCCATCCCGGAGGGAGGAGTTGGATACGTATTTGTACAGAGTCACTGATCTTGGGCACAAGTACGGCGGCACGACTTTTTATGACTACCACCGCTCCTTCTCAGCTAAAGCCGCCGCCGCACTAACTCAATTTCAGTTTTCTGTCAACTGGGCCACTCTCGACATGGAGTTATTTTGCCGGCATTTTGCCGGTCTCCGTGCCCCTTCATGTTCGACTTGCCAGTCGATCTTTCATTCATCGGAGTGGTGTCGCAAGCCGCCACGGCTCAACCAGATAGGGCCATCCCCGGCCCCTCCGGTGTTTCTCGCAGCCCCTCCTCCATGGACAAGTTAGGAAGGCCCATCGTCTATCTTGGCAACAGCCAAGTTTGGCAATAATTTTAACTTTGGCACTTGTCTTTTCAGTGGCTGGCAGGGCCCTGCACATCTGCACCATTTGCTTCAGGGCTCACCCCAGATCCACTTGTTCAAAGCGGTTCTCCAAACAGCTATGACTAGCCGACTGCAATATCGACCTTTTGGCTGTTCTGTTGCGGGATCATCCGGCCCCGGGATTTGTGGACTCCTTGATTTCCGGCCTCTGTTTCGGCTTTGACACGGGGATGGTGGCGCTCCCCCACGCTAACTGGGTGTGCGACAATCTTCAGTCGCCAGGTCGGATCCTGCCGCTGTTCAGGAGCTCCTGAACTCGGAGGTTGAGAAGGGGTTCCTCTTGGGCCCATTCACCTGAATTCCTTTTTCTCGGTGGCGGATCAGCCCTATAGGAGTTGTGTCAAAGAAAGATTCTAATAAAAAACGCTTAATTTACGACCTCTCAGCCCCTCATGATTCCGTCATTCCCAGCATTAATTCATTAATTCCATCTGAAGAGTTTGCCATGAGATATGCGTCCATCGACGAGGCCCATTGCTCTCATCCTCAGGGCTGGGAAGGGCGCCTGGTTGTCTAAAACTTGACATCGCAGACGCATTCAAATTACTTCCAATCGCTCCACATTTATGGCAATTCTATGGCATTCAATGGGGAGAACAGGTTTTATTTTGCTAATCGGTTGACCTTCGGCTCTAAGAGCAGGCCCCGGTTGTTCGACCAGTTGGCTCAGGCTTTACACTGGATTCTGACCCAACACGGCAGTAATCTCCAGCGGTCATCCACTACTTGGACGACTTTCTCCTCATTGAACAGCCACAGTGTCAGCCATCTGGTCTTCACTCCCTCCTGAGCTTATTCTCTCCTTAAAACATTCCATTTCACAGGGCAAGACTCTGGTCCACACACCTCCATAACCTTCCTGGGCATTATCCTGGATTCTGACAAGATGGAAGCCAGGTTACCAGAGGACAAGTTGGCACAAATCCGTGAAGCTGTTTCCGGGGCTCTAGCTTCTTCCCAGTTGACCAAGGTAGAATTACAGTTCCATTCTGGGTAGATTAAATTTCGCCTAAGGGTGATGCCCCAGGGTAGGGCCTTCATTTCACGTCTGCTCTCACTCCTCCCAGCAGCCCCCGAGCCTGACAGCATTGTCCGCTTAGACAGGGCAGCCATGGCAGATTTGCGTATGTGGAACGATTTCCTTTCAGTATGGAACGGGGTCAGTCTGTTCGTCCCTTCCTGGACTCAATCTTCAGCTAGGGTGTTCTCTGATGCCGCAGCTTCCCGGGGGTTCGCAGCAATATTCGGGTCCCACTGGTTGGCGGGTCCTTGGCCGCCTCAGATCAGTACCGATCCTCAGGCACTTAGTTCTTCTCCATTTCTGGAATTTTATCCCGTTGTGGCAGCTGCCACAGTCTGGGGTCACCTTTGGGCCAATTCCAGTGTTATGTTTATTTCAGACAGTCAAGACTTAGTGGACATCATCACCAAGGGTCGGGCTAAGTCGGCAAAAATCATGTCCCTCCTGCGTAAACTGGTCTGGCTATCTATGATTAAAGGGTTTCTATCACTTCGTATGCCATAATTAGCTCTCAGACACTAGCGATCCCGCTAGTGTCTGCTCTGGCCAACCATCCTAATATAAGAGCTTTTGGGCAGCCGTTTTGCTAAAAAAATAACTTTTATAAATATGCTAATAGCCTCTAGGTGCTATGTGGGCGTCATTAGACCTAGAGGCCTCCGTCTACCTTCATACACAGCCACCCGCCCAGCGCGTCCCTCCAGCCCGCCCCGCCCATTCCTGATAATGCGATCCTCCGTGTGACGCAACGACGAATTCTCGCGCATGCGCCGTGCGCGGCTGTATTCGGCGCATGCGCAGAGAATGTCTGACCGCTTCCCTGCTCAGACATCTCCACTGCGCCTGCGCCGATGACGTCATAGTGCTCCAAGGAACAGGCGCAGTGGAGATGTCTGAGCAGGGAAGCGGTCAGACATTCTCTGCGCATGCGCCGAATTACAGCCGCGCACGGCGCATGCGCGAGAATTCGTCCGTTGCGTCACACGGAGGAGCCATGCATCAGGAGATGGGCGGGCTGGAGGACGCGCTGGGCGGTGGCTGTGGTATGAAGGTAGACGGAGCCTCTAGGTGCTAATGACGCCCACATAGCACCTAGAGGCTCATTAGCATATTTATAAAAAGTTATTTTTTTAGCAAAACGGCTGCCCAAAAAGCTCTTATATTAGGAGGGTTGGCCAGAGCAGACACTAGCGGATCGCTAGTGTCTGAGAGCTAATTATGGCATACGAAGTGATAGAAACCCTTTAACAACTTCCATTTTTCATGCTCACATATCTCAGGTACTAGCAACACTGCGGCTGATGCTTTATCGCGGTTCAATTTTCTCACGTTTTTTCAGGAATGTCCAGAAGCCGACCAGACCGGGGCACGGATTCCCAGTTTCAGCAGCCTAATGTTGGATTAAGGTCCCTGCTGGCTACGGCCAAGGACTTCATGCACCGTTCCCTTTCTATCAACACGGCCCGCAATTACCACACCGGTTGGAAGCTGTTTTCAAAGTTCACCACGGATCATCCCCAACGGATACAGCTTTCACTCCCTACATTATGGCCTTTATGGCCTATTGTCATGGTCGTCCTTATTTGGCACCCAGTACCATCCGTTTATACCTTGCCGGGGTGCAGCATTTCTTGTGTTACAAGATCCAGAGTATCGCTCTGTTGTTCGTGTCTCAGGCCGTCAAAGCCACGCTCAGGGGCATGGAAAAGAGAGTAGGGACACGGCCCCTTCCCGACGGCCCGGTCCTCTCCGGTGAACTTTTTTAGCAGCTGTCTGCAATCCTAGATGGTAATCCTTTTGGCCCTTCCATTAGTCTGGTTATCAAGGCGGCAATGTATTTGAGCTTTTACGGGCTTCTACGCCCTGGTGAGTTCTCTGTCACTTCCCCAAGGGCGACCTTCCTGAAGAGGGAACAAACTATCCTGGAACCGGGATCACTTTGTCTTAAGCCTTCTTCCACGAAGACGTCTCAGACCGGTCCTCCTACATACAGATTCGCTTCTTTGAGTCAAAGAACGAATGGTGTCCGGTTTCTCGTGCTACAGACACTTCCTAAACACATAGTGCCTCCGGACCCTGAATCACCGTTACTTCCATTCCAAGGGAAGCCTCTTTCCACACGGCAATTTGTATCCCACATCAGATCCCTGGTCGCAAGATTGGGGGTGGACCCCAAGACGATATCCGGGCATTCATTCCGCATCGGACACCGGACACCTCCGCACGTCATACGTCACATGGGGAGGTGGAGATCTGCCTGCTTTTCCCGGTATATTCCGGATCCGCAATCAGAGACCCGGGAAGTCTTCCGTGCATTGGTTTTGTAATGTATATTAAATGTCATTGCTTTTCCCTACTCAGTGTTTTTTGCCCTCTTTTAGGCCTACCCGCGTAACAGGGCTCCAGGCACACATCAGCCACTGTTAGGGTCCCCTTCATCTATCCTACGGACCGTGGCCTCGAACACAATTAGTTAAGGCTGCATGCAGCCTGTATTTGTGGGCGGGGCCAGGTCACTCCTCTTAAACCCCCCACTCCTGGGTCCTCTCCGCCACGCATGCCGCATTCGTACGTCCCCACCCTTGTCCCCCCCCTTTCTTTTTCTTTCCTGTCTCCTTTCTCACTCTACCTAGGGTGGGCCCTCTTTTAGGCCTACCCGCGTAACGGGGCTCCAGGCACACATCAGCCACTGTTAGGGTCCCCTTCGTCTATCCTACGGACCGTGGCGTCGAACACAAATATATATATATATATATATATATATATATATATATATTTCCTTATCGTCCTTCAGGCTGCACACACAAAGCTGCTCCAATCTAGGACAGAAGATAATCATTAGTAAATCAGACTAATAACCCCCCTATAAAGGAGGGCACACCCACTAGGCAGACGTTTTTTTTTTTTCCTGTCTAGGACAATGAAGCTCACACATACAGAGGCTCCTGCTGCTGTGAAGGCCTGTATAGTTGCTAAGCCTGATATTATATACAGGTAGCTGGAAGTGGTTTCCAGAGTATCATGCATCATTGAGGTGCTGGAAGTGTGCCCAGAGTTATATGCATGGTATAGAGCTGGAGGTGTGCTCCAGAATTAGGGTCCATTCACATGTCCGTATGTCCTTTTGCAGATCCGCAAAACACGGACACCGGCAATGTGCAGACCCGCACATCGCCGGCACTCTCATAAAAAATGCCTTTGCGGACTTGAATAGGTCATGTTCTATTTTTGCAGAACGGAAGTGCGGATCCAGAATGCGGATCCGCAAATGCAGATGCGGACAGCACATTCCGGCCCCATTGAAAATGAATGGAATTTTGCGGAACGGAAAATTGCGGAACGGATGCGGACCCATTTTGCGGACGTGACTGAACTGCTTGACATGACTGAACTGCTTGACATGACTGAACTGTCTTTGTCTTCAGTTTTCTAGTGACATAGGGATTGCTTCCCCAATGAAATCTCTCTTAGTCACTAAGATTGGGGGTCCATTCCCAGAACCATATCCGATTTTTGTGGACCACAAGTTGCGGATCCATAGGACACGGATGCCGCCGTGAGCATTCTGCATTTGCAGTTCAGAACATCCTGCCCTATGATGGTAATGCCTAGTCTTGTCTGCAATACGGACAAAGGTGGGACATTTTCTATCTTTTTTCGGCGGGCCGGCGGAATGGATGTGCACATGCGGATAGCACACTGTGTGCTGTCTGTGTCTCTCAGTCCCATTGTGATAATGGGTCCGAATGACATCTGCAAAAGAAAAAATACATTCCGTGAGAATGTCCCTGAATTTGCCTCTGAGTTCATGTGATCCCCATAGGACATTCTGTTAGCGCCATTTTATGTTCCTCACCAAAATTAATTCTATTTAGACTCAATCGTTGTTACAGAGGGGTCTTCTTTCCACAATATACCTCTAGGTCTAGTTTCATTCTTGTCATTTCATTCCAAAGATCAACTAAGAGGGGGTTCAGAAGGGATAGATAGAGAAGAGTAAGTTCTATGTGTTCAGTCTCTCCAAGCACTAAGAAAGTAGAAATATGGAACAGGAAAACATAAAATTTATGACACCAGGCTTCGGTGGGAGCAAGATTGCAAAACCCTTTCTTAAATTGTGCAAAGATTACGGTCAGACACCTGGATAGAATCTTGTACCCAGGTTACTCCCTCAGGTTAACCACCTTCCGTCGCCCATAGGATATAAACGTCCTATGGGTGGATCTCTATTTCTGAACGCAGACGTTTTAAACGTCCGTTCAGAAAGTGCAGCTGCACGCTAATCGTGCAGCTGCTGATCGGGTTGCCTGCTGTCAGTGACAGCAGGGCAACCTTAGAGAAGGCAGAGACAGTGCCCAGGTGTCCCTGCCTTCTGGATCGCTGCATACACACAGCGCTCACCCGAGCAGGAAGCGCTATGCGCTTCCTGTTCCGGCCCGGCGGTCATGTGACTGCCGTGACCGAGAGTGCAGGGGCTGTGTGAGTCGATCAGCCCTGCTCTGAGGCTGTACAGCGCAGATTATGCTGTACAGCCTCTCTGGGGGGTGCATTTCTTCTGTAACTGGGGCTACCAGTCAGCCCCAGTTACAGGAGAAATCAACAGTGAAAAAAAAAAAGAAAAAGTGAAGCAAATGTCCCCCAGAGGTCTTGTATGACCTTATGGGGGACGAAAAGTGTAAAAAAAAATAAAAATAAAATAAAGGGTTGAAAAAATAAAATAAAAAAAAGTTTCACATGTAAAAAAAAAAAAAAAGTCCCCAAGTAAGGAATAAAAAAAAATTAAAAAATAGAAAAAATAAAAATTAAAATAGACATATTTGGTATCGCCGCATCCGTAAAAACCAGCTCTATAAAAATATCACATGACCTAACCCCTCAGGTGGAACACCGTAAAAAAAAACAAAAAAAAAAAAAAAAAAAAACCTGTGTCAAAACAAGCAATTTTGTCACCTTGCATCACAAAAGGGTGCAACACCAAGTGATCAAAAACGCGTATGTCCCACAAAATGGTACCAATAAAACCGTCACCTCATCCCACAAAAAATGAGCCCCTACATAAGAAAATCTCTCAAAAAATAAAAAAAACTATAGCTCTTAGAACATGGAGACACTAAAACATCATTTTTTTGGGCTTCAAAAATGCTATTATTGTGTTAAAGTGAAAAAAAAAGTATACATATTAGGTATTGCCGCGTCCGTAAAACCAGCTCTATAAAAATTATCACATGAGCTAAACCCCTCAGGTGAACACCGTAAAAAAAAAATATTTCCTGTCATTTTTTTTTGTTTCAAAAATGCTATTATTGTGTAAAACTTTAATAAATGAGAAAAAGTATACATATTAGGTATCGCCACGTCCGTAACAATCTGCTCTATAAAAATGTCACTTGACTGAGCCCCTCAGGTGAACGCTGTAAAAATAAATAAATAGAAACTGTGCTAAAACAACCAATTTTTTGGTCACCTTGCCCCATAAAGTGTTATAATGAATGATCAAAAAATCATATGTACCCAAAACTAGTACTAATAAAACTGGCACCTTATCCCCTAGTTTCAAAATAGGGTCACTTCTTGGGAGTTTTCTACTGTAAGGGTGCATCAGGGGGCTTCAAATGGGACATGGCATCTAAAAACCATGTGGAGTTCCTTTTCTTGTGTGCCCATACAGCAGTTTATGACCACATGTGGGGTGTTTATGTAAACCACAGAATCTGGTAATAAATATTGAGTTTTGTTTGGCTGTTAACCATCGATGTGTTAAAGAAAAAATTGGATTAAAATGTAAAATCTGCCAAAAAAGTGAAATTTAAAAATTTTGATCTCCATTTTCCTTTAATTCTTGTGGAACGCCTAAAGGGTTAACAAAGTTTGTAAAATCAGTTTTGAATACCTTGAGGGGTGTAGTTTTCTACAATGGGGTCATTTATGGGGGTATCCACTATGTAGGCCCCACAAAGTGACTTCAGACCTGAACTGGTCCTTAAAAAGTGGGTTTGGCATTTTTCTTAAAAATTTTAAGAATTGCTTCTAAACTTCTAAGCCTTCTAACGTCCTAAAAAAATAAAATTACATTTCCAAAATGATGCCAACATAAAGTAGACATATGGGGAATGTTAAGTAATAAATATTTTATAAGGTATCACTTTCTGTTTTAAAAGCAGAGAAATTGAAATTGAGAAAATTGCGAATTTTTCACATTTATGGGTAAATTTGGGATTTTTTTCATAAATAAAGGTGAAATATTTTGACTCAAATTTATGACTATTATGAAGTACAATGTGTCACGAGAAAACAATCTCTGAATGACTTGGATAAATAAAGGCGTTCCAAAGTTATTACCACATAAAGTGAGATATGTCAGTTTTGCAAAATTAGGCCTGGTCAGGAAGGGGGCAAATGGCCCAGATGGCAAGTGGTTAAAGAAATTGTCCCCTCAAGGCAAATAATTCAACCCTTCACAAAGCCTTATATGATGGTTGTTTCAGGACTTCACAGGAAAATCTTGACCTCTTTACCTGGAAATGTTTGGGGTCTTTTCAAGAGTGTATGCAGTACCAAAGCCACAGGTAAGATGGAGGCTAGATCTGACGTGTCTAAACAAATATCTCCCGGAATAAATTCATGATGTGAATTTCTGTTCTGTTATCAACATTTGCCAGCAGGACGATTTTATGGCCATCATTAACCAGGGTTTTTCATCTTTAATTCACTGACCTTTGGTTTATCATCATTGCCTGGTATTTTTTTACTAAGTTAGTTGTGGCACTAACTGCAGCCCTTAGCTTCCAGTTAGATTCCAGAAACTGGTATTGGGCAGACTAGATGGGCCAAATGGTTCTTATCTGCCGACACATTCTATGTTTCTATGTTTCTATGGTAGCTTAAGCTCTCACAGGAGCAGATCCATAAATCAAGGTGGATGTGAGATCTAAGGTCCAAATCACCAAGTGCCAGTTAGGACCCAGTGGAGTAACTAGAAATAACTGGACCTCACAACAAATATTAAAACTGGGCTCCCCCCAGCAACTTCCGTGCAAACCCTCCCCCTCCCATGCAACTGCCACCGCTAGTCAAGATTGCTATCAGATCAGGCCAGGCAGCCGCTCTGTCTCCCAATATATACTTTCCTGACCTCTTCGATAGAAGCCGTAACATGGGCGTTAGTATACATTGCAAACCAGTATTGTTTCAGGAAGAAACCAATGTTTATCAAGTCTGGTTCGTCTTGTGGTGATCAAGTCAGAAACTTGGGATAGAAGTGTCTTGATGGCTAGATTTTTCTGGCCATTTCAATATCTCTGGTCAGGAAGTACACTTCCACATTCTTTGAGTTCAGCGGAGATTGTCTCCTCAAGAGATGTACACCAAGCAGTAAATATAGGCACTTACGTATTTCCACCAAAGAGGTAAATTAGCTCTAATATAACCCACCAAAAAACTCATCAATAAGCCTCCAGGTTACAAATAAATTGTACTTTATTGAATATAATACATACAAATATAAAAAATTCATAAAAAAGAATAGCAGCAAATATCAACCCAAAGGAGGATACGGAGGGGGCAGCAGAGTCCGTCCTCCACACTCAAACACCTAAGGCGATGGCTCATACCATAATGATACACGATAACTAGTATTAGGGGCCCAAAAACAGGGCCATACAACCTACCCAAAACTTAAATGTAATTCGCAGCGGTGTAAAAACACATTGCACTTCAGTACATACCAATACAGTAGCGTGTATCATGAGTAATATAAGCAGAACCATCAAGCCATACCGAATGTGGGAACGTGACTCTGCAGCCGCCTCCACCCTTAACGCTGTTTCGCCAACCAGGCTTCTTCCGGGGATACAAGATCATATGCAATGCCTCCTTTTATACCTCAACATAGCTGTTAATAATTATCAGGTGAGGTGAGTCATCTGATGGAAAAACTCACCGATACATCGTGCACGCCGAGCCAGGCCTCGGCTTCCAGCATGCACGTCATGTCCGGCTAAGACAGGAAGCGGCGATGTGCACCACGCTGGAGCAAACATCTGGCCAACCGGAACTAGGTGCGCTCCAGCGTGAGATGCAAAAGTCACCACCCACTCTCAAGCAGGGAAATGGCAATGCGCACCACCGGGAGGACCGGAAGTTCAGAGCACCCCAAAATGGAACGTAAGAAACCACCGCTCCTCAGATCGTGACACTTCAAAACCACAACAAACCCCACATATGTTAATATGTCTAATATTAGGGCTTTAGAAAACATGATTAGATATACAATATAAAATATACAACACTCTACTTTTACTAAGTTAGTTGTGGCACTAACTGCAGCCCTTAGCTTTTAGTTAGACTCCAGAAACTGGTAGCTTAAGCTCTCACAGGAGCAGATCCAGAAATCAAGGTGGATGTGAGATCTAAGGTCCCATCACCAAGTGCCAGTCAGGACCCAGTGGAGTAACTGGAAATAACTGTGCCTCACAGCAAATATTTGAATAGGGCTCCCCCCAGCAACTTCCGTGCAAACTCTCCCCCTCCCATGCAACTGCCACCGCTAGTCAAGATTGCTATCAGATCAGGCCAGGCCGCCGCTCTGTCTCCCAATATATACTTTCCTGACCTCTTCGATAGAAGCCATAACATGGCCGTTAGTATACATTGCAAACCAGTATTGTTTCAGGAAGAAACCAATGTTTATCAAGTCTGGTTCGTCTTGTGGTGATCAAGTCAGAAACTTGGGAAGACCTGTCTTGATGGCTTCGTCCAAGAAATACTGAACAAGGTAGATTTTCTGGCCATTCAATATCTCTGGTAAGAAATTCTTTGAGTTCAGCCGAGATTGTCTCCTCAAGAGATTGTGTAACGAATCTCGTAGCACCCCGACTGGGTACCTCCGTTGATGATGCTCCTAGTGCTGCCCAAGGACTCCAAGCACTCCACTTGACACTGTAAGCACCGCCGACCCCATGAACCGCCGCAGCTTGGTTGGGATTTCGCCGTCTTCCACCCACCCTGGGCCCAAGACCAGTATCCAGCTTCCAGTGGGTAGAACCATGTTGTAAACCAAGGGGAGTATAATACCAATAGCAATCCTCAGAGTAAATATAGCTGTTCCCCCACACATGAGATGAGACTCTATGTTGAGGGTAAAAGCGGAACTGACTTTATTGAAGACCAACTCATTATATATATAGTTCAAGAAGTCTAACAACATAAATAAATCAACCATGAACAGTATGCAAACAGACCCCCCCTTCCCCAATATCTTAATGAATGAATAGGGAGAGAGGAGACACATGTGATGGGATTATCTCCTGAGTGTATCATAGGGTGATCTACTCATCTACACCGGAGTTGGCTACTGCTAGAGTCAGCTATCTTAATACCATCACTAACACAATTAGTGGGAGTCCCAGTGCAGAGTTAACCCCTTTTGTGTTGTTGGATTCACACCCTGCACCTTTAGTGAGCAATAGGAAATATGTGGCATATAAACTCCACACATAAATCAGGGTTCATAGTTCCTTGTAACCCCAAAAGGTCTGAGGGGGTCTCCATAGTTCTGTGTCTATAGGACGTAGGAAGGAGGCTAGCCCTCAGGCTTCTCCAGCAGCCCCAGTGACGGTTTAGTCCGTCACAAGATGTATCTGTGATCCAATATCAGAAACCTGGGAGCAATATATCCAGCTCTTCATTTAGGGCAGGCTCAAAAATCAGTCAGTGATGGATCAAACAGATAATATCTCCACCATGTGCTATATCAACAATTGGCACAGTACTCACTCTGATCCACACAACAGTCAAAATATGACTTGGCCAGTGGAATGTCCGTAGGCACCCATCAACATTTAAGGTATTCTGAATGTTCAGGCAGATCTGTTAAGTAGGTAACAGTTGAAGTCTCAGCGACTGTATTTTTACAGATTGTGTGCAGATGGGGTACCCCCATTTAGATGCAATGGGGACAGCCTCCAATACAAAACAAAAAAAGTTCTGCTCCCTGAATCCAGCTGATCCACCAGAAAGAAGAGATGGCCTGTATTTCAGTTGGGAAGCAATTTTTCATCCAAATTTTCCCCTCATTTCCCCTCACATCATAAGTGCTCATGAAAATGAGATGAGAGTATCAGCCATAGCCATAGTATTCATCTGGCCAGGAGGGCATGATCCCTCACTGTCTACAACTTTCCAGAGGAAATTATTGGAGATATACAGTAGTCCAGCAAGATCTTCTGGTTCAAGCAGGCCTACAGCATCCACACTGGAGATGTTTCCGTTTACAGCCTGTAATCTGTGGTGGTGGAAACTTTGCAGAATCCTGATCTGTCTGAAGTCTTACATATTTTTACAGGAAGGTTTCCAGTTTGGGTTAAACCTAACACTGTAAAAGTGCATTTCACGGCTGCCACTGCTTGCATAGATGGAGCCTTTATCATTCATGTATTTTTTTACGTTCTTTATTTCATTTAAATTAATCGGTTAAGCCTCCTATTCCAGTCTGGGATCGGACTGTTCTCCTCAAGACCCTGTTTAATCTGTATTTGAGCCTCTTACAGAAGCACCACTAAGGTTTGTATCTTGGAAGGTTTTATTTCTGTTGGCAAATGCATCAGCCAAGAAGCTGTCATGACATTGCAAGCTCTATCATGTAAAGGGCCATATCTGAAAGTACATCAAGAAGTCTTGATTTTAAGGTTGATGCCCTATATCCTACCAAAGGTCTCATCTGACATGAAATTAAGTTAAGAAATTCATCTATCAGAATCCTCAATCAGCTGAACAAGACAAGCTTCATCTACTGGTCATTGGAGAACCAGGGTCCTTCAGGTCGGCTGACCAGCTGTTTATAGAGAAGTAATAAAACCCAGCAAGCCTACACTGTTTGGATTAAGATTACTATTAAAGTCTGCTTCTAATTTTCAAGTACTCCAGTTACCAGGTGGAGTTAAAAGCACACTCAGCTCAGTCCACGCACTCCATGCATCATAACAAAACAATATAACTTGGATGTATCTGGGGCTTGCGATTCAGCCTTTGACATCAAGTGATTATTAAGACTGCAAAATACTGCTTTTCAGATCACTTTGTGTGTGCTGCCTGAAGGACGATAAGGAAAGTCTAAATTTGCTTACTGAAATTTCTTTCCTTGAGTCCAAAGGCAGCACATATATCCCCCCGTGAAAAAACGTCTGCCTAGTGGGTGTGCACTCCTTTTATAAGGGGGGTTATTAGTCTGATTTACTAATGATTTATCTTCTAGACGGGAGGAGCAAGAATTAATCCTTTGTGTGTGCTGCCTTTGGACTCAAGGAAAGATAAATTTCGGTAAGCAAATTTAGACTATATATATATATATATACAGGGAGTGCAGAATTATTAGGCAAGTTGTATTTTTGAGGATTAATTTTATTATTGAACAACAACCATGTTCTCAATGAACCCAAAAAACTCATTAATATCAAAGCTGAATATTTTTGGAAGTAGTTTTTAGTTTGTTTTTAGTTTTAGCTATTTTAGGGGGATATCTGTGTGTGCAGGTGACTATTACTGTGCATAATTATTAGGCAACTTAACAAAAAACAAATATTACCCATTTCAATTATTTATTTTTACCAGTGAAACCAATATAACATCTCAACATTCACAAATATACATTTCTGACATTCAAAAACAAAACAAAAACAAATCAGTGACCAATATAGCCACCTTTCTTTGCAAGGACACTCAAAAGCCTGCCATCCATGGATTCTGTCAGTGTTTTGATCTGTTCACCATCAACATTGCGTGCAGCAGCACCACAGCCTCCCAGACACTGTTCAGAGAGGTGTACTGTTTTCCCTCCTTGTAAATCTCACATTTGATGATGGACCACAGGTTCTCAATGGGGTTCAGATCAGGTGAACAAGGAGGCCATGTCATTAGATTTTCTTCTTTTATACCCTTTCTTGCCAGCCACGCTGTGGAGTACTTGGACGCGTGTGATG
Organism: Bufo bufo; assembly: GCF_905171765.1. NCBI lineage: Eukaryota > Metazoa > Chordata > Amphibia > Anura > Bufonidae > Bufo > Bufo bufo. The sequence goes on from NC_053389.1 coordinate 142,801,619, forward strand.
GAGCATTGTCCTGCATGAAAATCATGTTTTTCTTGAAGGATGCAGACTTCTTCCTGTACCAAACTGCTTGAAGAAGGTGTCTTCCAGAAACTGGCAGTAGGACTGGGAGTTGAGCTTGACTCCATCCTCAACCCGAAAAGGCCCACAAGCTCATCTTTGATGATACCAGCCCAAACCAGTACTCCAACCTCCACCTTGCTGGCGTCTGAGTCGGACTGGAGCTCTCTGCCCTTTACCAATCCAGCCACGGGCCCATCCATCTGGCCCATCAAGACTCCCTCTCATTTCATCAGTCCATAAAACCTTAGAAAAATCAGTCTTGAGATATTTCTTGGCCCAGTCTTGACGTTTCAGCTTGTGTGTCTTGTTCAGTGGTGGTCGTCTTTCAGCCTTTCTTCTTACCTTGGCCATGTCTCTGAGTATTGCACACCTTGTGCTTTTGGGCACTCCAGTGATGTTGCAGCTCTGAAATATGGCCAAACTGGTGGCAGGTGGCATCTTGGCAGCTGCACGCTTGACTTTTCTCAGTTCAGGGGCAGTTATTTTGCGCCTTGGTTTTTCCACACGCTTCTTGCGACCCTGTTGACTATTTTGAATGAAACGCTTGATTGTTCGATGATCACGCTTCAGAAGCTTTGCAATTTTAAGAGTGCTGCATCCCTCTGCAAGATATCTCACTATTTTTGACTTTTCTGAGCCTGTCAAGTCCTTCTTTTGAAAGGAAAGGAAGTTGCCTAATAATTATGCACACCTAATATAGATGTTGATGTCATTAGACCACACCCCTTCTCATTACAGAGATGCACATCACCTAATATGCTTAATTGGTAGTAGGCTTTCGAGCCTATACAGCTTGGAGTAAGACAACATGCATAAAGAGATGATGTGGTCAAAATACTCATTTGCCTAATAATTCTGCACGCAGTGTATATACAAACACTAATAGAGACAGACACCAAGCATACAGGATATTAGTAGTGATGAGCAGGCCCCTTTTCACAGGATACAGACACACACATGCATAGAGGCATACACTGTCACACACATACATACACAGACAAATACATACACAGTGTGGGGATGTGCTCTGGTAGAAAGGCTTGCGGACGCAGTATAGAGGCAACGACAACGTCTTTCACTTAAACAGTTCAGTGTCCCCTTTCCCCCCTGCTTTTCGCTATAGCTATGGAACCTCTGGCAGATTGATTATGCAAGATAAAGATATCGAAGGCTTCAGGTATGGATCTTATGAAGAAAAAATTGCTCTGTATGCAGGACGATATCATGCTGTTTGTGGCTCCCATGGTTCACTTACCAGGATTTTCGAGATCTTTGAAGAGTACAGCGAATATGCTTGGACTCAATATAAATTGGTCTAAGTCGGCCTGTATTCCGATTGATCCCTTGAATGGGTTAATACCGGGTCAACTAGAAATTAAGAGAGTAGATGACCAGTAAAATATCTAGGGATCCAAATAACGCCTAACTCCAAAGATTATGTTCAGTTTAAATGTAATACCTAAAATACAAGAAATTAGGAAGAAAATAGAAGTATGGAAAAAATTGTATGTCTCAATGGCAGACCGAATTTCACTGGTGAAAATGTGCATATTACCCTCTATGAATTATATACTATGGAATGCGCCGATAATAATCCCCAAAAAGATTTTTTTTTAAATAGTTTCCTTACTGGCGGACTTAATATGGCGTGGCAAAAAAACGCGAATAAGAGCACAAATGTTGCAGACCCGAGAGAAGGAGGGAGGACTATCAGCTCCGGATATGGAGCTATATTTTCTCTCTGGCCACATTAGAAACATGATAATATGGAGCAACTCCCAAAGATATAAGAACATGGTGGCAGGTATTAATAAAAAAAACTGGATAAATGCAGTATTTTTCAAATAGTGGAAGCTGATATTTTGTCACAGCAGCAAACTGTCACGGATGGTGTACAGGAAACAAGACAATACCATATAAACAATGTCCTCTCTGGATCCACAACTAAGGAACAAAGGGAGACTGTCACGGATGGTGTACAGGAAACAAGACAATACCATATAAACAATGTCTCTCTGGATCCACAACTAAGGAACAAAGGGAGACCCCTGCAATAGACCTGCCGCTCTCCCTCACTGCTCAGCCTATGCGAACACCCTAAAGGTGGATGGCCGCATATCCACGTTCCTCGGCTATCTATTACCTGAAGACCCTACAATAGTGAAGGGACACGACCACCGGCTCCCTACACTGACACGGAGGGAGTCAGGGTCACCTGGATCCAGAAAAGACAAAATCATAAATACATAAACAGCACTTATCTTGCTGACGACTGAGGACTGGGAACTGGGAACAGCATGCACACACACTCCAGAAGTTGTATCAGCCGCACACTACTGCATTATGGGAGGAACTTAAAGGGGAGCAATCAGTCCAACTGCATGACAGCTGAGATAGACTAACGAGATGAGAAACTAAACCAAAACAAAGAAATTCAAGGAGGAGGATCTGAGAAGCTCCTGTGAGCGCTTCTCAGCTGTCTGGCTGTGACAGTACCCCTCCCTCTAGGAGTGGACTCCGGACACTCAGAGCCCACCTTCTCAGGATGGGACCTATGGAAAGCCCTGATGAGACGAGAGGACTTAATGTCCATCACTGGACCCACATCCTCTCCTCAGGACCATAACCCTCCCAATAAACGAGGTACTGGAGGGAACCGCGGACAAGACGAGAATCCACAATCCTAGAGGACCTGAAATTCAAGATTTCCATCAACCATAATCGGAGGAGGAGGCAAAGGCGAGGGTACAATAGGTTGAACATAAGGTTTCAATAAGGACTTATGAAAAACATTATGGATCTTCCAAGTCTGAGGAAGATCAAGACGGTAGGCAACAGGATTGATGACAGACAGGATCTTGTAAGGCCCAATAAACCTAGGACCCAACTTCCAGGAGGGAACCTTCAATTTGATATTCTTGGTAGACAACCACACCAGTCGAATGTCTGGCCATTCGACTGCGGATGGAAAGCAGAAGAGAATGACAAACCGAACCCCCAAGCGAGAACAGAAAGCCTTCCAGAATCTGGAAACAAACTGCGTGCCCTATCAGAGACTATGTCTGAAGGAATCCCATGCAATTTGACAATGTGGTCAATAAATGCTGCGCCAGCGTCTTAGCATTGGGCAAACCAGGGAAAAGGGATAAAATGCACCATTTTGCTAAAACGTCCACCACCACCAGAATCACAGACTTCCCCGAGGAACGAGGCAAGTCCGTTATGAAGTCCATGGACAGATGTGTCCAAGGACGGGAAGGAATGGGCAAAGGAAGGAGAGGACCTGAAGGCCGTGAATGAGGGACCTTGGCACGAGCGCAAGTCTCGCAAGCTGCCACAAAACCCTCAACCGACTTACGAAGCGCAGGCCACCAGAATCTCCGAGCGATGAGATCCAATGTGGCTCTTGCCCCCGGGTGCCCAGCAAGGACCGTGTCGTGGTGTTCTTTAAAAATCTTGTGTCTCAAAGCGAGAGGCACAAACAACCTCCCAGGAGGACAAAGATCAGGAGCTTCTGACTGGGCTGCCTGCACCTCTGCCTCCAATTCAGGAAAAAGAGCAGAGACCACCACACCTTCAGCCAAAATGGGACCTGGGTCTTCAAAATTCTCACCTCCCGGAAAACAACGTGACAGGGCATCTGCCTTCACATTCTTAACCCCAGGGTGGAACGTAACAACAAAATTAAACCTTGAAAAGAACAAAGACCATCTGGCCTGTCTCGGGTTCAGACGCTTGGCTGACTCCAAGTAGGCCAGATTTTTATGGTCAGTAAACACGGTAATAGGGTGTCTGGCTCCCTCTAGCCAATGGCGCTATTCCTCAAAAGCCACCTTGATGGCCAACAATTCCCTATCTCCCACATCATAATTTCTCTCTGCGGAGGAGAGTTTCTTTGAGAAAAAGGCACACGGTTGCCATTTGGCAGGAGAGGAACCCTGAGACAAGACCGCACCCACCCCTACCTCAGAAGCATCAACCTCAACTATGAAGGGTAACGAAATATCAGGTTGTACTAGGATGGGAGCGGAAGCAAAACTCTCCTTGATATTAGAAAAGGCCTTACGCGCCTCTACCGACCAGGAAGAAAAATCTACCCCCTTTCTGGTCATATCAGTGAGTGGTTTAACAACAGAGGAATAATTCAAAATAAATTTCCTGTGATAATTGGCAAAGCCCAAAAAACGCATCAGCGCCTTCTGATTCTCAGGAAGCTCCCACTCAAGCACAGCGCGGACCTTCTCGGGGTCCATGCGAAACCAGAAGTGGAGAGAAGAAACCCCAGAAATTGAATTTCTGGAACCGCAAACACATATTTTTCCAGTTTCGCGTATAATTTATTCTCCCCGCAGGATGAGCAAGACCTGACGTAAGTGTTCCTTATGAGTCTTGAAATCAGGAGAAAAAAATCAAATGTCATCCAAATACACTAATACAAATTTTCCCATTAAATGATAAAAAATGCTGTTGACGAAATGCTGAAAAACGGCTGGGCATTCATCAAACCAAAAGGCATAACCAAATTCTCAAAATGGCCCTCAGGGGTATTGAAAGCCGTCTTCCATTCGTCTCCTTCTCTGACCCTAACCAGGTTGTATGCCCCTCTTAGGTCTAATTTGGAAAAGACTTTAGCCCCAACAACCTGGTTAAACAGGTCCGGGATCAGAGGAAGCGGATAAGGATCACGAATAGTGATACTGTTTCAGCTCCCTGAAATCCAGACAAGGTCTTAAAGAACCATCTTTTTTCTTAACAAAGAAAAAACCAGCGGCAACAGGTGACTTCGAGGGTCGTATGTGTCCTTTCTCAGACTCTCAGAGATATAAGCCCGCATAGCGACCCTCTCAGGTTGGGAGAGATTGTATAAAACGAGATTTAGGCAGCTGGGCGCCTGGGATGAGATTAATAGGGCAATCATACTCCCTGTGCGGAGGTAAAACCCTGAACTCCACTCTCAGAGAAGACATCCAAAATTCAGAGAGGAAAGGTGGTACAGTCTTAGTAGAAACCTCAGAAACAGATGTTATGAGGCAATTCTCTCTGCAAAAGTTACTCCAACCATTTATTTGCCTCGCTTGCCAAGTCAATGGTGGGGTTATGTTTAGTGAGCCAGGGTAGCCCCAACACTAGAGGAGTAGGCAAACCGCTAAGGGACGAAACATGACACATCCTCAACATGAGCATCACTCACAATTAAACGGATATTGTGAACTATGCCCTTTAATGATTTCTGAGAAAGTGGAGCTGAATCAATAGCAAAAACAGGAATATCCTTTCCCAAAGTGCATACCTGGAAACCATGAGTTATTGCAAATTGATTATCAATGAGGTTGACAGCTGCTCCACTATCCACAAAAATCTCACAAAAAATGCTCTTGCTCTCTAGAGCCACCCTAGCAGGCAGGACAAAACGGGAACTACAAGCAAACGGAAAACCTTCAATTTCCGCCTCAACCCTGCCAATAGTAACAGACGGAACATTTTTAAAAGATTTTTTCCTTTTTGTCTCTTTATTACTCGCAGAAAACTGCCTGAATCTCCTAGAGGGACAAACATTTGCCAGATGATTTATACCTCCACAACAAAAACAAACCCTCCCCTGCATGGACTCCTGCTCAGAAGGGGCTGACAGCGACTGAGACCCTTGTGCACAGAATGAGACCGCTGCACTGTCCCGGGACTGAGTATGACAGGAAGGAGAGATCTCTCCTCTCTCTCTAAGACGCCTGTCAATACGAACAGCCTGAGACATAGCAGAATCCAAGGAGGTAGGTCTTTCATGAAAGGCAAATGCATCTTTCAATCCCTCTGAAAGACCATAGCAAAATTGACCTTCGGAGTGCAGGCATCATTCCAACCCGTATCTGCTGCCCATCTCCGAATTCTGAACAGTATATCTCTGCGGATTGTTTACCCTGGCATAACAGACGTAGTCTAGGACTCAGCCAGAGCAATACGATCCGGATCATCATATATCTGACCCAGGGCTAAAAAGAATTCATCCACTGAACGAAGGTAGCCGTGCCCCCTCCGGCAGCGAAAAGGCCCAGGACTGAGCGTTACCCCTGAGCAGCGATATAATGATCCCCACCCTCCGTTCTTCATCACCAGAAGAATGGGGAAGAAGGCGAAAATGGAGTTTGCAAGCCTCTCTAAAACGCACAAAATTCTCACTACCCCCGAGAACGTATCTGGGAGCGAGATCTTAGGCTCAGCACAAACTCCATGAACGCAAGCTGAACCGGTCACTTGAAACTGAGAAAAAGTCTTACGGAGATCAGCTACCTCCAAAGAAAGACCCTGAAAGCGTTCAGCCAAAAGTGAAACCCGGATCCATGCTTGAGACGGTTTTGGCGGCTGATAATGTCACGGATGGTGTACAGGAAACAAGACAATACCATATAAACAATGTCTCTCTGGATCCACAACTAAGGAACAAAGGGAGACTGTCACGGATGGTGTACAGGAAACAAGACAATACCATATAAACAATGTCTCTCTTGGATCCACAACTAAGAACAAAGGGAGACCCCCTGCAATAGACCTGCCGCTCTCCCTCACTGCTCAGCCTATGCGAACACCCCAAAGGTGGATGGCCGCATATCCCACGTTCCTCGGCTATCTATTACCTGAAGACCCTACAATAGTGAAGGGACACGACCACCGGCTCCCTACACTGACACGGAGGGAGTCAGGGTCACCTGGATCCAGAAAAGACAAAATCATAAATACATAAACAGCACTTATCTTGCTGACGACTGAGGACTGGGAACTGCATGCACACACACTCCAGGAAGTTGTATCAGCCGCACACTACTGCATTATGGGGAGGAACTTAAAGGGTAGCAATCAGTCCAACTGCATGACAGCTGAGATAGACTAACGAGATGAGAAACTAAACCAAAACAAAGAAATTCAAGGAGGAGGATCTGAGAAGCTCCTGTGAGCGCTTCTCAGCTGTCTGGCTGTGACACAAACTAGTAAAATATCGCTATTTGGGCTATGGACTAAAACTTATAAAGAGGTAAGAGAATTGTGGCCTCAGACTAGGTTACATACAGATACCTTATTATGGGATAATACACTTCTTACAGAACTGAAATAATTAAACAGAAAATTTGGTGGAATCATGGAATTTTTAGACTGGGGCAGGTATGGCGGGAGGGAGATATAGTCACTTACCTAGATCTCAAAAATGAAGGCTGATTCGGAAATAAGGACCTGAAATTTTTCTATTTACAATTGAAACAAGCCTACGAGTGTCGTTAGGCAGGGGAACACAAATCGATACCCTCCCCCCCCCCCCCCCCCCTAGTCAATATCTTTAAATTAAAAACAGGAAAGAAATTGGTGTCCAAGATATATGGCAGTTTGCTAAATCAAAAAACTAAAAAAAAGTGTAGTTAACTGCCTAATGCATAAATGGCAGGATGCTTTGGAGCCTCAACGGGAGGAATTTTGGGTGGGGGTGATGAGGGCCAAAAATTGGGTCTCAAGTAACTTCTCCCATAGAATTACGCAATTTAATATAATATATCGCCTATACTACTCCCCTAAAAAGGTAATGCAATATTATAAAACCAAGGAGTTTAGCTGCAAAAAATATGGGCAATTAGGCGTAGATTATATCCATATATTATGGACATGCAAGAAGATTAGAGAATTCTGGTGGAAGGTGCACGAAACAATATACGAACAACATGGATTTAGAGTTCCCTGGGAATTTGATACCTGTATACTGGGAGGCTAGATGGGATAGGCTTCGTTAAATATCGGGAGATAGCGGCCAAACTTTTATTCCAAGCTAGGAGATCCATTGTAGCACATTGGAGAGATGGCGTGGTCCCTGAGGTCAGGGAGTGGGAGAACCAGGTCAGAATTTCGCTCGCAAGAGAGAAATTTAATCTAGTATCTAGAAAAAAAAAAAGCTAGATTCGATGAACTCTGGCAGAAATGGTTAAAGTGATTTGAGATGAGAGATTGGAGGGGGAGATGGGGGATGGGGAGAGAGAGAATATTTTTTTTTTTGTTGTTTTCTCTGTCCTTCTATACAAGCAGTGGGGAGGGCGGGAATATTAAATTTATGCATATTATGGATAAGTTGTCTAATGTAGGGAAAACAAAGGGAATGTTTGAAATGTACTGTAAAATGGATAAATTAAATGTAAATGATAATTTATGTGAAAAATAATAAAGAATATTTATTTTTAAAAAAAAAACAGTTCAGTGATTTAGTCACATATAAGGAAAGTGACAACAAAAAGTCAGTTTCAAGGAGAAACAGTCACCTTGAGTCTGGTGTTTGTTCACACCAGGCAGCAACACATAGGTCCTTGGGTGAAACAGAAATCCACTTGCTTTCATCCAAACAAGATAGCAGGCCTTAATCCCGGCCCAAACTCTCAGGCCCCAACACAGAGACTGGCAAAGCTCCACTGTCAGATGGAGGATAATCCACACACAGCTGAGACGGCTGGCTGGGTTTTATATCCCTGACCAAAACCCAGCCTGGAACGTGGGGAACAGCCACCCATCCTGCACTTTGGCTGCTCCCAGTAAGAGCTCCCATTATGACTGGGGATGAGTGAATCAACTTCAGACCTTGGAACCAAACCTGAGTTCGGGAAATGTTTTTTTACAGTACAAATTAATTTATGAAGTTATTGCGCAAAGTCTTGTGAGACTTCGCGAAGCAATAACTTTGGCTCATCAGAGCCAATACATTCTAATACTGTACGGCGCTCCTGCTCCATACAGTATTAGAATGAAGTTTTATGCAAATCGACTTCAGCTGCTCCAGGCAGACCAGGAGGTACCTGAGAAGGGTACAGGCATAGTCAGGCAGGCGGAGTCGTTACCAGGAGCAACAGTGCAGGAACGAAGGATGAGGCAGAGGCGTAGTCAGACAGGCAAAGGGTCAGGGCAAGCGGCACAGTTACAGGTCAGGCAATCCGGATCGGCAACAGGAGAGTCAAGGCAAGCTGGCAGGGATCAGACAAGTAACAGAATCCAGGAACACAGAATACGAGTCAGGAACACAAGTGGTTATCAGGAACCTAAGCAGAGCACAAGGACCTTGACACTGAGGCATCTGTGAAGAGGGCTGAGCCACTTATATATGTGCATGAGGGCTAGGATTGGTCAGAGAGGTCACATGACCTAACCCATAAAACCCAGGAAGTGACGCGCGCCGGCCCTTAAGGAAGTGCTGCAAAAAACCAGCAGCAAGCATGCTGTGGCCCGGGCAGAGATGAAACTGTGGAGCGGGTCCTCAGAACCACAGCACCTACACAAACAGAGCCCAGAACTGCAGCGGTGAATTGGAAGCTCTGGCCACAGATCACCGGTGAGCACGGCGCCCGGGACCGCGGTGATAAGCAGGGGAACAGAGGTGCACAGCACCCGCTGTTACAGAATTGGCTGTGAACATGAAAAATGTTAATAAAAAATGTTAATAAAAATTTGCTTTAGCCCAACATTTTTCACTTTCACAATGGGTAACAGGACAACCCAATTTTTGTTACCTATTTTCCGCTGAATATGACAACACCCAATATGTGCTCAAAAACTGATGTATGGGCGCATGGCAGGGTTCAGAAGGGAAGGAGTGCCATATGGCTTTTGGAGGGAAGATTTTGCTGTAATGGTTTTTGAGAGCTATGTCACATATGAAGACACCCTGAGGTAGCCCTACAGTGGAAATCCCCAGAAAGTGACCCCATTTTGGAAACTAGCCCAACAGGTGTTTCCTAGAATTTAGAAACACTTGGCCATAGAAATGAAAAATTGCTTTTTTTTTTGCAAGAGACTGTCACTGTGGGTCCAAATATTTCATTTACACAAGGAATAATCGAAAACATGCACCCCACAATTTTTTACCCATTGTCTTCTGAATACAAAAACACCCCATATATAGTTGCAAACTGCTGTGTGGACACACAGCAGGGCTAAAAAGGGAAGGAGCACCAAATGGGTTTTAGCAGGTTTCAGTGGAATAATTTTCAGGTGCCATGTCGCATTTTAAGACACCCTAACGTACCCCTACAGTGGAAACCCCCAAAAAGTGACCTCATTTCTACAGTAGTGAACACTTTGGTCCAACAGGCGTTTCATAGACTTTAGAAACAATTGGCCATGAAAATGAAAAATTGCTTTTTTTTCATGAAAATGTCGCTTTAGGCCCACATTTTTAAATTTCCCAAGGGGCAAAAGATAAAAAGATCCTGAGGTACCCCCACAGTGGAAACTGCCAATAAGTGACCACATTTTGGAAACTACTCCCACTAAGGTATTCATCTAAAGGTATAGTGGATTTTTAGTTTCATTATAATTTGTACATTAAAGGGCTTCTGTCACCCCACTAAACAGTTTTTTTTTTTGCTTACTTATAATCCCTATACTGCGATTTATGCATACATACTTAATTAATCATTTTGCTTCAGCAGATTCTGTTAAAAACGTACTTTTAAAATATGCAAATTACCTTGCTACCAGCAAGTAGGGCGGCTACTTGCTGGTAGCAGCCGCATCCTCCTATCCTAAAGACGCCCCCTCCGCATGTTGATTGACAGGGCCAGCGGACGGGATCGTCCTCTGGCTGGTCCTGTCTGCTCTCAAGATCTCGCGCCTGCGCCGTAACGGTATTCAGTCGGCGCAGGCGCACTGAGAGGTGGAAGCTCGCTCGGCCGCTCCATCCTCAATGCGCCTGCACCGATGACGTCACATCTACACCCGGCGCAGGTGCATTGAGGAAGGAGCGGCCGAGCGAGCGTCCTCCTCTCAGTGCGCCTGCGCCGACTGAAGAAAGGTACGGCGCAGGCGCCAGATTTTGAATGCAAACAGGGCCAGCAGAGAAAGATCCCGTTCGCTGGCCCTGTCAATCAACATGCGGAGGGGGCCTCTTTAGGATAGGAGGATGCGGCTGCTACCAGCAAGTAGCCGCCCTACTTGCTGGTAGCAAGGTAATTTGCATATTTTAAAAGTACGTTTTTAACAGAATCTGCAGAACCAAAATGATTAATTACAGTATGTATGCATAAATCGCAGTATAGGGATTATAAGTAACCAAAAAATAAAAAACAGTTTAGTGGGGTGACAGAAGCCCTTTAAATTTAGTTGGAATAATTTAGACAAGGTGGACTAAGATTTTTCTAAAAATATAAATTCTCACTGGGCAACGGGAAAGGATAAAAAGGGTTTCATGAAAGTAAAAATATTAAATTATACATCAAAAGTAGTATGTTAAATTTTGAAGCATCTTGTCATACAAAGGCCAAGTTTTGATGGACATGTTTCACATTGATAGCTGGTTTCCTTTCTTATACCATTTTTGTAACACACAACGTTTTAGCAGCTTGCTCTTTTTTGCAGTAGGAGAAATTTCATTGGGGAAGTGCTGTCCTGGCACTATCCTTGTTGCCTCACATGTAGAAGTGGTACTGGGGCCTGCCTCCACCCGGCCCCCATATATGAGGCCTTTATTACATTTTCTTGAAATTCAAGAAAAGTTCCCTCTTGGCCCGCATTTCTGTAAAGCACAAATGCATTATATAATGCAACCTGTGTAAGGTGCACCACAAGTTTTTTATACCATATCCTGGATTTTCGAATGGCACTGTAGGGTTTGAATACCTGGTCTGACAGGTCTACCCCACCCATAAATTTATTATATTCTTGAATGCACAAGGGTGCTGATGTCACAATGTATTGTGGTTAACATAAGTACATCTCTTTTGTCTTTATATTTAACGCACAATACATTTTCGCTACAAAATGCTCTGCTCTCTCCCACCCTAAGCATTTGCCCCAGCAGCATTTTTGGAAGGCCTTTTTGGTTCTTTCTTATTGTGTCACATGCCACCGTACTTCTGTTAGCAAGGCACCTAAAAAGTGATATATTAGAATAAAAGTTGTCAAGGTACAAGTTGTATCCTTAAACCAGCAATGGGTGAACCAAATCCCATACAATTTTTCCACTTATTTCAAGGGTGGGGGGACATTATGGGGATTCTCTTTTAGAATCCTTACTCTCGTATATTTTAAAGTGATGTGTGTAGCCAGTTTCACTTTCACACAATTTATACAGTGTGATGCCATATCTTGCCCTCTTGTTAGGCAAGTACTGTCGAAAATGCAGCCTTCATTTGAAGTTCACTAGGGATTCGTCGACAACAATATGTTTTTCATGGGTTTATATTTCTGCAAACATAGAATTGAAAGGGGTGATTATGGGCCTTAATTTATACAATCTATCAAAATTGGATTATCTTGGGGTGGGCATCTGGTATTATCATTGTAGTGTATAAATCTCATTCTAGACATAGCTGCATGGTACATTGGGGTGTAGTAAATTACGTCTGTACTCCAGTATGCTCTTAGAAATGTTATTTTTTTTACCAAGCCCTTACTTAATGCAATGCCCCAAAATGTACTCATCTCCCCAGCGTCGGTAGGGGTTAATTTCTGGGCATGAAATGTTGTAGGATTCATGGCAATAAATTGGTTTGCATGCAAATTGGTTTGCACAACCATCAATAAAATTAAATTATCAGTAAAGAAAAGCTTGAAAAAAATCTATTTCTCTAAACCCAGTCATATTAACATGTATACCTGCATCAGCAGTAAAGTCAAGTTATCTGGGGGTGCCTAAATAGGTGCACTTGATTGGGTTAATGACTGATCATCAACCCTTTGGCGCATTCTTGGGGGTTCATCGGATTCAGTTGAAGATGATGCAATAAAATTAATTTCACCTCCACTTGCAGACTCCGTGTCAGACAAATCATGGCGTACACCTGCTCTGCAGTAAACTGCCTGCGATGCGCCATATTTGAATTTTAGTAAACGACGTTACAGTCCAGTAACTGTAGAAGATGAAATTGTATTTTTTTTTTTCAAAAGGTACTAACTGAAATATTTTTATATATAAAGCAAATTTGCTCCAATAGAAAAATAGGAGCGGGATTGGGCTCACTGGGTCAGTGACTGGTGGCGGTGGTTGGTGTCGATGTCAGAAAAAAGCCCGCTAAGAATATGTATTGCTTGGTGCAACTCTGGCAATAGGTCTGTGTGTACCCAAGAGAATAACAGAAAAACTGTAACTAATAAAGATTTTATATAAAAGTGGGTTAGGGTTCACTGGGTCAGTGACTGATGGCCGTTAGCCAATGTGGATGTCAATAGGAAGGAGGGTGAGGGGGGAGGCCCTTTAGAAAATATGTAGTTCTTGGTGCGACTCTGATAGGGGTGCTGGGCATACCTACTAAAATAACGGTAAAACAGTATGAACCAAAATATTTTTCTGTATAGAAAAAAAATTGCTTAGAAAAAAATAAAGTAGGGGAATAGAATATGTAGATCTTGATGCGACTCTGATAGGCATGCTGGGCGTACCTACTAAAAATAACACTATAACTGTGTCATTGACTGGCGGCCGTTGGCCTGTGTGGATGTCGATTGGGAGGGGGGGGGGAATATGTACTGCTTTGTGAGACTGGCAGGAGCACTGGGTGTACTCGGGCTCACTGGGTCAGGGACTGGTGGATGCTAGCCAGTGAGGATGATAATGGGGGAAATAAAGTGCCGCTAACAAAATTATAAAACTAAACGGCTCTAAATATATATATTTAAAATGGGGGGGAAAAATATTTGCTCTGAAAAAAATTATAATATGGGAGCAGGATGGGGTTCACTGGAAAGTAATGGGAGGTGGATGGGGTGTGCATAGTGATTGGTGCAACTGTGGCAGGAGCTCTGATTGACAATAACCCTCTCTGATCACCTCTCTGACAGAACTGAGGTGATCAGAGGGGTGAAGTCACCTACCCAGACTCCTGTCCCCTGATTGGCCAACCTAGAACCATCTTGATTGGCCCTGGGTTGGCAAACTGTGATTGGTAGCTGTCTGTGACAGGTTCGCATTCACATCGGCGTCTGGGATGGCTGTCAGAGTGCCGTGACAGCAGCGATCCCTGATGCCTTCCTGCTCTGATCGGTCCATTGGAGGGGCCATCAGAGTATCTGTAGTAGTAGCGTGGCTGTCGGAGAGCCGCTGCATTCTCCGTTACAGAATCTGCTGTCCATGACACGGTGACTGTTTCTAGCCATGACGTGTATACTTATCATGGAGCAGTAATTAACACTTCTCCATGATGGATATACACGTCAAATAGCACTAAGAGGTTAAAGTGGCACTGTACCCTGAGTAAACTTTTGATATGTCAGAGATAGGGATGAGCGAAGCCAGCTTCAGATCCTATATCTGAAGTTGCTTGGCTCAAAACATTGTTTTAATGCTGTAAAGAGAACCGTCTCCGTACAGCATTAAAATGTATTGGCTCCGGCGAGGCAAAGTGAGTTACCTTGCGAGACTTCGGTGAAAAACTTCAGCATTTGATTATTTAACCCGAAAACCATTTTAAAACAGGTATCTGAAGTTGGTGTCACGGCGTGGTGTGGGTGGATAACTCCACATCGACCACAAGAGGGGAGGGAAAAGTTACTAGGCCTGGAAACTAGGGAAAAGGGAAAAGGTCACCACCTAGTGAATCCCTAAACCGAGCCCTGACTACTATAAGTATGAACCGACCTTGATGGTAGGAATGTTCATACGCTGGAACCTAGGGCCCTATCTGACCCTAAAGGGGCCCTGGAAATAGTGTCAGGACAAGAGATGACCAGTTCCTTTCCAGCTGAAGGAACAGTCGACTCCCTCAAGGTAGGGGAAAACTACGAACAAGAAATAAGGAATAAGACACTTAACTCCAAAGTATGCAGACGAGCAGGAACTCAAAGGAGAATCAGACACCAGCTCTTCACAACCTGAAAGGAACTATCAACCGCATAGCATGATGGGTGAGGCCAGACTAAATAGAGGCGTTAGAATGACCACTTAAGCTACATCTGAGACCAGAGGTGTGGTCATACCCAGCAACAACACAGAAAAGTGAAACCAGAGAGGCTGTCAGATCACATCACGTGCAGCCAGTGTCTTAGATCTTCTGACCCCTGTCACAGGAGAGACCGTGACAGTTGGCTTTGGCACAGTCTGGTAACATGGTATTGAAGCCAACTTTGGATCTAAGTTTTAAAATGTGTTTTCAAGCTGAAAAATCAAATACCGTAGTTATTCACCGAGGTACCATGAGACTTCGGTGAAAAATCACTGGAGCCCATACATTTTAATGCTGTATGGAGACATAGCAAAAGTTTAGATTGGTGGGGGTCAGTCTCTAGAACGAGGGAAGAGAAGTGCTTATGTAGCGCGTTCTCTCTCCTTGCTGCAGGACAGGATGTGAGATGGATTCAATAGAAAGTCTTTGGGCCGTCTCGCTCCAGTCTCATGCAGTGAGGAGAGAGAACTCGCTAGGGGAGCGTTTCTCTCCCTTCATTCTAGCGATCAGTAGTGTCTCAGCACTCAGACCCCCACTGATCGAACTTTTGATATGTTTACTGAAAATACAGTGCCACTTTAAAGAGCCACTGAACTTGTAGAAAAATGTTGATATGTCATATCAACATATCAAAGGTTTTGATCTGTGGGATCTAAATGCTGAGACCCCCACCGATCGCCAGAACAAGGAGAGAGAAGCACTCACATACCACACAGACTCTTCTTACTGCAGTGCACAGAATCGAGACTGGCCCATTTATTTTTTAAGTGGCAAAACGCTATGTTAATGCTCCTACTGGTTCTAGTGGTTTCTCAGCACTTAGAACTCCCATCGATCAAAACCTTTGAAATGTCTCTATGACATATCAAAAGCTTTTTAAAGGTTCAGTGACACTTTAAGGCTAAAATTAGTTAAAATGCAGTCATTTGTGCATCAACTGTATTTGGGACATAACTGAAATTTTTGGGAGGTTTTTTTTCTTCCAATTTTAATGTGTCTGTTGGGAGGTCAAAGGGGTTAGACATAGGGGATAGCTATTAGAATGGTGGGGGTCCCTACCACTGAGACTCTCACCGATCATGAGAATGGGGACCATGTGACCCTCCCGAAATAAACGGAGCAGAAGGTCGGGCATGCACCCTGCCACTCCATTCATCGCTACGCCTCAGTACAGCATATAGATTGAATAGAGCAGCACAACATGCCACTTTGTTCATTTTGGGGGGCCCAAGGAGCATAGGGTCCCCATTCTCTTGATTGGTGGTGGTCCCAGAGATGGGATCTCCACTGATCCAATAGCTCTTCCCAATCCTGTGGATAGGGGATAACTTAGCACAAATGAAATGCACCTTTAAGGAGGGCCTGGTGAGGGGAGCTGTACAAAACCTCTTGTGAGGTCAATATGACGGCGGTGTCTGGCTGGGGATCTGTATGTAGAAGGTGAAGCTTAGGGTCTGTATTTGTTAGGGTATGGCCACAGTCGGGTTTGTTCATGCAGTTTTGAAGGCCAAAATCATGGGTGCGTCATACTACTTTTCCTCTTTTTTGAATTTACTCCTGGTTTTGGCTTTCAAAACTGTCCTATCTTCTGCTGTATCTTGCAGATCGTGGACCTATTCAAGTCAATGGGTCTGCATGTGCACCACAGGGTGCAGTGCCCGTATATGGAGGATGTGCCGTTTGTGGTCCGCAACACGGTTGTGTGATTGAGCCCCAAGAAGTGACATGCCACTTCAGCAGGGGATCTCAATTTAGCAGCTGAAAAAAAACACACCATGTCCACACAATTAGGTTTTTCCATTTAAGTAAATGAAAAGCTATTGATGGTGGATTTCACAGCAGAAAACTGACGTTTTCCACAATGACAACCGTAACAGATTGGTGTGAACATACTCTGAAGGGTCTCATACACAGTATTTCTGACTGGAGACAGCACGTTAGGTTGTTCACTCTAGCTGGGTATATTCCCAAAAGTAAGCAATTCTACCATATGTCCCACAAAATGTGAATCTGGATATAAACTGTGTCCATCTTTTCTAGAAGCCATGAATACTCAATAACTTATAATAGTGGTAATATAATAATTTGAAATAAGTTATGGTGGTAACTCGTTGTGCTGACAAATAGTTCGAGGATTTTGGTTTGAGCAGAAGGACATTGGCGCCACGCTATGCGCCCACTAGTCTGAGGTGCGGAGGGATTCGAAGACGAAGAAAAAAGGTCCGGACAATCAAACCCTGAAGTCAGTTAGTCAAGCACCACATGGCGCCATCGGCTTCAGGCCCCGCCCCGTTCTAGACGTCACCGCGTTTAGGGCACGCACTATTTTAATTGATTGTTCCGCCGCTGCAGCTGGAGAGCGGGGGGTTTCTGTGCCGCGCTTTTAGCAACCGCGTGTGTATCCATCCGCCATAAGCTACATCGCTGCAGAGGAAGCACCGAGTGAGCACTGACTCGTTGATCGTGAGACAGAAAAGCCGCCTGCTGCCCGAAAAACATGTCGGCCACCGCGACGCGCGAAAAGAGGAGCACGGTCACCTCCGCCGCAGCAGCCGCCGCCACTAATAACAACGGAGATAACGGCAACGAGGAGCCTGCTACCGATGGGCCCGAGCTGCTGGAGAACTGCGGGGTGTGTAAGAGCCGGCTGAGGGCAGAGCGGGAGCCTCAGCTGCTGCCCTGCCTGCACACCATGTGTAAGACGTGCCTGAGCGCCGAGCCCGCCGAGGCCAACCCTGACCCCGGATCCGGTAAGATACTTTCCCGCCACTGCCTGTGTCCTGCGCCGGGCTGACCCACCCCGTCCCGTGCGGCCTCCGTCCCGACAGCGGCGCGGGTCGTTGCAGGCCGCCTCCCCATGCCAGGCCCATGAGGCCCGGCCAGCAGAACAAAGGGCTGCCCGCCCTGCAGGCCTGGGCTGCCTCCTGGGGGCCAGTCTAGCTTATTTGGCCCCCGGATCTCGGGCTCCTGTTCTCCCCTGCAGTGCCCCGGCCTGCAGCGCTCCTTCACAGTGCGGGCGGTGGAACTACAAGTACCAGCAGGCGCCCTCTCTGCAGGGATTCTGTCTGCGCAGATGAAGCATCCCAAACTTTTAGTACTACAACTCCTAGCATGTGTGGGGTGCCGTATCTGGGGCTATCATATTGGCCACAACCAGGCATCTTGGTGTGGAACTACAAGTACCAGCATGTAGTGTTAATAAACTTGTGGGGAGTTACATGCTTCGTGTAGTTTCTGTGGAACTACAAATCCCAGCAGGGCTAATCTTCCCTGTAGTACAACTTGTATGGGGTGCAGCTGTAGGACCACAAGTACCAGGATGCCCCTAGCCCAGTGATCATCAGTAATGCTATCTACAGGTCTCTTGTTTTGAACCACAAATACCAGCATGGAGTGACCTATGAAGAAAATCTCTGCATGTGTAGGGTTGAGGGTGCTGTAAATGCATAAGCTGTGGCTTTCGGGCCATGCTGAGAGTTGTAGTTACAGGCCACTAAGCTTGGTTTTCCCTCCATTCACTGCTCTATTGTTCCTTATCAGCCAGATGTGGTGTCTCCATGTGATAGGAAGTGAGGAGGACTCCCTGCGCGCCCCCCCCCCCCCCCCCCAGACACAATTATACATAGGTGTGAACAGTGTCTTGGAAGATCACCACACAGATGGCGGAATGAGTGATCAACTGGTGGCCACTGTGAGACTGCTGTGGGGGGGCATGGTCACCCCGGGGTGGTCCACGCTCCACCATAAATGCCTCCTGCAATAACTACTGTAGTGAAATAACGTACAATATATTACTAGAAACCTTATGTGAGCAGGGAAAATGCACCGCGGGGGCTTTAGAAGCCTTATACGCCAGATTTCACAAGCACCAAATTCACACATTGCGCAAAAGATGATAATGTGTCTTTGTATTTTTTTTTTATTCGCACAGGGAGCTTGGGCCCCTGTTCACTTGATTGGCGGGCCCCAGTGGTCAGAGCAGATATTTGGCAACATGCTCTCTATCCTGTAGATATTTGATAAGTTGTCTTAAAGACGACCTTTCATGGGTCCATGCTTTATAAACTATCAGGGTATGTAGGGCATACAGCGGGGATCTAATAGCGCTTAGAATTTTTTTCTGGGTGCTGCTCCGTTCGCCCGCTGTGGGCCCAGTTGTATTCACCCGCCTGGTATGCTAATTTTAGCATCAGAGCAATAAGGAGGAGACCAAGTCTTTCTCCGTGGAAGAAAAATACCCACCTTCTCCCTGGCTGTAGCGCTCTCCAATCGCAGCGGAGAGAGCGTCACAGCCAGGGAGAAGGTGAGGTTTTTTTTCCTCCCTGGCTGTGGCGCTCTCCGCTGTGATTGGCAGCGCTACAGCCAAGGAGAAGACGCCCACGGAGAAAGACTTGGTCTCCTCCTCATTGCTCTGATGCTAAAATTGGCCTACCAGGCGGGCAAATACAACGGGGCCCACAGCAGGCGAACAGAACGGCGCCCAAAAAAAAGTGCTATTAGATCCCTGCTGTATCCCCTACGTACCCTGATACTTAGTTTATAAAGTCTGGTCCTATGAAAGGTCCTCTTTCATGGGACAACCCCTGCCCCCCATCATACTGCGGAGGCAGTGGTGTATCTTTAGTAAATTGTTTAAAGGGGTTGCCTGCTTTTTACTATTGATTGGGTCATCAATACCAGATCGATAGGGGGGTAAGAGTCCTGGCACCCCCCCATCGGTCAGCTGGTTGGAGAGAAGGCAGGACTTGTATGAGCGCCGCCTTCACTGCTCTGTTTACCTGCTTGCTGCAGTGGTGACCAGTGTAATTAAAAGTATAGCGCCCCCTATTCACTTCTATGGAACTGCTTCCCATAGAAATGAATGGAGATGCCATGCCTGTAACTACACTGCCCACCACTAGTTGCTGCGGCAAGCAGGTAAACAATGAAGGAAACAATTTTATCAACCGTGAAAATACGTAACTGGTAGTTGTATAAGAAATACGATCACTGAAGCCAACTACCTAAAACATAACTTTTAATATAAATATACTAAAAATCTCTCATTGAGCCCCTTTCATGGGGACTAAGGTACAGACAGACAATAAGGGGCTAATAAGGACCGGATAGGGAGGAGAAGATGTTAGCAGTGGTGGACAGGGGGTATAGCCATAGGGGTTCCTAGGGTATCCCTGACCTGTTCTCTGCCCAGAGATGCACCCAGATGGTAGGCTAGGTACGGGGACAGAGTGCTATCTGTCCTTACAGAACCCTTACAACAAAAATAAACCCTTATGGATTCCTGGGTCATTCGATATAATCCAAAATGTATGTTGATTAGGTGGTCCTTGTCTCGACGCGTTTTCCCTTATAAGCAAGGTTCGTCAGGAGACAACCAGTGGACAACTCAAATGGTCGCTACCAATATGCAGCGAGTACACATTAACAATCAGAAAATGAAAACACAAAATAAACCAAAGTACTGGAGCACCCCCAAGACGGTGCTCAGCTGTCAGACACAAAAAAAACTTTGCAGTGATAATGCAAGTAAGGGAAAACAATTCTATATAGACTGGACTTGCAGAAATAGTGCAAAAGTGAATAGTACTATACTCATCCGATGGTGTGTATCCCTTCTGAACAGTGGACTGCGGCTTGGGGTGCTCCAGGGGGGCACTAAAATGAGGCTCCCTAATCCATCTGGGTGCATCTCTGGGCAGAGAACAGGTTAGGGATATACTAGGGACCCCTATGGCTAGGCCCCCTGTCCACCACCGCTAACATCTTCTCCTCCCTATCCGGTCCTTATAAGCCCCTTATTGTCTGTCTGTACCTTAGTCCCCATGAAAGGGGCTCAATGAGAGATTTTTAGTATATTTATATTAAAAATTATGTTTTAGGTAGTTGGCTTTAGTGATGGTATACAATGAAGGAAAGTCTATTCTTGCATGGAGCACTGCTTTCTCCAACCAGCTGATTGGCGCTGGTGCCAGGTGTCCGAACCCCTGCCTGACGGAGGCTACTTTATCATCAGCGTTTTGCTTTCCGGTATTGAGAGCTGGCAGAGGATCTCAATACCGGAGCCAAACGCTTCAGTTTTCAATTCATTCATTGTCAATGGGGACTAAACTGAACAGAGTTTTTTTACAATTGGTCACTAGGACCATTAATTGTCTCTAGATTGACACGTGTTGCCGAATTATCAATATTAAAAATTAACATTTATTGTTTCTCTTTAAAACATGACTAGAACTCAGATTAAAATTGTCTGTCTGCACTGTTGCAATTAGTATCTTGTAATTGTTTTATACTTGTAAGCCACTAGGGGGCACCTTAGCTATTACTTCCTAGTTTTTCCTCTATCGCTGCTTTATTATTGCAGTTAGTTTGGTGCGCATTGTGGAACTAACAGTCTGTCTGTCTCTGAATAGCAAGTGTCCTCTTGGTGCGCTTAACTACTACCGGTCATTTCATACGTTCTTGCTCTGCATAGCACTAACTGCCTAAAATTACATATAACACTCTCTG
This sequence comes from Bufo bufo, assembly GCF_905171765.1. Taxonomy (NCBI): domain Eukaryota; kingdom Metazoa; phylum Chordata; class Amphibia; order Anura; family Bufonidae; genus Bufo; species Bufo bufo. Next base: position 142,823,077 of record NC_053389.1, read on the forward strand.
CCCCCCGACATGTTTCGCCAAACACTTGGACTGCCCAAACCCCTGAAGACGCCAAGAGTTTGGCGAAACATGTCGGGGGGCAGAGAGTGTTATATGTAATTTTAGGCAGTTAGTGCTATGCAGAGCAAGAACGTATGAAATGACCGGTAGTAGTTAAGCGCACCAAGAGGACACTTGCTATTCAGAGACAGACAGTTAGTTCCACAATGCGCACCAAACTAACTGCAATAATCAAGCAGCGATAGCTAAGCAGTGATAGAGGAAAAACTAGGAAGTAATAGCTAAGGTGCCCCCTAGTGGCTTACAAGTATAAAAAAAATTACAAGATACTAATTGCAACAGTGCAGACACAACTGACAATTTTAATCTGAGTTCTAGTCATGTTTTAAAGAGAAACAATAAATGTTAACTTTTAATATTGATAATTCGGCAACACGTGTCAATCTAGAGACAATTAATGGTCCTAGTGACCAATTGTAAAAAATTCAGTATTTTGCGTCTCAACACGTGCTAGCGGGTCTTATGTAAATAAAGTTAACTGAACAGAGTGCACCAGAATGCATTCCGCTTGGTTGTGTTCCTGTGCTGTAGAGCAAACCGCAGCATTTTTGAGTGCGTCATGGGATGCGGAGCAAGCTGGATCTGGCGTGAAACACAATGCAAGTCGATGGTGCTGCGTCCATATTCTCAGACAGGAAAGAAATCTGCTCAGTTGCTCGTGAATTTACAATGGTATTAATGCCGGGTCCATCATGGCTATTTTAGAGAGAATGCAACTGGATCCGTTCATTAACGGGTGTAGCTGGTTGTATTATCATAGCGGAAGAGTTTTTGCTTATCCATGACGGATCGGGCAAAAATGCAGATGTGAAAGTAGCCTGAAATTGACCTATCCTGAGGATAGGTCATCAATAGTAAAAAGCAGACAATCCCTTTAAGGCTTCATTCACACGTCCGTGAGATACCGGACTGGCATCCTGCATAGTGCAGGAGCGCACAGCGTCATTGATGGCTATGACGCCATGCTCTTTGCGCCGCCACAGTACAGTAATACACTCATATAGATCATACTAGTGTTACTGTACTGCGGTGGCGGCACAAAATGCATGTTGTCATAGCAATCAATGACTCTGTACGCTCCTGCACTAAGCAGGATGCCAGTCCGGTATCTCACGGACCGTGTTCCACGGACATGTGTATGAAGCCTAAGTAAACCCTTTCTTTCATAAACCTATGCAGAGTGTTAGGACCAATAGTAACCAGAGCAGTCATGCACTTAAAGGGAATCTGTCAGCAGTGTTGACCATGCTGAACTGCTGACAGCACTAAACAGGCTGGGGAGAGTAGAATTTAGGCCTCTTTCACACTTGCGTTGTTGGGATCCGGCATGCACTTCCGTTGCCGGAGGTGCCCGCCGGATCTGGAAAAACGCAAGTGTACTGAAAGCATTTGAAGACGGAACAGTCTTCCAAATGCTTTCAGTGTTACTATGGCACCCAGGAAGCTATTAAGGTCCTGGTTGCCATAGTAGGAGCGGGGGAGCAGTATACTTACAGTCCGTGCGGCTCCCGGGACGCTCCAGAGTGACGTCAGAGCGCCCCATGCGCATGGATGACGTGTCCAATGCGATCACATGATCCATGCGCTTGGGGCGCCCTGACGTCACTCTGGAGCGCCCCGGGAGCCGCACGGACGATAAGTATACTGCTCCCCTCTACACTTTACCATGGCTGCCAGGACTTTAGCGTCCCGGCAGCCATGGTAACCATTCAGAAAAAGCTAAATGTCGGCTCCGGCAATGCGCCGAAACAACGTTTAGCTTAAGGCCAGGTCCGGATCAATGCCTTCCAATGGGCATTAATTCCGGATCCGGCCTTGCGGCAAGTGTTCCGGATTTTTGGCCGGAGCAAAAAACGCAGCATGCTGCAGTATTTTCTCCGGCCAAAAAACGTTCCGTTCCGGAACTGAAGACATCCTGATGCATCCTGAACGGATTTCTCTCCATTCAGAATGCATTAGGATAATCCTGATCAGGATTCTTCCGGCATAGAGCCCCGACGACGGAACTCTATGCCGGAAGACAAGAACGCAAGTGTGAAAGAGCCCTAACATGTTTGAGAGCTTTTCTCATCAGGAGTAGTTTAAATGTGAACTTCTGCTGTAAGTGCACTGGAGGCGGAGCTCATCTGATGTGCTCTCTGCATTGTGCTGCTTCACAGCCCCTCCCCCTGCTGAGTGACAGCTGTAGCTGACCCTCAGATAAAGGGTGTCGGGCAGTGCTGGGGCATAATGTGCTCATATTTGCACTGTCTGATTATAAAACATCCAGTGTGTGTATCCTACGTATCCCGACCCCCAGATAGACTTGGCAGCAGTTTAGCACGGTCAAAACTGACAGACTCCAAAAGATTACCTCAAAATAGGTGTAAATAATAGGTGGGGAGATAAAACGTAACCTTTACTGTTAATACTAAAAATGCATGCTGCACCAAAATATGACAAACGCAAATAGGTATAAAGACTTGTCTGATCAAGATACTATGGAACGTTCTTACCAGTCCTATAGTGCATCTGCAAGGTGGGTCCAATGGGCAGGGGAATGGTCCCAAGTGGAGGAAGAGTCCTGGTATCTTGTCAGCTGCTGTATTAGACAGGCTTCGGGATAGAACTATCCCTATGAAGTCCCTCAGTGCAGGGGCTAGGAATGCTCTACATGTCCATACAGAGCACTCTCCTCAAAAGGGGTGACCCCGTCCGGATACCTGACCCTAAACCCGGGCAATATTCTTAGTGTAAACCCTAATGCAGTAGTCCCGACGTGCCACGTTTCGTCTGATAACTCATCAGGGGAGGCTTTAGAATTAAGGTATATAGCCACCTACTAATATCCAAAAATGAAAAAACAAACAGGTGGGGAGGGGAATAAAGGGAAAGGACTCGGTCCTCTGATGTCATCATCAACTCGGACACTGCAGCCAGTCGGTTGTTGCAGTGATGACCTGCTTCCCTTGCATCATGTGAACTGGTCACATGACAAAAGGGGGCAAGGTCACCGCTGCGGCCAGGTGGCGGGTCAGAGGCTGAGGAGCAGGTAAGTGTTACCAGTGGGGTATCTCAGGGATCTGTTCTGGGACCCATATTGTTTAATATCTTTATCAGCGAAATTGCAGAAGGCCTCGATGGTAAGGTGTGTCTTTTTGCTGATGACACAAAGATTTGTAACAGGGTTGATGTTCCTGGAGGGATACACCAAATGGAAAAGGATTTGGGAAAACTAGAGGAATGGTCAAAAATATGGCAACTAAAACTTAATGTTGACAAGTGCAAGATAATGCACCTGGGACATAAAAACCCAAGAGCAGAATATAAAATCAGTGATACAGTCCTAACCTCAGTATCTGAGGAAAGGGATTTAGGGATCATTATTTCAGAAGACTTAAAGGTAGGCAGACAATGTCATAGAGCAGCAGGAAATGCTAGCAGAATGCTTGGGTGTATAGGGAGAGGCATTACCAGTAGAAAGAGGGAGGTGCTCATGCCGCTCTACAGAGCACTAGTGAGACCTCATTTGGAGTATTGTGCGCAGTACTGGAGACCATATCTCCAGAAGGATATTGATACTTTGGAGAGAGTTCAGAGAAGAGCTACTAAACTAGTACATGGATTGCAGGATAAAACTTACCAGGAAAGATTAAAGGACCTTAACATGTATAGCTTGGAAGAAAGACGAGACAGAGGGGATATGATAGAAACTTTTAAATACAGAAAGGGAATCAACAAGGTAAAAGAGGAGAGAATATTTAAAAGAAGAAAAACTGCTACAAGAGGACATAGTTTTAAATTAGAGGGGCAAAGGTTTAAAAGTAATATCAGGAAGTATTACTTTACTGAGAGAGTAGTGGATGCATGGAATAGCCTTCCTGCAGAAGTGGTAGCTGCAAATACAGTGAAGGGGTTTAAGCATGCATGGGATAGGCATAAGGCCATCCTTCATATAAGATAGGGCCAGGGGCTATTCATAGTATTTAGTATATTGGGCAGACTAGATGGGCCAAATGGTTCTTATCTGCCGACACATTCTATGTTTCTATGTTCCCTAAAAAAGGTTAGAAAGACAACCCCTTTAATACTTAGAGGTTGGTGCACTTCTACAAACTGTGATTCCACCCAAAACTGACCTGTGTTGCATCCTGGAAAGTTGACTTGTACAGTAAATGCTGTGACAAAAGGCCATTACTGACCTGGGAAGTGCTGCATCGGTGGTCCTGCAGGTATGCTGTCCATCTGGGTGTGACTGCTGCAGGAAGTTGTCTAGCAGTCTGTGACTACAGTAACAATATGCTGGACCTATAATTGATGACTGCTATAAAATTAATCGGCTAAACAGTGAGTGGTCCACCCCCAATTTTGAAGGTCTTGTAACACTCTGCAGCTCTACTATTGTCAGCATTGCTAAACGCTCTATTCTTGTGGTTTACTATTAGGCCGAGTTCACATCACCACTTATTTTTCCATTCTTTTGATCCATTAGAAGAGTAATAAAGAAAAAAACAGATCCCGTATTTTAAGTCTCATTTATTCACTTTTTGGCATCTGTTTTAGCTATTTCCACCTGTGATCCACGTCTAAAATAATGGATCTTAGATGGAAATGAGTGTAAAAGGTGCTTGAAATACAGGGTCCGTGTTTTTTTTTTTTCTCTTCTCATGGATCAAAAGAATGGAAAAATAACGGTGATTTGAACGTGGCCTTAGTGACCAGCTTTTAGTTTCTCCTTTGCGGTAGTACTGCCTCATGATGCTTCAGTGTGAATCTGATTATGAACAACTTTCCATAAGTCATGCAAGCAAAGGTAAGACAATTGTGTATATCAGAAAAAATCCACTCCCTGCCTCTTAAAGTGTAAGGGGCCATTCACACGTCCGCAGAATGGGTCCGTATCTGTTCCGCAATTTGCAGAATAGGTGCAGACCCATTCATTCTCTTCCACGGCCCCTGAAAAAAAAAAATGTCCTATTGTCCGCAATTGCGGACAAGAATAGGCAGTTCTATGGGGGTGCCGGCCGTATTGCATATCTGCAATACACTACGGACGTGTGAATGGACCCTTACTGTCATGTTTTCATCAAAAAATCTATTTTAGCATATGTTACTGCTGCAGCAGCATTATGCATAAAGCAATATTTAGTTTCTTCACATAACACTGTTTTCCTTGAAGTTTTTCTCAGTTACGGCTTTTTAAACATTTACAATATGAGAACCTTCTCAAGATGGCTCTGCCAGTTCTGAGGCCAAAACTGATTTCCCATACACACTTGCTGTAGCCAGCAGCTTCCTGCCAGCCAATCGGATTGGATTACTGAGACGCCTCCTCACTCTGAAGCCTAATGCAGGCATGCAGTGTGTAGGACGCCCCTCTGTCTTAGCTGGACAGAGACAAGTCATAGCAACTGTCTTTTAAAGGGATTCTGTCATCTCGTATAACACAAATTCAGATTTTAAACCAGTCATGCTCCACAGCTTACCTTGAATCGGCTGTGCTGTTTTTTATTGTAATCCGTCCAGCAGTTTTGCAGAAAAACGACTTTTATAAAACCCTGACGGTGCCCAGAGGGGTTATGTTCCCCTGTGTGCCCAGTAACGCCCCTCTTACAGTGCCCAAAACGCCTTCCTCCAGAATCCCTAACCGCCCACAGCGTCTCATCCCTCCCAGACACCGAGCGAAGTCTCACGCAGACTCAGTACCCACTGAGGGCTGCGCCAGTGCGATTTGCTGGAGACTGAGGGCAGGAGCTTCATCGTCGTCACTGGACATGCGCCGAGCCCAGTGACGTCCGATGCTCGCACGAGACTTCGCTCAGCGTCGGGGAGGGAGAGGGATGAGACGCTGTGGGCGGTTAGGGATTCTGGAGGAAGGTGTTTTGGGCACTGTAAGAGGGGCGTTACTGGGCACACAAAGGGGAACATAACGCCCCTCTGGGCACCTTCAGGGTTTTATAAAAGTTGTTTTTCTGCAAAACTGCTGGACGGATTACAATAAACAGCACAGCCGATTCAAGGTAAGCTGTGGAGCATGACTGGTTTGAAATCTGAATTTGTTATACGAGGTGACAGAATCCCTTTAAGGGACAGGGGACATTAATAAAAGCTGGTATTATAAGGTAATTACAGATCTTTTGACAATTATTGACAGACTAACTCGGGTATACATGCCTAGCTCAAACAAATTGGCAAATAAAAAAAACTGTCCTGTTATCTATGGTATACTTCAGATCCATATCATGAGTTGGGGTGAGGTAGGTCAGTTTCGTTTCTGATAGCCGATCACAAGAATTAGGCAAATTTATTTGCTGTATTTGTGGGGGGGGGGGGGGCTGGTAAACGGCACTATTTAGGGCCGTCCTCGGGCCCTACGAGACGTCAGCATGCCGGCTCATGGTGAATTTATTGACCAAATCAGTTTACTTAACCCCCTTAAGGACTCAGCCCTATTTCACCTTAAAGACTTGGCCATTCTTTGCAAATCTGACCAGTGTCACTAAGTGCTGATGCCTTAAAACGCTTTGACTTATCCAGGCCATTCTGAGACTGTTTTTTTTTGTCACATATTGTACTTCATGACACTGGTAAAATGAAGTCAAATTTTTTTTTATTTATAAAAAAAATACCAAATTTACCAAAAATTTGTAAAACATTGCAGATTTCCAAGTTTCAATTTCTCTACTTCTATAATACATAGTAATACCTCCAAAAATAGTTATTACTTTACATTCCCCATATATCTACTTCATGTTTGGATCATTTTGGGAATGACATTTTATTTTTTGAGGATGTTACAAGGCTTAGAAGTTTAGAAGCAAATCTTAATTTTAAACACAATTTTTAGGGACCAGTTTAGTCTGAAGTCACTTTGTGATGCTTACATAATAGAAACCTCCCAAAAATGACCCCATTCTATAAACACCCCTCAAGGTATTCAAAACTGATTTTACAAACTTTAACCCTTTAGGTGTTCCACAAGAATTAATGGAAAATAGAGATACAATTTCAAAATTTCACTTTTTGGCAGATTTTCCAATTTATTTTTTTTAGTTACAAAGCAAGGGTTAACAGCCATACCAAACTCAATATTTATATCCCTGATTCTGTAGTTTACAGAAACACCCTATATGTAGTCGTAAACCGCTGTACGGGCGCAGAAGCAAAGGAATACGGTTTTTGGAAGGCAGGTTTTGCTGGACTGGTTTTTTTGACACCATGTCCCATTTGAAGCCCCCTTGATGCACCCTAGAGTAGAAACTCCAAAAAAGTGACCCCATTTTAGAAACTACGGGATGGGGTGGCAGTATTGTTGGTACTAGTTTAGGGTACATATGATTTTTGGTTGCTCTATATTACACTTTTTGTGAGGCAAGGTAACAAGAAATAGCTGTTTTTGGCACCGGTTTTATTTTTTGTTCATGTGATATTTTTATAGACCAGGATTTAGCACAGTTTTTCAAAAAAAAATTTATGGTGTTCATCTTGGGTTAAGTCATGTGATATTTTTATAGAGCCGGTTGATACGGACACGGCGATACCTAAAATGTATACTCATCCCCCCCCCCCCCCTATTTACCAATTTTTTTTTTTTTTTACTTTGGGGGAAAAGGCTGTTTGTTTTTACTTGACTTTAAATTTTTTGGGGGGAAAACGTTATTTTGAAAACTTTTTTTTTTTTCACTTTTTTTTTTTTGTCCCACTTTGGGACTTGAACTTTTGGGGGTCTAAGATGGGTGGTCTCGTAGGGTGTCTTGCATTGTAATCTGCTGCAATGACCCGGTTACTGTGTTCATCAGACATCAACACAATTTCTATCCGCTCCTCACGTGTTAACCTCGTCGACATGTCAATGGCTGTAAACAAAGAAGCTTGTAAATAACTCATGAAAGGATAAAGTTGCGTTAAAACCAAGCACACCATTGTTTTTCTTGTGAAATTCCCAATAAGTTTCCCTCTTCCTATTGAAAAAACAAGTTGGATTCAAAATGGCCGCCACGGTCACCAACCTTCTTGAAAAGTTTCCCCCCTCACATACTAATGTGCCACAAACAGAAGTTAATATCACCAACCATTCCCATTTTATTAAGGTGTATCCATATAAATTGCCCACCCTGTACTTCTCACGCTTTAGGGCTCTTTCACACTTGCGTTGTTCTGTTCCAGCATAGAGTTCCGTCGTCGGGGCTCTATGCTGGAAGAATCCTGATCAGTTTTATCCTAATGCATTCTGAATGGAGAGAAATCCGTTCAGGATGTCTTCAGTTCCAGACAGGAACGTTTTTTGGCTGGAGAAAATACCGCAGCATGCTGCGCTTTTTGCTCCGGCCAAAAATCCTGAACACTTGCCGCAAGGCCGGATCCGGAATTAATGCCCATTGAAAGGCATTAATCCGGATCCAGCCTTAAAGAGGACCTTTCACCGATTTTGACCCTATGAACTAAGTATACAGCCATGTGGAGCGGCGCCCGGGGATCTCTCTGCACTTACTATTATCCCCGGGCGCCGCTCCGTTCTCCTGCTATGCCCTCCGGTATCTCCGTTCCCTAAGTTATGGTAGGCGGAGTCTGCCCTAACGCTGGCCAATCGCATTGCAGAGCTCACAGCCTGGGAGAAAATAACCTCCCAGGCTGTGAGCTCTGCGCTGCGATTGGCCAGCGCTAGGGCAGAGTCCGCCTACCATAACTTAGGGACTGGTATCTCCGCCTACTATAACTTAGTGAGCGGAGATACCGGAGGGCATAGCGGCAGAACGGAGCGGCGCCCGGGGATAATAGTAAGTGCAGTGAGATCCCCGGGCGCCGCTCCACATGTCTGTATAGTTAGTTCATAGGGTCAAAATCGGTGAAAGGTCCTCTTTAAGCTAAACGTCGTTTCGGCGCATTGCCGGATCCGACGTTTAGCTTTTTCTGAATGGTTACCATGGCTACCAGGACGCTAAAGTCCTGGCAGCCATGGTAAAGTGTAGTGGGGAGCAGTATACTTACCGTCCGTGCGGCTCCCCGGGCGCTCCACAGTGACGTCAGGGCGCCCCACGCTCATGGATGTCGTGTCGCATGGATCACGTCATTCTGGAGCGCCCCGGGAGCCGCACGGACTGTAAGTATACTGCTCCCCCGCTCCCCACTACTACTATGCCGGCCAGGACTTTAATAGCGTCCTGGGTGCCATAGTAACACTGAACGCATTTTGAAGACGGATCCGTCTTCAAATGCTTTCAGTTCACTTGCGTTTTTCCGGATCCGGCGTGTAATTCCGGTAAATGGAGTACACGCCGGATCCGTACAACGCAAGTGTGAAAGAGCCCTTAGGGCCCCTAAAATACCAGGGCAGTATAAATACCCCACAAGTGACCCCATTTTGGAAAGACACCCCAAGGTATTCCGTGAGGGGCATAGCGAGTTCCTAGAATATTTTTTTTAATTTTTTTTGGCACAAGTTAGCAGAAAACGATTTTTATTTTTTTTCTCTTACAAAGTCACATTCCACTAACTTGTGACAAAAAATAAAATTTTACATGAACTCGCCATGCCCCTCATGAAATACCTTGGGGTGTCTTTCCAAAATGGGGTCACATGTGGGGTATTTATACTGCCCTGGCATTTTAAGGGCCCTAAAACGTGAGAAGTCTGGGATCCAAATATCTAAATTTTTACGCATTTGGATTCCGTGAGGGGTATGGTGAGTTCATGTGAGATTTTATTTTTTGTCACAAGTTAGTGGAATATGAGACTTTGTAAGAAAAAAAAAAAATCTATTTCCGCTAACTTGTGCCAAAAAAAAAAAAATCTATGAACTCGCCATGCCCCTCAAAAGTGATCTTTATAGCGCCGCAGCGATTTTAGTGTTTTTGCAGTGATCAGAACAAAAAATAATTCTGCGGTGGGGCAGACTCAACGCAAGTGTGCGCACAAGATCAGGCCTGATCGGGCGAACACTGCGTTTTTTTTGTAGAGCCTATGAACATGTCCTATTGTCCGCAATTGCGTATTTTCTGTATAGTTCTGGCAATGTGCGGATCCGCAAAACATACAGATGTCTGGAGCCTTACAGGGGGGTGATCAGGGAGTCTAATATGGGGTGATCAGGGGTTAATAAGGGGTTAAGTGACAGGGGGGGGTGTAGTGGTGTTTGTGCTACTTACAGAGCTGCCTGTGTCCTCTGGTGGTCGATCCAAGCAAAAGGGACCACCAGAGGACCAGGTAGCAGGTATATTAGACGCTGTTAACAAAACAGCGTCTAATATACCTTTTTTTGGAGTTAAAAAAATCGCATCTGCAGCCTGCCAGCGAATGATCGCCGCTGGCCGGCTGTAGATCCACTCGTTTACCTCCCGCTCCTGTGTGTGCGTTTACAGGAAGTCTCGCGAGAGGACGCGCCGATGCGTCCAGGAGGAATAACCCGCCTGCAGGACGCAATCCTGCGTTAGGCGGTCGGGAGGTGGTTAAGGACTCAGGATGTACCGGTACGCCATGTTTGCAAAGTCCTTAAGGGGTTAAGACTACTTTTCAGCATCACTGAGGGGTCAGGTTACAGGTGCCCTGTCTATAGTAACCTCTAGAAAGAGCATGCAGTATTGGGGGACTAGCTGCTATGTTGTCTCATAGGCAGCACAAAGGAAGAGTCGCTGGATCCCTATTTCTGTGGTGTAGAAGTGAAAACGGAATATACAGCCGTGCTGTGAATCCAGCGGTGAATGAGAAATTACTGGAACAGCAGCACTCTGTGCCTGTAGAGCTGCTTCTCCTCTCCATAGAGGTTTATGGGCAGCATGGAAGCTGAAAAGCAGCTTTCTCTCGGGAGACTATTTAAGTGAAATCAGAGAAGAGCTTGATCAGTGGAGAAAGGGGCGTCATTTCTAAGGCCTCATGCACATGACTTTGCCTTATGTGACATTGCTATATCGGAGGTACACTTTAACCACCTCAGCCCCCAGTGCTTAAACACCCTGAAAGACCAGGCCACTTTTTACTCTTCTGACCTACACTACTTTCACCGTTTATTGCTCAGTCATGCAACTTACCACCCAAATGAATTTTACCTCCTTTTCTTCTCACTAATAGAGCTTTCATTTGGTGGTATTTCATTGCTGCTGACATTTTTACTTTTTTTGTTATTAATCGAAATTTAACGATTTTTTTGCAAAAAAATGACATTTTTCACTTTCAGTTGTAAAATTTTGCAAAAAAAACGACATCCATATATAAATTTTGCTCTAAATTTATTGTTCTACATGTCTTTGATAAAAAAAAATGTTTGGGTAAAAAAAAAATAATTTGGGTAAAAGTTATAGCGTTTACAAACTATGGTACAAAAATGTGAATTTCCGCTTTTTGAAGCAGCTCTGACTTTCTGAGCACCTGTCATGTTTCCTGAGGTTCTACAATGCCCAGACAGTACAAACACCCCACAAATGACCCCATTTCGGAAAGTACACACCCTAAGGTATTCGCTGATGGGCATAGTGAGTTCATAGAACTTTTTATTTTTTGTCACAAGTTAGCGGAAAATGATGATTTTTTTTCTTTTTTTTTTTCTTACAAAGTCTCATATTCCACTAACTTGTGACAAAAAATAAAAACTTCTATGAACTCACTATGCCCATCACGAAATACCTTGGGGTCTCTTCTTTCCAAAATGGGGTCACTTGTGGGGTGGTTATACTGCCCTGGCATTCTAGGGGCCCAAATGTGTGGTAAGGAGTTTGAAATCAAATTCTGTAAAAAATGACCTGTGAAATCCGAAAGGTGCTCTTTGGAATATGGGCCCCTTTGCCCACCTAGGCTGCAAAAAAGTGTCACACATGTGGTATCGCCGTATTCAGGAGAAGTTTAAGAATGTGTTTTGGGGTGTCTTTTTACATATACCCATGCTGGGTGAGATAAATATCTTGGTCAAATGCCAACTTTGTATAAAAAAATGGTAAAAGTTGTCTTTTGCCAAGATATTTCTCTCACCCAGCATGGGTATATGTAAAATGACACCCCAAAACACATTCCCCAACTTCTCCTGAGTACGGAGATACCAGATGTGTGACACTTTTTTGCAGCCTAGGTAGGCAATGGGGCCCATATTCCAAAGAGCACCTTTCGGATTTCACAGGTCAATTTTTACAGAATTTGATTTCAAACTCCTTACCACACATTTGGGCCCCTAGAATGCCAGGGCAGTATAACTACCCCACAAGTGACCCCATTTTGGAAAGAGACCCCAAGGTATTCGCTGATGGGCATAGTGAGTTCATGGAAGTTTTTATTTTTTGTCACAAGTTAGTGAAATATGAGACTTTGTATGAGAAAAAAAAAAAAAAAAAATCGGCATTTTCCACTAAGGCCTCTTTCACACTTGCGTTGTCCGGATCCGGCGTGTACTCCACTTGCCGGAATTACACTCCGGATCCGGAAAAACGCAAGTGTACTGAAAGCATTTGAAGACGGAACCGTCTTCCAAATGCTTTCAGTGTTACTATGGCACCCAGGACGCTATTAAAGTCCTGGTTGCCATAGTAGGAGCGGGGGAGCGGTATACTTACAGTCCGTGCGGCTCCCGGGGCGCTCCAGAATGACGTCAGAGCGCCCCATGCGCATGGATGACGTGATCCATGCGATCACGTGATCCATGCGCTTGGGGCGCCCTGACGTCACTCTGGAGCGCCCGGGGAGCCGCACGGACGGTAAGTATACTGCTCCCCCGCTACACTTACCATGGCTGTCAGGACTTTAGCGTCCCGGCAGCCATGGTAACCACTCTGAAAAAGCTAAATGTCGGCTCCGGCAATGCGCCGAAATGACGTTTAGCTTAAGGCCGGATCCGGATCAATGCCTTCCAATGGGCATTAATTCCGGATCCGGCCTTGCGGCAAGTGTTCCGGATTTTTGGCCGGAGCAAAAAGCGCAGCATGCTGCGGTATTTTCTCCGGCCAACAAACGTTCCGTACCGGAACTGAAGACATCCTGATGCATCCTGAACGGATTACTCTCCATTCAGAATGCATTAGGATAATCCTGATCAGGATTCTTCCGGCATAGAGCCCCGACGACGGAACTCTATGCCGGAAGACAATAACGCAGGTGTGAAAGAGCCCTAACTTGTGACAAAAAATAAAAAATTCTAGGAACTCGCCATGCCCCTCACGGAATACCTTGGGGTGTCTTCTTTCCAAAATGGGGTCACTTGTGGGGTAGTTATACTGCCCTGGCATTTTCCAGGGGCCCTAATGTGTGTCAAGTAGGTAAATGACCTGTGAAATCCTAAAGGTGCTCTTTGGAATATGGGCCCCTTTGCCCACCTAGGCTGCAAAAAAGTGTCACACATGTGGTATCGCCGTATTCAGGAGAAGTTGGGGAATGTGTTTTGGGGTGTCATTTTACATATACCCTTGCTGGGTGAGAGAAATATCTTGGCAAAAGACAACTTTTCCCATTTTTTTATACAAAGTTGGCATTTGACCATGATATTTCTCTCACCCAGCATGGGTATATGTAAAATGACACCCCAAAACACATTCCCCAACTTCTCCTGAGTACGGCGATACCAGATGTGTGACACTTTTTTGCAGCCTAGATGCGCAAAGGTGCCCAAATTCCTTTTAGGAGGGCATTTTTAGACATTTGGATACCAGACTTCTCACGCTTTGGGGCCCCTAGAATGCCAGGGCAGTATAAATACCCCACATGTGACCCCATTTTGGAAAGAAGACACCCCAAGGTATTCAATGAGGGGCATGGCGAGTTCATAGAAATTTTTTTTTTTTGGCACAAGTTAGCGGAAATTGATATTTTTAATTTTTTTCTCACAAAGTCTCCCGTTCCGCTAACTTGGGACAAAAATTTCAATCTTTCATGGACTCAATATGCCCCTCACGGAATACCTGGGGGTGTCTTCTTTCCGAAATGGGGTCACATGTGGGGTATTTATACTGCCCTGGCATTCTAGGGGCCCTAAAGCGTGAGAAGAAGTCTGGAATATAAATGTCTAAAAATTTTTACGCATTTGGATTCCGTGAGGGGTATGGTGAGTTCATGTGAGATTTTATTTTTTGACACAAGTTAGTGGAATATGAGACTTTGTAAGAAAAAAAAATAATTCCGCTAACTTGGGCCAAAAAAATGTCTGAATGGAGCCTTACAGAGGGTGATCAATGACAGGGGGGGTGATCAATGACAGGGGGGTGATCAGGGAGTCTATATGGGGTGATCACCACAGTCATTGATCATGCCCCTGTAAGGCTTCATTCAGACGTCCGGATGCGTTTTGCGGATCCGATCCATCTATCAGTGCATCCGTAAAAATCATGCGGACATCTGAATGGAGCTTTACAGGGGGTTGATCAATGACAGGGGGGTGATCAATGACAGGGGGGTGATGAGGGAGTCTATATGGGGTGATCAGGGGCTAATAAGTGACGGGGGGGGGGGGGGGTGTAGTGTAGTGGTGCTTGGTGGTACTTTACTGAGCTACCTGTGTCCTCTGGTGGTCGATCCAAACAAAGGGGACCACCAGAGGACCAGGTAGCAGGTATATTAGACGCTGTTATCAAAACAGCGTCTAATATACCTGTTAGGGGTTAAAAAACACATCTCCAGCCTGCCAGCGAACGATCGCCGCTGGCAGGCTGGAGATCAACTCTCTTACCGTCCGTTCCTGTGAGCGCGCGCGCCTTCACAGGAAATCTCGCGTCTCGCGAGAGGACGCGCCGGCGCGTCCAGGAGGAATGAATCAACCACCTCCAGGACGCGTCTGTGCGTACAGCGGTCCGGAGGTGGTTAAAGGGGTAGTCTCAGAATGACATGTTATCACCTAACCAAAATATAGGTGGCTGTCTGGTGGGACCGCCACACAAGACGGGGAGCCTACATTAGCGTAGTTTGAGTGGAGCTCGACCGCTGCTCCATTTAAATGGAATGTTTTTTTCACTGGCCACTTAGCCTAATAGGTGCTACTTCTTGGTCTGGACAGATCGCTTTACTGCAGTTATCGATCTATACACAGGAGATATCATTACAGGCAGGATTAGAATGACAGATAAGACAGGATCCACCATTCACAATAGGGGATTGTTAGAGCCTATCTAGTCTTTTCTTGTACAATGACCTCTGCACAGAGCATGCATAGAGAAAACTCCCATAGAAGTCAGAGGTCCCCTCCTGACCATTGTTTGTGGCCCATGGGGCTACCGTAAAGCTATTTTTTTTTACAATGCCTAGTTTGCTGTTAAGAACAGTTTAGGCTACTTTCACACTGGTGTTTCTGGGTCCGCTTGTGAGATCCGTTTCAGGGCTCTCACAAGCGGCCCAAAACGGATCGGTTCAGCCCCAATGCATTCTAAATGGAAAAGGATCCGTTCAGAATGCATCAGTTTGGCTGCGTTTGGTCTCCGTAGCGTTTTTTAGACGTTCTGACGATGCGGAGCCAAACAGATCTGTCCTGACTTAAAATGTAAGTCAATGGGGACTGATCTGTTTTTCACTGACACAATATGGTGCAATTGAAAACTGATCCGTCCTCCATTGACTTTTTTAATGTAAGTCAAGACAGATCCGTTTTGACTTGGACTTTATTTATATTTTTTTAAGAATAATGCAGACTGATCAGTTATGAACGCATACAAGCGTTTGCATTATTGGTGCGGATCAGTCTGCGCAGATTAAACTTTTTTTATTTTATTTTTTATTTATTAACTATTAGCCTCCTTAAGGGCTAGAACCCTTGTCATATTCACACTAATAGAGCTCTATTAGGGTGAATAGGACTTTACACTCTCCCTGCTGCCCTGTACCTTTGTGCACACAACAGCAGGGAGCTGACCATGGCAGCCAGCCTATCATGTGCCTCTCCCTCTATCAGCCCCCCTCCCTCCCCAGTATTAATCATTGATGGCAGTGGCCCCATCATTGGTGGCAGTGGGCAGTTCCGATCGGAGTCCCAGCAGTGTAATGCTGGGGCTCCGATCGGTTACCATGGCAGCCAGGATGCTACTGAAGTCCTGGCTGCGATGGTATGTTAGTGAGCAGCATTATACTCACGTGCGCCGTGGCCGCCAGACGCTCCTTCTGTCTGTGCGGCTCATTGCTAATGCTATAAGCATAAGCAATGAGCCGCACAGACAGAAGGAGCGTCTGGCGGCCACGGCGCACGTGAGTATAATGCTGCTCACTAACATACCATGGCAGCCAGGACTTCAGCGTGACTCCTGGCTGCCATGGTAACCGATCGGAGCCACAGCATTACACTGCTGGGACTCCGATCAGAACTGCCCACTGCCATCAATGCAGACAAACATTCCCGACCTCTGACAGGACGCTGTGATCTGCGCGATTAACTCCTCAACTGAAGGGTTAATAAGCAGATCACAGCGTGCAGTCATAGGGGCTGGGATATGGCCGGCACATTAGTATTCAGGCATTAAGTGGTGGCGCAGTGGCTACAGTCCCTCCCCTCCTCCTCTGTTCTCATTGGTGGTCAGCGGCAGCCGCGCACAGTGGGGAGGGAGGGACTCCTCTCCTTCTCCACTGTGCCGGCTAAGCCGAGAGCGCATCTTTGAAAACGGGCTGACAAATACCCAAGCGCCAGGACCAAATTCCAAATTTTTTAATTCTCAATACATACAGAAGGCGGGAGTTGAAATTTAAAAAAAGGCTCCTAAACCTGGAAAAGCCATTTAAGTGCCTGTTGACTAAATGTTTGTGTGGGCAGAGATGACAGCTGCCTTCCTTAGGGTGGGTTCTCTTCACGTTTTATGACTGACACATGTTAAACACGGCACACCACCTTCTTGTATCCTACAGTCCAGTAAAGAAAGTATACTTTTTTTTTTTTACAATGAAACTCTGTTGAACAGATGCCCCTGTATGCCATCAGTCTGAAGTTATTACGCAAAGTCGTAACTTTATCTCATCTGAGCCAATGCATTCTAATACTGTACAGAGCACTCGCTCTGTACGGTATTGGACCGAAGTTTTATGCGATTTGACTTCGAATGTTTCATCTGAAGTCTATTTGCTCATCCCTAAATAAAATGAAAATAAAAAGCAACTGCAGCTTTTAGTCATGACCTCATTCACCATAACTCATCGATCCGATATATCATAATGACGGCTATAGAATGGAGAAATAAAACCTTTTTATATTTTAATTGCATGTTGTGCTAATAAGTAAATAAAACGGGATAAGTTTTTCCTTTTTTTTTTCTGTAAAAAATAAAATAAATAGCGAACTTACAATGACAAATAACGGCCCACGTGCCACTACACTGATACAAAAACTTAAATAACGTAGCAGAAAAGATGCATTTACTTCAAAAGCAAAATGCTCCTGGTCATGAACTGGTTAATAGAGCACACTAGCTTGGGATGGTATATAATTATGGTACAGCAGTGGCAATGATGAATCGCGCAGGGGTACGGACCTCGGCTAAATCATGGGAGCCGAATGCAGCGCTGGGTATTCTGAGATGGCTGACGTGTGGTTGGCTGCTTAGAACTGGCCTGTATGAACTCGTCGCCCAACTGAGCCACATTGCTGTACCTGGGAGCCTCCAAATTTTGTCTGCAGCGGAACACATTTCCTTGACCATACGTGTTCCTATGGCTCATTAATTCAAGTGTTACACCTTGGGGCGGGGGGTTGTATCAAGCTCTTGTGGTTACCCAAGGTCATTCAGAATATTTTACAGAACAGCCATGGTCAGTAAAGGGTAAATGGGATCTGTACTTCTGGCTTTTGGTTGTAGTGGTACTCGTGGGGGCAGGGCTGTCACTTGTCTTAGAAAACTATCGTTTCCCTAGTGTGGACCTGTGTCCATGTAATGCAGCATGTTATAGAGCAGAAGGAGCTGAGCAGATTCCGCTAAGCCTGTACTTAGCAGTAGTTATTCAACCAGCTGGTTTTATTTTTAAACACTTAAGGCTGTGTTCACACCTGAGCGTAGTCGATGAGCGCATTTAATTGGCGGAAACAAGCAAACGCCCATTTTTAGGAGCGTTCCCGCTGAAGTCTATGGGCGGGAACGCGTGACAATACGCACCAAAGAAGCTCCTGTACTTCTTGGGGCGTAGGGCGTTTTACAGCGCGTTCGTACGCGCTGTAAAACGTTTAGGTGAGAACCATGCCCATAGGGAAACATTGTTTTTTGCCTGTGAGTTTTACAGCGCGTAGGAACGTGCTGTAAAACGCTCAGGTGTGAACCTAGCCTAAAGCAACACAGTAAAGCAGATCTTGTTTTACTGCCTTTTTTTTTTTTTTTTTTTTTTTTTTATTATAATTCCCAGTCTGGGGCATTCTTCATTATACCTCATGTAGGGGCTGGTATGGCCCGAAGCTAGTTGCTGTAACAGTTTAAAAATAAAGCCAACTGTTTTAACAAATAACACTACCATTTGTGAGATCCAGCATGGAACAGCCTGCTATAGCTCATGAACACTAGTGCGATTTGTGCCATCTTGAAGCTTCCGTGTACACACTTAGGGGTCATGACCATACAGTGCTCCAGACAAAAAAAATTACCAGGAGCCATTGGCTCCTAAACTAAAAAATTTAGGAGCCAAATTACATTTTTTAGTCTCCAAATTTAAAATGCATATAATAAAAAAAGACTTTGAGAAGATGAGACGCAGGTCACAGTAGTGAGCCAGCACTACATATAGGAGAAAACAGCACCACATACCTCTCACATCCAATATTTTAATAGTTCACACTTCTTGGGACGTGGCGATATGTAATATGTTTGTTCTTTTATTGTTTGTAAATTTTATATGTAAAACTGGGAAACTTTTTTAGTATTTTGGTGTGTTTTTTATTTAATAACCATTTCTTCCCTTAGGAACTAGAACCTGGATCTTTTCATCCTTTGTGCTATTCACCCTGACATTGCCCTGTGCTCTGTACACACAGCAGCAGGGAGCTGAACATAACAGCCAGGGCTTCAGTAGCGTCCTGGCTGCCATGGTAACGATCTGAGCTCCATCTGCCACTGCCACCAATAGAGGGGATGGGACCCTGTGGCCACCATATAACAATGAGGGGGGGGCTTGTGGCCAGTGATAAAGGGGGGGGGAGATTTGGGGGGGGGGGGGGGGGCACTGCACCACCAATGAATGTAATTAAAGAGGACCTTTCGTGGGTCCAAAGAATATGAACTTAGTAGCAGGCTGCATAGAGTGGCGCCCAGGGATCTAAGTGCACTTACTATTATTCCTGGGCGCCGCTCTGTTCGTCCACTGTGGCCCCCGGTATTTTCAACATTCAGAGCAAGGAGGAGACGCTGCTGTCAGGGAATAATATTAAGGCTGCGTTCACACGGGCGAGTATTCCGCGCGGGTGCAATGGGGTAGGTGAACGTATTGCACGCATGGTTGCTAGGTGACAGTCTATTCACTGTATTTTCCCTTATAACATGGTTATAAGGGAAAATAATAGCATTCTGAAAACAGAATGCATAGTAAGTGATCAGTTGAGGGTTAAAAATTTTTTTAAAAAATTAACTCACCTTCTCCGTTTGTTCACGTAAGTCCCGGTCTCTTCTTTACTTCTCAAAAGATGAACTATGGGCTAAAGGACCTTTGGTGACGTAAGATCACATGCTCCAATCACATGGTCCATCACCGCGGTGATGGACCATGTGATTGGAGCATGTGATCTGACGTCACCAAAGGTCCTTTAGCCCATAGTTCATCTTTTGAGAAGTAAAGAGACTGGGACTTACGCGAACAAACGGAGAAGGTGAGTTAATTTTTTTAAATTTTTTTTAACCCTCAACTGATCACTTACTATGCATTCTGTTTTCAGAATGCTATTTTCCCTTATAACCATGTTATAAGGGAAAATAATAACATCTACACAACACCGAACCCAAACCTGAACTTCTGTGAAGAAGTTCGGGTCTGGGTACCACAGTCGGTTTTTTATCACGCGCGTGCAAAACACATTGCACACGCACGATAAAAACTGAACATCGAAACGCAATCAAAACTGACTGCAATTGCATTCCTACTCGCGCGGGTTTGCCGCAACACACCGGGACGCATCCGGAACTAATCCGGACACGCTCGTGTGAACCCAGCCTAAGTGCACTTAGATCCCTGGGCGCCGCTCTATGCAGCCTGCTACGAAGTTCATATTCTTTGGACCCACGAAAGGTCCTCTTTAACTCCTTTATACAATTGTCAGCAGCGGTATCACAGACCCGGCCTCAATAACAGGGCATATATCGCATGTGGCACCTGAGGGGTTAATTGCCGCGGATCGCATGCCCTGTTATTGAGGCCGGGTCTGATACCGCTGCCTATACTTATGTTTTACATTCATTGGTGGCGCAGTGGCAGCAGCTCCTCCCCTGCTATCTCCCCATTGGTGGTAGTGGCGGCCGAGTCACAGTGCAGAGGGAGGGACTTGCGGCAGTAAGTCTTGTCACCATCTGCAAATTTTAAGGCGCATTGTCGCCATCTGGAGCCCTGCCGGATCAGGCAAAACGTGTCAACTGATGGCATTAGTAAGACTGATCAGGATCCTTATCAGTCTTAAAAATCTGTCTTTCCGGTGTCATCCGGCAAAACGGATCCAGCATTTATTTTTTTCACCTTTTTTTTCACTCTGCGCATGTGCAGACCGGAAGGATGGATCCAGCATTCAGTTTTTTTCGCCGGAGATAAAACCGTAGCATGCTACGGTTTTCTCTTTAGCCTGATCAGTCAAAATGACTGAACTGCAGACATCCTGAATGGATTAGGCTACTTTCACACTTGCGGCAGAGAGATCCGGCAAGCAGTTCCGTCGCTGGAACTGCCTGCCGGATCAGGCAAAATGTATGCTAACTGATGGCATTAGTAAGACTGATCAGGATCCTGATCAGTCTTAAAAATGCCTGATCAGTCGGAAAAATGCATTGAAATGCCGGATCCGTCTTTCCGGTGTCATCCGGCAAAAACGGATCCGGCATTTATTTTTTCACCTTTTTTTCAGTCTGCGCATGCGCATACCGGAAGGACGGATCCGGCATTCCGGTATTCTGAATGCCGGATCCGGCACTAATACATTCCTATGGGAAAAAATGCCTGATCTGGCATTCAGGCAAGTCTTCAGTTTTTTTAGCCGGAGATAAAACCGTAGCACGCTACGGTTTTCTCTTTTGCCTGATCAGTCAAAACGACTGAACTGAAGACCTCCTGATGCAAACTGAACGGATTACTCTCCATTCAGAATGCATGGGGACATACCTGATCAGTTCTTTTCCGGTATAGAGCCCCTGTGACGGAACTCTATGCCGGAAAAGAAAAACGCAAGTGTGAAAGTAGCCTTAGGGTACAGTTACGTTGCCTGAACTGCCTGCCTGATCAGGCAAACTGTATGCAAACGCATGTCATTTTTTCTGACCAGGCATTTTTCAGACTAATCAGGATCCTGATCAGTCTGAAAAATGCCTGATCAGTCAGAAAAATACATTGCAATACCGGATCCGTTTTTCCAGTGTAATCAGGCAAAACGGATCAGGTATTTATTTATTTTTCTCATTTTTAAAGGTCTGCGCATGCGCAGATCGGAAGGAATGATTTGGCATTCAGGCAAGTCTTCAGTTTTTTTTCGCCGGAGATAAAAACCGCAGCATGCTACGGTTTTCTCTTTTGCCTGATCAGTCAAAATGACTGAACTAAAGACATCCTGATGCATCCTGAACGGATTGCTCTCCATTCAGAATGCATGGGGATAAAACTGATCAGTTCTTTTCCGGTATAGAGCCTCTAGGACGGAACTCTATGCCGGAAAAGAAAAACGTTAGTGTGATAGTACCCTAATACTATCACTGCAGTAATTAAAAGGTTTGAAAAGTAACAATTCGGAATATCGGAGAAAAATGACTTTTCATATAAAATGTATCTTTTACTATCAAATGTTAAAATAATACGATCACCGATAAAGCAAAAATACAGCATCTTTTGGAGACCATGGACCTGGCCAGAGGATGTCCCTCAATATTACTGCTGCCTACAGGCAGAGCACCCGCCCACGGGAGCGGCGACCCCCACCTCAGTCGCCTACTTCAACCCTGCCAATGGAATTTCAGGTGCTTGTCCTGACGCGTTTACCCAGTGTCCGTAAAAACTGGTTCATCAGGGGACCAACGATGAATAATCACATGTTGGTCATCAATTTAGATAGTTGCATATCCGATGTTCTTAGGCAAAAATTATAATTGCCTTAAAGACATCCTGGTATTGTAAGGTGCTTAACATTGAGGGACACATTAGGAATTCCTCCCCCTGTCCTGACTTCTCCTCTCGTTTATCCTCTGGCCATGTCCTATGGTCGCCAAACTGTAAGTTGTATTTTTGCTTTATCGGATTGTACTATCCTGGATACGTCCTAAGGCTTATTAAAAATATCTGACATTGTTCTTTATTATTTATATATTTGGAGTATTAATTTAACAATTGATAGTAAAAGCTACGTTTTATATGTAGTCATTTTTCTGATGGCCAAATGGGCCATCATGAGCTCAGGCTGACTGAGATTGAAATGCATAAAATGACGACAAGTTTTAGTGAATCATTTCCCACAGTCTACGTCTGCTCTGCTCCGTCTGCAGGTTGCACTGCGTTTTGTGGTGACAGGTTCTCTTTTAAGGCTGTGGACACCTTGCACTTTTGCTGTAATAAACAAAATTGTAGGCTATTTCTACATAGTCATATACCTAACATTTTTTTTCTGCAGAGTGTCTGCAATTATGGCTTATGCTGTAGGATCTGACATCCACAGAAGTGCTTGTCTTGGCTCTGCTTTATTTTCTCTTCTGTGTAAAAGATGGCGGCAGAAGGCTGTGCGCAGGAGAGGGAGAGGATCCAAGGCGAGCAGCTCCTGCAGACGGCATTATCAGGGGAGAGTCGCATGTATTCACTGTATTGCTTGTAGGGACATAACCACACGGGAGAAGCCTGTAGCTAGGACCAGGTTGTGAAGTGAACATCAGGTGGTCTGAAAATGAATGAACATGTGACTATTGCACACTGAAATATCAGCCAGTTTGATACGTTTAGTATTTTATTTTCATACATGTTTGCCAGCCAAAAACAGGAGTGGTTTAAAAACAGAAGATGCACACATTGTCCATTATATTTTTGTTTGTAGGTTCCACTTCTGTTTTTCGGCAATTTTTGTTTCAAAAACTGGTCAAATACTAATCATGTAAGTGTTTTTCTCAGGGTAATAGGTAAAAAAAAAAAAAAAAAACTTTTCCATATGAAAGGCATCCATAGCCTTTAAGTAGATATCAATAAGACAGACTAAAGGATGTGGACATGCTTGCAGTGATATCCATTTGCTTCTTAAATGCAAAATTAAAGGGATTTACATATTTATTTTTTGGACTCTGCCAATCAGCTGCTTGAGAAAGCATCAGTGCTTAGTATCACCACAGCCGTCTCACAGCGCCGTACATTGTATAGAAGCTGTGCTTGGTATGGCAGCTCAGCCCCATCTGCTTCAATTAGTTTAAGCTGTGCCTAGGCCTTGTCACGATGTACGAGGTAAAGCTGGAGAAGGCTGCGGTGCCACTGAACACAGGTGCCTTCTCAAACTGCTGATTGGGTTCCCCGGTGTTGGACTCTACCCGATCAGATACTGATGACCTATCCAAAGAAAAACTCTTGGAAAACCCCTTTAAACATTCTTTTATTTTAAAGGTTTCCACCCTTTCTCTTCTGCAGAATGTGTGTAAGTCCTTTACCTATCTGCTGGATCTCTTGAATCTGCCAGCTCTCAGCAATGTGTCTGCTGGATCTCTGCTTTTCTTTTAGAAAGCAACAAGTGGTTCTACACAGCATTTGTGCATCCAAAGAGGTTAGCTCTCACAGGCTGTAGATGGACAGTAAAACGCACACAAGGAAGACAGCAGCATCCTGGTCACACTGATCCAGCATGTATTACTGGGAGTCGGACAGATGTTCTTTCTTTAAAAAGAACATCCATAGAAATATCTCATCTGTCGTTTGTTAACATTGAATGTGTCTGGCCAGTTTGAACAAGTGACCGTCAATATGGATTAAATGTATGACGAAGTGACCATCACTAGATTGTTCAACCATCTTCTGTCTAATATGTACGGCCACCCACTGTTCCTGACACTTGGCTTATGTTCTGGCTGTAGCTGACACTATGGAGATGCATGCAGTAGAGAAATTGATTTCTACAGCCAGCACTTGGTTGGTTGTGTAGGTTATATATCTGATAATTTTGTCCACTGATCTTGGTTCTATTGTGTTTTGACTTTATGGTCTTTTGTACATTTCTAGTTACGATTAACTGCCCTGTCTGCAAGAATCAGTGCTATCAGAGGGACATTGTCGAGAACTATTTTCTTAGAGAGGATGCTTCTGCAGACCAAGTAGCTGAAACCATTCAGGTAAGATGGAGGATAACCCCCCTACTTGTACCTTATCCATGTATAGGATCCTCTGCCTTGTTAAAAGGGCATTCTGGGACTTGGGTATCAGTGACCTATATCAAGGATAACTTATCAATATTAGGTCTGTGGGGGTCTGGCACCCTGCAGCCCACTGATTAGCGGTTTCAGGCATCCACCGGAGCTGTAGATGGAATCCTCTATAGACTATGTATTTTCCGGCCTTGGCATAGTGCAACTCTGCTCCCATTCACTTGAATCATAGCTGATCTGCAGTACCCTTGAATAGCCACTACAGTCCCCAGAATGCTTTCTGGTGCTGGGTTTTAGACCCCAGCATGTCTGCTATGCTTGGTATTGCAGCTCAGCCCTATTTAGGCAATGTGACTAATGTTAGGGTGAAGTCATCTGGCCTAGTAAGAGACCGGCCTCTGTTGAATGGCATTCCTGGTTGCCGGAGCCCTGCCGAACTGAGGATACGTCGTTGGATTAACCCTTTTAAGTGAATGCTACTGCACCAGACTCCTTCTGTGTATCTGTTATGTTGATGTGTGATTGTGCTGGATGTATGTTTCATAACTAATTTTTCTTGTCTGCAGCGGTGCACCAGCTGTGAGGACAATGCCATAGCTAATAGTTACTGCGTGGAGTGCACAGAGTGGCTTTGCGAAACCTGCGTTGAGGCTCACCAGCGTGTCAAGTACACAAAAGATCACACTGTCAAAGTCACAAGTGAGTGTGGATATATGAAATATCGATCGACTCTTCGATATAGAACGTTGCTGTACTATTTAATTTTTACAAGTAAAATGAGATAGGGGGCGGCACCACTACACTGGCCAAGCGCACATGAGTCAGACGCTGACGTGGCTGGAGAGGACACACACGATCGGAGGTGCTCAGCTGGATGTAGCAGATGAAGTGCACAACGAAGTAAATGTAGAAATGAAAATAGGCAGCAGCACTCACCCGTGTGTAAGTAGACAGCTTTATTTCTGAAATAACATCAGGCAGGGGGCGGACAGATCCAGAGCACGCATTGAACAGCGGCGGCCGTTTCGCGCTACACGCGCTTCTTCTGGCTGTGCGTCAATGCGTGCTTGCGCATCGCTCCTTTTAAGTGGTGGCGCAGACCTGTTGTCATGGAAATTAACAAACCAGGCTGCGTCTGCACACAGGAAATGACTAAACATAATATAGATATAAAAGTAAAAACAATGACGTGCAAATGTCAAGGATCGTAAATAATATAACAATATGTTGGTATATGAAATGCTATAGGAAGGGGCTAAGGTCGTTTCTGTCATTCATACCCAATTCCCCTAAGGCTTGTGTACGTAGCACCCAACTAGCCTCTCTCTGCAGGAGGAGGCGATGTCTGTCTCCTCCCTGCGGGGGAGTGGATACGGTTTCTAAACCTGAGAAAGAAATACAACTGGTGTCACCACCATGAGCTCTTTTTATATGCTCTATGAGCCTCGGACATCATTTTCCTGTCTTGATGGATGTAAAATGTTCCCTAACTCGTTCATAGAGGCATCTTTTCGTCTTGCAGATGTAGAAACGACCACATGTGCATAATAGTAGATATACTACATAAGTACTGCGACAATTAAAAGTATTGACTGTATGTGAAATACCAGCAAATTCAATAATTTTTTTTTCTGGTTCAGACAAAGGGTGGGTACGGCCATGGGGACTCCCGTCTCCTGTACGTTTGCTAATATGTACCTTGCCAGACTAGAAGACAGGTATGTTTATTCTATCAACAACCCTTTTCTCTCTAAGTTAAAAACATATCTACGTTTCGTAGATGATGTGTTTATAGTCTGGGAAGGCATGGAAAAAGAGTGGTAAGTTCGTGAAGTATCTTAATAAAAACGACATGGGTATGACCTTTACCCTCAATTTTGGAGGCAATAGGTTAGAATTCTTGGATGTGGCTGTCTTGGTGGAAGGCGACGGGTTGGTCACGGAGGGCTTTCGTAAGCCCACGGCGACCAACTCCTTGCTCCACCACGACAGCTTCCATCCACAGAGTGTCAAAAAGTCCGTACCTTACGGTCAATTCATTAGATTGAGACGTATCAACAGCACAGACAATGGGTACCATAGACGGGCTCAGGATCTAAAACAGCGATTGGTCAGAAGAGGCTAACCTGAAGAGGTACTAAAAAGGGACATGGAAAGAGTAGAAAAAAACTTCACACAGGACAGTCTCCTGAAGAGTGGTTATGAGAAAAAAGATCAGAGCAAAGGGGGGAGAAAGGGTGCTAGATTTGCATTTTCATTCAAGTACAGTCCCATGGCTGAGCGCATACGGTCAGTCATATTTAAAAATTGGGACGTATTGAGACTGGATGCAACTCTAAATGAGCTGATGCAGCAGAAACCTTTGATCTCCTTTAGAAGGAGTCATACTGTCAAAGATAAGGCTACTTTCACACTAGCGTTCTGAGCGGATCCGTCTGATGTTTCATCAGACGGATCCGCTCCGATAATGCAGGCGTTCGCATCCGTTCAGAATGGATGTGTCTGCATTAAAACTTAGAAAATTTTCTAAGTGTGAAAGTTGTCTGAGCGGATCCGTTCAGACTTTACATTGAAAGTCAATGGGGAACGGATCCGCTTGAAGATTGAGCCATATTGTGTCATCTTCAAGCGGATCCGTCCCCATTGACTTACATTGTAAGTGTGGACGGATCCGCTCGCCTCCGCACGGCCAGGCGGACACCCGAACGCTGCAAGCAGCGTTCAGGTGTCCGCTCACTGAGCGGAGGCTGAACGCTGGCAGGCGGATGCATTCTCAGTGGATCCGCCTCCACTGAGAATGCATTGGGGCCAGACGGATGCGTTCGGGGCCGCTCGTGAGCCCCTTCAAACGGTGGGAACACCCGAATGCTAGTGTGAAAGTAGCCTAAGCTTGTCAGAAGCAGGTTCCAATCAGCTAGGAGCAAGAATTGGCTTAATAGTAACCTTTCTAAGGGCAACTTTAGGTGTGGAAACTGTTCACTGTGCAATAACAATTCCCAGAAAAAATGTATTGAATTTGCTGGTATTTCACATACAGTCAATACTTTTATTAATTGTCGCAGTACTTATGTAGTATATCTACTATTATGCACATGTGGTCGTTTCTACATCGGCAAGACTAAAATATGCCTCTATGAACGAGTAGGGAACATTTTAATTCCATCAAGACAGGAAAAGGATGTCCGAGGCTCATAGAGCATATACAAAGAGCTCATGGTGGTGACACCAGTTGTATTTCTCGTGCATGGCATTGGGGGACACAGCACCATGGGGACACAGCACCATGGGTATATGTCCAACTACCACTAGGAGGCACTAGACACAAAGTGTTGGCTCCTCCCCGTTGGGCTATACCCTCTCCACAGGCACAAGGCTATTCAGTTTTTGTCTAGTGTCCGTAGGAGGCAGACCTGTCCTGCTTTTTTGCAGGTCCTGCTGTTTATTTTTTATTTTATTCTTTATTCTTTTTTTCTCTCTTCTGCAGGTCTCGGTGATCTCCACCGTTATACCTGCTGCAGGCTGGGGCTCCATCGTGTTCCACCTTAGTTGCCCCCCCCCCTGCGGGCGCGTACTTCTGTACCATCGCCGGTCACCCAGTCCCCACAGACTGCATCCGCAGTGGCTTGCCGGCATTCCCACGGTTCCCGTGTTGAGTCTGCCGAAGGGGTGACCCTGCGGCGCCCGAAGACATCAGATGGTGAGTATAGTGAGTATACTCCCCTGTCCCTGCCCCAGGGTTAGGTTCCCTCCTGTGGCCAGGGGGGTGGGATCCACCTTAGCTGGGGGTCCTGGGAAGCTTCCATATTCCTCCACCTTTCTCTTCCATGACCCTTGGTTGGTCTTTTCTCTCCTCCCTGGCCACACTGTCCAGGTGTCGCTTCTCCTGGGCCTTCCCCGCTACTTTAGTCCCCGGCTTTTGCAGGGACTAGGCCTCATCTTCCATGGCCCGTTCCCGGCTCCCAGGTGCTCTGTTTGCCCTGTTCCGCCCACCCCCAGGTGTCGCTCCCCCCCTCCCCTCCTCACCTAGTTTTGTGGGTTCGGAGGCCCCTCGGTCGGCCGCGATTCGTCCCGCCCCCCTCGCTCCATTCCCGGCCGCCTCATAAATCGAGGCCCCGGCTTTTGGGCCTGCTAGGCCGCGATCTTCCCGGCCCCTCCTCCTTGCTTCCCGGGCTTTTCTGACCCCGCCCAGCCCTCGGGAGGGGCTATCTCCTCCACCCTTTACTGGTCTAACGTGGGTTATCTAGTGAGGGGAGACCTTCCAGTGGATAGATCCTCAGTTTAAAAGAACTGCAGACCCCCTTTAGGTCATTGTCCTATGTACTGTGTGAAGGCAGCTAATGCTGTACATAGGGATCACTCAAGGTTCCCCCCCACCCCTCCTCAATTGCTTCATTTCTCCTGCAGCCTCTATAGCTGCTGCAGCACCTCTTTGGTGAACATGGCATCCGGGTCCAGATATGACAGCCTCTGCTGGCTGCTCTATGAGGGTCGCCTCTCCTCGGATCGCCACGTCTTTTCACGTGCGTCCGCTGTCTACGAAGGCTGCCATGCGGTCGGCCTGTCCCTGCTTGTGTGCAGTACCTCTTTCCAGACCCCATTGTGTCCCCTGACCAAATCCTTTTGTGTAGGTCCCTTCTGAATGGTCTCCCTCTTTGTCAAAGCCATGGGAACCTTGTCCGACTCTCCCAATCCTGGCGGAGTTGCTGGACCGCTACCTACCCAATTGCGGCCACCTATGCCCTCCCAGGGTCCTCCCTGCAGATGAGGCATGCTCAGATACCGGGTCCGACAAGGGGTAGCTCACAGTACAACCTCGGGTGGTCTCAACAGGATTCCACCCCTCCTCGGCATCCTCGGGTCCTCCCCAGGACAGGCCTGAGGCTGGTGACGAATCCTTTCCCGTCACCCCATCCGTTGCCTCGGGGGACACCTCTGCACCGATTCCCTCGGAACAGAGCATCAGGCGGTCTTCCTCCATACAGAAGCCTCTGGGAGGTCAAGACTAACGTGCACGGAGGAACCTCTCCTACCCAGGGTTGGTATCCCCTCTAGTGGATTTTCGGATGGCGCTCCCCTGACTGCACAGGTATTCAACCGCACAGGTAAGGCAGCCGTCCCCGTGTTTAGCATAATGAGTCACCTACTTGGTGTCTCTGGTACGTACGCCTTCTCCTTAACAGGGTGGTACCTGCACCACTGCCATAGGCTGTACCTGACAAGCCTTCCTGGTTCCCCTATACCAGGGGCTATGCTCTACACATTTGAGAGTGTTTCCACCGGGTCCCCATCCTGGTGCTGGTGTTCGCCACTCTACCTCATAACAGGGGGTCCCTGTTCTTGGCAAGCGCCTCCTGTTGGTTGGTAAGGAAAAGCAATTATATATGGCTGTTTCCATCCGCCTTGCTCTTTTTCATAGGTAGAGTACCTACACCTACTCCAGATGCTGAAGCCATTACTCCTGGCTGGCTCTATGGTGTTCCATGCGGCACTATTTCTCCCTTCCGGGCGAGATACACAGGCCGCCTTCAATTGCCTTGGCAATTGCTCCTGTCTGTTCCCAGACTTTTTTTGCTCCCTTTCTTAGGCAGAGTACCTACACCATCTCCGATGCTGTAGCCAATACCCCTGGCGGGCTCTATTGTGTTCCATGCGGCAACATTTCTCCCTACGGGCGAGATATAGAGGCCACTTTCAATTGCTGTAGAATTGCCTCTGTCTGGTTCTAGTCGGCACCAAGCTGCCTCCTTGGTCCCTTCATGGTAGAGTACCTGCACCATTTCCTGATGCTGTAGCTGTTGCTCCTGTCTGGCTTTATGGTGTACCATGTGGCATTTTCTCTCCCTTACCGGACGAGATATTGAGGCCTTCTCCAATTGCCGTGGTCATTGCACCTACCTCATCATAGTGTGCACCAAACGGCCATCTTACTCCCTTCATAGGTAGAGTTCCTGCACCGTCTCTGATGCTGCAGCCTTTACACCTGTCTGGCTCTATGGTGTACTATGCGGCCCTGTTTCCCTTTTTTTCAGGCGAAATAGAGGGCCTCCTTCAGTTGCCATTTCACCTACCTGATTGTAGTGTGCACCTGTCTTGTTCTTTGTGGTACCGTGCGGCCCTATTTTCCCCTTCCCGGGCGGAATATAGGTACCATTGCTAACGCGGTGCTGTTGCACCTCTCTGGTTCTAGGGTGCACCTTGTGGCCACATTGCTCCAATCTTAAAGGTAGTACCTCTACCATCTCCAGATGCTGTACCCATTACACCTTTCTGGTCGTTTTCTGCACTACGCAGCCATATTTCTACTTTACAGGTTGAGTACCTGTACCCTCCAAATGCAGTAGCATTCCCAGATTCTGTGGCTATGTTTCCACTCTCCTTAGACATGCAGCCACTTTCCCTATATTTTAGGCGTGTGGTTGTATTACTCAAGGTGCTGGGCCCTATGGTGCAATCTGTGGCCCATACAGTTTCTGTATTACTGGGTGCTTTCTGCCCCCAGGTTCTAATCTGTGCTGCGGATGTTGGTTTCACCCTTTTGGTTCTTCCATACATCTCCACTCCGTTTCTGTCGTGCTCAATGGTCTCCTTGTACTTCTCAGGGCACTGTCTACAACAGGCCATCCTGGTTCTGCATGTGCATGGTTACCATATCTGGCAGGGGTGGGCCAGCCCAACCCCCACCTTGTCGGTCTAGTGCTACTTATTGTAGCTCCAGTATATGGCTGATCTGTTCTGATCTGGCGGGTGGTCCACATACAACCATGCTCCCTACACCATGGCCAGGTGGTTGTTGGCCTTTGTGCTAGGGTTGCTCTTGCCATCTCTATAAGGTACTACGGTTTGCTGCGCTTCGCGTTACCCCATGTTATAGAGGAGTACTCGCGTTGTTTCCTATTACAGAGTGGCCTATTCCTGGTGGAGTACAGGGATCTCCACTGGATCTTCTACCTTGTTGGGGCACGTAGCTGGTGAGCATTGGCCGCTGCAGCAGTTTTCGGTCATCGCTGGATGTCCTCTGCCACATGGAATCCTTCTGGGGTCATCAGCATTTTTCATCGCTGGCCGTCCTCCCTGACGGGTCAGGGACAGGACCACTGAGCGCCACACACCTGCCTGGTAGGTAATTTTTCAGCTGGTTGCTCTGGCATCGGACAGGGTCCCGTAGTTCCTTCTGGGTCCAGGTGTTCTCGGTATTCCCTTATATTCTCTGCTTAGTTGTACTACATGACAGAGGGGCAGTCCCCTTGGACCTTGCCGTCGTTTGCACCTGTCAGGTACTTTCTCCCCCCTGGGAGTTTTCAGTACGCCGGTCGCGGCTGGTTTCTACATTTCTGTGTAGTCTCACCCGGTTTTTTCATGGCGACTTCTGCATTCCTTATGCATATGGATGTCTGTCAATTTAGTGGTACTTCCCGAGCTGCTGTACTTGTCCTCTCTGGGACAATGTATACAGTTTGCTAGTCACTGTTCTTGGAATGGGTAGTTGTCCATGGCCAATGTCCCTTCCCCTATGGTAGTTTCATCTCTCCTTTCCTGGATATTCTGGCTTGCGTTGTCTTCTGGTGGTTCAGCTCCTGGTTCCTTGTGAGCCCATCCCGGGTACTCCTTCTGGAGTCCCTGGTCCCCGTTTGTTTGACCACTCAGGTTCTGCATGGCAATCGTTTTTTTGGGGGGATTGGGGCCTGGGTTGATTGTTCCCTTTATGGGTTCCAATAACCTTGTGGTCTTCTTGGGATTCGTGTCTCTTTTCCCATCCTCCCACGTCAAGTACCTGGTATTGAGTGGCTTAGCACAACGGTTTGCAATTCCGCCGTATGGTCTCCTTCGGGAGGGACCTCCTCCTGTTGTAGAACCTTTCCTCCTTAGGCGGTTGGAGTACTCTCCTTCTACTTCCATGTCTTTCAGTCCAGTGTGTCCTGCTGAGATTTCCTGGGCCTGTATCTGGTTCCTTTTTTCCCTGATGCTTCACATGCCCAGAGTTTCCTCTGGTCTTACGCTTCACAGTGATATCTTGTTTTCCGAGGCTCGGGCCTCATCTCCTGTTTTTGGGACGCAGGTCTTACTCTTTTTTCCTGGCTTTTACCTACAACCCCCTCCTTCTCCAAGGGTTGGTGGTTTCCTCTAGCAGCCTTGGGTTTTCGCCTTTTAAATAGGGCGCATAACTTCATCATCTGCCTTGCGATGAGGGGAGACCTGCTCCCTTCACATGTGAGCCTTGCTACGGCTTCACTCACTCGTTTGGCTTCCAGTACTTGTTTCCTTTCTCCCTTGGCTGAGCTCGGTGTTCCCTTTTGCCACCTTCGTGCATTTGGGATTTTCTTGCAGGCATTTTTCCTGGGGTGCTGACAGTCTTCTCTGATTCTTCCTTGAGGTTTCTTCCTTGTTATGGAACCTCTTGCCCATTCCGTGTTTTCTACTGTTGGGTCACATGGTTCTCCTGCACCTGTATACCCAACCGGTGGCATGGCTGTTCTTTTCCCACCCTCGGGGACTGCTTTGGGACGTCCCATGGTGCTGTGTCCCCCAATGCCATGCACGAGAAAATTGGATTTTTTGTACTCACCGTAAAATCCTTTTCTCGTAGTAGGCATTGGGGGACACAGATCCCACCCTATGTTTTTACTTCCGATTTTCCGGGCTGGTCTCTTGATCTTTCCCGGTACGGGAGTTGTTGGTTCCTTGCTTTTTTTCTCTCTCCTACTGCTTTTTGTACAAACTGAATAGCCTTGTGCCTGTGGAGAGGGTATAGCCCAACGGGGAGGAGCCAACACTTTTTGTGTCTAGTGCCTCCTAGTGGTAGTTGGACATATACCCATGGTGCTGTGTCCCCATGGTGCTGTGTCCCTCAATGCCTACTACGAGAAAAGGATTTTACGGTGAGTACAAAAAATCCAATTTTCTCAGGTTTAGAAACCGTATCCACTCCCCCGCAGGGAGGAGACAGACATCGCCTCCTCCTGCAGAGAGAGGCTAGTTGGGTGCTACGTACACAAGCCTTAGGGGAATTGGGTATGAATAACAGAAACGACCTTAGCCCCTTCCTATAGCATTTCATATACCAACATATTGTTATATTATTTACATTGCTTACGATCCTTGACATTTGCACATGTCATTGTTTTTACTTTTATATCTATATTATGTTTAGTCATTTCCTGTGTGCAGACGCAGCCTGGTTTGTTAATTTCCATGACAACAGGTCTGCGCCAGCACTTAAAAGGAGCGATGCGCAAGCACGCATTGACGCACAGCCAGAAGAAGCGCGTGTAGCGCGAAACGGCCGCCGCTGTTCAATGCGTGCTCTGGATCTGTCCGCCCCCTGCCTGATGTAATTTCAGAAATAAAGCTGTCTACTTACACACGGGTGAGTGCTGCTGCCTATTTTCATTTCTACATTTACTATTTAATTTTTGCTGCGAATAAAAAAAAAATATATAATAATCATGGCCAAAAAAGTGACCTGACTGAATTATAAATGCACCTTTTGTTTTGCAGGTCTGTTAAATCATCTCCGAACTGGGAGCAAATATTGACTAAGGGCTCTTTCACACTTGCGTTGTTGGGATCCGGCGTGCACTTCCGTTGCCGGAGCTGCCTGCCGGATCCGTAACACCGCAAGTAAACTGAAAGCATTTGAAGACTGATCAGTCTTCAAAATGTGTTCAGTGTTACTATGGCAGCCAGGACGCTATTAAAGTCCTGGTTGCCATGGTAGTGGTGGGGAGCAGTGTGCTTGCCGCCCGTGCGGCTCCCGGGGTGGTGTCAGGGCGCCCAATGCACATGGATCCGCGTGGTCCATGCGCGTGGGGGGCCACGCGGACGGTGGGTGTGCTGCTCCCCACTACACTTTAATATGGCAGACAGGACTTTAGCATCCTGGCAGCCATTGTGACCTTTCATAAAAAGCTGAACGTCTGATCCGGTAATGTGCCGAAACGACGTT
This sequence comes from Bufo bufo, assembly GCF_905171765.1. Taxonomy (NCBI): domain Eukaryota; kingdom Metazoa; phylum Chordata; class Amphibia; order Anura; family Bufonidae; genus Bufo; species Bufo bufo. The sequence goes on from NC_053389.1 coordinate 142,857,484, forward strand.
TAGCTTGAGGCCGGATCCGGATTAATGCCTTTTCCATGGGCATTAATTCCGTATCCGGCCTTGCAGCAAGTGTTCAGGACTTTTGGCCGGAGCAAAAAGCGCAGCATGCTGCGGTGTTTTCTCCGGCCAAAAAACTTTCCGGTCCTGAACTGAAGACATCCTGAACAGATTTCTCTCCATTCAGAATGCATTGGGATAATCCTGATGAGGATTTTTCCGGCATAGAGCCCCCGACGACGGAACTCTATGCCAGAAAAGAACGCAAGTGTGAAAGAGCCCTAAAGCAGAAAACTCTCGCTTAACTCTTTAATGGCCAGGCCAGTTTTTGTTTTTATGCCCCACCTCCCCCCCCCCTCTTCCTGCCTTCTAAGAGCCATAACTTTTTTTTAAATTTCCATTCACATAGGCAGATGATGGCTTAATTTATGTAGTACAATTTTATTTTATTCCTCTACTTAAAGGGTTGTCTGAGTTGTATGTATTTTTTTTTTTCCCCCTTATTTCCCTGTTTCTCTTCTGGCCCTTTAACCTGCAATAACAATCTCTGCCCCTCCCCCTGCTCTGCAAAGGGCTTGAATACAAGTTCTGCCCTGAGTGACATGTCTGCCTTCTAGGATACTCAGCAGCATGTTGTATGTGTAGGACTACAAGTCCCAGCTGTACAATGACACTGCTGATACACAGGATATTCCCCCAACCTGTTCTTGTCCAGAACTCCTCTGATAGCTTCTGTGCCCAGCATTTGTCTCCTCACTGCCTGCAGCTACGCAGTAAAGCATTCAGTCCTGAGTCTGTGCAGCTGAAGGGGTTAAAGTTTTTCCTGAAAGAAGCCAGGGAGAGAGCAGAGGCAATACAGGGGGGCATGGCCAGCACAGTGACCTGTCCTGTACAGACACTTCTGCACTTGTGCACAAAACATCAGAGCAGGGATAGAAGCTGACATCACAGGTCATGTGACCCAGATGCAGTAAGTGCATGGCAACGCTGTTACATTTGAAAAAAATAGCTCGGACAACCCCTTTAACTTTCAACATCTTGCATTGAAAGTGACCAAGGACAGCCATTTTTTATATGTAAGATTTAGACGTGCACAATTTAAACTTTTTTTTTTTTTCCCTTGTGCTTTAATCCCCTTAGAGGACTTCAACATATAGATCCCCTGGTCGCTTATTCCATGATTTGCAGTACTAAATTACTTTACACTGGCCACCTATTAAAGGGGTTCTACTCAGAATTACTGTTTTGTAGCTGACATTAGCGATGTGCTAATGTCAGCACTACATAACAGTGTTTTTTTTTTTTTATTTGTCCCTGCAGCCGTTTTATGTAAAATACAATTCTGATGGTAGAAACCCTTCTAGGCGCTGCTGCAGGCAGGTCTTAACAGGCAGTTTCCTGTGGTAAGCATGGGAGTCTTTACAAAGCCCTAGGCTACCGTAGTATTCAGTTGTAACCCAGCTCTGATCTGAGGACTGTCTGACTAACCTCTCAGATGTTGCGATCACTATTGACTGCAGCAGGGATGTTCACTCTCTGGCCCTCTAGCTGTTGCAAAACTACAACAACCAGCATGCCCTAACAGTAGGCTGTCCAGGCATACTGGGAGTCGTAGTTTTGCAACAGCTGGGGGGCCGCAGGTTGGGCATCCCTGGATTACAGCATCTGAGGGGTTAAGTGACCAGGATCAAAGTATCTCCGATCCTGGCTGTGCCAGCTGTTCTAAACAGCTGGCATCTGTCACATATGGATGGAGCTTAAGCCTGTATTACCGCTGGCGTGTTTTTTTTTTTTTTGCAGATCGTTAACAAGCATTTGTAGTAACACTCGTAGTGGTGATTTGGCAGTCAAGGCCTTTTGCAGATGAGTGTCACGCTGCGAGTCCACAGCACAGCTCCTGTCCTGCACTCCCAGCACTGCTTGGCAACACATAGCATTATATTGATTTATGATGCTATGTAACCCTTACAGTTCTGGAATGTATTGGATAACAGTGATAGCATTAGATCAGTGCCATCTAATACATTCCAGAACTGTAAGGGTTACATAGCATCATAAATCAATATAATGCTATGTGACCCTGGCAGTGCTGGGAGTTCAGCACGGGCGCTGTGCTGTGGACTCGAAGCGTGACACATGCTCATCTGCAAGGGGGCTAATACTGCCACCTATTTCCTGAGGAACAAGAAATAATGATCTTCCGCCTGCAAATAGATTTTTTTTTTTTTTTTACCTGTCAAAAGATTTTGATTGCCCGATGAACGAACGAGCAAACAAGCTAGCTCCTCTGCTCGTGGGCAGATAATTGCCGTGAAGGAGCACTTCACTCCCTGACAATCGCTTGTTAAATCCAGCTGTCTAATACAGCTTGTGTGCCCGACTGATATCAGTTATCTGTCATTAATAGATTGTTTGTGCTTTCCTCTGTGGTTGATATCTCTTGCCAAAACAGAAGTGTGTATGCGCCCTCATCCTTTTTTTTTTTTAATTTTTGTACCCTTTAGTGTAGGGATCCTCAACCTCTGGCACTCCAGCTGTTCTCCAACTCCAAGAATCCTCTTTTCACTTCTATAATTTTTTCCCTCATATTCAGGTGGCTCTAAAAAAGAAGCTGAACATACAGTGTACTGCCCAGTCCATAAGCAAGAACCCCTCTTGCTGTTCTGTGATACCTGTGACACATTGACCTGCCGTGACTGCCAGCTGCAGGGACACAAGGATCATCAGTAAGTGAAGACTAGGTTTTCAATTCAACCCATTGATTTCTGAATCTGATGTGTATAACTATACTCGTGTGTGTGTGTGTGGTTATCTTGCAGGTATCAGTTTTTGGAAGATGCTGTCAAGAACCAACGGAAAATACTTTCTGCTCTAGTGAAGAGATTAGGAGAAAAGCATGTTCTTCTGCAAAAGTCCACAAAGGAAGTTCATTCTTCGTAAGTAGGGTGATGACTCGGTAACAGTTGTGGAAGCTTTTTAGTACCCGGGCATGCAAAATAAGGAAGTTCCACAATGTTTGATTTGCATCTACTCCCTCATGTATCACAGTATCGCTTTTGTAGTTCTTGCTTGTTACAGCTCACTAGTGCTCTCTAACCACATGGGATAGATAGGCAGCTTCAGTTGTGTCATTTAACACCTTTTCACGTGTTGCTTTGATGTACAGGATTCGCCAAGTAATCGATGTACAGAAGAAATTACAAGTAGATGTGAAGATGGCGATCTTGCAAATTATGAAGGAACTTAACAAACGTGGCAAACTACTTGTAAATGATATGCAGGTCTGTTTACTAATGCTTTTTACATCTGAATCAATTTCAAGTGGATAATGGAACTTCGATTTGCTTTGCATGGAGTTTTTTTTTCTTTAGTTCCAAACTTTTTATTTTGTATTTTTAGAAAGTCACAGAAGGACAGCAGGATAAATTGGAGAAACAGCACTGGAATATGAATAAACTTCAGAAGCACCAGGAACACATTCTCCGTTTTGCCACCTGGGCTTTGGAGAGTGATAACAATACAGCCTTGCTGCTTTCTAAGAAATTGGTACAGTTAGACTTCTTTAAAATGCTTACTGTTCTGGTTACTTTTGTCCTTATACCCTTAAAGAGGTGTCACTACAAAATGCAATGCGATCTGTAAGCAGCATGTTATAGAACAGGTGAAGCTGCTCAGATTGAGATATAGATTTGTGGAAAGTGATTCTGTGAAACCTGGAATCTATACATTTCTTCATTGCTTTTTCCACCTCCTGTGAAGAGTTATCTGTATAAGAGGGGCAGGGGTTTGTATGTGTGCATAGAGAGAGCTGTACTCAAAAATAAATCCTAGCACTTTCTACCTTTATCGTTCCCATGATCCTGTTGTCTCGTATTACATATAAAACTGAAATATATGTAAATCTATGTCCCGCTAGCTTGGCCATGCCCACTTCTACTCGCTGTCCTGTGGCAAGCTGTAAGACAACAGGCTGGAGCAGGGTCCTCCCTGCTATGTCCAGTCTCCAGTAGGGCAAAGATCAAACACCCCCACCCCCTTGTTCACTCTCCAGGCGATGATGGAGTAGATGGGAGACATTCCTTTATTCTATGCAAGATTTCTAGATGTTTTTGGTCAGGATCACACAGAATGATGGCTAAATGCCTTCAGTGTCTACATAGCCTCAAAAATAAGGTTACCTGATAGAATGTGAGGAGACAATTTTTTTATTTATTTTTTCCTTTTTTCCCCACTTAGATTTATTTCCAGCTGCACCGTGCTCTGAAAGTGGTTGTGGATGCTGTAGAGCCACTGGGAGACTTAAGATTCCAGTGGGATGCTGATACCTGGACAAAGCATGCAGAGTTTTTTGGTGAGTTGCCTCCTGCTAATGGGAGCATTCTTGTTTACCTCCAGATGTAAAGGAGTATCATGAAAGAAAGTATGTTAGAAAGGTGCCGAACTTTTTGTACACCGAGTAGGTTTCCACTACCATAACTGTTTGTCTAACTGGATAAAAACGTTAGTAATGGAAGCTCCTCTGTCTGGGTGCTCACAGCCATAACCTGTTTTGGTGCATTCATTGTAGTAAAATGGTGATTTCTAGTAACAGCATTTTCCTCTATCAGGTAAAATTGTCTCTGATAAAACTGGGGTTGTTTCATCGACTGCAACTCAGTCATTGAACTCGTCTCAAGTACTGACGCCACTCACCAACTTTAATCCAATGGTGCAGAATAGAGCAAGACCTGGGGGTTCTCAAGGCAGAGCAGGTGGCCCTGGGAGCTTCATGCAGGTCTGTTTGTGGTTCACTTTGTAATGACTGTTCATACGTTAATTATTGTAGAATCTAACTCGTCTGTGTTCTTTACAGTCTATGGATGACTATGATGGAACAGGTATGTATCTCTGAAATACCAGTAAGATTTTAAACCTCTGCTTTGGGAGGATGTATATAACGTTTTTTTCTTTTTTTTTCTCCCCATCCAGAGGGTGAATCATCTGGTTTAGATGCCGTAGGCGGACAGAAAAGGTATGGATGCGCTTGTGAAATGTGTGTGTATATATTAGATCCATGAAAAATGTCTGGCAGCAATCCCTTGTATCTTTAGAGGTGCAGGGTTCCTGCGGTAATCCCTCGATTTAGGACGGTAAATAGATAATGAAAGTCCGCAGCACTCCTTAAAAGATGAAATGTGCTCTTTATTCACACGTCAAGTGACAACGTTTCGCTTCTCTCACAGAACCTTTCTCCAATCAGGTGAAACATAGTGCCAGTATAAATACATAGTAAGGTTGTTATTAATTAACCAATACAAAAGCGTGCACTCCTTTATAGGGATGTTACAATTCATAGATTTACACCACATATCAAAGTGAATAGGGACTACAAGACGTCCAAACTTATATGCTATAACATTATAGCTGTGATATTGATTACAAACATTCCATAGTCATAGTGCATGTAATAAAGTGCATGGTGCATTAAAACTATCTTGCTGGGAGATTATGGAGTGAATCAGGAGGATGGCGTCTTAGCTCGCGGAGATACGCGCTGGTTCTGCGCGCCTATGCCTCGCCACTGCGCATGTGTCAACCCTTACCTCTCCTATTAGGCGGTACATAACTGCTGTACGTCACCAAGGGCGGAGACCAAATGACCGCAGCGTCGGCACGCTCAGCGGCGCTCATCACGTGCACGCGAGCCTGTCGTCACTGCTACCAACAATGCTTCACTTGCCTTTTCCACCATTTTACATAAGGGCATTCTTTTGGGCAATGTATGTCTGTCATCCTTTTTGTTTCCACCACTTTCTATACAACCAATCTCCAGACCAGCAGGGCAAATTCCTAATTATTCGCTTAAATCATACAATACATAAAATCACATTGTGGCATAATTAATCTGTTTAACTTCCACTGGATCCACCTAATACAGCATTCTGGACACACAGACATAAGCAATAGAGGAAGGGGCACTAACCCACCATCCCCCCCCAGTTACCCTAAACTCAACATTTAGACCTTTTAGGTTTCAATGAATCTAAACAAAAAATCCAGCTGAGCTCATTTTTCTTTAGTATAGTTAACCTATCACCCCCTCTTTCTAACGGGTTTTACATGATCTACAAATCATGAATCTCAACTCATTTTCTTTGATTTTTTTTCCCCACAAAGTGTTTTGACACCGGCAAGTCTTTTCTTTTGTTTCTAATGGATTGTCTGTGATTGCTGGTTTTCAGGTCACATGTAGTTTCCCCTACATAAAGCATATGGCATGGACACCAAAGTACATATATTACCCATGCTGAATCGCATGTAAGGTAGTATTTGATATTAAAAGTTTCTCCTGTGTCCGGATGCGTGAATACCGATCCCTTGTGCATCAGTTTACAATTCACGCATCCCAAACATGGGAAATGTTTCAAAAATGTTTGCCTCAACTGGCCTTTTTCAGGCAATCTTGAATGTACCACTTTCTCTAACATTCCCTGCTTTTATATGCCATCATAGGAGGGTCTCTAAAGGCTGCTATTGGAGTGCTGTGGACTTTCATTATCTAGAATATATATATATATATATATATATATATATATATATATATATATATATATATATATAATTTTTTTTTTAAATATATATATTTTTTTTATGCAGGGGATTGTTTTGTGGTGGCTATTCATCGTTTTTTTTTTTTTTTTTTCCTCGTTTATCATATATAATTTTTTTTCCTTGAAGGGGACGTAGTTCGGAGGGTGGTGATGTAAATGAATTATTGAAGAAGGTTCCTCGTGTGAGTTTAGAACGTTTGGATGTGGATCTTAACCCTGATACTCAGCCGCCAGTCTTTAAAGTTTTCCCCGGAAACACCAATGAAGACTATAATTTAATTGTGATCGAGAGAGGAAATAATGGTGGAGAGCCTGTTGTCAAAGTAAGTCCCTGTTTTGAGTACAATGCTTCCACTAACATTTTATAAACTGAACGTACATTGTGTTCTTTGGTTCAAAAGTCAAAAACTGTTTGTATTGTATTGCCTTACATCAGACAATCTGAATTTTGATAGGGAGTGGGTTCAGTATCGGGCCCTATTCGGACAGTTTCCCAGGGGAGTTGTTTTTTGTGAGCCTTTGTGTAAGGCCTATTGCACACGACCGTATGGCTTTTTCAGTGTTTTGCGGTCCGTTTTTTCACGGATCCGTTCCATTTTTTGTTTCAGTTTCTGTTCCGTTTTTCCGTATGGTATATACAGTATACAGTAATTACATTGATAAAATCGGGCTGGGCATAACATTTTCAATAGATGGTACCGCAAAAAACGGAACGGAAACGGAAGACATACAGATGCATTTCCGTATGTGTTCCGTTTTTTTGCGGACCCATTGACTTGAATGGAGCCACGGAATGTGATTTGCGGGCAATAATAGGACATGTTCTATGTTAGAACGGAAATGGAATGCATACGGAGTAAATTCTGTTTTTTTTTGCGAAACCATTGAAATGGTTCCGTATACGTAACGCAAAAAACGGCCGTGTGCAGGAGGCCTAAGGATCAGGTGTGAGCACTTCTCTTAACATTCCATGAGTTATACCTTTTTGTTTTCTAATCAATGTACTTGTATGAGGTTATGTATAAGTTTTTTTGCAGGATAGTTTTTAATGCACCATTTTGGGAACATATAATTGATTAAAGCCAGCTGTTTAAACCCCCATTATTTAAGTCTGTAAAAAGGCATGTTAGTGGTCACGAAAGGGTTAACCAAAGTGAACAAAAAAGTGTGGATGCCCAAAATGGCTAACTCCTTGGGATGCGTGCTGGATCCACTCTTGTGCCGAGTCTTGCTTTCTAGCCATTTTCATTACCACTAAAAATCTTCTTGTTGGCTTAACTCCAGGAGGAAGCCATGGAAACGGGCATCAGTATTCCCACAGTTGAATCTGGTGAGGAAAAACCTTACGTGCGGCCTGACGGTTTGCCAGAAAACTTGACGCCTGCAGGTCACCCACCAAGCACCACCAGTGGTGATGCTGCTGCCGAATTCCAAGGCTCCAGTACCGCTGCGGTTCCAGAAGCTGTAACTGGTGCTTGTAAGGTGTGCCAAAAGGAAGGAGCACTGCTTTCATGCAACCAGTGCAAGAGCACTTTCCACCGTGACTGCCATCTGCCAGCGATCATTGAAAATATAAGGTACTTAAATACAGAACATACTTATGGAGATTATTTTTCAGGACTGACTAGGAGCCCCTAGACACAAATTTGCCCAGATATTCTCTCCCACTCATATAGGGAAAGGGATAAAACAAGTCTAAAAAAAATGCCAGTTTATTAAAAGAAAATCACTAATTAGAAATAAATGCCACTAGCCAAAAATACTTCTGCATTTTATAGTTTCCATAAACTTTTAGCAAATATCTGAAGCTGACATTTTTTAAGTAAAACTTGCTGGTTCACAAATGCCACTTAAATGTAAAGTGTGGACGTCTACTTGTGCCGTAATCTTCCTTGTTACCTAGCTGTTCATTAATAGTTTTTAATATCTGTCAGAGATGGTTGAGTATCTGCAATAAATGAAGTGCAAGCTGTTTGTCTATATTAACACCCCTTTTAATTTTTAAGTGGAGATTGGAAGTGTATGCTATGCCTGGAAATATCCAAGGATGAGCAAAGTGAAGTGGCTTCAGATGATGCCACCAGCCTCTCAGCCATCGAGCAGAAGGTTTGGAAGATGATTTAGCTTTCACTGTGTGACCTTTGCTTCACATGCCTGAGCCTTCATTACTATAGATTACATCTGTCTGTTTTCTAGAAATGTGAGCGTGTGTTGCTAGAACTGCTTTGCCATGAACCTTGTCGGCCCTTCCACAGACTATCTGCTAGTGGGGTAAGTGTCGTCTTTAAAATACTTTTAAGGAAGGTGTCTAGTTTGTATAATAGAAAAACCATGCTATGTTAATGGTCTGCTCCTTTAGCTTTAGAGGTTGAACAACTTTCTAATATACATCTTTTTTTTAAATTTTGCTAGCAGGCCTTTATTATATCCATACAGTATACTCTCCCTAAAGAAGAAGAAAAAATGCTACTGCCTATTTTAGCCCTGTAAAATGCATCCATAGAGCTGGATGGGACTAAACGTGTCAGTCATGTGACCTGGCTTTCAGCGAACTGCCTACTGAATGTCAGGGGTTTTATGATGAGCATCACATGAATACGTTACACAGGACTGATACATGGGCTATACAACTCCACTGCATAAAGGGGGCAACAGCCACTCTATCATTACTTTTCCTACTTCCGTTGCCAGCCTATCACCTTGATTGACAAGGCCAGACGAGATGAATATGTAGCAACTCCACTGGGCTCTGATCAGCTGCTGTGGCATTCTTGTAAAGGCTTCCAGGCCTGTTGTAGTGAGCTGCACTAAAACATACAACTTGCCATTCAAAATAAAGGCCCCATAAGGCTGTATGAACTGAAAATTGTTGTCTTGGAAGGGAGCAGGAAAAAAAAAACAAGACACAAAGTAAAATTGGCCCGGTCCTTCAGGGGTTAAGAGGGAGATGGGAATTGTGATTTTATAGGCTTTGTCTTTTGCTTTAGGATGGAGACCCAATGATCGACTTGACACTCATCCGAGCCAAGCTACAACAGAAGTTGTCACCTTTTTATGCCTCCCCTGATGACTTTGTGTGTGACGTCTGGATGATGTTTAGGAACGTCAGTAAGTTTGCAGAGGTGAGATGTGCTCTTTGTAATCTTTCAAACAGTTAAATATCCCGAATGTAATGGTTACTGGTGATGGTCTGACTGCTGGGACCTCCACCAACTGCTTGGTGAGGAGGAGTTAGAATGGAGTGCTGCTGAGGGAACATGGTGCGCGCTGAGGGAACATGGTGCGCGCTGAGAGCAGCTTGTGCCATGTTCTGTGATATAGGCTGCGCCTAGTATCGGTAACCTGAAAATCCCGGTATCAAATCGATACCGGTACAAAAGTATTGATTGGGCATCAATTTGATACCAGATGCAACCCTACTATGTACAGAGTAGAATGAATTGACTATAACTGGCATCCATCTACAGGACAGCACAGTAACTATTAAATGTCGTAACTGCATGTAAATTTAAAAAGAAAAATGTGATAAAAGGTGATTTAAAAGATTAGGTAAACAAAACTAAACTCCCAATCCTAAGTGGCCTTTTCTGCTAGTGAATCGTGGTATTTAGTTCTTGTTTATCCATTGAACTGTGACTTTATTTAGTAAGCATACCCTTGCTCATGGCTCTAAAGCCTTTTCCCTGGACAAACTCAAACGCCCGTGTCCCCTTTAACCAACTACAATACAGTGTTTTTCAATCTCGTCGACTATCCAGCCAATTCATTTAGGGACTGGAGTTAAATGTGGCTCAGTCTCAAGACAGGCAATATGGAGACTATAAATCGCACATTCCTCCCATCACATTGCCCAGTTTAAGACTGGAGCCAATAAACCATCAGGTGGTTATCAAATAGTTGATGCACTGCAGCCTGGTCATGTTTTGACCATGGACATTTCAGGATGTTCTCCAATGGGAACTTCATGCTGCAGCATATTCCCCTTTATAGGCATATAGTGTACATCAGAAATACTGTGCGGTATACATTTTTGCACAATATTCAGCCCCATGTAAGGTCATACAAGGTATCGGGGCATTTACACTTTTTCATTGCTGATTTCTCCTATAACTACCCCATAATATTTAGCAAGGGTATGAGCCTCACTGTAAAGCCCATGCTGGGGTCCGCAATGCACGGGCTCTGCGATCCTTCCATTTCGCAAAAAGAGAGAACTTTTATTTTTTTTCTGCGGTGCGGAAGCAAAAAACGGCTCCCCAGAAAGCACTCTGTGCTGTTCTGCGGACTTGCAGACCCATTGAAATGAATGGGTCCTCATCCGTGATGCGGAATGGCCACGTAACTGTGCCATTCCATTGCGGGTCCGCAATACGGTAATGGGCATCACATGATTGTGTGAACGAGCCCTAAAGCAGATCTTTGTGCTAAGATCCAGCATCTGGTGCAGATTTTCCACGATCACTAGCAGCAGAGCAGGAAGTGGAATTGCAGCTTCCTGATCTGTGTTTTCAGGATGCAGAGTGATACAATGATTGTATGAAGTCTTTATGGTGAACGTCCTTGCAGGGTTGTGTGGGCCACCTTGGACGTACATAGAAAATGGTTGTCTGCAAGTGGTTAAAAGGCTGTTGGCAGTTCTCACCCCTGAAGTATTCTGTGACCTTTTGCAGCTAACCCATTGTTTTAAGTGACTGCTATAATGTCCATCGAGAAAACCGGTAGAGCAGTCACTGAAGGGCAGAGTGGGATGTGTTGGAGAACCTTGGCTGCAGAAGGCCCACAGTATTTCTCAATTAAATGGGTTGTTTTACTTCAACTAATAATACCTTTTATTAGGGATCGACCGATTATCGGTTTGGCCGATATTATCGGCCGATATTGAGGATTTTGAACTAAGGGGGCTAAAAGTTAGTAAAAAAAAAACACAAAATATTAAGTATAAATGAAAAAGATTTATAAAAAAAAAAAATACACATTAACAATAAACAAAAAATACACATTAACAATAAACATATAAATTTTCAGCAGATTTGTGTAGGAATTTTTTTTTTTCTCAAAAATGAAAATTCCCAGAATATCGGTATAAATTATCGGCCTGAAAGTTCACAAATTATCGGTATCGGCCCTAAAAAATCAATATCGGTCGATCCCTACCTTTTATCATGTAGACAGTTAATACAAGGCACTCAATGTATTGTGATTGTCCATGTGGCCTCCTTTGCTGGCTTGATTCATTTTTCCATCACATTATACACCGCTCACATCCAGGGGTTATGACCACCCTGCAGTCCAGCAGCAGTGGACATGCTTGCACACTATAGGAAAAGGCGCCATCCTCTGGTGGCCGGTGCATCTGCTAGGACATTCCCTTGGGTATGTTTTTTAATTGCTGTTTCCAATATCCTAGCAGTCAGCAGTGTGGCCAAAACTGCCATCAGGATCCCTTTTTAAAATCACTGTTGGTGTCTAACTTTGGGTTGTTTACATAGTGCAGATGTTTTCTGCAGTGCTTCAAGTCACCATTCACATCTGCTCTCAGTAGGGCTGTCTAATACCCACTTTCATATATACATATTGATAGGATTTACACAAATCCAGTTAACCTGAAGTGTAGGAGGGAACTGGAGAACATAGTTTTGACTCTGACTAAGGGCAACGTCTGCATAACACTCTTTGTTTTTATACTTGTAGGATAAAGCGGTGGTCCAGTCGATCATTGAGCTTCAGGCTTTCTTTGAAGCAAGGCTCAGTCTTCTGTTTGGTGATCGCAAATTTTCATGCCTCCTGGGAGAAGCCGGACGAGATGACGAACCGCATAGTGAAAGTGCGACTCAAAGAAGTTCCCCTGTGAGCACAACCAGCGACAGCGTATCTTCTGTTAAAAATGGTGCTGAACAGATTTAACAATCTGTCTGGATACATCCACTTCTGGCCCGTTTTTTCCTTTATTTTTTTCTTTTTTTTTCTTCAATATGTGACATGCGCATGTCTAGTTTCAAAGAAGGTGACAACTGCGCAAATGACTGGAAAATTCTATAGCCCTTCCCCCTCTCTTCCATAGATGAACCCTAGATTCAAGGAACGGTGGATGACCCTGACAGGCCTGTAATGTAGAGTTAGTAAGCTCTTATCTGTCTCATTCACACAGCGTGTATCAAATCTGAGTCTTTGTTTCTATAACTGCTCCTAATGCATTTCCCGTTGTCAAACAATTGTTCTCACATGAAAAGGTCACAAATCACGTCAATGTTGGTGAGGCCCCAAGATATTGGTCTACGCCTAGCTGGGAAACAGGACTGGCATGTAACACTCTTCCTCCTCTTCCTCCCGTGTAGTGTATGGATTCTGTGGGGTTGGCCAGGATGAGCCTTGCTACAGCCTACTAGTTTGTGTTCTCTGCTCTTCCAGTACATGAATTTTTATCCTTACATACATGGCAGCCTAGTCTAGGACCAAATGTTTCTCTGCTGCCTTTAACCCTATGTTGTGCTCCCCCAAGCAGAGTTGCTTTAGATTTGCCTGTGTTAATACAGCACTGATTGGCCTCCTTTTACCAATACAATCATATTGCTGGCACGGTTTTTATTTGGGTGAGTTTACAGAACGTGTTACCTGTTACACAACCAGTATGGAATCCTGTATTGCAGGCTCACGACCAGAATGCAAATGCAAAATGCTGCCAAGTATTGGTAGGACTCATTACAAGGAAACTCCCACGTCTACTTGCCCTCTAGGTGTCGGATTCAAGTTTGGAAGTTGTACTGTGTAGAGCTTGGTGCCATCTATATTGTCATAGAATCCCAACCCCGTCCCCCTTCTATATTTCCTTAATCACTTGGATTAAATAGAATAAAGTCTGCATTGAAGTCGTATGGTTTTATGCTTTTTGTTTTTCATTAACTCCTGAAAGAAAACCTGGATACTTGGGTTCTTGAGTGTTATATTCTTTTCTTTTTTTTTCTTTTTTTTTTCTTGAAACTTTTCAGAAACTGCTTTCAGAATGTAAAATCAAAGTTTTTATTTTACAAAATACTCACTAATTATGTAGTTTGATGCTGTACACTGCTCTTAGTGATGTTGAATGTCTTTAGAAGAGCGATGTGACCCGTCAGTTCTTTGTGGCCATTCTGAATGGCACTGATGCCCGTAACAAGTTCTCCAATGAACGCAGGACACTTCAGGATTAGAATCCACTGAGGATATGTTGGACAGATCTGAGCTGATCTATTATACTGTTATTCCCTGTTTGACATCTGCCCCTCCCCCAGTATTACTGTTGTAGCCTTTTAACACCTGTCTACTCATTAGCCGATGTCCTGTTTGCCTTGATATTAATGGAGATGCTGGTGAGAACATTTTGTAAGAGCAGTAAACCTTTAAGAAGACTTTTTGTTTTATTTTTTATGAAATAAAGCTTAAACACTTACACGCTTGTATTCGTACTACAGACTTGGCATTTATTCTAGTTCTGATTTATTACTAATACCTGGCTAAATATGGCTGTATATTTTAGAATGCTTCATGTGAAATAAACATTTGGTGCATTGGTTTCCTGAAGGAAATGCTTGTTCTGTTACTTCTGTCCTCAAGTAAATAGACACAAGAAGACCCTGGTTCATAATGGTTACAGTGGTCCTAGGAAACTGGTCTTTCTTGGAAGGAAAAAAAACAATTGCAATAGAATACAAGAATAAAGTGAACCTTAAGCCTTTATAAATCTGTTAATTTCTTATAGGCTTACTATTTAGACAGGTGGCACAGATTTTCATGATGTCCTCTGCTGGAACCCCCCACAATCAACTCTAATATCCAAATCAACCTGGTAACAGAAGAAATTAAGTATTGTACAGTTCTTATTGAAATGGCCTATCTGTGTAATGTACAGATGGACCTGGTACTTCAGAGACATTTAACTACTGTTCTAAGCTCCAGCTACTCAAGCGGGTAATCTAACACTAAATGTTTAGGTAGTGCAGCATGCATTTAAATTTTGTAATTTATTTTCTATTACAATAGATATAGGCTCCAGTTTTTTCATTATAATGGTGCCCTGTGGTGAATCTTTATAGTAATATGTTCTCCTACTGAAATAAACGAGGTGGTCACCCATATTCTGTTCCATCAGCTGCCACCAGCCATATCTACTGTTACGCGCTGTCTGTTTCAGGAAGAGAGCTGCAGCAAAAAGGAAATGTCTTATTAAGCTGCCAGTGTGGTGAGTTTTTGACCACAGAATTGTACATCAAAATGCCTGAATTGAGCCGTATTTCAGACTCCTCCACAGCAGCATGATACTACCGGGAGAGTTACCTGCCTCCCTATGGACAGGAAACAACTTGGGAGATCTTTAAATAGCCCTTTACCTGCTCCAGTTTTCTGTCACTCTAGGATATCATGGAGGTTCTCCTGTAGGTAGGTAGGAGGTACCTATCTGCTAGTATGACACCCGGCTTCCTTCTCCCTGGATGGTTTGATCAGAGGCAGATGAGATTCTCAGTGGGCTCGAGGTCTCCAGTAAGGTTGCTTCCAGATCAGTCAATGCCTCCTAGGCAACAAGCTGTTTAAAAGAGGGAAATCCTGGCAGCGTCTCCTCAGGCAGCAGGATGTCTGGACCCAGTGAATCGGACACCATGTGTCTGCAGACCCAGCAAAAGCCCTCAGCCTGGTAAGTTCTCCCCTGTATTTTGTGACTTTGTACTACTCACTGGAGGTGAAAAAGATTTTAATACACCACGAGGTGGTGGGATTCCTCTTAGTATTTGCTACCTCCTGATTGTGTTTTTTGGTATGCCCTTAGGTCAGGGATGCTCAAACAGCTGAAGGATCTCAGCCAGCACATCAGGAAATGTTCCATTTGCAAGAAAGGCCTGCCTCCTATCTGAAGAGTCTCCATCTTTATTAAACAATATCAGAACTATAATCAAGGAAGAAGTGAGCAGCGCAGTGGATGGTAAAATGGCGTCCATGTGTCAAAACTTCCACCTCTACTACTGTGATGTCTACTCCTGAAATAGATCTTCATGAGGAGGATGATTTTGATGAAGGGGAATTAGTCTCGGGTTCTGACTCAGATTCCTCAGAAGATATGACAGGTCGTTCCCTTTGCTCTATTGAGGAAACTGATGCTCTCCTTAAAACTATCAGAGCAACCTTGAGGAGTCCAAGCAGCCTAAAACAGTACAGGATTTAATGTTTAAAGGATTGAAAAGAAAGTGTTCATTCTCCATTCTAATACTTATAAAAAAGATAGGTGGACCCACAGGAAAAAACAGGTCTCCAGAAGAAATTCATTTATTTTATTTTTTTTTCTCAACAGGATACCATCCTCTGGGGTAAATGCTCTAAGGTGAATGCATCTGTGGCAAATATAACTGGAAAAAAAAAACTGCCCTCCCCTTTTGAGGATGTAGGTCTTAAGGTTCCAATGGACAAAAAAAACGTGAAGCCCTACTTAAAAGATCCTGGGAAGCTTCTATGGCCATATGTAGACCAAGTGTAGTGGCCACTTTTACTGTGGGATTTATGTCCATCTGGATTAGTCAGATAGAAGAACATCTAGGGGCAGGAACTCAGAGAGGATATAATTGCATCCTTGCCTATGTTAAAACAGGCAGCAAACTTCCTGGCAGACGCGGTAAAATTAGCTGCAAGATCTGCAGCTCTCCAATGCCACTAGGAGAGCGGTATGGTTAAGGTCATGGTCAGGTGACCGCTTAAAAGAATAAGTTGTGTGGCATCCCTTTGAGAGGGGGATAGGCTGTTTGGGTCAGTTCTTGACAATATTTTGGAGAAGGCTTCTGATAGAAAAAGGATTTCCATCAGAATCAAAATTTTTTTCAATCCGAGACAAAGTTTTGGCTCTTCAAAAAGAGGAAGGCAGGATCCGAAAAAATTTTTTTCCGGGAGATGGCAGATAAGGGGCAAAGGTTTCCTTTTTAACCTGGGAAATTTCTCTCAAAAACCAAATAACAATGATGCCAGAAGTTTGGGAGGAAGATTAAAAAAATGTCCTTCCCTCCTGGGATAGAATCTCCAGAGCCCCATGGGTGATGGATGTTATAGTCAGGACTAAAGTTAGAATTCTCTTCCCATCGACCAAGTGTTTTTGTATAAACAGGGAGGTGAAAGGAGAGGATCAGTTAGCCCTATTTAACTGACTATACTTCAAAAAGAAGCTATTGCTCCTGTCCTGCTGGAAGAAGGAACGGGATTCTATTCCCCAATTTAAAAACAAAAAAACATGGCTCTCACATGGCAATTCTAAATTTTGAAGGGTCTGAATCGACATATTCAGTACCAACTGTTCAAAATTGAGACTGAAATCCACAATAAATCTTCTAGGGAAAGACTTCTATATGGCAACTCTAGGTCTCACTGATGCGTATTGTCACATTCCAATATGCAGCAGTCACCACAAGTATCTTAGGTTTGCGGTCCAAATGGGAGGTAAGGTATCCCACTTTCAGTTCCAGGTCCTTCCTTTCGGTCTAATATCGGCATCCAGAGTTTTTACGAAAAGAGATATTGGTTATCCCTTATCTGGACAATTTCCTCATAGCTTCAGACTAAGATCACTTAGAAATCATTTGGCGGGATCTGGAAAAATTAGGATGGTTAATAAATCAAGAAAAATCTTTCTAGGAGTATTACTAGACTCTCTTTAGAATTGTTTCTTCTAGAAGAAAAACAGGTAAGAATGATCCAGTAAGTATCTGTACTTCGGAAAATAAAAGCGTCTATTCGAGTCCTAATGAGGGTGCTGGGCCTCATGTCCTCGGCAATCCCAGCAGTAAATTGGGCCCAAGCACACTCCAGAGTCCTACAAACCTTCATGTTACAGAGCTGGGACAAGAGCAGGTTCTCTTTAGGGAAGGTGAGATTCCTCATCAGGTGAGAGTTTCACTAATATGGTGGCTGTACAGAAAACCTTTCTGAGGGGGTTTCTTGGCATCAAGAGAACCCCATAAAACGGGGGGGGGGGGCGGCTCATTCAGATATTCAGTTGTACAAGGAAGATGGTGTCAAGGAAGTAAGTCAAGCCTCCCCCAATCTAAAAGCTGTTGGCAGTATGGAACGCTCTGAATGCTCTACAGTCAGAAGTAAAAATCTTGTCAGACAATGTCATTAAAGTCACCTTAAACGAGGTACAAGAAGCATATCCTTGGCAAAAGTCTCAAGAAAAATCTTAAACTGGGCATTGTTTCCTGCCCCCCAGGGAGGCGGGGTAACCCTCCTGGTAGTACCGTGCCACTGTGGAGGCTAGAGGAAAATCAAATAAGTAATTTGTCATCTTTCTTGTTATGTATTTATTTATTTTTTTACCATTTTTTTTTTTTTGCGTGCGAGCTGTGACCGCCAAGTGCTTTTCAGTGCGTACCTGCCTGATCAGCACCTGCGGATTATTTTGGCAGATTTTCTTTGCCAATTTTTCATATTTTTTGTGGTTAAAAAAGAACTAGTAGTTAGGGCTTTATATAAAAATTATATATGAGAGTTCTATTATATATTTCATCACTGCTTGAAAAAGGTTCCAGTGTGCGAACCGAAATGTATTTTTGGTGAATAAACGCTTACGTTTTTACGGAAGGAAGTGCCTTGGATTTATATTGCTTTTTGAAGCCCGGATTGCTTCATCGGCCGCTGGCACCCGCCATCACATATTAGTGTTGTGCCGTTCACAGTTGCTGAACACTTGCTGTGTATATACAGTACAGACCATAAGTTTGGACACCTTCTCATTCAAAGAGTTTTCTTTATTTTCATGACTATGAAGGCATCAAAACTATGAATTAACACATGTGGAATTATATACATAACAAACAAGTGTGAAACAACTGAAAGTATGTCATATTCTAGGTTCTTCAAAGTAGCCACCTTTTGCTTGGATTACTGCTTTGCACACTCTTGGCATTCTCTTGATGAGCTTCAAGAGGTAGTCCCCTGAAATGGTCTTCCAACAGTCTTGAAGGAGTTCCCAGAGATGCTTAGCACTTGTTGGCCCTTTTGCCTTCACTCTGCGGTCCAGCTCACCCCAAATCATCTCGATTGGGTTCAGGTCTGGTGACTGTGGAGGCCAGGTCATCTGGCGCAGCACCCTATCACTCTCCTTCATGGTCAAATAGCCCTTACTTTCAAAGTTTTCCCAATTTTTCGGCTGACTGACTGACCTTCATTTCTTAAAGTAATGATGGCCACTCGTTTTTCTTTACTTAGCTGCTTTTTTCTTGCCATAATACAAATTCTAACAGTCTATTCAGTAGGACTATCAGCTGTGTATCCACCTGACTTCTCCTCAACGCCACTGATGGTCCCAACCCCATTTATAAGGCAAGAAATCCCACTTATTAAACCTGACAGGGCACACCTGTGGAGTGAAAACCATTTCAGGGGACTACCTCTTGAAGCTCATCAAGAGTGTGCAAAGCAGTAATCAAAGCAAAAGGTGGCTACTTTGAAGAACCTAGAATATGACATACTTTCAGTTGTTTCACACTTGTTTGGTATGTATATAATTCCACATGTGTTAATTCATAGTTTTGATGCCTTCAGTGTGAATCGTGAAAATAAAGAAAACTCTTTGAATGAGAAGGTGTGTCCAAACTTTTGGTCTGTACTGTATGTATGTGTATGTGTATGTGTGTGTGTGTGTGTGTGTGTGTGTGTGTGTATATATATATATATATATAAAATTTTTAGCCAGTGTAGTAAAGTTTTATACTACAGTTTTTGCACGCACACACCATCTGTGTGCGTGTGCTGCAGAGCACCAATCAGTAGTGTTCTCAGTAGCATCTGCACATTTTTGAGGGTTTTTTTTCCACTTTTTTTTGTGTGAAAACCAGTTAGTGGTAGCTAGAGAGAGATAATATATAAATATATATATATATATATATATATATATATATATCTATCTCGATCTCAATTTCAGTTAGTGTCAGTTTAGATTTTTGCACAAACGCACCATCAGCGTACGTGCATTTTGCAACCATGGAGCACCAGCAGTATCCATTACTGATCGCGTCTGCTCAATTTGCGCTGAAAGTTTTTTTCTTTCTGTAGAAGACTTTTTCTGTGCAGAAATTTAATTTAATTTTTTATAACTTTTCTTCTAAATTTTAATTCAAATTTATTACAAGCCCCTTCACGTGTAAGAAGCACTACTTACACACCCCACACTAAATAAAGGTTTACACGTTTCACACATCACACCCCAATAAAATAAAAATGGCCCGTCCACCCCGAGTGTACTCCGTTGAAGAGGCATACGCCTATCTTGCCTCTGATACTGAGTCAGCCAGTGAGGGAGAAGAGGATGCCACTTTCCTCTACCCCCTCATCATCATACGCTGAGGGACCCTCTAAAAGGTGCCCCAGGGTAGCAGAGGAGGCAGCCCCCCAGAGTGAGTCCATATGGACCCCCACCCCCTGACGATTATCAGCCCCAAATTCCTGTGTTTGTGGGCAACTCAGGAATTCTGATTGTGCGGACTTCACTGAGCTAGATTTCTTCAAAATCCTTTTCTCTGAAGATTTTGTAAATCTAATTGTGGCCCAAACCAATTTGTACGCCCAACAATTCATTGCTCAGAACCCTAGTTCGCCATACGCTAGACCCCTAGGTTGGACCCCAGTAGATGCAGCAGAGATGACGAAGTTTTGGGGATTCGGGCTGCATATGGGCGTAGTAAAGAAGCCAAACGTGAGGCAATATTGGAGTTCTGACATTTTCTACCAGACTCCAATTTACAGTCAGACCATGACCCGGAAGCGATTTGAATCTATTTGAAAATTCCTACACTACGACAATACACAGTGCTCACCTCAAAACGACCCAACATTTGACCAACTGTTCAAGGTTAGGCCTGGCATTGACCACTTCAGCAACAAGTTTGCTGAGGTGTACAACCCAGAGAAAAATGTCAGCGAGGACCTAAGTCTAGGGGTTTGTCGGGTCTCTTCCATTCTCTTTCCCTAATAGTTTTTAAAACTGGATGAGCGGGAAAAACTCTGGATTTCTTCTTCGGAAAGTAATACAGGTTTCCTTTATCTTGAACCGATTCCTTTTCATCATTAGTTTCAAGACAACGCTTTACTCGTCTTATGAGCTTCTCAGCAGAGTTCTTCAATAGGAAAAACTCTTCACTGCCTGCGTCTGAATCAGAAGATAATTCAGAGTGAGAATAAGTAGCTGAGGGATGTGACATATCATCTGTCTCTGGATGATGATGATGGCTCTTTACTTTCTTGCTACCAGAAGTAGAGGCAAGATTCTGCATATTCTCTTTAAACCAAGCAAAAAACTTTTTTGCTCTTTCTGCTAATGCATCTTGCGGGCTACAATCATTACAAATGTTAGATACCGCTTCCGGCGATAAGGGCTGCAAACAAGTGATACATAAATTATATCACGCAGGCTGCAGAACAGGCGTGCGTAACTTCTCTGCACACAGATCACAGATGTCCTCTTGTAAATCGTCTGGAATCGGCAATTTACAACCTGCACAAACACTGTGCTTAGACTTCAGTTTCCTTTTGTGGCTCGACATCTGTAATAAGAAAAAAACATTTAATTTTTTTTTTTTTGTTGAGCAGCATAACATGTGCAATAAAAGCCCATAGAAGGTCAAGTAGAGCAGGAAATACCTTAAAGAACTCAGAACTCTGCTGCCTGGCACTACAGCAGTGTGCACACAGCCACTGAGTCTTTATATAATAAATTTACCGCTCAAGCCACGCCCCCAACGTAATGCGCATCCTCCAAGCGTTGCCATAGGGAGAGGAGGGCGCAAGCGCAAGAACCTCTTCAGACAAAGGGAATAAGAAGACTGTGAGCGCGCGCTCTATTAACATACCGACAGAAGCCGGCAGCGCACCGCAACTACTGGGGACACGTAAGTACACTTCTACTTACAATATGGTCCGTCAGAACACCCATGAGCCAGGCAAAGTACTGGCAGACAGCGCACTTAATACTTACCAACGCCGTCAAAATAGTCTGCATATCGGGACCTAGGTCAGCCAGGCAAAAGCACTGGACACAGACCAGCGATCCGCTACAGGCATTACCAGGCCAACGCACTGGTAGGCAAAGCCACAATGCACTATATCTGGTCTGGGCCAGAAACATACTAGCCAAAACGATGGAGCCTGAACAACGCAAGGCTCAAGTCCTTTTTCCAGGTGGGCAGTCAGGTGAAAAACACCTACCAGAGTAAAGGACTGAAAAAAAAACACAATTGGTGCAGTACTCTGGTTCCTCTTATAGGATTACCTAAGGTGTATTCAATTTTGTTAATTGTTTGATTTATTTCTAGGTGGGCGGTCCTAGAATGGAGTAACTGGGACGGGAAATATCCCTTCTGTGCTGCTGTAGGACGAAGAAGAAATGGGGAATGTAAAGTAATTACTATTTTTGAAGGTATTACTATCTATTATAAAAGTAGGGAAATTGAAATTTGTAAATTTGCCAATTTTTCCTTTTTTTTTGTAAAATTTGGTATTTTTTTATGAATAAAAATGAAATTTTTTTTACTCCATTTTACCACTGTCTTGAAGTACAATATTTGACGAGAAAACAATCTCAGAATTGCCTGAATAAGTAAAAGCCTTTTAAAGTTATTACCACATAAAGTGACACATGTCAGATTTGCTAAAAATGGCCTAGTCCTTAAAGTGAAAAATGGCAGGGTCCTTAAGGGGTTAAATGTTACTTCCTCTGTAGAGATGTATGGGGGAAAAACATTGGTAAAAATGGCAATACGAGGTCAGTGGATGACAAACGCCAGATGCAGAGAAAATTCCCCTGACTTAAAAGGCACATCTTATGGGTATAAAAAAGTCTGTTTGTCCTGCGTTCAATTTTTCTCATACTTTGACTTACTTGCAACATCTGGACTTGGCATTTCTTTCTTAAAAATGTAGCAAAATATCACCCAACTTGACACTTAACGTACAGGTGGACTGCAGCCACTTTTAACTGCTATAAGCTGTG